>NC_138874.1:105653781-108471635 GCF_965194805.1 Balaenoptera borealis
GAGCAATTTCCTGGGCAGGTCTTAGAGGATTACAGACTCAGCCCCGCCGTTCAGCCCTTCTGCCCGGATGATCACAATAAAGCCCGCTGCCCTCTTCCCCCAGGGCCGGAGTGGGGCAGCCTTGTCACTGCACAGCACTGGCAGAGTCTATGGTCACCAGCTACAGCCTTAAGAGAGGACAGCGTGCCACCCTTTCCCTACACTTTGCTTGGCCCAGTTTGGTTTCTCAAGTCTCACCTTGGAATTCCTTTGCCAGAAAGCCTTTCGTGACCATCCTAGTCTAGCCAGGCCCGCCCAGCCCCTGGGGTCCCTCTGTAACCCCGCGCTGATCTCCCTCAGAGATAGCCCCTCCCACACTTAATGGGAACTCTCCTTTTGCTCATGGGACTCCTGGATGGACCGTGGGCTACTTGAGGGCAGGGCCTGTCTTGATTCATCTCTGTGACCCCTGTCCCAAGCAGGAAGCTTTGCATGTGGCAAGCACTGATTCCAGGCTTGGAATGAATGGTGTGAAAAACATTCAAATGAATAATTTTTGAATTTCATGTCATTTTCCCCGTGTGCTGTGTGCTGACTACATTTGGAGGAGGCTACTTAGTTAAATTAAAACCAAATGCAAACCCAGATCAAATCCCTCCCACCTAAACTTGTCGTTTGTGTAAGTGGAGCATCAGGCAAAATAACTTGGGGGATGAAAAAGAATCAGGGCACTCCACGTTTCTTCTTTTTATTCTTAGGAACTTAGCTTAGGGTTTGTGGATTCTTCCCCTCACCCTGACCCCCAGGCCTGGGATTCACTCACTCACTCACCATCCCCCCACACACCAAATAAAAAGATCTCTGTTCTGATCACCAATGTAATATAAACTTATCATAAAGAATCAGACAATACATGGAAAAAAAAACCAAGGAAGAAAGTAAAAATTACCTACAAGCCACTCCCGAGAGATAACCCCTACTATCAGATTTGAGTATGTTCTTCCAGACTTTCCTTAGTGTATGTAAACACATGTACACATTTAAAAATAGATGTCATCATCTCCACAGCACTTTGTAACATGCTTTTGTCAATTAACATCACACCGTGACACGTTTCCACATCAGTAAATACAGTTCTGAGTCATGTCATTGTTTTTAGAGCTCCTTTAAGTTTTATTCATTACATGGCTTTACCATACAGTCTCTCATGATGGGACATGTAGGTTGTTTCCAATCCCTCTGCTACTGGAAACAACACTTGCTTTGGACACAAACTTGTACCCAAAAATCTAGGTGGAGAATAATATTTTGTGTCCTATGAAAGGCTTCACAATACAGCTGTTTATTCCCCCACTAAATCGACTAATTAGTGTGGTGACAGCCTTAGAGTGAGAAAGAGTGTTTTCTCTTCCGCCCAGATAAATAGCCAATATCATCAGAAGGAAGACGAAGCCTTTTGCAGGGAGGCTGGGTATTTTTTCAAGTTGGTGAGGGAAACACCTGCAGCCCTCTCTAGCCCAGCGAGTTCAGGGAGAACAGTTTTCCCTGCGGCCATCGCACCCGTCTTAGGGGCTGAAACCTTCCCTCTACCAGTACACAGATGCATGTTTTACTCTCTGGCATGACAACCTACTAGGGAAATACAGACAGAAAGCCCCAGAGAGCTCAATAAGGTGACATAAACATGCCTATGTCTCGAAGGTGAGAATTAAGATCAAGACCCGAAATTTTCTATCAACTTCCTCCCTTTTCATGAAAAAGGGTTTTCTTCCAACAGCCTGGAATCAAATGCGAAAACGTGCACCAGGATACAAAGGCACTTACATTTGTGAGCTCCAAGAAAAATCCTGGTGATGTAACTTGACTGTGTTGACAAATTAGCCTAATGAGAATAGTTTCCCACTACGAATTCATTAAGCAAAAATGTGCAAAGTAGGTATTTGCAGCCTATTAACCCTTAATTGGCTCAACACTGAAAACACTTAATTGTGATATGTGTCACCAAAATCCCTAATGTAGTTCATCACTGGTAGACTTACAAAATTATACATTTTAAATGATGATCTTTAATTAAAAATTATTTGGGATTATCTTTAGCCCCTGGTTTAAAATGAGCAGCTTGGGTACACTTGAGAAAATGGTGGCAAAGACAGTAATTTCGGGAGGGTTGCTGTTGGCTTGTAATAAGAATTCTGCATATGGGGAATATGGAGATAAGACACAGGCAGTTTTCAAATAAGCTTCAAATGTTTCAAAGTCATATGGTGGAAAGTGCTGGACCAAAAGAGAGGAGAGGCCTTGCTCCTGTATGGCTGTGTGACCTTGGATACATCACTTCTCTGCTTTGGGACTCAGGGTCCTGATCAGTAAAATGTGGGGATTGGATTGGTCTGGTGCACACAGGAGAGAGATGAAAATAAGTATGTTAATGTACCCATTGGCTCAAACAAAAGTCAAGACACAATGGATAAGCTTCTCACTCAATGGGTCAATGAGCAATTGTGCTATAGACTCTAAAATGTGCCATGGAAACTTAAAAAATGGAAACAACAAAAAGTGGGGCTCAATTCACTTTCCTTTCTGGCTTCTGACCTCAGAACACTCACTGACACAGATATCTAACTGCCTTTCTCCTTCCTTGGTGGTCCCAGTAGGTGGGGAGGAAACTTTCATCCTAACCAACAAGCCCCAGATTGCAGAGAAAATACTTTTCCTAAGCTGGAAAAAAAAAAAGAAATTTTGGAGTTGCACTAATTTTCTTTACACCTTCTATATCCTGCACACTCCATTTCAGTGTCAAATACAAATTATAGTAGCATCTTTTGGCTCCCTGGTGACCCTTCATCACGTACACAATTTTAATGATCTACATTCTAAGGTGGTTGAATAGTGGTCTCCCCCAAGAGACGTGGAAGTCTCTGAGGTGTGTGTTCAAAAAACACAGCTGGTGGCAGACCTGGAAACCTCAGTGGGGTTGAACATGGAGCAGGTGGGGGAAGGGAGGAGGCTGACGCGATGACCTTGTCCGTCCAGACTGTTGCTGTCACTTCGGCAACATGGCAGCCTCTGGCCTGACCCACAGTGAAAGGAGGGGTGTTGGGAAGAGGGTGAGTGTGGACTGGAGCAGGGCTGAGATGTCAGAAATACCAATCAAAGGGAAGTTGGGTACTCTTTTGTCACTGTGACTGTAGACCAGGAGTAAAGAAGGCCAGGTTCTCTGGGTGAGGCTCACCTTAGTTCTAGCGTGGCCCCATGGTAGGTCAACTGAACTTCACCCATCAGTTACTCAATGTCACTTGTGTACAAGACTCCAAGCTGGGAGGCAATGGAGCCTCCATCCATTTCCTCTCCTCTGCCTTCCACCCTTCTCTCCCGGCCAACCGGCTCGATATAATCAGACCATAGCTGCTCACTGATCACCTCTGGAGTTTTGCTGGCCTGATCTCACCAGGTCTCTAGGCTCATAAACTTCTATTGTTTGGGCTTGGCTGTTCCTTGAATTGCCCTCCTTGTCAATGGTGTGGACTCCATGACCCTTGGGCCCATTATGCTCTGACTGGGCTGTTTTTCTGGACCTCCTCCTGGCCAGGGCAAGCACTATGGCTGCGGGTGAGAGGCACCCACCTCTACCACTGTGGGGTCTCCCTGAGGCGGTCCCTCTCCCTTCTCAGTGAGGGGTGAGATGGGACACCGTGAAGCGTCACTAGCGGGATGTGAGGCGAGGTGCCTGATGTCATGGGCTTCAGGCCAGTGGGGGAGGGCTCATGACATCCAGGAACCAGCATGGCATGGACTCTGGGAGGAGCCACGTGGAGAAAAGCCAGAGGGAAGTCTTTTGCAAAAATCAAAGTATTTTGCAAAAATAATTTTGCAAATTACCTCCCCTACTACCAAAGGAAACGATATAATCAAGTAAATCCAATAAAGGCAGAGCTTCCCTCATTGAAGTGAGGAATGGGAGTCTCCAGAGAACACTAAAAAGTTATAGTCACTCAGTGAATTCATGCTCCTTTAAAAAAAAAAATAGAACATTAAACGATTACACTAAAATCTACTGATGCCCCATGACCAGGCCCACTTCCCTCCCCAGAGGAAACCACGTTACAAGTTGGTGGGTATTCTTTTCGACCCGTAATCCATGCTCGTATACACATCTCTGTCTCCATAGCATTGTCTTGAGTGTGTTTTATATCATTGTTATCCTACTGTTGACCTGTACACACCTGGTTCATTCCTTTTAACTGCTATATAGTATTCCATTGTATGTATACTCCCCATTTTACACAGCAGCCCCCTATTGATGAGCATTTAGGTTATTTCTATTTTTCCTGGTCACAAACTAAGCTTGTGCATGTATTTTTAGGCATAGGTAAGAGAGTTTCTCTACTCTATGGAGGAGAATTTTCCTGAGAGCTTGGAAATCACTATGCTGGGGACTTGGGTGCGGGTGTGGTGGGAACGGCAGAGGGGAGGATGGATGGGAAGGCTTCAGAGAGGAGCTGGGCTTGCAGCAGGCTATGAAAGGTGAACCTGGGCTTCACATAGATGGAGAAAAGGAAAAGGGGGTCTGGAGTTGGGAGAGGCAGGTGATGTGGTCAAGGTGCCGACCCAGAGGAAACAGGAGGTTGGTGACTGGTGCCAGGGGAGGGGGGTTAGGTTGGCACGGAAGGGCATGCTTTCATGCTTTCTGGGGGTTTGGCGTGGGACAAGAACAACTCACAAAGGTGTTTGTAGGTGATGTTGGACCCAAGGCTGGCTCTTTATTAGGCACCAAGGTTTACCTCTGCCTTCAAATCCTCGGGGAGGCTGTGATCTTGTGCCAGCACTTGTCCTCTTCCCCTTGGCCCGGTAACCCAGGCCTCTCCTTTCTCTTGCCATCATGCTGCCACTCAGCTCTCACCCCTGCACAGCAGAAGGGAAGAGCCAGCAGCCAGGGTCACCGGCCTCCCCGGGGGTTGAAGGTCAGTGGGCAAGGCCCATCCAGGTGCTCACAGAACCCTTGGGAGGCTTGGAGGAGGACGGTGCAGGCGAGCCCCCTCTGGGTGATCCAGGGAGGGTCCATCTCTTGGGCCCTGGGTGGAGCCTCATTGCTTCACAGTGATGGAAATCATGGCCATTGTCTGCTCATCCGTTTGTTGTGCGCCTGGCAGGGAACCACGGTCCATAAAACTACTGTGGGGATGTGGAGAGGTGCCCTTCCAGACTGGTCCTGGGAGTAGTCACAGAAGCAGGACTCCGGGAGGGACATGGAAGCCTGAGGAGGGGGCTGCAGCGGACGTCCCTTGTCCTGGGTGGGGACATCACTCCTAAAGCTCACTTTTGCTCGAACACAGTCATATCAGGAGAAATCCTCTGACTGCGCCTGTCTCCCCACGTGCCTTAGCACTAGCTCCCCAACCTCTTGACATCTCCCACAGTGGGCCTATGAGTTTTTTTTATCTTGCCTCTGGGGTAGGAGGTTCTGAAGACCACTGGGGAGTGGAGACAAGGGGTGACAGCATGCGGGAGGTCTCAACTGTCCTCCCAGCCTCTGTCAGTGTTCCCGCCCACGGCCTCTCTCTCCAGCCCCCTCTGAGGTCAGCACATGTTCCAGGCAAGAGGTCTGACACCCCGTGGGCTTCCAGGAGAGGGAGAGGTCTGAGTAGTGGAACTAAGGTTGGGGGGTGGAGGGCAGCGGGGTCGCCAAGGAAGCTGGGGCTGCCTCGTGCAGGTCCTGAATGCCAGGCTAAGGGGTTGAAACCATCTCCTGTGGGCAACAGGGAGCCACTGAAGGTTTCTGAGTAAAAGCAGCAAAGTGATCTGCTAGGGAAATGCAAGATGGATGGGCGGGGGCGCGGGGAGTCCAGCTGGGAGAGACCGAAGGACAAAGAGCTGGTCTATGGGATAGTAGAGCAGGAGGCAGAGAAGGAAAAGCTACAGAAGAAAATCTGGAAAACTGAGTAACTGCACTGGAAAGCAGGGAGGCGATACACACACAGCACAGCCCCTAGCGGCTGCATTTTCTTTGGGAAGGACTTCCTAATTAAGGTGACTTTTGTCAGGTGGATGAGTAATTAAAAGTGCAGAACTTCTAAACTCTGAGGCCCTTAGCAGTCCCGGGTCAAAAATAATGGTCGGGTCCTTGGAGACAACGAATGCCAAGGTAACAGAGAAAGAGGTCTCCTTCACTGGAAGAATGTGTGGCCACAGCCTCCAGCAGCTACATCCACCTCTGCCCCCAGCTAGCGAGGATGAAACCTCTCTGACTTTTGTTTTCTCATCTGGAAGATGGGCACAGTGCTATCCCCCGTCTTTATGTTGTGGAGCCATTAACTGGGCTGGTGAGCGCGGTGGGTGTTGACCGCAGAGCCTGGCACAGAGGGACCGCTTCGTAAATGGCAGCTGTCATTCATAACAGCCCGGCGGAAGCTTCTCTCAAAGCTTCTTCCTTCTCTCAGTGCTTCTCATGAGTCCCGTCTGATTTCAGATGAGTCTCTGCTCTCAGGATACCCCACGTGTCACTTTGCCCTGTCCCATCAGCCAGTCCTGAATTCCCGTGAGGATCCCACAAGGGCCATTTGAACTGCAGGCGCTCACCGTTCCACGGGACTCTCCCCGGTGCCCTTTCTGAGGTCACCGCTTCCACAAGGGCCTTTGGATTCACAGCTTTGCCTACCTGTGGATTTCTCTCCCCTTTCTCCTGGCCGGTGATAGTGAAGGTGGGTATTTCTCTCGAACCTGGATTGGGGGAGTCGTGTGCTTTTGCTTGTAATAAAACCCAGCAATTTTGTTGGTCCAACACAGCCAAGTTTTTAAGACGATGGCTTTGCTAAAAGCCATGATATAAAAGGGACTTACTAACACTCTGTCCAGTTAGCAGACAGCTCTGAATGCAGTGCCCTAAAGTGTCCTACATGCTCTTCTTATCACATTGGCTGATTCTTCCCGGCATCAACGAGGTGATGCTAAACTTGGGTGCCTCTGGGATGGAGGGAGCCCCACATGAGGAGAGGTTTGGGGGCATCTGGGGTCCAAGGAGGCCAAGTGAATACACTGAAGAAAAATGCCTCCGTGGAAGTGGACCATGGCCCAGGGCTGAGACCTACAAGTTCTTGGAATGTGCCTGATGGAGAAAGTGAGGATGGGTCGGTATTAGGGTTTCTTCTTTTTGCCAAGAATGGAAATGAAGCAGAGCATCAAAGTCCACTCAAAGCCTGGTGGCAAATTCCTGGCAGAGAACTGAGCTGTCCCCATGACTTCAGAGGTCCAGGGGACTTTGCTGTGGGGGAGAAGTCTGCCACCTCAGCATATGCATTAGGATTTGCATGTGTTCCTGGAGTTACGGAATGTGGATGAAGACAGGTGCACCATTTGTGGCCTCGTTGTTTGCCTGTGCGTCAATGGCTGGAGGGCTCTGTCTTAGGAATGCAGAAAGGGTTAGGGAGCATTATGACACATGGGGGAGGCAAAAAGCCTCGCCAAGCAAGTCACAAAATTTATGGTGGGAGGTGACTGTAGAGGGTGCTTTGTTCTCTTTTTATCAGCTCAGCATTCATTTCAACCTTCACTGGGAAACACAACTCATTTTTTTTCCCCCTGGGAGAAAATTGTCCCTTTCTATTCTTAAACCATTAGGTTTGAGTCAGTTCATATTACTCCCCGATCCAGGGTAAGCACGTGAGTCAGACCTGGCCAATCAGAGCATTCCACTCCCCCTTGGCCATGGTGAATGGTTCAGGGATGGGGCAGATGACCCAAGCCCATCTAATGATGCTGAATTCAGAGATTTTTCTTGATAATATTGTGAATGAGGAACATTTTTTTTCTACTAACACTTAAGTCTGGAATTATTAGCAATCAGCTCTCTTTCAGAAGCATGAGTTCGTGTACAATTCTTCTGGAAGAAATTTGTAAGTCCTGCCGGCTCATGACTGTCCCTTTTTGTTAATTCTTTCTGCCACACTCAAACTTGATTGCTGTTTAAAATGCTCTGACCAGTACCCGGGGATGCTGAATGTGTGAAATCGGTAAGCAGGCCATCTCGGAAAGGCAGGCAGCTGTGGGGGACCCAACATCATCCTATCCCCAAACCGGGGCTGTGAGCTCACGACCAACTAAGTCAGGTGCACGAAGCTCTGGCACCATCCCATTACCTGCCTATTAGTTTTGCCATCTTTTTTTCTTGTCCAACAATGAATTGATTTTCTTTAAGATAGGACGTGGTTACATCCTGCCTACCTTTTTCTTGCCTACTCATTGATGTTTTGCATGTGAAGACCCAGGCTCTGGGAGTGCCTGAGAAGCTGTTAGTGCAGCTGGTGGAGTCCTTGCACAGGGTCTGCAGGGAGCTATCTGAGCTCTTCCCTACAAAGGACCGATTTGTGAAAAGAGCTTAAAGATGCAAGGATGCAGATGCATCCACAGAGCGGGGCATGATGAATAGAGCAGCCCCATCGGTTCCAGTCCCTACTGGCTTCATCGCAGGCATACTAAGGGAAAGCCAGTTATGTGATTCCGCAACGAAGACAATGGCATTCACTGACTTCCATTGCATAACAGAACTGGAAAGTTTGTGGGGTAGACCTGGCTTCCTCCATGACTTAAACGTCTGTCTTTCTCTCCCTTGTCTCTGCTCTGCTTTTCCCAGTGTTGTCTTCATCCTCAACGTAAGCCCCACATTCACATCTTTCTTGTGGCCAGCAGTCCCAGGCCGAGTTATTGCCCTCTTTCACCCTCATTTGGCTTAATCTCTGAAACAAATTCTGATTGCCAACTTGGGTCACAGGCTCTCCCCAGTCAGGCCCTAGGAATTGAGCATGGAGTATTCTGATTGTCCAGACACCCTGGAGGAAGTAGGTGTGGCCCCTTGATTGACAGCCCTATCAAAATCAGGTGGAGTCAGTGCTGTTAATTTACAAAAGGAAGGGAAGCAAGGCATACCCCAAAGTAATTGAGATCTTCCATATTCATGGTATAAATTTCTTTTCACATGCCAACTCCAGCAGATTGATGTTAGCTGCCCATAGTTAGTGGATTAGAAGGCTACCGTTGATTAGCAGGGTCTGCCATGGGTGTAGGATATGGGTGCTGTGGACACATGCTCTGTTTTTTGCTGCATCTGAACTTCTAGGGCATGAGAGGCTGGAAAGTTCACATTGATTTACTTTGGAGGGAAGTTCCTAATCACACATCAGAGTTGCTGATGCAGAAATCCCAAGGCACATCATTAACTTGCTCCCAGCCTCTCTCCCCTATCCCATTTCCCTGCTTCACAGGAGCGTTTCCTCCCTGTTAAGGGCCTCTGCTTGGGCTGGGGGAGGAAGCCGGATACCCCAGCTGAGGACCCTCCTCTTCCCCTAGTGCCAAACAGAGGTCCTCAAATATTCCCGTTCTTGGGAGGAGGGGCTGTCCTGGGGCCAGGCTTTTCCATCCTGGATGGAGAAGGAGAAAAACAGGAGAAGAGACGAGATGACAGAGAAGAGATGACAGAGAAGAGAATAGAGTTCTGTAGCAATCTGGATGCTTTATTCTGAGCTGATTCTTCTCTCCCAGTCAACAGCATCCTGGCTGGTGAAGGGAAAAGGGCAGTGGCCAGGGCAGCTGGGGTTGAAAGCCATCCCTGACTCAATGAGTGGAGGCCCTCGGCACCTTCTCTGGGCTCAGTGTCCCCATTCCTGAAACAAGGGGTCAGTACTTTACAGCTTTCTCTAGCCCAGACTTTCTGGAGTTTGATGACAATAGTAGCTCTTTTTTCCTTCTCATAATGGTTTGTCACACAGGGCCAGAGAAGTGGTTCCTTCTAGGCACAGACAGATGCAATCCCATACAGATTTTTTTAAGTTTATTATTATTTTAAAAAATTTAAAAAAAAAATTTTTTTGCCACACCACTCGGCTTGCAGGATCTCAGTTCCCTGACCAGGATCGGACCCTGACCATAGCAGTGATAGTGCCAAATCCTAACCACTAGACCACCAGGGAACTCCCCAGATTTTTTTTTTTTTTTAAACAAAGGTACCTTTCAATAACAAAGAGAACTTGGACCCACGTGGTCCTGACATATTTGACCTCCATTTGCTTCACTCTCATAGGACGATGGTTTAACTGACCCCCAGTCCATTTTCAGTGACCATGAAACATGAGTTCAAATGCCAACTGTGCCTTACTGTATTACTTTTCTTCTCTTCTGCTGGGTGACCTTGGGCAAATCACTTTGCTTCTCTGAACATGATATCCTTCCTCCGTAAAGTGGGGATGTCCACTTATTGGGCTGGTGAGATATTCAAATATTTAATAAGTGTTTTGAAAATCATAAAGAATCGTACAGGAGACAGGGATGAGCTCTTATTAAACTCTCACTCAAAACTGGCCTAAGAATGGGCCAGAAATTCCTTCAGGCCTGTTTGTACTGTGCCTTGCACGTAGCAGACACGTGGCAAATATTTGTTGAATGATTGGAATCCCAGGGGCTGTTTGAGTTGTGGTGGATCTCCACATAGCACTCGGGCTGTGCTACTTTACGTCCCAACTGCGGATCTCTGATGGGACAGCTGGGAGGGTGGGTTGTGGGCCTGGAGGAGCAGGGCTGTCTGGTACCTGCTTGGTGCCAAGTCCACTAACTCGCCTGAGATGGGGCATCTGTCAGCCAAGGTAGGAAGATAGATTTCTAACAGCCGGTGGTGGGGGGGTGGGGGGGGAAGGGGGCTTGTGTTTTTCTGATCGTGTTGTAGCTGTTTTGGGAATAAATTACTGTGACTTTATAGCCCTTACAGGAGTTTCTGGAAAATCTAATTGGATGAATCCCAAAAACTGAATTCTTTTTTGAGTTTCCAACTCCCTCAGATGCTCATTTGGAAGGAAAATGGGGTCGGCCTCTTTGCCTTTGACAGACACCCAATCACCCTCCTAACGGGGTCACCTCTCCTTGATCTTGGAAGTCTTTCTTTTCCCAAAGGACTCCAAGAACATGGCTGAGCCACTCAGACACACAGCCACTCCCCAGGGGTAAAGAGGCAGCTTTGGAAGCCTTGTCACCTCCTTGGCCAAGCGATCAAGCCAATCAGGACAGAGCTGGGGGCTGGGGCGAGGCGCGGGAGAAGCCGACTTCCCGCCCAGGCTCCTTGCCCTGTCCTCTGTTCCTCTCTCCTAAGAAATAGGCATTGACATCCAGCGAGTGCTTTTACACCGATGTAGGTGCACACGGCTTAACAAGCACTGGCGATGCTCTCTTGTCAATTAAATTAAATACCCAGCCCCCCGCCCCAGCCCCCATCTTAGAAAAATGCTCTGTGTAGCCAAACATCTGTAGCCCAGGATATGTGATCTCCCTCTGTTTTGTTTTGCTCCAGACAAAATGGTGGAAAAGCTGAAATTTATGCCTTTGGAATCTGAGGCATTAACCGTTGTAAATCAGCATTTGGTGCCCAAAGGTAACAATTACTGCTCTCATTAATAGATTTCCCCAGCCTCCATCATAAAACAACTCTGGAAGTGTCTCCAGGGACAGGGTGGGGGAAGCGTGCCTGGGGATCATTAACAGTCAAGCACCCTGGGCTAGAGGGAGGCCGCATTCCTCTCCCCAGGGCGAGCCCAGGGAACGTGAGAGAAAGTGTGCACACACACAGGGTCTCCCAGACAGGGCCGGGGTGCTGCTGACGTGAGGTGGGTGTGCAGGTCGAGCAGAAGCCCCACATCTGTGCAAGGCTTCCCAGGCAGGGGATCAGAAGCTCTGGGTCTTGGAGAGGAAAGGACTGAGGAGGGAGGACGGGGGGGGGGGGGGGGGGGGGGAGGGGGGGGAGGGGCTGAGGGAGGGAGGGAGGGAGACTTGCGGGTTGGAGGGCAGGGGGAAGGAAGGCTCACATCTCTATGACTACAGGTGCCTTTCTTCTTTTGGGAACACCAGGGCTGGAGGGCATCTTGCCTTCAGTAGCGACCTGGGCACAATGGGGGGCCCCGGGGCTTGCCCAGGGTCACCTGGCAAGTCAGTGTCTAACTCAGCCACGACCATAAAGAAAAATGTAGAGGCCTGCCCAGAGGGTTGACCATGGACCCTTTCTGTCTCTCTTTGGTTGGAACATAAACTGGATTTGTACCCAGGAAATTTCTTCTGTTCTGCAGATGGAAGCAGGGTGACCATGCTGAGGCCACACACGTGGCCCCTGGAAACGGTAGATGAAGAGGCCTCGCTGGGCTGGAGGGGCTGGCCGATCCCCCTCCGGGCATCCCTTTATACCTGGGGATGGGTGTGACCGCGGGGCAAAAGAGAACAGAGAGTTCTCTCTGCTACTTGCTGATCCCCACCCTAGTTTTGTGTTATTTTTCTTTTCCGGTGGGATTCTCACATCTCTTTTTCTGGGATATTCGTTTGTAGAAAGAATCCATATGGGATTTGGATTCGACGGGGCCTGTGTAAGAATGCTAACTGCATCCTTAGCTGATGAACAAGCTGTGAGGCCTTGTGAAGGAAAGTCTCAGGACCTCTTCCCTCCTTGTCTGCAACGGGCACCGTGGTTCCTCCGTGAGACGGTGCTGTGAGGGTGGGTGCCCAGCTGTGTGCGCAGCGTGTGTGCCAGGCTGAGCAGCTGGCACGGGGTAGGTGTTCACAAAGTACTTTCTGAGTGAATGGAAAAGAAAAGGTATCTATTGGTGTAGAACAAGAGCGGGGTATCCTACCCTCCTGGGTCAGTTTAATTCTCCCCCTTGCAATTTACTCAGATGCAAGAAATCAAAGGCTTCCTGGTACTTGGGCAAAGCTTGGCTCAGAGAAGCTGCCACGTTGCTCGGGGCGCACAGCGGAGCCCCAGCAGGTGGTCGGCTTCCCATCCTCCGTGCCTCCCGGCCCTGAACCTCGCTTCCAGCTCATAGCAACTCCACAAGGCTGACTGACAGAGAGCATTGCCCTTTGTTTGTTCATTTTTGCTGTGGTAAAATATACATAATATAAAATTTACCATTTTGTCCATTTTTAGGTGGGCAGTTCAGTGAGATTAAGTACCTTCACTTTGTTGTACAATCACCACCACCGTCCGTCTCCACACCTTTTGCATCATTCCTGTACTCGTGAAATGATAACTCCTCCTCTCCCTTCACCCAGCCTTGGTAACCTCTAATATTTCCTGTTTCTATGAATTTGACTGTTCTAAGTAAACTCATGTATGTGGAATCATACAATACTTGTCCTTTTGTGTTTGGCTACTTTCACTTAGGATAATGTCGTCAGGGTTCATCCGTGCTTGGCATGTGTCAGAATTTCATTTGTTTTTAAGGCTGAATAATATTCCATTGTTTGTATGTACCACATTCTGCTTATCCATTTGTCCATCAATGATCATTTGCGTTGTTTCCACATTTTGGCTGTTGTGAATAATACCGCCATGAACGTGGGTGTGCCACATCTGTTTGAGTTCCTGCTTTCAATTTTTTGGATATATACCTAGAAGTAGAATTACTGGATTTATGGTAATTCTACATTTACTTTTTTGAGGGACCACCATACTAACCCTTTTTAAAACTTTCCCAGTGGAAGGGCAGTGCTGCAGCGGTGGTGTCTGATGAGAATAGATGCTCTGGGCCTTTCCAAAGTTAGGGCTGGGGGCTGGGGGTGGCAGGGAGGACC
Organism: Balaenoptera borealis; assembly: GCF_965194805.1. Taxonomy (NCBI): domain Eukaryota; kingdom Metazoa; phylum Chordata; class Mammalia; order Artiodactyla; family Balaenopteridae; genus Balaenoptera; species Balaenoptera borealis. The sequence goes on from NC_138874.1 coordinate 105,667,354, forward strand.
CTGGAGCTGGCACAGGGCACCCTTTGGCAGTTCAGCACTGCCCCCCACCAACTGGGACCCGTTTTACACTAAGCCCTGGGAGAAACGAAGCACTAGCTCTGTTCACCATGGATGGACAGAGATTGTTTTGCTTCTTATGATTAAACAACAACTAAATCCCCCACCCCATGTATGCACACACCAACTCCAAATTTGGTTCAGAAAGGTGACTTAAGAAGATTTAAGATGTTGTGATTAAATACATGGGCTTTGGTGCCAGTTCAAATTCTGGTTTACAACAAGGACCTACTATATTGCAGAGGGAACTATATTCAATATCTTCTAATAACCTGTAATGGAAAAGAATCTGAAAAAGAGAATATGTATATCATTATATATATATTATATATATATATATATATATATATATATATATATATATAAAATATATATATAACTGAACCTCTTTGCTATATACCTGAAACAAACACAACATTGTAAATCAACTATACTTCAATTAAAAAAAAGAACAAAAACCCAAATTCTGGTTTAGTCACTTACTAGTTAGGGATCTTGGACAAATCATTGAACCTGAGAGCCTCAGTGTTCACATATAAAATTGGGGTCACAGGTTGTTGTGGCCTTAGAGGGACATTGGATGTGAAAAGCTGTACACAGTCTTGGGCCAGAGGGAGCTCTGTCCAAGGACTGAGATTTTGTTCTCAGAGGCTGCTGACCACGCCATGAGTGGAGGGGTTAGAAGATGTCCCCGACTGGCCGCTTGGCTCTGCCTCACCTGCCTGCTCTGGAGGTGGAGGGTGCTTGAGCCCCGGGAGTTCCACGTTCACTGCCGGGCCTCCCAGGTCCCGAGGCTGGCGCTGCCTGTGGGGAACGGCCCATAGTGGGGGGATTTATTATCTCTGGTCTCCGGTGCTTCACGGGTCATGTGACATGGCTAATCCTTAATTACACCTAATGTTAAAGGTTAGTCCACCTCTGGGATGTTTCCCAGCTTGAAGGTGCCTATGGAAAATTAGTTCATTCATAAAACACAGTGTCAGGTTACAGACCCAAATGGCTTCCCCCAGCCTCTGGTGGAGATGGGGTTGGCGGAGGCCGCTGAGAAACATCCCCAAGCTTGCCTCCTGACTCATCCGTTACCTCTAACAGGGTGTCAAGTGAATGATTCCCTTCCAGAAAGATAGCAATCGTGCCCAGAGGAAGGGTGAGTTCAAAGGGCTTCAGAAGCATCGAACGATCACTCAGATGGACAGAGGTCAGCATGGGGGAAGATGAGGCCCAGGAAATTTCATGGTGGTTGTTCAGCTTCCCTGTTCCTCAGCAACTGTCCCCCCACCCCCATGGCTGCTATACTTTGTATGGTCAACGGAGACATTGCCAAGCTGCTGAGAAGTGCCAGGGCCCCGACTCCACCCTGGGCAGTGCCCCAGTGGGCCCAGAAATCATCACAAGTGCCGGCCCTCCAGGGCAGCTTTGCTGGGGCCAAGTTCTGCTTGCTCTAAAGATGACTTCTCATCAGTCCAAAATTTATTAAGTCATCCAGCAAATATTCATTGGGTACTCACTGTGCCAGGTACTATTCTAGAACCTGGGGATGGATTGCAGTGACCAAACAGACAAAACAAGAATGGCTACCCTCCCAGAGTGTCCATTCTAGTGGTGGGGGGAAAGACAGACAATGAACGAAATGTAGTAGTAAAATGATAGCGTTATCTGATGGTGATAAGTGCTATGGAGAGAAAGAAAGCAGAGGAGGGAGAGAAGAAATACTAGCCTGGGTATGTGCTGCAAGTTTTGATAGGGTAGTCAGAGAAGGCCTTACTGTAAGTTGAGAGTGGAGCAAAAAAAGGAAGGAGGTGAGGCAGTAAGCCATGAAGAGATCTGAAAGGACCGTTGCTCCAGGCAGGGCGAATAGCAAGCGCAAAGGCCCTGAGGCAGTAGGATGCAGGTATGTTTGAAGAGTAGCAAGGAGGCTGTGCAGCTGGAGCCGAGAGAGTCAGGGGAAGAGTAACAGAAGACGAGGTCAGGGAAAACAAAGACCATGCATCGGTTTCTGTGCCTCTAGCCCTGTGCTCAGTGTTTCCTGGCCTTGACCATGGATGTAATATGTCGGCTGTAATGTTTTAGAGTAGGGATCAGCAAACTACAACCCTTTGGCCAAATCCATCCAGCTGTTTTTGTAGATCAAGTTGGATTGGAACAAAGCTGTACCCATTCATTCACGTATTGTCTATAGCTGCGTTCAGGCTACCAGGTCAGAACTGAGTCATTGTGACAGTGACTGGATGAACTGAAAGCCTAAGATATTTACTACCTGGTCCATGTTTTAGGGCACGGGCTTTGGAGTTAGACCACATCGGTTCAAATCTCTGCTCATTTATTATCCAAGCGGCCCTGGGCAAGTTACTTAACTTCTCGGAGCTTTATCCTCCCATCTGTAAAATGCTGATAATATCTATCTTACAGAGTTTTCTGAGATTAGATAAAACAACTAATATGGAATGCATGCACCTGATAAATCCAAATACTTTTTAAGGAGTCAGCAGTGGGTGCACAGTCCTGGACTCACAGGGACAATATCTTAGCAAAAGTTTTCATTGGTCTCAGTTTTCATTAGTCTCAGTTTCTCTATCTGTTAAGTGGGGATAATTATTTGTGAAACTAAAATGAGATAAGGTGTATGGCTTGTAGCAAGCACATATTAAATGGAAGTTGCTGCTTTTATTTTCATCAGCTTTACCCTCCATCGTCTCCTGTGTGGGGGGCCATCTTCAAATTCTCCAGGATCTGGGAGAAAAATCCAACATCTGTCTGTATATCCATGTGCTGCTGCCCTGCTACCGGCTCCTGGTACGTACCTCAGCTGGTGGTGCCCAGAAGGGAGTGAGTATTAAAAGGCCTCCCTTTCCCACATCTTGACATCCGGCCTAAACCCACTGCTACCTGAAAGAGCGCCAACCTGTTCAGCATGTTTGAACTCGCAGATAACCTCTTATTTATTCTCAGAGTATCCACAAAGCTGAAGCTTGTCACGGGTTTTTATTATGTGGCAATAAGTACTGTTGGGGAAGGTCTATCTTCGCAAAGTCCAATTAGAATATTTATTTATTAGGCTCTTTTATCATCAGGTAAGAGTAATAGGAGGGTCATTGTAGGATTCTGCCCGCTGAAGCCAGTTTGAGCATTTGCCGATTGGCGGGGGTGGATGGCAAGTGGTAAGAATTTGGGATGGGATGGCGGTCTGGGCTTGGGAAATGTTGATTTTGTTGGAGGACTTTGTCACGCCGCCTGGTTGTGATGACAGTCCACTTGAGTTACATCGCATTAAAAAAAAAAGTGGCGAGAGTCCAGTGGTTGAAATGCAGACGCCCACACGTATTTATATTTGCAGTGCCTGGGCCATGTGTGCAGTGATACAGCGAACAAGAAAGTTGTGGAACTGAAAATAACATATGTCTGTCTCAAGTGCCAGAGGAAATTGTAGCACTGGCGAGAAGGGGAAGGGTCCAGATTTAGAGATGGGGAAAGAAATATGCTCCTTGTTCAACCGTGGTGTTTATACACAAGCCCTCATTTCTCCTCACACATAATGAACAGCCACAAAACTGACAGGAAAACAAATGCAAAACGGGGGGCAAGTTGATTGCTTCTTTGAGAGCTGGTTGGTGTAACCGAGTCCTGGATTGAAAATAAAGTTCAGGCAGATTGAACTCTGACCCCCCCACCCCCTTGTTGCAGTTTTCTGGGTCCCTGGGATCTTGTTCATGAGAACGAAGCTGTGGATGCAGCTGAAACGGGTCGAGGTGGAGATGGTTAGAAAGGGATTCCTGCTTCACCACAAACCTCCTTGACTTAAAAATGATTAAAATAAAAAATCTCCAAACCAATTACTTTCTGTCTCTTGAGAGCCAGAGGATTGTCTAGGGTTTTTCTGGACACAGGGACCCCGAAGATCATATTTCTCTTCTGGGTGGGGTGCTATTTTTAAGGCTTGGTTACCAGCCTCCAACTCTTAATTCCATGTGTCTATATGTATAAATAGATGTGACTAAATTTAAAAAGAAATAATATTCACATCTTTGGTTTTTTTCCATCCTCACAAAAAACAAGTAATGGTTTTGACTTCATTTTCCACATTTCTCTGCCGTTTTGACGTTAATCAGACACAGCCCAAGACTAGGAGCACATTTGGTCTTTGCAAAAAAAAAATTGAATTGGCCTCTGACTCCTCTGGATGGTTCTGTAATTCATTGCTCTCAGAGCACCCCTGACAACCCAGAACCCCAGCTCAGATCTCAGATCCAGCTGGAAACCTCCTACCACGGCCCTTGGCTTGAAACTAGACCCTCAAGATTTTAACATACATGTTGGCCAAGCCACTTACATCTAACTCCCCCTGCCTCAGTTTTTTCATCTGCAGAATGGACGTGATACTCTCACCACCTGTCAGGACCAGAAGAGGTTGGGAGGAGTTGGAGAAACACCCATGGTGGGTTTCAGAGTAGCTGCTGAAGTGAAATAGAGCCCGATGGCCACTCAGCTATTGTTTTCTGCTTCTTCCTCACCTTACTGGTTAAGTGTGGCCAACACCCAGTTTTCATGTCAGGCATGCTGGCCCCAGGGACCTGAGCCTGGGGGCTAAGCTATCACAGCCTGAACACCTCCTGCAGGCCAGCACCAGGTGCCTGGCCTTTGTTTGCTTGGTTACACCTCGCGACAACTGCCAGAGAGGCATTGCTGGTTCCATTTCACAGACGGGGAGACTGATGAGCAGCTGCACCTTTCACACCAACTGAAACGTAATACTCCCAGCGGTTAAAAAAATATGCTACAACCAACCAAAGAAAATGTATGCAGCTGTCTGTGGAGGAGGATGGGGCACGTGGGCAGAGAGCAGGGCATTCAGGCTGGAATCTTGGGAGGAGAACACCATATCCTTCCACATCCTGTGTAGTGGGTCTAATAGTATCACCCTTACCTCGAAAAAAAAAATGTGTGTCTACCCAGATGTCAGAATAAGCCCTTCTTTGGAAATAGAATCTGAAGATGTGTCATTCGTTAAGGATCTCGAGAGGAAATCATCCTGGATTTAGAATGAGCCCTAAATCCAATCACTGGTGTCCTTCCAAGGAGAGGAGAGGGCACAGACACAGAGGGAAGAAAGGCCATGAAGACAGAGGCAGAGACTGGAGCCAGAGGACGCTGGGAGCCACGAGGAGCTCCCAGACAAGGAAGGATGCTCCCCTAGCGCCTTTGAAGGGAGCGTGACCCCGCTGACACCTCAGTTTTGGACTTCTGGCTTCCAGAACGGTGAGAGAATAAATTTCTGTTGTTTTAAGCCACCGAGATTGAGCAATTGGTTAGGGCAGTCTTAACAAACTAACACCTTCTGACGAGCTGTTTACATTTGGTCACCAGAAATAAAGGCAGGCAGGAGCTAGTACTGAACACACACAAGCAAGGGCTAACTCTGTAAAGGGAAACATGAAATCTCTTTGGTAAAACAAAACAAAAGGCAGAAAGTCCCTTGTTCTTTCCTTGGAGCATGCCTTAGAGATAGAACCCCTGAGTCTGCGAGGAGCCCAGCAGTGTGAGGTGTGGGATCAGGGGAATGATGTAAGATGATATGATTTATTGCTTTGTTGAGCAATGTTTTCAGCTGTGGATCTTGCTTTCAAGCTTAAGCTATTGCTGAAATAACAGGCAGGCCAAGGGACTTTTGAACACACACAGAATATCTCTGGTGACAGGAGAGCGAGCGTGGCTGATGTTTCTATGGGGAAGTTGGGAGGTGAGCGGTTTGAAGACTTGATTATGGAAACACTGCACAGAGTGACCAATAATTGAGTGACATTGGGGTATGGGGAACACTGAAGTAGGCTGGTGCAGCCTTATCTCCAAGGGACTGATATGAGAAGTCCTTTACAACAGGACAGCAGTTGGGGGCCTCTAACCCCAACAGGTGAGCGGAAGTGCTGTAATTAGCATTATTGTGGTAACTAGAGACCTGGGAAGGGTCAACACAAATGTGAGGCCAAATTTTGAAGAGGACACATGATATGACAGATGAAGGAGGACCAGCCAAGAGCAAATCACAGCAGCTCAGCTGGGAGATGATGACAGCAGAAACCGGAATCTTGGCAATAGTCGTTGTTAAGTATCCCGCCATCCATGCGTGAGATACGCATGTGCATGTTGTATTTTTAAAAAGAGATTAAAGTATAATAATTAGGAGACTTTATTAATGCCTTTGGAGGAGTTAGAAATGATAATCTATATCCGAAATGACACACAAATCTCTTACCTGGCGCTGAGGGTATTGCTGGGATGACTTAATCTCAGGAAACTGGCAATCTGTCACTGGGGGAGGGCGAAGACAGACCTGCTAGGGAGCGGGGAGGGGTTTGTCCGGGAGAGGATGGGAGAGGGTTCTCTGGAGCGAGGGCTTCATGGCTGGGTGTCCGCCCCGCAGAGGAAGGACCACCTGCTCTCATCCATCTCTCTGTTGGAGTCCAGGGAGCTGGTCTTCCCACCAGGCTCTCAATCTGCGCTCAAATCACAGAGGTCAATAATTATTCAAGTTGATGAAAATGAAAACGTGATTTATAATGAGATAACAGCTCCCACATTTTGAAGGAGACAGTATAAGCCAGAGGCTCACAGCCTGCGCTCTGGAGTTTGAAGCTCGAGTTCAAATCCCGCCTCTAGCTGTGTGAGATCCACCTGTGTGAGGTCTCAGAGTAGTGGATGCCTCTGAAGTCATGAGATCAGCACATTGTATGTGAGTCTCGCATTGCTGAACATTAGAGGAGTGGGTCCTGGAACCACTAGTGGTTGTGTTAGCCGACGTCATCGCATTTAATCAGCACTACTGCACGGGGATGGGGTGGGGGTGTGTGTGGGGGAAGGTGTTCTTCCCTGAGTCATACACGAGGAAACTGAGGCTCGGAGGACTTGAGCGCTCGTTTGCCTGAGGTTCCTCGCCTGGCGCCTGGTGAGCGGCATCAGTGCAAGTCACTGTCTCTCTCGTGAGTCCGTGGCCTCACCATCCTAAAGGCACCGTGGAAGGTGGGCAGACCCACTTGGGTCCTCTGCTTCTGGCCACCTCCGCTTTCTCTGTGCCCTGCCTCCTTGTCCCAGCCCTTCATCTTAATTACCATTGGGAATGGACCTTGTCGGAAGCTGCTCTGGGGCCCAGTGGCAGGGCCACCCAACAACGATGCTCCCCCTTAAGAAAAGACCATCTATATTCCACCTTCTGCAACGCCTCCGTGAAGTTCACAGGCATGGCCTGTCCCTGGGGAAATGGACACCACGGGGGTGGGGCAAGGTCAGCCGTTCTCAGGTCTGATGCACACATTCAAATCACCTGGGACCACTTGCCAAGGGCCCCATGCCTGTACGCCAGCTGAGTCCAGCTGCTGCTCTATCTGCCCAGGTGAGTCTGATGCGCGGCCAGGCTTGAACACTACCACCAGGGCACACTTCTCCTTCTGGGTCACAGCCCTGCCGACATTGTTTTACATTTTAAACCCTCTCACCTTAGAGCAGATTCCACGTAGCTGGTGGAAGGCTCCAAGTCTCCGTTTGGTGGGTTGTTACCTGGTCACGTGAGGGCCACTGGAACCTGCTAGGGTAGGGGTGGGAACTGCCTTGTGAGGGTGATGTGCAGACCGTTCCCATCAAACAAGCAGGGGTGGTCTGCTCCCCAGGGACCTGTGAGCCCGTCCCAACTGTCCCTGCGGCTGGCACTTGGGGGGAATGTGGTCAGAGTCTTAAGGATCTTCATCCTCTGCTTCCTCAAAGGTAAGTCTTTAAAATGGCTCCCACTTTATGTGAATCTTCTAATCATGAAGAGTTTCCTTTATTTACTGTAATAATAGCTGAGTGACACTCAAGTAGCAGTGTGAGTCTTGTGACAACTCTGAGTTTTTGTAGGTGTTATTATTCTCATTTCATGGGTAGGAAACCTAGAAGTTACACTCGTTGGATGAATCACACACCAGGAAGAGGCAGAGCTGGGACCTGGCGCTGCGTCTCTGCCCTGCACTCTGTCTTCTCCCTGCTTGAGGCGGGCAGCTAGGTTTCCATATCACAGATGATCCTTGACATTGACACATATTCTGGGTGATCTTGGACAAGTCCTTTTTCTTGGAGCCTCTGTTTTTTTGTTGTAAAATTCTGAGAGGGTCACATTCTTTAAGGATTCCATCAAAGCTGATATTTTAAAGACAATACAGCTTTTAAGGTCACAGGAGACAAGGAATGTGAAAAATGTTCTTACAAGGAGAATGCCTCCTTGAGACGTGAGGGTTATAATTATAGTTTTCTATAACATTAGCTCTGGCCATTTTGAAAACATCTGGGCTACAATTGCTTGGGAGCAGGGCCACTTCTACCTTGTGTACCACTGTATACACTACATACAGGTAACATATACAGGTGTTCAGTAAAGGATTTTAAGCAAATGTTTTAACTTTGGAGTATAACATAGAGAGATGTGTATAAATCACAAGTGTACAGATAAATGATTTTTTTCAATTGAGCATACTTGTGTAACTACCACCCAAAATAAGATGCAGAATATACCCAGCACCCATCACAGGCCTCCCTCATGGCGCCTCCTAGTAATTACCCCCTGACTACTAACTGCTATCCTGACTTCCAACCACATGGATTGGTTTTGCCCATTTTTGAACTGCAATTGAATGGAATCATGTAGGATGGACACATTTCTTTCAATCTTATGTTTGTGACTGCACTCAAGTTATAGTGTGTAATTTTATGTTGTTCATCCTCATTACTATCTATATTCCATTGTATAGCTACCACTCAATGTATGTATTCATTTCACTGATGATGTATGTTTAGATTGTTTCCAGTTGGGGGCCATACGGAATAATGCTGCAGTGAGTAGGCTTGTATTTTGGAGCACATATGTACTCATGTTTGTTGACTATATAACTAAAAGTAGAATTGCTTGGTTATAAGGTTTGTATATGTTCAACTCTAGAAAGTCCTGCCAACTTTTTCCCCATTGTACTTGTACCAATTAATATTCCCATCAGCAATGTAAGAGAGAGGATTCTACCAGTTGCTCCACAAACTTGCCAAGACTTGGTATTATTGTATTATTTTTAAAAAAAGCTGTTCTGGTGAGTATGTAGTGGTATAAAATTGTGATTTTAGTATGCATTTCCTTGATGGTTATTTATTTTGAACACTTTTTCTATCCAGTTACTGATATTTTTCTTACTGAGTGCTAGGAGATCTTATTTATTTATATATTTATTTTAATATTTATTTATTTATTTGGCTGTGCCGGGTTTTAGTTGCCGCACGATCTTCGTTGTCGTGTGTGGGATCTTCGTCGTGGCATGAGGGATCTTTAGTTGCGGCACGTGGGATCTACTTCCCTGACCAGGGATCGAACCCAGGCCCCCTGCATTGGGAGCCCGGAGTCTTAATCACTGGACCACCAGGGAAGTCCCACTAGGAGTTCTTTATATATTCTGGATATGAGTCTTTTAGGCTTACCTTCTCACTTTCTTCATGAATCAGAAATGAACAGAACAGAAAATTTTTTTGTTGTACAGAAACTTAAAAATTTTTTTGAGTAAGTTAATTACATATTAGTAGATGCTGCTAATGATAAAAGACTGAATCATTATAGGAATTATTTCCTTTGGAATATTAATTCTTACATTGTTTTTTTCAATTTTTATTTTTTAATTGTAGAGACATTCTTAATTTTAATGAAGTCCAATTTATCAATCTTTTCCTCTATGATTTTTGCTTTTTGTATCTTGTTAAGAAAATGTTGTCTATCCTAAGGCTATAAGGACATCCTCTTATGTTATTTTCTAGAAGCTTTATTGTTGAACTTTCACAAGTTAGGCCTGTAGTCCCATCTGGGATTGACTTTTATGTATGGTGTGAGGTTGGGGTGACCATTGCTTCTTCTCCGTTCAGATGGATCATCTTTCCTCCATGCATTGCAGATGCATGTTTATTGTAAACTGGGTAACCATATGTATGAGCCTCTGTTCCTGAACCCTGTTCTACTGGCTCAGTGAATACTTCAGGGATGAATGGTGGATGGCCTGGGCCTCACATGCTCCTCATGAAGATGGAGGTTCTGAACTCTTGCTTTCTGAGGAGATCCTGTGCTTCCTCTGCTGAATCATTTGGTTTACCTCTGCCCTTTTCTGACTTCTTCCCATAGACACAGTTAATTGGCTGACAAAATTATCAAGATAGCAAAGGCTTCCATAACATTTACCGGGTCCTGTTCTAAATATGCTTGAATTCATTTAATCTTTACACAAACCCTTGATGTAGTCACTATTACTATCCTCATTTTCCTGATGAGAAAATTAGGGCACTGAGACCACATGGGTGGCATGTACCAGACATGGAATTTGAACCCAGGGATTCAGCCTTGGAGTCCATGTTCCTAGGCACAACACTGGGCTTTCTTTCAGCCAACAGCAGGAAGTAAAATGGTAGAGGACAAAATCACCCTGGCCTAGGAATGAAGACATCTGAGCTCTTATCTTGGCTTCTACACCTATTGGATGGGAGAGTTTGGACACATTGGTTAATCTCCTTGAACCAGTTTCCTCAGCTAGAAAGCAAGAGAGTAAAATGATATTTTCAGCTCTGACATTTTACAATATCATCTCTCTGGAAGATTCCTAGAGAGACTGTGGATTTTTTGGAGAGAAGACTATTGTACAATGGAGACTAAGGTGGAGGCACAGATTGGGGAGGAGCCCAGAGAGAGTGGTGAGAGCCGGGTTGGGGGGAATAAGGAGGTAGGGAGCTGGGGGGAGTGGGAGAGGGAGAGGAGGGAATGTCCCAGCCCTCCAACCTGTCTCTTCCCATCTGCTTATCCCCTTCATGGACCCTCAGATCCAGCCTATCAGATTACATGATGGAGGGGGTGGTGATGCCTAGGTGCTAAGTTTTCTAATTGACCCGCCTTCTGGGAATTTCTTTGAGAGGCTCCTGTTTGTTCCCAAGGCCATGGTTCCTGTGTGAGCCTCCTGGGGGGCAGTTTCTCTGCCCGGAGCTGGCTAATTGTTCACCCACCGTGTCCACTCACTGGTGGAAATCACGCCAGGCTCTTCCATGTAGACACCAGAGGTCCATGGGGGTGTCTCGTGACCTTGGGGGCCCTCACAGCCCGAGGCCGGGGGCCTGGGAACAGTCTTTTATCATTAACTTCTGGACAGCGACATTGGTGGTGGTAGTGGTGGGGGGAGAGGAACGGTTAAAAGATAACTTAGAAATGTCACACAAGGAATATATATTATTTTTAGACAAATTTAGAAAATTCAGATACACACAAAAAAGGAAACCAAAAAAGTGATCTGTAATCACTTAATCCAGAGATAACCACTATTAACATTTTGGCAGTGATTTTCTTTAGAAGTGTTTTGGATATCTCTGTTTCTCTCTCTCTTTGTAGATCTTTATCTCTGTATGTATGACATACATATATATCTTTTTATAAAAATGGGTTGCAGTCTTCTGGAGCTAGATTTTTAAATTTGGCAATATATCATAAGCATTTCTTCAATCACTTAACATCTTTTATCATCTTTAATAGCTGCATGACAAGCCATAGGTGATAGTTTCCCATCTTTGTTATTATTCGTTGTGAACACACTTTTTCATGCATTTTTGAACATATTTCCTTAGGAAATTTTTGAAACTATCAGAATGAATACGTCCCAGTGATTGTTGAAAGATAATAAAGTTAATACTGTCCTCATCATTATCAATAAACATTTATATAGTACCAATAACAGTAATAATTATTTTTTTAATTGAAAGCCTCATAGATTACCAACTCTCTCAGTAGGTCATCTCATTTAATTTTCTGAGAGGTTCTATTAGGTTCATTTATTCCCATTTTACAGCTGTGAAGATTGAGACCTTAGGAGGGGAAATGACTCCCCCAGGTCACCCAGTTGAGCAGGGCAGGGACAGGAAGTATGTCTGGGCTCCCTCCTCTCCGCCGGGCTCCCTGCACCCAGCAGGGCATGTGAAGCTGCCCAGAACGAGGCCTCCGCTCGCTCTCCGATGCTCTGGACAGGACGGGAGATCGGCGCCTGCACACGGGCTGAAGATTGACGTCTGTCAAAGGAGGATCCCAGGTAACGCCCGCTTCAGAGCAGCCTTCCTGGAGCTGAGCCTTCAAGCGGGGAGAGAGGGAGCCACAGAAAAGCACAGAGAGCATGCCAGGCAGAGGAGGCACGGTGTGAGCAAAGGGGTAGGTCAGGGAAACCCGACATCCCTCCCTCCTCTCGCTCAGGCCCCTGTGCCGAGATCAGCTTACAGGAGGCCTGTTCTAGCACCTTTGCCAGACACTGACAGCGAATGTGTAGTGTCACAGGCAACGGGATAATAATGGAAATTAAATTTTCTGTTAAGCAGCCTTGTATATGTTTAAATCATTTCATTATACAGATAGAAATGTTTTTCTGATTTCTTCTATTTTCCTCAAAATGGTAATAGCCTTTTGCCTGATTCTAAGAATGATATCTATTCAATGGTAAAAAATAAAATTTTTACACAATACAGACAAGCATAAAGATACAAAAAAAAGGCAAGAAGCAGACCCTCCCCATCCTGAGGTAACTGCTTCGCGTCTGGGCTTTCAGACTCTCTCTGGGCCCACAGATTCATGGGGGATTTTCCTTGACAGTTTTACATAAATGGGATGGAGCCAAACACACTCTTCTAGTGCGTGTTTTCTCACTCAGCAATCTGTCTTGGACACCTTCCCCTGTCATTACGTATGGATTTCCATCATTATTTTTATTTATTTTTGTAGAGTCTGACTTAACATTAATTCAAAAAGGTCAAATTGCCGGTGTATAAAATGTTGATTAAGGTGCACAGAAATTGGGGTTTGACTCTTCTCAAAATGACAAGGGCTTTGTCAGCCCTGGTGGCCTATGAACAAGGTATCTTCCTGTTTATTTTTTTTATGTTTACTTTTTTTATTAGGCAAATTTTCAAACTACTTAAAAGAAGAGAGAATAGTGCAAGGAACTTTCCAATACCCATCACCTGGATTCAACAGTTATCAAGATTTTGCAACATTTGCTTTATCAATCCTTTATTTTGTTTTATTTTATTTTTTGCTGAAATATTTTAAGGCAAATCCAGTTATCTTGTCATTTTAGCCCTGCATCCTTTAGTATGCATTGCTCAAAAAAAAAAGATATTTTCTTATGCAGCCACCATGGCTTTCTTTTCCAACCTTCCTCCCTCCATCTTTCTTCCCTTCCTGTCTTACTTTCTAGGTAAGAAGTCTTAAACAGGCAACCTCATCTAGCTAGATTATAATAACATGATTTCTTTGTATTGCGGTTACTTTTACTTATGGTAACTGACACTAATATTCTGTTTAGGGTAGTGTAGTTTTTTTTTTTTTTTAAGACAATACATTTATTTGAATAAAATGAATGGACAAGTTTAAAGAAAAGCCATGGAAAGGGTGACATGCAAATACAACAACACTTCCAGAAAGTGATTTGAGAATGGAAGATGCTGCTTTAGCTCATCCTCTTCTGAAAGGCATTTAGAGTGTTTCCAACTTTTTCACTACTAAAAACAATGCTGTAATGAATAATCTTATATATACATACCTCTGGTGCTGTCTGGTTATTTCCTTAGGATATATGCTTTAGAAGCAGAACTGCTGATTTTACAGGCTATGAATCTCTTAAAAGCCATGGTTTCCTAACTAGAGTGTACTGTATTTAATTTAATATTTTGTTCCTGTTTTTATTTTCTGGTGACTCAGGGTCATATTGAAGCATCAGCAATTGTACACTGATGGTCTTAGGCTTTCTGCACTTTTTCTGTACGTCTCCAGGCTATGATGGTGAAGCTTTTGCACCCACTTTTCATAGTGTTTCTGTCTCATCCTTTTCAGTAAATTTTCCTTTGTCGTTCTCTCCCAGCCTTTTAATTTGCTACTTCTCAAGTACTGTGAGCTGGAACAGATAAACAAGTTTGTGCTGATTGTACCTAAATTAAGGGTAAATAGACTCTCAGTAAGGGTCTGATGGGACAAACATGAGGCAAGATTTTTCTTAGGTCCTGCCCATCCCACTTCCTTTTAGATCTATCCTGCTTCAGATCTCTAGGGCTGTTTGAAGGGTGGCTGCTGGTGATGGTAATGGGAGTTACTGCTATTTAACGGCAGATAAAGTGACAAACGGAAAGTATTGTGGATCCCTTGTGCTCCCAGAGAGATTTTTCAGGATACAGCATGGATTTGCTACTTACCTCCCTCCCTCCAGCATTTTGATGTAGCTGGAGTCAGTCTTACGACCTCTGATTTGTGGAGGAGGGATCTGTGTTTCACAGAGACCAGGTGATTTTCCAAAGGTCACACCGCTGGCTTATGGCAGAGCTATGACTTGAATTTCTTCTGCTTACCACCTGGACCAGGTGCACCGGGGGTTTGAATAATGGGTGTTTCTAGGAAGAGTGATGCTAATAGCAAAGAACCAGCGCGTCATGGGGCACTTGCCCAGCCAGCGCATGGACAAGGTCCAGGGACTGGGACAGACAGATTCACGGGAGCTCGACCGCTAGGGACAAGGCTTTTACGTGACTCGAGATGTCCTCAGCCAAAAGGACAGCTGGGCAGGAGTGGGGGCCAAGAACGCTAAGTCCTCATTACTGCTCAGCCTCCTGGCTGTGGAAGAAGGATCAGGGCCCCAGGAGTCCCCGAGCTGGGTTCCAGAGCCTTCCCGGCTGTGTGCCCTGGGCCAGGAAACACCCCACCTCTAAGCCTCAGCTGAAAAGAGGAGCTCGGACCCAGATCAGGGGTCTTCTAACTGTAATCCTGGGGAGGCCACCCCCCATGCACCTCTCCAGGTACCTCAGTCATTGAAGAGGCTCTGTTTTTTGTTTTTAATTCTTCAGACTTAATTGGAAGGATTCTGATGCCAACATTTTTCTGAACAACTGACCAAAATGATCTTGCATGTTTCACTCTCATCTGCTCCTGAGTTTCCACCCCTGGGTCATGGTACTTCCCCATCCCACACTGACATTAACCAGCCCTTGGGGGACAGCCCTGGATGCTACCCCCGCCTTGTCCCCTCTGCTTCATTCTACCCATCCCGCTGCCTCAGTTTCCCTTTTAGCCCCTGGTACCATCCTGCCCCCTCTCAGTTGCCTGGTCTCCTCACTGGCCTCAGCCCTGCACTCAGCCCTCCACGCAGTTGTGTTCACTGCCAGCGGGAGAAAGCCCAAGACATCAGGCTTTCCAGGCCCTTCGGTCCTGCCCTCTCCTCTGTGTCTAACTCAGGGGACGGTTTCCAGGTTTCTGAACTCTGCTTTCTCTCATGCATCGGGATACAAGATTCCCTGTGCCCGGAGCTCTCTTTCTGGCCCTTGTCATCTTGGAGCTACTGGACTCATCCTGAAGACTCAGCTCAATTGTCATGTCCACAGTGAAGCCTCCTGCAAGCACCCACCCCAGCCGATGAGTCACTTCTGTGTCCCTGCAGCTGCTGCTAAGATCTGTCACATCAATCCTCCCAGGCCTGGTTCCCCACTCAACCCCAGGCTTCTCAGGGTCTGAGATTTAAAACTTCACCCCAATCACAGATGTTCGGTGTTTCTAGCAAACCTGAGCTCAGCAAATGCTTGTTGAATGAACAGATGAGTTTCCTCTGCAGCCGGGCCCTGTGCCAGGTATGGGGGGCTTGCACCTCACCATTTGGACCCTGTGAACCTGTAGATCCTACCATGTCGACCCCTAGAATTCTCTGACTGCAGCTTTATGAGCACAAACTTTAAAAAAATACAGAATTATACAAAATCAGATGTATTTACAACTGACAGATTAGACACACTCTGTCAAGCCAGTTTAGTGGATTGATTACTTTTCTATAGAATATGGTTAAACGGGTCCTGATTTTTGTCCGTTTTTATCAGTATTGATTCTTTTCCAGGTAGATTTTATAATGAATATTTGCTTCACTGACCAATTTTTTTGTCCCTCATCAGGTTTTACAAATTATAGCATTTTCTGTTGTAATTTTCTTTTGTGGGTGTTATTTTTACCCAATCCAGGTTTTCTGGAACAAATTTTGTGGTAGACTTAAGAAACTTAATTAGCTTTTTATTTTTTAGAAGCAGTTTTAGGTTCATAGCAAAAACTGAATGGAAAGTACCGAGAGTTCTCAGATACTCCCGTCCCCATACCTGCAAGCCTCCTTCTCTATGGCTGTCCCCCACCACAGTGGCACATTTGTCACAACTGATGAACCTACATTGACACATCATCACCCTAAGTCCAGAGTTCACATTAGGGCTCACTCTTGGCGGTATACATTCTGTGGGTTTGGACAAATGTAGAACGACGTGTATCCGCCATGATAGTACCATACGGAATAGTTTCACGGCCCTAAAAATCCTCTCGGCTCTGTGTATTCATCCCTCCCTCCTCCCTAACTCTTGTGATAAAAATATGATCAGAATGATTTCAGTCTTTTGTTAATTCCAACTGTAAAATAAATTTTAACATGTTCAATTTGAACTATACTCAGTTATATTTTGTGTAAGTTACTTTTACAGGTAACAATTGATTAAAAATTAATCTGTATTTATTTTTCAGGTTATTTATGTGAAAATTGTGAGGAACTTCTGTTGGATATTCCAGGCTTCTTCTAGGGACAAAGAGTAGCCAGGTGAAAATGGAGAAGTCAGACTGTCCCTTCTCAGACCCTACTGTGGCTCTCTTTACTCTGAACAAAAGCTGGTCTCGGACTTCCCTGGTGACGCAGTGGTTAAGAATCCGCCTGCCAATGCAGGGGACACGGGTTCGAGCCCTGGTCCGGGAAGATCCCACATGCCGCGCAGAGCAACTAAGCCCATGTGCCACAACTACTGAGCCTGCGCTCTAGAGCCCGCGAGCCACAACTACTAAGCCCAGGTGACACAACTACTAAAGCCCACGTGCCTAGAGCCCGTGCTCTGCAACAAGAGAAGCCACCGCAATGAGAAGCCCGTGTACTGCAACAAAGAGTAGCCCCCGCTTGCCACAGCTAGAGAAAGCCCACGCGCAGCAACAAAGACCCAATGCAGCCAAATAAAACAAACAAATAAATAAATAAATCAAAAAACCAAAAAACTAAAAAAACCCCAAAATGGCCTGGTCTCTATCCCAGCAACTTAGAGAGCTTCAGTCTCTGGTCAAGGTCACGGAGCTTGTGTTGAGGACAGAATCAGGACCCAAACCCAGCCAGCCTGACTCCAAAGCTGATGTTCTTTCATTGAGCGCCTGCCTTGTCCTGCGACTGTCCCAGGTGACGACCAGGTTTTGTAGAGTCCCTTGGTGGAGGGTGTCCATCAGGTTTCAATGAAAGATCGTGGATCAGATCAGACCAACCCTGGGTTGGGAGACTGGGGAGGGTAATGAAAGCCTGTTGGAAGCAGGATATTGCCTTCTAGACCCAGTACTCCAATCAACATTGGGTATGACCTCATGCAAGCCATTTACCTTCTCTGACTCCTGGTTTTCTTATTTGTAGGATTCATTCATCCAACAAATATTTGTTGGACACATATGACATGCTAGATGCCAGACAGTGCCATAGGTACCAAGGATACAGCCACAAATAAAACAAAGTTCCTGACCCCATGGAGTTGACTCTGAACTAGATGGTCTCTAAACCCTCTAAACTCCATGATGCTATGGGGGGGTGGGGGGGCATTTTGTAGGGATACAGAATCAGTTCAAGGCCAGTTCTGATCCGAGGGTAGTTGATCATTGGGCAGGAGAAGACAGGCTGCCCACTGTAAAACAGTCAGAGACACAAATTGCCTCTAATGACATCAAGGACCTGCGTAATTTGGCCCCTCTTGTCCTCTCTGGCATCCTTGCAGGCCAGTTTTCCTTCAACTCACCAGCCGAATCCTTTCCAGCCTACCTTAGGCTGGATCCCCCAGAAGCAGCCTCTGAGGTTAGTAATTTGAGTGCAAGCAGTTGATTTGGGAGGTGATCCTAGAAAGCAACGGTCGTAGAGTGGGGCAGTAAGGCAGGGAAGGAAAGGAAAGGAAGCCAAGTGTGTCCCATTACAGCAGGTTATTGCTGAGAGCAATTGGAACTCAGTCCTGATGGAGAATTCTAGGGGTGAGAATTCTAGGGGTAAACGCTAGGGCATTTACCCATCAACTCCTATTGAGCATTGGCTGAGGGTTGCTCCTAGAGGTATTAACTTCCTGGCATTTCCGGTCTGTTCAAGGCACCATCCAACAGAGAGCCCTCAGGCAGAGACTCTTGGGGGCTTGCAGTAGGGCACTGTGTGTGCTGAAAAGGTAAGTGCTGATATGGAATATGGGGGGGGCTGCTATAAGGCCTCAGGGCCTTTGCACTTACTGTTCCTTTGATTGGAGCAAACTTCTCCCCAGGTCTTTGAAGAACTGGCATCTTATCCTTCAGCTCTCAGCCCAGAGTCTTTTCCTCTGACAGATCCTCTGTGAATTAGCTCCCCCCCCATCCCGGTACTCTCCATCATATCTTCTCGTTTATTTCTTTCATAGCGCATGTCACAATCAGAAATCAGCTTCTGTGTTTGTTTGCAGGCACTTCTGTATCTCTAGTGCCTAGAGAAGCATCTGGCTCATAGTTGCACTTCCAGAACTATTTTCTGCACACACATGTGCCATGTCATCCACACCCAGCTAAATACCAACATGCCTTCCACTCCCACTCCCAGACTTGCGACCAGAGAATGGAATAAAGATTGAGTTTGGGTTATGGGGACACGAAGACACTGCTCAGGTTTTCATGTACATTGGCTAGACGTCTGCTCATCAGAAAAGTCTGAAGCCTGTATTGTGCTTTGGGAGATCGATGGTAGTAACACTCCAGCAGGGTAAGGGAGGCAATGACCGATACTGATGAAAATAGTGGAGTCTGCAAGTTCCCCGAATGACTGGATATTTTTACTTCTGATGTAAAGTACGGATCCCTTCTAACAGCCTACTTGTAGGTATTAAATGGACAAGAGCCCAGTGAATGTCCTTCAAGATAAATTTCATGTCATCTTTTCTTGTTCAAAGAGGTTTATTCCATCCCTTCAAAAATCTGTAGGGTATCCTGCTTCTGTTTTTTAAAAACTATATTTAGTTTGCTTTGAAGATGAATAAAACTGAGATGCTATTATGTTCCTTTCCTACTTTGCAGCATCCAGAAATTCCTTTGCTATTAGTACTCTAGAGAAACAGATTTCTTTGATTTTTTTTTCCAGTTTAGAAGATCAAAAGCTGCCAGAAACTGTTTCAGAAGAAAAATAAATCTCTGAGAAGTTGGATTTGAAATTCTGAGAGGCCAGTGCCTGTGTCCACTGTGTCAGGAGCCATGTGATGAGAGTGGCTCTAATTGTGGCATCTGCCCCCTTGTGCCTCTCCGCCTCTCCTAGGGAAGCCCCGCCTTAGCCTCGACCTTCTGCTTTCTCTTGTGAAATCATAGAATATTGGGCTTAAAATTAAATTTATTGTAAATCTGAGCAGGCGGAATCATTTCCCAAAGAGAGTGATTAAAATAAATGACTCTCAGTCTTTGGAAAAACCCACTGTTTCTTGGAGATGAGGACTCAGATTATGGAAAGTTTTGAATGAAAGATTCAATTTTCTTTTGGGTCTGAACATACACTTCACATCTGTATTTCATCATCCGTTTTCTATCATAAAGGTAGTGCCTGAGGGACTTCCCTGGTGGTACAGTGGTTAAGACTCCATGCTCCCAATGCAGGGGGTCTGGGTTCAATGCCTGGTCAGGGAACTAGATCTCACATGCATGCCACAACTAAGAGTTCACATGTTGCAACTAAGGAGCCTGCGAGCTGCAACTAAGGAGCCTGCCTGCTGCAACTAAGACCCGGCACAACCAAATAAATAAATAAATACTAAAAAAAAAGTGCCATTGATTAAAAAAAAAAAAAAAGTAGTGCCTTGACCAATTCCTTACGTTACTTCTCCTCTCTGCCCCGGGAAGGCTGAGGGTTTAGCAACCATCTCTCCGCACTTTCCTATGTGCCTTGGGACATTTGTGCTTTGGGCTGCCAAGAGGACTTGGGGATCTCAGAATGCTGGTGGATGGAATATTTGGGAAGAACAGAAAAATCTCAGAAACCCCATTGGTAGAGGTCAGATAACTGGTAGGAGATAGAAATCAAAGAAGGGGAGAAAGGTCCAATATCACCTGTGTTGATGCTCTGGGAGAAAACAATAGAGACTGGATTCAGAGAAGACAGCGACCACAGAATCTTGGTGACCACACACATTAGAGCTGAATCCTGAAGCTGGGTCTTTCCCTGGTTTCCCAACTCAGCTTCATCCTTGGATTACACATAAATATTAAAATGATAAAAGTCAGAACATACACAGCAAAGTGGACTAATGGCAAAAGAATTAGAAAATAAAAACAAAGGAAAAAAATTAACACCATCCACAATCCCACCCACTCTGCAAAATGAATGGTAACACTTTGGTATTATTTTATACTTTGGGTATGATATAATATGATATTGGTATATATACATTACACAGTAAGTATATAAACAGGTGTATGTACATATATACACATTTGAACAATAAATATGTACGCATACATAATTGTTTTGATAAGTAAACAAGCATATTATAGATGCCTGTTTTTGTGATTTGCTTTTTCTCCTGGTATGTTGTAAAGATCTTTCATGTCCATAAATACATATTTTCATCTATATAATTTTTAAGTTTTGGGGTAAATAATTTTAGACAGTGAAAAGTTTGCAGAATAGTACAGAGAGTTCCTGGAAGGCCTTTGCCAAGCTTCCCCTGATGTTAACATCTTGCACAACCATAACATGATGATCAAAACTCAAAAATTAATATTACTAAACTACGAGCCTTATTTGGACTTCTCCAGTCTTTCCTCTAATGTTCCTTTCTATTCCCAGATCCAGTTCAGGATTCCACAATAATCTTAGTTATATCTCTTAGTCTCCAATCTGTGACAGTTCTTCAGCTTCTTCTTGTTTTTTGTGACTTTGACCGTTTTGAAGAATACTGGTCAGTTATTTTGTAGGATGTCCCTCAATTTGGGTTTTTCTGATGTTTTCTTATGATTAGATTGAGGTTATACTTTTTTGGTAAGAACACCACACATGTCCGTTTCAGTGTATCATCAGGGGCTGCATGGTGTTGTTAACTGTTGATGTTAACCTTGATCAGTTTGTTAAAGTGATGTCTGCTGGATGTCCCTCCAGTGTAAAGTCATTATTTTTCCCTTTGTAATTAATAAATCTTGGGGAAGATACTTTGGGAGTGTGCAAATGTCCTTTTTTTGTTCAAATGTTAGTCTGCTGACTTTAGCATCCACCAGTGGATATAAATTGCAACAATTATTACTGTGATATTTTAATGGTGATTTTCTATTTGCTTCATTCCTTTATTAACTGGAATTCTTCAGTACAGAAGGGCAGCTTTTCCTCCCTCCCTCCCCCCTCCTTTCTTTCTTTCCTTCTTTCTTTCTCTCTCTCTTTCCTTCCTTCCTCTTTCTTTCTTTTTCTTTTCTTTTCTTCCTTCTTTTCTTCCTTCCTTCCTTCCTTTCTCTCTCTCTCTTTCTCTCTCTCTCTTTTCTTTCTTTCTTTCTTTCTTTCTTTCTTTCTTTCTTTCTTTCTTTCTTTTTCTTTCTTTCTTATTGATTGCTCACTTGCTTTATATTAGTATGGCTGCATAGATATTTGTTCTTCTCTATGGTTATAATCCAATGTTACCTTTATTGATTTTGTTGCTCAGGTTGTACCAGCTCTGAACTTTGGGAGCTCTTTCTGGTTGGTCCCTAAGCCTTTTCACCAGGTCCTCCACACCCCCACCCCACCACCTTCCCAACCTTCCTTTGAGCACTTTCTTACTTTTTGGCACCTGGAGATGCTTCATGTGTACACAAAGCATTGCGTATTTTCCTTGACCAATGTTGGAAGCAACCTCTTCTCCAAGGAGCCCTAGTTCCTTTTATTGGAGAATGGTATTTAGAAACCAGGATCTGGCTAGATGTCCTCATCACTACCGAGATGTTATTGCTTCTAAGCCCTTTCAGCAGACAAAACTTGGAAATACACACACACACATACACATACATACACGTACACTATTTGGTGCACACACACATATTTACCTTCATTTCTTAAAAAATCCCACAAGTTTATACTAATACCTCTTGTTCCAATGCAATACCACTAGTCTCATTCTAGCTTTCTCACTTTCCTTATTTATAACTTCCTCTGACATGAGAAACCCGGCCCTCATTGTCTACAGTATGTTGACTTAATCGTTCAACTAGTATATACACATAAAGCAGTTTCAGAATAGCTAACTCTTCCTGTAACAAAAATACAGTATTTGTGCACAGTTCTTTTGTCTTTAGCCTGAAAACATCCAGTCAACATTTTGTTTCACAAAGTAATTCAGGTTAGTTGTTTTTTCCTCACCCTCTTCAGTGTGTTAGTATGGTCCATTTGTAATACAGTCAGCTTCACTTGTTACACTAGGTCTTCCATTTGGGGTACCCTCTGCATCTTGATTTTTTTGAAGTTACACACAGTAGAATTCTCTCTTTGTGGGGTATGGTATTATGGCTTTTGACAAATTCATGGAGTTACATATCCATCATTCTAGTGCCGTAGAGAACAGGCCATCACCCCCAGCACTTCCTTCACGTGGTCCCTTTATAGGAAACCCACCAATTTGTTTCCATTTCTGTAGTTTTACTTTTTCCAGAATATCATATAAATGGAACCATACAATATGTCACCTTTGGGGTCTGACTTCCACCGCTTAGAAAGTGCATTTAAACTTCATACGTGTCGTTGTGTGCATCAACAGTTCATTTCTTTACATTGCTGCAGAGTATTCCATTTTATGGATGTACCACAGGTTGATTTTTCTTTTTCTATATGCTGGTTGAAATATATATGGGTTGTTTCCAGTTTTTGACAATTACAAATAAAACTGCTTTAAACATTTATGTACAGGGTTTTTTTTTTTGTGTGTGTGTGTGTATGTAAAACTTTATTTCTCTTGGATAAATACCTAGGTATGGGATTGCTCAGTCATGTGTTATGCGTATATTTAACTTTTGTAAGAAACTGTCAAACTGTTTTCCACGGTGGTTGTACCATTTTGAATTTCCAAGAGCAATGTATGAAATTTCCAGTTCTCTGCATCCTCACTTATGCTTGGTATTTTCAGTTTAAAATTTTAAACATTGTGGCCCTTCTACTAGATACATAAGTGGCACCTTATTGTGGTTTTAATTTGCATTTCCCTAGTGACTAGTGATGTTGAGCATCTTTTCATATACTTACTTGTCATTTGTATATCTTCTTTGGTGAGGCTTTTGTTTATATCTTTGCAATATAAATTTATATAATCTTTAAAACATCTTTTTGTCTATATCTTTCACCCCATTTTTAACTGGGTTGTTTGTTTTCTTATTGCTGAGTTTTGAGAACTCTTAACGTACTCTGGATACAAATCTTTTATCAGAAATGTGATTTGCAAATATTTTTTCCTACTCTGTGACCAGCATGTTAATTTTCTTAACAGTGTCTTCTGCAGAGCACAAGTTTTAAATTTTAATAAAGTTTTATTTATCATATTTTTTTCTTTTTTTTTTTTTTGTATTTTTAATGACTGAAACAAGACAGACCTAAAACCGCAGCTTCTGAAAGAACCATTTGTTCTTGCCGGTCTTGTACCTCTCCTCAAACTTGACCTTGGCCTCTCGTCGGGCCTTGCGTTTGAGAGCAGGGTCTCTGAAGACATCCTTGTTGACAACAGTTTTGTCCAAGGGGATATCCACAGAGTACCTTGTGGGCATGAGGTGATTATAATTATAAACTTTCACGAAAGACTTGATCTTTGACCTCTTGGCAATTTTCTTCTTGCCCATGGCAGCTGTCACTTTGCGGGGATAGCGATCAATTCCAGCCACCAGAGCATGGCTGTAGGGTCGGTCTGAGGTGCCATCATCAATGTTCTTCACGATGACCGCTTTGCGTCCGGAGTAGCGACCGGCCAGGACCAGCACCACCTTCCCGGGTTTCATGAACTTGCCCATTTCGGCAGCAACCTCCCCGGACTACAGCAGAGAAAGAAAAGCCATATTTTTTTCTTTTATGGATTGTGCTTTTGAGGTCATATCTAAGAAATATTTGTAAACCTTAGGTTACAATGATTTTTTTCCTGTATTCAACTAGACCGTTTTATAGCCTTATATTTAAATTTAGGTATATAATCCAATTAGGATTAATTTTTGTATAAAATGTAAGATTCAGAATGAGGGTTTTCTGTTTGTTTGTTTTTGCAGGCAGACAACCAATTTTTGTAGGCACCACTTGTTGAAGAGACTAGCCTTTCTAAATTGAATTGTCTCTGAACCTTTGTCAAAAGGCAGTTAACTATTTGTGGGGGTCTCTTTTTGGACTTTCTAATGTGTTAAATTGACATATGTGTCTGTCCTTTTGCCAATACCATGCTGTCCTCATTACTGTAGCTTGATAGTAAGTTAAAATTGGAGTATGAGTCCTCCAACTTTCTTCTTCTTATCAGGATTGTTTTGGATATTCTGTTATTTTACTTTTCCATATAACTTTTGGAAACAGATGTTGATATCTACAAAAAAGCTTGCTTCCATAATTCTCTGGCCATCCAGTGGTTAGGACTCTGCATTTCCACTGCAGGGAGTATGGATTTGATCCCTGGTTAGGGAACTAAGATCCCACAAACTTCACTGTGTGGGAAAAAAAAAAAAAGCTTGCCTGGGGTTTAGATTGGGATTGCATTAAATCTATAGATCAATCTGGAGAGAATCAATATCTTAACAATATTGAGTCTTCCAACGCATGGACATATCTTTCTCTATTTATTTAGGTCTTTTATTTTTTCATCAGTGTTTTATAGTTGTCAGCATACAGATCTGCAGATTTTTTGCTTGATTTATAGCTAAGCATATAATCCTTTTGTGCTACTAAAAATAGTACTGTTGTTAAAATTTTAAATTTTAATCATTCATTCCTAGTAGATAGAATTACAATTATTTAATTTTTGTGTGTTGATTTTTAAAAAATTCTGCAACTTTTAGTTCAAGGAGTTTTTGATTCAATATTTTGATGTTAAAGATGATGTTAGCTGTAGTTTCTGATAGTTTTTTTTGTAGATGCTCCTCTATTTTGAAGTTTCTGAGATTATTAAAGATCATGATTTGAGGTTGGATTTTTTCAAATGCCTTTTATGCATCTATTAAGATGATCAAATGGTGTCTCTTGTTTATTTATATGGCCATTTGCATCACTTGGATTTTGAATGTTGAATTCGCCTTGCATTCTTGGACTAAGCCTCACTTGGTTGGGGTATATCATTCTTTTTATATATTGCCAGAATCTGTTTGCTAATATTTTTTGAGGATTTTTGTGTCTATGCTCATGAAGGATATTGGATATTGGATAGCTGTTGTTTTCTTTACTTGTAATGTCTTTGTCTGGTTTTCATATTAAAGTAATACTGGCCTTTTAAATGAGTTTTCAATTTTTTGCTTGGTCAACTTAGCTAGAGGTTTATCAACTTTATTGATCTTTGCAAAGAATCAGCTTTTGGTTTCTCTGTTATTTTTCTGCTTTCAGTGTCAATAATTTCTCTTGTCATATTTATTATTTCCTTCCTTCTGATTGCTTCAGGTTTATTTTGTTCTTCTTTTTCTATTTTCTTAAGCTGGAGGCTCAGATTACTGACTTGAGACTTTTCTTCTTTGCAAATACAGGGAATTAATGCTATAATGTGCCCTGTAGGCACTGTTTTAGCTGTATCCCACCAATTTTGTTATGCTGTATTTTCATTTTATTACAGTTCAAAATAATTTTTAATTTTCCTTGAAATTTCTACCCTTTGATTTATGGATTGTCTAGAAGTGTGTTGTTTAATATCCAAATATTTGGATATTTTCAGGATATCTTTCTGTTATTAATTTTGAGTTTAATTCTGCTACAATCTGAGAACATAGTTTGTGTGATTTGTATTATTTTAGACCTGCCATGGTTTAATGGTCCAGAATATGGTCTATCTTCGTGAATGTGTACTTATGTTATCATGGTCCCTTAAGACACTGTATTTTGATGTTTGGGGCTGGAGTGTAAAATAATTTTCAATTGTTTCAATTCGATTGATAGCATTGTTCAGGCCTTATAAATCCTTACTAATTTTCTGCCTCCTTTTCTATTAATTATTGAGAGAGCAGTGTTAATATCTCCAAGTAAAATTGTGGATTATCTATTTCTCTTTTCAGTTTTACCAACTTTTGCTTCATGTACTTTGAAGTTCTGTTTTTAGGTGCATACATGCTTAGGATTGTTACATCTTCTTGGAGAATTGACTTCTTTATCATTATACAAGATTCATTTTTTTTTATCTCTGATAATATTCCTTGTTTTGAAGTCTACTTTGTATGATACTAATACAGGGACTCTGGCTTATTTTGGTTAGTGTTTGCATGACTTATCTTTTTCCACCTTTGTTTTTTTCAACCTATTTATGTCCTTATATATCCAGCATATAGCTGGATCTTGCTTTAAAATTTTTTAAATCTGAATCTTTTATTTTGTGTATTTAGACAATTCACATTTCATGTAATTATTGATATGTGTGGATTAAAATCTACCATCTTGTTAGCTGCTTCTTTTTGTTCCATCTGTTCTTTTTTCCTTTTTTCCCTTTTACTGCTTTCTTTTAGGCTAATTGAGTATTTTTAAATCATTTAATTTTTCTTTTCTATTGATTTATAATTTATGACCTCTTTAGGATTGTTTTAGTAGCTGCCCTAGGGTTTAAAATATGTATTTTTAACTAATAAGGGTCTGCCTTCAAATAATATCATACCATTTCATGTATGGTATAAGGAATTCCAACAGTATAGTATTCCCAGTTCCTTCCTCCAATTCTTTGTGCTACATTTTCCATACATTTTACATTTACATATGTTATAAACACATAATACATTGCTACTATTTTTGCCTTAGAGAGTCACTTATCTTTTAGAACAATTAAAATTAAGAAAAATGAATTTCATTTTACCTTCTCTTTTCCATTTCTTGGTTTAGATACAAAGTTCTGTTTGACATCACAGTCCTTCTGCCTGAAAAACTTCCTTTAACATTTCTCCTAGTATAGGGGTCTTGGCAATGAATTCTCTCAGTTTCTGTTTCCCTGACAATGTCTTTATTTCTCTTTCATTTAAAAAATATTTGTGCTGGGTATGAAATTCTGGAATGGCAGGGGTTTTGCTTTCTTTCAACACTTTAAAGATATCACTTCATTATCATCTGCTTGCATGGTTTCTGATAAGTCTGCTGTCATTATTATTTTTTATCCTCTATAGCTAAGAAGTCTTCTTCTCTGGCTGTCTTCAGAATTTTTTCTGTGACTTTCCCCCTCCCTCTCATGTACCTAGGTAGTTTTTTTTTTTTTTTTCTTTATTTTTGAATGTATCTTACTTGGTGTTCTATGACCTTTCTGGATCTGTAGTTTAGTGTCTGTCATTAATTTTAGAAAATTCTTAGCCTTTATTTCTTCATATATTTCTTCTGCCTCTTTCTTTTTCTCTTCTTATGTGTCTGGCTGTGTCTACCCCAGTTAAGCAAGTGCTCTTGCCTTATCTCTCCTTCTAAGCACCTGTCTTTCTCCAGATTTTCAGTTAGTTGGCTGTCCTATGACCTCAGCTCTCTGATGGGTTCAAGAAATGTAGTAATCTTGAAGCTTCTCTGGATTCTTTTTCTTATAAGAGTAGGAATGATGCTCTTTCCAGTTCTTTCCATCTCTTAGTGGAAACCAGGAATCTACAACATAATTTTAAAATAATTACATTAAATTTTATTTTATAGATGTGTTGTGCCTTGTTAAAACTATTCTCTATTTTTTTGGCATTTAGATTACTTAATATTTGTTTTTGTTATTATTAGTAATGAAGCAATAAATATATTTGGACATATATCTTTTTGTTCTTATCGGAGTAGGATAAACTAGTAGAAACTGGATTGCTAGGTATGTATCTTTTGAAAAATTTTTATTAAGTGTTGCCAAATTGCCTTTCAGAAAAGGCACCCACCCATCAGCAAAGATGAGAATGTTCATGATTACAGTTTTGGGACCCTGGGGAAGCTGCCTCCATGGCATGAGTGACTTTCCCTCACCACAGACACGTCATTTGCTTGGACATGCCTAATCCTGACCCAGGATTTCCTAGTTTCCATCTCTGGCCAGCTCTCACTGCATGAAGCACTGCCAGAAAGGAAAGTCTGAAGTGGGACTAGATTAAATATTGATAAACCTCAGCCCAGGCTGTGACTACAATGTGCTCTTCTAATGGCTGATTAAGATATTGGAAGGGAGTTTGACATTTCCTGTCTTAGGAGTTCTAAACCAATTCTAAGGCACAGACCAACCACACTCATGCAAGACTGATAGCTTAAATTGGACATGGTGGAGATTAATTTCTGATCAAGGCAACTTTTAATTATTGTGCTGGGAAATAAATAACTGAAACAATCTTTAAATATTTTTGGTAGTGGGGGATGTTGTGGTTTGGATTTTTAATTCCAAATTAAAATATTTAATGCTTTATAAAGCAGTTGCTGTTTAAACTGCCAATAATATTTAACATGAAGTTACTCACCATTTCTTATACTCATACTGTATAATTTATAACACTAAGCCCTTTCAATACTCCAAAATGCCAGATAAACTTTTCTCATTTGCTCTTAATTTGGTCACGCAGGATAATACCAACATCTGAAGGCTCTTTAAACTGCTTTTTAAAATGCATTCCTGTGAGATCACCCGTGCCCCCTCTGCTCCTTGTCATCAGCCATAATTATTTCCAATCCAAAGCGGCCCTTAATGCACTTATTAATCTGGCATTCTCCTCAGTATGAAGCATATTCAGCTCGATTAATTTTTAAAAACACCCCTTTTTTTATAGGGGACTGCAGATGCTTGGTTATTACTGAAAAGCTATTAGAAGCTAACACCTTTCTCTCCCTGGAGACTGGCATCGTCCTAGGCCTCCAAATGCCACCCTGTTTTGCATTATCAGCTGCTAAGATGAAGTATTAGAGTCTTTTTTTTTTTTTTCCTTTTTGCTTCAGGATTGGTAATGCTATTATTAGCTAATGGCAGAATCCTGCGTGGCCTGTGGATGGAGAGAGATGGTTCCTGGGCTAAAACAAACAGATTTTTAGATTTTCTGGCCTTCTCAGAGTGTGTACCTCCAGCTCTGGAATGCCTGTGATTCCAGGTGACAGAGACAGGACTGGACTGTTGGGGAGAGAGAAAGAGAGAGAGAGAGAGAGGAGGGAATGAGATTATCTTCTCTATCTTCCCCAGTGACCCCTTCCACTTTGGATGACACTCATAGACCATTTCAGGCACCCTGAAAACATCAAAAAGTCGCTGAGGCTGTTGTGTAGTAACAAAAAGGCAGGCTTCCTGTTTTCTCTGAAACTACAACAGGGACACAAGCAAAGTGATGGCTCTTGGCTTCATAACGCCTGATGATACACTGGCGGCTTGGGTGGGGACCAGGAGAAGATGCTAATAGATGATTTGTCAAGGTCTGTTTAGGGATATCAGGTTTTACAGCTTGGGGCTATGCTCCAGGTCACTTGCTGGGAAGCACTAGGGACAGGGAAGCCAACCTCTCAGAAATGGCTGTTCCTTAGGAACTGGTCACCGCCTGGGGTCCCCAGTGAGGAGGGAGTTAGGGGAGGACCATGCCAAGATTCAGAGTCTCCAGTGGAGGTTCCTAGGCTCTGGGGTTGAGCTCAAAGAGGCAGATATGGCTGCAAACCAACCAGATTAACAGGATGCTGACAATGCTTATCTGGTCTCACGGTTTCTCTCTCTGTCCTTCTCCGCACTTGTATTTGGGAAAACAGAGGGCCAGGATACAATGCTGGAGATGCTGAAGGAGAGACCATGGGCCATCCTGACTGCAGCTCTTCCCAGGAGCATCTCTGCTAGGGTGAGGACAGCCCTGGCACCCACCCACTGAACCTGGACCTCTGACCATGCGTCCCACCTTTGCTTTCCTGAGGCTTGGCCATTGGTCACATTATCCTCACCTGTAGATAGCTTCCTTAGGGAACGTTCCATTAAAACATTCATAGCCACAGTGCTGGGGGAGACTTTCTTACGTACAGCTTACAGATGAAGAAACTGAAGCTCTGAAAAGTGAAATCATTTCCTGAGGCCATACTCTGATAGAGACAGGGGTCATCCCAGGCCTTGCTGTTGCCAGGGTCTGTGCTTATTCTACTCCAAGACCCGCCTCCATGGCTTGGATGGATTCACTGGGGTCCTAAATCCTCACCAGCATAAATAGCCAGAAAACACACCACCGTGGTGAGTTTAAGTTGCCAGAGCTGGTCTCTGTCTGGTCGTCTCTACCACCATAGAGATTGATTTCCTACAGAAACTTTTTCAAGGCACTTTTCTAAAGGGCAGTAGTAAAAAAAAAAATCTTAGAAGGAGTTAAGATGTGGAACAGTGGCCCAAGAATAGGAACAACTCATGACTGAACTGTTCTAATATAAGGCTTTAAAACAATACTATTTTTTGTAACGCTATAAGGACTGTTTTACAGGCAGTTCTATTTTTTCTGGATGCCCCAAATAAATGCATTTTGTTTTATCTCAACATGACATTGCTTGTAATTTAAAACCCTCACTCGACTAATCTCCAAAGATTGTAGATTAACTATGATGATGCTAAAAATAACAATAATAGCCTCAACACTTTCTATATGTTGAGTGCCCCTGGACCACTCACCTGTACATGTTATTACCATTTTGGGGGCTCTGAGAAGTTAAGTAACTGTCTCAAATTTGCAGAGGACCAGTTGAAAGGATCCAGGCACTGTAATTCATTTCTGATACACATTGTATTTTTATTTATCTTTTTGAAGAAAGTAATCTGACAGTAGCTACCAAGAATAAGTATGCATATACACTTGACCCTGCAATATGCCTTGAGGAAATCTAATCTAGGGGCAGTTTGACCTCTGGATCTTCTGCTTCTGGAGCAGACAAATAAGGATGTTTTTCTCTAGCATTATTTGTCATGGCAAAAAAAAAAAAAAAAAAAGAAAGAAAAAGAAAAGAAAACAATCTAAAAGAAGTCTATTAAAACAAGATTGAACGAACAAATTAGAGTGTTGATGTGGAGTGGTCTCTGATATATTAAATGTCAAAAGCATACTCCAGAGTAATATTTATAGTATGATCTTATGTTCGTAAAAACAAAATCAAACCAAACCAAGGTCGTATATGTATCTGCGGTCTAATTTGCATTTGTGTGATTATGGACGATGTCCTCCTGGCTGTTAATATGGGTTGTCAATGTGGTTGGAGGATTATTAACTTTTCCTTCTGTATCTTTCATGGATTTACTTGTTATAGCAAGCATACATTACACTGTAATAAAAACACCGAATAAAGAAAATAAGAGGAATAAAGTCACCAGGCAAAGTCAAAGCTGAGGATTTGGGTTCCCACTTTATAGTCAGAGGATGTTAAAAATTAGCTGTGCTCTTGTTATGGGAAAGGTTATTCCTGCCACTAGTCATTTTGAATATGTAATGAGATTTTTCCATTTTTTAAACTGCTGGCTCCCGATGTTGTGTTCCTACACTTGACTGTAGAAAAGAATTTACATGTTAACACAGCTCAGCAATAATATAATCACTGCAATGGAGAATATTCTTCAGTTATCATAGAGTGCTTGTCTCTCAAATAACTTAATTTTTCCTCATGAGTTAAACAGCAGATATGGATGGCAGAATAGATAACAGCAAAGTAGAGGTTTGAATGAGCTGTGGTTGAACCAGAATGTTCTATCTTTCTAATAAAAAGTAATGCTGATTTAATGCCTGATAATGCACTCAACTGAATATTTTTAAAAGGCTGCTGAATAGATTGATTTTCTAATGGACTTTGCTCAGACTCATGCATGCCTTCCCGGTCCCTCAAGGAAGATTCTTGTTTCAAATGACTGAATAACTGAAATGAGTTCTACTCTTAGTCTAAAAGTTGTAACAGAATGATCAACCTCTGTTGAGAAATGTTTCTGAGCTCTAGGAGCCCTGAGGTGAGATTACAACCATGTGTGCAGATTCATTCTTACTCTAGATGTTCCAGTGACTTTTGTTTGATGGCTATCATAAGACCACTTCCTTTTGTGTCTCTCTCTACAGTGATTATTCTTGTAGAAGTCTTCAGATGACAAAGTCAGAACTCTCATCTACTAATTCTATCATCTGTGTCACTTTCTGTTTCTATTGATTGATTTTCCTCCTCATTATGGATTGTATTTTTCTCTTTCTTCGCATGCCTAGTAATTTTTGATTAGATACCAGACATTGTGAATTTTACCATGTTTAGTGCTTGATATTTTTGTGTTCTTTTAAATATTCTTGAGCTTGTTCTGGGATACAGATAAATTCTTTAGAAACCATTTAGTACTTCTGGGGTTTGCTTTTAAGCTTTGTTGGGTGGGAACAGAGCAGTCTTTAGTCCAGGGCTAATTTTCCTCTAGTACTGAGACGATACCCTTTTGAGTATCTACTTGATGCCTGTGTGTTATGAGTGTTCCACTCTGGCTGATGGGAACACAAACTCTTCCCAGGCAAGTGTGAGCTCTGGTGATTGTACTGCTTAGTTCTATCCTGTGGTCCACCCCCCCACCCCCACAACCATTCCCTTCTTGAGTAGCTTTCTCACATGCATGCACTGATCAGTACACCGCTAAAGACTCAGGGGGAGCAGGTCCATGGACAGTTCTCTCTGTAGCTTTCTCCTTTCTGTGCCACTGCCTTCATAGGTACTCCACCTTTCAAATTCCAGCCACCTTGGCCAGCCCAAATTCATAACAGTGTCTTTTAAACTCAGTGAGATTGTTGGGCTTGTCTGAGTTTCCCCACCTTGTGCTATGGTCTGGACACTCTCTCCAGCAGCAAGCTGGGCCAACCACAGGGCTCATTTTACTTATTTCTCTTCTTTCAGGGATCACTGGCTGTGCTGATTATTGTCCAAGATCTGAAAAATAGTTTCTTTTGTATCTTCTCCATTTCTTGGTTAAGGTGAGAGGGTACATCCAATCCCTGCTACTTTATCATTGTTGGAAGTGGAGGTCTTAGAGTGAAGATTCCCAACCTAAAATTCCAGGTGGGCTCCTCATCCCCAAAGGGCTCCATCATTGTCTTATAAATCTGTGGTGAAGTGGTGTCCCTTAGTGAGGCCCAAAAGCTGGAAAGTCTGACTCAGGTCTGGGAATTTTGAACAGGGTTTTGGATCTATGAAGAAACAAGATGTCCAGGGAGGCTTTGCTAGTGACAAGAAGTAAGATGGAACCTGCCATGTGGTACCCACAAGAGCTTCTTTAAATCACAAATTTGTTGCTTTCCTGCTCAAAACCCTGCAGCGGCTGCCTGTTGCTCCTATGGTGAAAAGAAACATCCTGGTCCTTGCCTGTATCTGCAGACTCATCTCCTGTCCCTGCCTCTGGCCAAGCTGGCTTTCTTTCAGTTCTTGGACCTTGCCAGCCTGCCTCGGGACCCACTCCTGGGCATGTTCTCACCTGTAGTCTCTGTTTATCTCTCAAGTCTCAGCTGTGATTCACTTCCTTAGACTAGCTAAGACCCCTTAGGGGTCTCAGAGCCCTCTGTACTCTCCTTTATAGCACTTACACCAGTGTGATGACAGGAGGCCTTGTTATCCATGGGTAATCATACTGGAAAGGCCACTTTAGACCAAGTTCACTTAACAAGGGAGCCAATATTTCATGGGCAATAGAGGGGATTTCTTTCTTTTCTTTTTTTTTTTAAACATCTTTATTGGAGTATGATTGCTTTACAATGTTGTGTTAGTTTCTGCTGTATAACAAAGTAAATCAGCTATATGTATACATATATCCCCATATCCCCTCCCTCTTGCATCTCCCTCCCACCCTCCCTATCCCACCTCTCTAGGTGGTCACAAAGCACCAAGTTGATCTCCCTGTGCCATGTAGCTGCTTCCCACTAGCTATCTATTTTACATTTGGTAGTGTATATATGTCAATGCTACTCTCTCACTTCAACCCAGCTTACCTTTCCCCCTCCCCATGTCTAGAGGGGATTTCTTTAAAAAGGTTTGATTCAGACTTTAGCTGGAAAACTGAAGCTATACACTATAAAAATAAATTTATTTTAATCTTATTCTTTCCAATTTTAGAGTCTAATTTCCACCACACACTGCAGTTTTAGTATGAACAAAGAAAGAATCGTGTTGATAATTTTGAGAAATGCAATTTTTATGACAAAATAGGATGGTGGCAAGATATGGTTTCCCTAGCTTCATGTTTTTTATACTTTTGCAACACAAACATACAGAAAGCTGTTTATTGCAAAAAGGGTCTAGGGTTTCATGGGTTTTCCCAAAGGCTTTCTTTTTTTAAAATTTTTTTAAATTTATTTTTTATATATTTATTATTTTTGGCTGCGCTGGGTCCTCGTTGCTGTGCGTGGGCTCCCTCCAGGCACGGCGAGCGGGGCTACCCTTCGCCACCGTGCACAGGCCCCCCATTACGGTGATCTCTCCTGCCGTGGAGCACGGGCTCCAGGAGCACGGGCTTCAGTAGTTGTGGCCCACAGGCTCAGCTGCTCCGCGGCATGCGGGATCTTTCCAGACCAGGGCTTGAACCCATGTCCCCTGCACCAGCAGGCGGACTCCCAACCATTGCACCACCAGGGAAGCCCCCCAAAGGCTTTCTTAAACCACGTGATGGTCCAGCCATTCTGTTTTGACCATCAGTTTATCACCTCTGCCAAACCCCCCTCTTCCTTTTGTTACCTGATGAACTGTCAGAGCCCCATCTGTCATTGGCTTGGTGTGAGGTTTAAGTAGTTCTCTCATTGACGTCATAAAATTCTACAGCTTTGGTAAAGTCTTCAATTTCTCTCTGCAATTTGTTTGCGTTGTAATTGCATTGTATTGTCAGATAACCAAGAATGAAAGGAGATGGATCAAAAGTGATGACAACTCTTTGGGCCATGATAGACTCTGATGTTACATAGGTTGTTCAATTGGAAACTGAGCTTACAAGTGGTTGGTTCACTAATGCAGATTTTAAAAATTATTGTGATCATTTTTGTTTCTGTATGAAACCTCATGAATGTGGACACTTACTTAATATGTACTCAAGAGTATGAAGTCCCCTTACAAATGTTCTTGTACTTACTTGTATGATGTTGTCTCCCCAGATGGACATCAGCTCCACCAGAGAGGGACCTCTGAACCACAGGTGCCTAGAACAGTCCTGACCCAGAGTCAGGGATCAAGAAAATGTTTGCTGAAAAAGTAAACACACTAAAGAAGAGCCAGGAGGAGAGGCACCTGGGTAGAGTGGTCTCAGCTCATCAAATCATTCCATTGTCAGGGATTTGAGCTCCTTAAGATCAGAAACCTACACTTTGGTGGAAACCATTGTGTGGATTTGTCAAAATTCTTGCCTTGTTCTTAAGTAGTTTCCTAAGATGAGTGCATGACCCGGGTCTTTAACAAGTTCCTTGCATGGTTTTGGGAGATTTAAGCCTGTCTCCTAGGACTCACTTCTCAGGCCCAGGAAGGTATAATAAGGAACCAACATTTAAGCCCCAGACCATCTCTCAGAGGAAATGAAGTGCTTTTGATGATTTTCTTTACTCAGGAAAATGTCACTTGAAAGTGCTTACTTTGGGGATATTTTAGCCCCTGGGGATTGCCTGAGATTGGGCTTTCACCTGAGCCATATCAGTATCCCTGATGGCAGAGGAGGGTACCCCTGAAGACACATGCTGGAAGGACAATTTTTGATGTTTTATTGCAAAATTAGTGTAAAATTTGCATTTGATTTCAATATCATCCCAAGCGTACTTTTATACAAAACTAGTATCCTCCACAAACCCCCCTGAAACAAACAAACATACAAACCAAACCAAACCCTGAGAAAACAGTCTTTCAAGTGAAAAATCATGCTCCTGGAAGATTCAACAAGTGGATTCTGTAGGCTTGTGTACAGTCAGGCAATAACCCCAAGGGTTTACATAGTCCAGTTTGTGAAACTCATGTTAATGACTCTTTTCTGGAAAAGTATCCAATTCCCTCCACTCCCCTCCTGCAAATTTATTCCCAGATGTGCCAGCAACCTCAATATCTGGGTCCTTCTAAGCACTGATTCTGAAATAGAAAAATAAAGTCACTCTTGGCTAATATATGCTCTTTATCACTTCCAGCCCCAGTTCCAAGAACACAACTTCATGAAATATCAGTTCTGTTCAGAGAGCATTTAGAGTGTTATTATGATCTAGTTCAATCACTTAAGAAACAGAGAAAACCCATATATGTTCCTCCCATTTCCTTTTTTTTTTCTAGGTAACTTTTGAAAAGAAAATCTTTGGGTCAGTTTCTAAATAGATAAAAATATGAATTTAGGGGTTCAGCAAATTCTTAAGATTCATTAAGATTTTTCCTATTGCAATCTGGGGGTTTTCTCCTCCACAAGACATAGTCCCAGCTCTGCTTTTGCATTTTCTGAAAGCCTCACATCCGAGCAGAAATCTCCTTCTGGATTTAGATGTTGATAGTAATTTCCTTTCTTTGCATGCCAGGATCAGTTACAGTTTCTTTCTGGTTAGCTTTTTGCAACTTCATATTTTAGCCTAGAATCCAACAAGATCATAAAATGCTGAAGAAACATTTTATGTTTATGCTCATACGTCAGGTAACCAAATCTCAGAATCCCTTGCCTCGAGGCAAGAAAACTCCAGAGACCCAGTTATGCCTCAACTCAGTTCATAGAATTTTAACTGCACTCATGAGTATTTGTTATTGAGATTTAGAATCACGGAATGTGACAGAACTAGAAGGGGTTTTTAATGCTCATTTAAATTTGATAATTTAATTGACTGTCCTCATTTTATAGAACAAGAAAGTAGGCACACCAGAAAGGTGCAGTGACTTGCTGAAGGCTGTACAGTGAGTTATAGGTAGGAGCCCTGTCTCCTGACTCATTGTGGGATACCACAGTGTATAGTTAACATTTGCTACATATCAAACCACCCCAAACTTAGAGGCTTAAAACAACCACCACTTATTTAGGTAATGATTCTGCAGGTCAGCAATTTAGCCTGGGCTCAGCTGGGTGCTTCTTCTTGTCTGGGTTGGGCATGGCTGATCTTGGCTAGGCTTGCTCATGTGTCTGCAGCCAGCTTGTACATTGGCTGGGGCTGGCCGATTTATGATGGCCTCATCTGGGATGGCTGGAATGACTGAGGCTTCTCTCCACATGGCAATCATGGGCTCCAAGAACAACAAGGGAGAGACCCCTCAATGTGCAGCCACTTTTAAAGACTATGCTTGTGTCGTGATGGCTTCCATTGTTCACAGCAAGCCACAAGGCCAAGCCCAGATGACAGGTGATGAAAAGAGAATAATTTGTGGTCACTTTGCAATTTGTGACACAGGGTGATATCCATTTTTGAATGACAGGATATCTTACAGGCCATCTTTTTAAGAGTCTCACTTCTGGTTACCTCGTATGACAATATTGACATGCAGTCTTTGTAAATTAAGTCATGGGATAGTCTCTTAAAATCCAATTTTTTCATTTCATCTGGTGCTGGGAGATTGTAATTTTTTGCATAGAATTTTCCTCCTGGAGTATCATCTTAGACGGACATATAAGAAAATTTTTAAAAAGCCATTTCTAGTCCCCCAATTTTTGGTGGAAACAGTCTTCCGTCTTCCAAAATGCTGTTGAAAAGAAACCCAAAGGATCTGTTTATCCACCCCATTATTTCTTGCATAGTTCCAAAGGGCAACAATAGTTTCACCCTTCATATTTTTAGGGCCATTATATGGTTTGTACATGAATCCTGACCTTTTGGGATATCAAACCCCATTGACTCCCATAACACCTGTGGAATAGTCAGGCATAGATTATTTGCCCCATTTTATAGATTGGAAAACTGAGGCTCAGACAGATTCTTGGTACCCTCCAGGAATTCCCATGGGGCCCCATAGGTGTGAATGGCTGTGTCAGTTTCCTCTCCCTTCAAGTCTATTCTCTAAGTCTTTGGGGGACTTAGAGAGTCACACATACAGTCCTTACATCTGCTCTATGACCTCTCCATCCTCAAGGACCATCGAGATGCTGCCCCTCTGGGCACAGGGTCCTGCCTTTCCTTCACTGAGCTGATCCAGGCACAAGGTGCAAGTCCTGACCTCCTCCCCTGCTCTTGGCACATCTGGGTGTCTGCATGTCACCCCCACATCATCCTCTTCTCCTCCACCTCCTTCTCCTCTAGGGTTAGTCCTTCACCCAAGATCCTGATTCCATCTGCTCAGGCGGACCAGGGCACCTTCCCTGGAGCAGGTGACATGTAAGCTGACCCCTGAAGGATGAGTAGGGTCAGCCCAGTGAAAGGCATGGGCAGTACTATGAAGCATTTTCTAGGCAAGAGGAATTGGTGGTGACCAACATGAGAACTGCACATGAGAGTTTTTATGACTGGAGGGTAGAATGTGTGTGTGCAGCGGGGGCAGCAGGAAGGGAAAATATGGATTCATCCCTCAACTGGGCCCACCACAACCTGAATTCACCTCAAGAGAAAAATCATTAGCTGGTGGGAATAAGTCTTGAAGGAGTGGCCATATTGATAGCCAGAGTCCAAAATTCACGGCCACCTGGTGCTTTCCTCCAGCTGGGGCCGGTGAGCACATATGAAAAGCCTGGAGTGGTGTGATAAGGGCCCTTTGCTGGTTTGTTGAAGGCAGGTTGTGAAGATGCCACCTCCACACCAGTCAGCATCTCCTCTATCAAATCTGAGTGCCTGGAAAAGTTGTACTTCCTCTGAGAAACTGCTGTGCTTTTGTTGGGTTGGTTTGTTTTAATCTGGTGGGTACCATGCATGGTTTGACTGTAACTGAATGTAGGTCCCTTTTTTCTTTGGCTGCTAGGAAGCTCAGGGATGACTGTTTCCCTAACATATTTTAAAAAATTAAAATAACTTTATTGATTTTTATAAATACAAATAGAACAATAATTTTAAAATTTCAACAAGACAGTGATGTATGAAAAAGAGAGTTTAAAAATCACTACAAATATTACCATGAGGTGAAAAATATTCCAAGTATCATTCTGTGTTTGTGTGTGTATATTTATCTGTATCTATCAATATCCATGAATGGACTTCAATACATCTATTTATTTTTACTTACCTACCTATGTATCTGTCTATCATCTATCTATCTACCTACATGTGTAAAAGTCCATTCATGAGAAAAAGATTGTATGAATTATGCATGTTATTTTTAATATAAAGTCTTAAAGTCAATTTTATTTGAATTTAAAAGAAGGAAAAGAAACTAAAGGGAAGTGGAAGGAATTGTTGAACTTGAAATCAAAGTTCAAGTTCAACTTGAAACAAGAGATATCTTTTTCTAAAAGATCTCTCTAAGGTTAAGAAAAGAGGTTTTGAAAAAAAATTGAGGTTGGAGTAATTATATTTTTCTAACTGCATGTTTCAATTTTAGACACTATCAGTTACCACCCTGCCATGAAAGATGACGTTCATACCTCCTCTTCCTCCCTTCGCCCCACTACTTACTTTCTGTAAGCTTTATCATCATTTGATGATTGCCCTTTGAGGACTTATCATCATTGCCCTTTATCATCACTGCCCTTTGAGGACATATAAAATGTTCTCCGTTCACGCAGTGGTTTAGTATTAATTCTATGTCTAAGTAGAATCTTATGTCTAAGATTCTATTGTCACCATTGGCTCTTTTACCACATGTACTCCATTGCTGAAGTCTTGATTCTAATTTATCTCTCGATTGGCTGGATTTCATAGCCAAGTAGTTTGGTCAAGAAGCCACTGTATTCCCTCAGTTTTTAAAATGTGTGTCTTTTAATTCTTCTAATGTCTGAAAATGTTTGTTTTTTGCCTTTATAGCTGACCGTCAGCTTGAACGGGAGAAGTACCTTTGGTCTCCCTTTCTTTCCTTTTGAAGTGAGTGTTCTTGTGCCATTGTGACCTTGAATGTTGCCTTGGAGCCTGAGAGAGGCCTGATCCTCTCCCTCCTCGATGGTCATGGGCTTTTTTTTTTTTTTTTTTTTTTTGATAAATTTATTTATTTATTTATTTATTTATGGCTGTGTTGGGTCTTCGTTTCTGCGCGAGGGCTTTCTCTAGTTGCGGCAAGCGGGGGCCACTCTTCATCGCGGTGCGCGGGCCTCTCACTATTGCGGCCTCTCTTGTTACGGAGCACAGGCTCCAGACGCGCAGGTTCAGTGATTGTGGCTCACGGGCCTAGTTGCTCCGTGGCATGTGGGATCTTCCCAGACCAGGGCTCGAACCCGTGTCCCCTGCATTGGCAGGCAGATTCTCAACCACTGCGCCATCAGGGAAGCCCCAGTCATTTGCTTTTTATGCCTGGATTCTTGAGGAATTGCTACTTCTTTACTGAAGTTAAATTACTTAATCAGGACACATCACGGTGTTGAAAATTCTGAATTCATTTTTTTCTTTTTTTTTCCTGAAACACTATGGACTGTGGATTCAGTCCTTCCTGCATTTCAGACAGTGCTGTTTTATATCATCCAGTACTTTTTTCATTCAACACTTTTTCCATTCCATTTTTTGATTTCTCTATATCAGGGACACTAATTACCCTTGTGTTGGATTCTCTTAGCACTGATTTCTTTGTCTTTTTCATCTATGTTCTTTGCAATCATCCAGGTTTTCCCTCTTTGCCAGTAATTCAATTTTTCATATCTGTGATATTCTTGCTGATTTTCGTTGTTATTTATTTTAAAATATTGTTGTTTGGTCCACACTTTATTTCCTCTAGTTTGCAATGACCATTTCCCTCTCATCCTGTTATTTTATCATCCCCTTCATCATTTTATTATGAAAGTTTCAAAGATACAGTCAAGTTGAAAGAATTTCGAATGGACACCCATATGCCCACCACCCAGATTCTATAATTAAAATTTTACTCTATTTGCTATAGTCATATATCTGTTAATCAGTTCACCCCTTAATCCACCAACCTCTCATATGTTTGCTGTTTCAAAAGCAAGTGTTGACATTGGTATAAGTCTCTCTAAATACTTCAACATGGATATCATCAAGTAGGGTTTAATATTTGTTTACAGTTATTTATTTTTCCCTTTGAGGTAAAATTTGCATATAATGAAGTACACGAATCTTAAGCATACCATTGCACCATTTGATGAGTTTTCCCCCAAAAATGTATTGTGAAAATTTCCAAATACACAGCAAAGTTGAACGCCTTTTACAACAAACAATTATATAGGTATTACCTAGATTCTTCCATTGACATTTAATTATACTTGCTTTATCATACATGTAGGGGTAAACTGTATACACAATGAACACAAATCTTAACTGCACATTTGATTAATTTTAACAGATACATTCACTGTGTACTCCAAACCACTATAAAGATATAGAATATTACCTCATAAAATTCCCTCATGGCCCTTCTCAGCCAGTCTCCACCCCTACACCGAGGTAGGCACTGCTGTAATTTTTTTCTCCCGCAGGTTAGTTTTGCTTGCTCTAGAAGTTCATGTAAATGGAATCACATAGTATGTACTCTTTTGTGTAAGGTTTCTTTCTCTGAGCATACTGTCCTGACATTCATCTTTAATGTTATTTGTCCCTTTTTTATTGCTTAGTAGTTTTCCATTGTATAAATGTACTATTATTTATTCATCCATTCTCTCGTTGATGGACAGCGGGCATGTTTCCAGGTTTTGGCTACTATAAATAAAGTTGCTAGGAACATTCTTTTTGTAAACATACGCTTTCATTTCTCTTGGATAAATATCTAGGATTGGAATATGGGGTCATAGGGAAGGTGTACATTTAGTTTCATAAGACATTGACAGAAACTTCCCCAAACTGTTGTATTGCCTTTCACTACCACCAGCAGTATTTGAAAGTTGTAGTCGCTCCATATCCTTGGCATCATTTGGTGGTGTCAGTTTTTAAAATTTTTGCCCTTCTGGTACTGTTCATTTTGAGCTTCTTTTAAAAAAATCGGATCATGTTCTTATTGCCTTTTTCTTTTAGCTAAGGGACTTGTAAAGGATTTTCTTCTGTGGTTTCATTAATGTTTCTTTCATGATACATTCATGTCTGTCTTTTGGTGGCTGTGTTTCTTTTCCCCTTTGGGAAGAATGACCATAAACTGGACGTTCCTAGTTGCCTAGTTGCTATACCATTACTTTTTATTTGGCTTATGTTGAATAGTTATCTTTAGACATTTGTTTTGCTCTCATGGAGTGTGGTTGGCTTCTTGACTTTCTTTCCATTGTACTTGAGGATGGTTTGATTTTTCCCCTTAGGCTACATTATCTTTTTAAGTCAGGTTTATTGAGGTATGATATGCATCCAATAAAATTCGTCTTTTTCCAAGCATACAGTTCTATGAATACTGGCAAATATATGCAGTTGTATAACTGCCATCACAATCAAGAGATATGCTGTTTCCATCACCTCACCAAGTTCCCTTGTTCCTTTGTAGTCAGTTCTCTCCCCTCCGCTCCCCTCTGTCCCCTGGCCCCAACCCCTGGCAACCATTGATGTGTTTCCTGTCCTTGTAATTTTGCCTTTCCTAGAATGTCATATAAATAGAATCATACAGTACGTAACCTTTTGGGTATGGC
The DNA here is from genome assembly GCF_965194805.1 of Balaenoptera borealis. Classification (NCBI taxonomy): domain Eukaryota; kingdom Metazoa; phylum Chordata; class Mammalia; order Artiodactyla; family Balaenopteridae; genus Balaenoptera; species Balaenoptera borealis. Next base: position 105,710,206 of record NC_138874.1, read on the forward strand.
CTCTTTCACTTAGCATAATGCTTTTAAGATTCATCCATGTTTTTGCACGAATCAATAGTCTTTACTTTCTATTGCTTTATTCCTATTTTTTATTTATTTATTACTCAACTTTTTATTGAATATTTTTCCACTCTACGGATGTACCACACCTTGTTTATCCACTCACTAGTTAATGAATATTTGAGTTATTTCCAATTCTAGGTGATCGTAAATAAAACTTCTATAAATCTGCACAAATATTTTTCACTGGGTGTTCATATCCTTTGCTACATTTTAAGGAATGGTGTTTCATATCTCCGTCACACGTTTTTATCCTGATGAACTCCAGTAAAGAGGCGTCTGAGTTAGATTCCCGACTCCCACTTCTAAAAATTCGCTAAATACCCTCTCTTGGGCTCACCACACCCAATCGGGGGCGTGTACACTATTCCCACTCTTGGTTTTGGATTCTTTCCTACAATCGCCTGTCAGAGAGAGTCAGGACCCTGATTACAGCCCCATTTTTCCTGTTTTTTTTTTTTTTTTCCCCCAACAGCATTTTCTACTCTCTCCCAGTCAATGGAGGTAAAGCTGTGGATCCCCGTTTGGCTGGCTTCACTCCAGATCTGACAGTGCTAGGGGGGTGCTGCTGGCATACCGTTGCTCTCCTGTATTAGTCAGGGTTCTCCAGAGAAAGAGAACCAATAGGAGACATATATGTTTACATTTATATTTGTGTTTATTATAAGCTATTGACTCATGTGATGATGGAGGCTGAACAGTCCCACGACCTGCTGTCTGCAAGCTGAGACCGAGGAACTAGATGGTGTGGTTCGAAGGCCTGAGAGCCGGAGACCTGATGCTGAAGATGCCAGTTCAAGTCTGAAGGCTGAGCACCAGGAGTGCTGCTGAGCACAGGAGAGCATCGGTGTCCCGGCTCAACCAGCACATGGAGGGCGAATCCAACCTTCCTCCCCCCTTTTTTGTATTTGGACCCTCAGTGGATGGGGTGATGTCCAGCCACATTGGGGAGGGCAATGCACTTGACTCAGTCTATTTATTCAATTGTTAACCTCTTCCAGAAACACCCTCACAGACACATCCAGATATAACGTGTACCCGGATAGCTGGGCATCCTGTGATCCAGTCAAGTTGACGCATACAATTAACTTTCACACCCCCAAAGGCTTTTGGGTGTGGGGAGAGTGGCGCTGGACACCTTGCTGCACTGAATCGTTTTGCTCTGCTCCTTAACTTTTTGTTTCTTTCCTTGGCTGACGCTTTTGAAGTTTAAGGCTTTGGGCTGAGCCTCTTTCCTTGAATACTGTTTCTTTCTTTCCCTTTTTTAAAAAAAATCAATTTCTTTAGCTATTAATGGAGGGCGGTTCCATATGCTTCCATGAGACATCCTAACTCAAAAATCTCCGCTTGCCATTACAAATTGTGCAGACATTTTCAACTTGTGCTTTCATGTCCTAACTTTTCCTCTGGCCTTTTCCTACTGTCCTATTCTGATTTTCCTTCCTTTAGATTTCTTCTATTTTAAAATTTTATTGTTATATGTTTATTTATAAGTTGTCTCAAATACTTTTTGGAATGAAGTGGGATATAAATAAATCCAAAAGATTAAGAAAATATCAGGATCAGTCAAGGGTTGCCTAAGACCTGCAGGATCCAGCAGCTGTTGGTAAGTCAGTGTTTTGGATCTAGTGGTGACTTCTCTGAAGGAAGCAGTTTCATGTTATGGCAGCCGAGACTGCGTTGATAGGAGTCACAAACTCAAATGCCTCTGGGGCCAGGCAGGTTCTACCAATTAGTGAAACAGGGTGGTGTAAGGCAATAGGGAGCGGTGGGGACTGTAGCAAACCATAGAGCACCTGTCCTATCTAATGATGGCTGCCATAGGCAAGCATGTGGGCTAATCTTGCCAGAGCTTTTAGAGGGACCAGATATAAGACAACCAGCCAGGCACTAGTTTTGAACAACCACTACTACCTTTTGTCATGAAAGCCTACCTTCGATGGAATCTTCGATGGAAATCCAGTAAGTACAGGAGTAAAGGTCAACTGGCTTAGTGGGTTTGAATGGGGCCGCCTGAAGCAGAGAACTCCAGAGGCCCCCTCCTTAAAGGTCACGTGACTCTGAGGAACAGGTTGGAAACCTTCAGACTAGATCACAGGCAAGGTCTTCCTGCTCTGATCTCCTCTTGTGTCTCTGTGCCTCTGGGAATTTTCATTAGCTTCCCAGCCCTGGACATGGTGGCTTTGCACATTATAGATTGTCCCTGAATTAACTTTTGGGCATGTGTGTGCTTTGCAAATTTGGAAATTATTTTCAAAGAATGTGGTTTTGTCTCATGGACAAAACACTGACTGTGTGTTTGTGTGTGTGTGTGTCCATGTGTGTGAATATGTGTGTCTGGGTGTATGTGAGTCTGAGGATGAGAGCACATCTGCTTCTCTTCTTATAGTTCCGTGAAGACCAAGTTGATCTTGTAGGGAATGTCTTGAGTTAGTGATATTCTAGACAGAGGTCAACAAACTACCACCTATGGGCCAAATTCAGCCTGTAGCTATAGTACAGTGTGTGAGCTGAGAATGGTTTTTACATTTTTAAAGGTTGTTAAAACAAAACAAAACATGCTACAGCGACTGCATGTGTCCAACAAAGTCTAAAATATTTACTCTCTGGCTTGTTACTGAAAAAGTTTGCCAAGCCCTGTTCTGAAATATCTCATATTCTCATTGAGTCTGAACCAACCAGTCATAAGTCTTTAAATAAGCATCCACTATAGGAGCTGTATCAGCAGGCTGCTTTTTTCTGCTCTCAGCAGGCTGCTACCATGGGCTTGCTCACCGCTTCTCCTCCTGACCAGAGTGCTGCTGCCCAGACAGGGGAAGGCAGCCCGGGACTTGACCGGCCTGGAGAACAGCGGCTGCAGCCCTGCAAAGCCTGTGGCCAGGCTGAGCGGTTCACATGTCCCTCTCCAGGCCTGGTCCTCTAAGAGCTGGATTCCCCAAGGGGCTGAACTGCTGCCACATCCATGTTTGGGGATCTGCTGGCTTCTAGCAGCCCGGGTGGCAGCCGTATGATCCCTTTGCTTGAGCGATTCTCCAGGGCAGTGAAGACTTGGCTTAACTTTTGAATTCAGGTGGTCTAGTCTTCTCTGAGCCCAGGTGGGTCCCACTGACACTCTTTGGGCCACGTAAGAGGGTTCTGCTCTTGCAGGGGCCCCACGGCTGTTGCTTCCACTGCTAAAGCTCCGGGAGGGGCTCTTGGAAGCCATTCCAGCCAGCCGTCCAGCCCGTGGGCCCCTATGTGTGCCTCGCAGATGCTGGCTCCAGCTGTTACTCATGGTGTCTGAGGGCACAGCTCCCTCCCAAAGTCCAGAGGAAGACATTCACATTATAGTCAGTGGGCAAAATTCTACTCTGGTCAGCTGTTCTTGGGGGCTCCTGTGGACCCACCCTTGGGCTGAGAAGGGGTGCAGTGCACTGAGACTCAGCACATCCCCATTCAAATATGGCTTCAGCCCCAACTCCCACCGTGATCTTGGCAAGCTACAGTCCTCCTATGGGACTCAGTTTCCCCATTTGGAAAAGGCAAAGGATGGGCTAGATCTCTGCTTTTCAAACTGGGATCCCCCAACCAGTGGACAAAGCTTCTAAGAGATTTTTTAAAATATTCTATTTTTATTTTACTGATAATTTTAAAAAATTGTTGTAAATATTTTCTGGCTCATCTGCCTTGTCACCTTATACCTGGACATGGCCGCAAAATTTTAGTGCCTAACTTTTAATTGTGTTCAAGAGGACATCGGGTCAATCAGAACGACGTACTTAAATTCTCATGGGCTAATGAGAGAAAGAGCAGATGTGACTGAGTATTTGTAACCACCAAAGGCCCATGATGTCATGGCTTTCTGTGTCAATGAAGGTTTTTTCAATAGTTAGAAGAGAAAAAGTGAGTGGGAGGATGGAGTCATCACATAACACTTTTTAAGATCAGTCTTACCAAATGCAAACAAATCTGTACACTATCTGCCCATCCATGCTGTGAGCAGCAATGCCTCTTCAGCAAAAATGTCGTCGGCTGCATTATTTTAATGCTCTTCATTTTAATTTTAATGTTTCTGTCATTTTGTTGGCATTTAATCCAAGAATGCTTTTTGGTTTTCTAGTTGTGTAAGCGCTGAAAGCCTAAGACGTTTATTCCTAACTATCTCTGTGTCTGTGTGTATATTTAATACTACTATAATAAAAACAATTTAAGTCAAAGTTGGGGCCCTGTGGACATTTATTTCCCTTTCAAAATGACATGCACTTTACCCAAGAATCAGTGGGTTAACAGAGGGGCTGTGGACAGTGTCTGTACAGGGCCAGAGAGTAAATATTTAGAATTTGTGAGTCGTAGTATCTCTGATGCAACTTCTCAGCTCTGAAGTTGCTGGGCACAAGCTGTCATAGGTAATACGTAAACACATGGGCATGGCTGTCTTCCAATAAAACTATATTTACAAAAGCAGGCAGTGGGATGGATTTGGGCCTCAGGCCATAGTTTGTCGACCCCTGGTCTACAAGATGGCCGAGGCGTCTTCCTTCTCAGATACTTACTTGGCAAAGTAGTCTTACTGAGGAGATGGGTTTTCTCTGGTTTCTCAAAAGACCCTCCTCTTTTCTGCTGTATAAATTCCCCGGGGCGCTCAAAGGAGAGTTGCTGACAGCCCAAGTGAGGAAGTAAGGTTCTCCCTCAATGCTGGAAGGTTCCTTGCTTTGACTGTGGTTTCCGGCTTAGTCCCGGACCCGGAGTCAGGTGAGATTCCCTGTGTCTCTCCAGGTGACCGCCTTGGCACCTTCATGGGGGGAAGTGGTCCCCACTCCCTGGCACACTCACCTTGCCAACATTTGGAGGCTGTTATCGAAATAATCCTGTAGCCCAGCTTTATGAAGCTGGGCCCTTTTATCTTTCTTTATAAATCACCCTCTCCCTCCACTTAATCCTGCCTGGCCCGCTCCTCTGAACTCCCTCCAATCTGTCTCTGGTGAGCTGGTTCCGAGCATTGCTGGCTGCAGGCAGCCAGGTGCAGCCTCGCTGAGGCTTCGGGGAAAGGGAGGAGGCTCTATTTCATCTGCCGGACATGGGGCTTTAGCTGCAAATCCGCACACCTTTTCTCTGCTCTTGCTGAATGGAGCCCAAGCAGGTTATTTATTCAACATTCACTCAACTTTCATTTACTGAGCTCCCCATTAAGTGCCAGGCACTGAGGGCACAGCAGTAAAGATGATGGTGGTGCCACACCATCTTGGGACTAACAAGGAATGGATGGGCAAAGGCACAAATGCTTACATATTTTCAAAGTGCTATGGAAGAAACCAACAGGGTTGAATTGGACAATGGGGCAGTAGAGAGTACAGGGACATCTGTCCAGATAGAGAGGTTGAGAAGGTCCTCCAAGGAGGTGACATCTATACCTAGGCCTAAAAGATGCAAAGGAGCCAACAATGAGACCAGTGGGGGGAGGAACATCCCATACAGAGTAATAGCATGTGCAAAGGTCCTGTGGTGGGAAAGGACTTCAGAGCTTTATTGTGTGAGGAACAGAGAGAAGAGTATCTGCTCAGAGATTCCTGCCTAGTGGTTCTCAGGGCTGTTAGGGAAGATGGGCTTAGTAGAGCCCTAGTCAGTGCACGAAGTACATACCCATGCAGAGGTGAATACATGTGAATACTATTCACATAAAAGCCTAATAATCACACAACGAGCTTAATAATCATTATCATAATAGCTTCTGCTTAATTGCAAGGACCATATGCTCGACACTTCATTAAATTTATTAATATTCAGGGCAGTCCTTTGAAAGCATTATGTCCTCTCTTGCATTTTAAAGATGAAGAAACTGAGGTTCAGAGAGGTTAAGTAATTTGCCCAATGTCACACAGCTAATAAGTGATAAAACTGGGATTCTAATCCACAGCAGCTGGATTCAAAGTCCCTGTTTTATTATCACTTTGAGTCAAAGTTATTCTATTACATTTGGAAATAAATTAAGTCTCAGCTTGTTCATTCACACCCTATGCAAGATGCAGGCAGTACAGAGGTAAAAAGACACAATAGTGCTCTTGAGAGCTCATTGTTAATGGAGGAGACATGAAGAGGCAACTACAACGCAATGTACTGTGTGCTATGCCGGGGTCAGTGCAGGGGCTGTGGATGGAGTGGGGATGGGAGGTAAAGGAAGGCTCCCTAGAGCTGAGTCTTGAATGGGAAAGGTGGGATTTGGAAAGGTGCTTGAGGCAGAAGGAACAGCAAGCACAAAGGCTCAGAGGCATAAAAGCATCTGCTGTGTTCAGCTGTGGTCTTTATGTCATTTGGCCTGGCTGGAGCCCTGGGTGTGGAGAGGCGATGAGGACATACTTGGAGTGTTGGTTGGGGGCACCAGGTTGTGAAGGGTTGTGTTCTGAGGCCAAATTTATCCTGCGGTGATTCTGAAGAAAACCACTGAGGGTATTAAGTAGGTAAGGCTGGGGCCAGACTGCCTGGGACCCCAACCCTGCTCTTCACTCCTGTGTGGTCTCAGCATGTGGTTTAACCACAGTGTGCCTCAGTTTTCTCATCTGAAAAATTGGGATAGCAATAGCGCTTCCTTGACAGAGCTGCTGGGAGGCCTAAATGAGTTAATTCAGGCAAAAGACTTGGGAAGGGGCTGGGCACAAAGACAGCACTGAAAAGCATCAGCTGTCGTCGTCACCATCATCGCCACCATCATCATTTGCCGGGTCATGAATGCACCCACCATGCAGCTCTGTGGGTGCTGCCCTGGAGGAGGTCTCGCCAGAGACTGGAACACCAGTTAGGGGCATTGATACCAGTGCAGGGGGGCTGTGAAAGGAGCGGGACTGGGACACTGGGCATGGCAAGGGATGAACTACCTGGGAGATGAGCAGGAGGTGGAGGTGACAAAACCTGAGAAGTAGCTGGGAGCCTGGCAAAGGGTTGGCGAGGGGAGACTAGGATTAGGCCAAGGGTTTGGGGCTTGGAGGTCTGTGGAGAAGGTCCTGCCGGTCCCCAGACTGGGGGTGTACGGGAGGGGGAGCTGAGGAAGGTGGTGAGTTCAGTTCTGAGTATGTAACTTGTGAGGGGTCCCGGCGACATCCATGGGGACATGTCCTTGGATGTGTCACCAAGGAAGTGAGGCAACCACACCAGATCTCTTGGTTGGTGTGTGATAGACCAGGAGTCCCGTCCAGTTTTCCTGCTGCCCCGGGATGCCTGGGATGGGTTCCCAGATTCCCCATCCCCTGTTTTTCCTGGTACCACCTTCCTGTAAGCCGGTGATGTCTGCAAAGAGGCCCAGGCCCAGCCTCCGGCTGTTACTGGACACCTCAAGCAGACCTTGGTCCTTGCCTCCACGTTGCTGGGAGAATGAAGAGGACCCTGCCTTGCCCTCCCTCTGGCTGTGTTCTCGGGGTGGGAAGGCAGACATCTCAGACTCTCTCATGGCCCCGAGTGCCCCCATGCCGGCTCCTAGCCCCACCTCTAGCCACAGCTGGGGTCCTGGCCTCTGAGAAAGGGGAGCACCCCCAGCAGAAAGGAAGGCAAGTCCACAGCACCTGGAAGGGCCCCTTCCAGCTGATGGGCTGGAAGGGCCATTCCACAGGGAGGTAGAGAAGGGGATCTGTAAGGCCAGTGAGTGAAAATGGGGACCAGGGCGGGGATGGGAGGGGAGTAGGGTCCCAGGGACTTGGGAATGTGAATCTTCTGCTTCGTCAGGCTCTGAGGGTTGTTTTTAAAAGGCTGGATTTTGGAGGCTCAAGGACCCACGCATGTCTCCGAGTCCCAAGTCCTCTGCCTCTCTCTTGATAGACTCCAAATACATCTGGGACAGTCCAAGAGAGTGACTAGGGGCTGAAAACAGTCCGAGCTGAAGGGGGTGGGGGGAGAGCGGCCACTTATTACTCACACCTTCTATGTGCTCAGCACTTTACATACACCATCTCATTTGCTGTAAGGTAGCTGCTCTTACGGCTCTTTTATAGATGAGGAGAGAGTCTCAGAGAGTTTAAGTAACTGGCCTAAAGTCACACAGCTGATTAGAGGTAGAAGGTGGCCTGTCTGACTTCAAAGTCTGTTCTTTTTCCACTTCACTGTTTTAGTTTTCCCACTTCATCTGCTGCTTTCCCCAGTGGCCAGTCTCTCCACCAGACTCCTGTGATTCCCAGGCCTGACACAGAGTAGATGCTTATTTGTACATACAACACTGTACTTCTTGTTTCCTGTACACAGCTGTGTTTCTGATAGTGGCTGAAAACTGGTCCTTTAGCACAGCTTTGCCAGGTGCCTGGCTTAGCGGGAGGAACTCAAGTATGGGGATTACAACTAGTATTTTTTAAATTTGAACCCCCAAATGGCTGAGTCAATGGGGCTGGACACTATCAATGTCTCCCTCTCCTGGGCTTAAAAATGGGGAAGAGATGCTATTGTCTGTGTAGATTCGAATCCACTAGGAACTTACCAGAAAATGTCCTGCCATGGAGCAGCCCAGAGAGGCCGTGTGTCCTGGTGGCCTTGGTTGGGAGGAACGAGTCCTCCCGGCTCAGCCTCCCACTGCCGGTTCCCCAGCTCAGTCCAAGTGCAAGGAACCGGGGCCCCAGGAGGGCCAGGAGCTGAGCTGCAAATGTCCGGCCCGGCCTAGCCTCTCTCAGCACATGTGATGCATTAGGCCCCAACGGCTCCCTAGGGATTCCGTTCCCATCAACTCCTCCGCAGCAGTTCGGAGGTGGTGGGAAGATCAAAATGAGCACATTTGTGGATCATGTGCTGAAGCCTTGTTGGATTTGGGCCGTCTCGGCGGGGGTGTGGGGAAAGAGGTGACACTTGAGGCCCGAGTGAGGAGAGGGGTGAGCCCAGGCAGAGCGGGGCTTGCAGAGGCCCACCCAGGGGCAGTGACCGAGCTGCAGTCAGTAGTCTGGCAGCCGAGCGTCCACGCTCCCAGACCCGAGCGAGGCCTGGACGCGGCTGCCTGGGCCCTTCTTCCAGGGCCAGGTCCTGGCTCGCAGTGTGTCAGGCTGTGGATCTAGTCCTGGGGAGGAGGGCGCCTGGCGGGCCGCAGCAGCCAGAGCAAGCACCCGGGGGACCCGGAAGCAAGCTGCAGAATCTCTGGGGCGGGGTGGGACACAAATGACTTTCCCCAGCCTAGAGTCCATCCTGCCTGGGAGGCAGCCCTGCCGTCCCTGGGGATGGAGACCACAGGACCTCAAGAGACATCATGCCCAGAGCTTTAGCTCATGCCTGACCCCAGCCTGAGGCTGGGCAGAGTTTTTCTGTGGGTGAGTAGTTCTTTTAGTCACTTATTCATTGATTTAAAAAATTATTAAAAGACTATTCCATGCTAAGTGTGAGGAACGGGCCAAATAAGTTTCAATTCCAGCCCTTGAGAGAAGATTGATGCCTATGTAGGTATGAAATAATGAGCTAGTTATAGCATTCCTTTGTGTTAGGCAATTTTTGGTCATCCCCCAATTCAAGAACTCCACCCCCATAGCAGTCAATATCCCTTGCAAAATGCAGTCAAGTTCACTGGACCCCTTCTGATCCTTAGCGAGTCTATAAGTGTGGTGCTAAATGCATTTTGAGATGTGAATCCCTCCAATTCTCCTCTGGGTTTCCATCCCAGCGCAGCAAGGCAACCCCAGAATCTCCAGCTCCGGGACATGACCAGGAGCCCCGAACACTGGCTGAGCTGAGATGTGGGTGCTGGGCCGTAGGCTAGGTGCACACCTGTAAAGCTGTACTTCTCCCACTCCAGCCATAGGTCATGTGGAAAAATGAATATAGGTGAGCTTCCCAGACCACTTGCTAACAGCGCCAAACAACTGCCATAAAAGCCCCGGATGTTTGGCTCACTCTGAAGGGGTCGGCCTAGTTTTCTGTTGCATCTTTGCCCCTGGGCCCATGTGTGTATGCCAGCTCGAGTATACTTCTTTCTCTTAAGGGGCACATCCTCTCCTGGACCAGGAAGATTTCACATTTGAAGGGAGCTCTGGCCAGACAGGTGCCCCAGGAGAGCCCGGCTCGGTGGGGTTCTTCATGGGCCTTGGTCTCCTGGCTTCTGGGCTTGAAGGCTGTGTCTGTACAGGTTTGATGAGAGCAGGTCCCATGATGGCCATGGCCATGGGATCTGTCCAAGTAGCCCCTTCCCTCTACTCGACCAAGGGAGGCAGGAGCAGGAGGGCCAGGCTGACCCCTAGAGTCGAGACGTGTCCACTTCCTGGCAGGTCACCAGCCCCTTCAGCTGGGATGATGGTCCACGGGAAGACCCAGAGGGACGTGTATACTGAAAGAAGGTTGAGCTCATCTCCACGGACAGGGTGAGCTTCATGAAACCCTCCAGTGAGGGCCACCCTTCGAGGTCCTCTCTCAGCAAACCAGCCCCATTCGGACACCAGGATGGCTCACTCAGAAGGGCTGCCCTGGCTGTGACTATCTGCTCGCACCTTCCCCCAAAGCAAATGCCAGGATTGCTAGAACGCTCATTTAAATTTCATTTGGAAGTGTCAGGCTGGGTGTTAATGAACAGAGCAGTTCTATCCCTGAATCCAGAGTTTTCAGGGCAGCACTCAGCCAAAATTCTCCAGCAACCACCTCAGTGGACCTACCTCCCCTCCCACATCAGAGCCCAGAACCATCTGAACCAAAATATAGCCTCCACTGATGGAGCCCCACTGTCTGTCAGCTTCAGACCAGGCGCTTTGCCCATGATTTGGCCCATTCTCAGCACAAACCTGAAAAATAGGTATCATTATCTCCATTTTACACAAGAGGAAACCAAGGCCCAGAGAGGTTAAGTGACTCACCCAAGGCCACACAGCTAGGAAATGGCAGTGCTGGGTTGCAAACCTAAGTCAGCCTGCCTCCAGTGTTCGTGTTCTCTTCATTTCACGAAGCTGACTCCCATCTACCCAGGCGAAGGGAACTCAGGTGTGATACTTACCTGCATCACAGGATCTTAGTGTGGGCTCTTGAAAACGAAATGCAAGAGGGAGTAAGTGAGGGTGAGAGAGAGAGAGAGAGACTCTATGTAACGGGGTGTGTGTGTGTGTGTGTGTGTTTAGGAGGAATTTACACAGCTTTCATCAACTTCTTAATGCCCCCCAAATCACAGAGCTCAACGGTGGGGTTTCTCTGTCCACTACAAGGTACTGTGTGACATTCTCAAGGTGTCCACAGCTTAAGTGAACTCCTGTGTCAGAACACAGGCAGAGGCCAGTGTCATTCTGTGGAAGCACGGAGACCTCTGATATGCCCCTTCTAGATGGAAGATGGCACGCTGCTAGTCTTCCAGTCTGGTACTTAGGGCGTGAACAGTTTGGAATCTTGTGGAACAGATACTGCCTGTGGCTTTATCTCAAAAACCGGAACCCTGAGGCTCAGAGGAGAGTAGGAAAACCCTGTTTGTTTCTCTGTATTCCCGGGGGCCTGCAGCGACCTAGCAACGCGCTGGCTCTGAAGAGCAGCATGCCCCCTCCCATCCCTGAAAGCCGGGTCCGCCGCAGGTTCCTAGCAATTTGTGTTGTGTCACATTTCCACATGCGAAATGTGTTTCGGCATTTTTCATTAGATTTTTAAGGCTCAGATTGACGAGGGCGAGGTGAGAGGCAGACACGGGGGTCCAAGAGACAAAAGGTTTAGTAATGAGTTAGAAATTTACAAAACACGACAGCAAATATGGCTTCCATACATGATGTGACCCTTCAGAAGGCTGGAAATTACTCTTCGAAAATCATTCTGGCCTGACTTCAGAGTCTAATGGATGCTGGGATACCACAGATTGACTTTGAGAAGTGGGTTGGTATTGCAGGAATTTTTTAATTTCCTGTAACTCACAACAATTTTCTCCCAGCGAGGCTTTAGAATCACTCCTGCGATGGTGCATTGAGTGCATTTGCTGAACGATCTGCTGCATGAACCAGCTCACGCAGAAAAAGAAAACCCAATGAAGGAAGGACACAAATGGGATTACCTTCCCCCAAATCATTAAAAGTTTAGAAAAGACTTCCAGGTAAACGAAGGATCTGCCACTTAAGTTTATGTGTTTGAAAAAGTGAAGTAAAAATGGCATCACTTACACTTCTGAACTGAAAAGAATTTGGGAAAAGCAGATTATTATTAATTATTTTTAATAGCTTCTTAATCAGCCCTTCAAACAAGTTTTTCAAAATCCCCAAAGGTGTCTAATTTGCATGACGTGTTTTTACTTTTCTATGCATTTCATTAGCAGCACTTTTTTTTAAAACCTAATAGCAAGACCGTATTACGCTTTCAGAAGATGGACCAAAAAAAAAAAAAAAAAAAAAAAGAACTCAAATGATTGCTCCAAAAAGTCTTGTGTTTCTTGTTCCATTTCAGTGGTGTCTTGCCTGTATCTTAGGGCGCTTATTAGAGCGTATCTGTCTTTCAGGAATCACTAAACAAATCCGTGAGAGTGAAAACCTCTCTGGAAGATGGGCTGCTGGACGTGATCTGCCGGGGCAGGGATTTATTAGGCAGATGACCCCTTCTTTTTCCCAACAGCAAATCCATTACAATAATGGGCTCCGGAGCCATCAGCAGGTCAGGAGGAGCCCGACGTGTGGACACGGAGCAATCCGCACACGGTTGCTTTTTACAATGTGTGAAGCCAGGCAGAAAAGCGGCACATTTGATTGAGAACAGAGGAGAGCGGCCGAGAAACCAGCCTTCCCTTTCCTCCAGCTTCCGGGGGCGGATTCGGGGCTGGGGAACCTGAGAGATGACACTTGGCAGCCGAGGGTATGGGGCTGAACAGAGGGCCTGGGACCCGGAAAGAGAGGAGGGGGAGCTAATTAATGCTTTGCCCTGCTTGCCCCGCATTCCGCCTTTCCCCACCCCTGCTGCCGACAGGACAACCAGAAGAATAAATAGCAACGTTATCTTACCGTGTGCTAGGCCTTGTCCTAAGGGCTTTACTTGACTTCTCTCTTTATCCTGGCAGCAGAATAAGACATTTTATTACTCCATTTAACAGATAACAATAATTTCATAGCTAACTGTTACTGAACACTATGTGGCAGGATCTGTACTATACATGGAATTAACTCAATGAATCATCACAACACCCAGAGGGATTGGTGCTATTTTTGTGCCCATTTTACAAATGAGGAAAGGCAGACACAGAGAAGTTAAGTAATTTGCCTTGGTCACACAGCTGGTGAACGGCAGAGATGAGATTTGAAGCCAGGACACCATCTATTATCATCCTTCACGGCCCATCCTAGTTGCCTCTTTCCTCCCAGGAAGTCTTCCCATGGATCTGCGTGTCTCTTCTTCTTTGGCCATAGTTTATAGTGTGTGCTGTCCTCTGGGAGTATAAGCCCCAGGAGAGCAGTGCCATGTCCTTTTTCCTCTGTATTCTCAGCATCACCTAGCCCATTGCCTGACATGTAGCAGGTGCTCAAGACATATTTGTTGAATGAAGCATGTAATCCCAAAACAGCTTTAGTTTTGAACTTGAGCACTGGTTAGAATTTAGCACATAGGACATTGCTAGGAGATAAGGGACTGCGATGGTTGATTTTTTGCGTGTCAGTTTGACTGGGCTAAGGGATGTCTGGAGAGCTGGTAAAACATTATTACTGGGTGTGTCTATGAGGGTGTTTCCAGAAGAGACTAGTGTTTGAATTGGTCGACTGAGTAAAGAAGATCACCCTCACCAACGTGGGCGGCATCGTCCAATCCCTTGACCGTCTGAATAGGACAAAAAGGTGGAGGAAGGGTGAATTTGCCCTCTTGCTTGAGCAGGCAATCTGTCTTCTTTTAACCTTGGACATTGGCACTCCTAATTCTTGGGCCTTTGGACTCAAATTGGGACTTACACCATCGACTCCCCTGGTTCTCAGGCTTTTGGGTTTGGACTGGATCTAACTACTGCTTTTCTGGACCACCAGCTTGCACAGGGTAGATCATATAATTTCTTGGCCTCCATAATCATGTGAGCCAGGTCCTATAGTAAATCTCCTAAATATATATCTATATCTACCTATCTATGATCTATCTATCTTCTATCTATCTATGATCGATCTTTGTATCTATCTGTCTATCTATCTATCATCAATCATTTTTCTATCTATCTACCTAGCTAGCTAGCTAGCTATATCCTGTTGGCTCTGTTTCTCTGGAGAGCCCTGAAAAATACAGGGCCCAATACTGCTTATTAGATTTCAAGGTGATTTGCCTTTTTTTCTTCCCTACTAATGGAAAATTCTCTTCCGGAGCCACACTCATTAGCACTCAGAGGCTGTCGTGGCAAAATCTTTCCAAAATAGCCCCAAGTATATTTGTGGGAGGAAAAGAAGCTAAGCCATGGACAAAAGTATTACAGCTCAGGACACAGGAAGAGTTTGAAATACGGGGCTGGCAGCCTCTTGCCTCTGTGCTGGGGCAAGGACAGGAAATTGCCAGGCCCCAGAGGACTTGCATAGCTTTGGGGTTTCATGGGAGAGCAGCAAGGAGAACCAAAAAGACTTGGGCCAAATCCATGTGGAAATTATGTGGCCACGGTTCACCTTTTCAACGTACCTAGTTTCCGGCAACACAGAACTGATCAATGGTAGTAAAAGGCATGTAATTGGCACCTCTTTTATTATCAGACACATCAATCGAGAGAATCTTTCTCCAGTTGGAACAGAAGCTTAATCAAAGAGGTGCAGGGCTCTGTTTTAGGACAAGTCTTCCGTTTTCCTCTGGGCTCTCTCTTTGTTCACTTTATTCCACTACATGCACCTTTTGTTCACTCGCTCATTTTAATTCTTCCAGCAACCTTTGAGGGAGATGTTAGTCCTGTTTCACAGATGAAGAAACCGAGACATAGAAAACTTTATTCAAGAGAACTGAAGTCACACAGTAAGCTGGGATTTGAACCTGGGACTGTCTGATGCAAGAACCCAGGGACCCAACGCTATGGCGCTTGCCTTCAGCCTGCCCATCCTGCCCTTTCTTCAGGAACAGGAAGGGATACCAGAAACATCTGGGTGGTTCTGAAAGATGTCACAAGAGCCCCAACTAGCCTGCTCACCTGTGCACCTATCATGGGCCTGGCATTTTACTACTAAGGAGATGCCTTTGGGTTAAAATACCGTCCACAGAAGTTTCTTGCTAAAAGATCCAACAGAACAGCTCTGGATTCTTCTAGAAGATGACAGTTAGAAGCCTGAAAAAGGGGGTAATAAAATCTACCTCGTAGGATTAGCACAACAATGAAAGGAAATACTGAATGTAAAACTCTGGCACGGGAGCAAAATCATCATCATCGTCACCCGCAGCTCTACAAAGTTGTGGAGATTAAATACCGATTTCTGTTTCCATTTCATTTTAGCATGTTTATTGAGGGCTTGCCATGTGTCTGGCAAGAGGCTTTCACAGGCTGTCCTGTATACTTCTCTCACTGAATCCTCCCAAGGAGAAAAGGTTGAAATCCAGACTCATAGTAGATACTCCCTAATTGCTTCCTTTTCCTGAAAACAGAAAGGCTGAGTTATGCGGACAGAGTCGAGGAAAGGCCCAGGGGGCGGGGCTCCCCGGAGGTGCTAAGGATGAGGTGGGCGGAGCTCCACATTCTGAGTCTCTCTGGGATGGCAGGCTGGCTCGTGAGAAGGGCTGGTGGGTGTGGGGTTGGACTCCGGCCAGGAGAATGAAGCAGGGTGCCCAAGACCCAGCAGGCTGACCTAAGAGTGCTCAAAACACAGTGAGGTGCCCCTGTGGGACTTGTAAGGGTGGCCCGTGCTGAGAGGAGGGGCTGCAAGTCCGTCCTGATTCAGGACGTAGATTGAGACTTTTAATGTTCTCCTCTATACGGCTCTTCTCTCCTGAGCACATGAGAGGGTTACATATCCTGGACCTCTGCTGCTTGGTGGGCTATGTTAATAGATTTAGCCAATGGATTATGGCTGGAAGTGAAGTGATGCTTTTGTGTCTTCCCAGCTGAAACGCTGAATGGTCAGCATGTGACCTGCTCTGTTCTTCTCCTGTCACAGCAACACCCCCAGAATCATGTTGAGATGGTAGCCTCATAAGATGTGGAGAATGATTACGAACATCCTGTAATGTAACAGAACTCCCCTCCCTCCCCATTGGCTCACACTGGGCTTGTAGTATGAGCAATAAATAAGCTTTTATTATTTCACATCATTAAGATTCAGGGGTTGTTTGTTACAACATCTTAACTTGGCCAATCCTGACTGATACATTTTCTCCTTTGGGAAGTCACCCCAGTCTCCCCCACCACCCCCAAGAATTCATGGCTGGCCCTTCCTCTTCCTTACATCAGCTTAAAATTCCACAACCAGATCTCCCAACCATTCCATAAAATAAGTCCCTCCCTTATGTGCTATCATGTCACCCTGTTGGTTCTTCCTTTTGTTTAGTTATTTGTTTAACATCTTTCTCTCACATTGAACTGTAAATTCCATGAGGGCAGAGATCATGCTCTTTGCTCATGCCTTATGCCCAGTGTTTGGCATGATGACTGAAAGAATGTTGCTGGTGAGGAAATGAGCTCAGAGAAGAGAAGTGACTTGCTTAGGGCCACACAGCAAGCAGGCTGCATGTCTCCACCCTCCCTAGGCTGACGCTCTTCCCATGTCTCAGTTCAATCCCCC
The DNA here is from genome assembly GCF_965194805.1 of Balaenoptera borealis. NCBI lineage: Eukaryota > Metazoa > Chordata > Mammalia > Artiodactyla > Balaenopteridae > Balaenoptera > Balaenoptera borealis. Next base: position 105,726,855 of record NC_138874.1, read on the forward strand.
GGGACGATGGTCCAATTAGGAAAGATTTTCAGTGCTGCGCTTGTCACGAGGGCTTCAGAGAATAAAAGAGCCCAGGGCTTGGGTTGGGACATGCCTTGAAGTGGCTGAGAGCTGAGTCTGAATCCAGGCTTTACCATCTGACAACTGTGTGGCCTGGGCATGTTATATCACCTCTCTGAGTCTTAGTGTCCTCGTCTGTGAAATGGGCAGTAATTATATCTACTTCAGAGGGCCACTGGGTTGTTGTGAAGACTAAATGAAATAATGCATGTAAGCTCCACACGGTGTCTTGTTAGAGGGGCTCAATGACCACTGGCAGTTATTAGTATTAGTATTGTATTACGGACTCCATTCTCTCTTCTGAAGGAACTCTGAGAAGCAAGAATTTCAGTCCATAGACGGGTCCTCTGTGGGGCCAGCCTCTGGGGAGATGGTGGCTTCATGGTCTGGAAGCTCTTGTCTTTCCATCCTTTCTTCCCATGCCTCCCGCCTACAGGAAGGAGGAAGGTCCCCAACACCTTTCCCACCACAACAAAACTGCTCCTCGGGAAAGGACTCAGAAGCAAGTGAAGAAACCCTACAGGGCAGCTCATTCCCATGTCCCTCTTTTTACAAATGAGATACTGAGGCCAGAGAAGTTAGTGACTTGGCTAAACTCACACAACTCATTAGAGGCTGAACCAGCTGGACCCTCAGTGTAAATTGGAGGCACCACGTCTGTTCTCTCCAGGCAACCCATCATATCTAAGGGCAGAAATACCATGGGTCCTACTAAAGCAATGGTTCTTGACCATGGATGAAATTCCCCCCAACAGAGAACGTTGGGCAACGTCTGGAATATTTTTGGTTGTTTTAAGTCTGGGGGAGCGGGGCTGCTACTGGCATTTAGAGGGTAGAGGCAAGAGATATTGTTGCCTATCCTACCATGCTCAGGACACCCCCTCCCCACCCTCAACAAGGGATTATCCTACCCTGAACATCAATGGTGCCGAAGTTGAGAAAACCTGTACTGAGGGAGTTTCAGAGATCAGAAGGGGAAATCAGTTTGGAGGTCCAGGGACAACCATTCTACGCCCCCTGGATGAGGCCACAGAATAATAACAGCAATTCACACCAGGAAATCTATTTTACAAGGCAAAGGGCTTTCATGAGCATAGTATTATTTTTTTCCTTTTTTTTAAATTGAAGTATAGTTGGTTTACAATGTTGCAGGTGTACAGCAAAGTGATTCAGTTCTTTTTCAGATTCTTTTCCATTATAGGTTATTATAAGGTATCGAATAGAGTTCCCTGTGCTATACAGTAGGTCCTTGCTGTTTATCTAATTTATATATAGTAGTGTGTATATGTTAATCCCAAATTCCCAATTTATCCCTTCCCCGCCTTCCCCTTTGGTCACCCTAAGTCTGTTTTCTATCTGCCATTTGCAGCCACATGGATGGACCTAGAGATTAACATACTAAGTGAAGTAAGTCAGGAAGAGAAAGACAAATATCATATGATATCGCTTATATGTGGAATCTAAATAAAATGGTACACAAGCATTGTATTATTTGACTCACAACAACCCTGAGAAAGTAGGTGTGATTACCTCATTTTACAGATGTGAAAACAGAGCATCTGAGAGTAGGTACAACCTGCCCAAGGCCACACAGTCAGGAAGTGGGCAGTGGCAGGGCAGGGCTCTAGGCCAGATCTTCTGACTGCAAGGTCCTTTCCATCCTCACACCAGCTTCTCCCTGTACTAGGGCCAGGCCCTCAATGCGACAGAGCTGCCGGACTCTGGGGGAGGAGGGACCCTTGACCGTTTAGAAGGGAGACAACTTCCCAGCTACCTAAAATAAACCCTACAGTAAATTCCACTTCACTGAGTCTCGCTGATCAAAGAAGAGGATCATCAGGAAAAAAAAATCCTGGGTCTTGGGAACCACTTCAGGGTGAGTGTGAAATTTTAACCAAAAGCACTGGGCTGGGGAGGTTTGTGGCGACAGGCGAGGGCCGTCGGCACCGTGCAGACGCCAGCTCACGGGTCTGTGGGCTCTGGGGAGGCTCAGCATCTGCTCAGAGTGAAGACACAATATTGAACTTCTCTTTGAGGAGTAAACAGACTTCTTGCTTCTTGCAGTCACCTGGCTTCCCAGCAAAACTTTCCAGAAGGAGATTGGACCTTGAGCTGCTACCTCTCAGCTCTTGGCATTGGGGCTACCAGGCTGAGAAGGCCCAGGCTAGGGAGAAGGTTCACACCATCCCCATCTGTCAGGCCTTCTACTGGAGCAAAGGCTTAATCCTACATCACCCACTGCCTCCTTCAGCCTATGCTTGCCAAATGCTTTCATGTGCACGCAAAGTAATTTTGAATGTAATCATAACCTGTCCCCAGTAGATTTGAATGTAATCATAATGTGTCTCCTATTGTTGTCAATTGGTTTATCATTTATTGAGCCCCTACTGTGTGCTGCAGATTCACTGGTGAGCAAACCACACAGGATCCAAAACTTATGGAGTTTATTGTTTGAGGTGTGGGATGTGGGGGTGGACCCATAACCAATACATCAGATCAAAATGTGACACATGCAACAATGGCATCACAGAAGATTGATCTATTGATGGTCAGGGCATCAGGGAAGGCTTCCTGGAGGAAAGGACATCTGAGCTAGCATTTAAAGGATGGCTAGGAGTCTGGCAGCTGGAATAACTTATCCTACTCTTAGAACCTCTTCATTCAAACCCCTTCCTTAGGGTTCTCAGAACGTAGAACTGGGAACCATTGGGTGGGGTGGGCAGAATGGCTTCCCTGGATGAGCTGAGGGTTCTTGTAATTTCTCCCGGAGACGTGGCTCAGAGCGGGGGCAGATGTACCAACAAAGGTAAGATTTCGTTCATTTCATCCACCAGCCAGTGCTAGTAAATTGTGTACCTATTTTGTCCAGGTGCCATGCCAGGCTCTGGCTGTGCAGGCAGGTGGATCTCCAGTGCAGCTGGGGAGACAGACCTCAGGCTAATTACAACACAGAGAGACGTAGCACCACCATTGTCTATGTGGGTACTTTCTTGCTCTTAAATACTCTGTGTAGTTAAAGGCATGAACATTTATCAAGGAGTGGGAACGTGAGGAGGAAACCAGGCAGGTAACGAGTAAATGCTGTTCCCTGAGCCTGGATTCCTCTCCTCACCCTCTGGCCTACTTACCTGTTCTTTAGTTCAGCTCCAAAGGTCTCTCTCCAGTGAAGCCTTCCAAGCCCCCGGCCCTTGCCCAAGCCCCCTCCTGGCCTCCATGGCACATGTCACAGATTGTAATCACATGCGTGTGTGTATTAACCTCTTTTACTTATCTGCAAGGTTCTCGAGGCGGGGGAACCATTTCTGTTTGGCATCCCCAAGGATGCCTGGCGTATAGTAGGTGCTCGGGAAATGTTTGTTGGCTGAATGAACCAACATAGTCATGTGGTTATGCCTGCTGCAGAGATGTCTTGGGTTACTCATCTTCTTCTCCCTGAGGGACCATTCAACATACTCTCAGATTCTTCTTGCATTTAAGTCCCCTAAACATTCCTGCAGGGCTGATTTGAATAGCCCCAATCTTCATATGAGCAAATCAAGGCATGACATGCCAGGCTCCACCTGTCAGCTGGGCTGAAGACGTGACCTCCCTCTAGTTCATGGGTTCTGGGCTTGGGCTGTGCATTAGAATCACCAAAAGACCTTTGAGTACTGCGAATGCCCAGGGCACACCCCCGAGATTCTGATTCAGTTGCTGGGGGTGGACTCTGGAATCGTATTGTGAAAACGTACTGAGCTGATTTCAACGTGCAGTCCCAGTGGAGAACACAGCTCTAGCTACAGCCAGAGAACTAGAGGACTAGGCCCCACTTGCATTTTACCCATGAGGCACCAGAAGCTCAGAGAGGGGCAGATCTCATTGAAAGCCACACAGCAAATGGGAGGCCCAGCCTGGTCCAACAGCCAGGCCTCTGGACATTGCCTCTGAGGCTGTTTCCCTGTGAAGGAAACTTCTCTTGAAGGCTGCTCAGCCCTTCCATGCCAGAGCTGGGTGCCTTTCAGACAGAGGAAAGGTGGCCACACAGGCTGAGCATCAGAGCTTGCAAACCCGGATCCCAGGTCTGATAGCAGCCAGGGCTCCCCTCGGGGCTCACAGAAATGCTTCTGTCTCTCTTCCCGTTTGTCCCCTACCTTCACTGGAGCCTGGCCGCATCACACGTGGTCCCCAGTGGGGCTGGTGCTGTTTGAGGACAAGAGGCTATCTCTGAGTCTGGGGCCCGTCCAGGCGCAGCCTCTCCTGGACCTTGCTTTCTGGAGCCTCGTGGGGAAAAGGCCACAGAGGCAAGCAGAGGCCTTCTGCTGGGTGGAAGTGGGGCCTCAGTTTTCTGCCTGGTCATACCCATTCCTGGCGGAGGATGAGAACACTCCCGCCCAAATGGGGCTCCATGATGGATGTGGAGAAGCAACCAAATGTCCCTCATTAATCACCAGCTCCATCTGGTTCCCCGCCTGATGGTTTTCAGCTGACTTGAAAAAGACCCAATTAGATCAAAACATTTTGACAATTTGTCTTGTGGCATGAACAGGTCCAGATCAAGGCTATGATTTCATCATCCGGGAGGGAGGAAGGAATTGCGGCGTGGGTCACGCACAGAGCTCAGCGGGACGTGGGGGTCTCCCCTGGGAGCCTTCCTGTGAAAGCAGAGAGTAGCCCACCTCCCCCTGGCCGCTGACCCTGTCAATCCCAAGGCCAGCAGGGGCTGCAGGACGGTGAGTGTCCCTTGGTTTGGGTGGAAAAGGCCTGGGTTGGGGGAGTATGGGTGGAGCCGAGAAGACGGACAAACAGGAAGGACCAAATATTTCAACCACTTGGGATGTGGGTGTCGGACGTGGACCAGAGTTAGAAGCTGAGATGTGACCGAGGCCAAGCCTGTTCCAACTTGTGTACCAGCAAGATACCCGGGGACCCAGCTGCTCAGCCCAGAAATGAGTGGCCTTGATTTCCTGGGGTTCTGGCCCCTTGAGATGGGCTCACAGATCCCAGAGATTCCCACGCTTCCTTTTCTGCGCTGGGAATTGGGGGGGGGCCCAGCCGCAGCGGGCAGCGTTTCCTTGGAGCCAGAGCCCTTGGTTCTTAAAGACCATGGGTTCAGCTGCCCCCTGGGAAGTCCTTATGGGGAGCTCACCAAGAGACAGCCCCCCAGCAGACGGATCGCCACACCTCAGATTTGCTCACCGCCTCTCTCTCCGTTGCTTCCAGAAGGTGCCTTAGGACTGGAAATGCAAGTTAGAGTATCTCTCCCGACAAGTTCATTTCCCCAGCCCCCGGGCCAAACATGAGGTACGTAGGCACACTGGGGTGAGGAACCAGTCTTGTTTCTCTGGGCAGGACTGCTAACTCGGGCAGCCGGCCAGGCCGGGAGGGCCTGGGGTGTGCCAGCCCTGCCGCTGGCCTTCCTGGGTATCTGGGCGCAGGCTCTGGGAGGTGGGGCCTTGATGTGTGGGTCTGTCTGCTGCCTCCCCTGGAAGGGCTGGCAGGGGCTCCCCCGGGGGGCTGCTCACCCCCAGCGGAGCCCTCACTCACATCCCTCAGCCCCGCCGTATACACCCAGCTGATACACCCCACCCACTTCACTTCCCCGGGTCAAGTCGTACTCGCCATTTTCATGGCCTGTTTTGTTGTGTGCAGGCACGTGTGTGCGTGTGCACAGACACACACACACACAGACACGCACACAGACGTACACACGCACGGTGTTCACACATCCCCTCACCACCCTTTACCCCTTCTTCAAGTACTTTTCACTCACAGCCCCACCTCTACCCTGTCCCAGGCACCCATGCCCACTCACCCCGCCATATTTACATCACATGCCCCTGCCACCTCACACAGACACTCACGCAGGGACCCCATCTCAAGTGCCCCCTCTCAGGTCCTGGGACGCACTCACTTTGGCACACACACATGGACACATACACATGTGCATACATGTAATCTTCATCCAGACACACAGCTGGGCGGGGGCTGAGCTGGGCAGGGGACCAGGCACAGCTGCCGTCCTGGAGAGAGCCCATGTGTAGGGCAGGGTACCCAAAGTCTGACCTGCAGGCCTCTGGTTCCCTAATGAATGCCACCAAGGTCCCCTTGACTCTGAGCTCACTCTTACTGGCCTGTCTTCCTGGAGTCCCGAGCAACGCTTATTTCCCCTCCATTTTGTTCTTTTGGGAACGTGTTTCTTTCCTGTCTCTTTCTCACTGAGGTCTGTTTCCCTCCCTAAGATTCAGTTCCCCTTTGGTCTTTTACGCCTGTCTGCAGCCCAGCTCTGAGCGTGAGGGTCTTTCTCAAGTACGTGCTGGCACTCGGGAAGGATCCTGTCCAGCACGTTGGTGGGAGTGCAGGACCCATGGCCCAGGACTGATGGGTCTGGTCTGGTTCTCGCTTTGTGTCAAATAAGACTCCCCTCTCCGAAAAAGAATGATGGTTTTTGAGGAACACGGGCTTACATGATCACCAAGGACCCAAGGGGCTCCTGGTCTCTGAGCCTCAGGTGTCCCTAAGATGTAGCTCTTGCCCACTGGTCATGACCAGCCGCAGTACTTCCTGGCTGGACTTGGTCAATGTATTACTCAGAACACTTTTATTTGCAAATGACAGAAACCCAACTCAGACAAAATAAAAAATAAATCAATTGGCTTAGGTAAGTGGGAGGAGGAGGAGGAGTGCTTCCAGGGATTTGGATAGCCGCCAGATCCCCTCTCTACATCTCCATGGATGTTTCTGTGTTGGCCTTGTGTTCTTAGATGCCTCTTTGGCTGCCAGCAGCTCTAGAGACAGATCCATAAGGTTTGTTACCTTAGGAAGGAGAGTTATTACGCCTCTCCTCCCAGTTTGGAAAAAATCAAGGAGATCTGTGATTGGCCCATCCTGAGTCATGTGCCGTCCTCCGAGCAATCACTGTCTCTAGGGAAGGTTCTACTGTGATTGTCCCACCCTGGGTATGACCCCACTTTCATAGCCAGAGTGGCAGATCCCTCCTCATCCAGACCCCTGAAAGAGGACCAGCAGGGAAGGATACTAGGTGTCCGTTACAATTGCCTGCTGCTCCCTCCCCCACCCTCCCACCCAGGATACGGGTAATGACAACAGTAGAGACTGGGACTCTTTTCTTGGCACAACTGTCTCCATTTGCATTCTCCTTGGCAAGCTTCTGCCCTAGAACCCCTGCTTCATGCCCCTAAATGAGGCATCCCTCCATCTCTCCATCCCCAAGGGGCTTGGGAGACTGTTCTCGGGTAACAACCAAGAGGGAGCTGAACAGAGCCCTGTTTACAAAATTCAGCCCCAAGGCCAACCTCAGCCTCTGAACCATTTCATCCCTTATGCCGTCTCCCTGAATCGCAGGTGTCATTTGGGTTTTTGCCCCTAAGGGCCCCTGGTCAGCACGGCCCACTGAGTCATGAGCTTGGCTTGTCAAGTATCATGTCTCAATCTCATCCAGTTCAGGGGTCAGCTGGGCACAGGACTCCTCTGTCCTCTTTTCTTTTGATTTCTGTGAGCACCCATCGGCTGAGTCTCCTGTGGCTGTTGGCCTTTCTGTGTTGGTTAAGGTGGGAGGTGGTCCACGTTAAACCTACCTTAGCAACATGAGCCTCTCTAGCCCCCCAGGATGGGTGCCCTGTAGTTGAGTCAGTTCATGCTGGGAAAGAGTTTCAAGTCTTTGGACACAGGAAACTCCATCATTTGACCTACTTTCCCTAAAGGATTTTGATGGCATTTCTGGGTGAATTGGCTTCAGCAGACCACCGACTAACTGGATTAATAACAATAATGCAAATAATACTGATCAGGCAAATAATAATAATAATTGATGTGTGGTAATAATAAGAGCAAATTCTGCCACTTTTGAGCACTTCCTATGTGCAGACACTTCATTCATCCCTTTTACACCATGTCTTTGAAAACTTAAACTCTAATCCTGTGTGGTTCTCATTTGACAGACAAGGAATCCAAGGCTCAGAGAGGCTGAGGAACTCCTCCAAGGTCACACAGCTAGTCCAAATTCAGATTTAGGTTTCTGTGATCCTAAAGCCTTTGCTTCTAACCACTGTATCCTGTGTTTCAAAGAGTCCAAAACTGGAAACCACCCAAATGTCCATTGAGAGGGGAGTGATGATATCCAAACTGTGGAATATTAAAACAGTTGCTTAAAAACGATGTCTGCCTGCATGTCCTGATGTGACATGATTTCAAAGACAATGAATAAGTGAGAAAAAGCAAGTTGCAAAAGATAAGTACAGAGAAGTTTCATTTAAGTACTCTCCACACAATGGGACTGGAGCTGTATGCATTCGTGTACATGGAGAGAAAAAGGCCAAAAGATTATCCACCAACTGTGCCTCACTCTGGGGAGGGGAGCGAATCTGGGTGAGGGCCAAGGGTTCTTTGGCTTGATCTGTATTTCTGGGATTTTTCAGATGAACTTGGCTTCCTGAAGAGAGGAAACTTGTATCCTGGCTAGAAGTTTGACAGCCTAGGTTTACACCCTGGTTCTGCTGCCACTTAGGAGCTACGTGACCCCAGGCAAGTCATTTATCTCTGTTTCCACATCTTTAACATGAAAATAACCATCAGCACCACCGCCATTACAACAAGGGCAACGACTATAATAATAATAATAATAATAAAATATCACGTGGGGTTAATGCAGTTTCCCAGTCATAGCACTACTCGCATTTTATGCTGGATGATTCTTGGTTGTGAGGCTGGCCTGTCTATTGCTGGGTGGTTAGCAGCGTCTCTGGCCTCTACCCACTAGATGCCAGTAGCACCCCCTCAGCCCAATCATGACAAAAAATACCCCCGAGGGGGCAAAATCACCCCAATTGAGGACCACTGGATTAATGTGATGACAAAGTGAGTTAATTCACGCAAGTTGCTTAGGATGGTGCCTGGCACAGAGTGAGCCCTGGATAAATGTTAACTCGCATTATTACAAGGGAGGGAGAAGATGGATGGAATGCCCTTCTCCATCCAGCCGAGCACGGGTGCAATGGTTGGTACAGGGGAAGAATTCAGGGCTGGAAGTCGGGGTGTCTGGGGTCTGCTTCTGCCCCCATCCCTCAGTGGGGTGACTCGGAGTTCACCTCTTCGGGCCTCAGTTTCCTTATCTGTGATAAATGTGGGGAGCTGCATGCAGGCACTCGGGTCCCCCCGGCGTCCTCCTCTGTCTCTCAGGGCAGGAGGGGGGAGGGGGATGAGCTCCCCGCCGGCTCCCCTCCATGACGGCCTAGGCTGCTGGCTGGCCGGCTGGGAATCCTTCTCGGACGTGGCCCCCTCCCTCCCTCCACAACTGTGGAGCAGATGCGGTCCGCGAGGCTGCTGCCCAGACACAGGTGGTACCACCTGCCACAAGTTCCTTGATTCTTGATCGTCCTACAATCACTTTTGGCCCCGAAACAATTTGCTGGGTGAAGGGAGAGGAGGGTCTGGAGGGAAACGAGGAAGAAAGGGAGGGAAGAGGGGTGGTTCGGGGTTAAGAGTGGCCTTTGAAGTTTGCAAGCATCTTATATAAAACATCCTCAGTCATTCCCCATTTGGATGATGTCAGGAGAGCACATTACCATCCCGAGATCAAATGCAACAGCCAGAATCACTTGTTGCTCACCAGGCTACAGTCATATATCAAGTATTCCAGGCACACGCAATTCGTAACTTTCCCTGAAACAGATTGATATTTTCCTCTTCCACTTTCTGGGAAGGAGACATCTGACTTTGCTTCGAGTGCAGTTTGGGAGGCGGTGGGGAAATTAAACCAGTGCCCATTGTCTTTGCACGCTGCTGGCCACACAGCTGGCAGCATGATGCCATTTCGTCCCTCCTTTGTGTTCATTTGGTGATGGGCCGTTTGTTGTCAAAGCCACGCAACGAACAGGAAATCTGAATTATTCTCTTAGGCTCTCCAGAATTGGGCCTAAATGATAAATAGAGCAGCAGGAATTGTTTGTGTTTTTTTTGTATTCTTATGTGTTCTGTCTTTCCCTTTTCCTTTTTGGTTATTTTGAACCCATGGTGTCTTCCTAGAGCAGAGGTACTGAAGAGCCAGTCAAACAGGGAGATGGGGATCTTCTCCTGCTTTCACTCCCTGAGAATAGCAGATTATCCGTTGTGAATCACCGGGGTCAACCCTTCTGTTTTACAGATGAGAAAATCGAAGGCCAGAGAGGGAAAGTAACTGCCCAAGGTCACACAGGCCTTGACTTTGGGCAATTTGTTTACCCTCTCTGGGTGCCACTCTCCTTATCTGTAAACGGGGATGTAGCTCCTTTCACGAAGTTGAATGATAGGAAGCTGAGAGAGTGGAAGTCCTTTCAATAATTGCGATGTGTCTTCCAAAAGCAAGGGCCTCTGAAACTCCCTGTTAGGAAGGTTTAGGAGCTGGAATGATGAACTGACATCAAACAGGATTTACCTACTTTTCTCTTCTGCTTTCTGTTTCTCTTCCTTATTTTACAAATCTGCGATAACTGCACAGAGCTGGAACTCGGAGTAAATGCAGGCAGATTTCTGAGCCCTTTGTGAGCCGGGGGTCACCTTGTGTCCTGTGGAATAAGGCAGGTGGAAAGATTCAGAGGCAGATTGTGGTCCTATGGAACCAGCTTGGGGAAGAGGACAGGCCAGTGCTGACCTCCCCCTGAAGGGGTGTCTGACATCGGGTGTCTGTACCTGTCCCTTTGTGGAGTGGGATGGATCATTAATATCAACCCACCCAGGCCCCATAGTCATACCCATGGATAATATCTGTAGCTGCTCTTGAGGGCAGCCAAGCACACAACAGGCAGCATAGCTCAGGGCTATGTGGGCTCTGCAGCCAATTGCCTGTGTTCAAACCCCAGCACTACCAATTACTAGCTGTGTAATCCTAGCCAAGCTCTTCAGTCTCTCTGATGTCAGCTTTCAACATTTTAATTATTTTGGAAATTATAACAATGCACAAATAAAAGAAGACAGACAACACACAAGTAAGCCATGAATCCCTGTGAACTCACTTCCCAACCTAAGAGGTAGACTTTTCCCAATATCTTTGCATCATCAGTGGCCCTCTTTCCTTCAGTCCCCTACCTCCACCAGAGAAGTAACTGTGATCCTGAAGTGTGTCTATGGTTCCCTTCCTTAAAAACAAAACAAAACAACACAACATAAAACAACACAAACTTTTTGTTTTTACTATTTACATATGCACCCCTAAATAATATATTGCTTATTTTTGCTTGTTTTCTTTTTTTTTTTTTGAGCTTTAAAAAAGTTGTATTATACTCTACTGAGGTCTTGTGTGACTTGCTTTTTTTCCCTCTTAAAATTATATTTCTGAGATTCATCCTTGTTATCATGCAAGGTTGTGTTTCATCCATTTTTTTTCTCCCTGCTGGAGAAAATCCTGTTGTATAGATACACTAAAATGTATTTATCCAAAATTGAGCAGACCCAACTGCCTGGTGTGGTCCCTACCAGAACATTCCAAAGAAAAGCTTAGGGAAGCAGTTTCCTATCGTTGGTCAGGTTTGAGGTGAGATGCCCATTTTTCTCACCCAAGTTAACTCTGAGGCCCCCCAAAGCATGACCTGATTCAGCTCGGACTCCCATCTGCAGCCCAGGGATTCTGGGGCCAACCAACAGGGAGACAGTGCAGGGACCACCCAAAGGTGCAGGCTGGGATCGTGCCCTTTTCCCTCACCCAAAAGCTGCCTCTGCCCTAACTGTCTCTAGGTAAAACAGTCGCTTAGCTTTTCAAAGCCAAGAACTTCTTGGGATATTCCAAGGAAGGGCATTTCTTCAGAAGGTACACGTGACAAAACTCTTGTTCTGCGGTGAGCTGAGCATGCTGGGCTTTCGGAGACTAATTTCTTTTTTTTAAAGTGGAGGCTGGTGCTTTTCCCTCATCTCCATCTTTGCTATTGACCACCAGACTCCCAGGAAAGTGTGCAAACGCAGTTAGCCATGGCTTGTCACCAAAGACATTTATCACTTCTCAGCACGGTGCATGACCCCTAAATGAGACACCCAAATGCACCTGAAGGGGGTGCCTTTTTTTTTCTTGCTGGGAGTGACAATTTCCAAGCGATCTCTGACGCCAGGGTAGTAGTGACTCAGATTTTCCGACTTTTAAGCCCAGATCCACACGTCCCGCCCTCGAGGACAATGCTGTGTGACACGGGAGTTCACTTCTGCTTCTGACTCCAGTGAGATGTTCACCTTTGGGCACCAGCAAACCCTTCTCTGGTGTGGTGGTCCCCGAGGTCTGTCTTGAGAGTCCCCTCAGTGTGGTAGGAGGAACCCTACACCAGAGTGTGGGTGCTCAGCGAGACCCCAGGTGTGCCAGCAAGAGCCGCGCGATACCAGCACGTCTCCCCACCTCTCTGCACCGCAATCTGGTCATTGGAAAAACAGTCAGCAATTTTCAAACATTTTGTAAAACGAAGAGCCCTTTGGTCAAACAGAATCTTAAATGGAGCCTCAGTATAGGACAGAAAAGAGCCAGGCTGATTAGGCTGAAGCAGGCCTGGAGATCCAGATTTCCCCTTGCCGTCCGCTCTCCCAACCACAGAAATCCCCTAAGGTCACTTCAGGCACCGCAAAGGCTCCAGGGACCACAATGTGAAAAACCACTGAACTAGATAAGCCCCCAGAGCCTTCTTACCATTGAGCCTCTACAAAGTGAAGGTAAGATGGCCGGGCTGGAGATGTGGAATGTTAGGGGCTGAATTGTGTCCCTCCAAAATTCATAGGTTCAAGTCCTAAATCCCGGTACCTCAGAATGGGACTGTGTTTGGAGATAGGGTCTTAAAGAGATCATTATTGAAGTGAGGTCACTCAGGGGGACCCTATTCCAATAGGACTGGTGTCATTATAAGAAGAGGAGGTTAGGACACAGACACACACAGAAGGAAGACCATGTGAAGACATTGGAGGAAGATGGCCATCTAGAAGCCAAGGGGAGAGGCCTCAGAAGAAACCAACCCTGCTGACACCTTGATCTTGGACTCGTAGCCTCCTCGACTGTGAGCAAATAAATTCCTGTTGTTTAAGCTACCCAGTCTGTGGTACTTCGTCATGGCAGCCCTATGGACTAATACATGGGGAGATAGTTTCCCATAGGTCACCATTTTAAGGAATCCTGTTTATCCCATTCTAAAACGACTAGGAAACATTGTATGTCTCCTCTCAAAGGGTCTGAGCTCATGCCCTCTACAGAGTACATCCCTTTCTTTGGGAGGATAAGAGGCATGTTCTTGAGTTTGGCCGTGTCTGGTAGGGGGTCTGGGTTCAGCAGGCATCCACAGGGGTGGTGATGGTGGGCATGGTGACCAGAGCTTTGGGATGGCCTCCTGCTGGCTCTTGGTCTGTGAAAGGCTGGCCACAGGAACATTTAAGACCTTTTAGGAATATAACCCAGGTTTTATTTTTTCCTGATCAAATGGTGTTGATCTAGTGCCCATAGTAACAATAGACATCAGTGGTAGAGCTGCGTGAAACTAGCAATTTTCACTTCACAGGAATTTGCCTGGGAAAATAACAGTTTTTCACCTTTGGAAACTGCCATTTGGTTTCATGAAAAATTCAAGGTGAAAAGAAACGTAGAAGAGCATTTTTAATTTTTCATGAACTGGATTATGGCAGAGGTGGTAGCTGTCCTGGATCTCACTTAGCGGTGAGAGGGTCCCCCGTGGTGTGGGACTGGAGAAGTGGGGGCTGGTGGAAGATGAGGGGAGGTGGGGAGCCCGGGTGGTGCCATCGATGTCTTTCCAAGGGCCTCTCCGGGGAAGGGGCAGGGCAGGGGTGGCCAGAAGCTCTGGGCAAGTAAAGAGGGACACAGGACTTTCGGACAAGTCACTGTCTTCTTTGACATCTTGCCCTGGGTTGTCTGGGAAAGGGTGAAGTTTATTTATCATCTAGTTTATGAAGCTCCCCTACGTTCAAGTCTCAGTGACTGGCCATGTGTATCTGGCTTGTGCCTCCTTGGGGTTTTAAATGCGTGGGGTTCATTCATTCAATTACCCAGTTTCCCTTGTACATCTTGTTTGTGCAGTCACAATAGATACTGCACAGGTGTGTGTATGTGTGTGTGCCCACGTGCACGTGCACACGTGCGCATGCTCACTTGTGCACAGCTTTGGGGGGGAGGGGAGGGAGATGGCAAAGCTGAGGGCAAGGCATATAATAGTAGGATAAGATGTCACATCTTTACACTTGAAGAATTGGAAGTCTGATAGAAGAGACAGAATTTCTGCTCAGGAGACATCTGGAAAACAGTGTTGGAGTGAGCAAAGGTACAGGTCAAAGTATAAGGCCTGGCTCAAAAAAAATTTGATACCTACTGAAGTTGTCAGTATGACTCGAGAGCCTTAAAATTGTAGTTCTTCTGAGAAACTATACTAAGGAAATAATCAGAAATGTAGTCAGGGATGTCAGCACCAAGATCTCTGCAGACTTATTTACAAAAGCGCTAATACTATGTATAAAGTAGACAACTGATGGGAACATATTGCATAGCACAGGGAACCCTACCTAATGCACTGTGGTAACCTAAATGGGAGGGAAGTCCAAAAGGGAGGGGTTCTCTCTATGTGTATGGCTGATTCATTTTGTTGTGCCGTGGAGGCTAACAGAACATTGTAAAGCAACCGTACTCCAATAAAAATTTAAAAAAGAAAAAAAGCTCTAAGTTGGGCACAATCCTAAGCTCTAATGATAACAGGGATTGGCTCAATAACCAAACAAGGGCCAATCTAGCTCTCTATCAGTTTTTTTTAAAAATTTATTTATTTATGGCTGTGTTGGGTCTTCGTTTCTGTGTGAGGGTTTTCTCTAGTTGCGGCAAGCGGGGGCCACTCTTCATCGCGGTGTGCGGGCCTCTCACTGTTGCGACCTCTCTTGCTGCAGAGCACAGGCTCCAGACGCGCAGGCTCAGTAGTTGTGGCGCACGGGCCTAGTTGCTCTGCGGCATGTGGGATCTTCCCAGACCAGGGCTCGAACCCGTGTCCCCTGCATTGGCAGGCAGATTCTCAACCACTGCGCCACCAGGGAAGCCCCTCTCTATCAGTTTTATAAGTAAAGTTTTATTGGCACATAGCCACGGCCATCCCTTTATGTATTGTCTGAGGCTGCTTTGGCACCACGATTTATTTCACAGAGTTCTGGAGGCTGCGGAGTGAGTCCAAGATCAAGGTGCTCTCAGATGTAGTGTCTGGTGAGAACTTGCTTCCTTATTCATGGATGGCCATCTTCTCCCTCTGTCCTCACAAGGCTGAAGGGACAAGAGAGCTCTCTGGGGTCTCTTATAAGGGTACTAATTCCTTTCATATCTTCCCTTATGACCTAATTACCTCCCCAAAGCCCCACCCCCAAATACCATTACTTCAGGGATTAGGTTTCAACATATGAATTTTGGGGGTGGGGGGACACAAACATTCAGTCTACAGCAGGTGGATAAATCAGGGAGGCTTCCAGAGGAGATCTACTTTGATTTGTGGGGTGAACTGGTGAAGGGGAAAGCCTCCATCTTCCTTTGTTGCCCGTGAGAGTCTTGAGCCTTCTGGGGTATGTAAGGGAAGCCTGCAGACAGGCCGCCTGATTGGCTTCTCCCATCCTGTGCAGGAATGAACCACTGGGATTAGCCCTGCCCCCATGCAGGCCCCTGGGCAAGGCCACATCACGTGGACTCAGAAGCCATTGAGGCCCCACTGATAGGGCCATGAGTCCAAAAGACCACTCTGGCAAAGGTGACCCTGGCTCCTATAGTAGGTAGAATACCCCCAAAAAATGTGTTCAAGTCCTACCCTGCAGTACTTATTTGGAAACAGGGTCTTTGCAGATGTGATCAAGTTAAGATGGGGCACACTGGATTAGGATTGCCCTTGTCCAGTGACCGGTGTGCTTATAAGGAGAGGGTAATTTGGACAGAGACACAAAAGACATAGGGAAGAATGCCACGTGGAGGTGGAGGTAGAGACTGTGGTGATTCATCTGCAAGGCAAGGGACGCCAAGAATTGCCAGCAACCACCAGGAGAGTGGCTTGGAACAGATTTTCCCTCAGACCCTCTAGCAGGAACCAATCCTGTGACACCTTGATTTTGAACTTCCTTCCCCTGGAATTGTGGCCTTTTGAAATTCTGGCCTGTTGTCCTAAGCCAGTGTGTGGTAATTTGCCATGGCAGCCCTGGGACAGGAACTGCTCTCTCCTGGGAGGATGGGCAAGGTCTGGCCCTCTGGCCCTCTTGTGTGTCCTTACACAGAGGTTCTCCTGCAACTTGTGTGCTCTACCCCATGGACCGTACCCCTCCCCACTGAAGCCAAAGGGACAAGGAGACCACCTGGCTGGGCTTCCAGCCTCCACAAAGGCCAACGCTTAGAAGGAGGCACACAGCTCTTTACTCACGCTCAGAGCAACTTCATGACCCCTCTTCCTTCAAGCACTCTTTGCCCTGCCCCCAGCATCTCCATCAGCACCGTCTCCAAAGCCCCTCCCCAGTAAAAATACAATCTGCATCCATGCAGCAAGGGAGGTCTCAAGCTAAAAGCTGCTAAAATTTGGGGGTAAGAATACAGAATCACAAATGCAAAACCATGTACAGGGCCTTGGAATGCTCAAGTTCAGAGAGGGGTCCTCCAGTGGAAGCTTCTGGATATGAATCAACTCAACATGCTTGTTTTGCACGTGCACTTTCAACACAGCATCCCTCTTCCTACCAGATTTCAGCCGCCTCTGCCGGGGGACTATTTCTGCTCTGAGGTGTAAGAGGCTGCTAGCAGATCCTTACTTGAGAGCCGGCGCTGAGGGGTGGGGAGGGAGAGCCCAGAGGCTGCTGCTTTTCTGAGAGGGTCAGAAGCTTGGCTTTGACACTATCTGTTGTGACTTAGTATTCCCATCTGTCAAATGGGAATAATGGTTAAAGAAAGACCAGAGGTGGAGACTCTGGCCTACAGCCTAACAGCTGTAGGTGCCAAGTAAGTGTCTATTCCCTTCCACTTCCCTTCCCTGGAGGGATCAGGAGCAGAGAGCCTGAATGTCGAGATCAGGGTCACTAATCACAAGCTCGACAGAGTGCCCCAGGGTTGACCTCACCTATGGGCCCTGAATTTCTTTTCTCTCCCAAAGCACCAGATAATCAGGGCTCACCACAGACTTTGACTTGGCCCTGAAAGCTTGTTTGTCAGGACCCAGCCTCGGGAGGGCAAGGGAGTTTCACATTTTCTGTTAAATTGCTGAGCAGCCACTTAGAAACCCCTGTTCTTTTGGTGTGTGCTGGGCCAGGCGGCTGCCCAGCTCCACGGCCTCAAGGCTGCCCACGGCAGGCGAGCCAGGCTTCGTGCGCTGTAGGTGAAAACTTAAGATTTCTTCTCTTGGCTGAGTCTCTCATTCAAGCAGAAAATGAGACATGATATCAAAAGCACATGGGCTCAGGGTATTAGGTGGCCTTTATGCGCCTGTCAAGTCTGGTCTCCGAGGGGCGGAATCTTGTTTATCTGATATCTGTAGTAACTTTTGGACGATTACGATTCCTGGGTCCCAGACCCTGTCAGATTTTCCTGGACACAGTAACAATTCTCTCTACACAGGGCTGGGAAGATAGTCTTTTCTCTGAGGCTCATGGGTCTGGAGGGCATTGAATAGTGGAGCTCATACCCCCATGCTAGGTCATCATCTGAGTGGATACACGGAACAGGTTTGGGGCTGTATTTCATGCTGCTTCTCCATGAAGAATACGGGGTCCTAGTGTCTCTTCCCCCCCCCCCCAACCCAGGGGGGAACAGTTGGGAACAGTTTCCATCAGCATCCACTGCCTCGTCAATGTAAATGCTGAATTTGGCAATGGGACTCCACGAATGGCCACGTTCATTCATGTGATTTGCCTTGGTGCTTCTCTGGGGTGGGATCTGGCCTGCTTTTTTCTCTTCACATAGAGCTTGGTTCAAAAGTAAGGACTTGAAAGACCCTTGAGGGCCTAACAAGGAGATGTCTGTGCCACCAGGGCTGCCACGGAGGCTGGAGCGCTGCATTTGCCCAGAGGAAGGGGTGCATTTTTCTTATTCACACAAACATGACCTAAGGGCTAGCTGTGGTCCTGGGTGGCACCCGGAGATGTCGGCATGAAGGATGTTAACAGAGGAAACCCCAGTAGTTGAGTTAGTGGGGGTGCACTCCTCCTTGTAAAGCTTTTTCGGTCTGAGGCCAGCAGAACTACAAGTCACTGTTACCCTTGTTTCCATGTCTATCTCCGTTGCTGTCTGCTGAGCTCCTACCTATGTGCTGGGAATATATATGCTCTTTATATGTGTGACTTTTTAGTTCTCAGACAGGTATTTTCAGCCCCAGTTTGCAGATAGAGAAACTGAGGCTTGGAGAAGCTGTTTAACTTGCCTAAGCACATGGCTTGCCATTGGTGGAGTGAGGAGTTGAACCCGTGACTGGCTGGCTCCAAGGCCAATATGTTGGAAGGCTTGGGCTGGCAGTTTTCCATGGTCCCTTGAATACAAATGGTTCACAGATGATGGGTCCACATTTTAAAAAACATATATATAATTTTTTTTAAATTGTGAAACAAAACTCACATATAGGAAAGTACATAAATCGTTAAGTTTACATATTAACGAATTATTGTAAGTAAACATTCAGGTAACTTTCCCTTAAGTTCCATTATGAGTCCCCCAGAAATCCCCCATACCCTCCACCGCTATGGCCCTCACGTGCAGTGGTGAGCCCTCTTCTGACTCTTACAGAAGTCACTTCCCTGCTTTTCTTTTGTCTGCCTACACAGCAGTTTCATTTTGCCTTTTTTTTGAGCTTTACATAATAAGGATCATCGAGTACAGATTCAGCCATGTCTGTTTTTTTTTACTCAAAAATGCATTTGTGAGATTCATCTAGATTATCAGCAGTTTATCTGTTTTCATTGCCGTGCAGCATTTTATTATATGATTATTCCACAATTTATTTATCCATTCTTCTACTGATAGACCTTTGGATTGTTTCCAGTCCAGGGCTACTATGAATACTGTGACTATGAACATTCTTATACATGTTGCCATGTCTCTGTTGATATACACCTAAGAAGGGAAATCTCAGCATCAGAGGACATGCATATCTTAACTTCAGTAGATACTGACAAAATGTTTACTAAAGTCCTGGTATCAGTTTGCACACCCACAGGCAGTGTGTGAGTGCCAGTTGCTCCATATTTTCATCAATGCTTTGTGTCATCGGTCTTTTTAACTTTAGCCATTTTGGTAAGTGCGTAGTGATGTTACATTGTGATTTTCAGGTTTTATGACTACGTTTGTTCTGGTGAAGTACGGATTAGTTTTTTCTGAGTAGATAGGACTTTACCACATGGAGTGAGGCTTATAGCAAAACTTACCAACGTGGCTGCTGTCTGGGCATTTTGTACCCTTCCTCTCTAATCATGGAAGTAGATAACTGCTGAGGATTTCCCTGGCTAAGCTCTCTGCAACTTGCAGAAGAGTGGTGTTGACCCCTATGTTTATAGCAGCACTATTCACAAGAGTCATGACGTGGAAACAACCTAAATGTCCATTGACAGATGAATGGATAAAGAAAGTGTGGTACATACATACAATGAAATATTACTCAGCCATAAAAAATAATGAAATAATGCCATTTGCAGCAACATGGATGCAACTAGAGATTATCATACTAAGTGAATTAAGTCAGAAAGAGAAAGACAAATACCAGATGATGTCACTTACATGTGGAATCTAAAATATGACACGAATGAACTTATCTGCGAAACAGAAACAGACTCACAGACGTAGAGAACTGACTTGTGGTTGCCAAGGGGGTGGGGAGCTGGGGGAGAGATGGAGAGGGAGTTTGGGGTTAGCAGATGCAAACTATTATATATAGAATGGATAAACAACAAGGTCCTACTGTATAGCAGAGAATTATATTCAATGTCCTGTGATAAACCATAATGGAAAAGAATATAAAAAAGAATGCATATGTATGTATAACTGAATCACTTTGCTGTACAGCAGAAATTAACACAATGTTGTAAATCAACTATACTTCAATTAAAAAAAAAAAGTGGTGTTGAGAAGATGGCTTATGGGAAATCAATGTGGGTGTTTGGGATCCAAGATCCTCAGGCACGTGTGCAAGTGGTCATAGAGGCCAGCCCTGCTCCTGGGCGGCCCTCTGCCAGCCCTGCACCCTAATGCCCGTCATTCCTGTTGTTTTCTTGTCCTGGTGCTGTCAATCACCCAAGATGTCTGGGGGCTGCTGACAGTCATACTGACATTTCCTGCATCTCTCTCTTGGTTCAGTTTTCCCAATGGAAAGAGGGGCTGCTGGGAAGATTGAATGTGATGGTGCACCCAAGACCTTGGCACACGCCTGGTGCAGAATAGGTGCCCAGTTACAGGGCCGAGACTAGGATGTGACAGGAGAGGTAGGTAGGGGGCAACATTTGAGGAGGTGCTTACTCTTGGGTGCCGACCCCGAGAGTGAGTGTCTCCTTTTTTTTTTTAATTTTTAATTTAAAAAATTTGTTTAACATCTTTACTGGAGTATAATTGATTTACAATGGTGTGTTAGTTTCTGCTTTATAACAAAGTGAACCAGCCATATGTATACATATATCCCCATATCTCTTCCCTCTTGTGTCTCCCTCCCACCCTCCCTATCCCACCCCTCTAGGTGGTCACAAAGCACCCAGCTGATTTCCCTGTGGTATGCGGCTGCTTCCCACTAGCTATCTTTTTTACATTTGGTAGTGTATATATGTCCATGCTACTCTCTCACTTCCCAGCTTACCGTTCCCCCTCCCCGTGTCCTCAAGCTACATGTCAAAGAATGAAATTAGAACACTCCCTAACACCATACACAAAAATAAACTCAAAATGGATTAATGACCTAAGTGTAAGGTCAGACACTATAAAACTCTTAGAGGAAAACATAGGCAGAACACTCCATGACATAAATCACAGCAAGATCCTTTTTGACCCACCTCCTAGAGACATGGAAATAAGAACAAAAATAAACAAATGGGACCTAATGAAACTTCAAAGCTTTTGCACAGCAAAGGAAACCATAAACAAGACGAAAAGACAACCCTCAGAATGGGAGAAAATATTTGCAAATGGGTGTCTCCTTAAATGTCAGCTCTAGGCATCTCAGTTACCTCACCCTGGTCCCGCCCCTCTCGGCTGTGAAGACCCCGCTGCTTCTCTGCCTGCTGCTGCTTCCTGCATAACTTACTCCAGCCAGCGCTTTCTTAACTACTCATTGCGAAACTTCAGGGGATTCCAGGACCAATTTGCTGGATGTTTTCCACAGCACTTACAAAACACGAAATAGGACAGAAGAGAAAATATTAAAGTGCATTCTGCATAATAGGGGTAAGTATCGACTCAGGAAACTCAGTCTCAGCTCTACCTATGTATACATGTCCTAGGTTACAGTTTAAAATGCATTGCTCACTATGGGTCACAGTAAAAAGGCATCGCGAAAACTGTCACTCCATCGATGACTTTGTATCATCAACAGTGCCCAGAACACCACCGACTTTCCCCTCTGCCTCTCTTCACCTATCAGGTTACTCCTGCCCCTCCGCGTCCCCACCTGAGCAGCCCCTCCCCTCTGAAGCCTACCCTGGCTTCCCCAAGCAGAGGCCACTTCCTGCTGCTTCGTGGCTCTTCCATGCCTGGCATACCACAAGGAAGTGCCATTGGATGGTGTGTTATCTCCTGGGAGGTATCTGCCTGGGCTTAGATCCCAGCCTGCCTCTTACTAGGTGTGTGACCGAGGGCAAGTCACTTGTGCTCTCTATGCTTCAGTTTCCCTACTTGCAAAGGAAGGCTGATAATAATAATACCTCCCTCAGAGGACTGAGTTAATACATGAGAGCCTAGGCCAGGCCTAGTGAGCTCACAGGTGCTCACGGAGTCCTAGCAGTTATTTTACTTACAGCACAGGCCCTGGTGTTGTGGTCATTTCTTCGCCGTTTGGCGATTGGATTCCCTGCCTGCCTGCCCTCCTGGACTATGGTTCACCGCAGGAAGGGTCTGTGCCTGGTTAGCGTGTGTAGCTCTAGCTCCAAGGCCCGGGCCTGGCACACGATAGGTAGAGCCTCAGCCTCGCCCGCTTTGAGTAACCTCCATCCAGGACACAAGGGGCAGCTCAAGGTTTGTCTCCCGTCTACCTCTCCAGGGTGTCCTCTGGCCCTTGTTCTTCATCCTTGGGACCTCTGTACACCTTAGTGACGGTCACCGCCTGGTACTCTTGACAGGTTAAGCGGTTGGGGAACCTCTGAGAGGTGGGAGTGAGGCAGAAGACGCACAGGCTTGTATGGCCCTGTTGCTCAGTCCCTGCACCTTTGTCACTTGTTGCTGCACTGCTGGGCCAGCCTTTACTGGAGATGGGAGTAAATAACAGGAATTACAATGCCAGAAGGGGAAGATGGAAAACTGCCCGGTCCATGGGATTCCCACAAACTCTGAAGGAAAAGCACAAAGACAAGAGCAACCACCCATGGGGAGTCTGGGCTCTTAGCCGGGATGGCCCTGTCCTCCTTGGAGTTTGCCTCCTTCTTTAAACCTTGTAGATGAGTCTCTACCCCACATTGGGAAAGCTCCGTGCTCTGCTCGGAGGATTGGCCTGGCCCTGGAATTCATCCCCCTCCTTCGAGCAGCTACTCTGTGACCTTCAGTAATCTTTGCACTTCCTTTCCAGAAGCTGAGTGATTTGGTCAAGATTTTAAAAAAGATGAGCACGTGTGTGTGTGTATGTGTGTGTGTGCGCGCATGTGTGTGTGTTTGGGAGGAGACCAGAGGGACTCCAGCAGGACACTTGTGGTGGGGTTGGCCACACCAAGTCAGGTCTTCCTCCAGATTTCCCACCAGGGGGAGGTGTGAAGGGATGATTCTTCCTAGTCATCCAGTAACAACTGGCAGATCGCCACCCTCACCCACGAACACAGACACAACAGCAAATGAACACACTCACACACACACACACACAACTGCACACACATAACCACAGCAACACGTGTATGATAGACACACACATCACACATACATCTATACATATACAACAGCATACATACCTGCCCATACACACACGTTCTCACATGGGCACACATATATGTGTACATGAGCAAACATACACACACACACACTTAGCTGTACCTCTTTCAATGAGAAATATTAATTCTCAGAGGTCAAACAGTGTAGACCATACTAAGACAAAAAACACTTCCCCAAATGCAAACTCATCCTCACCGACTCCTGCTCTCTAAGGGAAAAGCCTTTAGAATATTAATCAAGGTGGTCTCCATTTCCCTTTTAATCCTTCTCTGTCCACTCTCCGGCTGCCCTCTGAGAGTCACCTACAGAAAGAACTGGCACCCATTTCAGAGCCATTTACTCATCTATGGCTTCACAAAGGTAGAAGTTTTGGAATTAGCTCTCATCTACATCTCAGGAAAACTCACCTCCTGAGCAGGGCATTCTCTTGAGGGTGGAAGGGAGGGAGGCAACATGTGGGTTTACGATCCTCCTGTACAGGCAAAGCCCTGGGATTCTTGCTTCTATTACATACATAGTCCATAAGGCTTAGATGAGTGAATGAGTGGGTGAATCATCTTGCAGAGGTTTTGGAATCCAACAGACGTGGGCTTGAATCCTTGCTCTGTATTCGTGTAAACTTGGGCAAGTCACTTAGTCTTTATGAGCCTAAGTTACCCAATTGTAAAATGGGCATAATAATACTGCATCAGTTAAAGACGAAGCTATAGTAAGAAACAAAGAGATGCCAAAATACAGTGGCTCAAAAAAGATATGTCTATTTTTCTCTCATGTATCAGTCCTGCATGAATGACCACAGTTGGTGTGCAGTTCTGTTTGTGTGGTCATTCCAGGACCAGGACCCCTTCCATCATACTGCTCTGCCTCCCTGGGCCATTGTTTCTCAGCCACATGGTCAAAATTAATATGCAGAAGTGGGAAGGAGAGAGAGACATCACAGTAAGGGGCTTGCCTTTGGAGTTAAAGAACGACCCCAAAGTTGAACACAGGGCTCTCAATAACATTCCACTGATCTAAACATAGTCACATGACCAGACTAGCTGCAAAGGAGCCTGGGAAATGTAGTCTTTAGCTGGGCAACCATGTATTCAGCTACAATTATCTTCCTCTGGAAGAAGGGGGAGGTTGCTCTTTGGTGGATAACTAGCTGTCTTACCACAAATAGCCACATCAGATGGCTGCAGGAGGACTAAATCAGATAATGTGCATAAGCTGCAAAGCACAGGGCCTGACATAGTGCCTGCACTTGAGAAATGGGAGCTATTATTTAATAATTTCAAAGGAATTCTTTTAAGTTGAATGTTATAATATTGTAATCAGGGTGCATATTGTCTTGGTCCTTTGGTGGGGCAGGGTGGGATAGAAAAAATAAAAGGGTCCAGCCACA
This sequence comes from Balaenoptera borealis, assembly GCF_965194805.1. NCBI lineage: Eukaryota > Metazoa > Chordata > Mammalia > Artiodactyla > Balaenopteridae > Balaenoptera > Balaenoptera borealis. The sequence goes on from NC_138874.1 coordinate 105,751,340, forward strand.
AATGTTTGGACAAGATCAAGGAGTGTATAACCTAGAAGGCAAAAGCCCCCTGTAGGATGTGACACCTGTTCCAGGTACATCTCAAGGTGGAGTTTTAGAGGAGCACAGGCACCCTAGAGATGTCTCTCAGGTATAAGGATATGAGGATCTGGCAATGGCAGGAAGCGGCAGCAATGAACATCGGGCAACCTGTGAATTTGTTCTCATGCCCCGGGTACGTTCTGCTTGTCACACTCAGGAAGTAAGTTTTCAGGAGGGTGAGGGAGAAAGCCAGCAGGATATGCGTGTTCATGGGGAAGGCTGAAGGATGCAATGTGATACCTGCATTCTAGTCGTCTCATCACTGGGTGAATCACCTCCCCTTTCCACAGTTCATTTTTGCCCACACACAAAATGGGGACCAAAACAATTCTTACTCTAAGGGGTGGATAGGAAGCAAAAGCAAGGTAATGGGTGTGCTGTAAACTCCGAAAGGCTCTACAGATGTGAGGAATTAGGGTAATTAAATAAAAGTGGGGGAAATCCATCACCAGCAGTCAGGTGTGTCCCCAGACTCTCTTGGGCTCATGTGGTGGGTGGGTGGAGCCCGCTTACCTGTCCAAGAGAAATGCCGTCCTGTCCCCCCGGGAGTGGCAGCAAAGCTGTCAGTCTTAATCAGAATTTCCTTTCTGGGAGCGGCTTCCTTCGTGTCACAAACTTGGCGCAGTTCAAACCTCTGCTTCAGGAGTTATTTTCTTTGGATTTCGCAAATCCTCTTTTACCCGGAGGAGACAGAAAGCTCCACATTTCTTTCCACCTGGAAATCACCACGGTTCTAAGGCTGTCCTTGTTTGCCTGCTAAAGACATGTTTGTGTGTCTACACCCCGCAATTTCCCCATGTAACTTTCATTACAGTTAATTGGCGTCACAAGATTAAGGCGGGCAGCAAGAGACAAAGAAGTCAGTGCCAAACGGGGCCTGGCCGGGGTGCTGGGAGAGTGACAGGCTTCTGGGGGGGGATGACACCAAGTGGGAGACCCAAGTTTTTCTTTGGGAGTTTCTGCAGAAGGGGCTGCAGAGGTGCCCTGGGGGAAGAGCCCCAGACGGGGGTCCCTGTGCCAGGTTTAGGGCTGGAGGCACCTTTTTTTCTGATGTAAACTGGCCTGGAAGGAATGTGTACCCCTTTCTCTTTCTTATGGTAATTGGTAATAGTGGCACACAATACATTCATGACAGCAACCTTTCATGGGGTATCTAACGCGCGCTCATCTCCAGGGTGGGCATTCTCTCTGCACTTGGATTCTCACAGCACCTCTACGAAGGGTATGGTTATCTGCATTTTGTAGATGGGAAAGCCGAGGCTCAGAGAGGTTCCCTGATTTGGCAGAGCTTGTGCAAACAGTACAGAGCAGAGCTGGCATTCAAGCCCTTGTCACCTGAATGCATAGCAGGACACTGGCTGAAGGTGGGGCGGGAAGGGAAGCCTGCCTGCCTGACATTGTTTTTAGCTGATGCCACACCACTTGGAGAGGCCCTCCCGGGCAACCTGTTTGGGGGCTGGCTGGGCATCTGGGACCCATCCTGTGCAGGGCTGTGGAAACCTGGTGTGAACATTCCTGGGGCTTCTAGGGTTGAGCCCCCTTTGTCTCCTGCTGTATTTAGCGGGCTCTCCGGAGTGCACAGCCCATGGAATCCACCTGTTCTCACCCCTTTTATTTACAAAGATCCATTTAACATGAAAACATTCCAAATATTTTTAGTATCTATGAATTGATAAAAACCAAAATGATAAAAATATACTCCCAATTTAATACTACTGTATTTTATACAGCACAACATCTACATACATTAATAATAATGGTACAGATATAAATAGGTAATTCACAGAGGAAATTCACAAATGGCCCATAAGTATATGAAAAGGTGATCAATCTTACTAATAATCAGGGAAATGCAAATTAAAACAACAATAAGACATCATTTCATTCATCAGATAGACAAAAATTAAAAGATTGATACTATCTAGTATTGGCTGGGGTGTGGAGAAATGGTTACTTTTATCTATTTTCTGTTCACAGGAGTATAAATTGATGCAGCCAGTTTGGAGGAGAATGTAGCAGTGATTATTAAAATACAGCTCACGTGCACGCGTGCACACACACACACACACACACACACACAAACACACACTGGGATGTGGCAACTTTACTTCTTGGTAATTTTTCTAGTGTACAAGATGAGATGAACTTTGAAACACTGTATGAAATAGCAAAAACACTGGAAATACTAAATGCCTGTCAATGAAGGGGTGATTACACAAACAATGGAATATTCACACAATGGAATACTATGCAGCCTTTAAAATGAGTTAGCAGATCAATATATACCGACAGGGAAAGATTTCCAAGACATATAGCTGAGTGAAACAAACAAGCAAGCTGCAGAATGATAACATTGCCTGTGATGTTATGTGGCGGCCCTGAGAATAAGCCTCACACATCACTGGGTAGCACCACAGATTGAGGATCTTAGTTGTTGCACTTTGAAATCCATCTCTGTGTTTGAGTCAAGGCCGTGCTTCCCATGGGCTGCTCCCCGACCATGACTGTGTGTGGGAAGAACACTAAAGCCAACCTGTTCCTGGGAGACATGGGACTCCTTTATTGGCCAACTTTGAGCTCAAGGATTCTCTACTGGCAGTCTAGGCTGCCCCCACCTAACCTCTCCCCTTTCCTTCCTCGGGGTAAGACTTGCATCGTTGTCAGACGGTTATCTCAGCCTTCCTCCTATTTCCTCTTTGCTCCCTTCCTGCATGGCTCCCTCCCTATATCCTCTCATATAGGAATTTCCCTTAATGAGGTTCTCACGTGCTTCATCCTATTTTGGTGTCTACTTCTTGGAAGACCCAGTCTAGTGCACACCATTGATTCAGTGGTTCTCAAACTTCAGCGTGTATTAGAATCACCTGGAGGATTTGTTAAAACACAGATGACTGGGCCCCCGACCTAGAGTTTCTGATCCAGTAGGTCTAGGACGGGGTCTGGGAATTTGCATTTTAACAAGTATCCAAGTGATGCTGATGACAGAGGACCACACTTTGAGAACCACTCTGTAAATGTATAACACATGCTATTTTAAAAATATTTTTATAGGTTTGCCTAGGTATGTAAACATGAAGAAAAATATCTGGGAGGCATCACAGAAAAGTTATAACTGGGAGGTCTATGGGTTGAAATTGGCATGTAGTGGTGGTTAAGAGCATGGGCTCTGAAGCCAGACAGCCTGGGTTCAAATCCCAATTTACAACATGCTGGCTGTGTTATCTCAGGCCAGTTTTTAAATTCCCTGTGCCTCAGGTTTCTCACTGTAAAATGTTATAAATAATAGTACCAATCTCTAGAGTAGTCTGGAAAAGAATATAAATTAATACATGTAAAGCCCTTAGAATGATGTCTGGGACATAGTAAGTACACAAGTGTTATCTCATGCATTTTGAATGAAATGAATGTTGAAGGGGTCTTGAACTCTGAACTTTGTGCAACAAGAATTAGTTGTATTACTGGTATAATTAAATTTTTTTCAATAAAAAAGAAGAAAAATAGTTGTGCATATATGTGTGCTTGAAGCATATTCTGTATTCAATCTACACGCAATGTCTGGTGAAAAAATGAAGGCAGAGATTTCTTGCAAGGTTTTTGTTTACCCTCCACTCCCTGAGCGCCCCAAACCCATACATTTTGCAACTTTAAATAAGTCAACTGCCACTGTCTTGGTGGCTGAGTTTTTAAAAATTAGTGTAACCCAAATATAAGTTAGTCCCTATGTGACCCAGTCTATCTAGGGTCATATTCAAAGAAGTGCTATCCATTGGCCAAAATTAATTAAAAAGGAATTCCAAATTTGACTTACATCACCACGAAAACAAGGGGCGATACATTGAATAACCTCCACAATAGTTCTTAAAATGCTCTTTCCTCTCTCTCCCCGGGGAGAGCCTTGGAGCACTAGCGTGTTAACAGTTAAGTGTGCTGGTCTCTGTCACAGTGGATTTATCAAGAAATCAGTTTAATTAAGCCTGAATGTTAACAGGCCTCCTGTTTTTAAAGCGAGCCACTGCTACTATAAAATGTTCCCTTTCCTTGGGCACATAATCCTATTTTAATATTGAACTATTGACCAGGAACCCTTCCTGTCTCAGGCAGATTATCAAGCAGATCGTGTCCCATTCAGCAAAAGAAGACTGTCTGTCAGGGAGTAAAAATTAGAATGGTCTTCTTCTTTTTCTTTTTTTTGTGGGGGGTTTGTTTTCTAAATTTTTTCATACATTTATTTATTTAACACTTTTTAAAGACATATTATATTCTGGATCCAAAGCTAGGGACATACATGTAATATCTTATTCTGTCCTCAATACTCCACCTTTGAAACATAATTATTTCCATTTTTCAGATGAGTAACCCGAGGCTTAGGGAAGTTAGATAAAAGCTTATTTAAGTCACTCAGCTGGTCATTGGCTGAGCTTTTGTGATCTTTTCACTGTAGTAGCTCTTTTGCTGGATGAGGACATAGCAGGACAAAGCTCAGCTCCACCATTCACTATCTGTACGATGTTGAGAAAATTTCTTAACATCGTGAAGCCTCAGTTTTCTCATCTACAGATAAGGTAGTACCTATCTAGCTAAGGGGATTTTTGTGTAAATTAGATTAGTTTACAGATGTAGAAGTACTACTCAGCATGGATACACTGTAGTTATATCATGAGCCTTAGCGTGTACGGGTTAGTTTTTCCAAAAGGAAAACCACGACCAGCATTACGGTGGCTGATTTTGTCCATTAGCTCCCTTGTCACTCATCCCAGCTCCCTCCTAGCTTACCTTTTTGTATTATAGTTGCTCTGGAACTGAAAACAAAGCAAAAGTACATTTCCCAGATCCCCTTGCAGCTAGGTATTTGCATATGATGTGAATTCTGCTCAGTAGATGTGCCACGCAAATCTTGGAAGTGAAGTGAGCAATAGAAGATGGTAGCCACATGCAGGAAGATCAGACATGCTGGGGAGTGGGGTGTAGGCATCTGTGTTTGGAGCTGGCTCTGATGAAGTTTGTGGAGCCCATAATTCGGTATCATAGGTTCTGATCAGTGGGCCACAGAGACCATGGATTTTATAGCACAACAGTCTCATGGGTTAGCTTCCCAGTGAAGTGGCCCCCTGGCTACAGTATTTCTTGCAGCATCCAAATCTCGTTCTCTAGCACTCCTGGAGGTTCTGTGAGCTACTCAGTCTTCCTTAATAACACTCCCCTTCTGCTTAAGCTGACTGGAGTGGATTCTCTTGACTAGAAATAATGTTCAAAGACTGACATAGTATCATCCAGGAATATGGAACTGCAGCTGTTAACCTTGAGTGATCAATCAGCTGTCCATTGGCATATGGCCAGTGCTCTGAACTAACATATTTAAAAATACATAACATGTTTCCAGGTTGCTCCATCAAGGCAAGGAATATAAGATTGATGGGGAACAGAGATAGTTTCTGAATTTTCTCTGGATTTTTCATTTGATGAATTATTTTAACAATCTATGGTAATTTCAAACTAAAAGTACTCATGGACTAGGAGACATTGATTGCAAAGGTAACATGGATATTTTAAAATTTAAAAACTAAGTTATAATTCGGCAAAACAGTAAAGGAAATTTCCATGTCCCCAAACACAAACCATATTTATGATACTGTTCTAGTTGCTGGTTTTAAATGGAAAACCAAAATATGATATTTGGACAAAATTAATAGAGATTCTACATGACAAAGAGATAGTGTGGGACGTCTCACAGAAAGCTAGAGCAGAGAGAGAGACTGGGATATGCGGTACCTAGCACCAGCTCTGCCACATCCTGGATGACGTGAACAAGTTAGGGACAGAATATGTATATGGCCTACTTTACTGTGTGGTGAGAATTAAGCGAGACGGTGTATGGGAATTGGTCTAACATGTAATAAATATTCAACTGATGGTGGATCCCTCTTCTTGTCTTCCCCTTACCTATTTCAGTAAATAGAGAGGTATAACCCAGTCAGTTGCTACTCTTCTCAAATATTATGCGAATTGAATTTTGGAACATGAAGTCATCTTGACATATGTCAGGGAGACTCCTGAAGGCCCCACTGTAAATCTTGTAAAACAAAGCTCCTTGTGCAATGTGGGAAACACTTCATATTAATTTCTTACCTTTCTAAGTTTGGATTTCTGCTTGAACTTTCATATTTTTTGTAAGGACAGGTCATACTTCTCCCACAAGCTTCAAGATGAGAGTGGCCTTAAGAAAGTCCATTGTCTGTTACCCTAAATGGGTTTGGAGACCTCAAAATCTGAGGGTGAGAAAACAAGGCTGATCAAAGGAGAACCAAACCCAACGTCTGCTCTGTGGTGGGCCCTTTATAGAAATCTACTTATGTGAGCACCTGTCAGTGTGTTGATCTGAAACCCATCCTCCCCACCTCCCACTTCACCCATTCTTGCTTCTGCAGTTCTTGGTTCGCTGTTTAACTCTCCACCTCCACACCAGATTGTCCCTTCTACCACTGTTAACTTTGGTGACCCTTTTTCGACATGTCCTCCATTCCGACCTGACACTCCCTTTAGGCATGAAGACACCTTTGCCTTCTGGCTCCGTGCAGTAGACTGGGGTCAGAGTCACTCAAGGCACATTCTGTGTTGGTTCTTGGGATGTGCTCGGGAGGGGCACTGGGTACTTTCTCTTACCACTTGTTTTCCTCCAATGTGCAGTTTCCCCTACCAACCATAAAGACTTCATTTCCAAGCCTCTCTTGCAGCTAAGTGTGGCCATGTAACTAAGTTTTTGTTTTTAAGATATAAGAAGGTCTCCGAAGAATATATATTTTTTTGGCCTCACCTCGCGGCTTGTGGGATCTTAGTTCCCCGACCAGGGATGGAGTCTGGGTCCACAGCAGTGAAAGCACCGAGTCTTAACCACAGGACTGCCAGAGGATTCCAAGAATATGTTTAGAAGAAGGGACATGCCCTCTCTACCACTCTACCCTTCCTCCTTTTTTGATGACTAGAGATGAGGATATGATGTCTGGAGCTGGGCAGCCATCTGGAACCACGTGGTAGAACAGAGCAATCCCAGGTATATGAAGCCTGGGATTCTGATGATCATTGTGCTGCCATATTAGTCCCGAACTGCTGATCAGTGGACCTCATTTATGTGGAAGAGGAAAACATTTCTTCCGACTTAAGTCACTATTATTTTTCGCTTCTTGTTACTAACAATTGAATATAATCTTAATTGGTCAATAAACAGCAACTCCAGCATGCCATGCAGAGAAAGATCACAAGACCAGAAGTCTAGAGGTGGGATTTCAGCCAGCATCCATCAATCATCTTGAGAATCATAGCGTTCACTTAGCCCCCTGCTTTCCCATGTATAAAAGGGATAGAAAAGTGGTTTTTATTCATTTTGAGTTACAGAGCCCTTTAGAATGTTGATTAAAGCTGTGGGTCCTCTCCTCAAAAAATGAAAATATATTCAAATACCAAGTTTTGCAGACAATGTCAGGAGAATTCTGGAGCCCTCTGAAGCTAGTCAATGAACTCCTTATTGGTCTAAACATCCAAGGATAAGAACCATTGAGGAGATTTCTTAGCTTTAGGATTAGATAACAAAGTTCAGTTTTTTTGGTTTTAGATTATTGTTTTAAAATACTTTTCAATGCCTTTCAATAAGGAACAAAATCAAAATGCATCTGAAAAAAAACTCAACCCCAAATCTCCCAAGAATACATTTCTGGGTATGTATATCTATATAAAATATATCAATATATAAAAATATCCATTAAAAACTGTATATGTATGTATATATGTACATATATTTTGGGGGGGGTTTTCTGCTGCAAAGAATTTAGATAAGTATATGATAAGCAGGGGAGCTTCTGCCTATGGAAAGGGTCCTTATCACCATGTTAGTGCCAATCCTTAAACCTTCAGGTCGACTCCTATTTGGTACCTTTCTGGCGACTAAGCCAGGAGGCCACAGAGGGAATGGGTTACACACGCCGAGTGACCCCTTGAACAAATCCCCAACTCTGGGTGTGGGGTATATGAAGTAAGGATAAGAGCTCCTTAGCACTGCTGCTACCTGGGCTATATTTCTTCCTTAGATAAACAGAGGTAAATCTCTGTCATTGTCTCTATAAGGTATTTTTAACAGCACTGCTAAGTGAGCACTAAAGGGAAATAAACAAAGAGAAGAGAAAGAAAGAGAGAAGGTCAAGGGTAAACCAAGATGACCACACTTTGCCACTTAGAGGTTGCCCAGATTTTGCAAAACTCCATCTTCCTCATTTAGCTAGCTGTTTCTACACTGGAACAAACAGACCTTTCGAGAAAATAAAAGCTGAATAAGGAGCTTGGCTGTGTTCTTAGACCCAAGTGTTCCATGGGTTAGGTTAGCTATAAATTAACCAGTCTGCAAAATATATAAATAAATGAATTGCTTTGTTCTGAGCTATCTCCAGTAGGGCTTTGCCTGCTCTGAAGGCTGGTGGACGTTCCACTGCCCAGAGCTTTTATAAATACTAATGAGTGACATATTGAGAAAAATTGTACCTACAAAAGCAAAGACTTCTTCCATGCAAATCAGGCCCCAATTCCCCACAGATAAGGATCTTTTTGATGGAACACATGCAAAATCTCCAGCTCTTAATTCTTTCATTAGTATTCTAGGCAGATGGCTGCCAAATAACAGAGAAAACTGTCTGAATTGCTGTGTCTGAAACCTAATATTGATTTGTTTAATAGTGTCAGGAAGTCAAAATTCACAAATCTCCTGTCGATTGTTTATGAGGCAGTTAGCAGAGAATTGGTTGCCCCTGCTTAATTAATAACTCATTACTGAAATTTGATTATATGCTTGAATGCTTTAAATGGGTTCTAACACAGCGTCTGCAAAGTGGTGTAGCAACAAGGTAAGGAGACTCTGAAAGCTTCCCTTTAAGGATTTCCCGAGGTCTTACGACCCAGGCCATTTTTGACTTTCCTTCCAGGGTCAACCTCGCTGGTGTTACTATGTCAGTTGAAAAGGTGTTCTGGGGTCACATGGACTGAGTAGAGGGTGCGTCTAAAATTTGGGATGGAGACATTTCTAGAAAAATCACTGACGTGAATATAATTTATTGATAACTTGATCAGAAGAGACGTATACGTGGTGTTGTCTGTGAAAGCATCAATGTTGACAGTAAGAGCTCCTGGGGGGAGGTTAACTGGGGGAGATCAAAAACACTACCCCTTAAGTTTTGCTGTTTTAAAAAATAGAAATTCAGCGTGTCTAGTCACCAGGTGTAGACAGACTGGCAGGATTGGAGCCCGGGAGGTCCGAGCATTACCTGACCTTGTGCTTTGGAGGCTGGGGGTGGGAGGGAGGTGCTGTGCCACATGGCCCCGTGCCAGGGACGGGAGGGGAAAGATGAGGGCTCTCGTTAAAGTAACAGTAGAGCACACGGGTGTCTCCGCTTTATCTCCTGATTAAAATAATGCCTTTGGGAGATACCATGTCTGAGAGCTGGGCTTGGGCATGCTTGGAAGGGCAGCTCTCCACAGACCTGTGATGTAGGCGCTGCTTCCCATGGTCCCTAAACTTATAGCCCTCACCCCCCCACCCCTACTGCCACCATCCATCAGAAAATTGGCTTTGCCAGGGGCATCTCTGGCCAACTAGGGCTCTCTGAGTCTCCCTCTCTCTTTTTGTTTTAGGGGCAGACAGGCTGACCTGATCAGGGGAAGAAAGCAGGAGAGGGGCCCCATAGCTTTGTCCCCGTTCCGTACCCTGCCAGCTACTGTGGCATGCGATGGATGGGAGGAAGGGTGCGGAGGTGAGTGTGCCTCTCACCAAAGCATTTCCCTTTAGCGGATAATGGGGTCAAGTTCCCAGGCTAGCCCATAAAAAATTATTTAGCTCCCAGTGGATTAACCCTGTTAATTGGAGCATGTCTGTTGAATAGTATTGCAGTTATGTTACAGGCGAAATAGGACTTTGTGGGCTCGCTTGCGACCTAGCCTCCACCAGAGCATTATTGCATCATTCTAGAACATGGTTATTTTGGAAAAAATAAAAGAGCACATTCTGAATTCCAAACAGCCTGACTCACAAATGAACTTTTGGAAGCCAACCCTTTGCCATCAAGGGCTGCCTGTTTGCAGGCTCGCACAGACATTATAAAGGCCCGTCTTCAGTCAGTGGTGAGGCTGTGCTCACGGAGGCCGTGTCCCGTGGCCAGGTTCCTCAAGGAGCTTGTAGTCTGGTTGCTCTTAAGTGGGTACAGAGCAGCTCGAGACAGACCACAACAAAACCCCGAGCGAAAGGATACACAATATGGCTGCAAGATTTCAGGGGGAAGAAAGGTCCCTGCCAGCTGGTCGGCCCAGGGAAGGCTTCTGGGAGGAGGTGGGAGCAGAATGAGGCCTTGAAGGGTGGTCAGATTTCATTAGGGGGTGGTGGAACATTCCAGGCAGGCACAGGAGTGGGCTGGTCAAAGGTAGGTTTTGGGGACGGCGACTGGCCAGGCGGGCTGGAAAGGAGGGTAATATGACCGGCCCGTCTCCTGCCTGTGATCTTAATTGAACCAGTCAAGCTTTCAAAATGAACAGTTGATCATTTGATTAAGAAGGGCCTTTGACTCTTTCAAGACCCACGGAGACTGATTTTTATCACAGTGGATCAGAACGGTTTGCACGGAGGAATGCTGACCAGATTCGGGAGGGAGGTGCTTGGCCGCTCCTGGGGGCCAGTCTGAGCCTCTCCTTCCCAGCAGACTGGCCCTCGGCCGGTGGGTGTTCAGGGCAGAGAGGACGGAAATTGCCGCCCGCTCAGGGTGGCTGGGTCCCAGGGCAGCGCTCACCCCTGCCAGCGGCAGGAACTTTATCAAGCCCTGCTTCAAAGGTAAAACCTGGGTTTCTCCCAACGGCCTCCAATCAGGAATGTCTCCGGATGGCTTCAGCTTGGCTTAAGCAGCTCCAGTGCAAGGAAAGTTCGCTGGTGTCTGCCATGAAGCCGATTTGTCAAAGTGCTATTAAGGATTTTCAGTTATACAAAAAAAAAAAAAAAAAAAAGGAATCAACTGTTTTTTTTAAACTCTAATTTATTATGCTTGATTACGCAGCTGGAATGGGAAGGTAGCTGCTGTTTGTAGTTAAATAACTCCTCACAATTTCTTAAAGAAATGATCTTCAAAGCTTTAACGGGTCAGTGGCTCAAGTACAAAGGAAAGATTGATTTTCTTCCTCCCACCCTTTGTTCCCAGAGTTTAAAACAGACACGTTTGGGTAAATTAGTTTGTCTATGTTATTAATGGAAGAAGTTATTAAACTCCCATAAATATATGGTGGTATCTCGCTTAAGATGCCAACTTTGCTTTAAGGAAAAAAAAAATCTCAAGAAGATAATGTGCAAAAGGTCTCTTGGTTCCTTGGGTCTATTGGTTTTTGTAAATTTCATTTCTAGATATGAATTTGGATCAGGGAGCTGGAGAAGGGGGCTGGCTCCAGATATCCCCCAAGTGGTGGGATAAACACCCAAGGAAGGAGACCCCTGCACATTTTTTAAAAACACTGAATTCAATGGAAAACATTCAGAGGCCCGATTGTGGTAGAGATGCGAGGTAGGGATGTGTGGGTAGGAAGATGCCGGAGAGCTATTCTTTCCACCACGAAGGGGATGATAAAGGACTATCCAGCTTTTAAACCTGAGGGGCTGGAGCATTTGATGGCTGGAAGGGGAAATGTTTTCCCTGCTCAAGGAGCCTTCTGGGGAGGGGGCTCAGAGAGGACTCACCGGAATGAGGGGGGCAGCCCCCAACCCAGATCCAGGGCCAGGGTATGAGGGAGACACAGCCATAGGACCCACCCACAGGGGACCAGGCCCAGAGAACTGGAGGTTCAAGGCTCCAGGGTGCTTATACAGGCAATCCCGCAACTGTGTACAGCACTTCACAGTTTATAAACCCTGAGTTCCGCGTCTCCTTGAACCTTGCAGTGACCCTGGGAGATACGTGGCACAAGGTTTGGGATCCTGATTTTTCAGATGATGAAAGTCAAGCACAAAGCACTTTCCCCCCTGAGTAGAAAAGTAAAGAAAATCATTTGAAAAGTAAAGAAAAGCATAAAGAAGAAAACCCAAACCACCACCAGAAGACATTTAGCATTTCAGGTATTTTTTGTGGGAACTTTTCTCAGGGGCTGCACACACCCACACTCACACGCAGGCACACGCGCACACCCATGTACACAAATACACATACACACGCACATGTACACACACAGGAGTGCTCAGTGTGCCAGGCACTATCATAAGTGCTTTTTACATACGAAATCATTTAGTCCTTAAAACCACTCTATCAGGTAGGTACTGTTATTATCTTATTTTACGGATGAGAAAACAGAGGCACAGAGAGGTTTTGACTTGCTTAAGGCCACACAGATAGAGGCGGTGGGAGATCAGATTTGAGCCTGGACAGACAGACTGGCTCTAGCACCCTCCGTGTGTTCCTAACCACTCTGCATTTGGCCTTTTTAGGTGCCCATAGACTTATCTAATATGGGGGAAATCATGTCACATCTATACTATGCCTCATGAGCTTTGCAGATGCAATTGTAATTCTTCCAAAAAGGTTTTCAGTGGCTGCACCACCAGATGGAGAAGTTTGGGCCAGATTTATAGCTGTTTTGTGTGGGGTCCCACAACCCCGGACTGGACCTGGAGTTCTCAGGCTCCCAGATCACCACTCTTCCCACTGTGCACACTGTGGAAATAGTCACAAAATGAAACAGAAAGCATGAATCCAAAAGCAGCCCGGAGGCACTGGCAAACTCACCAGGGGCCCTGGGATCTGCAGAGGCTGCTGAGGCGGGATGTACAGCCCTGGGATACGCTATTTTTCCTGTCACCTAGTGGCCCCATCTTAAACCCCGTGTGAAAAATTAATTTTTTAATTTAAGACTAGGAAGAACTTTGTGTCCCCTGAGGAGCTGAAAGGCTTTGCTTTCCTCTTTCATAACTGACTGTCTTTCCCTTTTCGTTTTTGCCACCAGGAGGCTCAGTGTTAAATCTAAACTAGGGCAACTATGTGATGTTTTATGACCTGCACTTTTGCTCTCCCTAGTCTTGATGGTCTGCTCTTATTTGCATTTTCTTAGTTTCTGTTTCATGTTTACAAGGTGCCCTCACCCGCGTGTGGGACAAGGTTTCCTGGAACAGCACCCTCTCTTGTGCACACCTGCATCTGCTCAGGATTGGCGGCCTCACACAGCTGGGAGAGCTGGGAGCAATGATCGTGATCATTCAATTTTGTGCTGTGTCACTGTTTATAAAGCTCACAAACAGCCACAATCCTAATTAATTGTCCTCCTAAGCCTCCAGGGAAGGACAGAATGATCACGCTCAGCCTCACTTTTGAGCTGAAGAAACTGAGCTTGAAATAGAAGTGGCTTCACCAAGGCCATGTCCAAGCCTCCTTCCACCCCCTGGGATTTCTCTGGAAAGCACTGTGCAGCCTCCGTGCAGACATGGGAACCCCTTCCCTTTCCTTCTCCTGGCCTCACCTTCCCATGTGTGTTGGCATTTCCATATGCATTATGTGTCATGTTGGTGGCACGTGCGTTGGTTGGAGTTATTGCACTGATAAACATTTTATATTTTGAAAGTTATATATTGGTTTTAATGAATTATGGTAAGTGAAGCTGGTTTCCCATTTCCAGCAGTCATGTGATATGTTCTTCTAAAATAAATGTATTAAAATTGGTAATAAAAAAGTAAATCAACTGAAAGTAAAATTTTGAGTAAATAATAAAAAGACAGGTGTGTAGATACAACCAAGCTGGTGAGATGGCCCTATTCTTGGCTCACTGCCGACTTATGACCACATTTGCAGATAAGGGCACTAATCTCACAGGTAAGACTCTTGCCCATTGTTGTTCTCCAGATCCAAAGGAATGAATCCCTAAGATAAGAATTTTGGGCCAGCAGCAAATCAGAATCCTTAAGTCTGAAAGGCAATCAACACTTCCAATCAAATATTCAAGGATCAAGTGGTGTCAGGAGTTCAGGTTAGGTCCCCTCAGCCACCAGGGCAAGCCAGTTAACTAGCTCTGCACCTCCATTTGTTCATCTGAAAAATGGGTGAGCTCTGCCTGGTTAGGTTAAAGTTGCAGTTATTTCCCCCAAGATAGCTCAGGCTGGTTTCACCAGAAGTTGCCATATTCCTCTCCTTTCTTCTCAGCAGGCCCAGCCATTCAAGGTGATTCACTCTCAGGTAGCATGTAGTTGCAAGTAGAATTACCTCTGTGAGGCACTCCAAGCTCTGCAAATAACTCCATATGCCACAGAGGAGTTACTGTCTCGGCCTCAGTTTGCTCATCTCCGGGATGAAGAGGATGGATTAAGTCAGGTCTGGCAAATACGTAGTTGCATGGAGTGCTGTGTGTAGAATTCACCCAGGATCTGTGAAAGCGAGAGGACCAGTGATTGACCTCTAGTATTTATAGCTGGTGGCATGATTGTTGACATAGAAACAACCTCAACAGCCAGGATCCTCTGGGCCACTGTGGTCTTGCAGCCTATGCCCATGATCTCTACTTCTAATTTTTCTAATCACCCAAAAGGCAGATCCTAGAAAAAGTCTGCCCACCTGTCTTCCTTCTTTCTTTCTTCCTTCCCTCCCTCCCTCCTTCCCTCCCTTCCTTCCTTCCCTTTTCTAGCCCAGTCTCCATGGTGATAACACGGTCCCCATATCTTAGGAAGGCTTAGGCTCAGGTGAGCCATTTGTAGGGACCATACAATTTATTATCTGTTCTGAGATATCTTTGAGGATGGAAGCGGCACTCGATAATTGTCACAGTTGTAACCTGGGACTCTCTTGGGGAAGCAGCATCACTTGAGGCGGTAGTTCTCAAACTTTACCATGCATAAGGATTGCCAAAGGACTTTCCTGGGCCCCCCCTTCAGGGATTCTGGTTCAGTAAGGTTAGGGCCTGAGAATTTGCCCTAGTTCCCAGGTGATGCTGGTCCTGCAGGTCCACGGACCACACTTTGAGAAGCCTGACTTGGAGCATAAGTGCTTAACAGTTCACAGAACTCATTCACAATGTGTTCTAATTGATCCTGACAAAAAGCCCAAGGGGGTCTGGAAAGTTGATATCAAAGATTCCATGTTAAGCTGAGAAACTGAGACTCAGAGAGGTTAAGTGATTAGCCCAAGGATACCCAGCCACAATGGGAGAAGCCCTTGTTCAAATTCAGGTTTACCAGCTCCCAGGCTCTGCTTTGGCTCAACAGGTGCCCAGCTTCTCAGCTCAGAAGTATGTTCAGAGCTGGCTTTGTGGCAATGCCTCCTTCTCAGCAAATCCTCTGACCCAAATTAAAACTAGCTCTTTTAAAAATAAGTCACAGGAATGTAATGTACAGCACAGGGAATACAGTCAATATTTTATAATAACTTCATAGAGTGTGTAATCTATAAAAAATATCAAATCACTATGTTGTACAACTGAAATTAATATAATATTGTAAGTCAACCATGCTTCAATTTAAAAAAAAAACTGGCTTTTTTTGCTTTATAAATACCATTTCAGGTCAACCAAGAGGTCAGAGATTTGGGGTAAGAAATTACTTTAGCAATGCTTTTGTCTATATCTATATTTAATTAATATTTTAGGGTTTTAATCATTTTGATATATGAATGACTTAAAATATTTAAATTTAAATAATACATTGTACATAGTAGAATATTTGTGCTAGATAATTTCTGTTTTACATTATTGAAAAGGAGCTCCATTTCTAACACATCAGTCTGTTACTCAACTTCTGTACATTTAATCCTCGTGTATATTTTCAGGAATGAAGTAGAGGAATGCCTGTGTTATTCAACCTCTCTGTGCCTCAGTTTTCTCATCTGTAAAATGGGACAGGTAATAGTGCCTTCATGATAAGACAGGTGTGAGGATTAAATAAATTATTAATGCATGTTAGAGAAATTGGAAGCATGCCTGGAAGATGCTGAGCATTTGAAAATATCAGCTATTCTTGTTTTATTCTCTGCTGATGCCTATTTTATTCTGCCCGTCAACATCTTTTGTCATTTTTATACCTGTACAGCAGTGAGCTCTCTCCAAGCGTAGGTCTATTTTCCTCCCTCTCTTTATCCGTCCAAGTCTTGCTTGCTCATAGTAGGTGACTAAGACCTACTTATTGAATGAATGCAGAGTGTAAAATGCTTAGGAATTCCAGGAACTCATAGAGCAAAACTATGAAACCTAAAGCATGAGTGATGGAACATTTCCTTGAGGCTCCGTGGAGTTTGCTGGAATAGCCCAGCTTGGCCACGACCCAGTTTCCAGCATCTCACTTTCAGCTGCATGGAACGTGTTATGGGCTGTATAGCACTGTTCCAGACACAAGGTCTTACAGGATTTCTAATGTGAGTTGCACTCCGGGCTTGGGAAGGCCTGAAATTGATGGATCCAATGGGAAAATGGAAAATGAGTCAGGTGGGTCTCATTCAGCCCTGAAGGCTGCTGATGGATTTGGGAGGGATAAACATTTTCCTCTGGATGCCTGGTTATGAAAGGAAAGAAAATAAAAGCAAGAATCTTAGTGGATATGGGAGATTTTTTGGTTTGGTCCAAAATCAGAACCAAGAGTGGGAATGAATCTCATGTCCAATGGCATGAGATTAGAGTCTAGAGTTGGACTTTTTAAAATAAAAATTCTCAATTGTCAGTTGCTTACTGAGCAAGGAGGTTTCATGGTGCTCAGGACTGGTGACAAGAGGAGTGCTATTGAATTTCACCGGGTTGGTGGGTTTCAGGGTCTCCAGCAGAAGCTCTGACATAGCCCTAAAGATAACCAGTCAATTAAAGAAGAAAAACTATTTGGATTGGAAGTTGTGCTGTAGTTAGAACCTGCTGTGAAACAAACCACCCCCAAATATAGTGGCTTAAGCAGCCACTATATAGGTCAGCAAATATGGTTGGGCTAATGGTTGGGCCATTATAGGTCTAATCTGGTTGGGCCTAATATAGGTCAGCAAATTTGGTTGGGCTCAGTGGGCAGTTCTTCCTTTTTAAGTATGCTTCCTCGTGCATCTGTGGTCAGCTGCAGGTCAACGAAGTGGCTTTGCTTCCCAAGGCTGGCTGGCTATTAGCTGGGCAGTGGGGACAACTGGGACATTTATCTCTCATTACTCCAGCCGGCAAGCCTGGGCTCATTTAAGTGGTGGTGGCTGGATTGTGTGTGCGTTTGTGTGTGTGTGAGAGAGAGAGAGACAGAGAGACATAGACAGAGAGACACACGGGGGGGGGGGGCGGCGAGAGCAGGAAAGGATGCAATGCCTCTTGAGACCTACTCCGAGAACTGGCATGGTGTTTCTTCTGCCCCATTTTATTGGCCAAATCAAGTCACAAGGCCAACCTAAATTCAGAAATACACTCTGCAAAATGCATTCCATCGCTTGAGGAAAGGAGCTACAAAATCCCATTGCAAAGGAGGCATGGATATGGGGAGAGGTAGAAATGGGGCCATTTTACAAACCACCACCGATTGGGAGGGTGATCCATCAAGAGCTGTTAGCAGAGTGAAGAAGGTAAACGCTTTGCACACTGAGAATGAGTGTGGCTGAGGATTTGGAAGGCTAGGCACTCTGCTTAGCTTCTTGTATGCCTGCTGGCAGCAGAGACAGCTCATACGAGGCTGAAGGATAGGCCTGTATGCGTGGAAATGGGTGAGGTTTGGATCCTAATGCACTGCTGACTAGCCATGTGGCTTTGGGGGAGTCAATGAGTCCATCCAGCCTTAGTTTTCCCATCTATAAAATGGGATCACAGTTTCTACTTCATAGGGCTTTGTGAGGATTAAAGAGACAATTGGTCTGCATATGGAAAAACAGCCACAATAATGAGTTACATATAATATCAATGAAGTAGCAAATAATAGAATATGTGATTAAAGATAATGAATGATTAGAATTTCTCCCTGGAATTTCTTAGCCTGGAAGGCGGAGTGATATCCCAGGTTTACACCTGCAAAGGCTGCCCTCTCTATGATGTAGATACCAATTTGGCCAGCAGAACTGACCACTAGTCACTTACAGCCTCCATGGCCTCAGACATCTCCCAGGGCTCTGTGGGGTCCGCGGCTTTTGTTCCCCAAGAGGAATCCCAGCGAGCGTCCACTGAGCTCTGGGTAACATGCTCAGACTTGGGTCTGACCTCGGCTCTGCCCAAGAGGCCAGATATAGTAAGAAGAAGTCTTACTGAGGAGGCAAGGCAGCCTCTTAATGGCCTCAGGCAAACCTCTCTGGCTTTGTCCTTTGACCCCCTATATGTCAGTGTCTCTGGGTAGGGAAAGATCAGGACAGATAGCAGAGAATTACGTAGAGTTCTAGACCAACACTCGTGAACAGATTCTGTATCTGCGCTGCCCACGTGGTAGCCGCCAGCCACACATGGCTACTGAGAACTTGACATGTGGCTAGTGCAGCCAAGAAACAGAATCTTTAATTTTAGGTCAGTATTTATATAGCCACTTGTGGCTAGTGGTTACTGTACTGGACAGTGCAGTTCTAGGTGGTTGAGCCTCTGAAGAGACAAGGCTTTAAGGAGTCTGAACCAGCCAGCTGCTGAACCTTGGTGGGTTGGGGACATTGTCTTGGAGCTGTGTGGGAGCCAAGCCAGGCTCTGGGTATGGGTCAGCTGACCAGCAGGGCCTTGGTGGACCCTCCAGCGTTGTTGCCTTGTTTCTTCCTATTTCTAAGTTGGGCTGAGAAAAGAGGAAAACTTGTTGACTCCATGGAAGTCCAGAATCCCCTACAGATTTAGCCACTCTGTGTCCCTTGCTCTACTCTGAGTGGCCACTAATAGTGCCCAGAAAGGCTATGGTGCTGTATACGCCCTGGTCCTTTCCTGTGCCAAGGAAAAGCAGAGCTCAGCAGTCCAGTCAAGGAGAAAGGAGGGTACCTACCAAGGAGGGAGACGTGTCCTTCCCATTTGGATGGTTGCTTCTGAACAAAGGGTCCACATGGTCCAATGTAGCTTTTGAAGAGATTAAATTACTGTGCTAGCACTTGCTCACACGTGTGTGTGCGTATGAGTGCTCATGTACGTGGGCACACACACACACACACACACACACACACACACACACACATACACGGAGTTTATTTGTGAAGGAAGGTACTTTTGGAGAGTTGGCACAAGATGCCCCAGTTCGGAAAAACTAAAGGTTTTGCTTCTGCTTTAATTGGGTTCAAAAAGATGACAAACCAAATCTGCCTCAGGGTTGGTTCTTGAAACTCACATTGGAATTTATTTTAGGACCTTCCCCATGTCACAGCACAATGCAGCCTGCAGAACTGATGGTGGACTTTGCCTAGAGATTTTTTTTTCCAATTGCCTTTCAACTCCAGCAGCAATAAATTGCCCAAACCAATCAGTCTTTGTATGAAAGCTGAATGAGGAAGGCTGCTCCCTGCCTACCTCACCAGTCTCTCGATCCCCTGATATTTCTTAAAGTTGGGACTCTATTGCAGGTAAAATTTCTAGTTCCCTTTAAAGGATAGACTCTTTCTGGATCCTTCGATTAATTGGCTGCGGTGGAGACCTGCGGCTCCCGCATGGGCTTTTTGCAGTGGTGTGGGCGAGATTAGTTTTCTGCTATCACCATAATTTACAAGGCTCACATAACCATGTAACGACTTGGTGATTACATGGAAAATATCGTATAAATACATAGTAATTACAAGTTCATGCAGATTACTTGGTATATACATTTGAAGTTACTGAGTAGTTCAAAGATTAATTATCCTATAACTGGCAGTATTTAAATCATTTTTTTCTCATATACGAATACACTGAGGCGAATTTCAAGGCTGGCGAGGATGAGGATGTGATGAGTAGGATCTGAAAAGAAAAAATGAAATTTGACAGGCGTGGATTATTTAAAGCATGCGTATGTGAGCTGAACAGCCACGGACACTTTGATGCAAATCGTAGGGGAAAGAGCAGGGGGATGGTGTGTAGAGAAAGGTGCTGAACAAAGTAAGGATTTCCTGCCGGCGACTTGAAATTTAAACAAATAATCATTTAAATGGCGGCCCGGCATTACGTTCCGAGTTGTGTGCATTAATGTCAACATCTGGTACCAACATTTTGACAATTCTATTAAAATGCCCCAGCATTCCCTATCTAACACCTGTTAGCCCTAATTTTCTTTCCTGAGAAGCACACCAGTAGACAGGGTAGATTCCAAATCATTTATCACTTTTAAAGTGCTTCCATATGCGTGTTGGACCCAGCCTGGCCCTAGGCAAACATTTTCTGAATGCATTAAAATTCAGGACTTTTTTTTTTTTTTTTTAAGTGTAGACACCAACGTTTCATTGAATTCATGTCTGGTAATTATTAGCTTAAATTATGGCTCACACATGACTTGACAAAGTAGACCATGAATTAAAACACGCACGCACACACACGCACACACCCCAGAACTCTTCAATAGATGCGCCCAACTCCTACGTTGCTTGTTATTGAGATGTCAGTCAGTAATCATTAGGCAAACACTCTTCATGTAGGGAACTGCTAAGAGGCCCAGGAGTCCCAAGAGACAATCTAAAAATGTCAAAAATGTTACAGTATACATGAATGACACCAACAAGAGAACATGTGTTAGAGATGCAAGCAATTAGTTAATATATTACAAGTTTCAACCTCTGAGCAAAACAGGCAACAAAAATTTCCTCTTGACAAAAGACTACAGATAAGATCAGGTTGATTCCCAGACAATAGGATCTCCCTGAATTGGAGCAACCCTCCAGCAGGCTGGGAGGGAGGGATGATCTGGGGAATCTGGGGTCTGTAGGGTATGAGTCACTAGGGTAGGTCTCGCTTTCCCTGGAAATGACTGGCTGGACGGCTGGGCTCTTGCAGTGGAGAAGTGGAGTCTGAAATGAAGGAAGACATCCGGTGCCCCCTGGATCCGGCTCACCACGAAGCTGCCTGCTCCTTGCTGGGGCTTCAGAATGAAAGTTAGTAGGTCGAATGAAATCTTATTGCTGTGTTCAAAGGAAAGGAGGTGCCTGTGAAAGGTGATGGGGATGGGGATATTATATGGGCAAATGCTTGTTCCTTGCTTTTCAGAGGAGATTTTAAAAACTAAATATTGTATATTACATAGTTTCTCTCCCTTTCTCTCCCTCTCTCTCTCTCTCACACATACACACACACACACACACACATGAAGAAAAAATGTTTTAAACAAAAAATCTTCCAACATATATACACATACAGAAAATGTGTTTTAGGCAAAGTACACATGATGTGCACTTGGGCGGGCTAAAGATTTGAATAGGTCCCCCGGAAACATCAAAGAAACTCTAAGAATGCCAGAAGGCATGAAAACCTGAGTTCACCAACTCAAAATGTAAAAAAAAAATTGTAGACAGTTAAAAATGTCCGCCCCTGTACACACGCACACTTACACTTTCACACTTTCTCTGTTTACTAAATAACATTTCAGCACAGTTTTCATCTTATAAGGAAAGTGTTTGAAACTTGGAATAAGTGCACTTAATTAAAGGAAGGCTGTGGAAAATGTGCATTAATCTGATATGACTAATAGCAAAGTGCATGAAATTGCTAATTAGAATTTCATTAAAGGTGCTGCTTTATCAGACTGTGAATATCACAACCTTTAAAATTCTTTCAGGAGAGCTTAATTCCTTTTCAAACAGAAATACTCTTTAAAGACATTTGATTTGTTCTGAAGGAATTCGTGGCTTAGGCTGGAACTTAAAATGTTGCCGATATTCCAGGAGGTGATATCAGAATAGGCATATAGATCAGGGACTTTGTTTCATTTGCCTGATGAATCCCTTTCTCCCCACCTCTATGGATTATTGTTCAAAAACCCAGTCATGAAAATAGAGTTGAGTCCTGGGTTTATTCCACATGTAATTTGTTTTCTGCTGAAGCCAAACATTTATTCTCTCCTAAAAGAATAAAGGAAAAATTACCTTAAAAGATTTTAAAGTCACTAAATATAAAATTAAACATGATAATTTTCATACTCACTTTAAAAAATAAAAAGAAGCAGACAATAAAATATTTTTTTTTCCCTTAAAGGAAAAAACCATCCATAAAAAAACAAAAACAAAAATAAAAAACCTCTTAAAATACTAATAACATTTCAATGATAAAATTGCACTTTTTAAAATTAGGGAAGTCCACTGTTAACAATAGCAAATGTATTTTTATTCTTTCTCTGACTTGCTTTCCTAGGTTACAGGGTTTTCTTACTTCGCAGTTTAATTATTCCTGACACTAAATCTGCATTTCAGCTTGCTCTTTTACCACTCAGATTTCAAAAGTTCTACCTTTCTATTCCTTCATCTTCTCCATCTTCAACCTTATTTATAGATTTATGGATATGAAATAGATCACCTCTATTTCTGTTCATTTTCCCTGAACCCAGTTCCCAAGGTTACCAATTGTATTTTTGAATTTGCAGCTTTTCCTGGTTGTTCAAGGGTTCTCACAATTAGTAACTGGGTTCTTTTTAATATTCAAGCTTGATTGAACAGTTACATTTTGTTGCTGAAAACCCATTAATGTTAATGAAAACTACAGCTCACTGAAAGCAGCAGTTTACTTTTACAGAAGTTGTTAAAAACTTAGCCTGGCTTCAAATTTGCCGAACACACCGGTTCACATTGATGTAATTTTGCAGAATTGAATGTTTTAAATACACTTTAGAAACCTTGGTTTAAAAGCTAATCAGTCATATTTACCTGACGACCATATCTGAAAGGAGAGAAAATGAGAACAGAAGTAACTTTATTTGAGAAACAGTGATTTCTTTGGACATTTAAACAAATCTCAAGTGGCTTAATTACAGTTTGCTCTGATTTTAGCCCCAGCAAGAGGGATTTTCATGGCATTTAGATCATTTACCTACTGGGCTAGGTAACAGACAAAAGATTATGTTTTCCCTTCCAACATTTGGGAGGTACATTAGGACAATAAATGCAATGATTTTAAAAGATCGGTCTAGACTTAAATGAATGAAAATTAGGCTCGTTAACTGTAATGTCTGCAGTCCGAGGTGGGGTGTCAGTCTTGCCTATCTGTGGGCCACCGTAGTCAAACAAAGCTGCTAATTCGAATGTTTTAAGTTTCAGATTGAGAAATATTGTTCTAATATGGCAACAACGGGGCTGTTGTCTTTTCAAGCGCTCTGCGATTGCAGCCTCCTTCTGGCTCGTTTTATGCAAAACGAATGGCAGGTAATTGTGATTTAATTCTTTTCAAGTAAATTACAGTGAGTGCGTGACACAAAGCCACGGCGGACCCTCCTTTCCCTGTCAATAGTTGAATTGATGATGGCAGGAGTAAAAACAGCAATTGTGCAACACAGCCCTTCCTCGGCCCCCACCCCAGCCAAGGGCGGACCTGCCAATCAGGCCGCGCCACCGCGAGACTGGGACTCCTCGGGTCGCCGAGGTTCGGGGATGGAACGTTCAGTGTCACGGCGCGGGGGTCGCGGGGCTCGGGGCTCGTCCGGAGCCCAGGTGCCCACAGGGGTCAGCGTGTGCGCCCCACCGGCCGGGTGCCCACCGCGTGGTCACCGTGGTCACCAGGGGCTTATGGCGCTGGACACGCGCTGCCGAGTTGAGGGCAGAAAGGGTTCCCCGGGGGGGCTGGTGGTCCCCGCGCTCGGATCGTGGCTTAACTTGGCCACCCTGGCCTCCCCGAGACGCCCCGGAGGGCTTCCGGAGGAGGCGGCACGGCCCAGCTAGAGGTGGGGGAGACCGGGCTGCGAGCCGTGTTTGCAGGCGGCGCGGCGTGGCCGGGCTCTGAGCACCGGGGTCCGAGGGACCGAGGCCAGAGCACCAGTTCTCGCCCAGAACCTGCGAAGCCCAGGTGGGGAGGGAGCCGCTGGGGGAGGCCCCGAGGGGCATGGCAGGAAGGCAGGGTCACCTGAGAGGGGCGCATGTCGAGACCTCAAGCTCACTGCAGCCTGCCTGGGTGCAGTAGGTGCTCAATAATCATTGAACTGGCCACGAACGTTCAGTGTGATCTGATCACTTCCCATTGCACTTGAGCGAAATCCCAACTCCTCACTGAGGCCCACAGGGTCTGTGTCCTCTAGCTTTTGCCTGGATTTGCAATGCCTGTCCTTAGTGGATAACTTGGAGCAAGTTACTTGACCTCAGCCATATCCACCTTTCCCTTTTCCTGGACCTCATCAAGCACCATTGGATCAGGCCTAGTAACGGGTGCCCAGAACATTAATACAATAATAGCTAACACTTGTTTAGCACTGCTCACGTGCCAGGAACTGTTCTAGGTGCTTCACGTGTGTTACACCACTTAATGAAATACTCACATCTCTCTGAAACAGGTTCTATTATTATCCCGTTCTATGCAGGCAGAAACAGGCTCAGAGCAGACAAGAGAGCTCGCCAAGTTTACACAGGCAGGAAGTGATGGGTATGAACTTGACACCAGAGCCTGCACTTCTAACCACCACACTGCATTGCCCCTCTGTCTTAGTCTCCAAGATGGATGAGATGCAGACTCGGCCGCCCAAGGGCACAGAGCCTCAGAAGCAAACAGAAGGTAGGTGGGTGCATGTGGTTTCCCGCACAGGGAATCAGTAGTGACACGCGATGGTTCTTAATATACACTGTATTATTAATTCTTTAAATCTCACAGCACACACAGCACTCTAGGAGGCAGGAAGTGATGTCATCCCATTTTATAGATAAGACGCAGGGAGGTCCAGCCGCTTGCGCCAAGGTCTCAGGGCAAGTAGGTGGCAGAGCTGGGATCGGCACCCACAAAGCCTCTCTCCAGGGCCCACGCTCGTAGCCCTGCCCTGGGTCAGGCCTCTGCATGTCAGTCCTGGTGTCCTGTGCTGTCCTCAGGTGGTTAAGAGGGTGCTGAGTCCCTTCGGTGTCACCAGAAACACCCTGCGCTTGGAGCAGAGCTGCTGCTCGCTGACGGAAACCCCTGGGGAGTTTCCATGACCTTGTCTTTGAAGTGGGGGGGGGGTCACAGGTCAGCTCTCCCCGCCTCCCAGGGCTGCTTCCAGGAGTAATGGAAAGAATGGACAAGGAAGAGCCCCATGAAGTGTGAACTCTGACCTCAGAAACTCTTGGTTCTGCGTGCCTGGTCCGTGCTGGGCACCCTGGGGAGGGGCCAGGCGACTGACCGACCTTAAGGATCAGGATGCAGGCCCATGAAAAATGAAGAGGTGATTATTTTAGTTACAAAACCAACAGCTATAAAGGAGGATCTCGTTTGATGATGCAAATGATTAGAGAATTGTCTGTTACTTTGTTTGTTTCTAAGAGGACTGTATCCAAAGGCCCCTGGGAGAGCTTCACACCAGGCCTGGTGCTCAGTGTTTTATGTACTCCATCCCTGGGTCCTCCTGCAGCCTTGTGAGGTGAGATGACACTGTGCCCATTTTACAGACAGAGAAACTGAGCAGTGAAACCGTGGGGCTAATGAACGGAGGAGCTGGGCTCTGAACCAAGCCCTGCTGACTCCAGTCCTGGCATCTCTGCTCCAGAGGGTCCTGGCACAGACCTGGTGCAAGGGGGCTGCCCCTCTTCTCTTCTGGTTCTGAACTTTCAGCTTTCGTTGCAGCTTTGTCTGAGGGTCTCCCTCCCTCGACCCTGGTACTTTTACATCCTTCACCCCTCCTCAGTCCTGGGGGCCCCCACCCACACAGTACCTCTGTTGAGTGCCTGAGGGACGATCCCACTCCTCCACCCACCCTCCCACCAGCTCGCTGCTTTTGTGTAAGAGCTTGAAGTCAACACCTTGACTCTGTGCGAGGCTCAAGGTGAGCTGTCTCCCCATCCCCAGGACCTCACCCTGTGTGAAGCGGCACCTCAGAGGGCCAAGGGAGCGTGAGTACCGACCAGGCTGCCTTGGTTCCCCATCACGTTCATCCCAGGTTTGCTTCTAGCCCCAGTAGCTGAATTTATTTTGGCTTAAATGACAAAGTGGTCAGAGATGTTAAAAATCTACCTTCATGAAGCCATCAGGTGGATTGAATGGGGTCATGAAGGGGATGTCAGCTGCTCGTGGGCTTGCAGTGCCCACCCTACACGGGCTGGTGGGCTCTGCCATGGGGCTCCCAGTTTGCAAGTGGCCGGTGACTGTACTGCTATGTCAGCCTGCCCTTGGGCAGGTGCCCGCCCTCAGACCATGACTTCCGAAGGGGAGGGGCAGACTGGGCTGCAAGATGGGGGCATGAGGTTGAGGGAGATGCATTCTCTGTTTACCTTGAAGTCATGGGGTGGCCAAGGGCAACTGCAGTTGAGTGAGTCCAAGCATGAGAAGGAGTGTTTGCCTACGGAACTGGCTTGGGCACTGGGGATGGAGTCCCGGATCCCTCACTTACTAGCTGTGGGGTCTTGGGCAAACAACATAACTCTGTGCTTCCATTTCCTCATTCATAAACCTGGGATAGTAATAGCTGGATGTAGCTCAGAGGGTTACTGGGAGTTAATTATTCAATACATGGTATCTGTCATAGAGTAAGCAGTCAATAAATGATAGCTGACCCAAAAAATACCAGCTCAAAATTATCTTCTCCATTCACGTCTGCCTTCCCACTCAAAATACATTAATATGCAAAAGTCGTAAAATGGGATGCCTTTAAAGCTGTATGTTGACAAGAGAGAAACCTGAGGTGTATTCTGGGCCAGAACACTCACTACTGTGTGATCCTATGTAAGTGACTTAGTCTTCTGAGTCTTCTGAGTTCCAGTTTTCTTCTCTATAAAATGTATATAAAATTTAAAAACCTATTATTAATAATGAGAATTAAGTGGATAATGTACATAAAGCAAATGGTACTTACCAATCTTCTTCATTCCCTGCCCCTTTTTTCCCCCTCTGTACAAGTGCCTTTCCAAGGCTATGAGATGTGTTCTCCAAACCAGTTTCCTTCCCTCCTGGGGACACAGGAAGACTACAATTACCAACACCCTTTGTGGTAGAGGCCTCATGTGACTGAGTTTTGGCCAATGGAATGTAGGCAAGAGTAACCTATTCTACTTCCAGACCTGGGCCCTAAAATTTCTTATAAGGTCTTTCATGCTCATTTTCTCCTCCACCTGCCAACAGAATGTGGCTCAGGGTGATCTTAGATGCCCACATGTTGAAGACGGTGGAGCCCCGGCCAGCAGAACCCTGCCCTTCACTGCCTACTCCTTATCAGTGTGCTTGCACTGGGACATATGTATTAAAACCATTGAGATTTAGGGGTTATTTGTTACTGCAGGTAGCAGTTAGCCTATCCTGACAAATACAGAATATTATAGAACCTGTACCTAGTATATATACCTGCATATATTTATACAAGATTTGGCATGTATTTTAGGGTCTTCCTGGTCCCCATCCTCCTTAAGCTCATCTATATGACCCAAGTTCAGAACCTTACTGCCTTAAAGAACCAGACCCAGCAGTTGTTATTAGTGATGGTGGTGAGATAATTCCTGAGAGCAACTTCCTGGCTTCAGGGCCTCCCTATAGCAGAGAGGTTTTGAGGACAACTCCTTACTAAGAGATTATACTGTCAGCCTCCCCCCTCTGGGCAGAGGTCTCCTGAGAGGGCATTGCTAATCATACAGACACTCTCCTTCCCGCTACAGTTGGCAAAGTGCCTGCTTTCCTCCTCATGGCTCGTCCACCACATCCGATGGGTCACAGGTCACAGGATCAGGCAGCGGCTCCTCTCAGCTGAGCCCCTGAGACTTGGTTCAGCCCGCCCCCCACCCCATCCCTGCCCTCCTTCTGCCTCAGATGAGATGGGCTCCTTGCCTGCTGGCTTCCCCATTAAATCGAGCGCCCCCTGGAGGCCAGGCTGGGCTGCATCCCTCCCCTTTCTCCTTAGAGCCAGCTGCAGGGTCAGGGTGTAGCAGATGTCATTTTTTTTGCACAGGATTGTTGATTTTAGGGATCAGGGGCCATCTTTATGGTGTTCTGGAAAAAAAAAAAATCCTCAGCTTGGGTGAAGTTTATAATTAAAAATAATAATGATCTTAAGATACTGAATGTCTGTTCCTTTCCAGACCTCCTGTTATTTCTTTAACTTCTCCATAATCCTGTGAGGTGAGTTTTAAGTAGCCCGTGTGTAGAGGTGTAGAGATGCCAGACCTAGCATCACAGAGCTGCAGGAGGCGGATTTAAGACTCCAACTGGGGTCAATCCAACGGTAATAATAGCTATGCTTTCCTGAGCCCTTACCACGTGCTGGGAACTGTGTATCATAAGAGTTTTTTATGAAATATTTCATTTAATTTTAATAATTTCTTTATGGAGAGGGGACTACTATTATTTCCATTTTATAGGTGAGAAAAACCAAGCCTCAGTGAGGTGAATGGTCTCTTTTCCCCAAGGTTTCATGGTTAAAAAAGGTGGTGCCCAGATTCAAATTCAAGTCACTCTTTCTTTAGAACTTGCACCTTCACTCGGCACCTTGCAATGCCTCCTCTGCCACTGGGAAAGTGCAGTAGGGACCAGGTGAATACTCTTCCAGGGGTCATGGCTTTGGGTGGGGAACCAGCCTGCGGTCAGGTTGACAGCCTGCTGAGTCAACACCTACTATGTGCAAAGTCTGACCCTGCGCCCTGCTGTGGTACAAGGGAGACCCAGACTGTCCCATGGCGTTGGCATCCTGGGAGAGAAGAGAGCTGTGTATCTCTACCTGCAACCTGAATAAGTCAGTGCCCTGGAAAGGATAGATGCTGCAAACTTCAGAGGAGAAAGAAGGCACTCAGGTACGGGCAGGGATGGCTTTACCAAGGAAGTGGAATTAGATGAGCCTGGTCTGCCTGGATTTGAATTCCAGCTAGCTGAGTGACTTTGAGGAAGTTACCTAATTTCTCTGAACCTCCATTTTGCCATGTATAAAATGGAGATAATAAAGGTACCGACCTTAAAGGATTATTGAGGATTAAATAATAATACGTCAAGTGCTTGGAACATAGGAAGCTCTATATTGTATACTTTTATTTACTCATTTCATTATCAAGGGCTAGTAGACTTTCCATAGGTGAAGAAGGGAAGTTTAATGAACCAAGTGACCGTCATGAGCAAAGCTTCAGAGTTGAGAAAACAGAGAGTGTTTTTTGAGAATAATAAATAGCTCAGTTTGGCTGGTTCATATGGGAACAACAGAAGATGAGGCTAGAAAGAGAGCCTGGGGCCAGATTGATGAGGCAATGGGGAGCCATTGAGGGGTTTTGAGCAGGGAAGTGTCATAGCCAGAGCTGGGTTTTAGAAAGATATCTTGGCTACAGGGTGTAGGGTGGATTGGAATGGGACTGATGGGGAAATCCCAGGAGAAAACTATTGTCATCAGCCAGGGGAGAGAGTGGTGGCAGCTGGTAGGGCAGGAAAGTGTGAATTGGACCTTGTGGCAGGGGAAGTCCTCTGGAGCCTGGGACTCTGTAAACTTGGTGCTGCATGGGGCGTGGGCTACACACACCCTTGGCCAAGGGCAGGTGCGGCAGTGGTGCCCATCCTGGTCCAAGTGAATGGCTGGAAACCCACAGCAGGGTTTTCCTTTTGCAGGCCCAGGCTTGGGAGGTGGTCCTTCTGGGCATCATGTCATCACTGGTGTCTTTGTTCCAAGAAAGAGACAAAAGCAAAGTAGAGAAAGGGGGACCAGTCTCCTTTTTGTCCTGAGAACCCAGGGCACCTGGTATCCTCAGGGTGGAAAAGCCCTTCGATGGTCTGCAAACAGGTTCCAGAAGACTCGCTTGGAGGGGAAAAAGGAGGCAGGCTCCTTTTGGGTTTTCATCTACGTTTTTGAAAAGCAAAGCAGACTGGCGAGAGCCGCCTGTCAGAGGCGTGTTTTATCTTAACATTTCCATGTAATCCTGAAAGCCCACCTAATCAATTGAAGATCATAAAATATTAGACTTAATGCTGCAAAGTGCTGCTTTTTAATTCACATAACAAGCTCCTAAATAATTCAAATAGCAAACAGACCCGGCAAGTCAATGGTGGGAGGCTGCCTGGATCAGCGGGAGAGTGTCAACACGTGCCGCACTTCCCGGATCGACTCCGTTTCAAGAACCCTATTAAGTTAATTGCCGGTTGCTGACAGCAGAGAGCATGCTGGGAGCACAGCAAGCTTTATTAGCCTCTGTGGCATCTGGAGGCATCAGCCATTTTGCCCCTACTTGCAGGCACTGGGAGCAGCATGGAAAAAAGCAAATCAAATTATGAGACAATAAATGCTTTTGGCAACATGTGGGCATCAGATTCATTGGAGAATCCAAAAGAGTTCGAGTGTCAATTGTCAGCCTGTTAAATATTTTACAGCAACGCCATCTGTTGCAAAAGTCTCATAGGATGCCACGGAATTGTTACATCATTTGGCATTGCATGGCCGATGCAGGTAAGCATTAGTGCCATTGAGGGGCCCCCATCCCCTAAAGAGACTACTGGGTGAAGAGAGTCTGTAAATAGAGCAGGACATTTTGGGATGGACGTTTAGAGAGGCCTTCCCACAGATCCCAAGTGTTATACATTCAGGTTTGTAGGCACACCTGCCTGGGTTTGAAGACCCAGTGGAGACACCCATGGGGTGCTGGAGATGGGCAGGGAAGGGAAGATGTGTGAAGTCAAGGTCCCCAGCCTTCTGTCCATTGGGAGATTCCCAAGCAGGGCATCACTTCCATGACTACCTGCTCTCGCCTTGGCAGCCCTGATATATATTGAGTATGGAGTGGGGTGGGGGCAGCCTGGCAGCTTGGAGATCTACCAACAGGCACCACTCTGTAGAATGGGGCTCTGATCTATCCAACGCCCACTTTTGATACATGAGAAAAAGCAGGCAGAGAGAGATTCCTCAACTGTCCCAAGGTCACACAGCCAGCCAGTTGTCTTCTGGCATCACCCCACTTTGTGCTGTTTCTCTTTCAGGCCTTAAGAATATGGTTCTATGGTGACAACCTAGATTAGATCGAGATTTTGATCCTGGTTCAACCATTTATTGTCTGCGTGGCCTTAACTTAAGCAAAATATGTAACTTCGCCGTCTCTCTATCCTGTTGGCAATATGAGAATGGGGGTGCTTACCTGGTGGAAGTCTTATGGAAAGGATTGAATTAATGATGGATGTTAAATGCATGGTTAGGGTCTCAAGCTCGATAGCTGAGGACTCAGCATAACTTCCTTCCCATCATGTGAGTGAGACACAGATGAGCAAGATTATTTACGCTTCTTGATGATTCTTTTACAAACCAACAATCTTACAGTTTATTGGCTTTGCACATCTGAATTTTTACATCAAGTTTGCAGAAAGTGAGGCAAACGATGCTCTCAAATCTCTCCTTGCTCCAGTCCTGAGATCTAGTCTCAGTGTCTGTAGAAATGACACTTCGTCCAGAATCAGGCCCTTGATACGACAGGAATTCAATAGGAAAGAACATTGTGAATGACTGGTGGGTCTGAGGAAGCTGGGGGCAAAATCAACACAGGTAGAAGTACAGCAGGTGGACTGACTCTTTTGATCCTGGTCCTCAAGCTGCCCTGTGTTCATGGGGTCACTGCACTTCTATGCTAGAAGGGGTCTCAGAGGTGGAGTCCGGCATCCTCATTTCATGGGTGAGGCTCAGAAAGAGATGGTGACTAGCTTGAGGTCACACAGCTAGTTAGTGGTGAAGCCAGTAACAGGAGCTGGGTCTCCCCCGCCACCAGTCCTGTCCTCTTTCCAGTTCTCAGACGGTCAGGATCAACCTTCGTGGCACTCAAGCTGATTGTACCTCACCTAGGAAGAAAGACAGCGATGTCATTGGCTAAAGCCTCCCTACCTCCTGGCTTTATGAAGAAAGGATGTGCCATTGCCCCAAGACCTCTCTCTGAAAATAATAATATCCATTCATAACTAATCTGTATAATCACAACCAGCATTCCTAAGGGCTGAATTCCAGGTACTTTATTTACATTATCCATGGAGCCCTTTGGGGTAGGCATTACTGTAACTCCCATTTTTCAGAGAAAGAAGTTGAGGCTCAAGGGTTAAGTGGTTTGCCCAAAGTTACACGGCTGTTAAGGTTCAAAGGTAGGACTTGAATCAGGGTTTATTTTGACTTATATCCTCTTCCTGTGGCAGCACCCTGCCCCCACATTGGATTTGGGCTTAGGCTGGAGTTCTCTAGAAGGTGAAACAGGGAGGGATGGATCACTCACCTGGGGCCTAGCGCTAGCCAAGACCAGTGGGCACTAGCAAGAAGACGCTGTTGGATGCTCATCCGGCACCATGATGTTCTGCCCCCTTCTGCTCCCTCCCCCGCCTGTTTCCTGCCAAGAATGGGTTGGGAGCCAGGGACCCAGAGCTTCCCTTCTGCACAGTCATCAGACTCTAGTAACTCAATATATATGTTAGGATTAGGTCCAGCTGCAGCCAACAGAAAACTCCAGTAACAGTGCCTTAAAGGCATAAAGGTTTCCCCTCTGATGTACAAGATGTCCTGGGTAGGCTGGTGTGGTGGCTTCATGATCATCTGGGGCCCAGGCTATGTCTCTCTTCCTGCTCTGCCATTCCCAATACTTGGCTTCCATCCTCAGTTTTTCAAGATGCCTGCTGCAACTCCAGTCATTGTGTCCACATTCCAGGTAGCAAGAATGAAGGAAGAGGGTAAAGCAAAGGGGTCTTTCTCCTGTCATCTTTTCTCCCGTTCAAAGAACCTTCCCTCAAGTCCTTCCCTATGAGTTTCTCTTGTTTCAGTGGCCAGTCTTAGTCACGTGGCCATACCTAGATGTGAGAGAGGCTGGGAAGCAGAATCTTCAACTGGGCATATGGCTACCTCAAGAATATAGAGGCTCGTGAGTGAGGAGTAATGGGAGAAGCAGCAGGCAGACTCTGCCGTGGCACGATTCCGTGGCACCTCTCCTACTTGCCAAAGTGCTGATGACTGAGAATGGTGACTTTTTGAATTAGAGAAAACTCAAGTTAGCTTTGGTCCGAGTTTTGTAACGTACTTGGAGATAATTGGAAATGCCCTGGGATGCCACAGGCCTAGGATTGGAACCACTGTGCTTTCTGGGGCTGTTTGTTCCGGGGATGGCAGCGATGATGAAATCAATAGTAATTCACACTGTCAGCGACTTTCATCCCTCATGGTCCCCTTTCAAAATATGGATACGTTTTATTTCTCCTGTTCGTGACACATTTATTCTTCAGGTCTTCTGAGGTTGACTGGAGGATTGGTATCCTGTTCTGGAGGATTCAGATGATTACTGGGCTGTAGAAACAAACACAGACACCACTGAGCCAGCTCCACCCATGTCCCAGGCACTGTACATGTGGCAGGTCATGTTATCCTCACAACAGGGGGAGGGATTATGATCCCATTTTACTGATGAAAAGTAGAGGCTCAGAGAGGCTAAGCAACTTGCCCAAGATCACACAGCTGGTGCTATGGACTGAATGTGTGTCTCCCCCCTTCCCACCTCACACTCTCTAATTCATATGTTGTAACCCTAACCCCCAATGTGATGGTATTAGGAGGTGGACCTTTGGGAGGTAATTAGGTTTAGATGAGGTCATGAGGGTGGAGCCCCATAATGGGATTAGTGCCCTTATAAGGGGATGAAGATTGCAGAGCTCTCTCTCTGACAGGTGAGGACACAGTGAGAAGGTGGCCATCTGCAAGCCAGGAAAAGAGCTCTCACTGGACACTGACTGTCCCAGCACCCTGATCTTCTAGGCTCCAGGACTGTGAGAACTAAGTGTGTTGTTTAAACCCTCAGTCTGTACTTCTGTTATAGTAGTCCGAGCTGACTAGGACAGCTGGTCAGTGCAAGAGCTGGTAGCTGTGTTTTCCGTCGTACCACGAGGCCACCTGGTGCATCGCCAGCCTTCATGCTCACTCCCCATTGCAGACGATGGCTCCTTGTGACAACAGGGTGGTCATCGACACCTCCAAGCATCTGCTGTCCTCAGAAGTCCTTTCTTATCTCCACGTCCTCCTTCTTTCTCCTCAAGACCCTCCTCTCATCTTGGAAAGACCCTGCACAGTTACCGCAGGGATCCAGCCCCATCACCTGCCCCCCCACGTGGGCTCTGCCAGTCACGCCTCCTGCCAGGACTCCACCTGGCTCACACTCTGATCCAGCCCCCATTCCCACATCTCAGCCCATCAACTTATAACCCACATCATCTGCCATCTAGGACCAGGGTCTGTAAATAGGAACAAAACATAGGCAGTCCGCAATCCTGGCACCCATCCCCAGTTCAGTGAGGGAAGCCACTGAGTCCGAGGACAAAACCAGAAGCCCCAAGAAGCAGGAAGAGCTGAGTGCAGCTGAGGCCCTGCTGCCCACCGGCGCCGCTCAGATTTTCATATGCATAATCTAAATATATACTTTGAAAATTGAAAAGTGCTCACATATAGAATGTGGCTGCGGGGAGGGAACGCTCTCTTTGAACGTGTCTCTTTAAAGACAAAATTTGCCAAATGTTTTCCTGCCCTTGAGGAGACACTGGAACATGGCAGCGGATGTAAAATGGAAGTTGAAGTGTCTCTCCCAGGCCACCGTACACGTATAAAACAGGCACAATCTCTTCTAAGCGCTCATTAATAGCTGGTCTCTGAGGGCCCTGACAGCAGCCAGAGGATTTTGCTCATTAAAAAGGTGGCGAGGTAGTTTTGTGCCTTCCCCGCTTCTTGCTGCGTGATCCTGGTGTTTAGATGTCGCCAGCAGGCCCCGAGATTGCTGGACATGGGTGACTATTTTCGGAAGGGTTTGAGAGTGTTGCCCACTTGTTGGGGGGGAAGAAACCCTTGCTGTTTATCGAGGGGATTCGTCTCTCTTCAAGGTGGGCCCAGAACAGCATTGTCTCAAGACAGGTGCAGAGAGGAAAGTGCTTTAGTTTGTCAGCTAATAAAAGATCATCAGTGATGCTCAACACAGCATCATGGTCCTCTGAATGCCACTGTAACGACACAGAACCACCAGGCTTGGTCCTGGCAGGGAGGCCTGGGGTCTCCAGACCCTTGGAATTGCAGGGGATGACAGACAACCCCCTGGGTCTCGTCTCACATCCAGCAGTGCCCACTTGCAAGAGAGCCACTGGTTCATTCTAGAAAAAGAGGATCCCCAGCTTCTTTTACCCCCCCCCCTTTGTTTGTTCTTTGTTTTATTCTCCCACTTGTTGAGATCAATGTTTTGTCCTCTTCTTCTCCTCTCTTGTGAAGGGAGTGACATTGTCTTGTCCCCCTCGGCACATTTGTGGGGATGCTGGACAGTTTTCCCGGCATCCAGAGGGCCGCCTCTCCACCCTAAAACCTAAGTGGAGGCAGGAAGCCTCACTGGCCTCTACACTTCTGCACCTTCCACATCCACGTTTTACTGCTCTGGACCTTTGCTGTTGTTTTCTTTGACTTGCTTTCAGTGCCCTCCTCGTGGTGGCTCAGATGTCACCTCCTCGGAGAGACCTTTCTTAATGTGTCCACCTCTCCCCACCCTCAGCTCACTGTTACATGAACACAATTTGGGATGACCTTGTTTACTTGGTAGCTCCCTTGTTTATTGTGGTCTCACCCCACTCTGAGGGTAGGTCCGGGGGGGCACAAACTTTCCATCTTTTTACCTGTTTCCTCAGTGCTCAGCAAGGAGCCCGAGCCCAAAAGGTACTTGCTTTATTGAATGGGCCAACAAACAGAGGAATGAGTGAAGGGTCCTTCTGTCTCAAAGCTGGGCTCTTAGTCGCTCCACTTGGAGATTTTTTTTTTGTGACCCTTTGTAGCTTCTGGGCTGTGGTCCCCAACTCTCCCTGGGGCGTTCCCTGCAGTAATGCTATGGGGCTGCCCTACATGGCACATTAAATCAGGGTCACCCCGAGGGTACAGAGCTGAGATTAAGACCAGAAGAGGGTCACGGTATAGAGTTCCTGCAGGGAATGTTTCCTTGTTTGTTTTTATGGCATAGTATCAACACTGTGTTGAGAAACTCATTTATCTATTTTTACCCCTCACTAGCAGGTAGAAAATGTAGTATTTTTGAAATGCTTATAATAAATTGAGTTGTTTAAATTAATCTAAACTTCAAAATAATTAAGCTCAATATTAATAAAATGGGTTCAGCGTTGGAGGGGGAGGGGAGATAGGGAGAACATTCTGAAATTATGATTATTTGTACACAAAGGGTACCTGGCTCATCCCTTGAAGGATTTGAGTTGGCCTACAGACATGCAGTCATTACCACTTCAAAAATCGACCAGAAATCCAAGGTGAGGGGAAATAAGACAGCAAAATCTGTTCAAGGGAGGACTTACTATGCAACACGTCCACCACTAGGGTTCAGATGCTTTGGGCTGCTACATATTTGGCTCTGAATGTCTGAGAAGCCAAAGCAAAGAGAGAAAGAAAAGCAGATGAGGTTTGCAGGAGGTTCGAGGCCTTGAGCTTTGGAGGGAAGGCAACCAAGAGGGGAGAGCAGGGGATAACCTTGACTCTTTTTAAAAAAGAATTTCAAATAATTTCTTAAAAGATCAAAGAATTGTCACTCAAGGTCTCAATGTACCCATCAAGCTGCTGAAATGTCCCACCCCAGTTACTTAAAACTGCCTGGGGGATGGAGCTCTGATGGCCCAGGGGCACCACTGCTCAGAATCCCCCCAGGCCTCTGTCTGAAGACCCGCAAGTACAGCATCCCTTCCTGGGAAGAGCATATGATTATGCAGCTGTGTGATGGAGGCTCTGGGCGCGGGCTGTGATCAGGGTGAGGGAGGGCAGAGGCCCGGGGCCCTGAGACTGGGTTGGGTGGGAGGATGAGGGTTCGGGGCCATGCTGAGGACAGGTGCACTGATTTCACAAGCGCGGCACAGTGGGGTTGGATGACGTGGATGGTCAGTGGGATAAACGTCCAGTTGGGGCACTACTGAGCCATGCTCAGATGTGACCCTGGTCTCGCCTGTGCATGAGGCACCCAGAAGTGTGACTGGTCCACAGCATCCTTCGAATCCCCAGACTGTCCTGACAACAGGATCAAAGTCTCCTGCCCGAGGAGCACTGCGTGTTCTCAACTTTGTGTTGTCAGCAGCTGATAGGACGCTCAACAAATGTCCCTGAGTGAGTGAATGAATTGATGACTGAACAAGTGAGTGCCATGACTACCGTAGTCCAAATCCCATCTTTCTTTCAGCTGCTGTTCAGGGCCACTTCCTCCAGGAAGCCCTCCCTGAATTCTCCTGCCCTCCCTTCTCAGGACTCTTACGGTGCTGGGTGTGCGGCCAACGTGGAAACGCTTCCATCGGCGCTAAGAATAGGTAGGTCTTTCTTGTGTTTTCTGTTGTTCCTCATTCCAGCTGGACAAACTCATTTCTTCAACATACATTCATTCCATTCTTACCATACGGCCCACACTGTGTGAGACAAAAAGAATTCAAGACTAAACCAGACAACAAGGAGCTGATAGTCCAGTTCAGGGACTGGCCAACTACTGCCCAAGGGCCAAATCTAGCCTCTGCCTGTTTTGTAAATAAAATTTTATTGGTGCACAGCCATGCCCATTTGTTTACATATTGTGTGTGACTGCCTTTGAGTGATACAGGGCAGAGTTGAGTTGTTGTGACTGAGACCATAACGGCTGGCAAAGCCTGAAATATTTGCTCTCTGGCCCTTTTAGAAAAGTGTGCTGACCCTGGTGGAGAAGACAACCTAGAAAAAAGTCTAGGCGTGATGTGTGTCCTGAGGGGCAAGAACAGGGTGGCATAACTGAGACTAGCTGGGCTGGGAATGTGTGCTCCTGTAGATCAGGTGGCTAGGGAAAGCCGCTCTCCTGAAAATGTTATGTGAGCAGAGACACGGAGAAGAAGGTTGCCATGTGAACAGCTGGGCAAGAGCACTCCTGGTGGAGGGAACAGCATGTGCAAAGGCCCTTTGATGTGTTGGAGGAAAGGACAAAAGCTGAAGCTGTGTGGCCGAGAGCACCGTAAACAGGAGGAGGGTAGGAGAAGACGAGGGCTGGAGAGGTAGGCAGGGGCTAGATCCGTGGTTCCCAAGAGGGGGTGATATTGCCTCGAGTTTGTTTGGGATATTTGTTGGGAGGGAGGCGCCATATATGTAGTGAGTAGGCACCAAGGGTGCAAGACTTCAGTCAGTGCATCTAACAGTCCTACACAAAGATGGGCTGATCTGGGTCCTGCAGATTTTAGGATGTCCCAGTAGATATTCATGTAGGTGAAAAGCCAATTTCTAATGATCCGAGCCTGGACATAACTCTCTAATTCATATAAACAGAAAGTAATTTTAGCACAGTGTTAATTATATATATTGAATTTTCTAGGAATGGAGCTACTATATAAATTAAGGGATGATTGCTCTGTGTTTTGTTTGGAATATTACCAAGCGGTGTTCGCCATGTTGGGAAAATCATGTCACCCATGGCAACATCACTCTTGGTATCTGAGTCTCCAAAACAACACCCCTGTTGTTGTCAAGTCTGTGTTTCTAGTTGTGGCATTCACTATGATTTTACACAAACACACGTCCTTGTGTTGATTAGTGAAGCCGTGTCAGAGAACTTTCCAATTGAAATGCATCTTGTTTTGATACGAATTACTTCTTCCCCCCCATATGAAAGTTAATATATTAATATATTGATTAAAACATCTTGTGTGTAGATAAATTATATCACCCCTGAATGCTGTTTCAGGATAGCAAAGGAACATTAGAAAATATTGGCTGAGAGAGGTCCCAGGGCTGGATCCCAAAGTCTTATGTGGATCTTGATACAGGGTTTGGATTTTATGCTAAGAAAAATGAGGAGCCACGGCAAGATTTTAAGAAGAGTGATGGGTTCTTTCAGGCAAGAGTGATGATTACGCCTCCTCTTTTTCTCTTTGATCTTCCATCCCTCTCCTTCCAGCACCTGGCACAATGCCGGGTGCCCAGCAGGCACTCTGTAAATTAAAGTGCTACCAGCCAGAGCAACCTCGGCCCATGAGCTAAGCAGGTCTGTACGCCTCCCATACAAATGAGATCGCCGAGGCCGAGAGGGGTTAAGTTGCTTGCCTGGACCAGGTAACATCCAGTAAGTGATATCTGATAAAGAGGGGTGTATGTGTGTGTTCGGGTTGGGGGTACCTGTCTCCTTTTCCTGCCCCTGCGAGCAGTTCTTTGTGGTTTCCCTGGTTGCCGAGCTGCCCACTCACCCTGCCCAGGCCCACCGCTGCCCGCAGGCCTTCCTGCCTCGATCCTGTTACCTGACCGATGTTGCAGGCATCCCTGTGTCCCAGGAGTCAGCTTCTCCACCTTTAGACCCCAGGCCAGGATCTAAGAACATCTCTGAGAATATTCCCCAACACCTGCAACAGATGTGCCCACAAATTACCTGGTCCCAGGGGTGGGGTGCAGGCGAGGAAAGGGCAGCGCTTTCCTAAAAGCATTACGCACTTAATTTGCAAAGTTACATCACACATTTGTGCACAGGTCAACTTTCTGGGAGCTCATTTCAAAACCAGAGACAGGTCAGGGATCCCAAGTGTGTCCTTCACAGGGAAGGCTGAGCGGGGCTGTAGACACCCATGAGTATCAGATACTTTCACACATGCAAGGGCAGATGGAGAGAGATGGATATTTGAGGAGTTTGTTTCATCTCTGCCAGTGCCCCGTGGCCTCCTCCACAGACGTCATCTCACTTCTTCCCAAGAAAAACCCCTGCCAAGTGCACATGAGCGGGTCCTCATCTCACAGGTGTGGAAATTGAGGCTGGACGAGGTATCACAGACCATGGGACATGGGCAGAGCCTGAACTTGAACCCAGGTTTCCAGCCTCCTAATCCCACATTTTCCCCACCACCCAATGCAGTAAGAGATGTGAACGGGGGTGATGTGTATAGAGTGTAGATGCACATACACATATAGCTACACTTAAAAAATTTTTATTGAAGTATAGTTGATTTACAATATTGTGTTAGTTTCAGGTGTACAGTAAAGTGATCTGGTATTCAGATTCTTTTCCGTTATAGGTTATCGCAAGATATTGAATATAATTTCCTGTGCTATATAGTAAATGACCTTGTTTACAAGACAGAAACAGACTCACAGACGTAGAAAACAAACTTATGGTTATCACAGGGGAAAGGGGGGGAGCGATAAATTAGGAGTATGGGATTAACATATACACATTACCATATAAAAAATAGATAAGTGAAAAGGATTTACTTAGCTACATTAAAAAAAAAATGTAATAGGCCTGGGTACTTTATTTATAAGAGTCACAGAGAAAGCTATGGAACCTATGTGAGATTACAGTCAGGAGTGGATAAAGAACTGTTCACAGAACCAGTGAAAATAGCAAATTGTAAAAATATATAAGATTGAGTTCACTCTGCAATCCCGAATCCAGCTCATTCAATTGACAAATTAATTGTCTTGAATTACTATAGGTAATTTTAAGGTTTTTAAAAATTAACTCGAGGGTAGTTTCATACTCAGAAGAGACCATTTAGAAGTCTATTTGGTTTCTGAAATTAATATTAGATATATTACATTTGCAAAGTTAGAGCCCTAATTCTTCCTTATGCTTTTAAATTCTGCTTATAAAATGTATTATTCTATTTATTCTCCTGGTAATTGTTTTTATTGTGGTAAAATATATATAACATACAATTTATTGTTTAAATAATTTTTAACTGTATAATCTAGTGGCATTAAGTCCATTCACACTGTTGTACGTATCTATACTTTTTTACGAAACATAAGAAATCTCTTCTGAAAATTCTAGCAAAGAACAAATGCATCAAAGGTTTCTGGGAGAAAAATCAGCCACTCATGCTCCCGCGTCCACTTCCCAGGGTCCAGAGAACACTTGTAAGCACGTCTGCATGTCTAGTAAGATGTGTGTTTCTGCCAGATTTTCTCAGTCTCTGAGGCTTCATTGCTTGTTACCACCTAGAGAGCATCTCAAACCCAAGCTGCCTCTTCCTCCCTCTATATTTCAAAGCAGTGTTTCCCCAACCAGATTTACATTTTCAAAAACCCTTCAGATAATCACAAACCCAAGAAACTTCCAGTCCTCTGAGGTTTAATTAGGAGAAACTCTCTTTCTGGTACTTCCGAGAGCCTGGCTCTAAATTTCTCAGCGGAAAGGGGAGGTTCACGGCGGGTGCGCGGGAGCCAGCAGAACCTCCCTTCGGTCCCCCCCTCTCTCCTGCAGTGGAGAGAAAGCCATGTTGCAGGTCATTGAAATCACATTGTGAGTGTGCCCTGTATCATTAGGACCCAGAGAATGGGGACGATTGGAACACAGGATAACACATTAGCAATAGATAATAGAGTCTAAATAAACATAATCAGCTTTCCTCTATGTCTCCAGACCAAAGCTTATCTATAAATGCCCTAATGATGCCCCGCCAGCCAATTACTCATTTCTTGGAAGAGCCCCTTATTAATGGCGTTGCAGTGGCGGAAAAACATTAATTATTGGACACAGTGGGATCTTTTACGTTCTGTCTGGTCTGGACAGCACCAATTAATGCAACAATTATTATCAACGACTGAGGCAGCGTCCTGAGCTCAGCCAACCCGGGCTGACTCGATGGGGTGGGAGAACGCGTGCTGCAGGACCGTCACCCACACGCTTTTTACGGAGCCTGCTTCGTCCTCACTGTGGAAACTGCTGGAACAAAGCAGAGGGTGGCCAGAGTGTGTTGGTTTTTCCTTTTACACCTCAGGATAGCGCTCCTGGAGCACTAAGTAAGGGAGAGGGAGAGGAGCCAGGCACTGGTCTGTTGTGTTGAGTTGCTAAGTGAAGCCGGTAGAAGATTGGAGAAGACGGGCCGCCTTCAGAGAGCGGAGCACCTGGCTTGGCCCCGCCCACTCCTCCAGTCCCTCCCCCCTCACTCATTACACTGCATCCCATGGCTTCTCTCTCGGCTTCTCCAATTCAGCTGTGCTCCATCCTGCCCCAGAACATTTGCACAAACTTGTAAGATCTTCTGCCCTTTGCAAGGCTACCTCCTTTCTGGATGCAGTATGAAGGTTCCCTCTGTAGTGAGGTCCTTCTGGAGCCTGAGCCCATAATATACCTTTCCCTTAATATGAGTCACTTCTTGTTCCCATTCTTTGCTCAGCATCTATCCCAAGTTATATTTTGAAAATGTATCTTATCATTTTATTTGTGTCTGTTTACTCCACAAGAATGCCACCTCCATGAGAGCAGAGACTTTGTCAGTTTTCTCCAGCATCTCTCTGAGTGTCTTGCACTTAGTAGGTGCTCAATAAATATTTGGTGAGTGAATGAATAAATCCATGAATTGTGTAGCAGCAGTTTATACTTAAGGGGCTCCATACTAGGTGCCACAAAGACTAAACCAGCTATTCTCTTGCAGAAATTCCATAGAGAAACCCAAACTCTTCTATTAATAGCAATAATGTCTCTTGCAAACTCTATGCTGACTCTACCTCTGCGTTTTAAAAGTGGTGAGCGTGCTTGAAGGGCCTTTGATGGGCCGTCCTGTAAAATACTGGCCTCTGTTATTACTCACATCATGGTACTTTATTGGAGATGGCTAAAAATGATTCTGTTCTGCCCAAGGTATAAAAGAGTTGCAGGAATGCTTTTATTTTTCTTTTCTCAGTGACGAGAAGAGAATCTCTTCTGGGAGGCATTAATTACAGAGCACTTTGGAAATTTGGTTCAGTGAAGGCTGGGAGAACTCCCCAGAGCCTTAGTCAGGCCTCTGAGAAGAGGGTATGCCCTTGTGGCCCTCCTGGAGAAAGAGCTCCAGGCTACTTCCATTACAAGTTACCCTTTGGAGTGTTAAAGCAGCTCATATGTGTTATTCAAAGTCAGAGCCAAGTTCAAGCAGCTTATTCAAACTTGCTGACTCTCAGCAACCCCCGGGGCCACTAACCTGGGTCCAGCCTTGTGCACCCTTGACTTAGATGGTCTTCTCCTGAGGTTGTCTCACCAACGTGGGACCATGGAAGCTTAAAGGCAGCCATGGGGAGTCCTTAGCCTGC
Source organism: Balaenoptera borealis (assembly GCF_965194805.1). Classification (NCBI taxonomy): domain Eukaryota; kingdom Metazoa; phylum Chordata; class Mammalia; order Artiodactyla; family Balaenopteridae; genus Balaenoptera; species Balaenoptera borealis. The sequence goes on from NC_138874.1 coordinate 105,794,388, forward strand.
GGCTGCTGTACAGATGTGGCCATGGCAGGCATTACCATCCCAGCTCTCCTAAATAACCTCTCCAGGGAAACATTTAGAAGTGACAGGGACACTCAGGGCATCTGTCAGGGCTGTTTTTGCTTTCATTTCCTGGAGAGTGGCAATGACCTCAACTCGCAATGATCTCACCCCCTCCGCACGCCTCCAACACATTTGGTCTTGACCCTGCACTTGGGCTCAAGTGTGGACTGCCCAGCGTCTAGGCTGTTTAGGGACAGACAGATTGTAAGCTGCTGGGTGGCGGGGTCTGCAGTGTCCCCACCCTGCTCAGTGCCAGCTTGGCGGTGTTGAGCAGAAGTCTGCTTCAGTGCCACGTTGCATCGACATCGTCAGTCTCTTCTTCCCTCCCCGCCTCCACGAGTAGCCTGTGTCTCCTGGAGAGCAGGAACCACAACCTATTCATCCTTCTATCCCCGGTGTCCCCAAAGGACTTTCAAATTCAAAATGAGTGAATGCCTGGGCCCTCCAATGAAGCTGTCCAAGAGGCGTGTCAAAGGTGGCGGTCCCTGCTGCAGAAGGTCCTTCCTTTTCCTTCTCCCTGAGAAGGAGCATTTTGGGTTACTGTGGACTTCTGGATGTCCAGGATGAAAATTAAAATGAAGCATTAGAGTGACGTGATTCCAAACAAGGAAGTTAGCTGATCTGGGTTCAAATCCTGGTCTTGCCACCTACCGTCAGGAGGCATTGGACATGCTACTGAATTTTCTGGCATCTTGGTCTCCTTGTGTCTAAGGTAGAAATGGTCACAGTCTCATCATGCGGGTGGGGTGTTCCGTGGGGCGATGTTAGTAGTGTTTAGCGTGATGTCTGGGACAAAATAAACCTCTAATAAATGTTAGCTGCTGTGATCACTACACTATAAATGAAGAGCTTCAGCACACGGGACTGAGGTCAGTTGACAGATTTGTACTGGGTGCCCACTGGGAGCTAAGCGTTGTCCTCGGCCCTGAGGGTGTGATGGTGACAAAGTTTGAATCTGTCCCAGAGAATCTGTTGCACATTAACCAAGCACGGCTTCCTGTCGACCAGAATCTCACTTATTCTGGAGACCCTGTCCTGCAGAAGGACACCTTACGTGGACACAGACTGTTTGATGAAGGAAAGGAAGGCCAGTGACCGTGGAGCGTGGGCTGCTTCCAAAGGCACCAGTGGCTGTGTTGGGGTGTATTTCACACGCTGCTGTAGTCCCCAGACTGTGCTGGATAATCATGAACCATCTTTAAATCAACCGGTGCCTGTAGCCAAGTAGAAATGCCCATGTCAGAGGATCTAGATCATAAATTATGGGCTGCAGTTCAGATGGTCTGCTGTTAGGACTTTAAATCAGGACTCGTGTTTGAAACTACTGTTTGTTTTCTCTGTTTGTGGCATCTTGATGTGTTTGACATTTCTTAATCAACTGATAGTGAAAAAGATCTGGTTACTAACAGCTGCTCAGGAGGACGACTGTCTCTTTCTCCCAGATCCCTTGGAACCACCCAAGTGAATGCTGTGTGTACCATACAGCAGCTATCTTGGTTGACCACTCAAATATACTTTCTAAATTTGGAGGAAATCAGTCAGGCATTTCATGTGATGTGGAAACAGAGAGGCAGAAAGGTATTTCATTTATGCAGATTTGATGTATAGGGTCTCCGGTTAGTGCCACTTGATTTCCTTTGATTTTAATTCCTCCTTCCTCCTTTTATTCACTCCCCACCCCTACTGCTTCCATGCCCGACTCTTTCTCAAACACGCAATAATTCTTGATTTTCCAGAATGTTGAAGAATATGGTAGTCACTGAAAAAGTGTAAAATTCCTTACCCCAAATTGCAGTGTCTCTTCCAATGATCTCCATTACTATTCAAGACAAATGACTTTACTTTTGAATTGAGAGTATTGTTTATTTCCAAAACAACAGCATAAGTTCCGTATCAATATTCAACCCTCTACTGTGCAGTCAGCAACTCCGGGCCGTTAGTGGAAAGACAGATGGAAAGCATTGTTCTTCTGGTCTGTGGGGTTTACTAACCCACAACAGTTAAGGAGTAAAACTCCTTCGCAGTTCGCTCGCTGCTCTCCACTTCTTCCCCCATCTGACCATATTCCCATCATGCTTGCTTCCTCGTGACATTTTGTGGCAAGTTCAATAGCTTCCTCAGTGCAGTACCCATCTGTGAACCTTGTATAATTGGGGTCCCTCACATAATATGTGTACTTTACATAATTGCTCTAACCGTGTACCTTATTTAATTGGAAACCAGGAACCCCTGAGCTATCTAAAGACATCATATGACTTTTATTAACTTCTGCCTATTTGCTTAGTTGCCCATTTCTATACTTGTTCTAAACTTTGATGAGGAAAGGAAATGCTGATTAGGTAGATACCAACAGAGTTTATTCACACAGTAAATGAAATATTGAATGAAAAGAAATGAAATCGGTAATAAATGAAACTCACAAAAATGTAAAGCCATGGTACTGAAGACTGTCTCTCTTGAGTACAAACAACACCTTCCTTTACTATGAAGATGGCAAAATCTCCTGGGCTCCGAATTGCCTCTGGGTAGGTTGCAGGTGGTGCCAGCAGGCAGAGGGTACAAGGAAGTCCTGGTGTAGTGAGTGGCTAAGAAAACAGGTCCTGAGACAGACCGGCTAGCCTTGAGATCTGGGGTAAGTTATTTGCGTTTGTGGGACCTCTGTTTTTTCATCTATAAAAAGAGCCATAATTAGCCCCCATCTCACAGGGCAGTGCTGGGCTTAAATGAGATAATTCATGTGATACACTTAGCACAGTGCCCAGCTCATAGAGAGTACTCAATAAAGGAAGGATAAATGTTTTTCTAATCATTAGAACCAGTTAAAGATGGCATGCACTTCCTTGGGGATGGGCTAGTGAGTCCCCTGCCACTGGAAGTATTTAAGAGGAGGCAACTGGCTTCTCAGAGTGTCTCGTGCAAAACAATTACCTGGAGAGATCGTTAACAGTTGACTTCTGATTTACATAGGTTCTGGATGGGGCCTGAGGTTCCGTATTTCTGGTGAGCTCCAGGTGATACTGATGCTGCCCTATGACCACACTTGGGTAGCAGGGAGCTAGTTGGTTCCTTGGGGGCAGGGGGATGCTGGAGAAGGTATGTGACAACCCAGATGGAGCAATGTGCTCCATGTTGTCCTATGTGGTGGCCACTGGACACGTGTGGCTATTGAGCATTTGCAATGTGGCTGAGCCCAAATGCAGATTAACTATGAGTGTAAAACACACAAAAACTTAGTATACAAAAAGAGGATGTGGGCTTCCCTGGTGGCGCAGTGGTTAAGAATCTGCCTGCCAATGCAAGGGACACGGGTTCAATCCCTGGTACGGGAAGATCCCACATGCCGCGGAGCAACTAAGCCCGTGTGCCACAACTACTGAGCCTGCGCTCTAGAGCCCGCGAGACACAACTACTGAGCCTACGTGCCACAACTACTGAAGCCTGTGTGCCTAGAGCCTGTGCTCCGCAACAAGAGAAGCCACTGCAGTGAGAAGCCCGTGCACTGCAACGAAGACCCAACACAGCCAAAAATAAACAAATATATAAATAAATTTATATAAAAAAAGGATGTAAAATATCTCTAATTTTTATATTGATTGCAGGCTGTGGTGATAATATTTTTGATAGGTTAAATCTTGTAGTAAAATTAATTTTACCTGGTTTTTTTTACGAATTTAGTTAATTTTTTACTATGGCTATTAGGAAATGTAAAATGACATGTATGGCCCACATTCCATTTCTTTTGGGCAGCGCTGAGCTGGACTATCCCCAGGTTCCCTTTGGACCACACGCACCCAGGAGCCTATGGTTTTTCACGTGGGCTCTAAGCTGACGTCCTTACGTGTCCAGCTGAGTGTCCCCCAGGGAATGTATGGTCTGTTTCCCCCCACTGCTGACGGCAGTGAGCAGGGCAGAGACAGAGCCCAGGGTCTCCAGCCTCCTGGCTGCCTGGGGCCGGGGCGGAGGGTGGGAGCCAGCCTGTGTGTCTCTCCCCTCAATCTCCCTCAGAGCTAACAGGCGACAAAATGCTGTGTCACTACAGGGATAACCAATTTCTACCTTGAAAATGCGACTTCTTGAAACTGCCTTTCTGGGGGAAAGTAAACTTCATCTTTCCTCCAGAGCTCCTCACTGAATTTACGCCTTGCCAGCCAAAATAACAAAGGCTGCCTGGGGGAGGTGTTTCCTTTGGGAGCTGGGTGTTCAGGAGCCCGGGGGTAGAGGCTCTGGCAGTGCCCATGGACGCAGCGCTGCCTCCTGGAAGGTCGCCTGCTGGATGTGGCTCGACGTCCCCTGAAGGTCTGGGGAACTGAGTCCTGTCACCCTGCAAATGACGTGGCAATTAGAGGTGGGGCAGCTGCTAGCCCAAGCCCCATAATTGCAGATTTGTAACATCATCTCTAATCTCTGCTACCCATGTCTAGCCCCCAACTTTTTTTTTGCTGTGCATGGTTTTTGCATGCATAGAAGTGAAACTGGAATCTGAAAACCACCTGCTATGTCATCTCCACCATTTCCATCTTTCCTGGTCCATAGTGACCGCTGGATACGAGGTTCTGATTTTTGCACGAGGAATGGGCTGTAACCCCCCTCCTATGACTTTGCACGGCCATCTCACTGGACGAGACCCAGCTCAGTGAGCAGTTAGAAGCTTGAATCCAGTCCCTACTTCTTTCTAGCTGGGGACCTCAGATAAATGGTACAGGCACTCTGTGCCTTGGTTTCCTTTCTGTAAAATAGTGACGGCGATAATACCCACCTCTCCCCTCGGCAGAGATCTTGTGAGAATTACTGAGATGATATGGTAAGGGGCAGAGAAGAGTTCCCCTCGCCTGGAAGGCTGAACATGTGATGGCGGTTATTCTTGGCTAATAAGGGCTCCCTGAACGGCAGCCCATTTTTTTCAGCTGGCAAATTACCTACAAGAGCCCCCAAATTGCACACCTCGTTGAGTAAGTCAGGTCCTGTGTGGCGATGATGTAACTTAACGTACCTATTTTTGGTGGACTTGGCAATTCAGGGAGTGACCGATTTCCCTGCACTTCATCGAAGCCATTGCAATGGATTTCATCAACCAGCAGGTTTTGAAATGAGCAAGGTTTGAAAGCATTTTCCTGCGACCCTGGACTGCTTTCACCCTGTGCAGCTCAAGTCAGGGCTGGGAGGGGGACGGGACGCTTCCACGATGACATCTATGTTCAAAATGATGGCAACGGAGATGGGAGGAGGAGACGAGCACACATGCCCAACTTGACTCTCCAGGGGCATTTGCTGCGTCACCAGAAGAGGCGAGAGGATTTTTATTTGTTTGGTTTTTGGCCTGGAAAAGGGAGGCTTGAGTTTCCAGGTGTGTGTAGGACCTTTTGCAGATTGAATGACAGCGTCCTGGGGGAACACATATTGTGAAGCTCCGGCTGTAGGGAGACCTGCAGCTCCTGACAGAGGGTGGCATGGTTCCTAAGCATCTTGTTGGGCACCTTTGTCTGTGAGAATTTCTTAAGAAGTCTGAACTTGCACCCTGGGAAGAATCCTCGTGGATTTCTGTACCACCAATCCAGTCAGAGCAGAGGACTCTATCTGAAGGAAACTCCAGCAGGTACAGAGAATCTAGGGTTTTAAACTCTCTTTGGAATGAGGCTGCGTATGAATAAAAATGTATAGATACACAACTAACTCGTTCACTAACTGACTCAGTGTAAATTGAGTTACCAGTGCTGGTGGCTGATAAATCAATCGAGTCAAATCAAATGAGGTCGCTGCTAAGAGCAGAGGTTTGGGCTAGATGGTCCTGTATTAAAATCTTGCTCCACTGCTGTTAGCTGTGTGGTCTTGATCAAGTTACTCAACCTCTCTGAGCCCCAGTGTGCGTGTCTGTGTGATGGAAGACGAAGCCAAACTTGCAGGGTTGTCAGAGCAACTAGACAGGAGGCAGCCTGAGGTCTCTTGAACCTCCTGGTGCAGGTCCAGGCTCTGCTGGTCCCACGTGGCCCTCAGCTCACTGGCTGCTTCTCATCTTCCAGGTTTAGCTTAAAAGTCACCTCCTCAGAGAGGCCTTCCCTGATCACCCACGGAAAGCACCCTGTCTGCTCCCACTCCCTCTTACTTTCCATTGCTTTTTCTGGTTTGTTTCCTTCCCAGCTTGAGACAGAGTCTGCAATTTTCTTGTTTGTTTGTGTTTGCTTGCTGTTCTTTTTTATATGTTGATTGCTGGCTCTCTTGGGCCATAAGACTGAGGTCATTGAAGGCAAGGGCTTGATACCTATGTGTTGGGACCCGGAGTGCCCTGATCGGTGCCTGGATCACAGCAGACGGCTGGAGTATTTGACCAAAGATCCTTGTAACCGGGACAAACTTCTGAGCCTCGTCAGTCCTCCGTTTTTCTGTATCTGTGATACCAGGAGCCACTTTAAAGTGTTGTGGTGTGATAAGGGTACACTGAGATACAGTGTGGATTTCACTGAGTACAGGAGGTGAGTGACACAGAGCAGAAATCAATAGCGTTAGATAATATCATGAGATGGCGTATGGAGTAATCAGTGTCCCCTCTAAAACAAATATTTTTATTCTTTTTCCCCTCTGCTCTTCTCTCTCTGAGTTTGTACTTCTTACTTGCAGATACAAGTTACACAGAATGCAAACTTTGGGATAACAGACGTAACCCTGAGAAACGAGAAAAGAGAAAACAAGAGTTTTCGATTTCTCCATTTACAAAATGCATGATTTCATTTACAATGTCAGTGGAAGTGTCCACTGGGTGAGTTCACCCATGAACATGTAAACTGACCGAAGGAGTCAGTCTAGGTGGGAAAGTAGTATCTTTAGACTTATTGGTATATTCCATCAGAAGAAGAGCACAACTCTTTTCCACTGTGAGGTTATACAAGGACATTTCTACATGAACCCTGTGGCTGAGTTTTCTGGGATGGGCAAGTTACCCTTTCCCTTCCTAACTTTTGCCACGGCATTTGTTGAGACATCTCTGTTACCCGAGCGTGTCTCTCCTCCTGGCTCTGGTATGAAGCCTCCTCAGCTATTAAAAGAAGAGCTTAGACTGAGGAGAGTGTCCCGGGTACATGTAGAGTGAAAATGCTTTCACTCTTTCAATGTTCTAATGAGTAGTGAAGCCCTCTCTTCCCGTTCTGCTGTGTCTCAATGCAGTGAAGCAGGGATTCTTTTCGAATTTTTTTTAAAGCCACATTGTCTTTCGTCCAAAATAAAACTGAGGGGGAATCCAAGTACATGAAACAGATCACAGAGAGCTCTTGCGGTGGAAGTGAGGGGTGGGGCTGTGGGTGAAGAATCCTCCCCCCTCCCTCCCCTCCCTCTCGCAGCCCCCAGAGCACCTCTGAAGCGTCCCTAGAGCTCTGGGGAGCACAGTCTGAACCCACAGAATTACAGGATTGCTTGACAGAGCAGAATGGAATTCACTTTCTAAAATCTACCCGCTTTGAAGCAAACCTGGATTATAAGCTTCTCAAGGGCCAGGAGTATCTGGCGCCTATTGAGAACACCAGTGTGTGTTATGAAAGGAATTAAATGAGTTCAGCAGTCTGTTCTCATTTCAGAGACCCGCGTGGCTTTGCAGGTCCTGGACACATCTCCCTGAAGACCTTCATCATCTTTTAAGGCCACGGAGTCCCTGACTGCTCAGGGACTATAGAGCATGTGCTTCTGTGGCCTTTGCATCAGAGTGATTTGTGACTTCTCAGGTGGAACTGCCAGTGATATAATTAACATTTCAAAACTTTGCAACCACAAATTTAATTTCTTTTGAACATTTGGGGGCATTTAAACAGTAGCTTGAGTATTAAATTTGCACTTATGGGAATTGGGGAGGAGGGACATGGGGTAGGGGAGAAAGAGGGGAGAATTTCCCAAAACTGTATGAAAAAAGGATGGAAAACATTGTTGAGTTTTTGCTTAAAAAACAAAACAAAACAAAACAAAAACTTTTTTTTTTTTCTTCAATTGAAATACTGCTTTAAAGCATTGGCAGGCTTACAGAAGTGAAATGAAAAACAAATCCCACAAAAATCCTGGAGTACCATAAAAATAATGAATAAAGTAGTGCAAAATGCTTTGATTTCAGTAATATTTTTCAATAAAGCTGGTGCATTCCAAACAGATTGTGTTTATCTTGAAAGAGGCCTCTGCACCATGGCTTAAGAGTTTACAAAAAATCTGGTGGTCTTGGTTGTGATATGATAATTAAAAAGTACTCACATGGTGAAAAAGGCATGGGCTTTAAAAGTGGGCTGACCTGGGTTTGAATCCCTCCTCTCTTTCATATTACATGGGCCTTTTTAAGTAAGTGACCATCCTGTCTGGGTTGAGTTTCCTCACCTGTAAAAATTGAAGAATAATTCCTGTTTCAATGGGAAGTTTACATGTGTGAAAGCTGCTGAGAGGGTGTGTGGGCACTAGGACCGAGCTTGTTTGGGTAAAGATGGTAATTCTGTATTTGTGTCCAGAGCATTGCAAGATGTCTATAGTATCACACAAAGCTCATATCCCAACAGCACAGGAAATTACAGCTGTGTCCTTGTTCTTAGTTTCAATGGCATTTTTTACTGGAGAAAGCTTGAAAACTAAAGATGGATTTTAAGAAGGAAAAGAAATCACCCACAATCCCAATAAAAGATTGGTGTGTTTTTCTATGTCTATATATAATTTTTCTTTGGTCAATTTACATTTCTTGGCAAGAAAAGAGGCTTATTCATTGAGATTTTCAAATATATTAGAATATGATTTTACATACTATTCTAATTTCTTAGAATACTATTTTTATTAGTACAAGAGTAATGCATGTGCATTAAATTTTTACAGAGAGTGAAGGCACAAGAAGAAGAAATGAAAATATCACCAATGATCTCAATTCACAGAAATAGTCACTGTTGACATTTAGTTGTATATCCTTCTGGTCATTTAAAAAAATTATATATATATATAACACTTTATACAATATATCAATATATATAATTTTCTTCCAGTTTTATTGAGATCTAATTGGTATATAACATTGTATAAATTTAAGTTGTACAACATAATGATTTGATATATTATATATTGTGAAATGATTACCACAATAAGTTTAGTTAACATCAGTCACCTCACATGGTTACAAATTTGTTTTTCTTATGATGAGATATATAAATTTAAATTTTAAAACTTAAATTAGGGACTTCTTGAGTAATCACTAATACAGACTACTTTCTTTGGATGAATATTTCATTGAGAATCCTTTCTACATCATTAACTTTTCTTGTGTGTCATAATTTTTAATAGTTGATATTATTTCATTGTTATATATCATAGTTTATTAATTCCCTATTATTAGTTAGATTTCAGTATTTTATTATAATAGACAATTTTTTGGTGAGCATCCCCATAGCTAAATATATGTTATATCCATGATAGGTTTTTTAAAATAAATTTCTGGAAGTGGAATTTCTAGTGGACTTGCATGCACATTTTTAGGTCTTTTGCCAACGTGCCCTCCAGCAAGGCTATACCAATTTATCCTTCCACTAGTAATACATGAAAGTACCTGCTTCCGGGCAGAAATAGAGACACAGATGTAGAGAACAAACGTATAGACACCAAGGGGGGAAAGTGGCGGCGGGGGTGGGGAGGTGGTGTGGTGTGATGAATTGTGAGATTGGGATTGACATGTATACACTGATGTGTGTAAAATAGATAACTAATAAGAACCTGCTGTATAAAAAAATAAATAAAATTCTAAAATTCAAAAAAAAGTACCTGCTTCCTTGTACCCTTATGTTTATTATACTAGTAATAACAAAAAGAGGAAAGCTTTGTTAATTTGTCAAAACTTTTTGTACCTCATTGTAATTTACATCTTATATTAGTAGTATATATTTTCTATTTTGCCTTATCTTCCATATCTTTTACATATTTTCCTTTTTCATACTGGTTTGTTGTAGTAAAGCAAACATACAGAAAATGAATAAAGTACATTAATTAAGAGTACAGATAGATTAGTTTTGACAATTGTACAAATCTGTATAAACACCCAGATTAAGGTAAAAAATATTTTCGACACTCCAGAGTAGAATAGAACCTCCATTGATCTATTTGTCTAATCTTGTGGTATTGTCACATTAAAAAAAACATCATATACCCAGGAATGAATCTTTAAAAAGGTGTGCAAGACCTCTACTCTGAAAACTACAACACGTTATTGAAATAAATTTTAAAAGGTCTGAGTTAATGGACAGATACACGATGTTCATGGATTGGAAGACTCTATGTCATTAAGATGTTGATTCTCCCAAATTCATCTATAGATCAAATGCCATCCCAAACAAATTCTAGAAAGCTTTCTTTTTCCCCTGTGGATTCAACAAGCTGATTCTAAAATTTATATGGAAATTCAAAGGCCAAGAAAAGTCAAGGCAATCTGGAAGAAGAAATGCAAAAGTGGACTTATACTACCAGATATCAGGACATTAGAAAATGAGAGTAATTAAGACAAAGGAGTATTATGTGTAAAAGACTTGAACAGACATTTCAAAAAAAGGATATTCAAATGGCCAGTAAACATACAAAAAGGTTCTAAACTTTATTAGTCCTCAGGAAAATACAAATTAAAACCACAGTGTGATACCACTACAAACTCGCCAGAATGACTAAAATTAAAGGCAGGCATACTATGTGTTGGAAGGATGTGGCAAACTGGAACCCTCAGCTACTGCTGACAGGAACGTAAATTGGTACAGTCACTTTAGAAAATGGTTTGACCGCAGCCATTTAATTTAAACATATGTCTACCTATGATGCAACAATTCCATTTACATATTCAGCTGAAATGCACACATATGTTCACCAAAAGACAACCTTCATTAATGAAATGTCCACCAGCAGTAGAATGGCTGAATTGCAAGATATTCATACAATGGCATATTATTTGGCAATGAGAGTGAACAAACCACAACTACAAGCAAAAACATAAGGTTCAACAAAAGAAGCCAGACACAAAAGACTCCACACTGAATGATTCCACCTATACATGTAAAATTCTAAAATGGGCTAAACTAACCTATGGTGTTAGGAGTCAGGAAAGTGGTAACACTTTGGGGATATGCAGTGGCCGTTGGGGCATGATGAGGTTCTGAGCTGGTGGGCATGTTCTGGTCTTAACTAGGTACTTACTATAAGGGTGTTTTCTTTTTGAAAATTCATTGAGCTGTGTACTTATGATTTGGGTACTTTAAATTTTGTATATTTCACCTCAATGACCAATGTTGTATAATCTTTTTGCTTTGTGTTGCTGAGGAGAATTTTGAGACCAGACAGGTTTTCCTTTCTTGGGTGAGATTATAGAATTTTCCCTAACCTAAGACTAAAACCTAATTATCAGAATATTTCTATATATTGGCTATTTTAATTAATATTGCCTGATCTTCAGGGAGCCCTTTTTATCTAAAGACTTATTTCTTCTTCTTCTTTTTTTAAGTTTTATAAAGTTTTCTTCTATTACTTATTAGATTACTGTATCTTCCATCTCCATCTTTTTTTTAATAATTTTTTTTAATTTAATTAATTAACTTATTTATATATTTTTTATTTTTGGCTGTGTTGGGTCTTCGTTTTGGTGCGAGGGCTTTCTCTAGTTGCGGCAAGCGAGGGCCACTCTTCATCGCGGTGCGCGGGCCTCTCACTGTCGCGGCCTCTCTTGTTGCGGAGCACAAGCTCCAGACGCGCAGGCTCAGTAGTTGTGGCTCACGGGCTTAGTTGCTCCGCGGCATGTGGGATCTTCCCAGACCAGGGCTCAAACCCATGTCCCTTGCATTGGCAGGCAGATTCTCAACCGCTGCGCCACCAGGGAAGCCCCATCTCCATCTTTCTGGCTATCTACATTGACATTCTTGATACATGATAACTGAATCTATTGAATTTTTTTTTTAATTCTTTCCTTTTAAAATGTTCATCTCTTTAGGACTTCCCTGGTGGCGCAGTGGTTAAGAATCTGCCTGCCAATGCAGGGGACACGGGTTCGATCCCTGGTCCGGGAAGATCCCACATGCTGCAGAGCAACTAAACTAAGCCCTTGCACCACACAACTACTGAGCCTGCTCTCTAGAGCCTGCAATCCACAACTACTGAAGCCCGTGTGCCTAGAGCCCATGCTCCGAAACAAGAGAAGCCACCGCACTACACCAAAGAGTAGCCCCCGCTCGCCGCAACTAGCGAAAGCCCATGCACAGCAACAAAGACCCAGAGCAGCCAAAAAAAAAAAACAGTTCATCTCCTTATTCTGGGAAAATTTCTTGGCCTTATTTTGTATGTCACTGACTTACAATTTTAAAAGTATTCAAAAACTGCTACTTGTTGCTTTCAATTCAGAAATTGTGCTTCCCATCATTTAATAGAATTTCCTGATCTCTGATGTTCTTTTTAACTTATCACTTGCTCTTGATATGGTGTTGAGAACACAAATTGGATAATTCCTAAAAACTTCTCCGCTTCTTGCAGTACCTATTTCTTAGGAAAGTATTTTCTCTGATCCCTCAGAGTGGTCCTCTCTTTTTGCGCATCAGAACCTTTTTGTAGAGACACTCAAAAAAGGGAGCTAAGATGGGTTCTGTTATTCCATACATCTTTACTGTATATTCGCCAGTCCTTCCCCTAGGTCCTGAAGATATAGCAGTGAACTCTCTAGAAACCGTCCCTGTTCTCATGGTTCTTATATTCTAACAGGGAAGGCTGACATTGAACAAGTGATTACACGTATGATGCATGGTGTACAGGTAAAGGGCAGGATCTGACAAGAGAGGAATGTAATCTAGTCTTGGTGAGCGATACATAGAGTCTTCTGGAAAGACTTCCTAAGAGAGTGATGTTCAAAATAAATGGCAGTTAAGGAGAGGGTGAAGTGAAGGCCTCCTTCAGTACAGAGTTGCTGAATAGCTGGTGGGGTTTCTCGAGCTGTGCTCTGTTTTTTGTCCTTTCTACTTTTAATGTATATGAATGTGTCACATGTATACATGCCAAGGCAGGCAATTCATGGGATAGGATGTTGTCTTGAACCTGAAAATATTAGCCGCCTGGGATCACAAGCCCAATTTGAAATCCCTTCCCATCAACGGTCATGAAAGACCTCTGTGGTGGTCAGTAGTATGTTATATAACAGTGGCCAGGACTCCAGCTCCTCTCCAAAGCTATGGAGGACCTGGGACCCTGACACCTTGACAGATGTCTTCCTCCAGCATTGACCCATCTGCTGTGAGGGTACCGAATCCTCTCTTAGGTGATCTGCTTAAGGGACGAGATTTCGGTGTGCACTAATATGCAAAATGCAGTGAACACTTGGGAGGAAATTCCATGATTTAGTTGCACAGCTGGGCCACATTATGGGTTAAGTACAATGCCGTGGGCTGGCCTGGAAGCTTCAGAACCAGGTACAATATATTTCTTTTGGAAAGTAGGTTGTGTGGTCCAGACAAACTTTGGGAAGCCAGTGCACTTGGGACCTGGACACTTCCTGTAATGCAGGAATATTTTCACACTGAATCTCTTATTTTCATATATTATGTGAAAGACCGTACACAAAAATAGTCTATGAGGGTCATGGGATTGTAGATGTTTCTCCCCCACTGTTTTCTAGACAGATGGTACTAAATTATGTCTAGAATTCAAATATAAAAAAATTCACTTGACATTGAGACATTATCACTGCTTCTGTTTCTTTAAGCCCCTTTTGGGACAGAGAAGCTTTTCCAGTCTCCTGAGCCAGACCTTCCTGTGTCCATGGGAACGACCAGCATTTCTGGGTGCAGGACTCAAATGTGTTCAAGAAGGAGAATGAGGACACATTCCAGATCTGGCAACAGAGGGAACGTTGACACCAGCTTCTTTTCCATGCATGCAGCCCGTTGAGAGCTGATGGAATTTAGGGAGGCTGGCAATGTGGGATTTGATCTTTGCAAATATGGATCATGAAAAATGTTAACTCCAGTCATAGATAGGAAACTCACTCTCCAACTTCATGAACCTGAACTTCAATAATTAATGGGCCAATGGCATCCTGGAGAATATACGGTGGCCCTGAAACTCAGTCAGTATTGAAGAAGAGACAGTCAGTGTCGTTAGGATTCATAGAAAGAGCAAACCCTCCTGCTGTCATTCCCTAGGCAAACATTGCTGAGAAAGTCAGCAGATGGGAAAGGGAGAGTTAAAAATCACTCTACGTGATGCTGACATCCTAACTTTGTCTATTGGGTTCATTGTGTGGCTGGTTGGCCTTGGAGAGCTTTCCAGGAAGTTCTGTTGCCCAAACATAGATGGGAGACGGGGTGTTACTGATATACAATGAAGACCCGGGTGGGACTTGGTTCCGCGTGCTTTAGGAGACCTCTCAGCCAAAATGAGTAGCCGTGCCGGGTGGTGGGCTTGTGAGAAGCTCTACTGCTGATCAGGCTGAGTGTCAGCCCAAAACCAAACTCACAGTCCAAAGAGAATCTGAGCCTGCTGTAGGCTCTCCCCGGCTCACATCCAAACAGAAGTGGGACAACCCTCCTTTCAGGCAGGAGCTCTAGTCAGGTCCCCCAGTTTTCACAGGAGGACATTAGTGGATCTTTTCCCTGCTCATCTGATGGTTAAAACACGTATCTGTGGACCCACTGGAAACCCGGAATGGCAGGTACCTGACAGGGAAGAACAGGTCAAGTTCACTGACACTCATCTTCAAACTTATGCTAAAGGACATAATACCTAGAGCAAAGTATCTCACGGGTGTGTGATTCACCCTAAAACACCCTAAACGATGCTGTCAGATGGAACATTCTGATGGAAGTTTTCTACATCTGTGTTGTCCAGTGCAGTAGCCACTGGCCATGAGTGGCTTTGAGCACTTGAAATGCGGCTAGTATGACTGAGAACTGCATTTTAAATTTAATTTAATTTAAATTAATTTAGATAGCCACAGTAGCAGTGGCTACTGCATTGGAGAGTACAGCTCTAAAATCTACTCCTAAATTAAGGCAGATCTGCACAGGCTCTTGAGTGTGTGATTAGAAATTACTGAGCTTTGATCCCTGGTCTGGGAAAATCCCACATGCTGTGGGGCAACTAAGCCCGTGCGCCACAGCTACTGAAGCCTGAGCACCTAGAGCCCGTGCTCTGCAACAAGAGAAGCCATCGCAATGAGAAGTCCGCGCACCGCAACGAAGAGTAGCCCCTGCTTGCCGTAACTAGAGAAAGCCTGCATGCAGCAACAAAGACCCAACACAGACAAAAATAAAAATAAATAAATACATTTATAAGAAATTACTGAGCTTTACTTAGGTTTATTTTTACTTCATAAGTATAATCATATCTCTCTCTCTGCATTCCTTGCTGGAAAATTTGTATCAAAATCTGAGACCCGGTTTGCAAACATGGAAGGCTCTAAGGCATCCACGTCACGTTTTAGCTTCATTCTTGTCTTGGTCAAAAATTCTCTTTTGAAGTGGAGGGACAAGCCGTGTTGGCTGAAAATTACTAAGCTTGTCTGGCAGTGAACTGGCTGAGACTGTGCACCACCCCCCTATAATTTCCCATCTCCAGTGGGAGGAGTTCTATCAACTTAACTGGCCAGAGTCATCCCTCCATCAGAAGGGGCTGCAGGTCTCTAAGTGCTGGGTAGTGGCATTTCCCAGCAATTTCTGTAAATAGTTGGCATCCTAAACTCAGTAATCTGTTTGTCCCCAAGTTCTATAGGACCATTCCCATGCTCACGTGGTAAGAGGCAGACCAGCGGAAGCCAGCTCTCCCCTGGAATGCAGACCCACTATGTGCTCAGCAGCCTTGCCCAAGCCCTGGCACTCTTCCCTATGGAATGATGAGAGGAAAGGAGGTGAGACTGAACCTCTTCTTGTGGACCCTCACTTTGTAAATTCCTCACCGCCACCCAAATCCCTTTCTTTATCTCATATGGTATCATGTTGTTGTAGTATTTTCTATCCCTTCACTATATCCACCCCGTTTTCTCTCTTAATTAAATCATTTTATCTTGTTAGGATGTATCCAATTTTTCAAGCTGCATTATACTCTTCAGGAAATAAGTCAACAAGACACCATTTAAATGAATCAAAATAAATAAAACATGGCAGGACGGGTTCCCGCTCACCTGGCCACCAACACTGCACTTCTGGGAGGCTGGCTGTCTTCATGTAAATATTAGGAGGGGGGTTGCTACATTTCATAGCTTATCACTCAAGGCTGAGAAGGAGTCATAGGCTATTCTAGTACAAAAAGGCACAAGAACTATTCTTTCCAGCCTAACCTTTCCATTAGCTCGGAGGCAAGGCATCCTGAGAATTCTCCACTTTTCCCCGCTTCCTTCTGCAGGGTCTTGATGCATGAGTGGCGGGGATGGGAAGGCAAGAGTTAAAAAGAACCAAAAAGATGGTCATGGAGGAGAGAGAGGGCCTGAGAGAGAGGAACTGGGGGAATTCTCTGTGTTCACTGAGGGGCCAGTGACATCTTCATGGTCTAGGAGTCAGGCCCAAATCCCCACCAATCCACGGACTCTCTGGATTGAATTACATTGCTTGAATCAGAAGTAAAGAACTAATAGAATATTCTTTGGGATTCTGTGCTTGCTCTTGCCTGGCCGTGAGAGGAAGCTGCCTACCTCTTCTTTGCCCATCCATCCTTCCAACCACCTCCAGCCATATTTCCATGGCATTTAGGAAGAGTTAATAAATGCTGGCTCTTATGATTGTTGTTTGTTACATTTTGTCCATTTCAGTGTCTGTCATAGGTGAGGCCATTGCAGACCTCCTCTTCCAAGAGGCCAGGATGGGAGTGCTAGGGACCACATGTGAGACCACGCTATGAATATCTAGCCTCAAATGAAAAATGCAAGACTTTCCATTTCTTCCTATTTTCTCTAATCATTCCTGCTTCCCAGTCAAAAGAGAAACTGTTTAGAAAAATCAGGCCACAATTACCCCCGAGAGAAAATATGTTTTGAGTCTAGTGAAGGCCTTTGCTGAGTGACATTAATTATACTCATTTAGGTTTGACATTATTAATTAACCTTCTCAGCTGTTTATATTGTAGCCTTTTATTAAAACAAAATGATTAAAACAAATAATTAAAGAATATTACTACCACCTTAAATGTGTACATCATTTTAAGCTTACCAAAGGCTTTTATCCACAATCTCATATAACACACACAGATTCTACAATGTGAATATGGCAAGGCTTATTCTTTCTTTTTTCATTTTTACATTTTGGTAAAATATACATAATATAAAATTGCTCATTTTTAGCATTTTAAAGTGTACAATTCAGTGGCATTGAGAACATTTACAACATTGTGCAACCATCACCACTATCCATCTCCAGAAATTTTTCATCATCCCAAACAAAAACTCTATACCCAGTAAACAATAACTCCCCATTCCCTCCCCTCCGCTCCCCCAGACCCGAGGAACCTCTAGTCTACTTTCTGCCTCTATGATTTTGACTATTTCAGGAACCTCACGTAAATGGAGTCATGCAATATTTGTCTTTGTGTGGCTTCTTTCACTCAGTATAATGTCTTCAAGAGTCATCTACGTTGTAGCATAGATCAGGATCTCATTTCTTTTTAGGGCTGAATAATATTCCATTGTACGTACACACCACATTAGTTCACCCATTCATCCATTGATGGACATTTGGATGGTTTCTACTTCTTGACTATTGTGAGTGGAGCTGACGTGATCATCGAAAAGCCTCATTCTTCTTTGACCAAGGTGGCTAAGTGATCCACCGAGTCTTGTGGAGGTAGAGCTCAGTGTCCAATCCTGACTGCATGTTAGAACGGCCTGGGAGTTTGAAAACAACAAACAAACCACACTGGACGACCAGGATGGCAGATTCTCTGGACGTGCAGCCTGGATGGAGCAGTTTAAAGAGCCTCTAGGTGATTTTTCTGTGCAGGTAGAATTGAGGGCCACGAAGCCCATAGCACAGGACCTCCAGGCCAAGCCACTCACGGACGTTTCCAGGCTTTCTCCTTTGGGTCTTCTCTCTCTCTTTTATTAAAGCCACCTATCACGATCAGTGCACCAAAGTAGATCCTCTTTATATCATTTTAGCCCATAATTTGGAGCAGGAAAAATAAAACAAAAATTTTTTAATTCAAAATTCAAGCAAAAAAACAAAAACAAAAAAACCCCCAGCATATGCTCAACAGCGTGAAGCCAAATGCTGGTTTGTTGGCTAAATATATGGACCTATTCGTTTCTTGCATTTTAATCATCTCGTTTTAATAACACACCACAATACAAACAATTGTGCGGGTTAATTCAGCTCTGTTTAAGAAGTCTTGTTCTGTACGCCAAAGCTTGTTGTTCTGTCTGGTTAAATGCTCATGCATTAAAATGCTAATAATTAAACTGTTACGACTGACTAATGAACTCTGCCAGCGATAAATGATGGTCTTGTTAGATTCACCGCTCAGCAAGCCTCCTTTTGTACTGAGAAAGTTAAAGGTTAAAGTGCTCTTGAAACCAGTGAGTGGATCTAGAAGCAATTACAATTTTTCCTTGAAACTAATAGTTACTACAATAATGGTTCAATTCCAACCCAGTAAGAGTAAAAAAGACCAAAAAAAAAGGGGGGGATGGGGTTTGAGGGAGAATGACGCTGAGCTCTATTCATGGAGAAGGAGGTGCTGCTTTCTTTAGCCCACAGGGCAGGTGGTATGGTTTTTCAGATGAAAGTCTGCTGAGTTAACAGACATCCTTCCTAGAACCAGTCTTCCCAAGAATGCAGACAGGAATGGTGATTTTTCAGGACACAGCAGCAGGTGACCCAGCGTCATGAGTACTATTTAGAGCATGATGGTTAAACAAGGCAGGAAGTTTCTCCCTGATTCTCTGTGTGATTTGGGGGAAGTTGCTTAATCTCTCTGGACCCCAATTCTCTCATTCTTAAGAGCAGAAGAATAATTACAACTCTCTATGGCAAACATTTGCTTTATCCTGCTGAGTAGTTAGTTCTCATTTTTCCATTCAGAGCCTCCAAGCCAAGCCTTGCTCCTGGGCTCTAGGGTTCACAGGGTTTGGGGGGGGGGAGTTGATTCCAACCCCCCAGCTCCAGGGGTGAGCATGTGACCACGCCTGGCCAATCAGAGCCTCACATCCCTGTGGCCTCAACAGGGCCCAATCAGAAACAGTCAGAGCAAATCCTGGGGCTCCGGCCAGAGCAATCCAGAAAGCAGTGCACCCTTTACAGTGGACTTGAACCTAGAAGGCTGTGAGCCTGGAGCTGCCGGGGCCACTGCAGCAGAAGGCCTTCCAGACAAAAACAGAGCTGAGTAGGAGAGGCAGATTCTTGAGGAGCTGGATCCAGACTTACCCAGAGATTTTTCAGTGACTTGAGCCAGAATTTCCCTTGTGTCCCCCCCCTTAAGCCATTTTGAGCTGAGTTTCTGTTGCTGGCCAGGAGTTTTTTCCTCATGGCTGAGGAGCGAAGGTAAAGCTCAGGCTCAGCCCTGCCTCCTGGGGCGGCCCCTCTGGAGGTTCCAGTGTGATGCCAGCTTCTCCCTTTGTCAGCGTCACAGGGCCCTGAGCATCGCCTGGGGCCGACTTTGCAGTTATAGGAGCTTTCTGTCTCCAGCAGGGCTGGGAATTCCTCAAGCGCAGGGTGACCGTACCCACCTCCCATGTGCTCTTCCTCAGATCCTTAAAGCCACGGGCAAGGTGAGCTTGACTTGGTCAGCTGTGGCAAAGACGCAATACTGCCAAAATTCCACAGTGACAATAGAACCAGAAGGCAGGGCTGGGCATGGAAAAGCCTAAAGGCATTCAGGGCCTTCCCATCTGGAGACACTGTGCCCTTTTCTAAACATGCATTTTTTTTCTGGAGGAAGAAATGGAAGAGTCTGCTGGAAAAAAAAAAGTCAACCAAGATCATGAACTCAATTCATTTGCAAGTTTCCTTAGCCATTCAGCTTGATCTTCGGACTCAAACTTAATGGTGGTCACAATTAACCAACCCGCAAGGTTTCTCCAAGCGTTTGGTGAGAGCGTGTGTTTGGAAGGATTATGGAGAGAGCAAAGCTTAGGATCTCAAGTCAGAACACTATCCAGCAGGTCATACATACAGTGACATACAGCAGGTCACTGCGCCTCTCTGAGACGCCTCATCTCTAAGATGAGGATAAAATCCTTGTCCTGGTATCAGGGGTGCTGGGGATAAGCGGGACCATAGGAAGGATAGTTACCCGTTTGCATGGAGATCTCTAGTTTCCATAGAGCTTTCACACCTACCTTTGTGTTGGGCAAAAGTCATGTAAATGAAAAGCATGATACAAATATAAGAGGATTATTATATTCCCTTAAATTCTTTCCTGGTCATTTCATGTCTTCCTCGCCTCCCTAAAAAGTTAATTCTGTTGGTAAATATTTACTGAGCATCTATTACTATGTGTGCAGTCCTTTGCTACGTGCTGAGGATACAGCCATGAAAACAAGGATGTGGTCTCGAGAGCTTTTATGGAGCTTATAGTCTAAAGGGGGGACCTACCAAAAAAAATCCTACAGAAAAATAAATGTATAATTACAAATGTGATGAGTCCTATGATGGAAAAGAGGGTTTTCCTATGATGGAGAGGGTTAAGAGAGTCAAAGGGGTCTCTGGAGAGTTGTGGAGGGGAAGGCAACTGAGAGATCTCTGAGAATGTAAGAGTTGGCTTGAGACCTGCAGAAGAATTCAAGTTGGGCCCCCAGTGGGCGAGAAGAGACGTCCAGGCAGAGGGAGCAGGAGAGAGGAAGCAGCTCTGGGATCCCTGAGGACAGAGCCTGGGTCTTCTTCTTTATACCCTGTCTCCTGCTCCACCACAGTCCTCCCTGCCGCCTCAACATCCAAGGCTCCTAGCCCAGCACGGGGCACAGAGCTGGCTTTTCAAGGAGAAGAACAAGATGATCATTAGGGCTATTTATCTGCAGACCCATTTTCTTCCTTCTGAGCCCAAGGTTGGTGGTGTTTCCCTCCTTGTTGAAGTTGGGCATGAACAGGTGACCTGCTCTGGCCAGTGGGGTGTGGACAGAAGTGATGGGGGTCACTTCCTGGCAGAGGCTTGAAGAAGGATGTTGGTTTTGCCACCTGCCCTCTGCTGCAGACCAGATAGGTTCCTCAGTGGAGGCTCTGCTGGTATCCTGAGGTGGGAACACAGAACAGACCCCCGCCAACCCAGATAGACATGAAGTAGGACCTAAAAATAAACACTTGTGCTCAGCCACTGAGACTTTGGTGTGTTTTTGTGGTGACAGCATTGTACAAATTACAATACCATGGTACAAATTACAATATTATGATAATGATGTGAAATAAACATCATGAGTACTTCCTAAGAAGCACAAGTGAGGGTGGGGGAAAGTGAAACAGGGAAGGAGAAAAAGCCAACATGAAGGTATGTTATTGATGTCACTGTTGTAGAGCAATGAGGGCTCAACTGCCTGACCCTTGGAGCCCTCTGCCTGCTTTCTAGAATTTTCTGGCCATGGGACAGGACTCTGGAACACTCGTCCGCAGGACCTGCCCATGGCCCAGTGATGCTTACTCTTCCACAATTCCACACTGCACCTGCAGGTGGGCTCAACAGGATCCCTTGACTTTGGAGAAGTTTCCAAAGCAGAAAAGGTAGAGACATTCAGTATGCCCTGGAGAGCACTCTGCTAGCTGGCATAGAACTGTCTGCTGCTTTTGGTGAAATCAGAGTTGGTATCAGACACAGCCTGAGGGGCTGTGACATAGGACTCAGAAAGCATGTGCTACAGAGTCCACCAGCTGCATTACTGTCCCTTCTTCCAGTTTGTGTTTTGAGAAGAGCTTAGGAGATGAGGTCACATAGCACTGAAGATGCAGCTCCAAGTGTAGACCATGAAAGGCTAGGAAAAGATGCTGCTTTGGGGACTAAGTTAGGTAAGTTGTGATTCACCTCTTCCAAGAAGCCCTCCAGGATTCCCTCTGCGAAAGTACCCTTGCCCTCTTCTAAACCTCTCTCTGAACTCTCTTTTTGTCCCAAGTAGAACTATCTGTTCTGCCCATGATGCCCACGAATCTCCCTCATGTCTGGACTCACACCAGATTCATCTTTGTGGCCTCGCTGTGTCCAGCATAGTGCTGGAACATAGCAAACACCCAATAGTTATATTTTTTTATATTTATAACATATATATATATTTTTTTAAAATAGTGACTGAAAATTACAACCAGAATGACAAGTGTTATCAAGAGTGAAAGTAAAGTATAACTTACTGCACTAAATGGTATGCAGAATGAGTACTGAGCATCAGTACTTCAAGTGCTCAGTTTTTAATATGACAAATGAGTTTCCTTAACTTACTGAATCTATGTTGGATTTACAGCAACACTCCTCACAAGCGATAATATAACTAAACTACTAAACTACGTTTTTTTTTTATTGTGGTAAAAGTCACATAATATAAAACATACTATTTTAACCATATTTAATTGTATAGTTCAGTGGCACTAAGTACATTCACATTGTTGTGCAACTCAAAAAAAAAAAACACAAGAGTTATATTTTTTGAGTGAATGGACAAGGGCATTTCAATTGGCACCACTGGGATTGTCCACTTTTTTTTTTTTTTTTGGTGAGGGTCATTGACCACTAATCATAAAAACAGTAAATATTTATTGAGGTTTTACTGGCTTGTGTTAGAAAATACTTTTACAGCCATCATTTATATTCCACTGATAATAAACCTGAGGCTGAGGGGGTGAAGTATCCCAAGGTCCCATGGCGGGAAGTAGCAGAGCAAGGATTTGAACCGAGGGAGCTGACCCCAGTTTGAGGTCTCATCTCTCTCCCAGGCTGCACTGAAAGGGCACCAGGAGAAGATGGGGAGACTCAGCTGATTCCTAGGTCTGTTTAAGTCTCGAAAGAACCCCCTCCCCAGCTGGCATCATTTGGCTAAAGTTGCATTTTCGATCTTGTTTTGTGACCCTACTGTGGTGCATCATCTCTGTGTAATGAATGGGAGCAAGGGGGGAAGCCTGAGCCCCCCTCTCTTCTCTGGGGGTCACAGCCACCTGCTGACAGCCCGCTTCCTCCTGAGAAGCCTGGCTTCGTGTTCGTGACCTCTTCCTCAGAGAGAAGTAAGCAGAGAGGGAGAAATGGGATGCAAGGTTTACACAACTCAAAACCATATAGTTTATATCTTCTAGTGGATTCCTCCTAACAGCCTGATCTTCCTCACTCCACTTTCTCAGACTGGGACCCCCCAGATCAGGCCAAAGCCTTCTGTGAAATTCTTCACTGACGATGGGTACATCTTCTTTGTGACATTTGACATAATTGCAATTTTACATTGGTTTTCATGATTCTTTAATTCATGGTCTCCTTCACAAAACCAAAAACCACAAGGGCAGGAACCATGACTGTTATCCATCCTTCTATCCACCTATCCATCCACCCAAAACAAATATTTTGAGTGCCATCCATGTGCCAGGCGCTGATCTGGCCACTAGGGAAATTACAGTGAATGAAAGAAAATGTCTACATGTACGCAGCATTTTGGTGGGTGGAGAGAGACGATAAATGAGAAATCAAATACATGTAGAACATGTCCAGGATAAGTGCTATGAAAAAAAAAGTAAAGAAGTGTGGTGGTCAGTGGTAGAGTGATGGGCAATGGGGGCTCCTTGCCCAGGACTTCAAAGAAGCCTACAGATTTGTCTCCCAGAATTTTCTTCCAAAGGACAGGGCAGTCACCATCCCCCAGCCGGCAGCTGGACAATTTTCTACTGAGACCCCTGGGCTCCTGCTTCTGTCCCCTGCTTGGGAAAGAAACAAGTGAAAAGAGAGAAATAGGGAGTAAAATTTCCAGTATCCAGCAAAGGGCCTGACATTTAGTGAGCACTCAATATTAGACGAACAAATGCACAGATGGATGGATGTGTGGTTGAAAGGGTACTGTCATGGAGAAATTTGGGGATGGGCTGGAGGCTGAGGACAGTCCTGAACCCATCCAGAGGAGAGGTGGGCTTTGGGAGTGTGGGTGCCTCATACTGACATTTGCCAACTGCCCATGAAGGATCCTCTGGGGAAGATGAGACGGGCCCACGTGGCACCTACGGGACTCTCTGAGTCTCCTGAAGCCCCCCTTCTCCCCCTCTCCTGGAATGAAAGGCAAGTCAACCTGATCCCTAGGTCAGTGTCCTGAGCCAAAGCCTTGAAGCAAAGGGTGGGGTCCTGGGGTGAGGCTCAAACCCAGGTGACCACAGGAATTCCTCTTCCTGGATCCACTCAAGTGCAACAAAGGCTCAACTGGCAGCTAAAGTAAGTTAATAAGAAAGTCGCATTGTGTACCTAATGAATTTTTTAAATCAATTATGAAACAGTCTCATTGGTCATTTGTTAACATCTTGAAACATCTTGAAACCTTTACAAATTAATTTGACTGTATTAAAAAAAACCTCTCACAGTCTGTTAACTCCATAAATGTGTTTTAAATTTGTTTTTGAATGCAACAACAAGCTGTGTATGTGTTTGTGTGTGTGTATGTGTGTGTGTGGTTCAGAATGACCATTCCCAGATATGCTGCTCTGCATGTGAATGGGGTGCCCTGGCCCATTCACAGAGGCTGAGTGTTTCACTGTCAGTGTCAAGTGACAGTCCCGTCCAGGGGAGTGGCAGCGCTGGTACAGCTGCCCCCGTGTTTCTGACCGTCCTGGGCCAGCAGGGTGGCACCTCTGGAGATGCTGCTTAAAACTGCCACCCAGCCTAGGGCCAGCTCTTCTCCTGGGGCAGAGTTAGTGGCTGATGACTGCGGTAAGCGGCAGTGAGAGAGAGGGTCGGGTGGATGCAGCCATCCTGAACCCCAGAAGGCAGAGGGACACGGGAATCAGAGCTGGGAGGCCTAGCTAATGAGGGGGACACGGAGGCGGGCCCCCAATGCCAGGCTGCCTGGCGAAGCTGACAGCGGTCCTATTTCAGTGAAGTGCTGTTCTCTTTTAAGCCGGTGACATGGGAACAAATCAATAAGAGGGGGCTTTGCAAGACCCATGAAGCAAACTTCTCTGCCATTTTAGCTTCAGCCAGGTCCATGCCTGAGTTGTTTCAGGCACCCTGTTTGGAGAATGATGCCCGCATCCTGGAAAGAGGCCAGGGGAGGCAACAGTCACTTGGGAGTGTTGAAAGGCAGGATTAAAGGAGCTAAAAGTATTGAGCATTTGGAGGGGGGAAGGGACAGAGGGCCGGGATGTGGACAGTTGGGGACAACTTAATGGCTCCCCACTTTCAAGTCTGCAGAAGGTTTTGTAAGCACATCACCAGTCTTATTTCCATGGAGAATAATGATGGGCTTTCTTTTGAAACAGGAGGGAATTAAGTTAGACCTGAGGAAGGCTGACTTGAAGTAAAGGTGATTTATCACAGAGATGATTCCCCCGACTGAGGGTGTAGAATCTGTCTCTTCCTGAGAACCTTTAAGAATCAAGCAGACATATCTGTTTTCTGAACAGTAGGTACAGTCTTCACCACAGAATGAAGTCTCATTCTGATCTGACGGTTTTCTTAAAAATTAAAATTTTCTTGTTCCCCATCTTATATTTCTACATAATCACATTTCTTATAGTGAAATATAGCTATGTTAAATTTGTATTTTTAATATTGTTTTTTATTTCTTCTGACTATATGCTTACTGTTAAGTAATTGAGAAAAACAGAAAAGTACAAAGCAGAAGAAAAAAATTGAGATAGTCACCGTTACACTTTCTTTTCTGGACACATAAATCTATAGAATTATTCCATCTAAAGGTTTGTACTTCGATGTTTTTTTAGCTTAACCCTGCTTCAAAATTATTTGTCCATGTCATTACAAAAACCTTCAAACTTTTCCCCACATTAAATAATGTATCTTTCTTGTTTTGTCTACAAATGAAATACAAAGTAATATAAAATTTAAGTATTTCGGAATTAATTACCTAATAGGAAAAAAGGGAAGGCACGGCCCTTCCCATAAAACTACCCATAGGAATAATGACTGTGAACAACTGGGGGTACATTTCATGACCCAAAGCATGTCTGATGACTTTATAATATCCCTTCAAGTGGATGTACTACATTTTATTTACTTCCCTGTTCCCATTGTTGAAGAGTTACATTTTCAGCTTTTCACTGAATCTCTGGTCTTCACTTATTCACCGTTTATGTGTTCATTTAATTTGTAACCGTTGGTGAGCTCCACGTGCAGTCTTCTAGGTCATGAGAATGAAGAACAGATGAACAAAACAGATGAAACCCATGACCTTAGGGAGCTTCCAGTTTAGATAAGGACACTTGACCATAAACAAGTAAACACAGAGCATGTGGGAGGTGGTATGTGCCCCGGAGAAAACTCCGCAGGGAAGGGGGCAGACTGTGCCCGGTGGGTGGGGCCGGCTGGAGGGGCTGCCATGCGGGTTCCTGGGCCTGGGTGGACGCTCAGCCCGCAGCTGAGCTAATGACCATGACCGATTTCCTCAGCAGCCCTGGGAAGGCTCGGCCCCTCGCTCCCTGATGCCCTCCTCCTTTCCCATGTCTGTTAGGGTTGAGTCTGGAGAATTCTACCTCACACTTTCTCCTCCATGTGAAAACTTCCCCGAAATTAAATTATCATCAGGTCTTTACTGTGCCCATTTTCTCACCTGCTCAGTACGCAACACAATTACAACAACCTGGGCTGATTGACAGAGACCAAAATCCCACGCGATGAGACAAGCCCCTCCCTCAGGACCCCAATTCTGCCTCCTCAGAAATGATCCCCCAGACTGGGCTTTCCACACAGCCTCAAAGCCTGCTTCTAGGCGGCCAGCTGGTGGTCGGGCCACCCCAGCCTTGTCTGGCTATCAAAGGACCCCTGGTCCGTGTGGGGAATGTGCTTCCACCAGCACCGTGTCCAGGCCACCCTGAGCCTCTGACAGGAGACACTGAAGCCCTTCAACCGGGTGACCAGGGAGGGGAGGTCCCAGCTGCCTGGCCCCAGATGCCGAGAAAGCGCCTGTCCGGGGCCTTCCCCTCGCTCAGCGACAGCCCTCAGCTCAGAACGCCGCCTGTTTGGTAACGGAGAATCACTTAATATTTCACTTAAAGTCACCCAATAATAAGTATGTTGGAACATTGAAAGCATCACCAATTTGATACTTTTTAGAATGCAAAAGTAAAAAGTTTTTGAAAGCATTTCGTGAGACAAGAATAAACGACAGAAAAGAAAAGCTGTCTCTATCACAGGGCCCATCCCAGCCCTCTCCTGAGTATCCAGTGTTCACTGGGCCTGAGGCCTCCCAAGCAGGCCCCTCCTCCTAACACATATGCACATACTAGGAGCTTTATTTGTCCTTTTCATGGAAATGGAATCCTACTTAATAAATATCTCTCAACCGATCTTGCTTTGAATTCTTAATGGCTCTACAAGTCAGTGAATCTGAATCTACCTCAATCTCTTTTTTTCAAGTTTCTAAGCACCCACACACATATAATTTGCATATTTAAGATTTTATTAATATGCTGATTTTGAGGGCAGGTGTTTTTTTTTTTTAACTTGCTTCCCTCCACTATTCCCCCACCTCCCACCTCCAACTCATGCTAATATCCTGTTTTCTGTCCTTCTATACCCTTTTCAGTGCTCACAGAATCATACAGAGATAAACAAATATAAACACATGTATAAGATGATACATCAATGAAATGCACCACTGCTCTTGCTTTTCTCACTCACCATGTTATGGAAATCCGTCCCCACCCCCCAAATCTGATAATGAAGTTCTCATTCACTTATAGTGGGCATAAGCCTGATTTATTTGGCCATTCTTCTATTGATGGGAATTCATTTAATTTTTAATTTTAATTTTTGGCTACTGCAATGTTGTGCTAAACATCCTTATGTGTTTACACGCAGATCCATATCTCTAGGTAATTGTGCTTTTACTTCTATGGAATAGATTCCCAGGAGTGAAAATTCTGAAACTTTGACGTGATTTAAGGTTTAAAAGGAAAAGTTCTAGGGAAGGAAAACAAATGATGCATGTGATGTAAGTCCCAAGCTAGGAGCTTCTGAGGTTGGGACATTTTCCGTGGTCTAATTTTCTACCCTCATTCCTAAATGGTTCAAAGTTTTCCTTCTGCCTTTTATAGATAGAGCAATGGGGCCCCCAGCCACTCACATTCTCCCTGAGCCTGGTAGGGGAGAAAAAGCACTGAAGTAGGGGCAGGGACCTCTTACTAGCCTTGTGATCTTGGATATTTACCCAGCTTTTCGGCACATTTCTTAGTCTCCCCATCTGCAAAGGAACCCAGCTGGTCTGGTGCTGAGAGCCAGGCCACTGGGGACACCCACAAGGAGGATGTGGGTGAAGGTTTGGGAAGGTGCAAGCACCAGGCCCTAGTAAGGCTCCAGTTTGAACTTGCTCCCGGAGGCCGTGGCAGGTGCTGGGCTACGACAGCCTTCCTCTCCTTCCCATACCTACTTCTATGGCCTCCCTGGAAGATACAGCTTCACTTAAAGTTTCTTTTCCTTGATGGAAAAATCATGCAATTGAGCAGAACAAGCAACCATACATTTTAGCCTCAACACATGAATGAGTCATGATGGATGAGAAGGAAAAACCACAGACGCTTAAGGTGGTTTAGAAAATGAAATCTTTGTTTGAAGCCGGCTGGTACAATCTCCACTTACTCATTTGGCCATGTTGTTTATTAACCATGTAGCTGGGCCAGGATGAGCCAAGGGGTGGGGCAGGCCGCGGGCGGGGTGCTGTCTCACACTCGTCCTGCATACACAATGGAAGCTTGGACAAGAATAATGTGCTGATATCTGGTGTAACATTCACCGGGTGTCCTGGCACATACATTGTGATGTGCGCCATTGACGTTACAACCCCGGGGGAAAGGTGTGCAGACAGACGCAGTAAGGGGCACATTTACTTTTGAGCCAATCGAGGGATGCTGAGTTTCACTGAGAGGAAAAGGGGTTCCAAGCAGTTGACTTTGTGGAGACAGTCCCTCCATGTTTATAAAAATCTCAGAGACATCACAGGACTTTGTGGAAAGAATGGGGATGTTAGGGAAACTGGCTCTGCCACCAAATAGCTTTGAGGACCTTTGTGGAGGCACCACACTTCTCTGGGCCTCGGTTTACCCACCTGGAAACTAAGGCCATTAGACTAGATGAATTCTAAAGCCACTCTCAGCTGTGAAACTCTAAGTATATTTTTAAATTAAAAAGAACGTTTAAAAAAATATAACAAAAGAAATCATGTTCCTTATAGAGAAATCAGAAAATATGAATTGACCAAAGAAAGAAAATTGAACAAAATATTAAATTTGAAATCACAGTACTGAGAATAAAAATTGAAGAAAAATGTTTAAAAATGGAAATCATAAGACTGAGCAGTAAACATTATAAACCAACTCATGTATGCCCTCATAGGCTTTTTAAAATAGGCATTTATATCTTTTAGTATTTATATATAAATAAATAGGCATTTATATCTTTTAGTATTTATATATAAAATTTGTCCTTCTTGTAAACAGGGGATCATTCTAGACACAGAGCATTACAGTATGCTTACTTGTAACTTAGCATGACCCGTACATGATGAACTTCCTTTCACGTCACTATCAGCCGTGTTTAAAATGCCTGCAAAGTTCTTCAGCAGAACTAGGATGGATGCTCCAAATTTTATTAATGCTGGACACTTAAGATGTTTTGCATTTTCCAATATTATAAATAATGCTTGAAGACCATCCTGGTAACTACCTCTTCATATACATCTTAAAATTATGTCCTTAAATAGGATGATCAGAAAGGTATAAATGCATAGTTGATGGGTGCTGTGTGCAGAGCAGAGAGCAGAGGCCAAGCAGGGTCCAACATGCTTTGAGGGGGAGGCGAGGAGGGATGTCTGAGCCAACCAATAACCATGATTTTGTTGAAGGGAATCTCTAACTGTGTTGACTGGCCGGTTGGGATGGGGGTGGAGGGTGGTAGAGCAGGAGGGGGTTGGGTGGCTGGTTAGTGAGATGCTCGTAACCGTGTTCACGCGGAGTACCTGCCATGTGGGCAAGGGTCTATGGGATGCATCTGCAAAATCTTTCAGAGATATGCACTGAGTAGTGGGTGTTGATGAGGGGGAGGTGAGTAATCCTGTAGTGCTGGGAACTCAGGAGAATGTTCTCTGATAACAATCACTGCTCAGCTATTCCCTGAGGAAAGAACTAAAAGGTTCTCCTCCATTGACTCTTGGAATGCCATTTCATTGCCCTCCTCATTATGAAAGGGAAGGATAAAAGTTGAGGTCTCATAAACAAGTGCTTGCAAGATTACTGAGATAATATGTAAAAGCATTTGAATTCCTTCATGAATAAGAAAAAATGCAGAATGAGAGTGGGTTTCGTAGCCCTGATAACTCAGCAGATGGTGGTGGTGCCAGTTCCTGAGTATGGTATGTGCTATGATTCAGAGGGAACCTCTCTGTACCCATTTCACAGATGGGTGCCCCTGGGGCGTGGCAGTCCAAATGATGGGTCCAACTCTATGCAAGAGAGCCACAGCAGAGCTGGAAACCCATTGCTTGTCCTTGGATGACCATCCCTGCCTTGCCAACTTTACTGTTGAGAGGTTGGAATGAGGTAATGTCTCAGAACGTCCTTTGTAAACTATAAAATATTATATGTCTATGTGAGAGATTACTCTGACTTATACAGCTAAGGTACAGCAAATTTTAAATGAAAAAAATCAAATGGCCAGGCTGTAGAACGCTAACTTTTCATATTCATTTTTCCTAATGGAACAATAAAGATGGAGAACATGTATTGAATTCTGCTATGTGATCTAAGAGAGTCTATGATGTTTACCCATTTAATCCTCACAAAATCCCTGTGAGGTAAGTGCTACGGTTATCCCCATCTTACAGATGAGGAAACTGGGGTACAGAGAGGTTAAGTAATTTGCACAAAATCACGCCATCTCTACGTACTAAGTCTGCTGACTCTCGTAGTCTTTGATGCATCCCTAGACCAGAAAAATGTACTCATGTGCAGAAAAAGAGGACTTGGATTTGAGCTGACCATTAATGTGCCTTCAGAAAGTCTAGACCAACCCAAAGATTTGCCCCTCTGTTTTGCCAGCACAAGGCTGACCCTCCCAGGCTCCTTTAGTGCTCCGTGCACGCTTCTCTCCTGGAACAGAAAGGGTTAAGTTGACCCATGACCTGGAGGACCCTGAGACATTTTCCTTCTGTGCCACATATGTAGATGGGCTCTGAAGACGAGCACCTCTCCTCATTGGAAATCATGAATTTTTATGAAGCCTGTCCAGAATTCCCAGAATTCAGCCGAGTGCACTTTGCAGACCCTAAAATGCTGTCACCATGGAAGGTTTCATTGCTTGCACCTGCTAAAACATTTGAGGCATTTGAGAGGCAGTGAAACACATTTGCTTTTCATTTTATCTGACTTTGGAAACCTTTGAAGTGTTTAATCGTAGAGCCCAGGAAAGATCCCCGCCTCTTAATCATTTACTCTGTAAGGCACATTCTCGGCTGGTAGCCTGTCAAGCAGAAACTGACCTAAGCCCAGTTTTATTAAGTGTCACATGCCCAGTCACTGTTCATTAAAGGTGTTTTAAGGTTTGAATTATGTAATTTATGAGAAAAAGAAATAAAAATTCCATTGTTTTATTAATATGCAGCCCAGGATCTCTCGCTCATAACAAACTTGAAGGAAAGTCGGGCGAAAGGACAGGAGGGGGGTGGCTGGAGGTGGTCTTCCCCGGCCCCCAATCCCCCCTCCACATCCACTCCACCCGACCCCAGGCAGGAGCCCGGCGAGTGGGCAGTGCCATCTGCCCCCTCAGAAGGGAGTGGCAAGGGAGCCATCCCAACCGGTCCTCCTGTCTCCCCGGCCTGAGACTCAATGACAAAGCAGCCACCTTCGTTCTCTTTCCAGTTCTTCTGTCTCTTTTCCAGAAATGCAGGAAGAAGCATTTCCAGAGTGACCCGGGGTGATGGTGTGAGTCACAGTCATTGAGAACTAATGCCCCTTGCTCTCAGGAGAGCTGGGAGAGGGCGTGGTGCCAGGTAATCGGCCACCTGTTTTAGGTGAATGATCTCATCGGATCCTCACCTTACTCTCACCTCATTGGAACCTCACCCCTCAAGGGGTGACTGTCCCCGTTTTACAGAAGAAACAGAGGAGTCAAGGTGGGATCCCTGGGCTGCCCTTGTCCTTTCCTCTCAGGTGCCAAAGGCAACCTGAGCCCAGGTTAGACTTCTCGGAATCATGCAGCTGGACAGGCCAGGAGGAGGGGATGGACCAGACCGGGTAACCTGTGCCTTATCTGGACTTGGGCTCTGCACAGAGGCCCAGCAGGACCCCAGCAGGGTTAGACACCTTCACAAAGGATATTTTTCAGAGAGCATTTACAAGTCCATGTCCACTGGAGGCTTTGCGTGTAGGTTGCTCCTGGCTGGATCTCCCTTATCTGATATGGTGGGACCTCCCCTTGTTCTGAGGCCCCCAATATCCTCCCTGGTTTCCCAACAAAGGTGAGGGAGCCAGCCCTGCATGCCTTGTGGTAGGGTGGCTTTGAAATCCTCTGGTGTTGTATGCTTATATACATCTTCCTCTGACCAGCACAATAAAGCACCCATGGGGGAAAGTCATTTTCCCAAATGCCCACGTCTCAGAACATTGAGGCCGTGATTAGGGTTTGAAAGCTGGTGCAGCTGAAGGTATTTCTCACCCCCCACGTGCTCCCCCCCACCAGCAACTTTCCCCACACAGAGAGAATCATGAACTTGATTTTGATTTTGAACTTGATTTTCTTAATCAAGTGACTCATGTGCTACAGGTGCAAAGTTGCAACAGACATTTCCCCCTTGGTTCAAATTTGTGACCTTTTATTTCTGAAAGGGGATCTCAGGTGCTAAGTCTTTCTAAGACATCTCACAGGAATGGTGCAGAGTTTTGAGAACAAGGGCCCTTTAAAATCCAGGAGGGATAGGGGCAGGGCATGGTTAAAGCTAAATGAACTCCCATTTGGGAAGCTCCATGCTCCCAGCCAACGCAGAAAAGGAAAGGCCCTGTTTGCAAGAAGAGAGTTGGTGGGCCAGGTTTTACAAGTCGATGTCAATCATTAACCTACTTAATTTTGAATTACCAATTCCACTGATATTTTGACAGTGTTGGCTGCTGGCAATCTGGACTATAAGGGCTGTTGCCTTTGATCTGCCCAGCCAATTTCCATTAGCAGTAAAACCACAGACCTCTGCTGGGCCACAGGCCTCTGAGTTCTGATGTCTCCCAGTGCCTTGGGGGAGCTCTGAGCTGCTGGTCCCAATGCCGAGAGAGCCTTGGGTAGAGTCTCCAGAAGGAGTCATCACAGATCGATCAACTCATTAATTCTGCTCAGTTTTCAGCATTGCACTAGGCACTGGGAAGCAGAGAGGAGTGAGTTATTTCAGACAGTTGGAGAGACAGGGTTTCAGCACACAGGGTTCGATACATGCTTGGGTGGGGAAGAACAGACAGCTGTGGGAGCTTTGAGAGGGGCATCAGGGAAGACTTCCCAGAGGAGGTGACACCTAAGCTGAGACCTGAAGCTGGGGTAGGAGTTAGCTGGGCGATGGGCAGAAAAGCAAAGGCGAGCTCAGAAGAACCTTGTAAACCCTGGGAAGGAGTTTGGAATTTCAGCCGAGGGTAATGGAAGCCATTGATTGATTTTAAGAAAGGGTGGGTACCACAGTAGATTTATATTCTAGAGCGTCAAGTGTGGAGACAGGAGTGCAGAGGAGCGGGAATGGGAGCGGGGAGACCCGGGAGGAGTCTGCCATTAGAAGGGGGGCTGCCAAGTGGGCATTTGGGGTTAAGTAAAGCCTAACTTGGGCAGATGTGTTGCTAGGGATTAGAAGGGAGATCCTGCCAGGAGACCTGACTCTTGGAGATGACAGAGCCTCCCCAAGACCACTAAAGGCAGGGCCCTTTTGGCATCTGTCTGAACCTGAGCCCACTGAGCCCCTATTCAGAGGTGGAAACTCTCAGGGAAGTATATACAGTTACAGGGAAGGGAGGGCTCAGAGGCAGATGGGGAAGGGGTGCTCTCTTTTCAAGTCTAGTAAGATTTAACTAGACTGTTGGATAACTTTCAGGACTGAAAATTGAGGAAAGAATACCATGGACTCTAGACACAGACACATCAGGCAAGAGCCAGCCCAGCTGCAAGAGGCAGCCATGGACAGTAGTACAGGCTCAGCACACAAGCAGGTTGCCATGGCGGGTGGCCCTGGGTGGCAAAGAACTTTTGCCAAACATCGAGGTGTCTTGGCCTGAGTGTTGGAGACTATTTTTTTCCCTCATAGTGTGTGGTGAGGTTGGCAGAGGTACTCACCATACCCAATGAGACTCTCAGCACTTCCTTTCAAAAAAAGGTGTTAAATGTGGCCATCATCTATAAATCATTATGATTTTTTAATTAATTGAACACTTACTATGTGCCGGCTCTGTTGCGTGTTTTCACGTGTTAGCTCATTTAATTCCCCCATCCCTGAGAAGTGGGCATCATTATGTCCATTTTCACTGATGGGAAAATTGAGGCTCAGAGAGAGTAAATCATCAGTGCCAGGTCACATGGCTGATACGTGGAAGAGTGGGAAATTGTCAAAGCATGACAGGGTCAGAGCATTAAGGGCTGGGGGTGGGGGGCATGTGATCCAATCTTTTCCGGCTGCTCCCTTAACCAGACTGTTGAACAGGAAGGCACCGTCCGCCAGCTTGGGCAGCACATTTCCGATTCCCGCACATCCTCCCTTCATTCTGACAGCGCTGCTCACTTAGATGAAGCCACTTAATCTAGCTTTTTTGAGGCACTGGATGCAGATGAAGCAGGCAGAGGAGAGGAGAGGTTTGCCTCACCTGGCCCACCCTCTAGCCACTTCTCCCGCAGAGTCAGTGGCCTGGTGAACGGGAGGAGCCCACTGAGTCTGGAGATGCAGTGCACTGCATCTCTGCTGCCACTGTCAGCTCTGCAAGGATGTCTGTGGCTGTGGGGATGGCGCGTGGGACAGCGTGCTGCCGCATTAGAGCTGGTGGTAAATGTTGACCCCAGAGAAGCTGAGAGAAATGGGGAGAGTACCGCTTATCACTTGCTGCCACAAATGAGAGCAGTCCGATACCATCTCTGAAAAGTTGACAGCATCTGTTTGGATGATGCCTTATCCAAATAGACCGCTTTGCCCTGGCGGGTGGCCAGAAGGAGAGAGGACCCCCTTCTGATTTCATAGTGAGTTCTAGTGGTGAAGGGGGAGGACTTAGCCTCTATTCTGCGCCAGGCCCTCTGATAGGCACCTTGGTTATTTCACTTACCCCTCCTGGCCAAACATCGAGGTACGCGGCTTCAACATGATGTCTAAAATCTCAGCAGCGGAGCTGGTGCTCACTTACTTCTGACTCATTCTGAGGGGTGTCTGGGGGTGGGGCCTCATGCAAAGGGGAAGGATTGGGCAGATGGGGTCCATTTTAGAAGATGTGTAAAAATGTGTTGGTAAGCAGATTGCCATCATTTTAGATGGATTCTGTTATTCATAAAAGCAGTGCCTACCTTCTGACTTCAGTACAAGGGATATTTCCAAGATATCCCAGTTTGAAATTTAACCTACGACCATTGAGATTTTCATCCAAAGGAGGCAGTTATCATGGGGGAAAAATAAGATGAACACAAAAACTCTCCCTGCCCCCAGAAGAGAAGAGGACAGGTGCTGGCTTGCCAAGCGAAGGAGGTGGGTTTAGTGTTGTAGGAATTAGGTCCAAGTTGCCACACAAATGCTGGGGGTGGGCACAGGGGCCCAAGCCAGGTGTCCAGCCCCTGAGGCTGAGAGGTGACATGATGGATGGGAAAGGGTGTCATGGGCCATCCCTCCAGGTTGGCCTGGCCTTTCCCAAATGACCCCCATACCGCTGTTCTCCCTAATGCAGTGACTTTCAAATTGTTTATACACGGTCTTGGGAAAAGCCCGAAGTCCCATAAAAACTTTAAAAAATCATATTTTATCTCAATAATATAAAAATTAACAATTCTTTAACAAGACATCTAAACACATACTCTCTGTTGCAATGATAATTTGCTCTATTGTAGAATAAGCCTTTCATTTTGCTGTGTCTCAGACCGGGGTTCAAGACAAATTCTCCAGAATCTCTGAGTTATTTTTTTCCTTTAAATGGAGTCCAAGCACAGTTGGGGTTTGAGAAACGTGGCCCTCACGTAACACTACACTACCAAGCCCCCGAGATCAGAAATGGTGAGCAGATTACAAGGAGAGCCCCTCGTAGCCTCGCTCTGTGCCCGCAGGCTGTGGGACAACGGGAACGGAAGAAAATCCGTTTGCCCACTTGGCTCTTCTTCCGACCTCTAAGCAAAACCTGGCTTCAGAAATGATGAAACCCAGCCTGGTGGCATGGCTGCCAAGGAGGGGGACACAGCAGGGTCCCCGGAGACCCAGCCCATGTTAAATGGGAGTAATTTCCTGACTAACCCCTGATTCTCTCTGGAGGTGGCTCCTGGAATATTACTGAGTTTCCGGTTTGGCTGCTTCGGTCTGAAACAGCAAACATGTGCTTCCACTTTCTTGTGCGCTGTTAAATATGTAGGATTTGGTGGCGGGGGCGTTGCCCAGAGCACGCCGTGGATCTGCAGCGATCTCAGCCGCTGGCTGGACACACACCGCTGGGTTTGCCATCAACAATAATAGAAACATAGTAACAGTGGCAGCCATTGTTTACCAAGGTCTCACTATACAACGCTGTCTCATTTTATCCTCCCTCAGGGAGGATGGAGGGTGTTATCCTCACCCCCTTTTATGGATACCCAAAGCTTGGAGAGGTCAAGTGACCAGCAAGATCCCCTATACAAAACTGCATCCACAACCACTTCTCCCAACTTCAAGCTGTCACGAAAGGGGTTTGCTGAATACCTACTGGGGGCAGATCCTTTTAGAACCATGTCCAAACAGCAGCCACTTGTCCCACGTGGCTGCTGAGCACTTGAAATGTGTCTTGTCCTAAGTGAGATGTATTGTGAGTGTCAAACATGCCCTGGACTTAAAGACTTAGCGCAAAAAGGAGAATGCAAAACATTTCATTAATATTTTTATACTGATTATATGTTGAAATATTTTACATATATTGGGTTAAATAAAATGTATTATTAAAATGAAGTTTGCCTGTTTCTTTGAGCTTTTTGTAAATGTGGCTACGAGAAAATTTATAATGACCTCCGTGGCTCTTGCCCTTTTTCTACGGACAGCGCTACCCGAGAGTTTCTGCTGCGCACGCGCACAAGGGTTCCAGCCTGGATCTCAGGCTGGTTCAGACAGTCCCAATCTTCAGGCTTCTCTCCTTGTGATGATGATGAGTCCTGGGAGAAAAGGGCTGGGTTTCTCCTTCTGTCCCCAATAGCAACACGCAGAGGGCTGTGCACACAGAAGAAACTTTAGAAGTACAGTCGATTCTTACTATTTGTGGCAGTTAATGTTCTATAAAGTTGCTGCAGACAATGAAGTAGCGAATAAGGAAACACTGCCCTTCAGGGAAATACAGGGTTAGGTTCCTGTGATCCACCTCTTACAACATTTTTGCCATCTAATCAATACATAATCTTGTTTAATTTGTGCTTCTGTTTAAAGAAACCTTATTTAATATATACATACACGTGTGTGTATATATATATATTTATACATATATAGTGTGTGTGTGTATATATATATATATATATATATATATATATATATATATATATATATATATAGTTGATATGTATAGGTGATTCACTAACATTGAACTCACAGCCACCAGCACTGTATATAACTCATGCCTGAATGAAGCTTACCTAACACTCCATAAGGCATGTCACAGTCTTCTCGAGCTTAGGGGTACCAGAAAATACTATGCTAGGAGGCCTTTTTAAACAGTGAAATCACCAACAAATAGCACAAAAACATGAAAAACACAGCACTAAATATACTGCAAAAAGGACATTTATGAACATGCGTGTCCAGTGACTCACACTTTTCACTGTTTTATGCATGTCTGCAAATGACGGCAAAAGCACCTGTGAATACTGACTGATTTGGGGGTTACAAATAAATTTTATTGAGGAAGTGAATACAGAATTCACAAATAATGAGGATAGATTGTGCTTGCTAATCGAGGTCAGTCCTGCTTCTCAACTGCTACTGGTCTCTGGTCTTTTGTGCTCAGACTGTCGCCTGAGAGTCCTGGTTGTATTTATTTAGCATCAGCAGGCTCCCCATGCTGGAGTGGCAGGCCAGGACATGGTGAAGCCCTGGCCTCGGAGGAGAGGAGAGCAACTGGGGTCAACCCTGGACTCACAGTTTGTAACTCATGGGACTTGGGCAAGACGTTTCACCTCCTTAAGCCTCAGCTATCCAATCTGTAAAATGGGGGTCATGATGCTTTATCTTCCAGCCTTGTGAAGATCTAACGAGATGACTTTGCAAAAGGGCTGTGGAAGCAGTAAATAATCCACAGATGTGCATGATTTACATGCTTTCCTGATATGCATTGAGCTAGGGAAGGCAGAACCCTGCCTGCGTTTGAATCCTGACTGGCACTGACTGCTTACATGAACTTGAGCGAGTGACTGAGCCTCTTAAGGCTTCAGGTCCCGCCCCGTGAGATGGGGTTGATACTAACATAGTATGTATAGGGATGCTGTAAAGATTCAATGAGACATGCAGGTAAAGCACTTTAACTCCCAATGAGTGTGGCTATTCCTTCCGTAATGAGTGACTGTGCTCCTCCTCTGAACTGAGTGATTGGACGTGGGGGAAGTCACGTGAGCCTCAGTTTCTTCATCCTTAAAGACAGGTAATAGCACCTCCTCCAGATAGTGGAGTGAGAGGTAAATGCCCCATAGCACATCAAAGTGAGGCTTGTAAATACTTCAGGGCTTCTTTCTCATCTCCCCTCTTTTGTTTAATCCTTCTGGACCTGCATCTCCTCACTTGTTAAAGGGGAGTAAAAGCACCTGCTCAGCCAGGTGGTCATGTGATTGGAGGAGGTACTTTACCGAGAGCACCAAGCACAGCGCCCAGCACCTGGGGGCGGCAGTGGGGAGCGTGGTAAGTCCACCCTCCTTCCTCCGTCTCCCCTACAAGTGGGTCCAACAAACTGCTGGACAGAAACAAACAAAACTTAGCTAACTGGTTTACGGAGAACATGAATTTCAGGAAGACCAGTCTCAGTGATTCCCAGGAGGACGCCTGGCTTAGGGGAGGAGTTGGGAAGGGGGTGGTGGCTGGAGCGGGTCACCCTCTGGCCCAAGAAATCTGATTCTCTGGACAGCTTCACATGTAAACCTCTGGGTCAAACTGGGGCAGACCTGCTGGGTTTGGAGAGCTGGCGGGGGTGGTGCCAGGGGTCATTTGTCTTTAGCCTCAGGAGATAGTGAACTCCAGGCCTCCTGAGCAATAGTACCGGGGACAGGGAGGGATGTCCCACCATCCTTCTGCTTTCTCTCACCCAGCTTCTAAGGAAATTCCATTGCATTGTATTTACAAGGCATCCCCAACTGTCAGCTTCCTTGAACACAATGTATTTAATAAAAAGCCATTAAGCCTTGTAAAGCTGTCAGAAATCTAAATGACACTTGTAATAAAATCTTGTCAGTGACCTGTTCCGGTTAATCAGGTCCAGCGACATCATCACCCACGGATCTGTCTGATACTCAGGGCGCTAGGTATATTTAGACAGCTTTATGATCCACGCAGATTTGAGTTATTAAAATTGTACAGTTTTGCAAGGAATTTGGGATTTAATAAAGCAGCGGAGAAACTACAAAAGGAGCAATAACCTTCCCAAAGGCCAATCCTCCGCGTGCTGGGGGCGTGTTCTCGGGCTAGTCAGCAGGCACATCTGATGCCAGGCGCTCACAGGGGCGATTTTATGTATCTATAATGTGTGTATCTGGCATCTGCAAGGCTAGAAAATATATTACATGATACCCAATGACTTCAAGGTGGTGAATTGTGCTTAAATGTAAAGATTTATGGATTTATTCAATTACAAGAAGACATTACCACCGATTGCATATTGGCTCTATTAAACCTTTTTTTTGAGAAAATACAACCGCTAGATTGTAAATATCTTTGGCCCTGCTTACCACCTGGGTAGTTTCTGAGGCTCTAGTGCCTTTAAGGCATAACTTTGCTTATCTTGAACTACAAAAGTCAGGCTTCATGTAACAATCAGGATGAGACAGACAGACAGACGCGGACAAGGGTCATCCATTTGCTCAATAATCTATAAATTTAGACTAATGGGGCAGATATCAAAAAAATGTATTGGGTGCAAGGTAAATAAATCACACCTGGTCTCCTGGCATAAACTGGCACAGCGTTCCTGATATTTCAGTCAAATTATTCCATTTGTTTCTAAAGATATTTTAATCCCACATGACCTCAAACTTCCCGTGAACCAGGGCCTGGACCCAAGGCCGCCCACGGCCTTTGCAATAAATCCGTTGTCTCCCTTCTCGGCCCTCAACCCAGGCCCATAGATCACCTCTCCCTGCATCTTGCTTCAATTACTCAATTAACTGCAGTAAAGTTCTTGTAGGTTTTGCAGATGTTGCTTTATTATCAAGGCCTCAGACGAACAGGAGAGTTCAGGAGCCGAGGTTATAGGAAGGTTGATGGGGGAAGGGCTGGGATGGGGCATAGGGGATATTCCCAGCAACTGCTGGGGGCCGAAACCCCGGAGAGGAATATTGTCGTCCCCCCCATTCCGTGTGCTGTTAAATGCCCTTCACTTCTTGGGGAATTTGTGATGTTATCTCACTGAGAAACTGCTTGAGAGAAGCAGGTATTCCACCTTCTGATGAGATAATGCTGTGATTAACAGATGTTTAATTGGGTCATTTATCAAGAACA
Source organism: Balaenoptera borealis (assembly GCF_965194805.1). Classification (NCBI taxonomy): domain Eukaryota; kingdom Metazoa; phylum Chordata; class Mammalia; order Artiodactyla; family Balaenopteridae; genus Balaenoptera; species Balaenoptera borealis. The sequence continues at coordinate 105,835,396 of NC_138874.1, forward strand.
GGACTTGCCCCCAAGTCAGTGGGCTAAGTAAATTATTACCCACCCTGCAGGTGTTGGACTGGCAGATCTATTACTCTTCTCGAAATGGTCTTCAGAAGATTTTATATGAAAAGATGATTTATTTCCAAAAGGAATTCTATTGTGCTGTTATTTATCCAGAATGTAGCCTGGTTCTGCTCGGCCCCTCTTCCTTCATGCACAAAAGAGGATTGTTGAAAATTAGAATCACGGAGAGGGTCAGAGCCAGAAGGACACTTTAGAAATCAACTAGTACAACCTGGCCATTTGACAGATGACAGCACTGAGGCTTGAGCAGACTATGTCAAACTGTAAAGCCAGTTAGCAAATTGGCAAAGGTGTTTCCCTCCTTTTTTTTTTTTTTCTTTAAAGTGTGGTTTCTCTAGCTGATGTTAATAGAATTCCTAAAAAGCAAGAATTTAACTCTGAACAAGACATTTTTATACTTTAAAATGGAGTTTCTCAACCTTGGCTTTATTGACATTTTGCAGGGATCATTTTGTAGTGGGGACTGTCCTGGGCATTGGGGGATGTTTAGCAGCATCCTGGCCTCTACCCACTAGATGCCAGTAGTCTACTCCCTCCCGGATAAGACAGCCAAAAATGTCTCCAGATATTGCAAATGTCCCCTGGGAGGCAAAATTGTCCCTGGTTGAGCACCATGGCTTTAAATATTGTCATCATTATTATCATCATCATCATGAAATTAATAATGTGAATACTAGCAGCTAAGATGTATTGAGTGCTAGAAATGGCTGAATGCTTTATATACATTCTCTCATTTAATCTTCACACTAACTCGATTATGTGGGTATTAGTATTACTCCACTTTACAGGTGAGAAAGTCTAGGCTCAGGGAGGTTAAGGTCTGCCTAAGTTCACGCAGCTAGTAAGTGCCAGAGGTAGGGCAAGCCCTGGAACTCCCGTCCACACCACTAAATAAAGGATGAGGCTGCTGAATTTGGATTCGTTATTAAGTGATAAAACTGTACAGATTCGTTTCCTATCGTCCCTCGTAGCGAACTTCTCTTTAAGAATGTGCTGGGGGGCTTCCCTGGTGGCGCAGTGGTTGAGAATCTGCCTGCCAATGCAGGGGACACGGGTTCGAGCCCTGGTCTGGGAAGATCCCACATGCCGCGGAGCGACTGGGCCCGTGAGCCACTATTGCTGAGCCTGCACGTCTGGAGCCTGTGCTCCGCGAGAAGAGAGGCCGCGATAGTGAGAGGCCCGCGCACCGCGATGAAGAGTGGCCCCCGCTCGCCGCAACTGGAGAAAGCCCTCGCACAGAAACGAAGACCCAACACAGTAATAAATAAATAAATAAATAAATAAATAAATAAATAAATAAATAAATAAATATATTTTTAAAAAATGTGCTGGGATAATAAGTCATCTTGTCTCCACATTACAAGGAAAGTAAAATGCACCATGTCGCTTGTCAATGGATGAGCTGGTTTCTCTATAGATTACAGAGTAGCGTCGTTCTGGCATCCAGAGGAAGCACTATGGTCATCCATGAAGGCACCCATGGCTGTAACCACACAACAGAATTAAAAACATCTGAACAACTGTATTTCACGGAGCACATATCTCTTCTGCTGTGTCCAAAACTTCCAAAGAGGCTCAGCCTTCTCTTCTTCAACAGGCTGAGGCAGATGGCTTCCCCAGACCTGGGAGCTGTCCGATACCTGGGAAATTCCCAGGTGAAAAATGGCGAAGGCCACGGCTCTAAAGGTAGAGCTGGTTTCATGCCAGGAAATAAATTAGATGTAAAACGGTGACGTGAGACAAGACACCACCAGGTGGGGGATTTGCTATACCAGTAGCCACAGGTGTGTCCGGGCAGCTCTGAGGATGGGATCTGGGGGTAAACTAAAAGGATGTCTTTGCGTGAGTGTAAATAAAGCCCACTTCCCCATCCCACATGTAGCAAATGTTCCAGATTTTATAGCCTTATGCTTGGATTAATCTGATTTTTACTTCTATTTCCCTTTCAGCCTGATTTCTTCATCTATTTATTTTATCCTGTTATGAACTGTATGTGTATGTATGTGTGTGTGTGTATATATATGTGTGTGTGTGTATAGATATGTATGTATAATATATAGAGAGTCTTTGTGGTAAGTCATGCCAAATCCTTCTGAAAGAGGAAAGTATAAATAAGAAAACTGTGACAGTATAACAGCTCCAATGAATAGGTTTCACTATGGAGTTTTAGGGGCCTGGTGATTACTCTGATCACTATGGAATTCCCTCTTTACCAGCCTTTCTACCAGCGCTTCCAAAGGCCACCGAGCGCTGTTGGCACCCTGCTGTCAGAGCAGGCACAAGCCACTGGCAACACCTCAAGCCAGATGCCCGCTCCGGGACTGGCGGGGCTGCTGAATCATTTATTTACTTACTTCCACCTGTTTTGTGTTTTTCATTCCAACAAGACTCCTTGTCTGTCAAGAGAGGCCGTACATAAAAATGCTGCCAACTCTAAAGCACTTTTCAAAACTCAGGCTCTCTTGTCTGTTCTCATCCTAATCATTTACTGTAATTTTTCTATCCAAGCTAAGAAGATGTGCAGGGGAAGTGAATTCTCATATGAATCATAGTCAGCTCCAGACTCAAGAAAGCAACGGGAAACACTGGCATGAATCCTAGCTCAGAGAGAGGCAGGGGGTGGGGGGAGAGAGACACCCCATTTAAGGCCATGTTTTCTGGCCAGGGCATACATTTTCTTCATTACACGGGGAAAGATGCTGGTGCGTGCACAGGGGTAATACGTGCAGGGTACCCATAACTTCACCCATAGCTATCCCAAGGACCTCATAAGGGGTGTATTTAACCCACATGGAAGATCAAGGAAGATGAAACTAGATAAAGCTAAGAGAGATTAAGAGCTTGTTCAGCAAGTGACCAAGTTTGGATTTAAACCCTGACCTGTCTAACCCCAAACCCAGCATTTCTCCCTTTACATTTCACCGCTAGAGGAAGCGATCCCAGACCCTTCTGTGTGCCAAGCCTTGCCCCTGGTACTGTGGATGTGGAGAAAAAGACGTCCCCATGGGGTTTTCTGGGAGGCCCTTGGCTGCTACCGCTGGCATCTGGGGTCTCTAGTGGGGACCACCCCCCTTGCGTCCCCTCCTTGTAACAGGCCCCAACGGAAGGCAGGGCTTGGCTCCATCCTTTTCTTTTATCAGTGTTGTTACACTCGTTTCTCTCTGCCAGACAGGCATGTCCCTGGTTCCCTGGTCCGGCAGCCAGCTTGCGGCCCCCTCACAGCCGCTGGAACAGGCCGGTGGCGGGGCAGGCTTCGTAAGTACCCGCGGATAGGCTGCAGATGGGTCTGGCCTCAGCTGTGATGGGTGAGGACGGACTCGCTAAGTTGCTCCTGACAACTGCCATCTCTTCCGTCTCCACGTCCAGCCTGAAGCCACCAGCTCATAACACACCTCCCCACAGACCCGCAGAGAGAGGAGAGGAAGGCAATCATCTCAGGTCCTGAGATGTGAAAACTGCCTGTGCCGGCCCTCCCACCCCCTGCAGCTACCCTTTTCTCCAGCCTCCCCGAGGGCTCAGCGGCTTTTTACCTCGAGGGCAGGCTGCTCTGGTGGCTCTTGTATCTGGGGGTGGGAGGGGGTCGTGGAGACTGTCCCCAAAGGAGGCGAATGCCAATCACGCTCCCCTCTGGGAAGAGGGGGGGCATTTTATTTTAAGGGAACATTTGCTGGCTTTGGCTGCTGTTAAAATCCCTCTTGACCACAGCCCTGAGGTTCTTGTGAGTGAAAGGGGTGGTGGGAACTGGGGCTCTCGCGGCAGGGGCAGAGGGCGGGCGGGGGTGGGTGGTGGTACCCCCATCCGAGCAGACAGAAAGCAGACCCGTTCCTTCCCCGACGTTTGTAGGTCACATATCCTGGGCTTCAGGGTAGAATTGATGACTTGGGCCCAAGCAACGTTGGTAGTCATGCGTATTCACTCGTTTACCAAATCTTTATTGAGCACCTACTGTGTCCCGAGCACTGGGAGGACTGTAGTGGGAGGCCAGGCGCTGCCTTTGTGGACTGTGTAGATTAGTGAGTGTCAGAGGTGAGTGTTGATCAGATATTCCCACAAATAGGTATTTGAAGGAGAACTGGGATAAGGGCCATGGAGGAAAAGAACTGAGGAGGGGGCCCTGTTTGGATTGGGCAGCCAGAGGTGCCTTCTTGGAGGAAGGAGCTGAATTCTGAAGGACTTGAGCTGGGAGTGAGTCGTCAAAGGAAAGGAAGAGGAGCACGTGTGAAGGAACAGGAACAGGAGAGAGCTTGCTTCGTTTGAGGGTCTGAAAGGAGGACGGCAGTGAGGGCCGGGCTCCCCAGGGTGAAGCAGACAGAACTTTCCAGAACTTGCCGAGATGGCAAAGGCTAGCTGTACACAAAGCTGTGAGGTGGCCGCTCTCTGGTGCTTCCCTCTGTGGCAGTGCCCTCCACCCCGACGTCTGGGCTCAGCCCCCACCCCCTGCCAAGCCTTCTCTCCAGAAATAATCTCAGGTCATTGGCTTAAATTGAAAGAAAGAAAAAAGGAAGAGAAGAAAGAAAGAAAGAGAGAGAGGGAAAGAAAGAAAGGAAAATAGAAAGAGTTGTTGAAGGAAGGAAGGAAAGAAGGAAGAGGGGGGAGGAAGGAAGGCTAAGAAGGAAGGAAGGAAGGAAGAAAGAAAGGAAGGAAGGAAGGAAAGAAAAGAAAGAAAGAAAAGAAAGAAAGGAAAGAAAGAAAGAAAGGAAAGAAAGAAAAGAAAGAAAGAAAAGAAAGAAAGAAAGAAAAGAAAGAAAGTAAGAAAGAAAGGAAAAAAAGGGAAAAAGCAAAGGTTCCTAGACTACGTACTGTGAGGGACAGAGATGAGCAGGAAGTGATCTCTGCCCCAAGATGCTCGGAGCCTCATTAATCTGCCCCCATGGAACCATCTGCAAGACCCCAGTAGTAAGAGCCCAACAGAGGGAATTATGGGAATTCAGTGACGACCACATGGCCACCAGGGGAAGTGGATGGGGAGTTTCTTATTGGAGGTGGATTTTTGCAGATTTACCTGGTGCCAGGTTCAGGGAACCACCTGGAAGGGAAGTCCTGTGTCCCCTCTCCAGGGAGCTCGGTCTTTCAAGCCTGATGTCTGATGGGGAAACAAAAGGAATTTTAGGAGCAGGGAAGAGAGTCTTGGAAAGATTGGAGCCCCTTTATGCGGAAGAGCCCACGCTCCTTGTGAAAAGAGAAGCCTCCTCCCTGTGGTAGATTTCGCCTCCTAGCTGTGACATGTGTCCTGTGCTTTGAGGAAAGCTGTCAGGACAGGACTCAGCGTCTGATGGACAAAACCAGAAAAGACCCCCGGGTCTTGCCCCTAAAGACCTTCTGGAGGAGGGTGGGACTCAGATCCCACCACCAAACTGCTTCTTTATAATGTTTTCAAAACTCAGTTCAACTCTCTTTCCCTGGTCTTTAGGGCAGACGATGTGCAGGTCACTCTGCCTGTGCCTCAGTTATCTTATTACGAGCCCATCCATCCCCACCTCAGGGCCTGAGACCGAATATGTGAACATGATCGTGATATGGCCCTCGAGGGTGTAGTGAGTCCCCGGGTGCAGGCCCTGCTCTCTAGTCCCCCACCATCCTGCAGGTGGTGGATTCCCTTAGCGTCCTGCCTTTCCAGGAGGGGGCGCTGACCTGAGAAGGTTCATCCCTTGGCCAAGGTCACACAGTCACCCTAATGACTTTGAGACTGTGACAGCAGAGCCTGTCCTCCCCGAGGCTCTGTGCTACCCTAGGTTGTCTCTCCCAGTATTTTTCGGGTGCCCCGAGCAGCAGCTAAAGCATGGTGCGGCCGGCCGGGTGGAGCCCTCCGGGCAGGTTCCTTGATGAGCCTCCTCAGTCCCATTTTACAGATGGGAAGGATGTCGCCAAGGGCAGGAGTGCAGAGGGAAGTGGGTAAGTGAATTACTCCAGCCCCGGGGGAGTTGGCGGAGGCCAGGATAGTCGGAGGCGGACGCAGGCCAGTTTCCACTCGGCTGCCTGAGCCGCACTCTTAGGGCCCAGCTGATAATTGCTCATTATGTGCTTAATCTGGGCACAGCCGGGCCTGGCAGCAGAATTGCATCACATCAAAGCGAGCTCTTCAAAGGAGCAGAAAGCTGGCCCCTGGGGTAATTAGCAGAGGGCCTATTCTCTCCTGCTTAGGACAGTTGGAGGGGTTTCGGGCAAGGTCCAAACAGCACGAAGCGAGGCTCAGAATTGTCAACTCTGCTGAACTTGGACAAGCAAGGTGATGCCTCAAATCGCTCAGTGTGTGTGTGTGTGTGTGTGTGTTTCTTTTATAAGCTGCTAAGACAGTTTTCTGCCCGCCTGGCCCAGATGCCCTGATCAACAGTCCTCTGCTTCTCTGGAACCCCGTGGACCCTTTCTCTAGACTGCCACGTTCTAGAGGAGCTGGAAGAAAACACACATTCACATGCACATACACGCACACACACACTGATCACCACCATGGCCCCAAAATAAAAGCTGAAAGAAGGCGACACGAGCTTGCTCGTGCAGAGAGGTGTTCAGACCGCATCGTTGTGACTCAGTTCCCCCAGCTGCCCGCACGGAGGAGCCCCAGATGACAGCCCCGACTTGGGGCGTGTTGGTTCACCCATCAAAGTGGAACTTGGTCAGGGGGCAACAGGCCTGGCACGAGGTCTCCGAGAAAATCAAAGGATACAGCTGCTTGCTGAGTGCGACCCTCCTCCTCCCTCGCCCGGCTGGAGGGGACAGGCAAGGTGATGCTCTGTCTGTAATCCCATTTGCAGGCCCCTCTTGCAGAGCCAGGTACCCACCAGCACGGCATGGTGGTGCAGAAAGTGCTAAGAGACGTTATAATGGAGTCCGCTGCCTCTTCTTGATGGCCTGTGGGGCACTCAGGCTAACAGGCCGAAGTGAATCTGCTATCTGAGAAACAATGGTGCTGAACTGGCCCGCGGGGGACCGAAGACCCTTTGCATGTCTGGCAGGGGGAGTGCTGATTTCAGGACTCTTTGGTGCCAGAGAAAGAGATGCTTCTTTCATCCCTGCTTTAATAAATGCAAAGTTTCACTTGCTTGAAAGTTTGGAAGAGAATTCATCTTACCCATCTCTTAACCATAATTGAATAATAGATATCTTAAATAACGAGGTCATTAAAGTGGCAAAACTCTTCTGAGCTAAATGAGGAAGGCGTTCTTAGACACTGAGCAAAATTCATCAGACTGGGGAGTGGCGGGGAATCACGGTACACAGGTGCTTTATGTTTAATGGAAATAAAACCATCGGCTTTATATTTGCCAATAATGCAGACTGTAGCCTAACATTGTCTTCATTTATAATTTCTGAGCGTGGAGCTTTCTTGTATCAGTTATTTTGCCAACAGTGGGAAATAAATGATTGAGCAGACACTTGGAGAGTCAGCAGAGAGTGGACATTATTACTCCCCCATAAGAGGCCCTTGTGGCCCCAGGAACAGACCCAGACACTATTGTTTCTAAAATGATTTAATCCAAGGCCATTCCTTTTTAGATATCTCCTCCCCTGGTTTCAGGCTCTCTATGCGCAGCCAGCTCCCATCCACCTTTTGTGATTCATGAGCCCCATGCTGCGAACATGAGTACTTCACAAAGTACCTGCAGCCTCGCTAATCATCAGGTGTGAATATACCACACACCTGCTCCATGTTCCCTCGGTCTGTGTGTTAACTATATGGGAAGTCACACAGGGCACTTCTGGGAGTAGTAAGACTTCATGGAAAGAGGACGTTAAGACCAGGGTTGGAGTCTCACTGACCAGCTGGCTGAAACTCAGGCAGGTCAGCCTCAATCTCCTTGTCTCTAGAATGGGCTTTGGGTGGTGTGAAGCCATCGAGAGTGGGGACGCGCCTTCCTTGGTGCTGCCTTTCCTTCCTCCACATTTGGACACTGAGCTGTTTGTCTACAAGCCTTTCCAGCTGTTCAGCTCAGCTTCCTAGAGGATAAGATGTGAGCTTACTTCTTCTCTGTGTTTAGGAGCAAAGTGCCTGGTGCACAGCAGGTGCTCAATAAATGCTTAGTAAATAAGAGAGCACCTACTTGGCCTACCTTGAAGAGTGGAGACGTGTATTAATGGGTACAATCAGGACTGACTAAATACTTTATGGCCCAGTGCAAAATGAAAACGTGGGGCTGCTCGTTCAGAAATTATTAAGAATTTTAAGACAGCAACAGCAGAGCACTGAGACAAGTGCAGGGCCTTTCTGAGCACTGGTCCCTGAGCAATTGCACAGGTCATATCACCATCGTTATAACTTAATGGTGCTGTATCAGTCTGCTTGGGCTGCCATAGCAAAGATCCACAGTGGGCACCTTAAACAACAGAAATTTCTTTTCCCACTGTTCTGGAGACTGGAAGTCCAAGATCAAGGTGTCAGTGGGGTTGATTTCTTCTGAGTCCTCGCGCCTTTGTAGATTGCCATTTTCTCCCTGTGTCTTCACATCCTCTTCCCTCTGTGTGCATCTGTGTCCTAATCTCCTTATAAGGACACCAGTCAGAATGGATGACCCACCCCAACGACTTCATTTGAACTTGATTACCTCTTTAAGGACTCTATCTGCAAACAGGGCCATATTCTGAGGTACTGGGGGTTAGGACCTCCACATATGTATTTGGAGGGGGGAGATGCAATTCAGCCCATGAGAGGTACTATCACATATAGATGCTTTATGGTCATCATTCTGAATTTGGTTTCAACCACATGCTATTTCAACCTACCCTGTAGAGATTTGTGTAACACCTGCTTTCGCTGGTTATAAAAGAAAAGGATGAAGAAGTAAAGCTCACCATTAGCCCGCCATCCAGAGGTTAATGTTTTGATGTTCATCCTTTCCGTCTTTTTTTTTTTTTAAATGATATTTCTTAGGTGTTATTTTTTGTTGTTGTTTGTTTGTTTGTTTATGGCTGTGTTGGGTCTTCGTTTCTGTGCGAGGGCTTTCTCTAGTTGTGGCAAGCGGGGACCACTCTTCATCGCGGTGCGCAGGCCTCTCACTATCGCGGCCTCTCCTTGCGGAGCACAGGCTCCAGACGCGCAGGCTCAGTAATTGTGGCTCACGGGCCCAGCTGCTCCGCGGCACGTGGGATCTTCCCAGACCAGGGCTCGAACCCGTGTCCCCTGCATTGGCAGGCAGACTCTCAACCACTGCACCACCAGGGAAGCCCCCGTCTTTTTTTAATACATGTGCATCTTGATGGTACCGACTTAGATTGTACCATTTAGGATCTTACTTTTTTTTAGTTCATCACATGTCCCTAGCCCACTCCACTGAATATTTTGAATCGGTTTTGGGAATCTTAACAGTGACAAATCATATTCCAGATTCATCCAAAGTTCGCAGATGCTGAAGTCACCTCCCAGGATACGTCAATAACAATTCTGCCCTGGTTCACACAGATGATGCCATCTCTGGAGCCACCTTGGGGCACTCAGACCATAGGGCAATGAACCCACCCAATCCTTGCCGGCCAAGGCATTTCTTGACCCTCTGTTGGCTTGGCAACGTGGAGCAGAAAGGAGGGGGTGAAGAATAGGATTGTGGCTTCAAGGAGGAGTCTCCATCTGTCCGCAGTGGTTTCAAAGCTAATTACCACGGATGTAATGGCCCAGCATTCATTCCTTAATATAGTTCCCTCAAGAAAGAACCATTTAGTCCACCAATTATTTTATCTCTTTTAGGGATACTTTCTTAATTGCAAAAGAATCTAAAAATACAATTGGCATACTTGATATGTGCGGTATCTTGTTTAGAAAGTTAGGCTGGGAGAAAGAATGCAATTAAACTGTCAAAATGTAATTGTGTCTCACAGTTAATTTAAAGTGGCTCATTCCCATTTACTTTTCATGGTTTTGGAGTTAAAAGCAAAGAAAGTTACCAGGACAACTGGTAGTTATGAAATGAAGATGTGGGGCTCTGAGCATGGACAGCTGCTTTCTTGCTGCTGTTCTCAAATGACTTTGCTTTAATAACACAATCTGATGTTCAATTTCCGAGATACTGGAAGTATGGAATTAGCCGGTTTGGGGCACAATGGACCTTTCTGATGAAAGAAATACACTCTGAACTGATAGTAACTCCAAATCTCCCCAAAAGAGCAGGTGTGTGTATGTGTGTGTGTGTGTGTGTGTGTGTGTACAGTTTCCTGGGTTTCTGCTGTGTTTAGGTGGCTCCTGACTTCTTTACAAGTATAACTGAAGGATGATTAGTTCAACAGAATGGGCATTCTTAGGCAATTTCCTCAAAAGAAAAAGTCACCCATCCATACAGGCTGGTTATGTAAATGCCGTGTATTCTGGAAATGCGTATGAAGCACTGATGTAACGTCTTGGTCTAGGCTCCTGGGAGCTGCAGATGGACCTGACTTGGTTTCTCTCCTCAAGCAGCTTGAAGACAAGTTGGGGAGACAGAGAATTTTGATTGAATATCGTAAGCACTGAGATAGAGGTAGGAAAGAATACCTGGGAAGCCACTGAAGAGAGAAAAACACCCTGGATGGCCGCACACATCTGCTAGGATGTGGCAAAAAGCGTACTTCGATTCAGAAATATTCAATTGCTTACTGTGCTTGGGGCATGATCCAAACCGCAGCACAGAGCTTGTGCTCTGGAAAGGTTTGGCCAACGAAGGAGGTGAAATGAAAGAATGAAAAGTAAGCACAGAGTCGTAGGTGTTCCAGAAACGTTTGACAAATGAATGAAATGAATTGTAAAAGAGACAGGTACTAAACACTGCAAAGAACGTCCAGATGAATAAGACAGGGCCGTGGTTCCTGACCATGGAGGAGACAGGGAGTGGGGACTGGTGGGGAGTGGGGCTATATTCATTTATTAAGTCATTTCTTTTTCATAGCATTTTCCCTTTTATTTAAAACCTAATGCGTGTTTACAAGGACACAATATCACTTACGTGGTATTCCTGTCAAAGATGCATAACCTGAATCTAATCACAAGGAGATAGCAGACAAGCCCCAACTGAGGGATATTCTGCAACAAAATAACTAGCATATAATCTTCAAAAATGACAAGGGCAAGAAACACAAAAGAAGGCTAAGGAACTCTTCCAGGTTAAAGGGAAGAAGAAATGAATTTCCTGATTTTGATAAATGTATCATTCACATATTTAGGGTAAGGAGGTACAATGGCTGAGGGAAAGAGAGGGATGGAGGGAATGATAGAGCAAACAGGGTCAGATGTAATCATTTGGTGAACCTGTTTCTGGAATTTTCTTGTACTCTTCTTGCAACATTTCTGTGTGTTAAAAATAATATCAAAATAAAAAGGTTTTCAAAAATACAAACTAAACTTAGAAATGTTGGAAAATTTAGAAAAGCACATGGTAGCCAAAATAGAATAACTCAATTTCGTCCTCCAGAAACCACCGTGCTCAACAAGCTGTCATTCCCTCCCAGTCTTCCCTCTGTGCTTTTGTACAGTGTTTAGAATGTGCTGGATGACCTTTTAACTGTGCACTGCATGACATCTTTTGAGTACTTCTTGTGGTTATGGACACACATCGTCAGAGAGGTCTGCCTTGCTTACTAACATGTTTGGTTTGGCAATAGGGGTCATAATCCTGATATGCGGGCATTTGACAAAGCGTTTTGGTGGCAGCTGCTGACTGCTTTCACCACAACCGGTGGGCGCTGCTTGTGTCCTGACAGTCACGAGCCCTGGATGTCATTCCCACACTGTCTTCTGACTACACTCCAGCCACTGGTCTTTTTTTGGTGTTTAAAGCAGGGTTTCTCAACTTGGCACTATTGACATTTTGAGCCAGATCATTCTTTGTCGTGGGAGCCGTCCCGTGCTTTGCAGAGGTTCAGCGGCATCCCTAGCCTCCCCCCGACCTGAGGCCAGTAGCACCGCCCCCAGATGTAACCAAAAACGTCCCCAGACATTGCCAATCATCTCCTGGGGGGGGCAAATTTGTTCCCATTTGAGAATCATGGCTCTAAGATCAGAGACCACAGAGGCAATGGAATTCCTTCCATAGCTCATGTCCTCATTGGAACTGATAGGGTTGGATCATTGGCAAAAAAGAACCCTGAGCCCAGGGTCACTCCTGCCTCAGCTTCCTCTGTGGTTAAATGGAGGAATTAGTGCACCTGTTCTGCTACCTCTCATGAGATTGAATGATACACGTTATGCCATGAATCTGTGCAGGGCTTGTAAATAGATGGTCTGTAAGATATTTCAGGGTTCTCTCTCGGCACAAGAATAAAATATACAGTAGTCACTGCAAACTCAAAAGAATACTTAACTTGAGGATTTATTATACTCATCTTCAAGTTGCTTGCCAAAATATCTACAGTTATAGAAAACTGTGACAGGGACAATATTATCTGGTTTCACAAAACCTGTTTTATTTTACTTCTGGGTGTGCAGGAAGACTCCATTTTCCAGCCTCCCTTGCAGCTAGGTGGGCCACGTCACTGAGTTCTGGCCAATGGAATATTGGTAGAAGTGAGGTCACCATCTCCAGCCTGGTCCCTAAAACTTCCTCTGTGGGCTCCACATACTCTTTTCATTTATCAGTCAGCCAGATTCAGTCCAGCAGAGAACTCTGGGTGCTGGGGGATGATGGACCCACTAATCAAAAGGAGCCTTGGTTCCTAAAAAATCTGTGTGGAACGTAGCCCCTCCCCAACAGACTGTGAGAGGAGCAAGACACAGAACTTAGTTGTATTAAGTTACTGAGATTGTTTGTTACACAGCAGGATAGACTTATCCTGACTAACACAGGTAACTAGAGATCAGTACTGAGAAAAACCCTAAGGAAAAGGCAGAGCAAATCAGATGCTATTACCAGTTATTCATGGGAAGAATTCACAGACTTCTCTGAGTAACTAGAGTGTTCCTGCCTCTGTGCCTTTGGTCATCTCATTGGTACCCCTGGAATTCCTCCCTTTACTCCAGCCTCCACTCATGGCAATATTGTTTGTTCTTTCTGGTCAAGTCAAGGACCAACTCTTCCAGGAAGCCTTCCCTAACTGCCTAGCCTAGAAGTAGTCTTTCCTTCCCATGAACTCCAGTTCCATCCTGTAATGTCCTCATGGCTTTGTTTTACAGCTATTTGTCAACATTTTCCCTTGATCAGAACTGACTTTTTTAAAGGAATACCCCATGTACCATTCACCTTTGCACCCCACCCCCAAGTCCCTTAAACATAACAGTATAATGAAGTCAAAACACCAGCATACTATTAATCAGACATAGGTTCAATATACACACCCAGAACCAACCTTAGGAAGCAAATTATATTATTCACATCACAACATTTGTTAACTGCTTAACCAGTGCAGGGCTCCATGATGGTCCCTGCCCTTGACATAGACCCATCTCATATAACCCCCACCAAAGAGCCTGTAAATTTGGTATCTTTATTATCCCTGCTTGGCAGTTTTCCCAAAGCCACACCCCAGAGCCCATGTCCAATGCACCACAGATGCTCTGTCCCCAAAACTGCCAAACGCCAATTACTTCCTTTGCCTTGTCATCTCTGAGAATTATCATCGGACCCAGAGGAAAAGGTGAGAAGTAGACACAGCCCATCATCTGTAAAACAGTAAAGAGGGTAGAATGAGATAACCAGTTGACTGTGGCTGGTGCTAGACAAACACTCATGATGTGATCATTATGGTTTTGGATACGACCCGACCATGCCTTACCTTAACCAAGAAAAACAAATGTGGACTTGGCCGAGCTTCCCTGCCACTGACCAAAAAGCCAGACACCAATGGAGATGGAAGGAAGAGACTGTGAAAGAAAGAACCACCACCAAAAGGTGCAATCAGAATTCAATTCAGGACAGAAAAACTGATTTTCCAAGGTTGCTTCACACAATTTCCTGCTGTCTAATACTGGGCTTGGAATAGCTCTTCATACAGTCCTCAGCATAAAATAAATTCTTCTTTGATGCCCTTTTGGAAACAGCAGCATTGCTTCATAAAAACATGTTTTGTTTTGCTTTTCCTTATACTTACCAGGTATAACTACTTTTGCATTAGAATGTGTATTGCCAGTAGCTGCCAAGGCAGGTAGATGGTAGCCTGCAAACTGGTTGTGGCCTCACTCTTTAATGGTGAAAAGCAGCCTTGGGCATGTATGCTGCCCTTGGCCATTGAATGGTCTGTGGATGTCAGTGTGAAACATAGACCCGATTCACTTTCAGATCTTGGGACTCCTCTGGAACGTGCTGGACATTGGTCCTAACTTACAAACCCTGGCCAGCCAGGTGGTCTCTTGTGTTCCACCAGCTCTGCTTGGTTTCCAACTAAGAAATTATTTTGAGGGAATATCAACTGAAAAGAATTTGGATGCTTATAATCTGGGATGTTTTAACAATGGTACCAGCTATTTAGCCGGTCAGATACAGTGTTGAATTCTGGCCTTGCCTCTTATGGCTGTGTGACCTTGAGCAAGTAACTTAACCTCTCTGAGCCTCAATTCCTACCTCTAAAATGGGGAGAATAATAGTGCCAACTCCACCAGATTATTGTGAAGATTTGGATCATCAAGGCTTATAGCAGAGTGGCTAGCACATAATGAGTGGTTAATAACGGCAGTTTTTATTGTTATTGCTGATGTTATTAGCACTGCTATTGGTTATGTGCAACAGCACACGTTGCTCTTGTACAGTTGAGAGTATATGCATTCGGTCCTTTAGATTGAATAGAACTGCTCGGATGAACACAACACGTGCTTGTTTGCGCGCTCCTTTATTTGCGCACGTGCGCACGCGCATACACACACGTGCACACACACACTTTGCAGGACATCTTATCCTGGCTCTCGGGGCCCTGGGCTGGACCACACTGGCCAGCACAGCTCGAGTTTCTCTGTCTTGCTCCTACACATCCGCCCTCCCCTTTGCACGTCATTACCTTTGATCCATCTGGTTATCGCAGCCAAGTTTTTACCTCTCCTTCATCACCGGCTCCCTCCTCACTGCCCACTCCAGCTCTCAGCAGCCCATAATCTTCTTATCACACTTCATCCGTCCACTCCTGTCTCCGCACACTGTGCTTTTCCCCAACTCACTCCAATTCTCTTTCTGAAGCTCCCCATTTCCCCCCTGCTGTCTTCTCACTCACTTCATCATTTTAAATCTGGCCTCCGGAAGCCTTTATCTTCCACATCCCTGGCAGGTACAGGAGTCTCCCTTCCAGCTCTTTCGGCTCAGTTTCCCCACCCTGGGCTGTGACGGATCATGCAGCTTTGCTGGTGGAGTCTCCTGTTTGGGTCCCACCTGGTCTGCTTAGAGTGTTAAAGGGCCAGTGGGCTCCTCCTCATCAGAATAGCTCACATTTATTGAGCATCTGTGACGGCACACTGCCTGCGTGATCTCACACAGTGCTGTGGCGGGCACTACCGAGTGAGGTAGTGGGTGTGGCGCCATATGCAAATACGTAATGCCGACAGCTGAGACCTGTGAGCCAGGCACTATTCCTGCTCATATGCACTGCCTGACTTAATCCTCACCACATCACTCTGCCTATTTTGCAGGTGAAGAAACTGAGCAGCAGAAATCAAATGACATGTTCAAGGTCAATTAGCCAAGAAGGGAAGAGTGAAAGCCAAGTCTAGCCTGGGCAGATGCAAAGCCCACACCACATAGCCCCAAGGAAGAAACAAACAGCCTGGGACCGAAGGGGACAGATGGTGTAGCCAGCCCACTGGTGCTCAGATCCCATCATTGTTAGAAAGCAACAACTTTCTGCTGCTGGGCTGCAAAGTAGCAGTCATCTTCTCCGGGATGGGTTCCATATCTAAATCCCTTCCTTAGTTCAGCCCACACAGAGGTGATTTTCTTTGCACCTGCTGTGTGCCAAGGAGTGACAGGGCATCGCTAAGTGGAAACAACATGGTCTCTGCCCTCAACTAGATGGTGGGCTGGAGTAGGAGGTGACAGAGAAGCATGAGCAGAATGTAGCATGTCGCCCCCGGCTCTGGGCCCAGAGGAGAGAGGAGCTCATCCTACGGGGGAGGGGAGGCTCTGGGAAAGCTTCTAGGATCTGGTGGCAGTTGAGCTGGGTCCTAAAGAAACAGGTGTGGGACAGCTTGTTCCAGGGGTTGCATGTGACCTGGGACCATTGGCTCCTGGATACCCAACTTGGAGGCTCCATGTCAGGAGAAAGGTGACATTTGGGCAACAACCAGCAATTTTAAGTCTCATGGGTCTTCCTTTCAACAACTCCTCCCTGAAGCACTGTGGGGTAGTGATTATGGGCTCTTGCTAGGGGCAGATGGACCAAGTCCTAAGCCTTCCTAGCTTCCTATCTGTGTGATTCACTGTGCCTCAGTTTCTGCATCTGTAAAATGGGACCAATTCTAGTAGCTCTCAGTTCTAGGGCTTGCACGCAGTGAATGCTCATTAAATCAAAGCCTTAGCATCATGATCGTCATCATTCACCATTATCATTTCTGTAGTCAGCACCCGGGCAGGAATAGGGAGGTTAAGGTGCTGTAGCAAGAATCCCACTCTTGGTTTCCTCCACTGGGCCTCTTTAATGCCACAGCACCTTTTTGCCCGAGTCCTCTCTTTAGCTACCTTCTAGATTTGTAGGGTGGATTGTGTGCTCCGTAAAAGGCTGTGTGTAAGAGAGAGCTAAGAGGAACGGAGCTCCATGTGCAGAAGATGCCAGCTTGTCAACCGAGAGAGATTTGGTTTAAAAGGATTGGGTTATCTTAAACAAATCTGATCTCAGTTCTGCTACTTAGTAACTGGGTGACTTCAGGCACCTTACATTATTTCTGTCATCCTCAGTGTCCTCTTAACTCATAGGGGATTGAGGAGCATGAAGGAGTTATAGATGCCTGTTTCTGGCATGGTGCATTGCACCCAGAAAGCCCTTAGTGTGGGCACTATGGTCTTCTTCCCCCTCCTCCCTGCCCCTTCCTTCCTCTTCTTCTCTTCCTTCTCCGCCTCTTCCTCTCTCCTCTTCTTCCTGTAAGCCTCCCCACTTCCCCTTTCTTGCCTAGAATGGCTAAGGGTTTCAATCGGCTTCTGTGGCATCCTCCATTGGGTACTCTGGTTATGACAGCCAGCAGCAAGCATGAATTACAGCCCACGTGGCTAACCCCCTGGCTAACCACCTGATTATGGCAAGAGGAAAACAAAAGGCCTGTGGGCCTGTGGCTGGGCCTGGAGCTCCTCAGGTCTGAAAGCAGGACATCGAGTGTCAACAGGGCTGCATCTGGGTGGCAAGACTCTCCAATCCCATTGGACAGAAACTCCAGGCTGTCCTAGGTGCTGGGCTCCTGTCACAGCAAAGGATGCCTTGTGTCCAGAGCCTGCAGTGGTGCAAGAAGATGACACACTCAACTTGGAATGATCTGTGACCATAGCCACGATCTGCAGCACAGTGATTCCCGGGAAAGCAGAGCTCTTCTCTAGTGTTGGACGTTCTCGCTGTCCTTCAGCAACCTCAGCATTTTGGTTCTCTTTTTTATTCATTCAACAAACATTTATTGGGTGTCTGCTCTGTACCAGGTGCCCTACGTAATGAATATATACTGGGGACTAAAGTGGACAAAGATCCTTCCTCCACCGAGGTTTCTACTTAGACGGGAGACAAAAAAACTCAAGTATACAAACATATAACCATATCATTACAAATAGTAGTAAATGCTGTAAGGAAAACAGGCAGCGTGTGAAACAGAACATAATGGGAGGACACCTCCTTGAAACATTCAAGGAAGGACTCTTGGAAAAGGTGACATTTAAGCCAAAAGCTAAGGGATGAGAAGGACCATCGCACAGGAAGTGTGGTGGCAGGAAAGGGCTGCAGCAAAGGAATGGGGTCAGGGAAGGGGTCTGTGTGCTGGGGGGACCCAGGGGACAGGAGAACTGGGGCAGAGGCAGAAGGAGATGATGCAGGGCCTTGGAGGCCGAGGCAAAGGGTCCGCATTTCATCCTGAGTCGGGGCAGGGGGCATTCCTGGCAGGATTTGAAGTAGGGGGGTGACATGGACATTACTGAACAGGGACCACTCTCAAAGGCAATAGGAATCGAACTTCACCGATCTCTGCCTCGCTCTGGCTTTTCAGAACCTACTTGGTAAATTTGTGGGATGTTAAGGCCATTGGACCAGATCTTGTTCTCATCCATCAGAGGATAAGGGGCCTGGGTGGGTGGATAATTGGGTTACCTAACTTGGATGGAGACTTACAATGCTGAAATTCCAGGGTGTGTCTGTTCATTAAACACTTAAACAGCACTTACTATGTGTTAGAGTGACCCTAAGAGACAGGTACAATTTCTAGGGAATGCCATCATTTCTCTGGGATAAACAAAAATATATCAAACCTCATTTTTGAGCTCCACCCATTTGGAATTTGCTACCTATTTCTGGGCAGTTCTGTGAGGCTCAGATGAGGTAATGAAGGCAATGTGCTGACCACATAGTAGTTTCTTAAGAAACAGCCGTTTCTCACCCCTTTGCCTTTTGTCTATAGAAAATAGGTTTTCCAAGCAGGAAAAAAACAAAAAACAAAACAAAAAAACCCACGTATAATTAAAATGATAGGCACTTTGCAATTTGGTTAAGGCACACATTTCAATCACTTTGGAAACACCCATTCAGGCACAATTGCTGGGCTAATTGTAAATCTCTCCTTTTTATTCATTAAGCCAGAGTCCCCGAGGGCGCCCACAAAGGTGTGTTCTGTTGGACTAATTCAAGGCCCTCTTGTCTGACTGCCCTCCTTTGTCATTCTGGTGTGGGGGGACAGGCCTAACAGGTGTCTGACAGCTCAGCAGGGTCATATCAGATTCTTACGGAAAATGCTTAAATTTCAGAAAACACGCTTGGCCCCACACTTGGCCAAGTCCGCATGAGGCGAAGGGGTGTTGCAACGGGGCTCTTCTAAACGGACAGATAAAATGTCTCTTTCTTTAACATCAGTCCAAATTGGAGAGGTTTGAATATTTAATTATTAAAAAGTGTTATTTCTTTGGATGAGAAGTTGCCCCCTTAGAATGGGGCTGATTGGTGAAACTCTGTCACAAACTGGATTTTGTGGTCCGAGAGTATATTCTAAATTGCCTACTTGAAGTTATCCTGTGCAAGTTCCTTGCATTAAAAAAAAATGAGTGCAGTGTTTTTGTTAAGTTATAAACAGGGCTTTTGTGGTGGAAAAAAACTACACCCATAAATATTATTTTAAAAATGTAAACATATAGTGAACGCGAATGCCTCTGTACATAGTCCAACAAGATCAATTTAAAAGACTTTACATTGGTTGGTCACCATTTTTAAATTTAAAGGGCACAATTATCTGAATTCAATAATGATTCAAAAAAGAGAGTTTTGAGGTTCTTGAGGGTATTTTTTCCAACACTCCATCTTTGCCAAGCCCTGTTCAAGGCTCTTTCTTGATAGTTATAAAGGGAGTGGCACGGACATCACCATGAACACTCTCAGGGTCACGGTCCTAACAGGCCTGTTTTATTGGAGGGAGAACATGTGGCTGCTACTTTTGGGGTGTTTAGGGGGCCAGAGGAGGCAAGGCCAGACAAAATGGTCACTCTGGACCCCACCCTCTGGCTCCACCCCTTTTCTAACCTTTTCCCCATGGGATTATATTATCAAATATACTGTTATTTATTTATTTTTTAATCAAGTCTTTTTGGAACTTCAATGATGAGATTGCTTAGTTTAACTGAACCTTAGACTAATTTTCTCTCTGGCCAAGAGTGATAGAAGGGAGGTTCACGTTTGGGTTCTGGCTTATGAATGGAAACCCTCTCGTTTAGAGAAAGGTTTGCTTATATGAAAATGGGCCAGTGAGACTGGCCCAAATGCAAACAAAACAAAGCAAAATAAAATAAAAACAATGAGAGAGAAATGATAGTTATCAATCAATGGAACAGACTATGGAGTGCAGGGGTAGACCCACACATATGTGGTTAATTGAATTCTGACAAAGGTGCAAAGACAATTCAATAGGGAGAGGATGGTCTCTTCAGTGAACAGCCACAGTGCTGGCATAATTTAATACCCATATACACTAAAACGCAACCTCACTCCATTCCTCACACTCTAGATAAAAATGGACTCAAAATGAATCGCTGATCTAAATATAAAATGTAAAGATGTAAGACTTTGAGAAGAAATGACAAGCATATTTTGTGACACTGGGTAGAGAATATTTCAAAACCAAACTCCTGATCCATAAAAGAAAAAAAATGATAAACTTGACCTCATTAAAATTAAGAACGTCTCCTCTTCAAAAGACAGTTGAGAGAATTAGAAAACAAAACAAAAACAAAACCCACCACACATTAGGAAAAAAATTTGCAAATCACACATCTAGTAAAGGACTTGTACCTATAATTCATATAAAGAACTCTCAAACCTCAATAATGAGAAAACATTTAAAAATTTCCTTAAAAATGGGCAAAGTATTTGAATAAAAGCCTTCACCAAAGAAGATGTACAGTGCAAATAGGCTTGTGAAAAATGTTCAAAATCATAAGTCATCAGGGAAATGCAAATTAAAACTATAATTTAGAAACCACAACATACTTATTAGAATGGCTTTTTATAAAATATGAAAATGCCAAATATTGGCAGAGATATGGGGAATTAGCACTCTCATACATTGCTAGTGGAATGTAAAATGATACAGTCACTTTGGGAAACAGTTTGGCAGTTTCTTATTAAATTAAACATACACTAGACATATGACTCAACAATCCCACTCCTAGGTATTTACTCAAGTAAAAGAAAAACTTATGTTCACACAAAAACCTGTATGAGAATGTTTATAGAGGCTTTATTCATAATAATGATCAAAGCTGAAGACCATTCAAATATGCCTCAACTGTGGAACGAACAAACCTCAGACAGATCCGTACAATGGCTACGCCATTAAAGGTATGCCAGGTAACATCACTCAGGATGTCACATGAATCTCATATGATGTCATAAGAGGGGTACTTCACCTTTGTTGTATTTTCCCCCAAATCATCGTCTAATCATGAAGATAAACTCAAATTGAGAGACATTCTACAAAACACCTGACCACTACTTCTCCAAACTCTCAAGGCTATGAAAAACAAGAAAAGACTGAGAAATGGTCACCATTTTTCTGGAACAGGAAAAAGGACATTAATGCGAAAATGGCGGAATCCAAATAGTGTCCGGAGTGTAGTTAATAGTATTATGTCAATGTTGGTTTCTCTGTTTAGACAAGTATGTCATGGTGACGAAAGATGGTAACCTTAGCAGAAATGAAACATGGTGAAGGGCAAGTAGGAACTCTGTTCTCTCTTTGCAGCTTTTCTGTAAATCTATAATTATTCCAAACCGAAAAGACAATATTAGAAAAATAAGAATGCCAGGCACATAGCAAGCACTCAATAAATGATGACTATTGCTGTTCTTTTGAGGAGAAAGCCCTGGTAGGAAATGTAAATTATAAAACTTCCATTTTAAATCGCATAACAATTCATAGATGGTAAATGGCTCTTACAAACGTTATTTCTCATCAGTTCAGAGCCAGAAGGGTGAAAATATTATCTGGGCCAACCCCTTCATTTTCCAGATAAAGAAACAGAACCCCAAGAGAAAGAAGCAAGAAGAAGAAAAATAACAGTGATTGAAATAATAAAATAACATTAAGAGTTTAAAAAAAAAGTAACAGTCATAGATAACAGTAAATAATACCTACTGTAACTCAGGCACTGTTCTAGGTGCTTATACCCACAATCTCATTCATAACAACCTTATAAGATATACTTTATAATAATCTCTATTTTACAGAGGAGGAAGCTGAGGTCAGAGAGGTTAAATAGCTTGCTCAGGGTCACACAGCTTGCAAGGCTGGGCCTCAAACTCAGGAAAAGAAAGGGAACTTAGATTCACTGAGCACCCACCATGTAGCAGGCAAGATGCCAAATGTCTCCTAAACCTTCACTCATTTAATTCCTCACAAAATTCTGTGATATCTGTACTGATATCCCAAATTCACTAATGAGGAACTCAAGGTTTACATAATTGTCCCACCACACAGCTGGCAGATGGCAGAGCTGGGATTTGAACTTAGATCCACCAGACCCCATTCCTGTGCCCTCTCTATCACACTGGTCTCCTCTGGATACAGGTAGAATGGTCCAGCAAGAACAAACCAGAGGCTCTGCCTTTTCATTCGCTGTTTATTCCACATTCAGGAAATCTTAGCTTTCCTAGTGGTACAGCTTCTGCTATTTTCTGTTTTACAAGCAGAAAAGACATATTCCATCCATAATTCCTTCAGACTCAGGTAGCTGACCTAGGGCTTTCGAGATCCTCAGGACACAGGATGACAACTGTGTCCATTTTAAAAATTCAAATTTCATCCACTACCTAGAAAGTATTAACAGAGTCAGTAAGATGTTAACATATAACAATATTAGCTGAGGCTGATGTCTGATGCTCTTTGGCCAAGCTCTGACTGTCCACGGCTGAGAGGGTATGAAAAGCGTTACATGTATTTAAACATATTGAGGAAAAAAGTACAAAGCGATCATCTGTTTGTATCCCCTCCCACATGTGGCCACAAATGGAACATATTGGAAAGGTTATGAGAGATCAGGAGATTTAGTGAACAGGGCACAATACAGCTTTGTGGTCCGGCTTATTTTCTCATGACAATGTAAAATATAGATTGAGATGAACTCAAATCCCTCATATTTCGTTTTATAGTTCAAATTCATAAATTCTCTACATTCATTAGAAAGTGATGTACTATCTGCACCCACTTGAAAAGATAGCATCCCAAGGGACAGATACAAGAATATTAAAAAAAAAACCTGATCAAAGAAATATTGCTTCTTTCCTCCTTTCATTGAACAGATGTGCAATGTGTCCAGAGAAAGAAATAGAAAAATTCCTGAGTGATTTATTTGATGAACCCAGTTTTAACTGAGGTTATTGCGTGCCTGATATCATGATGGGGGTTATTAGTTTCTAGTTGAAAATGACCAGAGAGAATCCCGTTCACTTCATCAATATGGTCCATTTATAGGTTGTCAGGGAGGCGACATCATGCAGCCACAGCACTTTGTCTTAGAGTTATTTCTCTATTAGATGGTTGCCATCTTTATCATGAAGACTTTTGGTTATTTAAGAAAACCCAGACCAGAAAGATATATCTGTTCCATCCCAGCAGTCAAGTCATTAAAAGCAGATGCATCACTTAGAAAACTGTCTTCTATTCAAAAGCCCCATTGCCACAGAAAAAGGCATCACAAAAATCTCATTTGCCACAGAAAAAAATAAAAAACAGACCCCCAAACCATGCTTTTTCTAGGAAGAAAGTTGATTTTTGCTTTTGCTAGAAAGAATACTTTGTATAAACCAGGGGTTCCCAGACTTTGTGAAGCAACAAAATTATTTTTAAAAGTTCGGGGTGGGGGTCCCTCTACACAGGATTATCAATTTTTAAATTTGCCGAATAAAATCATTAACAAGTGTTTTTTATTGTCTCCATCATTCCATAAAGAAAGGGCATTTTAAGGCACACACACGAAATTTTAAAATAACATAAACATTTAAAAAGAACACAATCTCAGAAAGAAAGTATTCCTTCCTGGGAGAGAGAGCCTGAGGCTGCTCTCCCCACAGACTGAAGAAGCTGTAATCACTTATCAGCGTTGGTCTGCAGACCATCTTCGGGAACCACCGGAAAATCTGGTAAAATCAGTGACGAGCTATTGATATTAGAGGTGGAAACCTCTTGTTCTGGAACTTGTTTGTAATTTCGTAATACCTTACTAAATTGTTACAGCACTAACAGTAAAAGAAATAATGAAAAAATAATAATGGTAATAAGTAGGTAACACTATGTATTAAAGTGCAGACTAGATGTCAGCTCTTTACTATGTGCTTGACATGTTGGTATCTCTTAATTCTTACAACAACCTGTAACATCGGTATCGTTACTGTCACTTGAGGGACTAGGTAACCGTGGCCCAGAGAAGTCACAGAGCTTGCCCAAGGCACCCAACAGTGAGTGACAGAGCTGAGATTCCACTTGAAGCCCCTCTGAGTCAGAAGCCAGTGCACTAAGGACTCGGCATCCTGCCTTCTTCCAGTTATGCTCTGCTGTACTTACATGTCTCAGGCTCTGTTTCTACCCCATGTGCTCAGTTTGTTGTTGGTTTTTCTTTTTTTTTTCATCTTCAAGTCCTCAACACTCAGTCGCAGTGCCTGACAAATAGTAGACACCTAATCCCTATTTCTAAACAAATAAATAAATGAAGACTTCCAGTTTGAGAAATTTGTTTTCGAACATAGGGTGGTGTGAGAATTAAATGAGATCATATATGTAAAACACTTAACACTGTGCCTGATATAACACAGGAAGCTCTTGATATATGTGAGTGACTTTCATAACCGGTATTAAGAAATCAGCTCCCCTTTGAGAAAGCTGTCTTGGCTTGGTCTGTTGGAGAAATTCCAGCAGCCTTGCAGAGGAATCTTCACACAGGATATCTTCTACAGAAGGATTTTAAAATAATCAGAAATGACAATTTCTAAAATGCACACATACATCACTTTTTTCTTCTTCTTTTGCTATATATATTATTATTATAACATATCATTATATTATATAGCTATCGTATATGCCATATGATATATATGTATCATATGCAACATAACGCCCCTTAGCTCATGGATGAAGGATGTACAACTTAATAATAAAATAAAATCAATCCTTAGGCCCTCCTTTTTTTTAGGGGGGGGGACTATATTCCGTTATTTTTATTTTTTTTAACATCTTTATTGGAGTACAATTGCTTTTCAATGGTGTGTTAGTTTTTGCTTTATAACAAAGTGAATCAGCTATACATATACATATATCCCCATATCTCCTCCCTCTTGCATCTCCCTCCCTCCCACCCTCCCCATCCCACCCGTCTAGGTGGACACAAAGCACCGAGCTGATCTCCCTGTGCTATGTGGCTGCTTCCCATTAGCTACCTATTTTACATTTGGTAGTGTATACATGTCCATGTTAGGCCCCCCTTGATGAAAGGATTTTTAAAACAAATCTTGCTTTGTTGGGTCCCAAAGGAAAGTTATGTGGTTGAAAATTGGGGTTCTCCTGTGTATAAGATGGAAATACAAACTCTTCCTTATTTGAAAAGCAGAATTGACCAGTGTTATTTAGAAAGAGCTCCCTGACATTTTTTATGAATGTCATTTATAGATACAGTCTTAAGCTCAAGCTTAGATTTGTTTTTCATTCTCCTCTACGGCGCTGTGAAAGCTGCATTGCGAATCAGACTATATTACTAGTGTCAGGGGCATTGTATTATTCTCCCAGACCTTTGCTGGAAATTTCCCAAGATGGTAATGAGAAAACGATTACAGCAAGATCCATTTGTCTCTAATTTCTGCACCCTAAATTACAAGGGGTCCCAGGAACAATCCTCCCCAAGGCAAGCTTTGGGACCAGATAGAAGTGATGTTCTCGCTGCTTTTTATTTCAGTTGGTGATACTCCCTGCCTCCCCTGGACAGATGTTTCTCTGAGCAAAGCGACCCTGGCTGCTGAAATGATTTCTAAGTCTCTTGCATCAGCAGGATTGGGGGACAAGGAGGCTAGTTACTGTTCAGCTCTTCAGATGGGTCAAAGTGTTGAAAGTCGGAGTTACAGCTATAGCAGCCGGATTTACAAATGCCTCAACAACTTCATTGCATTTTGCCATATAAAATAATTAGAGATTACCCAAGATAAAAAGGACAAGAAAAGAAAATTTGGGATAAGTAGATTTATGTTTGTTTACTTTACCCCAGGCAGAAACAGGCTAATTTCTGGCATGTGGTACCCTGTGTTTGGGCTCAATGTGATTTCAGTATAGTGAGGTTTAGTCTCTGGTGCCGAGAGGTGAGTAACCATTTTCCATGTTTGCTCATAGACAGAGAAATGTAAGTGGCTTCAAAATACCGAACAGTTAGATGTTGCTTGTAATATGTTATCTTATCAGATAGACAATGTCTGGATGGAGTTTTATCAAAATAGTTTCACAGCTAAGTATACACTTTAAGGAGAACTAGAGGTCAATTAAAAGTATCTCTTCCACAGATAATATATAAAAATATAATCTTTCATAGATAGACATATAGAAAAGTGCATCTTTTTTCATCGATACATATATTTTCCAAAGATTTAGAAGTCAACTAAAAGCATCTTTTTTGCATCTTCTTCATGAATAAATTAGGCAGAAAAATCCTATAGTAGCCTAAACTTTTGCCCATGTAGACCACTTTCTTTCATTCAGGAACTGTATAATACCCCAGATCATCTCAGCCCTCTGCATGCTAAATACCCCTCAGATGAGGAACAATTGGACTTTTATATCTGAAATCTCACTTAAACAAGACTGATGTTAAGGATGCAGAAAGTAAAGATGATGCTTGTTTTATTGTCTTCGAGATAGTCTCAAAGAGTTGGTGGCTGACTGGCCCCAGCCCTTTTGCAGCAAATAAAACAATTAAAAACAAAAACAAAAACAACAACAACAAAAAACACCTCTCTTCTATAGTAGATCAGGCCCCGAGGGTTATTTTGTTAAAAAGCTTAGTCCAGAATTAGCTTATCCTCCTTCCTCCCACTGACTCCCTTTCAGTTTGCTTTAAAGGTTTTTGTTTTTGTTGTTTTTTCAACCAATTCCGTTTGCACTTGTGAATGATAATGAATTGGTGCTCTTGCAGGAACTTGAACTTCTTGGATAAAAGATGTGTTCGATGTTTAGGTCATTAACATTGACATGATTATCTTCAGAGTTTGGCCCCATTAACTTGATTATTGAGTCAATGTTTATTGTCATAGTCTGTCACAGAGCTTAACGGCAAAAGGTCAGATCAGCACGAAAGGATCCAAGCGATGCGGACAGAATGACTGATCTTTCAGTGAAATAGCTGCTGTTATTTGCTCTTGTTTCGGGGTGGATGACACAAAATGCTTCTGACTTCAACACAGGAAAATTATTTTCAAGCTGTGTTGAAAATCTGCAGATTTGAGCAGGTATCAGTGTCCTTAAAAATGTCCATGCCCTTTCAGCCAGAAATTCTACTTCTACTTCTACCAAGGGAGCCGTAAAACATACAAAGATTTATGTTCAAAGCTAGTCATTTCAGTCTTGCTTAAAATAGCAAAAAATTGATGACAATCTAAATGTCCAGCTATTGGGATGAGCTAACTAAATTATGTTATCATACATAATGCCGTGATACAAAAGCATACCTTCAAATAATAGTTACTAGATATAGGAAAAATTCATGACCTATTAAGTAAACTATGGATTTTTTTTTAAAATATAGAAGAAGTAAGCCTGATGGTCCAAGACATTACATATTTGTGTGTAGGTAACAACAAAACCACAGGATTTTTCCAGTGCTTACCACTGGGTGTGTGTGTGGGGAGGGAAGTATTTTTATTCATTCTTAATATTTTGCTGTGTTTCCTAAATTTTCTGCCATAAACACACATTTCTTTGAAAACTAAAAAAAAAAAAAAGTAAATGCAATTTTTAAAATACTAGCAAGGATGCAAGCCCTTGTAATTACATATTCATCTGAAGCACGGATCCATCGTCAAGTACACCAGTGAGTAGACATGCAAAACCGCCTCACGGCTCCACTATTCCAGGACCTACATAGAGTTGTCAAAAGGAAGTCCCATAACATGCATTTGCAGCTCCCAGCCCTTTATTAATGCCACATGTGCTCTTGTAAGGTTAAGTTATTAAGTGATATACAATAATTGTCTCTACTCCAAAGTAGACATTTCAATTCACTCAGCTCATGTGGATCTATTTCGGTATCATTTATCACAACCGCTTTTTAAGAATGATCTCAGTGGGCTGCTTCTCTTGTCCTTCTCTTTGAATGCAAGCCGACCTAAATGGCCCTGGTAAGAAATTAAATATAATTACCTATGGAATCGCACAGGGCACAATGAGAGCGCGCCAGCTTCCGAAATGGAAAAAGGCGTTTGGAGGCCCCTCATCTTCATTCCTCCCCAGAGTTAATTTGCCTGTATTTCCTCCCTCGTGGAGAACGCTTACATGTAGCCTCACAATGACCTGTTTAGTTGGCGGTGGAAAATTATGTCATTTGCAAGCAAGCTTTCAGCTGTGATATTTTATAATTGTTAAGATGAAAACCTGATAATCCTCTCCCCCTTCACATAAACTGCAATCCATCTTTAAACCTGTGATAATTCCTAAAACCTGCCGCTTAATAAACTAACAAACCCCAGGCCTATGTGATTTTACGGGGAGTCAATCTTTGATCAGCCAAGCTGAAATGGGTCTGATAAGGGGACGCCCTTCCACTCTGGGAGTCGCCACTTGAGTGGGTGATTGCTGTTTCCTCCCCGTCCTCAAGTGCCAAATAAGCAGAAGTCTTCCTGAGCTTCTTATCTCTTTCACTTTCTTCTCGAGATCTCTGTCGCTTTAATCCGGCATGTCTGCTGCTGGTTAACAAGGAAATCCTATGTCAATTATCGCCAACAACTTCCTGCTGTGAAGCAGTGGGGAATCAAAGCGTTTGAGAGCCTTTTCACACCAGAGAGTGGTGCAGGGCCTAATTAAATGGCCCTCATATCCTGCAGCCCGGTGGAGGCCATATGATAGATAGCTAATGAAAGATAGCCTAATTTTTCTAAGAACCATTTGGAGGCTGGTGGGCTGTCTGGTGGGCTGCAAGTATGCCCCGGGGTGGGACGATGTGAGTTTTTTTAATCCACTTCTGCTAAATTTAGTGGGCCTGTTGTCAGCACAGGACAGCAGGATCGGAAGAGAGCCTACCTTTGAGAAGATTACATCTAATTAGAGTTGCTCTGTACGTCCAAGGTCCAAATGAAGCGGGAGAGGGACGTGCAGGAAGATACAGAAAGACATGAAGTTCAGATCTTGAAGGAGACCACTGCCTATGGAATGATTCACCAGGCCCCAGCATCAAGCTTCCCCCTCCCACCGAGGAATTCTCAGCTAATATGATGCTGCTTTAAAAAAATCATTTTATAAGATCACTGCCAATCATTCCTTTCAAATGACTTATTCCCTGGAGGTACACATATTCTATAGACAAACGAAACTAAAAATACACTTTTTATTTTATTACTTTTTTTGCAAGAGATACCTTTGTGACTCACATTTTCTCTCACCACTTCTCTTTATCTAGAGCAGTGATTCTCCAGGTGTGGTCCCAGGGCAAGCAACTTCACCTGGGAACTTGCTGGCTATGCAAATTTCTCAGGCCGCACTCTAAACCTCGTGGATCAAACACTCAAAGGGTGAAACCAGTGACCTAGATTTTAACAAGCACTCCAGGTGATTCCGAGGCACGCTAAAATTTGAGAGCACTGATCTAGCACATGTCCAGAAACTCTTTTGCAGATGGTCAGTTTGGGTTGTTAATCATAAATATCATCCTTTGTTTAAAAAAATCCAGCAAGTTACAAAATGGTTACCCCGTATTATTTAACCTTGATGTGATGTCTGTCTACCTTTTATCAAAATGCATGTGTACAAGACTGGGATCATTTGCTGAGTTCTGACTCATGATGTAGTACCTTAGTGAGTGAGGTAAATTTTGTTTTAATTTGTGAAAGTTGGGGGTAGGAGGTGGGGAGTATATCCACTGAAATACTTAAACCTATTTTCTAGATTGTGATTTTTAGGCTTGCAGATTAAACAAAATCAAGGTACCGAACAGGGTTTGTTGCTTTTTATTTTGTTATGAACAACATTTACCCCCTCCGACACTTCATAAAAGAAAGGACATTTTAAAAAATGACAAAAAGAAAATTGTAAGGACATAATTTCAGAATAAATGTCAATCCTTTAAATGGAATGAGGTTTTGCTTATGAAAAGCTCTTTCTGTTGTTTTTATTTTTCTCTTTTAATTAAAGATTTGGGAGTTCTTTGCCATGAAATGGCATTGGCTTGCTAACTGATGTGTAGAAATGGCTAGTGTAGGTTTTGGTTACGGAGAGAGGGGGCAGGTAACACTTTAACTTGGAGGCTTATAACTCCTAACTTGGAAGCAGTCATGTTACTCTCCTGCTTAAGATTATTCAATATATCCTTTTAATGGAGTGAAAGTCAAATTCCTCATAACAGCATTTTAAGTGCTTTCTAGTTTGGCCCTCAACTCACTTTATTATTATAATTGTTACTACTAATATTGTACCTACTACTCTTATTACATCTACTCCTGCTACTTCTACAGAATGCACCTGTCTTTGACAAAACTTTCACTATATCCAATCATTCTGTAAGGTCATTTGTGTGGATAACCTCATCAACGACCAGATACTATTGTTATCTTGAGTTTTACAGATGAAAAATTGAGGCACAGGAAAGTTAGATTGATTGCTCAACCGCTAAGTGAGGGAACTTGGGCTGGGATTCAAGAGGGTCCAACCATCACATCTGCATTCCAGGAAGGAAGAAGGAGGAAGGAAAGCAGCAAAACCCTCACCTAATAATTTTAGCCTACATATCATTCTCATGAACTTAGTCACATGGTCACTCCTGGCTGCAGGGGAGGATGGTATAATAGTTTGTTGGGTTTTTTTTTTCATTTTGGCACATGGCTTCCCCCAACAAAATTAGAGCTTTGTTATTATGAAAAGGGAAAGGTGAACATTGAGTCAACTACCAGCAGTCTCTGCCCTGAACCATGACATTCTCATTCACTACGGGGAAGAATTCCATTAATTCCCATTGTGGCTGAAGGATCCCCTGTAGATCAGGTGGGATTTAGCCTTCCGGGTCCTTCACTGGGACACAGACTTAAGTGGTGTACCGAGGAGCACATTTATCACTCCTTTGGCAGCGGGAGTGGTAATTATAAACTGGCCATAAACATGGTTGCATGATTGGAGTATCAAAAGAGGATGAAACCAACTATGTACATTTTATATTTTAGCTATGATACTATTTGATCTGTGACAGTATAAAAATCATCAACTTTTCATCAAAATGTAAAATGAAAGCTTATCACATTCAAGTCATCTGTGTCCTTTTCCCAAACATTTCACTCATACTCTGTCTGGCTTCTTGGTAAAGAGATACACCAGGGCAGCATCTTCATAGCCTTTGTTGCAGGTCTGTCTGCTCATTTACATTAATATGTTGATGTCAGAAGATACACACAGGGGCATGGCCTCATCCCATGGTCCTCATCAGAATGAAAAAAAAAAAGGATCATGACGTTATAAGACTAACAGTTACTGAGACCTTTAAGATTCTCTTTCCTTTACTTTTTTTCTCAGCATCATTCAGTTGACTTCTGCCCAGCATTCCAGAATATTCCAAAGATAACAGTAGTGGAGATTTCCTGGGACCCTTGTTCCTACATCGAAATGTGAACTGGTTGCTATTAGAATATTTTAATCGATGAAGATTTGAAGAAAACTTGGACTTTCCTTCAAAACTCTAATTTGGGTGTTTTCATTTTAAATGAATAATTTAAATGTCAAATATCTTTCTTTGTGTGTCTATATTAAATATCATGTTATCAACTTTTAAAAGTTTGTTACAGATTCACAGGGAAGAGGGGAAGAGGGAGACCCATGTTACAGCGTATTACTATTTGAATTCTGGTGAATTGGTTTAGCATCCACTATCCCAATGGGGTGAGGGCAGAGGAAACAGAAAGAGACATTCTCCCGCAGGGAAGAGCACACTGCTTTGGAATCAGATCAGTGTTTGAAACCAGGCTCAGATGCTTACTAGCAAACTTCCTAAGCTTTTCTAAACATCGGTTTTCTTATCTGTAGAATGGGATGATGTAGATGATGACGATTACAGCAATGAACATTTATTGAGGATTTCTCATGTGCTGGATGCTAAACGAATTACGTATATTATTTCATTAATTCTCATCATGATCCAATAATGTAATTACTATTAGCATTTTCATGATACTATCTGTTTTAGTTATCTATAGCTGCGGAACAACCCCTGACATTTTAGTGGTAAGCAATCACCCTCTCTTTAGCTCACTGTGAGTTGGAAACTGAGGCTGGGCTCCGTTGAGTTAGTTATTCTTCTGGTCTCTGCCGGGCTCCCTCAAATCTCTACCATCAGCTGCAGGTCAGCAAGGCAGCTCTACCTCAGGGATTTGGCTGCTGGGTGACAGGAGCGATTTGGGTCCTATGTCTCTCCTCAACAAGCCTAGGCTTGTTCGTGTGGTGGAAGCAGTGTTCAGAGACAGAGACAACATAAGCCCTGCTGAAGCATTGGCTCAAAACCAGCACATCATCACCTTGCTATGTTCAATTGGCCTAAGCAAGTCTCACAAACCAAACCCAGATTCAAGGGGTGGGAATGGACTCAATCTCTAGATGGGAAGAGACACAAAGTCTCCAAGGAAGGAGTGTAATGGTAGCCAGTTTTGCAAACAGTCTTCCAAGTCTCTACCTCATAAGGTTGTTGTAAGGATTCACAAATAATAATAGCTAATCTTATTTAATTCTCACAATAATCCTGTGATATAGGCACGATTATCATCTCCATTTTACAGATAAGTGAGCTGAAGCAGAGAGATGTTAGGTTTCTTCCCAAAGTTGCAAATTACTAATGAGGACCCAGACTCAAATGGAAGCAGTGCAGGTGAAATCTGACAAGGGTGGTGCCTGGGTTAATATATTATACCAATGTCAGTTTCCACAATATGCCATGGTTATATAAGATTTGATCATTGGAGGAAGCTGGGAGAAAGGTATACAGGAACTCTCTGTGCTATAGATTGCAACTTCTTGTGAATCTTAAACTAAGCAAAATTTAAAGAAATATTTTAAAAATTTGAGGCAGTTCAAATACTGAGCTAATGTTCTGCAGACATATGAGGACCAGAGTATAGTGCCTGGTCACACAGTAGGTGTTTAATAAATGTTATCTTCCTCTGCTGAAAGCCCATTCTCCATTTAGAAGATCGGAGATAACATCTCAAGTTCCTAACTCAGTATAAGCATGGGCACCACCTCAAACAGCCTCAGAAATGACCACTCAGATGTGGCCAGGGGAAGTCTGGGACGTAGCAGGGGCTACGGCTGGTCTCCCATTAGGGCAAGCCCTGCAGTTATAGGGCAAAACCGGATGTGTTTCAGGCTTTCTGCTTTTCTAAGATTACTTTATGGGAAATCTTTTTCAGATCTCACAGATCCCTGAGAAGCCTCAACTTGGAACTGAGAAAACTGTTGGGAAGTCTAATTAAAAGAGAACAATATGATATGGGGATTAGTTGAACTTGATAGGGTCAAGCCAGGCACGGTTTCTTACCTCTCCTCCAAGTTAGTGGAGAAAAATTCTGTTACAGAAAAAAATATATTAACAAATGGTAAGCTACAAGTAGACCTCGTTAGGTTGTATTTTCACAAAGAGTGAGGTAACAGGCTTTGAACAAAATTATAAAGGGAAATAAGTAGCCATGTGTTAAAGTCACAGATCTGGCAGAACAATAATAGTAACTATAGTAAGAATTAGTAGGCAGGTGCTGCCGGGCATGGACGTGGCCATGACCCACTGCTGAAGCTACGTCTATGAGCCCAGGGCCTGTGCGCTAATGACTCGATGAGAAGCGGTTAATGTCCAGAACACTGGGGGACGATGTTTTCTGGTAACGGCCAGTTGGTTTTACATGATATCCTGACAGAGGAAAACAAGGTCTATACTCATAATGATAATAATAACAATAATCATAGCTAACATTTATTGGGCATTTACTATGTGCCAGGAACTCTTTTAAGTGTGTTACCTTTGTCATCTCATTGAATCTTCACAATCTTTTATGGGTGAGGAAATTGAGGTCTGGAGATATTAAATAACTTCCCAAGGCATGCAGAAGCTTCCCATGGGGAAGCGGGGATAAAAGGATGTATTGTCCCAGTGTGGCGACAGGCTCATTTTGTAGAAGCGTTTTGGGACACAGTACCCATTGCCTTCACCTTCCCAATCGTCAGTTTGCCTGGGAACGTTGAGCATGCAGGCTTGGCGCAACGGGGCTCCTGTTACCCCTCCCTGAGGATGGAACCCAGGGCGTCTGCTTCTCAGGTGGAAAGTATTGAACTTTCTCCAAACTCTTAGTTTTTGAGTATTTCATCTGGAATTCATTTTTGTTTATGATGTGAAGTCTGAGATCTAGCATTCACCTCCACCCCAAGGGCCAACCAGTTACTGCTGTGTCATTTGGTATATAAACTACCCTCTTCACATTGAATCAAAGTGCCACCTTTTACATGTATTAAGTTCTCATATAGACTGTGATCCATTTCTGGTTCTCTAGTTTATTCTTGATCTATTAATTTATTCCTATATCAATGGCATATTGTTTAGATTATAGTGTAGTATAGCATATCATACGCACACATATATATGTATAGTATAGTATAATGAGTTTCATTATGTTGTAGGGGAACCCCTCCAAATATTTTTCTTTTTCAAACTTCTCTTAGTCATTCCCAGATAGTTATTACTATATATAAGCTTTAAAATAGTTTCATGTACTCCCAGCATCCCCCGCACCTCGACACACAAAACGCACAGGGATGCTGAACTGAATTGCATTTTATTTCTAAGTTAATTTGAGGACTGATATTTTTATGGTATTAAGCTTTCTTTACTAGGAACATGATACGTTTCTCCATTTCTCTGGGTCTTATTTTAAGATCTTCAATAAGATTTTATAGCTTTCTTTATACAAGCTCTATGCCTTTATTATTAAATTTATTCCTGGTTAATATGGTGAATAGGATTTTTTTGACTTCCATTTTGTAACCGGTTTTTGCTAGTGTAGCAGATATTGTGGTGCTGGCCCACTTCCCCACAGCCTCCCAGCTTAAGTGCTCCCAGGTTGACATCCTTCTCGAAGTGCCAGTGAAGTAACATTCTCTAGGAGACTGATGGGAAATGAAATATAAATTCCCCAGCTCCCTCCCTTCTCCCCTAGCTCACCCCTATGGCCACATGGGAAGTTCCCGATGTCCAGCTGATGGAGGAGAAAAACCCAGTCTGGGGCTCACAGATGGGTCAATTCACTGTTTTGTGGCAAGCTAGAAATAAATGCTGCCACACTACACGCATTCAGGGGTGACACTGAAAACACTGGGAGGGGAAGCCTCACCGTGGGCATAGCTTCCAGGAGTAAACCTTGCGTGGAGGGAGACATGACCCGACATAAAGATAAACACAGACTCCTGGGAAGTGGTGAAAGGCCTGGCTGGCTGGACAGGTATCTGAAAAGGTTAAAAGATCAGAGGCAAAGAGGTATAGGAAGAAGTATGTGGATGGACCCAAGGGAGTAGGTACAGAGTGACCCACATCAGTGCCCACCATCCGTATCCATTTGCAGAGGGGGCCCTAAGCAACCAGTAGATAGTAGGCATCAGTCAGGCCCTGCTCTGGCCACCCTCATGCTTGCACAACGGGTCCACGAATGGAGGAGTCATGGCAGCTCCCTTTCACCATGGCTGATTCATCTCCTGCAGATGCTGCTAACTTTGTGACCTGTCAGCTGCAGAGACCGATGCTGAGCCCTCAATGGGACCAGTCCTTGGGGAAGGAGAACATGACTTTTGGTGGTAAGCTGATTACATTGGACCCCTTTCACCCTAGAGTAGGTGACAAGTTCTCACTATTGGGATTGAAACATATTCTGGGCATGGGTTTGTCTTTCCCGCCTGTGCTATCTATGCCAGAATCACTATTTAAGAGC
Organism: Balaenoptera borealis; assembly: GCF_965194805.1. Taxonomy (NCBI): domain Eukaryota; kingdom Metazoa; phylum Chordata; class Mammalia; order Artiodactyla; family Balaenopteridae; genus Balaenoptera; species Balaenoptera borealis. Next base: position 105,871,180 of record NC_138874.1, read on the forward strand.
TCACAGAGTTTCTATGTTCCCCCCTCCCCACCAAATTCTTGTTTTGAAGCCCTAACCCCCAACACAATTGTACAGGAATACCTCATTTGACTGTGCTTCACTTTATTGCAATTTGCAGATATTGCATTTTTTACGAATTGAAGGTTTGTGGCAACCCTGCCTTGAGCATGTCTGTCAGCGCCATTTTTCCAACAACATTTGCTCACTTCGTGTCTCTGTGTCACATTTTGGTAATTCTTGTAACATTTCAAACTTTCTCATTATGATTATATTTGTTCTGGTGATCTGTGATCAGTGATCTTTGATGTTACTATTGCAAAAAAATTATGATTCACTGAAGGCCCAGATGATGGTTAGCACTTTTTAGCAATAAAGTATTTTTTAATTAAGGTATCTATATTTTTTTAGACATAATGCTATTGCACACTTTACAGACTACAGTATAGTGTAAACATAACTTTTATATGCACTGGGAAACTAAATAATTTGACTCGCTTTACTGTGGTGGTCTGGAACTGAACACACAATATCTCTGAGACATGCCTATATTTGGAGATAGGGCCTTTATGGAGACAATTAAGGTTAAAGAAGTTATGAGGGTGGGGCCCTGATCTCATAGTTTTAATGTCCTTTTAAGAAGCAACACCAAAGAGTTTGCTCTCTCTCTTTCTCCCTCTCTCTACCCTGTGAGGACATGGCCAGAATTTGGCCATCTACAAGCCTGGAAGAGAGTTCTTACCAGGATGGAACCAGCGGGCACCTTGATCTTGGACTTCCCAGCTTCCAGAAAGGTGAGAAATAAACTTCTGTTGTTTAAGCCACCCAGTCTTTGGTGTTTTGTTATGGCAGCCACACAGACTAAGACACTTCTCAAATTCCTTGCCCTCAAATTCTTGTCTCTAGATATGCTTTGAGGAAAATCAAAGTAAGAAAGTCAGTAGAGAAGAAAGCTATTGGGTTTTTTTTCCCCTAAACTTTTTTATTTCGAACTAATTTTAGACTTTAAGAAAAGTTGCAAAAATTGTTTCTGTATATCCCTCACCCAGCTTCCCCTAATGCTAACATCTTACAAAACAGTAGAATGTTGATTAGAACCGGGAATTTAACATTAATTTAATACTATTCACTACACTGAAGACCTGAGTTGAATTTTACCAATTTTTTTTCACTAATGTCCTTTTTCTGTTCCAATTCTATCCAGGACCCCACATTGCATTTAGCTGTTGTTTCTTCTTAATCTCCTGCAGTCTGTAACAGCTCTTCATTTTTTCTTTGTCTTTCATGACCTGGATGCTTTTGAAAATTATTAATCAATTATTTTGTCAAATGTTCCTCAACTTGGGTTTGTCTGATGTTTTATCATGATTGGCCTGAGGTTATACATTTTGGGCAGGAATAAAAGAAAAGTGATGTTGTGTATCCTTCTCAGTACCTAATACAAAAGAGATTCATGATGTCTCACCACTGGTGCTGTTTACCCTGATCACTAGGTTAAAGAGATTTCTACTGCATTTCTCTACTATAAAGTTACATCTTTCCCTGTGTAATTAATAAATATCTTGGGCAAAATACTTTGAGACTATGGAAATTCTAATTTTCCTAAAACTTTTGCCCACTAGTTTTAAAGTTATTGATATTTGCAGATCTATCCTGCATCCAGTCACATTAGCAAATTCTTTTATTAATCTGAAAAGATATTTTAGAATCTCTTGTGCTTTCTATTACATTCATATCAGATATACATAAAGATAGCTTTATCTCTTAATTTTCATCGTTTATAGCAACTATTTCATTTTCTTGTCTTATCACAATAGCCAAACTTAAACCATTTCAGGCAATAATGAGGATAACAAACATCCTGATTTGTGTATTTGATGTGAATGATTTCAGTATTTTGCCATTTGCTATAATGGGGTAAGTCTTGATGTAAGTCTAGGGAAAGTGGTATTTTCCATATTTAAATAATTTCCTTTTATTTCTATTTTACTAATTTTTGTTGTTGTTGTTCAGAATGGCTGTTAAATTGGCAAATGCTAATATAATTATATTTCCTCCTTTAATTTGTTGATGCAATGAGTTATGTTGTCAGATTTCCTAATGTTAGATCTTCTTTCCATTCCTGGAATGAATCCTACTTAGTCATAATGCATTCATTTTAAAACGTATCACTGGATTCAATATGCATCTGTAACCACAAAGGAACTGAGTCTATAGTTTTCTCTTTTGGTATTATTTTATAAGATTTGGGTTTTGTTTTGTTTTGTTTTGCTTCATAAAATAAATCAGAGTGGTTTTCATTTTTTTCTATGGTCTGGATTTATTATGATCTTGATTCAAACAACTGAATTTTGAATGCTTCCTTTCATAATTTTTCCCTGATCCAAACATCTTTACAAATAAAAAATCTCCATCATGGAAGGTGTGCATGTGCGGAGAGGAGGGTATATAGGTATTTTCCTCTTGACTTTGCTGTGAACCTAAAACTGCCATAAAAATAAAATCTATTAAAAAATAATTCCATCAGCTGGCAAAACTACTGTAGCATTAGCTGGATACCCCTGAAAGTATCCTGTTTCATACTTTTTCCCTCAATCTGAGTGAGAATACTAGAAACAGAAAGAGCAAAGAGTACAAGGTAGGTGGTGAGGTAGGGAAAACTAGTCTCAGTTAATTTGAGTATTAAATTAACAACATGTAAATCATATGCAAAGTAGCATCCGATTGCTTGGGGATAAGAACTCTGGCACTTTTTGAAAAAACACTGAGTTACTGTTTATACTATTAACAAAACCCCAAATAAACAGAAGGTTCACCTTGTGGGGTACTTTTGTTGAAGAACTTCTGTGACAAATGTTTAGAAAATGTATTAATCACTTTTCTAACCTTAAAAGTACAGAGCAGCAAACATCACAGCTTCAGTCTCTGACAGTTGAGATTGTTGACCATTATAAAAATTAAGACAGTCTTAGGGATTTTGAAGAAGGGGGATTTTGAAAAGGGGGAAAGGGGATTTTGTTTTTAGGAACAAATTTCTGATTCACAAAGGTGATCTTTTCCACTTGACCTGTCTATTTTTTTTATTGAAGTTTAGTTGATTGACAGTGTTGTGCCCATCTCTGCTCTACAGCAAACTGACTGTTATACACATACATACATTCTTTTTTTTATATTCTTTTCCATCATGGTTTATCCCAGGAGACTGGATATAGTTCCCTGTGCTATACAGTAGGACCTTGTTGTTTATCCATTCTAAATGTAATAGTTTGCATTTACCAACCCCAAACTCCCAGTCTATCCCTCTCCCTCCCCCACCCCCTTGGCAACAACAAGTCTGTTCTCTATGTTTGTGAGTCCGTTTCTGTTTTGTAGATAAGTTCATTTGTGCCCTATTTTAGATTCCACATATAAGTTATATCATATGGCTATTTGTCTTTCTCTCTCTGACTTACTTCACTTAGTATGATAATCTCTAGTTGTATCCATGTTGCTGCAAATGGCATTATTTCATTCTTTTTATGTCTGAGTAGTATTCCATTGTATATATGTACCACATCTTCTTTATCCATTCATCTGCACTTGACCTGTTTGTTAAAAGTGGATATACAAGATTATAAACAGTTTTGTTTACTTGTATATTCCCCATACCTCTCACAATGCCTGATATACAGAAGTCAAATATATTTATTAAATGAATAAATAAATGAACGAATAGCAATAATTCAAGTTAATCGAGCATTTTAGTTCATTGAGGCTAGTGATATATTTTGATGAAATATGTTTTTCATTAAGGAATGAGGTTAAATCATATGAAATTACCATTTTGCAGATCAAAAACAGTCATATATTAATAATTTCATATGGTTCAACCTAATCCATATCTAACCTCAAATCAAAATAACATTTTAAATCTGAAAATCTGAAATCTGAAAATAACATTTACTATTTCAGGCCTGTGACTTAAATCTGAAAATAACATTCTGAAATATAACAAATATTATAAAAAATCTGAAATAAATCAAATAATCAAATCTGAAAATAACATTTACTATTTCAGGCCTGTGACTTAATAGAATATTATTTGATACCCATCTGAACTCCAGCCAGTCTGATCCCTCTTGATGATATAGCACAGTAGCTTTGGGCTAAAGCTTTGGAGAAATAAACCCATGTTCAAATCTTGGTTCTATCTCCTACTAGTTGTGTGACCTTGGGTAAATTCCATAATTTCTCTGAGCTGAAATTTCCTCATCTATTAAATGGGGATAATACTTTCCTCATAGTGTTGATATGAAGATAAACTATGATGGTAAAATGAAGTACTTGACACAGTGCCTACACATAGTAAATGATCAATAAATGGTTTCTATTGCTCTTATTATTATTAATTTATTTATTTATTTTGGTTGCCTCTCTCTAGGATATTGAATGTCTTGTCATTTCAAAACCAATTTATAGTGGTAGATAGTTGGGATAGATGTTGCAATAGTGTTTTGCTTCTGGGTGGGAATATTGACTAGGAAGAGGCCCAAAGGAACCACTTTTGGGCTGAAACTATTCTAAGTCATAATCTGAGTGATGGCCACATGAGTGTACACTGGTGTAAAACACCATCGTTGTATACTTAGGATTGGTGCAGTTTTCTGTTTGTGTTATAACTCCATAGAATCTTTGCCTATTTGTGGGGTGGTACTAAGATGGGGAAGAAGCCATTTAAATACCCAGCAACACAAATAGAGGGGAATTAAGCACTGCATTTTATTTTATGAAAACCCTCATATCTTCATGTAAAATGCCTCCCCCCCCCATCTCCCCTCTCCCTGTGGCCACTCTGTCCTCCAGCCTCTCTGCCTTTAGAATCTGCAGCACACGCACATAACCCAGCACACCAGGTAGACGTGGTCATGAAAAATGGGAAAAGGGAAGTTTATAGGCAATCTGGTGAACAGCAAAGTACAATTTATATATGGTGTGTGTGTATGTGTGTAAGGGTGTGTGTGGAATGGAGATCGAGGGTCAGCACAGAAATTTCTTGTTTCTGGCAAATGAGTTGGTCAATATAGGATGTTGATTTAGTTGAGGGATTGTCATCAGTACTCATGACATTTAAAAAAGAGCCAATGCTTCTAATTGGTGCATAACCTCCCCCGCCCCCCGCTCTCTCTCACACACATACTCACACACACACACACACACACACACACACACACTGATATTTAGGACATTCCTTTTATTTAATTCCTCCTACTATAATCAGGGATCTCTCTTGCCATGTTCTCTGTAATATCTTTGTTCCCAGGAGAAATCCCACCGTTCTTCTCTGCTTGTTGTGTTTGTGAGGTCATGTCCACATACATCAGGAGCCTGGACTTTTCTGTGGAAGCCATCGAAACAAATGCCTACCTCGGCACAAATGAATATGTTTAAAGACTCCGGTTTCCACATGGCCTAAAACATTTCTGAGTGTGGGGAGAAAATGGAGCAGGTTTCCCTTGGATGTACGACTGAATAAAAATCTATCAACTTGGTCCTTATGGCAGCTGTGCGGATATTACCACGGTTTAAACTTCCTGGAAACTTCTGGAGCCTCATGGAGCATCATGGAAGATGGTCTTTAATCAGGACTCTCTTCCTAACTGTCCCCTTCACGTTTATCAAAAGCAACACCAGCAGTGAGCCGATCAATCGCCCCAAACTGTTTTTAGACGCGTCTCTTCCTCAGAAGAAAGGGAAGAGTTATTTCAATTCACACCACACACCGCTTTATGAAGATGATTTCAGTCATGATTTCCTATGTGCCTGTGTAAAAGAAAGAGTGGAAATAAAGAACAAAACCAATAAAGACCAAACCAAAAGCACATGTCCCGAAGGGGCGCACACCAGGCGAACAATGGCTGTTCAACAGATGAATCCACCAAAATGTAAAATATTCCACAATGTCATGGCAGCTTTGAAATGCTACACTTTCTGGTGCTCATCTGTTAATCATCTGAGGGGACTTTCTCAGCTAAGCAACAGGGACGGTCTTTTCTTTCTAAGTTCACACAGCCGGCAGGGCACGCAACTCAGGATAGAAGTGACAGATAGGACAGAAAGACAGCCAGCAAACCACTATACGAAATAAGAAACAAAGGAAGAACCAGAGAAAGAGAGAGGGCAAGCGAGCTGTTTTTACCCCCCTTCACTTCCAAAGGAAAACTCACTGACTATATTTTTGGCATATAAGCTTTTCTTTGAGTTAGTTTCAAGTCATAAAGCTATAATCATATTAACGATTAATGACACCAGAGAAGCAAAGTGACATACTGAGAAGATTTAAGGTTCTACACAAAAATATTTAAAGAATCTCTTACGAAATCCATCTATTTTAAATAGTATCTTTCAAAGCAAAGAAATCATCAACAGCCCTAAATTTAAAACCATAGATAAAATGCCTCTCCCACCGTTATCCCAGACAGGGTCATTCCAGATACATAGGAGTTAGAAAATACTGCTTTCCAGACAACAATAGTAACTCTAACCAGAGAGAAGATGTGAATCTCATAAATATGACACTCTGGGGACACATTGTATGAGTATGAAATAAACTAGATGCACACACCTGTGTACTAAGTATACATCCCTTCGTTAGCAACTGGATCTCTTGTGACATGGACCCGTGCAAGTGATCGAGAAGTCAGTCAGGGGACCCTGGACTGTTACATTACCTCCAAGGAAGACCTTTCTGCTTTTTGAGGGAGATTGTCTAAGTGTCCAAAGACAGACGAGGCTGTCCTCAGGGTGATGAGGTTGCCATTGGCATGATTCAAGCAGAAGCTTGAAGGGCCCTTGGTGGGCATGATGGACCAAACCAGTAGTTCTCTAGCTTTGCTGCACACAGAATCGCCTGGAGAGCCATTAAATGGTTAAAGCCATTCCTATTTACTGGCTGCATGCTCCCGGGATGAAACTCAGGTATCTTAATCCTTTAAAGCTCCCTAGGTGGTTGGAATCACCCAGGGGCTAGATCAATGCTCGAGAGCCCCAGCAGACAAGTGTTTCTCAAAATTTCCTTGCACACGCGCCACCTGTGCATGCTGTTGAAATGCAGATTCTGACCCAGTGGGGCTGGGGTGGACCTGAGAGTCTGGCTTTCCTAACAGTCTCCAGGTGAGGTCCCACCTGCTGGTCCGGGAACCACACTTGGAGTCACGGGTCTCAGATGACTTAAGTCCTCTTCAATCCAGAGTTTCTCTGGGATTCAGCATCATTTGGGGGAAAGAAATAGGGTACTGTGGTCAGATAGGGAGTGGCCCTGCCGCCTTCCCTGGCTGCAGGCTGAAGGCAAGTCACTTTTCTCCTGAGCCTCAGTTTCTCCATTTGAACAAAGAAGGGTTTTGGGAAGCCCTGCAGGCTCTCCTCCAGCCCTCTGAGGCTCTGGGGAGGGAGAGCCCACAGTTTCGAGAATGCCCCAGGATTTCTAGAATGCAGGTTGCAGGGAGGCCTCTTGGGCTCCAGAATTATACGTGTGCCCTTGTCCTTATCCTTCACTGATCTGCATTTGTCCTCATATACATTGATCGGATGGAAATCTAGACGGGACAGTGGCAGTCAGTTCTTCCAGAGGGGTCAAGTCGGGAAGGCTGCAAAGACGAGGTGGCTAAGCTGAAAGATGAGTGTGCAGACTAGGGGACAGGGTAGGGATCAGTGTGAGCCCCGGTGGCAGCTTGAGGCCTTTGGATGGGGGGTGCGGGGTATCAGGAGAGAAGTGGTTGAGCCCCCTGGAGAGATGGGAGCAGGACCAATGGAAACGTGTGGGCAAGATGAAATTTGCTTTGCTTCCAAATCGATAGTCCTTAGTATCTGTTAGGCATTCATTTAGATTAGAGGTTGAGTGCCACCATGCGGAGAGCAAAGAAGGAGAAAACTCCCTCACCTACCTCAGTGGAATCACCTTATGTCCTAGCAATTCAGTGCTGGCCCCAGCTCACAAAAAGCCCGGCAGCTAAATGAACACATCCTTATTCGAAAACAGTTTCAGAAGTGTCTGTGGTCCTGGAGCATGGCCCTGGGTCTCTACTCCCCCTTTAGCAGATGCTGTTGGTCCCTCCATCACTAGGGTGGCCAAGCTTCCCAGTTTTTTTGCAACTGAGAGGTTTCAGGATTTGAGACATTCAACACTAAAAGCCCTAGGAGTCTAGAAAGGTGGGGAAGTTAATTCTCTGAATGGCTGAATGGCCCAGTCTTCCCTTCTTTGGAGAGACAATTCTGAGACACATTCGACATGGTTTCTCAGAGCACTGCAGTGAGACGAGCCCCAGTTAACCTATGGCAGTAACTTCTTAAGAGGAAGATAAAGGGATATGTCACCAACCTGCTGATTTTGCCCCACATGACTCTGGGGACTCTGGGACCAAGGCCATCCTACGGAGATGGGAGAGTTTTCCTGCGATTGGCCATCCCTTCCAATTATCAGCACAAGTGGAAGGCAGCTTTTAGAGTGCAGCTTCACTCCCCTCCCCAGGGCTCAGCGGCATTTAAAATTCAGTCACCGTCATCAGCAAACCCCTCTGAGCAGAAACAATCCCATCATTCTCTCCGGCCTTGCAAAGGTGTTTAAGATATCTAAATATTTTAAAGGTATCTACGAGGATTGGATTCTTTTCTTAGTGGTGACTTGATGAATAAATGATGCCTTAATTTCAGTTTAATTATTGTCTAATGCTCTCTAATTCATTTCAGACTGGTGTTTAACTTCTTTCCAACTTGACAACCTTTCAGGCAAAACTGATAAAAAAAACCTGGAGCTTCCTTTACAATAGGAATGGATTAGTTGTCTCTAGATATCAACTAAAGAAAAATAGCTGTTCAAATCCCTAATATTTTTGGCACTTTGTAAATTTAAACCCCATCCAAAACACATATTTAAAAAATATTTTAAGTCAGGGAGGGATTCTTGCTCAGAGCCTGAGATTTTGTTCTGCTGAGTTTGAGCATGGAGCAGATTTTTACGGTTGAATTATAAGCCCCTGAAAATAGGTTTATTATGGAAGTGGGAGCACACAACTATAGCCTATAGCAACATGAATGGCCCTGTTATCATAATGCTTAGAGCCCTTTCTTTGTGCTGAATCGGCAAAGCAAGACACCTGCTTTGGCCTTTTTGCTAATACATGTCAATGTCAGTTAACAGCTGTGTCCCTCTTTAGAAATATGCCCCAAAGTTTTTAGTAATCCTTGCATTGCTAGGGACCCCTATGTCTCCATCTCAGGAATGAATGTATCATTTATAGTAGGATACTTGTGACATTAGAAATACATTCTCTCGTGGAAGGAGAAATCAGGGGTTTGGTGAAGTTTTGCTTTAGTGGTGGCTGTGTATTGCTTGGGTATTTAACTGCGTGCTATCGAGCAGGTTTCTCACCAGACAGAAAGGACAGGTGTAAATCCCTCAGGCACGTTCCTTGAGGCCGGGAAAGAGAGTACAGTGCGTACAGGAGGAATCTCAGTTTAAGATGCTATCACTTGCCCAAAGTTCAAATGCTCTGCATTCTTTTGGCGTCTGAAGTTCTCCTTAGGAAGCCTACATGTTTATTTTCTGTAGTTATTAAACTACAAAGTAAAACATTTGGAATTCTATTGCATGAAACAGACAATTTCCATAACAGAATTAAAATTACACTCAGCTGCAGGGTAGATCACCGCTGTGATTGGCTGGAAAAGGCAATCCTCAATTATGGGAACCTGCTCGCAGAGGCTCGGTCTCCGAGTGAAAAATCATAAATGTCAAAACTGCCCTAAACACGTGCAGAATTAAGCTGTGTAGAGGAAAGTTAGACATTCGTCAATTCAACATAGTCTAATATCAGTAAGCCAGAGCCCTACTACCTAGAACAGTTGACCAATTAAGTCTTGGCTTCCCTCCTCCTCCATCTCTCCTCAATCTCCAGCTCAGAAAGACTCAAGAGCATTTACTGAGTGTTTACTGTGTGCTAGGCACTATTGTAAGCACTTTCTATGTATTAATACATAAAATCCCCCCAACAACCCTAGAAGTAGGTGCTATTATTACTCCCATTTCTACGGAGGGAGCTTATTATTTCCTAATAAGCTTAGCAGCTGGGCAGAAATGCTAGGAACTTTGACTTTGCTGACAGACCTCCCCAGGTTTGCATCTCAGCTCTACCAGATATCGGTTGTGTGACCTTAGGCAAGTAAGTTACTTAGGCTTTCTGTGCTTCAATTGCCATTAAAATGTTATTTCTCTAAAATGGGGATAACAATGTGAAATTATAGTTAAGGGTTCTTGAGATAAAAATTTCTCTTTTATTACACAAGAGAGTCCTATATTCTGATTGCTAAACAGATTTTAAAATTGTCTCTTCAGGTTATTTCCCATGAGTTTAGGCTTTCATACTCTTCTCCAAACATCATGACACACCTCTAAGGGATCGTGGTGTATCTGTGTGTGTGCCCAGCATGGAAGTGAGAAGTGGAGTCAGGGAAGGAGAGAAGAACCAAGAGCAAGATGGTCTTTCTCCTTTTGAAAGCAAGGGCTGCAAAGACTACATAAACTCAAAGTTGCCTGAGAGTGAAGCCACAATGGAGGGAAACAGAGGCAAGAAAGAAAAATAGGAAAAACCCCCACAAACTCCCAAGGATATCATTCTAGCAGCTTGATCCAGCCCTACCTGAAGTTATATGACTTCACAGTTACATGACCCATAATTCCCACCCCATCCTGGCTAGTTTGAATTGAGTTTCTGTTACATGAAATTTTAAAAAATACAGTCTATAGGTGGAAGAAGTTAACTGCATGCTGACCCCCAACATGTAGTCTCCAGACCAATTGGAACCAGAAGGTTGATAATTGAGATTCCTGAAAGATCACCCTGTTACTTCACCATCAACCAATCAGAAGGATATTCACAAGCTGATTGCACACCCTGCAACCTCACCCTTAATGTTGCCTTTATTATTTTTTAAAGATTTTGTTTTGATGTGGACCATTATTAAAGTCTTTATTGAATTTGTTACAATATTGCTTCTGTTTTATGTTTTGGTTTTTTTTTTTTTTGGCCATGAGGAATGTGGGATCTTAGCTCCCCAACCAGGGATCAAACCCACACCCCCTGCATTGGAAGGCAAAGCCTTCCACTGGACTGCCAGGGAAGTCCCTAATGCTGCCTTTAAAAACCCTTCCCTGAAAGCCATCTGGGAGTTCCGGTCTTTTGAGCGTGAGCTGCCTGTTTTCCTTGCTTGGCCCCAGTTTGGGCACCTTGCCATAAATGCTCTACTTTTCCTCACCAAAAAAAAAAAAAAAATCTAAAAAAAATTCTACTTTATTTCCCCTTCCCTCTTCTCTTCCATAATTCAAATATAATTGGAGAGATAGCATAGTATCTAGCCATCCATTCATTCATTCAACAAACATCCACTGAGCACTCACGTAGAGCCAGATGTGAAAGAACAAAGGTGAACGTGCTTCTGTTCCTTGAAGAGCTACAAGCATACTCACAAAACTGCTACTATTTTTTAGAAATGAACATTTAGAAAGGTAGTCCTATGAATGGGATGGTGTGACTTCAGAGCAAATTTCTTAATATCTGTGTATCATGTCTTAATTAAAATATTGTATAGATTATATTTTAGGTTTTAGTAGAGTTCCCACTTTTTCCTTCAATCCCCTAAACTGAATGGTGATGCATGTTTAAATGAAGGAATGAATTCTTAACCTTCAGGCCCCCCCCACCCCATGCACACATCCTTTGCACTGCCCTCAAAAGACTCCAGCCTGAGGTCAGGGGAGAAGAGTGTCAAGTGTGCTCAATATTGGAACTATTTGGAAACCCCTGTTATCTTCTGCTATAGAGACGTGGATTTACCTCCTGGTGAGATGGAAGAATCCTTCCTCAAGAGCTCCTCATAGGAGTCCTTCAATCACCCCCTGTGAGTGTCCTTTAAATGCAGGTAGAGACCCATCATCACGTGGATGTTATTTAAAACATGAGCTTAAAAAACTGAAGAAGAGACTGGCCTGTCCAACTGATAAATTATTTTTCAGCCAATTCTCTCTAGTTAGGGTCCGTAAATCTTATCACTAAAATGATCAAACATAATGCAAATTTATTAGGAATGCATCCTTGATTTGTTTTCATTTGAGATTACTGTAGGCTTATTTATTTATTTTGCAAATAAACTATGAAAACCTCTAATGTGCGATATTATTTGGTAACAAGATTGGATTTAGAATTCACGTTGAACATAATAGGCTATCAAAGGAGATGTCACATCAGAATCTTTTGTGTTGTGTGTGTGAAATGTTCAAAGTAATTACAAATGTGACAAAATCTAAACTGTACATTTAAGAAGGAAATCGTGCTAAAAACTCTTGCTTGATGTTCAGATAATACGAGCAGCTTATAAGCCTTTGTGTTTTGTTCTCTGTGTTGTAAATAGTATCAGAAGCATCCCAAAGTTGTGGATTATTTATAAAATACAGATTTAAAAATCTGGTGTTTTTGTAAAAAATAAAGTTATACTTTTCAGTCTGTTCCATATGGCAGTATTGCTTTTCCACATGCTTACCATCCTTTATCAATATTTTTATTTTTCTTAGTGACATAATCAAACATATGTTTACATTTCAACCCAGGGATGTCAATCACAAGTTTTGGATGGGTGAGAGTAGGAAAAACTCTCATTTTGGTGGTGACCAAAGATGGTGACCAAAAGATGACCAAAGATGAGAGACAGGAGACCCATCAGTCACTTTTTTATAAAAACATTTTTAGAGAGAGATGGGGTAAAAATTGGGGGTTATAGAAAAGAAAAGCTCTATTCCTTCTCCTTTTCCCTCTCTCCCTACATCACCATCTTCCCCTAACCCACTCTACAACTCAGGGCTCAAATCTTCCAACTGAATGCATGTCCCCAGCCTTCCAATCCCTGTATAAAAGGGAGGAGAATCTTTTCTCCTTTGGAACTTAGACTCCAAGTGTTTGCTCAAAGGGACAGTGTCAAGGTCAAAATAGGAAAGAGACATATCCTGATAGCACTTTCCGTAATGCCATGTTCTGTTGATATTTTGACCTTGAGCCACCATGGCATTTGAGGCCTCTAGAGCAGCACTTCTCAAACTTGGATGTGTGGAAGATTCACCCAGGGTCTCAAATGTGGATTCTGATTCAGGAGGTCTAGGGTGGGACCTGAGGTTCAGTGTTGCTAACAAGCTCCCAGGTGATGCTGATGCTATTTGTCTTCAGGCCACACTCTGAGTAGGGAGGTTCTAAAGAACCTTGAGTCTTGAATGAAGCACTGAGACAAGTGTGTGTGTGTGTGTGTGTGTGTGTGTGTGTGTGTGTGTGTGTGTGTGTTGGAATTGAGCTCCTAAGACTTGGCCAGTTCTATGCCAGCCAAATCAGCCCACGTGCTCTGATGAGTAACCAAAACATTTTTGCATCCTTGTGAAGTGCTGGGCACTTCCAGATTCCTACTATTATTGCAACCCCCATTTTACAAATGAGGCACAGAGAAGTTAAGTTTCTTGTCCAGGGTCTCAGAGCTAACAACAGAGGTAGGACTTTTGGGACCCCAGCCTGCCAGAATCTGTACTGCATGCCCTGAATCACAAGGCTATACTTCCTCTGAAAATGTGTTTCAAGCTCTTTTCCTTCTCAGGACCTTTGCATATGCTGTTCTCTCTGCTAAGATTGCCCTTCCCCACGTTTTGCCTGACTGTTCACCCTTGAGATTTCAGCTGAAATATCACTTAGAGAGGCTTTCTCTGATGGTTGTCTCACTGCAAATTAAATATGTCCTGCTTTTTTCCACACAACATTGCTTTCCCTCATAAGAATGCTCACAATTTTCAATTATTTGATTATTAGTGTTAATTTGCTTTCATATCTAGTTCCCTCACAAAACTATAAGCGCTGTGAGGCTGAAGCTGTTTATTTCACCAGCTCCTAGCACTATGTCCAGAACAAAATAAGGGCTGTCTCATTAGTTGACTGACTGATAGAGTGACTGATGCACTAAGTGAATGAATGAAGTGAATTTACATTCTGCAAATACCTACTAAGCCACTAGGGGGCAAGTATACTCACCACACTTACTGACTAGATGTAAATGTATCACATATGGTTGACATAACCAAGAAAATAAATGCAAACTGTATTGCACTTCTTACATGTGCCATTGGCCATACAATAGGTGGAGTAAAAAACTCATCTAAATTACATTAAAGAATGAGAGTATGGGTTTCAAAAGTCTACTCATTTCTAACTTCCTGATATAGTCCTGACCAGACATTAAAAAAAGAGCCTGAATTGATTTTCAGGTTTTCGGAGCACACATCTACTTTCATTCCTCTTTGCTCAAGTCCTGCTCCAGACTCAGCATGTTTTTCTTCCCAAGGTGTGTAGGGAGCTTGGGGAGCTGGCACCCTGGGAGAGGGATGGATATAGGCTGTTATGGAGACGTGATCCATGGATATGGCTCCAAGATGAGCCACCAGGACGTCCAGCATGATGATCAGGAGGACCGTTGTCATGGCTTGGGTTACCCCGGAAGCAGATCCTGATATGAGTATTCTGGGCGAGTTGTTTGTTGAGAAATGAGACAGGGATGTGGGTGCCCGAAGCTTAATCCCACAGGGAGACTCTGGGAAATGTTAGGGTCCCTCCTCAGATATTCCACTCAAAGGATGAGGAGCTCAGAGATTCACACCCAACTCCATCCAAGCTAATATGCAGACATTTCCAGCCTGCCTGAAGTGGGCAAGACCCCTCTCTTCCAGGACCTGAGAGAGGGCCCCTGAGCAGAGGTACAGACAGTGGCATAGTCAAGTGTTAAGGCCCTAGGGAGCTTGGTAGGACACTGATGTCCTACCATGGCAACGGCCATGCTGATTCACAACCTAGTCTAGAGGATGAATCTTGGAGCTGATGGACCATGAGTCTGACTCAGAATTTATGTCTTAAGTTCCTCAAACCCCTAAGTACCTCCAGTTCCCACAAAAGCCACCAAGAAGAAGGGAATATTATGGCCTAGAGCTGTCACTATCCCAGCTTCCACCATTAATGTGGTCATTTGTCATCATGAAGGAAGCCCACTTTGTCAATGCCACTGTCCCTTCATTTTCAGATTTGTGAAAGTACAGATATACTCGTGGATTTTAGTCTGCCATCCTGTGTGATCTTGGACTTGGGTCTAAAATTTTCTGGCCCTATATTGCCCTGTCCATGGAAGGAAAGTGAGGACACCCTTACCATGTCTATTTCACAAGGATGTTATGAGAAGAGACGAGATAGTATCTGAAAACCACTTTGAGCTCTGGAGAAAAGTGCTCTTATGAGCTAAATAAATATAAGTTATTACACAGTATTATTTTAACCTGGCCCAAGTTTAGATTAGTTGCATGAATCATTCATCAACCTTTACTTTGTATAATTAAAAACGTGTGGTTCTTGGAATCTTTGTTTGGGAGGCAAGTTAATGTGGCGGGACTGGGATTGGCAAGTCCTTAGAAGTCAAAGGCTTCTGGTCTAAAGATGGATGCACTGATTGATGGGAAAAGTTCTATGATCAGTTCTCATTTGGAGGTATCCTCAGTCAGCCTTTTTAGGAGTCTATGATTCATGTTTTTCCTTATTGGCCTGTTTCATATTGCCAGCCCTCCCATGGTATTTCAGAACGTATTCAAGTGTTGTCTCCAGTTTTTCATTTTACCCCCAAGTAAGTCTATGCCACGTATCTGTTGCTGAGGCCTTCTCTTTGCACGAATGTGTCAATGTTGATTGATTCTGGGAGGCCAGCTGAATAATTCACTCCTTTGGGAGGCAGAATCGTCTCCCCATTTGGGTTTCTCTCCAAATGTGCAAGTGCCTGATTTTAAAAAAAGGTACAGATGAACCTATTTGCAAAGCCGAAATAGAGACACAGATGTAGAGAACAAACGTATGGACACCAAGCGGGGAGGGGGGTGGAATGGATTGGGAGATTAGGATTGATGTATGTACACTACTATGTACGAAGTAGATGGCTGGTGAGGGCCTACTGTATAGCACAGGGAAAAGAAAAGAAGGTACAATCTGTTTGCAGGGCATATATTAAGTTAACCTTAAAAATGCATTCCAATATACATTAGGTGCAGACAAATACTGTTTGATTCCACTTATACAAGGTACCTAGAATAGCCAAATTCATGGAGTCAGAAAGTACATTGGTAGATGCCAGGGGCCGAGGGGTTGGGGGGAGGGGAGGGGGAATGGGGAATTAGTGTTTAATGGAGACAGAGTTTCAGTTTAGGAAGGTGAAAAATTTGGGAGATGGATGATGGTGAGAGTTGCACAACAATGTGAATGTCCTTAGCACTGAACTGTACAGTGAAATATGGTTAAAATAGTATGTTTTACATTATGTGAATTTTACCACCATAAAAAAAACTTTTTTTAAATAAATAAAAGGTGCCCTCCTTAATACGAATTGCATTGACCACAGCAGTGCATGAAGGGACACACCAATATGACAGTTAATTCTTAGAGCCTGTGTGCTTCCTGATAGCAGTGGCTATGGTTCCCTCATTTTTGTGTCTCTTCCAAAATGCCCAGCACAGCACCCAGCATTCAATGGGCACTCAACAATTGCTAATTGAATGAGTAAATGCTAATAAAGAGGGGGAAAAAAAGAAATAAAAACACAATGAACCACTGAACCCAAGGATATCAGTAGCTATGGTCTCCCCATGTGTTAGTTATTAGCTATTAGTAGTGTGGGTGGTCTGGGAGAGATGGACTAATTCTTCTGTTGGCCACAGTGGTGTCAAACAGTATATTAACTATTGGGAACAAGGGTGTTGACTGGATTTCTGCTGTGCACTAAATGTCCCTAGTGACTCCGATGAATTAGATACATGCCCCCAAGGGCCCAAGCTATTCCTGGCTTGTAACTTACACAGTGGAAGGATCTGGTGGAACAAAAGGATGTCAGGTAAGGCCTTCAGGGACGTCCGCCCCTGCGTAAACACACCAGGAAGCAAATTGTTGACAAATCCCACTCAAGTGTCGCTAACGAGTGGGTTATGGAATAATGGGCAGGAGGGAAACTGACACCTTACAAGGAGCTTAGAGGGAGCTGTGTACCCACAATTTTGCTATTTCCTTCCTTTTAAAGCTTCATCACAAAATTTCTGCCATGGTCATGCACACTTATGATTAAGGAGTTACTGACAACACACACTCAAACTCGATCACAAATAAGCCAAAGTGAGCAAATGAAGCTCTATTACAGATGAATCAATATCTGTAATGATCTCTAGTTTTATTTTTGTCCATTGATCATGTAGAATTCATCCACTTTTTAAACAATTATATTTCCCTTAATTTTTAACTGTGGCCATTTCTTCTTTGTTTTAGCATGGGAAACATGTTGCCCACTTCCTAGATCCAAACTTCAACCAAATTGCACTATGTTTTTTTCTTTTATTTCAAGATTTAGGAGTTTTGATTCCCTCCTAAATTGTTAAGTGGTTTGTTCTTTAAAAGAAACCAGCAAACTATAAAAGGGTCCTTTAAACTTCTAGGACATCAGTTCACTTTTTCAGGAGAACAGTTTGAAGAGATGGGGTAAATGAAGTAGAAACATTCAGATTAAATTTCCTTTGAAATCCATGGGTTTTAAAATTAAGGGAAAGTGATTGGCAAAACATGTTTTGGTTTTTGCCGAAACTGAAATGTTTGAAAAATAGTTCAAGATGTTCTTCCACACCCCAACCAACCACATCCATCTGGGGCTATCCATCTCTAGTTTAAATCTATTTTTATCCATCCACTATGCAAAGAACAGAGCTCCTTATTGCAGCCAGAGGGCCACCATATTTTTCTAAGGGAGAAGAACATGTTGGTAGTCTGAAGAGTGGACATACAGTCTTATGTCCTATGTTATGCTCATGATGTTCTTTTCAGAAAAAGAAAGTTCTAGACTAGATGGTTGTGGAAAGACAGTTGCTTCTACTAGACTTTGAATCAGACCAGGAATGTGAGAACAGTTCCTTTGCTTGTGTGTCTATCGTCTATCTATCTATTCATTCTCATATTCAACCATTCATTCATTCATTCAACAAATATTTATTGAGTGCCTCCCACGTGCCAGAGATTGTAGGAATATAAAAGGAAGTAAAAGACAGCCCCTGGTACTAGGGAGCTGACCATCTTTTACAGATATTTTTGAAGTGTAATGTGTGGGAGGTGCCATATTTGGGGCTGAGTAGGGGCACAGAAGGAATGAACAGACCTGCTTGGGGATGACAAAGGGGAAGATTTCATGGAAGAGCCACAAAAGGTGACACAAGATGCAGGTGAAAAGTGGAGAGTGGTTGGAAAACCATGAAGCGTAAAGGAAGAGTATGTTGGAGCACTGGTTGGGATGTTATTCATTCTAACAGGTAGACCAAGGAGAGGTTGGGGAAAGCTAGGTGTATGCTCACTGGGGTGGAGGAGGGTTGGAGGAGCTATTCCCCTATTGAGGATCCTTTCCTTTCTTTTCAAAATTTGGTTGCTGACTCTCAACCTGTTTGGCAGCCTACTGGTTGGTGCTGTAAGTCAGAGTCATGGGTTGGGGCTGAGCTCTGCCTGGACACATGGGAGCCTTCCCTCCTCTCTGGGACTTGGCTAGACTAGATGATCTATAAGGCTCATCAGAGAATAACCACATAGTCCTGGTTCTGAAAATGACACAAACTGTAGATCCCCCCCCCCTTTCTTTATTCTAATAATCAGAGTTGGGAAAACTTGGTGCAGAAAGTTTTGTCTTCTCTAGTTGCACCTTGCAATTCTGATGCCTGTGGGTCTGTGTTAGCCTCTTCACAAACTGAAGCACCACGAAGGGATTTCTTACTTCAGAGAACAGCCAGGGGTCCTGGAGACATGTCTGCCTTGCTGACTGACAAACAGGCTTGGCTGACACTCAGCTGTGACTACAGCTGTTTGGTTATGGTTTTCTTTGGGATGTAATAAGAATGGCAGTTTCCTCGTATTGTACCGAAACTGCCAGTTAATTTGTAGCTGTGCCTTCACCTAATCATAGGACTGAAAAGCTAGCTGTCCTTTGCATACATGAAAATGGTGGTATTAGTAATTTGGTTGTCACGTGTGGCATAATGTGTGGTTTGGAAGCCATTATGGGATTAGAGGCAATTTGGAGATTATCATCTCCATGACATCACCTATGGGTGTTGAGACTGACAGGTCCATGCTTTCTGTGATTCAGATGACATGGTTTGAAATATATGTAGGTCAGGTTTTCTGCTCTATTGTCCAAGACACTATGTATATACGAGAATCTGGATGACTCTATACCAAACAGTTGCTTGACATTTTTCTGACGAGCACTGTACTATTCCTAAAGTCAGAAAATATAAAAACAAAGCAGAGTACACATGTGTAGGCTGATCCGATTTAAAACTAGTCCTTCCCTTTTTCCAATTCCAGTTCTAAAGTGTATAGAGCATTTGCCATCGTCATTCCTGCAAAGTGTCACGTGGAACTTCAGTTCCAATAATCAGCTTTTAGGAGTCTCAGCCTCTTTCTGAGTTTTGAAATGAGAGAGGAGGGAGTCTCTAAAGCTTTGGGGATCCATCCCTACTTTGGTCCTTCCTTTGGCTCCCTCTCCTCATCAAGGCTTTGTTTTCTCCCCTCCTGAAACCTCCTTCTCCTCCCTGGGTCCCGCCCCTGGACCCTGTCAATGGATTGGAACAAGCTAGAAGAGGATGCCTCTTTCTAGGGCTTAGGAGATACACGTGGAAGGGATCAGCAGAGGCCATTCTGGGGAGGTTTTTACTTTCTGCTCCAGCCTTCTGAGATCTGTGCCCTTGGACATGCTACTTAACTTCTCTCAGCCACAGATAAGAATGGGAGTGGGAAGAATAATGTCATTTCCACCCAGAATCCTTTTCTGACCCAATAGTCCTTCTAGATTCTTCCCCAGTGCCCTTGCTCATGCCTCTCCCAACACTTGTCTGCCTAGCTCTGTGAGTGAAGGGGACCATGAGGTTGACATGTAGACACACAGTAGTAGGGAATACATGAGTTAAAAGAAGACTAAATGATTCCTCATGGCACAGAATTTTGTGAGGCTAAATGAGGGAACACATGTACGCTCCTAGGGCACACGTGTCACCTTATAGGCATCAAGTAAAAGTCAGTGTCCTTTATTCATCATTGTGTTCCAGGGGCTTCATCAAAGCTCTAGGGCTGGTTTGTGTAATCACCAAGATTCCTCAAGGCCCTCTGCATGGCCACGCTCAGAGACACATCGGGAGGACTGGAAATGGTACACTGTCACTCTTCAAGTGTCAAGGAAGTAGTTCCAACTCACCAGGCCACACACCCCCAGAGCCATCCCTGTGAGCAGAGACTTCTGCATGGCAATGGCTGGGCCCCCAGTAACCCACAGACTCATCCAAGTGGGGACACCAAGCTCCAGAGATGAGGGAGGGCACAGGCAAGTCAGGAGTGTGCTATAGTGAGAAATTATGATGAATCTAGAAGCCACAAGAGGTATACTTAAAGTATATGAAATACGAAGACAGTCAATATAATAATTATGTTTCTTTGCACACTCGAATTTGTGGACCGACATTCATGCCTGCTACTTAGGTTGGCATTTAGGAGCTAAAACCATCCCTGGATAGGACTCAGACCTCTGCTCCTTCAGAGATCATCTGCCAGCCCCTGGGTGTGGAGTATTTGCGTGTGTGTGTGTGTGTGTGTGTGTGTGGGTGTGTG
This sequence comes from Balaenoptera borealis, assembly GCF_965194805.1. Lineage (NCBI taxonomy): Eukaryota > Metazoa > Chordata > Mammalia > Artiodactyla > Balaenopteridae > Balaenoptera > Balaenoptera borealis. The sequence goes on from NC_138874.1 coordinate 105,891,942, forward strand.
TGTGTGTATGGGCTTTGAGCAATGGGGAAGTCCATGTGTTTTCACTTTGTGACCAAGTATCCCAGAGTCCCCCAAAGTCTTCTTTCAGATGTTGTTAGCATTATCAGTTCTTGAATTTTCTTAAGAAGCACATTTCATGTGGTTCCCTAAATGTTAGAACTCTTTTACCCCCAGACCCAGCAGAAGACGTTCATAGGGTTTCCATTAAATGACCACAATGAAATGTGCATCATGCCATGTTTGAGAATCCCCACTTTAACAGGGGTCCGCTCTCATGCTGTCTGTTGGCGAGGCCTCCGAATCACTCAAGTATGTCTCTAATTTGTGCTGCTCTCGGGAGAAGTATCAACAGTAAGAGATCACTTTCATAAGCGATATCATATCCTGATTGAACATTGCCAGGGAGTCTTAGGCCACTTGGTGGTTGCATAGGCCTTAGATCCAATTACAGCTGTAAAAGTGGTTTGCATTAGAAGTTCTGACTCTACGATTTGATCATTATAAGTAGGATAAACCACCAAAAGAATGTGAATTGCCTTCACTAAAAGGATGTAATAGTCCAGAGAGTATCTTTCATATTTCAAATTAGGGAAATCCAGCGCTGCCTTCTTCCCTGCAACTACTCCTTTAACACTAGTCAAAGCAATGCCACGTTCTGCACTTGGTGGGTATCTCTGGATCCTCCGGCCAAAGGGGTTTTAGTTCTTGAATAACCAAAAGGGCCTTCCTATAGGACCTCTTGCAGAGCTGACCCTGAGAACCGAGGTTCAAGGGTGCTGTATCAACAAAAGGCAGTTGTCCTATGCTTGTACTAAGTGCCCAGAGACTTTGAAATGGTCCCCTGCCCACCTTCCCCTCCAAGTGAACTCCTCCTGAAGGCTGAAATAGTCCTGCCTGAAGCTGCGCAACTGTGGAAGCACTTGTGCCCGAGATGCTGCAGTGAGGAGGTTCACAGGCAATACGTCCATGTTGGATATTAAAGAAATCAGCGTCTGCAAGGACTTTGAAAGGCCATTATCCTGGCCAGCAGCCATGAAGGGGCCCCGGCCACTTCAGAGTCTGCACACAAATGTGACCTGCAATCCGTACCTCGTCCCATCTCAGAGCAATTTACCCACCACCAACGCACATGCCCTTGCTGTTCTCGGAGAAGGAATCCATGGCTAAGGAAGGGCTCGGACGGCCTAGAAGGATGGGTGGGAGCCTCAACATTCCCTAGAGGCCCCTGGTTACCCAAGCACACAAGATACCCCAGCTCTCTGTTCAGCTGGTTACTCCTGTGAAGACGCAGAGAAGCGTGAGACAGAAGAAGGGAAAAAAGAGCAGGCAGCCCTTGACCTCCATCTTCTCCACCCCGCCATCCCCCAGCACCCTCCAGCTCTCCCCCCCCCCCCCACAGTCATGGGCAGTAAGGACAACCCAGTCACGGCACCTGGGAAATGGGCCTCTCGGAGGCCCATTTGACCAGGGTGAGATGTAGTGATGCGTCTTTGGCAGGGAAGGCTACGCCCATTTTCTTTTTTTTAGAAACAAATGTATTTATATAACCAGTTCATGCTGGGACTTCGTTTGCGGCATAGAATTACTTCGAAGAGAAGTCAACGTATAGACCAGTAAAATGGTTTGCAGAAAACTCTCAGTAGTGCCTTAACTTTCTGAAAGAAATTTTATTGGACATACTTGCTGCAAACTTGGGCATTTTACAAAAAGAACAGTAGGTCTCATTTAGTCGATTTTCCACAGCACTGCAAATGCTCTTTTCTCCCTCCCTCCCACCGTTTTATTTCCCCATCCCTTCCTTCCTTCCTTCCTTCCTTCTCTTCCTACAACTTTCCTTTCCGCCCTCTCTTATTTTTTTTTAAGAAAGAAATTACATTCTATCATCTTCCTTCTAAGTAATGACATTATTTTAAAATCCAGAGCTGAGCTGCAAATGAAAATTCTTACTTGCATTCTATATATGAGAACTTAAATGACTCTCCAATGCTAATTAAACTGAAAAATTTAATTGCCAATTACTTTTTTTAAACTACAGAATGTCAATTGTTATGAAATGGCCTAATTCAGTATGTGTGTGTGTGTGTGTGTGTGTGATTTCCAATTTGCTAAGAGAATTTTTGATTCTAAAGTTGGATCCACTGATTCTTACGTGGAATAATGTCAAGACTGAGAAGCCAACCCATCTAGGACTTCAACCCTAACCAGAGATTCAGCAGCAAATAATCCATTGAGTGTGTACCTCTCAGTCTACTTGCAGAGTGATAGCAACTCTCCCTGCTTGTGGAACCCCAAGGAATTCTGATCCTGATAACAGCACTCAGATGACAATGCGGGGACTCACAGGAGAGCCGGTGCCTCTTGCACTTACCAGCTGTAATGCTGAGCGCGTTATACAGACAAATCAGGCCCCCCAAGTAATATGCTTTCACCTCGCAGCAAGCAGCGTTTGAGTTCAGGGAGAGAAAATGTGTATTAAGAGAGCAGGTTAAAAATCGACATTATCCCAGACTTTCATGAAATCAAAATTATGGCCATGATGTTAAGTTATTATAATGTATTTATAATGAGGATTGCTTTCATATTTAACCAGTTTGGCCCATCTCCAGACCTGTTTTAAAATGCACCACCTTGCCCACCTTTCCCATTTTCATATGAAAAACAGGAAAGCAAAAACTAATTTACTCAGAGAGACACAGAGCCTGTTTGCCCGTTTATCTCTTACAGACCACCCCTCAGTCCAATGTTGACAGTACATGATATTCCATTAATCTGCCTAATGAAAATTTAACCAGTGTTATAAACAAATAATTGGCTATTATCTTCTCAAAGATCCCGAATAAATTACTTCTGCTTATTTTCCCCCCTCTCTCAGTGCTCAAAAGCTAGTCCTTTCTGATGGATGTCACAGGCAGAGGAAAGGGGGAATCGGCACCATCCCAGTTCAGCTTTGCTGGCAACTGCTGTCATCGTCAGGGACAGACTCTACTCTGGGAACGCGGGGATGGACCACAGTGAGGGGTGGGGGAGGGGTGGCAGGAGGGACAACCCCACCTGTGGGTCACCGGCTTGGCTCACTTTTAGAAACCACTTTCTACATCTCTCATTATCTCCACACTCCCCTACCTTTTTTCCTGCTTTAGTTTTTTTTTTTTTTTTCTGCCTTCCATTAGATTTCTCTTTCCCTCCTGCTCCTAACCCTCTGAGTTCTTTTCTTTTTTTTTTTTTTTTTTGAATTTTACTTTATTTTTTTTTTTTTTTACAGCAGGTTCTTATTAGTTATCCATTTTATACATATTAGTTTATATATGTCAATCTAACCCTCTGAGTTCTTACAAGAGTCTTCATCTCTCATTCTCAATTCAGCCACACACCCAGTACCCCATCCGCCTAGTCTTCTTACTGCTTCGCTGTTATAATTGTAATTCTCAAAACACAGGGTCTGCTTTAAAATGGAGCGCCTGGTGCCAAAATGGTTGGCACACCCTATATTGAATAATTCAACGAAACTATTTGGATAAGGTACAGACCCTGTTTGTTGCATTATGTTGAATCAGACAAATTGAAGGAATCTATTTCAAGCCATTATTGCTAAAAAGCGGTCCCGCCTCCACAATTCCACATTAAAATTAGAATGGCTTGGCTAAATGGCAGGGAATTGAAAGGGAAAATCTGAGCCAGTCCTCAGGATACTGGCTTGCCTTTCTTAACTTAGTCATCTATCTTCTCTACTAGATCACAACTTTTTTTAAAGACAGGGATTACATCTTGCTCATCTATTTCATTAACATGTGACACATAGAAAAAGTCCTAAGTGAATAAATGAATGAATAAATGTAAGCACTGTGGGCTCCTTTAAGAAAAATTCCTCTCAGGAGCAAAGGTAACAAAATTATTAGAACCATAGATATGAAGATTTAATTTTTTATAATGGGCCTCCTTTCTCAAAGCCCTTAGATTTCCTAATACCCACAAGTCAAGTCCCACAATTTATGCCACAAACTGCAAAAATGAATTTAAACACCATTTGCATTTTCCCTTAAATGCCTAGTGAAAATATCACCACTGTTCATTATGAAACAAGAAAAAAGAGCCGAGAGGGGTAATTCTCACGCTGTGGTTCTCAATCTTCAGAACGAACAAATCATCTAAGAAGCTTATTATATGCAGATCCTCAGGTCCACTCTCAGATTGGAATTCGTGGACTTAGGCTTCTGCTACTGTATCAAGCACCCCCGGAGATTCTGATGTAGGTGGTTGGTAGACAACTTACTCAGAAATGCTGCTCTGATGAGAGCTTAGCACCTATTTTGGAATCACCTAAAGCTTCTTATTAGGCTGGGACTTCCATGTACTATGAGCAAGAGGTTTACATCTTCAGAGAAGGCCTGTGGGCTCAGTCCTGGGCTGGAGGAGGGGAAAGAGGGAGCTGTCATCCCCCACCTTGGCCCCAGTGGCCACTTCAGCCAGCGTTCCTTCAACATGAGTCTTCACTGCTAATGCTGTTCATTTCATCCATGCGCCATTCCAGCTTGCAGGTGAGTCTGGCCACTAAAGAGAATGGTTAGGGCTGGAAATCCAGAATTCGAATTCAAGCAAAGTCTCAATAATTGGATACTTTCTTCCAATGTATAAGTTTCCAATAAATAGTTGCTCAGATACTCAAGCCTGAGAGCATATCTGTCCCAGTGGAAAGATAACACCAATAACCAACATTGGTGCTGGTGTGTCTCACACTCGTCATCTCATTTGATCTACACAGTAACCCTCTGAAGATGTGATCCGGACTCAGTTCTTCACGTCCAACGGATGTAAGAGCTGAGGTCCAGAGCAGCCGGATGAGAAGCTGTAGAAGTTCTTCGATAAGAGCGCTGTGACAGAGTCAGATGGAGATCACAGGGCAGATAGGACATCAGGGTATCAGGATGGCCTTGGGGAGGATGGGAAATGGTGAGGATCCCTTCCCAGACACTAAGGGCCCGTGTGAATGGACATCAGTGGGCCCACTGAGTTGGACTTTACCATCTATGTTAATGGTGCATTACCAGGGAAAGGACCTCAGCCTGACATCCCAGCATTGATGTCTCATCACTACTACTACTGCAAAATTTGCAAAGCTGCCTCTTGGGGTGGTTGAGACAGCATATGTAAAGCACGTGGCCTGACCCGCAGAAGGGGCTGGATTACTGATAGCTGCTATTATGGTAATTACCGTTCTGACCTCAGAAACGTGTACGCTGCCCTCCGGGGTAGTGCAGCCAGGCCCAGTGTGAGGCAAAATTGCAAAGCAGGTGTGATCATTCCAGGGCAGAGGGCTTTTCGGTGCCCTCAGACCCCACAGCTGCGATTATGGTCCCAGCACGGCTGCACCATGCCCTGCTCTAATCACCAGCAAGGCCACTGCGGGAACTGGTCTTCTCAAACAGGGATTAAAGTCCTTGAGAGAGAGGAGGTTAGTTTACAAACTTCTGAAGGTGCTTTATGGTTTAGAGAGTGGCTAATGAACAGAAACATGTATTTGGCTTGGTCTAGGCTCATAGGAAAGATCTGGATTTCACTGGAAAATAGACTATTTCCTCCAGTGACCCCCAAAGCAATCAAAGACACTGAGTAATTTGATCTCTGAGAATCAGTTTTAAAAAATTAAATAAAATACAGCTTCATTTAGAGAAGAAAAATAAAATAATTCCCTCCAAAGGAGTAATCATTCAATCATTCCCACAGGTATGAGCAAGGGAGGAAGTGGTAACTCATGGATACAGTCCGCTGCATTTGTAGAGAAACCTGTGGGATTCACTATCCAGCTTCAGATGCAGACTTCATCAGCGGCCACTGGCTGAAAATGTGGCACCTGTGGTTGCTGTTGTGACAAAGACTGAGCTGGAATGGGCACAAGGAATGGGGACCTAAATGGAACTAAGTTCTCCTGCCTCGTCTCATCCTATCCCTGGTCTGATCAGAACTGCGGATGGAGGCAGGGCACCTACCACTAGTGATGGTCCTTTCCGTGTAATCCGCCAGCCACGTCCACCAGTCTACTGGGGTTTCCTGATATATTGCTGATCATTTGGGGGTGTGTCTTAGATCTAGTACAAATCTGCAATTGCCCGATGAGAACCCACCGTGGAGAGTCACCCAAGCAGCCCAATTCAAGCCGATTTGAATATCAGTCAAAGGGATGATCCTTGGGAATTTTTCTTCTCTCATCCAGTGACTCCAAAGACCAGGAAAATTTGAGCATCATTGCTCAAGAGACAGAGAAGGTAGCAAGCAAAGGTCTATGTAGCCTTGGGAAATTATTCTCCCAACATGCTGAGTGTTAGCATAACAATAATACAAATAGAGCTAGTATTGATTGTGTACTTTCCATATGCCAGGCAGCATTCTAAGTCCTTCCACGTGCAGTAACTCATTTCCTCCTTACAACATCCTTTTAAGGTAGGCACTGGTACCATCCCCAGTTTACAGATGAGAAAGCTGAGGCATGCATTAAGTGACTTGTCCTAAACTACACAGGGAGTAAGCAGGAGAGTCAGGATTAAACTCAGGCCATCTGTCTTCAGCGCCCATGTGCTTAGTTGCTGCACTAAACTAGGGTTTTCAGTCGCTTTAGACAACATCTCTTTCCAAATGTCTGTTCTATAGATTCCCTGGGAGAACCACGCTTTCAGAAATGCTTGAGTTGGAGTTTCTTCCTTCTTCTGGTAACGAAGCGCCAAGTATGCATCAGGGGCACGCGCTGATTGCCCAGAAACCACATGGCCTATCATATGTCATTCCTCATAATTTATTTTTATGAGAGTAGTAAGTGGTATCAGCATTTTATAAGCATGTATTTATATTTGTTAATTTAATTTATGCAAATGCCTCATTTACGTAAATCATACACAGATCCACCATCAGGATATCTTTAGGGAAATTATATGATCAAGATATTTAGGGATCTAACATATACAATCAGAGAATGCAAATTATTTTTACTGCATGTTCTTTACGCCATTAAGTTCATAAGATGTCAACAGTCTGGTTTTACTAAAGCTCACTTTGCAGTGTTTTGGTTGCTTTGGTCTTTCTTTCCCTCTTGCCCCATTTCATTGCTTCTGGGATGACCAGCTCAGGCCAGGGTGTTGCTGGGAGAGAGGGAATCTCAGCTGAAGCAACATTGGAAGCCCCGCTTTTTCGTTCTCTTCTGAGGGTTGAGGTTACAGTGTGTAAACACAATACTGTATTTCGTAGCTATCCCAGGGCTTTGGGCTTGATCCCTTCTTGATAGTGGTGTCCTCATTACCCATTCATGGCGCTGCCAGGCAGTTGCCGTGAATAATAAGCTTCCCCCTAAATCTGGACCATCAGTTCTGAGTTTCTGGCATGTTGCTTCAATGAGCAGGGTGGGGGGTAAGATTTTTATCTCACTTCAGGGAGGAAACCCTGTATGTGACTTTATATCCGGTTCTGGGACTGGAGAAATGCATTTAATACTGTGAGCCTTAAGAATCAAAGATGGCAAAAGGTTGTAGGGATTGATGTTTGCGCCCATGCTCATAAGACAAGAAAATGGGAGTTAGAGGAGGACCTGACATGATCTTCTGGTCATGAGGACCCAGAACATTCAGCTGTGCAGCCTACAAGAGCCAACGCTGCTTTTTACAATGAAAGCTGAGAATGTCATCTTTGTAGTAAAGTAAAAACATTATCATCACCAGCTGTCTTCTCCACCCCCTGTGTTGCTCACAAGAACCATTGACCACCACTAAATACATACATAAATCCTTGTTTCTACTTGCCCTGGAGCCTGCTACATAGGATTGCCCATGTGAGAAGCAGTGAAACACCACCTATGGAGCATGTGTCTTTCTGGCCCTTTGCAGCTCATATTTGGAAACTCTGTTGGTTTTCAGTCCATGACATCTTCAGGTGTATGACACGTCTCTATGGGTCCTCCAGGTGCCCTGGTTTATATGTCAATTTCAGGGGCCCTAGAAATTAACTCTGCCCTCAGGACCCAGAAAACTTCAATTTTTTGTATACCTCATGGCCTGTATTTTCAGCCAGTCGGTCCCTCACATAGCATCCAAATTTGGAGAAAAATCTATCCAACAATTTAGTGTAAATTGGATTATAGACAGAAACAATTTGAATATAGATTGTATCTCTATTGAAGTAAGCATTTAATAGACTTTTAAAGAAAAGTCACTTCACCATCATTTGGGCTATTCACAAAGCAATTTCCAACCCACCCTGAGTTCCTGCAGTGGGGCGGAGCGGGGCAGCTCAGGGCACAGTTACTGGTTCTCCACAGAAAGCAACACAGTATTCATACTTTTCTAAATGGAAAGAGCATCTACTTTTAGCTCAGACCCTAAGAGAAATGCAGAATGGTCCTGCTCATCACCATGGTCGCCCAGCACACGGGGACAGGGGACCCTGGGCCACTGGATCAGAGCTGCGGCAAGAGACACTTGCTCCCCCTGGGAACCAGAAGGCAGGCAGCCGCCATATGCAGCACCTAAATGGGGATGAACGGAGCCTTCCCGCCACACTGCCATGGTCCAGGGATGGTGTACAGAACGATGATTGAGCGTCTGAGAAACTGAAGGTACAGAACTTGGTCTCCGTCTGAATCAGATAAAAAAATTTGCCTTGAACCTCAACTGTTTCTTACATTTGTGCTTTTGTGTCTGTCATGCCTGCTACCTGGAATTCCTGTCTCTCCTCTTCACCTGGTCAATTTCCACTTATCATTAACATGTGCCCCCCGCATCTCACTCCCTCCCTTCCTTCCTTCTCTGGGCTGCCCATAACAGTGGCCAGACCTCGCAGCACACTCTACCCACCACACTCTTACAACTCCCCATCCAGTGTTGAGCACTTAGAAGATATTTAACAAACACTTATAGAATAAATGGATTAACGTTTCTGTGTCTCCCCTGACCCCCACAGGGCTGTGGTTTCCTCAACAGCACAGACAGTCTTAGCCAACTCTGTGTCCCCAGAACCCTACACGTGTTTTGGGCAGAAAATATGTCTCTGAATAACTGAATGAGTTCTCTTAAGACAGTAGTGAGAGTTCTCAGAAAATGTTCATCCATAGTATATTTGGGCTAAAAGGTTTGATTTTAAGGGACTGAAGTGAGAAACATAGCGATTTTTCCTGAGGAAATTGGGGCACCGGGAGCTAAGCAACGTTTACACCAGTACTTTAGCAAAAGAGTACATTAAAACAAGGTGTGCCTTGGGAGGGAAGGCAGCTTTGCCAGGACCTGTCCCACACTTCAGTGATGATTGTTTGTTATAAATAAACACATGCGTCATTTATTTTTAGCCGTTTGTAATCTCCTTTGGGCTCTGCCTTTTCAACAAAGGTCAAGAAATAAGGAAATAAATGATATTCTGGAAGCCAATTCTCTTTCCTGGAATCTCTCTTGAGAGCTCAGGTGGTGAATAGAATCTTACCTTCCTTCAGCCTCTGGCACCTAACCGCTCACTGATTGTTTTGTGGTTCCTTACAAGTCAGTGAATCTCATGAACCAGGTCTAGGCCCAGTTACTATACAGAAAAGTGATTAAATGTGACCAGAACATTTTAATTCAAGGAGACCTATTCTCTAACTCAAAAAAACCCCACAAACAACAGAAGAGTTCACAATTTCCATACTTGCTCTGCATAGTAGATTCATTTCTGAGTAAGGAGCCGGCATTGCCTTGTTGCAGAGCCTCCAGTGAGCTGCTCTCAGTTGATGGGCAGCTGTCTTACTCCTTTCCTTTTCCTGTTCACATTTTTTTTTTTTAATGCAGAGAGCTTGCATCTTGCTTCTGCTAACCTTTTGACTTCAGGCTAAAGAGATAATTGGAATTTTTAAATATATGACCAATATGAAGTAATATGAAAAGTCAGTTTTGACATTAGTCAATGTCTGGTTTTTGTCTGAGTTGTAAAACACCAGGTAAGCGGGTTTTAGAATGCCTGTGCAGCTCACCCAGAGCAACATTAATCTGGGGGGAGGGAGATGCGAAGTCTAGTCCAGGCACAGGTTTACTCTTGACTCAGTCCCCTCTGCAAAGTGCCCCCCTCTCTAGGACTTGACTAAAACTTCTGAGCTGGGTACTGGCATCTAGGTAGGAGCTGTTTAGAAGGAAGAAGGAGGGAAGGAAGGAAGGAAGGAAGGAAAGAAGGGAGGGAGGGAGGGAGGGAGGAAAGAAGAAGGGAGGGAAGGAGGGAGAAAGAATTCTATTTTCTTTACTTTTAGACCTTTTTTGCAGAGGTGGTGATATTAAAATATTTAACAACAGAATGGCAGGGCACCAGCCAAGCAGAAAGGCTGCAGTATCGTGGCAGGTCTCAGTGGCTCTGCTGAGCCAGGTGTTAACCCTTCTGTGGCTAGGCGGTTGTTAAATATTTTAAAGATTATGTTTGACTAAAGTTATATTAACCCCAGATGGGAAAGGGGAGCCAGTAAGCTCCCCAGGAAGAGGGTTCAAGTGGTTTCTGCTGAAATTATAATCACCGTAATCCCCAGAAGCTTTCTCCTCCACGGAGATCACAACAAGGATGGGTCATTTTGCTGATCTGATAAAAGGATTCTTGGTGCAGAGGGTTGGAGTCCCTGAATGCCCCCTCGTTGGACATCAGGGTTTTACTGCATCCATGTGGCCAGGTTCCCACCTCTGTGTTCATGGAGCTGTGCGCTGATCTGTTCAAACATTCACTGAGTACCTGCTGTGTGCAAAGCACTTTGGAGGGAAAACTGGCCTTAAAAGCTTCCCACTTTTTACAGGTGTCACCAACAGTTGTCCACAGATTTTTTTCTTTGTTTGTTTGAACTGCTAAGTGTTTAAAAAATAATTGAACAAATATTTTAAAATCATGAGATTTTATTTAAAACTCCAGATTTCTAATCTTTTTGGGGAGAAACCCCCAAATCTCAGAAGCTCTGATGACACTGAGCCCACATGTCCCCCTGGAATTGTGGATTCTCCCACAATCCACTGGGGCAGCCCCTGCCCCATCTATTGATAGTTGTGGATTGAGTCACCACTGCCCGAACCCCACCCGGCTGTCACACAGCCAAGCTCCCTCACTTATGTCACAGAAACTGTAGGGCAGTGGTGGGGAGGGAAGGCTCTGGGGTGGACAGCTGACCCTTCTCACTGTGTTCCCTTGGGCAAGTTACTGAATCTCTCTCTGCCTCAGTATCTTTACTTGAAAAATGGGGATAATATAGTTCTGACTGCCTAAGTTTGTTGTAAAGATTAAAAAGAGGTCATAAGAATACAGTGTTTACAGCAGTTCCTGGCACATAGTAAGTGCTCAATAAACATGCCTGCCCCTAAGAATACAGAAGATGAGGACGATGTGGATGCTGTCCTCAACCAGCCATAACATGTAAAATGAGCATTTAGAAAACATCTTTGATGGCTTTAGTTCAGAGACTGGTCCCTACAATTCCCTCCTGCACCCTCTTTCCCACTTTATCTCGTGGGCACCAAGTACAAACATCATTTGTGTACAGCTGGCACTCAGAAGGGAAGAAGCAGAACAGGCAGAAGCAGATTGATTGTCTTCTCCTGATGGGACTGCAGACAGGTCTCTGAGAGGCCATGTTCCACCCACCACCAGAAGAGAACCTAGAGGTCACTGTAGCTAGCCCACTCCCCCAGAGCCAGATGCCATCAGCAAAAAAAAAAAAAAACCTCCAGAAAAAAAAAGCCCTGAATGAACAGTGTTGCACATCAACTAATCTGTGATTCATACATATTCAGAAGGAAAGTGAGTGAAAAACCAGCGTTTCAGACAGCTTTACATTTTCAAATTAAGTTAATAAAATAAGATTTCCAATGTAATGACAAATTAATTCTTCTTTTCATAAGTTTATTAAAATAAGCATCTCCTATCTGCTAACTAGCGCTGACATATGCTTACATAGATACATCCCACCCAGTAACCTAATCTCCCAGCAATCTTGAAGCAATTAACTCCTTCTAATCTTGAGCTAACAAAGCCCACCATGCCAAAGGCCCCTGAGAGCGCCCCTCCAAAGGCCTGCTTGGCAGCCCCCCTCTAGCTCTGCTCAGAGCATCCGAGCAGGGAGCACTGAAGTGGTCCAGCCCAGTGATTCCTCTGAAACAACCAGATGAGTCATCACAGATCATAAGATCTTCATTAACTCCTTATTTCTCTGCTAATTAACACAAAAAGAATGAGTTGAACGCCTGACAGTCAATGACTGACCCACTGCTTGGTGGTTAATGGGATGCAAATGACATCTAATGAGGGTCTCTCCTTGCAGTGTGGGCAGCTGGCCTGCTATTTTTGTTGTGGATTTTCAAGTGTGGGAGCTCCATGAAAAGAGTTTACCTAATAATTTAAACTGCAGCTGAGTTTGTAATATAAAGTCCATGCGTTCATGTAAGTCCTACACATGGCAGAATTCACTTGAGCATTCATGTAAGTCCTACACATGGCAGATTTAACAGTTAACTACAAGGTTTAATTGAAAATACCATAATTTAGGAGGAAAAAAAATCCAGCTCCACGCCCTTCCAAATGAAGCACAATATTTGTTGATTAGCAAGTTCTGTGATGCATTTTGGATTTTGTCTTAATGTGACAGTGGTAAGCATATTATCAAAGCACTGCTTTTTTGTTCATCCTGAGCACAGCCTTTGCAATCTATTAGAGTTTTAAAATGCTGGCTACAGAAACCAAAGTTTCATCTTCAAAGACTGGTCTTAGAATACAAGTAGAAAAATCAGCCAAAATCTGATTTGTGTGTTGTCAATAAAATGTGGATTCAATAAGGAGATTTGAGCAATGAGGTCAATAACGTAGACAAAAGAAGGGATTTTGCTATTATATCATCTATTGATAATTAAGTGACACACTTATAAACAAGAGTGTAAATGTTTAAAAAGTTTTAATGAAGATGAATTTTTCTTTATTCTACCCACTACCACCCCCTTAACCTGGATGGGGAAGACCCTCCGCAGTTAAAACTCTGAGTTCTCTTCTCAACCCAGATCTTTCAGAACCTTCTTTTCTTACTAATAAATTGAATTGGCAGCTCACTCATTGAAGAGACCTGGCATTGCCATGATCAATCCACACTAAAGTCTTTTTTAAGAACAAAAAGCATAGAATTGTTATTGTGAAATTCAAAAGAATTATCACTCTATAAAATAAATTCTCTGAGTTTGGACAATATCCAGACCCATCCCACTTGTACCTGTTTATTTTTTCAACAACTAGAACCTATTGGTGCATATGAGTAGTCGAATTTATGCATTCTTTGAACTTTCAAGTTTAATGACAAACAGTTTCTTGCTTTCTAGTGTGGGAGAACCAGTGGAAAAGAGGAAATCATAGTAGTCAAAATTATTAGTTGTTGCTTGACATTTTTAAGGAGTTTCTGGAAAGGTGATTTCTCCAAAATTGCAAACTTCTAACTCCTTTTAAATTTCAGGATCAGTTAGTGATACCCTTTCTTCTTCTTTTTTATGGAATTTCTCTTGAACCCAGTCTTGAAAGGCGTGAAGATATTTATCCTTCTTTCCATTCTTTACACAGGCCTCAGGCTTTTGGAGTAGCTGTTCCTTCCTCCTGGAATCCTTTGTTTTGGGTCTTCTCCTGGCTCTGCTTATTTTTCAGGTAGACTCAGCTTAAATGTCACCTTCACAAGCTGGATGGTCACCTGAAGCAGCCCCTGATCACTTCCGCCCTGTCAGCCATCGTTAGGGCATTACCTGTCTTCTTCTGTTTTCTGGTTGCTCTTCATTGTCTGGCATTCACACTGGTCTGTAAGCTCCCGGAGAGCAGGGACCTTGCCTGTTGCTGCATCCCCAGATGAAGTAGTGCTTGGTATGTAGTAGGGACTCAGTACATGTCTACAGAATGACAGGACATTGGATTCTCCCTCCAGAATGCAGGGATGTTCATACCTCCATGACCTCGATCCTCTGTTTTCTCTGTCAGATTGCCCTCTATCCTCTCCTCCTTCCTGGGGAAGCCCTGCTCATGCTTCAAAGACTCTGTTTAAGGTGTTCTCTTCTTCACAGCTTTTCCCAGGCCCCCAAAGGAGAATTCAGATACCCATCCTCACTGGGTTTAAATGTTAGTGCACTGACTCCTGATGGGTTACATGTCTCTCTGTTTCCTAGGCTACCCTCTGAGCTCACAGAGGCTGGAAATCTTATCTCATTCTACTTTGAACCTCTCACACCAAGCACAGTGCCAGAAACTTGAAGGTCCTCAAAAAGAAACGCATTGAACAATGAAGCTATCCTTCTATTTCAAGGAGAAGGCCTGGGAACACTAGTGTAAGTAACCATAACAGAGACGCGGCTACTCAGAGATGGTGGCGTACTTTATCTCTAATCCCCATAATCCTCTCCCAGACACCCCCATTTTACAGATAAGGAAACTGAGGCTCCAATAGATTAAGGAACAAGCCCACGTGCTCAGGGAGTATGGAGCTGTGGTGGGATTAGAACCCATTTGGAAATGAGGACAAACCCCAGGCTCCTTTTGCCAAACTTAAGTATATTTTACTGAATGTTAACACTAACTCACCATTTTGTTGGCTTCTTGTGAGAGGTTCCCTATGGGTATTGATTTCTGTATTGACTTTATGTTGGTTGTGCAGCTGAGCAGAGAGCATGTTTTACTGCTAGGAGTAGGCAGAGTTAGTGGGATTGAGTCACTGGTATGCCTGTTATTTTAACTGTTATTTCCACAAAGTTTTATGCATCCCAACTCCTTAAAATTGGGCAAGTGGGACAGAAAAAATAAGAGAGGAAGAATGAGAAAAAAATTGAAAGAGAAAAGAAAAGTAGCTAGTGGTAAAGTGTTAGTAATTTTAAAACTTTGTATGAGATCATTGGAGGCCATTGAAACTCTATCAAATTCTATGGCTTTGGGGAAGCCTGCCTCAGTGACCCCATCTACAATAAGGCTTTCCTAGCACCTGCTCCAAACAGCTCTGTGGAAATCAGGAAGTAGGGGAAAAAACAACATTTTAAGTAGAAGTTGCTTTAAAAAAGAACATTTTTAATAAATACGGGGGTCCATGGTACCATTATCATTACTCGGCTTGACCTTCCAAAGCTTTCAACCAGTCTTTGACACTGTTTTTAACCAACTAAGCAGCAGAATTCCCTTTGCAGAATCCGTTCCCACCCCACATGGCTCTGGCAATCAGACATCCTGGGGAAGGCAGCTTGGAGTCCCGAGAGAGAGGCCACCTCTGGTGACAGTCTGAGTTTGGCTAGTAAGCCAGCATGAAGCATGGAGGCCTGTGTGATTAGTAAAAGTCGTGGAAAGCTTTGAGCTCTTCTCAGACGACATTTATAAAAATAGCGGACTTCAGGGGTTCAGGGAAATGCATTTCAGAGTCGGGTACCCTAGTTGGACCAGTTTTAATGATCAGAGAGTCCCGGTGTGCCTACAGGGCCTTGGGTTAGTCATTGTGTCTCTTATTTGCAAACTGGCTAAAGGTATGAACATGGCATCCAGGAGCATGTTGTTCTAGAAGAGATATTCATGGATTCCCCCCACCATTTGCTCTTGGCTGCCATCATTCATGTGCTGCCACCCCAGGAATTTTGAGCACAAGTGATTTGGAATCCTCTGGGCACCCACTCTGTTTCCTCCTGCCCTTTATGTGCACAAGATCTGAGGGTGGACAAAACGCAGTCAATTTAGTTGCCAGTGGCCTCTCATTAGTTCCCCATCTAAGAAAACCCATAGCTATAGATTAATAACTAAATAATACACACCAAATATGAGAATGTGAATTATATGAAATTGAAGCACACTGCTCGGGGAAGAAAGAAACTAAATATGTGAGAAGGACTAATCCCAAACAAATAAAAATTCTGACAATTGTGTTTTCAAGCACGGGCTGCTGAGAGAGCTATGAAAATGGCAGAGACTCGATATAAATCTTTTCCCCTTTTTATTTAAGTGAAAACATCCTTGTATATTATGTATACTTAGAATGTCACCAATTTTGGAGGTAATCTTTTAGGTTAAGTATGTTCCCACATTAAACTGATAATTATCCTTCCTTCTCTTCTTCTATCCTCCTGACACTCAACACACTGGATTTTTGCTTCATGTTTTATTTATGGGACAGAATTAAAATGCAGATTCACAAAAACTTAAAAACTCATAATTATTCATAAAGGGCTTTAAGGTTATTTAGTACATTTTTATGATACTCTGGATTTGTGGGAACGCATACTTGCAAGTTGTGGAGGTCGATTAAGGTTGAGTTCTACTATGAAGCAAATCCCAAAATGATCAAAATCTTTGAACAAAAGTATTTGTCAGTATTCGTAATCTATATTTAAGTGAAGTAATGGGCATAAATATCCTTGTAAATATATTCAAGACTGGCCTGGCAAGAGAAAAGGCTTGTATATTCAATGCAAACAATCAATGTAGGACAAAAGGTCTAGTTAGAAATCTTTGATCACTAAGCAAATGTAGCAAAATACAGAGATTTTTCTTGTTTTTTGGCTGTCTCTATGATATTATGTGCATTTACAAAAATGCTCAAGTCTAGGAAAAATTAACACCAATTGGAATTGGATGTGTTCTATTTCTTCTGGAGTAAGCAGAAAGAGTAAAATGGTCACTATTGATGGAAGTGACTGCTACAGTTTTATAGAAGTGACTAAAGAGAAAAGAGCATCTGTGAATAGCTGTGAGGACAGAGTATCTACCCTCCCCTACCTGATGATGACTTGGTCTCTTCAGTCAGCTCCAGATTAAGAACATTTTGATGGGGAGTGTGGTCCAAAACCGTTGATCAAGTGACATGTGTGTTTTGGGGATGTTCCTACTGGAAACATCTGAAAATGTAAGATAATCAAATGCACGGAGTGAGAAGCCCATGGGTTCTTTGGAAATTCTTCTTTACAATGGAGTGGGGCAGGGAGATGGAATAGAAAGAGCGTGGACTTTGACCTTTGGTACCTAGACCTAGAACTGAACCTCTGCTCTGACATTCACCAGCTGGGTGACCTTGGGCAAGTCAGTTAACTATTCTGAGTGTTGGTTGACTCATCTGTTAAAAAGAGAGAGAGAGAGGAGGAAAGAGAGAGAGAGATAACATCTACCTTCAAACAGCTGTGAGATAAAATGAGATAATGGACATAAAATATCTCATACAGCACCTGGCACATAGTAGGCATTGAAGAGATGTCAGCTCTTTTTATTATGCCATGTTACTTTGCTCTAGGCTTTTTATTAATATTTTAACCTTAAGTGCACATACGTGCTCATACACAAAGATGAAGATGTACAAAATCACCATGATCTTTGCATTAAATGCAGCGATGGCTGAATGGGGTAGGTGCTAATCTATTTTTATCACCTTGTGTACATTACATTATTTTTAATAATATTCTATTTACCAAAGGCTTACAAAACATAAATGTATATGAAAACAGAGCTATCTTCACAATTAGAATCATTCTGCCTGAGAGAAAAAAGAGAAAGAGTAATCCTCTTTTAGCAGCTTTACCGTGGCTTTTGAGCACAGAATTTCTCACATGCTCCCTCATGTTTATCTTCAGAGATAATATAATTGCATATTTGATGTACTCGAGGCTTTTTCTTCAGGAACATGTACTTCTTGGTGAGGGTCAGGGGCCGGAGGGCAAAGGATGAACTTGGAGAATATTCCCAGTTCTGTTGGGGTGGGTGTCTCTCTTCCTAATGATATACAGCTGCAGAAGCCAACTTTTCAAATGACTCAATAAAAATACTGATAAACATTTAAGCCTCTTAAATACAGACATAACCTGCAGACATGACAGTTTGAGCAATGAGCTCCATTGATTTCATGAGAGTGAAATATCTGAATAAGCTCTCAGGATCTCACTTGTTCATTGAGCAAGCAGAAATGTCAGATATCTGGCTTTTACCTGATTTCCCCTCCTTCCTTTTCCTAATTGGAAATGGCATCTAATGAGGAAGTTTGACTAATTCTGAAGATAATGCTATTGGGTTGGCCAAAATGTTCGGGTTTTTCCATAAGACGTTATGGAAAAATCCAAACGAACTTTGTGACCAGCCCAATATATATGTGCTATATTATTACTTCATGAAGAGGAAACTATGTGGATTTTTTTATGGCTATATATGATTAACCTGTGCAGTGCTGATGTAAAAAATACATACATATGTACGTGCATGTGTGTATAATATATATATTCCCATCCACCCCCAGCCAACTGAAAGCTTACTCTCATGACAGACTGAAGCCCTGCTCTAGTAGGAAGTTCTATCGACCTTTGAGAAGGCTAGTCTCATCATAGTTTTGAGGAATTTACCCCTTAAGCTGTGGGGAAATGACAAATCAACAAATGAAATCAATATCAGCATTCTTAATTCTGAGTCACAGCACCAGACACTTAGCATGAGTTTAGACCCCATATTCAAAGAAAAAATGTCCCTTTGTCTTTTCACTATGATCTCGCTGTAGGACATTGCTGATGAAACCCCTTGATCATCCCCCTTCCATGATTCCTGTCTGTGAGACTCATAACTCTTCTCCTGGCTTCCTTGCTGCTACTTCTTGGTTTTCTCACTGGCTTCTCTTTTCCTTCAACTCCCAAAGGCTCCCCTTTCCAATATGGTGGTATTGGTGGCATTAACAGGTTTCCAGGTCTCCTCGATTTAAAACCAGAGCATCATCTCTGAGATACTCTGTCTGGTATCCCAGACAGCTCCCTGGACAACTCTCTCCCACCTTCCATCCTTCCCTCAGCTCCTTCCTACCGCCTGACACAGACTCTCATCAAGTCCTGCCAAGACCCTCTGGGTGGCTTCTTTGATTCCAGCTGCTGCCACAGCTGCTTCTAGAGCTCCTAATCCCATCCACCAGCTCCATCAGACTCCTCTTCTCTCCTTCTCCACCAGGGACCTGCACAGCTTAAGACATCAGAGCTCAAGTGTCTGCTTGGTTTGCAAGCTGCCTTTACAACACCCAGCCAGCTGGAATCCAACACAATGGCTCATCTTTGTCACGTGTTGCAAATTGTAGGCACTACATCTTTTTAAATTTTCTGTAAAACCCAGCATGATGCTGGGTAAAGGGAGGTTTAGACATGAAATGTCCATCTGAAGATCACAGAAAATATTTTTGGAAAGTAATTTTTAATTTCACAACTCGTACCTGAGTCCATTTCCCTTGAGAAAAAAGGAAGCATGAAAAGACCTAAACCCTCTTTGAGCATCATTCCTAACCCAGGTCCCCACCCCCAAGATGGCCACTTTTATATTTGTGTGTTTGTGTGGGTAGGGGTGGGGGGCCCTCTGTTTCTTTCAGGGCCTTCCTCTATATATTTGCATATGCGTATATGATACAGGTTTTTGGTGCAGCCGTTTGGAGGAAATGTCTCCTCTTTCTTCTAAAGTTAAACACTATTGAGGTGATGGATTTCACAGCTTGAGCAACTTCCTGCCTGAAATTTACCAAACTCTGTTGCTCACGTGTCTTTGTCCCTGTGACCTTCCCTCCAGATTTGCTCTTAACACACCACACATCTTGATGCAAAGCTTTATAATCTTCAGAACATTATAGCAATATATAGAACATTATAGAAAGTGACAAGGGGGCTTTTGTTGTTGTTTGCTTATTTGAAGGACCTCTTTTTCCACTTCAAACACCATCGCTGTAAGAGCTATAAAGCTCCAAAGATGCCTCTGGAAAGGCTGGAGTGACTGCAGGCTTGCTCCCTATACCCCCACCCCCCCCACTCCCCAACATGTTGTAAGAAGTGACTGGCTCCACTTGTGTTTGAGAGAAATCGCTTGTGCCCTGATGAAGTGCACAATAATTCCGTGGTTGGAAACAGAACTCTGGATCCCAGAATCGGCCGGCTCGTATGCACTCCCCTCTCTAACCAACAGCAGAGTCTTGGAATTTAATATACTTTCAAGTGAGTTTTAGTATGTGTGACATTTTTGAACCAAAAGCTAAGTTCAGAGGAAAGGCAGTTTGGTGAGACGGTTCTCAAGATGTGCTGTTGTATCTTAATGAGATCCTGATCCCAGAGGTGATGCAGTAGCTACCTCCAGTTAAGGATGCAAATCCCTTGATTCCCTTTGGAAGCGTGGTGGTTAATGAATTGAGCTAAAGGGAGAGGCCCCCCTGTCCAGACTCAAAGAGTTTCCCCCATACCGTTGGTTAAACTGAGCTATGTTAATAAAAATTACCCAGTACTTTTCCTATCAAAAGTGGTCAAGTTACTTCGAGGGCCCCAGAGCTTTAACTACCCCAAGGGAAGGAGTGACAATGATAATATCATTCCCCTGAAAGTGTTGGGTTTCTGTTTATTTTCAACACAGGCAGCTGGTAAGTAAATTTATCCTCAAAAGGAGTGACCCTTTCAATGGTTCTCGTTTACCTGAAGAAAAGTAGCTCTTTTTACACTCACTTAGACTTAGTTCCCTGTTCCTGGTCCCGATTGATATACCTGGGAAATGGTTTTCAACTGCATTGTCAAGTCTAATTCATTGGTGGGGGGCTGCCTGGATTGAGAGGGGATCTGGGGCCATAGCTGGGCTCTGTGGAAATGTGTGACTTGGTTGATTAGTGGTGTCTGGGGCCATGATTAATGAAGTCTGCTAAGGAAAGGGCCTGGAAAGGACGGCTCCTTTATATTAGCTGTTGCTGGTAGTTACCATGGGATTCATTTAGCCCATAAACTTAGGCACCCTCGAGCCCTTCTTTCTGGACAACAGATGACAGTGATCCTGGCATTTCTGAGTTTCTCTGGAAGAGACATCTTAAAAAGCCAGAGATCCAGGGATTTCTAAGCACCGCAGTGATCATTAGAGAAATGACAGAGCTAAGGCAGAAAGAAGGTGTGTTCAGGGGACCTGGGATTGAGGTTCTGGCCTGTTTTTTTGAAAATGCTGGAGCCTTCACTTTCTGTGCTCTCAGTTCTCAGCTTTTCTTAGGAAAACTTCTTGAAATTCCCTGTGTACACTAAGCGTTAGTGCAAATATTATTCCAAAGGTTGGTCACTTACGCTTTGTGCTAGAAATGATGATTCTGAGACCCATGCGGGACCCTCTGAATCAGATGTTCTGGGGCAGGGCCTGGAAATCTACATTTCCCCATGACCCCACCCCCACCCCACCCCTCCGCCCAGGCAGGACCAAATACGTAATTTGTGTGGCCCAGTACAAAATGAAAATTTGGAGTCCCTGTTAAAAAATTATTAAGAATTTCATAACAGTAACAGCAAAGCATTAAACCAGGCAGGGGGTCCTTCTAAGAGGAAGCCAGTCCCGCCCCCAAGTTATTCTGATGTGTACCAGTGTTAGAATCCTGAACTAATGCCTCACCCAGAAAGACAGAGGTGAGATTGTTCAGTTCATCCATCCATCCCAAGTGGTGGCTGGAGGCAGAGATAGGCAAGTGCCAAGCAAATTCCCAACTGCCTTCTAATAGAGTGCTGGAAGCCTAGAATTCCCGAGCCCTACTCGGCACCCTGTAAGAGCTCCACCAACAGCAACATTTAAACAGTTTCTAAAATCTCACTTCCCCACTAAATATTCCCAAGTTGATGATGTAGAAAACTCACAGCTGTTTTCATGGGATCCTCCCTGCCTCTTGACTCACTCATTGAGTTACCTAACTAAATACCAAACCAAATAAAGCCTGCAATTCAGTAGACCACCAGAGAATTATTAGAAATGCATTTATACACCAATTCCCCAGGCTCATTTGTTGGACTATCCGGTACAACCGCCACCACAAGAACCATTCACCACCAGTACCGCGTTCGATGCTCCACAAAAAGGTTTGGAATTCAAGGCTCAACTTCTGTGAACTGACCCCTGTGTTAAAGATATTGGTTATTAAGTTGGTGTCTTCCTTTATAGAAGCAGCAGATATAGACTTCTAAGACACACAAGTGTTTCTCTTATTATCTTGCTTTTAATACTCCCATGGCTTTTGTACTCTTTTTGTTTTTTTAAGCACAAAGCTTAGATTTGACCATTACCCTGCTCATATTCTTCCTAGTGCCTACAGAATAAAATGTTTTCCTCAGTCTGGCTTTTCAGACTCCTGTAGCTTGTATCTTATGGAGGGAGATAGACAATAAATACATAAACTGCAAAATAATTGCAAATTGTGATTAGAGCTGTTTTTAAAAACCCAGCGTGCAATGAGAATAATGAGAAGGGGGCAAGCAGTGGCTCTAGTGCTGTAACCAGAGGTGTCCTCTTAGAGGAAGCCCATAGTCCATATTTTATGGTTTGTAAGTGACAAATACTGAACTCAAACCAGTTAAAGCAAAGAAAGAAAAAAGGAGGGAAGGAAGGAAGGAAGGAAGGAAGGAAGGAAGGAAGGAAGGAAGGAAGGAAGATAAGAAAGAAAGAAGACCCAGTGCACATGAGGCCTTAATCTATGTCACTGGTAGGGACCTGGCTTCTCTGTTCCTTTCTGTTTCTCGCCTCTCCCTTCCTCTCTGTATCCCTCTCTGAGATAGTACATTCCTGTGCTGTCAAAGATAGACATTGGAGGTCCAAGCTTAAGTCCTGCCAACATAACAGACCCAGTGGATGGAGAGTACCTCTATCTCACTGGTTCCAGAAAGACTTCAGAAGTTGATCCTCATTGGACAGTCATAAGTCACATGTCAATTCTTGAACCAATCAGTGTGGCCAGCACAAGGTTAAATGCCTTGGAATTTCCTGGAAAGGGTTGGTCCTTTTCCACTAAAACCTCACTGACTAAAGGTGGGACAGGCTGATTTCTCCAAAGGAAAATTTGGATTTTACTACGAAAAGAAGTGGAGAGAAATGCCCAGAAGGCATACACAACAGAAGTCCACCAAAGGAGATGACAATCTGAAATCTGATGAGAGGAATCTAGCCATGTGAAGAACTAAATGGGAAGGAATATTCCAGACAGAAGGAGTGGTAGGAAAAATTGACACTTAAAAGAAACTAATAAAAAGTCATTGCATCCAAAGGGTAGTGAGCCAGGGCACCAGTGACTTGAGATGAGTTTGGAGAGGTCAGCAGGGATTAGATCATTAGAATATTTTAGGCCAAGGGCACAGAATCCATTATGACTCTTCCTTTTCATAATATATGACATATTTCTTTGGAGATCTTTTAGAAAAATCTCTTATTTCGATTTACTAAATTTATGAGATTTTTAGCTACTCTGTTCCAAAAGGGACAGACTACCTTAAAAGTGGCAAAACATCACATCATCACATTTGACTTGGAGATGCTTGATGCTGGTTAATCAACTATTTAAGACGCTTTTGATTTTAAGATGTAAAGAATCCATCAGGCTGTTACTGTTTAGACCAATTTAGACCTCCAATCTTTTAAGTTTGCAGAAAAATTCTAAATGCATTACACGCTGCTAAGACTTTTCAGATTCAACCAGAACAGGGGCATTTTATTTCCTGAGGATATGGAAGTTTGCCTGTATTAGCTGTATTTAGAAAATTATTCAAAAACTTTCTAAGTCAGATTGAGCCAATCTGGATTTTGACCATTGGCTATGATTTTAGCATTTCATCTGTTTATTTCTTAATATCTAGCCAGATTAGACTAAAGTCTTTTCATCTCAGATGGCATGGCTATGCATTAAAATGAATGAAAGGAAACTGACTTGACAATGTGTGTGTGTGTGTGTGTGTGTGTGTTTGTCACCAATCAGATCACACTTTTCTTATTAATAACAAAATGCTTATATTGAAAACAATGAAGAAAACAAGAAAGAACAAAGTTGACAGCTGTGACTGACATCTGGTTTCCTTGGGAGCTGGCCGTCATGACTTAGAACTTTGCACAAATATGCCAAGCATGAGAGGACTGAGCTAGCAGACCCTAAATGTTGGCATTGCTTTATTCATATATTATTACTTTTGCCCCACCGTGTTCCCACTGCAGTGCTTTTGTCAGTTTCCCTTGAAAGAAGGCAGAAGCTCCACAATGATTTATTACGAGTTTTTTCTTCACTAGAGATTTATTTGGTTTTGTTGTTGTTATACTTAACATAACAGATGTTCCGGAGCTTTTTCACATGATACCACTTTGAGTCTCATGTTATCCTTAAAACCCTACAAAATGTTAGGCGGTCCCTCTGAAATAATTTCCTCCTCCTTTGGAATTTTATCTTCAAGGAGGCCTTTTTCTCACTATTTGTAATGGTATATTAAAACAAAAGCTATGTAGAAACGGAACTGTTTACTCTTATGTTTTATATCTTTGGTATTAATTGCTGTTCAAAGATAATTACCCCAAAGCTGGAGTCAGAGAGTCTACACATCTACTGAAAGGGAATAAAAACATTCCTTTTGATTTTTCCACTTCTGCCCCCAGTTTATAAGCAGGACTCCATAGTGATAGTAGATTCACTTAGGAATATTCTAGAGACCAGTTGCAGGCCAGGTTTTAGTAGAATGTGTTTGAGTCACAGTCAAATGCCTGAAGCACACCCTCTATGCTCTTCTGGGAAAGTGAAATTCAGAAGTTCTTATATAAGGGTCCTTTAATTATTAGACTTAGGAGACTCTGACCTGGGTGGTTCCCCAGGTTGCCATCACCTCATCTTGGATGCATTTTCAAGACTAAGGTTTATCCAGAGTCAGCATAGTGGTTGACCGTCAGGCCTGACATCCCCCATAGCAGACTAGACAGTTATTGACAGGCTGTCGCCATCTTCCTGAGGGCTAATGGTACATTTACCTGACTCTTTGCCCTCCTGGGCAAGGTGACGGCCCCTTGCTGTGTTTGCTGTCCTGTCACCAAAGAGAACAGTACAATGTAAAGTATCCTCTAATGTGCTAAAAGCCTCTACGAAGGATGGTTAAACAAACAAAGCATTAAGTTGCCTTTCAAGCCAACTTGGCTCTCTCTCCTAATTGTGTGGAGAGCTGATTGACAAAATTGATGATCCTTAAGGATCAATTTCCTCCTCATCAGGTCATTACTCAGCACAGAATGTCCAAGGGCCACGGGTTAAATTCCAAACTCATTGTTCAGCTAGTCAATGAACTGGCCTCAGCCTACCTCGGATTGATTCCCACCGCTGCCCTCTGGAAGGTCCCCCAGCCACACTTTTCTACTCATGATCACACCCCAGTGAGCCCAGGACATTCTTTTTCTGCCACCTCCATCTTTGGCCCATACTGGACGTTCTATTGACCTTTAGTGTTTATTGCTAACATGCTTTTTATAGCGTCTCTATGTCAGGTAAGATTCTTTTGATTGCAAGTGACAGAAAATGCAAACCAAACTGACTTAGGAGAAAAAGAAAAGAAAAGAAGAAAATAATTTGTTGATTCTTGTAACTGAAAGAGTCCAGGAGGGTTGTGGATTTCAGGCAAATCTTGATCCAGGGTTCAAATGCTGTGCCTGAGATCCAGTTTTTCTCTTTCCGTTGCTCAGTTCCATATCTTTGGTGCTGATTTCTTTCTGTGGTCCCACTTGGATGTAAGGTGACTGCCAGTGGTTCCCAGGGATCCTATGTAGTAGGAGATAGGAAGATCTGGGTACCTCACTCCCACTCAAAATCTCCTTGACCATGGATAGGACAATGTGCGCTCATCAGCTTGATCTAAGCCACGTGTTCCAATCCTGAGCAGGGGATGGAGTCAAATGTACCAGAAGCATGTGGACTGAAGGGGAAGGGAGGAGTGACTTCACAAAAGAAGAGAGAACGGATACTGTTGGCAGAGATGCAAATGTGTCCCAGTTATAAGCTAACTCGAGGACAGAAATCTCAGCTCCTACTTCTGTGTTTTCCCCACGCTTGAGCACCGTACCCTACATTTAGTAGGTGCTTCATGAGGGGCATCAATTGATTGATAACTACCTATGTAAACTTTTGGACTCATAGCACCAAAACCAGAAATAATAAACATTTTAAAAAGTGTAGCTAATCAGAACTTTGCCTTGATGCCTCTTGTCTTTTGGTTGGCAAACGCCATCCAGCTCACAGTGATGGTGGCTGTAGACACAAGCTCTGTTTAGTTGCCACATGTTTTGACAGGTGCCTGAAGCTGCCAAAGCATATGGCCTGGCCAGATGCTGGCGGTGCCCCAGATGAAATTTCCTTTTACTACATGAAGTCTTCCATGTCCTTGAGAAGGAACTGTCTTTGGCTTCGCATTGACTGTTGACTGTCTGCGATGCTGGCTTATTCGTCACCTCTGATCCTGGTAGAAGGATGCGTTTCTCTTCCTGTAATGAAAGTCAGAAGGGGGAGAAAAGTACTGTGACTGGGTTTCTAGACGGTAGAGCAATACTATTTATTTACTTATTTAACAAAACATGTCTGAACTGGTGGCTGCAAGCAACCCTTGATGTCCCTTGGTTTGTAGACACTTCGTTCCGATCTTTGCCCCGTCTTCAGTGGCCTTCCCTTCTGAGTCTTTGTGTCTCTGATCTGTCATTGGATTTAGGGTCCACCCAAATCCAGGGTTATCTCATCCTGAGATCCTTCACTTAGTTACATCTGCAAAGATCCTATCTCCAAATAAGCTCACATTCACAGGGGCCTGGGATTAGGACTAGGATATATCTTTTGGGGGGAGAGGTCACTATTCAACCCACTATAGGGAATCTTGCTGAATCTCACTACCTGCCCTCCTAATGTTGATCCCTTGCCCAGTGCCTCTCTACCAGTTTTGACATTGTGCCTTTCCTGGCTTCCTGCCTTTCATGGCTTGCTACAAAGACTATCTCAACCTCACACACCCCAGTCACCCTGGCTCTGGGTCCTGATGCCCTGATCTAGCCAGTTCAGACAGAAGGAAGGGAACCCGATAACCCATGGCCAGTAGTCACTGAGTGAATGCCTCTTAAAACTTTTCAAAATAATAGAGTGAAATAAAACTTCCATTGGCAGATATCACCTTGAGACCTTAACAAACTTTAAATGTCTATGGCTTCAAAGGCGAAAAATAACTCAAGATGTTTTAGTAGGGAATGACTAGTCTCTGGTGGATAATTTGACGTTGTGCTACACTTATAAATTAAAAGAGAGCAGACAAAATCTAGAGAATTATCCACAGTTGAGAAGTAGGAAGAAGGCTGTGATCAAATTTCTGAGGCTAAGACTCAACACTGAACTGTCGGATAAATTAGGCACCCACATCAGCTGTGGACCTCTCACCTAATTTAGAAAAGTGATATTCACAAACATTGTCAATATTTCTGAGTTTACAATCACACCTTTGACTGTTGACTTAAAGCATCTAGTTTGGTTCAGGCTACTGGTGATGTTTACACTTCGGAATCTATTATGCATAGAAAAATTAGGGATTATCTTTGACCTGGGTACCACATATTCTTATGCAAAACTAAGTAGGGTTATTTATTCATTTAATCAATTCCATATGTTTGCTATCATCATCACCATGTAGAGCAGATCTGATTTCTGCTGAGGTCAAACCAACATCATCCTGTGCGCAGGGATGGTAGGTCTGATTGCGAACACAGATAGCCTGGTTGGCATTCAGACAGCGTTAAGCCTTCCTGACTCCTGCCACACAACGGCCTCGTTTTTTCCGAGAGGTCACGTGGCATTCAAAGGCAGAATCAAGAGAAGATTTTTCTTCTTTGTGAAAGTACAATTTAGGGCCTAATATGTGGGAAAGATTTGACTTGGCATTTGCTTTTTAGCTCAACCTGGGGTATGTGGAAGAACAGAACATAGACATCGATGAAGAAAGGCCCGTGAGTATTGCAACAGGTGAAACTGTGACCCAGAGAGATTACATTTAACTTTACAAAATCACACCAGCCTCATTGCTGACTGTGTTCCAGGCACTGACCTCGGCCCTAGTGCTGCAAAGATGAATTTTTACCTATTTATCCCTAAGGGAGTTCTCAGACAGACAGACAGACAGACACACACACACACACACACACACACACACACACACACACACAGAGAGAGAGAAAGGACGTATAAGGGCTAAGGGGATTTGTATGAAGAACCATTGATTCTATGTGGTTGAGCCTGGAATGGAATTGAGGAGGGGAAAAAAACAAGAAAAAGTTCAGATAAGTGTTCTATCTTTATGTGATAGGTTTAATAAGTTGATTATTTGGGCGAGGCCAGCAGAAACAGTCCATGCAGAGGGGACCACATGAGCAAGGCAGAAAGGTGTGCAAGTACGTGGTGTTCGGGCATTACGGAGATTTTCATGTGTGCAGGGTGCATGGGGCAAAGAACTGGGGGTGAGGGACCAGGGCGGTGATTTGATAAGAAACCCAAGAGGGGAAATAAGATGGGCTGTGAAGGACCCTTTATGAAAACCTATGGATTTAGGGCTCTTCCCTGTAGCTGATGGAGAATCAGGAAAGACTTTAGAACAACAGTGAAATAGTGCTTTAGGAAGATGACTCAGGAGAGGGGAGCATGGTGGAGTAGGGAGAGGCTGGGGCAGGTGGGCCCATTTGGAGGCTGTTCCGATCATCCAGGCATCGGGAAGTAGGTAGGGAGAGACTGGGGCCGAGATGGGCACGTGATAAGTTTGAACCTGGGGCAAGATGGGGTTCGTCTGCCTGAGGGGCATCGGGAGCCCATGCCCAGAGAGCAGAGGCACAGAGCTCTGGAACTCAGCGGGGACAGGCTCTACCAGATCCATCAGTGTCTCCTTGACCTTCATTCAACCCACTCAGCAAACATGTGTCCAGCATCCAGTATGTGCCAGGCACCGGGGATTCCAAGATGAAGAATGAATGAATTCCCATGAAACTTAATGGAAATCCAGAAAAAGTAAAGGGGAAAAATGGTTTCTCTCTCTAATGATTAAAAAAGAACAAAATAAATTGAGATACCATTTTCTAAATATTAATGTAGCTTTTAATAATTTTCCAAATGACAAAATTTTCCGCTGACCGGGTGGAGCCTGACCCACGTGATTCCGTGAGACGCCGCATCACGCACCCAAGTAGCCTCTACTCAACAGCTGCCATGTTCCTGCCTGCCTGGCAGTTTGGGTACATTCTTGCCGGCTCTGGGAAATTCTCAGCACATGGGACCTGCTTTCCCCAGCAGATGCCAGACACTTCAGCCCTCCCTCACCCCCTCTCCACCGCCGATGGTCAAGCCTGGTCCTGAGCAACTGAGCAGGGGGACCCACACGTCCACGTGGCTGGTGAGAGGGTGGCAGCGGTGCCAGGTCACCCCTGGAGCAAAGCAGGCACTAGAGGGGCCGCAGCAGGATACAGCGGAGGTGATTCCCCTTCAGGTCGGTTCGTGGCTGAGAAGCTACGTGTTCAGTGGGGTTTAGGCAGCTCCATTTCATGAGGCCAAACAAGACAAGTGTCCTGTGTTTGGGGAATGCCTCAGGAAATTATGGTCCATCCGCATAATGGGGGTCTCATGCACGATTGAATCTTGAAAGCTGTGTTGAAGTGTGGAAGAGGTGTGTCAGTGGTAGGTCTAGTGTGTCAAATATATTGGAACAATCAGCATACCACCCTGTGACATGCAAAATGTACATCTGTGAAAGGTTTTTTCCAAATCAAGGAATAAGCTCCCTTGAGAGAGTAGAGCTGTGAGGGCTGCCCTTTTCATTTAAAAACACACTTAAAGACGCCCTCCCTTGGCCTTCCCCCCTGCGTTGGCAGTGACCTGCTGGCTGCGCTTGCCCCCCTTCCCAGGCCAGCATCTAAGCCTGGCCACCACCACCTTCTGCCCCGGAACCTTCAGGACCCATCTCCCCAGGCCTTTTTCACCTGTTTACTCATTTGCCACATGAGCCCAGGCTCCCAGGTTTCCCTTTATCCCCTAGGACCTCATCCTGGGGGTCCAGGGCAGGTACTGGCCAGTCTCAGCAGCCCTCTGCATCCTCCAAGTCTCCCTGAACACCCTCCATTTTCTCTCCCCTTGGACCCCCTTCTCCCGTAGTCTCTCAAATAGAGGCTCCTTCCTCTTCCACGACCTTTAGACCAGTGGGCCCCAAACAGGTAAGTTGGCAGATTAGGCGACGAGGATGGGATACATTCTCTTCTGATGGCTTCTATTTTCTCAGCAGGTGAAAGTAAAGGGGGGATGTGTTGGAGGTTTGAGGGGAGGAGAAGTAAGGGGAGGTGTGGATCTTCTCCCCAAATAAACACTTGTTCTGACACATATTCACACTGACGCGCACGTACACACGCACACACACACACACACACACAGAGTTTTGCTCAATTTCAGGAAATCTTCAGGAACCCTGACATTCAAGGGTGTTTGGGAACTAAGACTAAAGATTCCTGTCCTAGAGGAAAAAAAGACCAGCCAAACAGAGTTCAAACAACAAAAGTCAGAGCAAAAAGAAGCTTAAAAACAAGCATGAAGCGATGAGGCAGGTATAGTACTGTGCAACTCAAACCAGTAATAAATGAATGTGTTTAACACTTTTATGAAACATAAAGCCCCTGATTGGGTTAAAAAAATCCAACTCTCTTCTTTTATGACACATATACCATCATTTCTTCTCCCTGCCCTCCTACAATTTGATTAAATATAAGAATAGAAGCAAAATGTAACAAGTAAATATAAAATAAAACAAAACAAGGATAGACATTTTAGCCTCCAAGTCCAATTCAAACCAAAAAAAATTCAATGAGTCAAAGAGGTCATTCTATGTTGGCCAAAGTCACAATCTTTAATGTATCTTCTGAATTCTATTTTTTTCCTCCAAATAAGCTTCCTGTACTAGAGAGACAAGAAAAATAATTTTTAAAGACTTCATATTTTGCAAAATATCTATCTTCAAGATTTTTTAAAATCCACAATGCACAATAAAGATGTATCAGTTTGTGTACATTTGAATGTTAAAAATTAAAATTAGAGAACACAACTTATTAAAAATACAATAAGAAATTGATAGACTGATTTTTGAACTGGGTATTTTTTTTAACATCCCATTCTTGGTCCTTGTCTGATTAAGTTCATTTAAAATCAATAAATAGAGTATTAGAATAATAAACTAAAGTTGAATCAACAGCTGTCAATCTTGCACCTTAAACAGAGAATTCAGCATAATAAAATTTGAGTTAAAATGCATGCTTTTTTTTTTTAAATTATCGTATGTTCTGTTAGTTTTATTTTATTTTATTTTTTTTAAACTTTGGGTTTATTTATTTATTTATTTATTTATTTATTTATTTATGGCTGTGTTGGGTCTTCGTTTCTGTGCGAGGGCTTTCTCTAGTTGCGGCAAGCGGGGGCCACTCTTCATCGCAGTGCGCGGGCCTCTCACCATCACAGCCTCTCTTGTTACGGAGCACAGGCTCCAGACGCGCAGGCTCAGTAATTGTGGCTCACGGGCCTAGTTGCTCCGCGGCATGTGGGATCCTCCCAGACCAGGGCTCGAACCCGTGTCCCCTGCATTGGCAGGCAGACTCTCAACCACTGCGCCACCATGGAAGCCCAAAATGCATACTTTTTATGCATAGAAAAAGTGTTGCAAGATATACAGCAAAATGTTAATATTTCTCATCTTTGAGCAATGTGATTACTGGGGAAGCATTTTCCTTTTATTATTTTCTGTATTTGTAAAGTCTTTTTACAACTTTTAGGTCACTTTTACAATAAAATAAAAACTAAATTTAAAAAAAAAACAGTTACAGAGGACATTCTTTAATATCTCCCTTCTCAAGAGCCGTCAGTGTAAACATTTTTTCTTTCAGCACCAGGAATCATGTGAAAGTTGTATGGAAATTTTTGCCAAAACACCTGCACTGGAGGGCTTAAGATGTTTTCCAGTTTATTTTTCCTCTTTGTGGCGTGTCCACTTGTACTTAGAAAATTCTTCATTTTCGTCTGATGCAGAAATTATTAAAAGATGCCAATTTCATGGGACTGCTCTCTCTTTCTAGATCCCGGGCAGAGTTTTTCAAAACTGTACATAGCCATCCAAAAGAGGAATGCTGTTTTTTAATCATCAAGCAGTTTGCAGGTGGATGCTGGGTTCCAAGTCTAGGGAAAATTCTTGTGGGTGAAAGAGTTCTGCAGGATATCGTATGGCATAACCAATAGTGTAAGAAAATTCCAGAGACGGAGGAAAGGGTAAGTAGGGGAGAGCACTGAGAATTCTCCTCCTTATACTTGGTTCCTTTGTGGCCAGTCTTTATCAGAAGAAAAGAACAGGTGCAGAGGGAGTGTCCCCTCAGAATATGCTGGTTTTATTCCACATATTTTCAACCAGCACCACTGAAAGGAACTGGCTTCAGGGTGAATTCAAAAGCAGAGAGAAAATAACATGATAGAATATTTCTCAAAAGATTTAAGAACAAAAATCCTCACTTCCCACTCTTCCCAAGCAGGAACCATAAATTACAGGTGGACATTCAGAAAGTAGCAACTTCTAAATTCAACTGAATTTTTACCAAGTTGGCCACAAAAAGTTAGGAATATTAGCTACTTAGCTACAACTGATTTCAGTGAAAAGGTACAAAGAAAAGTTACCTATTTCTTCACAATAAAGAGTTTTAGTGCCTCTGCTACATTGCAATTTCAAAGGCAACTCTATATTCAGGTACACCCTGGAGGGGTGGAGAATTTGATGAATGAAACTATCATGTGTAATTTATATGGTAGCAATGGTAATAGATGGATTGGAGGTGGAGTGTATATCTCAATCAACCCCTTCAATATTCATGAAACATTTGTTTCAGCATCATCATGCAACCTGAACTGAGAAGGAAATTACCTAAGAAAGTCATCTGGCTGACTCACAGCACTGAGTTAGGTCAATAGTTAATTCAGTGGCTCCCAACCTTCTCAAACACAAGGACATTTCTTTTAACTTCAGAAGCCTTCTTCAATTTAATATTAGTTGTAATTTTAATGCAAGTTCTTTGAAAACAAGTACTTCAAGGGTAAAAGCTACTATGAATTCAAGAATAATTTGAAATTCAGTAAAACACTTCTATAGCTATTCTAAATAGAACTACATTTGTCCAATATATAGTAATTTGGGGGTCTTTAGACAGTGCTTTTAGCCAACGTGGAATCATAGACCCCTGGAAGTATTGCTGTGGCCCTCCAGAAGTCTGTGGCCTCAGGGAAACTCCGGGCCAAATCCTTGTGGTAGTTATTAGTGCTGTTTCCCCCAAATATCTAATTCTCTTCCTCCTAGGTACAGGGTAGAATTGCACTTCCCTGACCTTTAGAGCCTCATGACTTGCCTTGGCCAGTCAAATGAGAGTGGAAGCGACATGTGTAATTTCCTGGCAGAAGCCTTTAAGAGCCAGTATGTGGTTTGCCACTCCCCTTTTCAACTGACACTGCCTGGCAAAGCCCCAGATGGTTGAGGTTCCATCAACCAGTCTCTGACTGAGAATGACATGCAGGAAAGCCCCCAACCATGCTGGTCATACTAAGAGAACTATGGAACATTAGCTAGATATAAACCTGTGTTTTTTTAAAGTCACTGAGATGTTAGAGCTGTTTGTTACTGCAGCAAAACCTGGCTGATCCTGACTTGCCCAGTTATTTAGGATGGAGAGTTACTTGTTCTTTATGGGCAAATCCTCTAATCCAGTGTGCCACTTACTTATTCCAAAGTAGTATGTATTACCCAGTTAGTCTAAGATCTTTTTTGTAATCTTCTACAAGCTCATAGAAGATTCCCAAATGTATTTCTGTTTACTGAACTGCCATCTCCTATGGTTCAGGAATTTTTTTCTCTTTAGAAATCATCTATCTTAGCCAGAAAGGTTTTTGGCTAAGTAAATTTTTCTAGAGGACAGAATGTGGAGAAGAAATGATTAACAACAAAAATAAAACATGCTGGGCTGAATATGGAGGCCAAAGGGAGGACGAGAATGCCCCAACTACTCAGATGGAACTCAGGAGAGTAGCTTGATCTGGAATCAAGACTTTACCAAGAAGGGTCTGGCAACACCACTTCTTCAAGTTCATTCAACAGCCCCCAGGCCTCCCATCAGAATTTCTCTAGGCTGCTTCCTTTCACACATCACTCCAGATCTGTCCTGGCAGGCCTGGCATTCTCTCCCCATTCACTTAGTTATTGCATTAGCTTAGCTTTTTTTTTTTTTCCCTTGGCTGCATGTAGAGGGATCTTAGTTCACATGCAGGATCTTAGTTCCCATACCAGGGATCGAACCTGTTCCCCCTGCTGTGGAAGCAAAGAGCCTTAACCACTGGACCACCAGGGATGCCCCTGCATTAGCATTTCTGAAGTCCACTTTGACTTAAAACACTTTACCAGCAGAGAGTAGACTTTAATACTATCTGCAATCAACTGAGGAGGAGCATATTTCTTCTCAAGAAGAAACCCAGTGGCTGTCAACCCAGCACAGCATGTTAGAATCTCCTGGGCAACTTTGAAAACTACTGATGGGACTTCCCTGGTGGTGCAGTGGTTAAGAACCTGCCTGCCACAAAAACAGAAATATAGATCAATGGAACAGGACAGAAAGCCCAGAGGTAAACCCACGCACCCGTGGTTAACTAATCTATGATAAAGGAGGCAAGGATATACAATGGAGAAAAGACAGCCTCTTCAATAAGTGGTGCTGGGAAAACTGGACAGCTACATGTAAAAGAATGAAATTAGAACACTCCCTAACACCATACAAAGAAATAAACTCAAAACGGATTAAAGATCTAAATGTAAAGCCAGACACTATAAAACTCTTAGAGGAAAACATAGGCAGAACACTCTATGACATAAATCACAGCAAGATCCTTTTTGACCCACCTACTAGAGAAATGGAAATAAAAACAAAAATAAACAAATGGGACCCAATGAAACTTAAAAGCTTTTACACAGCAAGGGAAACCATAAACAAGAAGAAAAGACAACCCTCAGAATGGGAGAAAATATTTGCAAATGAAGCAACTGACAAAGGATTAATCTCCAAAATATACAAGCAGCTCATGAAGCTCAATATCAAAAAAACAAACAACCCAATCCAAAAATGGGCAGAAGACCTAAATAAACATTTCTCCAAAGAAGATATACAGACTGCCAACAAACACATGAAAGGCTCCTCAACATCACTAATCATTAGAGAAATGCAAATCAAAACTACAATGAGGTATCACCTCACACCAGTCAGAATGGCCATCATCAAAAAATCTACAAACAATAAATGCTGGAGAGGGTGTGGAGAAAAGGGAACCCTCTTGCACTGTTGGTGGGAATGTAAATTGATACAGCCACTATGGAGAACAGTATGGAGGGTCCTTAAAACACTAAAAATAGAACTACCATATGACCCAGCAATCCCACTACTGGGCATATACCTTGAGAAAACCATAATTCAAAAAGAGTCATGTACCAAAATGTTCATTGCAGCTCTATTTACAATAGCCAGGACATGGAAGCAATCTAAGTGTCCATCGACAGATGAATGGATAAAGAAGATGTGGTACATATATACAACGGAATATTACTCAGCCATAAAAAGAAACGGAATTGAGTTATTTGTAGTGAGGTGGATGGACCTAGAGTCTGTCATACAGAGTGAAGTAAGTCAGAAAGAGAAAAACAAATACTGCATGCTAACACATATATATGGAATCTAAAAAAAAAAAAAAAAAAGGTTCTGATGAACCTAGGGGCAGGACAGGAATAAAGATGCAGACATAGAGAATGGACTTGAGGACATGGGGAGGGGGAAGGGTAAGCTGGGACGAAGTGAGAGAGTGGCATTGACATATATACACTACCAAATGTAGAATAGATAGCTAGTGGGAAGCAGCTGCATAGCACAGGGAGATCAGCTCGGTGCTTTGTGACTACCTAGAGGGGTGGGATAGGGAGGGTGGGAGGGAGATGCAAGAGGGAGTGGATATGGGGATATATGTATACATATAGCTGATTCACAACTAACACAACAAGGTAAAGCAATTATACTCCAGTAAAGATGTAAAAAAAAAAAAAAGAATCTGCCTGCCAAGGCAGGGGATAGGGGTTCTATCCCTGGTACAGGAAGATCCCACATGCCACGGAGCGACTAAGCCCGTGTGCCACAACTACTGACCCTGCGCTCTAGAGCTCGCGAACCACAACTACTGAGCCCGAGTGCCCCAACTACTGAAGTCCGTGAACCTAGAGCCTATGCTCTGCAACAAGAGAAGCCACTGCAATGAGAAGCCGGCACACCGCAAAGAAGAGTAATCCCCACTCGCCGCAACTAGATAAAGCCCATGTGCAGCAACAAAGACCCAACACAGCCAGAAATAAATAAATTTATTTTAAAAAGAAAAAGAAAAATACTGATGCCCAGATAGGACCTGAAATCAATTAGACCAGACTCTCCAGAAATGAGAGTCTCTAAAAAAAAATTAGTGAAAATACCTTTTTGTTTTATTATCTGTAGTCTTAGAAAATAACTAATTCTGTTCCTATAAAAGTTTTATATTTATAAGTAAAGTTGAAGAAATAATTATGCTCCAACTTTCTAACAGCTAATCCCAAATTCATGACCAAATTCCTGGACAAAACCTCTCACCTTTATATTATTTGGTCCTTTGCATAGGTATCTATCACTATGTAACAAATTGCTACAACCATTGTGACTTAAAACAACATGCATTTATTATTTCACAGTTTCTATGGCTCAGCCATCTGGGTCCTGTGCTCAGGATCTCAAAATAATGTGATCAAAATGCTGGCTAAGTTGTTTTCCTTTGTGGGCCTCCTCAAAGCTTCCTCAAAGCTCATGAGTTGTTGGCAGAATTAGGCTCCATGCTACTCTAAGACTGATGTCCTCATTTCTTGCTAGCTCTCAGCTTCTAGAAACCACTGCAGTGTCTTGCCATATGTCCCCCTCGCAGGACCGCCTACAGTATGGCAGCCGACCTCTTCATGGCCAGGAGGAGAATTTCTTCTAAGCCTTTCACCTGATTAAGTCAGGCTCACACAGGACAATCTTGCTTCTCATTAAGTTAAAATCAGCCATTTGGGAACTTTCATTACATCTGGTAATTCCCTTCACCTTTACCATATTCTATCGACTAGAAGCAAATTACAGATCCAACCAAACTCAATGGGAAAGGATTTTAGAGGGGCTGGCTCACCAGGGGTCATTTTAGCCACATCATTTTTTTAAATCATTATAATTTTTGCATAGTTTCTTAATATTATGATGGCTCAAACTAGACCGTATCATCATCATCAACATCATCATCACTATCATCATCTTCATCCTCATCCAAATCATTCTCTGAACAATGGAGAAAGTACTGTAAAGATAGATTAGCCCCTCTTTCCCTGCCCCTGGTCTAGTTCCTAGCCCATTGTAGTAGGTTTATGGTCAACAGCTGTACATTTCTGGCTCATTTTCAGCCTGTTCCCAATTATGACCACCACCTCCCCCCAGTCTTCTGAAAGTTTATATTTAAGATCCATGCACAAGAATCAAAATTGTTTCCTCCAACTAAGAAGAACTTGCTCGCCTGATGATACCCTAACACATGCCCACATCCAATCGATGTTAGAAATCAGTCTAAGTTAAATAACACAGATCCTAAAATGATATTATCTCTTAAAATAACAAAAAGCTAATGGTGACTACTAGGCAAAGAAGATATTAGTAATTGGATGTGGGAAGGCCCTGGATAAAGATTAGGAAAGATCTCAATGGACAGATTTTAGACACTAAGTAGTAAGAAGGATATTGTTCCTGGTTTCTTTTCAGCCCAAGATTTCTGACTGTTTTCCCACAAAATACAAAGCAAGGGGGGGAAATATGAGATACTGATTATTTCATACTTTAATAGCAATCATGAAATAGATTGCAATCTCTTCTCTGTCCAGTAAGTGAGCAGGCAGAGTGAAAACAAAAACAGAGCAGTGTGATAGAGATATTAGATAGAATGCTAAAAAAATTAACACCCAGGGGAATTTTTTTTATAAGTTTCTACTTTTCTGAGATTCAACATTGATATGTTTTTCTCATTTAGGTTCACTAAGTTATGTTTATTATTAATTCAAATTCGCAATATTGAAGGGGAGATATTTCCCATATGGTTGACATGTTGCTCTGGAGGTTCATAAATTTGGAGGAGTTTTGATTAACACTGACAGAAAATCCTTTGAAAACATATGGCTGTATATACATCATGTCATTTCTAATAAGATGACACATCCTTCTTCACTTTTCCCTAATAAGATGAGTTCAGTTGTATTTAAGAAACATGATAATACTTTGTTGACTTTTCTTTATGGGGAGAAAAGCTGAGTAAAAATAAACTATTTTGTTGTTGCAGCAGACACTGAAAGCATAGCAGATAGTTTGTGGGAATTAAAAAAAAAAAAAGAGTGCTATCTCTAAATACTTTTTATAGATGCAATTAATATGTTGTAAACTTGGAGTGATTTTTGACACTCCCCTGCCAGTTTCCTTCTTGGTGACTCTGGTCGTGCATTCCACCTAACTGACTGGGGATTCATCTCTTTCTCACCAGGTTTTAGAACTGCTCTCTGCCATCCTTGCTGATCACAGTTTCATACCATTTTGGCTCCAAAAACATTCTCGTCCTTGGTAGCTTACATTTTCAGATGAACAATTATCTTTGTTTCTTGAACTGATTTGTTTCCACTTCTTCTGAAACCCATTGCAACAAATTCATTTTTGAGAGTTCGGACATTAGCTGTTGGAAGTATATTTTAAAATACAACAAATATGGAAAGCAAATTGGCAACTTGTATCAAGAATCTTAAAAAAAAGTCTAAGCTGTTTGACCCAGTGATTCCCCTTTTGGAAACCCACCATAAGGAAGTAATTTAATATGTGAAGAAAAATTTATTATCAAGGATGTTTATAATAGTATTATTTATTATAACAAAAAATTCAAGAAAAACTTACATGGCCAAAAAGTGGAAGGTGGTTCAATAAATATGGATGATCCACTACGAATCATTTACAGGCTGCAGGATAATAGTAGAAAATTAAAACTAACTTACTAAAGCACATGCAACCCAGTACCTAGTGAAATGTACACAATTACTTTTTATAAAAGGATAAAAATTCAGCAGCAGCAATTAAACAAGAAAAAAATTCATGTCATAAACTACTAAAGTGGTGGCTAAAGAAGGAAACAAATGATTTTGCTGTGCCAGTACTGACCACACCCCCACACAGTTCTGAAGAAAGAAAGCGAGTTAGTGAAATGCTGAGATGTCTCATTAATACCTTTCAATTTGGAGAGAAGACTGAGGAAGTGAGTAGGTGACCTGGAGAAGACACTAGGAAAACTCATTTCTTATTGCATCCCCTACATATCACATGGCTGTCAGTAGAGGCAGGACAGGGTGCCAAGGCCTACCATTTCCACAGTGTCAATTTGGGAAACAAGCTAGTATATAAGATCCTTAGCAGGACCTCGGAAGAAAGAGCAGAGCTAAGTTCCCCCTAATGAGCTTCCTGCATCTCCTTGTTCCACTCCATACTGTTAAGGTGAGGGAAAAAAAGAAACAGATAAGAATACCCTCAAACTCAGAGAACACAGAGAGGCCCCAGAAAAGCTAGGAACATTATAAAGGAGAAATTACCACACCATACTGTGGCATAAAGAAGGTCTGGGCAACCATGCAAATGTCCTTTAGGAAGGAGAGGGTACAAATTTTCTGCTATAAGATGAATAAAGTCTGAGGAGCTAATGTAAAACATGGTGACTATAGTTGATAACACTGTATTATATGATTGAAATGTGCTAAGAGAGTAGAAATTAAATGTTATCACCAAAAAAATGGGATAAGTATGTGAAGTGATGGATGTATTAATTTGCTCAATGGTGGGAATCCTTTTACACTGAAAGAGAAAGAAAGAAAGAAAGAAAGAAAGAAAGAAAGAAAGAAAGAAAGAAAGAAAGAAAGAAAGAAAGAAAGGAGGGAGGGAGGGAGGGAGGAAGGAAGGGAGAAAGAAGAAAGAAAGAAAAAAGGAAAGAAAGAAGGAAGGAAGGAAGAAAGAAAGAAAGAGAGGGAGAAAGAGAGAGAGAGGGAGAGAGAGAGGGAGGAAGGAAGGAAGGAAGGAAGGAAGGAAGGAAGGAAGGAAGGAAGGAAGGAAGGAAGGAAGGAAGGAAGGAAGAAGGAAGGGAGGGAGGAAGGGGAGAAAGAGAGAGAGAGGGACTGAAACAACAAAACGTAGATGAGAAATCCAGTCTGGATGAAAACAATTTAAAAAACAGAAGAAATCATTCCAAGAGATTGTTTCATGCTATAGAAAAACTTACAAAGTCAATAAAACAAAACAGCAAAATGAGAATAATAAAATAACAGAGTGAGAAGAAAAAGATTGGTGCAATAATTAAAACATTGAGAACTAAAACGATAACATTACAATAAATTAAAATTAGCAAGGAAAAGAATAGATGTAAATACAAATTAAATTGCTGGAATGGAGAAACTCTTGAGATCACCATAGTGAACACAGAAGTAAAAGCGGAGAGTAAAGCAATTTAAAAGAAGATGGAAGATGAGGATAATCCAACATAAGGATAATTGGTTTCCCTGAAGTGATACTCCAGAAGAACAGGAAAAGTTCTTTTGAGGTATAATAGTGAAAACCAAAAATCTTTGAAAGGAAGAACCAGATCTACACACTATGTTCCAGAAGAAAACTGACAGAGGAGTCCATGTGAAGATGTGTCTTGGTTCAAATAATAAACTCAAGAGGAAAGATTTTTTTAAATATATTTTTTATTGAGGTATAGTTGACTTGCAAGATTATATTGGTTTCAGGTGTACAACATAGTGATTTGATATTTTTATAAATTACAAAATGATCATCATGATAAGTCTAACTACCATCTGTCACCATACACAGTTATTATAATATTATAGATTATATTCCCTAAGGAATAAAGAATTCTTCAGGCTATCAGGGAGTAAACACAAGCCACCAGCAAAGGGAAATTATGAGGTTGGTCTTGGACATGCTATAGATTTTCAATGTCAGAAGGTGATGGGGAATTTTTACAAGATTCTAAGGAAAACAAAATGATTTTCTAAAACACGAAGCC
Organism: Balaenoptera borealis; assembly: GCF_965194805.1. Classification (NCBI taxonomy): domain Eukaryota; kingdom Metazoa; phylum Chordata; class Mammalia; order Artiodactyla; family Balaenopteridae; genus Balaenoptera; species Balaenoptera borealis. The sequence continues at coordinate 105,932,929 of NC_138874.1, forward strand.
AAGACAATTTATTGTTTGAATATAAAGGTCACAGGCAGATATTCTCAAACATGAAAAAATATGGTGAAATATAGCATCCATAACCCATTTTAAAAACAATTTCTAACAGAGGGAATCAGCCAACCAAGAGATGAATCAAATACAGAATTTAAGCATAGAAAAGTTGTGGTTTAAAAGGCTGGTGACAAATCATGAATCCAACTAAATATGGTCTAAGATCTAAAGTGAGAATTTAATTGCAGAACAGAATGTATACATTATTAATCTGGAAAAAGTCTGCAAAGCTATATAACCAATGAAATTGGGGGGTGGGTTTTGGGGAGAGAGATGGTAAGAAATATAAAAGAAATAATTTTATCTTTTTAGCAGATGAATAAAATGTGTAATTAAAAACTTAATGACTCCAACCTCTTAATTTTTTTCATAATATTTATTTTAAAATTTAGAGTAGGGGCTTCCCTGGTGGCGCAGTGGTTAAGAATCTGCCTGCCGATGCAGGAGACACAGGTTCAAGCCCTGGTCCAGGAAGATCTCACATGCCGCAGAGCAACTAAGCCCGTGGGCCACAACCACTGAGCCCACATGCCACAACTACTGAAGCCCGCATGCCTAGAGCCCGTGCTCTGCAACAAGAGAAGCCACAGCAATGAGAAGCCCGTGCACTGCTACGAAGAGTAGACCCCGCTCGCCGCGACTAGAGAAAAGCCCGTGCGCAGCAATGGAGACCCAATGCAGCCAAAAAAAATTTAGAGTGATCATTTAGGAGACAAATTTTTATGGTAGAGAAACATTAATCTGTGGTTTAAGATTTCTTTATGTCTATTCAGTTTCTTTTTTTCTGTTAAAAATAAATAACACTTACCTATAGTGTGCTAAATCCAGTATGGTACCCTGCATTGGATTGTGGAATGTAAAAAAGGACAGTAGTGGAAAAACTGGTAAAATCCAAATAAAATTTGGAGTTTAGATCATAGTAATGTACTGATGTCTATTTCTTAGATGTGACAAACCTACCACGGTAATATAAAATGTTAATAGTAGGAGAGTTTGGGTGAGGGTGTGCTACCTTTGCAACTTTTCAGTAAATTTAAAATAATTGCAATATAAAATGCTTCTTTAAAAATATTATGCATCATATCCATATACCCTTTTATCTACATCTTTATGAAAAATGAAGTCTAGGATAAGGTTTATAAAAATTCAACACTGGCTATTTCTAGGTTGGTGGTTTCACAGTGATGTCTTGCTTTTGTTTTGTATACTTTTTGTATTGTTTGAAATTAACACAGATGAATATCATTTTTATTACAAATGTTATTAATATTCCAAAGTTTTTAAAAGAAACAAATAAAATACTGTTATAGATGACTATTAACATAGGGAATGTTTATGATAAACTATCTCATGAGAAAAGCAGAAGACAAAAAATAAATATAACAGTAATAATTTTATTTCAAAAAATATATTTATGAAAAAAATGACCAGAAAGAACTACATTAAGTTATTGCTACTGATTGATTTGGGATAAGTAAATTTTAATTTTTTCTTTATACATTTTAAATTTTTACAGTGGTTTAAACAATGAGTATACCTTCATAATAACAGAAAAATAAACGTTACAGTTTTACTGTTATCCGATGAAGTTGGAACTGGCAGTTGGCAAGTCAACTGGAAAAGTTAATTAAAGCAGTGAATCATAAAATGTGATACATACATACCTTAAAGATTTAATTTTAACCTGAAACATATGGACTCTCACTCAGTTGCCACTCTTTTGATGTCATGCCAAGGCCCTTTCTCTGTGCTGGGGTCTGCTAATCAGAGTTCCAAGCCGTCTTTCTTTCAAAACCACCCATAATGCATCACCCAGAAGTTCCAGTTTTGGTTTCCTTAAGGCAGAATGAGACCTTTAAGACACTCACAAAGCAACTTTTCTACATTTTTGCTCTTCCCCCAGTCTTTTCTGTGTGTTTCACATACACCTTATTTGACAGCAATTTACTATAGCAACTTGTCATCATCAAATCTTTCATCACTTTACACAATAGTTGTGTAAATAATAAGCATATAATATTTGCATATTACAGTTGCCAGCACAACTAGCATAAATAGGTTTGGGAACACACATGGCTGACTTTTGGTCATCACAACTGGTGGGAAGTATGGGGGCTTAATAGACAGTAGTCTAAGTTGCAAGAGCTCAATGTGCAGCGGGCATTATTTGGGAGGTTTTCCTGAGGAAAGCAAGACCCATACCTTGTCCGACAAATTGATGAAGTTGAGGAAGGTTATGAGAGTTCCTATAGATAAACGTAAAAATGGCAGACTCTAATACAAGTCTTGCTACCTTAAGTGTAGCAGGAGGAGGCTAGCATCAGATTTTTTCTTGATCTGCTATTCTCTCCACTTCTTACACTGGATAGCTAGGATACCCTTTTATGGTCCCCTTCAACATAAGGTACTGATGAAGGACAAATAGGTCACTTGGGCCTTTTCTAGTTGGCCCACTCTGTAAGCTGGTAACGGTATTCCATGGTACAGATGAGGAAACTGAGGCACTTAAAAGTGCCCAAGACTATGGTTACTCATTGACAGATCCAGGATTCACACCTAGATCTGTGTTCTGACTCTAAATGTACTGCTGTTAACACTCTACCACAGTGACCTTCTTCAATGGTACAGACGGTCCCCGACTTAACAATAGTTCAACACGATTTTTTGACTTTATCATGGTGCTAAAGCTATACACAGTCAGTAGAAACCATACTTCAAATGTTGAGTGTTTCCTAGTGACGTGCAGAGTGACACTCTGTTGTATTGCTGGGCAGCAGCAGCGAGCCACAGCTCCCAGTCAGCCGGGCCATCACGAGGGTAAACAACTGATACGCTTATTACCATTCTGTAACCCTACAACCATTTCTGCTTTTCCCTTTCAGTACAGTATTCCATAAATTACATGAAATGTTCAATACTTTATTAGAAAATACGTTAGATGATTTTGCCCAACTGTAGGCTAATGTAAATGTTGTGAGCACACTTAAGGTAGGCTGGGCTAATGTGTGATGTTCGGTAGGTTAGGTGTATTAAATGCACTTTCGACTTACGATATTTTCAATTTAAGATGGGTTTATCAGGAAGTAACCCCATTGTAAGTCGAGGAAGATCCATATAGGGTTAATGATTAAATAAAGACATGAAATCACACAAAGAAGGAAATTTTTAAATTGTCACTTACATTGTCAGTGTAGAACAGCTTTGTTCTTATAGTAGCTGATAACATCTTATTTTTCTGAGTCTTAAAATCATCAGTGATATAGAAATAATGTGAGTGCTATGCCATATACCTCTGTCCTATATATTTAGAATAATTCATCTCCATCTTTCTATTTGGGGCCCATCCTACAGGAATCCTATTCTCTAGGACCATCCATGTCCCAGATATCCTTAATTTCACAAACACTGCCTGGGGTTCCAACTTACATTCTCAGCCTGAAGATGTGCATGGAAGTACCTGACCCCTTCATTAAGCACTGCATCAACTATCCACGGTTTCCCTAGATTGGCAGGTCTGATCACTTCTGCATCACAAGTTACATCTCTTTACCCTCTTACCAGCTAATGTCAGTTTTCATAGATTTCTTTCTCAGTATCATTTCTCCATATTATTCCTCCTTTTTACAGCTAAGCTCCTCCAAGGAGTGACCAAAATTTGATCTCCATTCCCGCGCTTTGTCTTCTGTCATTTCCAGCATTTAAGATCACCAATGGCCACTATTTTTCCAAATCCAACACTTCTCTATTCTCATATTTCTTGACCTCTCAGGAGCAGGCAGTCGACATGTTTGTCCACTCCTTCCTTCTTCAAAGACTTTCTTCTCCAGAACTCCAAGACATCATATTTTCCAGGCTTTCCTCCCACCTCACTAAACTCCTTTGTCTCCTCTCCTGGGCTCTCTTCTGTTCAACCTCCAGATGTTGGAGGACCGCAAGGTTCTTTTCTACATCCTAAATTGATCTCATCTAGCCACTGGCTTCAAATACTGTCTCTATACTGATTACTCCTACATTGATTTTTTCTGCCCCTTCCTTTCCCCTGAGCTCTAGATGGATACGTCCATCATCCTAATGGGTATCTCCACTCCAGTGTATAACAGCCATCTCAAATGGAACACATACCAAATGAATTCTTGATTACTCCCAGTTAGAATCTACTCACTATCCCACATCTTGCCCAGTGGGTAAGTGACTTCACAATTCACCAATTGGTCACGTTAAAAATTTAGATGACATCCTTGATTTCTCTCTTTTCCTCACCCCCAGTCACATTAGTTCATCAGCAAAGTCTATCAGCTCCACCTCTAAAATGTCAAACGAATTCCTGCTTCTCCCCATAGCCAGAGCTATCCCTCTTGTTCAGGTCAATATCATTCTCTCCTGGTCTGGTGTGGTGCAAAACCTAAAGGTAAGACCCTATATTATGAACTGCCTTGACATATGGTGAAACCAGAGAGCCTCAGATGGCATAACCACAGGTTTTCCCTCCCAGCTCTGCTCCTGCAGATAAGATCTATCCAGACAACTCTCCTTATCCAGGGGACAAGGCAGTTCCTGCTTTTCCCCAGGTAGCAGGTTTCAGTTCCCTGCCGATCCTCGGAATTATTCAAACAAGCCAGTTACATCCTCCTGCAGAAACCCAGGATCACCTCACCCTCTTAGTTCTACAGGACCTGCCTTCCACAGCCCCTGGATGTTTACTCTGTTCCCCAGTACAAGTCCTGTGTGACCTGCATGATGTCCTCCTCTCCCAGGCTGTAAGTATATGTAACTAATAAACTTCCATCTCATGTGTCCAGTGTTCAGTGTCATGTGTTGGGCTATCCTTACACTCTAGGATGGGAATTTCTTCCTCACCACTGGTGCAGGAAAAAAGGCGATGAAAACACTCAGCTGTCACTGAAATCTCAGTTCAGATGATTTCTTCTCTGAGGGGTCTCTCTTGACCACCCTCTATCCCAGCATTCTCTCTCATTTTCTACATGGCACTTGTCACTGTCTGAATTATCTTATTTATTTACTTAGCACATGTTTCATCTCTGGCACATTCCACTAGACTATGAGCGCCATATCCAACATCAGAAATCTATCAGATCCGCTTTAAACGTATACTGTGCGAAGAGACTTCTGCCACCAATCCAGCCTTCATCTGAGCCCAAGCCAGCACCACCTCTCACCTGGATTATTGCACTCACATCCTCGTCAGTCTCCCTACTTCCACTCTTGCCCCGTTCCCCTCATAGTATCCAGAGGGACCCTTTAAAGATGTGAGTTAGCTCATGTCACTTCTCTGCTCTACAGCTCCGCCCCACTGCCTCTGGGCTCCCGCCTCACTCAGAGTCAGTACCTGAGTCTTTATCGTCACATACAAGTTCTGCTCAGTTCAGCCCCGGTGCCCTCTTTGCCCTTCTCTCCTGATATTTCCCCTTTATCACTGTGCTCCCAGCACCACGGTCTGTTTGGTATTTAGAGTTTTGTATTTCGCTTGTCTGGTTCCCCCACCTAGAAAACCCTTCCCCCAGATACTTATATAGTGGCTCCCCACTTCTGCTCAAATGTTACCACATCAGAGAAGCCTATGGTTCCTACACTCTTCACTCTCCATCCTGTTACCCTACTTTACCCTTCTTACTTTTATCACTCATATTTTTGCTGATTTGTTTATACTTTGTCTACTCTGCTAGACTGCAGGGAGGAATAGGGGCTCTCTTTGACTCAATACTGTGTCCCCAGAGTCTAGGACTTCAATTAGGGGCTTAAAATGTATTTGTTTAATTAATAAGTTTGTGTCTTGCTTACCATTGTATCCCTAGAGCCTCAAACAACATGTGGCACACAGTAATAATAATAACACTAAAATAATTTTTAAATAATAAGAAGAGCTAAAACTTATCTAGCATGGCTATGTGACAGACACTGTTCTCAGCTCTCGATATATGCTATTATTTAGTCCTCGCAACTATAGGGCAGGTACTACTATTATCCCTATTCACAGATTAGGAAAATTAAGCTTAGAGAGTAGAAGTAACTTGCTCCAAGTTACATATACAGTAAGTAGAGTAGTCAGGATGCAAAACTAGGTGGTATAATTTCAGAGCATGTGGTATTAACCAGTTAAATAAATAAATGACTTATAAAACGGTCTTCAGTAACCTCTCCTTGTGACATCATCCTCAGGCCGATCTGTGCATGAGGATAAGATACTTGTTGACTGCTCTATTTACTAGTAGATAGCAGTGGATAACAATAGGAGAAAGCATTAACCAATATTATATTCTATTAAAGTACTACTTAAAACATCAATAAATATTATACTAGGGCTTGGGAAATTTTTTAAAATAAAGATTATATATTTTAATTGCTTTCTTAACTGTCAGAAGGGTTAAAAGCCACTGATTTTCAAAAAGGAAACTTCTATATCCTAATTTATACATATCTATCAACTGTCAGTAAGAATGCAAAAGGTCACCTCAGCCTGCACCAAAAGGTGTTTCATAAGTTAAATGGTGATAAAGAATTAGATCAGCCCAAAAGCCAACCTAGAATGGAAATGAATATGTACTTTCAGCAAGCCATTCCTCACAGGATATAAATTATAACCACTTCAAGATATAGTAGGTGTTCACTCAAGTTTCTCTCTGGGTTTTCATAGCCCTTAGACCATTACGTTTGAAGTAAAAGTTAATAAAAGTCCAGAAACAAATTTGAAAAGGTATTGGTACCAAGAGATTAATTCAAGGGTTTTTAAAGAAAGTACCCTCCACCTTGAATAGCTTTGCAATGAAAGAGGAGTGTCGTTCCACATATGGTCTCAGGAATGCCCTAATGCAGAGTCAGTCACAGCACTTGTGGCCTTACCAGCTTCTCCCACAGGAGAGAAAGAGACCCTGCGCTCTGTTATTGGCTCTTGGCAGCAGATAAAATCAGCTTAAGAGTCCCTTATGCCACCAAGAAGGCTCTGTGACCTGCAGTCCATCTGGAAAAATCTATCTTTCAAACACAATCAGGCCCACAAATGTAAGAGTCAGGAGGCAACGCTTTTGACCTTAAAGACCTGAAGGATATATCAGTGGGTTTTGTCCACAGAGACCTAATGCAGCGAGGAGTTAAGACAATTGCCAAGATCACTCCAGCCAAAAGCAACACTCCTCCTTGAATTCTGACCAACAACACTCTTTCCCCCCCCAGAAAAAACCCAAAAACTTATGAAGAAAATAAAATACTGACCAGCATGATCGACACGATGTATATTGGTTGACTTCACTAGAAACTCTAGGGAAAAACAGCCTCAGGGATTCCCGGGCCAGGGACCTAAAGATTACTAGAATGGCAGTGCTGAGTGTTTAGGATGAAGCCCAGTGGAGGTGGCTGAGGCCGCACAGGGACGGTCACCGCCAGTAAGGTTGACATTAAAGTTGGACCAGTCTGGGAGAGTCACATTATAGCTTGGAGCCAAGCAGGTAACCCCAGTAACAAATGAAGCTTCTATGAGAGGCAAAACCCAGCAATTTTCACTTCATTCTTTTCCGATATATAACAAATGTTCCAGCCTGATGTGACATTTAAACCTCGCAATACAATATTATGGAAACATGAATGAAGCACAGCAAGGAATTTTCGAAGGGGCTACTAGGAGGTTGACTTCGGAGTTTTCGAGTCAAGTTGGTTTACGGTTACCTAATTACAGAAAGAAACCCCAATCACTATTCCCTGAGCCCAAAACTTGGCTCTACTCAAGTTTGAGGGAATTCATTGGTGCTCTAAAGGTGCACAGTGGTCAATCAGTAAAGGTCTCTGGAATTTTGCCCACATTTAAGATAGAGTAAAACAAATCCAGAACTTAGTTTGGGGGGTGACTCTAAATTTAAAATCTGGGTGACATTCTGAAATTATCACATAGGAGCTCAGGATTTAGATTCTACTCTAATGAGCTCCGTGAATGCCAGTGAGAGGGGGCCTGTCTCACCTGCCCTTTCCACTGATCCAGATCTCCAGTTCCCACCAGATCTCAATGAGACGGGAGTCTCGCACTGCCACGTGGACCCTAAGATGGGAGCCACCACCGAGGAAAGCCCAGCTGAGTGGACGTTTATGCTGCACCATGCCGCATCTCCTTGGCCCACCTGTTTCTAGCGCGGCTGTAGTGGACCCTCATACCCTGTTGCAGGGTCCCATGTGCCCTAGAAGGCCACCCAGGCACAAGCAGGCACAATCCAGAAGTAGGGGGGTCCTAAGGCCCCTGGGAGCAACCCTCAACCAGTGGGAGACAAGGATCTGTGTGGATAAGTGTCCTAGCCGCCCCTGTCCTCCACTGTGGAAAATTCTGTAGAAATTCTGAATTCTATATGGCCCCTTCAGAGGGGCCCCAGCAGGACTGAGGCCTGGTTGCCCCCAGCAGGACATATTCAGCTCTTTACTGCAGTACCTGCGGGCTCTCCTCCTTTCTCCGTCTCTTTCCTCACTTCCACTTCCAGGGTCCCCTTCCAGATGACTTAGTTGAACTTCGGTTCTTGTCTCAGACTCGCATTTCAAGGAAACCCAAATAGGATGTCAGCCAAAAGAGATGAAGCAGGAAAACACACCTACACACACACACACACACACGCACATGCACACGACCCCCTGCACCCAGCAGTACTTATCCCTCAACATTTCTGTCCTTTGAGCCAATGAATCCCCTTCTCTTTTTCTGTTTTACACAAGGCAGTTGGCATTAGGTTTTTCATCACTTGAAACTACCCAAGTCCTGAATAGGACAAGCACTTGGACTTTGAAAACAGATGATTACACTTTCCTACTAGCTCTCCATTGGCAACATCTTCGTGTGTCTACCACTTAGTGTGATGCCTGGCGCCCAGTAAGGCTCAAAGATCATGCATTAGATTAATGAATCTCTAGTATATGTTTTTACTTCCATTGTTAAGAAGAGGTAAGAAGAGAGCTTGGCATTTTTATGTGTCATATAGCGAGAGATCACGTTTAGCTGGCACATACTGGTATGGCCATGCTGTAAACAGCAACCCCCCCCCCCGCCGAGTCCCCAAATAGCCCCCAGCACCTCCAGTCACCCTAGCACCCCCAGAAATCCCTGGGCCTCCCCATGATCCAGCAAGCGAAATGTTAACCCCTGGCACAGCATCTGCTCTGATTGGTCAGTTCCTGCCTTGCCGATTGTATAATATTTGGAATATTACCCTTGCGTAAGGCCTGATTTTTTCACTCCCCGTGCTCTTTTAAAATTAATCCTCATAAAGCTTGAAAGTAATGCAGCACAAACTCCTTAACACGAAAGAAATGATTTTCCTCCAGACCTACCATACTGCTAAAAATACAGAGGAAACAGCTTTCTTGATAGTCTCCACATGAATATTAATACTAGTACAATATGCCTGCAGATGTAGTCGTTGGCTTTTCATCTGGCCACATGATTCACTGAGAAATCAACTGTTCCGCAAAACTTCCTTCCTTAACACAGCTCCTCCTGTGAACGGCAATGGTGATTCTTTCGCATTTTCTTTGCCCCACAGCTGGTACCGTTCAAGGGATTTTTGGGCACGAGAGGAAGTCCCATCTGTGTCCCAAGTCCAAAGTAATCAAGAAGTTTTAGAGTTTATTTTCTTCATGCCTTTTCCTTCCTTCATCTTCTTGAATTTTCAGAGGTGAGGTAGTTCTTCAACTTTAAAAGCCAAGTCTAATTATGGCCTCTTTGGAGGCAACACAGTATATTTTCTCTGTACAGTAGAAAGAAATGTCTCTGATGGGTTCAAAGTCGAGTGATCATACTAATTGGACCCCGCGTGGGATTCTACAGTAGGTGAGCCCAGGGATGGAAGGGAGCATGTGGAGGACCCTTGCAAGTGTGCCGCTAGGAAGCCTCCAGAAAATCCGGAGAAAGACCCAAAGACCGCTCTTGAATCTACCCTTCCATGGACAAGATACGGGAAAATGCACAACAGGAATGGCTGTGTTTTAGACATTTCAGCTAAGGACAGAGCTGGGTCCAACCGTCAAGTGCAGATGAAGCTATTGAGAAAAAAATTCTGTAAGATATTTTGCAGAACGTAGGGAAATGGGAGAGGAAGAAAACAGGAAGTCAGGGTGGTGTTGAAATGGATTTCCATTTCAGATGAGATTACCCACCACACACTCACCGGCTCTGTTTCTTCTCTATCTACCAAAGGATATTCCTCTTTGAAAGAATCTTTTCTTCCTAGGACCCTCTATGTGTTTCCTGGGGCTGCTGTAACAAACAACCATAAACTTGGTGGTTTAAAACAGCAGAAATTTATGCTTTCCCGGTTCTGGAGGCCAGAAGTCCAAAATTGGTATCAATGGGCCAAAATCAAGATGTCAGCAAGGTTACATTGTTACCCACCTGGGTCCTTGGACTGTTTCATCAATAGAAATTGATGAGAGGTCAGATGAGAAATTCTGGCAAGCCTTTACTGGGGCTCTTGCTGCAACACAAGGGAGAGAGAACAAGTGACAGGTGCCCTTGCCAGCTCCTGGGGGGCGGGGGTGGTGAGCTGGTCCCTTAAGTGGGGTGAGGGTAGGGACCGATCAGTGAGTCGGGGTGGAGGGGCGGCTTAGGTGGTGTGCCCACCCTGTGGTGGTGCTGTGTGCAGGGATCCTGCACAGGACCCTGCTTTTGCTCCCGACACCTCAGAAGTGGCAGTTGGTTTGGGGTCTTTTTGTAATTTTTGTAGCCCAACTGCACATGTGTGCAGTTATTTTTAGCCCCTTTATAGTTTTTTTTTTTGTATTTTGTTGCTGGAGATGTTTGTCCAGGTGCAAGCTCTGCAGAAAAAGGTCCCAGGTCCCAGGTCCCAGCCTGTCTCAACACTCCCTTCAGAAGCTCAGGGAAAGAAAGAGTCCAGCCTTTGTCTCTTCGAGCTTCTGGCTGCCAGCACTCCTTTGCTTGTGACCACATCCCTCCAAGCTCTGCCTCTAAGGTCACATTGGCTTTTCCTCTTCTGTCTGAAGTCTCCCTCTGCCTCCCTTATAAGGATACTTGGAGTTGCATTTACGTCTCACTCAGATAATCCAGGATAATATCCTCATGTCAAGAGCCTTAATTTAATCACATCTGCAATGTTTTTGCCCTGTGAGGTAACAGTCACAGATTCCAGGGATTAGGACATGGACAATTTTTGGAGCGTTCAGCCTATCACAGACGGGATGGTAGAAGGCCTGTGTTCCCCACCTGTGACCTCAGCCCTAACCATTTTAGTCCGTGCCAGTGGCATTTGACTGCAAGTACGAAGACTCTGCCCCTTGGGTGTTTTCTCCAGGCCGGAGGACCAGGAGGTTAATGTTTCAGAGAGTAGCTTTCAGGCAAATCCAGATGCGGGGTTAGAGGATAAATACCAGACTTCCTCTCTCCTCAGGTGGGGCAACTCGGAGATAGTCTAAACTGTCTGTCACTGTTGCCAGTGAGATGGAGAGCTAGCTGCCCCGAGGCAGCCTGCTTACTGGTCCTGTGCCTTCACTAGCTTCTTCTCTCTCTGTGCCACTTCCCTTCCCTTGGCCATGCTTCCTAGGATGGCCTCTCTCATAAACTCCTTGCAGTCACATCTTTGTCTCAGGATCTGCTTCTGGAGGAAACCACCCTAAGATAGATCTCCTGTCCTTACCTGGTGATTCAGCACCATTTCCAGGCACCTGGGCTGTGCACTCATGAAAGGCAAGACTTCGACTTCAACAACCTTTCCCTTCTCTTGCCCAGGCCTGCTGAAATGAACGGCAGAAAGAATAAAAACCATCTTCACAAGTCCTAAGTCTGAGGACCGTGGGGTCCAGGGCTTGGGAGTCATGTGACTGGCCCCCTGCGAGGCAGAACAACCTAGAACCAGGGTAGGGGTCAGGATCAAACTCTTTTCTAGTAATATCCTAAAAGGAGAATCGTCATATTAAGAATTCAGGGCGTTCTCCCCCCGGTTCCTTTCATGTTGGAGGATTTCACTGTTCCCTCTGAATGTAGACCATGGTAGTATTAATCTCATATAAATAGAAAACAGCCCCAAAATGTATAATAATTGCATACACCACTCCTTTTGTCAACTTTTTGATTTAGTGCCACTGCTGCAGAGCCGGGTTTTATTGTATTATGATACGACAGTAATCTTTCCGAGGCTTCCACTTTATTTTGTTACATTTATCTAGCGCGCCAGATTCACACTCCCACAGTAACCATATGGGGAAAAGCCACAAAAGCTGTTAAGTACATTTAATTACTGTTTTGATGAGCTCATATTTTAATTATGTTTATTGATTCTGTGTATATTGAAATAGTTTGAGCATTTCCAGAAGAAAAAAATGGAATCAATACGCAGCAATTACTGAACATTTCATGATTGTGTGTGTAATTAAAACTTTCATAAACTATTTTTGAAGACCATTTCCCCTCTAATCCTATAGTGGTGATTAACTAGGTTTCTGACTGTGTTTAGGTAAGCTTTGGGTTTTCTTCTATGTAGAAGGAAAATAGGGTTCAGTGAGAAATATGTTTACAGTCAAATATTTCTGACTTAAAATGTCTCCCTTCCAAAACAGCAGAACGCACATATTGTACCTTCCACGATTTGCTAAAACACCGCTAACAATGATAAAACACAAATTTAAACTTCCTAACAATTCAATGTTGCCAGCTCAAAGATTACTCCGACTGTCAGCCATACATATGCTGTTGCTAAGTGACAGATTAAAACAAAGAAAAACCCCCGCAATCCTTCCACGCCTGCCTCTATCCTTTTCTCATGCTCGTAGACATTTTTACAGATCTTAAGGAATTTGTACTTGAAAAAATGAAACTGCACAAACCCCACATTTTCTTCAGAGAATGAAATTAGTGTCATTTTCATTTTATACATTTTATTACTCTCAGTCTGTCTGTGAGAAAATGATGCAAAATAGGGAGTTGTCTCTTTAAAAGGTGATGACAGATTGTCTATCCAGGAACAAATATTTCTAGCTCAATTTCTAATTCACCTGGGTCCAAAGCACCACGCCTCCAGCCACCTGCATCAGCATCGCCTGGAGCCTTTGGAATGGCACAGATTCCTTGGCCTCACTGAAGGCCACTGAATCAGTCTCTAAAGTAAGCCTCAGGAATCTGAATTTTAAATACCATTTCCAGCTAAGGTTTATGAGTCTTTGACCAAAGAGGCTTCTACTGACCTTAACTTTCTCATTCTAAAGTGGACCCTTAACAATGTCCTGCAAAAACAATCCTGGTATTGAGCTACCTGATGACAGATCATTCACTAAGACAGCGGAGTAGGGCAACTTCATCCCCCAAAGGGGCTCGGCCTACCTTGGCCCCCTCTCTCCCAGCAGGGGGCTGCCTGCCAGCAAATGCACAGAACATCTGTCCCCTAGGAAAAGAATTGTCTCAGAAAAGAATTGTCACCTCAGAAAAGAATTGTCTAGGATCCAACCTTACCAAAAGCCTGAGTGAGGTAAGTCTCTTTCTTTCCTGGGCTGCCGTAAAAAATTACATTATTCTCGCACAGGTCTGGAGGCTAGAACTCTGAAATCAAGGTGTCAACAACGCTGGTTCCTTCTGCAGGGGCTGAGGGAGAGTCTGCTCCAGGCCTCCCTCCTAGTTACTGGGGGCCGTTGGCTGTCATTGGCTTGTAAGATGCCTTACTCTCATCTCTACTTCCAGCATCACGTGGTGTTCTCCTTGTGTGTCTCTGAGTCCAAACTGACCTCTTCCTATAAGGACACCAGCCATTGGTAGGGCCCACCCTACTCCTGACCGTATCCTCATGTGATTACATCTGCAAAGACCCTGTTTCCAAATAACATCACATTCACAAGTACCAGGGTCAGGATATGAACATATGTTTTGGAGGGCTACTATTCCCCCCACAGCAATGAGTGATGCTTACCAAGGGTTGTTTGAAGACCGTGCCTTCTGTTCAATCTTCTCGAGTCTCCCATGTACCCCATTTTGTCTTTAGATCCAGCCAGCCCATCAAAAAGCCGCATGCCCAGATCCTATTGCTTTGGGGCCAGGCAGAAAGGCTTTCCTGAAATGTATTTTGGTCAGCTCCTACTGAACCTTGCTGAGGGTGCTGGAGTAGAGGAGTGCTACTCCTAGTGTGGCTTGTAGGCGGAGCCAGTCCCCATACCGCAGGGTCACTGGTGCCCAGAGATGGTATTGGAGTCTGGTCCCTCCTGCAGCTGGTCGAGAAATGCTGTCTGCATTACTCTGGTTCCCAGCAATGCTCCTTGGAAGAATTTCCTTTTACTGTTCAGTTCTAGTTAAGTCCTTCCCAGTTGAGGAACTGGGATGTTTATTCCTCTTCAACAACTGACCACGTGTCCCTTTTCTGTCTGACTTTAGGAATCGTAATTAGTGTAATAAGGCAAGTCAGGCAGGTAATTAAATGAACAGTCTGAGCCTGTGGCAACGGGGTTGAGGGGTAAGAAGGGTGGCGGGTGGCGACTGTATCAAACTAAAAAGCACATAATCCACCTCAAGACAGTCATAGCCTAAATTTTTTAAATATACATGATGGAAAATTTCAAACAGAGAGGTACAATAAACCCTCATACACCTCATCATTCAGATTCAAAAATTATCAACATTTTGCTAATCTTGTTTACCTACCCCATTTAGTTTTTTATTTTTGCTTGTGTATTTTAAAGTAAATCTCAGATATCTTGTGGTTTTACTGGTATGTATACCATTATCATACCTAACCAAAAGAACAATAATTCCTTAATATCCTCTAATACTTAATGCATATTCAAAATTTCCAAATCCAAAACCAAAGCTGGTTTTACAGTTGGACTACACAAAGTCCACACATTGCATTTGGTAGTTACAGCTCTTAAATCCCTTTTGTTCTGTGTTAGTGTCTCCTCCGACTGATTTGTGAAACAAGCTAAAATGTAACTTCAGTTGGGTTTGTCTCAGGGGCTGCCATTTTGCAACCTCCAACGCAGTCTCTTGGGGGCCAGATACGCGCCTTCCATTTTTCTCCTAGGTTTGACTTCCTGTTTTAAGTTCTGCTTTCCCTGGTTCAGATTTTTAAATCTGACTTTTAGGTTACCAGTTCATGATATGTGTTTTTGCCATAAGCCCTCAAATCCTTGACAGGATGATTTGGGATATAAAGAAGTTGAATTACATTAATAAATAAGATAAACTCAACATTTTCTTTCTAAGTGTGTTTGAGATAACAAAGTTCCCAGTAAGTTGAATCTCACTGTTTAAAATTTAGAGATAGTAAGCAGATTCTGGAATTTGGCACCTGCCCAAGAATTCAGCAGTGTGTCTGATATAAAATTCTACTGAAAGCAACAGAGTTAGGATAAAGAGCCAAGATCTCACTGGCTTTTTAACGGCATTTTTTGAAGATCTTCATATAGTACTAGACAGAAAAAATAAAACAATGAAATCAAAACAAAACAAAAGCAAAGTAAGACTTGTCAGCAAAACATCTATGGTATTTCTTATTTTGAGAACTGGGAAACTTCCAGGCCTACTTAGGATACCTTTGCTAAAGGGTTTCCTTATAAAAAGATTTATCACCTTCTCTCTCTCAGGATTCATACATAACATGTATGTGTAGGGCAACGGCTTATGAGTCACTCATAAGGGAAGAACAACTAACACGTGCATTATTTTGACAGCACGTGTTCATTGGGCTCCTGCTGTGCACTCAGCATTATCCTGGGTTTTGTGGGGACTTTGAAAAAGTATGAGGCAGTTTCTGAAATGCTTTCTCCAAGGATGCTATGCTTTTCTGTTTCTGAATGGAGGACCAACCACTATGATATAAAAAACAAAAAAACTCCGGATCCAAACAGTCCTGAGTTTGAATCTCCATCATTTATGGGCTGTGTGACTTTAGGTAATTCATTTAGGTTCTCTAAGCCTCAGCTTACCTATCTATAGAAAGAGGATAAAAATGATACCCACTCTCAGAGTTGATAAGATAGGACATTTGTGATGTGTCTGTGGTGTGGCCACCTGTAGCCCTCAACTCGGTAGCCAATTTGATACTTCTGGACTAATTTGATCAACCTCACCCTCTCACCAATCTGGGTGAAAATTCAGGAGCATAGCTTGAAAACGAATGAGGAGGGGGTCCCAGTCCTAAGAAGTCCGAGCAGATGACCAAGTCAGGGACTCTGGGAGCAAAATGGAAGCTGAGACAGCGGACAGGGCCCGGGGTCAGAACCAGGACAGCAAGATGCATGGATAGCGCCCCAGCCCCAGGCACTGGCCTCCACTTTCCTGGCCTCCTGGCTCTTCCCCTCCCTCCTCCTCCTCCCCCAATCCCAGATGGGGCCATCGGAGACTAACCAGAGCTGCCTCACCCAGTAAACCATGCTCACTCAGGACTGAGGCTGTTGACAGCCACTGACTTTGCCACTTGACTCCAGCTCTTTAAAAGTCCGATTTCATAAGAGAGTGTTGTGATCCCGGTGGCATCTGGGAGGTACGGCTGCCTGTGTGTAATCAGGCCCAGACCAGCTCAGTGTGCGTGGCAGGGATTCTGGTCCAAATGTTTTGAAAGTTTGCCCAATGCCATCAGTCTAAAGAGTAAAAGGCAACAACACTGAAAGGCTTGAGGGTCCAGATAGAGGGAGGAGATGACAGGGAGCTCAACCAAGAAATTGAAAACGGACTGAATAACTGTTCTGCGCTCAGAGACTCGACGCATCCCCCCTCTCCCCCCCATACACCTTAAGTTCCTGCAGATCACTGTGTATCCCGACACAGCAAACGCAGTATAGACAACTAACCATGCTGGGCAGCTCTCCTTCTGTGACCTGCCTCCGAGAATCCTCTTTCTGGTAGTGGCTAACACACTTATGTTCAGACACATAGGGCCTCCTTCAGAAATGATGAAAGCCACGAGAAACAGAATTCAGGGCAGCGCTGGCCCATGACTCTGGGCGGATGAGGGTGCCTGAATTTGGACCTGTAACAGAATTAATATTTGAGACAGAAGAGAACTAGGGACCTCTGTATGGCTCAGCCATCCTGCTCCCTTTCTCAAGTCATTTTCATCCCACAGGTGGTCCAATTGGCGCCAAATTTGGTCAAAGAGCTGGCCCAATTTCTCCCCAATACACAACAGCCAACAGCCTTCGTATAACTGTATTCTGCTCAACAGGATTCAAGGACCATGTTCCTCTCATTAGCAAGTGTTTTTCTATAATAAACACAGCAGCAGTCATTTACTGAGCACATAATATATGTCAAGCCCAGTACTAAAAGCCTTATATCATTGCATTTAAGTTTAATGACAGGATTATATTAATTATACTATATTATATGCAAGCAAAAATTGTTATTATTAACGTATTACAGATGAGAAAGCCAAGTTTATGGAGGCTAGGCAAAGGGCACACAGATAGGAAGAGGAGGAGTTTGGATTTCGAAGGACACTGTCAGTTTCCTTGAAGCCCAAGTACATTCATTCTCTTGCTACCCACGTGACACTTGGCTTCACCACCTTGGAATTTCCCAAAGTGGGCATATGTACGTCCGCTAATATGACATACTATGAAGACCGCAACTTCGCTAGGCCATGGAAGAACTCGGCCCCCAGTTAAGTTCCACAAGTTAGATGTGTTCTCAAAATAAGATCCCTCGTGTTTACCTGCCTGGCCTCCTGATCCAGCACCTTGCCACTCCTGCTATTCGCCATTGTCACTGCTGACTGGGTGTCACCTGCCTATGCCAATGACTGCCCCTAACACCAGCGTGATGGCCCTGGGGAGAGTGCCCTGCCCTCCCCTCTCCATTCTGCCCCAAGCATGAACCAGGCTGTATTCATTTCTGAGGGCTGCTGATTATAAAGTACCAAAGACTGGGTAGCTTAGGCAACAGAAGTTTATTTTTTTACTATCCCAGAGCTTAGAAGTCTGAGATCAAGGTATCACAGGGTTGTTTTCTCCTGAGGCCTTTCTCCTTGGCTTGCAGATGTCTTGTCTTCTTGTGTCTTCACTCCGTATCACCTTCCACGGTCTTCCTCTAGTGCATGTCTGTCTCCCAACCTCCTCTTCTTATAAGGACACCAGTCACAGTGGATTAGGGTTCACCCTAATGACCTCATTTTAACTTACCTCTTTAAAAATGCTATTTTCAAATAAGGCCATATTCTGAGATGCTGGGGGGCGGTTAAGACCTCATTGTAACAATTTTGGCTGAATTTTGCAATTCAGCCCCTAACACAGGCCCTCCCTTTAATTTCCGCAATAGAACTGCTACCGTTTCACAACTTTTAATATGACTTCACTGATAGTTTGGAGAAAACAATAGCGAGCACAGCTATAACCGCTCCTGCACAGGGACGTCCTCAAAACTCACAAGCCTGCACCAAATCCCCTGGCTACTTGAAGGACGCTAGCTTGCTTAACTCCTGCCCTGTTACTTGGCAACAGCTTCTCTCTTAAGCCATTGAGATGGAAATCACATCTGCATCTTCATCCAGACCCAACCAGGACAGCCCAGAGGGAGAAAGATGTTTCTCCGTCTCTTTGGTCTGAGGTCACTTCTCCCGGCCTCCCTTCCTCTCCCAGGAGCAGCCTCTTTCAGGGTGACTGAGAGTGTGAATATTCATTACCTGATGGAAAAAACACACACTTCTTTTCCTGCTGCTCCAAGTTGGACAGTTTTATCAGAACATAATGTCCATTGTCAGTACATTTCCCAGTCTAGACTACTGACTCTTAAAAACACAGTGTGTTGGACACTATGGCAGAGGCTGCTGGCTGTTCCCCAAAGATTTCTCTTTCTCCTTCCTTAGTGCAGAGACATGTACCATTTCCCTTCCACCTAGGTAAGACAACAGGGCTGATTGTCACCTGCGGAATGTGAGTGGAAGTAACAAATCCCTTTGGGGCCACAGTGGTTAAGGAGCAGGCGTGTCTTCTCCATCATTTTTCCCCCATTGACTGGCCCGATGTGAGGTACTCCAGGGCCCTAGAAAAGGGCAGAGTCACAACATGGAAGGAGTCTGGTTCCCTGAATCATCATGTAGAATGTCAACTGCCAAACTGACAGCTGGTAAATTGCATGATTGCTATATAAGTAAGAAATTGACCTATGTTGACTTAGGCTGCTGGAATTCAGGGTCGTGTTAGCTAGCAGATATTATTTACTTTAATGAACACAACTACCCATAGGACAACCCAGATGGAACTTCATCAGGTCGGGTTCAGTTTCTTTTCTTGATCCTCCTATCGTCATGATGACCGGCCCACATACCCTCCATGTAGTCTTGCATGACTGCAGCCATGATAGCCTGTGAGCTTGCCCAGGCTACACACATGTCTCCAAGAACAAGCAGTAAGTTAAAGGTACACCCATTCTGTGAAAAGAAACATGTCTCAGAGAGATTTTAATATATCAGTTGTAGTCAACATTTAATGTCTACCTCCAAGGAAAATTAACCTGCTTATAGATAACCTGCTTAAATAACTTCTGTTTTGCTTCTCATTTTTGCCCATCAATGCTTCAAAAATCTTGCTGGACTGAATGTTTGTGTCCTCCTTCCAAATTCCTATATTGAAGCCCTAACTCCCAATGTGATGGTATTTGGAGACGGGTCTTTGGGAGGTAATTAGGTTTAGATGAGGTCATGAGGGTGGGGCCCCATGATGACATTTGTGTCCTTATGAGAAGAAGAAGAGGTCAGAACTCTCTCTCTCTCCACCACGTGAAGACACAGGAAAAGGTGGCCACCTGCAAGCCAGGAAGGGGGCTCTCAACAGGAACTGAATCAGCTGGCACCTTGAACGTGAACTTCCCAGCCTCCAGACAGTCTGGATTATGAGAATTAAATGTCTGTTATGACTATGAGAAATAACTATCTGTTGTTTAAGTCATCCAGTCTATGGTATTTTGTTATAGCAAACTGAGCTAAGACAAATCATAAGATGAAATCTCGCAGAACTCTGATTCATTCTGTTCTTGGTGATGTTCTCATCATGGCAGGCTTCTCTCTTCACCAGCTTTGTGAGTGTATTAGTTTTCTATGGCTGCTGTAAGCAATTATCACAGACTTGGTGGCTTAAACAACAAAAATTTATTTTCTTACAGTTCTGGTGGTCAGAGTCTTACAAGAATCTCACTGGGATAAAAGGTGTTGGCAGGGCTCTGTTCCTTCTGGAGGCTCTGGGGAGAATCTGCTTCCTTGCCTTTTCCACTTTCTGGAGGCCTCCTGCATTCCTTGGCTTGCATCCTCTTCCTCCATATTCAAAGCCAGCAATGTTGGGCCAAGTGTTTCTCAAACTGCCTCTCTAGTTCTCTGGAGCATGGAAGATTCTCTGCTTTAATGTTAGTGAGAAAACTATCAAGACAATTAAAAACGAATATTTGGGGGAAAAAAACGACTCACAGGGTTAGATTAGGCCCAACTAGATAATCCAAAATAATCTCCTCATCTCAAGTCCTTGACTTCAATCACATCTGCAAAGTCCTTTTTGCCATATGAGGTATCATATTCAGGGGTTTTGACAATGAGGACGGGAACTCTTTGGGGGTGTAACTGTCATTTTGCCCATCGTGGGAGGTTCTACACGCTCACACACCTTCCTAAACCAGTTTATAAAACATAACAAGACAAAGCAGAAAACTCCTGCATCTGTTTCTCCTGCATCTGTACTTCTTCCCTTGAGTCAGCATTTGTGCCTCAATATTTCACAGAACCTCTAGTCTCATTTCAGTGTTTGTGGCAAATGGAGACAGAATCCATGTATGTCTAATACTCCAGCTGTTGTTCCCCTGTGTAGGTGTAGAAAGAATCGGGCTGGGGCTTCAGGAAGCACGGCCTGGTGAACAGAAAGGAGACCACGGAAGCGAGCTTTGGGTTGATCAGGATTGATCGTTGGGTCTCCTTGTTTGTAAGACAGGGAGGAGAAAGGGTTCATTCAACGCTTCCAAGGCCTCCTTCACTTTTCCCTTTCTCCAGAGTCTGTGGCTGTGTGTTTCTACTCTGTTCTCTCCTATCCCTCCTCCGAGTTGCCTGCTGCTATGGAAACGCCCTCAGGGTCCTGCCTCTATCATTCTATTCTCATCTCTCATTTTTCAGTTCTTTCTTAAACTCACCTCCTGCCATCTATTTCAATGTTGTCCTCTGGATTCATTCCTTGCATTTTTGTTCTCAGAATCACCCCTAGGATTTAGACATTCACTCATTTCAGGTGCCTGGCTCATTTGAGACATGATCCCTCTATAATTGTAATATGCCTGGGCTTGCGCTTTCTGTATGATTAATCAAGTTATGACCTCGGCAACACAGGCCTGTTTCAAACTTTTATAAGATGCCTGGGAGTTCCAATGCTATTTAAGGGAAGATATAAATAGGAATTGTTCATTTAGAAGTCCTCCCAGGTGTTGAAAAGCAATCACCTGGTAACACCAAGGTACAGTATTAATATTTTTTCCAGAAAGACCCTATTTCTACTTGCAGTTTTACAGATTTCATACTTTGCAAAGCTGGATGGAAGTCTTCATAGGCCCATCAATCAACACTTATCTTTCAAACAGCCTTCTGGACCTGGGTCAGGGGAAAATTAATTTCATAATAGAACCACAGTTTTCTTCTTAGGAACTTGAGATGTTTGTTCATTGCCAAGAGCACAAGACTATAAAAGATAGTCCCTCATGTAACAGATATTACTTCATAAATGTGAGATCAGGGTAATCCTTTAGAATTTGGGGAGACTTTTCCAAATTGGTGGAGCTAAAGGCCGCAATGGTATCTGCTTCTTTGGGTGATTGCCCCAGGCAATGTCATGGCGCTTTGGCAAAGACTCAGCATCAGTATGCATAGTTGACTCCTCCTCATCCATCGCTAGTTTCTCTTGTGAGATTCCATCTTTCAATATTGATTGAGAGCCCATCATGTGCTCAAGATGCTCAAAGTCTTGAGCATCTGGCCAAGAAGTCCTGTGGCCTTTCCTCTGAAATGTCCCCATGTCTTCACCTCTACCATCCCACCTGATCTCCTTGACTTGCAGCTTCAATTGCTCCGGCAAATTAAATCAACATACCACCTGCTACCAGAGTGATCTCCTCCAAACACTCACACGATAAAATTGGTTTAAAGTCTGTTGTTTGCCCATATCTTGCTAGACAATATCAAAACTCCTGAACATGGCCCCCCACTCCTACCCATCTGGTCTCACCTGCTCGCAGCACCCATCTTAAGCCCCTACTATAACTCTAGGCTTAAGCAGTAAGAGAAACTTACCTGAGATACTCTTCTCTCTTTTCTACCTTCTATACTCTGGTTGTCCTTCAAGACTAAGTTCAGTCTTTTCCTCCCCAACACGTTGATTGTTGGAGGATCAAGGAAGATGTAGAAGGTTGCACATCAATGTTTGCTTTAACATCCCAGAAGCAGGATGGGCAGGAGGCTGGGAAAAGAGAGAGAAGTAAACCAAAAAAAAGGTTACTGTTTATATATTTTTAAAATATAATATCTATTTACATAAAATATATTTCTGGGCGTGTTTCTCTTCAATAAGAGATGAGTGGAAGTATTGCCACCAAAATAGGAATATCTCAGGGTGGCGGGAGTACTGGCGATTTTCACTGTTCACCCTCCTCTTTCTCTGAACTGTTCCCCTTGATTTCAGTGAGTGTGCATTGGTGGTGCTCAGAGTCGCAATGTTGACCAAAGCATAGAGGCATTTCCTCTGTGTTCTAGATGCTTTACATCTAGTACCACATTGGAGCCTCACAACTGATACAGGATGACATCAGTACTACTGTTGCCCTCAGTTTGCAATGGGGTGCAGAGGCCCAGAAAAGATCATTAACTTGCCTGAGTCACATGGCTCATATGTGGCAACACCAGTCTTGATCCAGATTTAACCATGAGGCAAAACTGCTTTGCTAATTAAGAAAAGACATTAACGCCATCTTCACTCTGGGAAAGTGAAGGTCCTCCTTTCTGGGTGTTTCTTTTCATGATCTGCCCTGCAATCCACCTGCCAGACACCTCTGTGTGGCCAGAGGGCAGCTTCATCTCATCTTCGTCCTCCCATCCCGGTCCTGGGCACAGAGCTGGCTCCTAGGGAAAGTTTACTTGAGGAAGATTGCTAATCCTTACTCTCTCTTTCCAACAAAATGATGAAGCCAGAGAAAGAGTTTGAAACACAGTATCTCTTGGTTTATAAATGCTAGTGTGGATATAGAGAAAAAAGAAAAAAACACCCTGATTTCTAATATGTACCTTATTAAAGTTATTACTGGGTTTTAAATTGCATGTGAAGACTGAATTCAACAACTAGAAAAAGCTATTAAGCCTTTAATATAGAGTGGAAGTTGTTGTTTTTAAAAATGCACATTCTGTGTAATATACACCCTAAATTAGACCTGCCAGAGAAATGGACTATTTTACAGTTATCATTCATGCAGACTTCAAGGGAAAGCTGACTGACTGAAGTTCCTGCTTGCTCAAGGGTCATATTTCACACTGCAAACTTTTAACCATGCTTTTGCAAGTCATAATTAATGTTAAAACGAGCCCAAAATTATCACAATTTTTATGGTGGTGAATAAGGGAAACCCATAAGTAGCTTCACCACAAACATTAGGTAGAACCATATTTTGTATTAGTCACTGAATAATGTGCCCATTAGAAAGATGCTTGGGATAAACTGGACTTTATTGCACCCTCATCATTTCATGAGCTGCAACAAACTGCAAGAGTCAGGTCAACTTGCAGGTCGAGCTGTGTGGGAAGTTCTTTTAACACCGTGCTGGGACCTTTAACGATGGGTGTTTTTAAAGGGCTTGTGTGATTAGGTGATGTTCTCTCAAGATAATCTCCTTTTTTAATTAATTCAAAGTTAACTGATAAGGGACCATAACTGTATCTCAAAGTCTCTTCAGTTTTGTGTGTGTGTGTGTGTTATTTATTTTTATTTTTTTAATTTAATTTAATTTGTTTATTTTATACAGCATGTTCTTATTAGTTATCTATTTTATATGTATTAGTGTATATATGTCAGTCCCAATCCCCCAATTCATCCCACCCCACCACCCCCCGCTTTCCCCCCTTGGTGTCCATACGTTTGTGCTCTACATCTGTGTCTCTATTTCTGCCTTGCAAACCAGTTCAGCTGTACCATTTTTCTAGATTCCACATATATGCGTTAATATACAATATTTGTTTTTCTCTTTCTGACTTACTTCACTCTGTATGACAGTCTCCAAGTCCATCCACATCCCTACAAATGACCCAGTTTCATTCCTTTTTATGGCTAATATTCCATTGTATATATGTACCACATCTTCTTTATCCACTCATCTGTCGATGGGCATTTAGGTTGCTTCCATGACCTACCAGGCTATTGTAAATAGTGCTGCAATGAACACTGGGGTGCATGTGTCTTTTTGAATTATGGTTTTCTCTGGGTATATGCCCAGTAGTGGTATTGCTGGGTCATATGGTAATTCTATTTTTAGTTTTTAAGGAACCTCCATACTGTTCTCCATAGTGGCTCTATCAATTTGCATTCCTACCAACAGTGCAAGAAGGTTCCCTTTTCTCCACACCCTCTCCAGCATTTGTTGTTTGTAGATTTTCTGATGATGCCCATTCTAACTGGTGTGAGGTGATACCTCACTGTAGTTTTAATTTGCATTTCTCTTATTATTAGTGATGTTGAGAAACTTTTCATGTGCTTCTTGGTCATCTGTATGTCTTCTTTGGAGAAATGTCTATTTAGGTCTTCCGCCCACTTTTTGATTGGGTATTCTGTTTTTTTAATATTGAGCTGCATGAGCTGTTTATGTATTTTGGAGATTAATTTTTTGTCCATTGATTCATTTGTAAATATTTTCTCCCATTCTGAGGGTTGTCTTTTCGTCTTGTTTATAATTTCCTTTGCTGTACAAAATCTTTTAAGTTTCATTAGGTCCCATTTGTTTATTTTTGTTTTTATTTCCCTTACTCTGGGAGGTGGCTCAAAAAAGATCTTGCTGTGATTCATGTCAAAGAGCTTTCTTCCTGTGTTTTCCTCTAAGATATAGTGTCCGGTCTTACATTTAGGTCTTTAATTCATTCTGAGTTTATTTTTGTGTATGGTGTTAGGGAGTGTTCTAATTTCATTCTTTTACATGTAGCTGTCCAGTTTTCCCAGCAGCACTTATTGAAGAGACTGTCTTTTCTCCATTGTACATCCTTTATCATAGATTAATTGACCACAGGTGCATGGGTTTATCTCTGGGCTTTCTATCCTGCTCCATTGATCTATATTTCGTTACTGTCGATTTCCTCTTTTATAGCTGTTAGCAGTTGCCTTATGTATTGAGGTGCTCCTATGTTGGGTGCATATATATTTATAATTGTTATATCTTCTTCTTGGTTTGATCCCTTGATCATTATGTAGTGTCCTTCCTTGTCTCTTGTAACATTCTTTATTTTAAATCTATTCTATCTGATATGAGTATTGCTACTCCAGCTTTCTTTTGATTTCCATTTGCATGGAATAAGTTTTTCCATCGCCTCACTTTCAGTCTGTATATATCCCTAGGTCTGAAGTGGGTATCTTGTAGACAGCATGTATATGAGTCTTGTTTTTGTATCCATTCAGCGAGTCTGTGTCTTTTGGTTGGAGCATTTAATCCATTCACATTTAAGGTAATTATCGATATGTATGTTCGTATTACCATTTTCTTAATTGTTTTGGGTTTGTTTTTGTAGGTCCTTTCTTCTCTTGTGTTTCCCACTTAGAGAAGTTCCTTTAGCATTTGTTGTGAGCTGGTTTGGTGGTGCTGAATTCTCTTAGCTTTTGCTTGTCTGTAAAGCTTTTGATTTCTCCATCAAATCTGAATGAGATCCTTGCTGGGCAGAGTAATCTTGGTTGTAGGTTCTTCCCTTTCATCACTTTAAATATATCATGCCACTCCCTTCTGGCTTGTAGAGTTTCTGCTGAGAAATCAGCTGTTAACCTTATGAAAGTCCCTTCACTTTTGCCATATAATGTGCACTCATCACGGGAGTGAAACCCCATCATATCACAAGTTCTGCCCACATTCAAGGGGAGGGGATTATACAGGACATGTACACAAGGAGGCAAGAGTCTTAGGGGACATGTTGAAATTCTGCCTCCCAGTCACCCAGTAGGAAGTGGCATTTCTGTGACATGAAGGCCCATACACTTGACATCAAGGTCTGGGTTCAGAAACACTCTGGAATATCTAAAAGATGAAAGAATGGTTATGAAAGCACACTGCAGCCTGCAAAAGGCTAGGAGAATGGGGGTTAGTATTACTGTTTCTCATCCATCAGGGTCCCCTCTTTTTCCTCCATCTATGCTATAAAGACCTTACTGATCTCTGGAGTTTAGCTCACCTGATCCCTGCCTTCTCTGAATGTTGTTTCCCTTCCTTAGTTACCTTCATGGCAACAAGTTTACTTTTTCCTTTGTTGATTTTTTCTCATTTGTCCTTTTAGTAGGCTGGATAATGCCTGTAGAGATATGAGGTCCTAAACCCTGGAATCTGTAAATGTTACAGATTTGGAAAGGGGGGTTTGCAGATATGAGTAATTTAAGGATTTTGAGAAGGGGAGATTATCCTGGATTATCCAGGTGGGCCCTAAATGTAATCACAAGTGTCCCATAAGTGAGAGGCAAAAGAAGATTTGACACCCAGAAAAGGAGAAAGCTATGTGAAAACACAACAGAGAGAGATGTAAAGATGCTGGCCCTGAAGACTGGAGTGATGTGACCATAAGCCAAGATACGCTGGCAGCCACTGGAAGCTGGAAGAGGCAAGGAACTGATTCTCCCTTTGAGCCTCCGGAGGAAACATAGCACGGCTGACACTCTGGTTTCGGCCACTGATATTGATTTTGGATGTCTGGCCTCCAGAACTGTAAGAGAATACTTTTCTGCTGTTCCAAGCTGCCAAGTTTGTAGTAATTTGTTATAGCAGCTACAGGAAACACAGTCTGTAGGAGCCTTGAGAGATTTCCTAGAATGTTGTGTAGTCATTAAAAATATTCAATGAGACTTTGTAACCACACGAAAAACATTCATGCTACAGTGTTCTCAAAAAGCAGGGTTAAAAATAAAAGTTGCTGGTGTAGTAAGCACAGCTATGTAAAAATGCAGAGAAAAGAGACTGGAAAGAACAGGGAGTAGTACTAGAGCTGATGATGTTTCCTCTTTCTACGTTTTGTTTTCAAAATCTAGTGAACCCTATTGCTTCTGTACTGGGAAACTTTGTAATTTTCTAAGAGAAGGTGCCTCTGGTAGCTTCTGAAGTGCTGTCTATTGCTTGGTTATCATACTGGGCAATAACAAAGATGCCAAGGTCTAGACTCTCCACTGTGGACTGAGTTAGAGTGAGACAGGGACTGTGTCTGCCTCGTTCACTGCTGTACCCTCTGTACAGGGACGGTGCACGTTTGTTGACTGACAATGAGCAGTTGGACAAGTGTTCAGGGCCCTGCTCACAGCACTAACTTCCTTTAAACAACAGAGGTGAGGAGAAGGGTGCCTTGAACAGAGCTGGCTTGCATACAGAAGGCACTCAGCATTGGATGGATTAAACCACATGGCAGGAAGTTATCCTGGGCAGGGCATGAGTGCACTGCAAACATGCAATGGGACATGACTGGGATACTGGCCACATCCTCCAGATTAGGAAGGTCAGTGTCTTAGTCTGTTCAGGCTGCTGTAACATAAGACCATAGAGTGGGTAGCTTATAAAAACAGAAGTTTATTTTTCACAGTTCTGGGGGCTGTAAGTCCAAGTCAAGGCATGGTCAGATTTGGTGTCTGGTGAGAGCCCACTTCTTGGTTCATAGAGGGTCTTCTAACTGTGTCCTTGTGTGGCAGAAGGGGTGAAGGAGCTCTCTGGGGTCCCTTTCATAAGGACACTAATCCCATTCATGAGGGCTCCACCCTTATAACCTAATAATCGTCCCCAAAGCGCCACCTCCAAATACCATCACACTGGGGGTTAGGATTCAACACATACATTTTGGGGGGACATAAACATTTAGCCCATCACAGTCAGAAAAGAAAAGATTTTGGTGGGGGGCAGAGAGGATCCTTTCCTGATGCTTAAAATGCACCCCAGCCCTGGAGGGTACGTGTGTGTGAAAACATAAAGGTACCTCCTCCTTCCTTCAGCTCTCTCTGAAAATCAAAGATTAGGTGCTCCCACAGTGACTGGGGAGTAAACTGAAGGACTGGAATTAATGAAAGAATAAATGGCCAAAATTCTGTGTTTTACAGAACACATGAGCGTAATGAACATGTCTGTTCTCCTACTATATCCCTAGCATTTATCATAAGGCCCAGTACTTGGAAGACACTTGGCAAATATTTGTTAAATGAATGAAAGAAAACCCAGGAAGTCCCCTGAGCAGTGATGGGAAAGAGGATTCTCCTCCATCCCCTTCCCCACTCACCAGGGGACAGGTGTCAGCACACCTGGGGGAGCCCAGAAGCACAAGAAGAAGTCAGGCAGGGGAGAGCCAGAGCCTAGCAGCAGAGGCCTGAGCCCCACACTCCCCCTCAGCCTCTCCTCCTCAGGAAGGAAAGTGCCCAGGGATCCTGGGAAACCCTTGAAACTTTGGCTTCTGGATTTCCTCACTCAAGGAGTGAAATGGGGAAATTAATAGTGACCTCCATTCCCCAAGATTATGGGGATTAACTCAACAAGACTTGCAAAGTGCTTTTAAAATTCAATTTTCAGGGCTGAGGAGGCAGGCTGCTGTGGTAGAGGAGATGGGCTTTCCTGCTCATGGGGTCACATCTGGGGCCTTTGTCAAGAAGGAAAGTAATTTCAAGATAGTGATCAGCAAAGGTCAGACCAAGGACACCAGAGATCAAGGCAAGGGAAGGAAGGGGGCGGTCAAGGGACAGCGAGAGGAAGGCAAGGACCTTGTTTTGAGCAGTCCCCAGACAATCTCTACAATGGTGAGAGGGAGGCAGGGTACCCAGGTCCTAGTCCAGTCAGCGACCTTGAACCTCAGCTTCCCATCTGGGGGAAAAGAAAGTGGTTGGATTCAATATGGCTAAGGGCCCTTTCCGATTTGTCAATTGATGCTATTTCTAGCTTCTGGGGTGCACATTTTCCAAGAATAAAGGGGAACAGAGTTTTGCGCCACACCACACCCTACATTGATAACCTCATCTTTGATTGGATAATTTGAGTTTTCCAGAACTAGAATTTGGAAATATGAACAATTTTGGAAGCAAACGGTTGTTGAAAACACAGACCTAGAACTTACGACGTTAAGCCCCTTCAAATACATTATCCTTTTCTTTTTGTTTAAAGAAAACCAAAAAACCCCAACAGAAGGAGAACCAATAACTTTAACTCCCTCTTTTCGAATCACAAGCTTGAAAACTACCTGGCTGATGAAGCTCAGTTGAAGTTTCCAACATCACCCTTGGATAGTGTCATGTGGTGGAAGGACGTGGCTTTGCAGCTGCCTCCGTGGCCATGAATGAACTGTGTTGGATGAGCAGGTCACCAAACCTTCCTGACTCACTGTTGTCACCTCTGACACATTGGAGTATGATGTGGATTAGGACTAATTTAGGCAAACTGTCTCGCTCTGTATTGGCCCAGGGTAACTCCTCAATCCATTAATATTATTATTTTGGAATTGTAATTAACAATTAAACATTTGAAGTATATGATGCTCTAAGTATTACGAACGTAAAAGATAGAAATTCCTTTGTAGATACTTCCAACTCTTCTAGCTACTAAGACAACAAAGGCATTAAAACAAAACAAAACCCCTGAATGTCCACACAGGGTTCCGATCACCCAAAGAGCACAAGTTGCAAAAAATCACTTTTTTCCCCAACAACAGTAGAATTTAACTCAAAGCATGGTAGCATCTTCAGAAAACTCACAGCATGGGAGAAAAGTGCTATCAGCCTGCAAGTGCCTAGATGTCACACCCAGAGTGCCAAAATCTGTGATACGATACCATGATGTGTTGGTGCAAAAGGGCAAAATGTTTTTCGTTGTTATTGCAATGTGTTGTGTGTGTGTTTCTTTTGCCCCCAGTTCACATACCATCAGCAGAGCTGAATAACTATTCATATTACCTGGAGGTCATTTTTCCTCCCAAGAAACTCAGAGCAGGTTACTGAAGGGAAAGGGAAATAAGAGTGTTCCTGATGATGGGGAGAAATCAGAGAGGATACACAGTTTCACTCAGCATGGCCCTCGGAGGGGTCTCGGCTCGGAGGGCAACCTGATAGCGAAGCTAGAATCTCCGTCTATCGATGTACTGAATTGATGGCAAGGAAAAGAATCCTCCCCAGACACAAAAGTACACTTGTTTTCAGATTAATGTATCCTGAATGTAAGCTTTTCAACCCCTTCTCTGAAGGAGTTAATGCGTGCTTGCTTCAGGCAGAGGCAGAGCCTTGGTAGTGTTATTTTTTAAAGTATTTGCTTGCAGAAGTGACCTGACCACTTGCTCGTTAATATACAGAAGGACTGTTCTTTCCTAATATCTCAGGATACAAATTCACGAGGACACTAAAAAGTTTGTTTAAACTGGTGGCGACAGAGAGACAAGCCACGGTGCACGCTGGATGGAGGTGACATGCTTCCCCCTGGCAAAATCTAAAGTTGTCTCTTCTGGGCCCCCATTTCCTCCTTCCACTTGCTACAGAGGATCTCAGTTACCTGCTGTTAAGCATCTTGGCCTTATCTTTGTGTAACCAATGCCCATTTCTCTTTTCAAAAATGACTAACAGGAATCCAGGGTATTGTGTTGAATTTTAATGGGTTATTTTGTTCCTGGTGTGTTGGTTTCCAAAAATTCTGAGAGTGGTTTCCTCTCTCCTGGTCCTTTAAAAATAAGACTAGGAATCCTCATCTCTGGTGATGTTGAGAGTAGACGTCTTTCTAACAGCTGGGAAGGCTCAGTGGTATAAGATTTTGGAGAAAAACAAATCATATGGGGACCTATATTTTAGGATCTTTGAAATTAAGATACAGAATTTGCTCGAAGTCTAAAGTGAGAGAGGCCAGGGAGTATAGACACCGCCCCCTGGATGTGTGCAGTTGTGGGACCCTCTCTCTCAAAAAATGATTAGATTGACTTCTCACAAGTAACAAGACAAATAATTCCATACTCTTTATTAAAGCCATCTCTCAACGTTTGAACATTGGAGGAGTATAGGTGTACTTTATGGAAATGTGTAAGACTAAGGGGTTTTCTTTTCTTTTTTCTCCCTCCCTTTTTTTTCCTTCCTTCCTTCCTTCCTTCCCACCTTCCCTCTCTTCCTTTCCTCCTTCCTTCATTTCCTTTTTATTTTTATTTTTTTGAGAAAATAAATCCAGAATTTTGTCTTTAGAGCTCAGTAATTTCCTAGATATCATGTCATGGAAAAGATTCTGTACCCAATGGCACTGGCTTAGGTTGAACTTGCTGTGAGTCACGCTGCAGTTTCCATGAATAGCTATCACCTTTTCCAAGATCACTAGGAGGGATTGTGCTTTTTACAGTGCACATGTAGTACACCTTTCCCCTAAACAGAATTTGGTCTCAACCCGAGTATAAACTCCTTCAGTTTATTTTTTAACATCTTTATTGGAGTATAATTGCTTTACAACGGTGTGTTAGTTTCTGCTGTATAACAAAGTGAATCAGCTATACATATACATATATCCCCATATCTCCTCCCTCTTGCGTCTCCCTCCCACCCTCCCTATCCCACCGGTGGGATAGGGAGGGTGGTCACAAAGCACCGAACTGATCTCCCTGTGCTATACGGCTACTTACCACTAGCTATCTATTTTACATTTAGTAGTGTATATATGTCCATGCCACCCTCTCTCTTCATCTCAGCTTATCCTTCCCTCTCCCCATGTCCTCAAGTCCATTCTCTACGTCTGCGCCTTTATTCCTGTCCTGCCCCTAGGTTCTTCAGAACCATTGTTTTTTTTTTTTTTTTTTAGATTCCATATATATGTGTTAGCATACGGTATTTGTTTCTCTCTTTCTGACTTACTTCACTCTGTATGACAGACTTTAGGTCCATCCACCTCACTACAAATAACTCAATTTCGTTTCTTTTTATGGCTGAGTAATATTCCATTGTATATATGTGCCACATCTTCTTTATCCAGTCATCTGTCGATTTGACATTTAGGTTGCTTCCATGTCCTGGCTATTGTAAATAGTGCTGCAATGAACATTGTGTTACATGACTCTTTTTGAATTATGGTTTTCTCAGGGTATATGCCTGGTAGTGGGATTGCTGGGTCGTATGGTAGTTCTGTTTTTAGTTTTTTATAAACTCCTTCAATTTTTAGAGAAGCTATAATGTCCTGGTTTTGAAAGCTGGGGGCAGTAGAATTAGCTCTTCTACATACAACAATTGGAGGCTTTTTGCACAGTTGGGATATACCATATAACTAATGGTCTTCTATAACATCATTTTAACACATGCATAATTTTTCTTATTGCTCAAAATCTTGTTTGGATAACTAATATTTTGGACAAATGCAAGCCTGTTTCAAGAAACACATCTTTCTTTCATTAACAGATAATTCATAGGAGTATTCAACTGCCAGGTCCCATTTATCATTCTTCCTCTTTCCCATGAAGTTATAATGAGTTAGCACCCATCACACACAAGTAAAGAAGAAAAGGCTGCTTACCTGGGTTGTCATAGCAGCCAGTGTTCTCTCCCTGCCCCAGTCCAAGAACCATGTCACGCCCCATGCCAGCTATATATTCCCAAGTCGAAAGTATATCTAGTCCATCTTCTGGCCAAAAGTTCTCATTTTGGTTCCATCTATTCCTGGAATATTAAGTAGAAAGACTTCTGCTTGCCTTTCAAAGCCTTCGTACATGCTCCCAAACCACCTTCCCATCATCTTCCCCCTCCTCTTCCACTCTGAAACTGGATGCTTTGTGTTGTCTTGAACACACTGTGTACTTTCTACCTGCAACTTCTGTTTACATTGTCCTTTTCATCAGAAGTCCCCTCTCCACTCCCAGCTTCTGCCTGCTGACATCCTCCTATTGGTTACCAAATCCCATTGGTCCATGGAGACTTCCTAATTCCTCTCACAGATGTGACCTTTGCCTACTTTGCCAATAGAGACCTTCCTTGATCACCCTTATTGCAGCCATTTATTCACTGGAGATCCCACTCCTACTTGACTGTACATTTGTAAAGGCAAAGTCAATGTCATCTCTGCAGCCAACAACACTTTGCATTTAGGAGGCCCTCACTCTCTGTTTGGTGTAATGAACTAAAGGACTCAGTGCTTCCTTTGAACCCATCATAGATATTTGCATATGAAAGGACCCTAAGCTGGCCCAACTCTTGATGCTCCAACTGGATGGAATCACCTGGGGGTTTTGTGACCAAGGATTGGGCAAAGTTTTCTTAGACACGGATATCTCAGCCATGATATCAAATGCATGATCCATAAAAGAAAAAATAGATAACCTGGACTTAACCAAAATTAAGAATTTTGCTCTTCAAAACACCCTCTTAAGAAAATAAAATGATATGCCTCAGACTGGAATAAAATATGTGTACATCACATATTTGACAAAGGACTTGTATCCAAAATATATAAAAAATACTCTAAATTCAACAGTAAGAAAACAAACAACTCAATTAGAAAATGGGTAAGACTTGTACAGATGTTTCACCAAACAGGACATATAAATGGCAAATGAGCACATGGAAAGGTGTTCAACATCATTAGCCATTAAGGTTACGTACATAAAAATAGAGGCATAATGAGATACCACTCCACACCTATTAGAATTGCTAAAATTAAAAAAAAAAAAACATTGTTGATACCAAGTGCTGATGAGGATGTAAAGCAACTAGACCACATCTCATACGCTGCTGGTGGGGATGTAACACGGTACAGGCTTGCTAGAAAACAGCTTGGCAGTTTCTTATAAACATACGCAAAACACACACCCTTTCAGTCACACTCCTGGACATTTATTCAAGAGAAATGAAAATGTATGTTCACGCAAAAACCTCTACACGAATGTTCATATAAGTTTATAGTAATAACCCTAAACTGGAAACAACCCAAATATCCTTGAACAGGTGAGTGGATAAACAAACTGTGGTACATCCATACCAGGGAATATTACTCAGTAGTAAAAGGGATCAAATGATTGATCGATGCAAACAACCTAGATGGATTATGCTGAGTGTGACAAGCCATTCCTAAAGAGTTACACACTGTATGATTCCATTTACATAACATTCCTAATGTTGTAAAACTGCAGTAATAGAGAACAGGTCATTGGTTGCCGGGGGTTAGAGCTGGAGAAAGGGTGCAGCAATCAAGGGACTTTCTTTGTGGTGAAGGAACAGCTCTGTACCCTGGTTGTAGCAAGAGTTTCTAGAATCTAAAATTTCATAAATCAACACTCAAAATATTCATGTAAATACTGTTGAAATCCAAGTTAAGATTTTTACCTGAATTAATAGTATTGCACCCTGTCGGGTCCCAGCTTTGACAATATACTGCAGTTATATCCCATATTATCACTGATGTCATCAGCAGAGAATCTGGGTGAAGAGTACGCAAGAATTCTCAGTACAACTTTTCCAAAATCTTGTGAGTTTTTACTTCAAAATAGAAAGTTATATTAGAAATAGCACATAAATACGTATAAAATTACAATTATGTTGAGTGCTGCAAAGGAAAGATACATGACGTGATGGAAACCTGCGCTAGCGGGATTGACCTGGTTATGAAGGTCAAGAAAGGCTTGAAAATGAGCTGAGATCTATAGGAAGGGTAGAGGTTCATGAGGTGAAAAGGGCTAGGAGGTTGTATCCAACTCCCTTGACTTAGGAAAAATTCAGTAAGGTAGGAAAATAGTTCTTTTCGTGAACCTCCAAAGCTGAAACACATAAACATACAGAAAATCAGTGATGCCTCATCTAAGGTGGGTTGGGAAAGAAGGCTTCTGGGGCTTAGAAAACCCCTAAGCTTCTGGGCAAATTAGAAGGGCAGGGGGAGGGGTAGAGGGGGTGGGTGCATACCCCAAGAGTTCAAGTTAGGAGCCCTCAGAGCGAGACCCCAAATCACTGCAGGGCTGCTGAGGTAGGTGCTAGCCCCAGCCATTACTCGTGAAGGGCTTGCCCATTCACCCTCCCCTTTCAGCCTGGACCATCCAGCAAGGCAATTGACCTCTTTGGATCACAGCCTTCTCATCCATAAAGTGAACTAGACCAAATGACCTCTCCGTTGACTTAGCCTCTGCATTTGGTGATTCTAGTTTCTGATTTTTGACCTCTGTATTCAAATTATACTTTTATTTTTGCCTAGTAGCTCACCCTTATGAATACTTAGCTAAATACGGAGGGAAATTGTCATGTCTATATTATGGAAAGACACTTCCTTTTAAAGTCATCCACACTTCCTTTTAAAGTCATCCTTCTGCTTGAGAGAGTTCAGTGGTGATCTGGAAGCTCAGATACAAGGCACAGACTGCATCTCTGGATCTCTGGAAATGATCACGTTGGGTCAAATACAGAGAACCGTTCACTCACTAAGTTCCAGTGAAAACGAGAAACTGGATGTGTTACGATATAGCCTTCCAACCAAGGGAGGATTTACATTTTCTCTTAATAGTAATTTGACTGAGCTAATATTTATACATTTAATAAAATTTTCAACATTTTAGTTAAAATGTTATTTTTATGTAGTCCTCCAATCAGGAAGATTTAAATTATGTTCATTAGTGATACCATGTTCAGTGGCTGAAGCCATAACATTAGAGGGAGCCCAACTGATGGGCAGAAATATATTTGCTTAACAGAAAAAAGAGAGAATAAGACAAAGGCAGACATGACTAGGAAGAGATTTTTTTTTTGGAAGGCTGACATTTTTCTACTGATCCTCCTTCAAAGCAAATTATTACTTACCTTTCCACCTAGTCTGATAAAATAATCACAAATATTTTGAATGACTGCATTGAAAGGTGGATTTAGAACATTTAGTGCTCACAATGATCAGGTCTAGGGATGCAGAATGGTTATGTATGGTTTCATTTTAACTCTCAACCAACCAAAACATAGGTGTTTATCTTTAAGCCTGTGGAGCAGAGCATCTAATTGATCCCACTTGGGAGACAGACGGTGAATAATGGGCCATTATATTTTGACAGACACACAATTGCCTTGAACTTGTCAGGAGTTCAGGTGTGGGGATCCAGCTACCTGGGGCAGTGGCTGGAATGTGATGGTTTCTGAGCTCCTGATCACGCATCTGCCCGCTGCAGCCCTTGTAGGGCCCAGCTCCATTTCACAGGAATAACTCACCTATTCATGAACAATGAGGTTCAAATTGTACTTTCCTTTAACACAACATTAACTCTCAAAGAGCTGGAAATTCAGCACTCGGATCCGTGAGCTTAGATTGCAAATCAGTCACTGAGAACATTATATGAGCAGTAATCCCATTAAATATATCATCTTGCAAATATCTAAATCCAGTTAATTAACTTGTATTGCAAAAGAGCTCGGAGATATAGTTTTCAGAGAGCAACCATACATTTTAGGGCCCTAATTATACTTAAAGCAAATTCCAGGCTCTACTTTTTGTACAAAATAGGTGGAAAAATGCCTTCTAAGAAAAAAATGGATTGATGGAGGGCTCCATTTATGAGATTTGAACAGAAATGATATCCAAACATCTAAAAAATTAACTGCTTTCTTGCATAAACTTTTTATTTGCATTGTAGGGAGATTTTTTAATAAAAGGATTAAACAAAGTCTGCCATTTTAATTAAAATTCATAGCAATACAATGTCATCTTTACAATGGTCATAGAAATTAACTAGATCCTGGATTTAGCGATCCTTCAGAGTTCAGAATAATATGACTTTAGCATGATACCAAAACCCTCAAGATGTATAAACTTTAAAATAATCATAGCAAGGACTTAAAAATAAATAATAATAATTTCACCTAATGAAAATCCCTTTACTGAGTTAGAAATGTATGACAAAAATGCTGAATATGTTTTTAGTGGTCAGTAATGATCTGGAATGTGTTTATATGTAGTTATACCACCGTCTGAGATGTATATATAAACATATATTTGCATATGTGTATTTTGTATAAAACTTGAATAAAGAGAGAGAAAGTGTATGTGTGTGTCCTCTGATGACACCCACTCCCCTTCATGCTTGCTTTGTACCAGCCCCAAACCACTCACCACAGTAGATCTTGAGTAGTATTTGTCAGTACAATAAATCCTCCCAATATATGCTTTTCATTATGTGTCATGAAAAATCCACACCCTCTGTGAAATTCAGGACTGACCTATTTTGAAATAGTTTAAATTGTGGTTTCTCTAGACTATTGTTCAATACAAACATATATATGTTTGCTATCCTAAGAAGAATAGCGATGAAGTATAAGAATACTTTTAATATAAATAGTGCTTTTCTTCCCAATAGCTCAAATTCTCATCCTATGCATTAAATCCATTTATATGTATGAAGAATATATGAAATAAAATGTTTTTTAGAATCTCAGCTTCAGCTGAAGGCTGGGGGTAGACACAGTTTTTAAAAGATGTCAATAGGATCTGATTTATTTATTTATTTTTAATTAATTAATTTATTTATTTATTTATTTTTGGCTGTGTTGGGTCTTCGTTGCTGTGCGCAGGTTTTCTCTAGTTGCAGCGAGCGGGGGCTACTCTTCGTTGCGGTGCGCGGGCTTCTCATTGTGGTGGCTTCTCTTGTTGTGGAGCATGGGCTCTAGGCGCGCAGGCTTCAGTAGTTGTGGCACGCAGTCTCAGCAGTTGTGGCACGCGGGCTCTAAAGCGCAGGCTCAGTTGTAGCCCACGGCTTAGTTGCTCCGCGGCCTGTGAGATCTGCCTGGACCAGGGTTCGAACCCGTGTCCCCTGCATTAGCAGGCGGATTCTTAACCACTGCACCACCAGGGAAGCCCAGGATCGGATTTATTCATGCTAAAATCCATGACCCCATTTGGGGTTCATTATCCTGAATAAAGTCCCCCAGGTAGTCAAAGAAAGACTCTTATTAACAATACCATTCTCGCTATCCAAACGTCACCAACATAAAGCATGCTATCTTATTGGGAAAATGTGTCTTACCGGGTGCTTATTCCAAAACAGTTTTGCGGAACTTGTGGTATTCAAAGCAGACTTAGAAAATAAAGATTTTAGTTCACCAACCAGACTTCTTTAGGCACTTTGCAACCGGAATCTACAGAAAGTCACTTAGCCCTTAACCTCAGAATAGGTTTCTTCATCAAAAGGCTATCAGGTACTTCTGATAGATTGATAATTTCTGGGGAACGTAGACTCACTTTAAGAAAACTTTTTAAAACTACCACTTCACAACCATCCTCTTAAGTGTTTGCTACACATTTCCTAAGTACTGTTTAGCAGTGTACGTGAATTATCATGTATTCCAACAAATAGCTCTGTGAAGTAGGTACTATAATGATTCCCCGTTTTACAGCTGAGGCAATCTACTCTTAGAAATTTGTAATCTATTCAAGGCCAAAAATCTAGCAAGTTAACAGGTTGAGATTCAAATCCAGATCCATCAAACACCAAAGCCTATACTTTTCCCCTCTGAGCTGCACCCTTCTGAGGACAGACACATTGCCCTATACCCTTAACTCTGCAGTACCCAGTTTTGTTTTTGTAAACACACATGAGAATTAAGAATACTAAAGCACTGTTGCTTGGTCATTTGTTATCCAGTGGTGCAGAGGTGGTTAGATCGATACGTTCCACAGTAAACAAGGTGTCCGTTGGCTGAGCCTGGGCGGAACTTTGGGACATGAGAGAATGGAAATGCCACGTATGATATGGGTGACGGCTGTGTGAACATCCCCTCACTGACACGTTTTCTTACAGCAACACATGTATCACTTGTTTGGACACATTTTACACGTCAGGTGGGAAGGACACTCTTGGGTTCCATGATTTGAGGATGTAAGCTGTGTGCATCTAGTGAAAGGGTTAAGTGCCTTCCAGGCCTCCCCGCTTTCCCCGTCTCCTGGATCATGTTGTCTAAAGGCAAGGCTCCCAGCCCCACAGCAAACCGAAGACATATCCTAATGACGGTATAATTAGAAGTATCATTGTGGTAATGATTCTTTTCATCTGGAGCACAGGCTGCACAGAAAAGGCCTCCCATTCAGCTCACTCCCCCTGTCCATCCCTTTGCCTTTCCCTAGGTCAGTAGCACAGGGTTAATACCAGGTGTTTGACAAGTCCTCAGACTTGGGGCTCATCAAATTAATTAAAGAGAAACACATCCAAATTCTAGTGAATTATTTTACTTTAAAAAATGCCTCCCATTCATCTGGCTTGGTGGGTTTGATTAATGAAGATGACAAAGAAACTCTTGTTTCCGCAATCCACAGCCACTTGGTTCGGGTTCAGTGGGCCCAAGGAGAGCCATCCAGGCCTAAATCTGGTCTTTCTTTCCTACTTAAAAATCCAAAGAGTTGAGAAGTTTCTGATTTTATCAGACCCGCCAAGGCAGGAAAGGAAAGACAAAAACATCTTGATTCACTAACTTGACGTAGCCAGAATTGATTTGCTTAACTTAAATACCCCTTTGCTTAACTTAAATACCCCTTAGAAGACTTTTCTTTGTTTTTGTCACACATAGAATAATCCAAAACATTAGGAAAGCATTAGATTAATCAGTATATTTTAATATCCCTAAAACTAACAAACCCTAGAAGGACGCCTTTCAGAGAAACCCTCGCAGCACCTAGCCCTAGGCCTGCATCCCAGGGCTCTCCCATTGTGTCCCCATACCCCTGGGAAAATCCCCCCTGGTGGTAAATATAATGAACAAGGATATGTCAGGGTGTGAATTTAGGAGAGAAAAATAGAGGGTTTGATTCTTAATGGGAGTGATTTGTTTTAATCAAAGATTTTAAATTCTTGTGGATAATTAGGCATCCAAAGTACATCTTGGTTAGAGTTGTTTGCTGCATTAGCAAGATATGTCTGCATAAAAGTAAAGCATTTGAAGATAAATTTGAGCATTTAGATTAAATTTAGATTAAAATGCATATGTTCCTGCCAGGTTAAAAATAAGATCCAACAGACAGCTGTACTAATAAACTTAATATATTAACTAAAGAATAGATACTTAAGATGTGGCTTTTAATAACATTAACCAAATTCATCATGAGATTACGGTTTTAAAGCCCATAAGCTGTAAATACCTTCTTCAATTCTCCAAAACCCTAAAATGCCAAATTTTCCAATCCAAAATCTACCCATTTGGTATTGAGACATTAAATGACATTTTATGATGATCTTTAAAATAATTATTTAGGCATTCGAACATCATTTTTAATTTCATCATTTATTTGAACCTAAAATTTAAAAGAGAGACATTTTCTTTCACCAAGTTACTCTTAAAATTTTGAATTTATTTCTGGGAACTTAAATGTAGTGCTGATTAAAACTGTTTCATGAAAAACATCTTTTCCCTTCTATTTTTAGGCTGAATGCAAATCCAGTCTTGTCAATGCCATCTTAACCAGCTTTGACTAACAATGAAAATTCTTTTATATCTGAGAAATGAATTCACACCTGTGATGCTCAAAAGTTTCCAAATTTAAAGTTTTCATATTTAGTCAGTCAATCCACATTCAGGTGATTCTCTTGTTTATCTGAAAAGAACAGAAACTCAACAAATAGATTAAATGGAGTCACTTAGGACCATGTGTCCTATGGGGTTTTAAGAAATACTAACTCTGTAGGATGTCAACAGGTATTGTGGGGGAAAAAAATAAAATAGTTTTGCTTTAACCCATTATTATAAACATTTTAAAACTACAGAAAAGTTAGAAGAATAGACAGCTTACAAAACTTCCTCCAGGTGAGCAAAGCTCAGCGGCTTCCTTCACTACAGGCCTTCTCAGGGCCTTTAATATTCCAATATACACAATCAGTTTTCAAGAGGAGAACAGAAATATACATCATATTCCAAATTTATTTGCAGCATCTTGCACGTTTGATGTCCCATTTAGTACTCTTGAGGAATGCTGGTTTATGGCAAGTGTAGAGGTTTTAGGATTTCCCTTTAGAACTCTACCTGAAAAAGCAGAGAACTTGGTGCCAAACAAGGTTATAAAAAGAAAGATGCTCTGGAGAAATCATGGTTTGAAAAAGTGATCAACATTTGAAAGGTTCACAGTGTAATGTTTACAAAAGAGTTGGGAAGCAGATTATCTTGCAGTTGATTGAAATAAGCTACCATGTTCTAATTTGCTAAACTCCCCTTTCTCGAGTGGACTCAGGTTGTTCTAAAAACCAGGCAAGGATTTGAAACTGGCAAGAAAATAATCCAAATGAATAAAGGTCTTGTTTCTCCTTAATCCTACCACTACCTCATAAAGTCCCTAAAAAGAGTGAAATGTGGCAAAGTTAGATTTTTTTTTCAATTTAATGTGGACACTGAAAGTAGGATTGTTGATGGTTAAGTCAGCTACAGGCTTTGGCAAAGGTTATTCTGAAATCCTCCTATGATTCTGGCTTTACAGCATGGGATCAAATCAATGCAAAATGTCAAGTCCTGTGTTGCGTTTCCCTACTTCCTTTAAATGTTAAGTTGGATTTTAGAATGCATGAGTAGTCACATGTTAATGGTGAAATCAATTCATTTGTGAGCATGTTGTAAGACACAATAAGAAAACTGTTATCTGAAGACAGTTGTAAACCTTTCAAAATTTCTTATTATTACTTTATTTCATTTCTTGCTGTAATCCTAACAAGCGCAAACTCAACCCCCTTAACCAGCCTCATAGAGAAATTATTAATATCCAAAAAACTAAATCTTATCTTTCACTCCTATTTCCATACCAAAATAGTTTTGTTTTTTTTTTTCCAGCGTCTTCTTTTACCACCTAGGGAACAAAATCCCAACTATGGATTCAAAATGACAGATTTTGTGGGTTTTACTTTTCAGAGGTGATGTCATTTGTGGGGAATTGTTGGGTAAACCATACACCCTTTTCAGAAACCTGCAATTACCTCTCTGAATAAAGAGATCAATGTCATGTTTCTAGAAATAATGGCTAATGATATGTCTCCCAAAAGGAAGTGGCGTTATTAATTACCTCACTGTGAACACACAGTTTATAGACAGCTCTGAGGGCCACTCGCCCAATTAAGTATAATGACTAAAGCTTCAGTTAGTCCATCTGTACAGCCTTCTAGATTAACAAGCCTGCAGCTTTACCAGGCTTGTAAGACTGATATGCAGTGAGGAGAGCTCAGAGGCTGTACCTGGGCTGCCTGGGAGATTTGCTATTATCTCACAGCAGGAGGGGGAAACTTGCCCTTCTTATTTTTAATCACCCATCTTTGTTTTCATGTGAGTTGTGTTGATATTGATCACCCCTCCCCCCTTTATATGCCAAGGTGCACTAATTCATAGTATACACTTATATGTATTTAAATATGTATAAACATTTTTTAATTTTAATATTCTATTTACATACTTATAAATAAATTATGTAAGTGTAAATATAGAAATTTAAAATATTATATTCATATATTTACATGTAGACTATAAAAGTATATATAATATAGAGTAATTTATATACAATTATATCTTAAATTTATATATAAATTATAAAGGTAATTGTATAACTACATACTTACATTTTATAAAAATATAGTAAAATATATAAAAACATAGAACATAAAATATATGAAACTATTATATATTTTATATAAGTATAATACATATAAGATAGTGTATATAAATATTAAACACAGTACATAAAAATATATTAATATCCATTCACACATGAAGGTGGCAAGAACAACACATTATAACCAAGGCAGCCAAGGATAGAAGCTAGAATTTACCTTGGTCAAGAATAAAGGCATGACATTTTTAAAATACTGTATTACAAAATATGTATATATACACACATACATATTTGTAAACACATATTTATTACTATGAAATGCCCTTGTTCTTTCAAGCAGTAATGTAGGCTGATTACGGAGCCCTTACCATAAATCCATGTTTTAAAATTAGTTTAATTCTTTTAAAGGAAAAGCTGTTCCTTTCCATGACAGCCTCAATATAATTTATTGCAACGGCCCTACATTGTTCGCTCCCTTGTTTTTTTTCTAATTGGCTACGGGAGCTGCCTGTTGAGCTCTTAGGAATGATAGGCAACCCTTAGGGATGGGTTTTCAGGTACCAAAGTGTGGGGACACCTGGTCCCGGTACCTCGGCCTCATTCCCAGGCTTCCAATGACCTCAGGTGAGTCCCAGAATCACACTGTGACAAGGGCTGCAGCTGGACCCTGGGCCCACGTTTGGACTCTCAAGTACGGAGGATTGTTGGGTTGCCCTGGGCTCCCCAGCCCCCTGATTTACAACTTCCACAATGAATCAGTCCCTCCCCACCTGGAGAGAATATCGCCTCCTCCCCAAGGGCTTGGGTGGATTAGGGATTCCTCTTTATAAGTCTCTTTGAAATCCTGCAGTGAAAAGCAGGGGGCCGGCCTAACATCTGGGGGCTTCCTGAGCGAGCACAGATTGGCCCGTGCCATGTCCTTACAGATGGAGGGCAACGGCAGCTCTGCCACCTGCTCCTTCACTTGAGGTCATTCTGAAGGTCAGAAAACGTGATGATTCACCCAAGACAGGTGGCCACGCAGCGCCCTGGTCATTCCCTGCAGCAAAGACACCCTGGCAGTTTCCAACCTGCTCTTCAGCTCTGCTACCGGGAACAGGTCGGGGTGCAGGGGGGTAATCACAGCTCTCAGATAATTAAAGCTGGATTCTTGAGCCTATCAGAGTCTGGGTTTTGTTTTGTTCTGTTTTTAAGCACAGTCCTTTGTGTCTTTTTCTTCCCTTCATTCACTAGCAAATATTTTCCGAGCACCAACCGCGTGCCAGGCATTATCACCGATGAAGAGAAATGATGAGGCAAGATCAGAACCCCACCTTCACCATCTACTGACAGTGACCTTGAACAAATGTCTCAACCTCTATGACCCTCAATTTGCCCACCTGCAAAAGGGGGACTATACTCTGTATGCCAAAGGGTAGCCATAGAGATTACATGAGATAACAAAGCACTACATGTGACTCGCCTGATGATTTGTTTAATACAGTTGAGGAACTTGGTAAATGGGTGTTCCTTCAGCGTTGCTCCCAAAGGTTGGTGAAAGCATTGTGCCTGTCTGTCACTAAGGAGACGTCACACTCCCCAGCTCAGGAGAACGCTGGGTTCTCCATGGCTCCCACCTGGGCTAGAAGTGACTCTTTCCTTATGGATGGGTGGGCAGCTGGTGTGCAGAAGAGTTAGAAATATTGTATGTCTGTGTGTCAAATGTGTTGTCCACCCAACTTGGACGTCAGGGAACCCCTGGAACATTCCTTTGGCAGCTTTAAAAATGCCTGTGCTTTCATTTTATAAAGCACACAGATTTAAATTACGTTCTATTATGTTTGAACATGTATAGCATGAACGTGATCCAAATTTCACTCCTAGAGAAACACTTACATGCGTACACCAGGAGACCTGGACAAAATGCCTATGGCAGCATTGTTTATGGAGCAAAAATTAGAAACAACTGAAATGCCAGTAACAGTAAAATTGATAAACAGTGATATAGTTACTCAAAGGAATACTATGCAGCAATGAAAAGTAATGACATATATCCATGTGCATAAATCCTAGAAACATTGAGTAAAAGTATGTCACACAAGCATATGTAGGGTATGGTTCCATTTATCCAGGTAAAAACACACAAAAATAAAAAT
This sequence comes from Balaenoptera borealis, assembly GCF_965194805.1. Classification (NCBI taxonomy): domain Eukaryota; kingdom Metazoa; phylum Chordata; class Mammalia; order Artiodactyla; family Balaenopteridae; genus Balaenoptera; species Balaenoptera borealis. The sequence continues at coordinate 105,977,770 of NC_138874.1, forward strand.
ATGCATATATGTATATTTTAGGGAATGCATACATGTGTGGTTAAACTATAAGTCAAGGGATGCCAATCACAAAATTCACAATAGTGATTATCTCTGGAGGGAGGGGCCAGGACAAGTGCAATAGTAGTCAGGGAACAGGTATAGTCAGGGGGAAGGGAGAGCTTCATATGTGCTGGCGACATCCTAGTTTCTGAGTTGGGTAGTGGGTTCACAGGTGTTAATTCCATAATTATTTTTTAATCCATACATGTGTATTATATATACACATGTTGTGTTATATTTCATAATAAAATATTTAAATGTTTCCCATTGCATTTGATTCTTGGAAACCAAGAATCTCCTAGGAGAATGAACGTGTATGCATACAAGGATGTTCCTTATAGCATAATTTATAGAAGTAAAAGTGGAAGCAACTAGAATATTCCAATATGGAAATAGACAAATTACGGCATGATCACTTTTTAAAGAGAGTTTTTGGCTATTGGCTTGTAAGAATGGAAAGCTAGAAAATGAATAAAACTGCCACCTTCCAAAATACTACTCAGGACTAGAAATTAGAAGGTGGGATTCCTCCAGTGTTTGGTCTATTTACTGACCAGAGATGTTCATTTAAATGTTATTTCTGCCTTTATCTTGAGCCACAAGAGCACAATGATAAGTAACACTAAGCTCACACTTTTTAAAAAAAAAAAATTATGAGTAATCGCTGGCAGAGACTTTTTAAAGGCTTTCTCAAAAAAAAATCTTACATAAGCAAGGGAATTAGACTTTGAATCAAGAGTCTTAAAGAAATATGATGGCGGCATCTCCTACCAGGATGGAGGTTGATGGGCATGCAGGAAGCCCTAAACCAGAGATCAAATCAGTAAAGACTGATGTGCTAGAAGTTTCCTTCCCTTTCTCCCACCCACAGCATCCTCTCTGGACACTAGAGAGTCAAGCAGTGATTCTCCAGGGCCCCGTCCTGCACGTAGCCCTTGCTTTCTTCACAGCTACGTTGTCTTCAAGTGTCTACTGGTGTTAAGATGTGAACCTAAGCTATTCAGGCATTTCCTGTTTTGATACACATTGGTTCAAGCATCTTGATGTCCTTTAGGAAATGATGACCAAATCTTTCTTCCAATCGCCGAGCTCACCCTAGCATTCCCCCTTCCCCCACCCCAGATTGGCAGGGGACCTGAGGATTACTTGGTCCAGTAGCCGCCTGCTGGTCAGCAGGTCTAAGATGGATGGTCCTCAGTCTACGTCACTCCCCTTCTGAGGTCTCAGGATGGGAGCTCTCCTGGGTGATTGGGACTGTCTCAGACTCAGAGAGCATCAAGTCCAGCCTCAAGCCACAGTGGCCATAGGCAGTAGGCTGCAAGCTTTGTGATGGAGTGTGGCAAGGCCAGACACTCGGAGAGAGGTTCTGTTTAGAAAATGTGAGTGGTTCACCTCCCATCCAAGAGGTCACTTACTCATTCACTCAGCAAATATTTACTGTGACCCTACTCTGTGCCAAGCGCTGCCCTGGTTGCTGGTATGCAATGGTGAGCAAGACGAACATGGTCCCTAATCTCAGGCAGTTTACAGTCTAGCAGGAAAGACAGAGAAAAAACAAACAAGCAAAAGCCAGTAAGTAAAAATTACACTTTCTCTGGCCAAGGGCTAGGAAAGAAACAAAGAAGAAGTTGATATAGAGAATAATCAAATTGGAGAATAACACACTTTAAATAGGGGGTAGATAAAGCCCCCTCTATGATGGTTCTTTAAGTTAAGAAGGATGAAAAGAAATAGGACTTGGAGAAGAGAAAGGGGGAAAGGATCTTCCTAGAATTGGAAAGAGAAGACACAAATCTGTGAAATGGACAAGTATCTGGCATGGTGGATACAATGAGTGAAGCCCAGTGGGGTGGAGGGGCAGTGAGTGAGGGGCCAGAGTGGGCAGGTGGACGTGGGCCAGATCACGTGGTTCCCCTTCCACGTTGCGTAAGCTCTGCTTACCCAGCACATGGGTCTAAGAGACAAGTCAGCTCCTTCCTCCTGTTCTTGCCAGGTGACTTGGGCCACCATCAGAGGACCAATGCTCTGTTTAGACTTAGAGGGGCTCACTGGCCCGTCCTTTCCAGGCTGTGCTGCAGGAGGCTCACGCCCAGGACACGCTGACTTCCAGGCTGATGGAGACGGCCTCCTGAGTGGTCCTGTCAGCCCATTCCCAGACCAAGGGCACCCCGTAGCCTTCTAGAAATGTAATCTGGGAGCTGCTATTTAGGAAAGGTGGGTAGGTAGGCTAATCCCCATAGTCAGCAGTCCCCCCAGCTCCTAACTGCCCATCATCAATTCCTCCTTATGGGAACTGAGTCATCCTAAAGCATCCCATCATCTCAGGCCATTCAAGTAGCCTTGCTCTTCATAAAACCCAAAGGAGGCCCAGCCCAACCGCTAATCCATATGGCCAGCTGAGGATTAGATAATTCTGAGAATGCAGAGCTGTGAACAGAGGGAAATCAAAGGGTCTGTCTGGCTCACAGGGCAGATGGAGAAAGCAATGCTTTTCCAGTCACACACAGCCCCTCCTGTTCTCTGGGCCTGTGGCTAAAATCCAACAGTCAAACGATGGTGGATGAAAGGCACAGAAGCTAAAAGTTCTCTATGAGAACTTTATAAATGCTTAATGGCAGCTTTGACTTTTCTACTATGTTTTTTCATTATATATAAAACATATATATATATATCTCATGCCATGAAATAACATGTAGAAGATTTTAAACCACCTGTAATTTCACTACTTCAACATGAATATTTTCTTCTTTATATAGTTACTTCTAGTCTTTGCCCTTAAACTTTTTTACATAGTTGTAGTCATATATGTACAGACTTGTGGTTTTAAATTTTATATTGTACCATAAACACTTTTCCATATTCCTTCCACCCTTTGTAGCTTACATTTTAATAACTACATTATTATATTACCAAGTAAATGGACTATAATTTATCTAATCAATACCTTTCTTTTGGAGATTTATGTGATTTTAGTATTTTGCAATCATGGATAACCATGTATTGATATTTTCATGCGTATAACTTTTTTATTTCAAATTTTGTTGGAAATATGATATTATTAATTTTAAAAATACATTTGTTCATGTATATATTACCATATCTTCTTTTCAGCTGTCCATTATTTTTCCTAAAGGTACTCCCAAATGAAAGCAATTTGGTGTGAAGCTGCCTTTTGGTGAAAAATTGTCTCTCATAATGACTTGTGATACTAAAGATTCAGATGTTGCTTTGGTCAACTTCCCATTCAGACTCAATTCAGGATGTCCTGTGCTTTTTCTTCGTGGAAGAGAATTTGGGGCAGAGGTCTTATCTAGTCTCAGTTCTTGCAACAACTTTTCCCCTCTTAGATCTACATATACAGCTTCACAGAATAAAGAAGTCCCCCTCCCTTGGGAGAGGGGAGAGGACAAAGGGGCCTGTCCTTAGATAACAGTGGCCCATCACCAGGAAAGGAGCTCTAAGCCAGAGAAGAGTGATGCCCCACGCAAGTCAGAAGTCCCTCCAGCAGGGATGGTGTAGCCTTCCCTGCGAACATCTTACACTCCTTCTTTCTTAATCTGCTGAGTTAGAGGCATTCTCCCTTCAGTGTGATTCTGACACTGCTGAGCAAACTTCCCAACTTTCAAATCTGGGTTTAACTAAATCCTTAGCACTTGCAAACGAGGGCACCAAACATAGAAGTATTCTCTTAATGGGGTTGCTTAGGGAAGAATTTTCTCTGAAGATTTTTTTTTTGTTTTTCTTGTGAAGGAAAGTGTTAAAAAAGGAGGTGGGAAGGAGGTTAATGGGCAGAAAGTTTCCCTTTGACAATTCTGTTAAGATTACCTAATCCTATTTTTAGCTCTCCTAAACAGATGGGGCAAGAAGTTACAGCTGTGGCAACTTTGATAAATCTAAAGAGGGACATTTCTGAGACTGACTTTTATCAATCTATCCATAATTATCAATGGAGAATTCATGTTACTATAAAATAAAAAATGCCATGGAATTCACTTCTTTACTGTCAAATTGAGATTTGATGGAAGAAACAGCCAGGCAATTAATTATATTTAGGAACCATGCATCTTGGCTTTGAAGTTAAATGTATTTCCCTGTGGCTTTATATCGAGAACAGCTTTTATCAAATTCAATTATGTTTCCCTCTGGTCCGCTCCATAAAGATGCACTCGTAGAGAAGGATGGTTCTTAACGGAATTATTTCCACTGGAAAAGGTGATGATCGAGTGGGGTTGGTCATTAAAAAAAGCTGGTCCTTTATAAGTAAAATAACAGATGATAGGCTGTGTTCCTAGTGGTCTTCAAGTTCAACTGCTTTCTCATTAGCCAACAAAGCAAAGAAAGAAAAGAAGAAACGGGAGGGTCTCCTTATTTTCCATTTTGCTTCTTTCTTGCCTATATCACCACCTAACGCCTTACCATTTCGCAGAAGAGATCAACTCAACTCATCTATGAACCCGTGGACCATAAGATTCCTCTCAAGATGCTCCCGGCATTAGAACATTGTTGGATTTGGAATGAGCCAAGAACACACAGTCTGGAAAGATCAGTGGAATGCAAGTCATCAATTCTAGACCCACCTCTGTCTCTAGCCACATAAGACTTAATCATTTCTGTTCCATGAACATTATTTTCTTCATCTGACCAGTAGGCACAGTGACTCTTGCCCTCCCCATCCCATATGGTCATTATGAGGATCAAGTGAGATGGGTGAGATAACAAGTGATAGTTGCAAAGCTTTAGCACCATTGTTAATAATAATGCATGAACTAGCAAATTTCTGTTTCAATGCCGTTTAAAATAAACTGTGGCTTTGTTGAGTAATTTTCTTGTCCAAGTGTGCTCAGTTGTATCTTACTATATCTAAAGAATGATTTTTCTCTCCCTAAGCCACACAAGCAAAGATGTTTTAAAAACCTGATATATTATCTGCTTAGAAAGTGACTGCAAAAAATGACTGCATCATTGACCAGTCACAAGGCAGCTCCCAAGGAGGGCATTTTCTAACCAAAAGAATAATGCATTTCTGTAATAAAATGACCAACTTTACAAGTCCCAGGCATTGCTTTAAAAATGGTTATATTAGGATCAAAAGCTTCAGGGCCACCTGGGACCAATAAGTGGTCTGTTTCCTTCAGAAACATCATCTACTTTAGCCCCAATCCTATGGTTCTGGCTCAGTGAAATTAAGAAGCATGAAAAACACAAGGTAAGCCCAAAGAGTTCGTAGAAGAATTATGTAGGTAAAATTCAATATTATGGGTAGGGAATTTTCCTCCAAGTTTGTCACAGAAAGGAGCCCAGGTTATAGCTACAATCAGCGTGCCTTCTACCAGCGACACACTTCCAAAGCTGGATTCAAACGCTTAGCAGCAAAATCTACAAGTGGCCTGGCTAAACGCCACTGAACTTGGTTGTTCAGTCATGCTGTCCTCCCTCATTTTTCATTGCTGATACTGTTGGGGACATGAGTTCCAAGCAGTGTCCATTTCACCAGGCGTATCATTACCACCACTTAGGGAAAACCTCCTTAATGACAAAAGATAATTAAACTGCCACATCAGGACATCAGGTGGATGGAACGTATCTTCTGGCACTTTCTTTGGGTACACTGGGCTCGGCTGTTCTGTTGGCTTTAAAAGAAATGAAAAACTTAGACGTCCAGATGTGCTGACATCACAGCACAGTGATTAAATCTCTGAGAAGTTTTATGCGTGGTTTAGTCAATGGGATCAAGGTGGGACACTGGAGATGGTTCTGAGCTTAATGTGCTTGGAACATAGTATGATCACCATGGAAGGGTAAGCAGTAACACAGGTGGTGTATCCTCATTACCAAACTATCATGTTGATTGTCTACCATATGCAATGAGTTTATCTAGGGTCCTGGGGAAAGACGCAAGAAAGCTGCTGGCTTGCAAGCTGCATTAGGCAAAGACCGTGTCAGTCTCGTTAACTTATTTATCCATAGGGAGAAACATAGGGCCCAAAACGTACTGTTTTCAATGAATGCTTTATAAATAGAAGAATGAACAAACGACTGATGTTTAAGATATTAGGGGTAGGCCTCCAATAAGATGATGGAGTAAGTACAGATGTCTAACCACACTCTCCCAAATCCAATCATCAAAAAACACGAAAAGAAGTAAACTTACTTCTGGAAGCTAAGAAGGGTGCCATTTCCTTACCAAACATTTCGAGGTCCCTTTCACATAGATAATTTTGTCTTTGCAAGAAGACTCTGTAAATGTGCTCATTCAGTATGTAACCTTTCGAGATTGGCTTTTTTCACTCAGTATAATTATCTGGAGATTTCTTCAGGTTGTTGTGTGTATCAATAATCCATTCCTTTTATTGCTGAGCAGTGGTCCATTGTATGGATACACCAGCATTTTTTAACCATTCACCTGTTAAAGGACATCACAGTTGTTTCCAGTTTGGGAAATTACAAATAAAGCTGCTATAAACATCCATGTACAGGTTTTTATGCAAACATACACTTTTATTTCACTTATTTTTTTATCCTAGAACCAAAGACTTGAGATTACCTTATGGAACCAGCTTAGGCACATGCCTTCTTTAGAACCAGTCACTGTGGGGAGAGTAGAAGGAGAAGAAAATAAGTGCTGATTGGCTTCACCTGCATCAGGAGCTCCACCTTGGGGTAGGAGGCTGGGGTCAGCTTCCCTAGAATCATAGGAAACCCCAAACTGCATATGGATGGTCAGGAAGACGGCAACATGGAGAACTGACCATGGTAACATCACTCAGTGTGGATTCTATGCTGTGAGCAGCTCACTCTCCCTGTGAAGGTCTAATCTCAACTTCAACCTTTGCTCCAAATTTCTGCACATGAAATTTGAGAGCACGTGGAGACCAGTCCCCTCTTGTTCTCCTTCTCCTCCTTCCCACGACTACCTTCCTCAGCACACACCGAACTGTCCTTGATCCTTCATTCCTGTCCCATAACCTGTGTTCAATGGTCCATCAGGGTGAACCTGCTCCCACCCCATCTCCTTCTGCTTCCCACCCCAGACACTATCCTTTCTTCTCTGCATGACTGCATACTCCATCATCTGCAGGGGCAGACTGTTCCAGAGGGCTGCCAGCCTCTGCCCTGTGGATCTCAAGGTGCATTTCCTTAGAGAAAGAAGGAGCAAGAAGGAATGGGGAAAACCAGACCATCACCAATAGAAACTCTACTAAGAGCCCTGCCCCAGGCTTCTTGGGGACAACAGCCCATCCTTAACTTACTCTGACTCAGTCTCCATTCCTCCTGCCTCCCATCAACCTGGTCCCTTCCATACCAGCAGCTGACATTTACCAAGACTACATTTCATGCCCTTTTCTAGGTGTATCACGTATATTTCATTCTCACAATGACCAATTGCTCCACTTTAAAGATGAGGAAACTGAAGCTCTGAGAAACTCACCGACTGCTCCAGGCCACACAGCTAGGAAGCATCAGAGTCAGGATTCAAACCCAGGCCATCCAGCTCCAGAGCTCATGTTCTTAACCACTATGCTGGCTTCTCCATCATTCGGAGTTACCATGGCTCATCACTTTCACTCAGATTTTTGGGAGCTAACCAACTCAATAACTTCCCTCAGTAATGCAATTAATGATGAAAGAAGATAACAAAAGCCAGCAGTCATGGAGCACATACTCTGTGCGATAGGCTCTACACTAAGCACGTTGACTATAAAGCTGCTCGTGTCACACAGAAATACTGTGGGGAAATGAGGCTTAGAGAATGTAAGTAACAAGTTCAAGGTCAATTCAACTAGTTAGTAGGGGAGCCTGGGCTTGAACCCAGGTCCTTTGATGCCAGACCCCATAACCTTGGCCACTGGCCTGTGGAGGGGCTACACTTCGGTCCCTTGGTCAGGCTTAGGTCCAGGGGGATCAGAGTTTCTCTCTCAGGAGGATTTTCATTACCCACAACCCCAGGAGTTCATGACACCAAAGCAGGGCCCTGGTTGCTCAACACTTCCCCAAACGGACACACCAAGTGGCTGATTTATTTGAAGTCCAGTGTTTTAGATGGCACCACCAAACAGACTGGATTAATTCTGAGCTCAGCTCCTTAAGAGCAGGGCTCATGTTTATTTTATTCATTAGTTTATGCTCAATTATTACCACAGTGCCTAGCATATAATAGCAGCTCAATAAATACTCAACAAATGAATAAATGAGTATTATTATAGCCAAAGGGTTAGCATTCTCTTTTTTTAAAAAAAAAAAACTTCTTCCCAGGTTATGTGGCAGGTTTGCACCTTGCTGAAAATACATGTCACAGACCAAAGCAGGAGAGTATGGAGTCATAATCCATTTAACTCAGTGATTAGACCTTAACGTGACTAAATTCAGCTGATGGAGACTAGGTGTTTAGTAACGCTAACGCTACCTTGATGCTTTTGCAAATGATGAAACCACTGAGAAAAATAAAATAGGAGGAAAGCCAAGGAGAAAGAGATGCATACAGGAGAACCCGCAAGAGCAGAAAATTCAGGTCAGAAGTTCAAGAGGAAAGAAAAGTAAAGACTAAGACCAATAAAACAGAAAACACAGAGTAATCCCAGGCAAGGGGGTATCCGGAAGAAGCTCACAATGCTGGGGCCAAAGTAAAGATTACAGAGAAACTTTGGAAAAGCAAAAGGTCAGAAGAAAAGCAAAAGTCAAATAAATAATGAAACCTGCATGAATAAAACCTGCGCTGGGGCCCTGATAAATGTAACTTGTCACATACAAAGGAAAGGTTAGCAAAGGAGGGTGCTAAGGAGATAGCAGAGACAACCTGGGGAAGAGTTTTGCTTTCAGGATTTGATTTGCTTACTCATTTTTAAAAGGAAGGTGAGCACAGATGTTCAGTGACATCAATTCCCCAGGAGTGGCTGGCTCCTGTTTGCATACCCACAAATAAAAATAAAGAAAACTCGCTACATTCCTGGCCTATTTTACTGTGGTTTTTAAGACAGAGCAAAAGATGGGCTTTCACTGAGTATTGATGCCTTAGAAGGTCCCATCAAACACGTTGATATTTGCCTTTGAAATATTCGTACCTGTTCTCTGATGGATGTGGGGTTGTCAGGGTTGTCTCTGTGGTCCAGAAATGGGTTCCGTGAAACCCATACAGGGGCCTGGCTACTGTGCATTGATAACAACTTATCTCTAAGAAGGAATTTGGCCAAGGTCACCTGGAGGGTTCACTGGAAGATGTGGCCCATCTTGCCCCCCACCAAGCAGGCTGGCACAATCAAACCTCATGTCTTCACTGCCTTTGGGGTTGCTTTGCTTCATTGATAAGCAACCAACAACACTGTGTTGTAGCGCCATCTGAAAAAAGCATCTGTCGTTTTAAGGGGTATTTTTCAAAGGAGGATATTCCCTAGGAAGGTGTGGGGTTAAGTCAAACCCCACTATCCACTCAAACCACACCTTTCCCCTCTTCCCGCTGGGATTACCCTGATAAGATCCAGCCATAAGAAGACCAAGAATGACTTTGAGTAACAAATGCAGTTACCAATGGCAACCTGGGATGAAAGGTGTGGGTGTGAGCTCCTTCTCTCCAAATGGCTGTCTTTCTGAGTCTCCACCAATCGCCTTCACCCTAGCCAAAGCACTGAATGAGAAGATTCGTCAAACTCTTTTTCTGCCCTTCACCTTCACACGTGCTGTTCCGTCCGCCCTTCCCCCATCACTGGGCTCAGTCTTCCGTCTTAGGACCCACATAGAGGTCACCGCCCCAGGGAAGCCCTGTCAGGTTCCTGGTCTTAAGTAGATTCCCTGACTTTACAGACTCACAGAGGTCCATTCTTTCCTTCCCAGACGTACTACTACTTGTAATCGCGAGCTGGGTTATCTGATTGTGTGCTCAGTGCCAGCCCCGGCGTCGCCCGGACTGGAGGCCCCGTGAGAACAAGGGCTTTGCGCTCATCTCTACCACTGGATCCTCAGAGCCCAGCAGCATGCCTGGAGCACGTAGTGGGCCCATCGCACGTAGTGGGTCTCCAGGCACTTGCTTCACAAATGCTTGCACAATCCTAGAAGTGACACTACTCACAGATGTATCCGTGACTCTGTGAAGCATTCATAAAGCTGACAAAGCAAAGCAGCTTTCAATTAAGAAAATTGTAAGGTTAAAATATAGAAAACTACACATTCACTCTAAAGAACAAATTCATCAAGAATTTACTATCAAGGATCTATAACAACATCTTATGCAACCATTTTGTACTTGTTTATAAAGTACTTGTAATAATGCCCAGCTCACACAGCCATCGAGGGGCAGAACTGGTTTTGAACCCAGTAGTGTGGCTCCAAGACCCACTAATCTAAGATTCATAGAGTAATCCTAATTAAAACATTCAGTCTGGATTTAACCTAAAATTGTGGTACACCTGTATTTTGAGGTTGGGAGGGAGGGCAGGAGGAGAATGGAAGTAAGTGTAAGATAAAATTGACCTCATCCTGCACAAGAGAAAAGAAATCGAAAATGCCTAAAAATCACGATCTGATGGAGTGCACTATGCATTTAATAGAGAGAAATGGAGATCCACGTCGGAAGAAATAGGAGAGGCCTCTAGCTAAAGTAGGATTCGACAGTGGGCAAAGAGGGCATGGAACTATTATTTTTAACTTTTTCCCTTTTAGTAATTTTTGACATTTTAAAATTATTTGCGGGCTTCCCTGGTGGCGCAGTGGTTGAGAGTCTGCCTGCCGATGCAGGGGACACGGGTTCGAGCCCTGGTCTGGGAAGATCCCACATGCCGCGGAGCGACTAGGCCCGTGAGCCACAACTACTGAGCCTGCGCGTCTGGAGCTTGTGCTCCGCAACAAGAGAGGCCGCGATAGTGAGAGGCCCGCGCACCGCGATGAAGAGTGGCCCCCGCTTGCCGCAACTAGAGAAAGTCCTCGCACAGAAACGAAGACCCAACACAGCCATAAATAAATAAATAAGTAAATAAATAAATAAATAAACCCAAAGTTTAAAAAAAAAAAAAAAAAAAGCAAGAGCAGCCATTTGAGAAGATAACATACCCAGATTTAGGGGTTTGGAACACAAGATTAAAACAAAAAAAAATTATTTGCATTTATTACTTTGACAAAAATGCATTTGAGGGAAGAAAAAAAAAAAACTTGCACCAGCAATAAAAGACATGTTGAGTGACCTGGTTCTTAGTTTGCTGAGAATAAAACAAAGAATAATTTTGTTATTATGTGCTGTGTTTGTTTGTTTACTTATTTGTTTGTTTATTTATTTAAAGGAATTGGCTCAAGAGTCTGTAGAGGCAGACGTCTGCTGTTGGCAAGCTGGAGACCCAGGAGTGCTGGAGGTGTAGCCCAAATCCAAGTCTGAAGGCCTGGGAACAAGGGGCGCTGATGGTGTAAATTCTAATCTGTGGGCAGGACCAATGTCCCGGCTCAGATAGTCAGGCAGGTGAAGTTCCCTCTTACTCAGCACTTTTGTTCTATTCAGGCCTTCAATGAAGTGGTTGATGTCCACCCGCATTAGGGAAGGGGCAATCTGCTTTACTAAGTCTACCCCTTCAAATGTTCATCTCATCCAGAAACACCCTCACCAACAGACCCAGAATAATGTTTGAACAAATATCTGGGCCTCCCGTGGCCCAGTGAAACTGACACATAAAATTAACCATCACACATGCCATTAAGAGTTTACATCTACTTTATACATAGATTGCTGTAGTTGAACTACTATACAGATTTCCAATATTCCCAACTTCATCTGCACTTTCACTAAAACTGCTCAGTATCATATTTATTTTTAAAAATCTTTTTAAAAATCATAAAAATAAAAGAACATTAGAGATCGTTACAGTTCTGTGGCTCCCCTCCCCTGCCCCACTCTCCCTGGTCCCTCTCAAAAGGCTGTGCCTCATAGATTCATGAAAAAATACATTGCATTGTTTTGCATATTCTTTTCAATAAACATGAATATTCTTTTCAATAGTCATAAACAGTACCATACTACACAGGCCATTCTGCAGCATGCATTTTGCACTTAACGTGATTTTTTTGAGCTCTATCCAATTGACTATTGCTCTAGGAAAAATATAAAAGTATGCTGCCAGGGAATTCTCCTAAATTTTCATATTTCATTCACATTCCCCCTCTCAACAGAGATTATTTCATACCTCCTTGTTTTCTTTTTTTAAACCTCCCTCCCCCTCTCTATTTCTGCACTTTCCTTGGGTCATCTCATCCAGTCCCAGAACTTTAAATACCACATTTCTGTTGATGGTGCCCATTCGTTTTCCTCCAACTTTGACCTCTCACCTCTCCCTAGAACTCCCCATTCACACAGCCACTGTTTATTTAACTGTGCCATCTGGATTTCCTAAGGGCATCTGAAACATCTCCTGATGAAAAGCGGTGGGGGGGGCTCTTGAATTTCCCCTCAAGCCTGATCCTAACTTGGTCTCCTTCATTTCAGGGAAAGGCCCACACCCGCCCAACATGCTTTAACCAGTTTTAGGAGTTATCCCTGTTCCTCCCTTTCCTTCACTTGGTCTGGTTGAACCAAACCTCTGAGAGGATATGGCAGGAAAAAGGACGTGGAAGGCAGCTGACATCTATGTCAGGCAGCACCAGCTCAAGGCCAGGCAGGAAACAGAACGGGAGAAGCGTCTGGTTTAGCACATAATGCAAAGGTGATTGGGAGCTGACCCTCATCCTCTGTCAGGGATGCGGTGGGGTGAGGGCTGTGATGGCCTGGAGACTGCAAGCTTATTTTAGATGGGGCAGTTTCCGGGCACAACTGGGAACTGAGACCCTCAGCCCAAGCTGGCTGGATCTTTTAAGAGTAGTTGAAAAGCTGGATTTTAAGTCTTAGTAACTAATCCAAACCATTTTTATGTATTGCATAGGCCAAACGAAATATATCCGAGGCCCTGATTTGGCCCACACGTCACCACCGGGCAATCCTGTGTGTGTGTGTGTGAGAGAGAGGGAGTTGGCGGAGAGGCGGTACTTGAAATGCAGAGGTCTGAGCTCATCATCCTCAGCTCATAGTACACCATTACACCATACGGTATTTATTGTTCCATGCGTGACCCCCTTTTTCGTATTTTTTAATTACACTGTTTATTTATTCTTTATTCCCTACTCCTACTGCCCACCCCTACCATATGGAATCACTCCAATTGACTCGAAACTTTTGTTTGTATGTGTTCTTGTAACATGAATACTGTTTTGCATGTATTTTTAATTTACATAAGTAGTGCTGTTATATAGATCTTACTCTGTTTCTTGATTTCGTCAGGACTATGTTTCCAAGTTGACCCATGTTGCATTGTAGATACCTATTCTGTTACTTCCAATTGCTGCAGGGCATCTGTGGTATGCCTCTCCTCCTCTCCACCCCCCACCTCCCACCATGCCCACTCTTCCCAGCTGCTTCCAAGTCCCACTATGAGAAACAATGCTGCAATGAACGTCCTTGTACCAGTCCTGGAGAAACCTGTATGAGCATCTGCTTGGGACATACCTTGAAAGGCAGAATTGCTGAGTCATAAGGCACTCATGCTTACTGTGCACGGCACTGCCTTCTGGTCTCACAGGTGGGGTAGGAAGATGCAGAGATTCCTACATCCTCACCAACACTTGGCATCATCCAACTTTCTTCTTCCCAGCCTAGTGGAAAGTGATACTTCGTTGCTCTGAGTCCAATGAGTACTTGCAGAATTAACACAATCATTTTTCTTGGGGACCTCATCAGACTTTAAAAACTCTTTGTGTTCATCCTCAGACCTGAACGGTAGGTGATTCTCCCCATCTGATAGTTGACTCACTACACACCAAAAGGCAAAGCCAAAATCTTATTATACCTCTTAAATTGTGAATTCCACCTACTGGCAAGGTGGGATGGGTGAGAACTGCCTTTCTAGCCATTGTATTCCTCCATCTATTCAGCTCAGTATTCCAATCACTAGAATGTACTTTCTACTATGATGTGTTTTCAAATTCAAAGAAAAATGAGTTACATAAGTGTTGAGTTGGCCAAAAAGTGCCTTCGGTTTTTAAGTAAAAATAAAAAGAGACGTTTTTCATTTTCACCAAGGACTTTATTTAACAACGTATTCACCCTTTTGTTCCACTACCTTGGGCCATTTTCAGGCAACTTCATAATTCCATCTTCCCAAAACTTTTTATCTTTTTGAGCAAAGAACTGTTCCAGGTGCCTTTTACAGTATTCCAGGGAATTGAATTTTTTTCCATTAAGAGAATCTTGTAAAGACCGAAATAAATGGAAATCCGAAGGTGCAATGTCTGGTGAATACGGCGGATGAATCAGAACTTCCCAGCCAAGCTGTAACAGTTTTTGCCTGGTCATCAAAGAAACATGCGGTCTTGCGTTATCCTGATGGAAGGTTATGTGTTTTCTGTTGACTAATTCTGGAGGCTTTTCGTCGAGTGCCACTTTCAGTTGGTCTAATTGGGAGCAGTACTTGTTGGAATTGATCGTTTGGTTTTCTGGAAGGAGCTCATAATCAATGACTCCCTTCCAATCCCACCATATACACAACATCACCTTCTTTCACTGAAGACCGGCCTTTGGTGTGGTTGGTGGGGGTTCATTTCGCTTGCCCCACAATCTCTTCCATTCCACATTATTGTACAGTATCCACTTTTCATTGCCTGTCAAAATTTGTTTTAAAAACGGAATGTTTTCATTACGTTTCAGTAGAGAATCACATGCGGAAATACGGTCAAGAAGGTTTTTTTCATTTAACTTATGTGGAACCCAAACACCAAAGCAATTAACATAACCAAGCTGGTGCAAATAATTTTCAGCACTTGATTTGGATATTTTGAGTATGTCAGCTATCTCACGCGTGGTATAACGTTGATTGTTCTCAATTATTGTTTCGATTTGATCGCTATCGACTTCAACTGGTCTACCCAACCGTAGAGCATCGTCCAGAGAGAAATCTCCAGCACGAAACTTTGCACACCACTTTTGACACGTTTGATCAGTCACAGCACCTTCTCCATACACTGCACAAATCTTTTTTTGCGTTTCAGTTGCAAAACGCAGTTGCAACTTTTTCAGTTCCGTTTTTACCTTTCTTGAAATAATAAAGCATAATACGCCAAAAATGTTGATTTTTTTCTTCCATCTTCAATTTTTTAAAATGGCTACACAAAACTTCACCAATTTTGATGTCTCTTTTTAAATGCACGCTGATATGACAGCTGTCACATACAATCTAACAGAATTGTTTCAAATGAAGTTAAAGACAACTAAGTGCTACTAGAGCCATCTTACGGAAAAAACCGAACAAACCTTTTGGCCAACCCAATAGAAATCCAAAGCATAGTCTGTAAAGTGAACTTTTTCAAGTGACTTAAAAGAAAAAGTCACAGTCCCAATTTGAGGTGAAATACACCCTGGACACAGAGAGGTTACTCTAATAAGAGCATATTATGATTATCTGGTCCAGAGTCTTTACTGATGTTGCCTTGTCATTACAGAAGTTGTTTTTTTCCTATTCAGTATGGCATAATATAATCCCCCAATACTTAGAACTTAAAAAATGTTTTCCCTAAAGCAGCAGGGGTGATTATCATGAATGACCAGTAAATTTGTCAGCATTAACACACCAAAGTAACTTGCATCAATCTACATGAGACTTGTCAGAAGGCTGGAAGGGCATTGCTGACACACAGGCTGTCAGCGCTGGAGCAGGGCTGCTTGGGTGTGTGCTGTGTTTTGTTTTCCATTCTGCCATTGCAAGAATATTATGGGTAATTTAATATTTTCTAAAATATTGAAAATCCTTTTAATTGAATAAATTTACTGAAAAGCTTCATAGATTTAAATGGTCTTATGAGTCATTTACTAGGAAAGATTGATTTCTTTAAGAGGATCCAGCTGTAACTCGCCTGGAGCATTGTACAAATTCTTTAGGGGAACTGACGACTTTTTTCTTGTCAGTCTAGTTGAAAATGATGCTCAATAGTTCTATTTATCAGTGGGGAAAACTTGTTTAAACACATTCAGAATGCTGCTCCTGTTTTTACTGAATCTAATCCTTCTGTTTCCCTCATTAAGAACATTTAAATATAAACACAATCAAATTTGTTCTCTGTGAGCTGTTAAAACCCAAGTGTAATACAAAGAGGACCAAAATAGCTCTGCCGTAATTCACATTAGAAACGCAACGCCGTTTACTTATTTATAGGACACAATGATAACACCCAAAGAGATAAAAAAAAAAAAAAAAAAAAAAGAGTGAGGAAGAACCCCATCCACAATAAACCTAATGAAATTGAATTTCATAATCCTAGACTGCAGATTTCTCAGGACAAAGACCAAGTGTTAGCCTTCTGTATAGACTCAGTTCCTGGAAATGAACCTGGGTCCCTGTAGGTACCTATTGAAATTGCAGCGACCACAATAAATAACACCCCCTTCTTCCCTGCCTGAGATACACAGAGGAGTCAGACAACTGGAGACCAAAAAATCAGCTTTATTCAAGATAAAGCTAAATTAGAGGGCATGGCGGCACTGTGAATACAGAGCGGGCTTCTGAATCCTTCACCCTGAATTAGATGGAGTTGGCCCCCCAGTCATAAGCAGCTCTGGCCAACTGGAAGTCCCCCTACAGATGTGAGTCTGTGAGCTCACTGCGTGACCGAACGCCCCAGAAGGCAGGCAGCCTGCGGCCAAGCTGCCTCGGAGCCAAGGACGCGCACCTCCCTTCCCAAACCTGTCAATCAGGTAAGCCACGCCCCCTCTTGGCGGGGGACGGGGGCGGAGAGAAGCTGGAAGCTTCCAAAGGCTTTTCCTTCTGGAAGCAGAGTGGGAATTGTTGCCTTTCTATAGCGACATACACCCGTGGAGGTGAATGCTTAGTAAAATAGAGGGAATGTGGTGTTAAAATGATACCGGCTTCACTAGGGCTAGAATTCTCAACTCTCTTCTTATTGTGGTAACCAGAATATGTGTTAGCAAATACCCCTCCAGATTTCAAATTCACCTCATTCCTTAGATCCATGTTTTAAATCTGCCTTCTATTTAGATTAAATTATGTAATTGTCAGAGGAATTACTTGGTCATACTTTTCTTTCTACCTTTTCATTTTACTTCTGCTCTGTTTCATGACTTAGTATACTCTTTCTGTAACCTGTTGCTGGGGAAACTCAGTAGTTCTAAGCATAGGCAGCTATTTGAATCAGGACAGTGCTCCTTAATGACCTTAACAGACTAGAAAGAAAACTCCTTGTTATACTGCTTTCTGTTTTGGGTTTTAGAATTTCCGGATGTGTGACAATTTTAAACAAACGATCACTCTGATTTGGGATTTCGGGCTTAGATCAAAGTCACCATCGTCAAACACTTAGGGAGAGGTGATGAAACCAGGCAGGGCTCTGTGGTGTAGAATGCAGACACACAGGCATGAGGGTCCCAGGGTGTTTGCAGAGTCGCTCCCCTGAGCTTCCCATCAATAAGGAAGACACCTGGGTGTCGATGCTCTGCAGGTTTCTCCCACACACTGTGGTCTTTGATTTTCACAGGGTTCCTTTTGTATCATCTTAGCCCTGGGTTCAGATCAGGGTTGACTGCTCAAAACTGAGCTTCTCAAATTACAAAAAACAGTAAGACCTCCTCTCCGAGTTTAAAAGGCACTTTGTAAAAAATAGAGGGGAAGAATGTAAAACTCCAGACGTGGACTTTTAAATCTGGGGGAGACTTTGGAGATCATCAAATCTACCAGCCCTCCAACCCACTTCCTCTTTTTATGACATGGGGAAACAGAAGAAATCAAGTTTAGGAACTTGAACAAAATTGCAAAGCTCATCAGTGGCCAGGTCAGGGCTAGAACTCAGTTTTTCGGATCCTCCATCCATCTTTATTCATCTCTGCTTCTCAACTGTTGGAAACTTTAAGGAAGAATATCCAAGAGTCAAGAGAAGAAGGCAGTGTGACTGCTACCTCGTTACCTGTAGCTGTGTTTACTGCTCATTTGCTTATTTCACTAAGGTCAGCAATAAGTTGTAGATTGCACGTTCTGGCCCAAAGCATGACTGTCTCTTGGTCCCCATAATTTTCCAGCCTTCATTTCTCTTCACAATACACTTTATACTATAGTCACCGTACTAAGGGTCCAACCCCATCGGCCAGATCACAGCTCAAATCTGGGAAATCCAGGTAAGAATTGATCCATGAGTTGGCTTCCTTGCTTGAATGGACCCAGAATGTAAATCATTAAATTAGCCTTGACTGTTTAAGATTTATTTGTTTTGGGTGTTGTTTTGGGGGTCCTGGGGATTCCAGTGGAATGACAGGAAAGCTTTTGGCATTAAATTTCAAAGTGTGAAAGTGAAAAGGTCAACACCAGGGTGAGAAGGGGCAGGAGGGCCCCCAGGGAGGAAGAGACAAAGGCACCCCTTCCAGCCACATAGGCTGACACACACACACACACACACACACACACACACACACACACACACATACACACGTGCCCCAGCTCGAGCAGTCAACCTAACGGGCACCCATGTTTGGAATCTGTGTCTGCAAAGGCGTGGAGGCTGTCCCAATCGGGTCTTCCCGGTTTCTGAAAAGGCCATCAGCAATTTCCATCACAGCTAAGAACCGGACACCTGGGGCAGCCACAGGGCCAGCTTGCGGGGAAAGGAGGGCAGGAAAGGCCAAAGATGCTGACAAGAAATTCATGACAGCCCCAGAGGGGGAAAAAGGGAAAACGCACCCAAAGAGGCCCAGGAAGGAAGACTTGGCCAGGTGGCACCACTTCAGTTTAATTAGACAAAGGCAGGAGGAGGGGCCGAGGTCTGAAAGAAGAGACACCTGGGGAGCCAAGGGGTCGGGGGCAAAGGTTGAGAAAAACAAGCCACCTGGGACCCTGATAGAAACACTCTCCACTGGGATGAGGTGTAAAGGAGGCAAGTCAAGGAGCCTGGCAGAAACCAGAGTGCAGAAATGGAGGCCGCGGAGGGGCGGGGGCTGCCCATTAGGCAGAACAGGCCAAAGGAACTAGGAGTGGCAGGGACGTTACCAAGAGAACGTCCTCACCTGGTAACAATAAGGGATAAATGTCAAATCAGGAGGATGGCACAAAGAAGCCTAACCTAAAAAAGTCTTTTTTCTTCTTTTATTTTTTTTGTTTTGCTATAACTGTTTACAAACAGTGTGATTTTTTTAAATTGAAGTATAGTTGATTTACAATGTTGTGTTAATTTCACAGCAAAATGACTTAGTTTTATATATACACATTCTTTTTTATACTTTTTTCCATTACGGTTTATCACAGGGTATATTGAATACAGTTCCCTGTGCTATGCAGTAGGACTTGTTGTTTACCCATTCTATATATATAATAGTTTGCATCTGCTACCCCCAAGCTCCCACTCCATCCCTCCCCAACCTGTCCTCCCCCTTGGCAACCACTAGTCTGTTCTCTGTGAGTCTGTTTCTTGAACGGTATGATTTTATGAGTCAAATTAGATTTTTTTCTCTCCACTTTTTTCATTTAAAAATTTCAAACTTTCTTAGAAGAGTTGAAGGAAAAATACAGTTTACACCCATATATCCTTCATCTAGATTTACAAATTGTCAACATTTTGTTAACATTTGCTGTAGCTTTCTAGCTGTAACCTTTCCCCCGAGCCATTTGAAAACAAGTTGCAAACACCAAAATGCTTCATTTCTAAATATTTTAACATGCATTTCCTAATAATAAGGCCATAACCATCACATACCTGGGAAAATTAATATTAATTTTATTTAATAATATATAGTTCATATTTAATTTTCTCAATTGTCCCCCAAATATCTTTTTCTGGCCTCTTGTTCCTAATCCAGAATCTAATATTTGGGCAATAATATTGACCAATACATTTGGTTGTATCTCAGGAAACTATTTTAATTTGTAGCAACCTTTTTTTGTTGTTGTCTATTGTTTTTCATGGCACTGAGGTTTTATAAGGTAACTGACTAGAATAAACTAGGTTCTAGATTTGTCTGATTGCTTTCTCACGATTAGATTCAAATTAATTTATCTTTGGCAAGAATACTATGCAGGAGATACTGTCTTTCCTAGAAGGAAAACATACCTTAAAGGTTTCATCTCACCTACAGGACAGAAGAGGTTCTAGTCAGAGTAGCATTAAACCTGTTCTTTTCTTTACAATTTACACTGATGTCATGGTTTCTCCAAAAAAAGATTTTCAATAAATACCTTGGTCATAAGCAGATCATTAAAATAGTTATCAAAAAGCCAGTTATGAATTGAACACTGATTTTGATGCTAAGATTCTAGGCAAAGAAAGCAATGTGGTAAAGAAAGTCAATTCTAGAACTTCACTGTCCAACTCCTATAGAAAATTACAAAAGAAATTCCTGGGCTGAATTCTACCAGAAATGTATCATAAGAAACATGATGGGCAGCACCTTCCACTGTGGTTCTCCAGCAGAAGCAGCATCAATCTTCATGGAGAGCCTGGGTCATGGGGATTCTGTTTTCTAACGGGAAGGGCCCCACGTGTTCTGGATGCCAGATGTGTGAGTGGGAAAGCTGGCGGTTTTGCAAATGGAGGAGCCTGGCTCGTCTTCTTGACCACATGGTGAACCACTCACCTCAGCAGGGCAGTGGTTTACCTGAGGCTCTGATACAGACCCCCAAATCATATAAGGGTGGCTGAAGTCTAAAATCAGGCTAAAAGTCAAATATTCCTAAATTAATCAAAAGATGTGTCTTATTTAATTCTGAAAATGGCACAAGAACATGATGAAAGACTAAAACAAACCAAAAGGAATTTATGAGAAACTATTTGTCTCCTCTGCAAACCCAGCATATTCTTCAGAAATAACCACCATCTCAGTATTCTTCCAGCAATGTTCCTACAAATGCATACATACCCATACGCATTTTAAAATGCAAATTACTGGGGCTTCCCTGGTGGCGCAGTGGTTGGGAATCTGCCTGCCAATGCAGGCGACACGGGTTCGAGCCCTGGTCTGGGAGGATCCCACGTGCCGCGGAGCAACTGGGCCCGTGAGCCACAACTACTGAGCCTGCGCGTCTGGAGCCTGTGCTCCGCAACAAGAGAGGCCGCGATAGTGAGAGGCCCACGCACCGCGATGAAGAGTGGCCCCCACTTGCTACAACTAGAGAAAGCCCTCGCACAGAAACGAAGACCCAACACAGCCATAAATAAATAAATAAATAAAATTTTAAAAATAAAATAAAATGCAAATTACTAGAGCACTCTATCTGTATTTTTCTGTTGCCTTTTTCTACCCCCTTAACAAAGTAATTGGGTATTTTGGCATACCAGCTTATGCATGGATCTTGTGCTTTTTACTTGCTTCATACTATTCCATTAGACAACATAAAGTGTTTGACTAGAGGCCAATTTCTAGTATTTTGTTACTATCAACAGTGTTGCAGTCAACATCCTGACAAATACATGTTTGTATACACTTTCCAGAATATTTGTAAGATAAATTCCTGGAATAAAATCGCTGGATCAAAAGGGATGCACATTTAAGATATTCATAGATATTATAAAATTGCCCTCCAAAGAACTTGCTTCAAGTTACACCCCAAATGACCTAGTATCCGTGTCCCCTTTTGCTGGCAAGCCTGTGCTTTAACACAGCTGAGCAACCTGATAGGTAAAACATGGCATCTTCTTTGTCTATTCTAATTTGCAGATGTTCATAAGGCTATTTGGATTTTTCTTCTGTCTACCTTCTGAGTATTTTCCTAGTGGTCTTTTTCTTATGGGTATATGAGGGCTTTTTATATTATAGAGAAATCAGACCTTGTCTGTCATTTGTGCTGCTATCTATTCCCCTTTTTGCCATTTGCCTTTTGATTTTGTTTATTGGATTTTTGGGTGGTGTTCAAATGTTTTAAAAGTTGTCTGTGGTCAAATATATCTATCTTTTCCTTTATAGCTTTAGGTTTCGTGACTTGAATAGAGAGGTCTTCTCTGCTGTAAACCAAACAAAACAGAACAAAACTCCCACATTGTTTTGATACATCTCATATTTTATGTTTAAAATTTTAATCCATATAGAATTAATTTCAGTATAAAGAGTGAGGTGTGGATTTGAACTTGTATATTTTTCCAAATGGAATTCAGTTGCCTTAAGTCTATTTATTGACTGACCCACCTCTTCCCCATTGCTTTGATGTTTGTTTTTCGTCTTTTGAAGGTAATTACTCTCAATTAAAAAGCTAAATCAGACTCATTAGATCCTGGGTATGAAAAATTTTCAGTTAGTTTATTTGATTTAGAAGCTACTGGCAAAAAACATCCTTTTAAATACAATTCTAAATCCATTCAGCAGCTGGTACTTATTTTTCTCCAAACCAAAAACTCACGTGTCATAAATGTTGATGAAGTTTTCTTAAATACAATTTACTTTCATTCATCTTTCATTTCTCAGTGATACGGCTGCAACCCAAGTGGTGAATGAAAATGAGTTCTCTGCAATGCAGAAAAGGATAACATAGACCATTTGCATCATTACCTTTAATTATCCAAGAAGTGTCCCTATACTGGAGATAATTCTGTGGTTTTTTTGTTTGTTCCAATCTTGCTTGGAACACCTCTCAGGTTTCAACTATATTTTTTAAAAAAATTAAACTCATGGGTTAACAAAGAGAATCATGGAAAAATTGCATATGAGCTCATCATTAGTTCTTCATGCTACCAGATACATCTACCATTACCTCATTGTCTAGGATCAGTATTTGTCAGATGACATGAAGTTCTACCCTCACAAGAAGGTAACACTCAAGTGCAATCAGTTGGTGCTGCTATGATTAACTTGAGAGTACTTTACTGGTTACTTCAACTTGAATAGGCCTTAAAAGATTCAAAAATGCTCCTTAAAAAATGGGGCAGGGCATGGACTTCATGAACACTTGGTAGACATCACTGATGGATCAGGGCCCTGTTTCCGTTTGTCCATCTTGCTCAACTCTATCAGTAGCATTTAGAACAGTGCTTTGCACATAGCATGTATTCAGTTTGTTGAGTTGAAGGATGGAAAGAAG
This sequence comes from Balaenoptera borealis, assembly GCF_965194805.1. Lineage (NCBI taxonomy): Eukaryota > Metazoa > Chordata > Mammalia > Artiodactyla > Balaenopteridae > Balaenoptera > Balaenoptera borealis. Next base: position 106,000,866 of record NC_138874.1, read on the forward strand.
GATGGATCAATGGGGTGGCTGGGAGAGCCCAGAGGAGGCTTCACCAACTTCCTTGACACAGCAGCTGTTGATTGAGCAGTTAAACACTCAAGATGAAATCTATTTACAGCGCTGCACTAAGGCTTTATTCTGGACTCATTTTTCCTGACTATTCAACGAAAGACATGTATATTAGAGAAAGCACTTCAATTAGAAAAGCCTATCTTGCTTGGTGTTCTTATCGAAATGATTTATTTATTTTTGTATCATGATATAATCAAGAAAACTGTTTTTATATCTAAACTTTCCATAAGACTCCTAAACAAAAGTGGATCAATGTATTCTCTGTTTTCAATTAGGGACCACTCAAGGTTTCTTTCTTTCTCATTAATGACAAATATAAGCCAAATTAGAATGAGAACTCCTCCCTTCATCAAGGACAATGGAAAGTGTTTTTATAATAGCCATGGTTGCAATATTTTAAAGTACAGATAATTAAAATCTCAGCATGCTGCCAACCAAATCACATACAACGAAAAAGTACAACCTTCTTACACCATATTTCAAAGCACCAGCCACTGAAGTCCTCCCCCCTCTCCATCCTCTAACAGGCATTTACTGAGGACCTGGAATGTGACACGTGAACTCTAAATGGGAGGGCAGCAAAGGTGACCAGCTAGCTGGTTCTGTTGGGCTTGCATACAAATGAGCAGGGCGTGTAGACAAGTGAACAAACATGAAGAGTTGCAGGTGACCAGCCCCCACTAAAGTAAAGGAAGGAGTGAAGTTGACTAAGCATGCTTCTTAAACTCTGGTAGACGGCCTATAATTTAAGACGAACATTTATTTCTGCCTGTTCCCAGTTTACACTGCCAAGGTTTTGGTAGCAATCATGTCTCCTCTAGATCCAACTTCCACTGCTTGTTAAAAACCTTTATTTTTATTCATTTCAAAGGGGCTGGCTCCCTTAGAAGATAACATCACTGTTGATAACAGATGTTCGTAACAATAATATGGATTTTAAGAAAAAATAATCTGATCACTCATTCAACAAATGTTATTGAGTACCAACTAAATACCAGGCACTGCGCTACGCATCGATGTTGGGGATACAATGACTAAAGGCTCAAAGTCTTTGCCAGGAATTCTTTGTATATAGTTTTTAAGTAACTAGTAGACTCAAAAACAAGGACAAATAAATGTACAAGACGGTGGTTTGCTGGAGGTCAGCAAAGATCAGTTGGGGCACTTTGCACGCAGTGGAATGAGAAGGATTGGAAGAAACGCCAAATAAAAAATTTATTCATACGATGCCCCATCCCACAGAAGAGCTGAGGTGATTTACAAACATACATACAATTCAAAACGATGAAATAAATGAGTCAGGACAAAGAGAAATATGGGTATAAAAATAATAAAGGTAGGAGTAAGTTTACTATGCATACTGAAATGCATTCAGCTACTAGAGAGTGCCGAACACTACTGACTGCCAAATGGAAGAGAAACTTAGGTGAAGCTTGTTCAACTGGTTGATTCCCTCCACAGATAGGAAGAACTCAGCACAAAGACAACTGAAAGGCACTTATAAAATGATTGGCCACTCTGTGGAAATCAACAGAAGGAACAGTCCCAAATTATTTTAGGTGGATAATGATAAATACCTAGGGTGTCTGTGATGAAAAGAGTAAGGATCAGACAAAAGGCTGAAATAATATGCTAATATCCCCAAATAGTGAGTTCTATGCAATAGTCAATCAGAAATTAAGATGTGGTACATAGCTGTGGTCTTATTAAGGCTTTTGACAGATGTGCCTTTGGGGTTTGAGGTCCACCCAATGAGTGAGGTTACTCCTGCTATTGTGAGATCAAAAGGTTAACAATCACTAAACAAAGAGAAGGTTTGATTCCGAGGACATCTGGTTTAGGCATCAGAACACAAGAGTTGAAAGCAGTTAGAGAAGGCACCGCTAAAGGGTGAGTACCAGGCTTAAGACTTACCGTTGGCCAGACGTTCCCGTGGCCTGGTGGGAACTAAATTTTGTCCCACGTATATACCATTCTGGCCCATTCTTAGAGGCAGGAGGCATCATGACAGGTGTCTAGCCTACAAGCTCATCAGGTGGTGTGACCCTTAAGTGACAACAAGCCTCCTGGGAGTGAGCGAGGCTCCTTAGAATCACTCCCAACTAACAGGTGGGTGGACTAATAATCCAGGTGTCTACATGCAGCTGAGTGACTTAGGAAACCTTTCAATCTTTCACAACAAGGTCCCTTGCTCTGGGGAGACCCACCCAGGGCGCCAACCTGCCCCCATCCTCCACCAGTTCAAAGGAAAGAAAGAAATAGCTTCAACCTCCAACAGGATTAAAGTACCCTCCAAGGCCTAGGATTTCGCTGAACCCAGCTCAGTGTTTCCAAGACTACCAAATTCAACCTGATGCTCCCCCCAAATCCGTCCTCCAGGGATGACCCCGAGGCACCCAGGTGTCCTAGTCCCAGCCTCCCTCTTGGGCCCGCTTCACAAAACAGCCTGCTTATCCTGGTTCCCATGCAGCTGCCGCCGTTACTCTGCAGTAACTTCTCACACTTAATGAGGGATGTTCAGAAGGACAATTCTAAGCAGTACTAATGCCAATATTTTTATTTACGATCTATTCACTTAAAGTCAAAGTGACATCTTAAGGCCACTCAGCAGAGCAATTTGCCCAGGATAAGAAAAGAGCTTCAGTTTTGGAAAGACTTCCTGCTAGATTTCAGACCACATTTTTTTTTTTAAATTAGAATGCAAGGATTGTCTTCACAAACTCTTCCTGAATATTTCATGTGTTTTCTGCTTTATTTGCTGTACATATCTTCACAGTGTGCATATTATTCAAGTATTCCTAACAGATGGTCTCAAGTGCTACATATTATATAGCATTAAGTGAATAGCTTGGTAAAAAAATGAGTCAAGGATTAAAATATTTTATAGCTTATAAGTCATGAAAGATGTTCAGTAACAGTATATTAATAAAAAATCTTTAAATGTAAACATAAAAACACTAAATACTGCTATTGGATCAGTCAACTGTTTATGACAAATGACTTATTTCTTAAAAGTGCTTGTCCTATATGGTTTCAGATTATAACCTAAATTAATCTGAGGTTGGCAACTAGTTTTCCTGTGAGCCTGGCCCACTGCCGCCTTCCCCACCCAATTCCCCAGGCTTTTCCTGCCATTTCCCCCTCATTAATGCCTCCTTCATAACTAGGAAAGGAAATGAAATTCATAAGCCAATGTTGTTACTCTTTGTCTAACTTTAGTAAAATTTTGCTGAAAGAGGCTGAAAGCACAGGGTCAAGTTGAGGATTCAGAATCAGCCGTGATTTTAATGACCTGTGCTCTCTAGTTCCCTTTCTGCGAGAGGCTAATCTAATGTTTGGCACTGAAGTTTCCACTGAGGGTTTGAGAGTGATGATTGAAACAAACAAGACAAGAAAACCCAACAACTTTTGCCAGTGTTCAGATGTCTCTGAATCCATGTTACACTGTTAATGTTCTAGCCATTTTTCCACCGAGGAATAAAAACCAATAAAATACTCTGCTATCGGATGTTCCTCCCTCATACCACCCTTATTTTAAATTATGTTATTTTTAACCTAATGCATAATGGTCTTTTCCTAGTCATCCAGTGTTTCTAGTATCTGATGCAAGATCTAACAAGACTCTTACGTTTCATTCTAGATTTCCCTAGAAACGAGAACTCGACTCAGTTTTGATTGTGAAAATAATGTAAGATTTTTATGAACTATTTGACAAAATGATTGTAACTAGCAAAGTTACAAAGTGCCTGTTAAACAGAACCTCTCACTTCAAGTCACAAGTTGGCTTCACTTGTTATATTAAGGTTCATTGCCCAATTTCACACATACATTCAAAAACTTTATTCTACCGCATTCCATATGTGGCTGCATTTTCTGTTTCCTTTCTACACTAATATCTTTTACCTCAGTTTTCAAGGCCTCTGTGAGGCTGAGAAAGACGCCCTCCTTAATCAAGCTTGGCCACCACATCAGAACAAAGGAAGACATTCTGGTAGTTTCGCATTAAGGCCCATGTGCATTTTTGCCTTCCCCATCACAACAGCAAATCTTACTGCACAAACAAAACATCATATCAAAGAATCAACGGTATTAACTATGTATCTACTCTGCATAACGCATTGTGCATTATCTTACAAGCATTCTATCTATATGAAGTTTCATCAGACTTAAGTTTCTTTAAAACACAAAATATTCATTTTATCAAAAAACTAAAAAAACAGGTTCATAAATAAATTCAGGACTGGCAAGGAAAATTACATTAAGTTAAAAAAAAATTCTCTAAAGTACATTAAACTAAGAACAAAGGGGGGGTGGGTCTCTATCTCAATGGTAGTCAGATTTGAATGTGCATTTGAAACACCGGGAGGGCTGGTTAATAGAGCTCTCTGGGTCCAACCCCCAGAGGTTCTAATGCAGTAGGTCTGGAGTAGGGCCTGAGAGTTTGCATTCATTCTCCCAAGTTCCCAGGTGATACTGCCATTGCTGCTCTGGGGACAACACTTTGACAACCAGTGATCTAACCATCCAGCTTTCCTGATCTGGCTGGCGTCCAAAAGTACAGTAGACTTTTAAATGGTGGATGTACAAAATCAAAGAAACTACGGAATCCATGACCATTATATTTCAATTGAAATATGTATTTTATACCCTAAAAACACACACACACACACACACACACACACACCACCACATTGACTTTAGATGACTGGAAGTTGTCACATACCATACGTGATGTGACCTTAACACAGGACAGTATTAAGTGCTAAACTGATCTTTGGGACACTAATAGTTTTTATACAGTTTTTTACCAAAAGGCAAGACCGTCATAAATAAGATACTGAAAAATCATAATTACCACAAAAGGGTATGTATCAGATACTAGATAACATTCTAAAAGGCTCTAAACACCAGAGCGGTGGCCCTCGGGCTGTAACTCAGATTCACTGTGCTGTTCTCCCTCTGAAAAGCATCTACACTGCCAGGCTCAGGTGCAGGCCTACCCGGGAAAGGCTTTTTCTTTACTGCTGTCAGAACATTTCAAACGAGCTCTACCCTCGTAACAGATTTTTACATGCACAATACAGTATCGTTAACTGTAGGCACCATGTTGCACAGCAGACCTCTAGAACTTATTCATCTTACATAACTGAAACTCTAGAGTCACTGAATACTTACTCCCTATCCTCTCCCCCCTCCCTCCCAGGAGTCTTGAGCTGTAATTCCGTCTTACACATCACACATGCCCCGCACACCCCTTGGCCAAGTCAGGTTTTGATTAAACACAAGATCGTCTGTGGGGGAAGTAAACAACTACACTCTGCACTGTTCTGATGATGATGACGATGATGGTACATGAGAAACACTGACTAAGGAAAAGACTGCGCACTAGTGGCCTGCGGTTTTGTGGGTTTTTTGTTTGTTTGTTTTTTTAAAGAATCAGTTGCTAACACGTGGAAATCATATTTCACATAAAATCTATATTTTCAGTCTCTGAGATGATCGGGTTTAGCAACCCTGGCCTCGCTTTCATTTCCATCTGGCCTTTCTGAGAGAGGCACGGCATTAGAACAAACCTATGTGGAAAACAGCCACTTTAACAGAATAATAACTCTCTACTCTCAAATTACCTCAAATATCTCTGTCTCAGTAGACTAAGAAAAAATAAACGTGTGTGCTGCAGATAGGCAGAAAGGGGAACAATCCAGCGAAATACCAGGGGAAGTAAAAAGACACAATAAATGGGCCTCTAAAATTGAGGGCAATTAAGGACCAGGAAGGTGTTCTGGCCTGCAGAGAACTCCCTTGTTCCAAGAGTGTATGACTTACCTTCAGGACCACTACGTGTGGATCACGTCTCATCATCTAGAATAATGCAACTGCTTAACACTCTGCCACACCCACACCCACACCCACACCATCGTCCCAGGCCCTTAGATTCCCGCTTCCCTCAGACAGCATCTGGGATGGACAGGCATATACCTGGACTGCAGGCTCAGAGGGCTGGAAGTGGCATGAATTAGTGGTCTCTGCCATGAGCTGGACACTAACAAGTAGTGAGAAATGCCATGGCTTTGCCAACTCTACCCTACTCTTGAGTTCCACAAATAGCTGTTTTGTTAGCTGTCTTCAATTTCCTCTGAAAGCTTGTACAGTCCTTACCGTAGAGGGCTGTTGTGAAGAATAAATGAAATAACACATAAAGAGAAAGCACTCAGCATAGGTCTTAGCCTCTGCATAAATACGCAGATGTAATTTGCTACCAAACAGTAAGTTCTGTCCCTGTGAGGGGACATCTTATACACAAAGGGCTGCTAAACAGTGTCCACGCTAAACCTTACTTCCCAAAACTATTTTCATAGTAAAGTGAGTCTGTAGGTCTTACAGAATACTTGCTGCCATATATCAAATAATAAGAGGCATCCTACTGTATTTTTAAAAGACAAGGAGGGCTCATGTACAAATGAATATTCATGCTGTTTTATCTGTGATAAGAAATTATGACAACCAAATTAAGATTAAACATTTTAATCAACTATAATAAACCAATAATCATATATAAAAATTCTGATTCATGCATCCATCAGATTACATAAATTATACAACTGTCATGTTACATAATGCTTACATACTTTGGAGTTTGTACCTGCAAAAATGTATACAAGTTACTAGAGCATTTTACTAAGTGTAATACTCTTCAGTTATAAATAATGCTTGTATCTTTCAAATACCTGCTAAATATATACATTTCTAGATCTGCAGCATTTTTTTTTGTACCTCAAAATCAAACCACCCCTAAGATCGAAGATTGACAGGCCCAAATGTATCATTTGTTACAGACTTCAATTCCATTGTAAGAGTGTATTTTTTGACATGGAAAATAAATGAAATAAAATGTCAACTCCAGTTTAATGCTTGAAGAGCTTCTATACTTCTTATTAAATACACCAGAAAACCCTTCTTATGCAGATTAATTAGTTAAGATGCTACCTATTGCATATTAAATACCTCTAATGATTGCATCTGGATTATTAAACTTACAAATCTGTGAGAATGGGGGCTTTCAGTGTGTGCTGACAGACCCTTCCAGGTACAATCATGAACCAGCAGCACTGCGATCCTTTCCCTTTTACTTCAAAGAGATCGAGGGAATGAGCATGCTTCATATTTCATTTACACACACACAAGTGACACCAACCATATCTATAAGACATATGGGCACACAGACATCAGAAAGTTTCACCTTGTTTTACAAATCCAAGGTAGGCTGCTTTTCCTAAAAACCTAAGAGGAAAAAAAAGTTCTAGTGTAACAATTTCTAGATATATTAAAGACAGCAATTCTTTTTTTTTTTTTTGAGATTCTCCTTGCTAAAGAATAAGCACCCTTATGGGGGTGGTAGGCAGTGGGGTGTGAGGGTGGAGGAGTTGGTGAAGGATGTGAGGAAAGCAAGTCTGTCACTAGCGAGCTGAGTCTTACTTAGGTTTCCATTCATGAAACCCTTTAAATACAGGCAACATTTTCACAGCCGGAAAATTACAACGAAATCTTCACTTACTGCTAAAAGCAATAGATGTAGTTATGTATAATCTATGGATACTACTACGTTCATGGGAGGATGGCAAAACTAGGCTCAATGCAGAATACAGTAGCAAAAAGCAATACTTAAATATTTTTCGTGAATGGGTGACACATCATTTTATATACAATTCTAAGATTTATTCCCTGGTATTTAATAAATGAACTTGAAGCCTAAGTGGTAGGACAGTCATGTTCAATACTTTGAAGCTGAATTTTAGAACTGGGAGGGGAGCTGGTTGTAAAACTATACTGTTTTAAAAATATTGGCAGAAATATTTTTAATTATGTAACAGAAGTATGTTAGCTTAAGACAGGTTTGAGACTATTATAAACTCTGCAATTTAAAAAAATCCTCTTATTGGTGGAAATATTTTTGAGCATGCCTTTTTTAAGCGTAAAAGCAAAAGTAAACTCTGTCTATAAGTCTATTGTGCTGCACTTTATTTAATGAGTACATATGTTTTATTTCCTTGTCTAAGTTACTAACGAAATATACCATTAGAATACTTAAAAGTTATAGTTTGCAAAAATAAACTAATGTGATCTTTTGGCCTTTTTTTCTACAACGCTAAAAATTAAAACTACTCTATTTGCACTTCTGCCCACGAACACAGGAAACACTGTTATGTTTACTTAGGAACTCATTTTTACTTTTTGTTTTTAGTTCCTTATATTGACCGATTGATTATGAAAATATATATATAGTCAGTTTGATTCCAGGTCACGAGTGAAAGAAAGTTCATAAACATCGGAACAGAACATTTCGGGCAGTGATAAATGCAGATTCAGTTTTCAATACAATTCTTGTCTCAGAATTAAAGATAAAAATACTGATGCAGTTATAACCAAATCATTAACGTATGGATAAGCCTAATCCTTAATAGTTTTTATACAGGCAAAGAATCCTCCTTAAAAATGAATTTCCTCATAAAAAGAACGGCAGTCCCTTAACCATACTTTTTCATGAGCTCTATTTACATAAAACATATCCCCAGTACAACACTGGCATCGTGGTTCATTCTATAACGAGTAAATTTGGCCAAAGCATATTAAAATATCTGCAGATAATGTCATAATACTGCAAACACATGGACTTTAGTACTTTTAAAAGTATAAGAAGAGCCTCAGTTATACTAACAACAGAAAAAAACAAATACTAAGAACTGTGCAACATTTAATAAATGTTAACTAAAAATGGCACCATATTAAAAAGAACTACCAAGACCTCAAATGGGAAAATAAAATTCTATACCAGATTGTGAGGTTTATTACAGAAATTTAGAAGTGGAGGAAAAAGTTGGTGAAAGCTATTTTTCCTTGTCTCCTATTAAAAATTATTTAATTTTTTGTATTTCAGAAGAATTTTCAGAATTTCAAAATTTATGCTCTCATAGAAAAACTGAAGAAACTCAGAAAAATACAAATAATACGGGATTTTAGCTTGTGAATATAAGCCTGGCCAAGTATTATCTGATTCAAAATATTAAACTGAGCAAAACTATTATATGTGCTTTGTATTTAACTCTCAATGAAGTCTTAGTAGAGATAAACATTAGACAGAAATGCATTTGGTAAAAGATTGGGGAATATATGTCTCCATATACAGGTGAATTTTTCATCTTAAATTTCCTTTAGAAAACACAGATTCAGTATTTCATAGTATGTATTTCAGACTTTTAAAGTTAAAAAATCAGCAGATGATTAGTAATATTTTTATATCATTTTCACTTTAAAGACTAATTTTGTACAAATATATAAAGAAAATTCATGAGAGTAGTCAACATTTTTGGGGAGCAGACTTAAAAACAAAGCTGACACAATTTTGTGATATTGATTTATTCTTCCAGGGTGGCTGTAGAATAGTGTAAAATGTCGTGCTAGTAAAGATCTATTCTAAAAACTCACCCCTCCTTTAGTAACTCTTATTTTGGTTCAGAAACCAAATGCAACCATCTGTTCCATTATTTATGCAACTTGAAACCAAGCCTAATTCTTCATTCCTAGAATTTGTTCATTGCTTTGGATTATCAGGCATCAGAATGATCACCTACTTTCCGCCCCCCTCCAAATTATCTTCAGATATAACTCCCTAATATTTTCTTTGCTAGTACTGAATATTTTAAAGACATTCAGAATCTCAACAAATCACGTTTGCTTATCTTCTGCTTATAGCTCAAACAAAACTCAAATATTAAGATAAAAAATTAATTCAAGAAATTCATGCTGTTGCAAAGTTAATGAAGTTTCCTAAAATACATCGTTCTTTAAAAAGGGGCTTTAGATCATTACTTTTGGAAAAAGAGAAAAGATTTGATGCTGGAATAATATATAGTAGCAGCTTATTTTGAAACCAAAGTTCACATAGTTAAGAGTGATTTGAAGCAGCTTCTGTGTAACAAACCATCATAGTAGCAATGATGATTTGTTTTGCATTGATAGAGCACATATATATTTTCAAATTAAGAAATCCTAATTGGTATCCTAATTTTAGAGGCAACCAGTTCTCTTTAAATGTTCTAAAAACACATGTATATATGAGGTATATGCATGTATTTTATATACAAAGATACATGAACAGATTATTCATGTACATATATGTATATAAAATATGAACTTTTTTTTTAGTAGTGTTTATAATGAGCAGTATTCCTGCAGCTTAATCTGTACAAATTGACTTCTGAGAAACCAACCACAGTATCAATTCTGCTTGATGAGAAACTTGTTCCTGAGGAATAAGTCATGTACTTCTGAAGATACTTCTAGGCCTATGGCAGATTAGTGGGCCGGCACCAGCACCTAAGTGAATCCTAAGGAACTGCTTGTTCACGAGAATCTGGCCCATTTTCACTTGAAAGGTTTAAATTATTTAGCTCACTTCAAAGGTCACTCTTGATAGTCCCTGATAATATTTACAGGTGAAACAATTCTTCACAATGAAGGAGAGTATGTAACAAAACCTGATAGTGTGGTCTCTCTCAGTAACAAGCTTTTCTTCTATTTTTTCTCTCTCTTTCTTCCTTTCTTTTTTCCCCAATTATAAATGCAGTACCATTGGCTTATTAACTATTGGAGAATTTGCCAGCTTTCCTGGATGGTTCGTATGGCACTCTGAGAATACTGGGCGTTTCCTCCATTACCCTTACAAGGAGGTTGTCGATGTAGTCCTCCAGCTCCCGGATGTGGGAGTCTTTCCTCCTAAGGAGCTCTTTGTGTTTTACCAGCTCCTGTAGTACCTCCTCGTAGGTCAGACTACGATAGCCTGCAGTGGCATCAAAAGGGTTGCTGTCCTAGAATAGGATAAAGACGGTCACTTTAATAGATAGCACATCAGGGGCAAATTATGAGTTATTCTGAAGTTCAACTGTTTCAAACCCTCATCAAACTTTTCTCTATCCTTGGCTAGAACCAATGTGACAGTTCACAGAATGGCTAGCCAGTTCTGAGGAAGGGACTAAAGCAGATGCACCAAAGCCTTGATCACAACTCTAAATTCTTAAATATAAGAAATTGACCATGTAATTTAAGATTAAGTTAAGAGATAAAATGTTCAATAATAAACATAATTAAAATAGACAAAATCAAAAGATCTGCAAGAATTAACTTTAGGAAATATTAGAAGCTACTGAAAACTATACATTTGGATATTAGTCTAGTCCTCGTGGAATTGCTCCCTCTGAACTATAGTTTAATGTTATGCCTTTGCCTTTTTATTGAAGATGGTAACAAGAAACAGCAATATCAACTCTGCCTCTCCAGTTTGCTATGAAATGTTGATGGCATTCAGAATTAAATCCATGAGCATCCCTTATAAGAAGCTCCATGGGAGTAACTACTCTTTTAACTTATAGGCAAATAGAACCTTTTCTCCTCTGAGTAACTAGTCTATTTTCTCCTCCTAGTACTAATACCTATACAATTTATTTTATTTCCCTTTTTGCCTTGGTTGTCAGGAAACTCAAGAGTTCAACTACAGTCATGCTAACACTTAAGATTAGTATATCTGCATTCTCTCCCATTTCACTTACTTTATTTTGTTTAACCTTATTCTATTGGTGAAAATTCTCTTAACACAAAGGTACAAACATAAACCAAAAAAAAGGCATTGACTCAATTCATTTTCATTACAAAGCATTCTAATATTAAAAGAAAAATATTTCTCAGAAATTTAATCAAAAAGGCACTGTAACATCATCTATTTAAAGTGCATATTTAGATGTTTCATTATATAAAATATAATGCCAAAATATAAAGTAGCAATCTTTATGCCTTCTTATATATAGTTCTATCACTACATTCAACAACTTAAAATGGTTTTCATCACTTTCTTTCCAAACATTTCCATTTGGCTTTAAAGAAAATATACTAAAATACTGAGGAAATTGGCCTTGCTCTTAAGGACTAACAGTATCTAATCTATTCAGAGGAGGACGGAGAACGAGGACTGGTGAACGTAGAAAGGTCTTTTTTTTCCTTTTTTGTCATAAGAATTAAATTTGTCTGTATTCATTTTCAGGATCTATTTTAATTTGCTATGCATCCAGGAGTTTTCATCAGTAAAGCCAAAGTGTAACTTTTTATCCCCTCCTCCCCAGGCCCCATGACTCTGCTGCACCAGAGAAACAAGCTAGAGCACAGATACCAATTTGATGTTTGTGTTACCCAAGCACACTCCCTTCTCTAGGATAAAGGCAAAACAATATTCCTGGCTGAAAACTTCTCCAATCCATAGAATCTCTCAGGTTTTGCACAGAAGATATAGCTTGCACTAGGCCTTCAAAGATTTTGCCAGGCAGAAATGCGTAATGGGCATCTCAAGCAGTGGCTCTGCTTGTTCAAAGGAGGAAGCAAGGCTCAAGGCACAGTGGCCAATAAAGGTGATCAGTGGAGTACGGCTGGGAAATAAGGTTCAGGGCAGGGCACAGAGAGAGAGGCTGAAACAGTGGGTTCCAAACAGACCATCAAGGATGTCTGATGCTATCACACTTAGTGTTATGGGAAACAGAAAGCCCACTGAAGGTTTCTAAACAGAGGAAAGATGATTAAAGCTAAGCTTTAGGAAAATGGCAGCAGTGGGTAAGATCATTTAGAGGGACCGCGATTAGTTACAAAGCTATTTAAATAGTAAAGACAAAAGTTAGGACCTCTACTAGATTAACAGAATAGAGAGGATGCTAAAAGGAAGTTTAAAAATGACTTATTTTACCATTAGAAACTGGGTATAGATACAAACAACTTTATGAATTAGATTACCTTGTCCCCCAAAACATTTCAGAATATTGCTTTACGACAACTAAAGGACAATTCTGGAGATATGTGTTGGTTTACTTTTTATTCTCTTCTCTTTCAGATCAATTAACTTTTTGTTAGAATAAATATACACACCTATTTACTAGTTTAATTGGTCATAAGTAGTCTAGAGATACAAAACTTAGATTTTCCTAAACACATTCCTATTGACATTTATTATACTCAGCAGATTTCTGTAGAAAAGATAAGACATACCATAGAGCTAAGTACATTTTAAACATCAATTAAAAATAAGCTAAAGTTTCTTACTTTAACCTAAGTAACTCTGCACAAATTTGAGACAGAAACCCACCTAAGTCTCACTTTCCTTCTCTGATAAATGAGATGTTCTCTAAGGTCCCTTTCAACTCTAACATTTCCTGGTCTGCAAAGAGGTTTTTCAGAACTGCATTCTAAAAAAGTGATTATGTCCAACTAACGTGATTTCATTTTTCTAATACAATATTTACTGAAAAATAGCAGTTCTTGTGAGAACTGCAGGGATTAATGAAATTAAACTAAATGGGATTCATTACCAATTGATTGTTTTACTTTTTTTCTTAATTTAACATAATAATAGCATCAGACTGGGCCTCTCTTAATCAAATTATACATATATGAACTGATTTCTCCAAACTAATTAAGTGATAATATGCAGTTAGAAAATCATTTATATTGTTACATTTAACACTATACCAGTGCTACCACAGAATGCAGTTAAAATAATTTTTTAACATTTCTCTACAGACAATGAGGATGGAAGACATGTCAAAAAATTCTTATTTTGACATAAGGGGTTTAAATTAATGCCATGATACAAATCAATCTAAAATTTAATCTCTCAAAATAATCAATTATTATCCCACAATATTGTTCAACACTTAAGATATAAGCCATAATCTAGAATATACAAATCCATTATTTGGCTTATTTTTCCCCCTCACAACCGTCTAATACTTATGGATAAACAGATTTCTTGGAAATACAGTTCTGAGCTTTTCAATAAATTTTCCATTTGTCCTTTTATGTGAAAAATTTACCCCAAATTTCTGCATCGAGTTTTTATGCAAAAAAACATCTTAGAAACACATGTACTATAAACTATATTCTGGAAAAGAATATAAAATAATTAAAAACAGTTTTATGCTTAGTTCCAGATTTTATCCCATATTTGAAAATCATGTAAACCTTCTAATTTTAGGCATAAGATTCTTAAATTGACTAATATACTCAATAAATACATCTATCCTTCTGTTTGTTGATATAATTCCAAATAAAATAAAGATTAATATTAACTAATACAGTAGGAAATTAAAATATTTTCTAGTTACAAAAATTATTTTGCTTAAAGAGGAAAACTCTCAGGCAAATATAAAAATGAATTATTTTTTCAAAAGATCCTTTTAATACTATTCTTGGAAAAACTAAAATTGAGAAATCTCCAAACTGGTAAAGACTCAAATAACCTAACATGGGACTCCTAAGTACTCAATAGTTTTTCCTCTAGCACTTGATATAGATGGCACATATGTTTTTAAGATGTCTTCTTATATTGAAATTTAATGTAAATTTTTCTTCTCTCTTCCCCTTTCATAACCAATCCTTTTTCATTCCTACCCAAACTCTGTTAAAAATTTCCATATGCAGATATAAGAAAATAAGAGTTGGGTGAGTGAACAGAATTATTACATTAAGTTGTCTAACTGGAATTTTAAATAACAGTTGTGCAAAATACTTTGAGAATTACTAGTGATCTATTTTTACTTTACTCACAGTCTAGCCTTTTAAACTAGGAAATGTGTATTTTTTACAATATTTAAATTTCAACAAAAGCAAATTATCAAGACTCAAAATAACTGAAGATTTAAAGAAAGGTTGTCCTGGTAACCAAATATTGGTGGGGTACTAACTGACATCCAAGGCAACTAGAGGAGAGAGAGAGAGATAAGATGAAGGCTTGGCATTCTCTGATCATCTCATTATTGTTCTAATGAGGAACTTTGCTCTGGGAATATCATCTCAGCTACTTTCACATCTTTTGTGCTACTCCCTTCATCTCCCTTTCAGTTCTTAATTAGGCCTTAAAGAGCTCACGCTGCCCTTTCAACTGGCTACTGCTCCTGTTTAAACACTGCTTTCACAGACAGGTGTTGGCACTAGCATATAAGACATACAAACTTAATTACAAAATACTATGTTCAGAAGGGGAAAAAAATATAACTTGGTGGACAGCTATTATTGAAGAACTTAACGTAAATTACTTCAAACATCTTATAATCTTCAACATAAAACTTGTTCAAATACTGTTTTTCAATAGCGATCAGTATGAGGATGAGCTTTCTCCTCTTAATTGTATCTTGCAGTAAATTAACAACACCTAGTAATCCTTTAACTGTCATTTAGAATAGTTAGTATTCCAGAGAAAAATAATCACACATCAAGGATTCTTTTATCACCTTTAAATCCCTTAACTAAAACAATTTTCACATTTTATTTCTTTAAAGAATTCTAAGGATGCTTTTACAGCAATAAATTACAAGATTTGGAAAAGTACATTTACAAGCACATAGAAATTGTAATTAAGGTTACTTAATAAACAATAGCTGCACATTAAATCGATTTTTTGATGTCGCATTTTGTTTGAGATTAAGTAACCGCCTGATAGAATTCATTTTACTATCTGATCAAAGGCTGACTTCATATATTCTGACGTTTCTCGCCAGTCTGCCATAATATAAAGACTTGAGTATTTATGAAACATCAAAACGTACACACCACGTACATTAAAACAGCAAAAACACAGTACAAAGTCCTCTGCCTCTTAATGTTTTCTACCATTTTGAAGACAAACGACTGCATTTAGAACGGTTTACACAACACCATGGTTTCTTCTCAGCCTATCACACCACAGAAGACTGTGATATGTTATTGCTTTGAAAAATTCTTATTATACATCTGGATCACACACATTAAGGACAGATGGTTCAAACAGCAACCACCAGCCTCTTGGAATAAAGGCTCTATTTCTGTTATTCAGTGAGAATTTAGTTTCCTACCAAGACATGTGACCATATTTTTGTAAAGCAACTTATTCTCTCTAGGCTTAGTATAGTATTTAGAATAGACTGAAGATGTACTGAAACTCGGAACAGAGGTCGAAAACCGGACTTCAAATAACAATGAAATGAAGTTAAGATATCTGAATAATCCTTGCAAAATATGTGAGTTAATTTAGCTGGTCGCTACAAAGCCTGTTAATATATTTGGTTTTGTTCTGACTTGGAAGGTAAGTGTCCTAAAGGATCTTTCACACACACTCCTGGTTAGATGGGTCTCTGGCCAGGAAGCTCTTCCTACTGTTAAATGTTCACAAGCAGGTTTATTCTCCCCTCAACATGATTTACAACAACAGTAACAAAATGCTAGCTTTCTCCACATGCTCTTATTTCACAACTATAATGTTGACCTGACATACAGCTTTCATATCGATTTTTAAACAGTCTGCAAACAAAATCTGTATATTCTGAATTGGCTTCAATTATAACTATAATGTTTGCGTACACTTCCATAGATCATACATAAGTCACACCCTATGGTATATTAAAGATAAAGTTTGAATTTTGCTTTTTTTCTTTCTCCCTAAATCATCACACTAAGCTATAATCTGTGGGTAACTGAAGGATTCAAGGAGACAGAGGCCATTTTAGAAATGTGCCCCAGACAGAAAGACAGCTTATGGCTTGGTTTTTGGTAATTCTCTAACCCCCTCTGCAACTTACCGGGATTTTCCTGAGGTCTTCATTACTCGTCGGATTCATATGAAAACTGAGCAATAAAAGACAAACATAAATGTTAAAAGCGTATCATAGTACACGTGGGAGGAAACATAAAAACAGAACATTTTAACCAACATTGCAATAACAATTTCTAAACTCCTATATTACCTGAGTGAAATTTAATCCAGGATGTAAAAGAAAAACAATATTTACTAAACAATCTAAAGCAGCTACAATTTTCAACTTTGAAGGAAAACCCTTCAGTATTATTAGAACTGAAGAACTGTACCTCTAACATGTAGTTTCTAAACATCTTTAAATATAAGCGATTTTACCTAGTGAGATATTTTATAAAATTAAATTCTATAATGTTATTATTCATTTTATATACACACACCCACTTACCTTAGGCCTTCTGATATAAAACTATAGAGACTTAAATAAATTTAGGTTAGGAAGACTGTAGACTAAAAGAGTTGAAGCAATCTTTTAAAACAATTATTTCTATAGGTATTAGAAAAATTAACCTTTAAATGTTATCCTATCAAGGAGAATGAATTCGGAGCTGTGTGAACCATTTCTGTCATTAATGAATTTGTAAGTAGCTGGTCTTCAAAATTTAAATACCCAAATGGACCAAAACAAAATGGATTTCTTGCATGCACACAGGACGAAAACATCACAGCTGAATGCTATAATCGTTTTCTTCTTTGAAACATGTCCATTAGGAAGGCGACTGGAACCAAAAAGAAGCTAAACTTCAAAGCCATCTGGTGAGTAAATATTTCATCGTTGCTATTCAAGTTTAATTTTTACCCGGCACTTAAGAGTATTAGCCATTAGAACCTCTACAAAGCATTACTGTCCTAGGAACCTTTTTATTCCAAAAAAAAAGACTTAACTGTAAAATATATTTTTTCATTATCTGTGCTTTATCAGCCAAATAACTGGAATCCTTTGAAGAAATTCACTTTTAAAACTTTTGACTGTATGCACAAAAAGTCTGGACACTGAGAAGTACCTATTATTACAAGTACATATCCCAGCTGTAAACCTACAGGGCATGCAGGCATGTACAACCACCTCAAGAGAATTTCTCACATATCCAAGGTTTCATTTGTTATGACTAAGATTTGTAGTACTAGCTTCCAGAACCGGTTGCTGACCTTCTCTACCTAGAACTCCTGTGGATAAATTTGGTACTTCAGTAGAGCTGGGTGACACGGTAGGGAAGATTGAAACATGTTTTAAATACCTACGATGCACCATTTACAGGCCGACTCGGCTGACACATTTTCTCATTCCCTGTACCTCACCGTCTTCATGGTGTTCTGTATGGTCCCAGACTAGAGTCACTGTACCGGCAAAGTCTCAAAAGCCTGACAGAAAAGTGGCTTAAAAGAAAACAAATACAAACCCAAAATACATTATCCTGTGGTACCCCTAGGCCTAGAGTGCCGGGGGAGCAGCTGATAACACGCACGGTTCCCAGCCTCCCTGATTTTCAGTCCAAGGAGGTCAACATCAGGTACCAGTGGGACTAATCTCTCCTTGCCCCGTGATCTCACAGCACGTTGCTCTCTAATAGGTCAAGAAACGCATTCTGCTGCATCTCTCTCCATCCGACTGTGACATTCTCGAGGACAAACTGATTTACATTCAGTGTAACGGCACACTGTACTGGTTACAGGCAGAGAAGTGCTTGAGGGCCCTGGAACCAGGTGGTGTGAACTCAAATCCTGGTTCTGCCCTCTACTTACTTGCCTTTGAGTGTGTCTGGGTTCCTTCCTCTGTAAAATGGGGATGGTAACAGGATCTACCATGTAGGACTACTGGGAAGATTAAATGAGTTGACCACATGTAAAGCACTCAGCACAGTGGTTAACGGACAGAACATGTTCAGTAAATTATTTTATTTAATAAACATCTGCATAGCACTTAGAAAGTGCCAGATACTGTGCTAAGCACTTTACCAAAATTAACTCATTTAATCTTCACAACCCTTAAGGTAGGTATGATCTTCATTTTCAAAAGAAGGAAATGAATCACAGAGAGGTTAGGTAGCTTGTGTGAGGTCGTCCAGTGGGTGAGTGTTGGAGGTGACACAGTCCTAGCCCTGTGTTCTGCTCACAGATCTACCTAGTGAGCACAGGCCGCACTGCTGAAGCCCTGCACACACAGGACACGCGGATTAATCCGATGTTTTGAGTAAGCACACAGGAGAGGTGCCCTTGTAGGGCGAGAGCACTCCTGAGAGTTAAATTCTTAGACCACCCAGAGGAAGGAAACGTTCTATCGCAGCATTAGTCAAGGAAGGTCTACTAAGTCAAGGAAAAAGTAGAACTTAAAATGACATGACGGTTAGGTTCGGCAGGCCAGAGAAAGAGGCCTCTGAAGACACATGCTGTCTGGGGCTGCCGGACAGCGGTGCCACTGCAGGACACGGAGGAGCCTGGCACGCAGGCAGCAGGATGGGAAGGAGCCCTTGAAGGGCTGTCATGCAGAAGACGAGGCTCTTAGAGCGGGTCCATAGAGCAATAGGCCATTTTTGACAAATTTAATCTTTCATAAATGTTATTTAGATGTTTCGTATCTATCCTATCACATCCTTGAAGAGTAAACAGTATTATGACTGTATAAATTTCAATATATGTCTCAGGAAGAAATTATTGAACTGAGAAATAGAAATGCTGGTATTATATTTATTATAATAAGAGTTTTGAAGGAACAGACATTTAGGACAAAAATTTTATCAAAATCACAAACCTAACCGTATGTACTATCCAACGGCTTCAGCCTGTGGGACTAAAGTGAAACTCAGTGACAACCTGCAAAGTGTCTGAGAATTCTCAAGAATGGTCACAACTGTAAGGGAAAGAGGTATGGAGCACAGCGAGCCCCAGCTCTTTGCCATCGTACCTGGGTGTAACCTAAGCTCACCCACACTCTCCAGCAGCCCAGTGCAGCGATCTGAGGCCAGGGCTCTGGTACTGGCCATTGTCTGGAATCGAAAGGCAGAACCCCTCCCCTGTGTTCGGCTTTATACTCACAAACTGACGTGTCAAATACATGACCAACTCAGTCATTCACAGCTGCTTTTTTTGATCTGTCCTTAAGTGGGAAAAAAGAGTTAGCTGAACTGGATGAATTAGCTTGGGGAAAAATGTCTCTATCGAAGTGTGGCACCAATTTGTGCTATCTTTCTTTTTGGACTGCTTCCTCATGTCAGACAAGATACTGAATAACGTAGTCTGCTCAACTGAGTTGCTGACAGGTTAAGGAAAACGGTGTTTTTAATCAGGTATAAAAATAAATTTAGACATGCTCACACTGAAAAAGTCTACACAGATTTAAACTTCAGAATTCAAAAAAATTAATTTTTGAAATCAGAACTGAAAGAGTTTGGTGGCAGCAGAGGATTTTAAAGTAACTTTGAGACTGATAAAAATATTTTTAAATTCATATTTTTAAAAATAGTTTAAACTAATAAAATGCTTTTACCTTAACATTCTGAAGTTTTTAGGTTTAATAAAAGCTTATTTTTTACCTTGTGCTATTTCCAAATTTTAAAGAATTTTTCCTGGTAAACTCTAAATTTTAAAATTAACAGTACTCAAATGTATTTCAAGGAATCATTAGTACCTCTTCAATAACGTCACATTAATTTACTCTGAAGTTAGGATAAATACTGAGTAAGTAAATTGGTGAAACTTGAAACTGTCCTTCAATTTCTGCTATGGACTGGTCTTCCACAGATAAGCCAGAAAAGCAAACCAACATTTATAAAGTGATAAAACTGACCACTAGAGAAATCACTAAAGCATTTGTCAGTGATCAGAGTTTTCTTCTATGTCCTTCCTTTTCTCTTTTTAAAACTCTTTTTGCTCTCTTTTGAAGCAAGAATACCTAAGAAAGGGAAGAGACTATTAACAGTGAAAAAGTCCGTCATGACAAAAAAAAAAAAAAAAAAAAGCCCACAGAAGAAGAAAGATCTTTAAAACTAGCTGCCTTGTCAGTATAAAACAATGCAAACTGTGTAAATTCCTGGCTCTAGGATTTTAAATCTTTCAAGGAGAAGTCACGTACCACCACCTGAAGTTCTTTCCAAGGCATTTAAAAACAACTATTATTACATCTTCCATGTTACCTCTTTCCAAGCCCTGTTACCGCTGGAATTACAAAGCTAAGTCCACTTTGGCCTACAACTTGACTCATTTTGTATTTAATAAGTCAATTCAAGTTATTTGCAAAATTCAGGAGGTGTCCTGCTTGTCTGGGAGGGGGGGCAAAGAGAGGAAAGCGGAGTGGAGGAGTAACTTTCTTAAACACCATTCAATTTCTTATGGTGTATAGGAAATAAGTATAACTTTATCACAGAAGAACTTTGGACATTAATTCTTTTCAAAGGAGAGTATCCTACTGATCTTCTTGTTTAGCTGACAGAGTGGGCTCTGGAGACCTGGAGCTTCACTTTGGTGACACATGTAGTTGAGGGGGAGGGGTGTCAACTGAGAACTATAACATAATACAAAACCTTTAATGAGTCTGAAAAGAGGAAAAGAAAAATACACCATTTACAGCAAAGCAAGGGCAGAGAGTAATGACACTGACCTAGCAACGACTGGTATTACTGGACTTTAACCATGGTACCAAGCACCTTTGGGAGGACTTTGCATGTTAACCCACTTAATCCTTGAACAGTCTTACAATGTGAATTACAGAAGAGGAAACAGGCACAGCAAAGTCAAGAAGCTTGCTCAAGGTAACACAATTACTAAGGGGCAGAGTCAGGATTCACAGACAAGCAGCCAAAGACCACCATCCAAGCCCTTTAGCCATAAACTGCACCTCTCCCACACGGGGGTTCCAACATCCTCAGTCCTACTGGGAGCTCAGAGACAGCTGGATTCAAGGAGGCCAACACAATTTCCTGAGGATTCTTCCAATCAGAATGACTAAGAAAAGTGCAAGACTTAGACAATCTTAAAGAGATAGAACAAAGGCTGAAAAGCAACAGGTATTGAATTTTTTTTCTGTTTGCCCCTCCTGCTCCATTCTGCCCCTCCCTGCACCCCAGAAGGCTGATCTCTGGAAAGGGCATCGCCTGGGTCCCCTTGCCCATTGGCTTCCAGTTGTGCTCTGCCACTGGGAGGCACCTGCAAGAGACTGGAGGACAGAAAGAAGGGGAGACAGGGTATTTATTCCAGCCCCATCCTACCAACCTCTTCAGTCCCCCTGCTGCACGGCAGCTTTACCAGTAGCTTCTGTACAGACAGCCACAGCGGCTCCTTCACACCGAAGCATGGCAGCCCCTTCCAGACACTGCCGGTCCCTAGTGCTCTACTATCCCTTCCTTGGTGTCCTAACCCTGGCCACCCCTCTATAAATGATATCTTCACTCAACTTTCTTCAATTACTCGTTTTGAGTGTGTCATCTGTCTCCTGCTAGGACTTTAACTGATACAAGAATATATAATAAATGCCAAAAACTATTCACTTAATAATTTAAAATAGGCGAGAAACAAAGGAAGCCAAAGAAAAACTGCAGTTTTGAAATGGTATAACCGAAGTGGCTGGGATTTGAATAGTACCACTGCACGTTTATACACTGCCTTACAATTTATAACACGTCTTCACAAACGGAGTTTCTCTCAACTGAGGAACAGCAATCAGTAAGGTGGGATGCGATCACTCACAGTAAGACCTCATACAACTGAAATTCCACCTGATCCACCTCACCTTCCGATTCTCCCACTCCCTCGCCCCATCAGACCTGCTCTGTGGACCCCCGCTGTCATCCCAGTTGTTTCCTAACCTGTTTGCATTTCTTCACCCGGCTCACCAGAGCATACTTATAGCCATTACCCCTCAGATGTTCCACCACTTTTATTTTGCCCATCTCTAATCCCTCCCAGGTCCCTCCCAAGTAACTCCCGCTGTCTTCGTTACTTCACTGCCTCACCTGCTATAACCTGAAACACGTCCCCCGCCACCGATACTCACTGCCAACAAATGACTTTTACTTAAGGTAACAGCCTCATTCTCTTTAATCTCTCAGCTCCCTTTGATGACTGTTCTTTCTGAGACTCTCCCCCTCTGTGATATGTGGTGGCCTAAATTTTCTCCTATGTTTCTGATTACCTGTCTTCTTCCCCGTTTCACCCTAGGTGGGAAACACTAGCTATTTCTTAACGTTCTGTTTTCAAACCTCTTTTTCCACTCTATCTTGGAAATCACTACTTCAACTGCCACCACTATATGGACGGATGACTGCTAAATCTTTAATCTTCAACCACAATCACTTTATCCTTTGCAATACCGCCTTTACACATGTCTGTTTAAAGTCTCAGACTGGATATCTTACCTGCACTTAACTTACCTCGAAGTTCTCCCAAACCAGTCATCATCTTGACGTTTCTATCAGTTCTGTCTGATTTTCTTCCTTCAGGTACAACCAGTCTCCTAGTCACCAACGGTGAAGTCTCAGAGGCACCCTTGACTCCAGCCTCCAGCGTGTAGCCTCATCAACAAGCTGCCAGATTCTCGCCATTCAGCTTCTGGACGTGGGTCTCTCACCGTTTCCTCACTACTCATTCTCACAGCTACCTTTCTGCTCACGAGACCACACGACCACCTGGACTGACAGCCCGGACCACTGTGACAGCCTCCTCGCAGTCTCTGTCACTCCTCCTTTGCCCCATCCAGCCTATGCAACATGGCTGGGTAGGACATTCTAAAGCTGAAGTCTAACCTCATTATTCTTCTGTCAAAAAACTTCTGGCCTCCACCTTCCTCTGGAGCAGTAACAAAATTTCTTCTCCTGGCTTTCAAAGCCTATTGGGCTTGACTATATTTATCTTTCCAAACTTACTGCCCACCATCCAGTACCCAGGTACAACCTATTAAATTGCTCTAAATTTCATATTTTATTTTTAATCAAGAAATAGAAATTTCACCACCTGTTTCAAAGAATTAGGATTAAAAGAGAGTTAAAATGGAATGTTTTGTATGACAAAGTGCTATTCCAATGTCAGATATATGAACCTAGATACAGACCTTACATAAAAATCAACTCAAAATTGATCACAGACCCAAATGTAAAAAGCACAAAACTATAAAACTCCTCGAAGATAACACAGAGAAAATGTAGATGATCTTGGGTATCGTAATAATTTTTTAGATACAACACCAAAGGCAGGATCCACGAAACAAAGAATTTATAAGCTGGACTTCATTAAAATGAAAAATTTCTGCTGTGCGAAAAACACTATTAAATAGAATGAAAAGACAAGCCACAGACTGGGAGAAGATATATGAAAAAGACATATCTGATAAAGGACTGTTACCCAAAATATACAAAGAACTCTTAAAAGTAAACAATAAGAAAAAAAAATCCAATTTAAAAATGGGCCAAAGATCCCAACAGATATAAAGATATACAGATGGCAATAGGCATAAAAAGGTGTTCCACATCATATGCTATCAAGGAAAAGCAAATTAAAACAATGAGATACCACCACACACCTACTGCCATGGCCAAAATCCGCAACACTGACACCACCTAATGCTGACAAAGATATGGAGCAACAGGAACTTGTACCATAGGATCCAGCCATTGCACTCCATGGTATTTACTTAAAGGAGTTGAAATTTATGTCCACACAAAAACCTACACACAAATGTTTATAGAAGCTTTATTCATAACTGCCAAAACTTTCAAGCACCCAAGATGTCCTTCAGTAGGTAAATGGATAAACTAGTACATCCAGACATTGGAATATTATCCAGTGCTTAAAAAAAGAATGAACTCTCAAACCATGAAAAGACATGGAGGAACTTTAAATGCATATTACTTAGTGAAAGAAGCCAATCTGAAAAGGCTACAGACTGTATGATTCCAACTATATGACATTCTGGAAAAGGCAAAAACTACGGAGACAGTAAAAACATCAGTGGTTTCCAAGGGTTTGGGGGGAGGGACCAGTCAATAGGCAGAGCACTAAAGATTTTTAGGGCAGTAGAAATACTCTGTATGATACTATAAAGATGAACACACACCATTATATTAATACATTTGTCAAAAGCCACAGAATATACCACACCAAGAGTGAACCCTAATGTAAACTATGGACTATATGACGTGTCAACATAGGTCCATCAATTTTAGCAAATGTACCACTCTCGTGGGGAATGTTGCTAATGGGAGAGGCTATGTGTGTGCAGGTAAGATGTATATGGGAAATCCCATACCTTTGCTCAATTCTGCTGTGATTTCAAACTGCTCTAAAAATGAATTTTTTTTAAAGTTTGCATTTTGGGTCTCTATCCTAATCCCTGGCCTCCCCACCTCTTTCTACTACAAACTGCTTAAAGGAAGGAATATCTCAATCTTTTCAGTCCTAGCATCTGACATAGTACCTAGGGTATGGCAGATGTTTAGCAAATGTATGCTGAACAAATTAACAGCCAGTGCTTAATAAAAATTGGGCTAATAGCTGACTGAGTAAATCAATAGTAGGTCAATACAGGTTTCAACAACAAGGTATCAAGTCCCCAAAGAGCAGAGGATATCGTTTTTCTGAATAACAAAGATCACTTTTATCTAGACCTGACAGCATATTAATGGAATATTTTTCCATTCTTTTTAAGACAGAAAGAATTACTCTGATACTTAAAACTGCCCATATGAATTGAAATAAGTTTCAAATTGGTGACTTCTAATATAATCCATTCAACTAGCCAGTTTATCCAGTTTACCAACCAGATCTACCAGTTTAGGTATTTGACCACAATACAGATTCAATTGAAAATTTTCTGGTAAATCCTGAAAACATTTATTCCATAGAGGTTCAATGTTAAAGGAGTTTAAAGAAATGTTCTTAATGATTCCTTTTATAAAAGCCCTAAAAAATGAAGTGTCCAAAGAGAGATTCCACTAGTAAACTCAACCTTTAGCACATTTCAATTATGTCTATTACACATGCAAATAGGGCTTAAGAGCCACAGTGCAACTCAATACTGCTTTTTTCCTTTCTGTTTTTTTTTGGGGGGGAGGGGAGGTGAGTGAGTACCAAATCAAATTAATGCTATTATAGATTAAAATACTCCATTATCTCTCCTGGGACTGGGCATGCACACTAATACCGCGATGGCAAAACAGAACCTAACTCATAAATGTCTATGGGGATTAACAGTAATTTACTTATTATTATTCTCACAGGATATCTTTTATGAGATCTTGTAGGCAAGA
The DNA here is from genome assembly GCF_965194805.1 of Balaenoptera borealis. NCBI lineage: Eukaryota > Metazoa > Chordata > Mammalia > Artiodactyla > Balaenopteridae > Balaenoptera > Balaenoptera borealis. Next base: position 106,026,819 of record NC_138874.1, read on the forward strand.
CAATTCGGAAATTGTGGTCAGTGACACCAAAGATCATGGACAGCAAATTCAGACCTAGCTGCTTTTCCATCATGAAATGGTAATGACGATACTGTTGACGAAGTCCTAAAACTTGAAGACTGAAAGATATCCATGAAATTAAGGCATGTTTCATCAAGAATATCACGTTCAATCAAGTTTAACTTACTATTTTCCCCTGGTGAAGAAAATAAATGATTATTTAAAATACAGTCAATCAAACAATTCCCAAATTTCCAAACATAATCTCTATGAATTCCAAGAATTCTCCATTTCTTTAAAACTAAGCTTCTCAAACTTTGTTCTCTTTAGTACCCCTGATCCATGAGAATAAATCGGACAACAAGCATAAAATTGCCTTGACATCTCAAATTTGACTTAAAAATTCAGGTAGATTTTTACGTTTTACTCCCTATCATAATTGTGCTTCTCTTAATAGAAAAAGAATCTTTTCTCCTTTAATCTTTAGGAACCTTGTCACTCTGGGAAATTGTGTTGTGATTATCCTGTTGCTCTGAGTAGACCCTGGTCCACTGTCTGCCATATATCCACTAGAGTCTATTTGAGGGTACAGGAGAGTAGAAAGCAAGTTCTGTTTACTTTGGAAGCCAAACAGTGAAACTGGACAGAAGCGATGAGAACAAGGCACCAGGGCCCTTGACAGGGCCTGACGGAGCACAGGTTCTGTCTGCGATCAAGGCCAACCCAGCATCCTTGATCAGCCTTTTCCCGTGAGGAGAGGTTGAGGACAACCTGGGCAGAGGTAACTCTTCCAGGAAGGTGGGGGGTGAAGCAAGTTGGCCCACAACACCCTTGGCCAAAAGTACCACAAGCTGGCTCTGTACCCAGGACAAAGCCAAGTTCTGGAAAAGAAGCCTTGGTGCCCTCTGGTCACCAGGAAGGTTTCCAATGTTCAAGGACACCCTGCAATGAGGCCCCTGGCCAGAAAGCAACTGCTTCCTTAACCTGTCATCTCTGCAGACTCTTCAAGGAGAGGCACTCAAGGCAACCAGACTTCCTGGGGCCACTCCATTGGGTGACACAAACCCCAAACTCCTGTGTATCCTCCTTGGAAGCAGAGCTGCTGGGGTGACTGGGGGATTTCTGGCCATGCTACATCCTAGGCTGAAAAGCCCAGCCTTAAAACATTCTTGGCAAGTAAGAGCTGGTTTCGCAGGGCTACAAAATTAATAAAACTTTCCTAGAAAAGAATTTAGTGTTTTGTGTAAAGATACACTCTCCAGCCCCCTCCCCAAAACAGATAAGTACAATGATTTTACTGGAAATTGTGCATTATACTATCTCTCAGAACGTTGAGCTCGGAGACTACTCAAGTAGAATCTTATACTCTTGGTTAAAAAACAAAGACAAGGGCTTCCCTGGTGGTGCAGTGGTTGAGAATCCGCCTGCCAATGCAGGGGACACGGGTTCGAGCCCTGGTCTGGGAAGATCCCACATGCCGCGGAGCAACTACGCCCGTGAGCCACAACTACTGAGCCTGTGTGTCTGGAGCCTGTGCTCCATAACAGGAGAGGCTGCGACAGTGAAAGGCCCGCGCACTGCGATGAAGAGTGGCCCCCACTTGCCACAACTAGAGAAAGCCCTCGCACAGAAATGAAGACCCAACACAGCCAAAAATAAATAAATAAATAAATAATTTTTAAAAAAAAACAAACAAACAAAGACAAAAGAGTGTACTTTCACTGACAAAGAAATGAAAGCGCCAACTTCTAAACCTTGGTTAGAAGGGATATACTACTGCCTACTAAAGGGCAGGGACCCTTTTCCCAAAGGGGACTCTGAGGAGTTTTTAGTAAGCGGCATTTATCCTTCTTACTATGATAGTTTTGAACAATTTAATTTGAACTCAAGTCATGTGAGTTTATGAAAACGTCACCATGCTTTAAGGTAAAGCCACAGCTTAGATATTTACCCTGCACTGTCCTTATTAGTGCTATGCGATAAGTTCTGAACACAGGATTTTATAGCAATACTGATTAGAATACCTTTGCCTTGAAAGTCATAAAATAAATTTTCTACTTAATACAGGGAATACTTTTACTTAATTTCAATGTGGTTTAGTTTATTTCATCAAAGATTATTACTGAACATACACCTTGAAAAAAACTTTTATCCAGTTTATTGTTTTCTACCAAATGTATGTCCTTTATCAGTCAGTGAAAAACATGAGCTCCTGAGTTCTTTTATTTACGGTTTTTTAAGTTGAGAATATATTGTTACTTGTAAATAATTTCATTTAACTTATTTAAAGCAATTGTTACAGATTCTGTAGATGCTTTGTAATAAGATCATAGCAAGAGCTACCATTTCCAGGTTCACGATGTGGCAAACCTACCTTCAGCACTTTATGTGCCTTACATCATTTAATCTCTTCCACAACACCAAGGCTGTTATTCCATTTTACAATGAGGCTTAGAAAGGCTAAGTAAGGTCATATAGCTATTCCAAAGACTCAAATCCAGAGCTGAGTCCTAAACCTGAATTCTTAAACCTATCCTACACTCGCTTTAGGATATTCTACTATTACTGTATTTAGATATTCTATTACTATATTTATACTTTCATGTAACACTGAAAAATCCTCAGGTAGAAGTAGTTAATCAAATATACCTTCTGAATCAAATATTAAATTACGTTTGGTATGATTTCCATTTTAAATTTATTTGGGGCATTTAATTTCTTTTAAAGTGAAAAAAATCTACATGAAACAATATATTGTACACCTCAAGTAAACAAAATATGTGATTAACCTGAATACCCCCATTCCCACACCAGGCTCCATAACAAAGAGGTTGTTATATTTAATGCAGAGCTGCTGCAGGGCACTCACTAATTGGCTCCTGGTAGCCTAAAGTATAGCAAACATACTTCCTCAGGAACCTACCAGGCAGGGAATGACAGACAAAGACTATAGCTCCAACTAGAAAAGCAATGGTAAAATTACTAAGTAGTTAGCAGACAACTAATGATATAATAGTACACAGTCACAATTTATAAAACATTCCTTCAAAACGCATCTCACAATTTTTAAAATAAGCTTTCTTGCTATTTACTAAAACAATTGTCTATCTACTCATTCCCCAACGTAAAAAATCATGTTCAATGGTCAGGAACAAAAGTTCAAAGGCCTCTTCCGTGAAGAAGCATTTCCCAATTTCTAGCAAGCTGTTCCTCTCGCTTCCCGCAGCAAATGCTGTGTTCAACCCAGTTCACTCTGCCTGGATTACAGGTCACTGCTTACACATCCCTCTCCCTAGTTTATGAGGCTACTAGTAACCTATGAATCTTATCTTCAACCCATCCACCCCTAGCCCTAGTAGAGTTTTACAAACATGTTTGTGAAAATAATTTAAAAAATTGGCAATTTGAATTAAGTTTTATCCTGGACAAGTTGATCCATGTAATTGCTATTTAAGTGGTATTAGCACTTTTGTCAGAAAGATATCTAAGCTTAAAATAAATATATAAAATACATAAAACATTTTTACTTGATGTATAATATATTCAAAAAGTTACATAATACTGTAGTTTAATATTTATATTAATTCTTACACATTTACATTATAATTATTATGTCATATAATAATACTGAATTATATTTAACGCATCAAATAATCAGGTAACACTACCACCATATATTAAATATATAGAAACAGCACCCGTATTTTAAAAATTAAAGCTTTATTGCTATGAAAAAAGGTAACCATAGGTGATATGGTCACAGGAGTCCAAAAGGAAATGTTCTAAACATAGAAGCAGGAGGCCTGGAAAAGTGGTATACAGAAGTAAGGGAAAAGTATAAAAGAAAGAAGTTATTCTCTTAGTGAGGAGCTAACAAAAGGGGGCAAGGTTTGGTAAAGCCAAAAACCACTGGAGAGAAATACATGGAGTAATTACAGTGTTAAGGTGAACACATTTTAAATGCATTAAGTCCACAAGCAGTTACAGAAATTTGCATTCTTGGGTTCAAAGAAGACAAAATATTTTCCAGCTTTCAAAAACAAATTCTCAAGAACTCTTATTATGTTGATACTAACTTGCTTGTCTCGAATAACTCAAAACACATAATTCCTATTCTCTAAAAACAAAATTCTAAAATAAACAAGACAGCACCTCATTAAAAACACAAAAAAAGTAACCATCTCCATCAAGACTGAAATGCCAAGTTTGATTCAAGACTACATATGTAGATCTGACATTGCTGTAATACAGTTTTTACAGTACTGTGATTCATCAAATGGAAGACACCGATTGAAGACACATCATTGGAAAAATCCCCCTTGTTTTTTCTCCTTTACTAGTCCCCCACCATCCCTCCCCTCCACACACACACACACACACACACACACACACACACACACACAAGCAGAATGGTTAAATCCCATCTATATTAGCCCAGAGATGTATCTCAGAGATGTTCCCTTCTTCTCCATCCTCTCACTGTCAAGTGACCTCCATCAACTCTCACCTCAACAATCATAGTAACTTCCTACCTTGTTCTCTTGCCCCAAAGCCTCCTCCCTGTCCCTACTCCTGGCCCCAGCAGACGCCGCCCCCCCCCCATGCTACAGAGTTATCTAAGATATTACTCTGATCATATCACAACCCAACTGAAAAGTCTTTCATAGTACCCCAATGCCTATACAATGTCCAGTCCTGAGCATGGAATTCAGACCTAATATTTACATGCCTGCTTTTATGAGCTCTAAGAGCAGGATTTATATCTTAATAACCTCTGCTGTCCTTGTCTATAGCAAGTATTGCTCTATCTTATTCAAGTACTGCTGTTCATCCAAAAATAATGAAAATGAAAATATCATTTGATTATCAGATCTGAAATTCGGAAAAAGTCATACTGATGGCCTGGAGCAGCCACACACCGGAAGCAATGGAATGACTCAGACCTGCAGGGCTTTCTTCATATTCTTAATCTTCGGAGTATAACATGTTTATAGTAAAGGTTCGCTGACTGGGAGTTTTCTGAACCAGAACTCGATTCATACCCCAACAATTTCAAATTTACACTGGAAATAATTAGACCAAGTATCTGAAATTGGGACTCTCGAGTCTCAGACTTAAAGGTACCATAAGAGCATGACCGGAGGGACCTTTGCATATTATGTAAAAACCAAACTGAGGAAGGACAGTCTTCTCTCTGCCCTAGATCCTGACAGTCTTAAACTGGACAAGGAAAGTAGACTGCCAATTTGGAATAGACAATTTTAGCCAAGAGGCCACAGGTGAAAAGTAAACGGAATAAAAGTCTAAATTTAGAATCACGTAATTTATGTCTCTCCAATGTATTGCTCTTAAAATATACATGTTCATTAATGGCAATTAACGAAGATTATTAATCTACATGTAACAAGCTTCTCTGCTTGTTGATTTTACAAAGAAATAATCCTCTCAAATTATACCTTAAACCTAAAAAATTATATATGATTTACAAAAATTAGTTCACTAAGGTCACTGGAATATAATCTTAATACTCTATCAGAAACTTCAAGAAGACTTACATACTACATCTTGTATTTGATCATAACAACCTGTTCTCTTTAACTACTGGACTCGCTATGTGCTATCCTGTGTCCAGTGCCTAAGAGCTTGTTAATTACCTAAACTATATCTCCATAGGTCTTGTTAATTACCCGTCTCCTGTCTCAGAGGACCTTGTTAATAACTTGTACAGTCTCTCTAAAGAGGTCCTAACAACACATTAAAATTAAAGATGCTTTTCTTTTAGCACCTGTCAAGTGCTGTAAATTGAGAAATTTTCACATCAGTTTATTAGCCTACAGTAGTTTCTGTGGATTTTTTTGGCTTGTTTTCTTCTCTCACAGATTCTCTGTGTATCTCAATCTCTCAGCTCAAAATAATAATAATGATAATAACTTAGCAAAGTCTGTCTTTTTGTTAGAGCTTTTATTGTTTTCAATTTTGAAGTCTATAAATATCAATTTGCATTAGTAAGTTAGCAAAAGGGTGGCATGGCTGGTGTCTGCAAATTAACCCACGGGGATATGCACCAATTAACGAGAGCTATTAGAATGAGCATTAGGATGACAAAGGGTAAAAAAGTTTCCAGTAGTGTCTGGGGAGTTAAGCATAAAAGTTCTAGTTAGTGTTAAGGGAACTAATCACATCACATATTTCATGCTCCTAGCCATTGTTTCATTAGATACATTCTGTAAATCCCTGGGCACTAATGGATTAATGGCTCCAAAAATCATGTCAAGTTTTTGTTTTCTGTCTCATAAATGAAGCTACAAATTTTCAGCTGTGTAAGAGTTATAGGCTGCTATGAGTAACAGGGAGATTATCTTTAATATTAGACAAATAAGGATAAAAAATAAATATTGCTATTAAAGTAAACCTTATGCAGGATAAGGTTTATTAAGCCAAAGACTGAGCTTTAAACTTATACAGGAAAAAAAAAAAAAAATGTCCGTAAGGAGCATTATAAAAATGAAGGTTTTAAAACTATGAATAGGTCTTTTCTTTAGGATCATCTGTTTACTATAACTTTTTAAAATATAAGTCTACAGTAAAGTCTTTTTTATGGACATATTATACAACTTCATAATAATGGTTACATGCTTAAAAGCCTATGGTGACTTTTGATTTGAGAAAATTAGAGACACATTTAAATATACATTCTAGATAACTAATTTTTTTGCAGCTTTTAAGAAAGGTATGGTACAATCATCACTGGAATTGATTAAAGAAAGCAGGGACGGAGGAAGGGAAAAGAGAAGCAGGTTAACCTGATCCGGAAAGGAAAAGGCATACTGTCACGCAAAACTATAAAATATTAGTGATAAATATGAGAGCGTCACCTCAGACACTATTTTTTTTTTTTTTTAATGAAAGCTTCTTTGTTTATTTATTTATTTTTGGCTGTGTTGGGTCTTCGTTTCTGTGCGAGGGCTTTCTCTAGTTGCGGCGAGCGGGGTCCACTCTTCATCGCGGTGCGCGGGCCTCTCACTGTCGCAGCCTCTCTTGTTGCGGAGCACAAGCTCCAGACGCGCAGGCTCAGTAGTTGTGGCTCACGGGCCCAGCCGCTCCGCGGCATGTGGGATCTTCCCAGATCAGGGCTCGAACCCGTGTCGCCTGCATTGGCAGGCAGATTCTCAACCACTGCGCCACCAGGGAAGCCCTCAGACACTATTTATGTACTGCCCTAAAAAATACCTGTTTGGCCTAAGTTCAGAGCAAAGAAGTAGACAGGTTCTTCCACAGCAAATACTGCAAAAGGAAATATATGCATACATGCTCTAATAAGATCAATGATACTAGGCATGTTATTATACAACATACCATTAAGTTCTCGTAGCACAGCTAGGAGTTTGCTATATGGTATTCACAACTACAACAAGGCAGAAAATAATGAAGGGAAAGTGTGTTCTTTGTGCGGGTCATAAACAGAAGGATGTTCCCAAAACAAAATTCTCTGGTAAAAATATCTCCCGTAAGGTCCTGCTCTCTGATGAGCTACCTGTACCATCAAACATTAGCTCCTCCTACAGAGGATGCTTATATTATTGACTATGTTTTTTTATATTTCAGAATAAGACGTACACCACAAAGTTTCTCCTTATACCAATGAACTCTCTTAATTAACCAGGAGGTAGTCTTCCGTCCTAAACTGGAACCTCAGAAGAATATACCTCACAAATGTAGTCTCTCTTCAATTTATTATAGGTAGCATACAAACACAAGCATATTTTTAAAATGTTGTTCATCACTACTGATGCCTTGGTGTTACCTGAATCCTGAAAAACAATCCATCCACAGATGCCATAAATATTTAACAGTCAGACATTTCTGCCTGGTCTTCAACGCCTAAGTGAATTTAGATGTTTCTTAGCCATTCAACCAAATCCATACTCTTCTCCACACCCCTGTTTTAGTCAAGCCGATCTCCTCACTAATCCCTTTACTTAGTTAGGGCCCTGTAGACAAAGCTAATATGACTAAACTGTCCATTCAACTATGACTTTACCAGCACAACTCCTGATTCCTATTCATAAATAAGTACTTACTGAACTTTTATGAAATAGATGACATAATTTAGATCAACAATTTTTAAGCCTGAGAATCAGCAGGAAGTTTTTTTTCTTTAAATGTTGACTTTTATTTCAGGGCCTACTCACTGAAGATTCTAATTCAGTCTGAGGTAGGACCCAACAAACCGTAGTTTAAAAAACAAAATCCCCAGGTGCCCTCAATGATCAGCACTGATGACATGCAGTGATCTAGGTGCTGCAGGCACCCACAAAAGAAGATTCAGCACAACTGTTCAGCAGTTGATACAGGTTAGTTGGGACAACTAAAACTGAGACACAGTGAATATCGTACAGCAATTATGTTCTATATCAGCAGAATTCCACAGAAGGGAACACTATGTTATCAATCAAAATAGGATTAAAGAGTTTTCAACATCAAGGACAGCTAGGCTTAGGACACTCAGAGATGAGTGAAGAGTGCATTCCACAGCTGAGCCAAGGAATAGAGTTGGCCAGGCTTATAGGGACCTCAGGGTAGAGAGGTGCAGTAAGGAAATGAACTCACCTGGCACAGAAAGGTGAGGAATTGTAAAAGAAAAGTTGGGTAGTTAAGAAAAGCCTAAAATACAATAATCCTTGAAAATTAGGAACAGGAGTTTGGATTTGGTGTTGCACACCAGTGGTTCTGAAAGGTTTTTGAATTAGGCTTTCTTAAAAAGAACAAGAGGCACTATGGCCTCTGTGCCGTAAATGATAAATAATAATGATGCTAAGTGCTATAATAAATAAATGCAAAAATCACAGTAACTTAATATTCTGAAAATTTGTCATTCAAGACAAGGTTCAACAGTTATTCTTGTTTATCAGGTGGCCTTCCACATGCATTCGGGGACCCAGGTTGTCCCTATCTTATGGCTCTGCCCTTCTTAAAGACCTCCATCCAGCGAGTACAGGGTTCAGCAAACTATCTCTGTAAAAGGTCAAATAATAAATATTTTTGGCTTTGTAGGTCATACAGTCTCTGTCATAACTAGTCAACTCTACCATTATAGCACAAAAGCAGCCATAAACAAATGGGCGAACTGCACTACAAGAAAACCTTATTTGCGAAAACAGGCAGCAAGCCAGATTTGGCAACCTTCAGCCTAGGATATGGAGGAAGACAGGCAATATGGAGGACTGTATAGGAGGTTTTCATGGGACTAGACCTGAAACTGGTATACAGTCATCCCTCAGTATCTGTGGGATACTGGTTCTAGGACCCCAGGAAATTACTCAACTCTCTGGATGCTCAAGTCCCTTTTATAAAATGGCGTAGTATTTGCAAGTAACCTACACACATCCTTCCCATATACTTTGTTAGTCACCTCTAGATTACTAATAACACCCAATACAATGTAAGTGCTATGTGAATACTGTAAATACAATGTAAAGGCTATGTAAGTAGCTGGCAGCATGCAGCAAATTCAAGTTTTACTTTTTGGAACGTTCTAGAATTTTTTCCCCCAAGTATTTTCGACCCGAGATTGATTCCACGAATGCGGAACCTGGGGATATGGAGGGCCCACCGTACATCTCTTCCACTAAGTCTTCAATAAGCCAGAACTTGGTCACATGTCCCCACCTAAGTGAACGGTCTAGCTGCGTCTCTGTAAAAAAAGGGAAATCTGGTTTGGTGAACATATCCACCTATTTCCACTTTCCAGAGTGAAAATAACCCAGTATTAAAGAACTGGTTGTGAACAAATTACTGAAAATGGTATAACAAACATTCAGGAATATTTGTTTTTGGAAAGTTAATTACTGCTGATGCAAAAAATCATTATTTTACAAATTATAGGGTTAACCACGTAACAAATTAGTTGATACTGATTCTGCTAAACTACCTGTGATTTGTAATTAAAAAGCAAGAGGAACAGCAATTTTAAAATACAAATAACTCAATACCAATAGTAAATTAAGAAAACATTTTCCTGAAAATTATAAGAATCCCAGCTACCCTTTCACATACATGTGTAGTAGGACTTTTACAGCATGCCAAGTGTTAGACAGTGTCCAGACTTCTTAGGACTGGCCTCCAGGACACACACAATACGGTACACTCACCACACCCAATTCAGTGTTCTCTGGGTCCACAGCTAAACCATGTTTCTTAACTGGCTGCACTCAGGTTGGGACATGACTGAGCGCTGCCCAATGGGACACACGTGGAAGTAACGGGTACCACTGCCAGGCCTGGCACATAAAGACGTCCCACATGTGACCCTCCACCCTCTCTCCCTGCTGCACGGCCTTGGAGGATGGGTGTTGAAGGGTGGCATCACAAGAAGGAAGGCGCCTGGTTCCTGAGCAACTGCATGGAGCTGAGCAATAGCACGGAACAAAGCAGCCACTTCTTCCAGCCCCGTCTCAGAGAACTCGATTGTGACAACAAGGAAAAATAAGCTTTTACTGGAACAAACCAGTAAGATCTTAGGTTGTTTATTGCAGCTGATAACCTGTTCTAATTAATACAGCGTTCTTAACAAACTCCAGAAATATGTTAATTAGGATATGAATATTAAATTTTGGTAGTCCCTTAAAACTCACTTAGATTTCTAATCATGTTTAGTTGTATATAAAAAATGCACACACCTGTCTTTATGGATCTGTTGTTGGTCTATCAGAAAGACCTTCATAGCCCACACTGAGCTGGAAGCAGGAGACTAAGGGAATGAGACAATGAAAGTAGCATTTTAGGAAATCCATCTGCTATACCGTGTTCATTTATTCAAAAAATGCTTTCCAATACCAGCTACCTCCCATCATGCTGGAGATGAAGGGTTGAAAGATGAATGAAATGCAGGCCCTGCCCTCATGTTGTTCATGGAGGTGAGAGGGAAAAAAAGTGGCTGGTCACATTAGTGAACAATGAGATGCCCACAGAAAGGAAGATCTAGGTAGGAACATGCTGCAGCACAAGGAACAGCTACCTCTTCCTACAAGAGTAAGAGAGGCTTCAAAGAAGTGGGGGTAGGTAAGAGGAAAGAGACTGAGAATTAGTAACTGCAGGGAAAAGTGTTTCAAAGAGCCCTGCTCTTTGTTGAAGTAACCCAACAAAAAGCCTAACTCATTTCCTCTCTCAGTTTTGTCTAAGACTATGGGATCTATTCCAAGAACAGAACCAAAATGCAGTAATTTTTGTGATTACTACGTGATTTCTTCAGGTGGACTTTACTTACAAAGAAATAAAAACTCTAACTTTCAAGAAAGTGTTCCTTAGTATTTAAAATTTTTTTGGCATAAGGAAAATTCTCTGGTTGTAATCATACACATTATTCACCCAGAGGGTAATAAATATGGTTCCTGTGTACCTGCAATCACAGCGGAGATAGTTCACTAAAGAAAAAAATCCAGTTCCACAGCTACATATTTTACCCTTCACTTTGTTCAGCATTCTCAAAAACATCAGTCACAAGTGTTCAGAAGAGGACTTCCCTGGTGGCGCCAAGTGGTTAAGAATCCGCCTGCCAATGCAGGGGACACGAGTTCAAGCCCTCGTCCGGGAAGATTCCCACATTCCGTGGAGCAACTAAGCCCGTGCGCCACAACTACTGAGCCTGCACTCTAGAGCCCCCGAGCCACAACTACTGAGCCCACGTGCCACAACTACTGAAGCCCGTGCGCCTAGAGCCCGTGCTCCACAACAAGAGAAGCCACTGCAATGAGAAGCCCACGCACTGCAACAAAGAATAGCCCCCGCTCGCCACAACTAGAGAAAGCCCACGTGCAGCAACGAAGACCCAACACAGCCAAAAAAATAAATTAATGAAAATAAATTAAAAAAAAAAAAAGAGTCCAGGAGACTCTGTAAATGGATCTATTTAGCACTACAGAAAAAAATAATTCACAGCATGTGTCCTAGTGATGTGAGTCTATAGCTTCAAAAGTGCATTTGGTTTAGATGTTAAGGTGAGAAATATAAAATGTCCCATATAACTGAGGAATGATACTGGGAGGATAAATATGAATAGACCAAACTACCTCAGACTATATCCTTTCTAATTCCACTCGAGACAAAGTTGCTTTCCAAAAATTTGAACTGCACTTTCTTCCTAGATCTATTTATATTCAATCCTTCTTTTTTTATGCTATTAATTAGACCTACCCCTTTATTGCAAATGTTTTACATTTATCACAAAGATGGTTTGTGACACAAAAAGGAAGAGTAACTTCGCAGGAATCTACAAATGTTTTTGTCCTCATAGCTGGCATCTCATGAATATGAAGAAGAGAAATTCTTAAAGTTAAAAAAACCTATTGTTTTTCACATATTTGCAATCATTTTATACAAACATCATGAAACAGCTCTAATTTTGATACAGTATTAATATTGAAGTAACCCAAAACAAAGCCTGAATTTCACAAAATGCCACACTCACTTTTAAAACATTAATTTTTAAGTCCACGTAAATAAGCCCAAGTATAAGACAATTAAAAATTTGAGGATACCTATTTTTCCATATGCTGCCATAATTTAAAAATTATTTTCCTATCATTTCCCATTTTTCTTGCTTTTCTTTGACTCTAACATTATGTAAATTATCCAGTCTCTAAGTTATCTCAGTTCTTTACAGTAATCCTCTTCAAAAAAAGTTCAGTTAAAGAAGGGAAAAAAGCAAATACATTTCTATTTACCTCTGTAGTTTAAGACTTAACGCAATATGTGAAGTACACTATGTAAAATACCAAAATGAAATGTCTGAGAATTGCATAACAAAACCATGGACTCTTCAATAAAATATTAATACCATATGATAAAAACATATTTCTTTGGAGGACGGTCTATAAAGAAAACTGAACAATACTTTCTAAAGCCACAGCAAATACCCATTTATTGATAAAAGAAACACAAACTTTCCCTGGAAAACTCTAAATGCATGTTTTAGAAGATCAGAAGACAGGCAGGAGATCACAAGCCTAAAAGGGCAATTGTTAGTACTATTTTCTGTTTATAGTGGGACAAAACAAAGCACTGTTCTTGAACAAAGTATGACATGGCAATGTAAACAGCAACCACCATTTATGGGTTCCCTATTTGGGGCCTGGCTTTGTACCATGTACTTTATCATTTATCGTCTCCCAATCCTATCAAGTAGGTATCATTTTCTTATTTCAAAGATGGAGATGCTGAGGTTGAGAGAGGTCGCAGAGCTACTAAGCCAGGTATCCCACTGGGGTCCGAACATCATACGTCCTTGCCTTGGGAAAGAACGTCTATGTTACATGGCAAACAGTCTACCATGCTCTTCCATGATGACTGCTTAAGATTCCAATAAATTCATCTTACTCTTTGCTTGAGGTTTCCTTAACCAGCTATTCCACCATTCACTTCTGCAAAATCTATCACTTTATTTAAACCATACAGTTCCAACCTGTACTAAGAAATTAGAAAAGTACTATTACATAACTGAGAACAGATTTTGAAAATCTAAACCTTATCATGATAGATTATTTCTATAAGTCATCATTACAGATACTCTTTGATGTATTTATAGTACCCACAAGGTTCACTGAATTCCAATAAACATTCACAAATAAAAACTACTCTAACTAGCCATTTAATAAGGATAGTTAACACCTATTATGAAACCCATTAATACTTAAGCCAGCATTTCTTAAAGAATAGTGCATAGGCTGCTACTGGTCCATAACTAATCTCCAGAAAATAACATCTAGAAACACAACTTATCACCTAAATTTCTGGCTTGAATTAACACCTACTGGTGATTCACTCCCACTACGTCTCATCAAAAGCTATGCTGTTTTCTCTGTAAGTTTCGGTGAGCTTCTGGCTAACATAAGTAGAAATAAACTACAGTGGGGATTAAGAATCTTTTATCCTTCTAAGATAAAAAGTTCAATTCCAAAGATGTATGCAACACTGCCCGGCTACAAAATTAATTATAAAAATAAGATAAGAATTTTTTTTCAAGTAAAATAAAAGGAATTTAAAAAGGATATTTGATACTTTCAAGTACAATATTTTCCAAAATAGCACAATTTCCCCCCGTTAAGCTTACCTTGAAGATGGCATTATATTTGAAGCCCTGAATTTTGTTGTAAACGGATTAGTTGACTCATAATCAAAATAGTCCTGACGATTTTCACTAAATGCATTAGGTGATTTCAAGTCACAAGGGCTATCAGATCCCCCATTGTTAAGTCTATCAGATCTTCTGCTGTCTTTTTTTCCAGTCACTCTTTCAAACAGGCTAACTTTCTCCCTTTTTTCTCTTTTATTTTCTTTTCTTACTTCAGTTGATTTTGAAAATAAATTCATGCTGCTGTCCCATGATTCGCTGTTTTCTTCAAATGGATTTTTCTTCCTTGGCAGTGTTGCAAATTTTTGGGGTAATGAAGCAGTCACATTTGTAAATGGGTCATTTTGTCTTCCGAAAGACGATTCACCTTCACCCACAGTGCTGTCAGGTTGGTTCATTTTAGAAGTATCAAAGCTTAATGTTCTTCTGTGTGGAGATCTGAGACTTCCTGCAAACAATTTTGTAGTTAGTACATAATCAGTGACACATTACATCACACTATTTGACACGTTCTGTGTGCATACTGCTGTTTTTAGAATGAGAGCAATTAGCTATTTAAAGATATTAACCTTTTAAAATAATCAAGGAAAACAACCTTAAAATGCTAAGGTACAGCGGTATGTAGGCCAATAACAATTAGTATCTTGCTAGACAATTAGTAATTTACTCAGCTCAGAAAGAAACAATCACATAAACAAATTATAATGTCAAAACTAAAGGTTCTGCTTGGCATCATAGTGCTATAAATTCTCAGACTTTTTTCATCATTAGCATTAAATTTACTTTCTTACTTCTGAACATTAAAGGTTTCTTTTCTAGGAACTTTCTGATGAAACGGAATATTCATTTATGCTTCAGGCTTTTGATACAGGAGAAACGGCAGTTAAGAAAAAGAAGCCTGGCCATGAAAAGAAACCAAGACTCATTTTTATTCTCTAATAATATAAATACAGTACTGAATGCAGACAAGCTCTGCCTTTAATAAACTTACCAATTTTGAGTACAGTAGGTACTCAATAAATATTTGATGACTAAATTTAGAAAATACTAGCAAGAAACTCCAATTTTTATTCTCTAACTTTGAAGTCAAACTTTAAAAATTAAGAGGGTAGTTCAAACCACGGAGAATCAACAAGAAAGAATGTATGAGTCACTTACCACTTTCCGGAACTGCTCCAAAGGAATCTATCTGGTGTCCGAGAAGATGCGTTTGAGCAATGGTGCCAGACTTCAGCTTCTCCGAGGATACATGGGCCCCAGTTAAATCAGACATTGAATGCGCTGAAGAGAGTCGCTGAGGACCCAAAAGGAAAGGCTTTTTTGGTTTAGATTTCATCTGTATTTCACTACTTGAAAATTCAGTATTGGCATCAGGCATGTGAGAACTTGGAATGATTGCAGAAGATGTATCAGAAAATGTCCCATCATTTTTTCTACCTTTCATCTTATCTTTTAATTTTGCAAAAGGAGATCTTGTTTTGTCCTTCATTGATAAGTCAAACATACTTGCTGTCATATTGTTCCTCATAAATTGAATATTGACCTTTATCTCACCCCTGTTTTTGGCTCTTTTTCCTTGTTTGGATTCTAAACTAAACCACCTTAAAGAGAAGGAAAAACTGGGTTGTAACATGTAATGAAGAGAGGATTATTCAGCTCTGTTGTATACATATAGCTTTTTAGGTAAAGTTACTCTACATCAAGGCAATCTAAGCACTAAAGGAGAAATTGTCAGCCAGAGTGCTTCTGGTTTTATTCAATGCTTCATTTAAAAAACAGGTAAGTCTCTGTCATGTGGCATATACAGAAGGAATCAGTCTTTTTTGAAAAGCTACTTAGACAACTTTTTCTTTCATGATTTGAAAATCACTCATCATCGAAAATTCTTACCAACCATAGCCTATTATGTTTCCATCTGGGGTAAGTGTTGCTAATGGCTGAAGAACATTTTTTAGCATTAAAAGACACTAAGATAGAGACCCTGAAATAGTTCATCAATACAAACTATTCTTGAGCACCATAAAATGATAATGACTAATTTTTTAATAAAATAATAAATATTTAGCCTCTATCTCAAAATAGTTCCTCTGCAAAAGCTATTAAAAGAATTTTGTTAATATGGGAGACTACTCCATATAGTTTGCTAATCATGAAAATCGCATATGATATACTTTACATTCATATAAAATGGGTCAAAGCCTCTTCCTGAATAAAATATGCAAATTAAATAAAATGCAAGAAGTGACAAATAGTAGTAAATCTTGTAAAGCATTTTTGATGAAAACAGAAAGCTTACATGCTTCCTTTTAGAATCTATTTGTTTGTTTCATTAACTATTGCTACTGTGACAATACCAAATAAAACTTATTTTAACTGGAGCCATATCTTATGCTTTTAGTCACTTCAGTGAATTATACTGCCCATTTTTAAATGATGTGTAAGAAGCAAAGTTTATTTTGGTTTTGTTTACAGTATTTTTATCCATGAGAACTTCTCCAGCTGTTGGTGTCACAACTGGTCAGTCTACAGGGCAAACAGCCAAAAAAACTACAAACTCCAGCCTAGAAGAGAGTTTCCACAACGTTTTCACATTACTTAACAATGAAGTATATTATCCGTCCCTGAGACAGGTCATCATTTAAATACAGCTCTGCAAGTGTTAAATTTTCTTAGCTACAAAAGGAACTCTGATCTAATTTTACAAGATATACCAGAAGAAGCTACATTTACTATCAATTGGAAGACTGGTTCAAAGGCCTTTCCAGGCAAAAGAAAACTGGCACATAATATATATACCAGCTACATCTTAGCAAGTAACATGCAAGAGAAATACTTTCTATTTAATTTGAAGCAATTCAATCAATTAAGATCTAGTTGCATCAAAACAAGCAACTTTTTTAAAAGATAATATCTTATAATAGAAAGCATTAACCTGAGACCCTAGAGAAAATCCCTTATCTGAGGCAAATGGTGAAATCTGAAAACTCAGAGACTAGAAATAAAAAATTACAGCAATAAATTCTGTGGAATAGAGAACCTTCAACAAAACAAAGCTGAGCACTCGAAAAGCCTGGAAATGAAGTAAGGTTATATACCCGATTATTAACTCACAGTTTGGGGAAACAGAGCATTTTCCATGGGGGAGAAATCCTTCCGATGGATGGCCCATGAGAAATGCTCTATTAACAACTCAGGTTATATAGAAAATAGGTGAATCCACTTTGCAAGAAATGCACCCCCCAACCCCACGAATCCCCAAACAAAACGAACCAAACAAAAACTCCAAGCATATAGGGTTTGCATGTGTATAACAAGTCAAAGCAAATCTGAGGAAAAAATGAAGCAATAACCCAATAAATGTAAAGGAGTAAGGGTAATCGAAATTCATAGAATTTTAGAAATGAGACCAAATAAATCATCCAGTCTAACATCCTTATTTCACAGATGAGGAAACTGAGGCACAGAGAAGAAGTAACTTCTCAATGTCAGATTGGAGTCAACAAGGAAAATAGCCAAAATTGATGAATAACGGCTGCATGAAAATAGTAGTTCTTTTGTATCTAATGAATCACATATGTTAATAAGGTTAAACGCATACCAGGTTGTACCTTACAGGACACTGTATTTAATCAGGAGACAGGAGAGCCAACAAAGAAGGCAATGTAGGTTTTGTCCTGCTAGAGTGTAAGCTCCTTGAAGGCAGTTTGCCTTGCACTAAATAAATGTTTACTGAATTTTCATTTCTAGAACTATATTCTTAAAACAGCCATGCTACAACTCTCTCTCTGTGTGTGTGTGTGTGTGTGTGTGTGTGTGTGTGTGTGTGTGTGTGTGTATGTGTTGCACTGTTTTGTTCTTTGGTAAGGAAAGGTAAAGACTTAGGTAAGCTTTAATGGATAAAGCAAGTCAGTGTTTGAATATAAACTGTAAAAACAGTATTTTCCTTCCTCCTAGTCAAAAAAAAAAACCCTCCAAAAACCCAACTGCGAAGAACTTTAACAAATATACCAACTGAAAATATAGGCATGACAAATAACTCTAGCTGCTTTGTTTTGAAAGTGATATAATAGGGAAGTCTTAATGAGACCTTCAAGAATCATTCCAGAGATAGCACTTGTTTTCCCAGGCTTCAAAAAGATAAAATGAAGACATAGCATTTGAGGCTTAGTGGATTAATGCTGATTTTTTTTTCACCTCTGGAGTGCTGGATTTAAACTGTATATGGCCTCTGTTCAATTTTTAGTGGGCACAGGTCCATGTTCAAAAACCACCACACATGTGGGAACTATTCCCAAGCAATTGGTACTGTGTGGTCAGAAATGGGACAAGATTGGCAGTAAGGGTGCCAGAGGCCAGGACGCAGGTGCACTGCAGAGCTGCACACAAAAGTCCTAAAATCTGCATGTGTTTGAGTCATACCTAACTCTAGGGACTCTGATGGTTACTACTTTTCATGAGCATTTTTTAAAAAAATCAACATCACCCACTTCTGCTGTTAAAAAAAAAATCAATCAGTATTACATAACAGCATGAACTATTTTACCATTCTATTATTAAATACTGTATTGTTTCCTTAAATCTCGTGCCAGAACCGACCCAGACACCCATTAAAGTGGGAGATACAGAAGTTCTCTTTCCATGCCCCACTCAAAGTGTTCTGGCTCAGGCCCCTCTTCCCCTCTCCTTGAAAGAAAAAAAAAGGCTTTTAATTTCAAGGTATAAAAATAAGTAAAATGATAGTTTTAGCCACCACACTTCTTGGCCTATCATAACACAACTGGAAGACAAGCTGTAAATACTTGTCTTCAGTGTCAAGAGTAGAAAGTGTCACACCCAGCAGTTCCATGGGACTTCTAAATCAGCTGGTAGCCTTCATCACTCATACCGGTTTTCTAAAAAGCACTTGGGAATATGCTGACAAGGCTCAGCAATGTGCAGAATATTAAATATCTTTCCTGCAATACACCGGTGACTTAAGTCTGTCTCTTACTGGGCCATATGTACAGCTGTGCTGGAAAAGGAAGCTATTAACTATATTAAAAAACTAGAAATATTACCAATAAAGAGATCTCATCAAATATGTGGTCCCCATTTATCCACAAAGAAAGAAAATCTTAGGGATTTAATAACATATGAAAATCACTTTGAATGCAATAACATCACAAGCGCTCTTGATAACATTTAGAAGCATTTTCCTCCCCGAAAGTTCTAATCCATTCCATATAGTAGCCAATAGAGAATTTCTGTAGGGAGACTATGATATTGGAGTATCGCTTACAGCCAACTTTATTGTAATTGTGATCCTGCCAAAGATAAGGAGTAAAACAAGAAGAAACTTTAAAAGCTTATTTCATCCTCAGAATCTCTGGGTTCACACAGTTAGGCCTACTTTCACTTGGAAAACTTATATTTCAGAGAAGGCCTGTAGTATATCATCCATTCACACTAAAAGTACTGTAAATGCAGTATGAAATTTGAAGATGCAATATACTTAAAAGTTTACATTCAAAACACTTCTAAATATTATTTAGTAAGGTCATCTAAAATTGGCAATTTGAAATAAATTATTTGGTGATTATCCATTTTTCAGTTTAAATTTGATGAAGAACTCCTCAGAAGTAACTGAATGCTACTTTGTAGGTACCAAACAGTGTTATTAAAATCATTGATATATATTCAACTTTACACTTTCTTTAAACCTTTTTCTCTCCTTTTAAAATATTTTCATCTCTTCAGTTAAATATTTACCATTTTCCTCCAGCATTCCTAGTATTACTTATCTCTCTACCCTTTTACCCTACATATATTAAACCTTAGGTAAAGACCTGATTAAAAAAAATTTTTTTCAATAAAAACTCCAATCAACAGAAGCTTGCAGGAAGATATGTACAGAAAGAACATGAGATGGCTGTTTTAAAATATAAGAACATGAACTTCTAGAAAGTTATTACAGAAGTTCTTCTTAAAAGCATAAATAAATTTCAGTTACAACTAAAACAGCAAAGCTATTTTGAAATCTGAAGTCCTCTTATAAATTCAACCTATATTTTTCTCACTAATTCCATCAACTTTAATGTTCTCTCAGACTAGAGAAATTATAAGTTTAAGCAAGGGGTGACTATCTCTATCTCAGAAAACATACTATTTTCAATTTAAGACATATATCCTACTTTTAACTTATATTATGGTTTTTTAAATTAGAATATATCTAACCTAAGTTTGGAAGTCATATTAAAAAGCCCATGTTTTTATTGAAGATGTCATTAAATCATTTCATCACAAGAATTTAATCACTGTCTCCGATCTGACCAGCATTTAATATGGTCTAAACACACTGGCTTTACAGAACTAACTTTGAAGTAATTGCATTCAAGGTTGAGGATATCTGTACATACTCTTAAAGCTTTTTTCTTTTAATAGCTTTAGACTCCATCAAGATGTACTGACCCTTAAATTTGAGCTAAAATAAAAGCCAACTGTGTTTATAATGATGAAATAAAATACTGAGTTCTAAATTTGGTAATTTACCACTTGACAGCTTCAGAATTCAATTTAAAAAAAAATATATATATATATATATAAAAAAGACGTCATATTGGCAGACTTAATTTTCTGATGTTCCATTTTCTGAAAAACTATTAATGTTTAAAGATTGTAATAATTGACATACATGTTGTTTTAACTGGTCAACACTATGGTCCAGTCCTCTTATTAAGTAATGAAACAATGTTTACTTAAAATCCTGCGCAAAATATTCAATTATTGAAGATGTTTACCTCAAACAAATGAGAGAGTAATGGATCATTAAAGACTCCACTTAAAAAATGTTTCTTCACAAGGGCTATTTTTACTTCAGACTCATGCAAATATGGTGTTTAAAACTGGGTCATATTTCAGTCCAAAAACCAATGCCCCAGATAGACAAATAATTTCCAAGAACAGGAAATCCATAAATGAGATAATACTTAAACTCCCCCCAATTCAAAATAAATTACATAACTTACTCTGTTTTCCTTCTTTGTTTGTCCTCAAAGATGTCATTGAGATTGATGGCCACCTGCCCTAAAAACTTATCCAGACCCACCAGGGACCTGTGCATAACTACGAGGAAAAGGATGTATTTCTCTGGATTCCCCTGCATTAGCAAACCAGGCAGCTCAAAAGAGGCCTCTTCCTTCCAGACTGGCTCAAGGGTTTTCTCAGCTACCGAGGTGGAGTACTTCTCCTTGCCCAGCTGAATTATAGTGTACGTGTCATTGGTGCCACTTTTGCCTTTTGGCTTAAGAGCTTTGGCTTGGAGCACTGTGACCTGCACGTGGGTCGGAAACCACTTTTGGGCTTGCTCGGAAAGCATCATTCTGTCCTTTTTCTCTGCACCGAGTTCACCAGCGCAGGCAGGGCCCCTCCCGCAGGGAGAGCCTGACTCCTTAATCACTGCATCCTAAGGACACTTAACGGAGACAGGCAAACTCACAGCTGCCCGACTTCCCAAGGGCTGATGTCCAAACGCCTTGCTAGGGCAGCCTGGGGGCACAGCTGCTCTGGGGGTCCCCTTTCCTCTGGAGAAGCACAGGGGCCCACCATCACCTGGCCGCGCAGTCCAGGCCTCCGCGCGGAGGCCCGCGCCTCGCGTCCGCACCTCCACGTTCCGCCGGCCCCCGGGACTGGCCCTCGGCGGTGACTGGTGGCTCCCAGGCCTCCCTGCAGGTGAGGCCAGGCCGCCAAGGCCCGAACGGAGGGCGGCGGAGGTGGGAGGGCGCCCCCGCCCCAATTCGCAGCCCCGGGCTTCCCGCCCGCCTCCTCCGCGCCTCCCGCCCGGCCGGCGCTGATCCGCGGGCCCGGCTGGGCTCCTCCTCCCGACCCCGGTAATACGAACCGCCGGCGGCTCGTGCGGCCTCGCTCCCTCTCGCAAACCTCTCCCTCCTCCTCCCCCTCGCCTCGGCTCCTCCTCTCGGGCGGGCCTGGGGGCGGGGGCGGGTCGCTGTGGGGTGGAGTGGGACGGGGGGCGGGGTACGCTGCCGCTCCGGCGCGGGAGGACCGCGGGGTGGGCCGCTGGCGGAAGGACGGCGGGCGCGGGGTTCGGCCTCGCCGCGCCGGCGGCTCCTAGCACCGGGCGGGCGGCGGCACTTCCGGGTTGTCCTTCTCCATCTTGATCTCGGGAATGCGACGGGGCGGGGCAGGGCCGGGCGGGACCCCGGGGTCAAGGGTCAGCACCTCCCCGGTTGCCGTGGTGACCGGGGGCGTGTCGCGCGGGCGCTGAGGCCATGAGCTGGGAGTCCAGTGCTGGATGTTCCTCGAGCAGTTTCGTACCCGCTTTGAGCCTGGCACCGTGCTGGGCGCTGGGAACGTGGGGGTCTGCACGGGCTGGCAGGGGGGCTCTGGGGACAGAGAGAGGAGACTGCTCCGAGGGGAGGCAGTCAAGGCCCGGGGCACGCCCGGTCTTGGGAGAGACCCAGTTTAAATCTTTGGAAGCTGTCTTTGCTGTACCGTGGATGCCCAGTGCCTGGCACCGAGCGGGCGTTGGATGAATGGTGGTGAAATAAATCAGTCCCTTTAACTGGCCGAAAACATACTTTTCCCCAACCCCTTATCCACTCTTCTCTTTTTGAAACGAGAGAAGGCTGCTAATTGCCTGGAATGACATCCCCCACTCAGACGACAGGAGAAAGGGAAGCGGATAAAAGATTCCAAAGCTAACACAGGGCTTAATAAATTAGATCCCGGGAGGCACTGGGCTGGAATCAGAAGACCTGGTTCTGATCCCACATCTGCCACCATCGAATGTATGACCTTGGTCAAGTCATTTCCCTTCCCTGAGCCTCGTTTTCTTCACAGGTAAAACAGGTCTCCGGAAAGTCTGAGACGCCATCGCCACTCTGTGGGCTTACGCGTCCAAAGGACCCCCTTGGACACTCACAGTCTGTTAGTCTATCTAACTTCAGAAGCCAAATGCAGAGGTGATTCTGGTCGTATTCAGCTAAGTCAACTAAGAAAAGCAAACAGCCTCCCTCACCAAGGGCAACCGACAAGTTCCTTACCTGCCCTGAGGTCAAGTCCTGAGGGACACCAGCGCTGTTGGAATGCAAGGGACGGTGTTAAGAAAATGTGGATGTGTTAATACTGCATTTTTTCTGAAACCAGCCTGATCTAATGGGAAAAGTTTGGGTAATGGCTGATGAGTCAGGAGGCTTGCTTGATGTCCCGACTGCCAGAAATTCAGTACAAAGCTTGTGATGGGCACTTAGCTTCCTGAGACAAGGAACTTAGATTCTGGGAGCCTGGATTTCCTAGTCCATAAATTGTTGATAAAATTGCTACTATACAGTTGGGAGGGGTATTAAGAGATTATACATATTCATTTCCTGGCATAGTATGGAACATAATTCTAAGTCTCCCTTCCTCCCTCTATTTATTACAAGAGACATTCTATCTTTATTGTATTTATTTCTGTTCATGTCTTATCTTCCCAAGGAAAGTCTAACCTCTTTGGATTTGCCTTGTGTATCATGGATCATCCCTTCACAGTGTTTAGCAGGCAGGAGACGCTCAATTATTGAATGCCCTTCTCCCTTTACAAGACTAATTTTGAGAGTAAAACAATATGATAGGTGTGCATACACTTTTCCAACTTAAAATGACTATAAAAGTGTATTGTGTTTATTATTTTCAGGCAATGTTTAAAACTTTTCAATTTGGGGAGAACATTGTGTTCTCCATGTTTTCTCGCTATCCTCATGGATACTAGCTGCAGCACTTAAAACTCTTAAGAAACAAGGGTCTTTTCATTATTTTTTGAATGGAGGTATGGGAGGGACCAATGCATTTGTGTCAGAAGAGCAACCATACAGTTGGAAAACCTTAGGGGGAGAGGGGATAACGTTATATTTTATTTTAATCTTGTGGAAAGAAGATACTCTCCTGACTCTAAAGGACAGCACCACAAACCTCAAAACTACTCAGATTCCAGCACATTCTTTCAAGGACCCACTGACACTTGCTCGCATCTATAGATTTCATTTATTGGAAACCACAGTTTTTTAGTGCTGCTTACACACAGTGGCTGGTGTATGCTCTGCATGAAGTAGGCACTCTAAAAAGAGACATTAGATTAATTTACCACCAAGACATTCAGGGAACCAAACTACAGATGAATCTTGAATAATCTTGAGCCATCTAGAATGAAAAGACCTGGTTTTAGGTCATTCTGATGAAAGTTTACTATAAAATGTAAAAAAGAGGCAGAATTTTCCATCTCTGAGAGACAGTATATGAAAAAGCCATGTGTAGAAAACAGAACAAAATCATCATACTGTTAATATTGCACCTGGATCCCAGAG
This sequence comes from Balaenoptera borealis, assembly GCF_965194805.1. Taxonomy (NCBI): domain Eukaryota; kingdom Metazoa; phylum Chordata; class Mammalia; order Artiodactyla; family Balaenopteridae; genus Balaenoptera; species Balaenoptera borealis. The sequence continues at coordinate 106,051,284 of NC_138874.1, forward strand.
TGGGCAGCTGTCAACCTGAAAGAAAAATATTCTCAGGGATTTTTAAAGGGTGCATTGGAATAGTCAACAGTGAAATTTCAACCAGGATGTCCAGGGAGAAATAAATTGACACCTGAAACTTACAAAAACAAGATAAACATCATGAAAACAACTTAAGTGTAGAATTGTTATAAATTGCACTTTAAAAGTCCTCATGTCTCTATTAAAAGTTGTAATTAAATAAGAAATAGGCAACTATAATAGTGAATGTGTGTTTCTAAAGAGTTTAAAATTGTTTGGTAAGCTTTATTAATGATTATAAACTTGTTTACAAGTATCATTTCACCCATCTGAAATATAGCCATCTCTAGGGTAGAAGTTGGCAGCAATGGTTCACAGCAATGCAGTAACAGACTCCAACAAAATTCAGGGAATACTCTAAAAGCAAGAGCTGAACAAATGGAATTACTAACATCTCTCCCTGTTGCACCTAAATTTCTTTTGAGTTTTCCCAAAACTTGGCTAGATCCAAAATTGTTTAGTTTTACTATCTGGCAAGATCAGAAGTCATGACTTAATGTTCTAAGCCAAAATAAGAAAATAGCATATTCTTGCCCCGGAGAAAGCAAATAAACAAACAAATCAAAATGAACTAAATAGAATCTTGAATTGCATTATAAAAGTGTTTTTCTATAAGAAAGTGGTTTTTTTTCTTTTTTGATTATTTGTATTAAGAGTAAAAACATGTCAGTCGAGTCAAATATATGGTTGGCTCATTGTGAAATATAATGGTAATTATGTAAGATCTGAGATCAAAGTGGTTCTACAAAAATGTTTATTGTCTTACAGTTTAAAGATTCTTTTTACTAATTTTAAAATATACAAGGACCATAATTTAAACAGGGAAAAAGGATTGCATTCATAAGGACAACATACCAGAATTAAAGGAGTCACTTTTTAAAAATTATCCTATGACTAATGATATGTCCAGATATGTTTGGTGTAATTCCAAAAATCAAGGGCTTGGGAAAATAACATATCTTCAAGGAGGAAAATGCTGAAATTTCTAACTGTTAACAATACTGCTGCAATGAATAAAAATGATGTTGGCCAGAAAGTAAAAATAATCAATACTTATTCTTCCATCGTGGAGGATTCCACAGATGAAAATATTTACTAAGTGCTGCACCTTTAATAAAATCCCATAAGGAGACTTATTCTAAGCATCATCATGAATCTTTCCATTTTTTTCCCCCTTTGGGCATCAGCATCTTCAAAATTAAGACTTGCAAATCTATTGTAGGACAATTATAGTGCTCTTAGTTTTTAAATAGCCCACATATACATTGCGTAACATATACATTATGTACCAGATATTGTTTTCCAGATGGAGGTTCAGAAACATAGGGCAACAAGAAGCTTTCCCAATGTACCATTACAATCTTCAGACTGCAGATACACACACACACATGCTGCAAATATACATACAACTCAATGTATATAAAATTTATATACATATACAATATGGCAAAACTCAGGGTTATGTTGGAGATACCGTACATAGATAAACTCCACATAATCAGTCGAAAAGTAAACTTGGCAAGCCGATTAGAAATTATAATAGCTATTAACTAGTATTGGGGTTTTTTGGTGATTGTTTTGTTTTTATCACTGATTAATTTGTCTCTGGGATTGGGCAGTGTATGGACACAGTTTGTGTTGCAGGAGAAGCAGTGTGGTGTGTAGTTTAAAGTGCTCTAGTCAACAGCCTGTGTCTTAATCCCAGGGCTACGGATTCCTAGCTACATATCTTTAGGGAAGTAATTTTCCTTCTTTGGACCTCTGTTTATTCATTTGTAAAGTAAGAGTCTATAATAGGAAGCACTTAAAGCATTTTCTATCATTTAATAATTTTAAGTAGTACATCCATAACACAAAGAAGCAAATTGCATTATCATTATCTAATTGAATTTGGTCAATATACTAAAGCAGATCCCCTTTTTATGTAATTTATTAATGAAGGATTTTCTAATTCAGGAGAAAAAGATCTTCAAAATGAGAGCTCCCTCTCCCAGATGAAAATGATCATCACAGAAAGGAAGTAAATATAACTTTTATTTATAGACCCTGAATGAGGAAATTGACACTAACAACTCAAGATTTGGAAGAAATTACGTAAAGCGGTTTTGAAAAGTATTAAACTTTTCATTTGTAGTAATAAACCTAACTTCTATTCATATTACTTGTAGCTTTTTCAATCTATGAAGACATGCTGAGAAGGGTAAGAATTTGTGGACCAGAATACATATTTGTACATAAAAATGTTTTGTATGGATGTTTTTTAATTTCCTCTTCATGGTATCTTACTATTATGTTGTGCAATTTTTGTTTCCTCAACAAAGTCAATACATGTTAATGAACAGAACGTGAACTGATTTACTTTAATACTTTATGGTATTGGGTCAAATGAATAAGCCCAATTTGATCTTTTCTCCTTCCAAAGGATGTTTAAATTGTTTCTAATTTTTCAGTATCATAGACAATGCTGCAGAGGTATCCATATATGTCTCCTATGCACATGTGCAGGGCATTTTTTTTTTTTTGGTAATCATGCCTCTTTTTGACAACTGACAATGAAATTATTAGGAGTTTGTGAATGATAGTGTGAAAAACCCATGGGCCTGAGCATCAGAAGACATGAGTTCTAATCCTGGCTCTGCAACTAAGGAGTTGTAGACGTGACAAGTCATAATCTTTCTGTGCCTCTGAGGCCCCTTCCACCTCCAGAATTCTCAAAGTTATATATAAAAATAAATAGATAAAATACTTTACATAATATATTATATATTACATATATAATAAGCATATAACATATTATAAATTTTACATGTTGTATATAGTATATAATATCTAATAACATATCATATATGCATACATAATATGTATAATTTATAATATAATATAATGTATAATAATGTTATATGTTAATATATATGATTTGTTTCTATGTATACATATATTGTATATATTGATAAAATAAACTAAGTTTATATATGTATACAATTACTGAAAAGCAGAGATTATTGCTATTGGAGAAAGATTTTACAAAAACACAGGTATCTGTTTTCAAGTTGTGATTGTCTCACCATCATGAGTCTTACTGAAATCTTCCAGAACATTGCTACTTTTATGGATATATGTGGAAGTTAACAAGGACGGGATAACTTTGATTATTATTGAAAGAAATGTTTATCAGAGTTACATAAACTTATCATCCTTGTACTTTGTAAACATCTGTTAATATTTTTTCATGACCAGTTAAAATCCAAGATGGAGGATTTTTCAAAACAAATAATAAGGGATTAGAATTACAATATTTCAGGAACTAATATATACGTTCTTTTGGAGAGCATTAAGCTGGTGAGCAGCTGGCAAAACCATTTGATGGGACGTTTTTCTCCCCCTACATAAGATCTAGAGCTCTCTCTCCCTTTCTACTTATTTAATCTATCCAAAACAAAGTAGAGGACTTTAAAAGTATTTGTTATATTTTGTGTGTTTGATATAAAGCCTGGGGAAAAGCATTTCATTTTGAGGGCTATACCCAATTCTTCTTGTCCTAAGGTCAGATTTCTGCTAAGCAGTTTTCAATCAGCCTGAACAATGTTTTAGTCCATCTGAATGTCTGATAATAAAAATAGTTTTGGCTTACAACCGGGTGCTTATCTTTTACATGGTCTGGATTAGGTCACCTTCTGAGCACTTATAGGTTATGATATAGGGAATGATGATTTCGAAACCATATTATAATCATTTTCTAGTTATTGAAATGATCATTGATGATCTACATAGCCAAAATTAAGCATCAGACTTAGTTTGGCAAAGTAGACCTAAAAGCAGTACTTGCTTCCAAAAAGTAAGGGAATAATGGAAAGAACATTGGACTGAGAGAGGCCATCTGGGTCAACCAACCAACAGCATGTATGACCTTGAGCAACTTAAATTCTTCTTTAGTAAAATAGCAACTTGTACATTTCTTCTACTTCCAAACTTGGATCTCAGGTTATCCAGAACTACTTCCCAATGGACTCACATCAACAAACAACTGTGTTTTACCGTGGTTGTTTATCAGGCTTACCCAGGAGGATAAGGTGTTTAGATTGTGTAATTTGTGCCTGTAACTGTGCTCTTGTAACCTGAGGTCTTAAGAAAAATTAAGGAAGTTTTTTTTAAAAAACTCCTGTCCAAACTACAAAGTGCATTGTATGAATTTCTAAGCTCAAGTTTTGACTAAATCATCTTTGTAATTTCAAGGGGTTTTGTTTTCCTTTTCTACATACACTTGCACATTGGAAAGGAATGGAGCAAACTAGCTTTGTAAAAATGAAGTCCGGTGCATTAGGCACCTCAGGAATCAAGGGCTTGCAACATTCTCTAAAACAAGACTTTCTCCAAAGCTCCTGGGATACAGGCACTCACTCAGATAGAAACGTTCACTCAACTTTCATTGAGTGCCCATCCCAGGAAAGGTTTTGTCCCTTAGGCACTACCAGTGTGACCTTTGGAAAATGATGTAAACTCTCTAAATTTAGGTTTGCTCGTCTGCCAAATGGGTTGTTGGGAGGATGAAATGAGGGGTCATGTAAAGTTCAGAGAGGGCCTGGCACATAGGAAGTTCTCAAAAGATGTTCATTGCTATTGGGTTGGTGGTACAATTCCACTTCTCTTTGCAACGGCTTTCCTCATATCTGAAGACAACGGCTAGCAGCGCGGTTGTTCTGGGCTATTCTTCACCAGGGGGTTAAGGATCTGGAGCTGCAGCAGGTGCTTCTCTAGCTCAGCGGAGAAGCTGAGAGAGCCAGCCAGTGGAGACCCTGAGTTACTTTAGTTTCAAGCCAAACCCAATGTTGTTAGACACTTTTTTCCAAATAAAAATAAAATAACTCCTTAATATTTCAGACCTTCATTTAATATTTAATACTGACTTTTTAAAGTATCATTTTAACAACTTAATTAGACAGATTTTGAGTTGCAGAAAAATAACGAAGACTCCCTAAATTATGTACCTTCTATCTCTACAAGTAGCTGAATTAGAAACTTAAGTAATAGATAATATACCAGATAATATTGTAATATACTAGATTTTTACTTAGAATTGTGATGAATTTAAAAACAAAAGTATGACATCCTTTGGTACACCTAGTAACATAAACATTCAGCGACTAATCAGTGTTTTCGAACTCCCATGTACCACTCTAATTTTAAGCATGTTATCTCTGTACTAATAATAATAGCTAATATTTGCTGATTGCTCACCTTACGCTAAATTCTTTAACATTGCATTCTCATTTAATTGGAAAGAGATAAAGCTACAGCCAACACAGACATCACCATTGCCTTTTCCTATCCCATCACAAAGAAGGAGGAAGGTTGTACGGTAGACTGTCCTCTTACGCATCGCTCACATCAGGATGAGGCAGGAAACTTGGAAACCAAATCCTTCATATCCTTTGAACAACTCTTGTACCTCAATTGGCTTTAAGCATTATCGTAGCATCCTTGACACAATCCCAGAGCCTAACACTGCTTTAGTGAAAGCGCAGAGACAAACAAAAGACAATTGGTCTATTTTGCAGCTCATGGCATACTCCCTGGGGCAGCAGTCTGTTCTGTGGTGTTTGGCATCCATAAACTGCAGAGGGATTGTAATGCATTAGTGAACTCTATCTTTTGAAAAAAAAAGTCACTTTTGATATCACTTCATTCTTCTGCTTTCATAACCCAATGTTGGGACATTGTTGGGTTTTCATTCAGGAGACCAAGGCTCACATACCACCTCAGCCTACTAATTATGTTTATTAGACATTTGCTGGAGAGTAAAACACAATAATATATGGAAAAACATGCTGTAAACTATAAAGAATTTTACAAATATGAAATTTTATCATAATTTTTAGTCCTGTATCTCTTACATGCGTACCTACTAGCATTCACACTTTTTCTTCTAGCATCAATAGTTGCTTAGAAGGATAAGTGTTGGACAGATTTAAAAGAAAGAAAATTCTCGTTTACCATCGTTCAAGCTAAGTTCAACTCAATCAGATTTATAAGGTAATGAATAAATAACAACTTGAAAGCTACATAGATAAATATATGTGCTGGGTCAAATATACCGTACTTAGACAGACTAAATTTAAATTTATTTTGGAATGAGAATCCCAGTGCCCTCTTGGAAAAACAGACCTTAGCAAGCTCATGTGGTTGTAAGGTTGATAATATGTTGATAACACCTTATGTGCTTCTCATTCTTAGTTATACCTGGTCCCCTTGTGACTTTCCTCCTAGTTTCAGGCAGCAGCTAGGAAAACCAGACTTACTGCACCAGGGTCCAGTATCAGCTTTGCCATGTCAAAGTAACCAGTAAGGGAAGAGGTAACAAAAGCCAAGGTTTATGCAGTAAACAAAGAATTTTGGAAGAATACAATTGATGGAAGAATTAGACTGGACAAAGATTTTACCAGTCAGGGAGAAGGGAAAAAAATAAGAATACTGGCACAGAAGGTCAAGCTTTTTTGATATTTTTTAATGTCTCCATGACATTTCTCTTCCTGCTCTTGTTGAGCATAAGAATTGGGCATATTGTTGACAGAGCCTCCAGACCAAAAGAGGTTATCACCTGTATCTTGTCTCCTGGGAGGGTCCTTGAAAGTGAACAAGGTACTAGAGCTCCCCAATCCCTTGCACCACGCTGCCTTGGAGCAGCAACTGTAGCAGTAGAACATCAGGGCAGGGGAACCCTAGGTAGAGAAGATCCAAGGTAACCCCCTGAGCCTCCTGTCATCAGAGAGGCACCAGAAAACTTCTGAGAATTTCATCTTCCCCAGAGAGGTGTGAAAATGACTAAGAAACCACTGGTAGACTTAAATGATCGTCCAAATCAGGACTGGAAAGGTTTGGAGTACATGGATCCAAGACCAGGAACCGCCCATGATGGCACCTACAAATATTTCTATACATAAGGAGGTGCTATTGGGAATGGATTCCAACAGCCATGGACGCACCCTGGCTGGTCCCCTGGGCCTCAAATTCAGTTCAGCCCTTAGAACTTCAGTTCTGTCCCAGGGAGAAGGGTAGGGAGGCAGAAGTTATTACCTGAGTTTAAAACCTGAAATTATTAAATTTATCCAGTTATGTTTTCTGGATGAATTTTGACAGGGATAGAAATGGGAGAATCAAAACAGAGATTAAGTTGAATAATAGGGAAAATAGTTACATTTCTTACATATCACCCGAGGCTGTGGCCTAAAATACTATACTTACTACAAGGAGTAATACATTATAAGCAAAGTGAAGTGATTGCCAGAGCCCATGGATTTGAGGGGTCCCTCCATGATGTTATAAGATGGTGTTGGATCCCCTTTTCTATCAGCTTATGGTGGTACATTAGGACTAAATGTTAAAATGTATTAGCATATATAACAAACACAACAAATGTATTAACCTGAAGTGATGTCTCTAGTGAACTTGGTCCTAAAAATCACCTGCGGTGGATTGGACACCTGACCTCTCAACAGCAAACAGGGAAAAGATGTAGAGCCTTGATTGATTCCAATGGCAGTTGAAATTGATATTGTGGTGTGGCTTTTTGCAAAGTTAATGCAAATTTTGCATGCATTAATGGAAATATAGTTCATGAAGGTGCTCCAGTATTCTCCTTCACTCTCCTCTCCTGTTGCAGCAGATCACTGATCTGTGCCCCGGCCTGAGGACATTTCCTCTGCGCAGGTAATGCGTCTCATCCCTTGTCGTCTCAAGGTTTTGCGTCTTCTATTCTCCCTTCTCCCTCCTGCATCTCAGCTGTTTTCTTCTCTACTGTATCAAATCTCATCAATATACGTATTCTCTAATACTTCTCATATTAAAACAACAATCGCTCATTTGACCTTACATCCCCTCCAGCTACCACCCCACTTTTCTATTTCTTTTTGGAGGAAAACTTCCTGAAAGTCTTGTCAAGATTTGCTCTCTCTTTCTCCCATTTTCTACTGAAAGTGTTCCAATCAGATTTTATCTTCCCTACTCTACACCTACATGTTGCCAGAGTCAATGTTCAGTCCTCATCTTATTGGACAGATTAGCAACATTTGATACAGTTAATCACTCAGAGCTTTCTTTCATCCATGAGGTAAAACTGATGTTAGAATTTAGGGAGCAAAGACGTCTTAGAACAACACCAAGGTTCAAAGTGATGGCCTACTCTGTTGTAGTATTGGATGTATTATAGTTTAATGTCATTGTGATATATGATGCTTAGTAATGAAAATATAAACCAAGAGCTAGTTTCCTGTACTCATTTAGTGTATTTTTTCAATTATGTTTAAAATATGTTTTATATCCACCCACTGCTTCCACCATAAAAGTTATCAAACAGCCTATACTAGGTGCTTCTCTAAAAAGCATGATCACTAAAGACAACTCTTATTTGGTAGCTCTAACAAGGGACTTGGAGCTTGGACTTCAGGTGTAAATATCTGCATCCTGGGACCTTTCTCTGGTTTGGTGATGTTAAGAGTCTCACAGGCCCAATTCAACTTTTCTTGAGGCAGGGCATATCAGAGTAGCTCTGACTCTGTCCCCATGGCTGTGGCTGGATGGAGGGAGAGATCTGGGACCCCACAGTCTGTAGAGGATTTCGCCTTTATTAGGGAAGTGGACAAAGCCAATTCTCTTGGAGTAGGCTGTTGGTAGGCAGCTACGATGAATGACATATAAAACATTAAAACACAGACATTGAAGACTTTTGGTGTGGGTCAAATTCCAGGGTCAAGCTTCATTTAGGAACAAAAATGCATTCTACTTCTCAGCTTAATGAAATAAAGTGTTCACAATCACTAAATGTAAGCTCTTGTAACGTCGATGTTGTATGATTGAAGCCCATATTACTCCAAGCATTTATTTCTATATTCTATTAGTGTTTGTAGATTGTTTTCTTTCAATTGTTGGACTAATAATGACTGCAAATTATAATTGCTAATATTCTCTAGAGTAGAAAGCTTTCAAATCACCTCCCAGCATTAATACCTATTTAAAAAAAAACTGAGTTGCATTTGGAATTTCCTGGATTCTTCTGTTTGTCATGCAAATATTCAGCTCTACTCTTTTTATGATAATATGAAATAAAGTAGTTTCTCATAGTAACATTGTAAATCATTTGCTTTCTATTATATACAGCTGGTTTTATTACTGTAATGATTTTCTGTGAGTGCCTATTGCAGAACGCATAAGATGCAATGTGATATTCCTTTATTCAGAATTTATATGTAATTATTGTTTGCCCAGAAATAATGAGATAATTTGGAAATACAGTAATTTATTGTAATACATTTCTTTTTAATATGTATCTACAATGAGGGGGAAAAAAATCTAAATTTCTAAAAATGACATGCCATCTCTTTTTGTTGTATAGACTAGAGTTTTCATCTCACTGAAAATTCAGAATCAAAATCAGAAACAGCTGAGGTAGTTACTCGGGTGCCTTCCTTCAGCTTATTCAAAAGAACATAGGATGAACGGTAAGAATTAAGTAAACCACAAATTATTTTGGAGTGTCTGGTTTGCATTATAAATAAATTTTTCACTGCTGGTTGTTTTTTCAAAAATATTGCCTGTATTTTTGATATTCATTCCTGTGATCTAATGTAAACTATGTCCTACCAGTTTAACGTATTGTTTGTTCATGATTACATTTTTTTATTACAGTCATATGCTGTAAATATTTCTCACTCTGCTCTTTTGGCTCTCCCCCAAATAGCAATAGTCTTTAAGACATGTCATGGAAAGCGTTATTAAGAAAACTATCCCGCTTTCATGTTGGCACATACTAATTTCACACCTTGAATAGAGTCTAACCACATCAACAACGACGTATCCATTTTTAAGACATGGAATTAAAGTTTATTTATTAAGAGGCAACAACAACAAAAAGTCAAAATAGAGCATCACTCTGGCACCAAAATTTTTTTCCTTATTGGTCTGGACAAGAATTTTTAAATACTTGCTGGTAAATTTGCATTAGTTTGTAGTTTGGTTTTGAAGTCTAAATGTTTGTGAACCTTTTCTTATATACTTGAAAATGGTAAATTTAGATAATATTCTCATATTTCATTCTTAATTACAAAGGTAGTCTCACCATCACAATGTATCCTGTATTAACAGGGAAGAAAGAAGATTTCTAGTTATTGTCTGTAGGCCATATATTTTAGAAGTGTGTTTAATTCTCACTACAATGTTCTGTTTTATTCTCATTTTCTTGGTGGCTCCATATGAAGGAGCAGAAAGTTTATAAGAGGGGGCAGAGCAGGGTAACACTGTACCAAGAAAGGTCTTGTGAGGCAGGTGTGATGGATAGGATTCTCTTCTTTGAAAAGGACATCAGTGATGGAGGGGGCAGCGTGATGCTGACTGTGCCCAGAGAAAGCCATGGGCACCATCCACACAGGGGCCACCGTACTGGTGGACATAGGGACCCAGGGAACCAGCTAGAGCAGCAATATGAGAAAAACCTCTCCATACAACCAGCTAGTGACCAGTTACCTTCCTCTTCCCAGGGGTGTGAGTTCTTCAAAGGGGGAAGGGTCATCTCAAGCCATGTCCCCTCCCCCTCTTGCCTCACTCCCACTTAAAAGGAAGGCCAACCCGCCTTGCCCTCCCAGGTCCCTTGAGCCACACATCTGGGGTAAGGTAAGGTTGGGTGAGTGCTTTGAAGAAGATGTAAATTGAACTTTATAAGCCAGACCAGATAGGTTTGCGTTTAAATTCCAGAGTGGCCAGAATATTATGAGAGCTGCTGAAGATATTCTGAAGGGATGTGTTGATCATTAACTTCTTAAAAAACCACCAGAAAACCTATTGATCAAGCCAGGAGAAGTTTATTAGACCTACTGCAATAAAAGAGAACACCACCTTGACAAAGTCTCAGGGGTGCCTCAAAGTGGGGAGTTGGGAAAGGGCCTAAGGGTCTGGGCTGGTGATGCTGGGGCAGGTTTTGCGAGGCAGGAGTAGGGGTCACTGGGTGAGACGGGGCAGTCTGTGACCTAACAGCTTTGGCTAAGTGCAAATCAAGACTCCAGTCTTGGAATGAACCTTGTTGAGCAAGTAGCTAGTCTTGATCAGTAAGCTATTTAGTTGACTCTTGTCTTCCAGAATGGGTTTATGATGTTATCTTCCAAAACAAGTGTTTTCCGGACCAAACTGCCTAGTGATTTTGCTTGATCTCAGTAACGTTTAACACGGGGACCGGACATTTTTCCTGGCGTCAGTACTTCTTATCCCACGGATAAGAAATTACAAGCCTTCCAATGAGAAAGATAGGCTTTCCCAAAACAATGTTAAAAGCAGTGATTGGATAAACACAAATCCAGTTCATGTTTATACTCCACTTCATTGAGACTTTGAAATAAATCAGTTGTACTATATCATTATCCTCAATTGCAATTGGAAACTAACCTTGTCCAAGATCACAAAACGAATCAGAGGAAGAGTTCGGATTCAAACCCAGGTCTGCGTAAGAACCCTCTGGCTTAGATATTTGCCACCCCACTGACTTGGGTTGCTATGCTCTGACCTTAAAAATCTGTTTTTGTTTTTTTTTTCCCCACTGTACCGTACTACCTCCAATGAAAGTAGAGCTAAGCCATTTTTCTTAGCAGAGCTTCAGTACAATTTATTTTTTCCTTTAGTGCTTAAAACAAGAATATGTCCTTGGCAGGACGCATGTTGGTACTTCGTTTCATGCTCTCTTGCACCGTCTGTTATTTCTGTCTTTTCTCTTCAATAACATTGCAAAAAGCTGGAGCTGCTTCTTACACTTCTTTGATATCTTCCAGCACTTAGAGGGTGCTAAGCATAGACTAGGAAAGCAATACTACATTGAATTGAATTGAAATGTTTACCACTCCTTGGGTAATCACATCTCCACTACAGAGTTTTAGCTACTATTTAAAACACAGTTGCTCTGCCAAATATTTGTTGTAAAGAATAAGCAAATATTTCCCAAAATGTTCAGGCAAGCACATTACCACTGCAAACAGATATTTCACTGGGAAGTTTTTCTCTTACATTCAAAAATCTTAAAAAAAAAAAAAAAAGTCACAGTGCCTCATCTGTATCAGAAGTAAAGATAAAACTACAGACACATTTGTAAAACAAAGACCAACTGGCATTTCAGCTCCAAAACAGAGGGTGGATTTTCTCCATATGTTAATCAAAGATGGTCGTTTCAGCCAACTCATGAGATGGTGGCGGTTGGTCCCCAAATATGCTAAATAAAACAAAACAAACAAACAAAACCTCTTATAGGGAGTGGAGTAAGGACGGAAAAATGCGTGTGTGTGTTGGGGGGGGCGGGTACTTGTTTTCCTGAGAACATTCTTCAGAAGCTGTAGCCTTTCAATGCTCCTTAGCTGCCCCTCCTCACCTCCACGGACCACCTGCAGACCTTCTGGCTGACCTTTTGCTCTTTAGGGTTGCCACAAAGACTCACATCTCTTGATTTTTTTACCTGGATTAAAATGCTGGCAATTGGGGACCTTATGCAATGTTATTTCCGGAGGGTCCCACATTCATCTAGGGACAGCCAGAGCGCCAACCATTTTCATGAAGAGTACTTGTTTTCCATAAAATTTTGAACTGTTAAAAGATGAAGGAAACGAGCACAAGGTGACCAGTGGTCACGGTGCTTTTAGTGGTTTATTTTGAAATTTAGTGAAACAGACATTTTACTGTCAGCATTTCGATGATGATCGCTCACTGCTTCTTCTTTGAGGAGGCGGCGAGGTAGTTAGGAGTGGTTCTTAACCACGGGTAATGGAGAGTGCATCTGCCCAGTTGAAAACTTCAAAACAAATGGAGCGTGTGCATTGCAGACTCTAAGAAACCGTTTGTTCTTTTTCCAATGAAGATCAACTAGCAGAGCAGAATGGAAAACCAGGTAATTCTTTTAGATCCCAAAGCTTTGATTTCAAATTACCTAGAAAATGTATGGGTTGCATTTTTGTGGTGGTGTCGAAACTGAAGCAATTTTTGGAGTTATTTAGCAAACAGGTTTAATTATCCATTTTATTAAGTGATCAGACTCAACGACAAACATGCAGGGAATTCAGAAAAAAATCCGGTCTTCCATGAGGATAATTTGCAGCAGAAATGGGCTCTTTTTATCTGACAGGTGAAGCATGCTCCCCTGCTTTGGAGAGAAAACACATTAACCCTCCCTCTCCCTACCTCTCATTTCTTCTCTCTTCTTTGGTTTTTACTTTTCTCCACTTTCCCTCTACTTCCAGTGCAAACTCATTGTTTTATTGTTCCTAGTTCAGAATGCTTGGAGTTGTATAGACAAAACATTTCTTTGTTTGATAAAGAAATTGCCATTTTTATACAAGGTCACGTTCAAGTTACTGCCTACAGTGTCATTACAGTTTCTTATATATTTACCTCCTTTGGAGCGTCCCTTTTCAAACTATACCCTTTTAACCAAAAAACAAACTAAAATGACTTGTTCTGGGTGGGCTTTGAATAAGGGCCTTTTATCATGAGACCCTCCATAATGCCACATGAATGTCACAAAGGCTTTTCAGGTAAGGGGGCTGTGATTGTCTAGATACAGAAGCTCTGCAGAGAAATATTTCTCCAAGCATTTGATGGCTAGGAGGGAACGAATACTTTGATTCTGAAGAATGTCACCTATTCCTCAGCTTTTATCTCTGTTTGGTTTTCGGGGAGTTGGCCTCCAGTTTGATAACAGGTCTCGCCCTTGTCTTGTGGCCAAACCTTCTGGTACCTGGTCCCTGTGTTCTGCCTCCTCAGTGCCCACTCTCTCCTTTTGTCTGCTTGTTTTGACCTTGGTTTTTTAACCTCATTAACTCAGGCTACACAAACCTCTAGCGGAGGCCAACTGTACCCTTCAGGCACACGGCTGCCCCCTCCCGATGCGGCCGCTGCTGGGAGCCCAGGCCCAGCTAACCGAGAACAGACACTCCCACTTGGTTAGGATCTTCCCTCAGGGAGCCAGAGTTGAGTTCAAGTAGGTTAAAGCATTACATTTGTAAATTTGTAAAGGATCAAGTTGTGAGAAGAAGGGCAATCTTGTTCTTTGAGACTTTATTAGCCAGTAAATGCAATATGATACATTTATAGGAGCGAAGACCCAGATTTTCTGAACTTCACTGAGCCAGAAAGATGTGTTTTATTTCATAGAGTTTATGGAATAACTGCAGCATAGGTATGTTTTTACAAGACACGACATTGACTTGAGGTAATCATAAAGTAAAAATGGGCAGTAACTACCTTCAGGTCTAAGTATAATTTATATACATATTTACCCAATCAAATGCAAAGACCCCAAACCAGATGTTTTTCATTTTTGCTTTAATTTTTAAGCTCTTTCGTTGCTTTTTCGATGTAAAAGAAGTTGGATTAACCTTTATAAAAAATGTTGCTTGCAAGCTGGTATAGAACGCATAATAGAATGCACTGACTACGGCAACAAACATTCATATCAGCAAAAAGTGACATGAGGTCATATTAAAAAGTTCCTCACTGTGACAAAATAAATCAGAACGCCTTACAGCTTGTTATCATTTTGCTAAGAAAACAGAGCTACTGAAACTTTTAGATGGAAAACCTGAACATAGGCAAGAAAGGTTTTACAGATGATGCCAAAATTCTAGAGCTGTATGTTGACACAGGACTACTTTAATATTGTTATTTTTGTTATGCATTCTTGTTATTTTTCCATTCTATTCTTGTCATTTCTTGGCTCCTGAAAACTAAATGTTCTGTGGGGCAAAAGCTATACATTTTAGGACCAGCATGAAGGGCAGTACAAACTATTTAGGGAAGGCAGAGAGTATAAATAACAGGGATAGAAAATTGTTAGATAAGTAGGTAGATAGGTAGATGTTAGATGACAGATAGATAGATAGATAGATAGATCGATAGATAGATGATAAATAGATGGTGACCCTTAATTTCGAATCTCTTGTTTGTATTTATCATATGCTGGAAAATTAGCTGACTTAGCAAGAAGTTTTCAAGGAAGGACATAAATAAATTTAGATGGTTGGCTTAAAAATATTTATTATTTTTAATTATTGAAGTGTTTTTTTCGATTTAGAATGGCAAAAATGTGGTAGCACTTCATTAATTTCTACTCTTGTGCATTCTTAGTGCACATGAGACAAACAAATCAAGTGACACAAAACAAAGCGTGAGAGTCTCTGATCACCCTCCTACTCTTGTGTCCCACTCAAAGGTGGGCGTGGTCAGAGTTGGATGTACATTCTTTCAGTCCTCTTCTATGTGTTTCACACATATATGTACCTATCTATACGTATCTTGTTTATATACATAAGATCAACACATATATATATATATGTATATAAATTCTTCAGTTTCTCAAACTGCATATGTCATGGAGCTCTTTTTAGGCAAGTACACATAAGTCAACTTCTTTCTTTTTATTGACCTCATAGAATTTCATAGCATGAATCTATCATTATTCAGTTCTCTATTATAGTACATTGTAGTTATTTCCAGTGTTTTACTGTTATAAAATTCTATGGTGAATATCCCTGTGAATTGCTTTTTAAAAAGTGGGAGTATTTCTTTACGATAGTTTCCCAGAAATGAAATTGCTGGGTCAAATAGTAAGCCTTTTTAAAATTTTATAGGTTTTGCTGAACTGCCTTCCAAGAAGCTTATCTTTTCACTAAATGTATGAGTGCCTGTTTTCTCACCTCCTTAAAAGCCCTTGAGATTACACATCTTTTTTGGTTTGTTTTATCTTTTCAATTGTGTGAGTGAACATTTATATTTTATTATTGTTTCAATAATTTATTTACTTAATTATAAGTAAACTTAATTGAGCATTTATTTCTTTATTTAATATACAGTTTTTTTGTGAATTGCCTATTCATATTTTGTCCATTTTTCTTTTTTTTAATTTATCTTCAGTAATTTGTTGAAGCTTTTATGTATTTTGGATTTAATATTCTCTCTGTTAAGTTTGTTGCAAGTATTTTCTACTAGTCATTTTTTCTTTTTTTTTGCTTTGTTTATCTTTGAATACTGTTGGAGCATGTAAAACTATTGCTAGCACTTAAACATTTCAAGAAATCAGTTAGCTAACATATATATATATATATATATATATATATATATATATATATATATATATTCAGTTCCACATTAGTTAAATAATTTTTAAAACCTAAACTTGAATTTTATTTATTATACTCTGAGTTTGTTCAAAGTACCTTTTAAAGTTTTTTCTCTAGACCTTAACTCCTTCCTTATTAAAAACACTGTTCCATATTATCACTTTCACCTTTTAAATTTTGTGTGTGTAAAAGGATATCAAAATATGAAAGGTTTATTTTAACACCTGTGGCAGACAGACCCTAAGGTGACCCCCAATGAACCCTGCCTTCTGATGTTCGCATCCTTATATAATCTCCTCCCTTTGAGTGTGGGCAGGACCTGTGACTTGCTTTTAACTCTTAGAATATGGCAAGGATGATGGGATATGACTCCCATTACATCACATTATATGAATTTCTTTCTAGATCTCAGTCTCATGCTGCTCTTGAAGAATTAAGCTGTCATGTTGTGAACTGCCTATGGAGAAGTTCATGTGGCAAGTAGCATGGACAGCCTCTAGGAACTAAGGGTGTCAGTCATACAGCACCAAGAAATGAATTCTGTCAACCACCAGAATGAGAATGGAAACAGATTCTTCCCCAGTCGAGTCTCCAGATGAGATCACAACCTAGCTAGTACTTTGACTGTAGCCTTGTTAGACTCTTAGCAGAGCAGCTATGCTATGCCAGACTCCTGAACCACAGAAACTTTAAAATAATAAACATGTATTGCTTTAAACTGCTATGTTTGTAGTAGTTTGTTACACAGCAATAGGTAGCTAAAATAGCACCCACGTTTGAAATATACCCAGATACCTTTAGGGAAAAAAAAGTGGTAAGGACTGGAGAATTGAATTATCAGTTCTTTGGCACTATGCATAATCATATTAGAAAGCTGTGCCATAAAGTATAATGCTTTATGAAAAAGGAAATTGTTATGTTTTTCTAGCCCTTATAATGTAGTTTCAAGATTGTATTATACTGTTAATGTATTAGAGGAAGCCTAGAAACTAGGGGAAACTGATAGACTAAGTTTTAAAATTCCTGGAAATATGTTGGATAAAATGCCTAGCATAATTAATGATGAGTCTAACTAGTGGTATTTCACCTATGTAGATATTAAAACAAATACAGCCACCACACTGGAGCTTTCAGACTCACAGCTATTTATATGTTTCATGAACAAAGCTGTAACTGACAATAAGAAGTGAGAAAACAAAATCTTCTTTTCAACAGAGGAATTTCTAACTCTCTTCCATCACCAGCCTTCCTCTGCTCCCCCCTCCCCAACCCCCTATTTCTCTCAGTGATAACTTTCCTGATTTGTCTTTCATTTCACATTTTCCTTTTCTTTCTTGCTTTTTCCCTCCCTTTTGCTCATCATGTATATAAATCCAAATATTGAGATACTGTTTTTTAAAAAAATTTACTAGCTTTAAGGATTCAGCTTTAAAAAATCTAATATCAAATAATTCTGTGGTCAGACGATATTTTTTCAGATTCAGCATGTTAAAAAAAGTGTCATTGTTAAACTGCTTAAGGAACAGAGATAAATGACTTCATTCCCTTTGTGCTATGAGGATTCCCCTGAGACATGTGTTCTGGTTCATGTCTGAGCCCCTTTAAACTTGCTCTAGTGTAGTGCATGTTTATTTCAAGTTTAACAGTCTTTGCCTTTCTCCAGCCTTCACTCTTGTCAATCTTGATATGAGACTCCCTTTCTGCCCAAAAGGTCTAGACAACGAATTCCATGCCACTTGACATCTCGGTTCTCACCTTTTCCAACTTTGCCTGTATTTATAGATGTCAGAATAAATTTCCAGCTTATTTTCCAAAATTGCACACACTTTTCACTTTCTGCCTTGCATTATTATTATTATTTCTGCACCTGTCTTATCTTTAGTTTTTGGAGAGCTGAATCCCATAATTCCTGGAACTACACTTTGCAAATAATAAGCAAAATAAGTGACTAAGTATATGAGTACCTATTAAACGTTAAAGATGCTTTAAAGACATTTAATCCAGTGGTTCTTGGATGTCAGATTTCACAGACTGGGGAAATTAGAAGGTGGGTGACTTAGAATTGCCAGTTTTTATTTTGCCAAGAAGTATAAATGAACAATTATCTTCTATCATCATTTCATAAAACACAGTATAAAAACAAAATGGGGTTTATAAATAAAGATCAACATGCACAAACAAAATTCAAAGGACATAATGTCAGGATAAAAGATTGGTCCTTCCCCCAAGCAGATATGTCAACTTTAAAATAATTTGTGTATTTTATTCTCCTTGCTTTTCTCATTTAGCAGCAGACAGCTGAAATCTTCATATTGTACTGGCACAGTCTGTGTATTTTAGAAATCACTGAGGTAGTCTGACCTTCCACTCAATGAAAGCATCCTCTTTAAACCACCTTGGATAAGATATGCTTGTTTCACATCAGCCTTCAGACAGTTTCCTGACTCTTGCTTGAGATTAGTGATAGGTGGGGAAAAGGATCGCAGTGGGAGGTCCCCCAAAATCTGCCGTCTACCCTTCTGGCACTTAGAGAAAGGCAGATGTGTAAAAGAAAGCAAGGCTTTTTATTCTGCAGTGGAATATATATTAAAACAAGGTGCTAGTGAAAACTGAGACTTTTTTACACTCTTTGTTGTTTCATTCTTCCATTTTGGGCAGAGGGTAAGAGTGGGTGTATGTCAAAGGTGGTTTTTCCCAGTATTTCCAACTAAACCCCAAACTTGAAAAGATTATTCAGATGAATTTAGAAATAACCCATTTTATATTTTAACTTTTTATTTGGAAATAATTTCAGAATCACAGGAATTTGCAAAAATAGTGGAGTTCCCATATATCCTTCACCTACCTTGCCCCAATGATAATACCTTATATAACCATAGTACCTTAGGGAACTGACATTGGTACAATGCTATTAACTAAACTATAGGCCCTGTTCAGATTTTATCAGTTTTTACATGTACCCCCCCTTTTTTTGATGTGTAGTATTATATCGCATGTATAGGTTCATGTAACCACCAACACTATCCAGTACAGAAGCATTCCATCACCACAATGAAACACTCTTGGGTACCCCTTTACATTGCAAATTTTTAATAATATGTTTTATTAGCATAGGGTGATCATAACCATATTCATTTAAACTCAAGAGGTGAAGGGTGGAATCTTCTGAGAGCTGGAATTGGAGGGTACACTTTGAGCCATAGAGAGCTGGAGTAACATTGGAGTTTCTGGTGATACCCTTACTGCCTTGCCCAGCCTTAGATTTACCCAAGGTATGGATGGTGAATCAAAGATCATGGGAGAGTCAGTGAATGAGAGATCATGGAAAATGGTTGAGAAGAAAATGAGCCAATCCCAGAGGCAAGCCATAAGCCAAGAAGAATTGTGCTGGAACCTTTTAGATAGGACTTGTTAGGGGTTATTACAAGTTCTGTGGGGCTTAAACATAAATGACTTGGGTAAATATTCATTTAGAAGGGGGATCAAGCAAATGAAGGGCCCTGAAAGTTAAGTGAATCTGCCTCTGGACTAGTCTTTAAATGAAGAATTCTTAACTAAATAGATTCATTAATTTGTATACTTCTTTACAATTATAAATACCCACCCAGAAAGACTTAAGCAGAAACTTAGTTAGCCATGGGGTGAATTAGTTTCATCAGCTTCTCTGGATCTTTTACTAGGTTGTGGGGAGGATAAGAGGTCATTTTTGAGCACCAGATATGGAGTCCTTGGGCAGGTCACAGGGGACCCTGGGGCACAAACACTGCAGTCATTGGGGACAGGGAGAGACAGACAGAAATATGAAAATGACAGATATCTTTGCCTCTTTCACAGTTTGACTATAACTGGCCTTCTTTTTAAGGAAGCACATGGTTAAAATGCTAAACATCAACCACTTGCACACACTAGAAACATTTATGGAATGTTTTTGTCTAAGGTAAAGACACTCGGCGAGCCCGTCTCTCCACTAAGAATCTGATATCACAAAATCTAAAGAAGTCAGACTTCTCATGACTGTTTGGAAAAGAGTACCAATGTCTAAGTGATAAACAGGGTGGTTACAAAAACAATGTACATTTTTCAAAATGAAATTAAATGTAATGTATATAAAGCACAAAGCCTCTCATATAGCAGATCTTCAATAAATGGTAGGTATTATTATCATCATTTTATTTATATTATCTCCTTTAATCCACCTGAAAACATTGGGAAGTATCCATTATTATCCCCATTTTCACAGAAGTGGAAACACGGTAAGAAAAAATGAACACTTTCCATTAGATCACAGAGTGAGGTGAGATTTCATTTCAGTCTTCTGATTCTAGTTTTAGTTTTAAGTCCTTTTCCCTGTGATACAGTAGTCTCCCAGATTGAGAGATCTTACCTCCTTGTTTTCCTTGTTATTATAGTTATAATTTCCTTATTAACTTTCCCCCATCTTTCAATCTCAGATAATGTATATTCTTTTCTATGCTATTATTTAGTACCCTCTTAAGGAAATGATGAAACCTGGGCAAAGGCTAACTTGGTTTCTATCCAAGACTTCCTCTTAACTCTGGACTAACAAGCAAGAAAGGTTTACTGACCCCTGTCTCAGACTCATAATCCATCTCCAGTCACCTCCCCCCCGTCAATTCCCTTTCCCCAGCCTTTTTATTCAATAAAACTTTATTGAACACTATTATATCCCTATAGACTTAGATGCTGGGAATGAAAAGAAGCAAGACGAGATCCTTGACGTCCACGATTTTCACTTGAGTAACAAGACAGGCACCTAGACAATTAACCGTAATGCGAGGAGAAGGATCAGATGAAATGGAATCATTGCGAAAGCGATGGATGCCGACAGGACCATAGTTACTCTTATGACAGGACACGTGAAGTGGCGTTTGAGCTGGTCCTTGAAAGAAAAGGAAGAATAAGGAGAAAAGTTGTTCAAGCAGCAGAAGCAAAGGGTGAGAACGCTGAGCATCACGTGCAAGCCACGCACGCGCCGCCAGTGGTCCATCACGCGGAGCCGAGCGCTCCCGACCGGAGGCAGGGAGCCCGGAGAGACAGGGGGGACCAAATCACAAAAGGGCCTCTCCCTCGCTTAGGAGTTGGGCTAAGCAGCTGAAGCCCGGCAAAGGATTTTAAGCAGAGATGTGATATAATCACATTTTTCCCCCTGAAAATAAAGACCATTCTGGTGTTAGTGTGGAGAATGGATTAAAAGGGTGAGAGATTGGAAACTGTGGAAGATCGCTTTAGAGGCCAACTTTTACAATAGCCTCTTCCCTCTAGGAAATAAACTCATCTACCTCCTGGTGAGGCTCAAATTAGGAAGAAAAGGGTGAGTTCTTTTTTTTTCTTGTGAAAAACTAAGGATGAAAGTGGAGATGCTTCACCACAACGGGTGCTTTAATTGAAATTTCTTACGTTAAGGACAGTTCTAAAAACTGCAACTCGCTTAAATTTGATTTTTTTGTTTTTCGTCAGACAACTTTTTCTGGGACCTCTTGTGTTCAGACATCTTCATGGGGTGCTTGAGGGGGAAATGGACAAGAAATGCTATGAGAGGATCTAGTGAAATTAATCATTTTTTTTCCCAGTATGACATAGCCCTTCACTAAAGTGCTAAAAGAATGATTATTTTTAAGCAGAAGAAACAAATTTTAGAAGTAATTCTTTAGTTTCAGCTAGAAAGCCTGACAGCTGCTGTTCTACTACTTGATGGCACTGAAGTTTTTTGTATTTATCTATATCTGCCTCACAGGATGAGCCACATAAAAAGCAACTACCTCAAATACCTAGCGCTAACGGTTTAATTTGACAATTTGTAGATGGTATTCTTATATTACCCTTTAGGACCTTAATAATTAGTTTTTCTTTAGTGCAGTATTAAAGCATTAAAGGTCATAAATTCCACAGTCACCTGTATCCATTTATTGCTAATTTATTATGGAACATATCATAAAACTTTCCTTGACATATAGGCCTCTTCATAACTATAAATCTTTTTTCAACTGTTTAGATAACTTATGCTTAAGTTCAAGAAGAGACCTCTAGGAGCAAATATTTAAAACATCTATTTATTTCCCATTAACGGTGCCATGTGAAGTATTCATTTCCATTCAGTATATTTATCACTTCAAACCGTTATAAAGATAAATTCGTTTTCAAGAGGGAAAAATGTTAAATGTCAAGTAGCTGTTTTACTAAGTGCTTTAAAATGTCCAGATGAATAAAGCGATCTTTCTAGTTACTATATAACACACACAAAAATGTTTCCATTGAGATTAAATTTGTCACTAGTAACCTCCATTAAGCTTAAAAACTTTTCCAACTTGAAGGCTGTCCTTTCAGATGACAAATGTATCATGTTATTTGACAGAGAGGTGGTTTCCTTTTGTTTTAGCTATGGAGATGATAATGTAGTAAAAAAAAAACTCACAGTTAACGAATGCATTTACCTTACTGCTTAAACTTCTGTATGGATGCATATTTATGGCGCACACATTCAGAAAGGGAGAGGAGAAAATCAACTTGCTGGAAAACCAGTTTGTCAAGTGAGCAATTTGCTGAAAATCAAATCATATCCATTAACTTTGTCTAATACTATCAGTAACCATGATGCATGAGATGGTTGCAATACCTTTAGGGATTTTTTTTTCTTTCAAAACTTTCATTTGGCTTTAGTTTTTCTGCAACTGCAGTGGTTAGCCAAACCAGAATATCATAGGTTTTACCATAGTCTGACTTTAAGAAAGAAAAATATCTTGTGTATTTCAAATTACGAATATAATTGTATTGACTTCTTATGATTTATAAACAATGGGATGGGTTTTTATTTTAACATATTTTCAAGCCAGCCTTCTCTACTTCTCTTAATTCGCTGTTAATCAGTCAACATGAACATTTTGCATGTGCTTTAAGTTTTTGAGAAGTGCTCAATGTCTCAAATATTAAACACCTGAAACTTGACCTATAACTGAACTGCACTGACAAGTCCACTGCAAATGGCCAGGGTGAAAAAAAAATACAACAGAACTAAAACTGAACTAAAACCAAAACTTTGACAAACTCTTGAACACTTGAGCCATGTGATTTGCTGAAATCTTGCTTCCTAATAGAAACCATGGGGTCATGTCCTCTGGACAGCGTGTCCACATGCAGGAGTGAAGTGAAGATACAAAGAGGGGTTTACTATACTTACTGTGAGCGGAAGAACCTCAAATTCAAAATACATTAGCCATAAATAAAGAATTCTGCAAGAAAGAGTAACCTGGTAACAAATCCTTAAAGAACACTAAAGAAAAAAGTAAGGCCAAAACAAACAAACAAATAACTAGGAAGATACAGGGGCCACCGCATTGTAAATTACATTTTGGCCTCTAGTTGATAAACATAACACGTTGAAGTTGCTGTGTGACAGAAGTTAGTAAAATCATCTAAGAAAGGCTCAAGGGTCAGTCAGAATAGAAAAAAGGAATTTATAAAAAACTTTTTAGGGCTTCCTTAAAGTGGCAGAGTGGTTAAGAATCCGCCTGCCAATGCAGGGGACACGGGTTCGAGCCCTGGTCTGGGAAGATCCCACATGCCGCGGAGCCACCCAGCCCGTGCGCCACAACTACTGAGCCTGCGCTCTAGAGTCCGCAAGCCACAACTACTGAGCCCACGTGCTGCAACTACTGAAGCCCGTGTGCCTAGAGCCCGCGCTCTGCAACAAAGAGTAGCCCCTGCTCACTGCAACTAGAGAAAGCCCAGGTGCAGCTACGAAGATCCAACGCAGCCAAAAAAATAAAATAAATAAATTTTTAAAAAATACTTTTTAAACTTGTATTGTGTTAGTCTGCTTGGGCTGCCATAACAGAATATCACAGACTGGGTAATTTAAATACAGAAATTTATCTTCTCATAGTTCTGGTGACTGGAAATCTAAAATCAAGGTTCTGGCAGACTTGGTTTTTTATGAGATCTTTCTTCCTGGCTCGCAGGTAGCACCTTGTCACTGGTCTCACGTAGCCTTTCCTCCGTGTGTGAACATTCCTGGGGTCTCTTCCTCTTCTTGTAAGGACACTAGTCCTATTAGATTAGGAATCCTTCCTTAGGACCTTATTTTACCTTAATTACCTCCTTAGAGGCCCCATCTCTAAATACAGTCCAACTAGGGGTTAGGGCTTCACCCTATAAATTTGTTGGAGATACGATTCAGCCCATAACAGTATGAACTACAGCATTTCTGTATTAAAAGTCATAAGTCCCACAGTCACCTGTATTCATTTATTGCTTAACCAATAGTTACTAAAAATTTTGTTTCCTTTTCCAAATATTAAGTATATTCACAGGACTAAATCACCCTATGATCTCTAGCTTTTGATAAATTTAACATTCCTGTTAAAACTGTAGAAATCATCCCCTCCATTACCAATTTATATAAACTTTGTGATAGGCAATAATATCAAATTTTGAAAAGTTTTGGTGGTAAATTTTATAGATTTGGCAAGTTGGTAATTCAGAGAATTATTACTATTTGTAAATTATCCTTTGGCCACAGAGAAGTACATTAGGAATAGTAGTAGTCTCACCAATAGCACATTTGGCAGCGCAATGCTCTTGTGTGTGGCAGTGGCTACATGAGGCCTCCAGAATTTTTTGGATCTCATTTTAAATATCCCTAAGAGTTGTATGGTCCTAAGAACAGGAAAGAATGCAAGATCCTATCAGGTTAGATAGAAAAGGCATTGTATAGCTAAGGCTCTCATTGGATCCAAAGGTCTTTAGTATTTTGGAACATGTGTATAAACCATAAGAGCCAAAGAAATGAAAAATCTAGTCAAGGGCTCAACTTGGGCAAGCGTTTCAGAGTTCTGTGAGTAGACAAAGAACTAGGCAATAGGAACTGAGACCAATCACCTTCACATTAAAAAAAATATTTTTCAGAGCCTTATTGACATATAATATCCTTATGATACAATTCATTCATTTAAAATGTACAATTCAGTGGCTTTTAGTTTATTTGCAGATATATGCAATCATCACCACAGTCAATTTTGGAACAATTTCATCATCTCAAAAAGAAATCTTGAACCTTTAGCTATCAGCCCCCTATCTCCGCATAATTCTCCCCCCCAGCCCCAAGCAATCACTAATCTACTTTCTATCTCTATAAATTTTTTCCTGTTCTGGATTTTCATATGAATAGAATCATATGACATATTTTTCTTTGTGACTGACTTCTTTCACTTAGCATGATGTTTTCAAGGTCCATCCATGTTATTAGCATGTATCAGTACTTCATTTTTCTTCTGGCTTCAAGTGTTTTTTATCTTTGATTTTCTACAGTTAGCATAGGATATGCCTAGATTTGGGGCATTTATCCTGCTTGGTATTCTCTAAGCTTCCTGGATATCTGACATTAATTTGGGGAAATTCATAGTCATTATTGCTTCAAAAGTGTCTTCTGTTCCTTTCTCTCTTCTCTTTCTGAAATTACCATTGTGCATATATTACACCTTTGGTAGTTGCTCACGGTCCTTGAATATTCTGTTCCATCTTCAGTGTTTTTGCTCTTTGCTTTTCAGTTTTGGAAGTTTCTATTGACGTATCCGCATACGGTAACTCTACGTTTAGTCATCTGAGGAACTGCTAGGCTGTTTTACTTTCTCATCAGCGGAGCAGGAGGGTTCTTATTTCCACACATCTTCATCATTGCTGGTCGTTATCAAACTTTTTGATTCTTAACATAATTAAAAACACTTTTTAATTGTGGTAAAATATACACAACATAAAATTTACCATAGCAACCATGTTTAAGTGTACAGTTCAGTAATCTTAAGTACATTAACATTGAAAGAAGCTAGTCTACAGAACTCTTTCTATCTTGTAAAACCAGAACTCTCTATACCCATTAAATGTCAACCTCCCGTCTCCCTGGAAACCACAGTTCATACTTTTTGCCTCTATGAATTTGACTACTCTAAGTACCTCGTATAAGTAGAATCATATAATATTTGTCCTTTTTGTGACTGGGTTATTTCACCTAGAATAATGTTCTCAAGGTCCACCCATGTTGAGGCATGTATCAAACTTTCCTTCCTTTTTAAGGCTGAATAATATTCCATTGTATGTATATACCACATTTTATTTATCCATTCATCCGTCAATGGACACATATGTTGCTTCTGCTTTTTGGTTATTATGAATAATATTGCCATGAATATGGGTGTTCAAATATCTCTTAGAGACCCTGCTTTCAGTTCTTTTATGTATGCACCCAGAAGTGAAATTGTTGGATCATGTAGTATAATTCTATTTCAAATTTTTTGAGGAAGAGCCA
This sequence comes from Balaenoptera borealis, assembly GCF_965194805.1. Classification (NCBI taxonomy): domain Eukaryota; kingdom Metazoa; phylum Chordata; class Mammalia; order Artiodactyla; family Balaenopteridae; genus Balaenoptera; species Balaenoptera borealis. The sequence goes on from NC_138874.1 coordinate 106,077,795, forward strand.
TACTGTTTTCCATAGTGGCTGCACCATTTCACATTCCCACCAACAGTGCGCAAGTGTTCCAATTTCTTCCCATTCTTGCCAGCACTTGTTATTTTCTGTTTGTTTGGTTTTGACACTAGCCATCATAGTGGATGTAAAGTATATCTTATTGTGGTTTTTATTTGCATTTCCCTAATGGTTAGTGATGTTGAGCTCACCTTTATGATTTGAAGCCCATGATATTTCAACCATAAAACAAGATTCAGTGAGACTCATCAGAGTCTTTAACAAAATTCCAGTCCCCGTTTAGGCCAAAATCTCTGTTCACAAGTAACCTACATTAGTTGGTATGGCAACAAGCTTCCTTCAGTGGGTAAGAGTCTTTTAACTCTGGGAAGATTTAGAATTAAGTATAGAAAGGATTACAATGATTAAAATTGAAGTATTAATGTTTGGGGGCTATGAAGGGGGTCATTCAGATTTGTTATTTTATGTATTTGGCCTATTTGGAATGACAGTCTTATAACTTCAATTGAAAATTGTAATCGTGATTTTTACTCGGGGTGACCAGCTTGTCCTGGTTTTACTCGAGACTGTCTTTGTTTTAAAACTGAAAGTCCTGCATCCTCGACACCCTTCAGTTTAGTGTAATTGGTCATTTTATTTTGACTAGAGTTTTTCAAATGAAATCTTACTAAACTCATACAATATTGTATCATATAAGAGAACTTTAGTGTCACTGTGTCTTTATTGTACTAAATATATAAAAGCTATATAAGTATATATTGGGCTTTCTATAGTTCAGGTAATTGAAGTACTTAAAATGAAAATATAATATATTAAATGTAAAAACAAAGTTTAAAATGTTTGAAGGTTTTTAACTAATGAAACCAAACGTTATTCAAAACCCCTTTAGAAACTTAATATTTCCTATACCTATACATAGACTAAAGAGATTTGTGAGCTACCCTTATAGTCTATTGATGCAGAAGAGACTAACTGATGATCTGGAAGACAAAAATCCCATTTCATTTGTGTTGCCACAACCCAACCTTAAGCATAATGTTTTCCTTAGGTAAATTGAATGCCAGTGGTTTAAACCAAAATAAATTGAGAAACAGTCTTTTGGATATACTAAAGCTATTCTAAAGGACACCAAGAACTGACATCAACTGTAACCCAAGATGTTTGAGAATATCTCCATTTAGTGGCGTTTCAAAAGGAGTCAGATTATCCTGGTAACATGGGGCCCATTAACAGTTGTCAAGTTAATCAATAGAACACATCAATTACCATAAATATACACACATTTGGGATGAAAGCACATCCTTTTTGAGACTGAGGAGATCAATCCAAATTGCTTTTTTTGTTGTTGTTTTGAGACAGCTTAGCTTAACTGTTAAGAAACCAACATTTACTAACATTTTCAGCTAAAAAGTGGATTCCACCCTCGTCTTCTCTTGATGGAGTGCTGCCTCTGTAATGTGATTAAAGACCAAACAGGCTCAAAAGCCCATTTTGATAATTTGTACACAGCACTACAGTTTTGTACACAGCACTACAGTTTATTTTAAAATTGCATATATTTGACCAGGCTGAAAAGAAAATATCCTCTTATAGACTTCATTATTTTTTATTGCCTTAATTTTTTAATGGTCCTCCTAATGATGGATACTTGTTTCCAGTTTTTTGCTATTATTAAAAAAAATTCCATCCTTGAAACATATATCTTTGTGAACTAGTCAATAATAAGAGTTTCTTACTGAATAGTAGTTTCTCTGTATTCTAGATGTTATTGTGTTGATTTTATGTAGCAGATATTTTCTCCTTGTGTACTTGTCTTGGTGGCTTTTGTCATATTCATGTTTTAAATAAATATGTAGTCAAGTCTGTTGATCTTTTCCTTTGTCATCTGTTTTGTGGCTTCTGTATTTCTAAATTATTTATATTCATTTCCACAGAGATATTTTCATTTTTAACTGTCACTTGTAAAAACACTTAATTTTTATAGAATCCTGTGAATGATGGCAAAATGTTAACATGTGATAACATTCTGATGGCATGTAATAATCACATAAGGATCAGTGACTCTTTTGATTTTGGAATTATGAAATAAATGTAATAAATTCTGGAAAAGCAAAAAGAAAATATCCTCTTAAAGCTCATGATTTTTTTTTTTTTTTTTGCCTTTTCTCTGACAAAAATTATCTACAGAAATGTGGTTCATCCTGCCAACTTTCCCAAAGTGGTAATTTCTGCAGGAAGTCGAAGAAAACATGAAGTCTAAAGAACCACTGAGGTGTAGTCGGCAATATTTATAAGCACTTGGATTCATGCAAGCTCTTTTGAGGCTACGATAGGCTTCAAACCAAGCCTTCAGCCTGTTATCCTATTTGGGGAAAGCTAGTACTGGATACTTGCTTGAGATATCATGACCAGATGACCAGTGACAATGGCTTCCTCGCTACTTCTCTTTGTTTTTTTATAACATTTTTTAAAATTTTTATTTATTTTATTTATTTATTTTTGGCTGCATTGGGTCTTTGTTGCTGTGCGCGGGCTTTCTCTAGTTGTGGTGAGCGGGGACTACTCTTCATTGCGGTGCGTGGGCTTCTCACTGCGGTGGCATCTCTTGTTGCAGAGCACGGACTCTAGGTGTGTGGGCTTCAGTAGTTGTGGCACGTGGGCTCTAGAGCGCAGGCTCAGTAGTTGTGGCGCACGGGCTGAGTTGCTCCACGGCATGTGGGATCTTCCCGGACCAGGGCTCGAACCCGTGTCCCCTGCATTGACAGGTGGATTCTTAACCACTGCGCCACCAGGGAAACCCCCTTCTCTTTGTTCTATACCTATCTCTGGAATATGTTCCATCCAAGCCTGATTCATGGGTATTGGCCTATTTAGGTTGAAAAGCAAGAGAGAAACAGCATTGTGTCTTCCTTTGCAAGCTGTGACACCACATGCAGTTTTCCTGTTGCAAAGGTACAGAGCAGCCTTGCAAAACTCACAGCCTGCAACCAACTGCCACTCTATTACCCCAGAGGAGACTAACTGACAACCTGGAGGACAAAAATCTCGTTTTATTTTATGTTGTCAAAACCCAACCTTAAGTATTAAATACTTCTAGGAAAAACTCATAACATCTTAAAAGGTGTCTTATTTTATTATAAGGAATGTGCTATTACATTAAAGAAAACTGCAGCCTTCCAATTAGTTCTTAGACAGTTTAAAAGTATCATGGCTAAAAGGAAAAAGCTAAGTTAATAATATGAAGACATTTTTATCAACATGAGTCTGAAATATCTTTGAAAACCCTGCTATATAGCTTATTATAAAGGACAGATTTTCCAAAAGGTTAATATTTATTCTTACAAAGAATGATTTCTTAAATTACAGTTTTAAAACATTAATAATTGCCAATGCTTCCAAACAGACCTCCTTTTATCGAGGAGCTGGAATCTTTTGGTTCACTAGACCTCCTTGATCTTAGTCTGTATGAATTGTTTAGTTTTATTTGGTGCCACAGTGACTCCACCAAACTTATCAGAAGCCTCAGTTTAATACAGAAAAAGAGAGGCTCAGAACATGTCAATATAATACTGTTAATGTTTTCCACGTTTATGATTCCAAGGTCAAAGTCAAACCTCTTATTGTATTAATAATAGCAAAGCAAAAATAGACTTTGTAGTTGTGAATTCATGGTTTTAAAGAATAATTTCCCTATGTTTTTATTAATTCAAGCCATGCATTGAACCATTCAAAGATTCCATTATGGATTCCAATGATATATCTCATACTGTACCTTTAACTCTGGAAGACTGTGAGAATGGATGTGCGTGTGATTCCTTACAGCCATCAATATAAGAGATTTCCTTTGTTCAAAAGTTATGTCAACTTATAACATTAAACGTGATATTTAGTAAAATAAACCTTAGAGCTTAGTAGTGAAATAATTTAAAGAAACAGTTTTCCTCTACTCGTTATTTAAAATAGTAGGATTGACAGTATAGTTTGTATGCTGAGCATTACAGAGCAGGGCCTATATTCTAGATTCTGATACTATCTGATTTGTAGATCAGCAAGAATCAGAATCAAAAAAAAATAAAAAAACCTTCGAGGAAAACTCAGACAGCCTCAGCTCACCAAACCCTTTCCTTTTGAAAGCATGTTGACTCCCATCCAGCAGTGAGTAGTGATGAAAGTCAACCAAACCTGTCCATGTGTTGCAAGAGGCCTTTGCTTGGCCTAAAGCTCTCTCATTTAGGACAAAGCTGGCATTGATGGCTGTCTCAGATGACTGGGCGTGAAGAGGGAGTGACTTGGCAGCTTCTTTTTCTACCTGTGGGACTTACTCTCCCATCATTCCCACCTGCACCCTTCCCCACCTTAAACTTAATCTCGGTGGATGGGAATAGGGATTCAAAATACAGCTAAAGATGCTCAAACTCCTGTTTCATGTGGCAGGCCTGGCCTGCGTGCCTCTCAAGGGACAAGCTCATCTTCTGTAGTCTCCTAAAAAAATACATTCTTACCTAGCCAAACCTACTTCCCCCACTTAGGGTCATATGCAAGCGTGTGCAAACAAGCAGTGTTGTTCATTCGACTTTTTGCAGTGGGGCCCATTTAGATCCCTCTGGTGGCTCTGAGAAGGATTCTGGCAGCTGGAATGGCTCATGGTTACATGGTAAAGCCCAGGTTTCAATTACTTTGAAGAACTAAACATTTCTTAGCATTCCTTCATCATGAACTTCATGGTTTCATCTGTCACGTTGTTTTGCCAGCGAGGCACTTTTTGAATAGTTCTATTTGGTTTGTATCTCATGAATAGCAATCAAAGAAGTTAAGTTTTATTTTTAAGAGATGGCAAAGACTATCTCGCCTCCTTCCCTTGTTTGATAAGTGAGTTACATGGCATGGGAAGAATGAGAATTGAAACTCAATCCATGTTCACTTCCTCCTGAAATTAGGAGAACATTTATGATTATAACTCATTTTCCTATTACAACATTTTGACTTGTAAGGAACCAAAGAAATATTCTGCTTCAGTGTTTGCCATGTTTTATTCTAAACATATTGATTGGTATGTCATGGTCACACAAGTTTGGAAACACTGGGTTAAAGAAAGCTAAAGACATTTCTTTAACGAGTCTCAGAGGCAGTAGGTCAAAGCAGTCAATAGTCTGAACTCTGGAGCTCCTGCTGGCTTTGACTCCTGACTCCACCACTAAGACTCAAGGCCCTCAATCTCTCTGCACCTCAGTTTCTTCATCTGCAAAATAGAACTATAAGTAGGGTCTATCCCTCAGGGCAATTTTGAGAACCACTTGAGTTGATATATATGAAGCCCTTGGAACAGACCCTGACATAAACACCTTGTATATATTAACTATTATTACTATAATTATTATGTTTCCAAAGAGGAGATAAAATAGTTTTCCCCAACCTTATTCATTCAGTCAGTCATTCAGTCATTCGTTTTCTTCTGCCCAATATAAGCAGCCTTGAGTGAGAGAGAGTTTGAGAGTTAACTGGTCAAGTTGAGAAAAAAAAAATACTTCCTCGTTTATTTGGGCTTTTTATTGCTGCTGCCTAACTTTCCTGGGATTTGCTATTTCACTTTTTGCTGGTTTTAAAGGTAAGATTAGAGCACAATTTGAGGGATATTCTGTAGAAAGACTGAAAAGATTACATTGTTTATCAATTAATCCCTGCATGTTTTCCCAAAGCCTGAGAGAGAGAGAGAAAGAAAGAGAGAGATTGAGAGGAAGAATATGGACATTTTGAGAACACAAATTCAAAATATATTCATTCCCTTTATTCATTCATTAAATTTTGTTCGAGTGTCTACATGTGTCAGGGACTGTTCTAGGCACTGGAGATACTCCAGTGAGTGAGATAGACAAACATCCAAGCTTTTGTGGAACTTGGGTTCTGGTGGTCACCGATGTGTAAACATCCAGAAACCAATAACAGAGTCACAATCAAGTCACTTGTGTTTCTCCAGGCTTCTGAATACATTTAAAAAAAAAAAAAAAAAATGAAGAAATGGCAAATCAGTTTCTATAAACTTTAGTGAACTTTAGATGATTATATTTAACAAATTAATACTTACAGCATAAAATAAGTAGAATAACAGCATGTTTAATCTCGTTTAGAAATAACCTCCAAAGTCGAAATGCAAGGCCCCAGATTGGGCCTTAAGGGACTCCTACAAACCCCAACCTCACCCTTACCCCAATCCAAGCCTGTGTTAAAATCCCAGCCTTAAATAGAAACCCATCAACTCATCTGCCCTTTATCAGCCGAAACAATGACACTTCTTCTTTCCCTCTCAGCCTTTGTACAGGATAACCTGCTTAGACTTATAATTTGTATTTTATGTAGACTAAGTTTTTTAGTTTAAGGAGCATATAAAACAGCGTATTAACATTAAAGCCTTAAATCAGAAAGAGACACAGTTGCAATTTTTTTTTTTTTTTTTTGAGTTTAAAGGTAGGCAGCCATATGTATCTGTCTCAGACTGGAATCAAGCCCTGAAATAAGACATATGATGTGGCTACAATTTAACTCATTAATTTTTTGTTCACAGAGTGCAATTTTGGTAAGTGACAACATCGAATAGTTACTATTTTTTATTACAAATTTTAAAATGACACAACTGAGCTAGTCACTGGACTTGAAATCATTTTAAGGCAGAAAATTGTGACTATACAAATATTTAGTGTAGGGTCCACAATTCATTAATGAATTAATAGGTACATAATTTTTCTAGTATTTTAATTTGTGTTTGCTTCTTTAGTAATCTGCTCAACACTAACATATAATATTTGATATCTTTGAAAAATATAGGAGCTCAGAATTATAAACTTTTATAGCTAAAAGGGGCTTGGAGACCCTTTCACTGGACCCACCCCTTTTACAAATGAGGAAACTGAGGACCGGCATGGGTAGAGTCAGTTGTCTTTTGCCTGAATCAGGATTTTTGTACGAGCAGACTATTATATCTAGGGTTTATTTAAAACAGGATCCTTGTATCCTACTAAAACCTCCTCTATTATGCATAAAATCATCAGTGTCAGCAAGCTTGCTAAACAAAATAAATGTTACGTTTAAAAGTCCTAAGTTTAAAACACTTTAAAACTACTTGTTTTTGACATATCTTTTAGGTATAATCTTCATCTTAAAAACAAATCAAATCGAAACAAAAAAAATCCCCATTTTGTCATGCAGCCATTTTCTAGCTAAATTAAGAAAACTAAAGGGAATAAATGATACTCACTTTTAATTTTTCTGTATTAGTATCTGAGAAGTGCCATATTTCTAAGTCCAGCTCTAGCTTTCTACGTACTCAAATGAAGTGAAATGGAAGGTTAATTTCCCAGAGATAAAAGATAGCTTTAATTTTTTTTGTTGTTAACAAGATGGACTTCTTATCACTGTCTAAAAAGCAAAAGGTTTGCCTTAATTTATTATTGCAGTGAATATATTAAAAAAGAGTCAACTCTAATTTTACAATATGGTTTCATGTTTCCAATATGTTGAAAAGTACATGTAACTAACACGCACAATATCATGGAAGACTGGACGTTGAATAGGATTTGGGGATCCTTTTCTCAACAGTGAAATAAGGTCTCTGTGTAACAGTCTGCTTACTCTCCTTTGGGTATGTGACTGTTTCATGCCTGTTTTTTTTTTGGTGGGGGGAAACACAGATTATGAGTAACCTCTGTGAGGTAAGGGATAGAAGGAGGGGAAAACACGGTTGTTGGAAGGAATGCTGGAAAAAGTCATGACAGAGGGAACAAAAAGAAAGAGAAGGGAGCCATCAAGCAAAAAAAGGGCGGCATCCACGAGAGGCTCCCCCGCACGCGGGATCCTGTTGGCTTCCTCACCTAAACCTTTCGATTTTCTTTTCAAAATCTTTCTACTTTTGGATACTTCAAAACAGTGCTTCCCAAAATGAGATGCTTTCAGATCACAAAATTTTTTCTAGAGCATTTATATACTTAATATGTAATGTTTCAGAAAAATATATATCGCATGTAACTATAATATATAAATGTTATTATTAGATATTTATAGATTATAACATAATATATAAAAACACAGAAATATAAAAATATATATGTGAGCAGCACATCTATGGATGGTAGTGAAAGAAATTTCCCCTTAGCAAAATAAATTTAAGTTTTCTTTAAAAAAAAGATTAAATTTGCTAACGAGGATCAAGGAACAGGATACTTGAATATGCCAAAATTCTGAAGGTCGTATACGAATGACAAGTTTAGGAAATTTATTCCCATAAAGAGTTTCTGTTTGTGTGTTTATGTTTCAGCCTTTGAAGCTTAACAGTGTAAGGGAGTGATTCTGAAGAGTATGGGTGTGTATTCCTAGCAGAACTGACTTTTTCAAATTGCACAAGTCCCCTGGTCACCTCTCCCTCTCGAACATTCTGCCAGGTCTCTGTACCCTCCATTAGTCCCTCTGTGAATGGTGTGAAGGTAGAGTAATGAATGAATGAATCTTGTTTCATACAGGTTCAGGGAAGGCAGAAAATATCAGCCACAACAAAGCACCCCCCATATACACACTGCACAACCACACACGTTCCTTATCTGATATATTGCAGGTCATTCAATATAAAGTAGGAAAAAAAGATCTTGAGACAAAAGTGTCCACTTGGAAATACATTTTTGTTTAGTTGATTAATTCTGTAGTTTTACATTTTTTGAACAAGGGAGTCCAAGGTATAGTTCATAATATATTTTGGTCTAGTAACATTTCAAGAAAGTAACAATGTTTTAAGAAGCATCTCCAGAGCAAAGCACATTCATTTTTCAGAGGAACAAAACCCTCATGGGCATTTTTTAATGTTGCATTCAAGACTGAGATGAATCCGAAAGGGGCTTGACAGATGCGATTGTCATAGTGTACTGGGACCGAATTCCTCTAGTACAGAGAACTGAATGTTAAAATAAAATTTGAAAGTTCTTTCTTTCCTTGCTGTACCCTTCTCCAAATCTCCAAAGCATTTGTTTTGTAAAATCCTAAGTGGAAACACATTTTGGTGCCATAATTTCAAACAAACCATCTCTTTTTGAACTCTGCAGCCTTGATGCATTAACCCAATAGCATATCAAGTTCACAAAATTTCAGATAAACCACGTTCAAGCTATAAAAATGACCGGAAAAAAAAGTCCTAATTTTTCACACATCTCATTTCCCTTTCTCACACTCCTTTAAGAAAGCCCAGCTTTGGTGTGTCTTTAGTAAGAGGAGTTGCTGCAGACACATATACTGTTGTATGCTGGCTGAATCTATTCACAATTTAGTGTGAGTTACCTGACAGGCTGAGGTGAGGTCATCTCAACCACAAATACCAACCAGTTCATGAGGCAAGGGGTAGACAGCAGGAAGCAACTGGAGACTCCAAGAAATAAATGGGTTAAAATTGGGGTGCACAGGGCTTCCCTGGTGGCGCACTGGTTAAGAATCTGCCTGCCAATGCAGGGGACACGGGTTCGAGCCCTGGTCCAGGAAGATCCCACATGCCACGGAACAGCTGAGCCCGTGCGCCCCAACTACTGAGCCTGCGCTCTAGAGCCCGCGAGCCACAACTACTGAGCCCAAGTGCCACAACTACTGAAGCCCGTGTGCCTAGAGCCCATGCTCCACAACAAGAGAAGCCACCTCAGTGAGAAGCCGGCGCTCCACAACAAAGAGTAGACCCCGCTTGCCGCAACTAGAGAAAGGCTGTGCGCAGCAACAAACACCCAATGCAGCCATAAATAAATAAATAAATAAAATAAAATAAAATAAAAAAGATTGGGGTGCACTAACTTTCACATAAGAACTCTGACCAAACTGTTCTTGCAACTCTCCTCTGAGAGAGAAAGAAAAATAAATAAAAATATAAAAGTATCACCATTCTGAGACTTGCATTTTGCCTGAATTAATATGCTTAAAGCAGTTAAACATTTACCACCTTGCTTTTTAAAGTCAACTTAAAATATTTTCATTCAATAAAGTTTATTGAAAATTCAAGAGGATGGCGATGATGTTGATGATACTTTGGATAAACATGATTGTCTTTACATTAACGTTTTGAAAATGGCGTCAGAATAAAATAACCTGAATAATTGACCTGAATAAATAAAATGACCTGAAAATAGGCCAAAATAATTGCAAAGAGGAGTGAGAAGCCAGGATTATTCCTCTTCAATCAGGTAGATGTTTTATTATTGCACAAATGCTTTACAAATATACTATGGAAGCTTCAAATTTCAGAAAATATGGCCATTCTTTGGGGCAAAAAGGTGCAAATCTCTAAGAGGTAGAGAAGAAAAATGATTTATTCTGTTTTTCTAGCATTGCTAGTTTCCAGGAGTTCACCTTTTGATCCAGCTACAAGGCAATGATTTTCTGAAGTGGTTTCTGATGGTGTCTGACATCTTTTATAGTACTCTTGAACAATCTTGTAATGTGCTAAACGATACCAAATTGAGTTAGTGGCCAAGAAAAAGAGTCCAATAGGCCCATGGGTATCATGAGTGCTTTGCTACTTGCTGCTTCTTGTAGCCACTGCTCAGAGGGAAGAAATGAAGTTTTCTGAGTCTCTGAAACCTCAAGTGGTGGATCTGGTGGAGAGCTGTAGCAGATCTGGGACAAGTATGAAAGGATTCAATAGTCTTAAGCCTGTAGAAGTTTACAAGTTGTCAGATTTTGTCCTTTTTCGTCATTTGTTTATTCATTCATTCATGCAGTCAATCACCAAATATCTATTGAAGTACTGCTCTCCGTAATGTCTGGTAATATATGTTAGGAGTTTACAGTCAGTAAGAGAGATGCATATCGAAATGAATTAAAGATAGAATAATGTGTTGACATTGAAAGAGATGTTACATATGAGTTCAGAGGAAAGAGAGATTTCTTCCAGCTGGGGTAACCAAGAAAATATTCACTCATTTATACACTGATTGATTTACACATGTACTTAGTCAGGGATTACTGTGAGCAAAATACAGGTAAAGAAGTGGTTAAAATTCATTTATCTGATCATTCAACAAATATATATTTAGGGTCTACTGTATACCAAGGCTTGTCCTAGACTCTGGGCATTGTTTAGTGAATAGGCCAGACTCTGTGGTGGCTTCAGGGTGGGAAAAACTGAACGGGGAAGGAGATATTGAATATCTAGAAGGAAAAGTGAATAATGAAGAGACCTAAAAGGCCGGGAGAGAACAGGATAACCCTTAGGCAGGAAGAGACTGCCTCTTCCCTGGCATCTAAAGGGAAGAAGCCAAGGCTGGTGGCCAAGGTAGATTTGAAAGTTACACGGCAGAAATTGAGGAAGATCTATTTTGTGACTTACATTTTCGTAGCCTGAAATATCAAAGAGGAGCTGAGTCTAGGTGGACGAATCAGGCTTTGCCCGCCACCACTCCATTAGAACTGCTCTTGTCAAGGTGGTCATGACCTTCAATGTTGCTGAAGGTCAGTTCTCATCCTACTTACTAATGGCATCTGACACAATGGATCATTTCCTGTTCCCTGAAAAGCTGCCTTTTCTAGCTTTATCACATATATATTGTGCATTACTTTAAACTATATGGGCCCCACATCTTACTCTAGCCATTGCTCTGGGGAACAGTTACATGAAGCCTTCAACCAGCTTTGCAGATGTGCAAGCTGTCTTGCCTCTCTTGCTTTCTGCCCTGGGGCTTCTCTGACACCATGGAATGGGACATCTTATAAGATGCAGGTGGACCTAACTCATGCATGATCCAGAAGTTTGGGGGAGTTCACATTCCTTGGAGCAATCCTTGATCAATCAGGGATAGAAGCCAATGGGTAAATACTTTTTCCATTCTTCCCTGAGCAGACAGTTTGGAGATGCATTTCATAAGACTTTTGTGAAAGTCCTACCAGATAGAGCCATGCAGAGTGTTTTTTCCCTCCGCCTGTGTTTTCCTGTACTTATCCCTTACTCCTGCTTTATGGGGTCCATATTCCAAAGCAAACCACCAATGATGAGCCTTTGTTTCAGTCTCTTCTTTAAAGGAGTCAAGGTTAAGATTCTTGATATGAAGCAGAGCTATAAACAAGCCTAAATGCACAGCCAAAACAGGTTCCTTTATAGCTCTGTCCCATCACAAACAGATCCTAGGTCTAATTTTCTGCAGCCTCTTCTGTGGCTGTTGACGATGTAGAGCTTCTTAATGTGCCAGGTGTCCTTCAGGATTTCACTGCATGCCTTAAGTTGATAGTTGGTGATCTGAGCTCATTGTTTCCCCCCTTCCCCAGATTTCTAAAAACTTTAACAAAAGCCAGTCCACTCCATAATCCACATAATTACTATTGCCCCCAGAACACTCAAGTGCCACAGATACTTTTCACCTATGTCTACATGCCAGGGGTTATCACCACCCCACTTACCACTAGCAATGGGATTCTTATTATCATATGCTTGGTGGGTGATCCAGCTTTAATATCCTACCCAGAGGGCCTGCTTCCTAGGGTCACTCTTGATAACAAGAGTCAGCCTGGACTCCTCAAAAAATGACCCTAAAAACCAAGGTCATTGAAATAACCTTGACTTGTGAAATGACTTTCACATTGAAATGTGATCCCCAGGAATCGGGAGTAAGGGACAAGGACAGTAAAACAGGGGAAGGAGGGAAAAAACGCTCTGGATATCTTAATCCTGCAGGACCTTCATGAGAACCTTATGAAGTGCATCTCTAACCTGTTCACTCAGGAAAAGCATTTAACCATTTCAGGCTGGAAGGATGGTGGGAGATGCTTCATGGAACTGAGCTCCTGGAGAACCATGGAAATCTGGACTGGCAGAGGCCCTTGGTCAATAGAGACAAGATAGATGTGATTACTAACATGAGCTGAAAGGCTGGAATGGCAATCAGGATGCCTTGACCTTACAGGAACCTGTGGCAATATGTGAAAGCTCAACTAGTCAGTTACATGGCTGATATAAAAATAATAGTTCAAAAACATGAGCTGGCAAGCAGAAAGCTGATATCAGCCACTGCTTTGGAAAATCATGGTCCCTCACCTGAATTCCAGATCTAAGTCAGTTCACGGACACAGAGACCTTTGATTAAAAGGAGGCTGGGTCCTCTAGAACAGTTGTTTTCAACTGGGGACCCCAAAGGATATTTGGCCATGTCTAAAGACATTTTTGGTTGTAATAACTGGGGGAGGGATGGAACAGGATGCCGCTGGCTTCTAGTGGGTACAGGCTAGGCAAACTGCTAAAATAGCAAACAGTACATCAGAAGTAATACTACATCTCAGGGGGAGTTGCTAGGATCACCTGCAAAGACATCAGTTCACAGGGCTAGTGGTCTCCATTATACCCCTGTACATTTCGCCTGTCTGGCAAAATATGACGGACCTTGGTGAATACAGTGGACGTGGTGGGTAATGTTGGTGTTCCCCTCTGATCCCCTCAGTCTCTTCGTCCCTCTTTTGTGCAATCCCTCTAGCATCTTAGTGTGCTTTTGCTTTGAAAATCCAGCATCTGAAGTTCTTCTTTGGAGGATGGTCCTTGGGTTACAGAAGACTGCTTGACCTGTAGGTGATGAGAGCTGGAGAGGACTGGGAATTTACTGCCCCTCACTAAGGTCCTAACAATGGTGCAACTGATCTGTAGCTTGGCCCAGATGATGAAACATATTCTGAAGGTGGTTTCTGTCGTGTGTAAGGATGCTCTGCATCATCTCTGGAAAGCTCTTTGGAGGGTCACATCGTAGCTCTCTAAAGTTCTGGAGCAGGAGGCTGCCTCTTATGACAGAGAACCATTTGTCATTTGTAAATTAGCTCCTGATGTTGTTTCTTGGCCCTAGTAATACTGAGCACTTGACTGTGGGACATCAAAGTGACTGTGCAGGTGGAACTGTCCATCATAATCTCGATCCTCTGTGTCACAGAGGTGGGCAGGCACAGTGGCAATCCATTGTGATGAAAGGGTACATTCGGAATTGTGTCAAGAAGGCACAAGTAGATTATATAAATAGTCCAGATGTCCATGGCATTTACCTTTGTTGCACCAACACCTTTCCTTCAGCTCATACCTATGACATCATGGGGTGGAAGTAGAAAGGTATAACCTACTTACAGGAAAAAATTTAGGCTTAGTTCACAGATGGCTTGGCATGATATGTTGCTGTTAGCCTAAAAAGGACTGCTGCCCCAGTCAAGCGTGGCCCTAAAGTCAGTGGAGAAGGAAAGGCCTTCTAGTAGACGCAGCTGTGAGCAGTATGCTTGCTCGTTCAGTTTGTATGGAGGCAGAATTGGCCTAAAGAATGGATAGACACAAATTTCTGGGCAGAAGCAAATGGTTTCACTATTTGGTCAGGAGCCTAGAATGACTAAAGATTAAAATATTGGAGGCCAAAAAATCTGGAAGGGGCATGTGGATGGACCTTTGGAAAAGGGGAAAAACCACCCTTGCGTCTCACAGTAATGAGCCCCAGAGAGAATTCACTACAGAGGAAAGAGCCAGTGCCTGGGCTGACAAAAAGCTGGACCTGTGCCTGCCAGGCAGTTTCTTTCCTTGGCCACCTAGTGCTGGTGCAAGGGGTGAGTGAAATGGGGATGGGGTGGGGGACATGGTGGCCGAGATGGATCCTAAACATGGGACAAATAGATGAACTTCCTCTCACCAAGCCTCATCTAGCTATTTCCATTTCAACTTGATATTATCCATCTTTTCCACCACCATGGAAACTCCATGAGGGTAGCTATTTTTGTCTGTTTTTGTTCATCATCCACCACCTAGAACTATGTCTTGTACATAATATGGTTTCAATAAATAATTGTTGAATTAAACAATACTATGATTTGTTTATGCAGCCAGCAATATCAAGAGGGCAGCATGGGTGGAAGAAACAGCCTAAGCAAGGGCCAGAGAGCAAGAATTTTTATGTTTTGTTTAAGGAGCAATGATTAGTTGTTTCATTTAGAAAAATTTGACTTGCAGAACTACTTTTTTATTTTTATTTTTTAAAATTTTTATTGGAGTATAGTTGATTTACAATGTTGTGTTAGTTTCAGGGGTACAGCAAAGTGAATCAGTTTTATATATATATATCCACTCTTTTTTTTAAGATTCTTTTCCCACATAGGCCATTACAGAGTATTGATAAGAGTTCCCTGTGCTATACAGCAGGTTCTTATTAGTTACCTATTTTGTATACAGTAGTGTGTATATGTCCATCCCAATCTCCCAGTTTATCCCTCCCCAACCCCATCCCCTGGTAACCATAAGTTTGTTTTCTACATCTGTGACTCTACTTCTGTTTTGTAAGTAATTTCATTCGCACCTTATTTTTTTAGATTCCACATATAAGCAATGTCATATGATATTTGTCTTTCTGTGTCTGACTTACTTCACTCAGTATGGCAATCTCTAGGTCTATCCATGTTGCTGCAAGTGACATTATTTTGTTCTTTTTTATGGCTGAGTAATATTCCATTGTGTATATGTACCACATCTTCTTTATGCAATCCTCTGTTGATGGACATTAGGTTGCTTCCATGTCCTGACCATTGTAAACAGTGCTGCAGTTAACATTGGGGTGCATGTAACTTTTTGAATTATGGTTTTCTCCAGGTATAGAAATGTAAATTGGGATAGCCACTATGGAGAACAGTATGGAGGTTCCTTAAAAAACTAAAAATAGAACTACCATATGACGTAGAACTACTTTTTATACAGAGCTTTTTGTAAACTTTATTGTATAGCAGCTTATAATATTAATGTTTTCAAAGAAAAGAAGGTAGAATAAAATCTGTGGATATTACATCTTTGTACATACCAAGACTACAGTTCCAATTGCAAAAAGCAAAGATGGCAAGGCTTCCAAAATAACTCTTACCACTTTCTGACTAAAATGTGATGTAATTAGATGACTAAATTGGACAAAGTCTCCTACTATTAAGGGAAACATATTCTTTTCCTGTATCACCCAGATTGTCTAATATCACTTCTCTAAACAGGCTAATTATTCATTTCTCCCTATTGCCTGTGCTAACAATTCCTTAATATACTAATTATTGAACTTTAATAAGGATAATCAAAAAATTTTGTTCTAAAAATTAAAAATAGAAGAGAAAATCCGAGATCCTATAACTTAACTGTTCTCCAGAAGCCACTAGTAGATGATAGATATGATAAGCCATGGCAGATTCTTTTATGTCACTGTCTTCAAATGATCTACCACCTTGGAACAAATCCATCTTGTATTTTTACTCCAGAACTATTTCCTCATCTTTGGCATTGTTCAGAAGTACAAAGTCAGCCTGCGTGCCTTGCAAAGCTACATTTCTGTCAAAAATTTAACATTGGCTCAAGATCCATCATCTGGTAAGATGCAAACTCTATGCCCTGTTAGGTTGGGGGGTATTCCTGGAGTCTGAGAGCTTATTGGTCATCTTGGAGGAGAACGTGATTGCTGACCTACCATGGTGATGCCTCTGATAGAGCTGGTGCTTCCAAACTGCCTTCTTCCTGTCTGGTTCCCTCTCCCTGCATGACACTCCTATTCAACTCACTAACCAACTCACTAAGTCAGTTAGTCCTTGGGACTCTTGGGAAGGTTTACCTCGTGTCCCCTTCCACTCATATTCTTGCAAGGCAGGAAGTGCAAATGAATGTGACTAGAGCTTTTTAATCCCAGGGTTAATTCTTGATGCGACTCTGGCACCTTCCAATGGAAAAATCTTAGTGAGGCTTTTAGCAGCCTAGTTGAGTCCAAGATTATAGAAAAGAGGAAAGACCAACAATGGTGGGTAAATTTTCAACATTTCTCCGATAAGAAGGAGCACATCTCATCATTTTTAGGACATCGAATAGAAATTACTGCAGCAGTAGCAAATCTGGGTATATCACACAAGTTCTTATGTACATTTTACTTCAAAAGGAAAATCCATGTCACTTTAATGTGCTTATTGGCTGGTGTGATTCTCTTTACTTTCTCTAAGGCTCTAAAGAACAAAGGGTTTTCCGTTTACAGTGAGGAATTGAGTCAGTGGATCATTCAGTGTGGAATAAGAATTTCTCTCAGCAGCGAGAGCACTTCTGTATATTTTTCACTTGGTTATTTAAACTACTTTGGAAGCATAAAAGTGATTTCTTAAGGCAAACTCTCCACTGTTGTTGCAAAGGACCCTCTGGGGAAAGCACACTTAGTTCCTGCTTCTTCCTGCCAGGGCTTTCTGAACAGATAGCTCCAAGAAGCTTTCTATCAATTATGTCAATCTAATTTTATTCGTGCGTTTAGTTTGACTAAGAGACAGATACCTAACTTTTTTCTGCTGCTCCATTTCTGTACCTCACAGACAAGAGATATTTCTCTGAAACAATAAACATCTGCATAGAGTTTTGTTTATCGTTCATTTGGACAAATTGAAAAATGTTATTGGTTACTTGCCTTCTCATTGTTAGCTGGCTTTATTGTTGCAGAAAAGTCTTTATCTGGAATTTTTGTAAAGAAGGAAATGAGAGTCTTAATCATATATATATATAATCATATATATAATCACTATACATGTATAGAGTGATTCATGTCCATTTTAAAGCCTTAACACCAGAGGTGACTTTAGGGATTATTCAACCCAACCCATTTATTTTGCAAATGAGGAAACTGAATTCAACAGAATATAAATTATTTTCCCAATGCTATAGAACTAATTGGTCATAAAGTCAGACTTAGGACCCAGGCCTCCTAACTCTGTTCCAGTACTGTTTTTCTCCTTGCTGTATCATCTCCAATCTATGGGCAGGGGAAATGGAAATCATGACCTCAAATGACTTAATTCTTTGATCAGCCTTTTTATATCGAGAAACTATTGTATCAATAAAGATACAGACGTTTGTTCCCAAAATTGCCTCTGTCTGTTCATCTCTGCTTTTGGATGTATCTAAGTAAATGTCTTCCACATCCATCAAATTTTGGCTCTCATTTTTTAGGTAATAGTGATAATAATATGCAAGGTTAGGAACTTAAGATACATGAAATCTGGAAAGATGTATAACAGCCTTTTGTAAGAAAAGAATAATGATTTTTGATATCTTATAATAACAGTTAACATGGCTCAGTTATCAAACATGATGACATACTGATATAATTTCTACTTAACTGTATCATCCAAGTATTTAATTTTCTTTGCAGATGTAAGGCACATTTACATCCATTTTGGACATATCAAAAGCACATCAATAATTCTGAATGTAACCAAGCTCAATTTCCCTCTATCAGATGGAGAGTTGGTAAGTGTTTAAAGACTGGGGGATAACAGAGGAAGGAAAGGGAGAGAGGCTGTCTTCAAAGCTCAGATGTAAACTAGACAGAGAGACAGAAAGACTATTAGGATGGGTGCCAAAAAGCTAGAGGAGGGTACCTGGTGCACAGATATTATTGTTCTTGGGTAGTCATCAGGTTAGATTTACTTATCAAAAGTAGAAGAGAAGGAAGATTTTAATTCAAGGAATAGTCTACTCTTTAGAAACTTCAAGTAATAGAATGTATGGTGATTATGAATCTAAAGATCTCAATAGCTCTGCCCTTTGATGGTGTCAGTTGTGTTCATACTAGGCTATCTTTGTGATTGCTGGGAACTTTCCAGAAAATCTAGTATTTAGGAATTTCAGTAGGTCTTATCTGTATTCTCATGAAAGAGCAGATTATGGTTATTTCTTTAGGCATGTATGTAACATCCTTCTAAAAATAAACTAGAGGATTTCCTGTTATGTAAAACATAGATATTAAAAAGGGAGAAAAATCCTTTCTCCAGCTAACATTTTCCCACTCATACTTCTTGTATTTTTTCTAGGCATACTTTCCTTTGTTTATATACTAATTAATTCCCAAAAAAAGGCAGATTACCATGAAACTATGCTCTTCTTTAGAAATAATTAAATCTATATTTTATGAAAAACAGAACTTGTATAATCAGACAAAAATATATAACAAACAAGAAAGACTGATATAGAGTTAGGTTTTGGAACTAGACTTGGAGATAGTTATATCAGGAAATCTAAATATAATACATTTAAGCATAAGACTCCTTTTCTAATTTTGTGAATTAAGAGGCACTCCACATATTATTCATTTTCCGGAAAGACATTTCTTACCCTATGTTTTTATGTACCTTTCCACTTTTTCCCACAGGTCAAAAATGCTGACTCATTCATGAGTTCCAGAAATCTGCTTTTAAACCAGCACCCTGAACATTTCTGAAGCAGGCTGGGGTTAGAGAGGCACGTTCTGAAAGAAATATTCCCCTCTTTTTCTCAAAAGAAAAGTAAAATAAAAATAAAACTTTGCAATGCCACTGACTTTTGAAGGATTTTTCTCCTAGAAGGAGCACAAGGAAAGTGTCTACAGAGTAACTTTATGCAGGAACAAAACAACTAGTTGAAAATCAACTCTTCAGACCTTTTGTTTACATAGAGCCAAAACGCCAGTTTGTTTCCATGATGTCTTTGATAATTTGACTTTTTCCTACATTTACTGAATTAGCAACATAGACACAGGTTGTGAAGATTGTGAACACAGATTGTTGTGAAGACTCTCTTCTGGATCGGGCACTGTTAGATTGAAGAATATGGTACCCAGGTGGACCAGAGTCTGTACCTTATCTGAAGAGGTTGCTTGAATTGGTCCTTTGAGATCCTGATATGTCATTTACACCTACAAAGAGCATTATTTATCTGAACATCAAATTCAAACTTTCTTGCCATTTTGGAGAATTGTTTTTAAATGTTTTCAATATTTGCTCTTTTGTAATATTTTTTCCAGAGTATGCTTTAAAATCCTTCAGAAGGTGGTGAAGTGATGGAATGTGTCTGCTCCCAGCGTCTTGCCCTTAGGCACTTGGGGACACCCCCTGACTGCAGCCTCAGGACCCAGACTCAAAGCAGCACTGGTGCATGACAGTGGGAGAGGAAGTGTCTTCAGACTGGGCTTTCCTGTACACTGCCCTGCATTTCTTGGTTTCAGTCATGGCCCTTCTTGTCCTGTCCCTTTCGGATGTGGTAACCTAGTCCTATTCATTACACCTCTACTTAGAAATCCAGAGAATGTGAGACCTGAAATTTGCTTTCAGACATCCTTGTCTGTAACCTTGGCCACTGAGGTTCCTACAGCTTGTCCCCAAAGAGGCCAGTTAGAACGGAATTATAACACAAATGATAACAGCAACAACAATGTTGACCACAACAGCAGAAACAATAGAAGTAGAAACATCTTCCAGCATGTTTAATACTGTCAGACACAAGAGCTATGAAATGGCTATGACTATCCCATTTTTAAAATGATACAATAACATCACAAAATGCTATAATTATTTCATACAACCCTGTGGTAAACAACCCTACAGATATTTAATTACTCATATTGATATTCTTCCTACATCTGAGGAAATTTTTATTTCCAGCTTTGAGATGTTAATTGAGATAAAGATTGTTCAATTTGTCTCCTTGATTGTTTGATTATAGCTTTGAAATTATTTTTTAAAAGCCTTCTAAGGTAACCCAGTAGAAAGAGTAAGCCCATTCTCTCAGGAAAACTGAATGTATTCAGTTCCTTCGAAGAAATTTGGGACAGATGTGCTTCTCTTCTTCTTCAGAGAACCCAGCGGATAAAAAATGTATTTTATTTCTTGTGAAATGCATTTTCCTGTTCATCTCAGTATGTGGGACTGTCAAAGTTTATAACTTTGGCAGTGTTCTAACGTGACCATTCTGTTCTCCTTTAGAAATTTATTAAATCTATATTTTTATGAAAAACAGAATGTGGTAGATTTTTTTCGTCTTTTGACATTTACTTGTTGGTTAGTGTTTTTAAGTCATGCTAGATCTCAAACCAGAATGACAAACCATCCAAGACTTAAGTGTTTCCAAAGCTGATTTTGAAAGGGAACAGAGGCATTGTGAGCGATGATGCCTGACACTTCTGTACAATATTCCACCTGAGAATCAACAACAATTTTAGAGCCGTGAACCAACTCCTTTAGGTTGATGTCGGTTTTTCAGAAGGGAAAACAAACGGATTATCTCTTTTTTAAGGTTTCTTATACAACAATGCTGCTAATTTGCAATGTGTAAACTCCATGGGATTTTTAAAAGTTTTCTTGTGGTCTAGCTTTGAGGCAGGTGGGCAGACTGGATGGGATCTCCAGTTTCCTCCTGGACCTAGGATCCTAAGAGTTTCTTCCCAGGTCATATCCTGGAACTCATGACGAGGCTCCATTAGCCCCCCAACACCACTACCACTGAAACCCTCAGGGCTCCTCACCAGGGCTCCAGTCTCCTTTGATTTATCAGGCCCGTTCATGCTCTAGTTTTAATATCTCAGCTTTGCCTGTTACACTAGATATTTTAAAGAGCTTCAGAGTTGACATTAGTTGTGTCCTAGTGCATCAAAGAAGTTATTCTATCATCTCCAAATTATTATACTGGATGATTGGGTTTTAACGATCTCTAAGAGGGTTTGTTGAGGTCTTTTTTTCATTCCCCTGTGATCATGATGGTATTTTTTTCATTTGCTGAGAAGCTTTCTGTATTAGAAGAAATGGCTAATTGTCTAATTTCTATCTTTGGCTCATTTTAACTTCTTTTTTTTGTTGTTAAATATCCACACTTTACATATTGTGGTTTAAGAATGATAATTATTTATATAAACCATGTTACCCAAATCATAGCATGAGTGGTAGATGAGAGTTAATATGTACGGCACATCATCAGATGAAATTGGCATTAGATATGGTTTCCATCTTGTAGTTCATCTCTTAAACCTGCTGGGCTGACAGGGCACAATCTTGGGGGAAGCATGGAAAGATAGAAGGGAAAGAATTCTCCATAGACGTGCATGAACATTCATATGATGGAGAAAAAAAAGGGTGCTATAAGCACTTTTCTATACTCCCTACACTTTAATAGGCTGAATTTTCTCACACTCCATTATTTTCTTGTTGGGTGCAGGAGACAATAACTATTCTACAGATAACTCACAAAAGAGTGGCCAACAACTACACTTACATAGAATGCTTTTATACACATTTTTCCAGAACCCATAACTTGAATGAAAAGCTTTTTTTCCTTTGCTCCACTGTGATGAGAACAGTTTGTTTGACTCATACCAAACCAAATCAAGCATTTCTGTGGGCACAAAGAGGAATGTGGAGCAAAGAAAGATTTTCTTCCTAAAAAAGGAATATGTGCATGGAAAACAAAATTGCTTCAAATTTCACAACATATTTTACCCTTAAACCTTGGAGGCAGAGTCGGGTCAGTCCAATTTCCCTTGCAGATATTTGACTTTAAAAATCACATAATTCAACTTTTAAAAATGGATTTGTGTGAAATGATATATAAAAAAATTCCATGCTATGTAAGTCATGATGAGTTTCAGCTTATGTTTACCCTCTGCCTCTTCATCTTTAAGAGATGCAAATTGTCTTCAGGCAATAGTGGAAATGTCTTGTCCTAGTTCTTCCAAATCAGCCCTTAAGACGTTTACATTAGAAACTTGGAGTGACGCTAAAGTAAATGAGTTTCTTCAAAAGGCTGGCTGCCCCCTATCTAGGAAATTAAAAGTCATTGGGGAGAATTTTTTTAAAGAAGCAATAACAGATAAGTACATGGTTCTTGGTTTCTTAGCCCAATCCTATTTGTACATTTTAGAATCTCAAATGACTAATCCAGTTAACTACATGGTGAATTTTAAGAGAGAAAGCAAAACTTTTTCTAAGGATCCAAGTCTCATACTCTTTCAGTTGTTCCAAGATCTCAGATTTGTGACTGTACTTATTCAAAGAATGTCACGTATTTGCTTTTCTCTTCAAGAATGTAACGTTACAAATGTATTTAAATGCGATGTGATTCGAAGCTACAATAATTCTTTGCATGCATTTGGGAACTACAGATGCTGGCATTAGAGTCAGAAGAGAGTCTCAGTTCCTTTACTCTCAAAACAAAGAAAACATTACCCTGCCCACTTTCTCACAAGGCTGCTGTGAAAATAGTAAATAGTGAAAATCAGATAGTAAAATCGTGAAAAATCAGATAACCAACATGTGGATCAAATCCTTGATAGTTGTCTGCAACCCAGTGCCCTGCTCAACCATGCAACAACACTTGCGATGTGAGGAGGGCAGGTATCACCATTGTTATGCCTATTTTCCAGATAAGGAAACTGACACTTAATAAGAAGGAATGACTTGTCCATCATCACAGAGTATGTATGAGAGCCAAGATGCAAATTCAACGCTTTTCACTCTAACCTTCATGCTTTCCCAATAAGTTGCCATGAAATTCTTTATAAACTGTAAAGTGCCTTACAAATGTGAGGTGTCACATTATCACACCCCTTAAACCTTATTTTTGACCTTCTGAGGCCAAAGCCAGGAAAAGTAGGGGAAATATTGGAAATTTAAACCACTGGACTTTTCATAGAATAGTTCAGGAGAGAGAGCAAGGAGAAACAGTAGCAATATACCAGATTTTGGGAGCAGAAAACTCAGCTGTAAGACAACAACTGGTCGTTAGCTGAGAAAAGAAGTGTTGAGTCAGCAGTCAGAAGAACAAGTCCACAGGAAGGGAAAGTAGCTGAAGAAGTGAGGGACTGGGAAGAAGGAAAAGGTGGGCACAGAAGAGGCCAAGCTGGGGTACAGGCTGCTGCTAAAATCTGACAGACATGGTTTCGTCACTGAGTTCCCTTTACCTGATGGTTAGAATCCTTGAAGTGATGCAATTCCGGTGGCTATATTTGAACCCAGGTGTGCTCTGAGCACCTGCACATACTTCTTCCAGTCTTACTATTGGCCTGCACACTCCTTGTCTCCCAACTGCTAACCCTGGCACCTCTCTACTTGAGGGCCTTTTCTGGTGAGCAGAACCCACTCAGCTAAGCATGGGTGGGCAGGAAGTACATGAGAATTAAAACCCTCCTTTCATTTGAATGACAGTGGCAGTTGGTGTATAAATATCCCAGCTCTCTCACCCCTCAGAAGTGTAACTCTGAGCACACATTCAACATTGGTTCCCAGAATTCCCTGTGGGGATTAAGGTCCAGTTATTCACTCTGGTAACTTGCTTGATAATGCTCCTTTTGGGGTTGAATTACCTCCCTGCCTCTTTTCCCCGCTCCCCTACATGTTTCCTTCACCTCCCAAATAAACTACTTGCATATGAATCCTCGTTTCAGAGTTGGCTTCTGCAGGAACTAAAATTAGACCCGTTTTGCTGAGGGCAATCGTTGCCACCTTAGGGAATAGCAACAGCCTGTAGAAGTTGGACCAGGGACCAAGGAAGCGAAGAAAAGGACCAGGAAGATAAAAAGAGTTTAGACTCATGAAGTCTCATGATAGATAAGAAATTCACCAGAAACAGTAGGTGAGTGTGCTCATGGACAGCAGACTGGACCCTAAAGACATTTATTACAGAAGGCAGTTGAGCATCCATCATCCAGGAAGTCAGGGGCCACAGGCCAGGCATGGTAAGGGGGAGGAAGAGGCATTAGCCCACTAACAAGAAGGAGCTGAAGCTCTGAGGTGAAGGAGTAGGGTACTCAGGGACTGCTTGTACTTTCCTTAATAGCAAGAGTCTGTTCTCAAGAAGAGGTGGCTTGGGGTCTACAGAGTATGTTGCTGGCCACAGTGGCTGATGCCGGGAATATTGGGGCAGAGAGAAATTCAGTGCTTCTTTGAGCTAAACATGATCTTGGGCAGGATATAGTCCAACCTCTCATTCTGAAGATGAGGAACCGAGGATCAGAGAGGATGGATGTCTTATGCTAGGGCAATCACCATAGGTTAAAGAACCAGGACTGGAATCTGCCACGGTACTTTCCCACCACTCCCTGCTAGAGTGACAAGTGGTCAAGTTAGAATTTGACTCTCAGAGATAACAGTTGTTTTTAAAAGAGTACCTAGTCCTCTAGAAATGGAAAATTTAAAATTAAGTCTCAATTTCCTCCTGAATGCTGACACCCACATAGAAGGGTAGATTACATGGTCTAAAGTCTATCTATTTTAGAAAGTGTGTATAATAACCCTCTGTCACCTAATGGGAATGCTGCTGTGAGTTTTAATTACTATTCATTAAGGGCACAGATGTGGTCTGGTAAATGAAATGCTCTAAATGAATTTCATGATAGTTTTACCAGGTTATTAAGAACTTACATACTCTCAGGAATCCAATTATTTGGGTCAATGTTGATGCTATATTAATATTATTATTATTAACAACATTATATTACATGTAATATTGCATATTACATATAATGTCACATATATATAACATTTAATACACAATAATATATATAACATAATATATGATAATACGTAACAGTATATTATATCCAGTATAATATTAATATATAGTATTAATAACTTATAATTACCATTAATAAATAATAATGTTGTGTTTTATTGTCTGGTTTCTTTTTAAATTCAAGTAAACAATATATTTAGCATTGGGTAAAAATGTATCTTCCTGATGAGTTCCAAGGTTGATTTCACACATGAAGGCTGCACAGTACTATCTCGTTGGAGAACTCATGAGGTAACGATGCAATAGTCTTATCAGTCTCCTTCCTTCTCATGAATGGCATCAAATATTTAAGGAAACATTGTAACTCTGAGGCACTTTGATAAGCTTAGAGTCCCTCTTGTATACTCTTTTTTTTTTTTTTAAGATTTTTTTTATTGATTGATTGCTTGGTTGATTGATTGCTCTGTTGGGTCTTCGCTTCTGTGCGAGGGCTTTCTCTAGTTGCGGCAAGCGGGGGCCACTCTTCATCACGGTGCGCGGGCCTCTCACTATCGTGGCCTCTCTTGTTGCGGAGCACAGGCTCCAGATGCGCAGGCTCAGTAGTTGTGGCTCACGGGCTTAGTTGCTCCGTGGCATGTGGGATCTTCCCAGACCAGGGTGCGAACCTGTGTCCCCTGCATGAGCAGGCAGATTCTCAACCACTGTGCCACCAGGGAAGCCCTGTATACTCTTTTAAAATATTTTACAAAGACCAGCTCTATAGCAACAATGATGGTTTTAGTAGATCTAGCTTAGAGTGAGCAACTAGGGATGAATATGTATATGCACACACATGCACACACACACACACACACACACACACACACAGCCAGATACAATTCTTTGGAATATTTAACACAACTTTTAATGATACTATATGAGTTTCTCTCTCTAGGAGACTACCTAGTCATAAATATGATAAGCAAGCATACCTTGGATTCCTGGAAACAGAAGATGTTTAAACCTTGAAGATTGAAAGGACTGTGGAAATCATCCAATTCAATGCTCCGTGACTAAGGAGACTCAGGCAAGAAGGAAAGGACTTGCCCAAGGCCAGCCAGCTCATCAGTGGGAAGCCAGATTTTCCGAATCCTAGTTCAGGGCCCATTTCCCCAAGACAGGCAGGATGGCTCCCCTGTCCTGAGGAGAGACAGCATGGACCAGCTCCTTCATGGCCACCCTTCCCTGGTCCACATCACCTATACTAGACTAAACAAAACAAAATGCCACTTACATGAAAGTCCTTTGGGGAAAAGCCCGTGTTTTGAGAAGAGGTGCAAGTTCCTCCATCCTTGTAGATATGACTCCATGGAGATAGTTAGGGTCAAAAGAAACTTTGCTGGATGGAATGCTGACACTTTTGTGAAACTGTCATGATGAAATGCAAAGCATTTGGTACACTGTCCTTTACCCTTGTCAGGAGGCCCATGAGTAGGATCTGAATGTCAAGTTGCATCTTTTCAACCAAGGGAAAGATGGTGCTGACTCCATGCCCAGGAAGCCGCTCGCCAATTCATCACCTCATTCTCAGATGGTTTTCTACGTGCAGACAGGAAGATCAAAAATCACCGTGAGCTGGTCAGGGCTGTTCAGCAAAATATTGTGATGAGCAGACATCTTTCTCTTTCCACAAGGAGTGTCCAATGGTCAGGGTGACAGAGGAGGCAACCCCCAGAATGGCATGATTTAGGGCCCTGGGAAGATCCCTCCTACACTCCTACATCACAAACCTCTTGGCTAGAATCTAAAAGGACACCATTCACATCTTCTTCAAGCTCATTTTAGATCCTTATTAAGCACAAGTATCCCTGGTAAGAATAACCTTTTTATCAGCCAAGACTACATAAAGTCTTGGAGCATGAGTTTTGATAGGGAAGGAAAAAGAGTGCACTACCAGAGGATTCTGGATGCTTCTGGCAGTTAAGGAAAAGGGAATATCATTCAGGGAGGGGAGATGACTGGGGAGAGGCAGTGCAGAGGCTGACTAATGAAAGCTGTACTTCTGGAGTCTTTACAGCATGCTAGGACCTATTCTCAGTGTTCTCCAAGCTTAATTCATATAATCCTCCATCTTATGGGATAGATACTATTAGAATCATCCCCAATGGAGACACAGAGACAGAGAGATTAGACAACTCACCCAAAGTTACACAGCTCATAAATAGCAGATTTCAAATCCAGGCAGTCTGGCTCTAGAGTCTGAGCCCTGAACTACTATACTAACTGTTTATCTACATTAAATTTTGATTCATCTTGTTTTTATCACCACTGAAATGGCTCTAATAAGACTCTCCCCTGCCCCCCATCTGCTTGACCGGATGAGTTTGGCACTTAAAGCCCAAAGCTACACTGTCTTGACGATCCCTACGGTACACTGTTTGCCCCAGAGAGCTCCTTTGGGAACTTTCGTAAGAGAAGCACTGAGGCTTTGGCAGCCTCTCTGCAAATGAATTCCTGGACAAAGAGTTGATAGGAGGTGAGAGCGAGGAGGGGTGCTGCGCAGAAACGGAGGGCTACCTATCATAATAGATGCCGGGGGAGGCTGGACAATTTCCACTGATATGTACTCAGTCCCAGAATCATAACTAGGTTTTGGTCTCTGTGGATGAATAAGCACCACCCTGGTTCTGAGGCTGAATGAGGGAAACGAAGTAATGGCCTTAGATTTGAAGCACATTAATAATACAGTCTCTAGGATGGGCAGTGCCAGTATCCCAGTTTCCTTTTCCACATAAAATAGAAGACTGGGGTCTCTGGGCCATCCAAGGTAGCACTTTTCACAAATATCAAGCATAAATCATTTAAGAGGCAATGTTTAAAAATGGGAAAGACAAAATCCCAAGTGAATTTGCTGCTTACCTATGTGTCCCTGCCCTCTTGCATCTCCATGGGCGGGAGGACTTTGAAACACTCTGACACCTCATTTAAATTCTTTTAGACGCTTGTGCTTTTGTCACTGTTTTGAAGGGGGTCAAATAATAGAATAATGGATTCCAAGTTAAATTGCCTGCTTTAATAAAAAGATGGAAACCAAAATGTTCCTAATTTTAGGAAGAAACGTGATCACTCTATCTGGTATAGGATTGACTTATATAGATCTGTTGGAGCCCCACCAAAGTAGAGAAAAGTCTAGTACAATACAGAGCAGAATTAATTAACTTTCCCATGAATCATTTATTTTTATAGTGATGATGTTGATTAAGCCTTTTGAATACAGCCTCCCACACAAAACTCTTTTCACATCTAGATGTAATATATAAAATTGAGAAACCTTTTACTTTCTCTAACAATCCCAAGTTTGAAATTAGTGATAACCTTCCTTAGCCCCAGTCATAGCGGAGACATCCAGTTAGTTAATAAAATTAGAGGTATGAGTCTGCCTTCACATTTGTCAGTTCATTAAGTTAGATACGCCCGAGAGCTGTGATGACCAGGCCATGTCAAGATTACATGGTGAACCACTTAAACCCAACGCATTATACAAGTGTTTACACAATTAATTGGTTATTCAGTGTTTCAAATAAGAATGCCAAAGACATATAAAGAATGCCACGCCTGCTGAATTTCCTTCCCTATCAGAGGTTTTCCTGCATGCAATACTGTGCCCAACAAAATCACGTTTCATTAGGACAAACAGGGCAAGAAAATATACAATATGAGTGAGGCCAAAACAGTGTGTCAGATTAGATTTACCTAAAGGAACAGAGTAAAATTTCTGATCATCTTACATCCAATGTGATTGAGAAACAGGATCTACGCAAAGCCTGAAATGATGTGATGATAACAGAAATATGGTCATGTCATAGAATGTATCAGATGCGTCTCTTTGCCAAGTAAATAAAAACACAAACAGGACGGCAGCACCCAACAGCGTGGGAAGAGGGGGAAGACAAGACGGCAGAGATTTTTTTTAAAAAAACTCCGCAACGTCAAGGGAAAACAAACTGTGGACTGTCGAAGCCAAATCTGATGCAGCTGAGCCCTGGGTCTGGCATCATGGTGGCCGGGTCGCTGTTGAGTGTGAGCCCCACCGCGGGTTGCACTAGACCTTTGAAGAGCAGCCTCACGGCGGGTCACAGAGCGGTCAGCTGTGCATCTCTGCTCTTCCACGTGGCCCACCCCAGCCACTATGGGAAGGAGGGAATGATTTCTTTAAGGAATTGGGCTATTTATAAAATAAATATAAAGTCTAATATCTCCTATGCACAGATGATAGTGGAGGAGCGCTCCGGCAGCTGTCTATTTGCTGAGCGTCTAAATTGCCCCGTACTGAGAAGAAACACAATACAGTTCACCAGAGACTTGGCTGCAAGGTAGAGCCGCTTGTCTGTGGGCAAGTAATGACTTGCGTTTTCAGCTGCTTCTTGGTAAGAGCTTTAGTAATTGGAATCAGTTATTCAAAACATCGCTAAATGTGATTTAAATGGCAAGGATTTAATAACAGAGAAAGAAGCCATTAAAGGGGTTCAAGCAGGGGAGAAGGGAATTCCGTTTTTTAGAGCAGAGGGAGAAAAATAAAGCAATTACTTGATGTAAAGGCCAGAAACAGGACTCCTGCTGTCAGGGAGAAATCAAATCTGTCAGCAATTAGTGGGATCTTAGGAGGTAAAGAACTCTCCAGTGCTGAGCAGTGAATAAGGGGTTAGCAATTATATGAACTGATAAAAGTGTTCTGGTTTCCAAACAGCAGGTTAACAAGCCTTACTTTTTTCATAACTTGACGCAGATGTGATGAGTCACACTTTATGATATTTTTCAGTGGTCTGCCAGGAAAGTTCCCTAATAAGCACACTGGGCGGCCTCTTTCCAATCTCAAACTGTGTTCAGGCTGCCTAGCCCAGAAGGATGTGCAGGAGAGCATTTGGAGAACAAGGTTCTTCTTTAATTGAAAGATGGAGTCATAATTTCCATCAACATGCAATTTTTAAAAAACCAAATGGGAAATCCATGTCCCAGTGTCCACTTTTCCCATGGGGCTGGTAGTAACTGGTGCTTTCTGCATGGAAAGAACATCGCATGGTATAAAGTAGAAAGCCTTTTCATCAAATAAATAAGTTAACTTTATTATGCTATGCTCCTTATTCTTTGTCCTGTTAGGAATAAAAAAGATCGATTTATGTACATACGTGGCCCACACATGACTGCTATCTGAGCTCTTTAAAAATCACTTTGTATTGATGTACGTGGGCTGTGAAACTCAGTATGATATGTGAAGTCAGAAACAAAAATCAATTGTTCCTTCACAAAAACAGTTACAGCCTTTCGATTCAAGGAGCTATTCTCTGCGCTGAGTGAACGCTCAGACGTCAATAAAAGATGAGTGTTGAAGTAAGGTCATTTGAAAAGATGCCCCTAGCATCCTCTCTGAGTAGCTCTGATGGTGACCTACTTAGGTTTTTTCTGACATGTATTCTGTTTTAAAGACATAAGCAGTTATACCTGAGCAACAGTACCACAAAGTGAAATCTGTCATCAGCATATGCTACTGATCTGTCGATTGACAAGAGACAAATAAAAACAAGAATTTTTTTCTTCCTTTTTTTCCTGTGAAATTCAGTGATAATATATTTGGCCATTGAGGACTTTCCTTCTTCCAATTTAAGCACTGTATAAGCAAATCGTTAAATAATTTTAAAATATCCAATCAACGGATCTCAAGAGATTTTCCATTTTGAGCAAAACTCCTCTGACAAGAAAAATCTTACCCCTCTTTTCTGGTGAATCATTGTCGTGGGCTTCCCAGGCTCCCACGGCTGCAATAACTAAGTGCCCTTAAAGGCTAATGATCATGAAATGTCCGTGAAACCCATAGTGCTTGGGAAGTGTAGGCTCACCAGAGTGTAGCTTTAAGAGCCGCTTTTAATCCAGCTCTAAGGTCAATATAATTTTTGTATTTTTCTCTTTTGCAACATAGCTTTCAGTTTTATATTATTATTCTGTATTCTATATAATATAGTATATTAATATAGGTTATTGCTCAGTTTTCTTAAATATTACATTTGTTTATGCAAATTTACAAATTGCATCTAGCAGACTTGTTGGGCAGGGTTGAGAGAAGTATGAAATTGGAAGCAAGGGGACATTGGCCAGAGCCGCTACAGTTCTATGCAGAGCACAAGAGCTATGCTCTTAACACTGCTGTCAAATATCATACAGGCTCACAAAGATCCCATACCCCAAATACACTGAGATTCATAAAAAAAACTACTTCCTGAGCACCTAAATGTGCCAGACACTGTGCTAAGTGTATTCATCTGTCTTTATATTTCAACTGCTAATAAGGTATAAAGATTTTTTTTAAGACAAACAAGAAATGCTCCCATTACTGACTTGTTCATTCATATACATATATAAATTTTTTTTTAATTTATAGGACTGCAAATTTTCAACCTCCTTGGTTTATTCCTGATTTTTTAATTTTGGGAATTTTTATTATATATAACATTGCATTAATTTTAGGTGTCAACATAATGACTTGATACATGTATATATTGTGAGATGATTACCACAATAAGTTTAGTTAACATCCATCGGCACAACATAGATAGAATTTTTTTTTCTTGTGATGAGAACTTTGAAGATCTACTACTCCTGATTTTTTTTATCATCTCCCATTATCAAACGACAAGAGTCACTTAACTCCAAAAGACACTGAAAGTAACTGAATTAAGAAAGTGGTAAAGATGAAAAACACCAGATTAAAAAAAAAATCCAAGTGAGGAAAATATTCCTGTGGCAGAGTTTGCCTTGTACAACTGGGGGTTTTCTGTGATGATTGTACTGAAATGCTTATCAGCCCATCAGGCCCTTCCTTTGGGGACGGGTTGATTGGGCGCTGGGCTCTGGTCTTGTCACAGTGAGGACGGACTCACATTTAGCTGGGTTTTAACAAGCGGATTGCTGGATTTTCACATGACCTTACCCAGCTCTGCCAGGGATGGACTGTGCTTTCCTCAACAACAAGGTCCATGGTTTCCTCATCTGGAAGCGGTAATAATAACATTTATCAGAATACCCTTGGAGTTTTCTACATTCCCTGGAAATTAGAAAATGATCATATAACCTTGCCTAAGAAAATAATTGGAGTCAGTGACCTCTTTATAATAGGGAAAATAAATATGGTGTTCTTTACCAGGTGTAGGGTTATCCAGTAATACCTTGTAGGCTTTACTTAGCTAAGGTTTAGTATAACTCTGCTTTCTCATTCACAACACCTTCAGAGGGACAGAAGCAATCGAGCATCTGGCTTGTCCCAGTAGAAGGTAGTTGTGGGACACAAAGTTTTTTTTTTTTAATTTTAGAATTTTATTTATTTTTTTAATACAGCAGGTTTGTGGGTTTTTTTCCTTTTTTAAAAATTTTATTTATTTTATTTATTTATTTTTGGCTGTGTTGGGTCTTCGTTGCTGCGCGCGGGCTTTCTCTAGTTGTGGCGAGTGGGGGCTACTCTTCTTTGCAGTGCGCAGGCTTCTCATTGCAGTGGCTTGTTGTGCTTGTTGTGGAGCACGTGCTCTAGATGCACGGGCTTCAGTAGTTGCAGCATGAGGGCTTAGTAGTTGTGGCTCGCAGGCTCTAGAGCACATGCTCAGTAGTTGTGGCACACGGGCTTAGTTGCTCCGCGGCATGTGGGATCTTCCCAGACCAGGGTTCGAACCCGTGTCCCCTGCATTGGCAGGCAGATTCTTAACCACTGTGCCACCAGGGAAGCCCTTTACAGCAGGTTCTTATTAGTTATCCATTTTATACATATTAGTGTGTATATGTCAACCCTAACCTCCCAATTCATCACACCACCACCACCCACCCCGCCACTTTCCCCCCTTGGTGTCCATATGTTTGTTCCCTACATCTGGGGACACAAAGGTTTTTAAAAACATCTTACGTGACATCACTGAGAAAGCTAAAGCTGTTTATGTGTACGAGGGACTTGATGTTGTTCAGAGCAGTGTGTAGAAAGCCCAAGTAAATATTCTACATGATTCACCAAGTTAAGTTCACAATTTTTGTGATAACATCTTAACTCAGAGAGTCATGAAAGAATCTTCTTTAAGCCAGAAATAAATACATCCCGAGGAAGGTTTAGAATCCAGATCCTTTGAAAGCTGCCTGGGAGCAGAGCATTGGCCTAAACTGCTTCACTGTATTCTGACCTGAGGATGCAGCTTACAGAACGTGAGGCAGGAAGAGCAGTGGCCACCATGTGGGTGCTGATGACACCGTGCAGCTAAGAGCCTCAGCCAGGATGGAGGACACCCTTCCCTCCTGGACCAGACGTCAGAGCTGTCTCAGTGATCACGCCTTGTAGGGTGGCTGTCATGAAACTCTGGACAGCCCTGATGGGAGACTGGATGAGTGTTGTCAACTCTTCCCTTCTGCTGAACTAGGTACCGCTTGTAGGAGAAGTCCTGTCTTCACAAATCTGCCACTGGTGAGTGTCAAGCGGGACCCTGCCAAATTATAAATGAGCATGTCCTCTGGGAGGCAGTGTGTGAATTCTGATACGTCTGTCCTACAATTGTTACGAAAGTAAATCCTAGCAGTTCGCTGGCATGGCAGCCTTACTTAGCAGTAGGAGGGAAAACTTGGTGAACTGCAATTTGGGGGAGGATTGGGGTAGGGAGTCTTTCAGGCTTTGGTATAAAATGACTTGCTAATCACCTCCACCGGGTTAGTGGAGGAGGGGTTCTCTTTGCCTTCCACACTCTCTTCATATCCTGCCTTGGGCATGTAGCAATTAGGACATTCCTTCTGTTAAGGGATATGATTGAACTCTGTCTTTTAATTTTGTGATTTTGATCTCCTTGAATTACTGATTAATCAGCCTTCCAAACAGGCACTCACCCACCTGCTTGGGGCCAAATAGTAAAGAACCCTGGTGTTGTCAGGCTAGGTGCCACCAGTCCTGTTTTTCCGGTTGGGACTGTGCCTGGGAAAGCAAAGCTGGACACCTGGGCCACCTCCTTGCCAAATGAACAACTTATTATCTTCTCAGTAGCTTTGTTGCATCAAGGACTTTGCTTCCTCAGTGTGATCTCAACCTTCATTGGGGTGGGTGGACCAGTAGCCTCTTATGGTCTATTGAAGGTGACCACCCTTTTGTGAGGGGCACTCATCGCCATACTGTCAAAGTCTCAATGACAACCCAGAGACCATTATTTGCAAGTCATCTAGACCAAACACTTTCCCCATTTTAAGAAAAACAGGCTCTCCTCAGCATAGGAACTTGTTTCATAATATTATTCACTGGTCTTATAAAAAAATGTCTTTCTGTGCAACAAATCTTAACTACAATGTTGGATGGCCAAGTGTAATTTTGCTGTTTTTGCTTATTTTCACCTAGAACAAATGTTGATATATATATGTGGAAATGGCAAGAACTGTGAGGTTAAACAAAGAGAGAATTAAATGTCATTGGTTTCAGCTATTCTTTTAACAAGAAACTCAGAACCTTAGCTTGTCTTTTTTTCCTTCAGGTAGAATTCCTCTTAGTGTAGTCCTTATTGTGTGAATAGTAACATATTCACACACAGCCTAGTGATCCTCCGATATCTAAGAAGTGACTGTCAGAAGAACGAATCATCAAAGCTACTTTTTTTTCTGTAATCAGTGGTGGAACCACTGAAAGATAAATGAGGAAACTTTGATGCAATACATTGCTCATTAGATATTATCATAAAATCTTGTTGATATAATAGCCAGTGGTAGTCAAGTTCCCGTAGCCCCCCAGCACACACAAAGTTTCCCCATCATGAATATCTTGCATTAGCGTGATACATTTATTATAATGAAGGAGCCAAAATTGATTTATTATTAACTAAAGTCCACAGTCTTCATAAGGGCTCACTCTTGGTGTTGGGCATTCTATAGGTTTGGACAAATGTATAAAGTCATGTATCCACCATAATATCATACAGACTCATTTCACTGCCCTAAAAAAAAAATTAGGGCTAAAGACTATGGAGGCTAATCTGCTCACTGTCTCTAACTAGTTCTGTGATTCAGGAAGAGATAAGACATTTGAAAAATGGGCTCTCAGGGTTTCATACATTATGTTGCAATTTTACCCATCATTGGGGTTTTCTTCTAGAATAGGGATATTCTGCAATTTCATATAATTCTCGTATCCAGAGTATGTCACCCTTTCAACTCTCCCCACTTTTCCTCTCTCCCTCTGTAGAATCCTGCATCGTACAAACCTGAGGAGGTAAAAATGCATATTGCTCATATGTTTATGATAAAAGAGCCAACAAAACAAACTCCAACAAAATAAACCTCACATGCTGGAAGTTGGATATGGTTCGTTAAATAGCCTTGAAAAAGCGTGTTCAGAAACAGATCGTCTTGTATTAGAAGACGTAAAAACGGAATGTTTCTTACCCTTCATTCACAAGTTTCTGGAACGTTTCTGTTTAGTCAGCAAGTTTCTAAAAGGGCATTTTCAAAAGGGGGAAATGCAAATTAGAGGCATCGGGTATTACACAGAAAATAAAGGAACTGTCAGAGAAAAATCTCATGGAAAGCCAGTGGCACTGTGGACTAGACGTCAGTGGAGCCTCACTATAATGTCACCTGGGTCACTATAATAATGTCACTTTAATGTGGATCTGGGTCACGGGTCCTTGTAATTGTTGAAACTTTTATAAGGAGAAAGTTCTAAACTGCTTTAAATGGGAACAAAGGCAATTCTGCCTTATCTGAATTCCATCCTTTGGGTTGTGATAGGTACAAAATACCAGAGTAATTGTAATTTGGAGAATCTGTGAAGTGTAAAGGCTGGGTGGTCGCTGGGTGGAGTGTAAAGGTGGGGGCTACCCTAGTGGTGTGGTTTTCTGTTCTCCCATACGGGCAGAAAAATTCAAAGTTAGCTATATTCTTCCAACCTTATGACAGTGCAATGTCTTTTATTGTGAAAATTCATCATTGACTTACAAGTAATTCGAAATTTTCTTGGTTTTTTTTTCTTCCCCCCATTTATAATAAGAAATCTCTGCTGGTCTATCTATCCTCTTACCTTATTTCAAATACTTTTGATCTCGGGTACATATTTGCAAAGGAGCTGAACGAAGTTAGGGATGTGGTTTGTAGCCATGAAATGGAGCAATACTAGTTGTTCCTTTTTACAGTTCGGCCTACAGTTTTTATTGCCTTTGATTTATTAGGACCACGTTCCAACAAGTTGACCTAATGATACCATACCTGCATTTAGAGACTTTGGGTCCGTGTTACCTTTGCTACGGTGCAATGATGAGTAAAATAGAGATTAGGAGACCCAGGTTCTAGCACAAGTTCGATTACCATCCCATTCACATGCAGTGATCAATGCTCCACGCTACAGTTTCCTGTTGCAGAACAAGGATGATAATACCTGCAATATCTACTTTACGGGTTTGCCATAATGAACAGTCTTTGCAACAATAAGCATTATTAACATAAATAAATTAGGAGATGATGTTTTTCACATCACTAACAATTTAGTCAACATAATGACAATCTCATGTCTAATAAGAGATGTTTTACTTAACAAAGTCCTGGAATATACTTTTCCCCTTCCTATGTGATATTAATGAAAAGTACCTAGTGTTTTTGCATTCAAAGAGCTTCCCCGAAGTGACATGAGCTTACTCAACGGCCGCCTGTCCCTGATATTTTTTCCCTAGGCAATACCAAATTTGAGCAATTGTTACCCACAATGTGTTTGGGGGGGGGTCTGTTGCCCCCGCACATTTGGCCCGTCTCCATCCGTGAACACCATGCTGAAGTGGTGGTCTTTGTGCCGTCCTCATTGTTATTCTTGTGCCACTTGAATACTTGAGCAAGGGAAGCAAGGTCCCGGCGTCAAGTCAGTTTCAGCTCTTGAGATCTGAAAGGCAGCCACTTGGAGTTCATTACACATTTCGACTCAACACTCCTGCCTTAACATTGTATTGCACAAGAATTCTAAATTCATTTTGGCTGCGTTACAACGCCCGTTTTCTGCCTGGAGGCCTAGGTCTCTCTTTCTTTCTATTGTCTCTGGTTGGTGTCCAGGAATAAAGGATACTTACCATTTAAAAAGGCAGAATTGTTTGTAATGAAAATACTTCCCGCTAACTGGCACTCTCTGAGAACTTTAAAGACTCAAATGAGGACAGTCACTTCCTTTGGAAGCATATTTATTTTTACGCATCTTTTCTGGAAAAAAGTGATCTCTTTGGGTATCTTGCTCATCATAATTTATGTTTTCCCATCCATGAGAACTTTACGAAAAGGAGAATTTCTGAATGCAAAAGACCCTTTATTGACTAGGAGTTTTTCATGTTCATATATACACTGGTCAAAATTTCTTTTATCTACGAAAACAGAAACGTTTTTCTCAAGCTTCTTGAGACCTACCAGGTGTTCACACTGGAGCGTGAGTGAAACGATGCTAAAATAGAAATGTTTAAAAATACGTCTTGGCATTTTTTTATTGATAAAGGTAATCAACTAGGAATTAATTCTTTTCTATTCCATTTATTGGGCACAGTAGGGTTTAATAAACCTCGAATGGCTTCACTTTTCTGTTTCAAGAGCAGCGTATCTAGAGAGTATTCTCTGTAGCAGTGAGAGATTTGGAGACATATGTCTGTCAGCCTCGGAAAAAGAAAAGCCATTTAACGGCTTCTTTTGAGAGGCTAAACCGCAGCGGTGGTTTAGGGAGGTGGCAGGGACCAGGCTGGCCTGCATTTTTTAATGTTCCTGCGTGTGTGTGCATGCGTGTGTGCATGCTTGCGCGCGTGTGTGTGAGCATGTTGTTTTCCACAGGGAGTAACTAATCTCTTGGCTTAGATCCACCTTAGTATTAGACTCAGTGCTTTCTCTCCCTCCTTTACTTTAAATCATTATTATGTTTATTACTTCTTTTTTCTTTTGCTGGAGAAGATTAATGGCTTTCCCTGGGCAGAGGGAACTCTGCAGAGCCCAGTGGCTCTATAAATAGCACCTGCGGCTAATTCTCCAGTGCCCGGTATCTCCCCAACACATCTTGGTCTTTAAACAATTTGTTCAGAAGAGGAAAGCTAAGGGTCACTGTGCACTTTGGTGTGACTCAAAATGCGTTTTATGGATAGTGGGGTTTTCTCCAGGAAGTTTGGCCTGGTGGGTCCTTTAGAGAAACTGGACGTCCCAGCACGTCCTTGGGGAGGCATGCCTGACTAACCAAGCTTGTAAGGATATCACAGAACCTGTTGGACCCGTGGGTGTGGCGCCATGCTAATAGCTTTCACCATTAACTTTCCCCCTCTCCTTTTTTCTCGTTTCTTTTTTCTCGGTAGGTTTCAGGCTCAGCTGAACTGTTCCAATAGCCTGGGGGAGATGTGACTTCATGGAGTTATAAAACACAAAGAGGGGAAATGCTGGGAAAATTGCAATGCTAAGGTTCAGTAACTCGTGGTTTCAGAAAATGGAATGCTTCTGGACAACAGAGATTACAGGAAGGACAGGTGGTGTCGTTTTAAAACCATCTTCATCCTTAGAGGTGGTACTAGGAACAAGAGAGCGCTGCACCTCTAGGGCACAGAGCAGGTGTTCAATAAATCTTTGTTGACTGAACGGATGAATGAAAGACGTTATATTTCTTATTATCAGAAACCTGCTCATCGGATGAACTGAAGTCAGTGCAGTTGCAAGTGAAGTCCTGTGACTTAAAAAGGCCATGCCACCTGTTAAGGGAAAGGGAAGGGGGAATAAGTCTCCCCTTCCCTGCTGTTCAGTTATTTCTCCTCCTGCGTCGACCAGATCACCAGTAAAAAAGGTTGTGTTGAGCATCTGGTATTTTGCTAGATACCTGATGAACCCACTGAGCTATATGCTTTGTAGGTTGAATGCAGAGTTCTCTTATAAATATCTTCCATTGCTACTTGATATTTACATGGGACCTTGAGAGCAGTGAATTCTTTCTCATTTGCATATCTAGTGAGACTAAGGAAAGATCCAGGGATGCTTCTCAGACCTTGAACTCAGAACGCTAGGAAGCTTTAACTCTTTATATGCCCACCTACTACATTGATTCAAATTTGATGTGTCCGTTCTCTCAGAAAAGGACTCCCAGAATTTTATTTACTCTTGTCGTCTGTGCAATCAAACCATTTCTCTGCCTGTTTATTTCATCAGTATTATCATATAATTACATAATAGCTTCTTACAGCTGAGAGTTACCTCAGAGATCATTTAGAATAATCATTGCCTTTTGTAGGTGAAAAAACTGAGGCCCAGGGGATGAAGTACCTTGCCCAAGGTCACTCAGCTTGTCGACAGCAGAGTTAAATGAGACCTTGGGCTTCCTGTCTGCCTGTGTAATATTGCTCCCTTTATACCATGTTGCCTTAATTCACAGCAGTGTCATTTCTTGGTTTCCACTATGGCAAAGTGAATTCCTTAAACCAATGATTTTTAAACCTTTTAAAAAGGGATCCTCTAATGTACTTCATTATATGTACACAGGTAAGAAACAACTACTCTGCAGTTGGGCAGCGGTGGGCATAGAAGAACTTGAAACCCACCATATTAACAACCCCCCCCCATCTTCTGCCCCCACCCTGGGCAGTCTCTAAGGCAAATCCAAGAAACCCAGCACATCAGGAAATCAGTCTCAAATATCATTACTTGTGCACAAGGAAAACCACCTTACATCTATCTGCATAGAGGAAGAGATTTCAGTCCAATGGGTTTTCATAGGCTTGGCTTCATCCACCTTTAAAATCTCTGGTCAAGGACTCACAGAACAGTATTATCTCCAGCTAGGGCAAAGCTGGGCACATCTTGGCCAAGCTTTAGTAAATTTTGCTGAATGAATAAATGAACAAAAGGTAACAACTCAATTCCTGGCAACACTTCACTGCTTCTCATTGTCAATTACTCTCAGCCTCTCCTACGCTGCCAAAATGCATCATATACGCCTTTGCAAACACTCTTTCCTTGTTGTATTTGGTTCCATTTTTTTTACCTGTTTCTCCTTCTGGGCTGTGAGGCCTTCCAGAGTAGAACTCTGAACTCACAGTACTCAGAACACCCTGGGCATACATTAAGCTTCATTAAGATCTTATTGTTAAATTAAAAATGATTGGAAGTGCCTCAAACCTTTAGTGCTAAGGTAGGGTTTCTCAGCCTTGGCATTATTCACATTTGGGGCTGGGGGAGTCTTTGCCGTGGGGGACCATCCTGTGCATTGTGTATGTTTAACAGCATCCTTAGCCTCTACCCACTAGATGCCAGTCGTACCCCCCCCCACCCCAAGTTGTGACAACTAAAAATATCTCTAGACATTACCAAATGACCCCTGGTGGACAAAATTACCCCTCACTGATAACCACAGAGCTAAAGGAATTCTTGTTTTCTCTCCTCTGAATTTCTCTTTTGGGTGGATTCAGCCTGAAACGGGGCTGTTCTAAAAGGTGAAATGTTTTGATAAGTAAAAATAGGCAAATGTATTGCTCAAATCTAGGAATTTAATAATAAATACTGTCAGTTATTAATTCATTTTACCCTTTACATGTTTTATTTTGAGGACTTTTTAGTGGAGAACATAATGTTTGCTAGTTTGGGAAGATAATGTTCATTTCATCAAGGAACACAATACCAGTCTTTTCTTGAGCCATTGATCTGAGTTTGGCTAAATGCCACAGTTCCAAGACAGAGAACAAAAATGGCAGCTTCATATATTCTGTCATCATCAAGAAGTTGGACTTGCAAATCAGCTGTCTTTTCCATGTTCTCTGCCCTTGGATGGTTTAGTGGAATGCCCTTATAATTTTAAACAGCCCAAGTCCCAAGAGTCCCAGGCTATGAGATTTCATGACCCATGTCTACCCCATCCTAGGTGTCACATGATACCTTTTTTTTTTTATCATAATGTCTTCTTTTGTTTGAGAGAAACAAAATATCATTGAGTGTTTGTTCTCACTAATGGAACTGGGCCTCTCCACTTCAAATGTAATGGAGAGTTTAAAGAAATGTCTAAGGAAATTTTCCCATACCTCCCTCCCAGAAACACATAAGCAAGATGAGAAATACATACATAGTTCTGTAGAACTGGCATCCTCACCTTCTCATCTTTCTCATCCTCCACCTTAAAGCATCTTCACATTGATCTTCTAATATCTAGGTCTTAACAAATGTAGCCTGGGTGTCCCCAACTCCTACAAGCTCCTGAGAGCATTTTTAAATTAATATCCAAATACAATGACTCGATACACCCCTAATACTTCAGGCTCTTGGAAGTCAAGCATTCCTATCCCAGTATTTCCAGAGCTCCATTCATTCATTAAGAATGTATTTATCGTTTCTCCATTGTATATTCTTGCCACCTTTGTCAAAGATAAGGTGACTATATGTGTGTGGGTTTCTCTCTGGGCTTTCTATCCTGTTCCATTGATCTATATTTCTGTTTTTGTGCCAGTACCATACTGTCTTGATTACTGTAGCTTTGTAGTATAGTCTGAAGTCAGGGAGCCTGATTCCTCCAGCTCTGTTTTTCTTTCTTAAGATTGCTTTGGCTATTCGGGGTCTTTTGTGTTTCCATACACATTGTACAATTTCTTGTTCTAGTTCTGTGAAAAATGCCATTGGTAATTTGATAGGGATTGCATTGAACTTGTAGATTGCTTTGGGTAGTATAGTCATTTTCACAATGTTGATTCTTCCAATCCAGGAGCATGGTGTATCTCTCCATCTGTTTATGTTATCTTTGATTTCTTTCATCAGTGTTTTATAGTTTTCTGAGTACAGGTCTTTTGCCTCCAAGCGGTACTGCTGAACCTAGTGGCAGGGCAGGAATAAAGACGCAGATGTGGAGAACGGACTTGAGGGCACGGGGGGGAAGGCGAAGCTGGGATGAAGTGAGAGAGTAGCATTGACTTATATACACTACCAAATGTAAAATGGATGACTAGTGGGAAGCTGCTGCATAGTGCAGGGAGATCAACTCGATGCTTTGTGATGACATAGAGGGATGGGATAGGGACGGTGGGAGGGACGCTCAAGAGGGATGGGATATGGGGATATATGTATACATATAGCTGATTCACCGCGTTGTACAGCAGAAACTAACACAACATTGTAAAGCATTTATACTCCAATAAAGATGTGGAAAAAAAAGAGCATATTTATCACGTATACTATGTAACATACACTCTACTAAATTTCCATTCCAGATTCCTGATCCCATTGACTTCCCATCTTGCCTCCTGTTGCCATCCTCTCTCCATCTACTTTATCTCCTATGTGGTCACTGTCTCCTTAAGTTTATTCTCCAAAATACCACAAACTCAAGGTTGCTGTGTGACACAGATGTTTACAGAAGGTTGATAATATTAGAGAAGCTGACAATCTCATGCACAACAAGAAACTGCTTAAAATTAAACAGTAGTCATTGCTTTTTCTTAAAAGACCCTTTGCCAACCTTGTCACTAGGGATGTCTCACTGACCATCTTCCTCCTCAGGATCTGCTTAACAGGCTGCCATGTTGCCCAAGCTTGCTCCCACTCTTCCCAGATCAGAGAAATTACCCCCCAAGCTTCCTTCCCATCTACTGCTGAGAAACATCTCCTAGCCATGGTGGTTGTTGTTTACAACTTTGTTATCTGATATAATTTGTGCCTTTTGTATCAACCATCTCCTTTCAGACTTCTCATCATTCAAGAAAGCCTATCAAGTTATTTTGTTACGCAAAAGATTCTACACCCTTAACAAGGCAAAACATTAGCAGAAGCTTTGCGATTTGATTTTTTCCTATAATTTGCTCCAGTTTGTATTCTTAGGCAGAATTTTTGGCCAGTACATCAACTTTTGTGACAGAATGAAGGCAGTCAGAAATTTATTTTTCCCTTATTCAGAGCATAGGCCCTGGGGTAATTTTTTTTTTAATTCCCATAAGTTTTTTAAAAATTCCATTACATTATTACCCAAGTGTGCTCATTTCTCCGTTAGGTCTGCCCCCAAACACAAACAAGCTACTAATTCTTATTAGTACCAATTATGAAAAGGGAATGGATGGAGCTGTACCTCAGGTCCACTGGGTTTTTCCTTTGGAATAACTTTAGCATACATTTTCATGAAAGGGTTGTTATAATGAATGGGTCAAAATGAGATTTGTTGATTTATCCATTTTATTTCTGTCCAAGGACCATGGGAAAATATGGATTAGCTCACACTTGGGAATGTAGGATCTATCAGAAAAAAATAGCTCAAGCTATTGTATTGAATATTTGGGCTGTCTTCCATCAAGTTCAAACTATAAAAAGGAAAGAACATGTTTTCCTCCAAGAAAATTCTGAACTCCCTGCCAGGGTTTATAGTGAACAATGCAGGCTGATTCCTTTTTGGTGTGTAAAGGGGAAGAATGTCAGAGGAGGGGAGCTATGTCAGAGTGTTTTAGACCTAACATTTAGATGAGTGTGCTTTTCAGTGCAAAGAGCTCAGAGGAAAGTCCACTGTGGTAGGTGCATAGGTAAGTGTGTAAGGATATTTACACTTCCGTTAATACCTGAAATGAATATATGAATGAGATTAACAATGAAACAAACCTTTCTAGTTGGCAACAATATATCTTGACTAACACAAATAAATAGAACACAAATGATAAGGAGGGATGCCTTTTAAAAATTTGGACACAAACAGTGGTCTGATGCTTCTTTTAATGATGTCAATTCTGCTACCGACTCTTTTCATAGATAGACAGCATTTATTGAGCATGTACTGTGTACCTGATACTCCCTAAGCCTAATCCTCAGCACTACTTTTCATAGCAGTCCTGTGAAACAGTCATCCTTATCCC
The DNA here is from genome assembly GCF_965194805.1 of Balaenoptera borealis. Classification (NCBI taxonomy): domain Eukaryota; kingdom Metazoa; phylum Chordata; class Mammalia; order Artiodactyla; family Balaenopteridae; genus Balaenoptera; species Balaenoptera borealis. The sequence continues at coordinate 106,121,895 of NC_138874.1, forward strand.
CATTTTACAGATGAGGAAATTGAGGCTCAGCAAAGAGAAGTAACATGTCCTCAGTCATGAGGTGAGGGACAAAACCAGGTTTCAAACCCAGCTGTCTGACTCCAAAGCTGTGCTCTTTGCTATTTCATATGGCCTCTTTTGAAATGAATTCAATTATTTCCAATTTTGTTCTGTTTTGATTTTCATACCTTATTTTGAAAATCATACTGTATTTTTTACTATGTTAAGTTATACAGTGTTCTTTAGCCTAAGCTTCTGATCTGATCCAGTGACTATGTTATTAAATATAGTGATTCTTGCCTTATTCCATTGCAGGCAAAAGCAGAAATAATGACTTCTACGGAAGTCGTGTGCTCCGCAGTGCTGTTAAAGTGGTTCTATCCTTAAATGTCTAGGTACGTTTAGAACACTCATTTATTTGGCCAAATAGCTCTTTGTTCTTAATATAATTTTAAAATTGGCACTTGTAAATCCCAGTATAATTCTTTGCACATGCTAAGCGTTCAGTGAAGTTTTGTTGACGTAAGTAAACATATTGCATGTTTTGGGAGAATAAAATATGGCCCAAGAGTACTTAAGACCTGTGAAGTTTGAAAATAATTTTAGTTCCAAAAATAGCCAAATTTTTATAACTTTGGTAAAAAAATAAACAAACTGTGTTAAAATGAGTTTCGAAGTATTTCCACATGTTTTTCTTGTCTTTTTCAGATCATCTTATGTTTTTCTTGTTGTTTTCAGATAGACATACATAATTTGCTTAGAAAGTACATGGCTCTCCCCTCCAATGTATCAGTATAGGGGTGATAATAATACTACGATTGCTGATAAAGAGTCTGCCACATGCCAGTCCTTGTGCTTGGTGCTTTATGGATTTTTAGATTTGAACCCACTGTGGTGGGTATTTTCTCCATTTGCTGATGATGTTAATCACCTTCCTGGAGATCCACCATTGAACTGGAAGAACTGCAGTTCAAGCCTGTATTGGTTTATTTCCAAAGCCTCCTCCATTCACTTTTCTATGAAAACGATAAGCTCTGTTCTCTCTGCAAATTTTTTCTACGGAATTTGCTCACATCACTCTTAAGTACCACAGGGTGAGATATTAAGCCATGTGCATTTTATTCCCCACCAGTGACAGAGGGATGGTAATAAATGAAATGGCTTCAGCCTTGCTTTGTATCAAGTGGCTTCCCTTTCAAAAGGTCACCCTGTCACCCACACAAACTCAATATAGAGATTAATTTTTTAAACTAAATGAGCACATATATAACATTTCTACTGGGATTATTGCATAATATGGAACTCAAGCTCCCTGGGCTGGATGCCTGGGGACCTCCTGGTTCTGGCTCTACAACTGGGTGACCTTTGGCAAGTCACTTAACCTCTCTGGGCTCAGGATCCTTTACCTGCTTTCTCAGTGGCTTGCCATCTCTAGTATATAATGGCCTTCTCAATAACATTAACATCTTCCAAAAATGATAGGACAAAGTAAGTTTTACCTAGTGTAGTAGGTCTTCCAGAGGATATATCCATGTCCTCATTCCTGCCTGGAACCTGTGAATATTATCCTTTATGGTAAATGAGTGAATATTCTTTGTATGGGAAAAATATGAAGTTAAGGATCTTGAGAGGAGGAACGTGCCCTAGATTATCTGGGTGGGCCTTAAATATAATCAAATGTATCCGTGTAAGAGAGAGGAAGAGGGAGTTTTGAGACAGAAGAAGAGACCATTGATCATGGAGGCAGAGATTGGAGTGATGAGGCCACAAGCCAAGGAATGCCTAGAGCCACCAGAAGCTAGAAGAGCCAAGGAACAGATTTTCCTCTAGAACTCTCAGAGGGACCATGGCCCAGCCAAAACCTTGATTTCAGACTTCTGACCTCCAGCACTGTAAGAGAATATATTCCTCTGATTTTAAGCCACCCAGTTTCTAATAATTTGTTCCAATAGCTACAGGAAACTAATATACCTGGTTATACCACAAAATACATCTTCTGCTGCATTTTCCTGTAATATTCATAGGGAAACTTTTACAGAGGGACAAGCACAAGACTTGAGGGTTAATTAAGCATCCTCAACAAAACATCCATCCTGATGCAGCACTCAGAGACTATAATGTGAAATGTATTTAAACCCCACTCTTAGGAGAGCTCTGGGGCCCTCACCTGGATTGTCTATGCTGAGACTAGGCTTATGTCTTGGAGGAAACGAGTCCTTGGCTGGAGAGTATAGAGCAAGGAAGAGCGAAAACAGTGTCCCTGGCACCCCTTGTAAGAACTGAAAAGGTCTGTCCTGATGGCCAAATCTGAATCAGAAATGAAAGCCAATTATGATGTGAAAGCTGTATAAGTGGGGGTCACAAGGTGGAAAGATTCAGGCTCAGAAGAAATTCCTGAGGCATTGGCCCATGATCATTGAGATTGAGAGCTTCAGGTAAAAAGTGGAGGTTGTTCATGGCTAAGAAGGGTGTGATTTTTATAGAAAGTATCTTTAAAGTCTTATAATCCAACCCCTTAACTGTTCACTTGAATCTCCTCAACTCACAGCCGTGTCATCACCCAACCTCTAAAAACCTCTCACATTGTTCATTCATTCACTCATCCATTCAATATTTGAGTGCCTTCCACACGTCAGACCACAATCATGGATAAGACTAGGAGTTGACAGTCTTTTGTAATGAGATGCAGTAAGAGGAGGTGAACGTTACAGTGGAGAAGGACACAATGCACTGGGGCATCGAGGCTGGAATAATGGCCTCTGCCCAGAGGACTCAGGGCTGGCATCTCGAGAGGTGGTGTTGGAGCTGAGTCTTAGATGTGAGTAATGCGTGCCCCTGAGGCAGCTCATTTCCTCTTTGAAAAGTCCTTCCTTACATTGAACCAAAATATGTGTTTCATTAATTTTTACCTAAACTCTGAGTGGTCATTATAACCCAAGCCAATGACTCTTGAGGACTTTGATCTCAATGGGTGGAAGGACACCAGGAATGTTTGAAGTTTGTTTTCAGTAAATCTCTGCACTGTGGAGGGCCCTTTGAAAGGGAAGCACACAATATTCTCATTTCTTGGACTATAAATTCTTGAATAAGAATTTTTAGGGACTGCCAGAGGAAACTATTGATAGTTAATATTACAGCAAGAATGAATTCTTCGGCAAATGGCCCACCTTCCTGCTCCATGTTTCTGGGTAGATCTCTCCCGTATGCAGTAGAAAGGTGGGGAAATCATGCAAACAGTGAGGTGTGTGAAGAGTGAAAATCCAACTGCTGGAGCCAGAAGCCTGGTAGACAGCAAGGACCCCCTCGCCCATGTCATCTGTCATCGCTTCCTATTGATTCTAGCCTTGTCTGGGCTCCATCCATTCCTCCCTTCCCCTCTGCCCCCAACATCTCTCCCCTGAATGACAGACCGCCTTCTGCCTGGTCCCCAAACCTCCATTCACGCCTTTCTCCAGCCATTCTCCATTCAATAGCCAGCCATGCTCAAAAGTGCAAATCGGATCATGTCATCCCAGCCTGAAGCCCTTCGGTGCCTTCCCATTACATGGGAATCAAGTCTAAACCCTTTCATGTGGTTTATAAGGTCTGTAGGTGCCAGACCCATGGACCCAATCATTCGCTTTCAAGCCACTCTCATCTTTGTTCTCTGCAAGGCCACCCACTTGACTTTCCTTGAAAACACTAGGCTCTACCTCATGCCCAGGCCTTTGCATAGACTCTTCCCCTAGCTTGGAACACCCTCATGCTTTATCTCCCTACATCTGCCGGTGCTCCTACCTCTGAACAACTCTCTCTCCATCTCTCCATCTCTCCATCTCTCCATCTCTCTCTCTTTCTCTCTCTCTCTCTCTCTCTCTCTCACACACACACACACACACACACACACACACACTCTCTCTCACCTCTTTGGCCTGCCTAACTCTTGCTTCTCCTCCATATTTTGGTTTCAATGGCATGGCCCACAGAAAATCAGTTCTCCCTAACTTCCTTGGCCTCTGCCCAACATAAGCTTCCCCAGCGCCCTTGCATTTCACCTCCCAAACATTCTTCACTGTGTATTTTAATTCCTTGGTTAATGCTTGTATTCCCAGCTAACCTGGGAACTCTACAAGAGCAGAGACTCTCCCTCTCTTGTTTAATTTTGTGTCTCTAGTATTGAGAACAGTATCTGACACACAGTAGGCCCTCAGGAAATATCTGTTGAATAAATAAGTGATTCAAATGATTGACATGAACCTATGAATTATTTGGGGAAAAAATCAACTTAGGGAAACAGGGAATGATGATAGGATTTTAGAAGAGAAATAGAAAAGTGGAAGTGTTTCTTCCTCTTTGAAGAAATTGGCTCTGGGGAAACAAACAGGCTGTTAGAAATTGACATACCTGCTCAGGACACTGCAGTGAAATGCTTGGGAAACCAGGAAGGGCCACCCCACTAAGAGCAGCTGATATTATTGTTATTCGTGCAAAGTAGATTTCTTGTTTCTCCTCCTTTTATATGGAGGCAAAGAGTAGTCTCTAAGGTGGAAAATTGAATGGCAAAGCTGAGGACAAAGAGGCAGACTTTCATGCAAATTTAGATTCAAAATCATCGAAGGTTCCTTATTCCCTAAATTCCTCAACTCCGCCTTCAACGTCCTCCAGATTCTGGAACCCCTCTTCTTCTCTGGCTTTTCTTTCCCTTTGTATTGCTTTCCATCAAACACCCTTAGCTTCAGTAGCTCAGAATTTAACAGATGAAAATCCACCAGGCACCTCTTGTGTTTAAGCCCTGTGTTAACAGCTGTAGGAAATGCAAAGGAGAACCACTCAACGAGAGACCATGGGTCCTGGAACCCTGATGGTTTGTATTCAGGCCCATGCTTTGTGTTTTTCTAATTATATGATCAGAGCAGGTTACCTAAGCTGTTTGGACCTCTTTTATGTGTACTTCCTGATAGAATTCTTGTGAAGATTAGACGAGATAATACATGTAAAGTGCTCATTTGGGTCCCTGTGTCATAGTAAGAGCTCAGTAGGTATCACTGTCAGCATAATTATCATCATCATCTTTATGTACTATTCCTCCCCTCAGTTGGAGATTCAAATCATAGGCACATAAAATATAGCAAACAGCATAAAGAGTATGTACGAAGTACCAAATGTCATGTTATTTCCTCTCCCCATGTTTTCTCTTTCCTTTCCTCCCATTCCTTTCTCTTATCCTTCCTTCAAAGCCAAGGACACTTAGCTTGATCAGTTTGTTTCTTTTCCAAGAAGATTTCCCAGACCTTTGCATCCATAGTGATCCTACTCTCTCCCCTCTGAACTCATGGCCTGAGTCATTTATTTGAGTATTAATCATATCTGGCCTTTTATATCTCTCATAAGCTTTGTCTTCCCCATATTCACTCCTTGATAGTAAAGCTGAGTCTTGGCTTGGTTTGTGTCCTCCGCAAGTCAAAAGCAAGTATTTCTGGAGCACCTGTTATGTGTGAAAGATAATAGTTCGGGCTATGGGCACACCCAATGCCAGCACAGAGCTTAACTGGATAGATGCTCGGTGAGTATTTAGTAATGGATTGATCTAGCATTGTTTTATAAGAGGGTACAAAGCTCACACCCACTTTTGCAAGGAATTGAATGATTTAAACACCAAGACTGTGTGTAGCTTACAGCATGTAGTCAATTAGTTTACTTAAATTAATTTTTGGCAGCAATAATTGGAACCTCAAGTCTTTTGTCTTTAAACAGCTAATCCAAAACAACAAAATAAAATGATTAAGTGTTTCTTAAACAATATGATTCACAGACTCAAAATATAGAATTTAATTAAATTTGAGTTGTTAATCTTTTGATAGAAATTAATCTCAAGTTCATTCAGAAAAAAAGGGTCACGCATACCTCAGGATTCTGACTACGAACATTCAACACTCAGGCTATTCTTGTGGTATATGGGAAGGAGTAAGGGGTGTCCTTAGGTACTTCTGAATGAGATCTGGGATTCAGCCCTCTAACTCAGTCATAATTTTATTTTTCAGCTATTTTAACAGTTCAGACATAAATAAAATCAAATCTCTTTCTTAGGGATGCTGAGTAGGTCTACAATTCATAAATGAGACAATAAAACGTGAAAGCAACCCAAGTGTCCCTCATGGATGAATAGATAAGCAAAATATGGGGTGTATGTGTGTGTGTGTATATATATATATATATAAAATATTAACTATATATGTATAATTATATATGTGTATATTTAATATATCTCTATATGTATGTATAATTATATATGTGTGGGTATATATATATACATATGCACACAATTAAATATTATTCAACCTTAAAAAGGAAGGAAATTCTGACACATTGTTCCACATGGATGAAACTTGAGGACATTATGCTAAGAGAAATAAGCCAGTCACAAAAAGATACTCTAAGTACCTCTTTAAGCTGCATCCCACATATTTTAATATGGAGAATTTTGCTATTATTTAGATCTAAATATTTCATAATCTCCATTGTGATTTCTTCTGTAATCTATATCTGATTTACAATTGGGATTGGTTTTTCATTTCCAATTTTTGAAACCACCTTTTTGTACTTGACTTATAACTTAATTGCTTTGAGATCAGATAACTGAGTTGTATGCTATCAATTTTCTGGATACAAGCTTTAGTATAGCTGTGTCTAATATACCATTTATCTTGTAAATTGGTTTTTTTCTCATTCAACAAGTATTTATTGTTTTTATGATACACTGGCACAATGCTGGTGGTGGGATCCAGACTCCATATGTTTTTGAAAATTCTATTTTGGTCAGTTTTCAAACTAGCTTTCCCTCTCTCTTTTTTAATAGAGTTATGCTCCTGTATTATGGCTTTTTTTTTTTTTTTTTTTTTACTTCCTTAACATCTTAAATATTCTAAAGACTATTTCAAATTATTCTCTTATATCCAGTATGTGGAGTACATGTTTTCCATTATTATGTGTCCTGACTCTCCTCCATGGTGGTTGGTTTCCTCATGTGGTTTGTAATTTTCCATTGTGAGCTCATCTTTAGCAGTGGTTGTTTTCCTTGAAGTCTCATTACCTAGTTTGTAAAAGCATTCCTACATAGTGGTTTCGCTCTCATTTCTGTAGGTTCCTACAGGTTTTGCTGGTCCAGGATCACTTTTTAAATTAATTTTCAGTAAGAATGCCTTTCCCGGGGACTTCCCTGGTGGTCCAGTGGCTAAGAGTCCACACTCCAATGCAGGGGGCCCAGGTTCAATCCCTGATCAGGGAACTAGATCCCACATGCCACAACTCAGAGTCCGCATGACGCAACTAAAAGATCCCACACGCCGCAAGGAAGATCCCATGTGCAGCAGCTAAGACCTGATGTGGACAAATAAATAAATATTTTTTTTAAAAAAAGAATGCCTTTCCCACATTGGTGCATGAAGTCTGACACCACAGTGGTGTGTGAGACAGTCCTGTTCTAATTCCTGAGGGTGACAATATTTCCCACCGTGGTCCCACATGCTGATGGGCTTACTGACTATCTCATGGGCTTGTGGGAAACTTTCTTATCCCTCTTTCAAGGGAGGGATAAGAAAGTTTCCCACATAACATTATATGGGAAACTCCTGCCTTATGCACATAGCATCATTCAAACTCTGGTTGTGCTGATGGCCTGTACTCTACACTTGCCTTCCAGGGACAACACTGAAGCTCCCTCCCCAGCCATGCCCACTTCCCATTCCCATGAGCTCCTCAGCTGCTGCTTTTACTCACTGCTGTGTTTGCGAGAACCGGTTCTGGTGCTTTCCTTTGTTAGTGTCTAGCTCAATTACGCATTTATTATTTTTATTTTATCAGCTTTTAAATAATACACTTGGAGTAGGTGAGGTTTTCTCTATGTCAGCTGACATACCTTAAACCATTTTTTTTATTATAAAATTGGTATAGATTAAAGAAAGAAAAGACAATTCTCATTATTGCCAACTTTTCAAGAATATGAGTATTCACATATCCCGTTTGATAGGAATATAAACTGTAGTTCAATTTGATAATTCATATCAAAAGCCTTAGAAAAATGTGTATACCCTTCAAACAGGCAATTCTAGCCTGGAAATTTATCTTAAATAAATAATAAAAGATGTGGGCTAGAATGTGGCTAACATCACTGCAATACTGGAGGGTGATAAATTGCACTAATGGGAAATATTTTTAAGTGAGCCACGTGTAGGGTTTTGGAAAATCGAAGTACTTAAGATATGCTATCTTTCCAACCAAAATATACTTGTCTGTCATACTTTGTCTGTTGTTAAACATCCTCATTTGGGGTAATTTTAATATATTGTTTTGTTAACACAAGGAGAGCCTTGGTATTTCCATGTTATAAGTTAGGCCCTCTCAATGTATAATTATCAAGAAGTTAAAAACATACTTTTCATAAAAGTATATAGTACTACTATATAGTGAGCATGTGTCAAGTATTTATATAAATAATTAATGAGGGAACTACAAGATGGCAAATCTGGTTCAAAGAGGATATGAAAAAAAAATGCTGAAATAAGATTACTAAGTCAGATGCAAAACTGTTTAATGTCCTATAGGTCGACACTACCATGACCTTTAGGTTTTTCCTTTCCACTAGACAGAAATCCTTTGTATCTCTACCACACAAAGATCACTTGCAACTTATAAAAGACTAAAAGTTAACATAATTTCCTGATTCTGGGCCCTAATCAATAAAAAAGAGTAAGTCAAACAAAATTACATTTCCCTCAAGAATCAGAGATTGTTAGACAATGCTCCAATAGGACATTGAAAAGGCATGAAATAATTTTTTTAACTTCTTTACAGTTTTAGAAGTTTTTCCTTAACAGCCTCAATTATTTCAGTTGATGGTAAAACCATGCTCTGGTTCCTTCCATGTGAAAGCTGGGGATCATCTTTGATCTCTCCTTTTCCAGCATCTAATAGGTCCTTCCATCCTTCCATCCATCTTCTTCAAGATCTGAAATATCCTCCCATGTCCTCTTCTGTTATCTTAATTCAGGCCATTTTTTAAAATTTTACTTGGACAGCGCAATATGCTCTTAACTGGTCTCTGTCTCCAGTGTATTTCTCTTCTAACTCATCTGCTGCACTGCTGGCCAGAGTTAGCCTCCTAAGTACAGATACGGTCATGTAATTTTTATGCCTAAAAACCTTCAATACCCATCCTCCCCTATTATCTAAAATAAACTTGAAACTCCTTAATATGTTATTCATGTCTTTCCTTATTCTGACCCAAAGTGTCTTTCAAACTTTATTTTTCACTACAACTCTCCCAAATGTACTTCCAAGCACCAACCACAACCGTCTTCTTGTGATTCTTTGTACGCGCTGTAAGTTGTCCTGTCCCCATCACTTTAGTCCTTTGTGCTCGTTACAGTCTTTCATTTTGGAATGTGCATCCCCTACTGACCACCCTTCAAACCCTGGCTCAGATGACTTCTCCTCCTTTACTCCCCCTTCCACACTTGAATTAATCTCTTCTTGAGTCATACTCCCATTTTTCCTTGTGGCTTTATCAAAGCACTTACTACATGTGGTCATTATTAGATGAATTATGTACAGCTCTGTCTCCCTTAGTAAATTATAAGCTCCTTGATGACTTAATTGTGTCTTATTCATACTCCGCTTCGGTACCAAGAATAAGGCCTGGTACCCTGTGGGGTGCTTGTACATGTTGATTACATGTTATTGCCTTCTGTAGAAGGGCTTGAATCTAAAGAGGTAAAGCAAACACTCAAAGAGGCACAAAGGAAAGAAAGATAACTTTGTGAAAATCTGAACTAGTTTTCTATTCTCCTGTTGTTGAGGAAGAGAACAGTTTTATGGACCTAATGAATGATCTCTCTTGAGAACTCAGCCCTGCAGCTCGGGGAATGATGTGGTGTGACAGGACAGAGTTGTCAATTTGCATTTTTTTAATGATTTATACTTTCAGTGTATTGGGACTTTTAAAGTTTCTCAAACTCAAAAGATGGTCTAACTAAATGATGCTGAGTAAAAAAAAAATCTAAATATTGTACAGAAGGTATTTTAACTAGTCAGATGAAAAACAGATGTCTTAAATTAAAACACATAAATTATTTGAGCTTAAAAATTTCATATATCTTTGTGATGAAAATCTATCACTCAAGACTTAACAAGATAGATTTTGAAAGCTTACATATTTGTACGTTTAGTTAATTGATGACATTCAATAAAGTGTCTCTTTAAAAAGCTGCCTAAAATTATAGACAACGATGATTATGTTGTTATTACATTATCTCCTCTTCAGTGTTACTCTTAAAACGTGCTTAACTTTGGGAAATTTAGAAGATATCGAACAGTGTATAGGAGAAAATAACAATCCTGTATATTTCCAGTACCTAGAATTAAACATTATTAATATATTTGCTCCTCACTTGTTAAGAAAAATTACCACTTTTTGTAAAAGGGATACATGCTTATTATAAAGAATTCACATCAACTTAAAAAGTCCAAGGATAACATTTTAAAAAAATTTTCTCCTTGAAATGTCATCTACGTCCCAAATTCATGTTATCCTAAACAAGGGCCAAGCAACTCTTCTGGGTGTATATTTCATAAGTTTTTAAGCTGTCCTATAGAGTGTTAGTATTACTCTTCTGGGAAATATCAATTGCTGTTTTAAACTTAATAGTTAACTATGAAGTAGATTTTCAAAACTTTGACCAGTTTCATTTTGAAGGAGTGATGGTTTTCTTTCACGAGTGTAAAATGAGAAAACAAATTATGTGATGAGAATTGAGAAAGGTCTTGAAGAATGCCACCAGCCTGAAACTTCAGGGATAACTATTCTAATTTGGGGAGATTAGTATTGGGTAGTTATATCTGAATCAGAAATCCTTGAGAGTATTTGAAATTTTACCTACTTGTTTGCTGCTCCTAAGTGTATTTTCTGAAGAGCATGCATTTGCATGAAGCATTTAGAGCAACCTGACCCCTTCTTTCCCTGGGTCCATTGTTCTGCCTGGAGTGACCCAACCAGTAGTCATTTCTTAGAAAGATAATCCTTCTCATGCTCATCTCTTCTTCTAAATGGAAAAATTCCTAAGAAGGAATCTGAAGACATTTTACATCTGGACCAAAATATATGATAACCAAGGCATTTTCTCTTAGGTGTCACCCAAGAAAAGAGAACGCAGTGATGGTATGAAAACGTTTCCCACTTCCTCTTCTATGTGTGGGGAAGTGGATGAGAGTGCCTCTTTCTGGGTGACTCCAGGCCCCAGATTTTTGATGAATTACACTTTGTCTTTTTAAAAAATGTACTTTATACTCTGATACTAAATGTTTTCCCCTTACATATGGGGAGCGCCAATGCTCCAGTAAAGACATTTATCTAGCCTGATGAAAGAGGATGCTCAAGAGGGAATACTTGATGGGAAAACTCAGCATTAGGCTGAAGTTGCATATGTAGTCAGGCATGTCGGTCCAGGTGGAACTAGAGCTAGGCTTCCATTTGGTGATGCAATCCACAGAAATCGGTATAAGAGACACGTACTGTGCCAGACCACGGTAGGCATAGATAACCACACTCAATGCTCCTGTACAAGAAATACCAGGAGAATATGACTTTTTTTCTGCCTTAATAAAAAGTCCTTTCTATCTCATTGAAAGACTCTTATTTTTATAGTTCTCAAAAATGAGTTGATCTGTCTTCTGTTTTCTATAGACAGTAGGTCTATCTTCTGTATATAACAGAGCTGTCTTCTGCTGCCCCCCCCCAAAAAAAACCACCAAAAAACTCCTATGAAATTCACTTAAAATTTTACCAGTATAATGTTTTTAATTAATCTAGGAAAACAGCGATAGTTATTATGCAGAAATTACGTGGAATTGATTGTCGACTTACTTTGTAGGATTGATAGCATAGGGATAGATTTTTCCTTTAACTCTTTTAGTAACTACTTTAGAGCAGTATTCTTTTATTTAGGCAGCGTCTCAGCTGTCGTTGTCCTCATACGAAACTTTCAGTATCTCGATTGATGAGAGTGATTTGTCAGCTTTGGATTTCCAAGAGCTTAGAAATAGTGCAGCGATGTTGGAGATAAATATGAGCACAGCCCTCTTCTCCGCTTGCCTCCGGAGAAGCCTGAAGCCATGAGGGCAACTTGTTTACTTTCACTGCACCCACCACCCTTCGCAATCCCACTGAACCCGCCATGACCTCCTTTGACCAAACCTCTTCATTCACGAGGCGGCCAGAAAGCATCTTGTGGCCAGATGTGCGCCCCACGCCCAGCGTTCCTGGCCTCAAATTCATAAATCCCCTGCTCCACGCACTGACTGCTTTCTTGCCACTAACAAATGCCTCTTTGGACCACGGCTCCCTGACCCAGTTCCAAGGTAGGGAGGCGATTGGCCATTTTCTGAAATGACTTAAGATGAATGAGGTGTCATCATCTCCAAATCCAAGAAGATGACAGTCAGGCCTCATGCCCAGATCCTCCTTCTCCTTTCCTAGCAAGCACCAGGATGAAGAAGTTACCCTATATCACCACTGGCTCCAAAAATGTATTGCAATATTTGATCCCCAGCAACATGGGATGTATTTTTGTGTCTCATCCACAAGGGCCAAAACACCGTCGTGGATATTCAGTCCCTTTATTCGTCAGCCGGGTCTAGATTTTTCCATCTGGCTTCTCTTATCTATTGATGCATTAAAAATGCTTAGTGATGAAAAATACTGGAATATAGCGCATTAGCTCCAGGAAAGCCAGTTTTAGCTACGAATATTTCATATCCATCTTACTAGAGAGAAACCACTGATATACTTCAGGGCACAGTTTCTGCTCCCTCATTCTTTTCCCTTCACTTCTGGGGCCACAAACAAGTTGACATTTGTATAGCACTTAATGAAGGATTGCCATCTTGATTTTCTCACTTAACCCTCTCTACAGCCCTGTGAGATAGGTATTAGTGATATATTTTACAGATGAGAAAAACAAGGCTCTGAGAGGTGAAAGTGACTTGTAGAATATCACATAACTCATGCATGATAGGGCTGCTTCTCCAGACCCAGACCCTCCACTGCCTAAGCCTGTGAATTTTCCACTGTATCATTACCAAGTCTTTGGAGGGCATCTGGTTCAGTCCTTTTCTTGTTTTGATGAGTGAACTGAGCCCCCAAGTAGAGCTGGGGGGGGCGGTCCTTCTTGCTCTCTGACCACACCTTCTTCTCCTCCCCTCTGCTCCTGGCACTGCCCTGCTGTCCCCTTCCCTGTTCTGTGTACCCGCACAGTGTGCACGGCCGCCTGTGCTCCTGGCACGGCTCTTAGCAAAAACTGCTATGCGAAGCCCAAGGTCCTACGTACCCCAAATGCTGTGGCGGTGAAATCGTCGAGGGAACCTCCCCTGTCTCTCACATTTAGCTCCATGACATCTATAGACTTCTCTCTTTCTGACCCTCAGATTCTTTCGCAGGATAAATTAGCAAGTTCTAAGGAATAAGTTACTGTGATGTAATGGATGTGGACCCTGGTCAGTGGACAAACAAGACACTGCTCAGGACAGTAATCTTTTTTTCTTTTTTTTTCACTTTTTCTGATGAACCTTGATCTCTACTTGCCTTCTATACAGTTCTGAAAAAAAAAATGAGGCAGAACTGTGAGGTTATTATTATCTCTGAAGCACATTTGATCATTGTTCAACCCTCGGATCACTTTGGCAACAAAAAGACACCTAAGAGTCTTGATGCCAGAAAATCGCTCCTCCCATTTCCAGTATTTCTTCCTCGTAATTCAAGGGAAATGTGGTGCCCAACATTGATAAGGAACAATGGTAGACCCTCTCATTTCTACAGTTCTTTACAGTTATAAAATCCTTGCAGGCCAATTTTTTTTACAGTCCCATTTATAAATAATAAAACTGAGTTTCAGAAACCTTAGGGAATTTGCCTAAGATAAAACAGCCTGCAAGTGACAGAGCCATTGACCCTACAGGCTCCCAGTTCCCACTGTTGTGTGTGACAGCAGTGCCACAAGGACAAGCCCTACACATCCCCAGGAGAAATCTCACAGACCTTGATCAAAATCACAGGTGTTTATTGATCATGTCGGTCCCACGAGAGGCATCGGAGGATGTCTGAAGAACTTATTAGGCATAGTCTCTCAAGGAACTTTACATTTTGTCAAAGGGGATGCTGGTTTTAAGTTACTCAGGTTCATAGCCATGAATGACTCCAGGAAGCACCATCCACCTGATGTCTTTGAGAAAATGAGAGTCTTTCCCTAATATTATGTGGGTGAAATGTTCACAATGATTTTTATTAAAATGAATAGGATCATAGTTTTACAACTGAAAAACAAAACCAAACCCTCTCTCAGTCTTCTGTGATGCTGAAACTGGACCTGGCCTTAGCTGTCATCTACCCGCACCCATGTGCCCCAGCGTTCCTAGCTACTGGTTTTCCATCCCTTTCTGGAACAGAGCCAGTAAGGAGAAGCTCACCTCATGGAGCTGTTGGCTGGATTTTGCCAGAAGTCTATGTTGTTAGAAAGTTCTGTACAAATAGAACAGCCCTACTCCGATCTTATCAGCCTGATGAAGAAAGCAGGGCCAGACAGGCACAGGCGAGGGGTCCTGCACGGGTCATGCTCCTGGCAGGGCTGACAGGGCCAGCAGCAGTATCACCCAAGGGCCTTTCTGACTCCTGTGCCCTAGGCAAGAGCAAGGGCTCACATACTGTGCCTTGTTCTCCTCCCTGTCTGGATTGGATCTGGGCAGGACAAGACCGCCTGGGTGGTGTTTGGGTATTTCTGAGTGACCACAGTGATGAACCAGTATTTGGCACAATTTCTAGTCATTATTTGTCTGTGAGCTCTGTGAAGACAGGGACCATTTCTGCCTGGCTTAGCAGTGTACATCCCTAGGACCTGCGCTGTTCCTGGCATATTCTGAATAAATAAAAAATAGGGACTTCCCTGGTGGCACAGTGGTTAAGAATCTGCCTGCCAATGCAGGGGACACGGGTTCGAGCCCTGGTCCGGGAAGATCCCACATGCCGCGGGGCAACTAAGCCTGTGCCCCACAACTACTGAGCCTGCGCTCTAGAGCCCGTTCTCCGCAACAAGAGAAGCCACCGCAATGAGAACCCCGCGCACCGCAATGAAGAGCCGCCCCCGCTCGCCGCAACTAGAGGAAGCCCGCGGGCAGCAACGAAGACCCAACACAGTCATAAATAAAAAAATAAATAAATTAATTAATTAATTAAATAAACTATAGTTCCCATCTCCCTCAGAACCTCTGTCTCATAGCTTCATTCCATGAATTTACACAGTCTCCCATTAATGGTCACACAAATTTGCCCCAAAGTGACAGGCTTCTAGTTTTAGAAATCAAAAGTTCCTGTGACCAATTTGATCATCCAGACACAAGAGGCAAAGGAGTACTATTCATGCTTGAACTTCCCTCTTCTTGTTCCTCGGAGATCACTGTCAAATTTTTCAACTAGAAAAAAATGAGAAGGGAATATTAAATGCAAATGGACTTTGGCAGGTTGAGGGATTGTCAGGAGGCTACAAGAACAAACTTCTGTGTCCACTCTGGACGAGGGAAGGAGGCAAGGTTTCAGCTCTAAGTGGGAGATTTATTTTTTTAGGTCAGGTGTTTTTTGAAGTTTGCAGATGGCAATTTCATTTGCATTTAATGTCCTTCAGATTATTTCCTTTCTGTTGTGCTAAACACCTCTCTCAGTTGGGTCTAATTTGATGAGGTCATGCTGTGACCCTTGACCCTTTGGATCTTAAATGAAACCATCTGACCAGAAAGGAGAGAGAGCATTCTTCGTCTTGTTCGCAGACATTTGATATTTGCAGATGTGCGGTCGACTTTGCTAACTGCCCACTTGCCAGTTTAGCTCTATGATTAGAAGTGGAACTAGTGAATTTCCTGAGAGTTCAACATTTGCAGAATAAAATGGGTCCAATTAATCCTTTGTCACAATCTTGTCAAAATAAAAGCACTATGCCAAAGGAAGAAAAACAGCAGCCTGTACCTACAGAGGGTAATTTGGAATATTAGCAAATAATTAATCTTGGAAAACGCCTAAACATTTCAGTCTACAAAATATTTGCAAAGTTCTCTGCCAGTGAATTGAGATTTACTGGGTAAAAGTAGGCAAAGACCCTCTCCTACATTATAGAAACTTCTACTGATTCCATCAGGTCCTTGTTGTTACAGGTTGGGGGAAAGGGACAGATTCTAACTTCTTAATTAAAACTCAAAACAAAAATTGAGAAAGCAGGTGCGTAAATAGAGGGTGAGATTTTCCCAGAAGCATAACATTTTTATGCTTGGCTAGGCGTTTGAATTGCAGCCTTGTAAACATTTTTGCAAGAATGCTTATTTTTTTCTCCCAGAATTTTACCAGGCATCTTTTTTGTATATACAAGATTCCACCTGATTCTGTCTTTGTTCATCTATGACATGATATAACCTGTAAAGTATCATTCAGGGAAAAGATATTGATACCCGAACTTTCTACCCAGAAAAATGTCCACTTCTACATTGTGATTAAATGATTGCCTGGGCCGTGTCATCACTTTTTACTTCTGATTAAATTTAAAGTTGAGATTAAACCATGTCTCAGGGAAATATTATTATGAAAAACGGTTTGAAGTCAGTTTCACTTTTATGGTGTGTCACATGTAAGTGATCTGATCAAAGCTCATTGCACCTTGCCAGAGATTTGGATATGGGGGTTACTTGGCATGGCTTGGACCTAAGGGAACAGGACAAGGATAGGTGATTGATTCACTCAGGTGACAGAAACCTGGCTGTAGGGAGGGGAGTGTGATATAGAGCAGATATTCCAAATCAGCTTCTTGTAGCCTGCATGGTGCTTTCAAATATTTTGAATTAGTTATCAACATTTAACATTCAAAGTTGAGTTTCTGGCTTTTCTTAAAAAATCCAAAGATCTGTCATCACTGGGCCTGGCTTCTCCTCATGGCAGAGATCGGCTGGAAGAGAGGAGTGGCCACCCCATTTAGGGGGAGCACGTGGCCTCCAGGGCCCCAAAAGCCCCACCATTTCCTAGGGCTCACACACTATCCCCCTTAGCTCATTGAGCATACCTGATAATTCCTGTAGCTTCTGACTTTGAGATCCCTGATGTGGTAGAAAAAATGCAGCTTCGGTGTCTCATGGGCCTGATTTAAATCTTGGCTCTGCCCTGGATTATGTGCTGGACAAGATTCATTTTACTTTTTCTAATTCTAAATCAATGCATGATCATTTTAGAGTGACTGAAGGTAAAGAAGCGTATAAAGTGCATAAAAGGAATCATCTAGTTTAATAACTATAATATGTAGGTATATTATCCTTAATTTTTCTATGATTTCTTAATATAGATACAGTAATAATACTGTATCTATAATTTTTTACCTTGTTTTTCACTCAGTGTCATCGTACCAGCCTTTCCCCATGCTTTAATAAACATCACATTTAACAGTTGTATAATATTACATGAAATGTACTTAATCATTGGCCTACTGCTGACCATTTATATGGTTTCTTTCTCTTTTTTTGCTGTTATAAATAACACTTGATAAACATCTTTGTGTGTCAATCTTTACTGACATTTTGGGTTATTTCTTTGGCATAGATTTTTAAGAGATAAAAATATTGTACCAAAAGGTATGAACATGAATTTAAATCTCATGAATCACATCACCAAATTGCTCTCCAGAAGGGTTGTACCAAATTACATTCCTACTAGTAAATAGTATATAAGAATTCTCATTTCACTCCAACTGCCTAAGTTTTGAGTAATCTTATTCAAAAACAATAAGGAAAAAAATTGACATATTAAAAGTGATATCTCATTGGTATTTTGTATACATCTCTTTGATTATTAGTGAATTTGATTATGTTTTCATGTTCATGAACAATTTTATTTCTTCTAATATAAATTTTTTATTGAATAAGTGAATCTTTCTTAGACTCATCTTCCTTATCTGTAAAATGGGTATAATAATACTGCTCCCGCTAGGAGGGTAGTTTTAGGAATTAATTGAGTTCGCTTATATAAATTTCTACACACATAAGAAGTGTGACTATTCTTTATTTCCTTGGGATTAAACATAAGGACAACTTACAATTTTTAAATTTTTCTCTATTTAATGAAACAGTGTTGAATTGCAGCCCCTTGGAAACTCTGCCTAATCAAATCATAACAGACATTTATTGGTTCTCACTAGGTGTGAGGCGCTGTGCATCTTATTTTTTTGATATTCACGACAAGCATGAGATGGGTATTATTATCCTTGGTCTTCAAGTGAAGAAACCAAGGTGTAGTGAGGTTCAGCCACTTGCCTGGAATAGAAAAGCCAAGACTCAAGCCTGAGCCCTCTCACCACGGAGCCCACCCTGTTCGCCCCCAGGCGATGCTGTCCAGCAAGGGCCCTGCTTGGTGCTCAGGGACACCAGCGGGGCTGCCCAGATTCCCACCTGCTCTGCTCTCACTCTGTGATCTGCTGAGGGTCGCACCCCAGCTCTGGGCTGCGGCATCCTCCTTGATAAAATGAAAGGATTTGAGTAGATGATCCTAAAGTCCCACCCACAGGTACGTAGGTAACTTTACAGACAGGTGTACGTCCGCATCCACCTGCGTGGACCATAGACACACTGGAAGTGAAGCACACACACACCCCTTGAGGAGAGCCAACCCCAGGAAGCTGTATTTTGGATTGTTTTTCTTCTTAGTCTTCTAAAAAATACAGATAGATAGATATAGAGATATATAATGTGTAATATATATAATATATAATAATTATATATAATAATTTACTGTTATATATGTATCTACTGTAATACTATTATGTGCCAGGCACTGTTCTATAAGTATTATTTGATTCATTGATTTAACCCTCACCACAGCGCTGTGAGGCAGCTTTTGTTATGCCCATTTCCTGGAAGAGGAAGCAGAGGTGCAGAGGTGCTGCGTGTCAGCTGTAAGCACATGGACTCACCCACTCTCCTCCGCCATCTCTTGTGGATAGAAATGTTCTAAATAAGTGCAAATAAATTAAAATAATCACTACAGTTTGAGAGAATACATGTTTTATTATAATTTTTTACCCTAATAACAGGAACAGAAGCCTAATTAAAATAAAGGATAAGGTCATGAGCACTCGTACCACCCTTTCTGTCATGACTTAAAATGTCTATTTCCTTTCCATCTCTGTTCATCTAAAACTGTAATTTGAGTACATGTTGTAATCACAGCATGGATTTAATTTTGTGTTTTGATTTTTTCAATTAATATTATATCATAAGCATTTCTATACTGCTACCTAGTCATCACAACCATATTTTAAAATTGTGGAATAACATTTTATCAAGTGATTAATTTGTAATTTACTTACCCTTATTATTATATATTAACAATGTTTCCAATTCTCTTCACAGTTATAAGTTACACTGCAATAAACACATTTATTCATGTGGCATTTTATTTTTAGTAGTATTATTTTTTTAATTATTGGGTTGACCAAAAATTTCGTTCGAGTTTTTTCTGTAAGATGTTACCCGAATGAACAAACCAGAACGAACTTTTTGGCCACCCCAATAATTTAAAACAAAATAATTACCTGTGGTTGATTATTTTTGGTTTAAAATTTTGATTCTACAATTTATAGTGCTTTCATTGTTCTTTAATTATGACCAGTGATTACATTGGAAGATGATAGAGAAACAAAATAATAGCTATGTGTTGTATTCTGCACCTAAAATTTGTGAAAATAACACAAGAGATGCTTTTGGAAGGAGGTAATTGATCATTGTTTATTTTCAAAGCAGCATCTCTTAAACTCAATCTTCTTTTTAAAAAAACAGAAGTTCCTCAAAAGCCAGTTTATTTTGCATGGATCACAATTCCTTTTGGAGCTTGCAGCCTAAGCTTTCCATGCCATTCTGAGTTGTGTTGATGGATCCGGTACCACAGGACAACAGATGTAGATGTTTCCCTAGCAAGGTAAGGACTGATAAACGCAATTAAGAAAACATTCATGGGGCTTCCCTGGTGGCGCAGTGGTTGAGGGTCTGCCTGCCAATGCAGGGGACACGGGTTCAGGCCCTGGTCTGGGAGGATCCCACATGCCGCGGAGCGGCTGGGCCCGTGAGCCACAATTGCTGAGCCTGCGCGTCTGGAGCCTGTGCTCCGCAACAAGAGAGGCCGCGATAGTGAGAGGCCCGCGCGCCGCGATGAAGAGTGGCCCCCGCTTGCCGCAACTAGAGAAAGCCCTCGCACAGAAACGAAGACCCAACACAGCCACAAATAAATAAATAAAAATTAAAAAAAAAAAAAGAAAACATTCATCTTTAGCCTGAGGAAGAACAGACCTTGAAGGAGGACATTATCCCAACCATCTTGGTTTGTCAGGGACTGAGGGTTTTCCAGGAAAAGGGACTATCAGTGCTAATGTTTGGAAAGTTCTGGGCAAACCAGGATGAGTTGGTCACCCTAGAGGGAATGTGACACTTTCTGTAAATCCTCCAAGGACAGAGCTGGGCCAAGAGAATAAAAGTTACCAAAAGGCATATTTCTCCAATTTAACATCAAGTGGCACATTGCACTATCATGGAATGGACCGGGTTGCCGCCTCTGAATATATTCAAGAAAAGGTAGGGCGACCACATGTTCAATGTGCAAGAGAGCAGTGATTCTCAAATCGTGCTCCCAGGGCTTCCCTGGTGGCACAGTGGCTGCCCATGCAGGGGACACAGGTTCGAGCCCTGGTCTGGGAAGATCCCACATGCCGCGGAGCAACTGGGCCCGTGAGCCACAATTACTGAGCCTGCGCGTCTGGAGCCTGTGCTCCGCAACAAGAGAGGCCACGACAGTGAGAGGCCTGTGCACCGCGATGAAGAGTGGCCCCCGCTTGCCACAGCTAGAGAAAGCCCTCGCACAGAAACGAAGACCCAACACAGCCAAAAATAAATTAATTAATTAATTAATTTTTTTAAAAAATTGTGCTCCCATTAGAATCATCCAGGAAGCATTTAAAACTCCCCTTGCTCAGGAACAATTAAACCAGAATTACTGGAGATAGGCTCAGACGTCAATTGTTTTAAAAACTCCTCAGGTGATTGCAGTATACGATTAAGGCTGAGAACTTTTGCTAAGGATGATGTTTCTCAAACTGTAATATGTGTACAAATTACCTGGAGATCTGACTGAATGCAGACTCTCAATCAGTAGGTGTGAGAGCCACAGGTTTAAAAATCTACCAAGTGATGATGGCAATGCTACTGGTTTAGGGGCCAGTTTGAGAAACTAGTGTGTAGGAGAGACTCGGGCCTCATGAGAGGTGAGGAGAGCACGTGTACAGCTGGGGAGGGATGGGGCACTTCATAAGTATTAGAGGCCTACCCGACTCTAAAGTGTCTCAGATTTTTTTTTTAACCACAAAAGAAGTCTTCTTCCAAGATGTTTTGAAATGTAACTCTTTGAAGATGAAAAATATAATCTAAAACCCATCCCATTTATATCACAATATATGTGCTGTGTTTTGGATCACAAATCAAATAACTCAAAACTTAACCTGTTTAGTTAATACAAATCATTCTGTCCTCATTTTTTTAAACAAATGACAAAATTTCTTAACATAGGTTTTTCTTCTGGTGGCTTACACATAGCACAAAACTCTCATTTCTACTTTGCTTCCAGAACTTTTTGGCTGGGAGGAGACACTGGTCTTCAAGAGAGAGTCTGGATGCTGGTGTATCCTTCTCATAGATGAGAGTCTTGGACTCTTTCTATACTTGGGAGATCTGACCCACCCAAGAGGAAGACTCAGGTTCCCTGGTTGTAGTCAGTCCCCTCTTCTCGATCATCAGAATCCATCAAGAGAGAACCAACAGATAGGACTGGATCTTCCAACAGGTGCCATTCAGCAAACGGAGGCTTCCTCCGGGGAATTCTAAACTCACTCCAGAGCTTCAAAGGCACGTGGTTTAGTGGTTAAAAACAGGACATGGGAGCCAAACCCTGGGGTTGACACCTGGTTCCATCACTTCTTACTTGTGTTCCCATGAATAAATTACTTCTATTTTCTAAGGCAGTGGGTGTCCGTCTCACAAGCCTGAGGAAGCCAGGGTGAATTCTATTTCTCCTCATGTTGGCTTAGGGAACTCAGTTTGCCAGAGGATGCCTGACTCATCGCACTGACACCAGAACCATTCACTTGAATCCTCCTTTAGTGGTTTGATTACTATTTCTCTCTTCTGATGAAAATGCTTTTCAAAAGTATCGAATATGTCAGGACTTAAAGGTGGCAAAATATTGGGTCGGGCAAAAAGTTCATTCAGGTTTTTCTGTTACCTCTTACAGAAAAACCCAAACGCACTTTTTGGCCCACCCAATATAGAGATAATTCTTCATCTTTTTTTTCTCATGAATCCCTGACTGGTTCTCAGACCCATTGGACATTCGGCCCAAGGGAAAGAAAGCTGGGGGTCGGGGGTCGGGGCCAAGAAAAGATGGGAGGAATCTGCTCTGAAGGGGGAGGAAACTTGCCTAGCCCGCTGGCCTTTCTAGTTGGCGTTTCAAAACTACCCAGGTCATTCCTTTCATGAGAGACGGCCCCAGGGCCACTCACTTTCTAAGGACCTTCACTTGCCAATATCTCAGTGACCTCTTAGGGAAAATCAAACCCCTTCTTCTCTCAACTGACGTGCCACTCTGTTCCTTAGTGCTCATTGAAAGTGGAGAGACAAATCCCAACACCAGATACCCAAACACTGACATCAGAGGCTAAGAACAATGCAATCTTCTAAGACTGGACTTCCTTCTAATACTGGAGCAAATTTAACTCAGAATTCTTGCCTGCATGATTGTTAGATATTTTGAACAGGCAGAAAGGAAATGCTGTTGGTTGAGCTCTAAGTCCTTGCCAAATGCTTACTCAAGCCGTCTCATTTAATCTTTCCAGTAACCTTCTGAAGTAGGAGTTACATGTACTTTCTCCATGAAGAAGGCAAGGTTCAGATAAGTTGGCTAATTATCCAAGATGGGCAACTAACGGTAGACCCTGACTTCAAACTTGTGTCTCAGCCTCGTTTCCTGCTACTGATTTCACATTTTTAATAGTTCAGTAAATGCACATGTACTGACATTTTATCTTTCTAAAAATATATATTAAAAGACAGAAAGGAACATGATGCTCTGTTCCACAAAAACACCCTATCATGGGATTTTGATGTGTTTTCAAAGTATTCTTAGCGAGCGTTGTCTACCTTTACGCAGGCATCAAACATAAACAGACATATTAAGGGTTCTTTCTGGCATCTTCAATGTCTCTGAGAAAATGGTGTAAACAATGGATTCTCTCCCCAGAGAAATGCACACACACAGACCTGCACACAAACATTTGCGTAGACTTTCCAGACTCACAGATGCTCTGAAACCTGTGGTTAGGAAGTTTAAAGACAAGAGTTTTTCTCGCTGCCCCAACTCTGCTTCTTTGTAGCTGTCCTAGAGACCAGCTTCGAAGGAGACAAATGTGTATCCATCAGTCAACTCTTTATTGACTGTGCTTGGGACTGGGCTGGGCATTGAGAATAAAAGAGAGAAGGGGCAGGACTGTTATCCTCAGGGAGCAATGGGTTAATGAGGAGAAAAATAGGTAAGCAGAGTGTTACAAGACATCAGTTTAGTAGGAGATAAATGGAGGTGTAGCAGGACAGACTGGGGAGAGCAAGGGGAGAGCCAGTCCTGCAGAGAACTCCAGATTTGATCAAATGGTGAATATGGTGGATATTTGTCATTAGTTTTGTTTGCCTGCTATTTGAAACCCCTCCTATGGTTGGAAAACACTACTCCCCTAGAACAGGCCTATTTCATATGACACACAGCCCTCTTCCTTCTATTGAAGCTCAAAGTGCTTGGTTCTTGTTTGCCACCTTCCCTTGCTTTTAGGGCACAGCACGTAGCTTAATCTCTACCCATCACATGGTGGGGAGCCCTCCATCTCGAATCAGAAGCTGGTGCAGCAACAAAGCAGGTGCTACCCAGGGGCTAGGATTTGGCATCAGCAGCAAAAGTTGCATCGAATCTCCACAGGTGGCCATCGCAGCTGTCCAAGGGGCAGCATCTAACGTCCAGCATTTGTGGTGGAGGGCACGGTGGGACAAACCTTGGCATCTGTGCCCAGTGACTGCCACAGTGGTATCCACCAGCCTGGTTCTGCAGCATCACCTGGGTCTTGTTCTTGGCTTCCTGCCCCCAGTCATGCTTTCTGAGCCCTTCAGAAATACTATAATTTGCCCAGTACCTTTTGCAGTTTAAATTATCCAGTGTCAGTTTCTGTGCCTTGCTTGCACCTAAACACCTGACCGATGCAGTGATTTTCTGGGGCCAGCACAGAGCAGAGCGGTGATTTTGATGGATGCATTTGAACTCCCACGGGGTTACCTAGTTATTCCGTAGAAATAATGATGTTTCTAGTAGCTGACACCCAACATATATCAACAGGAAGAGAACTGAAGTTTACTTAGAACGTGGCTTGTTCACTTTTGCATAAAGTTATTTTGCTCAGCCCTCACTTTCCTGAACATCTGGTCTCTAGATTTTTGTATTTGTAAATTATCTGCTGTGATCTTTCCACTCTCGCATGAAACTTGACTAGAGTTCAGTTGACACGCATTTAGTGAGTGCTTCACCTGATCCACACAATTGGGGCAGTGGGGATACAAGTACAGAAGTAAAAGATACTTTTACTAAAAGTAAATAAACGTCCCTACTCTGAGGACCCTTAAGATTTGGTTGTGAAGATAAGACATATACACGTGTCAAGATAAAAACCCAGTTCCCTGAATACCTGTCCTGTGAGCAACGCAACAAAACCAACTCATTGTATTACATTACCAGAGGGACGGAATTTGTAGATTCCCAACATTCTAAAATATCCTTATATTAGACTCCAGCTCAAAACTTAACAGCTAAACTTAAGATGGACATGTTTTGACAATTTGCTTTGTCAATTAAGTTATAGTTCATCGTCAACCCATTGTCTTTCACACATAAACGATTATATAGTAAGATTTTTGTCTTGCCCCTTTTTCATACTTGCAGCTCAATAAACTTGTCATTGATGAAATCTACAAAGGGGCAAGGCAGACAGGCCAGCGGGAGAACCATTTGGGGTTTCCATTTTGATGTCAAGTGCATCAGAGGTCTCGCTCTAGTACAGACCCTAGTATAGTCATTATCTGACTGAATAGCCTGGTTCCCCTGAAATCTCACCTTAATTGCTTCCCAGAAAAACTAAAAACAGGAAAAAGATGAGAGCTACAGGCTGAATTCGAACTGCATTAATCAAGCTCTTAAAGAGAAGCTTGTGCAAGTTTGTCCCTGGATGGTGCCATTAACACACTTTTTTTGTTGTTGTTCTTAGCACCAAATTTAAAATAAAAGTTTACGAAAAACACGAGTGGAAATAGGTTATATGAGCCTTGCATTTAGAGGTGCCATCTGTTCAGTTTTTCACCCTCACAGTCAGAGTGTTAAGATCTCCTGTGCAAAGATACCTTTTGTCAGCATTTTCCATCGCTTGGAGTTACCAAGCAGTTCATTTTTTATTCTTTGGCCTAAATCAGCTGAAATTCTGTGAGTGCAGATGCCTTGCGTTTCATGTGTATTTTCAATCACCTCCTTGTTTGAGGGCATTTCCTTTCAAAAGTCTATTAGGAGAAGGGACAGAATTTGGAACTGACCTACTTATCGTTTTCCAAGAAATTCTGGGGGGAAGAGGGAAAGTGCAGAGGATTAAATTCCCCTGTAGAATGCTTGGTCTCTATCTTTATGAAGAACTTCAGCAAAACTTAAATGAGTTTTAAAGGCCCCCATAAAATAACTAAGGAAAGTCATCAGGGGTAGGAAGAATACAATATTTCTATTGCAACCGCTAGCGATCTTTATAAACCATAATTAAGCTCTGATGGGGTATAAAATATCCCGACTTTTATAAATGACTCTGTCAACTAGACAATATGCAGTGTTTAAATCCCCACAAGATTCATATTCATTTTTAATTGCACTTTAGTGAAAGGAAGAATATAAATAATTGAATAGTGTTTCACTGGAAGAAGAAAATAATCTATGACTTCTGTACCAAGGCAAATAGCTCTGGTTTCTTGGAGTCTGGCTCTTCCTCTTGGATTTGCAAAGAAAAACCACATGGTGTTGCTATGATGGTGTCACCATCGTTATTGCTTTTAAACCAGCTGCTGTTTCCTCTGCTTTTTCCCACCATCAAGCAGGTGTGTAGGTTTTAAAATTAATAAAATTATTTTTCCTTTGGCCAATGCATTAGTTATTTAAAAGTTTTTGAAGTATGTTATTACAAATATCATTATATTTTAAAAATATTAACACTCTACCTGCTTATTTTCAAAGCTGAAAAGAAAGAATATGAAGCAAACTCCAGTGAAACAAAAACAACACAAAACAAAAAAACCCCCAAATCACATAGACACCTGGGCAGACAGCATGAAGGGCTAAAATGATCACAATAAGTGGACAAAAAAAGTTTATCCATTAACACAAAATGGGTAAAATCAACACAATTTTAAAAATGATATCCCTTTTAAAAATGGCATGCTTGCTTGAGGCGACATGACAACAATCTTGTCCATGAACATGACCAGGAAAAACTTATGGTGCCAACGTGCCTGAATCTCTTTCCCAAGAAAAAGGAAGTCTGTACAGTGAAAGGAAACTGAATGCAAGGGGTGGGACGAGTGAGCCTCCACTGGAGGCTATGTTGTCTACAGCTGTGCTTAACTTCCAGCCAAAACGAGATGCAGACACAACCAACGCAGATGTAATTTGTGTGCTGCGGGGGCCTCCATGGGCCTCATGCTCTGACCTGAAGGTTCAGGCCCAGGAATGGGGAGATTGGTCAAGCCAGGTGAGCTGGGAGACACTTCGTTAAGATATTTTACTTCCCTTGGTTCCTGAATCCATCCTCACTCCCGGATTCTCTTTTTGATTATGACTTGGCTTCCCGTGGGAATTCTCCTTATCATCACCTCCACACCCTTCATCATCAAGACTTCCATTTGTTTATTTTCTATTCCCTGTGCTGAGTATCTACGTGTATCATCCCCCCCACAGTCCTTAGAGAGAGCTACTATAATCATCTCGATTTTATAGATGAGAAAACTGGCACAGAAAAGTGAAGTAATTTGCCCCAACTCACATTGACTAAGTAGCAGAGCTGGGTCCTGAACCCAGACACAAGTCCAAATACATTGGTCTTTTTTTTTTAGGTTCTGGCTTTTCAGTGCCTTTTTGTTTGTTTGTTTTTTAATTTATTTTTATTTTATTTTATTTATTTATTTTTTATACAGCAGGTTCTCAATAGTTATCCATTTTGTACACATCAGTGTATACATGTCAATCCCAACCTCCCAATTCATCACACCACCACCACCACCACCGCCCCACCACTTTCTCCCCCTTAGGTGTCCATACGTTTGTGCTCTACATCTGTGTCTCTATTTCTGCCTTGCAAACCAGTTCATCTGTACCATTTTTCTAGATTCCACATATATGCGTTAATATACGATATATGTTTTTCTCTTTCTGACTTACTTCACTCTGTATAGCAGTCTCTAGATCCATCCACCTCTCTACTAATGACCCAATTTCATTCCTTTTTATGGCTGAGTAATATTCCATTGTATATATGTACCACATCTTCTTTATCCATTCGTCTGTCAGTGGGCATTTAAGTTGCTTCCATGAACTGGCTATTGTAAATAGTGCTGCACTGAACATTGGGGTGCATGTGTCTTTTTGAATTATGGTTTTCTCTGCGTATATGCCCCCAAATACTTTGCTCTTAACCACTATTCAATTTGTACTGATTGTCTTGGCTGCTTGTAAGAATATTTCACAATGGGAACAACTGTCACCATGATTATTAGCAATCACCGTTGGTCTCTTGTGAATCTGGTTGACTTGGGCCAGTCTCCAAGAGACAAATGAACTCTAGTTTATTGTTCTACAATAAACTATTTGCTGTATTTGGTTGCTTGCAAGTATATTTAACAAAATAGGCATTCAAAAAATGTTAGCCATTAATATCATGATTATTAGTACTACTGGTTTCTTATGAGTTTGGTTAGCTTAACATAGTCCTTAAGAGAATAATCATCTCTGGTTTATTGTTCTAGAAAGCATCCAGTTTCTAGAGCAACAAGGCTGAGGACCAGGCTTGGTTTGAGTTTCTATCACAGAGCTATCTTGGGAAGTCTCTGCCTGAGCACGCCTATTACATTTCTTTATCTCAGTGTTTTTGAATGACAACAATCTGTAATCAGGATAGCTAAAATAAAGTCAAGCAAGATCAGAAATTACATAAAAAAGTGAAATAATTATACCAAAATGAAATACGTATTTTAGTTGGACACTAAATCTAGTCCTGATCTTCCTGATAGCCAAGGTGAAAAGGAAAATCCAGCAAGAAACATATCTTTGGTTGTCTGGTAAAAAGTAGTTTACCACTTCTTCAGGAGGGGCAAACTTCTTGGTACTAAATCTTAGAGTTTACTATATATATCCTCATCAAATAACATTTAATAGGGTAATGAATCTCATTAAAAAGTAGGTTATACAAGATGCAGACATTATTTTTATTGATGCTTCTAATTCCAACCTATGATAGAAAGGTAGACACAATGTTTAATTGGAGTAATTTTTAGCAGAGGTTGTGTCTACATTACATTATGGTCTGGTTCTTCGACATGACATCAGATTGGAGCATAGGGACTGAAAAGAAAAACCTTAGACATCTCCATCAAGCATCTGCAGTCTCAATCATGCCTTGATGGGCAATACAGAGCAGTCGATTCAAAAATGAGCTGTCTGGTGAGAGGTGATTGAAAAGAGCTCTATGCTGATTGGAAAGAAATTTATGTCTTGTGGCTGCCAAGTTGGGATTAGACAGCAAGATTGATTTTTGTTATGTTTACTAAGAAGCCCAACATGCATTTTTGTCCTAGCAGAGGACAACTTCAATTATACTTGTAATAAATATCTGTGGGGCAAAGACATAGTAAGAGACTATCTCAATATTGCATATGGCTATCAACATATTAGTACAAATTCATCTACAGTTTGTCTCTATGACTTTAAATAATTTTTCCTACTTACCAATGTAAAGAAATATATATTTAATAATAAATCTGTCTGTATTTCTATCTATACCTCTATATATCCATCTTCCTATATATATGTATATGTGTGTGTATATATGTGGATGTGAACATATACATGTATATATGTGTGTATACACATGAGTGTGAACATATGTGTGTATACATATTTGTGTATGTATGTGTTTTGATTCCATAGAAGATTTTTGAGTTTCTCTGCTAAAGAGGTTTGAAAACTATTGTTTCATAAATTTTTTTCTGCCTAGCTTTTTATTGTCTAAGTTTGAAAATTTTAGCTTAGCCATATGTTAATTGTTTCCCAACTTATTATGCTAAATTTAAAATATTTATTTATTTATGATGCTAACATGGACATCCTCATCCATAATCCTCTGTGTACATCCCAATTGTTTCTTCCAGATAAAGGCAAAGCAGTGGGGCGTCCCTGTTGGTGCAGTGGTTAAGAATCCGCCTGCCAATGCAGGGGACACGGGTTCGAGCCCTGGTCCGGGAAGATCCCACATGCTGCGGAGCAACTAAGCCCGTGTGCCACAACTACTGAGCCTGCACTCTAGAGCCCACGAGCCACAACTACTGAGCCCGTGTGCCACAACTACTGAAGCCCGCGTGCCTAGAGCCTGTGCTCTACACACAACGAGAAGCTACTGCAATGAGAAGCCCGCACGCCGCAACAAAGAGTAGCCCCCGCTCGCCACAACTAGAGAAAGCCCGCTCACAGCAACGAAGACCCAATGCAGCCAAAAATAAATAAATAAAATAAATTTAAAAAAAAAAGACAAAGCAGTGGAATGGCTCCTTCAAAGGGTGGAGGCTGTTTTTAAACTTTTGGTGTAGATTTTCCAGAAAAACTGTGTACCAATACCTCCCTCCCGCAGCAGGCTTGCATGTCATTATGATATATGAACAGTAACAATCATGCTGGTTCCCATTTTCCGGGCAGCTGCCCCACAGTTTAAAGAAATGTCTCCTCTAGTCCCCCCAACCACCTTGCAAGGTTGGTCATCTGTTCCCCCTACAAACGAGGACCTGCAGCTCAAAAAGACACAGTTGTCCAGAAGTACAAAGCAAGGAACAAGGCGTGCTGGCATTGGAGGTCCTTTCTCTGGTTCTCTCTTGCCTTATGCCAGGATGCTTCCCACACTCAGACTATAGCCCGCTTCTTACTCAGGAGGGGAAGTAACCACTCTCACTCTGTTTCCTTTATACCTGTTTGGGTCCCATTTCCAGAGTGCTACCTGAGCCTATCAGGGGTTCCTTGCCCCACTCCCTTATATTTAAAATGGTATTTTGAACCCATTACCAGGCCCTCTTGACTTTGACTGACAGGTGATGTCATTTTAAGGTGAAAAGTATTGTATTGGGCCTTTCTTTAGTTTATGAATATAAGACCAGGGCTCCTCAATCCTGGTTCAGCCACAAGCCGGCACAGGTCCTCTGGGTTATCTTTGCATCCTGGTGTTAGAGGACCCAGCCACTGAGAGGTCAGGAGATGATAGGTGAAGCAGTGGCAATTCTATCAATTAAAATAAAATACTCTCTTTTGGTCTCATATCCAGCAATAATTCACTTAGTGGAATTAGTTTGTTTTTGCTTAGAGGAATACCCCTGACTCATAGATGTCTCCACGAACCAGATTTCATGGTCTGTGTCAGAAATCTCTCTAAATCCTCATAAGTTGTGTTTCATTCTGTACGATGCATGTTTGAATGCTCCTGGGGCTTATCCATAAAACTCCCTCAGATGGCTGACGTTTCTCTCTCTTCCCACCCCCAAGTTTGGAGAATACAGATCACTTTAAATGCTGGGTTCAATCCAACACTTTAGATCTAGAGCACAGAACTCAGACTAACAAGAGCTATCTTGGTGGGGACACCACGCCCGCCAGCCCCACCTTCTTCCTGGTTGGCTTCTTGGTCACCCCATGACACCCATCTTCTACCCTGACCATCTCTTGGCCCTTTGAAGAACTGCAGCCTCTGATGCTCCTCTCAGCCTCCGCAGGTCAGCAGGAGGTAACTCCCTTTCCTTTGAACCCATCACTGATCCGCTCAGATTTCTCCCCTTCCCTGACTTCTCTTCATTGCTTTTTTACCCTCTTGCCAGAAAGCAGTTTGCCTGGCCACCAATGATTCGGCCCGGTCCCAACTCACGCCTTCAGTGCGAATACTGTAGGCTTCTGAACAGTGATGCTTGAGGACCAGCCAGCCCCTTCAGAAAGAGAATCTCCCATGCATGAGAATCTCACATTAATGTTACCACTTCAGTGTCCCCTGTCCTCATAGCACTTGCATTTTATAAGTTGTACATTCTAGCAAGTTCCTGAAAGAAATCACAAGCCAGGCAAATGGCAACCTTAAAATTAATTTTAAAATCTTCTTTTCCCTTACACCATACACAAAAATAAATCCAAATGGGTGAGAGATTTACAGGTAAAACATGAAACCATATATGTACTGGAATAAAAACACAGGTGAATTTCATTATAAAACTTGGACATGGAGAAACGTTTTCCAACTATGACTCCAAATCCAGATGCAACAAATAAAACATTGAGTTAAAAAAATTTTGTGTGTGAAAAAAAGATCATAAGTCAAAACACAAATGTTAAACTGGAATAAAATACATGCAACATATATCATAGACAAAAGGTTAATACCCGTTATATATAAAGAACTCTTAAAAATTATGGGAGAAAAAGAAAAAAAACTAACAGTAAAATGGGCAAAAGAGATAAACAGAAAATTCAGAAAAATATATAGATGTATATACATACACACAATGTATTCAAATGTATGTATACACATGACCCTTGTACACTGAAATGTTTAACTTCACTTATGATAAGAGAAATGCAAATTAAACTTCACAGAGATATAATTTCTCCTGAATCTGACAGGCAAAATGTCAAAAATTTGATAACATCCTCTTGATGAGGCTTTGAGGAAATGGACTCTCATACCTTGCTAGGAGGCAACTTCTAATGATGTATGCATTTACCTGTTGGCCCAGAAATCCAACTTCTAGGAAATTATTCTGAAGATACACCTATAGGAATACAAAAAATTACGCAGAAAATTATGCATTGAAGTTGTGATTTATAATAGCAAACTGTTGGAAGTTGTCTAAATGCCAATATTTAGGAGAATGGTTGAATAAACAATGATAGAGCCACACAGAGGAGCAGTATGCAGATGTTTAAGAAAAAGAAATGAGAAAGATTTCTGTGAACTGATAGATATAATTTTCCAAATATATTACGTGAGAAAAAAGCAAGGTGAAAAAGAATGTATATAATGTGCTACTTATACATAAGACAGAAGGAAAAATAAGATTTCTGGCATAAGCCAGAAGTGAATCAAATTGGCTATTTATAAGAGGTAGGTGGGAACATAACTGAAGAGATAGACAGGAAGTAAGATTTCGATAAGTTTATAGTTCTGACTTCTGAATCATGTTTATATTCCAATATAGAGTTAAATTAGAAAAGATAGAGACGATCCTAAGTTTGAATACAAATGGAAATAAACTGATCTAACTGTATATGAAATTGATAACATAACCACACAGAATAAATAAAAAGAATTAATCTAAATAAGTGTTGAGTCTTCCTCTGACTGGAGACCCTCAGTGGGATATAGGCTAAGGACATAAAGGAATTTCAAGGAATTCAACTTGACTCAGTAGATTTGTTGTTTGATAGTGGTATTGATAGAGTGATTCTGAAATACTGTATCGTAAAATTGAGAAAATAAATAAGTATACTGATATTGTTGGGAACCAGGGTCCTCCCTGTGGATAAAGGGAGACAAAGAATATGGAATGGAGAGAAAGAATCATATGATTTTGGATTAGACTTGGAAACATCAAATGAGTGTGTGTGTGTGTGTGTGTGTGTGTGTGTGTGTTGTGTGTCCTGTTCATACACCTCTTATGAGGTGTAGGGGAAGAAGGGAGCATTAGGTTGAGCTAGCCTTCTGGGGAATGGGATCCCAATTAGGCATTGAAGAAAATAGGATGAGAAAACAGATTATTCCCTCTCCTGAGTAAAAAGCAAGTTACAGTTTGTGACAATTAGACATGGAGAGACACAGAGACGCAGGAAATGAGACCCTGTTTTTAGCACATCATGCCAGGTAGCTCAGCCAAGTGGAGAGAGCATAGGCTCTAGAGACCCAGAGAAAGGACCTCCAATTCCAGCTTCAGGTCCTCGTTTTTATGGGGAAAATATGACCAAGCTGGCAAGGTGGTTGGAAGGACTATAGGAGAGATGTCTACAAACTGTGGGGCATAGTGCAGGTGCCCAGGAAATGGGAACCAGCATTACTGTTACTATTCATAAATCACAACATCATGCAAGCCCACTGCCAAAAGGAGACATTGGTACATAGTTTTCTGGAAAATCTATAGCAAAAATTCTAAAACTGTTTTTGTCTTTTGAATCAGCCATTCCACTTCTCTGAATTTATCTGGAGGAAACAATCGAGATATACAAAGAGAGTTACTAATGAGGAGGTCCATTTTAACATAATTAATACTTTTTAAATTGACCACAATTAAAGTATGGTTAAATTTCTTAAACCTAGGCAATGAAATCTAGGTAGACATATAAATAAAATATATAAAATAAGCTGTATAACAATAGTTTTCAAACTTAGTTTAGCAGGGGAACCTAAAGACTCATATAAACTCCAGGTATATATACATGGATGGATAGATAGAAATTTTTGTTTAAAAAAATATATAATTACTTTGGTAATTAGAGGAATTAAAATCATTGCAGACAAACTGTAGATACTATCTCTACCATTCCCTTTACATTTATTAGTTAGCATTTTTTGGTAAAGAAAATCTTTTCCTTCTCCTTCTCTTCCCAGCACCCAAAGGTTTTTGTTTTTCTTTTTGTTTTGAGTATCACTATGGAGTCATGGATTCTTTGTGCTATGATCCATAACTGCCATTATTCTTTCTGCTGCTCAAATTGTTTTAAATTTGGCAATGGGAACTCCTTTAGCTGGCGCCTGCATTTTTTTTGACACGTCCTCATCATTCATCTTTGAGCCCTTCCTCCCTTTCTGGTTCAAGATGTTCCAGGCTCACTCTGTGTGTTTTCCTCCCCCAGCACATTTTTCTAAAGAGCCCTGGTTCCTGTAATGGAGATCATGGTATTTAGAAGCCAAGATCTGGGCACCAGCAGTGCTCATTGTTCCTGGAGTATCACTGCTTCTAGATTCTTTCAATAGACACACCCTCAAATGTTTTATTATCTACTTTCTTATTTTAGAAGAATTTTTTATTTTTGCATAGCATCAAAAATACAAAAATGTAAGGATTTACAGCTTTACTTTTTATTCTCCCGTTCAGCCTCTTTCTTGTGCTGATCAGAGTAAGGGGTAAAGAAATA
Source organism: Balaenoptera borealis (assembly GCF_965194805.1). NCBI lineage: Eukaryota > Metazoa > Chordata > Mammalia > Artiodactyla > Balaenopteridae > Balaenoptera > Balaenoptera borealis. The sequence goes on from NC_138874.1 coordinate 106,156,525, forward strand.
AATTGAAAAATAAAGGTAGGGAGACAAAATTAATTTGTTTAAGGGCATAACGCTGCTTCTCTCTGGAGCATGGGACTAGGAGATGTGAGAGAAGCAAGCTGGAGTTTCAGAGAGACAGAAGAGATATTAGGAAAGCAGCTACAAAGCTAAGTGAGGGTGCTTCAGTAGGTAGATGCCTACAAAAGGTTTAAGAAGTTTTGCTGTTTCTTATGTGATGAAATTCTCATTTTCTACCTCGTCAACAGACTTCAGTGAAGACATTATTTTTCTAGACCTTTGGATTAGATTTGTGTTTCTCTTAATAGTAACACCAAGCAGAAATGGTTCTTAGTGCAAGAAGGTCCAGGATTATTTGGATTATAATTATTAAGGGAAAATTTCACATAGGGAGCTAAATATCACCAATTCCTATTTTCACAGAGGTGGAATGAAAAAAAGAAATATGCTCTGGAATGATTTTGTAATTCATTCCACCACCTTGTAGTAATGTAATGTTGACCAAAGTACTTAACTTTTCTCAGTCTCATTCCACCCAGAAAAATTGTGGAAGACCTGGAAATGGGCAGAGTTGACTGGTATCCCTTCAATGGAATGGTGGGCATTATTTAAACCAGTGTCTCAACCTGGGGTGATCTTGTCCCCCAAGAGATATTTGGCAATTTCTGCAGACATTTTTGGTTGTCACAACTTGGGGGGTGCTACTGGAATCTAGTGGACAGACAGCAGAGATGCTGTGAAACATCCTATCACGCACAAGACAGCCCTTCACTGTGAAAAATTGTTTGGCCCAAAATGAGATTAAGAAAACCTGGTCTAGACAGATCCTCCAGGGGGTTATCTGATTCTTAGGGGTCTACACCTTTGTTTTTTTGCTACTCTATAAATTGCGGGAATCTTAGAGTGATGCAGATGATTCTTGCCCATGCAGATGTAAATGAACTCTATCCCTGTGGAGATGCAAGTGGTTATTACCGTGTAGCTATTGACCAGTTTTGCATTTATGAGCAAAATCATTTCAGCATTCTTGATCAATTTTATTCAAAGGCTTTTCGTTGTACCTATTACATCTTGCTGGTGCTCTCATTAACAAATGAATTAAATAAAACCACTGACAAGTATATTTGCATGACAGTCATGATTTTATCCACTTGAAAAGAATTATGCTTTACTTCTCCTATCTGTAAAAGAAAAAAAAATAGCCTCTCAAGGTTACAATTGGAGTAAACAGGTCCATATGTGTGACACTGCCATTGTGGCAATTAGTTGGGCTCAGGCACTGTCACTTTCTTTACTTCCTTTCTCAGGAAAATTGTGAAACAGGCTATTCATCTTTAAAACCCCAAGACTATGTATGCATATAGCTGATTCACTTCATTGTACAGCAGAAACTAACACAAAATTGTAAAGCAATTATACTCCAATTAAAAAAAAAAAAAAACCCAAGACTCTCTTTTCTTCACATTTGCCCTTTCCCCAGAAATGTTCTCTTTCCCCTTATAAAGATTCCTATAAGTGCCAGATCTCTACCCTGCTCTCTAATAAAACCTATTCTCATTAAGAGATCTAATAACAATCATTTACAAGTTAGAATAAATTTAATTCAATATGTCACCCTCTTCCAGACACCCTTGATAAAAGAAGTGAGATGTTAACATACAATTTTGGGGGAGTACTTTTACAGGAAGAAGGGGTTTTCTGATAACCCACATATTATACTACAAAAAAATCGCCAATCCTATCTTTGAGCCAACACAGGGCCTTAGTTTTCTCTGGTAACCATTGAGATCAGCAGGGAACAGTGACAAGTAAATGTATCTGAATATAAAGGATACATGAAACCTAAATTAAAAGGGCTTAGCAGAGCAAAGCATGCACATTATATTTTTAAAGATCACATCCAATGACAGGATAAAGATGAATGGGATGGGAAGGGATTTAGCTTTTAGGAATTTTGTGGACTTTTGAAAACATTTGAAAATGCAATATTTTCTAAAGGATTTCTTAATCATTCCTGTCTTGTCCATCACGAAAAAAAAATGTGATGTTTGCATTTTTCTGGATTTCTGAATCTCTGCCATTTGGACTTATTTAGCAAACTCTCTCCTGAGATGTAATACAATGTGAATAAAACCCAGCTCTATCCATAGCAAATACAAATCGTATTCATTTATCCTTTGGAGTACAAACTTCAACCGTAACTAAATACAATATGCTGGCTCTTTTTGTGCTTTTTATGAACTTTTGAAGCAGGTTTGTGATGAATAGATTTTATAGGATTATGAAGTTTTAGTTTGCTTTTAAATATTTCAGAAAGAAATCATAAATATGACCTCATATGTTAATAAATCAATTATGGAATGCTGTTTTATACATATGTTTAAAATATGACCCTATTCAAAACTCCTTAAATAAATACTAAGAAATAACTTTAAACTCTTATTCAGGAGGTTCTGGTTTTCAAAACACTGTGTATGGAATTCTGCTGCTGCATATAAAGGAAAAGAAAAAACAGTTTCTTCAACCCAAATTTATATTGTTTCTAATATATTAAATATTAAAGCCATGTTGAGGGTGAGACATTTGCTCTCCATTGGGCTGTTTCTCTCCTTATTTTCTCATTCCAAGTTGAAGCTAAGAAGTTAAGGGCAAGAGCAAGAACAAGCCTGCCAAGTGGATTGAGACATTGACACAGACCTCTTAGGAGTCCATGTACTCAGTTTTATATTATTTTTTTACATTTGTGTTACCATTTGATGCAAAAGGTCAAGAACCATGGTTAGAAGTTCAATAATCATGATATGCCTCTATGATTAGGATTTATTTCTATAAGGTCGCTTTCTGCTTCGTAGCAGTTGAACCTTTAGAACTGTTGTTTATCCATTTGTCTATGTGATGGTCAAAATGGCTCCAGGACATCTCTATACACAGAAAACAAACAAAGATTGTCTTGGGCTTCCCTGGTGGCGCAGTGGTTGAGAATCTGCCTGCCAACGCAGGGGACACGGGTTCGAGTCCTAGTCCGGGAAGATCCCACATGCCGCGGAGCAGCCGAGCCCCGTGAGCCACAACTACTGAGCCTGCGCGTCTGGAGCCTGTGCTCCGCAACAAGAGAGGCCGCGACAGTGAGAGGCCCTCGCACCGCGATCAAGAGTGGCCCCCGCTTGCCACAACCAGAGAAAGCCCTAGCACAGAAACGAAGACCCAACACAGCCATAAATAAATAAATAAATAAATAATTTAAAAAAAAAAAAAAAGATTGTCTTATTCTCTAGAAATGTATTTTAAGAACATATAAATTAATATTTTTTATTTATCATTGATCTTTGGGCCTCACCATTCAATACATAATGGCCTAATCAACCAGGAAAGTGGTTCAGCAAAGTCATCTCTAAAAGTGGAAATGTTACCACGTTCAGTTGGGAGCAGAAAACATTACCTGCCCCTAAGTGCTACTTTGGAATCATTGCTAATGAACATGAATTATGCTAGCAAGTACAGAAAAAAAAGATTAAAAGTCCAAGATGTGAATAATCATTTTCAGCTTAAAATTCTGTGGTAAGGTTTTTATAATTCTAAGACTGGCTTTGGAGTTTTAATACCTCAACTTCAGAGTACTGAATGCTTAAACCAGAGGTTTCATATGTGTCTGCCTTCAGAAACAGCCAGGTTGTATAAGTGATGAGAGCAGCTTGCAGTAGAAGGATAAAAAGCAATAGAGAGTAGATGGCCTGTGGCAGATGGGAGAATGCATCTTCCACCACCTGAGACACACAAGTGTGATTTTGTTTTTTGATGCTACTTTGCCAGGTAAATAAAATACCCCTGTTGCCATATTGAGACCATCATCTCCCAATTTGCTGCCACAGACCCAGGATTGCTGCTAAATATTCAGCTGGAGAATACCCAGCCTTCTTCAAACCCTTTTGTCGTGTTTATTCTGTTGTTTTTGTTGTTTGTTTGCATTAATAGAGTTGGAATTCTCCTTACATTAAGCTGAAACTTCTGCTTCTTCATGTTAGTTCACCATAACCAGAGAAAATTTAAATCTTAGCCCACAAGAATCAAAAGAAACTGAAATGTCCATTCATCTAATTCTGACTGTTGTATGAATTTCCTCTCCACTGTTTCCAGTGCTCATTCTTGGATGAAATCCTTAGTATATTTTTCAGAAGAGTCTTTATATTATTTATCATTATACATTAGATTTCTCTTCTCTAAAATAAAGCTTCCAGACCCTTTCGCTTTGCCTGGTATGACCTGCCTTCTGTCCCTTGGTTTGCTTTTTGAGAATGAGCATCCCAGACGTTGTTTGTCTGTTGCCTCTTTGGGGTCAGATGAGGCAGGATGTTGTTAGCGCTAGGTGAGTATAAAATTCAACACTCCAAGGGACATCTAGGTACGTTTCTTCTCATTCTCATTTCTTTTGGGTCAACAATTTTGCAAATTTATCACAATTTCAGTCTAGAATACTGTTTACAATGTACTCCGTAAAATTTATATGACCCATACAGAGAAAACTATTAACCAGTTTTTTGAAGGGATTTGTTCGAAAAAACTTAAATGAAGTTATGGACATTTAATTAGAATGGGAAGATTGAATGTCATAAGTTGGAAGATGTCAATTCTTTCCAGATTAAATGAGCTTGAATATGATGCCAACAAAAATCTTAAAAGCACTCTAAAGTTCATGTGGTACAATAGATGTGAATAACGAACAATTTGAAAAAAGATTTATGAGGAGGAAACGAGCCCCGGTGGTGTGCTGTCAAAACTGGCTTTCAGAGGGAAAAACAAAAACAAAATCAAAAAACCATGGTGTCCAGTGTTTGCCAGTTTCTATGGTGTGAATACGTCCGTTACGGGTCAATTTCAAGCTACCAACATGACATGACTGAACATGGCATTGGAAAGACATGCACAGAATTGGCTCATATGAGCTGGTAAAAGCTAGCTTCTGCATATCACTGATGGAAGCAAGTAAAACAGTATTGTAAAACAATGTTTAAAATATGGTAAAACAACAATTTTAAAACATACTATTATTTTTTTAAAAGGAAAGAAAGAAAAAGAAAGGGAGAGAAGAGAAGAAAGATCAGAGTAACATAATGAATATCCCAGCAATGGATTATATTCTTTATAAAAATATAATGATAGGAGTTTATCCCAAATTAATGGAAGCATTGTAACAAATGATGCTGGGACAATCAGTTGGCTATTTGGATGGGGGAGGAAGGCACATGGGAAATAATTTAGAGCTTCATCTCACATTGTACATTAAAATCCAGATAAGTTTGTGAATGAATGAAAATCAGAAGAAGAAACAAAGGTATGTGTGATTCAGGCTTATAGTGGAGGGTAGACTTTTATGATAAAAGAGACAGAAAAAATGTAAATAAATCGATCAAGATATTTAACTACATAAGAGTAAAAGCATTTGTGTAAAAACAACTCCACAAATTAAAAATCAAACAAAAGAACTTCTGCTTCTGGATAAGATGGAGGAACATAGACTAGATTTACTCTCTCACTTGAAAGAAATAAATAAATAAAGAGACAAAATGTATATAAAAACAATTTTCAAGGCCCTGTGCATTAAGCAAAAGCAGACAGTGATCCTTGAGAGACATGAGGCAAATGAGATGGGCCCTATGATTGCCCCAGATTGCTGACTTGAGAGAGTTTCTAGGCAGTAGTGCAGAGAGGATCAGCTCAGGCAGAGTCCCATAGACTGTGTGAGCTGGGGAATGCACTACAGCAGTATTAAGAGGGAAATTCATAGTACAAATACTATATCAGAAAGGAATAAAGGTCTCAAATCAATGACCTCGCTTCCTATCTTAAGAAACTAGAAGAAAGCAAATTAATCTTAGAGTAAGGAGAAGAAAGGAAATAATAAAGATCAGAGCAGAAGTCAATGCAATAAAAGTCAGAAAAAAACAATAGATAAAATTAATAAAACAAAAATTAATTCTTTGATAGGATTAGTAAGTGTGGCTGATCAGGAAGCAAAGAGAGAAAACACAAATTATCAATATCAGGATGAGAGATGTCATCTCTAAAGAATCTAGAGATATTAAGAAGATACTAAGGAAATAGTATGAACAACTTTACGTCAATAAATTTCAGAGCTTAGATGAAGTGAACTAATTCCTTGAAGAACACAAATTATCAAAGTTCACTCTAAAAGAAATAGATAATCTGTTCAGAGAAATTGAATCTATTCAATTTCTAATAGATATCTATTAGAGAAATTGAATTTGTAGTTAAACACCTTCCCACTTGGATACCAAGGTGGGAAGGGTGGGTGGGATGAATTGGGAGATTGGGATTGAAATATACACCCTACTATACATAAAATAGATAACTAATGAGAACCTGCTGTATAGCACAAGGAACTCTACTCAGTGCTCTGTGGTGACCTAAATGGGAAGGAAATCCAAAAAAGAGGGGATGCATGTATACATATAGCTGATTCACTTTGGTGTACAGCAGAAACTAACACAACGTTGTAAAGCAGCTATACTCCAATAAAAATTTTTTTAAAAAAACCTTCCCACAAAGAAAATTCCAGTCTTGAATGGCTTCAATGGTGAATTCTGTATCAAAGAATAAATAATACCAGTGCTACATAAACTCTTCCAGAAAATTGTGCAGGAGTAATACTTTGCAACTGTGAGGCCAGCATTACCCTTATATCAAAGCCAGATAAAGACACTCTAAGAAAGGAAAACTACAGACCAATATCTCTCAAGAACATAGATGAAAACATTTTAAACAAAATTTTAGCAAACTGATCCAAGAATATATATATTAAAAAATACAAAAAAAAAAATACATCGTGACCATCATGCAAGATTGGTTTAACATTGGAAATCAACTAATACAATTCACCATATTAACAAAGTAAAAAACCAAAAGTCATCATCTCAATACATGCAAGAAAAGCATTTGACAAAATCCAACATCCATTCCTGATAAAATGTCTCAGCTAACTAGAAATAGAAGGGAATTTTCTCAATTTGAGTAAAGGACATCTAACAAAAACCTCCAGCTAATATTATACTCAGTGGTGAAAGACAGAATCAATCAGAGTTCTCAGAGAAACAGAACCAGGAGGCCAGTTAGAATGACTGAGTAAATTCATCGCTAGCAGAATGGAGTTTGTAAAGATGATTAAGACATAGCTTCCGCCCTCCAGCAGAGTAGGGAAGACACTCTTTGGAGAATGTAGCATAGCCCCTCCTGCCTATCACCTGTGTGACCCCATGTAAGGGACTGTCACCTCTATGCCCATGGAAATGTCAAATAGCACAACCTCTAGCCCATGCTGGGGAACCCCCAGCCCAGATACGCCCTCAAAGCCCCCATCCAGTTTTGCTCTTACTTCACTCCAGAGCCTTTATCCTTAGGGAATCCTTTCGCTGTTTACTGTGTAAGTAATAAATTTTATTTCATAATCATAGGCGCCTATGCATCATTTGTCCTGATTCTTATATAAGTAACTGGGCGGGAGGGCTGGTTTATATCCCCAAGTCCCAGCACAGAACTTGGCACAAGGTTGGCTTCATAAAGATTGAATGAACAAGTGAATGTCTCTCCGTCTGGAATTTTGCCTTCACTTCCAGGCGCCAGGCCTCACCTTCTGCACTGTCACAGAAGAGAGGCCACCTCAGGCCTAAGCCCTTCAGCTGAGCCGTCTGCCGTGGCTAAACCAGATCCTTTCAGGGACCAAGCATGCTTTAATATTTCAGTTCAAGTTTACTCTCTTCTTGTTCTAAATCACACCCAGTACATCAATTCTCCCCAGTTTAGTTCTGACTCCTTCTAGTGAGAAGAAAACAGAATGATTTTAAAATAAAGAGTTCAGCTCCTTCACTGGGAATAACCCTTACAAAATATGTCTTTATTTGATTATTTGTTGACCAAAATCACAGCCTTGTATATATGATCTGAAGGAAGCCACAAAAAAAGGGTTTTGACTAAAACCACTATTTGCTTTGGGCTGCACACGGCGGAATTTGATTTGCGATGATAGGAATGTCAGCCCGATAATGCAACTGCAATTTCTCTAGCTATTTACCTTTAAATCTCAGTATTACACTTGCTACAGATGATGTATGAAAGTAAAATATTTGCACAGTGTGTGATTCAGTCAGGAGCAGACAGCGCTGCACCCGAGTGGGAGGAAGATACTCTGCTGACCTCGCCAGGACCAACATTTTTGTAGGAGGCGAGCAAACCTCAGCGTTGTGTGTGCTCTGTGGACGTGCCCTGGGTTAGGTCACCGCCCCAGTGACAGTTATTGACAAACGCTGCTGAGTTGTGACATAATCACAGTCTCTCTTTCGGTTTGTTGAGGGGACGGGAGGCAACTGACAGGCTGATTATTTTATTCATCACTGTTCTTCTGTGTGTTTCACATTGTCACAGGCACCAATTTGAGCAAGTAGTTTTCCTAAATTACTGAAATTCTTAGGTTCTTTTTTATATGTCCCAAATCTCCCTCTCTTTGCAAACTTGGCTACTGCCTTTTGGGAGTTCCAGCCTTCCTTTCCTTCCCTCTTTCCTGGGCTTGGGGGTACATGTTTCCAAAATGAGGCATTTGAAATACCGTGTGTGTCTGGGGGAGGACCCTGCCTATCAGATTATGATAGTTTAAAACAGCTTGTAAGAGAAAACCTACTTGAATTTACCCCAAGAAAAGCTCATTTTGTTGCTAATTTAATTTTAGCGAAAGGCCTTATGTTGAACGTGCCCCAGGAATTTCTATAAGATCTATTTATTCAACCCAGGGGGATTATCTGACTCTTATAAGCTAATCCTCTTGAAAAGTATGTCTCAGTTCCATGAGGAAGCATGTGATATTCTTTACATTATGAGTGTTTGAGTTTGATCTGGAATAAATGAGGCCAGTAACACTCTCAGCCACCTACGCCTGCATCACTGGAGACACGTGAGCTGTCCCAGGGAGGTTTGTAGTTACTGAGATTTCTTTGGATTGTTAGAAAATCAAACAATGGATTTAATGCGATTGCCAAGTTGACATATAGAAATTGGTTGCAACAAATTCAATCAATAAATATGTATTGAGTTGCTACTGTGCGTCGGTCGCTGTAATAGATGCTGAGGCAAAGATAAGGGAGCCCAGCAACAGAGAACTCTGTCCTCCGGAGCTCACATTCAGGTGGGGAAGACAGACATGGAACAGAAGAACAGAGCAATATATAACTTATGTGATTAGTGATGTGAAAAGACTTCAAGCAGGGAAGAGAAATAGAGAGTTGGAGGGAGGTTGATATTTTAAGTCCTGGGGCCACAGGTGTCCTCTCTGCAGAAATGACATTTGATCAGAGAATAGAATGAGTAGCAGGAAGTCATACAGGTGAAGGAGAATTTTCTGGGCAAAGAGAACAGCAAGTGCAAAGGCCCTGAGGCAGAAACAAAAAGGAAGCCAGAATGGTAGGGAAGGAGTGGTGGGAAATGAGGTGGGAGAAGGAGCCTGGAGCCAGCTCATGCAGGGCCCCTTTGGTACTTGGAAGGGACTGGGCTTTGATTCTAAGTGGTGTGAGGAGCCAGTGGGTGGCTCCACAAAGGGGGAAACTGGCTCCCATTTATATTCTAGGTCTTGTCACCTTTGTTCTGTTCTCAGTTTTGTATCATTTGCTCCCTGAGTCAGATGCATTCCCACTATTCTCATGTCTTGGCAAGCATCTGTCAATGGTTATTCACACTCCTCGGTCATAAAACAGAAGAAAACAAATACTATTCTCTTCATACTCATGATGAAGATTGAAAAGCTGGTATCAAAGACACAGCGTGCTCAATCCTCAGGTGTGTTTGGAGATTTGGTCAGTTGTTTTCTTTTTTTCCTCTGTTTCTTTTCTGATTCTTCAAAAATACTGTCTTGGGGGAAGAAGGAAATTTCTGATTTCTGAATAATTTTTATTTGAACCATTATATGGGCAAGCTTCTTTTTTAAAATACTTTTTTAAATTAATAAACTATTATTTAGAGTTTTAGACTGGTAGCAAAATTCAGCAGAAAGGATAGACAGTTCCCAGATAACCCACTGTCCCCACGAAGACACAACTTCCCCCGCTGTGGACATCCTCACACCACAGTGCTGCATTTGTTACAATCCATGAAATTATGCTGATGTATCATTATCACCCAAAGTCAACAGTTTACATGGGGGTTCACACTTGATGTTGCACATTCTGCAGGTTCCAACAAATGTATGGCAAGTATTCACCTTTGTAGTACCATACAGATTACTTTCAGTGCCCTAAAAATCCTCTGTGCTTGGCCTATTCATCCCTCCCTCCCACCAAAGCCCTGGCAACCACCGATCTTTTTACTGTCTCCATAGTTTTGTCTTTTCTGGAATATCATACAGTTGAAATCATACAGACTATAACCTTTTCAAATTGGCTTCTTTCACTTGGTAATATGCATTTAAGGTTCCTCCATATCTTTTCATGGCTTGATAGCTTATTTCTTTTTAGCCCTAAATAATATTCCATTGTCTGGATGTACCACAGTATTTTTTACCCATTCACCTACTGAAGGACATCTTGGGTGCTTCCAAGTTTTGGCAATTATGAATAAAGCTGCTATAAATGTACATGTGTAGGTTTTCGAGTGGACATAAGTTTTCAATTCATTTGGGTAAATACCAAGGAGCTTGATTGCTGGATTTTATAGTAAGAGTATGTTTAGTTTTATAAGAAACCGCCAAACTGTCTTCCAAAGTAACCATACCATTTTGCATTCCCACCAGCAAATAATGACAGTTCCTGTTGCTCAACATCTTTGACAGCATTTGGTATTGTCAGTGTTTTGGATTTTGACCACTGTAATAGAGGATAAAAGTATCTCATTGTTGTTTTAATTTGCATTTCCCTAATGACATATGATGTTGAACATCTTTTCATATGTTTATTTGCAATCTGCATATCTTCTTTTGTTGAGGTATCTGCAAATCTCTTTTTACATAAGATATCTATTGTTAAAATTGTGGATAAAACAAGTTATTATTATTATTATCATTATTGCATCCCCTTCTCATGGTGACTTGTTCTATATATTGAGATGATAGCTCCGTTTTGATTGTTTTCCAAATGACACTAATGACAAGATTTTCCGTAATCAAAATTTTAAATGGGATGAGGGGGTAAAGATATATTATTATAAATAACCCTTCATAGAATCATATGTATTTGTTAGTGAAAATAATTACTCATTTATTTAATAAACATGAGTGGTTTCTGTGTACAATCCTCAGTCATTTATATGTATGTATATATATTTTTTAATGCTTATGATAGCCCTTCATGGTATGTTTTATTATTCCCACTGTGCAAATGAGAAAATATCAGGCCTTATATAAATATTTTTCCATTGTATGTGACAGAAAACTTTAATTTAAATGTGTTTAATTTTAAAAATGGGAATATATTGGTTTATGTAACTTTATAAACAAGAGCTAGAGAATATGTCAGGTAGGGCTTGATTCAGGGCCTTAATGATATAGTCACAATCCAATCTATTCTCTCCATTTCTCAGACCTACTTCCCCAGTGCTGGCTCCATTCTCGGGCTCTGCATGATGCCAAGAAGGTTGCAGCAACTCCAACTTGTATCTGTGGAGGTTACTGCCCTCCACAAGTCTCTTCCTCATTCTCAAGCTGAAGACTTGGGGTAAAGTCGGATGAGACAAACCAGCTTGGCTTGAGTCACATGCTGTTTTATTTGGGTACATTTTGTCCCCCCAGGTACTGCTGTTTGATCTCTGTCTTCATGAAAAAGCAGTCTAGAGAGCAAAGACAGACATTAACCCATAATCATTCAGATATAATGACCTTGTTACATATTATTGTAAACACTATGAAGCAAAAGAGTAGGATGCTCTAAGGCCTGGGTTGTCAAATTATGGCCTGTGGACCCAATCTGGCCCACTGCCTGTTTTTATAAATAAAATGAGCCATTTTATATTATAAAATGAGCCATGCTCATTTATTCAGGTATTGTCTACAGCTGCTTTCCACTACACTTGCAGAGTTGAGTAATTGCTACAGAGACAAAATGGCCAGCAAAGCCAAAAATACTTACTCTCTGACACTTTATAGACAAAGTTTTCTACATCAGCTCTAGCACATCTCACAGAAGGAATCTAAATCTCAGGGATCAGGGAGGTCTTTCTGAGAAACTGACATTTAGGGTAAGACTGACGGTTGAAAATGAGCTGGCCAGGCAAATTTGTGAGGTTGAGGCAAAGCTGGGGGAATCTATGTAGTTCCAGAAAGAAAAGGCAGCATGAATGAAGATCTCGAATCAGCAGGATCTTGGCCCACTTGAGGAAAGGGGTGAAGGTCTGCAAGGTTAAGGCATGGTGAGGGTGGGAGCGCTTGAAAAGTGCTGCAGTGGAGGGCAGTGGGCGTCGGGGCAGAAGTCAGATCACGCCTTGGAGGCCAAGCTAAAGTATCACAGAGGAATTCACAGAAGGGCCTTCAGCAGGGATAAGATACAGTCAGATTGGTGTCTTGAGAACATCATCCTAGCTGCTGTGTGGAGATTGCATAGGGAAGGGAGAGGAAGACAAGAAGAAATAGGGAGAGCAGCTGGGAGGCTATGGCCATGGTCTGGGAAAAAGATGATGGTACCTGGACTAAGAATGACAGTGAAAAAGGAACGATGGATACAGGATATAATTAGACTTGGTGTTTGCTTAGACGAATGTTGAGGAGGGAAGTGGGTGCAAAAGGGTGAAAGCAAGTCATTTGCTGAGCTGGAGACACTGGAAGATGAGCAGATTTGGGAGTGACAAAGACAAGAAGTGAAGAAAATGACATCCCAATCTGAGTTTCTAAGCAAGTCATCAATGAGATGAACCCTCACTAACAGGTCAGTTTAGCGCCCAAAACAAACAATATAAGGTAGATAATCTTGAAGGCAATCTGTTCTTGAAGGTTTTGTAGAGACTCTGAGATATTCTTCCCAAAAATCATCTAGGACCTGAGGCAGAGTTTATCTAAACACCTTTATGCTGCATCAGTGTTCTCTAATATGTCACGGGAAGTTGGGTGATTGTACATTCCATTTCTTTTCTACTACACCCAAGGTGTTCTCATGACACTACACACATGAAGAGACAATGCTAACTCCAAGCTGAAATGTCCTTGAAAGGATATGAGGTTTGCAATTTTTAAAAAGCCAGGTACCTACTCTAATAGTAATTGACACATATGAGAGTTTTTAGGTTTCCTTCTAAATAGAACATTCTGTGACAATGGAGGTACTAGGCAAGGTGAGAGGAGATGCCCTAAACAATTTTTTCAAAGGTCATGGTGATTTTCTAGTCTGTCCCCACATAACTCAAGCATTCTGCTTCACTTTAACAAAGATTTATTCCAACACCAACTAATTTCATGAGCTGGTAGAAATAAAAGGATCAGTAATCTTGCAACCCTTAAGTCAGATAACACAATTCCATTCACTGGGGCATGAATGAATGGCTTGTTCAATTTGCCTCAATATATCATCTCGATCTGAACATTGTTTTTCTCCCATCTACTTTCTTGATTCCTTTTCTCTTTCTTCAGCTCCACAAAGTACATCACTGTGTTTACACTGCTTTACGCTGCTCAGAGTCACAGAGACACAGGAAGAGGGAGTTGTGGGACTCGGAGTCTTCTGTGTGTCATCCTGAAATTAGAGGGCCACTACTGGATTGGCATCCCTAACAAAAACTCGGATTTATCCCAGACTCTTTACACTTAAGGATGCAATTGAGTCACGTAAGGTTCCTATGCCATCCATTTATTTTTATCCCCTATGATCATTGTGATCATTAATTTTATATCAACTTGACTGGGCTAAGGGATGCCCAGATAGGTGGTAAAACTATTTACTGGGTGTGTCTGTGAAGGTGTTTCTGGAAGAAATTAGCATTTGAATTGATCGACTGTATAAAGAAGATCGCCCTCCCCAGCGTGAGTGGGTATCTTCCCATTTGTTGGGGCCCAATTAGAACAAAAAGGCAGAGGAAAGACGAATTTGCTCTCTGCTTGAACTGAGACATTCATCTTCTGCCCTCAGACACTGGCAGCACTCCTGGTTCTCGGGCCATTGGAACAGGACACGTACCATTGGCTACTCTGGTTCTCTGGATTTGGGGTTTAGGTTGGATCTACACCACTGGCTTCCCTGGGCCTCCAGCTTGCAGGCGGTAGATCAGGATACAGGACACTTGTCAGAGGGGAGGTAGACATGCTGGAGACAAACGTCCCACTCCACACATTTTGCCATCAGTGGGTCCTGCCAGAATGTAGTCTACGCATGGATTTGTCACTGAAAAGATTCTGACACTCCTGGCCGGAATGGAAATTACAATAAGGAAGGAAAGAATTTCCAAAGAAATTGTGAGTGACAAAAGTCAGTCTGTTCACAGCAAAAAAAAAGGTACCCTGGTCCCAGTCTGGAGGGCACTTAGGGACGAGTGGAAAAGGGTTGCATGAGAGGACCCAAGGTGGGTAGGTGGGGATCAGAGACAAAGGGCAGAGTGAACAGGACAGAAACTGAGGTGGGCAGGTGTGATGAGGCGCCCATACTTGATTACCAAAGACTTCCATAAAATGAGTCCCAGGAGGTGGCTGGATGTGAAGGGGTCCCATGTACCTGGCCCCCTAGTGTCCCAGTTTCCAGTCTGGGGGCCAAAGGAGGAGCACACAGGGCAGGATTGCCGCTGAGGCAGAACTAAAGGAAAAAAAGTCAAACCACACCTCTCGGCCTTTCTCGGGGCTCCTCAAACCTCCCTGTGCTTAAGAATACAGATTCGGGGTGTGGATCCCCAAAATTTTGATTCAGTAAGTTTGGGGGTGGTTGTAGGCAGGAATCTGCATCTTAACGCTGGCTCCTGATAACGTTGGTGCAGGGGGACCACAACCCCATACTTAAGAATCACTTAGCGTTTTAGGATGGAGAGGAACACTGAGAAAGCGTCGGTCCTCTTCAAGGGAGGGCTGGGGAACAAAGCGCGCTTATCCCGTCCGTCGTGCACAAAACTGGGTCGTTTCCCTGGCCCAGAATGTACCCCTTGGATGGGTTTGTCACTGCTGAGGTTCTGACACTCCCGGCTGGAGTGGAAAATCTCCATGCATGACGGCTCTGCCCGGGGTGAAGAAACGTGGTTTGGATCTACTGCTTCCTTTCAGCTGTGGGAACAGTCCTCTGCTGAGCTTGCATCCCAGGACCGGCCTGCTCCGAGGGCATCCCATTCAGAATTGAAGTCCCTGGCGCTGCACTTGTGAAACCCAGGACATTAGCACCGGGCATGTTTCGATTTTATTCTTTGCTTTTCTTGGCAAAGCCCCTTCGAACAGCTTCAGACGAGAATAGTCAAGATGAAAGCATTTCGGAAGCACTTACACAATAATCCTGTCACTCGTGGACTTTGAAAACCGATCCGCTTTTCCTCAGGATATGACAAGCCAGAGTGTGACCCATTAACGGTTGTCAAACCCTTCGCCAGAGCCTGGAGGGTCCTCCAACTTGAGCCAAACCCCTTTAAAACTACCCCTCAAAACCCTTGTCTCGGAAGTGGCCACTACTGCCCCCACCCCCATACCCGCCTGACCATCTCTTATTCACCATGTGCTTTTCAGAAGACAGTGCCAACCAGTGTCCTGTAATGGATCTCACTTGTGAGTCAGTGAACACAATTTCAATCAGCCTCTGCAGATGAAAATGTTAATAACTTTGCACTTTCTCCCTACATGGAAACACGCATATACACACACCCACCTCCTACCAACCCAGTGAACATTAGATAATGAAAACAAACAGAAAACTCCTAGCAATATATTTTTTACCTTCGACATCTTCGCTGAAACTGTCATGGCAAGCTGGTACTTGCCTACATACATCTAATAATTTTCCTTTTGAATTGCACCAGGAACCATCAGCAAATGATCATTCTTTACATATAGGAGGAAGTCAAAATAGATTCTCTTTTCAGGCTTTAATCAGAAGCATAAAGTTGATCTGGGCTAAAGGCAGCTAGCACATTCTTCCCAAAGAGTGTCTGTAGCAGCTGGCTTCCCCTGGAGTCATCGGCATTAAAAAGTCAGGATGGAAAAGGCAGACAGGATGTCCAGAGGTAGGGAGGACGTGTTCTGGGGTCCAGGTGTTTGTTAGATCGACATCATCTTCCAGTGAGAGTAGAACTTGTGACCCATTCAGAACTGGCCTCCCCAGTTATTATAAAACCCTCACTCTTCGGACCAATTAAACTGTGTTATAAACACATTTTGAGTTCATAGTGTCCAGAGTTGAGCCCTCAACACATACATCACTACTATTTGGCCTTTACCTCCTCCTGAACTATCCCCACACACTGCCGTTTTTTTCTCTTGCTTCTCTGAGCTGATGGTGGATGTATTAGGAGGGCTCTAAGAAATATTAGGCTTTATTTTGGTCTGATCTTTTAAATTTTTCCTCTGACCTTATTTGTCCTTTTGGCTTAGATCTGGACATACCTCTGAGATAAATGTGCATTTACCTGTTGATCTGAAGCCTATTCTCACTCTTCAGTGAGAGAGACCACTGAGTGTTTGTTCTCTCGGACACCAGCCCCGTGCGCCGAGGATGGCTCACGGGAAATCACCAGCTCTCAGAAGCCTGTTCATCACACCAGCTCCCAGAGGAAACCTTGGATCCTGAGAGCCGCATAGGTTTTCCAGGATCCCTGCTCCCACCTTGAGGGGCTTGCCCAGAACAGGTACTCCAGAAATACATGATGTAAGAATGTACAAAACTAGTCCAGGTCTCTCAGTGAGAAGAGAAAGAAACAGATTCAGACAAACAGAATTTTGCCACACAGATAGTTGGTGGCAAAAATGGGAGCTGGGTAGTGGTCTTTCCAAATATCATTTTGCAGGTGGAAACACCCCATATTTAGTGGCCTACAAATAACTAAAAAAATGAAACTCAAACTTTTATACTCAAACTATAAAATTCGTAAATAACGGGCCAACATTCTGCTTCTGTATTTTTTTTAAGAATTTTTTTTCCCTTAATAAAAAATATAACACACTCACTAAAAAAATTGGAAACATCCAAAGATCAGAAAGAAGGGAAGAAAATCAGCTTTAAATTTAGAGTCTCAAAGAAATCCATTGTCAACACTTTGATGTATTCAAACCCAATCTTTACTTTATTATGTCTTTTCTTTATAAAAAATACTTTTAAAAAATACAATTGTAATAATAATGTGATTTTGTGTACTTTTATTTGTTTTTGGCTTTTTATCCTTTTCCCCCAGTTATTATAAAATCTTTGTAAATGTATAGGGCTGTATAATTTTTCAAATAATTGGTACAATAAAAAAAAATCCCTATGATTCAATTTTAGGCTGTTTCCAAGACTTCCTTATTATAAATATTATTGCCATGAATGTCTTTGGGAAAAGGGGTAGTTTTCATTTTTGGAATTTTTTCCCTTAGGATAGGTTCCCAATAGTAGAATTACTGGATCACTGTCAAGTTCATTTTCAAGGCTCAGGTTGTATGTTGTTTTGTGTAGATAATGCACATTGCCAAATTTTTGTCCAAAAGAAAAATATAAATATACATGTTCACTAGCAATATATGAGGGACTATTTCATCATACCTTGATGAATGCTTTTTAATCACTTAAAGATATTTCCTAAAGTAAAAATTGATATTTTTAAGTTGTTTTAATTCCCATTTCCTCAATTCTTTGTGAAATTGAACATTTTCTTAAAGCACTAGTTATATTTTTGTTATTTTTTAAAAACTGTATATGACCTTTGCCCATTTATCTTTTGGACTATTAGTATTTTTCATGTCAATGTACACGAGCTTTTTATCTATTATAGATGTGATATGATTACCATATTTGCTGTAAATATACTTTCCTAGTGTTGCTTGTTTTTTAAAAAGGCATGCATACGATAAATGGCACACAAATTGATAAATTTTGACCTATATTTTCAACATAGTCAAGATAATGAACTTATCCATAACCCCTAAAATTTTCTCAAACCCCTCCATTTCCATCTCCAGGTGCTTACTGACCTGCCTTCTGACACTGTAGATTAGTTTGCATTTCCTAGAGTTTTATATTCATGGGATCATATAATATGTACTTTTGTTTGTTTTCTTTCATTCAGTATTATTGTTTTGTGATCCATCCATGTTGTTGTGTCTATCAATAGTTCATTCCTCTTTTATTGCTAAGTAGTATTTCATTCTATGGATATACCACATTTGTTTATTCATTCACCTGTTGATGGACATTTTGGTTTTCTCTAGATCTTGGCTATTAAAAATAAATCTGCTGTGAACCTGTACAGGTATTCCTATGGATAAGCTTTCATTTCTCTTGGGTAAATACTCCCTAGTAGAATAGCTAGATCATATGGCAGGTGAATAGTTAACATTTTCAGAAGCTGCCAAACTGTCTTACACTGGTTCTTCCATTTGACGTTCCCACCAGTGTACTAGAGATCCAATTCCTCTTCCTCCTTACCAGCACTTGGTACAGTCACCTTTTTAATTTTAGTCATTCTAATAGGTATGTAATGGTATCTCACTGTATCTTTAATTTGCACTTCCCTGACGTCTAATGATGTTCAGCATCTTTTCATGTGCTTATTTGCCATTGTGTTTCTTTGTTGATGAAGTGTCTTTCCAAACCTCTATTGCTGAAACTCTCTGTTGAATACTTCAGTTTAGACATTTCAGTTTGTTTCTTTTTTTTTACGGTTACTATTTCTTTATTAAATTTCTCATTTTGTTCATGTACTGTTTTCCTGATTTAATTTAATTGTCTGTGTTTTCTTGTAGCTCACTGAGCTATTGGGTTGGCCAAAAGGTTCATTCTGTTTTTTTCCGTAAGATAGCTCTAGTAGATGCCAAATAAGATGACTTATTTGTCTTTAACTTCATTCGAAACAATTTTGTTAGATTGTATGTGACAGCTGTCATATCAGCATGCATTTTAAAAAGGACTTATCAAAATAGGTGAATTTTTGTGTAGCCACTTTAATATTGAAAATGGAAGAAAAAAAGCAACATTTTCGGCATATTATGCTTTATTATTTCAAGAAAGGTAAAAACACAACTGAAACGCAAAAAAAAAGATTTATGCAGTGTATGGAGAAGGTGCTATGACTGATCGAATGTGTCAAAAGTGGTTTGCGAAGTTTCGTGCTGGAGATTTCTCGCTGGACGATACCCCACGGTCTGGTAGACCAGTTGAAGTTGAGAGCCATCAAATCGAGACATTAACTGAGAACAATCAACGTTATACCACGCAGGAGATAGCAGACATACTCAAAATATCCAAATCAAGCGTTGAAAATCATTTGCACCAGCTTGGTTATGTGAATCACTTTGATGTTTGGGTTCCACAAATGTCAAGCGATAAAAACCTCTTGACCGGATTTCCACATGTGATTCTCTACCTAAATGTAATAAAAACGTTCTGTTTTTAAAACAAATTGTGACAGGCAATGAAAAGTGGATACTGTACAATAATGTGGAATGGAAGAGGTCATGAGGCAAGCGAAATGAACCCCCACCAACCACACCAAAGGCCAGTCTTCTTCCAAAGAAGGTGATGTTGCGTATATGGTGGGATTGAAAGGAAGTCATCGATTATGAGCCCCTTCTGGAAAACCAAACGATTAATTCCAACAAGTACCACTCCCAGTTAGACCAACCGAAAGTAGCACTTGATGAAAAGCATCCAGAATTAGTCAACAGAAAATGCATAATCTGCCATCAAGATAACGCAAGACCAGGCAAAAACTGTTACAGCTTGGCTGGGAAATTCTGATTCATCCGCCGTATTCACCAGACACTGCACCTTCAGATTTCCATGTATTTCGGTCTTTACAAGATTCTCTTAATGGAAAAAAATTCAATTCCCTGGAAGACTGTAAAAGGCACCTGGAACAGTTCTTTTGTCAAAAAGATAAAAAGTTTTGGGAAGATGGAATTATAAAGTTGCCTGAAAAATGGCAGAAGGTAGTGGAACAAAAGTGTGAATACATTGTTCGATAAAGTTCTTGGTGAAAATGAAAAATGTGTCTTTTATTTTTACTTAAAAACTGAAGGCACTTGTTGGCCAATCCAATACTTTGAGATGATGATTTCAAATTCTTTGCCAGAAAATTCATCAATCTTCATTTCTTTGTGCTCCGCCAATGTAGTTTGATTTCATTCCTTTGAAGGTGCCATGTTTCCTTGCATCTTTGTGTTCCTAGAAGCCTCCTGTTGCTGTCACCAGCTCCAGTTTTTAGTGACTGGCTTCAGGGAAGAATGACCTTCACCAGTCAGCCCAGCTAGAGATTCTGGGGTATCTAAGATATTTTCTATGGGTCTACCAGCTCTGCTCCTCTTGTTCCCTCTAAGGGGGGAAGTCTTAGGACTGTGTGCCTTCTCTTGATCCCAAAAAGCCAGACTGGGTGCTCCAGTTCATGTTCCCTAGGGCAATACCCTGAAGTTTCAAGGCTGTATGCCCAGTCCAGTCCAGCTGACTCCAGTCGGCTGCTGGCATCCATCCCTACTACCGAGATCTGTGTGCTGTCAGCAGGGCCTCACATAGATCATTTGCAAGGGCATGTAGGGTGCCATGCACAGGGGCATGCAGGGTACACTGGCTGATTGGGGGTTCTGCAAGCAGGTTGTCCTGAAGGGTCCATGGACAGGCCTCTTGGTAGAGTCTGCAAGCCAATGAGAAGGACTGTGGCCACACTTTTGAGATCCACATGCTTGTTGTTGTGAATTCCCATCCCCTCTCTCTCTGCTCCTAGCTGTTCCTGACTGCCCCCAGATGATATAACCCCGCTGATCCCCTGCAGTGTTCTGCATGGGGCAGGATGGAAGTGGGCCTCCTGGGGATCATGCTGCAAGCATGGGGAAGCCAAGTGCTCACTTTGCTCTCATTTTCCCCCATGGGAGAAATCATAGGCTTAGGGTCCTCTTTAGGCACCAAGCTGTGTCACCTTTGGGAAGGGATGACATGGGTAAAATAAAACTGGTCTTCCTACCCTATTCAATGCGTCCACTCTCAGATTTTTTACTGGACTTGTTTCACTGCAAAAGGGGAAAACTGTAGCAATAAACATCTTCCATACAGGAGAACATTTCCTAATAAATCCATGTAACTGGAACTCTGAAACTTCCCAAATGTTATACATTAATAATAGTAATGGCCATGAGCAAATATTTATACATACAACCATCTGCCAGTGTAAGCTGAAGCCAACCTATTTTAAAAGTAGCAGTGAGCTTTACTATACGCTTATTTATCGGAGGGAAAGTATCTTAACCCAGCATACTGCCTGTATGTTTTAACTTATCCTGGAATTGCTTTTGCTAGCCAACTATTCTTCAGCTAAAGTTTTAGTGTTCCCTTTTAATAATAGCCTAAGCAACTATTCTTTATTTGTTTTTTTAATGTAAAGTCCTGGAACTTAACAAGCTGATCAAATGATAAAGACATCTTTTGTTTCTTTCTGTACCTCTGCCTTCTTCTAGGTCTTTCTGCTCTCCAATTCTTAATGAGTGTGTTATCTAGAACACCAGTCCAATAAAGGTCTTCATAAACCAAGAAAAAGATAAACTCGTTTCTTCTCTACACTGTTAGTCTCTGAGCACAGTGAGACTATTAAGAGCCTTCCTACTGGGAAAAGGTCATGTGGTAAGGCCCACACACTGGCTGTGAACTTCTTGTTTCTGAAAAATGTGTCCATGGTGCTGACAGTCATCTATCTGAGAAGACATCTGCCCATCTCCTATCTCATCACCAGTAAAGCTCTGAACCTAAAGATGATGAATAGTCAGGGGCTGCCACACTGTGGACCATGTACAATCCACATAAGCAGAGATTAAAATGAGCTAAGCAACTAGACACATCTCTGAATGTATCTCTTTCCCTCCTCAACACTGGCCATCAGTAGCAAGTAATAGATTTTTGTGTCTTAGCTTTGACATCCCAAATCCTTATTCACAGTTTAATTCCCGGACCATCAAAGAAAAGGGGAAAAAACTTTGCAGGCCCTCTGTGTTATGAGCTGAATGTTTGTGACCTCTCAAAATCCATATGTTGAAATATAAACCCCAATGAGATGGTATTTGGAGCTGGGGCCCTCAGTGATTAGGTCATGAGGGTGGAGCCCTTATGACTGGAATTAGTGCCTTTATAAAACACCAATGTGAGGACCCAGCAAAAAGACAGTCATCTATGAACCAGGACATGGGCAGACTCTGAATCTACCAGCATTTTGATCTTGAACTTCCCAGCCTCCAGAACTGTGAGAAATAAATGTGTATTGTTTAAGCCACCCAGTCTATGCTATTTTTATTATAGCAGCCTGAGCTAAGCCATGCAACAAACAGCTTTCTGGAGGCAGCAAGTTTATTCTCAGAGTAGTGGATAAAAGCTCAGTGCTGGAAGCAAGGGGGGAGCCTCATTCATCATTTACTGGTTGAAACCAGGCAAGTCAAATGAAGTCTCTGGGCCTCAGTGTACTCATTTCTAAATGGGAATACCATCACTGGCCCTCAGGGCAGGAGTAAATTAAATTTGATAAAGTATGTAAAACCCTTGATACCAAGTCCAATACAAGATAAGTGCTCAATTGCCCCACATCAGGTTTCCCAACCTGGGGGTCCAGCAACAAGGGGAGGAATTCCCAGAGAATCAGACTCTGAAGGCTAGTGGGATTTGATTGCAGGACTTCGACAGGACTGGGGGAAACAGAGACTCCATTCTTGGAGGGCACACACAAAGTACTGTGCACATCAAGAGCCAGGGGGAAGGAGCAGTGACCCCATAGGAGACTGAACCACACCTACCTGCTAGTGTTGGAGGATCTCCTGCAGAGGTGGAGGGTGGCTGTGGCTCACCACGGGGACAAGGACACTGACAGCAGAAGTTCTGGGAAGTACTCCTTGGCATGAGCCCTCCCAGAGTCCACCATTAGCCCCACAAAAGAGCCTGTAGGCTCCAGTGCTGGGTCACCTCAGGCCAAACAACCAACAGGGAGGGAACTCAGCCCCACCCATCAGCAAACAAGCAGATTAAAGTTTTACTGAGCTCTGCCCACCAGAGCAACACCCAGCTCAACCCATCACCAGTACCTCCCATCAGGAAGCTTGCACAAGCCTCTTAGATAGCCTCATCCACCAGAAGGCAGACAGCAGAAGCAAGAACTACAATCCTGCAGCCTGAGGAACGAAAACCACATTCACAGAAAGACAGACAAAATGAAAAGGCAGAGGACTATGTACCAGATGAAGGAACAAGATAAAACCCCAGAAAAACAACTAAATGAAGTGGAGATAGGCAACCTCCCAGAAAAGGAATTCAGAATAATGACAGTGAAGAGGATCCAGGACCTCAGGGAGAAAAAGGATGGATGCAAAGATCGAGAAGATGCAAGAAATGTTTAACAAAGACCTAGAAGAATTAAAGAACAAACAAACAGAGATGAACAATACAATAACTGAAGTGAAAAATACACCAGAAGGAATCAATAGCAGAATAACTGAGGCAGAAGAAGGGATAAGTGACCTGGAAGACAGAATGGTGGAATTCACTGCTGTGGAACAGAATAAAGAAAAAAGAATGAAAAGAAATGAAGACAGCCTAAGAGACCTCTGGGACAACATTAAACGCAACAACATTCACATTATAGGGGTCCCAGAAGGAGAAGAGAGAAAGAACCCAAGAAAATATTTGAAGAGATTATAGTCAAAAACTTCCCTAACATGGGAAAGGAAATAGCCACCCAAGTCCAGGAAGCACAGAGAGTCCCAGGCAGGATACATCCAGGGAGAAACACACTGAGACACATAGTAATCAAATTGACAAAAATTAAAGACAAAGAAAAATTATTAAAAGCAACAAGGGAAAAATGACAAATAAAATACAAGGGAATTGCCATGAGGTTAACAGCTGACTTCTCAGCAGAAATTCTACAAGCCAGAAGGGAGTGGCATGATATATTTAAAGTTATGAAAGGGAAGAACCTACAACCAAGATTACTCTACCCAGCAAGGATCTCATTCACATTCGATGGAGAAATCAAAAGCTTTACAGACAAGCAAAAGCTAAAAGAATTCAGCACCACCAAACCAGCTCTACAGCAAATGCTAAAGGAACTTCTCTAAGTGGGAAACACAAGAGAAGAAAAGGACCAACAAAACCAAACCCAAAACAATTAAGAAAATAGTAATAGGAACATACATATTGATAATTGCCTTAAATGTGAATGGATTAAATGCTTCAACCAAAAACACAGGCTCGCTGAATGGATACAAAAACAAGACCCATATATATGCTGTCTACAAGAGACCCACTTCAGACCCCCAGGGACACATACAGACCGAAAGTGAGGGGATGGAATAAAGATATTCCATGCAAATGGAAATCGAAAGAAATCTGGAGTAGCAATACTCATATCAGATAAAAGAGACTTTAAAATAAAGAATGTTACAAGAGAAAAGGAAGGACACTACATAATGATCAAGGGATCAATCCAAGAAGAACATATAACAATTGTAAATATTTATGCACCCAACACAGGAACACCTCAATATATAATGCAAATGCTATGCAAATCTTTCATGGCTATGAAAGAGGAAATCAATAGTAACACAATAATAGAAAGGGACTTTAACACCCCACTTCACCAATGGACAGATCATCCAGACAGAAAATTAATAAGGAAATGAAAGCTTTAAATGACACAATAAACCAGATAGATTTAATTGATATTTAATTTAATTGATATTTAATTTAATTTAATTGATATTTATAGCACATTCCATCCGAAAACAGCAGATTACACTATCTCCTCAAATGCACGTGAAACATTCTCCAGGATAGATCTCATCTTGGGTCACAAATCAAGCCTCGGTAAATTTAAGAAAACTGAAATTATATCATGCATCTATTCTGACCACAACACTATGAGATTCGAAATCAATTACAGGGAAAAAAACCCGTAAAAAACACAAACACATGGAGGCTAAACAATATGTTACTTAATAACCAAGAGATCACTGAGGAAATCAAAAAATACCTAGAGACAAATGACAATGAAAACACGACAATCCAAAACCTATGGTATGCAGCAAAAGCAGTTCTAAGAGGGAATTTTATAGCAATACACTCCTACCTCAAGAAACAAGAAAAATCTCAAATAAACAATCTAAACTTATACCTAAAGGAACTAGAGAAAGAAGAACAAACAAAACCCAAAGTTACTAGAAGGAAAGAAATCATAAAGATCAGAGAAGAAATAAATGAAATAGAAACAAAGAAAACAATAGCAAAGATCAACAAAACTAAAAGCTTGTTCTTTGAGAAGATGAATAAAATTGATAAACCTTTAGCCAGACTCACCAAGAAAAAGAGGGAGAGGACTCAAATCAATAAAATTAGAAATGGAAAAGGAGAAGTTATCACAGACACCGCAGAAATACAAAGCATCATAAGAGACTACTACAAGCAACTCTATGCCAATAAAATGGACAACCTGGAAGAAATGGACAAATTCTTAGAAAGGTATAACCTTCCAAGACTGAACCAGGAAGAAATAGAAAATATGAACAGACCAATCACAAGTAATGAAATTGAAACTGTGATTAAAAATCTTCCAACAAACAGAAGTCCAGGACCAGATGGCTTCACAGGTGAATTCCATCAAACATTTAGAGAAGAGCTACACCCATCCTTCTCAAACTCTTCCAAAAAATTGCAGAGGAAAGAACACTACCAAACTCATTCTATGAGGTCACCATCACCCTGATAACAAAACCAGACAGAGATACTACAAAAAAAGAAAATTACAGACCAATATCACTGATGAATATAGATGCAAAAATCCTTAACAAAATACTAACAAACAGAATCCAACAACACATTAAAAGGATCATACACCATGATCAAGTGGGATTTATCCCAGGGATGCAAGGATTCTTCAATAAACGCAAATCAATCAATGTGATACACCATATTAACAAACTGAAGAATAAAAACCATATGATCATCTCAATAGATGCAGAAAAAGCTTTTGACAAAATTCAACACCCATTTATGATAAAAACTCTCCAGAAAGGGGGCATAGAGAGAACCTACTTCAACATAATAAAGGCCATATAAGACAAACCGACAGCAAACATCATTCTCAATGGTGAAAAACTGAAAGCATTTCCTCTAAGATCAGGGACAAGACAAGGATGTCTACTCTTGCCACTATTATTCAAAATAGTTTTGGAGGTCCTAGTCACAGCAATCAGAGAAGAAAAAGAAATAAAAGGAATACAAACAGGAAAAGAAGAAGTAAAATTGTCACTCTTTGCAGATGACATGATACTATACATAGACAATCCTAAAGATGTCACCAGAAAACTACTAGATCTAATCAATGAATTTGGTAAAGTTGTAGGATACAAAATTAATTAACAGAAATGTCTTGCATTCCTATACACTAACAATGAAAGATCAGAAAGAAAAATTAAGGAAACAATCCCATTTTCCATTGCAACAAAGAGAATAAAATATCTAGGAATAAACCTACCTAAGGAGGTAAAAGACCTGTACTCAGGAAACTATAAGACACTGATGAAAGAAATCAAAGATGACACAAACAGATGGAGAGATATACCTTGTTCTTGGATTGGAAGAATCAGTATTGTGAAAATAACTATACTATCCAAAGCAATCTACACATTCAATGCAATCCCTATCAAATTACCAATGACATTTTTCACAGAACTAGAACAAAAAAAATCTTAAAATTTGGATGGAGATCCAAAAGACCACGAATAGCCAAAGCAATCTTGAGGGAAAAAACCGAGCTGGAGGAATCAGACTCCCTGACTTCAGACTATACTACAAAGCTACAGTAATCAAGACAATATGGTACTGGCACAAAAACAGAAATATAGATCAATGCAACAGGATAGAAAGCCCAGAGATAAACCCACGCACCTATGGTCAACTAATCTATGACAAAGGAGGCAAGGATATACAGTGGAGAAAAGACAGTCTCTTCAATAAGTGGTGTTGGGAAAACTGGACAGCTACATGTAAAAGAATGAAATTAGAACACTCCCTAACACCATACACAAAAATAAACTCAAAATAGATTAAAGACCTAAATGTAAGACCGGACACTATAAAACTCTTAGAGGAAAACATAGGAAGAACACTCTTTGACATAAATCACAGCAAGATCTTTTTTGAGCCACCTCCCAGAGTAATGGAAATAAAAACAAAAATAAATAAATGGGACCTAATGAAACTTAAAAGCTTTTGCACAGCAAAGGAAATTATAAACAAGAGGAAAAGACAACCCATAGAATGGGAGAAAATATTTGTAAACAAATCAACAGACAAATGATTAGTCTCCAAAATATATAAATAGCTCATGCAGCTCAATATTAAAAAAACAAACAACCCAATCAAAAAATGAGTGGGGGCTTCCCTGGTGGCGCAGTGGTTGAGAGTCTGCCTGCCAATGTAGGGGACACGGGTTCGAGCCCTGGTCTGGGAAGATCCCACATGCCACAGAGCAACTGGGCCCGTGAGCCACAACTACTGAGCCTGCGCATCTGGAGCCTGTGCTCCACAACAAGAGAGGCCGCGATAGTGAGAGGCCCGCGCACCGTGATGAAGAGTGGCCCCTGCTTGCCACAACTAGAGAAAGCCCTCGCACAGAGGCGAAGACCCAACACAGCCAAAAATAAATAAATAAATAATAAAGAAGTAGTAAAAAAAATAAACTTTAAAAAAAAAAAAAATGAGTGGAAGACCTAAATAGACATTTCTCCAAAGAAGACATACAGATGGCCAAGAGGCACATGAAAACCTGCTCAACATCACTAATTATTAGAGAAATGCAAATCAAAACTACAATGAGGTATCACCTCACACTGGTTAGAATGAGCATCATCAGAAAACCTACAAACAACAAATGCTGGAGAGGGTGTGGAGAAAAGGGAACCCTCTTGCACTGTTGGTGGGAATGTAAATTGATGCACCCACTATGGAGAACAGTATGGAGGTGCCTTAAAAAACTAAAAATAGAATTACCATATGACCCAGCAATCCCACTACTGGACATATACCCAGAGAAAACTATAATTCAAAAAGACACATGCACCCCAATGTTCACTGCAGCACTATTTACAATAGCCAGGTCATGGAAGCAACCTAAATGCCCATCAACAGACGAATGGATAAAGAAGATGTGATATACAATGGAATATTACTCAGCCATAAAAAGGAATGAAATTGGGTCATTTGTAGAGATGTGGATGAATCTAGAGACTGTCATGCAGAGTGAAGTAAGTCAGAAAGAGAAAAACAAATATTGTATGTTAACGCATATATGTGGAACCTAGAAAAATGGTACAGATGAACTGGTTTGCAGGGCAGAAGTAGAGACACAGATGTAGAGCACAAATGTATGGACACCAAGGGCAGAAGCGGTGGGGGTGGGGTAGTGGTGGGATGAATTGGGAGATTGGGACTGACATATATATACACAAATATGTATAAAATAGATAACTAACAAGAACCTGCTGTATAAAAAATAAATTAAATTAAATTCAAAAAAAAAGATAAGTGCTCAATCAATGAAAGCCATCACTAGCCAAGAACATATTGTGCAAAGTAGGTGCTTGATATGTGTTCTTGATTGCAATTGAATTCAGCTAATGGGAACTCAAAAGAAGCTTCTTGGGAAAACTATATTTTATATTTTTCATTTAGTGAATTTATTTAACATAATCTCTAATTTTTTCACATAAGTCTTAGGTTAGCTAAACTCCCCTCAAGGTGGTTCTTTATCATGCTATCATATTAGAGAATGGTTATTGGTTTTGTGTGTTTTCCAGCATGTTCAAGTTTTGGAGGGAAATCATACCCTTCTTCCAAGGCACTGAAGCATTCAACCCAGGGAATCAATGAGACAACAGATGTTAGAGACAGATGCCCAACTATCCACTCGATAGTCAGGCTTAATGAACTAACACAGGAAGAACAATTAGAGACTTCATTAATTATACTCTAGGTTCAATTCCATTGTTAATTCTAATCCTTTATTTGAGCTAATGACTTCAGGTTTTCTTATAATTTGTGCCTATCAGTGAATCATAACGTCTTTAAATTTCCATGACTGTGTAAAATTCACACTGTATATATATAACTTTCTATTTCCAAAAAAGACCTAAAGTATTTCTAAAGATACATGAAATTCTTCAAGATAACATGATTTCTTTAAAAAAAAGTATGACTATAACATGCAACAAGGAATAAAGTTAATACAAAAATATATATTACAAAGTCTTACACATTTGTCACAAGTTCTATTTTATAAACAGGAATAGCTCAGACAGGTCAGCCAAGATTTTCATCCGTTAACACAAAATCAAGGCACAGACTTTCCTTTAGGCAAACATCCACCATAGTAAATCCACTCTAATTCAGTAGTTTGCTAATTGTTTGTCTTTGTTATTCTTGCAGAATAATAATATATTACAGGCTGTCCTGTATTCCTTAATAGTTTATTACAGAAACCAAAATAAAAATTCCTTCAGTTAATAAAACATAATGAAAATGCATTTTTGGTCACTTGATGTACTCTGGCCATCTTTTGAGAGGAGGGTAATGTGATTCTGGGCTTCTAACCTTTAAGGTGCTCAGTCTTGCTCTTGAACTAATGCATATGTGCTCATTTGCATACTCTCTTTCCCTCCCTCTTGAGCAGACCACACTGACACCAGGAGCCTCCTTACCAGGCACCGAAACTGTTTCAAGATGTTTCAAGCTGAGAAATGGCCACCTGCATGCATTCTGGTCAAGATTTTAAGTTATCCTACCACTCAAGTCTTCCTGAGGAAAGTTCAAAAGGTGTTCATCTGAATCATTCATGCTTTTGTTATCCTTGACCTAAAGCAATCTGGTGGATTTTTCTTTTGGGGGCGTGGGGTAGAGAGGACAAACTTTTTATTAGAAAACGTAAAAAAAAAAACATTATATGCTCCAATATGTCAATAATTGTATGGATTTGTTTTTTATTGTATCATAAAACTATTTTTTATTACTTTAAAGTTCTAATATGAGGTATAATAAAATAAATAAGATCTATAAAATATCTACTGTCATTTTGATCAAAAAAGAGAACCAGGTATAAAAATATGACTTTAATCAACTACAATAAAAAATTTTAATAAATAAATAAAAATTAAGAACCCACAAGATATTAAAAAAAGATCAATTAATATTTCTTTTCTCCTTTTTAAAAAAATATGACTTCACACAAGTGCGTAATTTTATCTTATGCATATATACAATTTCGTTTGCTCACACAAGCTAAAGTAGTAAATAATACAGCTTGATTTACTGACTTGGTTTAAAATGCCTAAGCTAGAAAAC
This sequence comes from Balaenoptera borealis, assembly GCF_965194805.1. NCBI lineage: Eukaryota > Metazoa > Chordata > Mammalia > Artiodactyla > Balaenopteridae > Balaenoptera > Balaenoptera borealis. Next base: position 106,187,004 of record NC_138874.1, read on the forward strand.
AATTACAGTAGCAGAATTTTATTTCCATTTATTAGTATGGAAACCTTTTTTGTGATTTCAAGACCAGAAAATGCGTGACACATGAGAAGATGCACCTTCTTCTGTTCAGTGAGAAGTGTGCGAATCAACATCAACACAGAACTGCTGAAGAAAGAAAACCTATATAGCGTGGGTTATTTCACCTTCGCAAGCTGGGAGCCATTAAGTAATGGCTCCCTCCATTCCCCCCACCCGCTTCGGTGAAACACATCCTGAACATTGGGCCCACCTTTTCCAGAAGAATGTGCCCCACTGCCCCTTGGAAACTCCATTTCGTTTACTTGGTTCAGTTAGTTAATGACGGTCCATTTTGGCTCAAACATCCAATTCCCTTTCATCAATCATGTCTTTCTGGACTGTCAGTTTCACAGCAGTGATTACCAAGCCTTTCCAGGCGACATCCACAGACGTTCTCGAAGAGAAACCCAGATCCACTTCTCTGTTTAGGATGTCCTAGGGACCCGTTTCCTCCACTTCCTTCCAAATGAAAATGAGTTTTGTGAAAAGGGGAAACCCCACCAGAAAATGGATGCTGGCAACTCAAGTGTTAATCTAGAAATCTTATTATTTGGTGCTGGAAAAGGGCATTGTAACAAGATGGGTTTTTTATACAATGCAAACATGGGGAATGCAAAACACTGGCAACCATGAAAATAAGATTTAATTTGGAATCACAACACACAGGATTTTTTCTACTTTAAATTCTTCTTATTCAATCATATCTGTTATAAATATTCAATAGAAACAGTTTTCCAGGATTGAAATAGTCTTTAAGGAAGCAAGCCATGTGTGGTTTTTCAGTCAAGCATTTTCATGCTTCACTAACTGTCAGGCTGTTCGTGTTCCTTTCCCAAAAAATATTCTTTATGACTCTGCTTAGGTCTCTGAAAAGCAACTTATTCTCTGGAGACTTGAGGAATCATCTACACATCACAATTCTATAGACATCAATGCATGCAGCATGTGGATGTGCTTTAACACAGAGGCAGACCTTCCATTTGGACATGGCCACCTGTCCACGTGTCACTGCAATTAATTCAGCCCATTGTGAGCGCCTGCCTGGAAGCTGGAAAGGCCAATTTCAGCTCTAACTCTGCCACTTGTTGTGTAACTTACTGTTTAACTTTGGGCGAGTTACTTTCCCACAAAGGACCTAAGGTGTCTGATCTTCAAAATACGGAAGATGGGCTCCATGAGGGATCATCAGAATACGACAGGTGGGCTAAAATCTGTCTGCTGCCTGCTTTTGTAAATAAAGTTTTATTGAAACACAGCCATGCCTGTGAGTTTACTATTATCTGCAGCCACGGGGGCAGAGTTGAGTAGTTGTGACAGAGCCCATCTGGCCCCCAAAGCTTAAAATAGTTATTATCTACCCATTATTAACAGAGCAAGTTGGCCAGCCCTGGACTAGTTGATTTTGGGGGTCCTTTCCAATTCTAGAATTCCTTATATATTCTATAAAACACCTAATATTTATATATTAATCCTTTCAATCCCCAAATCTTTATGGAGCTTCTCCTGTGAATTATGCCTTGTGCTGCTTCAAAAGATACATATTATACATTAAGCAAACTTTATAATAGTTTCTTTTTCTTGTAGGATTTAAATTATGTTAACAGCTCTTGGAAATATCCAAGGCAATATTTTGGGGCAAATGTCTTATGATTTGATTATCATTGTTAAATAGAACATATCTTTTTTTCTACTATAAATATTTAAGAAGTTTTAAAAAAAGTGCAGCACAGGAGACATCGCATTAAGACATCATTTTAACAGATTGTTTAGCTTTGGTAATATAATTTGACATCTAAACATAAGCTGAGAAGGATCTCCCTCAAAACCTTTGATAATATGATTCATTGTCAAATGTTTGTTTTCGCTATCTGGCACTCATTAATTAATTCTTTTTAATATAGCTTGGATTTACTGATTTTGAAAAAGAGAATTATTCTTATTGATGTTGCTAAAATATCCAGGTGGCTTGAATTTCACCAACTAGATAGTTTAATCTAGCACATTTGTGTAGCCCTAATCAAATCTTTACTAACAGATGTGAGAAGCCCAGTACCGGAGCTAATGTTTGTGTCTCTATGATAATTAAATTAGCTCAATAAGGAAAGTAAATGAAAAATAATGACCAAAATTTTCCCCTAAGCTTGTGTTATAGTCTTGAAAACATTTTTTTCCTACCAAGTTTTTCAGTAATGAAACACAAATTGAGAACTTTTAATTTAAAGACATATATTTTTCAAGAACTAGTCATGCAGTAAATTGTTTATAATCAAGTAATCATGTAACACTTTTTTTCACCAGAAAATAAAGCCTACAACTAAGCCAAAATTCAAATTTGAGGTTTCCTGACAAATTCATTATAAAGAATGGAATAATCCTTTCTTTTGGCCAATAGCATAGAAAACTTTCTTTTTTAAGTATTATCTGTTCACAGTATTTTCTAATGAATAGGAAATACCTTTCTTAGGTTGAATGATTATTTCCAGGTATAATTAGTTCCTGCTTACGACAGTGCTGTACCAATGTCATGGCTCAATGAACTGGCTTTATCATTCATTAATCATAGCTTTCATTGAGCTCCAGGTGACAGTGCCAACTACAGGCCAAATAACTTCTCATTTAAAGGCAATTTGTAGAAATAGGAAAGTTTAGAAGTCTCACATTCACCAAAGGATTGAAGAGTGTTTAAAAAGCCAAGATCAGGCATTTTATGGATGGTGAGTTCATGGAAGAAGGGTGGCTGATGGGTGAGGGCAGATGGCTTTCTGGGGAGGCCGTGTTGCAGCTGCAGGTCAGAGCACGCTGGATGGTATTCCGTGTGGACATGAGACAATACTGCCTCTGTTTCTGTCCCGCTGTACTCTGACCTTGCTGCAGGCGAAGTGGTGTTACAGCTGCACTTGCGGGATGGTCAGTGGTGGTGGAAATGGGGCCAGTGTGGTCCCCTCTCACCCAGCCCGCATGCCTGCAGGTGTGGCAAGCTCTATTTGTATATTTTACTGTATTTGTTTATTTGCCTGGCTAATCAGCTCGGGGTCACATTCCCAAGCTGGAGGTGTTCCTTCTTTGTCTCTTCCTAAGGGAAAGAAAGAGAGAAAGAGAGAAAGAAGGAAAGGAAGAAGGAAAAGAAAGAAAGAAAGAAAGAAGAGAGGAAGGAAGGAAGAAAAGAAAGAAAGAAAGAAAGAAAGAAAGAAAGAAAGAAAGAAAGAAAGAAAGAGAAAGAAAGAAAGAAAGAAAGAAAGAAAGAAAGAAAGAAAGAAAGAAAGAAAGAAAGAAAGAAAGAAAGAAAGAAAAAGAAAGAAAGGAAGGAAGGAAGAGAAAGAAAGGAAGGAAGGAAGGAAGGAAGAAAGAACGAGGAAAATAAGAAAGGTGCTTTCTAATTTTCTTTAGCTTCTGTGATAGGTTGTCTTACTTTAAGACCTCTTAGGCAAGGAATAGAAATATGACTTGACAATCAGTTAGAAAGTTTGTAGGTGTATCATTTAACGCACTGTAGGCAAAGTATCCATTGCAGTATACAAATAAAATAGCCCCTGTCCCAGTTCTGTGCTCTTAGTTTAATATATTCTCTTAATTTGGAAAGCTCCAAGACAAGGGTGCAATTAGTTTTTCTTTCATGAGGAGGGCTAGGATCCCTTTAGCTTGCTTACAAAAGCCGTGGAAAATCAATGTGTTAATTGCTTTCCATTGAATTGGAAATAATTTTTTTCCTGTTTCACGCAAAACAAAGTGCATTTGCCTGTTAGTTCATTCAAATGATGAAATTAACCATGTCTATCAGCGATGGGGCCCCTAACAGGCCAGTCCCAGTCCTAATGCTTTATTTACCTCATGTAATTCACGAAGGAAGAGCTTGCGTGTCCCATTGACCAGAGGAAATCGAAACTCCAAGAATAAGCTGCCCAAGTGAACACAGCCTCAGTGGGGAAGCTGCCTTTAAGATACAAGCTATTTCTCCAAAGCACTTACTTGCAGATGTGTGGTTAACTTTGCACCCCTGCAAAGGGGAACCCATCCCTGCAAATCACAAACACTCAGGTAAGTTCACAATTTTTTTTCAATTAATTCATTTATTCAACAATTATTTACTGATTTCTTTTTATATGCCAGGCATATTTTTAGGTTTGGGGGAACAGAAGTGAATAAAATGTCAAAGATCACTATCCTCATGGTGTGGTGCTTATAGCCATAAAGTAAGCCCAAAAATATAAAGTGTATAAGATGATGATAAATTCTTCTTCTTCTTTCAGCGGGGAATATTTTTTTTTTTTACGTCTTTATTGGAGTATAATTGCTTTACAATGTTGTGTTAGTTTCTGCTGTATAACAAAGTGAATCAGCTATATGTATACATATATCCCCAATCCCCTCTGTCTTGAGCCTCCCTTCCACCCTCCCTATCCCACTTCTCTAGGTGGTCACAAAGCACCAAGCTGATCTCCCTGTGCTATGCAGCTCTTTCCCACTAGCTATCTATTTTACATTTGGTAGTGTATATATGTCAATGCTACTCTCTCACTTCGTCCCAGGTTCCCCTTCCCCTGCGTGTCCTCAAGTCCATTCTCTATGTCTACGTCTTTATTCCTATCCTGCCACTAGGTTCATGAGAACCTTTTTTTTTTTAGATTCCATATATATGTGTTAGCATACGGTATTTGTTTTTCTCTTTCTGATGTACTTCACTCTTTATGACAGACTCTAGGTCCATCCACCTCACTACAAATAACTCAATTTCATTTCTTTTTATGGCTGAGTAATATTCCATTGTATATATGTGCCACATCTTCTTTATCCATTCATCTGTCGATGGACACTTAGGTTGCTTCCATGTCCCAGCTATTATTGTAAATAGTGCTGCAATGAACATTGTGGTACATGACTCTTTTTGAATTATGGTTTTCTCAGGGTATATGCCCAATAGTGGGATTGCTGGGTCATATGGTAGTTCTATTTTTGGTTTTTTAAGGAACCTCCATACTGTTCTCCATAGTTCACAATTTTCACATGAAACATGCTTTTGAGACAAGAGTGTGTGACTTGCATTGACTCACTAGAAGGCACTCTAATGGGCCTGGTCTACAAATTTAAATATGAGTATTCCTTCAATAGGAACAATTTATTATAATTAATATATCTAGAATAGATAAATTAATTCTTTTTATGGGAACAGGAGCCTCTGGTTTATAGAATTGCCAATAAATCAGGTAGAGCAAGATGACATGAAATACTGAAAATATTGAAACAAAATTAGTGAGACAATTGGAGAAATTTGAATTAGTATAGGTCTGTAGACTATATATAGGTCTGTAGATTAGACAATAGTCCTGTGTCAATGCTAAGTTCCTGATTTTGATTATTTTACTGTGGCCATGTAAGAGAATGTCCCTATACTGGGAAAATAAACACTGAAGTATTCAGGAATAAAGCAACATCAGGTCTACAATTTATTCTCAGATGGTTCAGAAAATATATATATATCTCTATCTCGCTATTGAGCGTGATAAAGTAACTGTGGTGAAATGTGAACATAGGCAATCTTGATGAAGGATATACGGGAACTCTTTGTCCTATTATTGTGACTTTTTCATATATAAAATTATTTCAATATTTAAAATGTAATTTTAAAAACTTTAAAATAAATGACCCTCTAGACTAGACATCCAGTTCTGGAGTGAAAGGCTGGAATGTTCTGAGACTAACCACCGCAGGAAACATTTCTCTCCACATGTTTGTAACTTAGTTTCTGAAAGCCAAAATGACCATAGTATCCTGATAGCTAAAATAGAATTCATTTTCCAGCAATTTATTTGAATGGCCACTGGAAAATATCTGTTTTACCAAACAATGAGTACCAACATAAAAAAGCAAACTATTTTCAGATTAAATATTCAAGTGTAAAAATATGTATGAACAATTAAATTATTGCCTTCCTTATAGACCAATGTTTCTGTATGCTGAATTTTCAATGATCAATATCAAAATATTCCAATAAATGTAGAAGGTGCGCAAACACCGTGGCAATTTGTAGAAATAGGAAAGTTTAGAAGTCTCACTTCTAAACTTAAGATTAAGAAGCACCTTTGGGAATGTATATCTAAACCCAAGGGGAGGTAACATAAACATGGAAAGTAACTTCAGAACTAAACTAGGAATATTAAAGCATCATAAAATTTAAGAGCAGGTGAGAATATGAGTCTGGAAGAAGTAATATTCAACCTATATTTCAATTCTTAATGTATGGAGTGTGTAATGCTTTTGAAGGTTGCCCTCTGTGTTCTATATAAGATTTTCACTAACACTAATAAATTAAAAAAACAAATGAATGGAGAAGATTTAAATGTCAAAATGCTACAGGTAGCATTGGCAACCTCCACAGTCCCCCCTGGCTTAGCTGCAACATTAAGCACTTGACATTTAGGAACTAGGAAAAGCCCTGGACTTAGTCATTGGACCCGAAGCCCCTCCCAGTCCTGGATCTGTGACATACGCAGAGTCACCAAACTGCTGCCATTCTCTGGTCCTCAGTTTCCCCATCCATAAAGCGAGGAGGTTGGCATACATGACATTTATGATAACTTGTGGCTAGCACACTATGACCTGCAACACCTTGTTAGACGAAAGATGTGAGTTCCCAGGGAGGCATTCAGATTATGCCGGAAGAGAATTTTGTTGCATTTCATATTGCTTGAAATCATTGACCTACAAACTAGAACTCAGAAATCTTCGGGTTACATAAATCGTGTTGTTTGAATGAGAATTTTCTTTGGAATAAGAGAAAATGACAAGCAAGCAAATGTACTTTCTTCTTAGGTTGAATGTTGGAATTAAATAAAAGTAACTCATTTTTTAAATTTTTACCTGCATTAAAAAAACATTTCTTGGGCTTCCCTGGTGGCGCAGTGGTTGAGAGTCTGCCTGCGAATGCAGGGGACACGGGTTCGAGCCCTGGTCTGGGAGGATCCCACATGCCGCGGAGTGACTGGGCCCGTGAGCCACAGCTACTGAGCCTGCGCATCTGGAGCCTGTGCTCCGCAACGAGAGAGGCCGCGATACTGAGAGGCCCGCGCACCGCGATGAAGAGTGGCCCCCGCTTGCCGCAACTAGAGAAAGCCCTAGCACAGAAACGAAGACCCAACATAGCAACCAATCAATTAAATAAATAAATCTTTAAAAAAAAAAAAAAAAAAAAAAAACATTTCTTGTGCTGGAAACATTATTAGGGAGTTTGGGAGCTCCGTCTCTTTTCCCTACCTCCCAAGAAGAATTTAACTAAATCTTGAAAAGTCACCCAAATGCCAGTCTTTCTCCTGCCACCTTCAATATTTTTCCACCTGTGCTCTTATTTATTTAACATTTTTCTTCTAATTGATTCATTTTTTTAAACCTCAAAGGCTTATAACAGCCTCATGCATACCAGTGGTGTGCATATCATCCTTCAGGATAATAATGCCCTAAAGGTTAGTAATGATAATTAATATGTATAGTTTGCCAAATGTTGCCCCCATATATTAGCTCATTTAATCCGTACGACAAGCCCCAATTTTACAGGTGAGAAAATGGAGGCTTAAAGAGGTTAAATGAGGGCTTCCCTGGCGGCGCAATGGTTGAGAGTCTGCCTGCCAATGCAGGGGACACGGGTTCGAGCCCTGGTCTGGGAAGATCCCACATGCCGCGGAGCAACTGGGCCCGTGAGCCACAATTACTGAGCCTGCGCATCTGGAGCCTATGCTCCGCAACAAGAGAGGCCGCGACAGTGAGAGGCCCGCGCACCGCGATGAAGAGTGGCCCCCGCTCGCCACAACTGGAGAAAGCCCTCGCACAGAAACGAAGACCCAACACAGCCAAAAATAAATAAATAAATAAATAATTAAAAAAAAAAAAAGAGGTTAAACGATTAGCTGTAATTATACAATTAGTGATTAACTAAAATTCAAGTTCAAATCTTCTTATTCCACATCCCATGTTCTCCTTGCTACACCAACAACGTTACAGATGCTAAGGCTCATGTTACATTTTCCTTCCTAAAAGCATTTTCCATTTCAGCTGTGTTCTCTTTTCCTAGGGTCGGGAAGTAGGGAATGTGCTCATTTAAAAGAAAAAATCCAGGTTATAGATTATTTGTTTATCATTTACATACTTTACACTATACTTTCTACTCTATGCTAAGTACTATATATCATATAATATATATTACATATCTAATTTTTCTAAAGACAGAAAGTTCTGACATCTTGGTTTGATTTTTGTTTCTAAACTCATGAGCCGAAAGACCTGATCTTGAGCTTCTATAAACTGGGCTTGTTTCCTTGTGAATGCAAGCAAAATTGAATTCCTCTCCTCTTACTTAAAGAAATCAGATAAGTTGCTGATTGGAGTGAGATATTCTGATTTTCATTTATTTATTTTTAGCGTTAATCGACTTGGTTGGTGAGTGTGTCTTGGTTGAAAAGGAGTTAAAAATACAGTCAAAGAGATTTCCTTTCCTCTTTTCTTCCTGTGGATCATGACCTTTGGTTTTTTCAACTTCCTCAATTTAGATTCAGTAAATTGTCATAGAGTGCCACAACACCTGCTTTGGTACTTGAGAAATTGACTTTTCCTGCAAATTACCCTGATCAGTGACCTTGTCTTGGCTACCAAAGGGTTTGGAGAAGGAGGGAGGCTGTCCATGTGGCCATGCCCCAGCCCACGGTTGGTATTTAGCTCTTTGAAGTTCACAGTTATCTATTTAACGTACAGACATATTCTGAAAAAAATGCCACATTATAATCATCAACTAGAAAACCCAACTGTCACCTCTTAGGGAAATAACACTCGATCTTACAAGGGATGGACCGCAGTATAATATAAGAGCTTCCAATTATAATTTTCTTAAAGCGGGGACACTTGGTAGATCTGGCTCTTTGTTGTGAGTGATGATCTCAGTCAGGTCTCCGTGTGAATAATCACGCAAGAGTGAAATGACAGAGGATAGAAAATGTGCGGCCAGCTCTCGGAAATTGTGTCTTTCAAAGTGCTTCTTTAGGAAGAAAATTTAAGATTGGTGTCTCCTGCCACACAAACGTTGGACAAGATCAAAGGTCACCCCTGGAAGCTCAGGAGGTAAAATTATATTTTTATCCTTTAGCTTTGATTTTTGGCGGCTTACTGCATTTTTTAAAAAAAAAAATTAATTGCTCTGTCCAGCCAACAGGTGTTAGCCCTCAAGTGTGGGCCCAACGGCCGGCGGCTGGGCAGGCAGCTTAAAGGCCCATAACTCACTGCAATCTTGAGCTTCCTCAAATTGGTCCAGGAGAAAGTTCTAAAAGTACTTCAAGGCCAGATGACATGGGAACCTGTGTCCCTGTCAAATATCAAAGAAAAACAGACTGTAAAATGTAAACTTATAAAGCGTGCACTTAATTCTGACAAGCTTTTAGTATCAAGTTGCAGATTTTAAGCAATAAGGCGGCTTAGGCTGAAATCAGCCATAGGAAGCGGAACCTGAAAGCTCATTTCGAATTATATGGGGAGCCCCTGACTCATTTTTTCCACATCTGTTCAGTTTAGTTTAGACAAGGAGTTTGATGCATCATTTCAGGAATCAAATTCACTTTTTACCTGTGATTTTTATAAGTCCCAAGAGCCAAAAACAAAAAGTTTTTTCTTGTTTTTCATGAAGTTTCCTACAGGTCAACTTGTATTCGGCAATTGATTAAATATTGAAACATATTGAAAATATTATTTCAAACATTGTCATGCTGTAAATGAAAATTCAAGCTTTTTTTGGTGGGGCCATAGGTTTTTTCTTAAATAACTGAAAGTATAGGGCTTAATCAAATATTTGACCTCATCCTAAGTCGGCTTAGAATGTCTCTAGAAAGCCTCGTTTCACCAGGACCATCTGTGCCATTTACACGGAAGGACAAAGGTTATGAAAGCTATGATACAAAGAGCCTCCAACAATCCTGTTGGTGATGAACAGAGATGATGGAAGGGTTGTCACAGCTTTAGTCTTCTCTGGGTGGGCGGTGCATTGTGGGTATGTCAGCTCTTTGGGCTACGACAAAGTACTAATGAGGTTGGAACTGTGAGGCTGTCATGGAGTTACCTTTTGTCTGTTTGACCAATCACTGTTGTCCCATTTTTGATTGGTCATGGAGAACCAGGTGAGGGGAAAAGGAGGCGGGGGCCATGGGGGAGAATGGGGGGTATCATAACCTTTCTACTAAATAAATACTTTAGACCCACACATCCCACTGGTTATGGAGAAGGAAGGTTACCCTTGTGTATAAAATGGTAAACAACTGAAAAATAAAATTGATGGGACATCCATGCCACGTGTTTGCACTGGTGGCCCGTCAAGTTCACATCCAGAAGTCCTGGGAGTCAATGAAAGTCAACTACGGGAAGCGCCTAGTCCGGCTCATTCAAGTCCATATTGCTGGGGAGCAAACTATTTCGAAGGTTCCCCGGGCTTTAAAATAAATACTCTGACTGGAGGGTTAGCTGTCTTCCCCACTTCCTCTCTCTTCCCACCCGCACCGCTCCAAGAAGCGTTGGCTCGGTAACCAGGCTGCTGATATAGCAATATGCTTTCTCACATTGAAAGGAGGCGAAACTTCAGCATGTGAATTGTATTCTCCACAACATATGGTGGAGAAAACAGACAGTGGGAAGGGAAGTGATTTGTGACTGTTCATCCCAATGTGCGTTCTATTGTGTTGCCAAAAATGATAGACTTAAATGAATTGCTCTTTTTGGAATTTATACTCGTGCCTTCTTCTCATTTTTAAAAAATGAAAACGAAAATCCTCATGTCCATGTAGAAATTCCCATTTATTTATGTGGTTCCCTGGCCTGCTCCCTCCTCCCCCTGACTTCCTTACCCCAGCAGAGCCGAAGGCATTTTGGATATGGAAACTGCATGTCCCTCTGCGGTCAAGATGAACAAGAAAAGGAGATGAAGTAAAAGGGGAGGGGAAGCAATTAGTGTGGAATCCTAAACTCCAGATTCTTCTCAGAAATTTTTATGGCTTTTCTTAGGCAGCTGAGGAGAGACTGGCTTTGCTTAGAGAAACTATTAAGCCTGCTGCAAATTAATTTTCGTTGGTCTACGTCTTCTGTTTTAATTTTGTCAATGGCAGCTCCTATTGTTGAGAAAAAATTAGTACCTTAATGCTGTCTAAACATAAATCTCATCTTCAATCTATTAACATTCAGCTGTGATAAGAATAATTAGATGAAGTGTTTTTTAAGCATTATTTACAAATATACTCACAAAAGAATGATTCAAACAGGCATTTTCTTTAATGGATTTAAAGACAGGCGAATGAAATTAATCCAGAAAGTCTTGCCATTCTTAATTTTATGGTCTGTGGCCGGGGGGAGAGCAGCGTGCTGCAGCCCCGATACAGTACAGTACCCTGCGAGCACATCACAGTGCCCCATGGAGAGGGAAGAAGCACGTTAGGCCAAGATAAGATTTAGAATGCCTACAGATCACGGAGACAGGCTGGAAATGATCCAGGGGTCACAGTGGACCAGACAGAGTCACATATATAACCCTGTTTATAGATAAAGAAGTGAGGGGGTGGAGAGATGGAAGACACAGGGTTGTAAAACTAGGAGTTTGGAATAAAACATCTGAGGTAGGGTAAAACCCTAACGGTGGGCAGTTCTGGTTCTACCAAAGAGGAGAGATGAGGAACGGTTTGAGGTACATCAAAGCAGAGCCACAAAATTTACAACAGGGTTGAAAACCAACAGCTATGAGGAGGAAGAGCAGTGGGAATACAGAGATACATGGCATGGGGTGATTGAGGCTCCTGCAGAGACCAAGGAGTGCCCTCTATCGTGGCTCTCTGTGGGCATCAGAACTTGGGCAAGATGGCACCATAACCACTTGTGCCAGTTGGGTCAGGATCTTCACCCTGATGTCCAGGGTGGGCCCAGCCAACCTCTCCAATCAGCCCTACACACCTCCTCTCTTATTCTCTGCTCCAGCCAAACTAGACTTGCCCCTGTTCTCCCAGACCCTACACTTCCCTGACTGCTAGATAGGCCATGTGCCCACCCATCTCCAAACACCCAAGTCCTTCTAATGGCCATCCCTTCCACGGAGGCTTTCCTAAACTCCTCAGCCAGACTTTATCACTCCTTTGAAATCCTCTCCCACATCAGACTTTTGCGGCTTCCTTTACTTTTTGCCTTCTAGACTTTGCAAAGACAACATTTTCATGGCTGGCTTTCACTGAGAGCTTACCTTGTGCCAAATGCTTTACATGCATTATTTAATTATTCCCCCAGCAGCCATTAATCCCAGTTTACAGATGAAAAAATTGAGACACAGGAAGATTAAGTAATTTGCCCCAAATCACATTGGTGAAACCAGCCAGGAATCAAACCTGAGTGGTCAGACCTTAGAGCTCAAGCTCTTGATGATAGCAGCTTGACCGTGTAAGGAACTACAGCCATGAGCCTGCAGCCCACCTTCTAACACAGTGTGGAACAGTCTATGGCAGACTCTGGATGTCAACCTTACTCTTCATTTTATTTGGCAAGCCCTTTCCCCTGTCCCACTGCTGATGGTCCCTCTTGCTTACTGTAGTAGGCTGAAGTGTCCCCCCAAAACTCGTGTCCACCTGGAAACTGAGTATGTGACCTTATTTAGAAATAAGGTCACTGCAAATATCATTACTTAGATGAAGATGAGGTCATACTAGAACAGGGTGGGCCCTGAATCCAATGACTGGTGTCTTTATAAGAGGAAGAGAAGACACAGAAAGAAACGTAGGGAAAATGTCACGTGACAATGGAGGCCGAGATTACAGTGATACAGCTACAATCCAAAGAATGCCAAGGACTGCCAGAAGCCACCAGAAGCTAGGAAAAGGCAAGGAAGCATCCTTCCCCAGAGCCTTCAGAGGGAGTGCGCTCTGCCAACACCTTGATCTCTGACTTCCGGCCTCTATAACTCTGAGGGAATAAATTCCTGTGGTTTGAGGCATTTTGTTAAGGCAGCCCTGGCAAACTAATACATATAACTGTTATCTCATCAGATCATGGTTAAGTGCCTTAATTTTTTTTCAAAAAAATTGGATAAAAATGTATAAAAAATTAAATTAAATTTCTGCAAAAACATTAAAAGAAAACGGCTAAAGAGATCGTACACTCCACTTAGAAAGGTCTAAAATATGAATCACGTGAGCTTATGTGAAAATCACTCCAGGCGAGCCTGAGGTGGGACGTGGCAAATGGATGGATGGTGATTCTCCAGATTAGTCAAAACTAGGTGCCAGGGCTTCCCTGGTGGCGCAGTGGTTGAGAGTCTGCCTGCCAATGCAGGGGACACGGGTTCGAGCCCTGGTCTGGGAAGATCCCACATGCCGCGGAGCAACTAGGCCCGTGAGCCACGACTACTGAGCCTGCGCGTCTGGAGCCCGTGCTCCGCAACAAGAGAGGCCGCGACAGTGAGAGGCCCGCGCACCGCAATGAAGAGTGGACCCCGCTCGCTGGAACTGGAGAAAGCCCTCGCACAGAAACGAAGACCCAACACACCCAAAAATAAATTAATTAATTAATTAAAAGGAAAGGAGGGGGGAAATTGATAAAAAAAAAAAAAAAAAACAACTAGGTGCCATAAGAGGCCAGTGTGACTGCTGATGGGGAGAGGTGTGACATGCACTTTAAGAGCAAACAGATGGTCATTTCAAATAGCCCCAACCTGAAGGTTACAGGCATCGATGCCCCCAAATTCAGGCTGATTTGTCAATCAGTTGCTTCTCAGAAGGGCAGCTCTACCCCGTGCTCTCACGTGTATATCAGCCCAGGTCGGCAGTTATTTCGTGTTTGATTCTCAACCTGGGATGCTAATAGCTCTCCTCCCCTTTCTGGATCATGAGTTTTCTCTGGGCAGCTGGGCTTTTTTCACTTACCTCTTCAGCACTTAACATAATTCTTCCTACAGCGTGGTATCTCAGTAAATTTTGTTGAATCAAATTTCTGAGAGCAAGAAAGGAAGACATTCCTCTCTGTCCTGAGAAAAACTTTATGGATGTGAGGTGGAAAATATTTAGAATAATTATCATATTCTTCTAACACCCTACAGGCCCGTATAAGTCTGACCAAAGCTTTCAGTATGAATAATAGCACTTAACCTAGGGTCTTAAAAACTATTCCCCAACTACTTATATCAAACCAATCCACAGTTGATTGGAGGGTAAATCAGCTAACATAGAAATATTTGTATCATGAATTACTCTTTTCCAAGAAAGTTCACATGCACTATCTCCCCTGATCCTAATCAGAGCTCTGGAAAGTGCATGGAGCAGGTATCAGCCCACTTTAAAGAAGAAGCAACTGAGAACAAGAAAGGTAAATAAACTTGTGGTAGAGTTTGGGAATAGACTCTTCATGGGACTTCACTCTGGGAGAGACCTTAGAGAAACTTTCCACTTGGACCCCAGACCAGGGAAATGATGCTCAAACCCATTGTCTAATGGGCCCGGCAAGGACCAGGGCAGCCAGAGGTTTGAGCAGGTATCCCAGTGAACATCAGAAGGTGGAGTTATGGGGTGGATCCAGCATAGTCCTGCCTGGCCACCAACTGGACAAGTGGCAGGCCTGAAACCACTCTGGTCTTGACAGCCTCACCTCTAAAGTGAAAGGTTTGTAATATCTGGTCTCGAAGGGCATTCCTGCTTCTCAATGCTGAGACAAACCTAACCAACTTCCTTCTAGTCTTATGTAAACTTGGCAGTTGGGCTTCTTGTTTAGCCATTTGAATTATTTAATTTTTCCCCTTGAAGGATAAGCAGCTGATGTATCAAACACAATGGAATATTACTCAACAATAAAAAAAGAATGAAATAATGCCATTTGCAGCAACATGAATGAACCTAGAGATTATCATACTAAGGGAAGTAAGATACACAAAGAAAGACAAATATCGTATGATATCACCTATATGTGGAATCTACAAAAAAATGATACAAATGAATTTATTTTCAAAAAGAAATAGATCCACGGACATAGAAAACAAACTTATAGTTACCAAAGGGGAAAGGGGGAGGGGGAGGGATGAATTAGGAGTTTGGGATTAACATATACACACTACTATATGTAAAGTAGATAACCAACAAGGACCACAGGAAACTATACTCAATATTTTGTAAAAACTTATAAGGGAAAAGAATCTGGAAAAGAATGGATATATAAGTATTTTATGTACAATTGAATCACTTTGCTGTACACCTGAAACTAACACAACATTGTAAATCAACTATACTTCAATTAAAAAAGTGAAGCAAATTTTGTAATTTTGAGAAAACTTAGCATTCAAAATTGTGAGATATTTCTTTTTTTGTGAGTAAAAAAAATGCTAATTTCAGTTCCGCATCCCAAATTGGATGTAGGAGCGTAATTCGGTGTAGGGGCTCTGAAGATGCTCAGAGGATGCTGAATAATATCTTCGTGGTTATATTAGGGAACCCCCAGGGTTGACAAAGCTTGAACTTGGCTGAATTTAGATTTTTGGACATTTATTTGACCATATTAATTGTAAGCAGATCAAGAGGATGCAAATTAATTATTCCCTGGTGGAGTTTTGTTGTTTAACCAAAAAGGGAACATTTCTTTCTAAATAAATGACCTGTCATCACTGCATGCAGGTCTCTTCTCTGCAACCCATCTTCTACTCCACTGCTGGCTTCATCTTCCTGATGCGTTTCCTTCTGTGTGTCTCTCATTTCCCCACTGGCCTTTAAGAGTGCTCCTTCCTTGCCAAAGAAAGTCCAAGTCTCACCTGTCCTGTCTCTTGGGCCCCTTTTTCCACTATGTCCCTCCATAAACTATATCCTTGGCAGAGGTCCTGGAGGCATGTCCTTTCATTGCCCTTGAAGAACAGGTGGAGACTCACCCTCGCGCCTTTCCTCCCTTCTCCTCTTTGGCTGACCCCTCTTCCCCCTGCTACATCCCAGGTCTACTTCCTAGGGCCAGCCCAGTCCAAAAATACACAGAAGCAGGGTCACGTCTGTGCCATTCCCTTGCAGCTTCTCATCTTCCTGTCTCTATGTCTGGTCTCCTCAGCAGGGCTGGAAGCTCCCTGAGGACAGAGGCTGAGTCTTCTTGCTGCCAGCAATTGCCTCAGACAGAAGTAATGGGCAACAGATAAAATAAACAAAAGACCCAGACCCTGGCTTAATTGGGAAAATGGTTTCTCCATGTCGTCATGCCTTGGATGTGTCGGTGAGCCATTACTGAGTACCTAAATAAACTCAGCATTCCACTCAATTCCTTACTCTCAAACACTTCCTTTCTTATCATGATTTTATAAAAGATTCCTCATGTTTAAGGTATTGTTTTATTTCCCTCTCCTCTTCAATAGATTCTACATTTGAATCTCTTAAATCTGTACATAGAAACCAAACTAAACAGAGAAGTTCTCCAGGCTGTATCTCCGAGAGGAAGTCCTAGGACCACTTCCTCTGTGACGTCTGCTTCCTGCAGAAGGTATGGAGGCAGACGATGGAAACTCACACTCGAGGAATTTTTCTGTCATGGGAAAATCTTTGGTGCCCAAGAAAACATTGGCTTTGCCTGTAATTCAGGGTCAGAATAGACACCATCTCATGTCAGCATCACATGTTCCTCAGAATAGTTCCCATGCTTCAGCGCGCCGCCCATACAGCAGCAGGTAGGGGAAACTCAGCAGGGTTTGGCCTCCATTGCACGGAAGGAATCTGAAATTCAAAGAAGATGCCATTTCTCCAGCTTGGGTCCAGATGAGGATTCAGAATATAACTCAAGACTTTCAAAAGATGATTCATGAGTTGGAGAAGTTATGGTACAGAATTTTTGAAGGGGGTGGAGAAGTAGTAAATTCCCATCCTCTCATTGATTCCAAACAAGTCTTCTCATGGTTGGAACCTGGAAGCATTAGAGTAGGTAAAATGTTCTCTTTTTAGATGATAGGGAAGAAAGCCTTCAGGAAAGATTAGGTTTTTTTTGTTTTTTTTGTTTTTTTTTTGGAAAGATTAGTTTTATGATTTTCTATAAAAGAGAATTATTTATTTCAGAGTAGGGAAACAAATATGCCAATTGTTTAGTATAAATCTTTAATGGGTCCTATGTTTTGTTCTGATTTTTATGGTCCCATTTCCCCTTCTGTAAAACTGCGATGTTTATATATGCCTTACCTCCTTCACAGGATTCCCAGCAGGATCAAATAAGATAAAATATAAGAAAGTATTTAAGAAAGCATAAAGAATTCTAAATATAAGGGAACATTCTTTTTATTCTGTGAAGGTTTTGGATAGTCTTAATGACTGCAGGTTTCTTTAAAAGACCATGCTGAGTATTTATCTCTAAGTTTCACATCTAAGTTTGTTTAATATTTGCTGTATTTGTTTTCCTACTGTGCAAACTATAACTTCAAAATTATTATTTTTAAACAAAATGCTTTATATTCTTTAAAAATAAAGATAACAGAACTTCAGCTTCAGAAGATAAAGTCAGTGTACTTTTCTCTATCCCTCCTTCAAACTACAACTAAAAATCCTGGACATAATATATAAAACAAGCATAAGAAGACTCTGAAAGGCAGAGAGAAGAAGGCAGATGGGCTAGGGATCCCAGAACTTGAAAAACAACACAGCGATGATTTTTCTTGTTGCCTCAGACATCCCAGACTGGGTGCTGGCGAAGCAGGCAACCTGCAAATACCAACAGATGCAGACAGAAAAGCCTCAGCAAAAAGCCTGCTCTCTCTAGCCAAGGGACAAGGAAAGGGCAGCCTCGCAAGAAAGTAATAAACTTTTAGAAAACAACTACTCAGCTGTAACTAAATATCACAGAAAACACTGTGGCCCCAGCCCCACCCATGACAGTAAAGGCCAAGTGGGATTCTAGACATCACCCCTCACCAGGCTGTAAGGAGGTGTCCAAACCCCACCCCACCCTTGCTGGGGTGGTGTCAGAGATGGCCATGTAGCTGGGACTTTCATTCCTTACAGGGAGTAAGGAGCTCCCCACCCCAAACCCCCATGTCCCTGCAGGATCAGTGAAGGTCATGTGGTAACCCTAAACTTCAAGCCCCACCTGACAGTAATGAGATGTCCCCACTACCCCAATCCACTGGTGGTGTCATAAGTGGTGGGCTTGAAGAGTCAGGATAACCTTCTAACATTCAGAGGCCACTCCACTCTGGGGTGTCACTGGAGGCCTCGTGGGGAGCCAGAACTCCCACACCCTCCCAGCACTAACAAGAAGCATCCCCCGGGACTTCCCTGGTGGCGCAGTGGTTAAGAATCCACCTGCCAATGCAGGGGACACAGGTTCGAGCCCTGGTCCGGGAAGATCCCACATGCTGTGGAGCAACTAAGCCCGTGCGCCACAACTACTGAGCCTGAGTGCCACAACTACTGAAGCCCACGCACCTAGAGCCCATGCTCCACAACAAGAGAAGCCACTGCAATGAGAAGCCCGCGCACCGCAACAAAGAGTAGCCCCCGCTCACCGCAACTAGAGAAAGCCCACGCACAGCAACGAAGACCCAACGCGGCCCAAAATAAATAAATAAATAAATTTTTTTTTTTTTTTAAAAAGAAGCATCCCCCTACCTTTCAAATATGCGTCAACAGAGGCCAAGAAGAAACCTGGCCATAACGAGGTGCCACTCTCCCCTTCCCCTTCTCCTGCTGGAGCAGTGTCAGAAGAAGCCAACTGAAACAGAAGATTAAAATAAGATCTAGTGTCTTATAACATTATACTAAAAATATTCAGGGGCTTCCCTGGTGGCGCAGTGGTTAAGAATATGCCTGCCAATGCAGCGGACACGGGTTCGAGCCCTGGTCTGGGAAGATCCCACATGCCATGGAGCAACTAAGACCGTGAGCCACAACTACTGAGCCTGCGCGTCTGGGGCCTGTGCTCCGCAACGGGAGAGGCCGCGACAGTGAGTGGCCCGCGCACCGCGATGAAGAGTGGCCCCCACTTGCCGCAACTGGAGAAAGCCCTCGCACAGAAACGAAGGCCTAACACAGCCAAAAATAAATAAATAAATAAATTTATTAAAAAAAAAAAATTCAGATTTCAATCAAAATCATTCATCATACCAAGAACCAGAATGATATCAAACTGCATGAAAAAAGACAATTAATAGATGCCAACACTGAGATGACAGAGATATTAGAATTTCTAAGATATGAAAGCAACCATCATAAAAATGTTTTGATAAGAAATTATGAACAACTTGAAACAAATTCAAAAAACAGAGAATCACAGAAAAGCCACAGAAGATATAATGAAGAACCAAATGGTTCTTCTGAAAAGTATAATAACTTTAAAAATTCATTATATGGGCTCAACAACAGAATGAAGGGAACAGAGGGAAGAATCATTAAATTTGAAGACAGAACAATAATAGCTCCCTAATCTGCACAGTAGAGAAAAATTAAACTGAAAATAAGGGATCAGAGCCTCAGGGGCCTGTGGGACTTTAATAAAAGGTCTAATATTTATGCCATTGGACTCCCAGAAGGATAGGGGAAAAAAAGAGTGAGGCTGAAAAAGCACTGGAAGAAATAATGACTTAAAACATCCCAAATTTGGCAAAACACATACATTTTTAGATTTAAGAAACTGAGTGAATTCCAAACAGAATAAGCCCAAAGAAATCCACATCAAGACACATTATAGTCAAACTTGAAAAAAAAAAAATTGAAATCACTGAAAAACACACTGAGGAAATTCTAATGACAGTGAATTTCTTATCAGAAACCATGGAGGCCAGAGGAGGTGGCATAACATTGTTCAAGTGCTGAAAGAAAAGAACTGACAACCCAGAATCCTATATCCAAGAAAAATATCCTACAGGAATGAAGAGGAAATCAACACATTTTTCAAATGAAGAAAAACTAAGAGAATTTGTTGCCAGCAGACTTATCCTAAGAGAATGGCTAATAGAAGTTCTCTAAATAGAAATGAAATGATAAAAGAAGCAATCTTGGGACACCAGGAGGAAGGAAAGAATATAGCAAGCAAAAATATCGGTCAATACAATAGACTTTCCTTCTTCCCTTGAGTCTTTTAAATTATGGTTGATGGTTGAAGCAAAAATTATAACACTGTCTGACATGTTTCTAAATGTATTAAAGGAAATATTTAACACAATCTTATTATATGAAGAAGAATAAATTGACATAAAGGGAGATAACTTTTTTACATTTCACTCAAACTGGTAAGATGGTGACACTAGTAAACTGATAAATTATGTATATATAATGTGATACCTGGAGCAACCACTTATAAAGCTCTAGGAAGAGATACACTCGAATTTTGATTTTAGATAAATCAAAATCGAATTCTAAAAACGGTTTAAGTGAATCACAGGAAGTTGGGAAAAAGAAAACAAAAATTAAAAACAGAGTGAACAAGCAGAAAGAAAATGGCAGACTTAAGACCTAACATATCAACAATAATCTTAAATGTAAATGGTCTAAATACACCAATTGAAATACACAGATTAGAAGAGTGTATTAAAAAACATACCCAAGTATGTGCTGTCTAACAAGAAACTCATTTCACATGTAACAAGAAAAGCAATTTGGGAATAAAAGGATGGAAATCAAAAATACAATCAATAATCTAAGCTTCCACCTCAAGGACCTAGAAGAAGAGCAAAATAAACCTAAAGCAAGCAAAGGAAGCAAATTATAAAGACAAAAGCAGCAGTTAATGAAATTAAAACCAATATAAAAATAGAGAAAATCAATGAAACAAAGAGCTGGTTCTTTGAAAAAAAATAAAATTGACAAAATTCTAGCAAGACTGAAAAAGAGAGACACACACAAATGACCAATATCAGGAATGAAACGTGGAGTATTGCCAAAGACACTGAAAACATCAAAGGGACAATAAGGAAATACTTCAATCTACATACATACATTTAACAATTTAGATGAAATGGACCAATTACTCTCAAAAAATCAAACTACCACAACTCATCCAATACAAAATAGATAATTTGAATAGCCCTGTAACTATTAAGAAAATTAAGTTTATAATTTTAAAACTCCCCCAAAAGAAATCTCCAGACTCAGATGTTTTATTGGAGAATTTTAATGAAAGTTTCAGGATTAACATTAATTCTACACAATCTCTTTCAAACAATCGAAGAGGAGGGAATATTTTCCAATATGAAGTTAGTATGACCTTGATACCAAAACCAGGCAAAGACAGTACAAAAAAGAAAACTATGGACCATTATTCCTCATGAGTAGAGGTACAAAAGTCCTTAAACATTGGCAAGTAGAATTAAGCAACGTAAGAATTATATATCATGACCAAATGGAGCTTATTTTAGGAATGCAAGGCTGGTTCAGTATTTGAAAATCAATCAGTGTAATCCATCATAATGATAGGCTAAAGATAAAAATCATATGATTACATCAACATATGCAGAAAAAGCATTTGACAAAATTCAACATCCATTCATGATAAGAAAAGACAAACAAAAAACCTCTCAGAAAAATAGGAATAAAGGGCACTTTTTCAATTTGAGAAAGAGCATCTACCAAAAACCTACACCTGACATTACATCTGATGGCAAAAGACTAAGTGTTTTCCCCTGACATCAGGAACAAAGCACTCTCACTGCTCTTATTCAACATAGTGCCGGTCTTTCTAACCAGTGTAATGAGACAAGAAAAGAAAACAAAAGACATACAGATTGGAAAGAAATAAATAAAACTGCACCTACTTACAGATGACATGATTTTCTCCATAGAAAATTCCAAGAAATCTACCCAAAAAAACTCATAGAACTAATAAGCAAGTTTAGCGAGGTTACAGGATACAAGATAAATATGCAAAAATCAAGTATATTTCTAAATAATAGCCATGAATATAACATGAATATTTTAAATATAATACCACTTATTTACTTATTACCATTTGAAAAAATAACATACTTAAATATAAATCTAACAAAATGTGTACAGGACTTGTATGCTGAATTTATATAACACTGATAAAGGAAATCAAAGATCTAAAAAAATAGACATATTTATTCACGGATTGGAAGACCCACCGTAGCAAAGATACCAATTCTACCCAAATATATAAGCAGGTTTAATATAATTCATATCAAAATCTCTGCAAGATCTTTGTAGATATAGGCAAGATTATTCTAAAATTTGTATGGAAAGGCAAAGGGACTACAATGGCTAAAACAAGTTTTTAAAAATAAAAAATAAGTGAGAAGAATCAGTCTACCTGATTTCAAGATTTATTATATAGCTACAGTAATCAAGCCTGCATAGCACTGGCAGAGGAATAGACTCATAGATCAATGGAACAGAATAGGCAACCCAGGGATAGACGCACACAAATATGCCCAACTGATTTTTTTCCAAAGGTGCAAAAGCAGTTCAATGGACAAAAGATAGCCGTTTTAACAGATGGTGCTGGAGCAATTGGATATCCATAGGGGGGAAAATTAATCTTGACCTAAGTCTTGAACTTTATCCAAAAGTTAGCTCAAAACAGATCACTAACTTAAATGTAAAAGATAAAACTAAGAGTTTTAGGAAAAAAATAGAGAAAATCTTTAGAATCTAGGGATAGGCAAAGAATTCGTCCCAATGACTAGGGACACCAAAATCACACACCACAGAAGGAAAATTTGATAAACTCACTTCATAAAATTTTTAAACTTTTGCTCCAAAAAAGACCCTGTTAAGAGGATGAAGAGACAAGCTTCAGAGTAGGAGAAAATATTTGCAAACCATATACCCAACAAAGGACTGGAATCTAGAATATACAAAGTACTCTCAAAACTCAATGGTGGGAAACCAAACAATCCAATTAGAAAAGGGGCAAAAGACATGAACAGACATTTCATTGAAGAGACTATACAGATGGCAAATAAGTACATGAAAAGATGTTCGACATCATTAACCATTAGGGAAATGCAAACTGAAACCATGCCCTATCACTACACACCTATCAGAATGGCTAAAACTAAAATAGCAAAAAATGCAAATGCTGGAGATGGTGTAGAGAAACTGGATCACTCCTATATCGCTGATGAGAATGTAAAATGGTATAGCCCCCCTGAAAAACTGTCTGGCAGTTTCTTTTGTTTTTCTTTTTTTTTTTTTTTTTTGGACAAAATGTTTATTACAGCACCTTAATGACATCAATAACAAAACCTGGTTACTCTCAAATGTCTGCTTTAAGGAAATTAAATTCTTTATGGCACATCCATATAATGAAATACTAAGCAGCCAATAATAGGCCATATGTGCCAACAGTATTGTGTGAAAATAAGAGAATATAGAACTGTGTGTAGAGTTTGATCCATTTATGTCATATATATACATTTTTTTAACATCTTTATTGGAGTATAATTGCTTTACAATGGTATGTTAGTTTCTGCTTTATAACAAAGTGAATCAGCTATACATATACATATAACCCCGTATCTCCTCCCTCTTGCGTCTCCCTCCCACCCTCCCTATCCCACCCCTCTAGGTTGTCACAGAGCACCCAGCTGATCTCCCTGTGCTATGTGGCTGCTTCCCACTAGCTATCTATTTTACATTTGGTAGTATAAAGTCCATGCCACTCTCTCACTTTGTCCCAGCTTACCTTTTCCCCTCCCCATGTCCTCAAGTCCATTCTCTATGTCTGCATCTTTATTCCAGTCCTGCCCCTAGGTTCTTCAGAACCTTTTTTTTTTTTAGATTCTATATACATGTGTGAGCATACGGTATTTGTTTTTTTCTTTCTGACTTACTTCACTCTGTATTCTCTAGGTCCATCCACCTCACTACAAATAACTCAATTTCATTTCTTTATATGGCTGAGTAATATTCCATTGTATATATGTGCCACATCTTCTTTATCCATTCATCTGTTAATGGACACTTAGGTTGCTTCCATGTCTTGGCTATTGTAAATAGAGCTGTCTGGCAGTTTCTTAAAAAGCTAAACGTGCAATTATCATACCACCCAGCAACTGGACCCTGGAAATTTATCCTAGAGAAATGAAAATTCATGTTCACACAAAACCTGTAAGTGTATGTTTATAGTAGCTTTATTTGGAATAGCCACAAACTGGAAACAGCTCAAATGTTCCTCAATAGGTGAATGATTCAACTACAGTGCATCCATACCATGGAATATTACTCAGAAATAAAAAGGAATGAATTCTTGATATACACAACCATCTGAATGAATCTCTAGAGAATTACAGAGAGTGAAAAAAGCCAGTCCCAAAAGGTTACATACATACATCTTCCCATTTATGTTACATTCCTGAATGACAAAATTATAGAAATGGAGAACAGATTAGTGCTTGCCATGGCTTAAAGGGGGATTGGGTTGGGAAGGAAGTGGATGTGGCTATAAAAGGGCACCTTGAGGGATCCTTGTGGTGATAGAAGTGTCCTGCATCTTGACCTTATCAATGTCAATATCCCGTTTGTGATATTATACTATAGTTTACAAGATGTCGTCATTGGGAGAAACTAGGCGAAAGGTACAAGAAAATTGTGTCATATTTGGCAACTTGTTTGAATCTACAGTCATCTCAAAATTAAAAACTTTAATTTTTAAAAATCCAGAAAAGGGCTTACGAAGTTGTAAAAAAGTTGTAAAAAAAAATTTAGAGGGATACAGTGCTAAAAGACCAATGAAACCAGTAAAAATCAGTAAAAAAAAAAAAAGTAAAAAAAACCAATGAAATGCTAAAAGACCAATGAAACCGGTAAAAACCAGTAAAAAAAGAAAAAAAAAGTTGTAAAAAAAAATTTAGAGGAATACAATGCTAAAAGACCAATGAAACCAGTAAAAACCCAACACCTTAAAAAAATAAAGGTAAGCAAGAGAGAGGAAATCATAAAAACAGTGGAGATTGAAACATTAATAACAGCATCCCATTTCAAGGCTTCTTCAGCTGTCCACTACTCTCCTGGGAGTCATTATGTTTTAACCATCAGGGTTTGTAAATAACAGAATATTGTTACCCTTTCTGTTCTATCTACCCTCCACCTTGATGTCCTGCTGTGATGGCTATAGACATTTCTGAGTTATCTAATGTATAGTTACCGTTATAAGAACCTGAAAACTCATACAAGAGTGATAACATTAAATTTATAAGCAGTGTTTAAAAAGAAATAAAACAGTGTAAAATATATATAGTATTCCAAAACATTGAGAGTAATTCTGATGTATCTGATTACGATGAACTGAAATGGTGACATTTTTTGACACTCCTCCCCATCCAGAAGTGGGGTCTGTCTCCCCTTCCCTTGAATCTAGCTGGACTCTGACTGACCAATAAAGAAGGGATATTCTGGCAGTCTCCAGGCCCCCTCTTGCCATGGTCATTCTGAAGGAAGCCAGCTGCCATCTAAGACAAATTCCTTAAAGACCACCCTGCTGTGAGGAAGCCCAAGTTAGCTGCGTAGAAAGGCTCCTTGGAGAAAGAGAGATGCCTAACTAGCCCCAGCTCATCCAACTACTCCAACCCAGTGTCAGACATGTAAATGAAAAACGCATTTTGGAGCCTCCAGGCCAAAAGTTGTGATATGGAGAAGAGTCAAGAAACCCAGGCAAGAGCCATAACTAGGGTCCCTGGCGTGTAATGCCCAGTGAGCCATGCCAGTCATCTTCAGCCATTTGAGTCGATGTAAGCAGAGATGAGCCATTTCTACTGTGCCTTACCTGAATTTCTGACCTACACAATCATGAGCATACTAAAACAGCTGTTGTTTAAATAACCAATTTTGAAATGGTTTTTAAAGCAGCAATAGATAACTGGACCACTGATATATCCATGTAGCGAGCATTAACTGGCACTTTCTCATGGTGATTAATATGCTAAACTTTGGAGTCAAGCTGACAGGGGTTGGAGACTAGTCTCTGCCTTATACTAGTTGTATAATCTTGAGCAAGTTTAACTCCCCAAGGCTTAGTTCTTTCATCTGTAAAACAAGTGATAATTATACCAATGGCGTGGGATTTTGTAACTATTAAGTCAGGTAGTGCATATGATTGCTCGAGACAAAGCTATTGTTATAATATATATTATATAAAATATACATAGCTAATGTAACATATACAATAGGTGCTCAATAAGTACTTATTAAAAATAAACACTTTTATAGTTTATTAACAGAAATTGTTCCCAGTTCATCTCAGCCAGTGAATTTAGACTCAGCTCCTCATATTATCAGTAGTAGGTTTGGAGGCCCTTTTTTTCTTCCTTGAAGAAGGAAATTTTCTAAATACAATGTGGTACCCTGGATTGGATTCTGGAACAGAAAAAGGATATGAGTGGGAAAATTCATGAAATCAAGATAAATTCTGGAGTTTAGTTAATAGCAACGTACAAATGTTGGTTACTTTTGACAAATGTGCCATGACTATATAAGACGTTTAACAATGAGGGAAGCTGTGTGAAGGGTATATGGGATCTCTCTGTGTTATCTTTCAATTTTTCTAAAAATTTTAATTTATGTCAAAATAAAAAGTGTATTTTTTTAAAAGGCATTCTTTTCCAAACCCTTCTAGCTAGTTGTCCCTTCTGGATTCCGGCAGCAAATTGTACTTAAGTTTTGTTTCTCATCAAAGGTTTTGCTTCCGTTACTATAACATATCTAAATTTTCTGCTTTAGATAGTAAATGAAACACATATCTGCCTTCTTCCTGTTTGAAAATACATTTCTAATTTTAAACGATGCCTAAAAGAAGTTTCTTTTGGTTTTAAATCAGGAAAATATTCTGTCGTGGATTTTCCTTTTCAGGTTGTAGTGGTTTAATTTGTCGTCTTTCAGCTTGAAACAGTATTTCTTAACATCCAGGCAACATTTTCCATTTAAATATGCAGAAAGATTCCATGGTGTAAAGGTATCGAGAAGGTTGCATCCTGAGATCATCAAACTCATTCATTAACTCAACAAATACATGTCTGTTGTGTGGAAGAGCCAGTTCTGGGCCTGAGAATTCAAGGGCATAGTAAGACAGATATGGTCCCCGATCTAGAACATGCAACTTGTGGGGAGACCAACATCAGCCAGTCAACCACGGGAATAAATGTAAAACTGCAACTGTGGAAGTGTCTGCAAGGAGAGGTAGGTACATAGTGCTCTGCAAAGGGGCCTTCACCAAGCCCGGGGCATGGGAGGGGGAATCAGAGAAGGTTTCCCTCAGAAATGATCATTGTGGGCTTCCCTGGTGGCGCAGTGGTTGAGAATCTGCTTGCCAACGCAGGGGACACGGGTTCGAGCCCTGGTCTGGGAAGATCCCACATGCTGCGGAGCAACTAGGCCCATGAGCCACAATTACTGGGCCTGCGCGTCTGGAGCCTGTGCTCCGCAACGAGAGAGGCTGCCATAGCGAGAGGCCCGCGCACCGCGATGAAGAGTGGCCCCCGCTTGCCGCAACTAGAGAAAGCCCTCGCACAGAAACGAAGACCCAACACAGCCATAAATAAATAAAATAAATTTTTTTTTAAAAAATGGTAAGTTTTACATAAAAAAAAAAAAAAAAGAAATGATCATTGCACTGAGCTATGAAGAATCCATAGACACCCCAGATGATGAAACTAGCATGTACAAAGGCCCTGGAACAGGAGGGAACAGGAGAAGGCCAGGTGGCTGGAAAACAGAGAACAGGAAAGAGTAGGGTGTTAGGTGAGGTTGGCAGTGGGCCAGGGCCTTGGAGGTCTTGGGAAGGATTTCAGTTTTTTTCTAAGACTAAAAAGAAGTCATTGACATGCTTTAAGTTGAGAGGTGACATACTTAGATTTTCTTCTTTAGCTGATTGCTCTGGCTGCGATCTAGAGAATGCCCTGGGAGAGGGGAAAGTGGGAAAGGGCAGATCAGTTAAGAGGCCATTACAATAGATAAAAAAATATGGCAGTAGGGCAACAAAGGAGGTGTTTGCAAGAAGTAAAGAACTCTTTAAGAAGTTTGGTTACTGAGAGGATGAGAAAGAGAGAGGGTGGCCACTGGTAGGGGATTGGGAATCAAGAAAGGATTATTTTTATTCTGTGAGATCTGAGCAGATTTAAAAGCCTATAGGAAGGATTCATGTGAGGTAATGTTGAATATCTATAAGAGGAAATGGATAATGAATTGATAGTCTAGGTATCCTGACAGTCACCCAAGTGACTCTCCCCTTCCGGAAATGTGTATCATAGCAGTCAAGGTACATTCAGGACACAGAAGTCATTCCCGCTATTTGAACAGAGATAATTTAATGTAAAGAATTTTTAGTAAGGTTTAAAAAAAATTATTAAGTAACTGAAAGGCTTAAAAAGACCACTTTAGGGCATTGCAGAGGTAGCTACTGCAGAAGGCAATGACCACCCCTAGGGATGGAAGAACAAAAGGAAAGTTCGGATTATTAAAATTTAGAAGCTTAGAAGAGGGAGCAGTGGGGTGGGACCCAGACCTCTGAGGAGGAAGCACTGGCCAGAATATGTGTCTCTATAGGGGCACCACGAGGCTAGTTCTGTAAGTGCTGGGAAAATTGCAAAATGGATTCAGCCATGTCTCAGGAAGGAACTGCAGCTGCGGGGGTGAAGCAGCAAGGTCTGGAGAGGTGCTCAGAAACAGGAAGCCAAGAGGCAGGAGCAAGTCTCTCCTTCCTCCTCCATCTCCCTCCTTCTCCCCCTACTGGCCGAGCCTCACAAGGAGCCGCTAGCGGAGCAGTGACGGGGTGTGCAGAGTCCCAGCCTCGGCACCCCAAGTTGAGTATAGCAGAGGAAGGCAGACCTGAGAGATAATAATTCCTTCTGGAATTGTAAAGAGTTCCTAAATGGGCCTTAATTTATACTCATTTTCAGTGAGATAAGGCTGGACCCATGATAGGTGTTCATACTGTCATGTAAATACTCGGAACTGACAGAGACCACGTTTCTGATGGCAACTCTTCTGGTGTGGCATTGAGACCCTGTCATGTTTACTTAGGAAGGAACATTAGCTGCCGGAGTGTCCAGTGGGGATGCTGAACTTGCGTGTCCTCCACCAGCTCATACAGGCTTCATTTTCACCTGTATGGAAATGGGGATGAGGATTTTTTTCTTTTTCTTTTTTAACACTTATTTTTCCATTATTTAAGGGCTACTCTCACTGGATGAAATTTGATATATTCAGAAAAGTAAAAAGAGATGTATCTGTGGGGCTTCCCTGGTGGCGCAGTGGTTGAGAGTCTGCCTGCCGATGCAGGGGACGCGGGTTCGAGCCCTGGTCTGGGAGGATCCCACATGCTGCGGAGCAACTGGGCCCGTGAGCCACAATTACTGAGCCTGCACGTCTGGAGCCTGTGCTCCGCAACAAGAGAGGCCGCGATAGTGAGAGGCCCGCGCACCGCGATGAAGAGTGGCCCCCGCTTGCCACAACTAGAGAAAGCCCTCGCGCAGAAACGAAGACCCAACACAGCCGTAAATAAATAAATAAATAAATAAATAAGTCATTGAAAAAAAAAAAAAGAGATGTATTTGTTACATCACCCAGTATTCTACTACCTAAAGACTCCTGACCTTTTATGCATATTTTCAGTTTTCTTTAATATCATTACAATCATTTGAATATAAAATTCTGTATTCTTATTGTTTTTTTCACTTAATCTTATTTGACAAACATTTTCCTTGTTACTACAAAGCCTCTGTAAACAATCTTTAATGGCTGTGCACCATTCCTTTTAAGGGGACGTTTCATAATTTACCCACCCATTTTTTAATGGTCAAACATTTCGGTGACTTGTAATTTCTTACTCTTCTAAATGATATTTCAGTAAATATTTTTGTGCCTATGAACTTTCCTTTACTCAGAATTATTTCCCTAGAAAAAGTGACTGAGAAGAAATTACTGAGTCGTAGGGTATAACTAAAGAAAAAGTATGGGTTTTAGAGTTGGAAATGCCAGCAAGAACCACAGCTGAATTCTGACTTGACTGGGTGAGGCCCCTGGGAGCCCAGTGCAGGAGGGGATTCTTCTCTCCTTGGCGGGGGAGAATTTTCTCTGAACCAGGTATTAAGACCTTGGCCAAGCAGAGTGACTGGTGTCTGAGTCTTATTTACAGAGACATAGAGACAGTGTGGGGTGGGTAGAGGCTAAGGGAGAGGGGTCTTTCCACATTTCAGCAGGACTGAACCTGTGTCTTCACCATGCAGAGGACTCTGGGGAATACAGCACTGCTGGGGCCCCTGGCTTTGCCACGTTGGAACCACCTGGAACCAGCAAGCTTGTCAGGAGATCCATTTTGTCACTGTGGGTCCTGGCAGCAGGGATGGTGACAAATTGCCCCTTCCGTGTGGCTTCCTGGGGAGGGGAGCCAGGGTGAACTGACTCTCTGTGACTGTTGGGAGAGCTCTTGCAAGAACCTTCCGAGATTTCATATATATGTGTTAGCATGGGGGTGGGACAGGGAGGATTGGAGGGAGACCCAAGAGGGAGGAGATACGGGGATATATGTATATGTATAGCTGATTCACTTTGTTATAAAGCAGAAGCTAACACACCATTGTAAAGCAATTATACTCCAATAAAGATGTTAAAAATAAATAAATAAATAATGAAATAAAATTGATTAAAAAAAAAAAAGGAACCTTCTGAGGCTTCAAGAGACCCTACATGTTACGTGTTATGTAAGGGGGACCAGAGCCAGGGAGGCGTGGTTTGTTCATCAAGGTGGGGTCTTTTATCCCTCACGCTGCTGAAGCCTGAGAAAATCAGGGTTGATGCTTTTTTTTAATTAAATTATTGTCATGAAATAAATATTTATTGTATAAGTACATAAAAGGTTGAAGCCAGTTTCCTAAAATTCTTTTTAAAATGGTCTCCCCGCAACTGGAAGATGAGAGAGAAGTGGAGAATTCAAACCGACTGGGAGTCTGACTTTTTTGGGGGGGATGGGGGTGAGCCTCATGTCGAGCTACGGAGGTGACAAAAGAGCAAAAATGCAGACCAGGAGGCCAGAGTCATTTTCAGCTCACTCCAAGTGACTGAAAACAGGATCGAGGTAGACTCTGCTCAACATCTTTGGGGAGAAACTCCATCAACCAGCCTTAGAGGCCAATGGATGGGACTTTCTAGCAAGAGAAAACATGGAGGGCATTTGCCACCTCCCTTTCTCCAGGGAGCAGCAGAATTCTGCAGGAGACCTCTGGGACCTTTCCAGAGCCTGCATGATGCAACTGGGAATTAAATTTGGCCAGAAATGTTTGAAAGCTGGAGACCCTCAGCAAAGGCTCAAAACCAGTTGCTGAGTGGGCCTCCCTATTGGAGTTTTTGCCAAACAAAACGACTTGAAAACGATCCAGTCAATGACAAAGCACTGCTGGCAAACTGAGCCCTTGAAAGTCATTTGAAAATGGACTCTTCCTCCTCTGAGACCAACCCTTGGCCACCTGGGTCAATAATTATGGAGTTGTTTGGACTGGAAGGAACTTGGCCAGGGTCATTTAGTCCATTCCCATGCATCGCGCTGGGATCGAGTTCATTAGTCCAAACAACCTGTAATAAAGAGTTCCCTCCTCTCGCTCAGAATAGCTCCAGGGATGGAAATTCCCCTTTCTTTGGCAGTTCATTCCCTTGTTTTGCTTGTTCTCTTGTTCTGCGCGATCCCTGGTTTGGTTTTTCTTTTTCTTTTTTTTTTTTAACTTCTTCAAGCTCTGAGCCCATGTTTTCCCTCCCGTAACTTAAGCCACTGAAAGCGATTCCTTCGATAACATCATCTCGCCTATTGTGAAACTGCTAGGGGCTCTGTCTTCTGTTGTCTTCCTAAGACAGAACATGGTTCGGGCTCTTAGCTGTTCTGTCTTCCAAATCCTGAGTGGCTTTCTTTTGTTTGTTTGGGGTTTTCTCCACCCCTTAGCCAGACTCTCTAGAATCACTGCCTCTTAAGGGAAAAGAGAAGTCACAAAAGCATCTGTTGGGAGTGACAGGGATGCCCAGGTTCTTTGCCTCCTGGTTCCCAGGACGTCTGAACGGCAATCCTTAAAGTATGAGTGCAGGAAAGGGTTTCAGGTGGAATTACCGTGAAACAACTTCTCCACATGGATGTTCAAGGGATTACCAGGGTGATTTTACAATTCGGTGTTGACGAAAACACAAATGTGGAAGACATTTCCAAGTATGCCCACCTCCTTCCTAAATAAAGCCCAGTCCTAAGACTGTTCATTCCTTCCTGAACCTCTCTCTCTCTCTTCCTGTTCTTCAGCTCTTTTTTCAGCTCCCCTGGGTGCGTCACCCACCCACACAACCACAGCTGCCTTTGGGTAAACCCCAGGCTTCTTTTGAAGTTCAGCTGTTTCCATCCAGGCAGCTGGATGACAGGCTGAGAGTGGCGCCCCTCAGCCTCCTCCTGGCTGGTCAGAGCCCTGAACTGCGCTCCGGGGACCTCAGAGCTAATCTGAGCCTTGTTTCATCTTCCGAGCACCGGCTCCCAAAGGCAGGATGCATGATTTTGTCTTGTCTCTCTTTCTCCTCCCAGGCACCCAGTCCTGAAGAATTGCAGTTTATGTTTCTGGAAAGTGTGGGGAGGCCCCCCTCAATTTCAATCTGTTATGATCCCATATTTAATCAGGTGAGGAGTTGAGATAAATGACCTTAGTTGTAAGGATATCATTTTGTAGTCTATCTTACTATCTGGTAGAATCAGTCTCCCCTCTTTATCCTTATTTTTCAAAATTGGCATAACTCTTTTAGAGTCTTAATACTTCAAATATATATATATATACTTATAGATGTATATATATATATATATATATGTTAGAATGTGTCAATCAAGCTTTGATAGCTTTTTTTCATGTTCAGCCAATTTTGCATCCCAAGTTGATCATGAAAACTTTTTTTATACATTGTTGGATTCCACTTGCTGATGTTTTGTTTAGAGAGTTTGCATCTATGTTTATAGGTAAGACATCTATAGTTTTCCTTTTTCATACTGACTTTGTCTGGTTTTGATATAAAAGTTAGTACTAGTCTCAAAAAAAACAATGACTTTAGTTGTGATAAAGGTCAGGGCCACTCAAAGCCTCCCCCCTCCTCTGGTCCCTAGTCCATCCACTCTGATCTGTCTCCTTTAAGTTTGGACCCCCAGCTTCGGGAGCACCTGGAAACTTGATTAAAATGCAAATTCCCTGGCCAAATCCAGACTCAGCAAATTAGCATCTCTGGGGATGGGGTCCAGGCGTCTGCATCTTTAACCACCTCCTCAGATGCTCCTTGGGCCCGGAATACTGTCTGGAGCTGAGGGTGTGACAGGCATATGTCTCCAGCATGTACCTTGTGCCGCTGTCCCTTACACTTTTCTGTCACTCTGCATCTCATCTCTACTCCTCATCCTCAGGTCTCCAGGACCAGGGTAGCCCACGCATGTCTCTGAACCCCCTATAGACTGAGCCAGCCAACTTTTAAATGCCCAACGTGACAGCCGACGCAGTGAGACCTGCAGGGCCGGCAGCCTGGGATCCTCCACGAGGACACTGAACAGGAGTCAATGAACTCGTGTTGATGAATCACTCTGTGGTTCCTCCGCCCTCTTTCAAAGGACTGTTCCCGCGCAAGTGCCTCATACAGAATGCTGGCCATGACTGTGCTTCCTGGAGCTCTTATTATGGGTCAAGCACTATTCTGACCAGGACTTGGCGTGAACATGGCAATTACTTCATAGGGTGACTGGGAGCTTTAAATGGCACGATGCATGTGAGGTGCTTACGACAGTACCTTAAAGGAGGTAAGCTCTCAATAGGTTAGCTTCTACTACTACCATGATGATGAAGATGAGGAGGAGGGCAACGAGGATGGCAACCACTCAACTGAGTTTTTGGAGGACGTAACTCGAGGTCTTCACGCGGGTGTGTCTGATGGGGCGGAGCCAGGACCGAAGATCAGGAAAGGGCCTCTTCCCAGTCTGGTTGCAGAGTTGCAGTCATCCCTTTGCTCCTGTAGGATGTTGGAGGGACCAGGAAGGGGTGGGCAGGGCCACGGACGTACAGAGGGAAGGAGTGGTTCTCATGGGTGTTCGGCTCCTTTCCAGTCCCACAGGGAGCGTAACCCTCCCCACACTGTTCCCCCACCAGGCAGCTCTGTCTCTTGTCCTCACCAAGCCCTGATAAGCTTTGCTTTTTCAGCTGCCAAGTAATTCCCCACCCCCATCCCAGCTTCTGGGCCCCCAACCTCCACTCTAGCCAGTGATGATAGAGATAGATGGTCTCAACCTCTTCAAAAATGTTCTTTTCTCACAAAGGAATGGGAACACTGTCAAATTTCCAAATTTAAGGGTAGAATGTCAGTACATATTGTTTGTATATTTTTGTACATACATGTTAAATGTATACATTTATGGTCATTTACTTTCCAAGGACTGAAAGAATCATACCATCAGACACATTCAACACAACCTGAAAAATCAAAGAAACAAGAGTCTTACGGTGGTCAGAGAGCAGAGGTGGGAAGGGGCGTCACTATTCCCAAACCAGGCCAATGGGGTTGGGTGTAGCTAAGGCTTCCATTGAACCCCGACCTTCCCAGTAATGGGGCAAATTATTTGGGAAGGAGACACACTCCCTCGTCTCCTGGCAGACACGACTCTGAGAGTTTCAATGAGGCACGAGGCAGAGTGGAATGGATAGCTTGTACCTCCAACTTTAGGTTTTGGCGGTGCTCAAGGTCCACGGATGGCGCTGGAGAAACAAGATCCTGCAGTAACCGGTCAGTTTTCAGAGCAGTGCTCTCGGCCACGTGGCCAGACATACAAGTGCTGAGGCCACGCACAGGGGCAGCTCAAACGGATGGGAGATGGGGTCTTACGTGAAAGAGAACAAGGGCAGCAAATTCCTCCCTGGAGAGAGCGTCTGTGTGTGTATGTGTGTGTGTATGTGAATGTGTGCACCCCACTCATCTTCAGCGTGTTCTTTCTGTTATTAAAGCAAGAACTGCTTTCAATTCTGAAAACGACCCTGGCC
The DNA here is from genome assembly GCF_965194805.1 of Balaenoptera borealis. Classification (NCBI taxonomy): domain Eukaryota; kingdom Metazoa; phylum Chordata; class Mammalia; order Artiodactyla; family Balaenopteridae; genus Balaenoptera; species Balaenoptera borealis. The sequence continues at coordinate 106,222,021 of NC_138874.1, forward strand.
CTCACTCTGAGCCCGGCCCTGGCCCCGGCCCCGGGTATCAGCCACAGTCGCCACAGCAGGGCTGTCCTCTCCCTTGCAGACATCCAGGACAAAGACACACCACTTAGGAAGGTGAGACGCCTTTTAAAAATTAGACAAAATCTTAGAGGGTTTATTTCCTTTATCTTTAGACCTACATCCATTAACCCACACTCGAAGACAATCAGTGCCGCTGTTCGGGAGGGCAACTCAGATGGGTCGAAACTGCCATTGTATATCCAGGAAAGAGAGAGACACAACATAGATTTAAAAAAAAAAAAAAAAATGCCTGTTTCCAGGGAACCAGCTCCCCCTGAATGCGGCCTGATAGAAACCCGAGATAAAACTCTCATGGATTCTGCTGTACTATAGTGTCACTGAGACAATTTGCACAGTCTGTGAACTGCTCCCATTTGCCAAACTTCTTTTTTAGCTGTTCTAAACTTGATCTCATCAAACTCTTATCTTTTAACTATACGGAGCAGCATTTGAAATCATAAATTTGGGGGAGGAGGGAAGAAAGACAGGGTTACATGAATAGCTGGGACCAGACAACAGCCGAGGAGATGTCTTTTTTCTGAAGACTGCAAACCCTGAACCATGACTTATTCTGGGCCCTTCTGATCCTCTTCGCTCGCATAGGACCTCTCGCTATGATGATACACTTGCAAGCCTCCTGGTTCCCTTTCCCGGCATCATTGTGAATATCCAGTTTCCTTCAATAGCAGCCATCTCTTTAAACCATTATAATACATATGGATTTTACTTTCTGGCTCTTCTTGCATATTCCTATCTATCAAAAAAAAAAAGATTTATCTTTCAGAGGTGGTTTTATCTTTTATTGCTTAAACAATCATCTTCTCTATTGTTGAGAAAAACCCAAAGCTGTCAGTGTTCCTGGTCTCGGGTCTCTAGCAAACTCACCTCCCCCCACCCCCTCTCACCCCCATCTGCTTATAATTTAATGCTCTGTATGTTTTAATCATTTCATTAGGCATGTCTTTATTTTGAAATGCAACTAATTCTTCAGTTCAAACAAACAGCCAGTAATTCTAAAAGTGAGACCATTCTTTTCTTTGGGGTAGAGGCTGGCCTAGAAGAAATATCACACCTATTTTGAGAAGGGTGAAAGAATTTAAATGCTCCTTTTTTTTTTAAATCATTGATTCTTAAAAGTGGAAAGGATCTTAGAGATTTGTTGATTATCTCCACAGGTGTGGAACTAACTTTGGAACAGTTCTTCTCACGTCCTTCTGAACACCGTGATACAGCCATTATTATTATTAAGGCTTATCAACAAATAGACTAAAAACAATTATGTCGTAAAATACTCATTCCTAAGAGTATCTCATTATCTCATACCTATACTTAGTAATAAAAGACACAAAAGAGAAAACTGACCCTACTATAGAACTTGTATATTTTACTAGTTTATTTTCTTTATAGGCATTTACATTTATTAAGGCAAGGGGGGGTCATATTTTGCTATGGGGGGAAAATAATTTACAAAGTGCTTCACTTGATCGTTTTTGTCCCTGAATTTCAGATTTATTCTACATCCAGTATGAAGCTGCTGAAATTCCAGCACTTATTTAGTTTTAACATTATATTGGTGGCCCAACTGTAAAACATGGAATTGATGTCTTTATTTTCAGATACTTAATTGATTTCTGGTAATAAAATGTTCTTTCAACATTTTAGAAGCACAGGTAACATTTACTACACAATTTTCACTTAATAAAATTTGTTGAAGCATTGGTAGATAAATGGGTAGGATACACATGAACTTTTTTTTTTAATTTATTTATTTAATTTATTTATTTTTGGCTGCGTTGGGTCTTCGTTGCTGCGCACGGGCTTTCTCTATTTGCAGCGAGCGGGGGCTACTCCTCGTTGTAGTGCGCAGGCTTCTCATTGCGGTGGCTTCTCTTGTTGTGGAGCACGGGCTCTAGGCTCGTGGGCTTCAGTAGTTGTGGCACGTGGACTCAGTAGTTGTGACTTGCGGGCTCTAGAGCTCAGGCTCAGTAGTTGTGGCGCATGGGCTTGGTTGCTCCGCCGCATGTGGGATCCTCCCAGACCAGGGCTCGAACCCGTGTCCCCTGCATTGGCAGGCGGATTCTTAATCCACTGTGCCACCAGGGAAGCCCCAACATTTAATACTTGTGTCTTAATTCAGCTTTAAGTGCCAGTGTTTATTAACGTTGGTACATAGCAAATGCACTTTCTGATAGAGTCTCTTCCAGTGAAGATTTCGTCTAATTCAAAAACATAAATCAGAACCATTTAAATTTCCATATAAAGATTGAAATGATGATGATCTAATAGCGAAGTTGTCGCTATTAGACAACACATTTGAGGAATTGTTTTAGAACACATTTGGGAAGTTATTGACAGATGGAAAGTCCGTGGGTGGCTGGCACAAATGGTTGTCATGCGCCATCTAGTGGCTCTACGAGAAACTGTGCTCATTTCCCGGGAAAGGTTTTTGGAGCCAGTTTGACTGCTCCGAATTTCAGAGCCTGTAGGAGAAGCCAAGGTACGTTTGTCCATCTTTAAGGCTTTAAACTGAGAGGGACCACTGAGGACAGCATGCCAAATTATCTTCCAAAATCTCTGTGTCCTAAGGAACACCTAAGAAGTAACTAGTCAGGGAAACTGTTTCTCTCTGGATCCGGAGCAAAACTGGGAAGCAGTCGGAGAAATCTTTGCCTGCAACAGTTGTGGTATAAAGCAAGGTAAGTAGCATGACATTCCCTGCTACATTTTTCCCACAGAAACCATCACTGTGTGCAGAAACCCATGATCTGGCCATGACTTCTACAACCCGGAGGACCTGCTTAGCATTGCTGAATTTGCACAGGGGAAGATTCTGTGGCAGGTGGCTCATTTTATCCAGCATTTGGTGCTAATTCATAAGACGTCTTAATTCTTACACATATGCATAATAGTGACGTTTTGTAATGGATTACAATATCCTATTTCACGATTATCAACAATCTGATTTTTAACTTTCTAGTTGAGGGCTATTGCAGTAAAAGAATTAATAGGTCCACAATTAGTAGCAGAAAATAAATATCTCCAGGTTTATTCTTATAGTGGCAAGTTATTCAAAATAGAGTGAGCACTTTGAGTTCTTGCATTATTTCAGCTTTAAATATCTTCAAGACAATTTGAAGTGTGACCATGAGTCATTTAGGTGTAAATTTCACAAAAATCACTAAATAAACAATGTGTGGGTATAGTGGCATGGTGGGAAGAGCATTCAATATTTGAGAGTAAACAACTAAATTTAAGACAAATTGTTTAGGAATCTCACAAATGAGACAGTTCTGCTTCTCTCTAGTTTTCTACACTAGCATGTTTACAGTGCTTGAAAAATGCTGCTTTCAAAGTCATATTAACTGCTTTTTAAGACCATCAAATGAGAAACAATTTAGCATATTAGTTCCAAAATAGAAAACCCTGCAAGATCATTTCCTCTTAACGTTAAGGTCAATTTTTATTATAAATGCATGCTTTCAGTAAAGAATGCTCAGCCTAAAAGATAATTGCCTTTGCCTTTTGAGCTATAATCCTGATCCCTATGTTGTGATAGAGCTTCAACTACATCTCAAACATTTATTTTTCACTTTCTACATCAAAGAGGACCATGGATCCATTTAAGGTACCTGTATCATTCATTTATAGAGAAGCCCGTAAACAAGTAGAAACATGAATAACCTGATTGTTATGCAGGTGAAGTCACCTATCAAAACATCCTGAAATTTTTTTATCACTTTAGTGCACTATTCTTAATTAAATAGCTTTTGTCCTGAAAGCTAAAAGTATGTTTTAAAATACTGGTAGATGGAAAAATGAATTAGATTTGTGGGCTTAGATCTCCACTGTTGCCGACATATTTAGAGGTCTACAAAGAAAATTTTTTCTCCCAAACCTTTTGGCTTTCCTTAATCTTATATGTTCAAAGTGATTGCATTTTCCAGAATATTTACCTATGAACTGACATTATTGTTGAAAAAAAAAAAAAAACAGACTAATTTTTGGCCGTGCCATGCCTCACTAGAAATCCTAATTATGATGTACTATGTTTGTACTATGAGAGAGGAGAAAAATAAAATTTGAAAAATTCCAGTCTCTGGCCCTTGGCCTTTTGCCGGCTTTCCTGTTTTCTTTCAAGTCCTCAGCATCTATGCCATAGCTCAGCTAAGGGCCGATATAATTTTCCTCATCTTCCAATGCTACACTTTTCAAATATACCTGAAAATACAAATCAATGACAATTTTTAAATTCTCTGTCCTGAGCAAAGTAGGAGCATGTGGTTCAAGCCATGTGTGGTAGCCGTGCTATCCTGGGCAGTCCTTTTAAATCTCTGACTCTCTCCCCTGTCCACTTTAAAGAGATGTTGCTGGAATAAGAGGAGACAATTTCAGGAAGGTTTGGGGCTCAGGAGGACATCAATGAGATGCATTGTTTTGCACAGTCTGGCTGAAGTGTGCAGTGCAGAGTAAAACTGAGCTCCTCTTTTATTGTGGAGCACAGTTGGGCTGTTTGATCTCTAAGTCCTCGGGTAATTGGAGTCTACACAGCATGTGGAATCGGGGCCTGAGCAGCTCGCCCGCATGCCCAAAGCCCGCCGCAGACCTGCCTGCAGCACCATTTCCCACCCCCCGACCCCACCCCCTGCCAGATCCAGCTTGTATTTGGGGCTTTGCCTGGACACAGGACACAGGGGCATCTTCTGAGCTGAGAAAATGACGATGGGCAGATTCTCAGTGGAAGACATCCTGTTTGTTATCAGGTACCCAGAAGTGAACAGAAACTATCCCTGGTCTAGGCAGCCAACCTGCATTTGCGGCAGGGGGGGATGGGGGGGCGGTTTCTCTCGTCACAATCCACAGCCCTCCCTCCCAATAATGGTAGTTTTCTGATCCAACTTCACCACCACAGGCTTGTTTTTCACACTGGATTTCCATGCAATCTACCTTCTCCCCCGCCCCCAGCCCACCATGCACTCTCCCTCCTCCAGCTCACAAGGCACCATGGTTGGTTTACACACCACTCACTCCACAAAGAGTCACTGGGCACCTACCGGGCGCCAGGCACTCAGCTATCTGGGAGCTCTGTGGTGAATAACAGTGACGTGCATCTGTCCTCAACAAGGAGGGTGACCAACCGTCCCGGTTTGCCCAGAACTGAGCGGATTTCTGAGACTTAGTGCTTTAGGTTTTAAAACTGGTGCCGTCCCAGGGAGACTGGGACGAGTTGGTCACTCTATCATGAGCCTAGCATATGCTATCTTCTATGGCTCCTTGTCTGCTTAGAAAGACGTTTGTGCCCCTATCCACAAAGGCGGGTCCTTCACACGTGCGTTCATGTCTAAGACCTAGAAGCTTGCATTTTTGCATTACGCGGGACTGCAGCAGTTATCCAAATCAACTGCTTCCTTTTCTAGATAATTCCAGGTGGATCCAGGTTTTGAAGGGCTCAAAGCGTATACAAGCTGGGATCCTCCTTAAGAAAAATAAGGGAATTCCCTAGCGGTCCAGTAGTTAGGACTCTGCACTTCCACTGTAGAGGGCATGGGTTCGATCCCTGGTCAGGGAACTAAGATCCCACAAGCCGAGCGGTGAGGCCAAAAGAAAAAAAGAAAAAGGACAAAATGATGAAGATGAGATATAGTGCTTTGGGGGAGGAGGCGCACAAGAATGCAAGACCAGGGGCCTGAAGCTTAAGTTTCATTGGCTTCATGGACAACCCACCTTTGTACATAGAAATAGTAATTAGTGATTAACATTTATTAACTCATTGAATCCTCACAGTCAGCCTGTGAGGCAGATGGGTTGTTATTCCCATTTTACAGATAAGAAAGTTGAGGTCCAAAGAGGTTGGGTAACTTGTCTGTGGTCATCCAGCAAGGTCCACTGCTCAGCTTCCTTCTGCCAGAAATGGCAAATGACTCTCCCACTGGACAGAAACTTGCAAAACAGAATCACCTGGCTAGCAACTCAACAAACTCAATTGGTTTAAAACTTAAATCCTTAAGGTAAGTAGCCAGTCAAATTTTGTGGACCCCGAGAGGTTCTGCGTGGCAGGAAACCCAAGAGGAGCCTGAGTGCATCTGCGGCTCTCACAAAAGGATGTACTCTGTCAACATCACACATTTCTCTAGATGAGGATGAGAATTCTAGCACGTGCCTCAGTATGTGTGATGGTTGTACCTGGAGGGAGGTCTATCTTCTCCAGCTAAGGGAAGGCACTGGATTCTCCTAAGTCCATTGACAAGTCTGAGAAACTATTTTCTTGCCTTGGTTCTTAGCATGACTCTTTTCCGCTTCTTTACCTCTCTCCTTCTTTCCCAGCCTCCACCAGACACACTGTGGGTATCCCTTGGTCCATAGTCCTATAAGGAACCCACTGAGGAGGGGCAGTGGACAGAGGATTAGGAGTGTGTAGTTTATAAGACAACAGTGTAAAGCAATTATACTCCAATAAAAATATTAAAAAAAAAAAAGTGTGTAGTTTGCCACCAAACTCCCTGGCTTGGAATCCTAGCTCTGTGACCTTGAATGAGTCACTTCACTTCTCTGTGCCTCAGTTTCTCCATCTGTAAAATGGGAATGATAACAGTATCTATCTCACTGGTCTTGTGAAAAGTAAATGAATAAATTCGTATGCAATGCTTAAAACAGGGCCGGGTGCATAGTAATACTACAAGCATTAAATATTATTATCATCATCAAATTATTATTTTTACTGGCAATTGGGCACTTCGGTGCAGAAATCCCAACAAGGAGGAAGGGCAGTCTGCCAGGTACAAGATTGCAGTTTGAGCATTCGAACGGTCATTTCCACTTAGAGCCAGTAGTGAGTAGCTTTGAATGTCTCCATTCCCTTGATGGTCTCTTGTTTTGGGTCTGTCTGTGGGACACATGCTTAGCCTAGAAGTGGCGCATTAAATAGCACCTCTTAGGCTGCCCATCAATTGCTAATTAAAGTGGTATTAACCCTAATGGGTTGGGAAGCAGGACTCGCATTTACCCACCGTGGGTTTCCACAGGCTGAGCAGACAGCTCCCCCATCTGGACCGTGCACCCTCGGGGTGACTGGGGCCCTCGGGAGAGGGAAGCTGGGTGCAAGGGCTGAAGTTCTGCAACTTCAGAATCTGCTTATTGTTCCTGACAAATAATAATATAATAAAGCCCAGACGTGCTTGTACCAATCAGTCACAGGTGCTGGTAATAGTTCACCTAATTACTTCATTATTTTTTGCCACTCCACAGAGCAGTTTGTATTTATGGTCCTGTATATGGTTCTATTACTACCACTTATTGTGACGATTCCAGCCATTCCGAGGAGTCTCTGAGGGCCTGGACAAGTAGAATCTTGTTTTTCTTGATTTCCCTGCGGGGTAGGAGGTAGGGGGTGTGGTGGAGAGAGGAGGAGTCTGGAGGAAAAGCATCCCACCGGCATCGACCTGCAATTGCTCATCTAAGATGAGTGATAAATGATGGGTGATTTTTGAAACGCTAGAATTTTAAAACAGAACAAACATATCCTATCCTGTGAGGTACAAGCCCAGCCGTGGTGAGAAAGAGAAGGAGACAAGACTGAACTGCCCTGGGCCCGCACCCCTGATGGAAAAGGGCTCAGACCCAGCCCTGCATCATTAAGTTGGAAGCGGAGCTGGAGGCGGTCCCTAATGAACACCAGGCCACAAATTAACAGAGTTGGTTTGAAAAAACGTTGTGAATTTTAGTCACTCAGGCATCAGTAAATCTGCTAGAAGTCAGGGCTGGTTGTTTATAGCTTGTTAAGATGTTGATTGTTTACATATTACATTTTCCCTTTGAAAAAGTGGGCACCTCGCAGCGGCTTCTTGTCACTCATCGTGTGCTGGGGTGCTTCCTGCCAGGGAGAAAGGCTGCCTGCTGTTTGCTGATCTAATTGGGGCAGTTCTCCACTTTGGGGTCCCTTCCTCTCCTCGGCCCCTTCTCTCCCTTTCTCCTGCATTTAAAAATCACTCTTAAACCCAGTGCCCCTGGAAGCAGAGTTTCAGACAAGCCCTGGGTTCTGCACAGCCTTCTATGTGCTCGTTACTTGCAGATACACAGCCAGGGTAGATGCTGAGCACGGCCTTGTCGCCCCCCTCGGGCCCTCCTTCTTCTCAAAGAGGCTTCAAGGGCCTGATTTACACACCTGGACTCACTGGCAAGGTTAGGAGCCAAAAGCAAGCAAACAAACAAACGAACCAAACCAAATCATGCATGCTCCTGCTGCTTTCACTGATTGCAAAGAAAAGTGACCAAGTCACAGAAGGCTGGAGGTCGTGCATCCTAACTCTCTCCTTTGACTGAGACCCAGAGGGGAGGTGGCAGCTGCAAAGCCTCCCCGTGCCTGGATCCAGCAAGAAGCAGAGCCCAGGACCACAGACTTCCTGTGGGCAAAGCACCTCACGGGAGCTGCTTTCCTGTGTCTTCACTTCCCTGTTTAAACCCATTCAACAGGTTTTTGCCATGGTGAGCACAGCCTCGGCTTCTTCAACGGCCCCCAGCAGAGCTCGACTCTCTGGAGGTTCTGGGGTTCGTGTCGTGCTCTGTCCTTTGCAGCCGGAGCTTCTTCCTACACATTTTCCCCGTGCAGTCTCTGTGGCCTATTCCCCTTTTCTGGGCCTTCCATGGTCAGAAACCTGCCTGTATGGTCCAAAGCCAGTCAGCTAGACCCTTCGAAGGAGGCGGGGAGTGGGGAGCACACAAATCTCCTTTTGTAAATGAACTTACTGAGCAACGCGGGTCCACACTGACCCGTCACTTCACAAGGAGGCCAGCGGTATGGGCCTGCTGCCGCCCGGCTTGAGCGCTTCTGTCCACACAAGGGCCTGGGTCCCAGGCGTCACTGCTGGCAAAGGAGCTTAGGTTGGGCTGGATGCTGAGAGCAGTAAATAGGCAACAGATCTCTGTTAAAATCACCCCTCAGTCCCAAGATGAGAGCCGATCCCACACGAACTTCTGACGAGTGACTTGCAGCCAGCACTGCGCTCAAAGGACCACTCCCCAGTAAAAAGCGGGGCGCGGCGGGAGGCATCCCTCCTGACCATGACCCCGGGCTAGCCCTGCTCCTCCCAGCCTGGCCCGGCCTTCCCCAGGGTCCCCTGTGGAAAGGTGTGTGGAGTGTGGCAGTGACGGCAGTCGTAGCAACGGGTGAGAAATCCACTCCTGAGGCTGTCCTGCTGCCCCTCGCTGTAGCCTGCGGGGACAGCACAAGCTTGATTGGAGGGCGTGAGCTTTCACCGTGTCTAGACATTTAAGTCGTGCCGTAGACGCTCAGAGGAAAAAGCATAAGGCAAGCTGTATTAGTTTCCTGGGGCTGGTGTAACAAATGATCACAAACCAGGTGGCTTAAAACAGCAGAAACTTATTCTCTCACAGCTCCGGAAGCTGGAAGTCTGAAATCAAGGTGTCAGCAGAACCTCTGAAGTCTCCAGGGGAGGATCCTTCCGTGCCTCTTCCAGCAATTCTTAGAATTCCTTGGCTTGTAGACCATGTGGCTCCAATCTCTGCCATCCTCATCACTTGGTGTTATGGGCGGAATTCTGTCTCCCTCACCCCAATTCATACACTGAAGCCCTAACCTCAGCACCTCAGAATGTGATTGTATTTGGAGATAGAGCCTGTAAGAGGTAATTAAGTTAAAATGGGATCATTAGGGTGGGCCCTAATCCAATACCACTGGTGTCCCTGTAAAAAGAGGACATTAGGACACAGGTAGCAGGTCAATGGATGACCATGTGAGGACACAGCAGGAAGGCAGCCATCCAGGGCTTCCCTGGTGGCGCAGTGGTTGAGAATCTGCCTGCCAATGCAGGGGACACGGGTTCGAGCCCTGGTCTGGGAAGATCCCACATGCCACGGAGCAACTGGGCCCGTGAGCCACAACTACTGAGCCTGCGTGTCTGGAGCCTGTGCTCCGCAACAAGAGAGGCCACGATAGTGAGAGGCCCGCGCACCGCAATGAAGAGTGGCCCCCGCTCACCGCAACTAGAGAAAGCCCTTGCACAGAAACGAAGACCCAGCACAGCTAAAAATAAATAAATAAATTTATAAAAACCAAAAAAAGAAGGCAGCCATCCACAAGCCAAGAAGAGAGCCTTCACGAGAAACCAGATCTGCCAACACCGTGATCTTGGACATCTAGCTTTCAGAACTGTGAGAAAACCAATTTCTGTTACGACATTTTGTATGGCAGCCCAAGCAAACTAACACACATGGCGTCATCCCCGTGTGTCTCCCTGCACCCATCTTCTCATAAGGACACTAGTCACAGTGGATTAAGGGCCCACCCTACTCTAGGATGACCTCATCTTAACCACCTCTACAATTACTCTGTTCTGAATAAGGTCACATTCTGAGGTTCTGGGGAGGACATGAGCTTTGGGCAAGACACTGGTCCATGCAGGGCAGTGCAGTTTGCCTAAAAGAGTAATTTACCCTAACCCGCTTTTGATGTTGACTTTTTTATGGGTCTCAGTTTTCTCTCCCTCCTGGAGGGCAGTCAACGGACCATGGTAAGAAATGCCTGTGCCTCACTAGGGGCTGGGAGCTCCAGTCTATGAAGCAAAGATGGGCTCCAATTCCTCCAAACAGCCCACGCCTTCCACCTCGGCATGGCATGGCCCGCTTGGCCTTCTCCAGCTCTGTCCATCAGTAAGCTGACCAGGCAGATGTAGGGCCCCTGCCATTTGCTGTTATCTACACCTGTGATCTGTCTGATTCAATTTCTTCCTGAGCTATTTGTCCAGAAATCGAGTGTGAGCTGGAGCAAGTTGTTTGATCCCTTCCCATCAAGAAAATGCCAGTGCTTCTCAAGGATGGGAGATGGCGGGCGGGGGGCGGGGTGGGGGGGGCAGGGTTACGTGTCTCTAGTTCCTATTTTTTAGAAAGAATGAGAGTTTGGTGGTCCTCAGCCTTGGCCACATAGTCACCTAAAGAACTTGAAAAAATGCTGATTCCTGAGTTCCCCCGAGATTTTGATGGAATTGGTCTGGGATGGGTCTGGGCACTGGGATATGTAAAAGGTCCTGGTAATTCTAATGTCCCTGGCTGAGACACACCTGCTCAAGGTGACTAGAGTCCCGAGTGATCAACTAAATGGAATGGGGGTGAACTTAAATGACGTACACCGACTCCCTCACAGAAGAGACAAGGTAACTGGTATCTCGAGCACCTAAGGTTGCCCAAGGTCACCCAAGGAAGGAACCCAGGGAGCCAAGATGAAACCTCAAGCCATCAGCCACTGGCTTCTCCCCAGGTTTTCATTTCCTGGCTGCAAATTAACATATTCAATGATTTTAGCCCATCCCGCTGATCTGCCTTTTAATGAGGTCTGCAGGCTTTTATGGACCTGGTCTCTCCTCACCCAGGTACCTGATTTCATCTACACTTGGAAATGTGCTGCAACCTCCTTATCATTTTGATGCCTCACCTAATCGGCTTCACCTGGAGAATAGCCACGTCCCCCAGCCACACGCACCGAGCCCAGCCAGCCTTCAGCGTGGCTGTCAGTCCTCCCTGGGAGACCCAGGTGAGAACATGGACCTGGCTTTCAGCAAACTCTCCCACTCCACGGACATGGGGGAAAAGCCCACATTCCCCCGTGACCTCCAGTGATGGGCTACAAGCGAAGGGCTCAGCTTGCTGACATTTACAGCCACAAGCTGCCTCATTTTTCCCACCCAGACTTTTCAACTGTCTGCTTCATCTTTACAGACGGAAGAGTTGCAATTTGCATTCATAAAGCTCATAACCTGTTGCTTTATGTCCTTTGTGTTGGCTTACTATTGGAGAGCAGGAAAATGGGAGGAATAATTAAATAGGTTGCTGTTCACTTCACTGGGGATGAAAGTCAAGGGTCAGCTTTGTTGAAATTTGGAAATAAAAGGGGCCTTTGTGTCCCTTAGAAATATCAGCTCACAGAAGGTCTTCGTAATAAAACAATTTCTGAAGTGTATTTTTTCTTATATTTATTATAGCTTCTTTGTTTTTTTTTTCTTTTTTTTTTGACCCTTTCAGACTGTCTTATTATTATTGTTCCTTTTAAACCAGGGTCTTCTGCGCTCTCTCTCTCTCATTCTCTCTCTCTCTCTCTCCTCCGTTCTCACTCTTCTCTTTCCCCACTCCTCTCCAGAAAGCACACACATATTCCTTGAAGGATCCTGACTCTTACAAGGTATGTTTTCCTGTGAACAATTTTCACACAATTTATTACATGTCCTTAAGGATAAGAAAAAACTATACTTTTGCTTTAGTGCTCAAAGGAGTTTCATAGAAATCCTTGGTTGCAAATCGCCCTCTTAAAATAATGAAAGCACAACCCGAGTGTTTACTCGCTGGGGGTGCAACGCTCCTCTGCTTGCTAGAAGGCCTGGGGTGCCCAGGGTGCTGGGACCTGCCTGTTGGGATGGGAGAAATTAATTAAATTACCTTATATTTAGTGTTAATTTTGTCCTGGGCTTGTCAGATAATAGACAACAAGCCTGGACTTGGCTAGGAGCATCAGCCCGGGCAGGAACAGAGTCTCCTGGGTTGTCCTATCGTCAGACTAATTGAGCTGACATCTTGGTAGCGATTAGTTACAAAAGTGATTCCAATATTATTTCAACAGGTGTCAATTTTGGGGGCTGTGATCAGAATCACACAACCTGCTGCATGAGGATGGCAGTGCTCAGTTTAGCCACTCGGGCACTGATGTGACCGTCTGTCCAGCTGGGGGAAGGGAAGGAGGCTTGGCGATGTTTCTAAAGAATCATCACTTGCAAGAGAATTTGAGAGGAAATAGGTTAAGATGTCAGTCTGGGACTCACTTTCACTGGGTCCAGCTTGGAACAAGGACATCTTTGGGTGATATAAGAAAGTCCTGAGGATTCTTCCTATATTTGGAGTGAACGCTTTTGATTACTGATTAAATTTTGCCTCACTAGCGCGAACCTGAACCTTTCAGGAAGTGGGTTGTGAGAAGTCCTAATTACCGTGAAATTATATTTCCCCGTAATGTTACGGCCCCGATCCACATGGACCTATAGGACTGTAATTCCCGAGGTAAGGAAATTCGCCCAGGCACTTGTGATTGTGCAGACTTGCACTCAAATATTATTTCCCGGTCTCGACTCCCAAGCCCTGAAAAGCACTTTTCACTCAAATGAAAAAGACCTTCCGAGGATTTCCCTTCCTTGTTTCAGAGAACTAAGCACAAAGCACAACCTAATGAAAGTACTTTATCAGATCAGCTCCTGTGGGCCTGGTCTTCTGTCCACATAGCTCTGTCCAGGAGAGGAGACCCCTGGTAAGGACACTGTGCCAGGCCACACCCCTCAGAGGTCCCCACCGCACCCCACACCCGCTCTGGGGGAAAGTCTACTATTTAAAGCTATCAATGGACCCAATAATGCAGGCTTCTGGCCCCATGAGAAAGGGAAGAAGTAGGCTTTCACCTTTGGAAATTCAACGTGAACTTACCACTTACACATACTGTTTGGTTAGTTTCCACATGTTGTTTGTCCTGAACAAAGATCCTTTTCCCTCCCAAGCATCCAAAGCTGGTGTCGGGTCTCTGAATAAGGACAAATCAAATCATTCTGTCTATTCCCTAGTAAACCCAGAACAAAATTAACATAAAATATGGTGAGTTGTTTAGTGTTTCTTACCTTATCTCACAGATCAAACAAGATGGCAATAGGGCCATCACAGAATGCCCTGGTAGAGAAAAGTCTTGAATCATCCACCAGAGATCTACAAGACAGCTGCACCCCTAAGAGCCTGTGGGTCACACAAGTGATCTCAGAGCCAAGTTGCATCCTCTGTCCAGCCTCAGAGCAAAAGCCTTGAGCGTACGCAGCCAGCCTGCCAGGAGAAGAGACATGGAGCTGGCGTTCTGGCTGAGTCCCTGAGTAAGTTCCTGGAAGCCCAGTTCACCTGACCTCAGGCCACAGAGAGCCACTGCTAGCTCTCGGTGTCTGCAACAGCCTGATGCAGCTGCCACAAGCCCAGAGCAGCTGGCAGCAGGCTGGGGGAGTGGGGGGAATGGCGGGGGGGAGGTGAGTCACCTCCTGCTGCGGATGTCTCAGCAATCAAATCTGCTGATGGGCAAGCAATGATGGTGGAACACCTGGCTTTGCTGTCACTTTACATACCTGCCATAGTCACTTTGGATGCACAGAATCACATGTTGAGTGGAAGGTGGATAACTGGCTGAAAATATATCTATTCATCACAGCAAGACAGGGGGAGTCAGGACATGGTCCCTCACATTTGGAAGAGCTAAACTTGGGCCGAGGTCTTCAGAAACAAAATACCATTATATACAAAGACGGAAGGGTAACAGGTGGCCCCATTAGGAAAGAATTCACAAAGCTTCATTTCTGATAATCACTTGGAGACTGAAATATAATGATCCCATTTATTCCATCAGCAAGACTTGTCACGGTCTTGTTATAAGAAGAATGAGCCTCCGCCCTTTGGAAATTCAACGTGAACTTACCATTTTCACATACCGTTCAGTATAGTTTCCACATGTTAATTGTCCAATAAGTAACTTCCTGAACAAAGATCCTTTTCCCTCCCAAGCATCGAAGCTGGTGTCAGGTCTCTGCATAAGTGCAAATCAAAGCATGCTGTCTATTACCTGATAAACCTAGGACAAAATTAACTTAAAATATAATGCGGCTGTTTAACTCTTCCTAGCTTATGAATCAAGTATATCTAAGATGGAAATAGGAATCTCACAGAATGCCCTGGAAGAGAAAAATCTTGAAGTAGTAATCTGTTTTCTGGCTAAAGAGTATAGACTTCTGGTGTTAATATCATCTCATGTGTAACATGCAGGTTATTTACATATCTAACCACACATTTATGCTATAAAAGTTATATCCATATACACAGTCTATACATAAAAAATAAAATATTAGAATTCTATTAAATATCCTGAAATCAGATTTTTATAATTAAATTTTTCTCTGGCTTTTTATTATTTACAAAATGTATTTGTTTGGGTAACATTTTAATTCCTGAAATTTAATATTCCATGGTACATCATTAAAGTAATAAGACAAGTGAGTGAGTAAACGGGTAAGTGAACAATACATGTCTCCACTGTCGATTTCTCTCTCGGTGAGGAGAGTTCCAATTTTGAGGGGCCTCTTATAGAGAGCTGGGTTTGCACCCCACCTCTTTCCACCTTGACTTTCTAGATTGATCTGTAGGCATTTTCTAAGAGCAGACTCTGGCTTAGAGAAAGCACTCTTGGAAAAGTATGTAATGATATTCCCTGCAGTTACTTGGCCAAACAAAACTGACTCTTTATAGCGCAGAGAGAAAACAAAATTGTTTACTCATTTAGTATTTATTAGTTTGGAAATGGGGACATAGTACCTAGCACACAACGAAAGGCTGATGTTTGCTTTATCGAGGTACCTGCCTGGCGTGCCTTCAGAAGACAGGAAGAAGAGGCTTACAGTTCCTGAGCTCATGTTGACTCTCTGTAGCACAATTCCTCATGTTTTAGGGGGCAATTAATTCTCATAATTGACGTTGGTACAGCATGGATCTTAAATGATTTATGAAAGAGTTGACTGCCTCAGTGCAGGCATTTCTAAGAGTATCTTCACCCATTGCTGCCATATCCTGTGGAACACCAGATACAAAGGAGACCAGAAGATGGACAGCGATGGGAGCAAAAGTGTCACATCTCAGCTTTGAGCCTGGGCAGCTCAGGCTTGGGGACAGCACGTGCTAAGCCTGGGCCACACCAACCTCGTGCATAATCCAGAGCTGTAAGTCAGACCCTGGCCAGGCCTAAGGTGGCATTTGAGGTAGCAGGCTTAGAGTGAGACCACGGAGCCTGAAATGGGGCTTCTGGCTGTGAGAATCTGTGGTCATGTGGCTCTGTGGCTGTCCACATCAAAGGCATGTCCATCTGCCCAAATGTCAACCCCACTGGGCATCATTCCACTGCTCCTTAGGATTTTGAATGTCTTAGGAGTTTCCTTTCGGAAGGCAAAGACCCCAGTACAGATAGGCTTTGAGCTTTACACTTTGTTCATGAAGTAAGACCTAACTCAGAGTAAAATGATTCACTGTGAGAATTAATAATGGGGCAGGGAAGAAGAGGAGGAGGATGAAGGGGGCAGCTGATAGGGAAGAACAGGGGGACTAGTATTTACTAAACATCTACTATGTGCCAGGCACTGCGCTAGACCCTCTATACATGTGTTGTTTCTAAATCCCCACAAGGACACTGAAAGATGGGTATAATTATCCCTATTTACAGAGGAGAAAACTGAGACTTAAAGAGATGAGTAACTTGACAGGCCAATCGCTGGAAGTAGCCGTGCTGGCGTTTCCCCCCTGGGTTACCTGGCACAGTGTATGCTTCTTCCATGATGCCATGAAGATGCTCCAAAGACGCACCCTACGTCCTCACCTGTGATCCCTCCCCAGTATCCCTAGGAGGTAAAAAGGTTGTTGACTGATTCAAAGGAAGGTGTCTCTTGGTGGCCCCAAGGGAGGGGTTAGGTGCTTCATTTCTTCCCCCAGGTCTCCATCCACCACTACAAAGCAACTCCATATAGGTATAATGTAAATAAAAACTGTGTGAGCTTTCTAGGCAAGCACAACCTCAAAGCAAGTCCTCTAGAGTCAACGTCTAACCAGATTGTCAACTCGAAGCCCCTCTCATCCAGAAAATTTGGGGACTCCTTTGATTTACAAAATTATATATCAGTATCTCTTAGACTGAATGCTCCCTGAGAGGAGGAATTGTGTCCGTTCATCTTTGCACTGCATCTCATAGGCTATCCCCAGTACCTGACCTAGAATCATTTCCCAGTAAATACTGGCAAAATGAATGAATGAAGACGAATCTCTGCGTTCTTCAGCTTTAAACCGGAAAAAGACTGAATCACTCCCTGTGGGGTGCCAGAGCTCCCCCTCTAGACTTCCCATCCCCTAGGGAGAGAAGTGTCCCTGCAGCTCTTGGATGGCTTCTAGAACATTCTGTACCCACCTGCACCAAGCAAGGCCTGTGACATTCTTAGGACACCAGTGAGCTGCCAGACTATGCCAAGTTTAATGCTCCCCCAGCAAAAAAGGAGACAAGTACGGGCCCAAAGATACATGCAAAATGTACATGTGAAAACCGAACTGCTATTTCTTGGGGCATGATGAGAGGGTGTTTCTGCCTTTCAACAAAGGTCTGGGTAAAGGAACTCAGAGAAGCCCCAAAGGCCTGAGACTGAAAGGGGGCTGTCCATAATTTATCGCTTATCTGCCTAAGAGCTGTCTTGGACAGACTGAAGTCATTAGCCGAGCAGGCTTGGGTGGGAGGAACCACTAAGGTACCTGGCACGGTGAGTCCGGAAGGGGCAAGCTCCGGCATGGTCAGCTCCTAAATCTCCAAACGCAAATTACCAGGGCAGAAACACTTGGCATGTTCACCACATCCTCCCCTCCCACCTCCTCAGAGCAGCATGTGCCCTTTAAAAAAAAAATGGCCCAGATAAAAATCACACCCATTTACTGCAGTGTCTTTTCCATCATTGTAAAAGAAAGGCCTTTATCACCTCCCCTGAATTAGATCTGTGATTTTTTTGAATGACATGTATAATAATTAGACTGTGAAGATGTGCCGTTAATCCATTTAAAGGTGTAAAGAAGCCCATTTAATGAACATTATAGTCACATTAGACTTGGAAACATCCAACTCTTTTGTTGAATAAAAAGAAGTTCAATGAGATTAACTTCTCTTAGTTGGTTTTAAAGAATAATCAAACACGTCTCCCTCTGATAGTGTGCTGTGCCTTCTTGCATGGATTCTGCATACCAATGTCTGCCAGCCCAGAAGGGTAAGAAAAAGGCCACTGGACCTCACATTTCAGTTAAACAATTACAAATTAAAGAAGATCACTCCTACTTTCTATACTCACTATAAAGTGATAAGAGGCCGAACTCCTTGAACTTGTAATTATGTAACAGAAATGTTAATCTGGTTTGCTATTCTCTCCTGCTGCGTTAACTACATTCTTACAATTATCAAGTTTACTCCTTGACACATAGATATTTCTACTGGGAGACCAGTTACTTGATCCTATCAGATATTGACCACAAACAGGGTAATGGATTCTGTTTACAAATCTCATTCTGTTTCACATCTCCCGACAAGGCAGTCGTGATACCTGCCTAACACAGGTAAGTGCCCAGCGCAGGCGCTGTCTGCTCCCATTTACAGTGGGTCAGAATCCAGATATCTTAGCTAACTCCTAGGGCTCTTTAAAAGAGCCAGACTAGAAAACAGAAATGGACAAATTTGGAATAATCCCAGAGTTGATGGGAAAAAAAAAAAAAAAAAAGATGCTAAATCCCAGTTGCTAGACTGTATCTTTCTTCTGAGAATTCCCATTATGGGCACACAGTTTATCCAAGCTGAACCCAGAAGATGGGATTGGTCAGATTTAATCTGCTAATTAGCCTCTTCTCCCTCAGGCATCTGACTTTCTACCCTCTTTTTAGCTTAGGAATGTATATTTTGCCTTCTATGTTCCCTCTCTGTCTTATCTATAGCTGCTAAGAATTGAAAAACAAGCGAACAATTGAGGTGTGTAACATACTGCCTAAGATTTCAGAAGGCAGAAGGTATAGATTTCTTTTCACCAAGGAAAAGAAAGTTTCAATAGTGAGGAAGGACAAGCATCAGTGGGAGATGAGAGAGCTGGCTCGGGAAGAGCGTGTCAGCACAGCACCCTGCCTCCTTGCTTGGTGCCTAATGCCTCTTGCTAACCAGTGACAGTGATGGATGACTGTGGAGACTGTCTAAGCCAAACTGCTAACCAGCGCTGTGTTAGATCTTTTTGTAGTTTAGGAAACAAAGCTGATAAGATCAAGAGGCAACATAATCCTGGTTAATGTAGTGTGATCTGTCTTGTAGAGCGTAATTGGGCATCACACCTTAAACCAGCCGTGATATTTGTAGGAATGGAAAGGAAAACTTACAGCAGTTTAAAAGACGTTGCTGTTGTTGTTGTTTTTAAATAATGTGTTGTGCCTTCCTTCCATTATTATGATCCACCATAATGTGTTCCGGAGGGGCAGAGTCTACTCCCAATGGGCTGACACTAACTCAGAAATTAAGCCTGGGACCTAGAGGTGATCACACTTAGTGAAGTAAGCCAGATAGAGAAAGACAAATAGCATATGATATTGCTTATATGAGGAATCTAAAAACAAACAAAAAAAGATACAAATGAACTTATTTACAAAACAGAAATAGACCCACAGACACAGAAAACAAATGTATGGTTACCAAAGGGGAAAGGAGAGATAAATTAGGAGTACGGGATTAGCATATACACACTACTATATATAAAAAAAAATAACAAACAAGGACCTACTGTATAGCACAGGGAACTATACTCAATATTTTGTAATAACCTATAAGGGACAAGAATCTGAAAAAAATACATGTATATATTTATGTATAACTGAATCACTTTGCTGTACACCTGAAACTAACTATACATCAACTATACTTCAATTTTTTAAAAAGGGGGAAAAAATTAACATATATTTCAATAAATAAGTATAAGATTAAAAAAATAAAACCCTAAACTTAAAAAAAAAAAAAAAAGAGAGAGAGAAGAAAATAAATTAAGCCTGGAGACCCAGCACACAGCTACAGTTGTACTTTTCACCTCTGTTTTGCTCTGGCTCATTTATAATCCTCAGAGATGAACGTCCAAGAAGGATGAAACAGGGAGAACTTGTTCTGAAAGGTCACAATTAGATCATTGCCTTTCATGGGTCTTCAAACAGAACCAAGGGGAAAAAAGCCTGGGGCCTTCCAACGCCCTCGGAAAAGAGGTAGAAGAACATTATGTTTTGTTATTTATTGCTAACACTTTTCCTTTTCCTGAGGTTATCTTCATTATATGTTTATAGCACAAAAGACGTGTACTAGGTAAGACTAAAAGGTGACACATTCGGTCTACAAGTGAGTGAAATGGCAAAAGCAGAGGAAAATTTGATGCATGCAGTTCTGGAATGGAGTGTAATAGACGATGTGTTCTTTTTGGTACCTGGCTGGGGGTTTTGTGTGCAGAAACTGATTTAGAAATCTAGATAGCTCTGGGATAGTCGTCATGGGTGAAGGTTGCTAATATCACCAAAGTTTGAAGCTATTCTGTAACTGCTTTCATCAGCCTGAAATTTAAAATTACACTTCAGTGAAGAATATCTACAAGATCTTAAAAAAAAAAAAGGCATACCCAGTAGTATCCATTCATATGCAGAAGAAGTGTCAAAAAGGTTTTATCTCAGCTCCTAAGCAATGTGTCTTTTCCACCCTTTCATTGAAAGGATCATTTAAATGTGAATGCATTATTTTTTGGTTAGGTTATTAGATTGTGTTCAGATTGCACAAATAATTATAAAACTTGAGTCCGATTAGAAACTGCTCTGGATTTTCCTCTATGGGATAAAAATCTTATGAAAAGCAAATAAATGCAAAGGAGAGTAAAAATCGTTTGTCAATATGCTGTCCCAAACTTGCCCGAAGATAATTATCATTGCTTATAAATACATGTTTGAGGTTTGCTCGAATACGTTTTTGTAGAAAAGAGAAAAGTTATCATCTTGAAAGGAACTAAGTAGCGCCTCAAAATCGCTATCATGGTCTGGAGTGAACTAATCACTTTATCCTCATCCCCGAACACATTTATCCACCTCCTAATTCTTCACCTAATTAGAGGGAAATGCAGAGCCGTCCTGGTCAGGGAGGTGGGGATTAGGGTTAAGAAAACACTTGTATTTGGAACCCCCTACCTCCCCTGGTCAGTGTGAAAGATTCTCAAAGAATCTCCCAGCCTAGCTAATCCATGACCCTCAGCAGGGGAGGAAGTGTTAACAATTTAGTTTAAAACTCACACTCTCAGACAAATGCATCAAAAACGGCTTTTCTCCTTTGATTTGTAGGTATTAGTTGTTTTTCCAGGCCCCATTAAGGACTCTTCATCCTGTACAGCAAGGGGCATTAAGCCCTGGCAAGTTAGAGTTGTTCCCAGCTCTGTGTTATTCAAAGGCAATTTACACTAATTATTCGAGCCCACAGTGTTACCCATATTAGCAGAATGAACCATCTCAGCAGGTAAAAGTACTTTTGAAATGTTAATTTATTACCAAGGTATAAAAATGTCCTGGAATTAAAATAAAGTGGAAAAAATGAATAGCAATTTTAAAGGATGGGACTGAAACATTCTGTACCCCTTTTTTATTTGCAGCAACTCCTTCCTAACTGCCTGCCTCTTAAAAACATAGTTTGTCATGGCAAATGGCAATGCATTCTCTGACATTATGGTTAATACAAAGATCTCGCCTACTTTGGTGCATTTTTCTATCCAGTTTACCAAGGGAAGCCAAATGAACCTTCCAACCCAGCTGCATTCAGAAGCAGCGAAGTGATTTTGGGCCTCACAAAATCTGCTCATGGGTGTTGGCTGCTGTTTCTCAGCCAATGATATTTTCAAAACCCTCTTTAATATTCCATTGCTTGTTCCAGAAGAACTTCTCTGGTCTAGAAGAAGCAAGGCAGCATCAACAATTTCTCCAGTAGCATTTGTGACTCCATCCAAGGACGGACCCACATGTCAGGGGCTCCCAGACTACAATTTCCAGGGTATCCCAGGCACAAAAAAAACTTTCATCATAAAGTCCAAGGCTCTGCTTTGCCTTCTGGCTTAGTCTCTCTCCCCTTCCCAAGTGACTGTGTGGGAGAAGGGGTAGGCGAAGAACTTAAACTGAAATTAGACTCTGCCATATTGGGAAAGAACTCACTGTTAGCCAAGATCTGACAGCTAGGCTCTCCCCGTTACAAGAAGTGCCAACAGCGACCCCTCCCGGTGACCTGAACAAGCCACAGGGTCCAAACAGTGCAGCTAGTTGTCAGTGAAGACTACTTTCACGTCTTCCATTCATTCATTCTACAGGCATTTATGCACCAAGGCACATGAAACAATCTCTGCCCTCATGCTGTTCAGAAGACAATCAGGGCAATAAACTCATAAAGCTGTAACAGAGACATGAGGAGGGGATGTAGGGCCCTCGAAAAGAAAGACCCACACAGTCCAAAAAATACAGGAAACTGTTTACAAAAGTAAAATAAAGATTCACTAAGCAGAGGGAAAAGAAAACCTAAGGTTAAAAAAATAGCACGTGCAAGGGCCCTGAGGGACACAACAGCACAGCCCAGATCTGAAAGTTGGGTGGGGTATCCAGACTGTCCAGAGCTACAGGAAATGATGGGGAAGGAGCGGGAGGAAAAAACTGGAAAGGTCGACAAGAGCCCCGATCAGCTGTCCTGGGAACTGCAGTGCATCTTCCCATAGACTAGAGGTCTCCCAACTTTTTTGACCATGTATCCTCATCCCTGAAAAAGGATTTGACCATCCCCAGTATACGTACGATTAAATTACATGCATGGGGCTTCCCTGGTGGCGCAGTGGTTGAGAATCTGCCTGCCAATGCAGGGGACACGGGTTCGAGCCCTGGTCTGGGAAGATCCCACATGCCGCGGAGCAACTGGGCCCGTGAGTCACAATTGTTGAGCCTGCGCGTCTGGAGCCTGTGCTCCGCAACAAGAGAGGCCGTGATAGTGAGAGGCCCGCGCACCGCGATGAAGAGTGGCCCCCACTTGCCGCAACTAGAGAAAGCCCTCGCACAAGAAACGAAGACCCAACACAGCCATAAATAAATAAAAGTTAAAAAAAAAAAAAAAGCATGAATGTTTAAAAAAAAATTACATGCATGTACCGATTTAATCCATTATAATAAGTACTAGTCAAGCTTATTTTATTTCTTATCTTTTTCATGAAAATATGTTAATAGAAGTTCTAGTATTTTCTTTCCTCACCCCAGTGTATTGCTGACAGTGACAAATGCCCCAGAGTTGATGGGCCCATGGAAACCCCACAGATTCTTCTAGTGCATCTAAGTAAGGCATATGTGCTTCCAACTCCTAATGCAACCAGAAGCTTGATCACATGCCAAGAGTTCTGACCTAAATCAGTCAGAAACAGGTGAACTACAATTACGGCAGGAGCCAAAGAAGTTCCAACCAGTGGACCAGCAGATGCACCCTTAACACCCCACAAGGGAAATCTGGCCCTGAACTGTCTAACATCTTTTCCCTCCTGTCTTGGAGTAAATGTATTCATGACCCATAAATCAGCATACCCAAGAGCATATACTATAACTTCTAGAGTTTAGAACACAGCCAGAAACACAATAAGAGCATCTATAAGTCAAGTCTAATATAAAATAAAAACAAGAATAAGTTGTAGCATAAATTTTAAAATATATGGGTCACCATGAAGCTGGAATCTAATTTGTACTTTCCAATTGTCTATTAAATGCAATTTTTGGTAGATTCCTTATGAATCCCCCAACACACACACACACACACACACACACACACACCTTAACTTTGCTACCCAAGCAATTCTAGAGTGATTAGGAATTCATATTTGGATACCCACGAAATACATAATAGAACAGCTATTGCTAGAAGCCATGAATTATAGTGACACCCCTCTTTACGAAAATTTGCCCGAGGACCAGAATCTGTACTTAGGTCATTGGCAATAGTGGGCTCCTTCAGATTCTAGAAATGGCTAACAGAGTCAGGATGCCTCATGCTACCACAATCCATCCATCCATCCACCCATCCATTCAGCCATCCAACAAATGTTTATTGTTAATGAACATTGCATATTGTTATTATTGGTGTGTCAGGCATTCACAGTCACAATTGGCAGGGAGACATTTTCACCTAATATTTAAATGTTACTTGCCGGACAATAGTAGGAGACAGAGCATCTAAAATGATTGTACAGAATGACTATTCTTCAGATAGAAACCTAATTCTCGATCAGTGTTCTTTTCACATCAGGTGTTCAAAATGTCTTTTGAAATCAAATTGTGACATTGTATCTATTCCTACTTGGAGAATATGGTAAATATCTCACTTATTTGGAAATGACAGTAACCCATATTCTATCTGAACTAGTTCTCCCTTTTTTTCTTTTCTAGAAATGCTTTTTATTTTACAGATAGTATAAGTGAGCAGGTAGGGTACAAGGAGAATTTTGAAAGTGTTTAGAGAACAATTTGCTTCCAATAGTTTAGTAATGCACCTTTGCCTGCAAATAATGGATATGAAATCACAAACCAACTGAGTTAATCATGTATCCTAAAGACCTTTAGAGTCACAGCCCAGCTCTAATTACAGAACATCCATGGAAGTAAGAATAGTACATTCCCATAAAAAATTTCTATGGTTCAAAGTATTCGCTAGTTAATCTTGCTGCCCCTTCACCACCACCACCACTTAGTTTGAATTAATGAGGATGGATTCACTAATGAAAGCCAAGAATTCTCTTCATTCTGATGAGACAATACAGTCATGGGGAGTAGCTCTATCAAATAATTTCCACGGCATATGCTGGGAAGCTGGAAGTACTAAAGGGGATGGTGCGTGGCTCAAGGCTTATGATCAGAAGGGGGTGAAATTAAGTTAGAACTGAGAGTTTTTTTACTTTAAAAAGCATAAAGAAGCAGCACTTTATTTTCATATTGAAAGAAGTATTGAAAAATGTACCATGAAATTAAAGCTCTGAAAATCTTTAAGGAATCTTTCATTATCTTTGGATCAATGCAAAAACAGAAGCTTTGCACATGCAAAAATCAAAACACTTATACACAAAACATAACCTTTACTGATAAAGATTGTATTTATAGAGTACATCTTATATTCATAATGCATATGTGTACACTTTTAAAATGGCCTCAATTAATAACCACATAGCATTTCTAGAAAACTGTTTGAAATGGGTTTACTGGCTTTTGTAAATGTCTTGAAACTTCATTCACATAGAGAGGCAGCACATTTCAGTCGACAAAGCACTAGGCTTCAAGTCCACAGGCTCAGACCCCTGCCCAGGCCCAGCTACATCACTGGCCACTAAGGTGACTGCAGGCAAGTCACTTAGCCTGGCTCAAAAATAAAGGTTTGATTGGCTTGGCCTCCAAGGGCTCTGTCAGTGCTAAAACTGTCAAACTCCATATAGGAAGTTTTTGATACAGTCATCAAAGAGGAAAGCTGTGTATGAAAGCAAATGTTTCCTAAGATAGACATACAAAGGATTTCTTTAAAATTTTGATTAAAGAGGGGAAAGCATAGTTTTGTTTAAATCACACACACGCACATACACACACGCAGACACTCACACAAGCCTATAAAGTGTACATTTCGTAACACCCAGCAGTGTTTTTCCCAGTTGAATAAAATGTGGCTTTGCAGGCGTTCAGATCCTACTGCATCTGTGCATTCTGCACAAGGCTGTTGGCTCTAGACAGGCTTTACTTCTAATTAATACAAGTCTAGCTGAATCAGTGTGTGGAGGAAGAAAGACTAGAAATGAAGAAAGAAAATGAGACATTAACACGAATGCCCATCACACTGTGCATATCTATTTATCTGCATAATATTAATGATACCAAATATGCAAACAGATGTTTCTCTCATTAAACTGTATATGCAAATACTACTGGTAGGAGTGGGAATGTTGTCTTGGGGTTGAGAGATCGTAGAGGGTAATTAAAGGTTAATCCAGTTTTCAGTTCACAGACTATACGACAAGAGTGGTTGTAAAGAAAAATTGTCACTTAA
Organism: Balaenoptera borealis; assembly: GCF_965194805.1. Taxonomy (NCBI): domain Eukaryota; kingdom Metazoa; phylum Chordata; class Mammalia; order Artiodactyla; family Balaenopteridae; genus Balaenoptera; species Balaenoptera borealis. The sequence goes on from NC_138874.1 coordinate 106,247,801, forward strand.
CCTTCAATTCATTACCAATGGCACATGGATTTTCTACTTAAATAACATAAACATATATGCGCTAATCATCACTCCCCCCTCTACCACCTCTGCAGTGGTTGATCATTAGCTACCGTTGGCAAAGACTTGTGAGTTGAGCGAAGTTGAGTACTTCTGGGCAGAGCATTAATAAGAAAAATAGATATATCCTCAAAAATATTGATGGGTTCCTTAGAATCATGTAGAGTCATAATCTAGTTTTTAACAGAAAAATCTAAAGTACTTACATCATTACTCCCTGAATATAATTAAAAGCATTGTTTTAAGATACTGAATGTGAGATTTTAGAGGCTACAGTGACATGACTAAGATCGCAATATATTACTGTTTTCCCTACCGGGTGAATTGAAAATGGTAAATGGTTTGGAACATTTTTTGTACAGAAAAGTTTAACTCACCAGCTGAGGTATTTTCACTTCCTGTTTTGAGGAGGCAAAAAAGAACTTCAGCAATTAAGGTCAGAAAAGTTCCGAATTGGCAGTCTGTGAGAAGAAATGCAAGGTCAGTATGAACTATGTGTTTGCAGGAAGAGTTGAAGAAAAGCAGAGGGAGAAGAGGTTTTCCTGCATCCGTGGAATACTAAAGAGGATTTATTTCCTGATCAATAGTTACAAAGAGCTTACCTTTGGTTTAGTGGGAATCGGGGTTCTGAAAGGGTAATCTCTTCTCTCCCCTTTACTTCCTTAGTCCTTGATTCTACGAGAAGTGCACAGCTATTCACTCGGTGTAAAGACCCACACAAAGCTAGCAAGCAGAGTACCTGAAGTCTCCATATTCCTGTAAATTAAATATGTGTCTTCTGCTCTGAGTGTTCAGAGATGCCAATCAAAACAAAATCAAAAGTTTCATGGGCAGCCAGATCCCTAACATTTAATCCTCATTATGCATTGAGGATTTTTAGTTAAAGCCAAATTTAAGTTTAGTTTTCATGGCACCAGAAAAGCCAAAGCTCCTTTCAAAGTTGCAATCTACATTAAATCTAAATCAATTCTTGGATATAAAACTAAAGGTCTTATTTGTTCCTACTTTCTCATAGGAAACAGTGCTTGTTTAAGACACTAAAAATTGCCTTGGGAAATAATATATTTCTCAAGAAAATGGGCTATGTTTAACTTGCCCAAAGCATCTGTTTCATAGAATTTTAGCAGTACTCGCTTATTGGCAAACTCAAAACACAAGGTAGCTACTATAATTCCAAAAAGGGGAGGGTGATGTCTTACAATCCAGTTTTTTTTTGGTTGTTGTTTTTTTTATTTTTTACTTATTTTTTTTTTTTTTTTGGTCTACACAACACCAAACAATTTAATTTCTTTTTTCCACACTACTTCATTTACTGATTTTTTTTCCCCTTTTCCCTTTTTCTTTTTTCATCTTTCCTGAATGGCTAATTGGTCTCCAACTTAGAGGTGGGTCTGCTAGGTTTGAGAGGAAGGTAGCCCATTCATCACCTGTGCTAATAACAGAAGGGTCCTGATTGAATCCTCTTCCATGGACTGGCTCTCTCTTAGCAAGAAAAGAAGGAGCAGGGTGTCTCCCAGGTCAGAGCTTAGAGGGAGAGGGCATGGAACAGTTACGACACTGCCTAAGTTACTAGTACATAATATGTGCACTTTCCCCTGGGTACATGTTAAAAGATCTGATCGCCTGCCCTCTCCCAGCTAATTCTGGGTAGCACTTGGAGATCTCCAGCCCTACTCTCAGGAGGCTCTTTTGAAATAACATGGCCCTGCGCTTGTCTATTTGTTAAGTAATTGAGAGGTAATGACGATTATTACATATTAAGAAGCAGCCCAATTCCCCTAGCACCAGGCAGACCCCACAAGTGCTGTATGGCTCAGAATAGCACATAGGCCATGCTGAGGTTGAATCTGGGGAGCTAGACTTTTTGGTTAGAAAACTTCAGACAGGGCCAGATGATTTATTTTGCTAAGTGCAACGAAACACACCTCCCTCAGAGCAGAGGCCCTTGATTTTGAGCGACTCTTGGCCCATCTTCCCCAGTCTCCTAAAATATGGGCTGTGTGTGGTTGATTTAGGCCCTGCCAGTGACCTGAACCTCCTGACTCATTCTCACCAACCTCCTCAGCTTAGTTTTGGCCCTGGCTTGATAGGGTGTGATGAATCTGATACCTCTGGAGCTTAGCTGAGCAGATCATGAGAACAAGCAATGATGCTAGAACCACCCAAGGGAGGAAGCCAGCAAGTGCGGCAGGAGACACATGAGCAGTGGCTACTGTACCTCCAGGAAAGCCACTCACCTGCTCTGAGCTTCAATACCTTCTTCTGCAAGGTAGGAAAATAATAGTACTGACCCCATGAGACAGTTGAGATGATTCGATATCATACATACATGGAGCGCTAAGCACCCAATACCAAGGAAGCTGAAATGATGGTGGTAATTAAGATTAACAACCTCACCCTGAAACTGTGGTACCCTAGGCCCCCTGGGAACAGATCCACTCAGAGGATGTCTCCAGATGTTCCAAACATGGCTGCCGCTTTATCAGTAGGGTTGGGTTTCCATCCACTCAGAGAAATCAGCTGATCACCTCAGCAGATTTTAGGGGCAGCCCCCCAACATCTCTTTTAACAGCTTCCTAGGTGCTTACCATGGGTCACTTAGTTGCATGAAGAGATTGTCCTCTGCTAATAAGTCAGGTCTTCAAGTGGAATCACGGGACATCACCTCCAAGCCAGTATTGAGGTGGGCTCTGGGCAGTTTATAATAGAAACCTGACAAGTGCCATGCATGTCCAAAACCCGACCAAATGTGTGATACCATCAGCAAACAGGTGCTCTCTGGGTTGGGCTCTGGGGTACCACAACCCACAACTGAATGCCGCTTACGAGCTCTGAATGGGACCACTTCGCTTCTCTAAGCCTCAGTGCCCTCACCTGTAAAATGGCAGTTTTAGTTCCCCACGTCAAAAGATTGATGTATGGGGCTTCCCTGCTGGTGCAGTGGTTGAGAATCTGCCTGCTAATGCAGGGGACACAGGTTCGAGCCCTGGTCTGGGAAGATCCCACATGCCGCGGAACAACTAGGCCCGTGAGCCACAACTACTGAGCCTGCGCGTCTGGAGCCTGTGCTCCGCAACAAGAAAGGCCGCGATAATGAGAGGCCCGCGCACCGCGATGAAGAGTGGCCCCCGCTTGCCGCAACCAGAGAAAGCCCTAGCACAGAAACGAAGACCCAACATAGCAATCAATCAATCAATCAATAAATCTTTAAAAAAAAAAGATTGATATATGAATTGAATAACAATGTAGAAGAAACACTCTGTCACGTGACAAATAGCATCAGAAATACAGGGGTTTGTAGTGTTTTCGTCACTGTCTCATCCTGGTGCCCACGTCACACCATTATTCTTAACCCTAACGGTTTGTTAATTTAACTCATTAGGGGCTCTTAGCACTTGAAAGCATGTTTAAAAACACAAACCAACAATTAGTCTTTGGGGACCAAAGAATAAATGCAAGCATAATGTATCACTTTTCCTGGCTCAACAAACACCATTTTGATGTGCTAATGGCCCCGAGTGAAGGCGGTAATTTTCAGTTAAATAAGGGAAGCCACCAGTCCAAATGCAAGCTCTCCACAAAGATGAAATCTGCCTTCCCTGTGAGTCAGCCAGGAATAAACACCAATACAGTATCATTTATAAATAATTAACATAAAAATAAAGTAGTATGTGTAATATACAATGTATGGTCAAGAAATGTGACACTGACCCAGGAACCGGAAGACAAAAATCTGAGTCTAGCCTCCAACAGCCATTAGCTCTGTGACCTCCAAAAATAATGTCAACGCTATAAAACAGCACCTATAACAACCACAACTGGTCCTACTTTCACTGATCCTCAAGTTTCTCATCTGTAAAATGGGGGCAGTTATACTTGTTGCCTACCTCACAGTATGGTGGGGAATGTGGTTTCATGTGAGCAAATGATAAAGCTCTATTTAAAATGTGAAGGCTTTTGATTTTGACAAACTAATCTTTAGGATAAATGAGTACAGAGATTGATCCTGCCTCTATGACTATCAAGGTAAACATGTGACCTCAGTTGGATAAAGACGTGTGAAGTGGGTGTTCTTTACACCAGGGATTCCCAACCCCCCCAGGCCACGGACCAGTGCGGGTCCGAGACCTGTTAGGAACCGGGCCGCACAGCAGGAGGAGAGCGGCGGGAGGGCCAGCAAAGCTTCATCTGCCGTTCCCCATCGCTCCCCATCACTCACATTACTGCCTGAACCATCTCCCCCATCGCTTGCATTACAAGCTGAACCATTTCCCTGCTCCCTCCTCTCCACACTCACCCCTGTCTGTGGAAAAATTGTCTGCCGTGAAACCGGTCCCTGGTGCCAAAAAGGTTGGGGACTGCTGCTTTACCCAATTTTTTTAAACTGTGGCAAAATACACATGAAATTTATCATTTTAAAGTATACAGTTGAGTGCTATTTAGTACAGTCACAACACTGTGCAGCCATTACCCCTATCCAGTTCCAGAACATTTTCATCACCCCAAAAGGAAACCCTGGACCCAGTAAGTAGTCACTCCCCTTCACCTCTCCCCACAGCCCCTGGAAACCTCTAATCTACTTTCTGTCTCTATAGATTTGCCTGTTCTGGACATTTCATATTAATGGAGTCATACAATGTGTGGTCTTTTGTGTCTGGCTTCTTTCACTTAGCATAATGTTTTCAAGGTTCAGCCAGTGTCGTAGCATGGATCAGAGCTCTTTACACAATTTTAAGCCTAGTATTCTTTAAGCTGTATATTCAAAATACACAGCTAATAAAAATAATACACTACCATTTACTGAGTACTTACTATGTGCCAGGCACTGAGAACTTTATATACATGATCTCACATAATCCTTATCCAATAAGCAGTATTATTATCTCCATTTTACCGATGAAGAAGCTAAGATTCAGAAAGGTTAACTGACTTGTCCAAGGTTACACAGCAATTAAGTGGTTAGGAAGCCAACTTGGGTTTGTCAGATTCCAGCGCCCTTGCCAGCGCCAAGGACAAATCATCCCATTTGGTATTTGTACAGTCCAAAAGGCCCAGGCCACAAAGAGCTGGAGTACGGCCAGGCAGCCAATTACGGGGACCCCAGTGAGCTCTGAGAAGACCCACGAAGGGGGGCATGAAACAGAAGCTTGGATCACCTCACAGTCTTGCAAGCTCCATCCTGGCCACTAGTGCCAACAACCAGTGGGAGCCTGACTGGGGCACAAATGCCCTGAGGCATGGTCCCTGGCACTGCCAGGCCCCTACCCCATCTTCTTGCATTTGTCTGTCCTCTCTTCGAACTAGGCATGGCAGAGAGCAGTGGTTGGACAATATAAATGCTCTGGTCCACTGAGGTCCAGGCGGCCTCTGAGGTCCAGGCTTGGCCGAGGTTATAACATCTTAGCCCCAGAAAAGTGTTCTGTCCTTGGCTAAATATCCTGTCAGCTTCCTCTTTCGTGTTACCCATACACAAGCTAAAAACCTGAGGACTAGTGATTTAAGCCTAATTATGTGACTTGAAGAAATATATAAAGCCCTAACAGTCATGGGGAACTTAGGGGCTGCAAGTGGGGGCACAGTCAGTGTTCAGCAGGACGCTTGGGGTGAGAAGAACCCTGATGCACTGATCAGTAAGAAATGAACACTAGATGTCTAGCATTAGATGAAGTTCTGAAGACACCTTCCTTCTCATATGTTTGTACTGGATTCAGAGGCAAAATAGCCCTCATCTTCAGCCATAATCTTGTTATTCTTTAACCTATCCAACTTTAATTAATGTAAATGATATTGACAGAAATATGGTTTTAAGTGTCAAGAGCTTAGAATGAGGAATAAAAGGACCCAGTTTGAATCCAGACTCCACCACTAAGTAAATGTAGGGAGACCTTGGATAAATCATTCACCTTCTCACAGATGTCCCACCTTCAAAATGGGCTTGAGGAAGGGATTTGTGACTGTACACAGTGCCTATCTTCCAGGATTGTGACAGGCGGCTCTGGCAAGGACATTCTGCTTCAAGATGTAAATTTCCTGATCTGTTAGGGAGATGGTAGGGAGGCTGGAAGGGCACACCAGTTCGTTCATTCAGTGTCCTCGGCACATGAGCTTCTCAACTTCCTGGAGACCAGTTTGTGCATCCAGGAAACAGGAATCACGATTCATCCCACCCAGCGCTGTTGGGGAGACCAAGTGCCGTAACTCAGCTCACAATGTGGGCGTGGGGCAGGAGCCCAGAATATGTCCACTCCCCTCCCTTCCCCTGGAGGGTTTAAAAAGAGAAAGCACAACTTGATGCTATTTTATGCAGCCTGGCCAAATGATGTAAAGAACTGACCCCCAAAAACAACACTAGAAAAGGAAATTGTGTGCACCAATTTCTGAACTGCTAGTGGAGGGAGGGGGGATTGTCACAGAGTGTAGTGGAAGGAAGGGGAAAAGATGTTCTGGTGTCAGTGACATTTCAAGAAGTAAGTCCCTTTCTTCACATGAAGGGGAAAAGGACTTCAAGGGACAGCGTATTTAGCCTGACTGATTACAGCTCACCTCCAGGGTTTATTTGTGACCAGCAGCATAAATTGAAGGACACTGATTTATGAGAAACTAATATCTGAATTCTGTGCGCATTAAGCAAAAACTAAATATTTAAGTCATGACCTGTAATTATCTTCCATTTCACATATCGATCTTTGAGTTACAAGAGAGACACAGACTTCTTTTCATCGGGGTTACAATTAAGCTTGAAGTTGCATTACATGTCCAACTTGCGTTTTCTTTTCCATGAAACCTGCAGGATGTCAGGAGAACCCAGAGGAAAGAGGTTGGGATTTGGAGTAAAGCCATTTGGGTTTGAATCTTGTCTCCAACACTTACTCTCTGTGTGACCTGAGTAAATCACTTAACTGCTCTGAGCCTTAGTTTCTTCATCTGTAAAATGGGGGCAATAATGACACCTGCCAGGGTCATTTTAGGGCTGAAATGAAGAAGGGGATGTCCAAGTTCTGTGTTTAAAGCAGTGTCCACCCTGAGGAGTTTCCGGGCTCACCCTCTACTTTGAAGCCCAGGGCACTCCACCAGGTAGGGGAGGTGGCACAGGAATCTTTCAGTTGTCCCAAAATACATTCTCTTCAAAATCGTTTCCTGGAAATAGGGTGTGTGTGTGTGTCTTTTCTCTGAAGTGGATGAAATTTGTCAACAAAATCTTTACTAAAAATGGAACTTTTGCACATCTAATTGCAGAATTTTGCAAAACAAAACAGAAGATATCTTGCCTGCCTCCAGGCATATCCGAGGGAATTAATCTGTCCCTCTTCAAAAACCCTCTTTGATTCTCTATTCTCACATTACTTAGTAGTAGAAGGAACACCGCACACACTTGGTATAGGAGAAGTTAGGAGAAAGAAATCTGCCCGCCCTCTCCAGAGAGAGAAACAGGGAGGGGAGCCAGGAGACAGGCTCCACCCACACACCCCCCAACCCTGCTCCCATGGATGGGGGCAGCGGGGGGGCACCGCCCAAGCCTTTGCAGTAGTTACCGCCCTCCCCGGACCTCTGCAAGGACAATCAGGCATCGTTATTTGGTAGAGAAGCTCTGAAGACTGTTTAATAAAAATATTGCTTTTAAGCCTAAACCCCAGTGACAACCCCAGTTGCTTAAAACAGAGACAGAGTTGATAGGTTCTTTTTAGTGATTATGAAGGAAGATGACTATATTGGAACCAGATCCCAAACCAGATATCAGAATTGGAGATTATTTAAGGTCAAACACTGAATATCATTTGTACTTTTGATAAATTACATATTGACTGTATTGATTGATTTGTCCCGATCAAAATCTTTGTCTGAAGCTATCTTTGTTTCAGATCCATAAGTGCTTATCATAAGTGATGCCCCTTTAATAGATTACTTTTAGTAAAGTTTAGATTTGCTCCTGTCATTTTGTGTGGCTTGAATACAATGATTTTTCTTTAAAAACATTTAAACAGGGCTTCCCTGGTGGCGCAGTGGTTGAGAATCTGCCTGCCAATGCAGGGGACACGGGTGCGAGCCCTGGTCTGGGAAGATCCCACATGCCGCGGAGCAACTGGGCCCGTGAGCCACAACTACTGAGCCTGCGCGTCTGGAGCCTGTGCTCCGCAACAAGAGAGGCCGCGATGGTGAGAGGCCCGCGCACCGCGATGAAGAGTGGTCCCCACTTGCCGCAACTAGAGAAAGCCCTCGCACAGAAACGAAGACTCAACACAGTCAAAAATAAATAAATAAATAAATAAATAAATAAAAGAACGTGAATTTCTTTAAAAAAAAAAAATTTAAACATGTTCATCAATTTTCATCTTTCAAAAAGATCAAAGTAATACCCAATTAATAGTATGTGTTTTACTGGCTGGAGAGAGCATTTCTGTCACTAAATTGGGCACAGGCCACCTTTGAAGGTATACATCGTGCGTCCCTCCTAAAGGGGAAAGACTAAAGTCCACAGGTAAGTAGACACGTGGAAGTCTGAGTGTAGACGGACATCCCGGTGTCCCCCACTTTTCCGGGGGCTCCTACCAGGCAGCTCCAGAAGCAATTTCCCTTGCCTGCTTGTTTAAGGTAATTACACCATGCGTTTCTTCCCTGCTGGCTCTGCTGAGGCAGAAAATACTTCATCATTTACTTCAGTCCTCAGAATAAAGCAAAAAAATCTGGAACATAAACACCATTTCTTCTTTGCATTCAAAGGCCGGGCTCAGGGTGAATTTGTGAATAACAAACCAAAGTTGGCAATCACGCTAATAAGTATGAAGTTGCCCGGGAGAGGTGTCCTGCAGTGGCCTGGAACTGAAGGGGTGCCGGGTTTTTGTCCTCTTGTTGGTAAATAACAGCCCTTTATTTACATACAGTTGTTCAGTTTCAAAAGATATTCAAAGCCTGGGTAGTTTCTGCCTTTGCTTTATAGGGGAAGGGATATGTATGTGAATTTTTAAAGGGATTTCACCCTCATTAAATCTATACTGCCCGGAGAGAGCTGTAGGTTGCAACAGGGAAAGGAGACGCATGCGATCAGCTGTAAACAGGCGCTTTCTTTCTGAAATCAGAATTACCCTGAGTCCGTGTTCATCATCGACAGTCTCAGGCTCAGAGAAATCCCAGGGCCAGGCGCCTTTGGGTTTAAGAAGAGAACTTTGAACTCTCCATTTCAAAAACAGAATTTCTCCTCCTCCTCGTGGTTAGCAAAAGCATCTGATGCGAAGCATTTCCATTCAAACTCTCCAGACTTTAAACATTTTCCATTTTAAGCTCCTAGCAATGAAAACCTCTGGTAATGAGTTCCCTGCCCCCGACAGAAGTCCTGCATCCAATTTGTACTCCTTCCTGGTGAAATGGTTTACAAGTCTGAGAGGAAAAAAATCCAAAGGAATGCTCTAGAGAAGGAATGAAGTGCTATCATTGAAATCTTTATTTATGGGAAGAGAAAGAGCTAAAACATTACCTCAGAATGCAAGATTACAACATCAGTCGGATATAAAGTAAATCTATTCTAGTGGTGAAACATCAGAAACCCATAATCCTTTCTCAAAGCCCTTTTGTTATTTTAATGTATGACAAAGTATGCTTTTTTTTTTTAGAAGAAAAACACTTAGATTTGAGAGGTTTCTTTTGCTCCAGTAAAAGTAATTTCACTGATTTAAAAAGTTTTAATTTTCTGTAACCCAGACTTTACTGTGCTGGCCAAGCATATGCACACGGTTAAGGTAATTTTTAGCTTCAATAGAATTGGTCGCAGTGACCACCAAGATGGGCTTCAAGTTGCTATGACAAAGGTAGCCTAAAAAGCACTTAAGTTAAGCGGGGCATTTTTGGTTGCCAATTTGAAACTTTTGCCTTTTATAGTTTTTTTTTTTCCTTTAAGTGGCTGAGGATGGATGTGTAAATCGCAATAATTTACTGTATTTTCTCTCTCTTTATGTCAGGTATTTCATAAGGATCCTGGTTACTTATCTCCTAAATGACTTTTTAAAGACTAGTAAGAAACAAGGAAATTGTGAAGAAAATTGGGCAAATGGCAAAAAATAAAATAAAATAAAATAAACCTGTTTCTCTGCAGAAGCTCTTTCAGGCAAGTCATCATGGGAAGCCCATGAGAGGGGGTGGGGCTGGAGAAGGGAGGCAGCTTCTCTGTGTTGACCCTGGCTCCAGGCTGGATATAAAGCTGAGGAAGATGGGGTCCACTCTCCTGGAATGAATACAGTGTGCACATTGACACACTATAATGTGGCAGATGATGAGAGTGAAAGCAGCTACCAAGAGCTCTCTTCTTAAAATATATTAACAATTTGACCTTTCCTTAATGACTCAGAGTTGGAGGTTAACCAACAGAAATTTATTGAGTGCCTAATACATGCTTTGGCCACGGGCTCTATTGGGGGAAAAAAAACAAACACTCTGGCACTCATGGAACTTATATTCCAAAGATAGTAGTCAAACAAAAGCTATAATACAAGATAGAAAGATGACTGACAGATTGAAAGGCAGGTAGATAGATAGATAATTGATAGAAGATAGATAAAGTGAGGATGGATAGATAGATAGATAGACAGATAGAAAATTGGTAGATAGATAATAGATATAGATAGATAGGTAGATAGATAACAGGTAGATAGAAAGATAGATAAAAGTAGGTAGATAGATAAATAATTGGTAGATAATAAATAGATAGATGATAGATAAATTGGTAGATAGATAATAGGTAGGTAGATAGATAGATGATAGGTAGATAGATAGATAGATAGGTAGGTAGATGACAAGCAGTATGTCCAAAGCTGATGAGTACTGTGGGAAAGTTCCAAGAGCCAGGATGGGAAATAACTGAGAATAGAGTTGCCAGGGTGGGTGTCGCTGAGGTTGGGGACATGGCACAGAGACATGAAGCAGTTGAAGAGTCAGGCCAGCAGAGGTCTGGGGAAGAGCATTCCAGGTAGAGGCAACAGCAAAAACAAAGCCCTCAGTTCAGGAGGAGATTATGAATATTGGGTTATTCATAACTATACAAAACTACAAACCCCAGGGTCAGTGCAAGGTTTTGAGTTCCTCTACTAAGTGACCTCAGGCTTCATGGTATAAATTCCTGACTCTGAGTTTACTTATCTCTTTCCTCCAGGTCAGTCCCTCTTCTATAACAAATCAATCTTTCCCTGCCCCAGAAATTAGCACCTGCCTCCTTTTCATCTGTTAGATCTGAAGTCATGTGATTTAGGAAAACAGATGAGCAAACCTGTGAGACTTGGGTCTACGGAAGATTGGTGGTGCCCAGGGTGAGGGTCTGTCTGTACCGCGAAGAACCCCATCACTTTAGTGCACTGGGTGTCCCTTTGTCTTTTACACTGTGAATCTCTTCAAGCCGGGGCCACGTGGTACCCTATCTATGTTCTTTCATACCCCGCTAGCACTGGCACCTTGTGCTGTAGGATAAGTAGATGCCCCACGAATGCATGAGTCAACTTTGAGATATCTTTTTGTCTGTTCAAATGCCTTTTCCCTTCCTTCATGGTTCTTATCACTTGTGGATGCCAGATAAGTGAGTGTTGGGGTGAATACGAGCGTGCTTGTTTAGAGCAGCGTTTTTCACCAGAGCATTTTCCAATCCATGACCTCACTTGGATTCTAGCAACAGCCCTATGAAGTACATGGAGAAAATGCTATTAGCGGCAACCTCTAGATGGGTTGGCAGATGGAAAGAAGCTAAGTGACCCACACCACAGTGACAGGCAGACCCCACTAGGTCAAGGGGTCCTGAGTTCACACGTGGCCTGGGGCTATCTCCAGAATGGACAATGACAGCTGCAACAGCAGAGGCTTGGAATTCCTCCAGAAACACATGAACTGGAGGACCAGCTTAGCTCCAGTCAAAATGTAAACTGCCAGAGTTCACTCAGGAATGAACCTGGTAGGTGCAGCCTATGTGAAACGTTTCTAGAAATAGGTGTAGGGGCCGAGGTGCTGGGGAATCAGGAGTCGAGAGTGCTGGCCTGGGCTCGGCCACCAACATGCTAGAAGGCACAGCAGTTCCCCTCTCTGAGCCTCTGTTTCCTCAGCTATAAGAAGAGAGGTGTCCTAGACTAGCTTTCTCAGAGTGGAGGGGGGAAGCCAGGCGGTTCCCTGAGAGAACAGAGCATCTGCTGAGGCAAGCTCTGTGAGCATGACCCTCCCCGCTTCCCTTCTCTCTCCATCCCTCAATTCAGGTGGGCAGCAGTACCCAGCTAACATTCAGTAACACTATTTTCACTGAATTTATGTTTACATTTTCTTTCTACTTATGGCAAAGGATGCTGATTTTTCATCTTTAGTAGGAATATCAAGATTCCTTTCAAAATAAATGGGTTTAATTAAACATAGTGATTTATTCAGAGGAAAATGTTAGGTAAATAACATTATAGGTGGGACACAGATGTTGGGAAATAATGTGTGTAGTTTAGGAGTGAGCGATGTTTGGGAATCCTGGGTCAGATAGCCCCGAGGATTCTTGTGCTTTGCAAAGCAATAGAGAATGGTGGTCATGCACATGGGCTCTGAACTGCCTGGGTCTGCATTCCTGGCTCTGCCATTTACACCTGGATAAACTTGGGCAGGTTACTTAATCTCTCTGTGCCTCACTTCTCTTATCTGTGAAATGGGAGTAAGAGTGTACCTACAGCAAGAGGTTGCTACATATAGCATTTAGAAGAGTGCCTGGCTCAGTGTAAGCACTATATGAGTGCTTCCTCTTATTATGACCTCAAGCGGTCCTTGGTTGGACCACAAGCCAAGGGCTTTTGGAAGAGGGAGGTGGGCCCCAGTGACCATGTCCATATTCAATGGCTTACCAGGGCCGCTTGCTCATACCTACTGTTTCCAGCCCCAGGCTGTTCCTGGGAAATCCAGTTGCTTTCTTCTGGTGCAAATTCACCACATTCTCCTGGGTTCAAATGTACAGGGAGGGCCATTCTAAGCAGGTTGAATTTTCGTTTATAATTTACTACCCAACACTCCTCAAACAAGTGAGCGAGAAGCTCCCCACCCATCTGCATTCCCTGGCAGCAGAGAGCAGATAACTGTTAATAGACTGGCTTGGGAAGTTTATTTTAAAGGAAAGTTAATTGTATTCTTTTCTAGGGAGGTGTGAAGATGCCTGGGTAGCGTGGTTGTGGCATACACACCCCATCAGCAATCATCCTGAGGATGAGCCCAGGCAGTGATGGGAAACAGGGAGCCAACTGTCACCCGCACGTTGTGCAGAGAAGGTCACGGTGTAGATCAGGATCTTTCCAGTAGGGCAGAAGCTTCTGGATTCTGGAATTGCTATTCTGAGCACAGTAGCAAACAAACTGCCCCCACCTCTCTTAGCTTCCTCCTATTCTTCATATTTCCACTCCCACTCCCACAAAACAATTGCAAAAAGCCGTGGTGGCAGAATTTAGTGTGATCAAGGGGCAGGATAATACAGTGCTTACAAGTGTGGCTTCTGAAGCCAGGCTGCCTGAGTTTCAGTTCTGGCTTTTCTCCATACTAAGTGAATGACATTGGGCAAATTACTTAAACTCTTACTACCTCAGTTTCCTGGTCTACAAAATGAGTGCAATAGCACCTACCTCATAGGGTTGTTGGGAAGCTTAAATACATGTAAAGCACTTTCAACAGTGTCTATAACATAGCAAGACAGGATAAATGTTAGCAACTATTGTTTACTGAAAAAATTCTTCCACTAGGCAAGTATCTCATACACTGAGTGTAGCAGTCAGCCTCCAAGATGGTCCCCAAAGCCTCTAAGATGGTCTCCTGGCATTCATGTTTTTGCATTGTTCCTTTCACATTGAATGGGGATGCAACCACTAGAACATTGAGGAAATGATGGAGTGTGACTTCTGAGGGTAGGTTGTAAACATCATTGCACCTTCCACCTTGCACTCTATTCCAACAGCCACCATATGGAGGCTGGAGGATCCACTTCCAAAGTGGCTCATGCACATGGCTGACAAATTAATGCTGACTGTTTGCAGGAGGTCTCGGCTCCTCCCCACATGGACCTCGCTATGGGGCTACTTGAGTGTCCTCACAGCATGGCAGTTTGCAAGCGAACCTGAGTAAGTGATCCAAGAGAGTGCATATGGCTAATACTGTTGTCTTATCTTACACTTAATTTCTTATTCTCAAAAGTCCATATTTTTCTCCAGTTTTATTACAAGTATCAAGCAGAAGCTATCTAAAAGCTTTGTTTCCTTAGGTAAATGTTTTTCAAAAGAATTATCTTCTGCATCTTCAGGCAATGTTCCCTTCTGTTTTTTTTAAGCTATAGGCTTGTCTTTTTTTTTTTTTCTCAATCAATTGCCCCAAATTCTCTCTTCCTTTCTTCCTTCTTTCCTTCCCTCCTTCCTCTTTTCTTTCTTCCTCCTCCTCCTGCTCCTCCCCCTCCTCCTTTCTTACCCAGGAATAAAGAAGGGCTCTATCCATGTTAGCTGTTATCCATGTTTGCTTCTAACACAGTAGGTGGACTTGTCCTGACCCTTCATTTAACAGCTCTCTTGCTTTCTGATAGACCCTTTCTTCCAGAGCTTGTGGGAGGTTGGTATCAGTTAGTTCTGCTGTGTAACAAACCACCCAACTTTCAGTGGCTTAAAGTATCAATGATTTATAATTGCTCACATCTGTGGATCTACTTGGATTTGGCTGATCTAGGCTGGGCTCAGCTGAGGCCTCTGCTTCAGACATCTTGGCAGCTCTCATTGCAGGACTGTTGGTTGGTTAGAGCAACCCCACTCCATATGTCTCTCATCCTCCTTTGACCTCCTGCCTAATGTAGGCATGTTTTTCTTACAGTGATGGTAGAGGTACCAAACAACATGTAGGAACACAAGCTCAGGATCAGAGCTGTCACACTGTCCCCTCACCTATATATAACAAAAACAGGTCACATGGCCAAACCAAACTTCAAGGAGCATGAAACTATATTTCCCCACTCTGTTCTTGGAGATGGCAGGAGAACTACAAAGTCACTAGGAAAGGATGAATGCAGGGAAGGGTAAGGAATCGGGGCCAACAGTGCAATCACCCACAGTGGTTCAAAGATAAACAAGAGATCTCTGGACTTGGGGTCCGCCTTTAAGGATTCAACAGAAAAGACTAAAAAAGGATGGTCTGAGAGGAGGAAGGGTATCAAGGGGAAGACATCAGTGAAGAGCAGTCCAGCTGAGCTCCACCAATCTCTCTCCTTGCTCGGGGCTTCATCCCATCCTCCCAGGATTGCTCAAGCCTGCTATTACCACAGCCTCTCATGGAGCCAACCTGGTTCCAACCTACTGATTCTTTCTCTTGGAGTCTGCAAGGAAAAACCATGCAGTGTTGATTTCCAAGCCAGTCCAACCAAGCCCATTAGACCCTTCCATCTGCATGTGGATCAGCTCTTACACGTCTGAGCACATTTCTTGACTGTGACTTCCTGGAAGCTTCATTGTTTTTAATTGCAAATACGTGCTCCCCAACTGGTACAGTGAGCAACTCCCTAATGGGCTTCATTATGGCAATGGGCAGAATTTTTTGTACAGAAGAAAAATCATTTCCCTGGAGGACAGAGCTCAGCCTACATTCTGTATTCCAAGGATTTGGTCTCCACTCCCCATCATCCCAGAGAATGGCACTCACTGTCTGCTTGGGACACGCAGACTTTCGGCCTAGTTCTTCAAAGAAAACCACATCTAACGCGACTTGTGTGTTCTACCTGCTCAGGAAATCACGGAGAAAAATACAACGTTATCTAATCCAGGAGTCAGCAAACTTTTCTATAGGAGGCCAGATAGTACATATTTCATGTTTTGTAGGCCATCCGGGCTCTTTTGCAACCTCTCAACTCTGCCCCTGTAGCATGAAAGCAGCTATGGACAACAGGTAAACAAGTGGGTGTGGCTGTGTTCAATAAAAGTTTGTTTACACAAACAGATGGCTGGTCAAGCTAGCACTGGCTGACGACCTCTGCTCGAATCTAAGCCCTCATTTTATGTATGTGGAAACTGAAACCTTGGGGCTACT
Source organism: Balaenoptera borealis (assembly GCF_965194805.1). Taxonomy (NCBI): domain Eukaryota; kingdom Metazoa; phylum Chordata; class Mammalia; order Artiodactyla; family Balaenopteridae; genus Balaenoptera; species Balaenoptera borealis. Next base: position 106,263,896 of record NC_138874.1, read on the forward strand.
TTTTCCGTCATCACTGAGTCTTGCGCATATCTACACCATGGCTGTGGGCTTTTGGTGCCATGCTTCTTGGAGGGGCGACACTCAGCTGGGATGCCCCCATATGAGTGTGCTGAGTGGTGGATGCCCATACCTTCCTGGTGGTTAAATAGCTTAAATATCATGCTTGCTTGTGTTTTCTTTGTTTGTTTGTTTATATTCAAGGCTTCCTACAAAAGCAACCTGAGACTGGAGACCTTGAGTCACCCATCTTGTAACCCCAGTGACTTCCCAGCTCAGCCCTTGGTACAACAGAAAAGCAGTTGTAATAAATGAATGAGGCCCAGAGAACAGAAGTGACTTGACCAAGGTCATACAGTCTAATACAGAGGTCCAGTTCTCTCCCATTATGCTTGCAGTTCAGTGGGGGAGACAGACACAGAGCAAGGAATGACAGCAGAATACGCTAAGGCTCATGGTGGAGGTGGTGCAGGACCACATGGTGCACAGGACAGGGCACCCGGTCAGGACACTGAGTCAGGGAAGGCTTCTCAAGGGAGGGACATCTAATCTGAGTTCTGGAGGATGAGTAGGAGGAAGCTAAGTCCCTGTGATTCCTTGGACCTTGTCATTGAGAAGGAAAGTGGAGAGAAGATGTTCAGGATAATAGGGTCTGAGCTCAAAAGGGTGAGGTCTGAGCGAAAGGTAGTGAGTTGGGCATCAGAAGCATGTAACAGGTAAATTAGGGAATTTTCCCTGGGCAAGGAGGCTTTCCCAAGGAACACTCACACCCTGGCCTTCCCCCACCCCAGATCAGATGCCGTTGCATGCCTGGAGGCCAGGGTTGCTATCTCTAAGGCTGGTGGTTGGACTCATGACCTAGAAGCTGCAGCTGCCCCTCCACTGTCTCACCACCCAATTCCGAGGGGATCTGGATGGAATCTCTCTACCCACACCCACCAGTGTGCAAGAGGTTCATCCCAGAGCCTCATGACTAGGGGACAGAGCCATTCTACATGACCTACACAGAGTCAGACCATGGCCTTGGCTGCTCTGGAGGCCCCGTAGCCCCAGGACGAGAAGAACAATTGCTGTGTCCTGCTGCACTTCCCACGGCATCAGTGCCCTGACATGATGCTGTCTTCTGGATCACACACCAGCAAACACTGTAGTGGTGCAGGTACCAACAGTTCAAGAGGCCTGAGTGAAGGGAAGAACATTCGCTGGCTGTAACAACAGGCACAGAACAGAGCCAGTCCTGACCAGATCCTAGAAGCCCTTTCAATCCTGAGATCCTTTTCTTGCTCTTGACCTGAAACATCATGAGAATAGCTATTTTCTTGGGGCTAGAGAGGAGCAGTGGAGATGCAGAGGGTTCTGAACCACTTCTGACTTGGAAGACGGGAGTATTAACCTTCAACACTTGCTAGAACAGGAAGCAAGACGACCATATATATACACATGGAAACAATCAAAGGCCAGTGGTATTTTTCCCTTAGGGTGAATCCAGCTTTAAGAGACACAGATCTGAGACAGGGGCAGATGAAAAAAACTTACCTGGCCTGGAAGAGAGAAGAAATGCTCTGCTGGACCATTTCTAGAAAATATACTGGAAATCTAATAAATATATATATATATTTTTAAATCAGTCTATAACTGAGCTAGAACTCTTAATGTAATTTGGTTTTTAACAAGAGGAGTTGGAGTTCTGCTATTTGACCATACTTTTGGAATTCGCTTTTAAAGTTAGACATTAGCCCGTGTTGGCAATATGTCGGGATCCCCAGGGACACTAACACATTTCGAATTAACACCCTGACTGGGAAATCCCTAACTCCAGGTCAGTCCTTGACGGAGGGTCACAATTCTGTTTTCACATTCCATTTTGGCTTGCCGCGTGCAGAGCCACGGCTGTGTCCATAGTAATGACCCCTCGGCTGCTTCTCCAAAATGAGGAATCTGGCCATCTCTGACCCCAAGAGCCTGTGCTGCCGCTGTCCACCCAAGAGTTCAGACCCTCCCTTGGGAATCAGGCCACTGCTGTCAAAGTCCATGTAAAGAGAACAAGGTTCACAGACTCTGGACCACAGAGGAAAAGTTTCAACATACGCATTGTAACCTTTGCGAACAGCACCGGGAGAAAAAGCAGTGTGGGGCTGTCTCCCTCTACTACTGCACTCTGTGTTTGAAACTTTTCAAACAAGTGTTATTTTCTAGAGTATCCAAGTATATCAGAAAACTCAGTCAACATGGTCTCAAACATATGAGGATTTATGTGCCCCATGGAGCAACAGGTGTGGAGGAAATTCCTGGTGTAACTGCTCAAGGAATTCATCAAGGACCCACATCCCTCTGTCGTTCTGCTCCTTGGTCCTGTGGACAGCAAACCAGCCATCGCTGTCACAAGATAGCCATGGCGCTTTCCACATATAGGAGGAGAAAGATGAGAGGCTGAAGACCAAAAGCCTTCTCCATGGGAGGTGTGTTTCCCAACATTTTCTTTTGAAAAAAAAATTCTAACATATGGCAAAGTTGGAAATATTTTACAGGAAGCATATGTATATCCAGCAGCTAGATTCCACCATTAACATTTTCCCATATTTGCTTTATCACATATCTTTCCAGCTCTCCAGCTCTCTAACCATCCATCAACTCACAGGATTGATTTTTGAGGCATTTCAAAGTAAACTACAGACATTGGTACACCTCCCTCTGAGGAGGTTTTTCCCTGTCCATTCGTTGGCCAGAAATGCATCACACGGCCACCCGGCTGCAATGAAGGCTGGGAGATGATGTATTTAAAATCAGGTTATATAAGTAAGAAAGAAATGGCACTAGACATTGGGCAGGCAACTAGCAATGTCTGCACAGAAGGCACAGCTCTTTATATGGTTTGGCTTCACTAGAATTTTTACCTCTCTTACCTGAAGATGCTCCCAGAGCTGAACACTGATGTGGAAGAACCGATGGGGAGCCCTTGGGGCTGAGCTCACACGATTTGATGGCTTAACCTCTGGCACATTCAGCAGCTGTCCTCTTTAGGGACACAGATGGACTGAGAAACAGCCTCTTTCCCCCTTTGACAGCTGTTGGTCCTGTTCTCAATCTTGTTATCTCAAAAAGTTCATTGGAAGGTGGCGAGATCCATACTGGTGAATATTTACATGATCAAATTACACCTATCCGATGGTGATGCTTCCAGAAACTCAGTCACCCAAAATGGAGGTATAAACCAGAGTAGAATTGTGTAACTCTACGTTATGTAAATAAATTGTGCAGAAAGAGTGAATCCTGGGACAAGAGTTAGGGAGCTTGGGTTCTGGTCTCAGCACTGTAGCTAACCATCATGTCATCTCCATCAGTTCACTCCTTTCTGGGCCTCCTTTCCTTTGTTGGGGACGTAATCTATGTAAACTAACAAACAGCTCTCACTGCTGAGCCATTCTCTATTCTATGCCTGGGATGATTTTATCACAACCACATGATCGCCATCTTTAAGGACTGATAAGTCTATGCAGTGGAACAGACCCCATTTCTTTACCCTGCAGGCTATCATGTTGGTAATTACAAGTAACATAAGGCAGCAACTAGACAGTGTGTGGTAAGAAATGACAGCCTAATGGAGAAAGGAAATAAAAGTACAAAAGTGCAGCCATATGGGGACATTTAGTGAAGGTGTGAAAGCTCTATACACAGCTGCCCCGTGGACATCCTGCACCACCATACGAATCTATAAATGATGATTCTAGTGATTACTCTGAACCATTACAAGGTCTCAATTATGTTCAGTTAAATCTGGTTAAGAAGACAGAGGCGTTTGTAACTCATTTGAGAAATATTTCCATAAAATGTTTATTTTCAACGTTAATTACACTTAGGTCACCTGGATAACTCGTATGTTTTGTTTCATCTCCCCGTGATGCAGGATACACCGCATCCTGTCGACTATGTCCTACATACAGAGTTATAAATGCACTCACTTGTTTACTCAGTAGGTAGAATGCCACCTCCGTGTGAAGTGCTGTGAGCCCATGAGAGGTATATAAAGGGTCATGGAGAATTAAAGGAGGGATAAACGGCCAACTTGAGTTTCATGAAGGCAGTGGCCCATCCTCCATACTTGTAATAGCTGCAGAGCAACTCATGAGCAGTGATGGGTGAGGCTCTCCTGGAAGAATAGGGGGAAGGTCCAGGAGTCCAGGAGTGTGAAGGGGGTTTCCGGATGAGAGTGGGTTTGGTGTGGCCAGAGGAAAGGTGGATTATGAGTGATGTGAAAAGATATGTGAATGTTCTTGGCAATAAAAGAATACTGACTTTTACTTATAGACTGTGAGACATCATGAAAGGTATGACAGGATCAGAGTTGTGCCTTGAGAAGAATGTTCTGGAAGCAATGTGTAGGCTGTACTGGCACAGGGAAAGGTTGGGACAGCAAGACCCAGTATGTGGCTATTGAAATAGTTAAATTAAAAATGAATGAGAGGGCTTCCCTGGTGGCGCAGTGGTTGAGAATCTGCCTGCCAATGCAGGGGACACGGGTTCGAGCCCTTATCTGGGAGGATCCCACATGCCGCGGAGCAACTGGGCCCGTGAGCAACAATTACTGAGCCTGCGCGTCTGGAGCCTGTGCTCTGCCACAAGAGAGGCCGCGATAGTGAGAGGCCCGCGCACCGCGATGAAGAGTGGCCCCCACTTGCCACAACTGGAGAAAGCCCTCGCACAGAAACGAAGACCCAACACAGCCATAAATAAATAAATAAATAAAATTTAAAAAAAAAAAAATGAATGAGAGGTTCCATGCAAAGACTTGTGCACAAATTTCATAGCAGTTTTAGTCACAACAGCCCCAAACTAGAAACAAAGCCCTTCAGCCGGAGAATGGTTAAACAAATTGTGGTATATCCACACAATGGAACACTACTTAGTAATACAAAGGAACAACGGTATGTGCAAAACATTTATGAATCTCAAAATCATTATGCTGAGCAAAAGAAGCCAGACAAAAAGAGTAAATTTTGTTTTTTAATAAATTTTTATTTATTTATTTTTGGCTGCATTGGGCCTTCATTGCTGCGCATGGGCTTCTCATTGTGGTGGCTTCTCTTGTTGCGGAGCACGGGCTCTAGGCACACAGCCTTCAGTAGTTGTGGCGCACGGGCTTAGTTGCTCTGCAGCATGTGGGATCTTCCCGAACCAGGGATCGAACCCATGTCCCCTGCATTGGCAGGCAGATTCTTAACCATTGCACCACCAGGGAAGCCCAAAAAGAGTAAATATTGTATGATCCCATTTATATAAAATTCTAGAAAATGCAAACTAATTTGTAGTGCTTTAAAACAAACTGGTGGTTGTTTGGGACGCTAGAAGGAGGCTTGGACTGCAAATGGAGCACAAGGAATATTGGGGGTAATGGAAATGTTTCGTATCTTAATTGTGGTCGAGGTTTCACAGGCATATACTTCTGTTAAAACTAATGGATGGCACATTTTAAACGGGTGCAGTTTATTATACATATATCACATTTCGTGAAGTTGATTTAAAAAACTAAGAGAGATTTCTGGACAAAAATGGTGGATGGAACTTATCTACTTTCGTTCCTTCCACCATAATACTAAAACCATCTTTTAAAGGCACATATCTACAAGGACAGTAAATAGAAAAAGAGTCATTAGCAACCAAGTTAATAGAAGCTGGAAACAATGAAGAAACCTGAGATGACTGGATCCTCAGGGGCTGATGGGAAAAGCCAAGACCCACTCACTGCACAAAGGGTAAGAAATTCTAATGGATCCAGTTACCTCTAGATGTGGGGGTGAAGGGAGGTTGGAAAAGTAAGGAGAATTGATCGAAAATCTGTTTATAAGCATTTGGCTTTTAAGCTGATATCCTTCCCCACCCTCTCCCTGGAGAAGACGAACAGGATGTCTTTGGACTGAGAGATATTAGACATCGTAGAGGGAGGGAAAACATACCAGGCCAGGGTGATAAGGGAAGGTACACATGCTGGAAGTTGAGATGCCCACCCATTTACTCACTTAGGTCCCAGAAAGCTGGTAGCCAAGACTTCAACCTTTAAGGAGAAAGTGGTGGCATCTTTGGAGAATTTGACTGGTCTGAAAGGCAAGACCTAAAACACTGTCATTGAAATCACAGCCCAGTTAGGTCATCCTACCATAGATAAGGCTGTGGTGTTTGAGCTCCCCTCATGCTTTCAGAGCTTTAAATCAGCATGTCATCTCTCCACTCTTAAATATAACCAGACAACCAAGGATTATAATGCAAAAGAAGAAAAGCAAACAAATGAACATAAATAAGCAATTTGATGGAAACAGATAATTTGCAATTAGAAGTAAACCTCTGAGACCTAAGATATTGCAACCATAAAACAAAAACAGATTACTATAAAAAGGGAAATTCTGAGAATTGTAAAAAGAGCTCCAAGAATTTAAAATAAAGCAGAAATGAAACCCTCAACTGAAAACTTCAAAGATAAGAATATTATCTTAAAAATAGAATGAAAGCAAAAACAAGAGATTCTAGAAAGAGAGGTGGATTTTTTCTGTAAGAAAGGGGAAAAAATCAATAAAATATTTTAAGAAAGTTTCCCATAATTGACAAACATTAGTTAGTAAAATTGAAAGGGCCCAGGACAATGAATGAAAAAGACCTTGCAAAGACATATCAACATGAGCTTCCAGAACACAGGAGACAGAGAGAAGAGATTACAAGCTTCCAGAGAGAATGAAAAAAGAAGAAAAATAAAAGCAGTTCACCCACAAGGAATCAAGAATCATGATGCCTTCAGATTTCTCAACAGCAATACCAGAAGATAGAAAGTAATGGAATAAGGCCTTCAAAATTCAGAAGGAAAATTAGTACCAACTTATAATTTCAAACTCAGTCTATTATTCAATTACAGGGTAGAATAAGGCAATTTCAATCAGGCAAGTTCTCAGAAAAATTTTTCTTCTCTGCACCCTTTCTTAGAAATGTCTCGAAGATGAGTGCCACGAAAACAAGAGATTAAGAAAGAGGAAGATGTGGAGTACAGGTAATAAGAGCTCAACATGGGAGGGAGATAAGGGAAATTCCTAGGATGACGATGTGGGGAGAGTTCAGAATGATACCTCTGGTCTGCAATTAATAGTTGTTTTTCCTATTAGGAGCTTAGAGCCCAAATGGTATCTCTTGTTTATTAAAAGATCTTTTAAAAGCCCAAATCCAAAATCCTAACCTCTGAGGCATTTTTTGTGCAAAAAAAAATTACCCAAGAGCTTATTAGAAATGCAGATTCTATTGCTTCCATTCCAATGGGGCGCCAGGGAAATGCAGTTTGACCAGTTAACTTCAGTAAAGTACAGGTGGTCCATGACCACATCTGCAGAACACTTCTCTAAACAATAACACTAACAGCTGAGTACATGTAAACATGGTTATGGCCTGCCAGTATATCTACTCTTTTTAAAATTGAGATATAATTCACATAAATGAATTTCACCATTTTAAAGTTTAGAGAGAGTTCCGCGGTTTTTAATGTATCCACAGAGTTGTACAACCATCACCACTGCCTAAATCCAGAACCTTGTCATCACCCCCAAAAGAAACCCTGTATCTCTTAGCAATTACTCCCCATACCCCCCTCCCTCCTTGGCAATTACTAATCTACTCTCTGTCTCCATGGATTTTCCTCTTGTGGATATTTCATATGAATGGAATCATATGTGGCCTTTTGTGTCTTGCTCCTTTGACTTAGCATAATGTTTTCAAGGTTCATCTATGTTGTTGCATGTATTAGTACTTGGCTGCCTTTTATGGCTGAATAATATTCCATTGTGTGGATCTATGACCTTTTGCTTATCCATTCATCAGTTGCTGGACATTTGGGCTGTTTCCGTCTTTTGGCTATTGTGAATAATGCTGCAAGGAACATTCAGTATTGATCTTCAGTGCCAAATTCTCAGGCTGCAAGATGTATTTACTGGCATTCTATTGTTTGGGTTATTATCCCCCTAAAATTCCCCTGGTCAAAAATGCTTTATCCTTTCCTAACAAAATATTATTTAATGAGATTATTATGACAATGTATCAAAGTTCTAAAACACCAAAAAATGACAGGGATTTGTGTTTAGATGTTTTTCATAGCAATGACTTTTTGATTAGAAGTTGAAACCAGAGGAAAATCTCAGCTCTAATGAAATGGCTCGATAGATACCCATGATCTGGGTGGTTTACTGTAGTGACCAAATTAATAATTTTTATATTTGCTGACAAGTATATTATTCTAAAATAATTTTGATAATGGATCATCAACTGAACCATGCTTATAAAATACTGGGTTGGCCAAAAAGTGCCTTCATTTTTTTTTTTTTTAATTTACTTATTTATTTATTTATTTATTTTTGGCTGCACTGGGTCTTCGTTGCTGTGCGGGGGCTTTCTCTAGTTGTGGCAAGCAGGGGCTACTCTTCATCGTGGTGCGCGGGCTTCTCATTGCGGTGGCTTCGCTTGTTGAAGAGCATGGGCTCTAGGCACGCGGGCTTCAGTAGTTGTGGCTCACGGGCTCTAGAGCACAGGGTCAGTAGTGGCACACGGGCTTAGTTGCTCCACAGCATGTGGGATCTTCCTGGACCAGGGATCGAACCCACGTCCCCTGCATTGGCAGGCGGATTCTGAACCACTGTGCCACCAGGGAAGTCCCAATGCCTTTGGTTTTTTAAATAAAAATAAAAGACACATTCTTCATTTTCACCAAGAACTTTATTGAATAACGTATTCACCATTTTGTTCCACTACCTTCTGCCATTTTTCAGGCAACTTCTTTTTTTTTTTTTTTTTTAATTTTTATTTATTTATTTATTTATTTATTTTTAATTTATGGCTATGTTGGGTCTTCGTTTCTGTGCGAGGGCTTTTTCCAGTTGCGGCAAGTGGGAGCCACTCTTCATCGCTGTGCGCGGGCCTCTCACTATCGCGGCCTCTCTTGTTGCGGAGCACAGGCTCCAGACACGCAGGCTCAGTAATTGTGGCTCACGGGCCCAGCTGCTCCGCGGCATGTGGGATCTTCCCAGACCAGGGCTCGAACCCGTGTCCCCTGCATTGGCAGGCGGATTCTCAACCACTGCGCCACCAGGGAAGCCCTCAGGCAACTTCTTAATTCCTTCTTCCCAAAACTTTTTTATCTTTTTGAGCAAAGAACTGTTCCAGGTGCCTTTTACAGTCTTTCAGGGAATTGAAATTTTTTCCATTAAGAGAATTTTGTAAAGACTGAAATAAATGGAAATCTGAAGGTGCAATGTCTGGTGTATACGGCAGATGAATCAGAACTTCCCAGGCAAGGTGTAACAGTTTTCGCCTGGTCATCAAAGAAACATGCGATCTTGCATTATCCTGATGGAAGATTATGCGTTTTCTGTTGACTAATTCTGGATGCTTTTTGTCAAGTGCTGCCTTCAGTTGGTCTATCTGGGAGCAGTACTTGGAACTGTTAGGTTTCCGGAAGGAGCTCATAATAGAGGACTCCCTTCCAATCCCACCATATACACAACATCACCTTCTTTCACTGAAGACCGGCCTTTGGTGTGGTTGGTGGGGGTTCATTTCGCTTGCCCCACGATCTCTTCCATTCCACATTATTGTACAGTATCCACTTTTCATTGCCTGTCACAATTTGTTTTAAAAACAGAAAGTTTTCATTATGTTTCAGTAGAGAATCGCATGTGGAAATACGGTCAAGAAGGTTTTTTTCGCTTAACTTATGTGGAACCCAAACATCAAAGCGATTCACATAACCAAGCTAGTGCAAATGATTTTCAACACTTGATTTGGATATTTTGAGTATGTCGGCTATCTCCCGCGTGGTATAACATTGATTGTTCTCAATTATTGTTTCGATTTGATCGCTATCAACTTCAACTGGTCTACCCGACCGTGGAGCATCGTCCAGCGAGAAATCTCCAGCGCGAAACTTCACAGACCACTTTTGATAGGTTCAATCAGTCACAGCACCTTCTCCATACACTGCACAAATCTCTTTTTGCATTTCGGTTGTGTTTTTACCTTTCTGGAAATAATAAAGTATAATATGCTGAAAATGTTGCTTTTTTTCTTCCATCTTCAATATTAAAATGGCTACACAAAAATTCACCAATTTTGATTAAGTCTTTTTTTAAACGCACGCTGATATGACAGCTGTCACAAACAATCTAACAAAACTGTCTTGAATGAAGTTAAAGACAACTAAGTGCTACTGGAGCCATCTTACAGAAGAAACCGAACGAACCTTTTGGCCCACCCAATAATCACTCAGGAGGTACCTAGAGTGCATCCTTTTAAATAACTGATGATCATGAAAACATGTATGTGGTGACAGTGGGGGTTATTTTGTAGCGTGCTGTTTCCCGGAGCTCTGTTGATGTTCTCCTAAAGTGTTGCGTGTCTGCATGGCACCAAAGGACAAGGAACAATCATCCTCCCAAAGAGCCCAGGAGGAGGGTGGCGAGGCTGTGGGGAGCCCAGTCGTCCTGAGATGGAAAGGGCCAGCTTCTCTGGACAGCCGGAGGTCCAGCTGCTGCATTCCTAAGCACGGTTTCCCCACCCGCTACAGCCTCTTCCAGAACCATTATCCCCTTTGGGACAACAGGGAATCACAGCAGGTGTAAAAGCACCAAGTAAAACTTCTTCAACCATAGAGGGAAAGGCTATGACTAAGTGCAGCTCCTAAGAGTGGATGGTGGATCTGCAGAAAGGCAGAGGGCCACCAGCAATGGTCCCAGAGGCTGAGACCACGGCGGAGGGGGCTGCCGCGGGGAGCAGGGGCAGGCTGGGTCCAGAGGTGGCCCCTGCAGCTGGCAGCCCCTGAGATCTCTGGGCCTCCACAGCAAGTGGGCTTGACCAATGTTAGTGATCGCGGGAGTGCCTGGGTCTTCAACACGCTGTGTGGCTGGCCTGGGCTTATTCTACTCCTGACCTGCAGCTTCGCCCCTGACCTCCCCACTCCTGGATTTCTCTTATCCACCCGCAATCCTCTTAAGCCTCTAAGAGTGTCACCTCCCCCTCACCAGAGGGCCTTGGGCTGTTCCCCGGTGTGGAGCATGCTTCCACGCTCTCGCCTTTTCAGAGCTGAGCTCCACTCTCCCGTCCTCAGGGAAGTCTCCCTGGTCCTCCTGCATCTTGACCCGGTCACGTGCACTTATCGTGGCCTCTCCTGGAATTGAGAACTCCTTTACACCGTTTACCCCAGTTACTTTTATCTCTTTGGGTGACTCCGATGACATCTTTCTCCTACACTGGACTTTAAGAGGAAAGTGACTGCAACAGGGAAGCCTACATTCTTTTCTTTTCTTTTTTTAACATAAAAACAAATTTTTTAGAGCAGTTTTAGGTTTACAACAAAATTGAGAAGACGGTACAGAGCTACCTCATATACCCTGCTCCCACACGTGCATAGTCTCCTCCCTTATCAATATCACTCACCAGAGTGGTACATTTGTTACCAAGGATGAACCTATATTGTCACATCATAATCACCCAAAGTCCACTGTTTACCTTAGGGTTCACTCTCGGTGTTGTCCATTCAAATGTATAATGGCATACATCCGTCATTATAACATCATACAGAGTGTGTTCACTGCCCCCCAAATCCTCTGTGCTCCACCTTTTTGTCTCTCCTCTGCCCCCCAGCCCCAGCCCTGGTAACCCGTGATCTTTTTCACTGTCTCCAAAGTTTGGCCTTTTCCAGAAGGTCACATAGTTGGCATCATACAGTGTATACACTCTTCTAGTCCAGATGGAGTTGCATTTAGAACACTCAATGCAGCCTGGAGGAATAACAGACATCTGAAAGGGGCAGCGTGAAGCCATGTTTCTCTACTGTAGAGGAACAGTGTTGGTAGTGAGGTGGTGTTAGTAGCAACAATAAAGTAATAATAATAATAATGGTGGCTGCCATTTACCATCCATTATATTGTTTAATTCTCATAACAGCCCGGATGAAGTGGATATTATTCCCCTCACTTGCAAACAAAGAACACAGGAAAGTTGCCGAAGGTCACACAACTTGTGAGCAAGAGAACCAGGCTTGGAACCTAGTGATTTGCATATTTGACTCTCCCAGGCCCTACACCCATTCTCATCTCCTTACCTTGGGTGTGTATGGAAGTGAGAGAACTAACTTTATATGTGCGGCTTTAAGTGTTTGAGCCCCAGTCCATGGAATCAGCCCATCTTCTTTCCCTGAATCCCTTCCCAGATGGGTCCCCTGAGCCAGACAGTGAACCCACTGGAATTTTTAAAAAAGACCCTATGTGCGTAGTGCATGGCAGGCCACCAGTAACTCTCCTAATCCTGACTTTATACCCTTTTGCTAGGTACCGCCTCATCCTCTTGTAAAAGTCACAAATGTATCTCTAAACCTTGAAGGCATGTGGGTTTCTGAACAAAGACTCATACTGTCTCCTTTCAGGTACTTTTCATTTTTATGTTCCAGAAATTGTTCCTTACATAAACAGGAGGTATTTCCCTGTCTCTGCTCAGATACTGTGAATAATATGCTTTCAGCTGTCTGCAAAGCTGATCAGAGACAGAACTCCATTTCACCACCTCTAACAACCATTCTTTTCCGGTAGAGAAACTTGCCATAGGACAAGCTCTAGCTTGAGGTAGGTCATAGCAGACCACTGAGAGGATTATTCAGACTGGATCAATGTAAAAATCTCTGACCTTAAGTTTTACAGCGTTCAGAGATTATTGTTATGTCTCCAGTGTTATTTTTGGCATCGGGAAACATGAGGTCAAGTGATGAAACATTTGGGGGAAGAGGTTTCAGTCAACGGTCACTATTTTTAACATCCCACCCAGGAGTGATCTAACCTTTGCAAAAACCTTTACCTCAAATGCGTTTTTATTGTTAGGTCACACTGATAATTCTCTGTTGCATTACCTTTCCTGTTTAAAAAAATAAATTAAAACAATCTAAGAAGGGAGATAATGTTTAATGGAAAAGGGCAGCGATGAGCTAATGGTTGCCTAGCAACTACTAGACATTGTTTTGCTGCTTCACTCTAGAGAAGCCAAAATGGCGGCTATAATCCTTCTCTAGCCCCCTGGACAGTGTAGGTATGAGTGACAGCTCCCTCTGGGCCCAAATCATTTTCTTCTTTGTCTTGGGCAGCAGATCATTCTTTTTTTTAGCTTCCCAAAGGAGAAAACTTGCTGCCTAATTCTTGAGTATGCTAAAGCCTATACTTTCATCTTTGCAGAAAATCTATGCCTGAACTTTTCAGGTTCTTTCTCTGGGCAGTTTTACTTAAGTATTTTCATCCATTCCCCATTTCTCCCTTTGAGTTTCCCTGTCAATCAATTACCAACCCTGGTGAAGTATGTTTTGAGGTCAAACAAGGCACTTGACATGATTTAGTTTTAGAAAGTCTTCTCATGCCCAGTCCTCCTAGGGCCCAGAGAAGGTAGGTAAATCTTTGACCATTGGGTATTCTCACAACTAGAGAATGGAGGGAGAGAAGAAACATAGCTACAGAAAGTATGTTAAGACTTTTCAGGATGATAAGCATGATCAGTAAGACTGAATGAACCTATTTTTACAGTAACATTTCCCTGCGCTTATGCAAAAACCACAAATCTATTTTAAGGAACCCAAACTATCTGAACTGCTTTCAGGTTTGCCCTTCTAAAACACAAGTAATTGGAAGTAGGTCTTATGTGGCCTTGACTAAAGGGATGAAATAGCCACTGTGTTATAGGTTGTCCATACTAGCTTGCTGATTTGGGACAGATAGAGGGGACGGGATCTCTTGGCCTTCTTATCTTAGTGGGCTGGGTACTCTAGAACAGGAGTTTTAAGTAGGGTCCTCTAGATAGGAAGTGTTTAGGAGATCCAAGAACCACCGGAATCATATCAGAATACAGTGTATATGTTCACATGTGTGTCTTTTCAGAGAGAGGGTCTGTCTGTGGCCTCCAGAAGTTTAAAAGCCAGTGGCAGAGAGGAAGCTGAGGATCTTTGTCAAGAATCGCTTGGTTTCAGAAAAATATACTGAGGACGTTTTAAAGCAAAAATGTCTCCAAAGGAAGGGAATATAAGAATTTATTGGGGGCTTCCCTGGTGGCGCAGTTGTTGAGAATCTGCCTGCTAATGCAGGGGGCACGGGTTCGAGCCCTGGTCTGGGAAGATCCCACATGCCGCGGAGCAACTAGGCCCGTGAGCCACAACTACTGAGCCTGCGCGTCTGGAGCCTGTGCTCCGCAACAAGAGAGGCTGCGATAGTGAGAGGCCCGCGCACCGCGATGAAGAGTGGCCCCTGCTTGCCACAACTAGAGAAAGCCCTCGCACAGAAACAAAGACCCAACACAGCCCAAAATAAATAAATAAATAAATAAATAAACATTAAATGCTAAAGATAAAACATTATTAAAAAAAAGAAGAATTTATTAATTAGCAGGTACTTCGGTTCATTCAGTCAGTCAAAATTTTTTATTGAACACCTATTATGTGCTAGTCATTGTGAAAAGTCCTAGGGATGCGGTCATGAAAAAGGAAAGGTCCATTAAACCATGCTGTTGCAGCCAAGGGGACTGAATAACGTTGGCTGAATATATATTATGTGCTAGAGTTTTATGTACAGTAATAAAATCTTTACAAACAACCATATAAACTTCAAATTATTATCATATTAAACCTCAAATCATATATGAACTGAGAGCTTTCTGACTAAAGTCAGTCCTTTATCCACCCCACCTATAGGAGCTTAATTTGGAGAATTTTTGGGGCAGAATCCAGGAATACACTGAGTTGGGGTTTGGGTAGTTGAAAAGCAGCTTCTGCCTGGAATACGGTACAGTATTGGGTCTGGCTTCCCTAAAGATCCAGGGAGAGGATAGAAAATGCTCTGACCATATTTTACACACAAAATTAATACAGTAATACGAGCCAATGGTAACTGAGTGCTTACTGAATGCCAGGTCTCAGGTTAAACTTTCTACATGCGTGATCTTAACGTCCACAACAAGTTCACAAGGTAAGCATTACTACTAACGCCACTTGACAACTAAGATATTGAGGCTTAGAGAGTTCCCATAGAGTGAGAGTCCAGAGCCTAGATTCAAACCCATTTTACTGTCTTTCTTGTCATCTTTATACAGATATTTAACCTCTTTGGATCATTAGGAAGCTCTTTGAAGGCTGGAGTCACCAGCTGTATTTTTGTTCCTTCCAGAAATTTGGCACATGTGGGGAGTAATAACAGTAATACTAACACACACCCAAACATTCATACAAGTATCATCAAGAACTATGAAGGGGCTGAGATTTCGCCCTACTTAAAGTCAGCAAGTCAGCCTGCCACTGTTTCATGGATGCTGGTAGAGGATACTAGACTCCTGGATCAGAGACAAAGGACAATTTATTACTCACAAGCAGTAGCCATTGTCTCAGCACTTTTTGCACTGATTCCAATAGTGCGATACTAAGAGGGCCAGATGACACCTGCTCCAGATCTTTATAATGGGAATAGGCATGGCTGCCTTAGCTCCAAAGGAAGACATTCTTTATCATACCGGACAGTAAGCAAGGCTGCTCTTTGATCCAGAGGGAGACATGATCTCAATCTGCCAAGGCTGTTTATACATAAATGTCCTCGCAAAGATAGTTTGCAACAAAAGCGTAGTTCCGCCTTGCTTGCAAGATGTGAGTAATGCAAGAAACCCCAGAGAACTGTCTCCCCATGAGGATATTATTTGCTATGTATCAGGATCTGCGCACTTTCATATTCATCAATTCCTTTAATCCTCACAGCCCTGTCACATAGGTACTATTAGTAGCTCCACTGTTCAGTAGGAGAACCAAGATACAGAGAGGTTAAGTGACCTGCTTGAGGTGACACAGTTCATAGTGGTATTGCTGGCATTTGAATCTGGGCTGCTCCAGAGTCCAGGGTGTAACTGCTTCCCTATTTTAACGTTTGCTATCAGCAACACCCGCTCTGGACACTGCCTTTTTCTCCATAGCTTCTCACCACACGAGAGCACAGTGGTTCTCAAACTGAGTGTACATGAGAGTCACCTGCAGGGTTATACCAATTTCTGACCCGGGTCTGGCCTGGAACTTGAGAACATGCATTTCTCCATCTCCCAGGTGCTGCTGGTCCAGGATCTCACCTTGGGAACCACTGTGATGTTGTTTAGTTTGTTTAGGATCTGTCTTTCCCACTAAAATATGGGCTCCATGAAGTTCAGGATTTTTCTGTTTTGCTCACTGCCGTATCCTCAGTGCTTACAATTGTACCTGGAGCATAAGAAGCCCTCAACACATATTTATTGAAAGACTCAGGAAAGAAAATGCAGGGAAGTCCATTTCTTCCGGATTCTGTCATTTGACTCTAACTGTGGAAAACACTCTAGTGCCATCCTGGAGCAGTCAGTGCTTCCCACCACGAGACTCGAGGGAAAGGAACCAGGACAGGAATCCTGAAGAGGGCGGCATGCTCCTGATGGCAGCGAGGCCATTTACAAAGCTTTTGACCTCGAGAATTGTTGGAGCCACTTCCAGTAATATGTGAATTTCATAAAAATGCCTTCCAAGCTGCAGAGAAACATCTGAGGACATTAATTAAGCCTTCCGCCATGGGGAATGGAACTTTTATGCACATGGACTTTGGATTTTCTCCTTTTCTTTTTGAGCACTGCTGGTAAGGAAGCGAGTCCCAAGTGAGGATTCCAATTGAGTTCTTTGACACGGAACTTTTCTTTTTCTGTTCCTTTTTTTTTTATTAATGAATATGGTTTATGAGTAGAGCTAGGCTTTTTGGGAATATGAGCATATATATTAATGGAATTAGACTCAGTATTTATACTGAGGTATCCCTCCCTCCCTATGGTTTGTGATAAGACGTGCAAGTTTCGCTGGTTTGTTTTTGTCTTTCCCGTCCCAGCTTACCTGTAGAGGAAGGAGGTGCTACTCCAAGACAACAATCCTTCAGAATTAATGTGCATTAATCACAGAGGAGCTTATTAAAATGCAGAATCCCAGGCCCCACCCCCAGAGAGGGACCCTGGAGTTCACATTTTTAACGAGTGATTCTTCTGCTTGCTGGAAGTGCATGGATCACACTCTAAGAATCATTGGAACAGGGATAAAGAGCCAAGGCCTGGCCTGGGCCCTAATCCCAGCTCTTGTATGCTAGAGAGGGGGACAGATTTAGAGCACTCTCTTAACCTCCCGGCATCTCAGTTTCCTCATCTATAAAAAAGTGTAACATGGGGCTTCCCTGGTGGCGCAGTGGTTGAGAATCTGCCTGCCAATGCAGGGGACACGGGTTCGAGCCCTGGTCTGGGAAGATCCCACATGCCGCGGAGCAACTGGGCCCGTGAGCCACAAATACTGAGCCTGCGCGTCTGGAGCTTGTGCTCCGCAACGGGAGAGGCCGCGACAGTGAGAGGCCCGCGCACCGCGATGAAGAGTGGCCCCCGCTCGCCGCAACTAGAGAAAGCCCTCGCACAGAAACGAAGACCCAACACAGCCATAAATACATAAATAAATAAAATTTTAAAAATAAATAAATAAATAAAGCAAATAATTTTTTTTTAAAAAAAAAGTATAATATGTATTGTCTTCCTTAGAGGGATGCTTCCAAGAGTATGGAACGTGTAATGAAAACATTCTAGCTTCTCAACCGGCAAGACTTTTATATGATGTATGTAGAATTAAGGTGTTTCTTTGAGGCAGGAGCACATACGATACTGATTCTCAGCATGTTTAAAAGTTTTTTTCGGTAGAACAATACCAATAGTTCCAAGGCTTATATTCTCAATGAGTCATGAATATTTAATACAGACATCAAGACTTCAAATGGTTCAACTGGAAGGACCAGGTATGTATATATTCACCCATCCACCCATCCATCCAACCACCATCCTTCCATTCACATAAAATGTTGGCCTGTAATCCTGTGCCAGTCTAGCTGCATTAGAATCACTGGAAACCTTGAAAATCAAACAAAACAGTTCCAAACCACATGCTCAGAGATCCAGTAGGTCTGGGTTGAACTCAGAAATCTACATAATATAAGCGTTCAGAGGATGTGATTTCCACACCCTGAGGGGAGATGCCAATGAAAGCTTGAGAGAATGAGGATATAAGATGAGCCTCAAATAAAGGATGGATTTGGCTAGACAGGGGGGAGGGGAGGGGCTCAGCACAAACACAGAGGGGGAAAGCACAGAGGCCCTTCCCAGACAGGGTTCCCGGAAGCAAAAGCAGTGTTAGATAGTCTAAAATGTTACCATTCTAGATGTTGTACAGTTACGTTTGTGTTTCCCAGAGAGTTAAATACGCGGATTTATTCACGTGGATTGTTAATAAGTGGCAGGTGAAAAAGAAAAAAGATCACATTGTTAAACAAATTTGAGAAGCATTGTGATAAACAGCAAGAGGTTACTGACTTCTCAGAGGCCTTGATGTGCTGATGATGTGCACTGTCAAGGTCACAGTGGTGTTAACATGCAGTGTTTCCCAAATGTATTTAACCACAGAAACCTGTTTTTCTTAATGGGCCAAGATTCCACGGAACTTCCTATGGGAGCTCCTCCTCTCTATATATGTACGTATCAATATATGTACATACATTTATCTACATATTGATATTTAAGCACATTTCTTATAGTAGTAGATGGTTTCAATTTTTACCGTGTACTCACGGTTGCAGGCGCTCACGAGTTTCTTAAATCTTTAAGCGGCTCAGTTTTCATACTATCTCAGGGAGGGTTATTAAGGGGTTTCACTTATTATTGGAATCAATAATCACAACACTTATGATTTCAAATCCAGCAGGCTTCTACCCAGCTCCATCAGGCATCTCTATTTCTCATGTAATCAAGACACCAGGCAAGGTGGGGATGATTTAAACCCTTCTGACCTCAAGTTTACCACCCCACACTGTTTGTCCAAACAGTCTCCCCGGATAGAGCTGGGCCCAACTGCCATGATGAGGGCTGCCTGTCCTGTCCCGCACACACATCCACACTCCCCGCATCTCCCCTTACTGGGTGGGCCTATCCATCCCCCAGCTGCCGCTTCAGCTGTTAACAGTGCCCGGCTGTCCCTCTTTGAGAGAACTGCCCTCGCCACTTTGCCCAGGGAAGTGACGCCCCAGGGAAGGCCCACAGCCACTGGCCGACTGGGATAAGGGCAGGAGAGGCTGGTTCCTTTGCCATGAGGCGCCAAGGCTTGACCAGCTCTTTCCCTTCCTCATCGGCTTCACTCTCTCCCTTACCGGTTTTTCCGGACATGTACACCTTTATACATCACTTTCAGAAGACATCTGAGATGTTGCTTCTCAGAAACCTGACCTGAGGTACCACTTATTGTGATCCAGATTTAAATCTCTGATTTGGCCAAGATGACCAGGGCCTTCTGAAGCTGCTGTCATCTTACTCGACGGGTCAGCAGTGTTTGTTGCTGTTGACACTCCACCTTTTAAATAAGCCTCTTTCCTTTTAAATAAGCCTCTTTCCTGTCTTCTGCAACAACCTTCTCTTCTGACCTTCCAGAAGGAAATTCCACATGAACCTTGCCACAGTGAGTCTAGGTATCACCAGCATTGCTAAAAATGACCTATTACTAAATGTCTGATTTCACACGACGAAATTCGACTAAATTACTAAATACGACCTACATTTCCTGCTCTCTGCTACCTGCCTCACTCATCCCACGTCACCGTCCATAGGCACCCAACCCTCCCGCACCCCTGTGCAAACAGTCAGCAAGTCTCGTCAAGTCTCCCCCCGAACACCCCCGACATTCATGCTCTCCCCTCAATTCCCACAGCCTTGGTTTAGGTTCTCATCAGTTCTTCCCTGGGCTATTGAAATACCCTAACTGCCCTACCTCCAGGTTTGCCTCCCAACCCATTTCTCATCATGCGAACATGCATTTCTTGCTTGCTTAATATGAGTTGATGTGTCCTCACTCCCTAGAGACACAAGTCCAAACTCCCCCACACGTCTCACTGTCTGTGTGCCAGGGGGCTCCAGCCACCCTCTCCAGCACCGTCGTTCTCCGGCTCGGCCTCCATCCTCCCACACTACCCCATTGCTAAACTCCTCGCTGGGCCTCCAATGTGTCATGCTGCTCCTTCCGCCTGGGATGATCTTGCTTTAGCTGGTCTCATGTATGAAGTCCCAGTTTTACCCTTTTCGACTTAAACTAAGCATCGCCTCTGCCGTGACCTTGACTGACTTTCCACGGGTGGCAACTACATTCTCATTTGAGCCTTGTTGAAATGTGATTCTACTTCAGCACTTATCATACATTGCGGGAGATGCTCGGGACCTCTGCCATGCGCATTACCTGGCAATATGAGCAGCTATTTTGATCAGCTCTGTCAACACATCCAAGTAAAATGCTTACATCAAACCACAAATAGCAGTTTGTGGTATTCAACGCCATGCCTCAGTAACACCTGGCTACTACAAGTCAAGGTCACATGTGATGGTCACATGTGGCAGACACGGCTAGCTCTTTACTAAATGTATTTCCTCCCCTTCCTGGGAAACAGGCTACATTTCCCAGCCTCCCTTGCAGTTAGGTGAAGTAATGAGGTTCTAGGTGGTACAAAGTGAGCAGAAGTAATGTATTCCCCTTCCGGGCCAGGCCCATCACCTCCCCTGAGTGCTATTCTATGGTTACTTCCCTTCCAGTTGACTGGGATGGTGACCCCACAGGGTTACTAGGAAGAGGAAGTCAGAGAGCTGCTGTCAGCCTGGATCTCTGAATGACTGCATGGAGTAGAGCCCCCTGGTGACAGGAACATCCTCCTTTGTCCCATGAGCAGGAAATAAACTTCTATTGTGTTTGAGTCATTGTAGTTTGGGGACATATTTCTTGTAGTAGTTAACATTTCCCTAACATGGGCAGGCACTGTGACACAGCCATTGTAGTACAAAGGACGTGTTCGTACAGCCTAAGAAAAACTTTAAGCTTAAAATTAGGGCGTATTATGCAAAACAGTTGCATTCACCCCCTAGTCTCACCCCATCAGTGACCCTCACCTCTGCATGAGTCTAAGAAACAAGGTGAAAGTCAGGGTGTCAATCCCACTCACTGTGAGGTGAGTGCTAAGCTAGTGAGTGACCGTAAGCAGCTGCCCAGCGAGGAGACTTTACACCCTGGAGAGAACGTATACCCACAGAACTAAAAATTTTACGTCTAAGTTATTTAATTTATTACATGTAGATTATTCCTTTGTGTTAACAGCCTACCTAAAAATCAAGTTATCCAAAACATGCTTTATATGTTTCCCATATGTTTCCCAATCACACTGTGCTTATTCATTTTTGCATCAGCACGAGTTAGTGTCTAACGCTGAGTAGGTGTTCAGTGAATGTCTCTCAGATATCAAGTAGGGAGGAATTCAAAGAAACGCAAGGCTTCATTGTTTCACTACTCCTTGTGACATTCATAATTACTTCTAGTATCACTCACATTACAAATGAAAACACTTTTTATTCTGGGCAGTCATAATTGGATACTATCCATCAAAAAATAAAACGTTTATAGCTGAGGCATATGCAGCCTGAAGATGAAGTGATATATTAACTTCTTGATCAAATGTCAGAACTTACAGATGAATATGAAACAGACATCAATAATTACAGCTTGTACCGTAGATGTTGGTTTCTAAACCTTTCAGTTCAATGAACAAGTAATAACTGGACAGACATACCTTTCAGAAATTAGAAGTGGGAAAAGATTACCTCATTCCATACCCATCACATAGCTGGCCCCCTGCAGCAATTCAGCAAGAGGCAGCTCATGGGCCCTGGAGGAGATGGGGGCTGGGCCTTCTAGAATGACACCAGTAAGGACACAGGAGGAACCCCAGGCAGAAACACCCAGGAGCCAAGGCTTCTCTTGGACACTACCCTCCGTTCCCATCTCAGTCCCTTTTATTCTGTGTTTCCTTAAGAAACCTGGTCTGGATACAAAAGGCATGTACCGAAATTCAATTTTTTTTTCTAAATTCCCTCCTACTTGGAAAATTCTTATGTTTTACTTGAATCTAAAAAGGGAGTTACTAATATTAATAAAAAGATAATTATCCCTCAGCTAATTCTTGATTTTACAAGCACATCTAAAAACCCAGCGTACTGCATGGCATTTAATAGATAGTCCCACCAAAGGCCTGTAGTTGTGTTCCAGGGATCAAGGTCACAAGAGCTAGCATGGCACCACTGCTGTATCTGAAGAAATTCTAGCAAAATGAACACATATCTCCAGAATACTCACAGGAGAGTAGGAGGAGATGCTGTTGAAGAAACTACACACGAGAGCACAACAGTTTGACTCCTTTCTAAGTTTCTTCACGGCATCTAGATCTTTTACACGCTGCCATGTTCTCGACTGGAGTTGAGAACCCCTTTCCCAGTATGTCTTCGTGCTGATTACAGCTACAACACTGAATGTGTGTGCGCGCGTGTGTGTGTCTTTTAAGGTGAGGAGAGTGGAGGAAGGATAAAATAATAAAAACTAAAGAATGCAGCTCTACTCATTTTAACAAAAGCTACAGAGCACCCCAACCTCAAAAATGGAAAAATGGATCTCATTGTCTCAGTATGCTACTAAGGTCAAGAATAAATAAATTGGGCTTCCCTGGTGGCACAGTGGTTGAGAGTCTGCCTGCCAGTGCAGGGGACACGGGTTCGAGCCCTGGTCTGGGAAGATCCCACATGCCGCGGAGCAACTAAGCCCGTGCACCACAACTACTGAGCCTGCACTCTAGAGCCCACAAGCCACAACTACTGGGCCCGTGAGCCACAGTTACTGAGCCTGCGCATCTGGAGCCTGCGCTCCGCAACAAGAGAGGCCGTGACAGTGAGAGGCCCGCGCACCGCGATGAAGAGTGGCCCCCGCTTGCCGCAGCTGGAGAAGGCCCTCGCACAGAAACGAAGACCCAACACAGCCAAAAATAAATAAATAAATAAATAAATTTTTAAAAATAAATAAATTGGTAAAAGAATCTTCTGATAGTTCATTGAAATTTACTCCATATAGATTCTACTTTCTAGCAGAAATTCTCTCACTAATTTAAATCTGAAAACCTAGAAAGATGCTCTGACTATTTCATAATAAAAATTAATTCCTTGAAATGCATGCCCTGGGTTTATAAGGACTTAGACTTTTCAAAGCATTTTCAGATCCATTACCATGTTAGAAGGCACTGATGCCACAAACACCAATCTACATTTGGTCTTGGAAAAAGATTTTCGTGTACATATTTTGTCCAAATATTACTATTTGTTTCATGAAAGTCAAGGCTAAGACTTTACTAGAGTGTAAATTTTAAGCCAATGAATAAACAGTTGGCTTCAAAAAACATTCAACTGACATGCAAAGCATTTGTTGCTCTGCCACATACTAAAAATAAAAGCGACTTCTGCCAACATGGAAAAACTTGAATTATTTCGGTTGGTTCTGAATTTGACTACTTAGGTTTCACTAAGTTAATTTTCCAAAATGGGGCCTGACGTTAATGTTATATTCTTGTTTCCTCAAACGTTACCTCTTATAACAAACTACTCACAATTGGCATCTTATTTAAATATTAACCTCATATATTTTTTATAGTTTAGCAGGACATACCTTTCTAAAAATGTGATATCTTTACCTGACAAATGAAAATCTGAACATTTGAAAATCAACCTTCATATTTTAAAAATTAAGCTCAAACCTGTCTTACCAAAGAATAAGCTAAGTTATTAAAATATTTAGATAACATTTTAGACAATAGGTATCAGGGAAATCAGTAGATTTTAAAGGTGAGGCTTTAAGCTGTTAGTCAAGTTCAGGTAACATTTTATTCCTGTCCTTGGACTGCTCCTCCCTTAGCTGTCTCTCTAAAAAAAAATAAGCATGTTTAAAATATGGAGTTTTGAGATTTATGATCAGTTGCAAAAACCTGCTTAACTACTGATTTACAGTTTTGGCCAAGGTATTTAAGTCTGTCATCAGAACTAATTATAGCAAACCTGAGATTATATATTCAAACTCTTCTTTTGGTGAAAGAATAGAATGTTCTGCTGAAAATCAGAAACATCCTGAGGGCTCCCAAAGAAGAATGCACTATCAACTTTACTTCTCAGAACCAGTGCTGCAAAGCTCAAAATTACTGTTCTTTAGTAAAGTGTTTTAGCCTGAAGTACTCAGACAGTAAACTGTAGTTACATTAATGCCATACCCATGGCCTGAAACATATTAATCTCGGTTAACAATACCTGACATTTACATTACTAATCTAATTCAGGCGTTCTGGTGGTAGTAAATGCACATGTTAAACCTTCAGGAACTGAAGTTATTACTGATCCAAAAAGAACCTTTCTTTCACTGTGACCAGACGGAGAGGACAAATGACTACACTTTGGGGGCAACCTGGGTTTTCTAAGAATAATGTCCCCATTTTAATGCTTTAATGAGTAAAATGTCTAATTCAAATTAAAACAGATTAAAAGTAAAGTGTTCCCAAATGACATGCCAGCAGGGTTAACCCAAGAAAACCAGTCCCTTCCTCTCCCTCAAATCCTCTTCCCCTCCCACCCCCTCTTCGGCTGCACTGTTTCAGAGCCTTTCACAACCCAGGCCCCGAAGAGTGGGGCCTTAGGCGTCATGGCTCCTCTTATCAAAAGAATCCCCTGCTACCTGATTCCCCCATAATGCCATCTACTCAGGGAAAAAGCTCCCATCCACGTGGGACCTCTGAGTCGGGGAAGTAGGCAACCGCTGGCCCCGGAGCAGGCGGAAGAAGGGTCAGGGGAACTTTGGGTTCAGGGGCTCCCAAATCAGACCCTAAGGGAGGCCACTCTGGCAAGGCCTCAGCACGAGCAGAGTGGGGATGTGCCTGCAGGGGTCACTCACTGCTCTAAGGAAGTGGATCCAGGGGGAAAGGGGGGCAGAGACTGCAGGGAGATGCCTGTGCTGGGGTCCTCTGCGTGAGAATACTCATACTACCTGCCTGCTCAAGGCCAACATCTTTCATGTTTCAGGCAAAACCACTGGATTGTGTAGTGGCTATTTCCCCCATGAAGGATTTTTTTTTAGAGGAAAATTTCCTATACTCTAAGTCTGTATTCACCTATAAGGAGTTTGAAATAAGATGCTGTAGCTAAGCAGTGTACGATTATATCCACAGAACCCAACAGGGAATATGAAATCATAAAATGTTAGATTTTCCAATATTTAGTCTGACTATCTTTCCATTATGAATTCTATAAGAAGGTACACAATCTCCTAAAATCTTGCTTTCTCTATTATACTGGCTTTTGTCACCTAAGTGGAAGCAAGATATTATTTTTGTTCTCGTAAATAGCTATTAGTTGCTCACTTATTCCAGAACACAGAAAAAAAAATATGCCACCATAAATAAGTAAAATTTGATTACTGTTTGTAAGTCTAAAAATAACAAAATAATACTACTAATAATATCATCATGACTCATTTTCTATGTTCCTGAATTTATATTACCAACCTAGAGAAAGTTTGTATCGGACAGCTAGAAACCTCTGATGAAGGCTGAAGAAGGGAAGAGACCTGATGAAAGCCACAATAAGCAGTTCTTCACCCCCACTGAGCACCAAGAAGAGGTGCCAAAATACCTAGGCCTACCCAAAAAATCACAACATCCAGCTGTGGTCTTGTCCATCAGCTTGTGACAATTTCTCAAAGCCCCTTCCAGTTAGGACTACGAAACACACTTTCAGTGAAAACCACCTCCCAGGGCACCAATTCCCTTTATCCTTATTCATTCACTCAATCTCTCCAGGAGTAATGAGGAAGAGGAGTAAAAATAATCAAACCATGTTTGTTCTTAGAAGGTTCAGAGTTACACTGTCTTGAGTTATAACTGTCTAATACTATTATACCAATTTCTCTTCTAAGAACTAACTCATAATTTAAAGAATGACATGGCTGAGAGAGAGATTTAGGAAGACACTTCCAGGCAGAGAACTTGAATTTAAATCATCCTCTAAATACTACATTCTGTCCTTTTTAAAAACTGTGATATTTAATCTGAAGGTACATAAAAATTAATCAATTGCTTTTATTATGTGACTGTGAAATATCAACTCTACTGCCTCCAATAAAGAACCAATAATTACTTTTATAACATTAAGATAAAGTCATTTGTAAAGACAGTATCTTTCTTGCACTTATGACTAATCCATTATAAACAAATGCCAGTCTTAAAAACACAGCTCCAGAATAAGTGCAGTTACACTGAGCACAGATAAGAAAGTACAAGGAGCTCACTGGCTATGCTACACCAAGTGGATGAAAAGTAAAATTGATTTTATACTGGAGGTCTATATAAATAAATAAATTAAATCCTATCTTTTTTTTCCTGTACGTATGCTTAGATTTCCGATACAAATAACAGAATGCTCCACATCATTCACTTCAGCAGGACGAGCTCTTTAGAAAAAGACTGAAAAAAGATTTGATAATCAACTTCCAAATTTTATGCTTATTTTTTTCTATTTCCATCAATTTCCCGACATAGTCAACACGAACAGGAAAATCTTTTCAGTAAATTAAGCAACTGAAGACTCAAGTGAAGTCTCAAAGGTCTTGAAGAACTCTGGCAAGTCACATATATCCCATGTTGCTTTTGGTTTCCCACCTCTTCTTTGCTTCAAACCTAAAATGAAGAATATGAAAATCCCAATTTATTTCTAAATACTTTCCTGAAGTAACATGTTTACTAAGCGCCAAAGTAAAATAAACTTAAAAACTTTTCACATGCTCCATCAATTACAAAATAAACGTCAAACAGGAGGAAGAAATGCCTCCATATTTATAAACTGATAAACATTCAGCAAAGATACAAAGAATAAAATGAATAACAATTACACACAAACTGGATTCACCAAATGTATCACAGGATGTCTGTAATTTCTATGAATTTAGTAGAATTACTAATTTAAAAAATCTTGAACTCACCCCCAGGCAAGTTTCTTCTTTTTTCGAGCAACCTGTGAATTTTCAGCATCCTTTTTTGCTTTTACAAAGTTGTGGCAGGCAATCGCTTTGGCAATTTTTACACCAAGCTAAGAATTACAAAGGAGGAAAAGTGAAAATAAATATTCCAGCTGATACAAGAATTACAGTGATACAAATACTCAAGAATTTGTGGGTACGAAAGCCATGTCAGCGTTGCTTTAGACATGCTAAGAATAGAAATTCTTATGCTCGGCCCCCGAAACCACCGAATTACAACAAGTGCGAAGATGTAGCCCCTATTCTCCTAACCTCCCACAGACCTTTATCCCGGCTGTACCAGCTGCCCAGTCTCTCAGATGGAGCTCCTTCCCACACTAAGGCCCCTCGAGGGTCCATGAGGGCCGTGGATGAAGATCTTGAAGCGCTTTCAGCATTTCAGTAGGCCAGACAGGAATTTACCCCGATAAGCCTGCACAGGCTGACAGAGACATCCAGTTTCTTTGCTCTGGGCTAGAATTACAGAAACTCAGTATGGGTGTACCCGTTATCTCACGCTGATCAGAAGCTCAGATTGGCAGTCATAGATGTGATTAATAAAACACAGGAAAGCTAATTACTACTTCATAAACACAGTTTGTGTGATGGGCAATCGCTTGTCACTCACTGATAGAAAAAGGAATACAAGGGGAGCCAAGAGGCAAAAAGGTGGGGCACCAGGACCACAGTACCGAAGCGTTCCCCTGCCAGCCGCCCGTGCGTGCTCCTCCTTACACCCATCTGCCCCAGTGCTAGAAGGCTGAAGCAGAACAAAGCCTCCTCTCGGCCCCACCCCCAGAAGACTTCTCTAACTCAACCCAACAAAGTCTTTGTTTCTGTATTTCTCTAGCCCTTCAGCTTCTATGCCATAACCTATGGTACAGCTCTCTGGCCACAGAGCTGTTCCTCGGCGAGTGTCTCCAGGACAGGCATGGTAATCCCCTAGTTTTGGTGGGCTCTGATTTTAAAAACGCCCACCTATGCGGATGGCTCAAAAGTATCTGTTAAGAACCCAGGTTAAACAACAAAGGCTAAAAATCTCTTCCTGGTATTTCTTTCCTTTTCTCTCTCTGTACACAGCCTACTGCATTTCAGTAGCCAGCAGACTTGTGGACGAGAGGCAAGGACCCAGAAGCTACTCTCAAGTCAAAGTATTACAGCCCAAGGTTTAGGGACCTGCTGGCCAACAGTGAGGCACGGCAGGCGGTCAGGGGCTCGTGTGTAAGGAGAGAAGCCGACTTAGGAAAGTGAGGTTTGACATGCCCGACACTCCTTTCAGCTCATCTTGGAGAACAGTTTCCTTTAGAATGAAACAAACAAGCAGTCATCAAGCACTGACTGGGGTTTATAAATGAGAATAAAAATAGATCTGATTTTTCAGTCTAGGAAAGAATACACATACAGAAGGTAAGTAAATGGAAGCAATATGACAATCAAGCCAGCGTGCTGAGGTAGGCGACACCAAAAGGAAAGCCACTGAAGGAAGGAGGGGCGATTGTGGCTGTGAGCCCACCTGGGAAAGCAGACCAACTCGGAGCCTTCCTGACACTCAAGCCGACACTCGCAGCAGCATATTTTTTCGCAAGGACGACATTCATTCAACCAATATCACGAGGGCACAAATGCATTATTTTGCCAGGCACTGTTGCAGGCGCTGCAGATACAGCTGTTAAAAAGAGGGCTTCCGGGCTTCCCTGGTGGCGCAGTGGTTAAGAATCTGCCTGCCAATGCAGGGGACACGGGTTCGAGCCCTGGTCTGGGAAGATCCCACATGCCACGGAGCAACTAGGCCCGTGAGCCACAATTACTGAGCCTGCGCGTCTGGAGCCTGTGCTCCGCAACGGAGAGGCCGCGACAGTAAGAGGCCCGCGCACCGCGATGAAGAGTGGCTTCCGCTTGCCGCAACTGGAGAAAGCCCTCGCACAGAAACGTAGACCCAACACAGCCAAAAATAAATTAAAAAAAAAAAAAAAAAAAAAAGAGGGCTTCGGGGGCAGGCGGGGGGGTGGGGTGGTGGGCAGCTGGGGAGAAGGGGTTGCCAGTTACATCCGACCGCTTCAAACCCGGACCTGTACTTTTGGCTCTCTTTCAAAGAATTTCCAGTTCTTTATTATAGAAAAGTTCATATAAGTCAACTAAAAAGAAGGTTAAGAATCAAAGGGCTGTAGCATCATCATCTAAGGAGAAAACGAAGCTCTGGAAGAATGCTTTGGAATCATTAATCACGAAGATGGATTTCCTATCGACTGAAAACACCATCCACTTGTCATAAGTGTAAAAACATCAAGTTACGCCTGTCTGGTTAGGCTAGTCAAAACTGCAGTAACAAACCAACGCCCGAATCTCAGCGGCTGAGCTTTTATTTCTTGTTTCACTTAATGTCAGCTGTGGACTGGCAGGTCTCTCCACCTTGTGGTGCCAGCATCTCAACACGAGGCTTTCAAGGCACCGTAGCAGAGGAAGAGACGGCCGGAGGGTCTCACACTGGCTCTTTAATGCTTTAGTCCAGAAGCGACACACAGCGTTTCTGCTCAAAGCCGTCTGGTCAGAACTACTCACAATTCCACCTGGCTGCGAGGCGGCTGGCCACAGGGGTGCTGGGGGACATCAGGGGAACACTAAATGCACCTAATGAACTGTCTACTGTCATAACATGCAGCTTGCCGCCTGGGTTTAAGATGTACGCTGGGTCTCTCCACAGTCGTGTAGGCTACTTAGTCTCTTCTCTGTCCCCCACCTCCAAAAGCTAAAACACAGAACTCAGTATTTGTCTGTCTAATTATATTCCTATGTTTTAGATAGCATATGCAAATTTGAAATATGATATAGTTTTGCCAGGATCACCCCCTAACAAAAGTTCCGCTCAGCTAGTTTATCTTAGATTTAAATTGAGCCTATACTTTTGAGCATGAAACAAAAATGACCTGAACTATATTTGCCATGTACCATCAACCCCGTGACAAAATTATTCCCTAAAACTGTTGTAAATTAAGATGCAGCTTACATTTTTAGCTTATTGAAATGTCCCAGTATGGATTTTCTGGTTTGGGGATAGACAAACCAAAGAGCGTCTCAGTGTGTCTGGACACTGACCGCGGTCATGTGATTTAAATGGGGCCTCTTCAACATGGTCATATACTCTTACAATGTAAAAGATTTTAGTTTTCTAGCAACACGAAGGACAAACCCAGCACAATCAGCATCACAGTAAAGACTGAGAGCACATATGCCACATAAGACATAGTATAAACTTGTTAAAAAGAATTCATTACAATGTAAGAAACATGTATTTACATGCGAGGGCTCCATCGTTTTGTAGACTAATTAAGTATAGTAAACGATTAGGTACGTAGGCAATACGTTCAAGCAGACCTGTTTGTAGGAAAGGTATATTTTCTAACTGTATTTTGCCTGGGGTTAGGTTCAGTGAAATGTTCTTTAACTGATAAACATTAAACAAGCCTGGTCTATGCATTTTACAGAAAGGATCTTTTAGCTTGTAATGATGATGAAAAGTCTTATCAATGTTGTGCCCTTCCCATGCTTAAAGTGAATGTTTCACTTATTCCTGTGGAGAAAGTAAAAAGAATGGAAATATTCGGAAATATGAAAGGATCATGAGATCTTCTATAGAAGAGACAGTTGAGAAGAAACATGTTTTCTCAGGCAAGATGACCAGCCCAAGTTCCAGAAGATAAAAGAATACCGTGCTATGTTTCCATATTACAAACAAACAATATAGGCCCACAAGAATCCCCCTTTCGCGTCTCTAAAAAGAAAAATGCATCTTCGTGCCCAATGTAAACATCACAAAAGCTTGGTCAATGGTTTTTATATTAAAAAACTGTTTCAGGTCATCAGATAACTATAGCAACACAATGTGGGAAGAAATTTTTTTAACCGAACAAAAATATATACAGAATTTCTTGTATGTGTAGCCAAAGTATCAGCATTTTCCATACAGAACATCCAATATTTTGCTGCATTTTAATTAAGGTGTCTAAACATTATCACAAAGAACTGCAAATTGGTCAGAGCAAACGGTAAGGAAAATTAAGCTCTAAAGGCTTTTTATCACCATATTTCAGGAACCAAGGGTGTAAAATGTTCTAATTTGGGATATATTAAAAGCCATAAAAGGTCTTTCAAAAAGATTAATGGTACTTTGCTTGGATTTAAGATAAGGGCTTTAGCTGGTTGGAAAAGCAGGGCCCTGGCTGGACCCTTGAGGCATTCATCTTTACAGCCACTTGGAAGATTTGTAAAAGCGTCTGCATAACCTCAAGCAAATGCACGGGCGACATTTTTTTAATTCCTTTCAATTTTACAGGTTTAGCATGCGTAAATCATATTGGGTTGTAAAATAGATATAATGGCACATCTTGTAACACAGTAGAGGTTTTTAAAAGACAAACTTGCAGAATAAAGTTCATTTTTCTCACTAAACCTTGCCCTACTAAAGTTCGCCGATAATCATTTGAAGCATCTGATTCAAACAGCTTAATCTAGCATCACTGTAAACTTCTTATCCATTTCATAAAATACTTTACTCATCTTCGAATTACTAGCTTGTAACAGATTTATGAAGTTTTCCTCCCTTCTGAACACTTTCAAGGCACTTATTTAAAAATACCAATTATCATACTTTAACTTTTGATGGAATAATGGGTCTCTATGAAAAATATTTATGCCATTCTCTTTTGTTCTTTAATTAAATGAAAACAGATGTTTTCTGAAGTAAAGCGGAACCATTACTGGAGCACTTAAAGTGTTAAGGTCTTTAATTTCTATATCAGTTTGGTCGACAATTCCTGATTGTCTTTACTCGAGCTCAACATTAATGTCAAGCAAGTTACCTAGGAGACGAAAGAGATCAAAGAGACAAAAACCCCTCCAATGTCTGATTAATCAAGCCTGCAAACAGCTTATTTCTTTTCGCCTGCATGCAAGTATGAAAATGAGATTCTGGGAGCCGCACACTGTGCAGATTTGTTCATTCTTATCAGAACAAAGCCAGCGGCAGCTTATTTCATGGATCGTTGGCACCGTCATCAGCGCCACACGGAACGGGCGACAGCTCCTCATTCTGAGGCTTGAGCAAAATTAGCAAAAAGTCGGCGCAAATTAGCCTCTCATCTTTCTGGTAATATGACATTATTCATTTACTTTTTATCCAATTTTTAATTTTTTCCTTGTCAGCTATCCCTTTCTAGTGTCTCCTGCATGGCATCATAAAATGCCTTCTTAAAAACAAGCAGGGAAATAGCCAAAGTTGAAATAACACGCAAAGTTCAAAAAGCAAAGAAGAAAAAGCGCTTCCAAGGGCTGATGATGCTTTATTTTTTTTTTTTAGTAACTTTCAAAACTTTGCAAAAATATTAACAGCTCAGAACACCATGCAGTTAAGGAGTTTTATGAAATCGCTAGTATATTTCAATAAAAAAGATGATGTGGCTAATGTATTTCACTCAAACCACAATTTAACATGGCAGGTGCTAGAGTAAATTCAGGATGTCTCCACTGGGATTGGTACCTTTCTCTCCACGGTCATACCTGAGATGCCAAAGCTCTGAGGACAGCAAATAAGCTCTGCCATATCCAGTCATTTAAACACTGACTGTAAATCAAGTCTTTTTCTCTCTGTTAGAGGAAACAGCCCAATTTCACTGTCATCTTAAAATGTGCACACACAGGTTTGCATGTTTGTGTACCACTTACATCTATGTTGTGTGCACAACTGTACAAACACCTGTTATTTATTTTTATACCTACAACTTCATTATCAGTTAAATCCAAATGGTTTTTATTTCAAAGCATAACCCAACAAACCCTGTTTTTAAAATACGTTATAAGATATATTTGTATAGACATATTACATATATGTGTGTGTGTGTGTGTGTGTGTGTGTGTGTGTGTGTGTGTGTGTGTGTGTGTGTATATATGATTCACCTTGCAATTTATAAAAAGATTTTGTATTTGGTCCATGAGGTATGAGAAGATAGACTTTGATTCATATCCTCAACTCTGATTTCATAGTGGAATATTTTATATAACACCTGGTTTAATGATGACTATTAAGGCTTCAAATTATATGTAGATTACAGTATTCCAACAGGGGGAGAAAAGATGTTATACTGCTGAAATCACTCCTGGATAGAGACATTTATATTCGAGCAACTTATTCCATTCATA
This sequence comes from Balaenoptera borealis, assembly GCF_965194805.1. Lineage (NCBI taxonomy): Eukaryota > Metazoa > Chordata > Mammalia > Artiodactyla > Balaenopteridae > Balaenoptera > Balaenoptera borealis. The sequence goes on from NC_138874.1 coordinate 106,297,098, forward strand.
AGGGAAAAAAGCATTAAAAAAATTAACCATAAGCTGTTAGATGCTTTACACAGTCCCCATCAGAAAGACAGTTTTTTTAAAGAACTGTAGTACTGTTTTCAGCAATTTCTTTATCTCTGTTCTTCTAAGTAAGAAAGCTTATTAACAAGCTTTGAACTTAAAATCACATTTACAATAATGTGCCATCAACAGTTTTATAAGCTAATTAGAAAAAGATTAATTAATGACTGGCTGCTAATAAAATGGCAATCATGAAGAAAGAAACCATGGGTGCTAAGCTTCAACTACCACCAATTAAGAGCTAATTACAAACAAATTATATATGTGTTTTGCTGTGGGCTTTAATTTACTAAAATGGTTTTAATTAAAAGAGAAAACATGCTGATTAATTGAACTGCAGAAAAAATCTACAGTATAAACTGTGCTTTGTCTGTCTCTTTAATTAGACTTGTAACATCTGAAATTTTTTTTTAAGGTTTGTTAAAAGCACAGATAAACATAATTAAAAGAGAGCATAAGGAACACCATTCTAGGTGATCACCCAATCATACCCCAGAGGTTAAAAGAAAATGTCCTCAGTGCAATGAGATCTAAAAAGCATACCTAAAAGCCTGAGAGGAAAACCCATCCCTCAGTGCCATTTTTATTTTTCTCTTGAAGTTGGGGCATTTTAGAAATGCCCCAACTTCAAGGCTGTACACCATTTTTTATAGGAAAGAACATATCTTTAGGTTCCATGTAAAGGAATTCAACTAGGCCTTCCCTCACCTGGATAGGCATAGCTTATTTTCCATACGTTGTGCTAATTGTTCATCTATATGAAATAACTGAATTACTTTTAAGAACTAAGGAGAACAAGGCTTCAAAGAATTCAAATCACCATTTAAAGGTCCCGCATACTATGCACAGACTACAAAATGACACACAGAGGAACATCTAAATTAAAAAACCACTGAGAAATGACCGAAGTTAATGAAAGTGAGTCAGTTCTAGATGATCCTAAATGGAAGCGCACACCCCTCCCTCCGCGGCAGGCAGAGCGCAGCCGGCTTCCCCAGGCGGCTGATCACTGCCAACTAGCAAGAGCCTGTTCAGTGAGGCTTTCTCTCCCTAGTGTCCTAGATTCTCTCCCAATGCTCATCAGGGAAATATACCACAAAGAAACTGGTCCTACACTCTGCTAACTGGAAAGAGAAAAAGAAAGAAAGAAGGAAAAACTAAGGGATGGAAGTCAGCATAGGAAAATTTCAAATAGGGGCATAAAACAAACTTTGACAGAGAGTTTGCAGGCATTGGATGACTTTGTATGAAATAATATATTCTTCATATACACCCCCGGTACTAGCAAAAAAGGAAATCTCCTTTCTGTAAAAATAAAATGTTGAAATGGAGATATTTAATTTTAAATTCTTAATATGTACAAATGAGTACTATTTAATGCATTTTTACTATGTTTACCTTATCTTCAGTGGCTAGAAAACACAATAATTAAGAAAATAGAAAGTACCTGCCAGCCTTCTTAGAGTCATGGGTTCTAATGATAAATTCTTACAATAGCTAATTGGAATATATGTTCAGCTTCATACCTGAACAAATCGTTTTACCTTTGCTATCATGCTTGTTAAGATAGTTCTAAAAGTAGTCACAAAAACAGGAAGAAAATAATTTTGCTCTCTGGAATACAGAACAAAGAGTTTAGAACCACAAGACCTACTTCACTATAATGTCTTTCAATTTAGCCTTTTTTTTGTATGTGATGCAAACACCTTTCCTAAAATATCGAAGCTCTGAAAATAGCACTGATGAGAAGTAACTTCAAACTGATCAAGTCTGGCAGCATCTCGATCTCAAAAATGTAAACAAATGTTTCAATTCTGAACTTTAGATATGAGAATGCTCCAGGTACTTTGATGGATAAATCTGTCAAAATTGTACTATCTGGGGCAGGGTTTTTTTTTGGGGGGGGAGCAATGAATTCAAGCTCTTATTCCATCAGACAACACAGCATGTACGTCGACATAAAATTAATAACCAAAATGAAAAGGGTGAATTGTAGCCAGAATCCTCCCAGGGAAGCTAAAGCCTAACAACGAATGGTACTGGAAAAGTTCTGAATGCTAGGGCCAAGCGTTGTGGTATCTGAAGTATTTCTGAGAAAGGACCACTTCTCACATGTTAACACAAAATACAGACGCTATCTCCTCAAATGTGTGTGTGTATATATATATATATCCCTCTCCAATGAGAATGCCTTCAGATTTTCTAGAAATGGCTCTAAAAATAGAACTTAGGCAACAAATTAATAATCTACCCAAATTTAGAGAGTATTTAATGTATTGAGCTAGGAAAGAATACAACTCAATCAATTCAAACATTAGTTTCTAAAAAGGCCATTCCTACCTTTGTTATTTAAATATTAACAAACTATTACTATTTCAACAGTATTAAGTTTACCTATGTTTGGAATCCAAAAATCTAGGTAGTCTATTTAATAAATTTAATAAAGTTAAAATTAAATTCTCAGTTTAATTCATACTGCCAATGTAATATTTATCTATATCTATAAAAAGAATACTATCAAAGTGAGATACTCTTTTTTATCATTTTATACTTGTGCTACCTTGGTTAGGTTCTAAATAAATACTATACTTAACAGCACTAAAGGCTGAAGTCATTGCCTTAGGCCTCCATTCAGAAGTTGGAGCAAAAGATCTTTAAAATGTGAAACGTTTTATATCATTACTCCAAACTGAAAGGTTTTGGCCTTAGCAAAGAAGGTAGCAGATTATAACCAAAATATCTCCGATGTGAATATTAAAACCTTGCAAATTATTTTTTAAAATGACTATTCTAAGTTATACAAAATGGTTATAACATTACAACATGAAGTATGTACTGATGTTTTCAAGGAATTAAGTTTAGCTGGTGCTGCCGAAGGCCATCCTATTTGAGTCACTTACAGAAAAGGCAACCTTTAAGGGCATGAGGTATACAAAGCGCAAACCAAATTCACAGGCCACCTCCCTTCCCCGCTCATTTCTGCCTGACATTGTACAGCTATAATTGAAAGCAATGTATCTAGCTAACGTAGGTGTGACTCATTTGATGGGAGAAACTCACTGTCTTGCTGCCAAACCAAGCTGGTTTTTATCTACAGCAGGCTAACACGAAGATGCCTAGAGAAAAATTCTCTTTCCAAAATGTGAGATTCAGCTGAAGTGCAGCTTACTTTATTAAATCTAGGCTTTAGCACTTAATTTTGAAATACTTGTTTCTCCTGGTTTCTACAAATTGGTATGATCTGGATTGTAACAAAGATAGTGTGCCAGAAAAGGCAAGTACCAAAGGATGGCATTTTCGAGGATCACTATCAATGAATGGAATGTTCTTCCAATTCAGGCCTGAGGTTAACAAGCTACAAATGTGCTCAAACACCTGCGTGCATGTGTGTGTGTGAATGTACACGTATGATATATATACATAAATAGTATTGTTTAGAAAAAGAACTTTTGTTTTCAAATTAGAACAGTTGCATCAGTATGACACAAACCCAAGTATACTTTTCCACTTTAGCTCTCCTCCAAGATTGTTAACAACAAAGAAGGATTTAATCAACAGGACTTTTCCACTTTAGCTCTCCTCCAAGACTGTTAACAACAAAGAAAGATTTAATCAACAGGAGGGACAGTCCCAAAGCAGCCACGTTACTACACGGCAAAACCAAACTTGATAGCACAATCTAGGTTTCCAACATGTGAACTTGAGCCATCCCCCAAACCAGATTAAATACATCTTTAATGTCATCATTAATTTAAGGGAATATGATTCTGGAAAAATATGTGCTTGCTGTGTCATAATGCTAGTGCACTGACAGCTTTGTTCTGGCATGCCAGTTTGTTCTGTTTTGTTTTGTCCTGTTTTGAGGAACTGTTTTCAAGGCCCATTCTCAGACATGGTTCTTCTTTTGGCTTCATTTTTCTCAATACTGATGCTGCCCTATTGGTTTCACAGGCTTATAAATGTTAAACATCAAAAATTAGTTTCACTTATTATGGTTGGAAAAGGCTTTAAGAACTCTGGGGTCTGTGCCTCTGAGCAAAGGCTTTATCAGCAAGTCCCAGTCACTGCTTCTTACAAAAAAGAAAACGGTACTGATTAAAAACCCATATACCTGATTTCCAAAAGGACACCTGCCATGCACATATACATTTAATTCATAAAGGGTTTCTGCCCCAAACTCACAATTACTTACTTCGCAAAATCCCATCTTTCATATCCACAGTGATTGGCACCAAGGAGATAAACATGAAAAACTAAACCTCAAACTAAACTATTTATTCAAGAATTCCATCTTGATTACTTTAGTTATTCTTCGCGGGTGTTTAATTAACACGGCATCAGTATCTCTCCAACGTCTGTGTCTGACCAGCAAAAACTTTCCAGGTGTTTTTCCACTTATACAAGTAAAAGAATAGGGCCCAAATTATTGTTTTTCCTTTTAATCAGAATTCTTTAACCCCACACTAAATAAATTTCTTTTACTAGAACAAAGCATTATACTTGTATGGAAGTAAAAAGAACACTTGGGAAAAATGTTTACTATCCTTACAAGTGCTAAAAATAGTATAAATTTCTAAAGCAATCTCATATGCCATGAAGTGTGACAGGAAATAACAACTCTTAAAATGGAAAATACCTAGTCAGTATTATGCAATTCCCATTTCTAAAATAGCAGTCTGACAAAACAAAACACAGAAACTTAATATTCTCAAAGGAAACACAGATTTCTGAGGCCTCGGAGGCACTACTTCTGTTCCCTCTGACAAGCAGCTTCCTGCGGCAGGGAAAGGAGAAGCTCACGCGTGGCCACTGATGAGGCAGACAAGGAGGGAGTGAACATGCAACCCTGGTGGACACAAGGCCACTGCAACCCCAGCCCTCCCAGCGCATCACTTAGGGAAACTATATCCAATTCCCAACTGACCAGGTTACTGAGAGATTTAACATAGATACATAAAAGATTCTAGAATCTGGTATCTCACTGAAGGCACATTTTAGATCTGATTTGCCAGGTAAAGATGAAAAGTACAATCAAATAATGTTTTCAAGATCTTACTGTAATAATAATTGTCTCAAGCAGGAAAACAATCAGCAGTGAATACTAAAACTAGCAAGTAAAGAACAGTGAGGAAAAGCATATTTACAGAGTCTCGAATCATCTCCCACCTCTCCATGCGATACTCATTAATTATATAGGGAAGAACAGTAACGTTATAGAGGAGAAACCTGGAGACACCACCTTACCCAAATAATCAAAGGAAATAAGCAATAAATTGGACAAATAGATATCACATGCCTCCTGACATCCTGCACTGAGAAGGACACAGTATCATTTCTGTGATCTTCCTGCCAAAAAATGCATAACCTGAATCTAATCATGAGGAAGCATCAGACAAACAAAACTGAGGGGCATCCTACAAGATAAGTGGCCTCTACTCTCCAAAAATACCAAGGTCCTGAGAAACAAAGACAGACTGAGGAAACATTCCAGATTAAAGAAGACTAAAAAGACATGACCAGAAAAAAGAAAATTTTCTTTTGCTATAAAGGAAATCAGTGACATATTTGGTAAATCTAAATAAGGTACATAAACTAGAAAGAATGGTAAAGCAAATGTTAACTGTTAACATTTTGCCAATTTTGCAACTTTCTGAAAGTTTGAAATTATTTCAAGATAAAAGATTTTTTTTAAAAAAATCAAAGTGTTCAACTCTTAAAATTTTAGCATTACTAACTTTACCTAAAAGGAACACAGTGCCTGCAGTAAAGTAAATGCTTCTCTCTGAATTCCCTGGCCTCTGGTATGGGTGCTAAAAAACAGAAAAAAGACAAAAAGAAAAATAGCCAGCCATGGATGGATCACGGGGAGCCCACATTCTAACGTCATAGACCAGGGCTTGCATTACTCTTTCTTCCTTTAGCAAGGCAAAGATCTGAGGAAACTTAGTGACTGAAGAAGCCACTACAATAACCAACAACCAACACTGAAATCCTACTGAGTTTGTGGTACCATTCAACACACCATCAAAGTCACTGCGTTCAAATGTAATACCTGAATCTTTCTACTTGGAAAGAGAATAATAAAATGCTATTATACTCAATGAATGCTATAATCAATGAAATCAAAATATGGTTATTTTAAAGATGAAAAGAGCAATTTTCAAACTGAAAGCACAAGAATATCATAGGCTAGGAGGGATGAATGAATCTTACCAAAAAAAAACACCTTTTTTAAAACCTCACATTTTTGAAAGGCCACATATAATTGCCATTTATGCTGCTTCTTACCTAGGTCCCAAACTCAAGCTCACAGCTTCCTAATTTTCTTTAGATTAGCCATTAATAAATGCACATACATATCCATAAACATTATAAATGGAAGTATCAATATCTAATGTGACAACTGATTTTAAGGCTTAGGGGGAAAAAAAAGACAACCTGTGAATCCCTAAGCCTTGCTTCTGATCTGGTTGTCTCCCCTACATGAAAGTATAAATCCCACAAGATACCTGTGGCCAGCAACCAAAAAGAGAAAACAAACAAGCCAACAAACAGCCACCAATGGTAGATGTTTTGACATCAGAGGATGTAACAGTGGAATGGTGTTTCCATAAAAGAATTTACTGAAATAGTAATTTTACCACTAGTCTCAGTTTAGAAAAAATGTTCACCAGCAGGTGAGTAAGAAAGACCAGTGCACATGCCAAGAGTTTACACAGGTGACCGATGATGTTCTCTATGTAATTAAACACCATGGAGTAGTTATAGTTTAAGAATGAGGCGAAGAAGGTAGGGATATATCAAAAAAGAAAGCTTTGATAGAGCTTTCTTCCTAGAAACTAGGACAAAAAAGACTTACAAAACAACGACAAAAAAACATATGCCAATTATGAGCTCTTTATGTGTGACTTTACCTAGCAATACCTGGCAGTCATTCCCAGATGGAGGAACATTCCTCCCAGAGGGTGCAAGTGAGAACTTTCTGATGCCTTGGTACTTGGAAAAAGAATATTCAGTATACCTATTAGTTTTATACTATAGACTATAGGTTTAAAAAAAAGGCTAAAAATTCTTTAGGGTTGAGGGAACTACTTAGAATATGCAGTAAGAAAGCATTCTGGGGAGCAAGGGTTAGGAACACGTTGAGAGATGTGACATTAGAACACACAGCTGCCCTCAGGGAGAGTTAAACTGAGTTAAAGATGCAAATGGAAAAAGAAAGCTAGCCTTTTAATCATAACTGGCAAAAAGCTCTCTGAACTAGATGAAATCTAGGGGTTGAATATTAATCATGGATTATTTCCAGCATAAGAGTTACATCAGAATAATTTAATAACATTAAAGACAAAAATAAAACCCAGCATTTCAAAATAAAAGGTGGATTTAAGAGGGAAGAAAATGGACAGAAAGGAAAATCTTAGGTCAAATATTTGAATACTGAACGTACTCATGATCACAGAAAGAACATACGCTCATTTTAGAAGATCTGGAAGCACACAAAAGAGTGTCATCAGTTGGGCTGACTCACCTCTCGAGTAGCTAGCTGATTGCTGAGCTCCTCAGCCTTCTCAACGTTCCACTCTTCCACAGCCTGGTCTATGCTCTTTTCAAGGCCCGACTAGAAAGAAAAGAAACGTAAAATTTAGAGGCAAGAAAGAAAGGCAAACATTTGCTATTAAGACTATGTCACAGGACCACACCAAACACATTACATACTTAGACTATTTAATTTTCACGATGATCGTATATGGTAGTTGGTACCACCCCCATTTACTGATGAGAAGGTGGTTCAGAGGTATTAAATGATTTATCCAAGGTCATTATCACTTCTTGAACTAAGAAAAAGGAGATGCAAATCCAAACTTTTGTGACCCTAAGGACTACGCTTTCCCTTAATAACAGTATAATGCTAATGATAATAAGTTAGAAATTATGGCATGCTTATTATGTGGTACACGCTGTGCTTAGTACTATTAAGAAAGCTCATTTAATCCACACAACAACTCAATGAAATTATACTGTTATCCTGTTTTGAACATGAGGAAACAGAAGCTTAGACTCACTAATTTGGCCAAGGTCACAGGGTCTGTAAATGTTAAAGCCACCATCACATGAATCTAGGTTTGCCCAGAGCCTGTATTCTAAACCACCATTTTCCTCTGCCTCCTTTCACTATGGCCTATTCCTGTAACTTGAGACTTTCATTCAACAGCCCCTCTTAGTCTCTGACGATGGGATGGGTATTAAGTTGGATATTAAACACGGGAAGAAAGTTATATATAAGAATGATTGTACTCTCCTATGGAAATGTTATTTACTAGTTGAAGATACTTCAGGAAATCACAATTAAAATTTTCATGGGATCACCAAACAGACTGTGTAGGATACATTATACTTTATGGAAAGATGCTTCTTAGAGTTAAATAACTGAGTTTTAGCTTACGGAAATAGTTACTAAAGAAAATATAATTTTTTTTAAATAGTCTAATATATGCTTCTTAGAAGAAAATTTTATCCCAACAATGGCTTATCTAGTGTATCTTCCACATTTTCAGTTAATGGACTTCTCCCTCCTTAGCCTAATAAAAGGAGTCCAGGGAATGTCTCTTCCAGCAGTGTACTGCTTGATTATACCAGTCAACTAAGAGAAACTTTGCTCCCATGTAGCCTTTATTGAAACAAGATTTTTTAAATGCCCACACAAAATTTGCCTAAAACGATTACGGAAACAAAGACCAGCAAGGTTGTCACTGATGTCTGTGTTAAAGTGAAGACTTTTCCTTCTCACGATCCCTCGTTCGACAACCCAAGGGCCTGGAGGATGATTAGGCTTCTTTTACTTGCTCCCGACTGGAGCCTGAGACTGGCATTCAATAGCCTCTCAGAGCCTCAGAGCCCAGGCCATGCTGCTCTACTGTCCTTTTCCCATTCTGGCCCTGTGATCATCCACCAGTCTCCAGAAAATTTCTCTTTTTTGTATTTCTGCAGAATTCTTCTCCTGATAGTGCAAACAACATCCTGGCCTCACTCTTCCAACATCCTTCATTTTCAGGGCCTGCTAGATAACACCCCACCCCAGAATCTATAGTCAAGGCCAGGGATTCTCCAAGTGCGGTCTGTGTACCAATTCAGGTCTGCGAGTGATGCCAGTCTAGGAACTGAGCTTGTGCCAGTATGCAAATCAATTACATGACTACGCACAGGTTTGTCTAGCTGACCTTTTTTAGGGGAGGAAGGGTATGGGATGGGGACAACAAGACTTTCTCAAAGAAGGAAGTAGTACACTGAGTTACACCCAGGCACAAGTTCTTTATTCCCTGGAAGCCCAATACGTTGAATGCGCTTGCTTTAGGCCACGTAAGAGCTTTACAATCTAGGATTCTCTCTAAACACAAGATTCTGTCCTTCCACTTACCCCAAGTCCTCGGAGCCAGGGAACCTGCCTTGTCTTCATTCGGAACCCCACACTCTGTCACCGTCGTATTTATTCTCACAGTCCTTCAGCCCCTTCCTGGAGTCTCCTATCCTGCCTCTCTGGCCTGCAACCCACGATGAACCTTTTCAAACCAGACTCTGAGCCGAAAGTTCTCAAAGCCTGAGTCTGGACCAGCAGCATTAGCACTATTTGAGAACTTGTTAAAAACGCAAATTTGAATCAGAAACTCTGGGGTTGGGGCCCAGAAATTCATTGATTCTAACCAGGCTAAAGTTTGAGAACCACTGACCTAAGCAATACCTTAGGCAACTAAGCAACTTTCTCCAACATCACATCTTGTTTTGGTTGTTCCCAACCACTTGTTTCCACTACTTTAACATCTAGGTGTCCCAGCAATGTCAGAGAAAATCAAATGACTCAATTCACTGGCTTTACTAAATGCTCTTTTTCAAACTCAGCTGGGTGGGCTCTCAATTCTGCCCTTGAAAGTTCCCACACTCCTTTAAGAAGTTGTTGCATGTCTTTTTCATTTTTTCAAATACCCTCAACCCTACCTCCTTCCTTTTCAGCAGATTATAACTCTACCCCTACTTCATGAGAGGCTGAGGTGGTGGGAGAGAGGGAAGAGGATAACCAAGGGTACGTATGTACTTTCTATAATCTTCCTCTCACCCGCTTCTCACTTACTCTGTTCTTCCATCCTTATTGCCTCCAGGAAAGAATCATCTCTCTTCCCAAGACTTATCCCACCTCCTGTGCCCATCATAATTCCACCTGCTTACGTGTTATCCAGAGCCCTTCTCTTTAAATTTTCTCCTCTCTCTCTCTTTTCTCCATCTTTCTCTCATCCTATAAATAAGCTTGTCCTCCCCAGTCTGGACCAGGGGCTGGATGAGTTGACACAGCTCACCTCCCTCAAACTGATTTCTTCTTATGTCGGTACTTCATCTCTCTCGAAAGCAGTGTATCAGTTGTCCCATGTCATCTCCCATTCTTCTCTATTCCTTCTGTCCTCATCATTCCTCTGAAACTGCTCCCTCTACAGTCATAAATGATACCATTTGTCCTCCCATCATCTCTTATGTCAACTACATCCTCATTCTTAAAGCTATCTCCCCAAATGTCTATCTTCATTCTCCTTTGATGCCCCTTATCTCCTCCTGCTGTCCCCTCATAGTAGTCCTCAAGGTTCTGTGCTTGGCCCCCTTGTCTTCTTACTCTTCCCTCTCCTCAGTATTATACTCAATCCTAGGGCTTCAATTATTTCTTACAAGCTGCTTTGTATCTCTAAATAATTCAAAACATCTGACCTCTCCCCTGTACTAAGACCTGTGTCTCCAGCTACTTGCTAGTTATCTGCATATTGAAGGCCTTGCAGAGGTAGGGTCTTCAATTTCTATCATGTGGACAAACAAGCCCATCAATTCCTGCCCTCACTCTCCTTCAGAGGTGACCACCCCCTTAGTCACCCCGGAGAGAATCCTCCGCTATAGTCAATGCCTCCGATCCTTGGCTCTTATTTTCACTCCGTTTCTGTAGTGTTTCTCATGTCTCCCCTTCTGTGCTTCTTCAGGGCCTCATCATCTCCTGTCTGTAAGATTTAAACCCTCGTCAATCTAGTCTTCTGTTTTTCTAAAGGAGATAGATAGCATGTCACTACCCAGCTCAAAACACTATCACTTCTTTACTCGTTTTGAATAGCACCCAAATCCCTTCACAACAGGGTCCCCAAATGCTTTCTCAGCCCCATCTTGGGCAAGGCTGTACTTCCTATTCTCTGGCCACATTTACCAGTCTCTTCATACTCCCTGTGCCTCCAGATGTGTTTCTCTTTGAAAAATCTTAACCACCCTGTAAGTCTCATGTCGATTGTTACCTTCTCTATCTCTGCAGGTGCCCTCATGCCTATACACCCGCTGACCCCACTGCACCCTCCCCGATGCCCAGTACCTAACCGCTCCCTGCTTGCGGCTGTGCCTGCACGCCACGTCTCTCTCCAGCACTTCCAGCTCGGCAACCTAACAGCACCCATTCTCAAGCCTGTCCTGCTTATTCCACATAATAGCTCTGTTTGTTTCCCTCTAATTATTTAGGCTTCCTGAGATTATTTAAGACCTGGGTGCTGTATGCCTTTACTCCAGGACCTAGGATAATGCAGATCTCTTTTTACCACCAATGCCCAGGAATTAAACCAGTGGTCTGCTTATTTAGCAAGGCATTTTGCTGCATCAACTGGCTAACTTAACTCCCTTTGGTTACCACAGAGCCACAGCTTACAGTTAATGTCACAAAGTGGAACACAAGAACATTCCCCTTTTCTGGAAACTTATATGAACTGCTGGGCTGATAGGTATAATTTTCACTTAAAAATAAATTAGCTAAAATTACAAATCTCTCTCTCCACCATCAACTAACTCCCACTCCCCCAGCCATTCCAAGCAGCATCTAATATAGTGGAAAGAGCGCTGGACCAGAAGTCAGAGGACATGGTCACAGCGCCAGGTAAAGGAGGTACTTAACTCATAAGCCTCAGTTTCTTTAAAGAAAATGAGAGAATCAGCTTGGATGACCAAAATTCTCTCCTAGAAATAAAATCCGAGAATTCCACTTACATGGTCAACTTTGTTTTTAGCTCTTTTAAAAGTTTTTTTTTTTATTTCAACAAAGTTTCGCTACGCATGACTGGTTTTTTCCTCCCTTTTCTTTCTTCTTTCTTTCTTTCTTTTTTTTTTTGTTAGCAATTTATTTAAGTAAAATATAATAGTTCTTTTTGGCTCTGAAAAATTTCTGGTCCCATATGCACACCTAAACTCTCTGCTTCTATAAGAAGATACTAACATTCCAAATATTTTCAAAATGCTCATGTTAAAAAAAAAAAACAAAAACCTGAGATAAAACATTTCCATCACCTTAAGACAAAAAGTTAATAATAGTTTACAAAGAACATGGTTGTTGAGGTCAGACCTGGGTTCAAATTACAGCTCCTCTACTTACTGGCCAAGAAACCCTGGGTTTTGTTCCTAAACCTCTATAAGGTTGCAGTTATCTCACCTGTAAAATGAGAATAATACCACATTCTTTGCAAATTTACGGTAAAGGTAAAAAAAGAAAAAAAAAAAAAAAGTAAAATACCTAGCAAAGTTCTTAGATCATAGAAGTCATTCAATATATAAGCTATTTACATTATATCTATCAGGATGCCATTAAAACAAAAAGAAGGTTCAGCTCTATATTACTACAGACCTCATTATAGTTTGTCAAGGGCTCAGACCCAAGTATAAGACCCAAGATTTCAACTTTGAGTCAGTAAGTAGTCTCATGAAATAAGAGTTGAGTATTAAAGCTTTCTAAAAGTCTTAAGTTGGACCCCAGAGTAACGTTTATTGGAATTATCTAGGGCATCTTTCATACCACAGGAGTGGCAGGGGCCACAGAAGCACTGCTGATACTCGGCAGGTCCTCAGCATGCTCCTAAGACGCCTTCTGGCAGGAATCGAAATTCAGCTTAAGATATACCTCAATACAGACAAACTTAGGGATGGCAATTTGGTCCCAGGTGGAAAATCATCTAAGGCCAGTATCTGACAGGTTCCCATGAGGCAATAAGTAAGCTCTAATTAACAGTTTTGTTGCAGATGTCAAGGCAGTACTATAAATATCTAAGAAATTTATGGGTATTAGGTTTAACATTAAGGACTAACCATCCATATGTGTGTAGTAAAATCTCTTTTAACATACCGATTAAAGCTCTTTAAGTCAAAGTGTAACAACACATTTCTACAGAAATTTTGCTACTAAATATTTATTCAGATAATATATTCAATTTTCAAACCTTAATACAAATGAAGTGTCCACTCAAGTTTGCTGTTCTATGATTAGACCTAAATACCTAGGGGAAAAAATCAGGTAATCTCTCCATAAAGGAGGAAGAAAAAAAAGAACTAAGAATTAAGTGCTACTACTTTTACATAAAAATCACGCCTACCTAAATTATTTGAATTAGGTAAGTAAAAAACTTAAGTTGGACTGTTACTTCAGAAAAATCTAGATTTGGGACTATTTTACTTTTCAACCTGCTCTGTTTTCTTAGACAAATCATGCTAGGCTTCAGTTTCTTCATCTGTATTGTGAGAATAATACTGGCCATACTACCCACCCAACTGGGATCACATAAGGATGACGAGAGAATGCTTTGTACCTGACACCAGGGGAACAACATGGTACCTCTACAACCCACCCCACCATCCACCCTACCCACCTGACACCCGCCCAACTCAAGGCAACCAGCCTGTGATCTTTGTATTGGCGCTCTGTGTAAGATTCTAGTAAGAAAGAGTATTCTGCTAAAAAAATAAGTTTGAAAACAGCCGTACTATACAATAGCAGCTTCCTCTCCTAAACAACTAAAAATTATCAAAGACATTGTGCAGTTACTCTCAAAATTATTAAAAGTACCTCTGGTTTTTCTTGCCAAAAAGTATCCATTAAGTATACATAAAACTACTTTCAAAAATGACTGCTGACTAATCAAATTGATTCAACTAAAGAATACTTTAGACATTTATAATTAAATTAATAAGTAAAATTTATTCTAAAGAAATTCCCACATAGACACAAAATAATTGTCATGATTACAAAATTACTGATAAGTGCCAGAACTGCTGCCAGAAACACAATTATAGCTGTATTTAATACAAAGAACACTGTAAAACAGCTTTGGATATTAGGAAGATTACATTTTAAAAATATAAGTCTCTGCACTGTCAGGGAAGCAGGTGACAGCAGTGTTGTAAACACACATCCTTGGCTGAGCAACAGTTTTGGTTTGGCAGTGAAGAAAGAAAGAAAGAAAGAGAGAGAGACAGAGGAGAGAGAGAGAGAGAGAGAAAAGGAAGGAAGGAAGGAAAGGAGGGAGGGACGGAGGAAGGAAGGAGAGAGAGAGAAAGAAGGAAGGAAGGAAGGAAGAAAGAAAGAGAAAAGAAGGAAAAGAATAAAAAAGAAAAAGGACTACACGATAGACAAAAGAAGTTTGTTTTGTTTTACCATTCTTGAGAGTTGAGTAATTGAATGAAAAGAGACTAAAAAGGGTCTCTGAGATATGGTAACAGATCAGCCTCTGCTCCAGAGAAGTAAAATAATGGACTAGAAATCCATGCTAGTTTTGTCCATACTGCATCACGGATTTTCATGATCCTCTCTAGATTTCTTGGGCAGTGCTATTATCTGCTGAACTTACATTTATTCTTAGCATTTATCTTGGTGCCTCCAGTGTGGACATTGTTTAATGTCTATTTATTCTGTTGGATTCACAGTAGAGACTTTAGCATGACAGCAAAAGGGGTGCATGTGAAACAGTGATCCCAAACCAAAGAATGAGTGTGAACCTGCTGGCATGCAATTAAGCTGAACTACCAAGAGAATATGAGATAATCTGGCTTCACCAAATCCTTCCTTTCCTCTTATGCTTGCACTTATTTATAGAATATTAAGTGCTGGCAACATACTGGGCAGATATAAGCCTGGCCAGCATCAGTTTCCTTGTTTAGGTGATGCCATGACTTTCTTAGGCAGATGTCATTCATGCAGAGGAATGCCTACCATTAGGAAAAGCCAAACTTATAAAACAGATCAACAGGTGATTACAAAAGGATTTAGAGCGGTCTTCCCTTAAACAGAAATTCCTTTTTAAAATGGTGTTTGACTTATAATTCTTTCTAGAATTCGTCTAATGTACAATGCAAAACAGAACACTAGTTCCTAAAACTGAGTTGTTTAAAAGATTTTGCACATGGAATCCTAGTATCCTTGAATAAAGTTACTCTTCACAAATTCCAAATTTTAGACAAAGAATAAGTTGGCCTTATCTTGCCAGTATCAAGAAGGTACAATTTCATATATGTAGGGCAATAAAAATATTCTAATACAGATAGATTGCAAACAAATGCCCTCAGAATTTCTACTTTTTAGAAAGGCTAAAATCTGAATTTCATAGCTTTAACTTCACTAAGAAACAATTCAGACATTCTAAAGTCAATACAGTTATGAGAAAACACAACAAATACTGTAAACAGTTGAAGATCAAAATTCACAAATAAAACTTTAAAAAATATTTCCTATGAGAACCAACATTTAACCATTTCTTCCCTCAAAAGAACAATCCAGTCAGAGGCTGGGCCTCTCGAGCAGGTGGGCCAGAGGTGGCCCGCGGACCACTGCCATCAGCGTAAGCCCCCTCCCGTGTGCTCTGCAACAGGTGCGGTACAGCCAAGCGCATCCTCCTCACAAGATCCCTCCTCCCAGCGCACCAGAATCGCAGGAGCCAAGAGCACAACAATCACACTTTACCATGCTTACCAGCCCCCTGGGCAGTGAAGCTGGAGAACTGAGAATGGTGCAATAAAGCCTGGGTTTTAGTTTCACCTCTACCAGTGCTCTTTCTGTGTAAGAAATTTAGCATTTCTGCACCTGCTTGAACACTTGGAAAAAGGAGATTGCTCAATAGCTCCAATTATTTGCAGCAGAAGGTGATCCTGGTTCCAATTCCCCAGTGTTCTAGGGATTAGGTGACAGGCATTCTTGGCAAACTTGGAATCAAAAGGTTCGCATGTAAAACTCTGTTGTATCAGTTTCTTAATGCATGTGCCCTCAATGAGGCAATTCCACCCAATGACGGGTTTAAAAATCAGAGGTTTTTCGTAAGAAATACTGATTAACCAGAAAATGGTAGTCACCTCTATACACAGTAGTATACAGCGATGACCCTGTCTATACACGCAGGATACAGTATCCTTGGGCTCCAACCAGCAGGCCTCTGGGCCTCTATCCCTATGGCCCAGAGCTCAGTTTTCATGCTCCTGGAGTCTGTCAACATTCCCCTATGTGAATGTGTAAGTTATTCATTCATTCAAGCCTCTACTAAATATTAACGCCATCTATAGACTGACAACTCCCAAGCACGCATCTCAAGCTCAGACTCTTCTCGAAGCTCCTGCCTCGTTTTACCAACAATCTACTCTATTCCTGCTTGCTGATATTACCCATGCCCCAGAATTAACTGTGGATAGGCCCCACTCTAAATCTTCTCCCCTCCAAAGCTTTCCCATCTTTGTAATTCACATGACTAGTCACACCATTGCTTAAGTAAAACCCTGAATGGTTCTCTCCCTGTCCTCATAATCCTAAATCTCCCCACCACCTCATAAGCAATCAGGAGGCAAATACTGTTGATCCTACTTCTACAGTGTACCTCAACTCTATCCACTTTTCTATCTTCAGCAGCACCATTCTTGTTCAAGCCGCCATCACCTCATGCCTAGAAGAGTCTCTTAACTGTCCTCTTCTCATCTGCTTTTGCTGCCCCAAGATCCGTCTTCCACGTAAGATGCAGTCTTTTCAAACATAACTTAGATCCCATCACTCCCTTAACTAAAAACCCTTAAATGGCTCTCAACTGCATTGTGACTAAAACCCAATTCCTTACCTTGTCCTCTAAGGTCCTACAGAGTTTGGTCCCTGCTTGCCTTCCTGCCTGCCTCTCCAATCTTACCTTGGGCCACCCACCCTCCTCCTCACTGACCCCATCCAGCCAGGCTGACCTTCTTACGGCTACTCAAATGTTCTATGATGACTCTTCCACCCCTAGGATCTTTACCCAGGTTATCACCTCTACACTAGCATTCCTTATCAGATGGTTCCTTCCCATCCTTCGGTCTCAGTGAGACGGCACCCTCTAAGAAAGGCCTTCCCTGACCACTCAGCTAAAGTGGGGCTTCCATTTTAATTTCTTCACAATACCCTGTTCGTTTCTTTCTTAACAGCTTTTTTAACGATTTGTAACTATATATTTACTTGTTTATCTAGCACCTTGAACACATTAACTTCTTCACACGAATTAATGAGGAGAAACACCTTAGGCAAGGTTAATTACAAACATTTCCCACTGGCTAATATAAGATGCAATAAAAAAGATCTTACCTTTTCAATTTTTTTCCTTTTAACAGGGGGGTCAAACCTATCGTTGACTCCAAAATACTGAGTAAGCTCCTTCCACTGGGTTTCACTTGAGGACTGTTCACTGTAAGAAGAGAGACAATAACTTATGTTTTACACAAAATGTACTCATTTTTACATTTACTGTTTTTAATTGGTTACTACAATTATATTACATCTACTAGTTCTTACGTTTCACAGGTAAGTAGTTCAACTATTTGTACAAGTTCTACAATACTATCTAGGACAGACAGATATTTTAAATTCCACCTACCTTTGAGATTCTTCTTCATTCTTCAATTTACCTGAAAAAGAATTCACAGTGTCAATACCTAAGTATTCGGTTATTTCAAAATTATGGTTATTAAAAATTGTTGCGCTCAATTGGTCACAATTTAATATTAGCACTATTGACAATTAACCTAAATTAAAACACCTTTTCTGGAGCGTTTTCTTTTTTTCTTTCTGGATCTTGAAGTTGCGGTTTTCTGTTCAGAATGTTTTGTATGCAGTTCTTGAAATTTCTACATAAAAGTAAAAAAAAAAAGAAAGAGAAGCAAATATGCTTTGAAGCAAAGCATACATCTGAAAAATAACATGTTAAGTAATAAAAAACTATAACATTTATAAAACTACAAATTTAATGAAACTAGTTCAGTTCTTCTTGAGATACTCTATTGTCTGAGACTTTCACAACCTGAGTTTTTATCTTCATTTATTTCCAAATAAGTCAATCGGATAATCTGAGGGTAAAAGTCAATGGCTCATAGACAACAAAGAGATTAAGACTGAAACTCCTCATGTATTATGTTAGGCCAAGTAGCTAATCCTACTAAATATTTTTTTTCCCTTCCTCTTTTTATGAAAAACAAAACAAAAATGAATATAAGTATCTGAGTGTCCAGTGAGTTGGCCACAGACCCACAGAGTAATAAAATTATTCTGAGTCAATCTTCCGTACCTATTTACCTCCCAAGAACATATACATTCTGACCACAGCAGAGACACACACAGGACCATGCACAAACACACAGGTACAGGCTTTAATAAGAACACATCAGAGAAAACCTACATTCCACATATTTAAGGGAATTCCAGAGGGACACTCTTCATATGCATTTACATTTGCCTCTGCTTCAGTTTTTGGTCCATCTGTAGGGATATCTGAGATCTCTGTGTTTGTAATGGTCCCATCTTCTTTACCTTCCTGTAAGTTAAGTTCAGAGCTCTCTACTGTGGCTTCATCATCAGAATTCAACTCAACATCACTTTCATTTAGGCCAGGAGGTAGCAGCCCACTCCACATCTTTTCTGCTAAAGGGAAAAGAATGAATTAAGACATATAAAGTAGACATGGAAAGAATTTTAAAACCATTAAAAGATACCCCAGGAACCTAATAATTATACCAATGGTTTGGGAACACTCTAAACTTTTTTTTAAATTGGTATAAAGTGGGATGTACCCTCCATATTAAAATAATTTAAATATTTTGCTTGTATAAATTTTTAAAAAGTGTATTTTCAGCAAATTTGTTACAAGACACACCTACAGATGAATGACTTAACGACAACAGAACCTCGATTCTCTAATATATGGATAATCTTGTCCAAAGAAAAGAGGAAATTCAGTAAAAGCATTCACTGCTCAAGAATGTTAAGAGCCTAACAATACACACTGCAGGTAATTTAAGAATTATAATACTATATTTCAAGCTGTAACAGTTAGAGAAGAAAATAAAATTGGATGTTTCGCCTGTATTTGAACGTACAAAACTTCAGGGGACTTATTACCTACAGAGTAAGAAAAGTATTACTCAAAGAAAAATTTTTAAGCTGTGCAGGTAGTTTGAGAAAAGTATGGTGGTAAAAAGGATGTCCTATTTTTACATTTTATACTGCTTGCTAAAGTAATACTAAATGGAGTATAATGCTAACAATTTAACAAAAACATACAGCTTTTTAAAATAACACTGTATTTGGGAAACAAGTTAAAGTTCAGGGTAATTCTTATCATTAGTTATACAGCCCATTGGTAGAGAGAACCATTAACTACTGTTAAGTCTAATAAAAATGATTTTTAAAAATTGAGGTTGTAATCATTTGCTAAAATTATAATTGAGTACATTTTCACTATTAATCTCCATGACACAGTCTATTTTAGCATACGTAATGAGCCAAATCCAGTTCATTCAAAAGATGCCTAGAATAGAGAAGTTGGCTGTACTGCTCAAGATTTACTATCAACTTAAAGGAATAAAATAGAAGGATGGAAATCTTTTTTGCTAACCTTTCTGCCCCCTATTGCGTTAACCTAGTAAGAACCACCAGCATTGTCTCTGAGACAAAGTATGACGGGATTTTGCATTACTCTGAATAATGGATGCCTGATAACTTTTAAGGACTTCCTCCCAAGTCCAAAGAATCAGCTCTCACTTTTCACAGTTTGGGTCCAGCCTCATAGTTGCTGGCCCTCTGAAACACCCTCACCAAAACATTCTCTTGGCTTTTTAAGAGGAAGGGTTCTAACATCTAATTACTCCAACTGTAATCCTGACTCCACCATATATTAGTGGTATGAGGAAATCATTTTTAACACCTCTGACCCTCAGTTTTTTCATCTGTTTTACAGGAGTAACTACATTGCACACAGGGTTATTCTGAGGATGAAACGAGATAAGCTACTGAAACACTCAACACAGTGTTTAGGAGGTTCTGGGGACTTGATCAATGCTAAGTTCTTTTTGCCATTATCATTATTACTTCTGTGGCTGTGTACTGTATTTTTATCATTTCTATCATGGGTGGCAGCATCCATAAGGTAGCTTTGAAGTTTCTAATGTTTTAGGCGCATTCACTTAGCAATTGATGCAAGTCATTTACTTCCTTGATTTCCACAGTCTGACTGAAGTTTCAATTAAAAATGTTGATGCCTTTTTCTGAATGGAGCAATAAAACCAGAAGCAAATTACCGGCAAGATAATGGAACCTAAGCTTCAAGGCTCTTCTTTTTCACAGGTCCTTCCAAAGCACTATACCTGATTTTCTATATTTTTAATCTGTATTCCTTTTTTGAAAGAGGAGACCTCAAATTACATAAGCTCCAAGCCCTATAAAACCTGGATCCATCCCTAAATCTGGCCTGAGGATTTTAAAAGTTGGAATGGAGGTTATGTTGAGATATTCTGCTAGCACAAAGGACATAGTGTAAAACATGCCAATATTGAAAAACAGGTGTTGTGCTATTAATAGAAATATTTCTACTGTTCTGAGAAGCAGGGGGAGGGGAGTGATAATCAGCTCCATCATGACTTTGCCACTGGCATATAATATACCTTCAGGCTCGCTATCCCATTTCAGGACTTAGGACAGTAACAAGTTTCAGAGTTAGCTTTCTTAGCACCAACTGGGGTTCTACGTTTGAAGCCACTGTTTCTCTTCCCTGTCCATAGCATCTTCTGCATGCCCACTGTGTGCCAGGCACTCTTCAAGACATAGGAACAGCAGTATACAAAACGGGCGAAGATGCCTAACCTCATGGAACCAACATTCTATACAAATGGCAAGCTTCTGTCCATCAGCAGCCAAGTACCACTCAGCCCAGACTTCAGCTGTGACTGCTCAGATGGGCACAGTTCCTCCACTGGGCCACTGCTTCAGTATCTCCACAGGGTGAGTCTGTGCTCTGGGCACCCAAATGGGTTTCACCTTGGGAAGCAGTGCCAGTTGCCGTGGACAGGGCATGCCTTTCCTCATCAGCCCTCAGTCATTTTTGATCACTTTTGGACTTTCTCAAAATCATCTATTTTTAATAAGTTCTTGCTGATGTGGCATTAAGAACTGTCCTCAGGATGCCACTGACCGGTATGATAATTTCTTGTGTGTGCCCATAGGGGAAAAAAAATTAAAATAACTTTTAAAAAGTGGACTCTATGTCCAAATCCATAAAACAAGGCAAAGTTCAAATAAGGTGTGTTTCTGAACTTAATTCCTAAATATCTGTAAAGTGATGTGCCATTCTCCTCTGACCATAAAACACATACACACACACACACAAATACCAGGGCAACTTGGTGGCCACGGACAAGCCCAGATTATTCACTGAGGAGCCTGCAAAGTGCAGCTGCCCACCTGAACAGCAGCTTGGCTGCAAATCAGCCAGTATGGAGTGGCGGCTTCGTGACTTGTTTCAGGCTTACGTTCCAAAACACTGTCTTTCTATTCAAAGCACATACATGTTATTTATACATTTCTAATTGTACTATGGTACCAACTGGTCCTATTAGGCCCCCTGTTACTTCTGTTGGGTTCCTCTGGATTGTGATTCTCTAGTTCTTTGAAGTGTCGCTCACCTCACACCTTTCAGAGTGCATTCCTTCATTTTAAAGCAGATCGCTCCAAATTACCCTTCACATGTGAAAATTACTCAGCCATTCTCAAGAGACGTGGCATACCAGAGAACAAGAAACAAGTTTTTTAGTGTAGATTACAGCCAGGTCTATATAACAGTCCGTGTATCAATACATAAATTTTCACGTTTTTAGCCTGCACGTCAAATATTTTAGTTTTATCATTTAGCCCCAAAGAAGATGTAAATCATTCAGAATCCCTTTTTTCTCTACGGTTTTGAGTATCAGCCTCTCCATTTCATATTGGAGAGATTTTTCCAATTCCACAATTATTCTACAGAAAAAATTTTGTGTATGCTATGCAGAACACATCTTTAGTCCAGGGCTGACATGATTTATGATGAACAAAAAATATTTACGTATCATCCTCGTCTCAATGGCTGGGCTTTCTTTTGCCCGTGGAAACCAAACACAGTCACTACACTTAGCACACATGGGCAGATAGCAATGCACCTAGAAGAACACGACACAGCTCAGCAGTTCCTCAGCTTAGGTTTTCTCAAAGTTTTATGAAGACAGTAATGGAGGTCTCTAAGCTAATTTCAATATTCAAAAAGTCCAACATCTTTTATTATCCCTCAAACAATATCATCCATCTTTAGATCAGGAGACTTAAATTCAATGAAACATTATTCTTCACCACACATTCATTCATCAGAGACTCTGATTGGTAGCTCTGATTTTTATTTTAAAAAAAAAAGAACAAAAATGAATGAATATAGTTTAGTGGACACAATCTTTCGAAACATAGCATCCATGGAGATATCAAATTATAATAAAAGGGGTTCTAGGTTGTGAAAGGATTGGGAACCAGTGGTAGAGCAGCGGAAAAAACACTGTTTTGAAAGTCAGAAGATGGGTTCCTGGTCCTGAACAACAAAATTGTGGGGAAGCCACTGCATCTGTCTGGGTCTTCATTCTTAAGCTATAACATGAAGGGTTTGATCAGATCTTTGGGATGTCTTGCTGCTCTAAAATGTTTCTTTATGGATCTCAATATTATACGTGCCCAAATGCCCAGAATCACCTCATTCTTTGCTGTAACACTCCATCCTCTCGCAGTCAGAACAATACTAATTAAACCTCAACACCCCAGAAGATAAGGGTTCTCTCCTAACCCAGCCACCACAGGCAAGCCTGCTAGTTTTCAGTAAGACTCTGCACTTCAGACAGAACACCTAAAAGATGCTCTGGAGAAAGGGAAAGAAACCCCAATTATGACAGAAGAAACAGAAACAAAAAGAAAAACAAAGCAGGTCACTGCTACAGTGGCATACAAACAATGTGACAGGCACTGTTTTACCCTTAATCCTCACCAATGACCCTTCCACTAGGAATTATTATCTAAACCCCTTTTACAGATGAGGTAACAAACTCACCTAATGCACTGTAATCCACTTATCTTAGAAAAATAGAACTCTATGGCTTGAAAACTCTATAGAGCACAGACTTTAAGTAGTAATATATTCTTGGTGACACAGATTAGAGAATGGGTCTGAAGAATGTCTCCAGCCTGTAATTCTGTTAACATTTGATTAAGAAGAATTTTCTTCTCACTTTCTAAGGGCAGAAAGCTATGTAAAATGCTAGGCTAAATCGCATACATCGAAGTCACATTCAGAGGTCTGGGTAATAATGTCACATTTTCTGGAAGTCCAGGCAACTGTGTATAACCAAAACTCAATCTGAGCAGTTTACTGGCTAAATGTCTACTGCCTCTAATATTCCAGAATTTCAATTCCATTTTTACCAAATGAAGCTGTCTTATTTCCCAGATTTTATATTCAATTAGAAATAAAGAAATCTGAATCTTGTCTGATCTGAACTTTATCTTACTTGTATGACAGTCACAAGCCACCACCCACCAATCTGAAGATTGTGTTAAATAATTTACACAATAATCAATTTCTGTAACTGGGAATTAGTTACTTAACTGAAATACTTTTAAGCATGCTGTCATCAACATTAACGTAAATGTCCTATTCATGTTTATGAAATAAATACGCTCCCTTTTCTCAAAAAGGTAGAGAAAGTACAACTGAATCACAGGCCTGACTTCGGATTTAAGTTACCAATCTGATTGCCCAGATAAACTGTTTAGCAGGATTTTGCACGTATGCATATGTTTTCATCAAAGTGAGTGTTTTGTTTAGCCAACACTTCCCCAGGCTCAAAACCCTACACGGAAAGATTTACAAGTAACCAATAACACTTCGAGGCTCATTTCAAATTGGATGCCGCTGTGAGAATACTTACAGGGTGCAAGACAGCAACAGAGTGGCTCTAGAAAGGTACACCTTTTCCTGTTTGGCTGCACAACCCGTAACTCCGCAGGCTTTCCGGCAGCAGGGTCACACTCCGATTCCCAAGCGGGAAGAATCCCCTCCCGGCACGGAACTAAGCGCTGCAGATTCTGATGTAGGACGTCTAGCTTGCTGACACTCCCATTGACTGCAGCTCTCTTCCGGGTAGAGCAATTGTAAACAAGAGACTGCTTCCCGGATCGAAAGTCTGTCTCCTCATCCCCTCTCACTCTGGCTGGGGTGGGACGGAGAACCCCTCTCCCACCAACAGGATGGGGAAGGCGCTGCGACGCCGGGTCCGAGCTAAGCGGAGACCAGCTCCGCCGACTCTCCCGCAGGCCCGGCCAAAGGGTTTCAAGGCTCCGCGGAGAGGCTGTGAGGCCACCCACGCTGGCTCCCTCGCTCCCCGCACCCGGCCTTCCCAAATCCGTCACACCGGAGCCCGGGCCGCCCGGGAGCCAGCCCAGCCACCAGCTCTACTCACCGGTCCGCAGCCCGGCGTCCAGCAGCCATCTTAAGACCCGTCAACATCGCGCCTTCTCATTGGCTCTGGCAACTCAGCCAATGGGCTAAGGCCGTTCTGGCCTGGGGTCGCCATGGAAACCGGCCGCGCTCAGCTGTGCTTCTAAATAGGCCGGAAGGGGTTGATTCCTTTCTTTCTACTTCTTTTCTCCCAGCTTTTCTCGCGCGTTTTCTTCTTTCTTCTGGACGTTTTTAAAGACTGTTCTTTCTCCATTCCTTCCCGTACTCCGTGGTGAGGAAAGTGCTGGCTTACACCTTGAACTGAGTTCATTCCCCAAGGACGGAAAGTCACTGCAGAAGCTCTCTAGACCCTTCTGGTAACGTTTCCATTCATACACCCTTTTCCCCTCGCTCCCTTCCTTACTTTTTTTTTTCTGTACATATTTATTGAGCAGGCACCCTGCCAGCCTATGTTTAGAGCTGCCCTACTCCTGCTCTAGTGGCGCTTACCGTTTGTTGACCGTGGCAGCTGCTTCACTGACCAGCTGTGTGGCCTTGGCCAAAAGCTCATTGAGCTCCTTTTCCGTGGCAGCCACTGTCTTAGGCTCTGAGAAGGGGCTTAGGGAAGCATAGAAAATAAGCAAGGGAAAAAAAAAACGGGGGGAAAAAAAAAGCTCTATGAGGAAAATAAAACAGCATAATATGACCGTGATGGGAGTGGAGCTATTTTAGAAATGCTTCCATTTTCTGAAATAACGTTCTGTAATAATAATAAGAAGAATACATTCTTATTGTCTAGTGTTGTAACATTATGTAACAAAATACACATAAACCCCTTAAGGCATTACCTTGCCCACAGTAATTTTCAGTTGGTATTGGCATTAACCTTATCAATAATGCCTTTCTTTGAAGCATTCTAAAAATGTGAAAGAATTTTGTATTGCACTCAATAACATATCACAATTTAGTATAAACCGATGTTTAAATGTAATACTTAACTATCAACTACCTCACCCCCATTGTTTTCCAGAAGATGTGCCAGGTGTATGGAGTAGTTTTCTATGACCCCAGAACCATAGCAAAACCTGAAATGACAAGCTTGGGTTACTAAAGTCCTTTCTCACATTCACATTCTCTGATGCTCAATTAGAAGCAGGGCTGAGTGGTGTAAGGATCTGTATGAAACTCTCCTGGCCAAATGCGTCCAGCCCCTCAATAGTGTTTTTCCCTGAATCCCATCCATAAAAAGTAGTTAAAGAGAGGACGTGTAGGAAAATGCTGTTGTGACTGTTACATTGAGCCTCTTAATTGCTATCTTAGTCTGCTGGGGCTGCCATAACAAAATGCCACAGACTAAGTAGCTTATGCAACAAAAATTTATTTCTCACAGTTCTGGAGGTTGGGATGCCTAAGATCAAGGTGTCAGCAAAGTAGGTTTCATTCTGAGGCCTCTTCTCTTGGTTTGTAGGCAGCATCCATCTTGCTGTGCACTCATAAAATCTTTTTTGTGCAGTTGTGTAAGGAGAGGGAGAAGGAGAGAGAGAGAATGGGTGGGTGGGGGCAGGAAGGGCTCTCTGGTGTTTGTTCCTTCTTAAGAGGACACTAATCCTATTGGATCAGGGCCCTACCCTTATGACCTCTTTTAACCTTAATTCCTTAAAGGCCCCATTTCCAAATACAGCCACCCTGGGTTTAGGATTTCAACGTATGAATCTTAGGGGTACATGAACATTCAGTCCATAACAAATGCTGATGGTGGAGGTGTAACCAAAATGGGGAAAGAGAGCACAGAAGGGGAAGAACTGAGACATGGGGTAGGAAGGAAATATTGTTGGCCTGTTTCAGAACTATCTGGATTGTTTCTACATGTGTTCCATCAAAGAATACTCATTGTTTAGTGCATATAAATGTGCAACGGATAGAGGGGGAATATAATTATAAGTACTCCAAAGACTTACAGCCACCAGATTTCACATCAAAGGTTTCTGGAAAGTCCTACTCCAAAAATATGTAGTTTAAAATGTTCTCAATGTTAACTTGCGAATTCTCAAATATCTGATTATTTACTCTTATGACATTATTGGATTCCTATAATAAACGTAAATAGCTCAGACCTTTCTTTCAGTTTTGCTTGTAAGACTTTCAGTCTCTGAATATTATTATTTTGCCAGTTTTCTGGAGGAAATGTCAGTCATTTGATTTATTTTAGTCAATAAATTTACCTTCCCTCCAGCAAATTCCTGCCCTGGAACCCTGCCAAACCATGCATTTTGTGAATGAAATGCTTGTATTTGTGAGATTTCTATGAAACATAGAATTATTGAATATCTTTTACTAAATCATAGTGAATGTGATGCAGCTAGTGAATTGTGCTTGAATTGTGTTGCATCTGGCACTAATTTCAAACATGTAAGTCTCATTTAAATTTTCAAATATCTTAAAAAGCATAAAGCAGTTTTTCTTTGCCAAGAAATATTATAGTTTATGAATCATTTTTCCTTATATTTAGTAATTTTTATCCTTAGTGTAGAGATTACAAGTCACACTCATATTATAAAAGATTAATTGTGGAGGTCTTTTTTGACAGTTGCTAAATCTCTGATTGTTGAAAATTTCCCCAAATATAATGAAATCCCTTAAATATTTCTCAGTTGGAAAAAGTGAATATGACTTTGTTGAACAAATGATAAATGTGCTTCTTGCTGAAACTGAGAAAGAGAAGAGTTATTTCCATCTGTACAAAACGTCTCATTGAAGAAAAAGTAGTCTAGTGACTTATGCGAAAGAATAGAAACAAGAGAGTTCTGAATTTTAGGAATTGTGTGACAAATTCTCTATCTGAATTTTTTTTTAATTTGCAAATTGAAACATAGATAACAATGTTAATCTTCCAAGAATATGTTGAACAGCTAACACTATGACATCAGCAACTGTTGATATTGGAGGAAACAAAATTTCTGTAATATAGGATGTTGCCAAAGAAAAGTACTTTTTCTTTATTCATCATGTCTGGTACTTTCAAATTCTTCAGGTCCAATAGGTTGTACATAGGACAATAGGAGAGGAAGCATTTCTGGGTGCTAGGTATTTTGCAGCTAATGTCATATAAACCATTAGTTGCAAATAAACTATATGTCATATGGTGTAGTTATTATTGTATCCATTTGACAGACAAGGAAATTAAGGCTTCAAGAGTTTTAAGAAACTTGCCTAATGTCACACAGCTAGTAACACGCAAAACTAAGGTGGGGACGTTTCACTGCACTCTGAAGCTCCTGCTCTTTCTGCTGTCACACACTGCCCCTTTTACAGTGAAGTTCCTGATAAATCCCAGCATAGTGCAGTCAATAAAGTGTAGACATCATTAATACCCAATGAGATGTGTACCGAATGGGAGCTCGTGAAAAGAGAGGCTTCAGGAGCAAAATGTGTCTTCTCTCTCCATCTCTCTTAGTACCTAGTGAGTGATCAAGTCCCATCAGAGGCATCCTCTTCAATCATTGCTGGATTGCTGCATTGAAATCTATGTTACTCTCCCTTTTCCTAACACCTTCATCCTCTGAAACAGCCCATTGCCTGATTAATCTCTCTAAATGAAGGAACACATGTAAAGCTTTTAACATTCATCCTAGCATGTAGTCAATAGTCAATAAACATTAGTTCCCTTCCCTTACACATAAAAACTGTGTGTGTGTGTGTGTGTGTGTGTGTGTGTGTGTGTGTGTGTATGTGCTGGGGGCAAGGGGAATTGAACAGGCAGAACACAGAGGATTTTTAGGGCAGTGAAAATACTCCATCTGATACCATGATGATAGATACATTTCTCCAAACTCATAGAGTGTACAACACCAAGAGCAAGCTGTAATGCAGACTGTGGACTTTGGGTGATTATGATGTGTCAGTATAGGTTCATCAGTTGTAACAAATGTACCATTCTGGTGGGGGAATATCAGTCGTGGGGGAGGGGCAATTCATATAGGAAAGAATCTCTATACCTTGCCTTCAATTTTGTTGTGAACTTAAAACTGCTCTAAAGATAATGTTTTAAAAAATCATAAGACGAATAACACTTTATTACTTGTGAAAATTACATGAAATCCAAATTTTAATGTCCATAAATAAAGTTCTATGGGAACATATACACACAAAAAAACTGAGTACATAAATGTTGACAGATTATCAGATAAATCTGTCAACATCTTCGTGGTCTTTATTATGTGCCCAATGCTTAGCACTTTGCTAAGGTTTGAGGAGAATACAAATGAAGTATATGAACAGACCTGTCAAGAAGTTTGTAGTCCAAGACATGTAATGAGGTTATAAATGATACATTTTACGCCATGAGTACCAAAATTATGAGGTCCATGATGTAAGTAGAAACTACAGAAGTCCCAGAATGGAATTCAGCATGTACTATTTCCTTGGCCTGGAATACCTTTCTCTTTTCTAGCTGTTGAACTTCTTTTCATTCTTCAAAACCTAGATCAAATATTACCTTCTAAGTTAGACCTTTCCTGACTCATACTGTTCATGCCTTTCTTCTCTGTGCGTTCATAACCGTTGATACACAGCACAACTAGGGCTTCATCACACTGAAATAAAATTATTTGTCATAGGTGAGTCTTCCCTGATGGATTGTGAACTCCTTTGAAGGCACAGTCCTTGTCCTGCAGTAGGTGCTCAGTAAATGTTTGTGGAGAGGATGGATGGATGATGGAAGTGGAGATATCAAGGCATGAGATGAAGAGAAATGGGGATGGAAGAAGAACTACAATCCTGCAGAGTGTGGAACAAAAACCACATTCACAGAAAGATAGACAAGATGAAAAGGCAGAGGGCTATGTACCAGATGAAGGAACAAGATAAAACCCCAGAAAAACAACTAAATGAAGTGGAGATAGGCAACCTTCCAGAAAAAGAATTCAGAATAATGATAGTGAAGATGATCCAGGACCTCAGAAAAAGAATGGAGGCAAAGATTGAGAAGACGCAAGAAATGTTTAACAAAGACCTAGAAGAATTAAAGAACAAACAAACAGAGATGAACAATACAATAACTGAAATGAAAAATACACTAGAAAGAATCAATAGCAGAATAACTGAGGCAGAAGAACGGATAAGTGACCTGGAACACAGAATGGTGGAATTCACTGCTATGGAACAGAATAAAGAAAACAGAATGAAAAGAAATGAAGACAGCCTAAGATACCTCTGGGACGATATTAAATGCAACAACATTCACATAATAGGAGTCCCAGAAGTAGAAGAGAGAGAGAAAGGACCCGAGAAAATATTTGAAGAGATCATACTTGAAAACTTCCCTAACATGGGAAAGGATATAGCCACCCAAGTCCAGGAAGCACAGAGAGTCCCATACAGGATAAACCCAAGGAGAAACATGCCAAGACACATAGTAATCAAATTGGCAAAAATTAAAGACAAAGAAAAATTGTTGAAAGCAGCAAGGGAAAAATGACAAATAACATACAAGGGAACTCCCATAAGGTTAACAGCTGATTTCTCAGCAGAAACTCTTCAAGCCAGAAGGGAGTGGCATGATATACTTGAAGTGATGAAAGGGAAGAACCTACAACCAAGATTATTCTACCCAGCAGGGATCTCATTCAGATTCAGTGGAGAAATCAAAAGCTTTACAGACAAGCAAAATCTAAGAGAATTCAGCACCACCAAACCAGCTCTACAACAAATGCTAAAGGAACTTCTCTAAGTGGGAAACACAAGAGAAGAAGAGGACCTACAAAAACAAACCCAAAACAATTAAGAAAATGGTCATAGGAACTTACATATTGATAAGTACCTTAAACGTGAATCGATTAAATGCTCCAACCAAAAGACACAGGCTTGTTGAATGGATACAAAAACAAGACCCATATATATGCTCTCTACAAGAGACCCACTTCAGACCTAGGGACACATACAGACTGAAAGCAAGGGGATGGAAAAAGATATTCCATGCAAATGGAAATCAAAAGAAAGCTGGAGTAGCTATACTCATATCAGATAAAATACACTTTAAAATAAAGAATGTTACAAGAGACAAGGAAGGACACTACATAATGATCAAGGGATCAATCCAAGAAGAAGATATAACAATTATAAATATATATGCACCCAACATAGGAGCACCTCAATACATAACACAACTGCTAACAGCTGTAAAGGAGGAAATTGACAGTAACACAATAATAGTAGGGGATTTTAACACCTCACTGACACCAATGTACAGATCATCTAAAATGAAAATAAATAAGGAAACAGAAGCTTTAAATGACACAATAGACCAGATAGATTTAATTGATATTTATAGGACATTCCATCCAAAAACAGCAGATTACACTTTCTTCTCAAGTGCACACGGAACATTCTCCAGGATAGATCACATCTTGGGTCACAAATCAAGCCTCAGTAAATTTAAGAAAATTGAAATCATATCAAGCATCTTTTCTGACCACAACGCTATGAGATTAGAAATGAATTACAGGGAAAAAAACGTAAAAAACACAAAGACATGGAAGCTAAACAATACGTTACTAAATAACCAAGAGATCACTGAAAAATCAAAGAGGAAATCAAAAAATATCTAGAGACAAATGACAATGAAAACACGATGATCCAAAACCTATGGGATGCAGCAAAAGCAGTTCTAAGAGGGAAGTTTATAGCTATACAAGCCTACCTCAAGAAACAAGAAAAATCTCAAATAAACAATCTAACCTTACACCTAAAGGAACTACAGAAAGAAGAACAAACAAAACCCAAAGTTACTAGAAGGAAAGAAATCATAAAGATCAAAGCAAAAATAAATTAAATAGAAACAAAGAAAACAATAGCAAGGATCAATAAAACTAAAAGCTGGTTCTTTGAGAAGATAAACAAAAATTGATAAACCATTAGCCAGACTCATCAAGAAAAAGAGGGAGAGGACTCAAATCAATAAAATTAGAAATGAAAAAGGAGAAGTTACAACAGACACCGCAGATACACAAAGCATCCTAAGAGACTACTACAAGCAACTCAGTGCCAATAAAATGGACAACCTGGAAGAAATGGACAAATTCTTAGAAAAGTGTAACCTTCCAAGACTGAACCAGGAAGAAATAGAAAATATGAACAGACCAATCACAAGTAATGAAATTGAAACTGTGATTAAAAAATCTTCCAACAGGGCTTCCCTGGTGGCGCAGTGGTTGAGAATCTGCCTGCCAATGCAGGGGACACGGGTTCGAGCCCTGGTCTGAGAAGATCCCACATGCCATGGAGCAACTAGGCCCGTGAGCCACAACTACTGAGCCTGAGCGTCTGGAGCCTGTGCTCTGCAACAAGAGAGGCCGCGACAGTGAGAGGCCTGCGCACCGCGATGAAGAGTGGCCCCCACTTGCCACAACTAGAGAAAGCCCTCGCACAGAAACGAAGACCCAACACAGACAAAAATAAATAAATAAATAATTATTAAAAAAAAAAAAATCTTCCAACAAACAAAAGTCCAGGACCAGATGGCTTCACAGGTGAATTCTATCAAACATTTAGAGAAGAGCTAACACCCATCCTTCTCAAACTCTTCCAAAAAAATGCAGAAGAAGGAACACTCCCAAACTCATTAAATGAGGCCACCATCACCCTGATAACAAAACCAGACAAAGATACTACAAAAAAAGAAAATTACAGACCAATATCACTGATGAATATAGATGCAAAAATCCTCAACAAAATACTAGCAAACAGAATCCAACAACACATTAGAAGGATCATACACCATGATCAAGTGGGATTTAACCCAGGGATGCAAGGATTCTTCAATAAACGCAAATCAATCAATGTGATACACCATATTAACAAATTGAAGAATAAAAACCATATGATCATCTCAATAGAGACAGAAAAAGCTTTTGACAAAATTCAACACCCATTTATGATAAAAACTCTCCAGAAAGTGGGCATAGAGGGAACCTACCTCAACATAATAAAGGCCATATATGACAAACCCACAGCAAACATCATTCTCAATGGTGAAAAACTGAAAGCATTTCCTCGAAGATCAGGAACAAGACAAGGATGTCCACTCTCACCACTATTATTCAACATAGTTTTGGAAGTCCTAGCCTTGGCAATCAGAGAAGAAAAAGAAATAAAAGGAATACAAATTGGAAAAGAAGAAGTAAAACTGTCACTGTTTGCAGATGACATGATACTATACATAGAGAATCCTAAAGACACCACCAGAAAACTACTAGAGGTAATCAATGAATTTGGAAAAGTTGCACGATACGAAATTAATGCACAGAAATCTCTTGCATTCCTATACACTAATGATGAAAAATCTGAAAGAGAAATTAAGGAAACACTCCCATTTACCACTGCAACATAAAGAATAAAATAGCTAGGAATAAACCTACCTAGAGAGACAAAAGACCTGTATGCACAAAACTATAAGACACTGATGAAAGAAATTAAAGATGATACTAACAGATGGAGAGATATTCCATGTTCTTGGATTGGAAGAATCAATATTGTGACAATGACTATACTACCCAAAGCAATCTACAGATTCAATGCAATCTCTATCAAATTACCAGTGGCATTTTTTACAGAACTAGAACAAAAAATCTTAAAATTTGTATGGAGACACAAAAGACCCTGAATAGCCAAAGCAGTCTTGAGGGAAAAAAAAGGAGTGGGAGGAATCAGACTCCCTGACTTCAGACTATACTACAAAACGACAGTAATCAAGACAGTATGGTACTGGCACAAAAACAGAAACATAGGTCAATGGAACAAGATAGAAAGCCCAGAGATAAACCCACACACCTATGGTCAACTAATCTATGACAAAGGAGGCAAGGATATACAATGGAGAAAAGACAGTCTCTTCAATAAGTGGTGCTGGGAAAACTGGACAGCTACATGTAAAAGAATGAAATTAACACTTCCTAACACCATACACAAAAATAAACTCAAAATGGATTAGAGACCTAAATGTAAGACCAGACACTATAAAACTCATAGAGGAAAACATAGGAAGAACACTCTTTGACATAAATCACAGCAAGATCTTTCTTGATCCACCTCTTAGAGTAAAAACAAAAATAAACAAATGGGGGCTTCCCTGGTGGCGCAGTGGTTGAGAATCTGCTTGCCAATGCAGGGTACACGGGTTCGAGCCCTGGTCTGGGAGGATCCCACATGCCGCGGAGCAACTAGGCCCGTGAGCCACAATTACTGAGCCTGCGCGTCTGGAGCCTGTGCCCCGCAACGGGAGGGGCCGCGATGGTGAGAGGCCCGCGCACCACGATGAAGAGTGGCCCCCGCTTGCCACAACTAGAGAAAGCCCTCGCAGAGAAACGAAGACCCAACACAGCCAAAAATAAATAAATAAACAAAGTAAACAATGCCTTAAAAAAAAATTCTTTAAAAAAAAAAATAAACAAATGGGACCTAATGAAACTTCAAAGCTTTTGCACAGCAAAGGAAACCATAAACAAGACGAAAAGACAACCCTCAGAATGGGAGAAAATATTTGCAAACGAATCAACGGACAAAGGATTAATCTCCAAAATATATAAACAGCTCATGCAGCTCAATATTAAAAAAACAAACAACCCAATCCAAAAATGGACAGGAGACCTAAATAGACATTTCTCCAAAGAAGACATACAGATGGCCAAGAAGCACGTGAAAAGCAGCTCAACATCACTAATTATTAGAGAAATGCAAATCAAAACTACAATGAGGTATCACCTCACACCAGTTAGAATGGGCATCATCAGAAAATCTACAAACAACAAATGCTGGAGAGGGTGTGGAGAAAAGGGAACCCTCTTGCACTGTTGGTGGGAAAGTAAATTGATACAGCCACTATGGAGAACAGTATGGAGGTTCCTTAAGAAACTAAAAATAGAATTACCATATGATCCAGCAATCCCACTACTGGACATATACCCAGAGAAGACCATAATTCAAAAAGACAAATGCACCCCAATGTTCATTGCAGCACTATTTACAATAGCCAGGTCATGGAAGCAACCTAAATGCCCATCGACAGATGAATGGATGAAGAAGATGTGGTACATACATACAATGGAATATTACTCAGCCATAAAAAGGAACGAAATTGGGTCATTTGTTGAGACTTGGATGGATCTAGAGACTGTCATACAGAGTGAAGTAAGTCAGAAGGAGAAAAACAAATATCGTATATTAACGCATATATGTGGAACCTAGAAAAATGGTACAGATGAACTGGTTTGCAGGGCAGAAATTGAGACACAGATGTAGAGAACAAATGTATGGACACCAAGGGGGGAAAGCCGTGGGGGGTTGGGTCTGGTGGTGTGATGAATTGGGCGATTGGGATTGACATGTATACACTGATGTGTATAAAATTGATGACTAATAAGAACCTGCTGTATAAAAAAATAAATAAAATTAAATTAAAAAAAATTTTTTTAAAAAGAAAGTATTTACAAAATGCCAAGATTGTCTTGGTACTATAAGTAAATTCAGTATATAACACGATTGTTATATATGAGAAATTGATGTAAAACATTGTATAATGTGGCAATCATAATTAATATCAATTTTATTAAGAACATAGAAAATATTAAAAACATGCACATAATTGTCTATTATCTATGTCAAGAAGTCCAAGCTGGACAAATTCTGTCTGCTTGGAATTGATGTTTTGTAATGATTTTATGGCCCTGGCAACAGTGGTTATTCATCCATTCAATAAAAAGTTGTTGAAAACCTACTGCCAAATGCAGATCTGAATGCCACCCTCATGGTATGAGAAAACACACAGTTGGGCAACTTCAGTCCAGTGTGATGAGGACTGCATTAGAGGTAAGCAGGAGTGCTGTGTGAGTATGAGGAAGGAGGACCTCATGTGTGGAGAAGACAAGGCTTTGCTGAAGAGAGAGTGCCATCTCCAGTCCTGACATTTGTGTTTATGTGCTTTTGTGAATTCAGGTGGTCATTATGACTGGATTCCTTCTCTGTAATGACAGGCATAGTTTCTTTATGTGGTAGATTTGTGGAACTACAAGTTATTTGCAATTATGTTTTATTAGGAAATAATTATCTGTTGAAAACATTTATAATATAAGATTAAAACATATTTTTTTTTAAAAAAAGAGAGAAATGGGGACAGTAGTTTAGGAGTATCACGTCAACAAATGCAGAATGGCAGGAACGCTGTGCTTTAGGTAAGACATAAGAAACCAGCTTAGGTCAGACTCTGGGGGACTTCCCTAAGCCAAACACACAATTTCTACCTTGATACAAGGGAGGGAATGAAAGGATTCTAATCAAGGGAGTAATTAGAAAAAGCAGGTGCTCCAGGGAGATTAATGTTATAGTCTTGTGAATATGAAAGATGTATTTGGAAGTAGTTGAGCCAACATGAAAGACACCTAGTTAGAAGACCATTATGGAATAAATGATTAGCATCTGTATAAAAGCAGTGGTAATGGAGGATAAGAGACAAATCTGATCGTCAAGTCTAATATTTTCTCCATTCATTCATTCATTCATTCATTCCCTTTCATTCTTGCTTTCATGCCTTTGCTCTTATATTGGTCCCTGCTTTCTACCCATTCATATTCTGCATTCAGTTTTATGAATTCAACACAGCCTTTGAGGATACCCTTCACTAGGAACTCCCTTAATCAAATCTGACTTTCAAATAACCCCCTCAAACAACCTGTTGTATGCCACCTCTCACCTCCCTTCTACCTTCAGCACAACATCCTCAATTTATTCTAAAAAATAGCAAAGTTGTTCCAGATGAGCAGTGGTCATGTAGGTGGCCTCCTGGTGGTCTGCTTGGAGACTGACTTGACACATTTTCCTCTGGTGCAGAGAACAGAAAAAGTGTGCTCTGCCTCCCCTTTGATTCTTGCAGTTCACAGGATGGAAATTCCACGTCGGCTAATCTCTTCCTCGTAGATACAGGTACCCCATCTGGAAACCTCTTTTCCAGTTTTAGCCCAATAACTTTGATGTCTTATTCTTCATCGTCTTTTTTGTGTGTGTGACACATAAAACACCGCTACCCACCACGCTCATCCTGATTGCCAAGCACAAGGTGATGATGTGCTGGCGAAGAAAAAGAAAGCTGGAAGTTTAAAGTGAAGTAACTAATTAAAGAACTAGCATCTCACCTTGAATGTGTCCAAAAGAACCCTTCAGAGTGTTTTCCAAAGTTTCCACCATTCAAAGTAAGGGAGAATCATTTCTTATTCAGTATTTTTTTTTTATTTTTTTATTGCCATGTGGAATTATCTTTTATGACCTGGGAATCTAATTGGCATTTAGGATATTGTCTGTCTCTAATGAAATGACTATTCTGAATTTCCTGTAACTATTTGGAAATAAACACTTGAAACCACGTACTTGCTAAATTGAGGCTATCCTGAATGATCTGCCTCATACCATCTTACCCTTGCTAGGTTCTGTCTTGGGATTTTTTTCGAATTGCTTTCTATATAAACTTTGGGGAAATTTACTTATTTAATTCCAGTTACGAAAAGCACATTTTCAACAAGGACCTACTATATAGCACAGGGAACTTACTCAATATTTTGCCATAACCTATAAGGGAAAATAATCTGAGAAAGAATATACATATATATGTGTGTGTATATATATATATATATAAATGTATAACTGAATCACTGTGCTGTACACCTGAAACTAACACAACATTGTAAATCAACTACACTTCAGAAAAAAAAGAAAGAAAAGTACATTTTACTCTGTGGTTATGTTCTCAGTCCAGCCAACCAAATCAGAAACTCAGTCACACAGACCGTGCCATCTTGCCCTCCCAGCTCTGAGCCTTGCCCATCCCTAGAGCAATGTCTTCCCTCTTCCCAAGCACACTTCCTAGGTCCTTTCTGGAATTTCATTTTAATTTATATACTGGCTTTTTCTTTTTACCTCTTTGTCTTATATTTTAGTGGTCACTCTAGGGATTACAATGTTCATCCTTAATTTTTCACAGACGACTTAAAGTTAGTCTTTTAACAGTTCATGAAAAATGTAGAAACCTTGCAACTATACAGGTCCATTTACTGTTCTGGACACAACCTTGATATTGTCACATACACTACAGCCACATACATTGTGAATCCCACAATCCAGTATTTGTTTGCTTTAAACCATATATGTATATTAAAGGAATAAAGAGGTGGAATTAGTTTTTTACATCTACTTACATATTTAGTATTTCTGATGCTCTTCATTCCATCCTGTGGATCTGAGTTTATATCTGCTTTCATTTACCTGCGTTCTAAAGAACTTCCTTTAGCATGTCTCGTTAGAGTAATTTTGCTGGCAATGGATTTTCTTAGATTTCTTTTATCTGAAAACATCTTTATTTCACCTTCATTCTTTTTTTTCAGTCAAGTTTATTGACGTAGAATTTAAGTACAATAAAATTTACCCCGTATAGTGTAAGTTCTATGAGATTTGACAAATGAATATAGTCATGTCACCACTACCACAATCAGCACACCGAATTTTGCCACGAGCTCAAGTTCCCTCATGCCTCTTTGAAGTAAACCACTTCTCACCCTCAGCTCCTGGGAACCACTGAGGTGTTTTCTGGCCTCATGGTTTTGCCTTGTCCAGAATGAAGTCATATAAGTGAAATCCAGTTGTGTGTAGTCTTTTGAGTCTGGCCTATTTCACGTAACATAACGCATTTGAGGATCATTCATGTTGAATGTATCAGCAGTTTGTTCCTTTTTATTGCTGGGTAGTATTTAATTATGTAGCTATAACTGTTTATCCATTCACCAGTTGAAGGATATTTGAAATGTTTTTTATCTTTACCAATTATGAATTATGAACAAAGAATGCTAAAAACACTCACATGTAGGTTTTTGTGTGAATAAAGTTTTCATTTCTCTTGAGTCAATACCTAGGAGTAGGATTGCTGGGTTGTATGGTAAGTTTGTGTTTAACTATATAAGTAACTGCCAGTTGTTTTCCAAAATGGCTGTACCACTTTCCCATCAGCCATGTGCAAAAGTTCCAGTTGCTCCAAACTCTTGGCAAAGACATTAAAAAGAAATTTACCCACTCAAATAAGTGCTTAGTGGTATCTCATTGTGGTATTAATTTTAATTTCCCTAATGACTAATGAGGTCTGTGACTTGTCTTTTTATTATTTTATTTTTTTATTTTTTATTTTTTTGGCTCTGTTGGGTCTTCGTTTCTGTGCAAGGGCTTTCTCTAGTTGCGGCAAGCAGGGGCCACTCTTCATCGCGATGCACGGGCCTCTCACTATCGCGGCCTCTCTTGTTGCGGAGCACAGGCTCCAGACGCGTAGGCTCAGTAGTTGTGGCTCACGGGCCTAGTTGCTCCGCAGCATGTGGGATCTTCCAAGACCAGGGCTCGAACCCGTGTCCCCTGCATTGGCAGGCGGATTCTCAACCACTGTGCCACCAGGGAAGCCCTGTGACTTGTCTTTTGATTTGCTTAAGTGTCTTTCAAAGCACAGAAATTTTCAGTTTTAATAATGTTCAATTTATTGACATTTTCTTTTATGGTTTGTGCTTTTTGTGTTATGTCTAAGAAATCTTTGTCTTGCCCAAGGTTTCAAAGATAGTTTTCCTCTGATTTATTCTAGACATTTTCACAGTTTTAGATTTTAGAGCTATGATCCACTTTGAGTTAATTTTGTATATGGAACAAAGTATAAGTCAAGGTTTATTTTTTGGCAATTTATCGAAATGCCCTCATCCATTGAATTGCCTTTTCACCTTTGTTTAAAATCAGATTGACCATATATATGTAGATCTATGTTGTGGACCCTCAATTCTGTCCCACTGGTCTATGTGTATATCCTTTCTCTAATAACACACTGTCTTAACTACAGTGGTTTTATAGTGAGTTTTGAAATCAGATAGTCTGAGTCATCCAAGACACATTCCTTTTTTGCTCCAAAATTGTTTTGACTATTATAGTTTCCCTGCTTTTCGTACAAATTTTAGAATTAGTTTGTCAATTTCTACCAAAAAACACTGACAATATTTTGATGTGCATTGAATCTCTAGATCAATTTGGAGAGAACTGACATCTTAACATTATCGAGTCTTCTAATTAATGAACAGTTTATCTCCTGATTTATCTGGGTTTTCTTTAATTTCCCTCAGGGATATTTTGTGGTTTTAAAAATACAGGTCATGCACATATTACAGATTTTGCCTAAGTATTTCATGGTTTTGTGATATGTTGTACATAGTACTGTTTTTAATTTCAATTTCCAACGGTTCATTGTTATTAAATAGAAATACAATTTTTAAATTTTGATCATGACCTGAAAAGAATGTGGATTTTCCTTTTGTTTGGATTGTTCCGTGAACATCAATTAGATCAAATTGTTGGATGGTGTTATTCAGGTTTTCTATTTCCTTACTGATATTCTATTTGTTCAATCCTTATTGTGGGTATGTCTATTTCCCTTTCATTTGTAGCAATTTGTTTCTGGTATTTGAAACTAGTTTTAGGTGCATGTATATTTGAATTTCTATGACCTCTTTGTGAATTGACTTCTTTGTCATTATAATAGCCGTCTTTATCCTTGGTAATATTCTTTGCTATGAAGTCTACTTAGTTTGGTATGAATATAGCCACCTAGGTTTGGGATTTTTTTTTCATATTTGCATGGCATCTTTTTTCATTATTTTATTCTTAAAATATTGAGCCCTTACATTTAAAATGTGTTTCTTATAGACAATACATTCTTGGGTCCTGCATTTTTATCTTGCCAATTTCTGTCTCTTAATTGTTGTACCTGGAATATTTATATTTAATGTAATTATTCATATGGGTAGATTTAAATCTACTATCTTTCTAGTTATTTTCTATTTGTTCAGTCTCTTGTTTGTTCCTTTTTTCAGTGCTTATCTCAGGTAAGCAAGTGCTCCCATCTCACCTCTCCCTTTTGGCTGTCTGTCGTTCCTTGGATTTCTAGCTACTTGTTTGTCCTATAAACTTAGTGTTCGGATGGGCTCGAGGAAAGTTATAATTTTGTCATTTATACAGCACTTTCTTAATTTTAGAGTATGAATGATGCTCTTTCCAGCTTTCACATTCTAGGTGGAAATGAAACTCATTTTTATTTTTTTAAGGATATCTTTGCTGGATATAGAATTCTAGGTTGATGTGGGGTTTTTTCTTTTATTACTTTAAAGCTGTTGTTTCACTGTCTTTTAGCCTCTGTTGTTTCTGATGAGATGTTAGAAATCCATCAAACTATTGTTCTCCAGTATTAAATGTGCCATTTTTCTCACATACTTTTAAGATTGTCTCTTTACCTTTGGTTTTCAGCAGTTGGACTATAATGTTTCTAGATGCACAGTTTAGATTTTATATGTTTTGCTTGGAGCTCACTGAACTTATGAACTAGAAAATTTATGTCTTTAAACAAATGTGGATAATTTTCAGCCATTATTTCTTCAAATGCTTTTTCTATTCCATTCTG
This sequence comes from Balaenoptera borealis, assembly GCF_965194805.1. Classification (NCBI taxonomy): domain Eukaryota; kingdom Metazoa; phylum Chordata; class Mammalia; order Artiodactyla; family Balaenopteridae; genus Balaenoptera; species Balaenoptera borealis. The sequence continues at coordinate 106,338,264 of NC_138874.1, forward strand.
TCATTCCATTTCTCAAATATTTACCATTTTGATATTGGTCTACAAGACCCTGAGGCTCTGATCATTTATTACAAATGTTTTTTTCTGTTCTTTAGATTATATGATTTATAATGATGTATCTTCAAGTTCTCTGAATCTCTTTTTTTTGTCATATCCATGCTGCTGTTAAGCCATGAAGTAAATTTTTCACTTTATGTATTTTATTTTTCAGTTCTATAATTTCTATTTAGTTCTTTTTTATAGTTTATATCTCTTTACTGAGATTTCCTATGCTCTCATTCATTATAGTATAGTATTCTCCTTTCAGTCCTTAGCATAACTATTTTTAAAATTCTTATTTTTTGATTCCAACATTGGGGTCATCTCAGAGTTAGTCTCCATTGACTTTCTTTTCTCTTGAAAATGTTTGATATTTTCCGGTTTCTTTATATAATGAAAAATTTGGATTTCATCTTGGAAATTGTGAATGACATGTAGAAACTCTAGATTCTGTTATGTTCCTCCAAAGAACATTTTTTTGTTTGTTTGTTTGTTTTTTGTTTGTTTGTTTTTTAAAGCAGGCAGTTAATTGGCTAAGCCCAAGGTACAAGCTCTGTCTCCCTGTGATAGGTGGCAGTTCAAATCTAAGTTCGGTTATTTTAGTGTTAGCTGTGCTGCTGGGAGTCTGTCCTTCACTTGCATAGTTCAAGGGTCATCCAAAGATTAGGGTATAGTTTATAAGTAGAATTTAGGCTCACCCTCTCTACCTCTCCTTTTCAAGATGCCTCTTCACTTTTTAGCAGTTGTGATTGACCCAAACTCTTTCCCCAGTTAGACTGTATTTCCATTCAATTTCTAGCCTTCCTACATAATGCTAGTTGTGAACTTCCCTGAGGATAAGAGCTGGAAAGCAATGATAAAGTCATTCCTTGCAGTCTGCTTCTTCGAAGTATCTGAACTCTCCAGTATCTGACTGCTTTTGTTCACTCTCCAGTGCCTTCAAGACGTTATTTTGCTTCTTCCAGAGTCTAGAGTTGTCGTCAGTAGAAAGGTTGGTCAGACAGGAGCTTACTTGGCCATGACTGGAAATGCAAGCATTTCTAATTCAGATAGGTGCGTATCTTCTTAAACATCCTTGTGTTTTTCATGGAATCTTATTGTTGTTTGTTGTTGTTGAGTTTATTCATATTTAGGTTATAGTTTTTAAGATCAAGACTGATCATTTTTATATTCGGCACCACCCAACATCTGCATACTCTATTGTCCTATATGTTAGGCACTCAGTCAATAATTACATGATGAATAATGAGTTAATGTAGCATAAACTTTTCCTTACCTATACAGAATACAGTCCTGTTGAAAAAAAATTATTCTATACAAGAACACTTAGTTCATAACATCTATTTTTCATAAAACTTGCTATTAGAACAAAAAAAAAAAACCCTTAAATTTCTTTCAGAAACACAGGAACCTACTTTCTTACATTTTAAAATGAAGCTTTTATGCAACTTATTCAATATTTATTTAATATCTACTAGATACAAGGCACCATGGGAAACACTGACTATTTTAGGATGAAAGGGAAGGATGATTAAATGAGACAGATAAGACATGGTCTCTGCCACCCAAGAATCCAAAATCTTGTTGGGGAGACAGACAGATATAAATAATCCTAACATAAAGCAGACAATGCTAAATGCTATTTCAAGAAGAGAACAAAGTGTTATGATTGCAGTAAGTAGGAAGCAATGGAATCAGGCTGGAATTCTAGGACAGTTTCTTGGTAAAGGTAGCCTATATACTGGCATTAGGAGGATGTGAAGAACTTAATAGGTGTATCTGATAGGGAAATTCATTTTAGGAAAATTTGAGACATTATAGGTCATGTTTAGGGAAGAGTAGCATGGCTTAGTGATAAGATCTTGGACTTTGAAGTCACAAGGGTACGTATGACTCTGTTCAACTCCTTAAACTTCCCTGAACCTGTTTCATCATCAGGAAAAAAAAATGGGAAAATAAAGTGGAAATCAAATTGTGGAGAGGCTAAAGAACAGGTTGATAGAGGCGTGTAGACCGGAGTTGGGGAAACCTGTTTAGGAAGCTATAGCAATAATGTAGGTGAAAAGTACTTGCAAGTAGACTGCACCTGAAAACAAAAGACTGTGTTTTCTATTTCAACCATAGACTTTGGAAAAAGTCTATGGTTGAAACAGAAAATGAAAATGAGGGTACAAATATAAACAATCTGGCAACAGATTCTATGGAGGAAAAAAAGAAGTGAAAACTCAGGGAATTTAATGGAAACTGGTAGAACCAGATTGTAGATTACAGTTAGTATGGTATATACCTAGGATTCCTTTTTGCTGATATAAAGGCAATTATCTGATGCATATATTAATATAATCATAAACTACCTTTAAACGGTAATGGAACTTTAAAGATATTGAGAGAAAGAATAATTTTCAAAGTTTTCTAATTTTTTAACTAAAAAAAACCTCAAGGAACTTTCTCCACAGTTTTGCTTAATAATAGAATTTCTATATTTTCTTTTCTCTACTTTTTTGTTCATTGAAGTCTTATTAACATAATTACTTAACATAATTAACATTCATACTTTCACAGATACAAATTTTTTCTTTTTAGTAACAACCCGCTTGCTAGCACCTCCTTAGCACTTCATTAGAACGTTCTCCAAATAATACTGTTGTGGTTTTTTGTTATTGTTTATTTGTTTTGAATCATGGAAAAATATTTACATAAAGGAAATCGTATTTATGATTCATAAACCTGGAAACTCCCACTATTTCAATGAAAACAAGCTGACATTCATATTTAGTTAAGTGACTATAAGAGGCAATTAATATTTAGAAAACTGTGCTGTTGACCTCAAATACATGTAGGTCTTTTGCCTTTATTAGCATTAAAAATAACAATTCATTAATGTGCACCTGCCAGGTGCAAAACACCTTGCTAAGCATAGCATATGCATTATCTCACTTAATTTTCATGACAACAAGATAAAGTACTTTTATTATCCTTATTTTATAGCAAAGGAAATTACAGCTCAGAAAGGCTATGTCCCCACAGTCACATAGCTAGCAAGTGGTAGAATCTAGATCTGAGCCCAGGATCACCTGATTCCCAGTCCCATGCGCTTTCTTGCCTACCCCAGGAAGAAGAGAAGGAGGAAGAGGAAGAGGAAGAATATCTACAAAATGCACTGAGTACTTTCTAAATGCCAGCACAATTCCAATTGCTTTTACACATATTAACTAATTAAATCATTACAGCAATCATACGAGAGAGATTTCTTTTTAATCCTCATTTTGTATATGAGTAAACTATTCCAAAAAAGAGAGAATAAGTTGTCACAGACCAGGAAAGGAACCCGGATCTTCCACATGGCATTCAACAATTCTACACCTAAAATATCCCTAATCCCCAAGAACCTGGTTCGAAGTCACATCATTTGATGGTCACTGGGAACATTCACCTGGTGCCTAAACATTTTTTCTCCAGGATTTGTCCCAACCAAAATGAAGATGATCCTTGGGAGTGAAAACGTAGCCAACTGCACTGCATTGTGACTAAATGACCAGCTGATTTCAGGGCAGGAGGATTTAACAAGAGGAAGGAGGACTAGGAGGCCACAGGGCACACAGGGAGAAGGGCACAGCCAGGCTAGAAGCAGGAAGGGAGGAGATACTTCTGGGGATGGCTGAGGCATAGAATCTCATTCTTGCACACTTCATACTTTTCTGGGCTTGGTCACCGAAGAACCAAACCTGCATTTGAGGTTCATAAATGGAGGCGAGACAATGAGGTGAATGTACTGTGTTCTAGAGAAGATGCTGAACTAAAGTACATTTGGTTTTTATTAACTAAAGAACACTTTCTGTGAGATTAGATGTTAAGAGCTGTACATCTGGCTCTGCCAAATATTAACTCAGGTTAATTGCAGGCTGCCCAATCTATCATCCACATGACAGTTTCAAACTTTAAAATGATTCAGTTGTTCCTCTAGGTTGATGTTCCTCCCATCGGGTATGTCATGTGTGACATGCCATCCTAACTACTCGGGTGTTTACCACTGTGAGTGACCCTGTGGCCAAAAGAAAAGCACAAACAGTGGGAAAGGGCTCAACTGAGTCTCAATCATACTACTTCCAGGTGTAATATTGAATTAAGTTAATCTGTGAGTATTTTCTTAACTGTGGACTGAAAAATCTCATTCCAAAGAAGTTGTTTTGACTTTTAAGCAGAGGATACTGCAAAAGATAGACTATTATAAACTCTCCTGAAGCAAAATATTTGCTTTACGTAAATAGCCTCTTAAGGTAATAAATAATTAAGGAAATTCAAAATAAAATAATGTGTGAAGATCTGAATTTCTAACCAAAAAGGTTTCCAAAGATTTACCTTTGGAAATGATCTGTCCTTAAGGAGAAATACTGAAAACACACAGAATGCCCTGAGTTCCAAAGTCATACGAGACAATCAAGGACAAGAATTCAAATGGAGAGCACTTTGTTCTAGAAGTCACAAAGACCTGGGGACTAATTCTTTTCTCCCAGACATGCGGCTTAAACTCCGGGACCTTAGATGTTTTCATCTGTGAAACAGGAACAACAGCACCTGCTTTGCATGTTTTCATGGTGGTTGTGAGAATCAAGGGCAGAGGCAGCGATGAATATGAAGCAGTACCCAAACAAATAGGATACCACGTGTATAAGGTCCGGTGAAGTCTCGTACAGGGACCCAGCCTTCAGACCGTGCCTGACACTCTTGTGCCTTGCTGTGCTGTTTGTGAAAGTTTATTTGGGAAGGTGGTAATTACTGATAGTATGTTAGAGCTGAAGCAGGATGAGAACTTGCTTGAATGTTCTGTTGAGGAAAGAGGGATGGAAGGAGTGAGGGGCTCATCCCTTGAAACTCTGGGACTCACTCAACTTTAGAGGAAGACAGCAAATATCTTAAAATGGGTTAAGTTGGAGACTTAGGGGCAAATGGGACAGACGCTGCTCTGTCCTAGAACATCTGGTCAGAATGGGTTGAAGAGGGACATGATAAGACTAGTGATTTTGCTGCCATCTTAAAAGTGTATGTAAGTAGAAAACTAGCTTGTAAAAAGAGATATCAGACACTAGAAGTGGCTATCACTGGATGATGGGACTCTTTGTGAGAATATGTGTGATTTTTATTCTTTTTGTTTAATCTATATTTTCTAGTTCTTCCATAATGACAATGTATTCTTTCTACAATAAAAAATATTGTTTATCTAAAAAGCAAATATACATTTGAATTTCATATTACACACAAAAACTCTAATTTTTTTTTTTTTTTTTTTTAGTAATTAGGCATATTACCTTATAGGTAACTTCTTTTAAAATGGAAAATGTCCTTCCTGATCATCAGCAATTGTTTATGGTAACCAGTCCTTCACTCCTCATTTGGGAGTTACACTGCCCTCCTACTGCTCTTGGGACCCATTTTCTGCCAAGAAGAGATTGGTGGCATGAAGGGGTGTGGCACAAATAACCCTTAGGAATACAGGCCACAGAGCTAATGAAGTGCTCCAAGGAAAGAAAGTCTTACCTATCAGCTATGAATTCTCTCCCCACCCACGCCAGAGACCTAAGGGCACGTGACCTAGGAATGTGCATCCCAAGATAATACTACCTTCAGAGAACTCTACTTATAGGTAAGTAACTCTCCTTTATAGGAGGTATCTTTGTGTGGCAGACTGTTTATGGGAGCAATTTGACTTGAACTTTAAATGAAAAAGGCATATCTCTGTAAGTGGTAATAATTTTAGTCATCTCGCTGTGGCTAGGGGTTGTGGAATTCATTAGCACAGATTAACATATAAAGTGGGTTAGATATCTAATAGCAAACGGAGAGGTTTAGGGGCCTTAATTCATCACTGAATGAACAGCGTGTACAGTATTAGGGACTATGAAATTTTTAATTTACACAAAGTGTCCAAGAATATAGGGAATAAATTTAAACCCAAAACAGATAATGGAGCTATGCCCTGCCTGGCTGGCAAGTTGAATTGTTTTTACACTGAGTGAAGAAAGCTAATTATCCCAAGCACAAGGAGACTGCTAAAAATAATAAGATTATAAGGAATAATTTGCTGATATAATTACAACAAAATTGGGTACACACAATCGTCAGATACATGTATTGCTTGACCTGGGTGAGAAAGTGAAATAAATCCTTCCTCTATAGCCTTCGTAAATCTGTTTTTATCTTCTCCAAGTGGTGTTTGCACACGCAGCACAATTTGCATGTGTAATGTGGCTGTACAAATTGACAACAAGTAAATTATTCAAGGAAATAGGCTGGTCGCGGGTCTGAACTATCTCTCAAAGCCTATTCATTTTGAAGAATCACTGAGACGTGAAGCTCATACATCAACCGTTTTCTGACAATCCTCAGACTTATTGTCTCCTAAAATGTCATTATGGCTATTATTTATGAAGCTAATTCATTTATTAATATATATTTAACTCTGACTTGTCATGCACCTTAGCAGACATTCTGTGCACTGCATATTTTTGAATAGATGAAAGACTTTTGCATGCTTTAATGATTACTGTAAGCTGCTATAGATTTATAGAATGCAGCTTTATTATCTACTTGCATTAATACCTCTTATAACTCTTTTTTTGCTTAAGGCCATCAAATATAAATAGCAAATGACATATTCAAAAGATTGTATGGAATAAGATTTTCCAAGAGTTTGTTGAATTTTAGAACAAAATGGGCTAGCTGTCAGTTAAGACCTAATTCACCTAAAAAGATGGGTATATACCAATTATGTTGAATTTTCCTGCAAAATATAGGCTGCAGTTTTTCAAGAAAAAGGAATAGATGCATGATTCGTTGAGCTCTTTCCTTCTGAGAAGACAGCCCATCCTTCTATGTGCAGAGGTTGGGTAACAGTCCCCAAGGGAGCTGGCTTTTAGGTGTTCATTATTACCTGGGGCCTCGCACCGTGCCCTTCACATTGTCTTTAGCCAAGAAATAGATGTTGCATGAGTGAGGGAAGAAATGAACGACCACCAGCTTTCCTGATAATGCCACGAGCAAAATCAGTAGAAATACACGTCGACCTAGAATACTATTTTATACATTTCTGCTTTAGCATTTCTGACCCCTAGAGAATGTTCCATGACTCCCACTATGATTTAGAAATAAACCATATGTATATGCAATCACAATACACATGTTATTTTTATGGGGTGCATAAGAATGTATCAATACTGAACATGTATTGCTACTTCTGGTTGTCACTGCATAAAGTCTGCTCTCTATCATCTTCCACAGTATGTGACCATGGCTACTCTGGGTGTGTGTGTGTGTGTGAGTGTGTGTGTGTATGTGCACATATGTGTATATATGTGGTAAGATAGAAGGAACCGGAGAATGAAATGCAGGAACAATGGAGTTGCTTGAAATGTTCTGCTCTGAGTATGCTTCATGCTAACCATTAACGTATTCACCATTTTTCTAACATAACATTTCTGCATTGACTTAGGTATAGATATAGAACTTTCTAGTACCAACCAAATAGAAGGGCAGTGCAGGAAAATATAATACTACTGTAACTTACCAGTGGATTTGAAATTATTGCAAACCGGATGCTTCATTTTGAAGATTAAAAATGGTGAGAAGATAAAGAAAAATGCCCTTACCGGAGTATTGTTATTGATTGTATTGGCTTTAGTAATATTATAAAATCACCAAACTTTTTGGATAATTAGAATTTGTTTTTTTAAAAAACGCTACTTAATCTATGGAGACAAATCAGATAAGTGGTCGCCTAGGGCTGGTGACGTGCAGAGGATGCTAAGTGACTGCTGATGGGCACAGGGTTTCTTTTGGGGGCGACAAAAATGTTTTAAATTTAGATTGTGGTGATGGGTGCACAATTCTGTGAATAAACTAAAAACCATTGAATTGTGCACTTTAAATGGGTAAATTGTGTGGTATGTGAATTATATCTCAATAAAGTTGTTAATGTACTCCTTGATGTATGCCAAAATTACATATTTGACATATGTAACCAACATCGTGTACTATAACTAGTAGCATAAGGAAATAACTACTTAGGAAACTAGCTTGTAAATGAAACTCAATTGAAATCTAAAGGAGGTAAGCAATCTACCCATAAAAGTATGGGAAGTAGGCCTACTGTTCAGAAATCCCGCCTTCAGCAAGAATGATATTCATGTTAGGTGATCTGATAAGAGAAAAAAAAAATTCCCTGCATCTCAAACACTGCTATGAGCCATCAAGTGCAGTGAAGAAAAATCTTTAGTAAATGCATAGGAAGGTACTATTTTTCATTTAGAATTATTGTATTTGATCAACAAAGCATCAAGAATCTATTTTTAAAAGTAATTTTCTTATATAAGGCAGTCTCTTGAAATGTCTTATTAGATATGGAAAGCAAACCATACACATACATACAAAATATCTTTCTCACTGCGTAACCCTGGTGGGGAAGACTGATGACATTTTTATTAATAGTATTAATCACTTGCTTAAAGGGAAAAATGTCTCACTTTTCCAGGAACCATAATATTTACCTATTTACACCTTTTAAAATTTCAATAACTCCAACTCAGAACCCTTAACCCCCATAACCTTCAAAAAAACAAGTAAAATGAAAATTAATAAATGTTCCCTAGTGTGCTATGAACCATTGATTGTACAGACTGAAAAGCTTTAGTCTAATAAGAAACATGCCTTCAGCAGACATGAGAAAGTCATCTGTGATGCTCATGATTTAATGATAAAAAGGTGCAGTCAATTTCCAATGAAGTGCAGACCTATAACCCAGGAATATTTTAACTCTCAACTTCTTGCAGATACCTGAGGAACTTTGAAAGGTGAACAACCTCAAGTACTGAAATGTTCTCAGCATGAATTAAATAATTCATCTCCAAAGTGGTCTGAAGATAGAGGCAATAGGATTTCTAGCAATAACAGATGACCGGGGATGGATTTGGCCCTCACTCCAAGAAAGCACAGACATTTCCTTAATATAGCAACAAAATGATTTTATTAGTAATTTTTTAGAGAAGTATTATAATACTAGGAATAAAGACATGTTAAGAGCATCACTGACCAAAAATCTCACATAAAATTTAAAAAATAAGCTCTAAACAGTATGGAGGTTCCTTAAAAACTAAAAATAGAGCCACCATATGATCCAGCAATCCCACTCCTGGGCATATATCCAGAGAAAACCATAATTCAAAAAGATACACGCACCCCAATGTTCATTGCAGCACTATTTATAATAGCCAGGACATGGAAGCAACCTAAATGTCCATCAACAGAGGAATGGATAAAGATGTGGTACATATATACAGTGGAATATTACTCAGCCATAAAAAAGAATGAAATAATGCTATTTGCAGCAACATGGATGGACTTAGAGATTGTCATACTGAGTGAAGTAAGACAGAGAATGACAAATATGATATCACTTATATGTGGAATCTTAAAAAAATGGTACAGGGCTTCCCTGGTGGCGCAGTGGTTGAGAGTCTGCCTGCTAATGCAGGGGACATGGGTTCGAGCCCTGGTCTGGGAGGATCCCACATGCCACGGAGCGACTAGGCCCGTGAGCCACGGCTACTGAGCCTGCGCATCTGGAGCCTGTGCTCCGCAACAAGAGAGGCCACGATGGTGAGAGGCCCGCGCACCGCGATGAGGAGTGGCCCCCGCTTGCCGCAACTGGAGAAAGCCCTCGCACAGAAACGAAGACCCAACATAGCAATCAATCAATAAATCTTTAAAAAAAAAAAAAACCACATGGGCTTCTCCAGCTCTGGGGGAGGATTCAACTTTAAAAAAAAAAAAAAATGGTACAAATGAACTTATTTATAAAACAGAAATAGATTCACAGATGTAGAAAACAAACTTATGGTTACCAAGGGGGAAAGGGCAGGGAGATAAATTGGGAGATTGGGATTGACATATACGCACTACTATATATAAAATAGATAACTAATAAGAACCTACTGCATAGCACATGGAACTCTACTCTGTAATGATCTACAATATATGGGAAAAGAATCTAAAAAAGAGTGGATATATGTATATGTATAACTGATTCACTTTGCTGTACACCTGAAACTAGCACAACGCTGTAAATCAACTATACTCCAATAAAATTAATTTGAAAAATAAAAAAATAAAATTTTAATCAGCTCTAGGTTTAGCTACAAAAGTTCTAAGCATAATTCCTTCATTCAAATAAAGACCCACTTAGTTCTCACTATGAACCAAGCCTGGGGTAGACACACTGGAACTAAAATGGACAGATTCTGGTGGGATATAAAGATGAATGCAATATAGCCCTTGTCCCTAAGGAACTTAAGATCATGAGAGAAGTGTGACATGTTTGCCAAAATGTTGCCATTATTGTTTGACTTATTTACAATGATCAATGTTTTATTTATTTTTGTAATCAGAACCGAGACTATTAAGATGGATTTTTTTAAGGCACTTAAATGTTAAGGAATGAGGTGTGAAGTTTTCTAATGTTCACAAGAGAAATCCCTGGCAAGGAAAATTTTCAAGGAAGGGTCAGCATGTGAGCTGGGCCTAGAAGGAGAGCCAGCATTATGATGGAGTGGGTTGGAGAAGGCAATCCGGGGGAAGAGATTGTGTCAGCTAAAGCTGGAAGTAAAATTAATGGACAGTAATGTAATGTGGCTGCCGATTAGGGTGCATGTAGAGGAGAAAAAACTAGAACGTTCTGTTGGGGCTGAATCACGGGAAACCTACACTGTCACACTAGGGAATTCAGATTCAGTTTGTGAAGTCATGCATGTAAGGCACTTAGCACACAGAACCGGCTGCACTGTAAATGCTCAGTGTGTATGAGGCATTAGTATTAGTGTCCAAGGTCTCAGAAGGAGATGAGGCAGAGCAAGGGCGACCTGTCTCCTGGGAAGCCAGGTTGGTGTCCTTCTTCCTATCCCATATGTGGGCTCTAGAGGAGTGCTCCCCAAAAGGTAGGTCCGCATTGGGGTGCAGCCCACTTTCAGATGGTCCCTGGTGCATCTCCACCCAGCACTCCTCACATCCCTCACGGACCCACAGTGACCAGTCTGAAAGTTCCTTCATGCAAACTCCACGTACTCTTTCCTATCTTTGTTCCCAAGTCTTTAGTACATGTTGGGTGTTCCAGAAATGCTTATTGAGCCAACCCCTGTGCTCCATAAGTGTGAATACTCCTGGATAAATGAATACACTGATACTCTGGCCTATGCATCAGAGCATATGGCCTGTTAATTTCGTAGTTGAGTTTGTCATCAGTGGGCATACGAATGATATTTCGTTTCTGGACCTGCCAGGTTCCCAAATGAGGTATTGTCCTGAGAGCCTTTTTCCTGACATGCTCTGAATACTGATATTTTATCAGTGCTCCTCCTCCACTCCCAAAATGTCACACCTACCCACATAGGGATAGTGTAATGAAACAAGGCTTGTCAAGAGCCTGGCATTGTGCCTGATGTATACTAATATTCACTGAACATGTTCTTTCCCCTAAACATCAGAGTTTCTGACTTATCCGCCCATTGGCTCTGATATGGTACACCATTACCTGTGCTGTTTTGGAGGTAAAGGAAAAGTTTCTTCCACAACTTTCACCTGAATGTCTCCTTTAGACAGATTCAGCCACTCATATGAACATCGACACGCTCTTTCCTTTTCTATGAGTGTCGGCACTCACTCCTTGTGGCTAAGCTCAGTTCTTGAAAATCCAGAATTCTAGATTTCAGAACTGCAATGTAAGCCAAGATATTCTGTTTCCACCAGAAACTAAGCAATTGAAGCCCAGAGTAGTCAAGTGACGTGTCTTTGATGAACACTGTTGTGGAGTGGGAGAGAGGAGGAGTTTTCAGTTTTAGTCTGAATCTTTGGTGTCAGGAAGGCAGTGGAGCCTAGTGGTTACAAGCAGGGGTTAGTAAACTCTGGCTCAGGGGCCCAATCCTGCCAACCACCTATTTCTATAAACTTTTGTTGGAAGAGAGCCATACCTGTTCATTTATATATTGTCTCCACCTGCTTTCATACCCAGCAGAGGTGAGTAGTTGCAACATCACCATCCGGCCCCCAAAGCCTAAAATATTTAATATCTGGCCCTTTAGAGAAAAAGCGTACTGACCCTAGTTAAAAATAATGGCTTCGGGCTTCCCTGGTGGCGCAGTGGTTGAGAATCTGCCTGCCAATGCAGGGGACACGGGTTCGAGCCCTGGTCTGGGAAGATCCCACATGCTGCGGAGCGGCTGGGCCCGTGAGCCACAACTACTGAGCCTGCGCGTCTGGAGCCTGTGCTCCGCAACAAGAGAGGCCGCGATAGTGAGAGGCCCGCGCACCGCGAGGAAGAGTGGCCCCCGCTCGCCGCAACTGGAGAGAGCCCTCGCACAGAAACGAAGACCCAACACAGCCATAAATAAATAAAATAAAAATTAAAAAAATAAATAAATAAAAAATAATGGCTTCATCAGTCAAAACTGAGTTTAAATTCGAATTCCAACTTGGGCAATGTAACCTCTTTACTCCTGAGTTTCCTCATCTCAGGGAGTAATGATAGTATCTACTTCGTGGGGTTACTGTGAGCATTAAAAACTTCCGAGTACTTAGCACAGTACCCGTACCGTGATAAGCTTGTTAAAGGAGAGCAATGACGATGACGATGACGATGATGAGCGTATATGTAAAATTACCATAAGGGGAGCAAGAACACCACACCTCAGAAAGGTTTAAAGTGGCCTGTGAAGGTCTACAATATAATGTAATATACACCTATATATAAAATGCACACACACATATATATACATGTAATAAATATGAAAAGGATATATATATAGGTATAGAACACGCACATACATACATACACACATACATGCACACACACACACATATAATGTGTATAATATATCTTGAAAAGTGAAAAATAAGTATTAATGAAAATAGAATACACATACATAAACACACACACGCACACACAAAATCCCGTACTGGAAAAAAATACTTTCTCAGTTTCAGGCACAAAACAACTACTCTGTGATGAAATTACTCTACCTGATTGTGTGGTCTTTGCATTAAAGGTAGAAGAGAGGTCACATGGAGAGTTGAGATTAGGTGGAATTTAGCAATAACTGAATAATGGCTTTTCCTTTGCCATCTATCCCTTTGCAATTACTCTTCAGCTCCTTCCGTTTTTTTCCCACCCAGTGGCGAAATTGAGTCACTGCAGCAGCTGAATCCAAGTGCTTTTCCTTCAAGGCTCACTGCCTGTTTCTTAGTTCTGGGAAAACAACTCAAGAGTTGGTAAAGTTAAGGGAAACGAAGATGTTGGAATGATTGTGATTCCAGAGAGCCAAGACTGCTTTGGGAATGAGAATGAAGGTGGCCAAATACCATCTTCTAACATACTCTAATGCTTGTTTACGATGCCTATTGTTTATTGTCTGAGACCCTCTTCATAATGTTACTTCCCCAAGGGCAGGAGATATTTGACTGTTTTGTTTATCAATGCATCCAAAAGGCCTTTAACAGAGCCTCATACCTTGTAGACACTCGGTAAATATTTGCTGAGTTGAATAAATGGCTGCAGGTCTAGAGACTATGCCACTTTGAAGAAAATGCTCAAGTGTGGGTATAAGACAAGGTCGTTGATAGCTTATTCTCATCCCTGTCTGTCCCCTTGGACTTGATTTGAGCATCTATGATTAGAAAGATGAGGCTTGTTGGAACTGCTGTCAGAAGAGGCTGAGAGTCTCTGGGCACCAGAAGAACTGCCTGGGGGCCCAGGGAGGAAAAAAGTGATAAATAATAAAGAAGAAAAGAAAAAACCATGAGATACAAACAAACTCAAAAAAGAAACGGAAAGGGCTTCTGACTGCTGGTAATCCCTGTGCATATAACAGCTATGAATTCTGGACAAAATATAAAAAGCAGCTGTCCAAAGGCAATAGAGAGTAACCAAGCAGGCAAATGCTGGAGGGGAGTCTGCATTTGGAAGAAGGGAATGACAACGGGCAAGTTTCCCATGATTACTGTATTTTTGCCAGAAAGCAGGACCCAATCCTTGCCAAATAGGAGTGACTAAAAACTTAGAAAACCTGAAGTCTTACTGGCATGAAGAGCCAGAAGTCAGAGTTCAAGGTGATTGAACTGGAAAGTGAGGGGGGAATCTTAGAAAGAAGACAGCCAAAGCTGGGGGTGGGGGGGAAAAATGTTCTGTGTACAAACTCTGCACAAATCATTGCTGATGCCCGACCTTCTGTGCAAGCAGCCCAGCTAAGGCTAAAGCAACTGGACAGAGATTTCCGTGGCCGCTCACTGCAAGGGAGATAGTTTGGAGTTTGAGGTTAGTTAACCTCAAACTTTTAAAAAAATCAGGATTCTTCAGAGGAACACAAACAAATCCAGGGGCTCTACAATATATATCATTCATAACTTCTTGGATGCCATCCAAAATACCAAGCACATGAAGAAAAAAAATATGTGAGCCAAAAGGCAGTCAATGGAGACTGACCCTGAGAGAACTCAGTGGCTGGAATTAGCAGACAGTAATTTTTTTTTTTAACTTTTATTGGAGTATAGTTGCTTTACAATATTGTGTTAGTTTCTACTGTACAGCAAAGTGAATCAGCTATGTGTATACATATATCTCCTCTTTTTTGGATTTCCTTCCCATTTAGGTCACCACAGGGCACTGAGTAGAGTTCCCTGTGCTATACGGTAGGTTCTCATTGGTTATCTATTTTATACATAGTATCAATAGTGTATATATGTCAATCCCAATCTCTCAATTCATCCCACCCCCCCACCTCTGGTTTCCATATGTTTGCTCTCTACATCTGTGTCTCTGTTTCTGCTTTGTAAATAAGATCATTTATACCAATTTTTTCAGATTCCACATATATGCATTAATATATGATATTTGTTTTTCTCTGTCTGACTTACTTCACTCCATACGACAGTCTCTAGGTCCATCCATGTCTCTACAAATGAACCAATATCATTCCTTTTTATGCCTGAGTAATATTCCATTGTATATATGTACCACATCTTTTTTTTTTTTAATTATTTATTTTATTTTTGCCTGTGTTGGGTCTTTGTTTCTGTGCGAGGGCTTTCTCTAGTTGCGGCGAGCGGGGGCCACTCTTCATCGCGGTGCGTGGGCCTCTCACTGTCGCGGCCTCTCTTGTTGTGGAGCACGGGCTCCAGACGCGCAGGCTCAGTACTTGTGGCTCACAGGCATAGTTGCTCCGCGGCATGTGGGATCTTCCCAGACCAGGGCTCGAACCCGTGTCGCCTGCATTGGCAGGCAGATTCTCAACCACTGCGCCACCAGGGAAGCCCATGTACCACATCTTCTTTATCCATTCCTCTGTTGATGGACATTTAGGTTGTTTCCATGTCCTGGCTATTGTAAATAGTGCTGCAATGAACATTGGGGTTCATGTGTCTTTTTGAATTATGGTTTTCTCAGGGTATATGCCCAGTAGTGGGATTGCTGGGTCATATGGTAGTTCTATTTTTAGTTTTTTAAAGAACCTCTATACTGTTCTCCACAGTGGCTGTATCAATTTACATTCCCAACAACAGTGCAAGAGGGTTCCCTTTTCTCCACATCCTCTCCAGCATTTACTAGTTGTAGATTTTGTGATGATGGCCATTCTGATTGTTGTGAGGTGATATCTCATTGTAGTTTTGATTTGCATTTCTCTAATAATTAGTGATGTTGAGCATCTTTTCATGTGTTTGTTGGCCATCTATATGTCTCCATTGGAGAAATGTCTATATAGGTCTTCTGCCCATTTTTTGATTGGGTTGTTTGTGTTTTTGATATTGAGCTGCATGAGCTGTTTGTATATTTTGGAGATTAATCCTTTGTCAGTTGCTTTGTTTGCAAATATTTTCTCCCATTCTGTGGGTTGTCTTTTTGTCTTGTTTATGGTTTCCTTTGCTGTGCAATAGCTTTTAACTTTAATTAGGTCCCATTTGTCTATTTTTGTTTTTATTTTCATTACTCTAGGAGGTGGGTCAAAAAAGATCTTGCTGCGATTTATGTCAGAGTGCTCCGCCTATGTTTTCCTCTAAGAGTTTGTTAGTGTCTGGCCTTACATTTAGGTCTTTAATCCATTTTGAGTTTATTTTTGTGTACGGTGTTAGGAAGTGTTCTAATTTCACTTTTTTACATGTAGCTGTCCAGTTTTCCCAGCACTACTTATTGAAGAGGCTGTCTTTGCTCCATTGTATATTCTGGCCTCCTTTGTCATAGATTAGGTGACCATAGGTGCGTGGGTTTATCTCTGGGCTTTCTATCCTGTTCCATTGATCTATATTTCTGTTTTTGTGCCAGTACCATACTGTCTTGATTACTGTAGCCCTGTAGTGTAGCCTGAAGTCAGGGAGACTGATTCCTCCAGCTCCATTTTTTCTTCTCAAGACTGCTTTTGCTATTTGAGGTCTTTTGTGTTTCCGTATAAATTAGCAGACAAGAATTTTAAATCAGCCATTATAACCATGTTTATGAATGTAAAGGAAAATATGTTTGCAAAGAATTAACAAATCTGAGATCTCAATGGAGAGCTAGAAACTATAAAAAAAAAGAGAACCAAATAGACATGATAAAACGAAAAAATACAATATTAGAAATAAATTTCATTGTATGGGCCCAACAGAAATGGAGATGACTGAATAGACAGAGGACTTGAAGATAGATCAATAGAAATAATTCTATGTGAAGAACATACAAGGAAAAAATGGGGGGGAAATGAATGGAGCCTTGAGAACCTGTGGAACCTGTGGATATCAAAATATCTAATGTACATATGATTGGAGTCTTAGAAAGAGAGGGGAGAGAGAATGGGAAAGAAAAAACTTTGAGGAAACAGTATATGTAGATGTAATGTATATAACAAATGTCATGGGGGTGACAGCTATATTTTAAAATGTGATTTTATGTATATTACATATGAATATATATTCAAATATAGATTACATATATACTACATCAGGAAGATGAGTATTATAAATACATGTGTCTGACAACAGAGTTTCAAAATACATTTTTTTAAATTGACAATTAAAAGGGGAAAGTAGACAAATCCACAGTTATAGTTGGAGATTTAAACCCTCTTTTCTCAACAAGTGATTTTAAAAAACTAGACTTAAAAAATCAATAAAGATATAGATGATTTAAATAACACTATCAACCATCTTGACATAGTGGATGGTTAAAGAATGCTATACCTAATATCAGGAGAGTGCACACTTTTTCAAATGCACATAGAACATTCAGCAAGGCAGCTCATATTTAGGTCATTCAACAAGCCTAAATAAATATAAAATGATTGTATGTACTCTCCACAGTGGAACTAAGTTAGAAAGTAATAGCAAAAATACATCTAGATCCTCTCCATCTGATATTTTTAAATTAAATGATATATTCTGTGTAACTCATAGATTTTGAACTAAAAATATTCTAAACTGAATGACAGTGAAATCATAACTATCAAAGTTTGTGAGATGCAGCTAAAGTAGTGCTTACAAGATTTATAGCTCAAAATGCTTTTATTAGAAAAAAAGAATGAAATAAAATTAATGACCTATGGTTTGGACTATAAAAATAAGAGAAAGTAAACCCAAATGAATTAGAAGAAAGGAAAAACTAAAAAGCAGAAAATAGCGAAGTAAAAAAGCATACCAAAAATATAGAAAGTTAGCAAAGCCAAAAGTTGGTTCCTTGAAAGGATCAATACTCTTGCACACTTTCCCAATACCTTCCTTTGCTATGCTGCCTGTTTTGTTGTTGTTGTTGTTGTTTTTAACCCTACAGCACGTTTTCCTCCAATCCCCACCCATCCAAAGTCTCAGGGCAAAAGTCAATTTCTCCAACACATTTTCCAAAATTCTACCAAATGAAAATAACCTTTTCCTTTCAAACACATATTTCAGTATTCACTTTCATGTCTTTTTTGTATGATAAGAATGGAAAACATTTGGTATCTTATCATGAACATGAAACCCCAGGCTGATAGAATGAGCAGTACTATGGTCAGAAATTTTAAAATTTAGCCTTGAATTTTTTTGCTCAGCTGAACAAAAATATCTGGATATTAATCAAAAGCTAAACCAAGAAACTGATCTGTGATACCTCATTAGGATAACTGTAAAACAAGGTTCTTATCAGTAAGGAAAATTTAAGGGAGTATAAATTAACAAAAACATGATGTGGAGCAAATTTTTCTCCAAAATAAAAAGAAGAGTAGTTCTTAGAATTAAACATTCTCCAGTAATAGACCACCTTACGAAATCTGATAAAACTATGAATTTCGTCCCCAGATAAAAAAATAACAAACATAAATTTTGCATATGGTTTCAGATATTAACCTAGTGTTTTCCATAGATTTTCTTCATGGAAAAACTAAATTTAAATGGCTGGAATCTAGTCAATGAATTGAAAATTCTTATGAGATGGATGATGCCAGAAAGTACAAGAAAATTGAAGATAAACTTAAGAAATATATCTGGAATGTGATAGAAACAAAAAATTCAAGAAAAGATGACTGATACAGAGAGACCAAATTGTGTGAAAAAATAGATATTCTGGAGATCAAACAACAGTAAAAGCACAAAAGATAAAGCCACACATGAGTAAAACTATTCAGAACGGAAAAACAATTTCATAAAGGAAGAAATATCTTTTTACTCACCTAAAATTAGGACATGAGAGTTTTCAACTTTCAAAAAGAAAGGTAAAGTTTAGATTCCTTTTAAAACATAATTGTTATTTTTAATTTATTTTGAAATATTGCACATACCAAGAAAAATTTAAATCTAATAAGACAAACATTTGTGTACTCTCCATCTAGTTTAAGAAATAAGCCTTACCAAGTACTGCTAAAGTCCACCATTTGCCTTTCTTTGAATGTATTTCTCTAAACACACTCCCCACGGTAACCACTATATTGAGTTTTATCATTACCTTGGCTTTTTAATATAAGTGCACCTATTGTTAAGCAATTATATTTTAATTTTACATGCTTTTGAACTCTAAATAAATTGTATTATCCTATATGCTTTCTTCTACAACTTACATATTCTACTCAACATTGTGTTTTCTGCTATTCATTCAGGTTGATGCACATGGCTGCTGTTCATTCACTTTCACTACTCCACAATATTTTATGAACATATTGCAGTTTACTTTTTCATTCTCTCGTCCATGAATATTTGGATTGTTACAGGGTTTTTTTAATTACCAAAAAATACTTCTATGGACACTCTTGTATATAATCCATATTTACATATTTAAGAGTTTCTCCAGAGCAATGGTTCTCAAAATGTGGTCCTGTACCAGCAGCCTCAGTGTCACCTGGGATCTTGTTAGCAAGACAAATATTTGGACCCCATCACAGAGTTACTGGGTCAGGAACTCTGGGGATGGGGACAGCATTCTGTGTTTTAATGAGTTCTCCAGGAGATTCTGATGCACAATTTTGAGAACCACTGCCTGAGAACTGGATCATAGGAGAGTATATACACCTTTATTGGATAACATCAAATGTGTCTAAAGTGATTGTATCCTTATACTCCCACCCATCAATAAATAAGTTTCTGCTGTTTAACATCATTATCAACACTTTATAGTCTCAGAACTTTTAACTTTTTGGCCAATCCAGCTGGTACAAAATGGTATCCCCTGTGATCTTATTTTAGTCTTCCTTGGATCTAATAATGTTGATGCTTTTTATTCATTTATTAGACATTCATATTTCCTTTTCTATAAAATATCTGTGCCTGTCTTTTGCCCATTTTTCTATTGGATTGTCTTTCTTTCTCATTGAGTTGTTTATTTATCCTTGTCAGTAAAATGTCTTGCAAATGTCTCTCCCAGTCTGTGGCTTTTCTTTTCACTTTTAAATGGTATCTTTCGATAAGCAGAAGTTTTTCATTTCAATGTAGTCAGATTGAGTATGTGGTTTGTGGGTTTTGTATCCTATTTAAGAAATGCTTCCCTACCATGAGATAATAAAGACTTTCTCTTCTTTTTCTTCTAAAAATCTTAATATTTTGCTTTCACATTTAGGTCTTGAATCCACACTGACTTTATTTTGTATGGTGTGAGATACCGGATAAATCCATTTTTTTCCGTATGAATAACCAATTGTCCCAGTTGCACTGAATGTATAGATTTTGAGGAGGGGAATTGACATCTTTATAATACTGAGTCGTTCTATTCATGAGTATAGTATACCTGTCCATTTATTTGGGTCTTCTTTAATGTATGTCCATGAAGTTTCATAATTTTTGGTAAATTTATTCCTAGATATTTTATAGTTTAGTTGTTTTGTGAATGGTGTCTTTTTAAAATAAAATTATATTTTTCTAAATGCTGGCTACTGAAGTAGAAAAACACAATGGATTCTTGTATGATGGTCTTCTAGCCAGCAACTTCGCTTAATTTCAAAGTGGTAAAAAAAAACCAGACTATCTTCATATATCTCTACTATAGCAATTATTGCAAGATGCTGGAGTAACATCTATAGACCACTTAGAAGAAGACTTTGAGACCTTAGAATACTCTGCTTAGTCAAATTGTCACTCATATAGAAAAGCAAAAAAAAAAAAAAAAAAAAAGGATACGCTCAGATCTATAAAGTTTCAGACTTTCTTTTTTGGTAGCTTGCTCAAGGCCATTTAAGAAATGAATTAGAACCAAAAAAAGTACTGAATGGAGATGCTATGCTAAGATGAACCACCAGTCATTACAGAAAGAAGTAAATAAGAGTTCAAACTAGAAGGTTGCTGCCGCTGTCTGGTTTAAGTGATTAAAAAAAAATAGTAGCACACAAAGTAGATAAACTTTCTGGAATAAAATAAGGAAGGACAGGGGTCTTAGAACCTTAGATTTAAGAATGAAGGATGGAAAAAAAAAATTTTTTTAATTAAAAAAAATAAAAAAGAATGAAGGATGGCAAAGATGGAATCCAATATGCAAAATCTCTTGTCTTTCATGCAAAGAAGTAACAAGCCTATTGTTTTGATAAGATATATTTATAATTTTAGAAACTGTAAAATACTGTTATATTTGACCAATTGAGTAAAAATATATGTTTATATTCCAAATTGTTTTAAAGCATCAAAAAAGATAATATTGTATATGTGATAAAAGGTATATTGAAAAGAGACAATAAAGTATAAAAAAGGAGGAAATAATTATATGTAATGACTACAGTGAATATAGTTACATAAATTCCCATGGGCTCCTATTGAATTAAAAACAACTTTAATAATATTTTACTTAGAATTTTTTTTAACCAAAAAACTAAAAACATGATTAGAAGTAGAATGATGGTTGTTTCATATACGTAAAGTCTGCTGAAGAAAACACTCTTATTTGGGAATATGTTTCTGAAGATTTTGCTTTGTATGACAGGATACAGAAAGAGATGTTTAAATCCACTACAAAAACGTTTCTAAATCTCATTTATTTTATTTATCTATCGAATACTTATATAGTGCTTATCATGGGCCAGGTATTATTCTAAGGGCTTTACAAAGCGGAACTCATTCTATTAGTCAGGATGCTGGCAGGAAACAGATGGCACACTCTAATTGGATAAATCGAGGTGAAGTAAACAAAAGGAATATTTACAAAGGTGTGAGCGGGATTTAGAAAATGCAATAAGAGATTGCACAACCCAGTGGCTGACAGCAGCAGGGAGCCTTTACCACCCTAGGCCTGCCTGAAGGGGCGAGGAGAGAGAATGGTTAAATGTACCCAGAGAGAGGGTAGGTTGCAGACAACCAAGGCAACCTGGCAGGGAGGAACAAGGAGAATAAACACCCTGACCTCACTCTTCCTCCGGCCTCTGGCTCTCTTGACTGTGCCTCCCGTCAGCCAAACAGGACAGAAAGCCAGAGGGTGAAGAGCTCATTGTTGCCACTTTTATGGGCCAGCCTCCAGGGTACAGAAGCAGGATGGAGAAAGATTGGAGGAGAATCTGGAGAGGCAAATATACTCAGAACATTTATAATAACCCTATTTCATAGATGATATTGGCGCGTGCATTTTAATAGCAACTGATACACAGAGAGATTAAATAACTTGCCTAAGATTGCAAGTAAGTGATGGATCCAGGATTTTAACCCAGGCAGTCTGGTTCCACTGTACTAGACCTATCTCTCATATCATATTATTATTCTATAAGCTTATATATCTTATTATACCCATGCTCTAGTTTTTTTTTCTTCTAATGTTGTCTGATATGCTGGGATTTAAATGGAGTAAAAAAGACCATTGTAAGAGTCATTTCTGACTTCTTTCTACCACCTGTTAAAGGGCTGGGAGGCATTTTTATGTTATTGTAGACACTTAACTACCAAGAGTCCCATTATGATTCATAGATCATTTTGAAAATTGAGCAATTTTCATGATAGGCATATTTCCCAGCAGCTTCTTAGTATAGTTGGGAAGATTATAGCCAGAGGAAACACAGGAGGTGAAAATTTGGTCTCATTTCTAAGTGTTCAGTTGTAAATGTGGATTGTGGTCTCATTAAATTCATATACTTGATGTCTTTTAATTTTCCAATAGAATTGTAGTAATCTGGCAATTCTTAATATTCAAGGGGTAGATCCTTTCTAATTTTTCTGGTGAATGTCTTGAAATATTAAAATAACAAACGTGAGTTCAACATAAAATAAGTGTGTTTTATTAAGTAAATTTAAGCATATTGTCAGAAAAAAAATCTTTTCTTGTTGATTTCTATCATTAGCTTGGTTCTCTCTTGAATAAACTACCTACTAGAAGATTCAGAATTGGGAATAACTTGGAGATTGCCAAATCCAATACTGTTTTCCTGGAGGTTTTTGCGTTGTGAGGGCTTTTTAATTTTTTCCTTGGAAAGTTCCCCAGAACTTTCAACATCTCCCCTCTTGCCATCTGGTACAGCTGCCCTTTCCATATGATTCTCTACATGTCCACCACATACTCCATGGCTCAGGCACACTGCCCCTCTCCCTCTTCCCTGGAGCACGCCTTTTCGTATCTTCATGACTTTTCATTTGTTCTTCTCTCTGCCTTGAATGCCCTCCTTTTATACTTGGTAACTCCTGCTTTTCATTTGGGAGCCCAGATGCCACTTTCTGTGAGACAGCTTTCCCACCTCCCCTAGAAAGAGATTTTCACTCCCTTCTATGAACTTCTAGGATTTTTTGAATGTACCTCTTCTGCAGCCCTTACTATAATGTGTTAACATAGTTTGTTTGTATATCTCTTTATCCCACTGAACTGAGACTTCTTGAAGGCCAGGACCTTAGACTGCTAAGAAGAACTAGTTCTATGATTCTTGGCCTTCATACAAGGACCAGAAACCCCTTCAAAGTCTGTTTATACCTTTCTGTGTCTGCCATTTGCAGGAAGAGATTCAAAGGATAACTTAGTAGCATGAAAGCTCATATCCGTCCTGCTTTGCATTTTTTTGTTTGTTTGTTTTTTAAATATTTATTTATTTATTTATTTATTTATTTATGGCTGCATTGGGTCTTCGTTTATGTGTGAGGGCTCTCTCTTGTTGCGGCAAGTGGGGGCCACTCTTCATCGCGGCGCGCGGGCCTCTCACTGTCGCGGCCTCTCTTGTTGCGGAGCACAGGCTCCAGACGCGCAGGCTCAGTAGTTGTGGCTCACGGGCCCAGCCGCTCCGCAGCATGTGGGATCCTCCCAGACCAGGGCTCGAACCCGTGTCCCCTGCATTGGCAGGCAGACTCTCAACCACTGCGCCACCAGGGAAGCCCCTGCTTTGCATTTTAATATTAGGGTCAATGAGTTAAATGTAGTCTGATATAGTTCTTTCGTAGGCAGATTTAACATTTCTTATGTGAACCAGAGTTTTCAAATTATTAACAACTTCCTTAGTGTTTTGCTTCTTATAATGATGCCTTCAGAAAATTCATTCAATATTAGGTATACTAAAACTTATATTCATGCTCAAAACACTAAAACTGTCCAGGTATTACTTCCAATTACCTTCCTCTGAATGAGCATTCAAATCAGAATATGAGATAGGGCCACATTATCACAAATGGGGGTGAATTTTGGTTTAAAAAATGCTCTTCAGTACCCTGAGTGTTATAGCAAGCACAACCTTTTTGTTTTTGCGTGTGAGAGCTGGTCTTTTTTAAGGAGTGAGTGAACTCCTACCTGAATCTCCTTCTGAGTCTCAGATGCCTTCATCAGTAAGTGTTATTTCAAAGTGCCGGGATCTGAGCTTTCCACCTTCTACCCACGTGGTCTAGCTGCCTGCTCACCCAGTTTCCCCAAGAGATTACTACCCACACCGCTTACTTTAAATTCAATTTGTGTTGAACCAATCATTTTCTTTTATCCGCTCTACCACTGACTCCTGACTGTCCCTCCCTCCACTTTATTAGAGACTGGGACAGAGTGAGGCCAAGTTCATGCAGCATTTAGCTTCTACGTGTGACACTGGAGCTGGAAAAGTTAAAAGCAAAATAGCAGCCTTCACTATTCCCATCTCTCCCCAAGTGCACCATGGAGAACAGTAAACTTTCAGTGATGAAGTACAACCTTATTCCACTTGAGATTTAGTTGGTGAAGACTCTTCACTGAAATAGCCTTTTCGTGTTCTCTTTCTCCGTGGCCATACACGTCATCAGCATTTCTTATCAACTGAGATACGACATACGGAAGTGTATTATAAACCATGAAACGGTACATAGGAGGAAAACATTATCCTTACCTAAATTGTGAGAGAGCAGGGATGTCTGTAAACGTTTTTGAAACTAGAATTAGTTCATGGTAAAGAAAAGTTTTTCATCAAGAGCCCTCAAATATGCAATTTGAGGACTTAGAACTCAGTGATGTTTTTCTTGGTTTCCAGAACTACACTCTTATTTGCTGAGAATTTGTGGCTTCAAAAGTGTTATGTAAATCCTCACTTAAGTTGGCTAATGAGTTGGAATCTTTTTCTAAGTTATTAGTTTGACTTTCTAGTATTTTCTTTCCCCTGGTCTGCCATATGGTATACATTTATTTTTAATACTAATGTGAATTAAAATTAATTTTGTTTAGGCAATTTGGAAGAATTTCATAACATCCCTTGAGGTAGTTGGAAATGCCTGGAGTGAAACAAACTAGGGTTGGGACACACTAATCTAGATTAATGTTAATAGATAGCAGGTCAGGATTAATCATGTGATTTTGTGTTTTCTGTCATATAATAGAGTGCTGCCACTGGTTGGGTTGCAAATAATAGTTAATCCCAATGTACTGAAAATAATATTTAGTTTTTAATATTTCTCTGAAGTTAATTCTTATGATGCAACCATGACTCATTTTCTTCTTATGGTTTATAGCTCTTATTTGGATGTTAATAGGAAATGAATTATAGCTCATTTGGGAGCTTTTTAAATTACAGCAGAAATCTACTTCATGGTTTACTCAAATGAACAGGGATGAGATTTTAAACAAGTAATTTACAACTAATAATTTATAACAAGATAGGTTTTGCTGTTAAAGAAAAGCACAATGGATTCAAAAGCATAAGATGAATGATAAGTGCTTGGAGCATCCCTTTGTTCTTAGCATGTTGGCAATTCCTGTCATTAATAACAAAACTTGGCTTTCATGTGGCAAATTTCATTTCAGACATTTAAAGTACTTTAGAAGCATTTGTTTGTTATTCTTCACCGCCTTCCAGGGCCAAGGGTGCTCTACCTCAGAAGAAGAAAATTTGTTTCATTAGGAGTTAAGAGTAGATTTAGGACCTAACATAAGTCAGCGAGGCTTTTGGAGGGGAAATGAGGATTAGATCAAATTCCAATGGATTCTTCTCCACCAGCTCTCAGAGAAATACCTCTCCTTGAGCCTAGGGGTGGAAGAAGCAAAGATGACCCTTTCCTTACTGCTTAGGAATGAGGTGAATTATTCCACAATATGCAAACTCAAAATCCTTCTGTCCACGAGTCTAGGCTAGGTCAGCACATGAACTGTGAGGTGGAAATTGTTGCTCAATGAGTCATATTCTCAAAGTGGGCTTTTTCCCGCCCTGCTGTATAAACTGTGTTATTTAAGCTGCAATTTTCTGCTGAGAAAACTGTGGGACGTTATCTCTGCTTTGGTGAGTGCTTCTTGAAGCCTGAGGTTTTACTTTTTCGTCTTTGTATATTCACGATCTAGAACCGGGCACAGCAGACAAGAACAGAAGCTGGCATGCACACACACACACACACACACACACACACACACACACACCAGTGACCAACTGAATGAATGTCAATAAATCCTGGAGAAATATAACCCCTTAAGCCCTATAAATAACAATATGCGAAGTACAGCAATACATAAAATCAGGGGTAATGGTTAAAAAATGGTATTGCTTATCATGTCAAATAGCCTAGCTCTTACTATTTGGAACCCACCCCAATTTTCTCCTACATCTGTTTGAACCTAAGCAAGAAAGTGGTCCCTGTAATTCAAGCCACAGTCCCAATGAGCAGGTCCTGTAGAGTCTTTATGTTGAGTTCAGCAAACGAAGGTTACTGATACTTTCTTAGTCCTGTTAAATAGGCAATAGGTCTAGAAATTCTGTGGCTTTCCAACAGCCTTGGCAGACAATGACAAAATGCTGTGGAAAGACCTAGGCTTATTTTTCCCTTTGTGGCTAGAGATTATCTTTTCATAGTTAGTAACAGCTTTTGAAAACATCAGGATGTTGAAGACAAAGCATACATGTGGGAGTGAAGTGGAGGGTAGGTTGGATTCCACGGTTTTGCAAGTGGATTAGATCCTGAAGCCAGATGTTCCCAGATTATATTGTACTTTGTAGGCACTGAGCTAGCCAAACAAAATAAAAGGAACCCTGCCTCTGCTCTTGCCTATGTAATTTATTCCTGTTTAGTTAACAGAAACATTGCTCTTCCAAATTTCCAGGTTAATCTTCAGTTTTGTAATTCTATTAGTAATTAGTGTAAATTAGCATAATCAATTGAGAATTAATTAACACACTTAGTTGGGAATTATTTATTCAAGAATTAAAAATTTTATAGTGTACTACATAAATTAGCTAAAGATATTGACTGAACCTGAAGTATCACAAATTTTAGAAACCATTCACCTTACACATACTAAAACTTTTATCTTTTATTCCTTTTAGAAGAGACAAAAGAGAGATTATTTCCAAACATTCTGTCATTCTAAGTCTATTCTTTCTTTCCTAGATTATGGGACAATGATTAATGATTAGGCTCATAGCTAAAAACATTCCCACTAAAAATACATAGAAATGGTAAATATTCTCTTAATTACCTCAAGGAAATGAGAATAAAGATGGCTCTTCCTTACTAGGGTATACCTCTGGGTCATAATTCCATTTCTGGGGCATAACACATGTGTTTAGATTCAAGGTGGAAATAAGGATGCAGGGTATGACTCACATTAATGACAACACATTAATGATCTCACTTATTCAGGCTCTCAACATTCCCCATATCAAATGTAATTTTATTTCATCTTTCTAAATAGACTTTCTTCAGTTTGGCTATGAGATGATTCCTACCTAAAGAGATACCCTCATGTGTAATGTTTCAGCACACCCTAGAATTGCATTTAGCCACCATGAAACCTATGCTAAAGATGCATTCCCTTTCTTGGTCCACTTGTGAAAGTGGAAGGGATAAATAGTAGAGGTGCTGAATGCTGAGACTGACTTTTCTCTGGCTAGGAAAATAAGGAGATCCCTCCCTGATTCATCCAGGAAAAATATGTTAGCATCCTGGAGAATAATGTTGGAAACAGAAACCTTGCAGGGAGAATTATAGAGGAAAAACCCAGAGCAGTGAGAGCCTTGTCATTCATCACAAAAGACCAGTCAGCTTAGCCAGGAGAACAAGGACGTGGGAGAGGTGCTAGTTGGGTCCTCCTCCTCCCTCCACCCATCCTTTAAATAAGCAAATAAATGAGGAAGCATTAAGCCTAGGTAAGTTGCAGGAAACAATGTTGGGATACTCAGGCCAGGTTCCAAGATGTTCCACATCCACACAGAAGCCAGCCAAGTCCCAAGTCCCAAGAACCAGAAGCTTTAGATCTTGTTTTCCAGGATGCCCACCAGAATGGAGGGTGAAAGCGAAAAGTCAAACGAGAAGATGACGATGGTTCAGGGTTGTGACAGTTTTTCTGGTGAGGCTAATAGCTTGGGTTTGGAGCCTGGGTTTAGATCCTAGCTTTACCACATACTAGCTATGGGATTTAACCTCTCGGAGTTTTACCATCTATAAAATGAGGATAATGATAGTATCTAAATCACAGAGTTGTTCTCAAAATAAAAATAACAATAGCTAAGATTTACTAAGCATTTACTATGTGTCTGGCATTGTGCTAATCTCCTGACATTTGCTATCTGTCTTAATCTTATTACTACTCTCTTTTCATAGACAAGGAAACTAAAACTTGGAAAGTTTAGTTACCTTGCCCAAAGAGACATTCATCTAGGAGGCAGCAAGTCCTTGATGAAGTGTAGTGTGTGATACAGTGCAAGCGTCACTAAACACTCAAGAAATGGCAACCATGAGTATTCCCATATATCCCTCTAAAAGTGCTGTGACACCAAATACAATGGTAAGAGTAGAGGGAAGCATGAACCTGCCGTTTTGACTCTCAGGGTTGGACAGCTGGCAAACCCAGCTATGTAGAAGGCGACACTAGCATTTTGTACCATGCCGTAGAGAATTGTCCATTTTCCCTCTTTAACAAGTAGCTCAGATTTCCTTCTTCTGTTCTCAGAAATAAAGCACTGGATTGAGATTGAGGAAAATTGGGTTCTAGCCCCATGGTTGAGTACACCTTGATTGTACATATACTGAGACATACATCAGCCATGTGACATCCTGGGAAATCGACAGTCAGGGCAGGTTGGTACCTGATTAATTTTCTCTCATGGGTAGACATTGCTAGAGATTACACAATCTGTGCTCGGGACACCCAAGTAGGTATAGGACATGACAGAGGTGTTCTGTCTCTCTCCTCAGTCAAGAAATGATTGGACCTAATGTAGACACAAAACTAAGAATATCAATCTTATATTTAAGTTCTCTTCATTTGTTTTTTCTTTTTTTAAAAATTTTATTGAAGTATAGTTAATTTACAATGTTGTATTAATTTCTGCTGTACAGAAAAGTGATTCGTTTATACATATATATATTCTTTTCATATTCTTTTCCATTATGGTTTATCACAGGATATTGAATATAGTTCCTTGTGCTATATAGTAGGACCTTCTTGTTTATCCATCCTATATATAATAGTTTGCATCTGCTAATCCCAATCTGCTAACTTCCAATCTCTCTTCATTTCTTAATTAGGTTGAGATCTTGAATAACCAATTCAGCAGAAACACCTGGTGGGAAAAAAGATAGCTTTTATAGATTGAAATTATTTTCAACAAATAAATTGCAGAATGCTACATTTCTCAGCATATTATTTTGCCAACATCTTTTCTTCAGTGGCTGCCCCCAGAAATTAGAATAGAAAAAGTATTCTCCTGAAGGTGGCTTGTCTCATGTTTTAAACAAAATTACTGTAACCATTCTCCGAATTATTCCAGAGGTGAACCTTCCATAAATGACAAAGGAAATTCAGGACACCAAGAAGATGATGTTTTCTTATAGAATCTAGCAAGATGATGTGTAAGGATTTCAGATGTGTAGCTCCTATTAAAGTTGACAAGAGTTGTGCTATTAAAATCCCCTCGTGACACTTTGCATTACATCCTGGGAAGTCTGAAGAAGGTGCCGAAGGATCATCAAAACACCAGCATCACTTTGATAATCTTGTCACCAGGTAAAATAAAATGCATGTATGTTTGCTTCTTTTCCTCTGAAATATAAAGTAATTATGACTATATAAAAGCCTTTTACCATAACTAATTAACTAGAAGCTCCTCATAAACTATGTGTCCACAGCACCGTATGTCTAATTATCTTTTTTCACTTCAGAACTGTGATGTTGAATAATGAAGAAAACATTACCTGATGAAGTCTTTTATTTTATGATGGTATCTCTGGAGACAGAGGAGACATAAAGGCTTAAATGCCATCTTCAATTACATCTTGGCCTTGGCAAGCTTTCAGCTGGTTTTGATTTGCATGGAAACCACATTATTTTTAAAACCTTATAGAAAGAAGGAAGGAAGGAAGGAAGGAAGGGAGGAAGGAAGGAAGGAAGGAAGGGAGGGAGGAAGGGAGGGAGGGAGGAAGGGAGGAATTATAATAATTATAAAATGGTCTCTATAGCTGTTTAAGCACTCCATTTATCCTAGGCATGAGAAACCCTTTTCATATGTAGAAAGTCAGGGCATAGCTGTTTATTTCCAGCCTATTCTGTTGGGCATTGTGTCTTGGGTTTTGCCAATTCCATTAAAATGTCTCTTCTTTCCCCACTCCATAATGCACCACTCTAACTAATTCAAACCAGACAAGCATGAACTTATATGACAGAAACAGGAAGGTAGGTTTTGGGGGTGTTTCTTTTTTTTGGCATGTGTATAATTTTTTTTTAACTTTTGAAAGCAATGGCTCAAATCAATACCTGCAGGCATTTACGTGTAAGACCAGACATGCTAGTGAGGACATTTTCAGTCCTTGCCTATTCCCAAGCCTGTGCCCACCGTCCAAGTATTTCTACATTTCTGTCAGAGCTCAGGAGTATATTTCAGCAGGATTGGCTATTAAGCAGCACTTTGCTCGCACATGAGGCCAACCCTATCTTTGGATACTCCACGCAAGGTCTATTAAAGTCTAGGAGATCTGCCAGGAGGAGGGATCTGGGGAGTACTCAGCTAGGAGTGGGGCACCCCACAGGCCTGGGTTTCTTTTCCCAGGTGTATCTATCTGATGTTTTCATTCTTGCAGTTTAGTTGGTGTCTTCTAACACTGTGCTTCCTAGAACGAAAGTATGAATCACCTGGGGTCTTGTTAAAATGCAGATTTTTATTCAGTATCTCAGAGATGAGGCCTGAGGTTCTGCATTTTTATCAAGCTTCCAAATGATGCTCATGTGGCTGGTCCATGGACCCTACTTTGAATAGCGAGGCATCCACTCCTCCGAGCCAACTCCAGGACTTTCTCCTCCAAAGTAAATCCTTTCTCTTCCTCCTTGGTCTTTCTCTGAAATCTGGGAGCACAAAGCAACAGTATTTGGTATTGATCTTGGTATTTACATAACCTCGGGCTCATCTGATGGAGAAACGTTTCCCCTGAGTAAGGTTTATCTTCACAAGTAGATTCTACGCTCTGCTTCCTCTTTCATTGGTTCCTCACAGCAGCAACAACGATGACACCGGAAGCACAGAGGCCATGGTAACTACTTGTTGAATAGAACTGAGTTGGATTGGTTAGAATTGGCTATGATTTCTTTTTTTTTTTTAATATTTTAATTCTATTGGAGTATAGTTGGTTTACAATGTTGTGTTGGTTTCAGGTGTACAGCAAAGTGATTCAGTTATACATATACATATATTCATTCTTTTTTAGATTCTTTTCTCGCATAGGTTATCACAGAATATTGGGTAGAGTTCCCTGTGCTATACAGTAGGTCCTTGTTTGTTATCTATCTTATATTTAGTAGTGTGCGTGTGTTCATCCCAAGCTCCTGATTTATCCCTCCCCACCGTGTTTCCCCTTTGGTAACCATAAGTTTGTTTTTCCTATCTATAAGTCTGCTTCTGTTTTGTAAAAAAGTTCACTTGAATCTTTTTTGAAAATTAGATTCCACATATGAGTGATATCATATGATATTTGTCTTTCTCTGTCTGACTTACTTCACTTAGTATGATAATCTCCAGGTCCATCCATGTTGCTGCAAATTGGCATTATTTCATTCTTTTATATGGCTGAGCAATATTCCATTGTATATATGTACATCTTCTTTATCCATTCCTCTGTCAATGGACATTTAGTTTGCTTTCACGTCTTGGCTATTGTAAATAGTGCTGCAATGAACACTGGGGTGCATGTATCCTTTCAGATTAGGGTTTTCTCCAGATATATGCCCAAGAGTGGGATTGCTGGATCATATGGTAGTTCTGTTTTAAGTTTTTTAAGGGACTTCCACACTGTTCTCCATAGTGGCTGTGGAGCCAATTTATATTCCCACCAGTAGTGTAGGAGGATTCCCTTTTCTCCACACCCTCTCCAGCATGGCTATGATTTCTTATGCTATATTGAGAATACATTTCTTTCCAAACAGGATTCATAGACTTTGTGAGAGCTTTGGGGAGATTTCGTATTTTAAAATGTTTGGAGCAGTGATTCCCTAATAAGTAATCAAGTTCTAACACTGGATCTCAGAACCTGCCCTCCCCCACCCCAACCCTACTACCCAGTCCTCAAAGAAACAAGCCAAAACAGAAAGTAAAATACCACCGACAACGGAATCTTTATCTTCCCTTCCCTGAAGAACTCTGCTGACCTCCCCATTGTTGTCTACCCATCTCTCTGACCCCAGCTGAGTGTCTTGAGACTCTAAGAGAAATGAAAAAAAAAAAATCTTTTCTCCTCATTAAAAGAAAAAGGAGAACCTCTTATTTTGATAAATGTGTCACAAAGCACCATTTATAATATAGTTTTTCTGAATCATCTTCCAGCCAAATGGCTCAAATTTAAAAGCCCTTCCTTCCACTTAAAAGAAAAATAACATTGGGTTTTTTCCTGCTATCATTCCATCTTTGTGTTATACCCTATGGCCTCCCCACCTCTTCTTTGTCTACCCCATTCCTACACACATACGTGGGTCCACTGCAAATACAAGGTCTCAGTCAGATTTCCCCCCTCAGTGCCCCAGCCTGAGGAATGTCTCTCTGCTCAGAAATTATAGAGCTGCAATTATATGCAGAATATATTTTGTTCTTAATTATGTTGTATCCTGTGCCATATTTTTCTTTGTTGTCCCAGCCCGATATTTAAATATTTTATTGTTAGTTAACTTTAGACATATTTATACTTATCAAAAGATGCTAGATTGAAATTTGCTAAAGAAAGCCATGACCTATACCTCGGTCCCCCCTGTGTGTCTAGCATACATTCATCCATTCAACAATTAATTTTTGAGCACCAGCAAAAGTGGAGTGATTGATTAATAACCAAAATAAGGTGAAATATAGGTACATAATTGAATATAAGACCTGATATTTCACAATCCAAGTACTTTCGCATCTCATTGTCCTTGTGACATCCTTCTGAAGCAGATGGGAAAAGGTAATATGTCATGCAAAGCATTTAATTAGTAAATTCACTTTGACAGTGTTTCAAGTCAGGATGTGAAAAAAAAAGACATTCAGTGGAATAATATAAAATTTAACTGTGACATGTCAAACAAACTCTTGGAGCAGATACATAAAAATACCAAAGAAGAACAGTGATTTAAAAACTAAACAACAGTGGATCGATTTATGGCTTATTTAGCCAAATCAGCAATCTGGAAAAGTACCTCTTAAATTTGGACTGGAAGCTTGACAGAGAGTAAGACAGCCTGACCTCCGTGGTTAATAAATTCCATAAGTAGAGAGCAAACATTAAAAATGCCCTGTAGCTCAATGTCTTCAGCCAAAAAGAACTAATCCAATTGACTGAGACCAAAGAAAACGACTGGGGATGTATGGTTCCAGAATGTCTCTGAGGTATTCAAAACCAAGTCAATTTAAGGACTTGTAAGTTAATAACTAGGACTTTACATATAATCCTGTACTTTACAGGTAGCCGGTGAAGGTTTTTTACAACCAGGGTAATGTGATTTTCATGCTTGGTGTCAGTCAGAATATCAGTTACTGAGTTCCAGACCAAGAGAAGTTCCTTGATCAATCCACTAGCAGAGTCCCTTGGAACACCGGCGTGTGCGGGCAGCTTGGAGCCCTGGGAATACAAGAGTTCAAAAACACATGTGGGGAGGTGAGAGCGGTGGACAGCCACTGCGGAGAAAGCTGGTTCATAGGACTTTTAAATGTGTGTTTAGTAAATAATTAAATAGGAAGCCTAAAAGATATGTCAGGATCAAAGATTAAGTGCAAATTCATAATAGAAATCTTGGGAGCTAACAACCTTCAAAGCTACAGTTCTGGGCAATTTATGGATTTGCAGTAATGGTGAGAACCCAGAAGCAATAAGAGTTTCTTCTTAGTGTGATTCATCATCAGCTTTTAATAGTCAGGCAGAGAATATCCGGAGGTTAGGTAGTTACAGAGTGAATTTAAGTTTCAAAGGGGTGAAGATGACTATTTTTTTTTAATACTACATAATGTTAGATGAATATTTTAAATACCTTGATTGGATTCCTTTTTTTAAAATGCTCCAAGAGCTCTGTGTTGTGTGTACGCTTTAATTTTTCAGTGGAAATATTGTAACGTAAGATGACAAGATCTTTACAGATTTAATATTGACTAATATTTAGAAAACTAAAATAGGAAAATCAACAAAAACATTAGCTGAATACCTAACATGTTCCAACCACAGTACTAAGTACCTCACACACATTCTTTTATTCTCATTTTAATATTACAAGGTAGATGGTATCAGCTGCAAAAACAAACCAGGAGATGAAAGCTCTGCGAGTAGATTATGCTGACCTAGCTCCTGAGCCCTCAAAATCTGTCCGCACACCAGCAATATCAGCATCACTTGTGAAGTGGTTAGAAATGCAGACTCTCAGGCTTCAGATACCGAACCAGAACCTGCCTCCATCAGTAGCTGTAGGGTTCTGAAAGATCTCTTCCAAGCGTCACTTGAGTGAGTTCTCATCGAGAACATGGGGAAGGAGGCAGGCAGGTGATGTGACCAAGCTCAGGGCTTGGATGGCTGCCTCCCTGCCATGCAAATGAGCTGCAGCCCAAGGGGCTCCTCACCCAGGAAGTGCATACATAGAGGGTTCTTGGAGAAGGGTCATATGATGAAAAGTGAAGAAAGGAGACATCTTTGGTTGGCTCTGGCAGGGAGCGTGGGAGCTCACGGGCTCTCAAGAAGCGTCATTTCCCCAAAATTTACTAAGCAACAACGCTATTTCACAAAATAAAGGTTAAGACAGTAGGTTCTGGAGCCAGACTGCCTGGATTTGATTTCAGATCTGCTTTGTAACCTTGGACAACTTAATCTCTTTACCCCTCAGTCTCCTCCTTTGTAAAATGGGGATACCAGTGGAGTTGTGGTGAGGCATACAGAAAGAGCTCAGTGGATTTTGGCTATCATTATTTCCCAGGTTGCACTGGGGTCTATGTACAGTGGAACGAGACTAACATGGCCTTTGCCCTCCCATCAAGGAACTTAGCTTTTGGCGGGGGATGCAGGCTTTAGGGTACAGTTGTGATAAGTGCTATGTGAGAAGAGTACAAGGAACTATAGAAACATATGTTAAGGGAGGAGCCTGACTTTATCAAGGAATCAGGGAGTATCTCTTATATAATTGACCTTTCATTGCGGTTGAAAGTTTGCATAGAGAGAGACTTCCGGGTGGAAAGAACAGCAACTAAAAACCCTCATGAGGAAGTAAACAGTGGAGAACCTGTAAGATGTGTAAGGTGAGTGCAGAGAGCGAGGTGTTCTGGCCCATGGAGCGGTAGGCAACCTAAGAATGTTCCTGCTAAAGCACCTGGAATTCTGGATACACAATAAAACGTATTCTCTTTGCTGAATAGTAGGTCTCAGAAGAATGGGAAACTCTCAGTTGCTGGAATGGATTAAGAAACTGGGTAAACCAGTGAGCAGTGCCATGGTTACCCTTCTAGGAATTATTGATCTCAGTAGTGCCAAGGTTTGGCTAAGAGGAGACGAGGCTTTGGGCTGAGGGAGGGAGGAAGTTGGAGCTGAAATCCCCTTTATGAAGCTGAGACAGGCAAAGGGTTGGTTAGGAAAACTCACTCACCGGCAGGAATGAGGGAGTAGTCTGCCTTTTTGGGTGGAAAGAGAGAGAGAGAGATCATTGGATTCATATTTCCGAAACATCATTCTAGCTACAGACTGGAGGAGGGCAAAAGTGATATAGGCATATGAGTTAAGACACTCAACATTCAGGTGAAACATTCTGGTGACTTTGACCAGGGCAGTGGCAGTGGAGCCAGCCCATGTGACTGGTAGCGTCATCAATTCCAGGTCCAAAACTGTCATCATAAATGAAGAATAGAACTTAACAAGGAGCTTATGAAATAACTCAGGAAAACAAAACAGATCGATGACAAGGGTCCAGCTTCCAGAGACTGGAACAGTAGAGGCTGGCAGGATCCAGGTTGTAGGAGATTTTGGCAAAGTTTATGCAAGACAACCCGGGCCAAGAGAAGAATTACTGGGGTTAGATAGGAGGGATCCTTCACATTTTGGAGAAAAGCGATGATGGTCATCCCTACAGGGGAAGGAGCTGCAGAGTAGCCCAGGGCAAGGGGGGTGGTCTTTGGGCTCACCTCTGGAGCTGAGACTTGGAAGAAAATTCGGGAAGGAACTGAGAATTCTATCAGAAGTGCAGTGTCGCTGACTCGAAATTGTTTCAGGCTAGAAGACCAAGTAGTTTCATTTAGCATCTCGTACATCTTGTAGAGATGAAAGAAATGAGAGGTGTAAAACCCAGTCTGCTGCTCAACATGTGGTCCACGGACCAGCAGTATCAGCCTCACCTGGAGGCCCCATTCCAGGCTTCCTGAGTGAGAATCTGCATCTTTCACGTGTTCCCCAGAAATGCCTGTGCACATGACAGTGTGAGACGCACTGCTGTAGGAGACAGTGTCACCTGAGCCATCTGTGACCATGGATATGGGCTGGATATGGGATACATGTTCTGAAATGGAGTATGTGAGGGTAGCTTTGAACTATTCCTCAGGCAAACCAAAAATAGAAGAGATCTGGCCACATCCAGGCCAACAGTGCTAGGGGTATTGGCACCCACCTGCAGCTTAGATCAGGTAAGTACAATAAAACGGCTCCCAGAAAAGTGAAGGGGAAGGAGGTGGCAGAGCTGCCACCTTGGGAAGCAGCTGAGAGTTGTAAGTTCTGATTTATTTCCACTCTCAGTTAAATGAGTAAACTAATTGACATCAACCTCAAATTTACGAAGCAACCTCAAAATATTTACAAGTTTAATTATTTTAGATTTAAATTCATAGCGGCAATACCTTTGCACCGAAGCAACATTTTTCTCCATCAATGGCGTTAAAATCCTCCTTCATTACTCTGATGTCACTATGTAGGTATCTTTTACCCATAACACAGTTAGAAAGATTATATGACATCACTAAAATCAACTAGTGGTCCTACCATCTTTCCATTCAGTCAACATACATTGAGCCCCTACTCTGTGCTGACACGGGCTCCAGCAGTGAACATAACTGATGGAGTCACTGCTCTCACGGTGCTTCAAGTCTGTGAGATCAAACACAATCATCACATTTCCAGATGCTTTCCGATGTGTTATTAACATTTAAACGCTGATTCATTTTTGTAATCACACTATATGTGATAGCCAAATAAAACTTTATATTTACATGTCTGTTGTTGTTTTGCTACATAACAACACGATGGATTGATCAGAAACCTCTTCTGTGCAGTATTTTTAGGAATAGTTTCTTTCAGCTTCAATATACTCTTTCCTGTAGTGAAAAGCCTGGAGAGACCTAAGAGATGGCAATCGAACACATAAATACGTAAAATTCTCATTGAATTAATAGACCTGCTTTGGGGTTTTGTTTTGGTTTTTTCCCTCTTTGGCTTGTTAGAATATAAAAATCTGGCAAGTTCTCTAAAACTCTATCACTTAAGTCTCTCGGGGGGAATGTGAGAACGGATGACTACAGCATAAGCATCAGTAGTCTTTGTGTCTCTAGATAGCTCTGCTGGGTCTCCAAGGGCTGCGAAAGATGATTTGTCAACTTAACATCAGCTGCAGCAGCTATGGAAGGAGACTGGCTTTTCTTCTAGCCGTAGATGTGCAGAAGCAGCACACAAAGCTGGAGAACAGAGGCGCGGCGGCAGCGGAAGGGGTGGAATTTAAGGCTCCCCCCACATCCCTCCATTCCCTCCACTCCCAGCACATCACCTCCCTGGCCTAGTCTTACATTCCTTTCTTCTCCATCACTAATCACATATTTATGTTATTGTCCACATGTAAAAACAACAGCAAAACCTGGTCCCTTGGCCAAAAGGCAGGTAGAACTTTGATCGTTGTACCTAGAGAGATAAAACAATAAAACTAGGTGTTAACTATCACTGGATTAAGTTGGGTAGAAGATAGACAAAATATATCCTTTGTATCTTACCTTTGTCTTCTCCCCTTCCTACTGAGCACGGCGGGCTCAGTAGTTGTGGCGCACGGGCTTAGTTGCTCCGCGGCATGTGGGATCTTCCCAGACCAGGGATCAAACGTGTGTCCCCTACATTGGGAGGTGGATTCTTAACCACTGTACCACCAGGGAAGTCCCATCTTCCTTAATTTCTTTTTTTTTTAAATAAATTTATTTATTTATTTATTTATTTTTGGCTGCATTGGGTCTTCGTTGCTGTGCGCAGGCTTTCTCTAGTTGCGGCGAGCGGGGGCTACTCTTTGTTGCAGTGCTCAGGATTCTCATTGCGGTGGCTTCTCTTGTTGAGGAGCACGGGCTCTAGGTGCGTGGGCTTCAGTAGTTGTGGCACACGGGCTCAGTAGTTGTGGCTCGCGGGCTCTAGAGTGCAGGCTTCAGTAGTTGTGGCGCATGGGCTTAGTTGTTCTGCGGCATGTGGGATCTTCCCGGACCAGGGCTCGAACCTGTGGCCCCTGCATTGGCAGGCGGATTCTTAACCACTGCACCACCAGGGAAGCCCACCATCTTCCTTAATTTCTTACAGCAATATTTTATAGTTTTTATTGTACAATTCTTTCACTTCTGTAATTAAATTTATTCCTAGATATTTTATTCTTTTAGATGCTATTGAAATGGAATTACTTTCTCAGTTTCCTTTTCAGATTGTTCATTGCAGGTATACAGAAACACAGATGATTTCTGTGTGTTGATCTTTTTTAAAAAAATATTTATTTATTTACTTACTTACTTATTTTGGCTGCTCCGGGTCTTAGTTGCGGCACGTGGGATCTTCGTTGCCACGTAAGGGATCTTCATTGCGGCATGCGGGATCTAGTTCCCTGACCAAGGATGGAACCCAGGCCCCCTGCATTGGGAGCATGGAGTTTTAACCGCTGGACCACCAGGGGAGTCCCTGTGTGTTGATCTTTTATCCTGCAACTTTGATGAATTTGTTTATTAGATCTAGTAGCTTTCATGTGGATTCTTGTCATTCTCTCTGTATAAGATCATGTCATCTATAAGTGTTCTACTAGTTCTTTCTTTTCAACTTGGATGTGTTTTTTTTTTTTCTAATTATTTTCCCCCAGAACTTTCAGTACAATGTTGAATAGCTGTGGTGAAAGTGGGCATCCTTTTCTTGTCCCTGATGGATAATCTACTTTTAAGATACTCATTAAGTTGGTGGGATTTGTGCACTCAAAGAAAAGACAGGAAAGAGCTTGCTTCCTCTCTCTCTCTCCCTCTCTCTCCCCATCATGTGAGGCTATAAGACAGCCATCTGCAAACCAGTAAGACAGCTCTCACCAGAACCTGACCACGCTGACACCATGATCCTGGACTTCCTGGCATCCAGAACTGTGAGAAATAAATTTCTGCTATTTAAGCTACCTAGTCTATATTTTTCGTTATAGTTCAACTCCTAACCAGATTACCATAAATCCTTACACTAAAGGCCTATTTACCTCGGTTTTTTATTACGTGATACAATTATGTCCAACTTTTAACAAAAAGTTATGACAAAGGCAAGAAAAAACAGTCTGAAAAGACAAAGTAAGCATCAGAACTAGACTCAGATATGAAATAAACATTAGAATTATCAGAGAAGTAATTTAAAATAACTATATTAATATGTCAATGGTTCTAATGGAAAAAGTAGTCAGCATGTAAGAACAGACAGAGAATGTAAGCAAAGGGAATTTTTTAAGGAGGTAAGGTTATTTCATATGATAGACTAATGGTGAATACATGGCGCTGTACTTTTGTTAAAGCCCACAGAACTTTACAGCACAAAGAGTAATCAATGTATGCAACTTAAAAATAATTTAGGAGGTCACAATAAAATGCAGAATATAGCCAAACAAATTACAAATGTATGAGACAACCCCACTACTGCAGTGGAAATTTACAGATAATTAATGGGAGCAGAGTAGATAATCTATGTGGTAATGGACTAGACATGGAGAGATAAGTATAAACTCATGTTCAGCTTAACATAGATACAAACAATTACACATAGAAAAGTCTTTTGTTTTCATTCTTTTTTATTGCACTATAGTTGATTTACAATATTGTATTAGTTTCAGGTGTCCAGCAAAATGATTCAGATATGTGTGTGTGTATATATACATATATATATATATATATATATATATATATATATTCTTTTTCAGATTCTTTTCCATTATAGGTTATTATAAGATATTGGATAGAGTTCCCTGTATCATACAGTAAATCCTTGTTGTTTATGTATAGTGGTGCGTATCTGTTAACCCCATACTTCTAATTTATTATTTCCCCGCTTTCCCTTTTGGTATCCATAAGTTGTTTTCGAAGTCTGTGAGTCTGTTTCTGCTTTGTAAATAAGTTCATTTGTATTATTTTTTAGATTAAGTGATATATAATATTTGTCTTTGTCTGACTTACTTCACTTAGTTTGATAATCTTTAGGTCCGCCTATGTTGCTGCAAATGGCAATATTTCATTCTTTTTTATGGCTGAGTAATATTCCATTGTATATATATAACACAGGGCTTAATTTCCAAAATATACAAACAGCTCATACGACTCAATATCAAAAAAAAAGAAAGACCCAATCAAACAATGGGCAGAACAGGGAGGTCAGCTCGGTGCTTTGTGTCCACCTAGAGGGGTGGCATAGGGAGGGTAGGAGGGAGATGCAAGAAGGAGGAGATATGGGGATATATGTATATGTATAGCTGATTCACTTTGTTATACAGCAGAAACTAACACACCATTGTAAGTCAATTATATTCCAATAAAGATGTTAAAAAAAAAAAAAGTGGGCAGAAAATCTAAATAGACGTTTATCAACAGAAGACATACAGATGGCCAACAGGCACATGAAAAGATGCTCAACATTGCTAATTATTAAAGAAATGCAAATCAAAACTACAATGAGGTATCACCTCACACCAGTCAGGATGGCCATCATCAAAAAGTCTACAAGTAGTAAATGCTGGAGAGGGTGTGGAGAAAAGGGAACCCTCTTGCACTGTTAGTGGGAATGTAAACTGATACTGCCACTGTGGAGAACAGTATGGAGGTTCCTTAAAAAACTAAAAATAGAGTCATCATATGATCCAGCAATCCCATTCCTGGGCATATATCCGGAAAAGATGAAAACTCCAATTTGAAAAGATACATGCATCCCAATATTCATAGCAGCATCATTTATAATCGCCAAGACATGGAAGCAACCTAAGTGTCCAGCAACAGATGAATGGATAAAGAAGATGTGGTACATACACATAGAAATATTTATAGATATATGTATATACACAGGTTAGTATACACATGTATATTTTTTTTGTTCTGGCAACTGAGAGGTACTAGAAGCAATGACACCCCAGTAGCAATGAGTTCACCTAGTGCCTGGATATTGGTTTCA
The DNA here is from genome assembly GCF_965194805.1 of Balaenoptera borealis. Classification (NCBI taxonomy): domain Eukaryota; kingdom Metazoa; phylum Chordata; class Mammalia; order Artiodactyla; family Balaenopteridae; genus Balaenoptera; species Balaenoptera borealis. The sequence continues at coordinate 106,380,030 of NC_138874.1, forward strand.
TTCTCCAATGAAAAGAACCAGGGCTCCTGAGAGAAATGACCAATCCTACAAGATGACTCTGGAGCATCTTGTAGTTCCAGAAAGATGATACAATTCCCCTGCATAGTATGCCAAGGGTCCGCTGTTTTCTCCAGGACAAAGCCAGAGGGATCACTTGTTCACTAGTGCCCAGAGAAGGAACTAGACCCTACACCCAAGCAATAAACCCATGGGTCTTTTTCTTGCTCCTACACTCTGATTCTTTGGCAAGGCTTTTCTCTTTACTTCTTTCCTAGCAGTGTGACCTAACTCTCCACCCTTCTTTGGCTCTACTTAGAAGCTCTTACTAAGACATCTGTGGGGGTCAGCCCACTAAATGTGTTTCAGATTTTACCGTTGACCACTTGGATGTCACAGTCTCATTCCTGGCTCTATCCACAAGGGATGTGAGGAGCAGGCCTCTCTGTCTTAAATGCAAGATGAAAATTACAGTATGTTGGGCAGAGACTGTGAAAGGCTTTACATAATAATGAGCCCCCTTGAATGAATTATGAATAAGTAAATGCCTACGTACATTGACATCATGTCCTTTGACATCATGTCCTTATACATTGACATCATGTCCTTATACAGAATAATCTTACAAGGAAGAGAAGATTTCAATTCTGAGGCCCAAAGCCCATTATAAAGTGCACACACACAAACTTTCTTTTAACTACTTTTCCTACCTGCTAGAAATGGCTTATAATCATATGATTTTAGAGTCATAGGTACAAAATTTTAACCTTTTTATTTTGCCAATGAGGAAATTAAGGTAGAGAGTTGCCTTGTTGTTGTATAGACATTATATGAAGATTTTATAAAAATCTTATTTCTGCAAGATGAAAAACCTTTTGTGGCTTAGAAGAACTATTTAGTCTTTTAGAAGTCTTAATAAATATTGGCTTTTAATAAAACTTTATTATGAAGCCTTTGGATTAGAGCAATCTATAGTTTATCTCTACACAGTTAGGCAAGGAAAAGGATCTCTTTCTTTTCCCCCCATTCCTGGTTAACTATGGATTATAAAGCACAGGGAGCAGAAAATTGAAGCTATGTGACACATTTGGGTCATTCTAGGAAAAGATGATACATAAAAGCCCAAACTTCCAAAACAGGTACATTAAGGGATGATTCTTTACATTGCAAATAAATTACCTGCCTTACAAAACTGATCATTGCAGGGCTTAATCATATAACAACCTATCTAGTATATTAAAAAATCTAGTATATAAAAATTATTTGTACCAAAAATTTCTATGTAGGCTCTCTGACTCAACTGAGAAGGGAAGTACACTAGTACCTGTTTATAAATATAAACATAAAAAAATTCATTAGCCCAGATATGATGCCAATTCTCTTCTCATTTATTTATATTTTCTTAAAGTTCAATTATTTAAAAAAAAATTCTTGAGGTATTTGCTGTGCAAGTCATACTGTAATCTTGTTTGGTCTTATAAAAGAAAGACATAAAACTATGGTTTCAACAAAGTGGATTTCTGAGCCATAGACTAATCTGAAATCTGTATTTTATGGTCAACAGAGTTAAGTAGACTCATGATCTTACCGCACAGAAACTTTTTCCTCATATCCTTGTCATCAAACTGTCATGAGAACTGTTTCATTCCATTCTAGGTCAAGACAGCTACTATATGTTTTTTTTTGAACTTTGAAGAACTAACCATATTATAAACCTATCAAATTGCACATATATTGTCAGGAGCATTTCTCAAACGTTTTGTACTTAGAAGAAGCTTCTAGAAGTCCACTGGTTTATAGCAGAAGATCAGTACTCTGCTAGACATCCCATTTCCCTTCCCTCTCTCATTACAGACTTCAAATAGAGCCCCACTCTCCAATGATTATGGATGGACAAAGTGATGGGCAACAGAACCCATCCCAGATGAGGGCATTTTCTTGAGACTCTAGCGTTAAGATGATAAATGGGTGGACCATTTGGCCTTCAACAAATGACAAAGAAATATTACAACTGATTATAGAGTACTTTCAGTTTTGTTGTATGTGTCCACTCTTGACCCTCTAGATATATGGATAAAGAAAATATATATTGCTTCTGATATTTCAAGATAAAAGTTTTGAGGACATTTCCTTTACTGGACTTCCTGCTCTTGGCAGTAGCCTGATAGGGTGCAGTTTTATTGAAATAAGGAACGCCTGCATGGCACAGTCCAAACTCTTCACCCTCCTTCTATATTATCAACACTATATACAACCAGATTCCCATTAAGCCACTTTACTTTGCCAGTGATTATTTCTCATGCCTTCTTAACAGACTGTCAGTATTATTACTTCTGATTTTGCTATTGCTCAATTGCATTTACATGTTTGGAGCAGGAAAGAGGACACTTTAAACACATTTAACCAGGTCTTAGTTTGGGGGTCAGAAATGTGCTGCAAGTCCCACACCAGCCTGCAAATGTCTGGTGTCCCAGATGGGAGTAATAACAACCCTGCTCTTATTTTCATAACTTCATTATGGAAGATGTTCACTGGTTTCCTCCTCGGTGAGTTTAATTCACACCAATATTTTAAGGAAGATTAGAAAAAAAAAAGGAATGAAAGAAAACATTTCTGACAGCACAGAGCTGCGTTTTCATGCTCCCATCATACAAAAAATTCCAAGATAATTATAGCATATAACAGATCTTTAAGGCTTATTTTGTGAATCAAATCAACTGTGTATTATTTTCTGTGCTAAAGCTCAATATGACCACAAAAATGCTATATTTTTAGCCCAGCTTTATGTTTTTCCTCTAAAATGATTTTCCCCAGTGAAATAGGTTTTGTAAAACCAGCTGAAAATCAAGCAACATCATAGAGCTGCTTTTTTGTTCAATGTCACCATTCAGCCTCACTCGAAATATTGACATTAAGAGATGCCTCAGCTGTTACATCACCAACCCTTTCTAACAGCTGCACTAAGAAGTAATCATGTTATTTTATTTCTTGCTTCTTCTCTGAGATGATTTTCAATGGTGTTGTCCAAATTTGCTATAGTGGACAAGTCAGGGACTCACATGCAGACTGTCAGCTTCTGACTGAAAGGGGTTCTCTGAGGGAGCCACAGAATCACAGATGCAAAGCCTAGAGTCACTGGAACAGTTATCTCCATCTGGAAACCTTAAGCTAGGGGCAGAGTCAGGTCTGAGCTCAGGACTAACAATCCAGCATTCCTGAGGAATAGACCACCAAATACAAGTGCCATGAACACTAGGGGTTTTGTCCCTTTTGTCCACTAATGTGTCCTAAGCCTCCAGAAGAGTGCTTGGCACATCATGGGCACTCAATAAATATTTACTGAATGAATGAATATCAGCTTCTTGATCAAGGTCATAAGCCAGCTAGGAATCAGACTTGACTTTCTCATGTGACCCTACATTACCAGGGTTGGCAACATGAGTGAAAAGAGTACCCAGATCTGGCTCTTAACTGGGTCACTTACTTACGTTATCTCAGCCAAGTACTTTTTTGGATGTTTTTCTAAGAACAAATAACTCAGAAGCCTAAGCTTTCTCATCTGTAAACTGGGATAATATTGGACCTAGGGTTTCATGCCTATCAATTTAGATAGTGTATGACAAACTCTAAAGTGCTGTAGGATTTTGTTACTATCAGCAAATAGACTCTGAGATGTAGCCATATTTATTACTGCAGAAAAGCTTAGGCAGGAACTCTGTGACAGAAGCAAGCTCTCCAATGTGATGAAAGGCCCTGGCCAAGGGCATGCTGGGAGCCATGACCTGGACAGCTCCTGAGCTGGAAGCAACCTAGTAAGAGCCAAGGAAACCAATACAACCTATAATGAGGTACAAAGTGGGCTGGAGGAGCTGGGTGGGGGAAGCAGTCAGGAAAAGGGCAGGACTGGGCAGAAGTTCAAATTAGTTATCCCAAATTTGAGATGCTGAGGATACATTTATAATAACTAGTCCAGGTAGTGGATTAAAATGCAGTGTTGAGAATTCTAGATGGACATAGCCCTCAGTATCCAGAGGATTCTAGGTCATTTGTAGACAAATCCATTCCTCGAACTAGGTGAAGGCATTTAGAAACCAGGGCTAGCTCTAAGGGAAGGGAGCTGGCAGATCCTAGGAGAGAGGGCAGAAATTAGGGCTATGTTGGGTGCCAGGATACAGAGATAGCAGAGGCTGGAGTAGAAGGACCAGATGGGCAGGCTTGTCTCAGTCCTCATGGGACATCCAGGGATTTGTCCACTTCAGGAGCCTAGACATCACAGGTTCTTAATGTACCAGCAGACCTGGGTGGGGCTAAGCCCACAGGGGCCAAACAGCATTGTTGGTAGCTCAGGTGGGAAGGTCTGAATTCTCTAATAATTAGCACGAAGGCTAACAGTAAGAAAGCTATGTTTTTAAAACTTCAAAGGATGTTGCTTGTGCTATGAAGTGACAGGAGACAACAATTATGGACTAACCACAGATGTACTTCGTGACATCTTAAAGCACAGTATTATAAGGCATCATTCTGAAGGCATATCCACAATTTTCCAAGTGTCTACTCGAAACAAAAGAACATCACGTGGTCAAGGCCATAGCTACAGACCAAGGAACAATGCTTGTTTGTACACATTGTTCTCCCAGCCCTGCCATTCTGAGTCACCTCGTCCATAACCACCCAGCCGATGGTCAGAAAAGGAGACGAGGGACAATCAAGCGAGTTTGTGGCTGTTCCCCAAGACGCCTTCTCATTGCCCTCACCATTCCAGTTCTACCAGGATCCTTACATTTCATTTCCCATTCCAGCTCTCCTGTCCTTCAGTGAAGACAACTGACTCTCTTCCTATCTTGACCTCGGTGCACTCCCAGGACCCTGTTCTCAGCCTCTGGCTCCATCCACCCCCGGACATCTCAGGTGGAATGCGTTGCTCAAGCTCTGGCCCCAGGACTAGACACCAGCCTCCATCAGCCTGACCAGCTCCCAGATGGACCCACTCAGGCCACCCAAAGAGGGAAACATTGCCATGCAGGCCTGTTCTGTACCAAAGCCTCTCCACTGGGGTCCTGCAGCCACTGCCGTGACAGACCTCTGGGGAAAACCCAGAGCTTGTAGGAGAGCTGCCTGTTCAGAAGTGGAAGAAAATAGCAAGCTTAGAGAAGGCACAGAGCCAGGAACAGCCCACCAGACCCAGACGTGCCCACCCCCATGTTACCTGCAGTGTTTCAATTTCATTTTTTAATTTTCTTTTCAGAATCATCCCTTTGAAATATGCAAATAATTCATTGAAAGTTATGAAATTTTCAATCATTCACATTCTACGGTAAAACAGTTTGACACGGTCGCTTTCCTCCCAATATCTAGCACAGAGCAGTTGTAAGGGTAAATCTGCAGTTTGACAGGCTGCGGTGAGGAAGCAAAATAAATAATGTAATTGAAGATCTTTGGAGACCAGGAGAAACTGTCTGAAACAGATGATGCCACAAAGGGGAGGGAGAGAGACCAGTGGAGCTCTAAGGACACTGGGGGCCAGGGCTCAGGTACAGCAGCAGGCAGATAAGAGGTATAAGAAAGAGGAAAACAAAGTTTCCTTTTGTTGTCAATACTCCCCCAAATTTTACTTAGGACCAGCTATGAATCAGGAAAGAGGTGAAATTCTCTTCCTCTCATTTCACTTCTTGTTCCTGAGATCAGAGCCCAGGCTGATATAATTCTTATCATTTGTAAGTGGGCTTCCATTTTTTGTAATAAAAAATTTTGGAACAGATAACATTTCCAATGGTTCAAAATTCAAAAGGTACCAAAGGCACCTCCAGGAAGCCACTTCCACGTGATTGGGGATCCTTCTAAGAGTGAATAAGCCATATTCACAGTAAACACTCACAGTCATTCTCTCTTTTTTTAGGCTATTATTTTTAAAGTAATAGTTCAGGAACATTAAGTTATATTGGCTTTGGGGACCACCTGGGACTACCATTATAACATTTATAACATTTTTTTATAACTACCATTTATAACACTTTTTTTTCCTGAGAGAAACTATGTTCTCGGAACCACATAACCAACCTAAAGATACATTTCTAGAACCAAGCACATTCATATGTTGGAGCCTTCCTATTTAGATCTATATTAAGCAGTGCTGAATAAGCAGAGATATGAAGAATGAGGCAGTGAACAGTGGCTGTATATGCCAGATTAAAGTTTTCCGTGATTTTTTTTTCCTCCCCAAAGTACCTTCAAGATGGGCTTTTGAGAAGCCAACATTTATTGGGCTAAGGGCTGACAAGAAGTGAAAGCGGGACGAAACCTTCTTATGTTATTAACATTCTCCTTCCTCCAGCTAAATAGCAGCGATCTCAATGAAAGGGGTCCGAAGGCTGTCCTCAAAAACCCTTTCCAACTGGCTCACAGCTGTTGACAGTTTCTGCATCCACGGATGGAAATCCATTAATTCCAGGCTCTCATATGGGAAATACAGTAACTGAGTAAGGGGTCAAATGTATGCATTTTGTTAACGTCACTAGCTGGTGTTTTCTGACACAAAGTTTGTGTGGGTTATGTCTACATGACAAAGTGAAGCAAGTATGAGTGTGTGATGATCATTTCCAGAAACATCAAGGCATGTGGTGTTGCCAGATAATCCACCACACCTAGGTTGAAAGCATCTCCTCTTGGAGGATATTGTGATAACTTACCATGCTTTGCCCAAAAAAACACAAAAAACCACAAATTTATTATGAAGCCTGTGTATGGACTTCAGGAAACATCTTTGAAAGGATAAACGTTTAGGTTTCATACCAATAAGGGGAAGAAGTTCAATAATAAAGGGGAAATAATTAAATCCCCCCTTTGAATTTGATTGGACCTAAAAAATCAACTCTTCCTTTCTTGACCAGAACCTAGAGGTCAGTCAGTTTTTGCTGCAAAAACAAAACCTTGGTATCATAGAATGTTAGTTGTGTGCATGTTTTTCTTAGATAGATTTCTAAGTTTCTTGAAGGCAGGGCTGCTAGATCTTTCAGAGACAGAGTGAACAGAAAGAGAGATACAAGACACTCAGACTTGAATTTCATACCATGTCATTTTTTTTATACTTCACAGTGCTTAGAAAACGGATTTGCACACTGTTTTTCCCAAGTCGCTTGTTAGACCGAATTAGAGATCATTTCAGCATATCAACGTATTAATTTAGCAAACACATACATAGCACTAACCAGGTGCTAAGCCTTCTTCCAAGCGCTTTACAAATAGTGACTTATTGACCAGGCAGCCGAATTGTGAATATAAAAATTCTCAGATAATAGTCTCTCTTTAGAATTTTAGATCATTACGGTATCTTTATTCACAGGGTCAACATAATTTTGCTGTCAGAGTAACATTTTTTATTATATGTATAATTTTTCTTTGACAATGAAAGTAGTACATTTTCAAGTAAAAAATTGGGAAACTACAGAAAGTACGAAAAAAAGACAAAATCACCCTTCACAGAGATAACTCCCATTAGCATTTTTCATTAGACATATATTTTTAATATCTCTGAAACAACTATTCATAACTTCTTTTCTTTTCTTTTCTCTTTTTTTTGTCAGCTTGCTGGACCTTAGTTCCCCAACCAGGGATCGAACCCTCGCCTCCGCAGTGAAAGCGCAGAGTCCTAACCACTGGACCACAGGGAATTCCCACTGTCTGTAATTTCTGCTCATTGTATCAAAATAGCATTCCCAGCCCTCAGTCATTCTCTATCCTGTCATCCTATTGTAGTGTTAGCATTGCACTCATCAGTATCCAAAATGATCTTCTCTGTCTCCTGCTATTAGAATTAAACAACACTGAATTTCCCCAGGTCTGGGTACATAGCTGATGCTCAATAGATGTTTCTTAAAGGAATTAATATTCTTTTTCTGTTGTGTGTAGGATTGTTGTGATCAATTCAGCAGGATAACTTACAGCATGCTGTTTTTGGTGTAGGTAAAATTATTTTACTCAACAATGAAGAAAGTTGGAATTTGGGCTAAAATTGAATGACCACCATATCTGAAAAGAGTTCTGCATCGATTAAAATAGTTCTGATAATGTTGTAAAAATGCTTTCAAAATGCATTTTGTTCATTTAGGATTTTAATGGATTAATCCTTTCCCTCCTGAGAATATCATGGGCAGAGACTTGACAATGCAAATTTTAAGTGAGAACATATTTAACAGGGTCAAGAGAACATGTCATCTTCGCATGTCCTATAAAACAAAAGTTTTGATATTTCCGCAAATGCTTATTTGACAAAACAGCATTGTTAGGTATAAAAAATTCAATAAGCCAAAGGAATTCACAGTACTAAGAGAAAATACAAACAGGGCATCCATTTAACAATAATTGGTTTCTAAAAAGATTCCTTATCATGGCCCTAGGACATATTGGGACACAAAGAAAAGGGCCTGGTATGGCTTGTGGAATTTTTTTAAGGCAATTCAATCTCTTCACATACAATATCACAACATACCCATGAAGAGATAAATAAGACGCTATTATTGTTCCCATACTACAGAGTTGGAAACTAACAACTCAGTGAGAATTTGTTGAGAATCTATTATTTGCCCAGTTCTGTGCTAAGTAAACCGTGCCTAAGAAAGAGTTTGGTTCAAAGTAGCTTTAGATATAATTTGGGAAGTAAAGTAAAAATGTTTCAAGCTATTAGAAGAAAGAGAAAAACCAAGTGGCACTCATTTTTTAGGGATGTCAGAGTTTAGGGATCGGAAAGGAGGGTGTGGGCAACATGGAGAAATGTCATTTCCAAAGATGAAGGGAAGCGGGGAAGGTAACAGTAGCAATAACAATTACAGTATCACCTCACGGGCCTGAATGCTTACTATCGGCAGGTACTGGCCTAAGTGCTTTGCATAAACTCACTTAATCATCACAACAACCCTATGAAATTGATTCTACTGTAATCCCCATTTTGCAGGTGAGGAAACTGTGATCTGCTGGATAAAAAAGTTGCCAAGTCACAGATGGTAGGATTAGGGAAAGAATGACATAAGCTAGTCATAACCTGGCCTGGAAATCGAAACTGGAGAGAGACCCTGTCCCAGCTGGAGGACTAGATTCCAATCGAATAAAGCCCAAATGATAAGAACATCCCAGTTATGTAGAACTTCAAGTCCTCGTTTGGGTTGAGTCCTATAAGCCAGCAGTTCTCTGAGCTTTTGAGTTTAGGACCCCTTTACACTCTTAACAATTATTGAGAACCCAAAGCAGTTAAATGACAAAATTAAATGACAATAATAATCCCATTACATACAATATAAATAACACTTTTATGGAGAACAACTGTATTTTCCAAAACAAAAAAAAATTAGTGAGAAGAGTAATATTATTTTACATATATTCAAATTTCTTTCATATCTGTCTTCATAGAAGATAGCTGAATTCTCATATCTGCTTCTGCAAATAATCTGCTTTGATATGTTGTTTTGGTTGAAGCATATGAATTAAGTCTGCTCTAATCCAGATATGTAGTTGGTAAAGGGAGGAGCAGCTTAATAGCCTTTTTAGATAATTATGGATTATCCTTGATACTATGCTAAGGCTTGAAAATTTGTAGTTTCCTTCCCTCTTTTTTGTTTGTTAAGGTATTATTTATATACAAGAAAATAATCAGTTTTACACGTACAGTGTGATGAAATTTAGTACTGGTATCAAAGTTCAGAACACCTCTCCCTAAAAAATATCTTCACGCCCCTTTGCACTCCCTCCCCTCAGCCTCAGGCAACCAGTGATCTGCTTTCTGTCACTGTAGTTTTGTCTTTTCTAGAATTTCATTTAATTGGAATCATTTGTGGTCTTTTATGTTTGCTTTCTTTCATTTAGCATATTTTCAAGATTTATCCATGTTGCATATATTACTACTGTCTTCTTTTTTATTTCTAAGTAATATTTCACTGTATGGATATACCACATTTGTATATATATTCACCTACTGTTAAATATTTGGGCCACTTCCAGTCTGGGGCTACAAATAACAATGTTGCTATGAACATTGACATACGCATTTTTAAATTAATTTTATTTTTTTTATTTATGGCTGTGTTGGGTCTTCGTTTCTGTGCGAGGGCTTTCTCTAGTTGTGGCAAGCAGGGGCCACTCTTCATCGCGGTGCGCGGGCCTCTCACTATCGCGGCCTCTCTTGTTGCGGAGCACAGGCTCCAGACGTGCAGGCTCAGCAGTTGTGGCTCACGGGCCTAGTTGCTCCCCGGCATGTGGGATCTTCCCAGACCAGGGCTCGAACCCGCGTCCCCTGCATTGGCAAGCAGACTCTCAACCACTGCGCCACCAGGGAAGCCCAACATACGCATTTTTATGTGGATACATATTTTCATTCTCCTAGGTAAATACTTGCAGATGGAATTACTGGATCATATTATAAATATATATGTTTAACTTTATCAGGTACTGACATACTGTTTTCCAAAGTGGCTGCACCATTTTACATTCCAACCCACCATGCATGAGACCTCCAGTAGCTCCACATCCTTGCCAATACCTGGTGTTATCAATCTTTATTACCTTACCTATTCTGGTAGTTTTGTAGTTGTTTCTCATTTGCACTGTAGTTTTAATTTGCATTTCTTTTATGACTAGTGATGTTGAACATATTTACATATGCTTATTGACTATCTTCTTTCGTGAAGTCTCTATTCCATTCTTTTGCCCATGTTTTAATTGGGTTATTTGCTTTATTATTATTGAGTTATAAGAGCTTTTTTATATATTCTGGATACAAAGCATTTGTTGGATATTTTGTGAATATTTTTCCCCAGCCTGTGACTTCCCTTTTTGTTTTCTTGGAATTATGTCTTTCAAAGAAGAGAGATTTCTAATCTTGATGTAACCCATTTTATCATTTTTTTTCTTTTATAAAATGTGTTTTGGCATCCAGTTTAAGAAATCTTGGCCTGTGCCAATACAGCAAAGATTTTCTCCTATATGTTTTCTAGAAGTTTAATCATTTTAGCTCTTACTTTTAGATCTTTGACCTATTTTGAGTTAATGTTTATATATGGTGTGAGATAATGGTTGAGGTTTTTTCATTTTCATACAGATATCCATGTGTTCCAGCATCATTCATTGAAAAGACTGTCTTTTTCCCATTGAATTACCTCGACATCTTTAATGAAAATCAATTGACCACGTAACTAGGAGTCTATTTCTGTCTGTTCCTTGGTCTATTTTTATATTAATGCCTCATTGTCTTGATTATTATAGCCTTATTATAAGTCATGAAATCAGGTAGTATGGGTCCTCCAATTCTGGTCTTCTTTTTCTAAATTGTTTTAGCTATTTTAAGTCCTTTCCTTTTCCATATAAATTTAAAAATAAAGTTATTTATTTCTTTAAAAAAAAAAATCCTGGTAGGATTATGGTTGGGAATGCATTGAATATTTAGATCAATTTGGGGAGGATTGTCATCTTAACAATATTGAATCTTCCAACCCAGGGGTCAGCAAACTATGGTCTGTAGCCCAGATCTAGCCTGTTCTTGTATGCCCTCAAGCTAAGAATGGTTTTTGTAAAACAAAACAAAACAGAGAAAAATACTCCACAGAGAGCTGTGAGGCCTGAAAAGCCACCAATATTTACTATCTGGCCCTTTACAGGAAAAGCTTGTCAACCTCTGTTCAAACCTTTGAATATGACACATCTCTCCATTTATTTAGCTCTTCAATTTCCCTTTAAAATGTTTTGTAGTTTTCAACGCACAAGTCATACATATCTTTCATTAAATTTGTGTTAAGCTTTTATTCTTGTGGACGACCACACTTTAAGAACCATTGCTGTAAGTAGTGGGAGGCAGGGCGCACTAAGAGTTAACTTTCTTTTTTTTTTAAGGAGTCAGATTACATGGTGAAAATACTAAAATTATTTTAATAATACTGTGGAAGGGCCCACAGAGGCTAGTAGAAGAGAAAACAAGAGGAATCTACAATATTTAAAATGAGAGGTTCTAGAGACATGGGTTAGAGGAGGAGGAGAGAAAAGGGAGTAAATTCAAAAAATATTTCAAAGGAAGGAAAAGCAGGATTGGTAATGGACTGGATAAAGAGGATGAAAGAGAGGGAAGAGTCAGACAACTTCAAGGTTTCGAGCCTGTGATGTTAAATGGCTCGTCCATGGTGTTTTTTATTTGGTTTACTTTTATCATCCGGATTCACAAATGGGATTTTCCCACATCTAGCTATTGTAGCTCCCTACGTTCAGACTTACCATTGAAATTACCTGCTATCTCTTCACACCCTGTTAGTGAACAGGTAGTATTCTGATGGATGTTATATGATCAGAGAAATCCTGGGTCTTGGTGGCATGTGGAACAGAGCTTTCTCTAAATCCTTGTCTTAATTAATTATTCCTTAGTATTCGAAATCTTTTTAGCTCTGTGCTAACCTAAGAGAATGTTATTTTTACCACCTTGTTTGTTCAGAAATCATTAGCCCTTTAAGACATTTATATGTTATTTATGACATTTAAATTTGTTTTTTCCTTTTTCCATCCTTTGGCTTTCTTTTGAAGTCACACTATTAAACCTCCTTAAAAATATTTATGTGTGTTTAGTTAACAAAAGCTCCTGTAAGTTGAATCCATGCTGGGAAAAGGTTCAGGTAAGCTCTCTATATAAGCTTACAGACAATTGTGTAAATCTTCAGCCATTAAAGAGAAAGGAGAAAAAAGCCACCCTCATTACACTGCTGTCATTTACTCTTCATCTCCTGTCCTCTTTAGCAGCATTAAGATGGGATGTAAATTTGCCAGTTAATGCTGTTAGAAAATGGATGGTTCAAGAAGGGCAGGAATTAGAGATCAGTATTAGGTGCAGATAAGCTCCTTTCCCTCCGCAGTGGCGGCTGTTTAACATTCATGGGAAAATCATCATCAAACAGCGTTATCACAGCTCTGTTGATGGCTGAGGAACTTCATCACTATGATAATTTTTTTTATAGCTGTGAGCCAAAAAGCTCCCTTTTATTTCTGCTGTCTAGAGCTGTGATAGAAGCTTGTTGGTATGGGTAGGATAGAGCCAACCCTGGGCTCCTCGGCTGGGTTTGACTCCCCCCCTGCTCTCTCCTTGTGCATGTTGCACTAAACAGTCCTACTGATAAATATATATATATAAAAGATGGAAGTCCTCCAACAATCCTTCAAAGCATAACAGATATTTTTATGATCAGTAATTCAAAGTTTGACAAGTGATGCCACTCTGTAATGAAACTGTCATCCATTTTATTGTGAGCAAAATGCTAACTTGATAAAGGGCTCACGGAGGGGAGGAGAGCAGCCGGGTGGGAGCAGGCCAGCGGCGGCGGAAATACATGCCAGCCTCTGAATACCTGGAAAGCAAACTATTCAAAAGAGTCGAAGTATCCCTCCCTAGTCTCTTTCTCATCAATAGGCTGAGTTGTCAAAGCTCCTTGCCTGTAATTATTCCTTTCTGAGTCCCAAGCAATGTAAGCTGGAGATCGGGTCTTCGGAAGTCCCTTTTTGGCTCAATTCTATTTTTATTTTTAGAGTGTTTGGGGACAACATTGGTTGTGTTATTCTCAACTCACCAAATTTGCTTTCGCGCACACAGTCTTCACACATGATATTTCCCTGACATGTTTAGACATCTTCAAGTATACGAAAGATAAAAGTGGCAGTTGTCGCTGGCAGCATACATACAGGGCAAAGATGTGAGGTATTCTTCTGAGGTCGATAAGGAAACTAGCATTCAAAGAAACATTTAAATTTATTAAGGTGCTCAAACTTCTGCCTCTTGGCAGCTTTGACCTCGTTTTTGGAGGCTTAACGGCTCTAAGTGACTTCCTCCTTTCGGAATACAGCTAGAGAGCATGGCGTGAAAAGCAGTTTTGTAGTCTGAACAAAAAGGTACTATGACTTAACTGGTTGGGATTTGAATTCAGGATTGATTTAACTCCTTCAGTAATTTACTTTCCACCCCCAGTTCGTTCCCTTTCTTTCCCCAGAAGCAGACTTCCAGTCCTACCGTGATGGACTGAATTATGCTTGGAGTTTGGAGATAAGGACTTTTGTCTACCAGGCTCAGCTTAGACGACCAAACTCATTTCCCAGAAGACTAGAGTTTGAATCCAGTTAAGATCCTGGAGGTGAAAGGCTAGCGCCTTATCATTTAAGTATAGCTATTTAAACATAAGTTTAAAAGAGATACTGCAGGATGGAGAGACGAAGTTGTCCCTATGAGGGTAATCTTGGGGAAAGCTGGCTGGCTGTTCCCTAAAGGTCAGATAGCCCTCTTCATCCCTAAATAGCTTCGGCCACCTCTGACTTCTCAAGATCCAGAGCCGAAGGATGCTTCCTCATTCCAAGATTTTTCTGTTCCATGTTTGTTTAAAAACAGAAGAAGGGGCTTCCCTGGTGGCGCAGTGGTTGAGAATCTGCCTGCCAATGCAGGGGACACGGGTTCGAGCCCTGGTCTGGGAAGATCCCACATGCCGCGGAGCGGCTGGGCCCGTGAGCCACAACTACTGAGCCTGCGCGTCTGGAGCCTGTGCTCCGCAACAAGAGAGGCCACGATAGTGAGAGGCGCGCGCACCGCGATGAAGAGTGGCCCCCGCTTGCCACAACTAGAGAAAGCCCTCGCACAGAAACGAAGATCCAACACAGCCATAAATAAATAAATAAATAAAAATTAAAAAAAAAAAAAAGCTAGCTTACTTTCTTTCAAGATTATTAAAAAAAAAAAAAAAAAAACAGAAGAAGGAAAAATATCTAAGGGGGTATTTAATTTTCTTGAGCACATTTCTTCTTGAACTGACTATAGGTTGAATTAAGTCTTAACTCTGTGAGCTTCTCTTTGTGGGTGAAGAAAATATCACCCCCTCCCCACCCATAAGGGAGCTACTGTTTATGTCTGATATTCATTTTTTTCACTAGACCCCTGAGGTACACAAGTCACAGATGCCCCTGCCTTACTGGGGGTAGGGGATGCCTACTCAGTGACCCACACATTAACCCCCTCTCTCCACAGAGGTTACCACATCCAAAAAGAATTCCCAATCTTTCTTAGTTAATGGAGACTCCACAACACTTAACACTATTTTTTACTTGCTTATTACCTATCTCTCTCCACTATCATGTAAGTTCCATGAGGGAAGACATTTGTGTCCTTTTTTTTCTTTTCTTTTTCTGCTATATCTCCAGTGCCTAGAACAGAGCCTGACATATAGTAGGTGCTCAAGAAAGATTTGAGGAATGAATGCATTCTTGTCTGCAGCCAAAGCTAGAAGAGCTTCCTAGTATTGTCGTACAAAGCTCAAGGGCCTCAACCTGGCTGGTAGAGAAATCCCAAGGGGAGCAGGGACTTTCCAGGACACCAGAAGTGACTGAAAAAGCACCTTTGCTTCCTAGGTACATGAAAGAAAGATGGAAATTTGTTCAACTCTGAAGCTGGGCCTAAAGAAGCAGATCCAGAGAGAGAGAGAGAGATGTTGTTCCAGTCTCCTGTAATGATACACGTGGGGAGAGAAGACCATGGGGTGGGGGTCAGGGGTCTTCTTGTTACCAACAATTTCAGGAAATAATGTTTATTGCCAGTGGCCCTTTCTAACCCTTTCTTTCTATAGAAATACAGATCAGTGATCCTCCATATGAGTTATAAAGGCTGTATAACTATGAGCCATGAGTCATAAGAGAACTTTATTCAGAGTAGATGAAGAAAGAGTTCCCAGGGAGGACCAGCAAGAGGGAACAGAGGCATTGGAAAGCCCAAGAGGAAGTCTAATCCCCAGAAAGTGTCGGGGCCATCATTGCGTCAACCTACAAAAGCCTGAGAGCAGAACCTCTGACCCACATAAAGGGGGCCGGCTACATTTAGCAGCCACTGAAATCACACATTCTCTAATTTAGGTCATTTTACACTAACAACTACAAGAAATGGCTTTGAGTTCACAAGAACAAAAGACAATGATAATAATTTCCTTTGGCTTTTTTGCCAAGCCATCTAGCTTTTTTCCCCCACTTAAATCCACCCATCTATCTCATTATCTTGAATTAGCCTTATTTTTCCTTAGAAATTAAAAAAAAAAAAATCAATTAACCTTTTAGTAACTAGAACCCACTGCAGAGATATCTTGTATTCACAGTTTGTAGGCTGTGACTCAGTTGTTAATTAATGTATTTTTTTTACCTAATTTTGGCTCTGGAGCTAAGAAGAGTTAATCTCATAAGAATTTCATTTTAACTTTCCTAGACATATCTCTGTGTGTGTGTGTGTGTGTGTGTGTGTGTGTGTGTGTGTGTGTGTGTGCATTTGGCAGAACTATAGCATGGATCGGTTTTGATGCAAACCCAAGGTTATATAAATCTCTATATTTTCAAATTTCCTGTGGATATTAGGACTTCCTCTGGAAAGTGTAAAGACAGTCTTACTACATCTGAGTTTATGTCAATTAAAAATGAAAATGAGAAGCTAGTTGTTTTCTATCTGATAATGACAGGGGGTTCCCATCTGAATCTATTTATCAAATCAGATCAAAATCAAAATATAATTTATAACACAGAAACCATCCTTCTGTCTCAGGGGCATGGGGAAACAGTTGATTCTGATAGAAGTAGCTACTGGCCAGGAGTGGTTGGTAGCATTTTGGGCCGAAATTTGCTTTCCCAAATGTCACTCTACTTGACCTATTTCATCACTGGGTTCCTTTAACCGTACATTCTTTAGGAAGAGTATTGGCTTTAAGGAATCACAGGGATTCATGCTTGGGTCTTCACCATAGGGTCTGGAGCCAACCATTTGTTTTGTTAGCCAATCTAAGGGGTATAAATAAAATGAGCCCTACAATTGCCCTGACCTTGTGTAAGCCTTGCATACCTCCACCTCCCAACCAACACACACACACACATGCGCACACACACACACGACAATGATAACTGCTGAATACCTCATAGGAATCTGATTTCGTAGTAGAAGGGATGGATTTTTTGGTCCATTTATACTCTCTCACCTCCACTGACCCAACACACATCTGTGAGCTAGGTGACCAACTCACAGAGGTGGCCAGAGGCCATGGCACAGTGATAAGCCAGTTGACCGATTTAGGGTCCACCCCTGAACGTTGGTGCTAAGTCAACTAGCCACAGACCTCAGGGGCCACATAGCAGCATGAGAAAATGCACGGGTTCTGCTGCATCGCGGGGCTGCTGGCTCCCACACCTTTTACCTGCTGGAGCCAGAATGAAATGCTCTATCAGAGCTCTGCCTTCCACCTTGCACCTCATTAGTCAGACAAACCGGGCCGTGAGAAAACATCAGAACTTCTCTGTCACCTCTAACAATGCACGGGACAGATTCTCCACTTCCTTTGTTACACTATGAATATCCTGCAGCTTCTCCAGTTTTATTAAGAAGACTTTCCCTTGGTTTCTCTTTGTTCTTCTCATCTAATCTGTTAATGGAAGTTGCTAATTAAATTCCTATAGCCATTTTTTAAACAGTGTTTTGAATAGCAAAGTCTGTCAACTGCAGAAAGTGTATATTCTTATCAACACGCCTGTTGCCTGGAGGAGCGAAGGCCTCACTGACAGATGGCTGCCGAGGAAGACCCAGCAGGGCTCACTTCCGCAGCACCTGTGAGCAGGGGCACGCGGGCGGTGCAGGGCTGCAGAGGAGGGCCAGGTTTGGCTTCAATCAATAGAATACAGGTTGCTAGAGTGTTTCCATGAATCTCAACTGGAACTTAGAAAATGTAAGCCAAGTATTCTGGGCACGTACTTGTTTTTAAGTATCCTTTGACACTGTCCCATTAACCGTCATGCATCCCTTTACATTTCAGTGGTATTACATCTCTAAAGGAAATTTAAACAGCAGCTGAGTGCCTGACATGTATGCCAACACATCCTTTTATCGGACACAAGTCATCAAATTGAGCTCCATTAAATTTACTTGTTGCTGGCTGGTAAGAATTTTCAAGACCTCCGTGAACAAAGTGGAATCATCATCTTGCACAGTAAATTTACATGAAATTAAAGACGCAAATGTTTTCCCACAAACCAATCCCACTTTTACCCCCACATAGGTAGGCAGCTGCACAATATCTTAGAGTGGTTAATTGAAGGGTAATCCACCAACACAGAAATCAGTGCCAAATCAGTCCCTGGAAGGAGACATTTGTCATTGGTCAAATGTTGGTATCTGCCTAAAGCAAAAATTCATATATTCTCTCAACACAGACTTTGTCCAGGCATCGCAGTTGTCAAGCACTGGGCAGGGGACGTAGAGTAGTTGCCACAGCGTGGCTCAAGACAGCAGGCTAAGCTCATGGGTCTACCAACCCCCCCCCAAACTCCACAAGTCATCAGAAGAGGGGTGTGTGTGTGTGTGTGTATAATAGTGTTGGAAATAAGACAGACCTTGAGGAATTTCTGAAAGATAGGAAGAAGGGATCAAATCTATGGAGAACTAAACCTAGGGTCTAGCAAAAACTACAGCTCAAAAAAGGGAAAAATTGCCCCCAAGATAGGATCAACTCTGGGAAAGCTCCAAGTGCAGAGGCAAAGGATAAAAGGAAGAAGTGTCCTTATAGAAATCACTAGAGTGTTTAAAAATGTAACTCAGCAATTGGATCTATTTAAAAGAAATGCTTGCATTTGTGCAACGGTACATATGAATTGAATGAGAATGGGCCTTGCTGCCTGGCTCACAACAGAGAAAGCAAGCTGACTATCTGTGGGTGAGAAGGTTACATGAAATTATGTAGATCACTATGTTCTAACATGGAAAGAGCTCCAAAACGTGACGTTAAAGGAAAAAAAGCAAGTTGTGGAAAAGCAGAGTAAAATTAAAGATTAAATGGATGATAGATTAGATGATAGATTAGATGGAATGATAGATGATAGATAGATTAGATGGATTGATGGATAGATTAGATAGATAGATAGATAATAGATAGATGATAGATAGATAGATAGCTGATAGGAAGGTAGACATATGCTTGTGAATGCCAAAATAAAGGTCTGGCAGAAGACTTGCCAAATGGTTACCAGAAGTTACCCTTAGGACAGAAACTGGGGGTACAGGTAAGGTGAGGGAGATGTTCACTTCTTACTATCATGCTCATGTAATGCCTGAAACTCTCATGGCGCCATATTACTGTGTCATGTATGTGATTATAGACACATAAAGCAAAAAAAGAAGACAAAAGCAGATGTGCTGCCCTCCTCAAGAAGCTTATGTGGCAGATACATGCAGGTAGGAAAACTAGGATTGGCATCTCAGGGGCTCTGATAGAGTCATTTCAAGGTGGCTTAGCACCCCCCAAAAAGGCACATAACCCAGTCTAGATCACGGAGGGCCTCTCCAAAGCCATGAAGACTAAGCTGAACTCTGGAGGGTGGGTAGCAGTGGCCAGATGGATAGAAGGCAGGGGACCCGATGGGCTGTGAAGGTCCTTGCAAGCCATGTCAAGGTGCCTCACCTCCCTCCAGCCTCCTGCTTCAGGAAGTGGGTGTCAGAGCTCCAGACTCCAAAGAGGTGAGAACTGGTGGCGGCAGGGGTGTGTGGTGTGGGAGCAGTGCCCACACCTAGTTCATCTCTCACAGTCTCCTTTCTTCCAATGAGACCCTGGGAGCTAGGAGAATTGGTAAAATTGTGTGAACGTGGCTAAGAATAACATCTCTGAAGGTCAGGTCACCAGTTGGAATTGTTCCCTCACAGTCTGGCCTGTTGGCCACCCCCAGGACATCTTCACTCGTTCCCACCCGAACAGGTACCAGGACGCTCTCTGCAGGTGGCCGAGAAAGATGCAGGTAAGGACAACAGAGCAGGCATTGTTTTCTTCACCCTTTTTCTCTGCCTTCCACAGAGATCAGCCAATGACTATTATGAGGGTTAATACCCCTGCCCAGAAAGCGTCACCTCCTTGAGGCCTAAAACCTCTCTGAAAATTTACAAGTGGACCAATCACTCCTTCAAGTCCCATGGAGGGAAACACATAGTCAAGGCAGGAGCAGGAGCTGCCTTCCCCTGAAGTAGCACCTCGTATGTGCCCCGCAGCCCTGCCACTTTCCTGTATGTCTTACAGTTGCTCTTTTTTGAGTCAAAAGCTGGCATCCGAAGAGATGAGGTGCGGTGCTGTGTGCCTGGCATGGTCCTCTGTAGCCTGCAGACAGCCCGAGCCTGTGGCCCTCAAGGGAAAACGTGGGGCATTCTCGCTGGCACTGCATTAGTATCCCAGGGCTCCCGTAACAAGTTACTACAAACAGGTGGCTTAAAATGACAGAAGGTTATTCTCTGACAGTTCTGGAAGTCAGCAGTCCTAAATCAAGATGTCTACTTTTAGGACTTTCTTGCTTGAGTCTCAGTTTGTCCCCAGTTCTAGGGCAGAATATTTTCCTGTGTCTTCCAGCTCCAGATGGCTCCAGATGCTCCGCGCTTGTGGCTGCATCACTCCAGTCTCTGCCTCTGCCTTCACCTTGCCTTCCCCTTGGTGTCTGTGTTTTCTCCTTTTCTGTCTCTTATGAGGACATGTGTCATTGGCTTTAGGGCCCACTTAGATCATCCAGGATGATCGCATACCAAGATTCATAATTTAACTACACCTGCCAAGAACTTTTTTCTAAATAAGGTCATAGTCATAGTTTCTGGGGGTTAGAATGTGAACATATATTTGGGGTGGGTCATAATTCAACCTACTACAGATGCTTCATCACTTGCCTTGGTGTTCCCAAGGTCTTTGTTCCCAATTGTCTCCACCAGCTTTGAGGGCAACCTTAGCTGTCACACTTGGCCTGTCATCCAGCTAGGAAGTTGTTTTGGAGTAGAAGGAGAACGGTGGAGATAACAAAATGGTGTGGTTTTAGAGATGAGATTCAATATCCTCATATTTAGATGGACAAACTGGCCAGAAAAATCCAGTTGCTTGTCCAAGGTCACAGTTAAAGGCAGAGCTAGGACCCAAATCCAGGGGCTCTTTCCAACACCCTATGCTCTGAGGTATAAGATTCTAGGTGTTTATGTTTGACCTCCGTTAAAGGTTGTGTATTCGGCAGAGGGCAGTTCCTTTGAGGAGGAAACAGTAAAAGTAAGCATCATTCATCTTTCAACTCCTTATCCAGTAGCAGAACCTTGAAAATTCCACTCCTGTTGGGCAGAGCATAACCAGACTTCCTCCCTCCCTCCATCCCTTCCTTCCATCATCCTTCCTTCCAGAGTTATTCGGATTGCTTAGTACTTTCTTGCTGAGGATTCAGCTTGTCCCAGTAAAATGAATCTATCACCTCATTTCAGAAATTTTTGCTGTGTTAAATTGTGCTTTGCTCCAATGAGAGAAAAAAAAACTACCCCCAATGGACGAAAACAAAACATTTTCGTTCAGTTCGTTCACTTGAAGAAGGGTTATCAAGGCCTTTAGTTCAGTCTGGTAAACCAAGGAGTAGGATAGCACACTTCAAAGCCTGAGCACTATTTTCCTTAGGACCTGAATTAGAAAAGAATGGGGTGGGGTTGGGGGGTGGCGATGCTTTGGACTCACTTACAAGGTTTGGCTTGATAGGAGCGCTGGGTGCCTGTGAATATCTGTTATGTAATACATACCCCAAGCAGTTGTAAAGTCATTCAGACAATGGTCAAACTTGGGATGTTCCCAACTCATGAATATTGCAGATAGCCCATTTTCTTCACCTTCAGTTGAATCTGATACTTTTGAATAGGCTGTGAGGTGTTCAGGACTTTATCTGAGCCAGTGCCGCTAAGCTGAAAGGAGCCTTGAATGGATGAGGGAGTCATTCAAAAAATGCTTTTATTTGGTTTCAGAAACACTTTCTTTGTTTTGATGTGCTCAGAACATCATCTATTTGAAGTCTGGCTCCACTAGAGTTTTTATCTCCAAAGCAAGAAAAATATGGTAATTTTAAATAAATAAACCACCACAACAAAATGCATTTAAAAAAAAAAAATGTTTCCAAGAGATTGGCGCATTTGGAACACGGGTAATGCCTCTATAAAAGTCTAAATGGATGAATCTAAGCTAGAGTCCGTCTTTCTCTTTGTTCTCTATGAAAATATTCACATCCATCCAACTAAATTAACATATATTATCACAAATGTGTCATTCTCAAATTCCCTGAGTTTGGCTTATCACTCACCACTCTTTTTTTTGCTCATGACTGTCTTTCTGAAAACAAAACAACATTATTCACACCCGTAAGTGTAACGGGCACAATGGGAGAAAGCACTGGAAGCAACTTCTTTGTACTTATCGGGGGTGACCTCTCACTCCTCGCTTCTCCTTTCTTCGTCTCCCTGGAGTTGCCTCTGAGAAGCAACTGTGGAAGTCTGTGTTCCATGAGTGTACCCTGCGCTCATTTGTCCTCTGAGTCCCTTTGTGCTCCAGGAGAATTCAGCCTCCAGGCATAATCTAAGTCCTGGTTTTATTCTGCAGTTGAAAACAGTATATCTTGTTTAAAGAGAAATACTCAATTTCTTTCGATATCTCAATTCATATATGATTTAAAGGGCTAGGGAGAAAGCCTTGGTAGATGGTCTCCCGATACTTCAACTAAAAATAAAATAAACTATTTACTTAAAGCTCCTCTTGCAGCCAGAGCCCCTTCAGAGAATTTGGCCAGACCCGAAGAGCCATTTGTAAGATTGGAGATACTGGTATTCGCATGCATTCCCACGCTTGGGGGTGAACGTGTGTAATAAACACCCTGAAATAGACCAGTGAGCAATACAAACTTAGGGGTGTCTAGAAAGATGGGGGAAGACAGCTCAGCCCACTCTGAATTCTAATTCAGGTCAGGAGAACAGAGTCTCCTAGAAAGTTTTCTACGGCCAAATTTAGGACTCAGAATCAACAACAGAGAGACGTGTTTCAGAATGTTCTAATGCCAGCGGGATACTATGAGTATTACGTTTAGATTCACCATTTAAAGCAATTCACCGCTAAAAATATCTTCTGATTTAAGTGGACACTGGGCCCTCTACCAAGACATCAGGAACTTTACAGGAACAGGCTACAGTTTTCTGACTAATTAAGATACACTTCTTTGTGTTACCGGAGTGGCAAATATCATTTACATAGGTTGCTAAATACTTATGGATTATGATAATGACATGAAACAGCTTGAGCTTTGCCATTTTTGCAGCATAAAAATTTAGGAATAAAGCAACATATTCATCTTTGCCTGCTGTTTATATTTCTTACCAACTTTTCAGTAAGTTCATTTTTTAAATCAATGTGGTACCAAACCCTAGAGGCTATACAGGTAAAAAATATAACTTAACCATGACTGTCACATCACACACGAGTGACTAGTCGTTGTCAGCTCATTTTAACAACGACTGCCAGAAACCCGAGCTTTGTCAGAGTGACCAGAACAGACATGGACTTGGATGTGTGCTGGATTTTTATTTTGGTTTTGGTTTAAACAAATCCTACCTCTTTCTCCAGTATCTTAGCAATATGTGCAGATCACTTACACTATCCTTGCATATTCATTTCTGAGAGAAATTCAAGATGTCATCAACCATTTTGGCTGAGATATTCTGGTTCCATTCCTATCTTTGCCAGAAGTTGGCTTATAATCCATCTGTGATGGGCAGAAGGTGTATGCAAACTCCCTAAAGACAGGGCAGGTAAATTAGCTCTTAATTCTGCTCAGTCACCACGGATCAACATTTATTACTCTTGCTCAAAACTACAAAGTTGGTTCATGCCTGGATGCTTGTTAAGCCTGTGGTGACTCAAGAACTCTAAACCCTACTGGGCACTGGCAGGCAGAATGTCTGTAAAATTACTCTGAAAACATTAAATCTTCATGGCTTGGAGATTAAGACTCTCCCCCTTAGTGCAGCCATTTTCAAGTACAGAGTGTTAAAAGCGACTTGCTTTTGTTAAAGCATCAGTGTTCCTACATTTTCCACCTAAGCTATTAAGAGGACAAACAGGCATAGGGATATATTTTTGGTCCTAGAACATGGTAGAGACTGTACCCATATCAGGGACAAACACGGAGCTTTTTTGAAAAAGACTTTTGGTGCAAGCCTTCTAAAATAATGCTTTGGGAAAAACAAGAAGGAAAAAAAAGGCTACCTACTCTGATTAAGCTCACAAAGAGACTACAGTACTCCACATTATCTTAAGAAAAACAAAAGTCCCAAAGCACAGCCCACAGGTTTTCCAGTCAAGTAGACAGACATTAAAGTACATTAGCACTATCATTTGTATGTCTCTAAATATCAATAAAGTATGTGATTTGGCTTCACTTTCACACAAAGAAGGAGGACTATCCTTTTCAGGAAATTTCACAGAGACACTCACCAACAAAAGTTCGGTAATTTAATCTTTGGAAAGCTCAATAATGCTAAGTTCAAAATTGCAGGTTTTAAACTAATGTACCTGATAAGTGATGATGGCAGAACTAAAGCGACCCATTATTAAGTAATCCAATCGCCCCAATCCCCGTGATCTGTAACAGAGAAGAGTCTCCCTAAAACAGAACTAATGTGTTCACATCTACATTAATCTCTGAAGTCAAAAAGAGGCATTCTTCATGGGCTTTATCTGTTTCCAGATGTCTGCCTCCACCAGAAGTGATTTCACACTCCCGAGGCTGCTCTGCAAATGCTTCCAGTATCTTTGTCCGAGAGGTGCTATTTCCTAGGGATCCACGGGGTACTGGCCTGCAGACTACCCTTCCATGGCTGTCTGACTTCGGTTTCTCGGGACTTAGAGCCTGAGGCAAATGGGGCCTGTGCTTCTGTTGCTTCTACACCATGAAGGACCTGGGTGTGTGGGTGGGGGGGGGGGCAGTCGGTTAGGGTTTTTTCCTCTTAAGTGTCACACTGCTTCCAACTTTTTTCTCCACTACAAGTTTTCTCTTGTAAGGTGTCAGGATGCTAATGAGAAGGATTTGTAGAGCCTCCTTCTTTCAAATTTATTTGCCCAGGGCCACTTATCGCTGCTAATGGTTGGAAACCTCTATCTTTTTTCTCCTTCTTAGTTGCCGACCTTATTTCCAGAGCTGAAATAAACATGGTCCACAAACCATTCATTATTCAGTGACGTACTAAGAGAGAACGTGAAAAAGGTAAAACTTATTCAAGATGACACGTTTTTCCTGACTCCTTCCTATGGCAACCTTAATAGCAATCCTGGTAAATATATTTTTATACTCACAGTTTCACATGTTCTGACTTGGACTGAAGTAATTTCCCTTTTTAAATAGCATTTTTTAATCCTAAATTAAGATCATCTCAGTGGGACCCAGCAAGTAGGGTGCCAGGTGGATAACTTACAACAGGGCTCCCACTTCTTTTCTTGGCAATCTTGACTGGTTGTTGCCCAAAAATACACATCCCCATGAGTGAGTATATTGACATACATGAATCTGCATGTCGGATCTCACAAATCCAATAGAATTAAGTTAATAAGTATGATCTTTGGCAAATACATTCAAGGCAAGTGTTTAATGTCCCTGCAGAGGGAGTGACTGTAGCCTGCTGAGAAGAACATTAGTTTTCTTTCACCAGCCTCCCAACCTGGGATAGTTCCCAAGAGACATCTTAGGAGGGAAGAAAAGGATCAAAATGAGGACTTTCTATTGAAAACAGAAGCTATAATATTTTTTATGAGCCACTTATGGTCCTACAATTTATTGAATTTAGAAGTTGTGTCTATGAAACAGGAATTCTCTAAGATTCAGCCAGTTTTTCCTTTTTATAATGACCACTCAAAGAAGGCACTTTGGTTTCTATTAAAAATTTGGCTAGCTCCAGAGTAAAAAAATAAGTAAACAGCAAGGTCCCACTTATTCAGAATGGTTTAAGAGTGTTTATTCCATATAAAGACTTATCATGTATATCAAATATGGAGTACCAATTTTTAAAAGAACTTTAGTAAACTAAACAACATCAAATTCTAAAACTGTCCAGGATAAAATTTACCTAAATTCAGGAATGTGCAGTACTGCCAGCTTAATGCTGATTCAACTCATTAACATCCCATAATTCTATAGCTGTAGAAAATATATGAGATTGCGCTGACCACATGTTGAATGTATTAGGACATACCTGAGGGAGTTGGCCTTTTAAACAAGTCTAAGATTTTAGTTTATTGTTGTAAACTGGGTTTTTTTTTTCCAATAAAAATGGAGCATAGAATGTGAAAAAAATCTAAAGTCCTGGAGACATAGTCGTGTGAATGAGCACAAGAAGGTAACAGAGGTTATATCCAGAGCGGAGGGTCTCAAACAGGCATAGAGAATAAGAGGAGCCTTGTTGAAAGAGTATGGGCTCCACCTTCAGGGATTCTGATTTAGTCGGTTTGGGGTGGGGTCCAAGAATTTGCATTCTAACGAATTCCCAGCTGATGCTGCTGGTCTGGGGGCCACATTTTGAGACCCATTGCTCTGGAGTCAAGGGAAGGTTTATTTGCTTGTTTGTTTGTTTCTCAGTTAACTTGATCAAGTTAATGTGAATTCAAATAATTCTGTCCATAGATATCCTTTTTGTGCCCTCAGAAATGTAGGTTGGCCAGATTGATCAGATTAACAGATTTTTATTTTATTTTGAACCACCTTAATATGGAGTCATAAAAATTTCACCCCCGACAAAGAACATTTGCACTGACATGTGTATCCACGAAGCATTAAGCCAGATAGACTTGGATTTAGATAGAGCTGTGTCTTTTCCACTATATAACTCTGCCCAAGTCATTTAATAGCTCTAAACCTCAGTCCTCAGATCTATAAAATGGGAGTAATAATACAAACCCCAATGGATTGCTGTGAAAACTATAAATACAAAGCCCCTATTTAGTGCACCTAGCACAGTTGCAATATATTATCAACTCATTTCAAAACATTCAATTCAGTACAATTCTAATAACTTTAGAGAACTAAAGATAACTTGGGGAACCACAGATAACTCAGAGAAAGCCATGGAGTTTGCTACAAAGATACAACTCCTTATTAGGTACTATTACAACATTGCATAGAGTATTGGGTAATTAGAATATGAAGGCTGACTTACTTTTCTAATTAACAGAAGTTTTTCAAAATTTCTTTCTTCCATTCTGGTTGAAATTCCTTTTAACTCCTCTGCCTTATGAAGCAATGTATATCTTCAAATAATCTTTCCTTGTTGAGTTAAGGTCATACAACCCTTCAGAGTCATCATGTGCATCAAATTGACAGTGTAGTCAAAGAACATAATGGAACATATACTGAGCTGTGATTCTAGAATATAAGCTGGATTTTAAAATATATATATAATTCCTATTATAAAGTAGACTTCTTGTGAATGCCTTCCTCACCACACACACACACACACAAATTTAGAGCACAGAAAAAATTCTAGTAAGTGAGTGATTTAGTTAGGGCTTAGAAAATTGATAATGTGTAATATTTCGTAGGGTGTTGGAGGAGCACAGAAGGTGCAGTTCGACTAATATATACGGGTTGTCAGATAAAACTATAATTCAGAAAGATATGTGCACCCCTATGTTCATAGCAGCACTATTCACAATAGCCAAAACATGGAAACAACCTAAATGTCCTTTGACAGATGAATGGATAAAGACGATATGGTACATATATACGATGGAAAACTGCTCAACCATAAAAAAGAACGAGGGGCTTCCCTGGTGGTCCAGTGGGTAAGACTCTGTGCTCCCAATGGAGGGGGGCCAGGTTCGATTCCTGGTCAGGGAACTAGATCCCACATGCATGCCACAACTAAGGAGCCCGCCTGCCACAACTAAGACCCGGTGCAACCAAATAAATAAATAAAATAAATATTTTTTAAAAAGAATGGAATAATGCCATTTGCAGCAACTAGAGATTATCATACTAAGTGAAGTAAGTCAGAAAGAGAAAGACAAATACCATATGATATCACTTATACAGTAAGTCCCCTACGTACTAACGAGTTCCTTTCCAAGAGCACATTCATAAGTCCAACAAAGCCAGCCTAGGTACCCAACTAACACAATCGGCTATATAGTACTGTACTGTAATAGGATTATAATACTTTTCACATGAATAATTCATAAAAACAAACACAAAAAATAAAACATTTTTAATCTTATAGTACAGTACCTTGAAAAGTACAGTAGTACGGTACAACAGCTGGCATACAGGGGCTGGCATCGAGTGAACAGGCAAGAAGAGTTACTCCGTGGAGGAGGGAGGGGAGGTGGGAGATGGTAGAGCTGAAGGATCGTCAGCAATAGGAGACGGAGGGCAAGCTGCAGTTTCACTCACGCCTGACGTTGATGGCACAGGTTCTGGCTCCTTGCTGGAACCAGATGCACATTTGCATCTTTGAAGGTTTGCAACTTGAAGGTTCGTATGTAGGGGACTTATTTGCATGCGGAATCTAAAATATGGCACAAATGAACCTATCTACAGAACAGAAATAGACTCACAGACATAGAGATCAGACTTGTGGTTGCAGGGTTGGGAGGGATGGGGGAGAGGGGTAGGGATGGACTGGGAGTTTGGGGTTGGTGGGTGGATAAACATTTAGGATGGATAAACAACAAGGTCCTACTGTAGAGCACAGGGAACTATATCCAATCTCCTGGGATAAACCATAATGGAGAAGAATATTAAAAAAAAAAGAATGTCTGTATGTGTATAACCGAGTCACTTTGCTGTACAGCAGAGATGGGCACAACATTGTAAATCAACTAGACTTCAATTTAAAAATGCTTAAGAAAAAGATAAATGGGTGGTTCAATCAATGGACAGTCACGCTGCTCAGGGAGGAAGCGGTGCACCTCTCCCTCCAAATCCATCACCCCGTGTCCTTCAAAGACAGACACTGTTTGATGCACCTCTCCATGACCAAGTTCAGGTGCCCTTGAGCTCTTCATAGTTGGGATTATTTGCTCTCCACGATGTATGATCCAAATGTCAAGTCAAGAAGCCCTAGATCCCCATCTGCACTTTGGAGGCTGCCCGAAAAAAGGGCATACTCGACAGTGGCTGTATTGACATTTGGGGCCAGATGATTCTCTGTAGTGGGGGCGGCCTGTGTATTGAAGGATGTTGCCAGCAGCAACCCTCTTCTCAAGTCGAGACAATCAAAAATGTCTCTAGACATTGCTACATGTCTCCTGGGGTGCAAAATTGAACCCCCCAGTTGAGAAACACGGCCTTAAAGGCCAGTCCTGGGTTTGAATAACAATGGGACATTCTTTCCCTGCTGTTCCCTCTTTTAATTGGTGTGGAAATGACCAGAGACTCCTCTGGGAGTC
Source organism: Balaenoptera borealis (assembly GCF_965194805.1). Lineage (NCBI taxonomy): Eukaryota > Metazoa > Chordata > Mammalia > Artiodactyla > Balaenopteridae > Balaenoptera > Balaenoptera borealis. Next base: position 106,409,285 of record NC_138874.1, read on the forward strand.
TGGCCCTTCCTCTCTTCCTACTAGTTTTTGTTTGTTTGTTTGTTTGTTTATAAATTTATTTATTCATTTATTTATTTTTGGCTGCGTTGGGTCTTCATTGCTGCATGCGGGCTTTCTCTGGTTGTGGCGAGCGGGGGCTACTCTTCGTTGCGGTGCACGGGCTTCTCATTGCGGTGGCTTCTCTTGTTGCGGAGCACAGGCTCTAAGGTGCATGGCCTTCAGTAGTTGTGGCTCGCAGGCTCAGTAGTTGTGGCTTGCGGGCTCTAGAGCACCAGCTCAGTAGTTGTGGCACACATGGGCTTAGCTGCTCCGCGGCATGTGGGATTCTCCCAGACCAGGGATCGAACCCGTGTCCCTGCACTGGCAGGCGGATTCTTAACCACTGCATCACCAGGGAAGTCCCCTACTAGTTTTTCTGACAGGGCAAGCAAAGCAGAGAGATTACTTCATTCCCATAGAGTCTTATGGAATGGACTTATGCCTATTATAGCAGATATAAACATATTCATGGTAGAGCTTTTAGAGCTAGTCACTTAGGAAATAAACATCTCTTCAATATTTTTGGACTAGATTTCTGAAAGGCTCACATTTCTACCAAGCACAGTCCAGGCCAACCTCACCTGATTAGATGCTCATGTGAAAGGCTGCACAGGTGCCTCTCACCTGCAGAGAAGCCTGGACTTGGGGGGTAAAGAAGTAGCAGGGCAGCTGGACACACAGTTCAATGCATTTATGATCATGACCAAAGGGGTACTGGGGTATTTACACACAGCCAAAGACTACAGAATAGTAAGGGTATTCAAATATGCCATGTTCTGGTTCATTATCATTTCCTTGTAATAGCAAAATCAGGAAGGAATCAAGGGACTGAACTAATGACAAAATCAGAAATAACCTGAAGTTTGTTATTTATTTCAGTAATACCTTTGCTATAAGGTAAATAACAATTGAGCCTTCCCTATCCCTTTGGTAGGTTATATATCTTCTCATCTACTCGATTTGCTGATAGGATCTCTATTCACTGTTGGTCACCAAACATCCAGGGAACATTTACCACGTGCCAGCCCTATATCTATCATACCTGCTATTCTGGGAGCCAGAGATGCAGAGGAAAGCCCAACAGACAAGGCTTCTGTTCTAACAGGCCTTGCTTCTCTCGTGCAGACAGACTGATAATTAAACAGCAGTCAGAAGGTGGTTCTAGAGACTGCTTTGTCCAGTGGAGAAAATTAAAATTACCACGTACTAGAGCCTAGCCTGCAAACTGTGACCTGCAGGCCTAACCAGCCCATTGCCTGTGGTTATTAGGCCCGTGAGCTGAGAATAGTTTTTACATTTGAACCCCAATTAAGTGAAATGTTATCCTCCCCCAAAAGAATTCCATTCTTCTCGTAAGTAGACCTACATTACAAAATATTGTACTCAAGTTCTATAGTCTAATTTGACTTTCATCAACAAAAAATTGTGCGAATTTCTTCCCCCTCTTGTCGTTTAAATACCTACATACTTTCCTCAGCTTTGCTTCTTGGCCTACTGTGTGTCTCTCTACATAAAAATTTCAGACTCAAAAAAGAAGGAAATCCTACCATTTGCTACAACGTGGATGAGTCAGAGGGCGTTACACTACATGAAATAAGCCGGTCACAGAAGGACAAATACTGCAGGATTCCACATATATGAAGTATCTAAAATAGTTAAACTCAGGAATTCTCTGGCGGTCCAGTGGTTAGGACTCCGCGCTCTCACTGCCGTGGGCCTGGGTTCAATCCCTGGTCGGGGAACTAAGATCCCACAAGCCATGCGGCGCAGCCAAGTAAATTAATTAATTAAATTAAATAGTTAAATTCAGAGAAGCAGAGAATAGAATGGTGGTTGCCAGGGGCTGGGGAAGGGGGAAAGGGGGAGATGTTGCTCAATGAGGATAAAGTTTGAATCATGCAGGATGAGCAGATTCTAGAGATCTGCTGTACCGCAGAGTGTCTATAGAGTTAACAGTGTGGCATCGCACACTTTATGTCAGGAGGATAGTTCTCATGTTAAGTGTTCTTACCAAAAAGAAAACCCCACACACACAAAAGAACACAAAGGAGTTTCGGATACGTTAAGTGCCTTGATGGTGACGATGGCTTCACTGGCATATGCATATGTCCAAACTCATCAAAATGTGAACATTAAAAATTTGCAGTTTTTTGTGTATTCATTACACCACAATAAAGCTTAAAAAAAAATCCTGCTGACTGATGTGTTAGAGACCAACTGCGGTGCGGGGGTGGGCAGGAGAGCGGGGGCGGGGGGGGGGGGGGGAGGTTGGAGGGGGGAGGGGGAGGAGGACAACGGTGTCAAAACAATGAGGCGAGGCCTCTCTGATGACTTGACATGCGAGCTGAGACCTGCTACTTCTGTTCCCACCAGCTGTGGGCCCTCTGGACCTCCCCTTCCTTGATTGTAGGACATCGGGGTTGAACTACACCATCTTCCTTCCCCGAACCACTGCAGTTCTGTGTCTCTATTGACTGCACACGGTATATCTCCCATCGGTCCTCACCTGTCATCCCTCACCCATGCCCACTTCGTGCCTGTGAAGAAGAGACAGCTCCAGCAGAAGAGTCACGTTCAATTCTCCAATTGGGGGCCCATCACACCATTTGGCCAAACTCACAAAAGTCCTATTAAGATGAGTTCTACAATTAGCCCCAATACCTCGACAAGAAATTCAGGAAGTGTGTGGAAGTTTATCAGAGCACAAGGCCAAAGGCCTTCCAATCTTCAAAACACTACTGAAAAACAGCCCACACTTGATCTGAATTATTGTGGTCTTTCAAAGTCTATGCAAAGTAATATGCAAGGAGACAAAGCTATTTTACCAAGCAGACAGATATTCCAAATTACTAGTTCTTAACAAGCATGGTAATACATCAGTCAAAAGCAATAAATTTAAACTTAATGAAATCTCAATTTGCCTACAGTGCATTTCACTTTGACATTTTCTATATTGCCACGGTGCTTTGATAAAATTTTTTAAAATGCAAAGAAAGTGTCTGTAAGGCTAAAGACCAGACTTGGTGCCATTGTGGCCAAGGCAACATTACAGTACTTAAGTTTCATCACTCCATGCCCCGTGGCGGGCAAAGCCCCAGCCGCTAACACAGGTTCAGTTTTCATTATCATCGTATGATTATGCATTTTACTGCATTTAACTGATAATACAACTATCAGCTCACCTTAAAAGAATTAGCTTGGAGGTTTCATTGCTTTCCAAATGGAATTCATTTGACAAACAAATGACAATTAGCCTGGTCTCCCTGTTCTGCGTCAGGATGCTTTTTGATTGAACCTAGACCAATTTACAATTTTTAAATGAGTTTAGACATTTACATTTAAAATGTCTAGAGGAAATTAGCCCTGGGACATCCAACGGCCAAAATGCTTTTTGAAGTTGATTATTATTTGATCTAGTACCCTCTACCTGTACATTTTGTTCCGACTTCAAAGTTTGGGAATGTAAATGCCACCTCACCTCAAAGCACAGGGAGAAACTTAAAAGCGGTTTTGCTCATTACATTATGCAAAGGAGCCCATATTTTAATATTCGTTTAATATGGTTAGTTAGCTTTAATGACACCAGTGTGACAGTGTCATAGTTTTGGAATCTAAAAGCACTGACTGAAGTTTCTGGACGCTGCTTCTGTTTTTCTGCACAGAAAGGAAGCAGGCCCTTTGAAGGACAGATCGGCCCCTGGGTGCATCCAACCTGCCCCGGTGAAGAAAGCAAAAACCATGACATCAGGGACCAGAGACACTGGACTGTCGCATCCCAATTCTGTGTGTTTTGTAAAGGCAGCCTCCGCTGCTGAGGAAACTGCCGGAAATTTCATGATAAATATGCACTGCTGATAACCCAGCCATGGAAACTGGCGTTGCTCTGAAATTAAGCCCACAAATTTCTAGCCGAGAGTGTATTTTATTTATTTACTATTGTTACTATTACCACGTTATTGTCAAAATGAGAAAAACGACAGCCTTTTGCCCGTTCCACATTGTTCGATGGCAAAAATAAAATATAGTGAGGGAAAAGGCCACAAATAGGTCTGATGGTATCGTCATCCTGTTCTGGATGTAACTTCTGAAGCCTGAAGGTCCATATTATCCAGGACATTCTCAAAGGGACACTGGAGAAGAAAGGGCACGTGGCATGGCTCTGTGGAGTCTGCCACCCGCGTGTGTGCGCGGTTACCCCGGCTTTCCTGCTTCATCCCTGCGAGTTCGCCAGAACATTTTGAATTTCTAGTTTTGTCTCATAGGACACACACCCCACGTTTTCCAAATAACCTGGCGTTCCAAAGAGTTCCCAGATGATAACACTGTATACTGCCAGCACAGAATGCACGGTTCTGAAGGCTGTCTTCTGTGAATATAGCAGGTGCTGAGTTAAGGGATCCAGCCTCTCATTAGACCTCACAACAGCATCGGGAAAGAGTGAATTAACCCCGGGGCACAAACGTAGAAAACGGCAGAGAAGGGCCCCTGGCCTTCCCACCATGTATTGTGAAATGGCAAAAAGGGTGATAAATAAACAAACTAACAAGCAAAAAAAATTTTTTTCGTCTAGGATGGCTTAAGTTTGTTGCAAAGAGTAGAAACTTCCTCTGGGTCCCTTCACGTCTAAACTCTGTGATTTCATGTCAGCTCCTCCCTCCCCTCCTGCTCTCAGTTTCTTTAATGAAAATGGAATCAGAGCGTCCTTGGGGTAAACTCTGTTTTGATTCCAAATTTAACACACTAGCACCAAATTTTCTCACATGCACAACGTCCAGACTACGCTAGAGACGTGCCAAGTCCTTCTTCCAAGGGTTTTTCATTTTCTGTTTTTTTCTGTACACATAGGAATTTTTATTCCTGTACCAAGGGCCTGGCAACAACCATCGTACACGGCATTCTCAGACTTTGAGGGCACCAGAGTCGCCCAAAACCCAGGCAGCACAGGCGGAAACCGGCAGAGTTTTGTTACCTTGTCGCCCTCTGCTGGACAGATCCGCCACTGCTCACACAGGAGCCTGACACCCACCTTTCCTATTAAGGCGGGTGTGGTTTTCACTGAGCTACGGTGAAACAATTAGGTGTCTTAAGAAATAAAACGGTCTTTTCTGCTAGAGCATCTTAGAAATGTTCTCTATCTAGTTGTACTGGTACATCACTTTTTTCTGCTTCTTCCATTTTGAAGCATAGCTGCATTTTTTTTTTAACATGTAGATAATCAGAGTGAAAACCCTGAGGAAGTCTCACATCAATCTTTGACATGCAAGTGTTCTGTGAGCCCCCATTCGGGCACCAACCACCTGGCAATGAGGGGAAAAACAATACTAAAACAGAGGCATTTTCATAATATTCTCAAAGCATTAAGAAGTGCAGGGCTTCCCTAGTGGCGCAGTGGTTAAGAATACGCCTGCCAATGCAGGGGACACGCGTTTGAGCCCTGGTCCGCGAAAATCCCACATGTCGCGGAGCAAGTAAGCCCGTGTGCCACAACTACTGAGCCTGTGCTCTAGAGCCCGTGCTCCGCAACAAGAGAAGCCAGTAGGAAGCCTGCTCACCACAACGAAGAGTAGCCCCCGCTCGCGGCAACTAGAGAAAGCCCGCGTGCAACAATGAAGACCCAACGCAGCCAAAAATTAATTAAGTAATTTTTTAAAAAAGAGAAAAGAATCACACACAAAAAAAGTGGAATACCATGGGAGTTAAGATCATGGGACGGACTGCAAATCCTCCTCTGATATTTATTACCTGCATGACATTAGCCAAGTTAAATAACCTCTCCCAGCTTCCAAGTCCTCCTCTGTAATATGAAGTTATAATAATATTTGCCTTCCATGGTAGTTGTTAGGAGTCAATGCATATAAAAAACTTACACTAGTGCTTGGCACATAGAAAGCACTGCGTAACTGTTGAATAGTGTCACATGCATGGCACAACGTAAGAATTCTAAGTTCAATGTTCATAGCAGAATAGAGAGGAGTAGAGCTTTTCCAGATCTTTGTTTTGAGGACTTTTTTTTTATCTTTACTCAAAGGGGATGAGTGCCATAGCTCCTAAATTGAAAATAGACACATCCCCAAGAAAAGAAATAGAACTTTCAGTGAAACTTCACTCAGGGAAGTGTCTTCTTTGCCTTCTCTGCAAGTAAGAAAGTGACGTATGCAACTGACAACACTCTTTAGATTCTAAGCCTTAAGTAAAAGGGATAGCTTCTCAGGAATTGCTGATCTCCTCTTTGCGGGACTTTGTAAAGGAAGGTTGAAAGTTGAAATGACTTTTATGTATTAAGGTATTAAGCACACATTAAAGCGTAGGCTATCCATGCATTCACTTATTCAACAAATATTTATCAGGTGTCTACTGTGTGCCTATAAGCCCTGGGCTACGTAGAGAGGGTATAGATATAAATGAGACAGGCACAGACCCCAAAATACGGACATTACAGACTGATGGGAAATACAGACAGTAAACAAGTGATTCAATGTGAATGGTCTAAAAGGAGAAAGACTGGGACCCATGGAGTACACAACCTCACCTGGACGTCCACTTTCTAATTTTACGTGAGATTCCTTTGCATGGAGAGATCTCTATGCAGGAAAATGTCATAGTGTTCTTAAAAAGCGATAGAAGAGCTATAAATCCTCATTATTTGGGGGGGGGGGGGAGGCAGACTTTATATTCAGGAAAACCAACAGTTGGAAGGACATATTTGCCTGCAAAAAATAACATGCGATTTGCAACACCAATTCAGGAATACACCAGAGCAAAACATTGTATCCTTATGCTCAAGGTGCTTCATCTATACGAAGTAGAACTGCATTTTCAGTGTTTGATAAAACTGCATGCTGCTGCATTGTGGAATATTCTTGAAGAGTTCTCAGAATTAAAGTGGGCTGGCAGGCTTGTGCAGGTGCTAATTCAAACACTCTTAAGGGTTGCTGAAGAGTAACTGGGGATATTGCAGATCCGCCAGGAGATATTTTTCTTTGCTAAGAAGTGGAGCATCTGTAGGTATAAGACACAGATGTATACACTGTATACAGTGAATCCCCTCTCTTATCAAAACTTCCAAATAACTGAATATAAGAGGGAAATTAATTGCCTATGGTTCATCAGGCCAAGATAAATCACAGCTGCATGGAATGACAAGTTAAATTATTATTGGAATCTACCGTATACTAGATTGTGTTTTTCTTTATTTAATGAATTTCCATGGAAGGAATCAACCTGTGGTTAGCATTCTTGTGTCACAGAATAAGTCCATGATGATGGCCTATTTTTCATCAGTGTGCGTGAAGCCCCTATTTTTAGTAACCCACCTTCTGCTTGTGCTGATTTTTCTCACTCCCTTCATCTCCTGCCTCAATAATTAATCATCTTCAGGTCAAAGCTATAAACATACAGTCAAGTCGAGATGAGATACATATGAGAAGATTATTGCTCAAGCATCTAAATCATTGGATTAAATGATCCAGATGATTTCCCTGTACTCTGCATATATATATGCATATATAGTTTTATATATATATATATATATATATATACATATATATATATATATATATGTATATATATATATATAAAATCTCAAGCAAACAGCTAAATGAAAAAAATGCTTGGTCTGATAATTGGTGTGGTATGTGGAAACAACAGGGAGAAAATTGATTCAAATTCAAAGAAAATCTATTTCAGAGACTTATTCTTACAGAAAATTTTGACAGAACTGGAAAACCTTATAATTAGGCAAAACTATTAACCTGCTAATCCTGGTGGATAACCTAGGATAAATGGGTTATTTGACAGCTTTAATTTAATGTAATTTAATGAGGAGAAAAATATAAGTTCATGCTAGGTTAGTACATCACCTATTTTGGTTAACGTTTTGTTAAATTTCCCCAGAAGAGGTTTTAATTAGAACCAAAAGAAGATATTTATTTTTATATAAAACTTATTATATAGTATACATATGTATTATACACACATGCACATATATATCTGTAGATATACATGCATGAACACACACACACACACACGTATGCACTTATCCCATAGAAAGCAAGATACCCATGTACCAAATAGACCCATGGAAAATGGCTCAAGACCATTACCTTTGATGTAAACATAATAAAATAAGCCAACTCCACTTCAGCAAGAAACAAGCTGCTCTTCCTCACCTTTAAAAGTCACAGTCTGAAAGATCTTAAGAGTCTAAAATCTCACAATTAAGGTGTGCTGATTACTAGGGTAACCTGACATTTGCACTAAAATATTAAACCTCTTTGGAGGTGTATTAATATTTTGATTGCATTGAATATTCTCTAATGAGTCACTGCAGCGAGGTAGTTGGCTGATTGGTGCCCTTCCAAGGAACTGAAACCTACGTTTCTTCATCCACATGCATAAATTACATTTGGTGATGTTGTAGTAGAGATTAGTAGAGCTACGGTTTGGTAAAACTAATTCTTAAGCAAAGATAAAGAGCCATGCCATTCACTCGGGAAAGATCCACAATGAAAGTAGCCATTCATGGCCCTGGAACAGACATCAGCCATCTCCTTCTCAGTGTGGCTGCAGGTCCCCACTCTTAAGGTGGAATGTAAGTGAGATCTGGGATCTCCCGTTTGACAAATGCTTTTTCATGTGAAATACATGAACTCCTTTTCCCCCTAGACTAAGTTGTTTCAGATCATTGTCTCTTCCGTAGTACAGGAAGAGAAGCTAATCTATAAAACAATGAGGCTTCACTCTGGATGCCAAAATCTGCAATTATATTGTACAGAGGGGCTTCATGAATAATTCCTGGGCTATGATCTGACATTAATCTGGATAGTTAATACAGAGCTGGGGCATTGCCAGCCTAAAGCTGACTGATTTCTTTACACCAGGGCACTTTCAAGGTGAGGACACAGCTTTTTCTCTAAGTTAGAATCTCGATCCGAGCTGAACACTAGGCTATCGCCGCTAGTCTTGTGTTTCCCCCTGAGCTGGATGTCTAGGTACTGGCAACGGGGCACTACCTTAGAAAGAAGGCACTTCAATTAGGCAAGACAACTCCAAGATTTTAGCTATTGCTCACATGTAGGTTAGTTTCAAATGACCTAGTTGCAAGAAAATCACCTAATGTATCGTAACTATACATTGGTCACTGTTTCTGGCCAGGGTATAAATCAAGACAACAGTTAGCTCTCAGAACCGGTCTCAGACCCAGGGAAAATAACCTCAGAAATACTGAGTTATTAATGAGGCAATTTTGATACTTCTTCTTGAAGTTACCTAGAATAATGACAAACAAGTGGTCTTTTCTGAGTTAAAATTTTTTGCTGATTCAAACATATATTTAATAATGTGCTTATCCCATGTTCAGCATTGTAATAAATATTGTGAGAAATTCTTAAGAGTAGAAAAAAAACACCACCAACCAATCAACAGACAACACAGCAAGTTTTCTGCCCTGGGGATCTTCCTATCAAGTTAGAGAAATATGAGTAGAAACAGATAACAATGTTTAGAGAAAGAGAAGTACGTGGGAGCTGGGGGAGGTATCTTGCAGAGGGTAGAGTTTGGGTTGAGCCTTGAGGACGGTGAAAGTTTGGGTTGGTAAAGAGGACCGGGAAAACATTTTGAACAATAATAATAACCAAGCCAGAGTATGAACATGATGCCACTTTGCCTGAGTAGTATTTAAGGTATTTAACAGCAGGTGACATTGAAACTCTTTAATAGTAGATATGATACAGATACCAATCAATCAGAGAGGGCACCACCTGCCATCAACAACCATCACAACCATAACAGTGCAGACCAGTTGAGCATCAGCCTGGCTTGGGACGGTTCACATTTGTCTTGTTCTTCTGTTTGCTCACTTGTCCATTGTCTGTCTCCCCCCTCCATAATGTAAATGTCCCCGCAGCACCAGAAGTAGTGCCCGAGCATGACTGTTTCTCAGCAAGTATTTATTTAGTGGCTGAACGTTTAAGTAACTGTACATAAAAATCTCAGATTAGCCTGACTAAAGTAGAAAACTCATCTTAGGGAGTTGAAGATGAAATTAGATAGATAAGATGGGCAAAATGATGGAGGCCTTTAATGATCAAGATTAGAAATTTGAACAATTTTCTGTGAATAGTGGAGAACCACTGAAAATATACCAGCAAGGATACAGTGACAACATCATTCTCAACATCAGCACTTCCAAAGTCAGTGTTACTTTCCATAACATTAATGAGCTTTTCCTCAATGCCAGGCATTAGTACTTTGTGTTTTACCTGCATTACCTCATTCAACTCTATAAAGTGGATCCTGTTATTATCTCCTTTTTACAAACAGACACAGTGAAACTTAAAGATCTCCTGTGATCTGTTCAAGGTCACATAATTACTCACCACTACACTATATACCTCCACACCACACACACACACACACACATACTGATTGAAAAGGTTTTCCTAACAAAATTAAATAATACTTTAACAGAAAAAATTACCCATAATTCCAGCATGATACCACTCTTATAATTTCTTCTTACTTTGGAGGGGGGGAGCTGCTGTCATCATTCTGTATAATTGTAACTGCAGCTATTACACAGTTTTATGTTATTATTTTTTTACTTAGAGTTATCAAGTAAAACTTTTCTCTGTTGTTGCATAATATTTATCATTATAATTTGTAATTATTTTGTTTAGTTCCTGTTGCTGTTGTGCGTTTTTTTTTTCTGGTATTATAAATAATGCTTCAGTAAACATTTTTCTCCACATATATTTTGCTTTCTAATTATTTCCTTTGAATTAATTCCCAAGAGTGATTGCACTATGTCAAAGAGTATGAATATTTTGTAGGTCCTGAATTGTATTGCCAAATGGTTTTCCAAGTGGGTTGTACTAACTCCTACTAAGGCCAACAATTATTATTTGCCAATTTTACTAAATCTCCCACAATCATCTGCTATTAGATGGTTCAATTTTTACTTAATAAAACGAAAAGGTACTTTTCGTTTGCCTTTTTGTTACTAGCTAATTTAAACATTTTAAAAACAGATGCTATGTATCTCTTCAGACTTAAACTCTGAGCAAGGCTTTGGCCCATATCCTTATTGGAATCTTAATATTATTCTTACAAAGTTGATTGAGATCTTTAAATACTATAAATAACTGTACAACAGTTTGTCATTTTTGATATGAATATATTTTCTAACAGGCTGCTTTAATTTATTTTTAGTTTCTATATTTTCACTGGAGAGGCATTTTGAAATTTTTTCACAATCTATGACTTTGTATTCTTCAATTGCTTCAATCTTTAGAAAGTTCTCACCCTTCCAAATATCTGAGATTCCATTTTATTTATGGCCGATTTTCATTGATTTGATTTTTCAGCTTGATCTTTTTCCCACATGGAGATTATTTTTGCTCTGTAGGAAGGAAGGAATAAAGCAATTTTCCTCACTCTCAATATTTATTAAATAATTCTTCATTTCCTTCTTGCTTATGACACTTTACTACATACTACATTTTTCTATTTAATTTATGGGCTTCTATCCTGTTCCACTGAGCAATTTTATTTGTTAGTATTCTACTCTCCTTTTTTACTACTGTTGTTTTATAATGTGGTTTTATATTTGATAGGACTGGCATTTTTAAACAACACTTTTGGGAGCCACACTTGCAAAATTTACTTTTTGAGAGTATTTTTAGTTTATTTTTTTCCAAATAAAGTTGTAAATTTTTTGTTTTTTTCTTAAATAATCTGGAATTTCCAGTGAGATTGCTTTAGCCTATATGTAACCTTAGGACAAATTAGCACTATTGTGTCTCATTTATTCTAACCTTTCTAGATCATTTATTTTACCTTTTTGTACTTCCCAGTAAAGACTTCTTTATGTAAGTCATTCATACCTTTTATTGTACTATTTCTTACATTTTTATATTTTTTAATGTTATTATCAACAAGATCCCTGTGTAATTTCTAATTACTTTTTGTTGCTATAAAAGAGTGTAATTTATTTTGTATGTTTAATTTGTATTTAGCAAAATATATATATATAGTAGATATATACAGTATATAGTACATATATGTTATATATTTTATATATATGTAGTTTTTGCCAGAAGGAAAGATTATAGATTAACTATTATAAAACCTTAACCTCAGCCATCATTTCAATGAGCATTCCTCACCTTTAAGTTATTTATAGCCAGAAGTCTCCCATAGCAAGTATCTTACTTAGTTATCTGATTTTGAAAATAGAGAATTAGTTTTTAATTAGCCAATGTGGATGTTAAGATTCTACTCCTTTAATTAGCACAACATTGTAAATCAACTATACTTCAATTTAAAAAAAAAAAAGAGGGGCTTCTCTGGTGGCACAGTGGTAAAGAATCCTCCTGCCAATGCAGGGGACACGGGTTCAAGCCCTGGTCCGGGAAGATCACACATGCCACAGAGCAACTAAGCCCGTGCGCCACAACTACTGAGCCTGCGCTCTAGAGCCCATGATCCACAACTACTGAAGCCCGTGCACCTAGAGTCTGTGCTCTGCAACAAGAGAAGGCACCGCAACGAAGAGTAGCCCCTGCTCACGGTAACTAGAGAAAGCCCACGTGCAGCAATGAAGACCCAACACAGCCAAAAATAAATAAATAAAATTAAATTTAAAAATTAAAAAAAAAAGATTATACTCCTTGAAAAATTAACTAAGCTGAAATTATGATGGTCATGGACTTTGGGACCTAGATCACTTACATACCTATATATTAGAGCCAATTCAAAATTGTTTCTTAGAATATTATCACTTAGGATAGATTTCGGTGTGAGTAACAGAGACCCAGAAAATCATGGCTAAAACAAGTTAGTCTCACAGATTCATAAGTCTCACAGTCCTCAAGGTCGAGGCTTCTTGAAGCTGAGAACATGATGGAATAGTTTTCTGCCCCAAGCCACAAGGATATATGCCTTCATCTGCATGCTCCAAAATGGTTGTTGGAGCACCAGCCATCATAACCTCATTCCAAGTCACAGGATGAAAGGAAAGAAGGAGGAAAGAAAGGTACACCTCTCCATTTTAATGAGACTTCCTAGAAGTTTCACAGCTCATTGGCCACAACTTAGGCACATGATCACATCTAGCATGGAAGATGCAATCTTTTTACTCAGCAGCAGTGTGTCCAGCTAAAATTGGGTTTTATTACTTTGAAAGAGAAGACTATTTGGTAGGTAACTATCTCTGCCAAACATAATTCTTAGGCCTGAAGTGACTAGGCAGGCCACTGGGTAGCTGCTCCATAAATAAGTAGATAGGTAGATAGATACATAAATGTGTAGATTTGGGGGAGAGAGGTTAAATGAATAAATGAATTACTAAGTTGATATGTGAATGAAAAGCATTCTTTAGTCTTATTCTTTCTCCTTGAAATGTTGTTCCATTGTTTCTGGCTTTGATCATTTAAAAGGGAAAGGATAAAAAGCCTCTTCAGATTGTTCACTCTTGTAAGCAACCTCAATTTTTGACTTGTAAACTAGCAATATCCCTTTCTTCTTATGAGGCTATACTTGGATGTTGATTTTGGTCTATATCACATCAACTCTGTGAGCCTTCTCAGTTTCCAATCTCATGTGTGTATATATTGTCTACCTTCCTCAGAAATTTCTGTTACTCACCTGTTGGTTCTAACCGCTATCCTCCAGTTCTGTCATTTTTTAATTATAGATTAAGCTTATATGACATATGTTTATCTTCTAAATTAATGATCTAATTTTAGTCTTTTCATCCTGATTTTTATTACTTCCAATGATAAGCTAGTGCTCTGCTTTCTTTTTTTTTTTTCAGTTTCTTTCTTTTCCTTCTTCTTTTCTCCCTCCCTCCTTCCTTCCCTCCCTGTCTTTCTTTCTTCCCATATCAGGCTGTGCACAGTTAGTAACTCTGCATCTTCCGTAATCTCTTTGAATATAAATTCCAGCTACTCTCAGAAATATTTTGGTTCTTTCGATGAACTTTCATTTCAGATGTAGTCTTCTTTGACATTTCAAACCTGTTCTCAAAGCTACTTTTAAACCTGTTTATTTATGCATTTTTAACTTTCACCCACCAAACTTTGTTGAAACTTCTGAAAATGGTCTATATTTCAGATAATGTTAAAGATTTGTTGATGGAACTTAAAAGAGAAGATTCCTGTTCCTGTTCGATCATCATTCCAAACCTTTCCCTGTAAAGGAGATACGTAAGGGCTGGTTAGGAGTTAAAGTATAGTCTGGATAAGGAGGTGTGATGGGCAGCAATAGAACAGTTAGGAAGCTTTGCAATGAACTGTGTCTGTAGCAATATGAGCTTAGATTAGGATAACAATGGAATAGACAAAAAAAAAAAAAAAGCTGGCCATGAGATACATTCTAATTGATTTCATTCAAATCAGATGTGCTGCAGCATGAACTAAATCAATGGATCATTCTGTCATGTAACCCATTTGATATTGAACAAATTCAAAATGCTGACTAACAGCTCTCAGTTCTCTTGGGCAGTAATGACAATCAAGTGTTGGTTTTGAGCACAAGTAAGGAGAATACATTTCCCCCAAAGAAAATCTCTAAGAGCTGCCTTTTCATCAGCTCTCTCTGTGTAAGCATCCCGTCATCCAGATAGCACAACGCAACATGACAATCGATTAGGGCTTGAGCTGCAGGAAAGTGAGGCACCCACACTTCCCAGCCCCAGTCTACTACAAGCCCACCATTCACCCCTCATCCCTACTTGATTGTTAAAAGTAAACTACAATAATAGAGTTAATTCTTCATTTCACATTGCCCCAACATTACTGACATCATTATTGGAGTAGTTGGGTCCCTTGAGATGTGTTCAGGAAAGATCTTGCAAAGAGAAGTTAAAGGCCTGCCCGCTCTGAAGAGTGAGAAAAATGTAAATTTCAGTCATCTCACTAGTGAAGCAGATATATTTCACCAAGGCCAGATTAATTTAGCAGCTACATTTCCATTCCTGCGTGCCCTTAAGTAAAAACAGACCACCAAACAGTCAAAAAGGCAGAAGGGAGTCTTCAAATACACACAGTATGCAGAGGCCTTGGCCAGCGAAAAGAATCCCAACAGGGACCCTAAAGTTATGTGATGACACATTGCAGAAGAGAAGAAGGCTTTCCATGTTGCAATTATTTATACAAGTATTGTATAGGAATGCTTCAATGCAATACATCAGGTCTGTTTGGGGGTAACTAGAAGGAAAAGGTCCCAAGATATTCTACTTCAGATGGAATTGGGAATTATGTTTATACCACTTTTGCCTGACTCTACCAATTTGACAAGTGACCATAAATTCCAAAGCTGTGACTTCTAATTGTTGTTCAGCAACTGAATTGTCCTATAGCCCTATAAAAGCTGCAAAATCTTCTCACTTCC
Source organism: Balaenoptera borealis (assembly GCF_965194805.1). NCBI lineage: Eukaryota > Metazoa > Chordata > Mammalia > Artiodactyla > Balaenopteridae > Balaenoptera > Balaenoptera borealis. The sequence continues at coordinate 106,424,714 of NC_138874.1, forward strand.
TCTATTTTTTAAAAACCCTGCTTTAAAAATCACATCAGTGTCTTACCCTGTAAAGATTTTTGAGGCCCTTCATTGTGCCAGAGATGCCGAGACAGGCAAATATGAAGGACCCGGTGCCTGTCTTCAGGCAATTCACAGATTAGGGGCCAGGCTGACATCATGAATGCACAAGGCAGGTGATGGGCCAGCGGGAATTGTAGAAAACAGAGCCAATAGGAAAGAGTGGATTTGGATAGGGGTCAGGAAGAAGAGCAGCCATGTGAGACACTGACATTCATGTCCCTGGTAAATGCAGAGGGCCCTCCTTCTCTGGTCCCGTGATCCATTACCCATTTGTCTACTAGCATTGATAGCACCGCATTATAATCATTTGCTTTTAGGCCATCTCTACAACTCATTGCGGGCTCTTCAAAGTCGGGCACCATGTCTTACTCGTTTTTCCCCACTGCACCTAGCGTATAGTATATGCTCCATCACTGTTTGTCCAATAAATAAATGAATGAACATTTCATCATCAAAGTGGGAATAAATCTGCCATGTCCATTAACATAGGAGAGATTGCTTTCCCTCCCCCATGGCACTGGGAACTTCTATGAGGACAATGCCTGCCAGAGAAGGGCTTGAAAGATGTGTGCGTATGTGTGTCTGTGTGTGCGTGTGTCTGTGTGTCTGTCTGTGTGTAAGGGGAATTTCTGATGCATCTGTCCTCAGGTAAGAGCCAAAGGTTGAAAGCTAGAAGTCATCAGTCAGACATCAGGATTGGAGGGACTGAGCAAAGGTAGGAATAAAAAAACCAGTAACGGGTGGTGACGATGGGAAAATAAAATAAGGCAAGCAGATGACTTGGGGTGACTGAGTACATGAATTACAAAGGGCTTTACGGGGTGGCCTGGCACAAACTCTTTGGGCTGAAGACAGAGTCTTAAATTTGCCAGAAAAATTATGTCCCAAATAGTCCATGGGACGCCTTATACCAAATAATCCATGAAATGTATATTAAAAAAATTATTCACTGTTTTTCAGAAATTCAAATTTAACTTTTTTATTTGGTAAATCCGGCCATGCTATCTTAGTGGAACAACCAGGATAGAAATAAGGGTGGACAAGTATGGTGCAACGAGATTGTGGAAAGTTAAATTCCATGAGGCTTCACTTGGCAATTTTATTCAAACATTATTAGGTCATCAAGAAGTCTCTCAAAAGATAAGAATGGATTTAGTAAGATAATAAGGTGATTCTCCAGTAATGGCAAGTATTGTTGGGTTTTTTCCACTCCTGAGACTTTCACACCTGTGCCCAAGGGTCACCAGAACTTACAAACATCCCACATGTGGCTTCTGCCCAGGATCCAGTCACCAGATTCTACCTTCCAGAGGCTCAGGGGAAAGAACTTTCCCTGTGAGAAACAAGGGACTGAATAAATTTTCCACATGGTGGGGTGGGTGTACCGAAGGGGACGTTTGGCTACAAAACCTTTACTTAAGACATCTTAAACAGGAGTTTGTCTTTCGTACACACAAGGCACTTGGAGGTAGAAAGCTGTCCGCACTGGTTTAGTTGCTTAGCATCATCAAGCCCACGTACCTGAAACGCCCTCAGTTTCTGCCTCTGAACCTATTCTGCTTTTCTCAAGGAAACAAATGGCTTCCTGAACCCTGCCCACCTCAGCAGACTTTTGGTTATATCTCATAAAAGACTTTTGAGTTTCTCTAGTGGGAGATAACTAGGAAGAAGAAAGTGGGAGTGGCTTTGGGGTTGTCAAAAAACAGTTGAAAGGAGCCTGTAACCTGGCCAGCCTTCTGGAAGGAACAGCTCCAGGAAGCACTGAAAAGAATCCAGGCTCCGAAATCCAACAAACCTTGGTTCCAATGCAGGCCCTACCCCTCATTACGCATGTGTCCTTGAGCAAGGCAATTAACCTTTCTGAACACCCATTTTCTCATTTGAAGGATGAGAGTAATAATGGTGACCTCAGAATGGGAGGGGAGGTGAAGATCAGAGATAATATACATTAGGCACTTGCTATAGTTTGTGGCAGTAGGTACAAAATGAAGAGTTATTATTATTTGGAGACACCAGCCAATTAAACACGAGGGTTTTTTCCTATTTGGATAAAATATGCCTTCTATTAAGTACACATTTTCAAAAATTAAGTTCTGGAGCGTGTACATTTTAATGCTACAATGTATTTGCAATCCAACAGAACCATTATAGAACAACTAAAACAGTGGCTTTGGGTTGTCTGGATTAAGCATGGTCTTTTATCTCCATACTCATGTCTTTAGCAGATATCAAAAAGTATTACAGAGAGACTCTTCTGTAGACATACAGGTTTGGGGCCCTACTCTGAAATTTGCAAGTTGTCATTTCTTTCTAAAAAATACATGAAAGGACTTTTTGATTCGAGGAATGTTTAGTTCTTACATGAGACAAGTGCCATCTTGAAAGCCCTTCATTTTAAAACGTATTTTATGTTGTTTTCCATTGGAAGAAAACTATAGAACTCAAGGTAATCAAAATGGTTTCAAGGGCCAAACAATAGGACATATGGACTCACTATGATGATCATTTATAAGATGGTCCTTGAAGGCTATCAACATTTACTACATTTAACAATTGAAGCTCAAGGAACTCTTCATAAGGATGAAAGAGAATCATACATGTTATTGCAATATTTGGACGTTAAAAATCTAAATATAGTCTAGAGAAATTAGGATAAACTATTACACACACAGATGTTTAAAATTTACCAGTAATGAATTCATATGCCAGAACTTGAGAAAATGAAAGAAGAAACGGCAGTAGAATTCTTTCTTATTTGTAAAAACATCTTCTACACAAGCCAATTTAATACATATGATGCAAATAGCAATGACTCATCCAAGGAAATATTGAAATCCATTAGGATTGCACGTGCGTAATCTGATTCAACAAGTCAGTGTATTTTTCTCAAAAACATAATATCTTTTCTGCATTGTGTGAGATGAAGGTTAGATTACATTTCTTGTCTGTGCAATAATTCCCACATCATAAATTCTGATGAAATTATATCAATATATAAAGCAAATGGATGTCTGACCTACCATCGCTTTCTAGTTCTCAGAGAGAGAGGCTGACATACAAGCAAATCCCCAGCTGCTTGGAGCCATGCTATTACAGCCTGCCTTTGCCTGGGAACTGTTATTAACTGTCTTGACCAGGAGCGGCTGCTAGAGTTTGTGGTTTCTGCTCTGAATATTAAACTTGGGCATACAAGAGTCCTTATTGTGGGGAGCACTTGGAAATGGTAATACAAAATTGCTTTATATTTGCGGGATTTGATTGCTTCAGATGATACTGCCCTAGCTGGTGGGCCTCTCTTGCTGCTTGTATTTCCAGATTATAAATCATTCTTTTGACAGGGTATCTGCCACAACCAGGTCTCAGTTTCCGTGGTATCATTTTTTATATTACAACTGGCAACTACTCTTCTGGGCTGTTCATATAAGTGACACATTTTGCATAATTTATGAGAATGGGGTCAAAATCAAAGCTAATAAAAGCCTCCCCAACTTTTCTTGTACATGTCAAGGCATCTCTGGCTTTGCGTTCTAAGAGGACTGGGCCGTGAATAGAGGTTGTTAGATTGTTGTATGGTGTAAGTAGGCACGATGTTTACCAATTACTGAAATTCAATATCTCAAAAGTCAATGTGAAACAAAGCTACACCCACAATTTAGCCAATTGGTTACTGATAGTCAACCTTCAAAAGCAAAATAATATCTCCTTAAAATCTATGTAAGGAGACAAAAGCATTGAATGCCACCTCACACAGAAAAGATAGCTAGAAATGAGTGCCTTGTTTTCCTCTGCTGAAAATAAAGACATTGAACGAGATGGTCTGCAGGCTTCCTTCCGGTTCTGACGTTTTGGTGAGGCTTAAAAATTCACTGGGGCAGTTAAAGTACAATGAATGCAGATGACAGCAATGACCCTATGCTGCATCCTTGTTGAAAACAAGTTAGGTTCAGATTCAAGATTTAAGAACCTGAAGGAGCCTTTTATTCCTGGAACCTATATACCAGCTCTATAGTAGAACCCCTTCCTAAAGTTATACATTTTAACTCCCAGAAAACAGCTGACTTCCGGTTGTGCCTGAGATGCCTTGGTTTTTCTCTATGTGAATTTAGGGGGATATTAATTTGGAGGATTAATACCCAACAAGCATAACGAGATGCAAGTCACAGTGTGAGATGCCTTCCAAATTAGGCTCTTACGAATTTATGAATGAAGGGATCAATAGCTTAAAAGACTGTTTTGAAAGAACCTCAGCCCAGAAATAAGAAGTTCTCAATCACTGTTGTACCCTGCCCCCCAGAGGCCTGGCTTGCTCTGGGTCTCCTTGGTTGCTCTTATGACGTCCCATTAGTCATAAGGTAAAGCAGGAACTGTGAGTGGCCCAAGGCTCATTGTTAGCTGGGAGTGGCTTCCAAATTAACCAAGTTCAGCATTTCCTGAGCAGTTAGTTGTCCTTCCCCATCCATCCTCCCCCACCATCCAAAACAGGATTTGTATGTCTTTTCAAATGTAAGCGAAACATAATTGTAGTGTAACCAGCGAAATCTGGTACAAAACATCTGTTGGAAACTCAAAGAGATTGTCCTCGAGACAAGCCAGTTTACTGAAGTAGCTTCCATCCGCGTGGGTTATGTTCTTCTCTATGGTCTGTGCTCTTCAGAGCTCTTTGGGAAATCATGCCTTTCCAAAACATGGAAGACAGAGGTCGACTATGCAGGGGAATTTTTTTAATGGATAATTGCTGAATGCTAAAATTGATTCCTTTGGGAATTTTGCTTAATCATTGGATTTCAGAACTGAGGTGACTTTATAGACGATTGTCATTTTTCAGATGAGAAACTGAGACCCATCAGAGAAAGATGTCTTGCCCAATCATAGCGGCAGCAGCAGAACTGGAACTAGAACACAAGGGCTCGTATACCCAACAGTGACTTTCAAACTTTCTTGACTATGAACCACTGTACGCAACATGTTTTCCATTGTAATGCAGTCACGGTTACATCCAAGCAATTGAAGCAAAATTTCAAGAAATAATTCCTACCCTTATTATGTGTGATGTGCTCTGATCCATTCTTTTCCATTCTGTTTCACTTACTTTTTTTTTTTAACACTGGTCGTGAACTACTTTTGGTTATAACCTAGGGTTTTAAATCACCGTTCTAGAATACATTTGCTTAAAAATGGCTTCTTGGGGTTTCCCTGGTGGCGCAGTGGTTAAGAATCCGCCTGCCAATGCAGGGCACACGGGTTCGAGCCCTGGTCCGGGAAGATCCCACATGCCGCGGAGCAACTAAGCCCATGTGCCACAACTACTGAGCCTGTGCCCTAGAGCCCACAAGCCACAACTACTGAGCCCATGTGCCACAACTACTGAAGCCCGCACGCCTAGAGCCCGTGCTCCGCAACAAGAGAAGCCACCGCAATGAGAAGCCCGCGCACCTCAACAAAGAGTAGCCCCCGCTCGCCGCAACTAGAGAAAGCCCTCGAGCAGCAACGAAGACCCAACGCAGCCATAAATAAATAAATAAATAAATAAATAAAATTTTTTTTAAATGTCTTCTTGGATTTCCTTTAATAAGGACTTTCTACAAATAAGCTCCTGTTCTACCTCCCTGTCCAAGAGACAGAGTAGAAGGAGATTCCTCATCCAAGCCTAGAATTCTGTCGACCTGCTACATTTGACAGAAACAAAATGATCTCCTGCAGTAAGTTATCAGTTTTTCCTTAATAGTAGTGACTGGAAAAGCTTGAATGGCTGGAAAAAGAAAACCCAAATAACACAAGATCCAGAAGAGTTCAAAAGCAGCAACTCTGATCAGCAACAACTGAAATGTGAGTTCTTTGAACCATAGGAGGGCGCTGCTCTGCAGAGACGCTCATTCAGACTCTTGGCCAAATTTTAGGTCTCTCTGCCTGGGAATAAATGGCTTTTGTTAATAACTGTTCCATAAAACTCAGTGCAGAGTTTTGGCTCATTTGGGTGACTGTGGTAAACACCTAAATTCATTAATCCAGTTTCATTAGTTGGGGGAAAGGTAGTTTTTGCTAAGAAACTAAGCCAGGCTGCTAACCTATCAAAGAACGAGGAGAAGAAATCTCCGGAGTGGTTTTTCGATATTTGCTTGCAGGTTTTCCAATGATGCTCTCAGGTGATCAGCGCCTCCAATCTTCTCTCTAGCAAAGTGCATGAAATCCTAGTTTCAATACGTCCATCGTTTAACATGTGCCGAGTAGTCTTCACTCCTTGCCAGGGTGAAGAACACAGCCAAGGAATCTGAGCAGCGGCAGAAAACTGCAAGGCCCCCGGATGCCAGGAACAGGAAACATGGAAGCATTTCTCAAAAAAGACAGACATTCAACATGGGCCAACTCCTGGCCCCGGATGATACGCACGCTCCCCATGTGAAGTGGCTGCTCGCCAGGAGTGTGACCACACAACAAGCAGGAACTCCCTTTGTCCACTTCCTCCACGGGAAAAGCATGGATCTGCGTCCCATCGGTCCACAAAATGCTTGATTCCAACCCCAGGTTCCTCCTTGCAGACTGGGGATGGAACAACTTAGCTTCTCTTCCTGGAAATTCCCGGGCCTCCATCCTACGGTGATACGGAGCCAGCCAAACCTCGTTGTTCACTCTGGGCTGACTTCTGGCAAAATCCCCATTGCTGAACTCCGTCACTGACAGAGGTTAATGGGTACCATTTAGCCACTCTCGGCGGCATTGGTTTGATCTTCTTGGCTCTGATACTCTTCCTTCTCTTGGCACAAGAAAATTCAGCTTTTGCCCTTTGTCTTGTTATCCAAGAGCCTGAATGCCCATGACAGCCGTGGATGCAGATGCCGCCCCTTCTAAGTCATAGGCAGAGTGGTAGAATTCAGACCAATGCAAGCCATGTGCACTGAGCTCTCTATTTTTTCCTAAACAGCCAGCTGGCTTGTTGCTGAAACCAAAACCAATCAGAAAAGACACACACGCATATGTGGCTTTTACTGCCTTGCTCTCTCCTCCACCAAGAAAGACAGGGGATACAGTTTCTCACACTTAGTAAGGAAAGATGATTAAATGTGCCCTGAATCCAAAGAATTCTTGACTACCCTGAGTTCTTAAGTTCCTAGAGGTGCATCAGCCCACAAAGTTACATATGAACATGACTTTGGAAGAAAAATGCCAAGGTAAACTTGACTGCCTCTTGGCAGTACAGTCAGTTCCAATTACAAACAATGGGTCACTCTCTCCTTGAGCGCCCAGTGCTTTCTTAGATCCACTCAGAAGGGTCCTGACTCAGCCTCTGAACCCAGAGCAGAGAAGTAGGAAGGAGAGGGGCACACAGAAGTTAGGACCTATGGTCAACGTGGACCGTGGAAATAGTGTAAAGGCCTATTACCCTTGAAGATGCCTAAAGTCCCCCATAAGTACAGCACTGTATCAGACCTCCCCTGAAGGCACTGGGGCTCATCAGCCCATTTAGTACAGGCGTTTCTCCCCCAGCACTGGAACAAATCACCATCACTTTGGTGGAACACCAGATGAAGTATTTGGCTTGCATTAAGGAACACAAAATGCAAATCTTTTAACCCAAGACTTAGCCTCAGAGAAGCAAGAAGCTAGAATGTGGGACTGGGACTCACTGAGGACACAGTGTCCCTCTGGCAGATGCCCACGAGTAGAGTGGGGCCAGAACTGCAAAAGCAGGAGGACACCAACATGACTCGATCTCCCTGGGAACGTCCTTCTGGCCGCCCTCCCCTCTCCCGCCTTTTCTCTCCAAGCCCAGAGCTGAATTTGCCCATGTTTGGGAATGAATCTTCATTTCAAATATAGCTGGGAAGGGGGCTCAACTTCCTATTTAGAATTCCTGACCCTTTCTTCACCGAGAAGATTCTAGAATTATTCCAGAATAATTCTCGTTTCTACCTACACGTACGTTCCAAAGGTTCAAAAAAGTTTGGAGAAGGATATTCTGTTCTGAAATCGAAATTCTGTTCCCTAAGTGCACAGGGAAGAACGGAGAGCTAAGGGGGCTTCCCGGTGCAGCCAGGCCTCAGTTTAACACAGCTCTGAAATGGGCATGTAACACCCTCCTCTGTGGGAAGGGTGCAATCAGGTTAATTAATTGGCCTCCTCAGAACAGAAAATGTGTCATCCTCTTCAAAACCCTAGGATGACAGGTGTGAAATGGTGTCATTGTTTCATAAATCACTGCATCAAACATGGGACGCCTATAAACCTGCAACTCGTAATTATCGTAAAAATAGCACACTTAAAACTTCCAGAAGAGTATGTGGCATATTTGATGGAATTGGAACACACATGGTCCTGAGCAAAAAACACCACCTCCAATCCACCTGCTGGGACCAGCCACTATTTCCTCTCCTTGAATTTCTGTAATGCCTTCCCCAGATTCTCCCTGATTCCACCCTGCTTTCTGTGCTATTGTGATTTATAATAAGAAATAAATATTTGGCCTTTGTCCCTATTTCTGTCACAGAGCTCCTAAAACCCTTGGAATTTCCTGAGGAGATCCACAAAGGTGTCTTTTATTATGCTAATGAGGTAACTTTTGGACAGCACCTAAGGACAGGGCACTGGTTGCCAGGGGAACCAACCAAGTGATTAGAGGGTTGGAACTTTCAGTCCCACCCTAAAACCTCCTGGGAGGGGAGTGGGGCTGGAGGTTAAATCAATCACCAATGACTTAGTCAATCATGCCTAATTCCAGTGGGGAAAAAAATGCAGCTGACTTGGGACAGAAATTCACCCTACTGCAATTCTCATGGCAATGGGGGTGAAGTCCTTTACAGGTCTGTAATTCCTTATCTGAAATTTGTAGGTCCAAAATGTTTCAGATTTTACAGCTTTTCATAATTTAAAATGGTAATGTGATTCATACACTGTATATTACATAACATCATCACTGGGTCTGAAGCCATATTCTAAAATTAAAGACATGAACATTTCTGCAAAAAAAAGTATGGATATTCATAATAAATGGAACATATAAAAATTATAAACAGCTCTAGGTCAGACCAGGTCAGCTTTTGCTATCAAATGAATTCAGGCCAGGTTTGAATCTGCCCCAAATGAGTTGGAAAATCTTTCAATTTTCAGAGTCATTTGGATTTCTGATTGAGGATAAGAAGGGTAACCAGGTAGTTTATTGTCCAAACTTCACTTCTGAGAGTAAAGGGAATGCTATTAGGAACTGCACAGGACAGGAAAGCTGAGCATATGCAGTGTGGAAGTGTCAGCTTACGATCTCTGCAACCCTCTCACAATTACAGTCACAGCAAACTAAGACAGCAAAAGCAAAACTCATGAATAATATCTACCACAAAAACTAAGTGGTGGATATCCCCATAAACTCCAAAAAGCAATTAAATATTTAAGAGCTACAAGATCTATGTATCTATCATCTGTGTAGGAGGAAGCAAAAGGAAGCTAGGGGACACTGAATGGACTTGAGAACAGGAGAATCCCCCAAATCCCCAATAAGTTCATACTAGAAATGTGGCATGTCAGTCTGAAAACAACAATTGAAACTGAGAGATTTTTGCACAATCCAGTTCTCAGGTGAGTGCAAAGGCTTATGAAAATATCATAAGGGACTGCAGTAGTCTGGGCCCTATGAACTCGCAAAGAAACAAACCAAAGTTTCCTTCCAGGATAAATCTCTTCTCTGGGAGTATAATCCAGAGAAGGAGAGGGACAGCAAAGAAAAAAGTAAGATCAAGATAAAACTGTGGGGGCTTCCCTGGTGGCGCAGTGGTTGAGAATCTGCCTGCCAATGCAGGGAACACGGGTTCGAGCCCTGGTCTGGGAAGATCCCACATGCCGTGGAGCGACTAGGCCCGTGAACCACAACTACTGAGCCTGCGCATCTGAAGCCTGTGCTCCGCAACAAGAGAGGCCGCGATAGTGAGAGGCCCGCGCACCGCGATGAAGAGTGGCCCCCACTTGCCGCAACTAGAGAAAGCCCTCGCACAGAAATGAAGACCCAACACAGCCATAAATAAATAAACAAATAAATAAATAAATAAAATTAAAAAAAAAAAAGATAAAACTGTGGGTAGGCAATGAAGGGGGCAGTTTTCCAAAGTATGAAGCCATATTTTGTATCACTCTATAGAAAAAAACAAGAGAGCTCTAGAGTTAGAAAAAAATGTTCTAACTCCCCCTCACCTAAAAGTAAAGGAAAACTCATTTTACATGATAATAACCAACAAAATATGATTGCAGTTGAACCCTATACGAAGTTATCATTTTTTAAAAAGAGAATAAGTAGGATGTCAGAAAGACATGCCCAGGGACTTCCCTGGTGGTCCAGTAGTAAAGAATCGCCTTCCAATGCAGGGGGATGTAGGTTCGATCCCTGGTCAGGGAACTAAGATCCCGCATGCTGTGGGGCAAATAAGCCCACGCATCACAACTACTGAGCTCATGCACCTCAACGAGAGAGCCTGCATGTGGCAAACTACAGAGCCCATGTGCTCTGGACCCCACACGCCACAACTACAGAGCCCTGGAGCCCTGAAGCCCTCACGCCACAACCAGAGAGAGAAAACCTACACGCCACAACTAGAGAGAAGACCGCGGGCCACAACAAAGAGCCCATGTGCCACAACGAAGAGCCCGCACACCTCCACGAAGACCCCACATGTTGCAACTAAGACCCAATGCAGCAAAAAAAAAAAAAAAAAGAAAAAGAAGAAAGACATGCCCAGAAAACACATAAGAAATGCAAGCCATATTTCAAAATGAGCTAAAAGAAGTAAAAAAAGATGATATAAAGTTATGGAAAATATGGAAGAAAATCAAAAGTCAGAATTTTTAAAACTCAGACATGAGGTTATAGGGCTCAGGAAAAATTTAGAAATAAAATAATAAATCATTTCATAAATGAAGACCAAGTTGTAGGAAATAAACAAATGAGTAAACATCATATAATGCCTTACAAGATAAAGGCAAAGTGACAAAAAAAATTTAATTAAAAAATAGATAAAAAGGATTCAAAAGAAAATGGCAGATACATGAGATAGGTCAAAAAAAAGAAGAAGGAGAAGTAACATACATATAATAGGAGGTCCCCCTCCCACTCAAAGAAGGAAACCAAGGTGTAGAGCAGATCAAGTACTGAAAATTAGAATTCAAGAAATGTTTCCTGAAAGTCACTTGAAAATATATATTGAAAGGACATACCATGGACAAGAAAAAGGAAGGAAGGAAGGGAGGGAGGGAGGGAGCTAGGGAAGAGAGAAAGAAAGAAAGGAAGGAAGAAAGGAAGGAAGAAAGGAAGGAAGGAAGAAAGAAAGAAGAAAGAAATAAAGAAAAGAAAGAAAAAGAAGGAAGGAAGGAAGGAAGGAAGGAAGGAAGGAAGGAAGGAAGGAAGGAAGAAAGAAAGAAAGAAAGAAAGAAAGAAAGAAAGAAAGAAAGAAAGAAAGAGAAAGAAAGAAAGAAAGAAAGAAAGAAAGAAAGAAAGAAAGAAAGAAAGAAAGAAAGAAAGAGGAAGGGAAAGAGGGAGGAAGGAAGAAAGAAAGAAGGAAAACCCAGAAAGACCAACATTGAAATGTAGTCTTGAAAAATGACTGGACTTCAAGAAAAAGAAAATCTTTGGGGCCAAGTCACTTACAAAGAAACTAAGATTATCATCAGGTCGCTCCATAGCAATGCTTTATGCCAGAAGAAAATGGAATGATATCTTTAACATAATTGAGGGTAAAAAATGTGACTTTATATATTTTTAGCTAGTCAAATTTACATTAAAGTACAAATACTGCAGATAAACTGTTACTAACATGGAGAACCCAAAGAAGTTTTCTCAGGACCTCTTCCTGAGGAATCTATCAGATAACAAGCTTTATACGATCAAAATGGCAGGAGAGGCATTAACATGAGGACGGGTGACTCAGTATTCTTGGCATGCAAAAATGCAGACACAAATGTAAGACAAAAGTTTTAAGCAAAAATCCTGTAATCCCCAAACTTGAATTGGAAGTATCAGTATAAACTCATGATGTGCTCTATCTTTACATTTTTCCTAGCTGTATCCACTGAAAATGCCTAGAAACCATGACCAAATGACAGGAAGGCGCACCCCAGTGTCCAGGTTGTGGTTTCTAAATACTATGTCCTACTAAAAGGAAACAGGGCTTCTTGGAGCAATAGCTGATCCTGGTACTGGAGCAGGAAGGGTACAAGGTGAACCTGGAACCTCTTGTTATATGAGAAGCAAGGATGTTTTCAAAGACTACTGGGGGGCTTCCCTGGTGGCGCAGTGGTTGAGAATCTGCCTGCTAATGCAGGGGACACGGGTTCGAGCCCTGGTCTGGGAAGATCCCACATGCCGCGGAGCAGCTGGGCCCGTGAGCCACAACTACTGAGCCTGCGCGTCTGGAGCCTGTGCTCCTCAACAAGAGAGGCCGCGATAGTGAGAGGCCCGCGCACCGTGATGAAGAGTGGTCCCCACTTGCCGCAACTAGAGGAAGCCCTCCCACAGAAACGAAGACCCAACACAGCCATAAATTAATTAATTAATTAATTCAAGAAAAAAAAAAAAAAGACTACTGGGATCTTGTCAAACAACTCAAGAGCCAACTTGAAGAAGTTCCCACTGGACAAACATAGGACAATTTGAGCATCAATAAGATAATAACCATAATGAATTGAAACACATAAAATATACTTAAATCCATGAATTAATAATGATATAAAAATAATCAATTGAAGGAAAAAGGGAAACTATAGATGGAAAGAGACTTAATAGGCTTATCAAAATACTGCAATGCGCATGATTAGTTGAATCCCAGTTCAATCAAACAAACAAACAAAAACTGGGGGAAAAAAAGTAGAAATGTTATCACTGACTTGATACTTGACTGTATTAGGGAATTACAGTTCTTTATTTTAGGTATGATGATGGTGTTTTGGTTAGGCCTTTTTTTAAGTTCTTATCTTTTATAATTATGATGACTGGAATATGTTTAAAAATAGTACAGGAGAGGAAATGAGGATGCAAGGAGCTTTAGTATTCTGTTCTGCATACTTTTGTATATTTTGCAAGTTTTCCATAAGAAAAGCTTTTTTAAAATTTTACATCAGGATTGCAGACATAAATTGGGACTGTCCCAGGCAAATGGGCCAAACATGGTTACAGGGGCCCAGAGATGTAGGTGACAGACCTGTCAAACACCCCAAAAAGTGTCCAGTATGATTATATTCTGACCATTTAGCATTTTTTATACCTTTAGCTAATCTATTTTTATTTTCATTTTTACCTGCATCAATCCACGTTCAATTTGTGTAACAATAATTTCTTATTTGAGAAATTCTGCCGTGTGATTTTTTTTTTTTTAATCTAGCTCAGTTTCTCCAAAAGAGCCTCTAGCAAATAGGCCACTAAAATTTGGCAGCTTTACTGTTGAATGCATTCAATTATCATTTTTTAAGTCTAGCACCACATTCCTTTAATGATTTAGGACCTTGCACGATTTTAAACGTCTCTCAAAGCTTTCATTGTAAATTGTGTTAAACATCAAAGGAGGTAAGTGATGCCCAGATGCTGTTTACCTCCTGTGAAATTCTTCGCACTAAATAGGACGGGTAGCCCTCAACGGATTCAGAATTAGAGCTGGGTAGAAAGGAATAACCTTCATTTTTTGATGCTAATCCAAAGCCTCGCACTGAGTATGAAAAACCACATTAGAAAATCTTTTTAAAATCGACCTTCTGCATTGATTCCTCTACTTTTATTTCCAGTCCCATCAAGAAGCACAGTGACAATTCCCATGTCCATGGGGGCAAAGAGGTCCCTCGAGGCTGCAGCTGACTTAGGGTTAGTATTACTGGGTTTCATTTGCTTAAATGGGACCTCTAAGCCAGAACCCTAGGAAAGTCCTCCTTATTCTTGATGCACTGTCTTAAAACAAAAGCCAAACAACAGTATCTAGACATCCCTGCTCTTTTCTCTGCCACGTCCTGCTGGGGGGATGTTGTTGCTTTGCCAGGTGCCATTCCTGACGCCTCCACTCACATCCTTTCATACTGTTGCAAGGAGGGCTTATTCTAAGGATACACTCCTTATGTTTCCAGGCCAGATTTTTTTTTTTTTTTTTGGCTGCGCCACGCAGCTTGCAGGATCTTAGTTCCCTGACCAGGGATTGAAACCACGCCTTCGGCAGTGAAAGCGCAGAGCCCTAACCACTGGACCGCCAGGCCAGATTTTTAAAGGAAAAAACAAAATAGCAATTTCTGCTTAGCCCCATCCACACCATCATGGCAGCTTTTCAAACTTTTAATAGCTCTGTGTCTCTCTGGATCTCTGGTTATTTTGTGACATGAAATGCTAGTATTGGCCACCTAAGTCTGGAAGCTTTCGGGGGGAAATTTCTCAACTGCATCATTGCAGAGAAATCCCCACCCCTCTCCCCTACTGAAAGAGGGAGAGTGTTTATTCCCTACCCAGTAGACACCCGTCCCAGATGTTTATCAACCACGCTCCAGCAGACTTTTAGGCACGGGGGACACCACTGTGCGGCCAAAGGCCTCCTCCGTTCTTTTCTTCTAAAAGACTTTGTTCGATGCAGATTAATCGGCAGTGTTGAAGTTTCCCTGGGTCCCCCTCTCTGCAACCATGGGGCCGGATATCATGGGGATAAGAGCCTGGGCTCCGGAGCCAGGATGCCTGCATTTGACCTCTGGCTTTGTGACCTCAAACAAGTCACTTAGACCTACTGTGTGTCAGTTGACTCATCTGTAGTATGGGCTACTAAGGTTCCTACCTCTGAGGGCTGTAAGAATTCATCAATACACATATCGGGGTCAAGAACAGTGATGAATTCTCCATACACATTAGCTGTGTATTACAACTGCAGAAGGCACAGCTATGGGCTCCTAGGCTGATAAAAGCCTCCCTCTCTTCTCTTCTGCCCTTTGCTGCCCCAGCCCTTCTTTTTTTTTTTTTTTTTTAAATGGGAATTATTTATTTATTTATTTATTTATTTATGGCTGTGTTGGGTCTTCGTTTCTGTGCGAGGGCTTTCTCTAGTTGCGGCAAGTGGGGACCACTCTTCATCGCGGTGCGCGGGCCTCTCACTATCGTGGCCTCTCTTGTTGCGGAGCACAGGCTCCAGACGCGCAGGCTCAGTAGTTGTGGCTCACGGGCCTAGTTGCTCCGCGGCATGTGGGATCTTCCCAGACCAGGGCTCGAACCCGTGTCCCCTGCATTGGCAGGCAGATTCTCAACCACTGCGCTACCAGGGAAGCCCCTAGCCCTTCTATTATCATCCTCGTCAGCTTCTCCCACCTTCTCTCCTAGCCTACAATTTTCTTATACTTCCAAATCATTCTCTTCCATCCCCACCCCCACCAAAAGCATAAACTCTAATATCCTAACCTACTTGTTATAGAGGATGTCCGTCAAGCGTAACAACTTGACAGTGTTTCACGGGCAAAGACAAACATGACAGCATGAGAATTTTTTAGCTCTCCTCCTCTCTCTTAAGGAGGAGAGAGGAAGCTAAGGGCACAAGGACTTCCCTGCCTCAGGGAGGCTCAGAGCTTCACCTGGAGAAAAGAAAGGGTCCAGGAGGCTGGGAGAAGGACCCCAAGGGAGCAGAGGGGTGGCAAGAAACTGGTATGGGCTGGAGTTTGTGGGGGAAAAGGGAGAAAGATGATTTGGGGCACTTTGGGGAGAAAGATGAATAAAGAAGGTATTTAGGAAGTTTAGCTGCGCTGTGTCTACAATCTTCCCTCTGCTGCCTGAGGGCAAGAAAGAGTCCTGTAGGGACGTACAAATTATCCTAAGGCTTCTGGAGTCTGATTTGAGTTCCTTTTGGATCCTGTGAGCAGGAAGGCCCAAATTTATTCGGTTTCCAATTGCAACAGCAGCTAGCATTTACTGAGTACCGACCAGACCCCAGGTGCCACGCTGGAGCCCCACATGCAGTGTCTCCAATTCTCGCAGCAACTCTGCAAGGCCGGTGGGATTATTCCTTCTTTCCTGGAACTTAGTTCCAACGAAGACAAATAACTTCATCAGGCCGATGAGAGGCAGAGTTGGGACGGGAACCCAAATCTATCTGATTCCAATGCCTGGAATCTTTCCACCATTCCAGTGAATCTGAACACAAGCTTTTAGAGGGCAGGTTTAAAATTTCCTGTCGTATTATTATTATCACTCTTGCAAATTTCAGTGACGTGCCTAATGCAATACCATGTGCATGCGCCAGTGGCTTGTCTTTAGGTCCTTTGAATTAAGATACCATTTTGGAGTTCATAGATGCTTCTGATCAGACAGTTAGTAGTTTCATATCAAAACTGCACATCCACGTGTCAAAAATGAGACTCAAGGAAATTGACCATTTTTCAAATATTGTATTATTGTGTGTGTACAAACTGGCAGAGAAAGAAAGACTCTAAGGAGGCTGTTTAAGATTTTAGTGCAGCTACTTAAAAATAAGTACATAATGTTGTTTGAGTTCTGAGACACCTAAAAGAATTGTAAACAAATCATGCAGCTAGTCCTTTACAGCGCGCTACCTGGGAAAAACGTTGTTTGTTCACAGCAAATATGTAACCACAAAACACATTAAAATGCAGAAAAATCATCTGACCAAACAAAATAATGATAAATCAGCTCGAAACTTGTTGCCATTACAGGATATTAAATATGCTCATCTAGGGAAGAATGTGCGTTAGTCACCTATTTAATCGTGCACATAATTAAAGCGGTTGCCCGCACTATGATTTATAGGTTGGATCTTCTAATTACTTAGCTGTAGCAATTAGGATTTTCTTTGTATTACACTTCTTCAGGCCAAAGATGCTTTCTATCGCTCGGGCCACATTTAGGAGGGCAAATCCTGGCTTCCGTCCCATCCCCTGGAACTCCTGCCCTTGTTGAAGTTGTTCCCAACTGGGGCTCTTAAAGGGAAGTCTGATGCTGTTGGGAGGAGAGGAGAGGAAAGTCACTGTGATGGCTGAACCATGGGTCTCTCCTTGAAAGACCCGTTTGCTTTGGAATCTTGTCTCAGCTTCAGGAGGCCCACTGCCTTGGAAACTCGGGGTCCTGTCTTCATCTAATACAGTAACTTCCAGACATTTCCTTACTAGAGAAAGATCAAAAGAGCCAGGAGTTGAAGAGAAATGTATATAACACTCTTCAGACCTTCATTATTCCATAAAGTTTTGTTTAAAGCTTTAGGAGGCAGCGCAGTAGGATCAGGAAAGGGGAGTCCATCTATTATTTATCTAATGTGTTCCATGTGCCAGGAATTCTGCTCTACATGCAGGGGTTACAAGCACAGGCTCTGGAGTCAAAAGGCCTGAGTTCAAATCATGGCTCAGATAATTACTAGCTGTGTGGCACTGGGAGACTTATTTATCCTCTCTGAGCTTCAGTTTTCTTATCTATAAAATGGAGCTAAGAGTACTTACTTCAAAGAGTTTTGAAGATTAAATGAGATAAACCTTTAAAGCAACCACTTGCATAGATCCCAGCACATCATAAGCACTTACTGCATGCATTATTCTTAGTGTATTCAATATTTCCAACCCTATGAATCATTCATTCTCTTTTTTCATTCATGCAGCAAATATGAGTGCCTATTAACAGACCCAGAAGGCCATGTTCTTTTCATTACCCTTCCTTTCCCTCCCAGGACATAAACCTTAAACTCCTGGGCGCAGGAAAGTCATTTATTATGTTGAATGAGAAAAATTCAACTTTTTGAAGTGTCAAAGGCTTTGGATTTAAGCTAGTGTAAATCAATTTTCAGATATCACAGAACTCTGGAGAACACACACAACCAGGACGCCAGCACAGAGCTGAGCCATGTGGCTGGAGCTCTAGCATCAAAGCAGCATGTTGGATTTCACTGTGATGGTTAAGTGAAAGCTTGTCGGTGCCTTCCAAAGATTATGCACGAGGGCTAGGGAGAGAGGAGTGACCTGCCCTTCAATTCAGCAAATATTGGTTGGGTTATGCTGGGTGTACAGATCTACGCTGGTGCTTGGGACCCAAAGATGACCAGCACCCCATGGTCTCTGATCTCAGTGGCCTTGTGGTCCAACAGGGACGTGAATACGCAAACCAGCATTGACCTTACCAGCGAGGTAAGGGTGAGGGAAACCTAGGGAAAGAAGAGCTGACGCTACCTGGTGAAGCATCCCAGAGGAGGGAACACTGGAGCTGAGGTTCCAGCTAGGGTTTACCCTGAAGACAAATATGGAAGAATTTCTTGGGGAACCAATAAGAATTTTTGAACTAAATAACAATCATAATCATCATCATAATCATCTTAAGTACCATGTCTTGAGTCAAATTCAAGATCCATATTAAATATCATTTTTTTTCATTTAAATGATCTTATCTTCTAGCTGTTCGAATGACTTCCCCAATTTGAAGACATTGCTCCCAAATGAGATTCAGTTAATTAAAGGCAAGACAGTGGCCCCCATGATGTCTCAAATAAAGAAGAACACCTAACAGGCATTCAGCAAGCCATGCTGAACTGAAGGTACACCCCACAGGAGGCTCAGCACCTCTTTCCTTCTACGTAGCTTGAATGGAAAAACTACTTCATCTCTTGGCTTGTTTCCTTTGACAAAGAGAACTATAACATGTGTTATTCTATTTATGAAAAATCAGTACTCTAGAAAAGCATGCTATTTGTGTTGGCAATACAAGTAAAGGTGTACTGGTTGCCACCAAAAAAAATGCCCAGGCCATGAAATATACACCCATCAACTTTCAATTAAATAAACTGGACCCTTTATCAGTAGAAACAAAATACCGTGGTCAGCTAGAAAATAGCCCGGTAGGAAATATTACCCTATTTCATTTGGTGGGACACTGGACTTTGCATTAGGGTGTTTGAGATTCTGATAAGTGGTTGGAGTGGGGTTTTTCCTTTTAAATTTCATTAAACAGCATTTCCTTGTGACAAAAGTCAAAGGTTTGATCTCAACAATTAGGAAGTGAGCTTCTCTTTCACCGTGCTGGGGAAAAAAAATACTTCAACTGAGATAAGACCAGCAGGAAACGCCATCTTGAATAGCAGTTGAAAAACATCTCCCTCCCAAAGAACGTTCTAACCTCTCGACATACTGAACATGCCATAGTCCTAGTGGGAACTAATGAGGACTCATCTTCCTTTTTCCAGGGGAAGCAAGTAGGACTCTCATGCTCATTCTGCCCTCTGGTGGCTGGTTTAATAAAATGCAACGGAAAAGCTACATCGTAAGCAGGAATGACTTTCTTCCTTTTTCATATGATTTCACGTAATTCTTATCTACAATTACAGTGTCCCAAAGCTGCTGTCTTCTGACCTGTAGACGTCAGATTCAGTTTTCTAATTAAATTGGCTGAAACCCTGACTTTTATTTAATTAAACATAGAATGGGTGTTTAAAAATGTGTCTCAACATTCAGGTTTAAGCTAGTTCAGGTGAGCTGCAGATGAATTTTTTTTAATGAATGAATTAACCTGGTGGGTGAAAGCCAGCACACTATATGATCAAGCCCTTGAAGCCCTCAAAGATCGGTGTATTTAGTTCATCAGACAACAAGTTCATCTTTTAGTAGATTACTGGCACGCTGAGGCTAAAATTCATATGACTAAGAATAACAATAAGCCATTTGAAGAAGAATAAAGAAGCATGACTTGTTTTTTATAAAGATATACTAACTTCATCAGTACTGGCACAAGGATAGACAAAGTTCAGAAACAAATCCACATAGGCATGGAAACTTGATATAGGAGAGAAGGGTATTATAAATCAGAGTAGAAAAGATGCACTCATAATAAATGCTACCGGGAGAATCGGTTACTCTTCTGTGCAAAATAAATTTAGATCACGCCTCAAACTAAAGAAAAAATAATACATTTCAGACGTAATATATGTCTGAGTGTGAAAACAAAAAAAAATAAATAAAGTTGAGGAAAAAAATATAGGAGACTGTAAGTGATATACAAAAATACCTAGCCATAAAAAAACCAAAAGCAAAAACAGCTGCATACAATTATACTGCATAAAACTTTTGTAAAAGTCACCTTAAAGTTAACAGAGAAGATTAGAAGAAAATATCTGCAGCACATATGACACGATCAATGAAATCTTAGTACCCAGGCTATATAAAGAATTCCTGTAAATCAATTTTTAACAGATAAATACCCAATAGGAAAAAGAAAAATACGTGAACTGGCAATTCACAGAAGAGGAAACCCAAACGACCAATATAATACACAACCTATTAGTAATGAAGGAAATGCAGATCAAAATTTCAATGAGATGGAATTTCACTACCCATCATATTGGACGTTTTTTTTAAAAGCTGGCAATACCAGATCCAGATGTAGACAAGGATGTGGAGAAGGTGTAGATTCTCTACCTTGCTGGTGGAAGTTGAAATTGGCACAATTGCTATTTAATATTTAATAAATAACTGATTAATTATAAATACCCAATTAATATCTGATTGACATTGAATAATAACTGATGAATATCTAATAAGTGTATAATTTACATGCATTAACATCTAAGTAATAGCTAATCGAGCTAGTGACATATTCTTTACAGCCAAGCTCTTCTGGATCTAATGAATTTTTGCACATATGCACCAGGAGTTGGCAGTAATGAGACTGATAGGGCATCGTTGCACAATCAACTCCCCGGTACCTCAGAGGTCCCATCATGCTTCTGACAGAAGCATGGGTTTGGGGATCACACAAACCTGGGGAGTCTTATGCCTTGTGACCTCCGGCAATTGTATAATCTCTCTAGACCCCCGCTTCCTCAATTGTCAGTGGGGATAGTAACGTCTCTATCCTTAAAATTATTGGGGAAATGAAATGACAGATCTGTAAGGTTTTTTGCACATAGTAGATGCTCAGTAAATGGCTGCTGTTGTTTTCATTATTGTGACTACTAACACTGGGGAGTAATCATTTCTGACTAAGAAGAAATTATCTTTTCTGGCTGGGAAGACAGGTATCAAGAAAGAACGTTCAATGATATATTCTTAGGGCAGTCAGAACATTCCATTGGGAAAATAACCAGAGCTGTGTGAACAGTTTTACCACCCATTAGATGACAAACCAAAGAATCTTATCAACACCAAATTATCATCCTACTGGAGCCATTGCAGACCCCTCTCCTTGGCAGTGGAGACCAGTGGAACATGGTAACTCATCATACTTTCTCACTCATGGACAGGCTTGGTTTCTGATTGTCAATAAGATACCTGTAGTAAGTTTGTGAGGCATCCCATTACTCACCAAGGAAAGAAATACAACATTTACTTTGTTTCGATGCTCGATCTCTGACCTGGCCCAAGGGAAGACTAAGAATTCAAATGTACCTCATGAAGTTCTTGGGCTGGCACCTGCCCACAGGATTGAAATTTGAAGGATGGTAGGCCAGATTCAAAGAAATAAGACTGAAGTCAGAAAAGGACTTTGCTTAAAATGGAGAATGAGGTTTCCCATCATCGAATACATCCCAGTTAAGATGCAGGCCAGTGCAGGGAAAGGCAAGTAAAATTCTTTCGGTCACATTATCTGCAGTAAGCTGAGGCTCTTTTAGAATCAGTTTGCTAAATTGACATAAAACAACCTACGCCATTGTCTTTGTTTTTGCTTGTCTGTAGCTATCCTCAGAGGTCATAGCTCAAACGCTTCTCAGAATTTGAAAGCTACATAGAAATAACATAATGAACTATACTTTACACTCTGTAAAGAATTTTCCCTCTACAAATCACAGATATATTTACATATGAAATGATAATTAGAGGACCTTTCTACCTCTCTTTACCAGAAAGTTTCATCTGGGGAATAAACTGAACCTAATAATATTTTATATGAGATACTTTCTCCAGGTTTCCCAAATGTTCACTATCCCTTTAAAATTATAGGGAAGGCAAATGAGAAATGGAAACGTCAAGCAAAATTGCTCTCAGTTTAGCTTTCATTAGGAATTAATCATCAGCTGTGATTGCCTTGGGTGCTAAGGCATATAAATTCCAGAACTTTGTCCTTGAAGGGAAGTCATTTTTCTCCCACAAAACCTAAATGCATTATTTTCCCTTCAGGCAAGGTTCAGACACAAGGTTATCCCAGTGGAGGATCAATGCCCAAGGTATCCATCCCTCTACAAACAAAGACACCCTTCTGCACCACTGGTCATTGTTTCTGAAATACACTTCCGGACAGTTGGTGGAGTAGATTGTAAGAGCAGATTGACAAAAAGAATGTAGAATTTTACACCACATGCCAACTCTAACGGAAATGTTTGACAAGCAAAGAAATCAGTACCAAGTTAAATAACTTTACATATATGTAAATTGGCTGGAAACGTGCCTGTCAGCCGTCGCTTTCTGTACCAGAGGCCTGAATGCTGAAAGGTACTCAGAGCCGTAGACAAGACCAGGCGCCACAAAACAAATCCACTTCTCCCACAGCAACCAGTACGCACAATTCCCAGGAACCCGGGCAGTGCCAACCTCCGCTGCTCCCTGGTCAGACGGCAGGCACTCTTCACCAGTGACCTGTTCATGGGTTTATACTCCGGTCATATATGCAAGCACATAGATATGGTACCCGCCATGAGATGCTTTGGCTTCAGAAGGAACGGGGTGCTCAGGATATCACCGGAACTTACCTTCCATACGTTCATTCTTCACACGTCCCTCTTTCTCGCCAGGTGAAAGTACTCACCTGCTCTCTCACCTACTGGCTCCAGGCTGCCCACACTCAACCTGACATCCTGCCCCAGGGAGCACGTTAGGGGCGCCTAGTGGTGTCGAATCAGGTTCATCATTCCGTCTGGTTACCCACGCCTGTCCTGTCTTCCCGACTCTTCTGAATTCTGCCTGCTCTCCTGCCCAGCAGTTGCCTGTGGGCTCCTTAATTCTGCTGCCACCAAACTGTGAGCACCTGTCGTCTGCAAAACTCTCTTGCTCTCCCTCTTGGCATGTTCGCAGTCCTTTCCTGTGCCATGGGTTGAGTTTTCTGGAAGCTGATGTGTGATGGAGTTTGGGCTGCAAGATGTTTATTGGGATCAACACCTGTGAAAGGAAAGGGAGGAATTAGGATTGGGCCGGAGGGTAAGTCACGCAGGCCTAACACACTCTACCAAGACGGCAGGAGCTCTGGAAGGAATATTGACCCTTAAAGTCATCCTGTATTGAGGCAAAATGGCTGGGCCGTTATACACCTGCCTTCCCCAAGGAAGGGTGGGATCCCGGGCAAGGCACTGTCTCGGCTGAGGGAGCCCTGGAGACGTTCACACATGGAGACTGTCTTCTGACCCCACTCCCTGTGGCTGGGCAGCAAATCCTTCCTCAAGGTGGGTCTGGGTGGCATATCTTCACGTCTGGGACATCTGTCGCCTTCAGTGCAGACCCCTCCTGGCCTTGACCTCACAAGTCTGCCTGCCCAGGGCTCTGACCCATCTGTTCTTTGTCTGCAGACTCTGGCTTCTAGCACAGAAGCTTTGTCTTACAGTTCAATCCTTAGAATTTAGGATTGTCATGTTATCACCTGGAGACATGTTCAGAGATGCCCTTTGTGGCCACGGAGACTGGAAAGCTCTATTGTCAATTCCAGTGCCCCTTGATGTGGTCCCTCCCCAGACCAAGCCTCACCCCATTCCCTCACTCCCCTGCCCAGTCCTGCCTTCACCAAAGGTCTGGCTGCTTGTTGGTATTCCCAAAGAACTCCCAGTGGAGAAAAGGAGATTAGAGGAGAGAGATTGTTTCCATGCCAAGATGGACTCACCCACACGTACAGCCTCAACTCCCAAGGCAGACACATTGTGGGGCAAACAGTAAAAGAGAGAATTTGGTTCTATGTGCCAATATCTGCAAGACAGTTTCAACTCCTTGCGAGTGATGCTAAAAGAGATCATTTTATCTGGGAGATTTAGGGGCCTGTGGTTTATTAAAAGCGTTCGAGGCTGTGGAAAATCATTTGAGCAGCCAGTTTCTTGAGTGTTCAGTAAATCCTGATTTTCCTCCAATACCATTCTTATTTCTCAGCCCAAAAACTCACCCCATCTCTTGGAGTCTTTGGCCTGGGAGTCATTTTTTTAACCCCCAGCCAGCCTTTCTCCTTCCCTGTCAGATTGCTGGCCTCTCTTTTCACCATGACTTTGATTATTCCTGCCTTTTGTAGAGACAATTTTCTCAGCCTCAATTTTCCTTGCTTTTCAAAAAACAAACAGCAAACAAACTAAAAAAAAAAAAAAACCAAAAAACACCTCCACCTGAGAGCCTTCTCTGATTAACATCTCCTAATTCTGATTATGAGTTTACTCTGCATATTTCCAGGATTAGGTTTATATTAAAACCAAATGGCATTGTATAAAATTTCAAAGCATTACCCAAGCTATTATTTTTATTGCATCAGTTCCTTTCTTAAATCAATTAACCAGCAAATAAGGCCAGGGAACATTTTAGTGCCATTAAAGACACTTTAAGTGCTTGTTCTTTGCTTTTTGTAAGTTAGATTTGTTGTAATAAGATTTGACCTGGTGGGTATTTGCATGTGGTTATTTGCTGAACATTTGCGATTGTTCACAGCATGGAATCTGTACGAAATTGGTCTGTTTCAGTCACAATCAAAAGACCCCATCATGATGTTACAAGATTTCCTGTAACCCTAAATGGGTTGTTTAAAAATGCTATCCCTCATTAGGGACCCTTAGGGCAAAACGGTGCCAGTGTGTTTGAAATATTTGTCCCTCATCTGTGTACTTCTTAACCATATAGCAAGTACCTCGTGGCAATGGCCATGCTTTCCATAGACACTTAGAAGCATCAATGAGCTTTCCCTGGACATCTACGCCACGCCAAGCCTTGTGCCAGGGGCTTGTGTGAACTAATTTAATCCTTTCAGTGACCCTCAGAGAAAACTAAGATGAATGAGGTTTGGAAATCTGTCCAAGGTCCACAGGTGATGAGACAGGACAGGAATCTGGATCCAGGTTTTCTTACAAATCCCTACTCCTTTTTCTCCCAGCACTTTGTTACTGCCCACAGTAGGGTTTGCACAGGTCTCTGAAACACAACAACTCAAAGTTGTCTAGCCCCCCATCCCCCAAGGAGTCGGGGCTTAAAGAAGTTTGGGGAAAGAAACAAGATCGTGCTCTCCTGAAGAACCAGTAATTAAGGGGGTCCCACCCTCCTGATCAAGATGACTGGGTAGAGAACGGGTATTTTGCAACACGTTGTTGCTTTTCTCTGCATTGTCCGTTGACATTTTCCTGCTCTGTTCCTGCCACACAAATGTCAGGTCACACTGGATAAAATGAAAGAGCAGTGTCAGAAACACCACTCAGTCTGCCTGGGTCCTGTATTAGAGCGTGCAAGAAATCCCCAGGGATGTGTCTCAGGTGAATCCGGCAAGTAATCGGCACATTGCCTTTCAAAACGCGTTCAATTAGCAGACGGACCTTTGCCTAAGGTGACTATGGCTGAGAAGGACAGGCGTTGATTCACCAGTTTATCTCCGTGGGATCTGTATTTAGTGCCAGGCCAAAACCCTGGTCAGGTTTTTAGTCAGGTTTCCTCTGACTAAAAAATTCTAAGTAAAATAAGAGTAAAGCATGCCTCCCCTTCCTCACAACCCCCCCCCCCCCACCGCCCCACCAACGTCTGATGGAATGAAAACTCAGATTGTGGATAAAAATCCAGCTCCTGCCTAATGCATTTCCCTCTCGGAGGAGCCGTGTGGCTTAGCAGCCCTGCCACTACATGGGCAGAAATGCAGAGTTTGTCTCTTTTGTCAGTCTGGAGATAAAATCCTATTCTTTGTAATCCCTGAAGAAACAAATCAAATAAACTCGGGCTGAGCTAACCATTTTCAATCCATCAAAGCAATCAAATTCTGTTTACCTGAATCACAATGATTTCTAAAATGTTATTAAAAAGTAAAATGGAGTTTAACTATTCCAAAAAACCGAAAATGATGTGCAAACACAAAAGGGATAAGATTTCTGTAATTATGTAGACATAAAGTCGGGGCCATCATTTGAACCACAATACATTGTAGCTATGGCATGTAAAGATAAAGAGCCCTTTGTCTAACACAGCTGCTGCTACTGATGCATAAACATAATTAACGTAAGAAGTCTTCAAAGAGGTGACTATTCATTTAGTTAGTTTTTTTTGCTCTTTAGGGCAAACAATGGTTTTATAATTTAATAAACCAATTAACTGATTATGTCTCACCCAAAATATGTGTATATCGCCCCTTCTATCATCTCAAAAATCCTCATCCCATTTCTTAGCCAGAGAGTGGTATCGTAAATGTGACTAATTAGTGTCTTTGGCAAATGTTTTGCGGGGAGGGTATCTTGCAGCAAATTCTTTGGGAATTTTTGTCTCCATGTGCTTTCACAAACATTCACAACAACAGAAAGCCCTTTTTCAGCGTCATTAGAAGTTCAGATACCACAGTATTAGGACTGTTTAGAGGCACTTGGAAAGAAAGAATGATGTGGCCCCGCTTCTTTATCATAATTCTTCCACTCTTCTGTAGGGGGAACGATGCAGTCCTTCAGCGGCGTGGCAGGTGTTATCACCCCCTCCAAATTGCTTCTTCTGTTCAGGCAGGAGTCATTCCGTGGGCTTCAGGTAACTATCGCTGGCTGCATTATAAGGGCAATGTTCACCACACTGCAGCTGATGAATCTGGCAGCATTTCCATTATAACCCTCTATTATCAGCTCGAGAAAAGCCGGCTGGGAAAAAAATGCATCCAGGAATAAAATTTGACATCCTTGCAAATGGCAGAAAGTTTCAACCTAGGCACATTCTTTCAGCACTTTGAAATGTGAAATTGTCATGACACGTTTTCAGGAGAAGAAATATACATCAATAAAGGCAGAGAAATGGAGTCATTTAAGAGGATTTGCTGGAACCCTCAGTAAACGATGTTTTTATGATGGGTACAAATGGCGCTCTGGGCTCTAGTGCCCCAAAGCCGCTGACTGTCTCAAGCAGGGATGTGACTTACAAGTGTTGCATAATGAACCCTATTCTGACCTGCAACCCTTTCAGCAAAGTATCCATTCGTTCATTCACTCTTTTGTAGAACCAAACATTCACAGCCTCCAATCCATCCACCACAAGCTAGAAATGGTCCCTGCCCTCGGGGAGCGTATCGTCTAGGGAGAAT
The DNA here is from genome assembly GCF_965194805.1 of Balaenoptera borealis. Lineage (NCBI taxonomy): Eukaryota > Metazoa > Chordata > Mammalia > Artiodactyla > Balaenopteridae > Balaenoptera > Balaenoptera borealis. The sequence continues at coordinate 106,451,943 of NC_138874.1, forward strand.
AAGGGCAAATGCAATAAAAATGGGTTGGGTGCAATGAGAGGGGAGGACCATGTCTTGTAAGACCTCATCAGAGGCACTGAACTCAGACGAAGAGGGTCAGGGAAGCTGCTTTCTGCAGGAGGTGATGCATAAGCTCCCGTGTTACTGAGAACAGGAGCTGAAAGTTGAAGAGAAGACCTTGCTTGAAGGGGCAGTGGTGAGAGAAAATGCCCACCTCAGGCCCTAGGAGCCCTTAAGGATGGTAGGAGCCTGGACCATAAGGGCCAAGAGCTGGAAGAGGAAGTTAGAGGGTGGTCGGGCTGGACTGTGTGCAGGGCTTGAAGCCATAAGGAGGAGTTTGAACTTCATCCTGGGACGAATGTGGAGACAGAGAAGGTTTTAATCAGAGGAGTCACGTGATCAGATTTACATTCTGGAAGAACATATAACACTTCCCACAAACTCCTCTCTACTATACCAACAAAAAAATTTTTTAGGTCCTAATGGATTTATGTTCATATGGTTACTACAGCCCCATGAATGATGATTTATTTTCCCTGAGAAGAATAAAACTGAACCGTTTGTACAGTTCTTGCCAAAGCAGCAGTGGGGTACTAAGCTTCTCAGGCTACCATTCACGGATTCGAATGTTCATGCAGGGCACACACCTTCCTTAGAGTCTATGGGAAGGACCCTTCCCTCAAGCTGGAGAGAAACAGATAAGCCAATAAGATCCACATAAACATAAGACCCCTGAGGTCCCATATGATTAAAGGGCAGACAGCAAGTTCTGGAAGTTCATGGGATGGATGGCTTGAACGTGGACTGAGGTGGCCCAAGAAGGTTGATGGAGGTGACATGTTCTGAGATGGGTAGGAGGGGTGACATGAACAGGGGGCAGGGTGGAAATGAACACAGGAGCAGAGAGGAATAGTCAATCTGTCGGCAAGTGGTAATGCCAGCAGGAGAGAGTTGAAATGAATACAAGTGTATCAGATATGAAGCAAAGGATCTGGGCCTCGACCCTGTGGGTGGCTGAATAGGGTGATAGCAGCAGCAGTGGCAGCACCCCAACACCACAGTGGACGATTCTTACAGGGCACTTCTTATCCTCAGGTCCCTGACTCTGGACCCTGTTACTTTCTACCACACCTCATCGCCTTTCCAGGTACCAAGAGTGCTGGGAGAGCCCGAGAAAAATGCAGACACCGCGGATGCTCTTTGCAAGATAGATTTAAACAGGATTCCAAGGAATAGAAGGAACTTACTATGTCATGGGAGATGCTTCGTAAACTGGCCCCACCGTCTCCAGCTTCACTGGTCCCTCGCTCCCCCCCCCCCACTGCCCCCTGCAAGCCCCAGACATTCTGAAACACTTGTGGTCGCCATCCTGGCTCCACGCCTCTTCGCGCACCCCCCAACCTACCCAGAGCATCTTTCCCGCTAAGACCCAGGCATCACCTTCTCCGGGCAGTCCCGCATGCCGACCCCTCCACTCACCCCAGGCTGCCCTCCACTGCCACTGTTGCTGGGAAATGCTCCTTATAGAGCTTTGTTTACTTCTTCTAGTCAACCTCTAGTCTGGGAATTCTTTTGGTTAAGCACAGTGATTAAGAGCTTGATCTCTGGTGGGAATCCCCAAGACCTCCCAGGACAGCACCAGAATATAGCAGAAACTCGATTAACGTTTGACAAATATAAGACTGGACGCGTGAACTCGGCAGGTGGGGGGATCCCATCATATCAATCTGCCAACTCCAGAGAGCCCTCTAAGCACACATCCTAAAAGCCTACGTATTCAGGGAATTGCATTTTTCAAGCTCCAGAAACTGACAGTGGTTCCCCGAAGAGTTTTTACTTGGAGAGTGCCGCTATTTAAAACATGCCTTTTGGCTGTATCCGCACTACCCCCTAAACAACCATTCAATGCAGACACAGTTCAAAAAAAAGTTAATTCAGAGGGGAAAAACGTCAACTCACGGGTTGTTTGATTTTCTGGCTTTCCAGCTCAATCACAAAGGTCACTCTTAGAGCCCTGGGTAAATATAGCCTGGGTCTGAGTGTCTTGAGTCATGTGACAATGTTATCTCATTAATCCCTACAAAGTCCTAAGGGTAAGATGACAAGTATTACTGAGGGCCTAGACTAGCGATTCTCAAATTTCAGGGTGCATCGGAATCACCTGGAAAACTTCTTCAAACACAACCTCTGGGCGCCCCCTCTGGAGTTTCTGATTTGGTATGTCTAGGACGCAGCTCACAAATGCACGTTTCTAACAACATGATGCTGATACCTGTGGTCAGGGACCACATTTTGAGAACCCCTGCCCTAGACTATGGATGATGACCTTGCATAAGCTCTCATCTATCAGCTCTCAGACACTTGGTGCCAGACTGACTGACTTCAGCTTAGCAAGTGCCCAGGTAGTGAAATCAGTGTGCTTACCTGGCCCAGTTGCTTCTCCTATAGTTCAAGAAGGGAGTGGCAACTTGCCAGCTCCAATCAGGTCACGAGGATGGAGAAGCCAGGGTCAGGGGTATTATTTTTTCAAACAAGAATCCCTGATATCAACTGCGTGCAAATTACTCTAGCTCTCTCTCTGAAATGTTCACCGTAGGGATTTGAAGAGGAGGTCAAAACAAAATTGAGTTCTGATGCAGATTTCACAAGAATGGGTTTTCAAATCAAATCAGATGAAACCTCTAGGTGCATGGGACTGCTCTACCCCTACCCAAATGTGACCTCTCCTATTGAGATGGGGGAAAACGCTTGAAAAACCTCTTCAACATCAAATAGCAACCTAAGAACGTTTTCTGGTGATTTAAACGTAAACGAATCAGAAACATCTGGATTAAATTTTGCTCAAATTCTACACAATCTAAACAATTAAGGTGGGGGAGGAAGCACTTGGCAAACTGTGCCTGGGGTTTAATCAAGCCTGAAGCATTTGAAAATTGGTCCGAGGTGCTGATGAGCTCTGAGTGAAGCCCTACAGCCCAGCCCTGGAGTTGCCATTCTGAAGGCTCAAAAGTAACACAGGGGGCTTCCCTAGTGGCGCAGTGGTTGAGAATCCGCCTGCCAATGCAGGGGACACGGGTTCGAGCCCTGGTCTGGGAGGATCCCACATGCCGCGGAGCAGCTGGGCCCGTGAGCCACAACTGCTGAGCCTGCGCGTCTGGAGCCTATGCTCCGCAACAAGAGAGGCCGCGATAGTGAGAGGCCTGTGCACCGCGATGAAGAGTGACCCCTGCTCGCCGCAACGAGAGGGGGCCCTCACATAGGAACGAAGACCCAACACAGCCATAAATAAATAAATAAATAATTTTTTTAAAAAAATAAAAGAATCGCTGAGCTGGGCTGTGAGTCCCATTTGGCAGCCACTTCTGGTTCAAATCTATGTTATCCCATAGTCTGTGGTCTTAAAAAAAAAAAAAAAAAAAGTAACACAGCCATCCATCAGCTTTCCCCCTCCCAGGACTCTGTGCGGGGCCTCCCTTCCATCCATTCTCATCATGACACCATTTGGACGGTTCATTCACAATGTGATGCTCTGGACAAATCTGGATGCCTGATGACCAGGGGCAAATGGGAATGTGAAAGGCACTGTGAGTGGTTAAGAGTCTGGTGGTGCCTGTCAGGATAATGAACGCTGGCTGCTGCGGCGGAGCCCTGGAATCTCAGTGGCTTCATACCACGAAGTGTATTTCTTCCTCATGCCATCTGGGTCGGATAACTCTGCAAGACGTCTCTCCTCTAGCCACTCAGGAATCCGGGCTGCTCCCATCTCCCCACCCTGCCATGTATCGCGCTAAGTGTATCCCCGTGGCTGTTGCTGAGGGAAGGGAAGGATGGAAGGTGGGAAGGATGGAAAGCCTAGCTTCGAATCTCAAGACCTGTCCTGGGAGAGCTGTACCACATTCTGCAAGACCCTCGACCTCTTAAGTGTCAACTTGGTTTCTTCCTCCGTAAAGCGGAATTCATCACAGCACCCACCTCATGGGGCTCATGGGAGAATCAAATGAAGTTATTCAAAGTGTGGTCTGCTGGCCAGTATCACGGGCATCATCTGAGAACCTATTAGAAATGTGGACCCTCAGGCTCCACCCCGGACCTACTGAATCAGAATCTGCATTTTAACGAGCTCCCTGGGTGATGTGAGTTTGCAAAGTTTCTGAAGCAGTGCACCAAAGCACCCAGTACAGAGTAAATGCTCAGAGAACATTAGCTGCTACTATTATCATCTAAACGCCAGCTGCCTTTCCAGGCTTAAAAACCACCAAGTCAATTAGCCCCTCACCTGCTCACAATCAGCAGCGACATCAGTGGAGATTATCGGGTTTAGGGCACTGGCTTCTCCTCCTGTGAACAGTGACCCTTCCTCCCGATGTCCTTTCATGAAAGGGTGGAGACGGGGGCCTTTATTTTAACTGACAAATCAAAGCAAGTCAGGACTAAAACTGCAATCATTTTATCCTCATTATCCCAAGGAATTTCAGCCCATATGGCACACTGCCCTCATCATTACACACTGATCACAGACCCTGTGTGTTACCTGGGATCAACCCAGAGACATAAAAGGTAAGGAATGGACCCAGATTTTTAGACAGGCTGTCACGGAAAATTTCCTTCCTGGGGGTGCTGGAGAGGGGAGGATTAGGACCAATGTCAAGTAAATCATTTCCCACCCACCTCCTGGTAAAACACATTTCCATGGCTAGCCTGGCTTTCCAAAACAAGTCCTGTCCAGCTCACTTAGTTGATGGCGCTTGCTTTCAGGGATGTTGAGGGATTCTTTTGGCCAGCTGCCTGCCTGCCTAATTTCCGTGGTTACACCAACTCGTCATCCAGAAAGTGCCCTCTGCAAAATGACAAAACTCATATCAGGTATCTCTCCTCTGCCCCTTCCCCTGCTCCCTCCTCCCTCCGCAAAGCCCCCCATCTGAAACACAGGACACTTGAGTTTGGTCTCTGGTAATGGATCACACAACTTCGGAATCTCAGTTTCCTCTCTCAGCTCTGTGTCACCTCAACCACACTGATCACTACGAAGCCCAGCAACATTCACAGCAGCTTGCAGGCTGCCTCTTCTTTCCCTCCCTCTGCCTCTGTTCTCCCTCTCCCTTCTCTTACACACACACACTTACACACACACACACACACGCACACAAAATACTCAGAACATTAAAGAAAGCTGTTAAGCTAATCTGGTGCATCTAAATGGGCAATATATATTGAATCCATGCTCCATTGATCATAATTATTGCAGTGCCCTTTATCAAGTAGCCATCTTAAACCATTATTTAGAGATCATTTTGCTTTCCATTACTGTCACTATATTGCAAAATTCGCTGGGAATTGGATGCCTGGTGACAGAGGGGTGTGCACAGTATTAGCTGGGAATCTGCCCATGTCATCCAGGAGTGCTTCCAAATGGACAGACTTCAGCGCCACAGTCAGTGAACTTTTGAAGAGCACCACCCCCCCCCCATCAGCTTTATGGCAGAAAAATAAATCCTGCCCCCTGGTCTGATTTTCCACCTTGGCTCTGCAAACAATATCACCATTATTCTTGCCTTGCAATAATCCCCAGTAAAACCCTCAACATACAAAGCCCCCGACTCACACTGGGCATTCTGCAGACGAAGTGCAGTCACTGAAAAGTGCCTGAATAAAGGCATCTGGCCTGTGGGAAAGAAAACAAGGGCAGCTTATCTGGAATGCCCCAGCCTCCTAAATGAAAACTTTTATACCAAAACCATGGCTCCCTTTCTTCCCCATCCTAAGGACGCTCCATGGTAGATGAGCTGCTTCATCTCCTGCAAAGCCCTGTTCTGACATCAGTATCGTCTCTTCTCCCTCCAGCCTCTATTGGAGACACTCTGCAGAGAATGAGACATCCCAGACTTCCAGGCGGGAGGAGCAGAGGCGGTTTAGCATAGTGGTTAAGGCCACTGACTCACCCTTCAGAGCCAAGTTCAAACCCAGACCCAGCCAGCTGCTCCCTGCAGAGCCTCAGGTAATCCATTCACCCTCTGTCAGGCTCCAAAGCTGCTTCTGCGCAAACTGGAATTAAGATGATTATAAACCCCTACCTGTAGGAACCCTCAGTGGATGGGTTCAGATCTGGTGCAGAGCGAGAGCTCGTACAAGTTAGCAGTCATTACTGTTAACGCAGGGCAGTGGTTCACAAATGCTAAACTGCATTCCAATTACCTGGAGGGCTGCTTAAACCAGAGTGCTGGCCACACCCCCCTAGATCTCTGATTCAGTAGGTCTGGGGTGGGGTGAGGATATACTCTCTGACAAGTTCCCAAGTGATGCTGCTCGTCTGCGGACCACATTTTGACAGCCCCTGCTCTATGGAGTGGAAACTGTGAAATTACCACCATGGACCAGGGGGGTGTGCACATCCTCTGCAGTCCGGGACTGGCCCTTAAAACGAGCACTGAGCAAACTTCACTCCCCTTCTTGGGTCAGTTTCCCACCAGTGAAAACCAGTGAGCAAAGCAGACCCAAGACTGTCCTTTATCAAAGAGAAAAACATAAGACTTGGGGTCAGACAGATCTGAATCTGCCTCTAGGCTCTACTACTTACTAGCTGTGTGACTTTATTGACTTCCTTACCTTCTCTGAGCTTGTCGTCTCATCTGAAGATTGGAATGATAGTCCCTACTTCATGGAGTTGTTGTTATGGAAATAAAATTATATGACCTGTAGAAAATACGAATACTGTTGCTGGTATATAATACATAATAAATGGTCATTATTAATAATAATGTTAGGTTGGATCACATGGAATTGCTGATATTTGACCATATTTTACCTATAAAATTGAGAGTTTCATATGGATAGCCTAATTGTAATAATGACAGCAATAATCAAAATAATAGCATCCACTGCAGGAAACCTGAGGACATCAGTCAGTTAAATTGCACCATCATTTTAACTACTGTGTTTATCAATCAGATGCCTGATTTACACTCCACCCCCCAAACACACATACACACACAAACTGATTTAGTGGGCTTAGGCATAGTTTTTTGTTTGTTTTTTTAAGAGATCCTCCAAATGATACCAGTGAGTGGCCAGAGTGTGAACCACAGAAATCCATGTTTTGTGCGGGTCCATTGGCATTTCCTGGACAGCCAACCTGCTTTCCGTTTGGCAGCTTCTAATCTGCTAAGAGTGGGAAACCAGGTAACTTAGCTTTTCTGGTTTATAGTTTATAGTGTGTGTCTGTTTTTTATTAAAATGACTAATAACATAGTAGATGCTCAACAAATGTTGAACTGAAAATGTGTTAAATAGGGCAATGAGAGCAAAACACATTATCATCTCGATAGATCCTGAAGAACTTTTGATAAAATGTAATGTCCATAACACTTTGTTTTTCCACAATAAACTCTTAGTCAACCAAGAACTTAAGCTAGTAGCAGATATGATGAATGGATGGATGTGTGTATGTGTGTGTATATGTACATGGGTGTGCATATATGTATACATATACATATATCTATAATTTGTTTTTTCAAACTAACAGCCAGTATCATGATTAACTTTAAAATGGAAGACACTGCCATTAAAAGGAACAAAACAAAGATACCTACTCATTATGACTGTTTAACATTGTTCTAGAAGTACCAACTAATAGAAAATAACATGAAACAGCAGGAATAAAGGCTGGAAACTGCAGACAAAAATTAGCATCACTGTCTACTTGGAAAACCCATGAGGAAATATTAGAACTAATAAGAGGCTTCAATGAGGTTGGTGGTTATAAATTTAGTTTACAGAAGTCAACAATGTGTCTATAACCACTTAGAAAAGACATGCTTTATAACAGTCATAAAAATATAATGCCTAAAAGGAACTTATCAAAAAATGACTACAATCTGTATAATAAGAACCATAAACCTCTACTCAGGAATACAAAAGGATATCTGGATGACTGTAGAAGACATACCATGTTTCATGATGGAACAACCTAATATTTAAAGATATTAATACTGACAAATCATGCTATGAATTTAACATAATCCAAGTCAAAATTCCAATACTTCTTTTCAAACCTGACTAAAGGCTATTTGAAGACTGTGGTGTGTGAGAAGAACAAGGAAAAAAATCTGGAAAAAGAAAAATACTAATGAGCGAGCATTTACTAAAATGTATTAAAACTCTGATAATCAAAACTGACTCCAAAAGAGACAGATTAATTAAATAGACTAGGAAATTCAGAAGCAGACCCAAACATATAAAAAAAAAAGTTTATACATAATAAGGTTAGAATTTCAGACTAAGCAGGAAAGCCAAGACTATTCAATAAAGGATCTAGGGGTAACCATTTGGGAAAAAAAGACAATTTACACCAACATAAATTCCACATGGATTAAGCAATTTAATGTAAAAGTACTAACAAAAAGATACATAAATATTTTTATAAAACTTGATGAGAAACTCCTTTGAAAGAATGGCACCAAAATAAAATTTTATGCCATTAAAATTTAAAACTTATTCTAAATGGCAAAAAGTTATAAAGAAAAAAACAGAAGATATATTTTCAATTTTTGTGCTATTCAGGGGCTAGTATCCTTACTATTTAAAGATATATTAAATTTCACCAGAAATATGTGTATAAAAAGTCCAATAGAAATTTGGATAAAGGACATAAACAAGATATTCACAAATGAAGAAATAGTCAATAACCACATACAAATGTTCAATATCACCAGTAGTCAAAGAAATATAAGCTAAAACACAATGGTCTACCTTTTTTACTTATTGCATTATTATCAATTTTAAAAAAGAATAGCCAGAGTTGTCAAAAATGTAAGACAATATATAGGCATTCTCATACATTGTAGGTAGGAACATAAATTAAGGTCTTTTGGAGGGCAATTTGGAAGTACATATCCTAAACCTTAGACCCAGTAAATACATTTCTGGAAGTGTACTGGAGGAAATAATTAAACACGTGCACAAGGACTGTACAAGGATGATCTTTGCAGCATTACTTATAGTAGCCAAAGATTGGAATATTTGTCACTAAAAATTATGGCAAAAATCCATATGTATTTACATGCACACACAGTCATGGCAGGGCAGGGGTTCTCAAACTTGAGTGTGCATCACGGTGAGCTGGAGGGCTTGTTAAAAAAAGATTGATGGGGGCTTCCTTGGTGGCGCAGTGGTTGAGAATCTGCCTGCCAATGCAGGGGACACGGGTTTGAGCCCTGGTCTGGGAAGATCCCACATGCCACGGAGCAGCTGGGCCCGTGAGCCACAACTGCTGAGCCTGCGCGTCTGGAGCCTGTGCTCCGCAACAAGAGAGGCCGCGATAATGAGAGGCCCGCACACTGCGATGAAGAGTGGCCCCCGCTCCCTGCAACTAGAGAAAGCCCTCACACAGAAACGAAGACCCAACACAGCCAAATAAATAAATAAATAAATAAAATTTATTAAAAAAAAAAAGATTGATGGCCCTGCCCCCAGAATCTCTCATTCTGCAAACCTGGGATGGGGCTCTAGAATTTGCTTTCTAAGTGCCCAGGTGACTCTGATGCTGATGACCCAGGCATCACACTTTGAGGGCCCCCGTGACAGCACGTTGCTTAGTGAGAGAAGCAAATTACAGCAGAGAGGAGGTAGCATGATCCAGTGTCTCTATGTACCTTATATATGCATAGGAAAAAATCCTCAAGGATAAACCTCAAAATGTTAACAATGATTATTTCTAAGTATCAAGATTATGGCTGCTTTTAATTTCTTATGATCAACATAAATTATTTATATAAATTTAATTAATCGGCCATTTCTCCCTCTAATGAGCGACTTCTATGAAATCCACGTGTGCCTGAGTTCTCCTGAGCTCTCTCTGCCTTGAGACACTTGGAAGACAACACTTCGAGGGTTTTTTACTAGTAATAACTACTTGATTAAGATATAATTCACATCCCATACGATTCAGCCATTTAAAGCATACACTTCAATGGCTTTTAGTACAGTCACAGAGTTGTGCAACCATCACCACAATCAATAGAATATTTTCATCATCCCCCAAAGAAACTCATAACCCCCAGCAAATACTCCTCATTTCCAATCCCCTCCCTCCAGCCCCTGGCAACCACTAATACACTTCCTGTTGCTATGGATTTTCCTATTCTGGACATTTCATATAAATGGAATCATACACTACATGGTCCCTTGTGACTGGCTTCTTTCACGTATATGTTGTACTTATACAAAATTCCTGCCCTTGTAGGGTCATCCCACAATCCACTTTATCTTGCATGCCGGACTCGGCAAAGCACAAGGTTTCAAGATTTATAGACACGGGGCAAAGTGTATGAAGTTTTATACACTCTATGCATCACCCCTCCCCTCACCCCAGGTAATTTTAACTTGCAGTTGGGTTCCCACCTCTGTTTTGGACTTGATTTTGAGACACAGGTCAACTCCTAATAGACATGATGGAGAGGCAGCGGGAGGGCAGGTCCAGGGTCTGTGACCCCCCAAGCAAGCTGCTTGCTCGCTCAGGGTTCCATTCGTCTCCTGGGACCAGACAACACTAGCACCGTGGAGTTGCTGGAGCACTCAGTGAGTTAATGCACGTCCGCTGCTCAGAGCCACGCCTGCTACTGCATAAGTGTTCAGCACATGTTAGCCATTAGCATGATTATAACAGTTAATTGGATTTCAATACCTGGCAAAATTTCTTTGTCATGAAGTTCTGATATGGTCACAGAAGCAGATGTCTGGAATAGATTTAGCAAAATCTTTCTTATGAAAATATCCTGCCTCCTTCTCCTTAAAGGAGGAGTGGGTTGAGGAGAAGACTTTGGCTGATTCCAACCCAAGCAGTTGCCCCATGCTAAGAAATGAACACCTGGAGAGGGCTTTAGAAAGCAATCAGATCAGATACAAGGACAGACCATGATCATAATCACAATACCAATAAAAATGAATGTCAAAATCAACTCTTACATTTGTGTTTCTCCCAAAGACATGTCTGTAGTCATTATTCAATTCTCAAGATGCTCCTGGGGGCCCAGTAATGTCTGTGGGCTCCTGACTTGGCACGAGCAGTTCAGAGACCTGGGGAAATGCAGCGATAAATGTATGAGACAAGAAGAAATACGTGGCCAAGCATCCCAGAGCAATGATGAAGCCTTACCGGGTCAGCTTTGCTAACTAATGCTGCAAGTGGGACACAGCGAGGTCAGATGCTCAGAATTTTTCCTATATTATTTAAGGCCGTTTACACATTTATTTGTTTCTTTTCTAACTCAAAAAACTCACTGCCGTTAACTTTTAAAATCCAGCCTGATCAATAAATAGCTTTTGTGAGCAATGTGTTAGAAGGTGGGCAGAATTTGACTTTTCTGGGCAAGACTATTCTTTTTGGTGAAAACATTCTAGAATGTCTAAAATAGCTTGGAGTCCCTTCCAGATGGAAGGATAAGGCAGCTTCATTTTCCTAATCCGTATGGTGTCACTGAGGAAGGGTGCATGGGCGCACCCACCAGCAGCCAGGACGTGTTCTCTGGAGCTGAGTCTGTGTTGTGGCGCCCCTCTGGATCCAGGTTCTCCAGAACCCAGCGCCCTCCATCGTCTCCATCGGACCTCCCAGCTCTGGGGCAGGTTCAGTCTCCATGTTGTACCAGTCACAGGTGGGAAAGAGAAGTTTCCAGATACTCTTTGCCTCTCCTCTTCCTTCTCTCCCCCCTTTCCCCTCTTATCTTCCTTCTTTTTAATCACCAACAGCACCTACTCTTGCTGTTGAGCAGGTGGTCATAAGTATGCACCCTTATAACACCGACTTGATCTACTTTTTCCTTTTCTTAATCCCCAGAAACTAATAGTTTTAATTACTTTCAATCACTGGTACCTCACAAGTGAAACCCAACAAGTGTTCTATGAACTAATAAAAACATAAAATCCCAGCACAACATTTAATAAGGCATCAGCAGTGGGGCCATTCAGGGCAGAGGCAAAGAGTTCTCTCACGCCTCAAGATATCTGAAGATGTTACTGTAATACTATTTAGTAAAGTAAATGTTGACCCTTGCTTCCCATACAAAAAAAGCTAACATTATGTTCAGCATTTTTTATATTTTCCAATACGATCTGAAAGATAGAGAGTGATTATTCCCATCATTTAAAAAAAAAAAAGTTAAAATGATCAGTTTTTACAATTGAAGGACCAAGATACAGTTGTCTGAAAATTGTATACACATTAACTGGCCCGTCTTTCAGTGACAATCAGATAACTAGAGTATTACTGCACTTATTTTAACTAATAAAATGCAAATGTGTCATTTCCCTGGAGTCATTACAGGTTCTTGTTGTTAGTGCCTTTCAGAAAATTAAAAAATTTATGAAACTCGGTAATACATAATTAATATTTTAAGACATTTTCCCATTCCACTAAGCTTCTCCTTTGTCAAGTGTGAAACTGACTTAGCCAGTTCCAAAAAAAGATGGGAGTGTATCTTTTCACTCTTGGTGTTGGAAAAATGTTTCTAGAGGCCTTGAGAACAGATATAATTATATTTATTTATTCAAAACAAGTAAAGTTGAGACAGCTAGGCTGTACAAATAATTGCCACCAAGGATTAGAGAAGATTGCTTGGTGATATCCACTGTTTGTAAATCTAAGGATAGAAAATAAATGAAAGTTTTTAACTATTTTTGGCAGAAGGACTTTGGAAAGCACTGACTACAAAGCATTGCCATGAGAGTTAAATTTATTTTATTTTTATTTCCTCAACAAACACTTACATAGTGCTTACCACGTGTCAGTCATTAAGACTACATATTAAATATTAACTAATTTAACCCTCCTAACAACACTTTGATGTTCTATTATCCTCATTTTATAAATGACGAAACGCAGGCACAGAAAAGGTTCTACACTCACTGCCCCATACACGTGAGATAAACACAATGTGTGACTCATGTCTGGAATTTTAAAATGCACATTTCCCTCTAGGTATCACTAACTATTCAAATTGAAAAGTGGATGAGGGACTTCCCTGGTGGTCTGGTGGGTAAGACTCCACACTCCCAATGCAGGGAGGCCGGGTTCAATCCTGCATGCATGCCGCAACTAAGAAGTCCACATGCCGCAACTAAAAAAAGATCCCTCATGCCACAGCTAAAGATCCTGCGTGCCGCAACTAAGACCCAGAGCAGCCTAAATAAATAAATATTTTTTAAAAAAAGAAAAGTGGATGAATGCAACTTTTGTAGGCTGAGGGGGAATATAGGACATTTCTGATTCACAATGACTTTAGAACCCAGATAGAATCACACAGTTCAGCCTTTCTGCTATTTCTTATTCAAAGGAAATTGAGACATTTCAAAAGATTAGTTGAGTAAACAGATCACTAATTTTATGATATCCTTATCGGGTAAAAGACATCGGTTCTCAAATCTCAGTGACTCTCCAAATATACTTAATTGGTGAAATCTAGACAAAAATATTTACTATTGAAAATCTTTGAACCTGTTGCATTGTTTTTGTCAATCTATTGAAGGTATTTTAAGAGTCACAGCTGCTATAAATGGACATGTTTGCCCAAATAGGGTCCTATAGTAGGTGGCTCAGTGATAATTAACCATCTGCCTTCAAAAGTGCTGCACATGCAGGATTTCTGCTCTCAGCCCCGACTGCAGAAAAATGTAGTCACTAGCACTTGAAATTAATTTACCAACCAATATGTGAGTATACTTAAGTATACAAATATACTGTGTACCTGCTACATGGAAGAATTTTTAGCCCAGGGCACAGAAGAAAGGTACAAAGACACAAGGACCTTCAAGAGGCTTGCAGTCTGAGACAGAAGCAAAGACCAAAACATATTCAAAGATAACTAATGGAATGAGTAGGGAAGGATAATAGCAGGGGCAGAAAACAGTCAGTGACGGAGTGGAGAGCAGGGGCCAGACCACAGTGGACAGGGCTGGATGGGACAGGACTGGGCAGGACTGGGCAGAACTGGGACCGTGGCTGGCTCCCAGGACTTCGGCAAGATCACACAGGAGGGGTAAGATTCAACTCAGCAAGGAAGAGAGGGCAGACAGGGCGGCTCTGTTCATTATCACTCCAGTGCACATTGCCATGAGCCCCTTGGTGTGATTTATGTTTCTTCTATTTAAGCAGAATAATCCAGATGTAATTTTTCTGCCTATAACGCTCTGCTCTTTTGCTGTGTTTTGTGGCTTCGTTTCTCTTTGTGTGCTCCATCCATCTCCTAAGTAGCTGTGTTTACTTTGCTCTCTCACTCCCTTTATGTCTCATGAATAACAAAATTATAGAGACAGATCGAACATGTCTGAAACACTTCACGTCGTGGTGAACCTGTCCAGTGGACTGTCTCATGGGCATTATCCCTTTATCTTTTCTCCTTTCTCCTTTTTCTCCCCGTGCCTCAAAACATGAATGGTTAATGGGCAGTTGCAAAGGAGATTTTCCTCTCCAAAGAAATGCCACAAGAAAGAGCTCAAAAGAAAGTGTTAATATACATTTCATTGTACACTCTAGGTCTTATGGTGTTTAACGAAGGATCTGGGTTTTCTTTAGTATTCTGAGTGATAATGGGCATATCAGAAATACAGCAGCTGGTGGGGGTAAACTGTCCCAATCTGGGTTGGGGGAGTGCCCTGTGTGGTTGGGGGCTTGTCAACATGACACAATGGGGAGTGAGAGGAAGCTGAGGCCAGTACGTAAGTGAAGTGACCCACCTGTAGGGCTGTTTCTCAGAGGCCCAGAAGTGCAATATATGGATATATGGTGTCAGAGGGGCCTGCTCGCAATCAGGGGGTCCATCAAGCAATGGACGTGACAGTAAGAGGCTCCAGGTAGTGGGCTTTCTCATAGGCAGGTCACACCAACATGGTTCAAGAAGATCAGTCCGTATGATGCTCCATGACTGTGGGTGTGGCAGAGGAGACTCAGGCACCTGGGGGAAAGATGCTGGTAAGAGAAAGGTATGGCATCAGTGCCTCCAGCAGTGGACCCGGGTTAAAGGCAAAGCTACAAGCCCACTGGGAATCTGCTCAGTGTGTCTGCAAGATGTTTCCACATTATTGCTCGTAGCAGCAATCTGTTCATTTTCACTGCTGTGTAGTATTCCATTGCACATCTAGCACAACTTCTTGTTGTCAGTGGACATTGGGGTTGTTTCCAGCTTTTGGCTCTTATGAATCAAGCTTCTGTGAACATTCTTGTGGACACAGGCACTCACTTCTGTCATCATGTACCCAGGGCTGGGCTGAGTCACAGTGTAGATGTCCTTTAGCTTTAGTTCCTTGAATACTTTTTTTTAAGACAACATTTTAGAGTGGTTTTAGGTTTACAATAAAACTGAAAGGAAGGTGCAGAGATTTCTCATACATCCCTTCCTGCACACATGCCTAACTCCCCCCTCATTATCAATACCACTCACCAGGGCTTCCCTGGTGGCGCAGTGCTTGAGAATCTGCCTGCCAATGCAGGGGACACGGGTTCGAGCCCTGGTCTGGGAAGATCCCACATGCCGCGGAGCAACTAGGCCCGTGAGCCACAATTACTGAGCCTGCGTGTCTGGAGCCTGTGCTCCGCAGCAAGAGAGGCCGTGATAACGAGAGGCCCGCGCACCGCAATGAAGAGTGGCCCCCACTTGCCGCAACTAGAGAAAGCCCTAGCACAGAAACGAAGACCCAACACAGCCATAAATAAATAAATAAATAAATAAATAGAAATTCTAAAAAAAAAAAAAATACCACTCACCAGAATGGTACGTTTTTTACCGAGGATGAACCAATGTTGATACATCATAATCACCCAAAGTCCGTAAAGTTTACTTTAGGGTTCACTCTTGGTATTGCACACTCTATAGGTTTAGTCAAATGTATGATGACACGGATACATTCTTATATCATACAGAGTATTTTTACTGCCCTAAAAATCCTCTCTGATCTGCCTATTTATCCCTCCCCCATCCCACCGCTGAAAACCACTGATCTTTTTATTGTCTCCGTAGTTTGGCCTTTTCCAGAATGTCATATAATTGGAATCATACAGTACGTAGTCTTCTCAGATGGGCTACTTTCACTTAGTGATATGCATTTAAGTTTTTTCCATGTCTTTTCATGGCTTGATAGCACATATCTTTTCAGTGTTGAATAATATTCCAATGTCTGGATGTCCTTGAGAACTTTTAAGAGTAATTTCCCTGCCAAACAGTTTAGAAAAGAGATGAGAAACTAATAATGCTAAGCCAAAAAGAAAGTTTTGAAGCCAGCACAACCTTAGATACTGGCTTAGAGACCAGTCACCTGTCATCGCTACTACATCATGTTGTGTGGGACAGTAAGCATTTCATGAAGGTGATTCCTGTGCTCCGAGAAACTCCGATCACAAAGGGAAAAATGGGGGCGTGGAAGGAGGGGGTGGACTAAACAAGCAAAATGCAGCAACATCGCATGGATTTTAGACTTTGCATTTCTGCTGTATGACTAGCCCCTGGTCACAGTCAAGCCTTTTCACATTTCCAAGCCTGTTAGGAAAATTAAAATGAGGAACTGACTCCAGGCCATTCTACATAATGCTGCTCTTAAGAGAAGAAAATACAATGTCGTGAAGACAATAAAATACAGCAACCTTCCTAAATTAGCCTATGGCTCTCGCCACGGCAGGAGATGGAGAAGGACCAGGATAAAACTCAAAAGTGTCATTTCCATGGCTTGTGCCTGCTCTGACTAAGAAATATAGGAGAGAAGATGAAAACTTTCCTTTATCAAGAACTTTTGAATTATCTGTGGATTTCTGTCCTCTGGCCCTGTTAATGACAGATAAACTGGAGATAGTGATGCTATATGAATATGAAAAATGACCCAACATCTTGGGCTGACACCAAACATTAAAAAGCTTCATTAAAACCCTTGGAAGGAAGTGTTTGAGGATGGAAAGAGCAGGGAATACTGAGAAAAGTCAGTTCTAAACCCCAGTCCTGTCTAGTTACCCCCAGACGTCCCAACGTGGGTGTCCTGCCCCAGTCAACCCTTCCCTGGATACCAGTCTCGCCACAGGGAACCCACTTGTGTGATGCCTTGAGGCCCCATCAGGAATTCAGGATGGGGACAGGGTCTTTAGCGAACCTGAAGGAAAGATCTTCAAAGGGGCTTTTCAAATTATCTTGGACGTCCAACTGCTCCTGTGTCTAATTTCCTGTAAATGAATTACGGCTACAAGAATTAACCTTTCCTCGGGGAGAAAAACAAATTACAAGAGACTTCATATAGGATTTTTGCTAAGGTGAAAAGAGAAGAAAGACAAAGAGAAGAAGGAAGAAAGAAATGATGTTGGTGGGACCGGTGTTACCTGAGACAGGCTTCCATGTGACTCACCGATAGGTGCCGCTCCTCTCAGTGGACATGGCCCCGGGCCAGGGCCCACATTTGGACAAGTGGAGTGGGGTCTGGATTTTAGCCACACACCCCTCCTTTGCTGCATGTCTTGTAAAGTGCACAACCTATACAGCAGCCCTGAATGTTTGCTCTCCTTCCCTCCTTTCTCATTTTGTAAAACCAAGTATTTTAAAAATTACCTGAAAAAAAACAAAACAAAATGAGAAAATGAGACAACATTTGTTTCACTTCCTTTGAAGAACAGAAGAAAAGAAATAACCATTCAAAGGGCATCCTTCCTGGCGCCAGCCATGAAAGATTAAACAGGCTTCTCCAGTTAGGGCAGTTGGTTGATTCTTTATTAATTCATGACTTAGAGTGGATCAGGGATGTGATTTAGCCAGGGAAACACAGGGCAACGGGAGGGTCTGGGTCTGGACGAAGCTAACAGAGAAAACTCAGCTCACCCTGCAAATGCCACACACAGTTTTGTTCTTCAAAGGAAGTGAACGTCAGAAAACTCCGCCAGGGCCGTGCAGCCATGCCTCCATTTTTTTTCAATCAAACGGATTCGGATCACGCGATGACGCTGCAGTTGTCTTTCAGAGAAGGTTTATGCCATTTGGACATCATCCAGTAATTCCAGGTGGCCTGAACAAGCTGACCCACTTAAAGGAATTATTGTGGATGCATTTTATATGGGTTGTCCCGTGCCATAAAACTTTATCTATAGAAAAATGTGGGATGGGGCACAAAAAGTTAAAAGGAGGCTCAAACTATTTCCCTGGAAAACGAGAAGCATGGCTATAAAGTAATAAGGCAGATTTTTTTCACATAGTGTCTTAAATCATATTGTTAGTGGCATCTTATAGTATCATTTCCTTGAAAAGAAGCTGGTGGACATTGCTTGTGGGAAACCTAAAAGGAACATATTCTTTGTAACCAGATTGTTTCCAAGATGGCTCGCTGCCACTGTTCTTGGCAGGAGCCCTCGGTTCTTCACCATGAGGACCCCACCACAGGACTGCTTGAGTGTCTTCATGACACGTGAGTGATCAAAGGGAGAGGACGGGGAAGCCGCAGTGTCTTCAATGACCTAGTTTCAAAAGTCACACTCTATCATTTCAGCAATATCCTACTGGTTACATAAGTCGTCCCTAGTGGTGTGGGAGACACCACACAGGATGTGAATACCTGGAGGCAGCACCACTGGAGGCCACCTTGGGCGGGAATGGCCGCCATACCTTCCTCTCGCCAGATCCAGTGAATGTCTGTGCATCTTTCTCTCACCTCTCATGATCCTCCACTGTCCTGGGTCTCCTTCTTTCTCTAGACTCTTCCCTCTCCTGCTTCCAAGGCTCCTCCTCTTCAGTCCATGGCTTCCATAATGATATTTGCCAAGGTGGGGCTTTCCCGTGAAGGTATACATACATGCCCATATGCAGGGATGACTCCCTCATCTCTATATTTATCCTAGATTTCTCTCAGAAGCTCCAGGCCTATGTTAACATCTCCTTGCTGGACCAGAAGGGCCGGTGGGATGCATCTCACCCAGCCAGGGGGGGAGAAGGGCCAAGCTCATAACCTCTGTCATCTCCAGGTGACACTAGCTTTGGCTGTAAGAAAAAGGAGAGTGGACAAAGATCATAGCTGTGCCCTATGTCTTAGGTGCCATAGGCCTCATTTTCCTGGTAACAGTCCAAATTTATGCCCCTGTCCCAGTGTAATTATTAATATAACTCCATTCTCTCTAAAGTGCCCTATTTCAGATGATAAAGTATATGGTGACTCTATAGTCCTTTTACAAGTCTGGACTGTTGATCATTGTTTTATACCAGGTAAATATTAAAAAGCTATCTACAGACTGATTTAGACTGAAGGATGGTGTCAACTGGGCCCATGAAACTGACCATTAAAACAATTAGATGATGTACTACGGAACGTTATTCTCCAAATATTTCCGTGGTATTTAACATTCTCTGGCATTTCAATGACCTTTTATAAGGCATAATACAAGTTGAAGGACTCATTTATTCCATGATCATCATATTGTTTCCAAGAGAAAATGAGAGACGCAAAGCAGGTGTCCTGGGCTGAGTTGCCTATTGCATTTCAGAACCTATTGGCCGAATGCTAATTTCCTCCATTTGCATGGGGGGCCCGCTCGCCCTATCATTCCTATCACAGTATCCATGTCAGTTCAATTCTCAGAGCAGCTATAAGTGAAACATCAAGCCTCCACCGATCACAGTGGTGTAATGAAGTGCAATGGGCCAGTAATTATTCTACATGACCCCGATCGAGTAACATACAGCCTGTAATTATCACAGTGAGATCCCAGTGCTTCGTCAGAAAGGAAAAAAATGGCCATGAACGTTATTTAAAGGGTGTCATCAAAAATGAGTCTGCAAGGCTAGAAATGTAAGAGGACCCGGTCCCGAGACGTTATCGTGGACTCCTAAATGCCTCACAGTTGGGGCATAGAGGCCTCCTCTCATAAACTCGTTTTGAGTGACTCGGTGAAAAGTTATATTCAGAAGCCACCTGTAAATCGAGAATGATATTTTGGTAGAGAAAGAAGTCTGGGGAAAGGATGGAAAAGGGGGAGGAAAACCTATTAATGACATTTCAAGCAACTCGACATTCAAAGCATTCTGGTTCACTTGCTTTAGGAAAGAACATTAGTGCCCTAATGGGTACCCCCAAAACTGAGGATGCTGGTGGGATGGGCCCTTAAAATCCCCCTGAATGTGGCTTCCATATAGAGCAAAGCCTGGGCTAAAATTTGCTTTGAAAGGGGTGTGATTAGCTGCAAAGATTAAAGCAAGCTCTAGTAGTTTACTAAGCACTCACTCAGGAGTGCTGGCGGGTTGACTGTTTAACAACTGGCAGCTCATTATTTAAAGCCAGTGCACAGTTCAGTTTCCCCTAAAGCAGGGGATTGGTTCTAGAGAGTGCTACAGCTTGGGTTTGCAAACTGTTGAAAAATGTGGACCCATAAAGTTGTTATTGCAAAGAAAGATAGGGGTACCCTACCTCAAGTGCTTCTGCCACAGACACAGCCCCCGAGCAACACACGCAAATGCCACATGTGCACATGTGGGTGCACATGTGTGTGCATATACACATACACACACACACACACACACACACACAAACCTCATACCCTCACAAGAGCAGAAGAATCAGAACTCAGGTGTTACATCATACAGAGTCAGCTTTGGGATGAATGGAGTGCATTGTCCTGTGGCTAAGAGCCTCTCACCCCCCGACCGCCCTCTCCTCCCCCTCCTGCCACTCCCCCGACCCTTGTCCCTGGTCCTTGCCATCTTCCTTCTCCACTTCTCCCCACTGCCCCAAAGGGTCATGCTTGTGTAGGAAAGAGGTAGAATAGACAACAGCTGACAGCATGGGCTCTGGACAGGTCTATTCTAAGACTTTTACAGGTCTTAGATCCCACACCATATCCAGTATTTTTCATTGTACCTACACCCTATACTCCCTACAAAAATTTGGGGAATAATTTTTCTAATGTTACTGGTGACATTATTTGGCTAAGAGCAACTCATTTGATTTATAATTGGCAATCATTTTGCAACAATCACCACAGGCAATCAGGAATTCTTGCAAAATGAGAAACTAATGGTTGTGAATCCTAAACTTTACAATAATGTTAATATAATATTATATTCTATGGACATGTCATCCTACATTTATCAAGTGTGTGTTTGAAGTTGGACTGAATGCACCGTTTTGTTTTATTAGGTTTCAAATATTCTACAAGTCATTGAAGAGCTTACAGGCCCACGTGCTTTGCCCATCGTACTTCAGATTGATTTCAACAGCCCTAGTTCAACAGCCAGTCAGCCTTGTTTCAAATCCCTCCACCTGGTTGAGCAAGTTATTTGACCTCTTGGAGCCGCAGTTTCCTCATCTGTGAATTAAGGATAACAGCTGGGACCACCCTGTTAAAAGCATGGAAAGTATTTAGCACAGAGTTAGGTCAAATAACATTAGCTATTAGTCATTTATTTCTAAACTTTTTTTTTGTAATAAGCTTTATAATAACAATAAAGGATATTTAAAGATAAAAACACTTATACTCTCATAATCAAACATTTTCCATGCTCCATTCCATGTATATATAATTTTACAAAGTCGTAATTTTTCATATATAAATTTTTGTATTCTGGGTTTCTTCTTACAGCTTTGGATCAAAAATACATTTCTACATTGTTTTAGTTTTCATATAATCATTCTTAAAAGTTGTATAACATTCAGTGATGTTAATTTGCCATAATTTGTTTAACTGTTCCCATATTGCTAATCATTTGGATTATTTTCATAGACATAATTTATGACTATGTCATTTATATCTTTTAATCCATTTATATTCCTAGCTCTCTTTGCTTTTGGAATGAGGCACTCCGTGAGGTTACTTTCTACTCTGTGAAGTAACATTTCCTTTAATTTGTCTAAAATGTAACTGGATCCAGTTTCAAAGGGTCCCTTTCCCTCTAGCTCTCCTCTTCTCTCTGGACCTCAGATAAAGGCTGTGAGCAAAAGAAGGAGAATAAAGAAAACCTCTTTGCCTCTAGCAGTCTTTGGGAGTAGAATTTCCTATGCCTTTTACATGTGCAGGGCATGACCTGACCACAGACCCACGTTGCTGGGTGCGGCCCCATTTGACTTTCTGTACAACGGACTCAGTCATTGCCTGACCCAATCATGCCCACCATGTAACCTCACCCCTGGACAAGGCTGATCCACCCAGAGAGGTGGCCCACCCAACCTGAGGCTGGGATGTAGAAGGTAGCCAGGTGCAAAGGAATAAGCCAGGTTGATTATTTCTTTCTTTCTAAAACTTGAACAGGAACACCAAGAAAATGAGCCAAATGCAATAAGAGTTTAGGCTGGAAATGGTATGGAGGACCAGCTCCAGGGTGGCCCCAGGATGCTGCCTCCTGGTGTTTATGCCTTTGTGTAGCCCCCTCCCCTTCAGCATGGGCAGGATCTGTGACTTGCTTCTAATCAATAGAATATAGCAAAGGTGAAAGGATGTGTGTGATTATGTGTATCTGGGTACATGATTACATTGCATGAGATTGTATTACCCATCTGGAGAGGAGACTTCTCTCTTACTGTCTCTGAAGAAGCAGGCAGCCCTTCAGGAAGGCCCAGATGGCAAGGAGCTGAGGACAACTTCTAGCCGACAGCCAGCAAGAAACAATTTCTCAGTCCAACAGCCTGCAAGGAGCTAAATTCTTCCAACAAGCATATGAGTTTGGAAGCTGGCCCTTCCCCAGTCAAGCCTCAGATGAGGCTGCAGCTTTGTGAGGCCCTAAAGCAGGACACGGCTAAACCTTACCTGCAGACTCCTGTGCCATGAAAATCATTCAGATGATCAATAGGTGTTATTTTAAGCCACTAAGTCTTTGGTGATATTGTTATGCAACAATAGAAAATTAATACTGTTGATATAGAGAGCAGATGGTCCACGTAACTCAGAATCATCAAGGTGCAGAAACTAGGAGAGAGCAGAAACTTGAGTTGGAAAAAAGAATCACAGAGGATAAAGACACCAGTTGGCAGAGAGAAAAGAAAGAAACTTGTGAGAAGCTGAGTTCCATTAAGGGTGAAGTACTCAAGCCAGCATCTTAGAGATTCCTCTGAGGTTCCCAACTTGCAGAGCTGTGTTGTCCAATACAGTAACCACTAGCTACAGTGGTGATTAAATTTAAAGTTAATTAAAATTAAAGTTAAAAACTCAATTCTTCAGATATACTAGCCACATTCTAAGTGCTCAGTAACCATGGGATGGCTACCAAATTAGTGTAGAGAAGAATATTCTCCATCATTCCAGAAAGTTCTATTTGCTAGTGTTGCTTTAGGGGTTCCTGGGGCTGCGTAAGTCAGTTCTGGTTTCTCAGAGGCTCTGCCCTGCCAGCATTATTGCCTTCCCATGCCTAACTCTCCATCTTTTTCTGGTTGGCTGATCATATGGACTTGGAGATAATATGCAATATTTTGATATCTATTCTTCTACCCAAATGACCTACCATACAACACTTCAATGAGAGCAATCACCATTCTATCACATCCAACACACCAGCACTCATGAGCCTTCCTTTCTTGTCACCCAAGCCACTTCTTCCCACTTGCCCTCTATCCCTTGGAGTAAGTCAGGAGACATTCTAGATGTCAGCTGATCTTTTTTCCTTTCTAACCTCTTGGGAATGAACTTGGGGTGAAACTGTTGCACTGTCTGACAGGCAGCATTTCTTCCCTCACATGGGTCCCATAGCTCTGGCTGAGTTACTGGGTTTGCTTTCCCTGTTGACCTTTGCCCTACCAAGCATGGTTAGCTCATTAACCATTTTGCTATTACTATACCTTTAAATCAGTCACCAGAAAACTTATTCTCTTGCCACTGTAGGTGTCTGGTGTAAAACTTTATCTCTCCCTCAGCTCAGGTAACAGGATATTAAAATATTTGTATCAAGCATGCTGAAAAGTTCACCTGTCAAAAATAGTAACTTTGTGTCAAGTTCAAAATGAAATAGACAGTCCCAGAAGGACAATTTTGAAGAATCTGCTTTTGTCAGACCTGGGGAGCGGGGAGAGGAATAGCAATGAATAAGAGCAATGGAGTGAAAGGGGGGAGGGGAAGTGAACAGGGAAAGGTCTGCATTTGATGGAGCTGGATTTTCACATCGAGCTCATATGTAATTCACACGTAGTAACTCACAGAAAGCAAAATAGCAGGTGATGGATCAAGTGGCACATAAGCCAAGGGGATTTACTGTCTAATTGTCCACCACTAAAGGTTCCATTTCCAACTTAGCTCCAGTCAGAAAGAGAAATAAGATGTAAAAAATGAGAAATAAGGGGTGATGAAGGGGAGGGAGAAGCACAGGAGAAGACTGAATAAGGAGCGATGGGAAATTAAACTTATATTCAGCCCAGGGTTGCATGTGGGTTCACTTGTTTGTGTTATCTCCAGATGGTGAGGGGTGAGGCCCTGTGGGCAGGGACTGAGTCTTGTGTACTCTGTATCCCAGTGCCAGGCATGTGCCAGGAGTTGATAAACGCTCTGTGTCAACAGATGTATACTAAGATATTAAAGAACAGCGTTGACATAAGCAGCAGATTTCCCCTTTTGTTCCTCTTATGGAAAATTTCTGGATTGTACCTCCCATCTGGAACGTGACTCCCCACTTTGCTGGCAACACACCCTAGAAATTAAAAAGCAGGGCCTTTGGAGCCAGTCTTCAGTTTAAGCCTGGCTGTGCAATTTACCAGCTATGGCCCTTGACCAGTTACTTCATTGTTCTCATCCTCATTTCCTCACCAGTAAAACACAGATATAGTAACTCCTACCTCGCAGGATTTGTGAAAATTAAATGAAATAATTTAAGATATACTGAGTCAATAAATTGACTGAGTCAATAAATTGCAATTGTTGAGGTCGTCGTTATTAAGATGATTATCATCATTATTATTCCTATTATTCAAAATCCAACATAAGTGGTACCTTCGCCAGTAAATCATACATGTCCTTTTTGGACTGTACTTAACGTTCCCTCTTCTGACCATAGTATTTTTGTCTGAATCAAAGCTTTTCTGCCTGTGCTTACCTTCATAATACCACAGTTTGAAATTTTATATACATGTATAATATTATATTTTTTATTGGTTTGTTGTGTGTCTTCTCTCTATCCAATAGAATGGAAGAGTCCTCTCTGTCTTGTCCAGCTGGATCCAGAGTTCAAAAGAAGCCATCAGGGGTCTTGCACTCTTTATCTCTCAGCTCTACTTGCTTTTTCTTTGCTCCATCCTCAGATACTTTTTCTCTCCATGGAGGCAATGTGGACCCTGGAAGTTCCAGAGAAAGAAGTAGATGTTTTTGCTGAAACCTTCGGTGAAAAGTCCTATGGCAGATTCTGATTGGCCCACTTGAAGTCACATGCTTATGTCTGAACCAATCACAGGTGGCATAGGTATGTGGAGTATTCTAATTGGCCAGTCAGGGACAGACACCCCCCCCCCTTTGTGGCAGGAGGGTGGAGTCAGCCTTGACCAAATCAAGTAGAGAGAACAGGACTATTATGGAATGGGAGAGGGGCAGTTTCCCAAAAGGTGCTGATGAGACACAAAGCAGTAACAAGCACCACTCCACTCCACTGAATAGGATGCCCAGTAGGCAGCAATAACATAGGCGGTCAACAAATATTTTAGAATGAATACGTAATTTGTGTGTCCATTTCTTGCCTCCCTGATGCCTGAAGAGTCAAGGACATGAAAATAGAGGCAAGGTCCATCCAAGGATTCAAGGCTTGCCCCAGCACCTAATAGCAGGGTGATTTTGAAGAACTTACTTTTCTCCTCTCTGAACATCCATTTTCCCCTATAAAACAACATAGAAAATACTTCCTATTTCTATAGCTCTCGGGATTGTTATGAGGATTAAATCCGATAACATATATAAAAGGCTTCTTAAAGTACAACAGTACACAAATGAGTGTTGCTAATTACAATAAGATTGGAAGCCAGCTATGTCTAGGAAGCCTCTTCAAGGCTTGGCACGTCACTACGCACATAGAATGTGATGGCAATAGGACCCTCCACACCCCTTCCTTCTAATATCTGGGTAGTATTAATATGAATGCTTTGGCTAAAGAAAGAGAATAAATAAGGTGTGAGGGCAGGCATGGGGTGTGTATGTGTGTATGTTTTAAACCAAGATTTAACTAAACCTCGGGAGTTTTCAATCTGTTTTCCTAATAAAGTTCACTCAGAAACATTGGATCAGCAGTGACTGTCAAGAGACCCCAGGGTTCTTTGTGTAAATTGAAAAGCCTCCTGTGCTTGCTCCTGTTTTTATTATGGGAATCACACTAAATGTGATAATTTTTGTGAAGCGTGTTTGCTGTCAGCTTCTAATTGTGCTTGTTCATAAGCAGCAGAATGGGAACGAATCGTCTCAATCCATCTGTGATTACCATCGCCAAACATAGAAATCTTCCCATCAGACCTGAAATAGAAAAACCTCGCCTTTAATAATTTCAAGTCGAGCAAATGCTGGGTTCACAGACTCTCAGAGGGAAAGTGGCATCTGAACGTTCTCTCCTCTCACAGTTCAAAGCTGTGTGTGATTTGAGGTCTGATTTGGAGCTGCCTTCTTTGCAGCCCAATTCCGAAATGCTTTCCCCACACTAGGTAGTCAGATGTATACTGTGACCAGACTTGCTGACCTCTGCTTAACAGCTATTATTTTGAACTCAGAATTAAGCTGATTGTTAGTACCACACACATACTTGGCTATGTTCATATTTTGTTTTATACAATTTTTCTCACAGCAAAAGTAAAATCATCCTCCCAGCAAAATTTTAAGCTCTTTGAGGACTTCCTCTAAGTTTAGAACTAAGAAAAAACCAAAACAAAACAAAAAACCTTCAGAGCCATTTGGTTCAAGCTTGGTTTAAGAGATGAGTAAACTGAAGCATGAATAAATTAAGTCCACCCATCATAATCTAAGGCACAGTACTAGGCACATAGTAGATGCTTAATAAATCCTTGCTAGAGTGAACTGAGTTGAATCTTAGCCTGTCATTACTTTTTAACATAGCCAGTAGTTTGCAATGAAAAGAATGCAGGGATCAAACTTGGCATTTATCACTGACGTCATAGCAATGAGATGAAATGGATGGCGGCAGCACAGACGTGCACGAAATCCACAAGGCCGGCAGGCCGGCAGGCGGTGGCTCACCATCTAATCTAGACCTGGCTCTCTCGAAATTCCAACGGGGCCTGGATTTAACCAGGAGCTGTGCAGAGGCTGGAGAGTAAGGGGAAGCTTCTGAACCCAGACCTCTCCCTCTAGAAAATTCCCTGAACGGCTCTTCCATAGGGAGCCTTCCAACACCTTACACCCAACTTCATATTTATCCATGCCTTTGCTTTGCTGTTTCCTCGGTCAGAAATGCTCTTATTCTCTTTTCCTTTTGCCCCCACCCCGTTCTCCCACCTCATCGCGTCTGCATGTCCAGATCTGGAGCGCAGCCCTCTTCTCCCCGGATGTCTGGTCACAGTCACAGCTTCTGCTCCCGAGAGCCTACTGAGTGCCAGCCCTCGGGCAAGGCCCTTTGCACTCATTATCATATAGAATTATCTATAAAACCCCATAAGTGCATAAGATTTTACTCCTTTGACAGATGAGAAAACCGAGACAGAGATAAGGTAATGGCCATAGGTCATACAACTTGTAAGTTGCCAAACAAATGTCAACCCCGCTTGGTCTGACCCCAAAGCCTGTGGTCATGAACTTTGCTCAAGACCTGGTGTGGCTTGGGTAGACAACCCCAAAAGACTCGCTTAATGGAGTCTTGGTTTATCTGAGTTTGGGGATTGAGATACATAAGCAATTTCCTGGGGTATTTGCTTTGAGCGAATGAGCCTATTTGGTCCTTCTGGGAGTGGCTGTAATGCCATTACCTTATGGCTAAAGCTAAATCAAAAGTCTACAGAAATGAGTATGTTGGCTGGGAGCACGTTGTGATGGGCATGAGCCACTGAGCTCTCACCTCGTCTGTGCTCTGCAGATTTCCCCCACCGTGTCATTATTATTTTTGGAGTGTTTAGGGCCAGTGTGTAGCAGGAGTCCCATTTTGGCAGCCTAAGCTGGGTTCTCTGTAGGATTTGGGCAAGTCTGGGCATTTGGGGAGAGCTGTGAGGCAGGCCTGCCAAGGGTCTTTTTACATGAGGGACCAGGAGCCTGTTGGGAAAGGACGTGCCCTAAGAGAGAGACAGTGCAAGCAGCCGAGCTTGGGTTGGAGGGGAGAGAGACATCTGAGCTCGGTCCTGTGTGACTCAGAAGGCTTCCCTCCCCACCCTCTGAGACCAGGCACTCATGCTGAGTTCGAGGCAGAGGGCGCCTCAGTAAAGGAGCAAAAGAAAGCAAAAGGACTCTAGTCATTCACTAAAATGTCCATGAGTGGGTGAGGGTCCAAGATGGCACCCGCTGTTCAGCTCCCCCCAGGGTAGCTTTGCTACTTTACTGTCACAGACCATGACAGCCAGCTTGGCAAGCAAATCATGAGTCTGACTGAGGCACAAGCAGAATGCGCCTGCCTCTGAAAATGTGCCCCGACTGAATAGCAAATTACCACCACCAGCCTTTTACATGTATCTTTGTGTCAAATGTGTTTTTCACGTTAAAAATATTGTATTTTTCTCAAACCATATTTTTGCAAAATTCTTGTTGGTTTTTACATGGGGAGCTTGCCCACGAACCATCCGTCCCTTTTGGAGAGTGGTCAGCCCAGGGCAATGGGCACTTGTCATTCAACAAGGAACACAGACCTGCTTAGGATTCATGGGGCCACTTAGCACCTGGTTCCTCCAAACCCCTGTTCTTCAAGTGGCGCTGCAGTTCCCACTTCCAAGAGGCCTTTCCCCTGGTCAAAGCCTCCAGCAACCTCACTCAGGGTAAATACCATTCCTATTCTTTTTGTTTTCTAAACAAATTGCTAGTAAGTTACATCATCAAGTGCAGTTGGCTCTAATGTCATTTTAAGACTTTAAAGATTTTGTAATGCTATTTATTTTTTCACCTTTTCTGCGCCTTTTTTTGTTACAGAATTATAAACAATTGCTAGAATGCCCTGAGAAAATACAAAAGCACCACAGCTGTTTTGTGTCTCTGAGCCTTTGCTCATGCCTTCCCCTGTGCCTGGAATGCTAATAAAAATTGACATTAGCTGAGTACATACAACATGCCAAGCACTGTACTAAATATGTCACAAAACCCTTATAAGGTAGATACTGTTATTAGCTTAACTTGATAGGTCAGGGAAACCAAGGCACAGAGTAATAAATGACTTGCCCAAGTTCACACAACTAGTGAGCAGTTAGAACTGAAACTCAAAGCCTGTCTGGCCTGACACCAAAACTGAGCTCTTGCCCAATCTGCTGCCTGATCGAATGTTCTTCTTCCCTACCCTCTTATCCAACTATGGAACTCCTATTCAGCTTTCAGAACCCTGATCCACAATCACCCACTTTATGAAATTCTTCCTGATTCCCACAAACGGAGGTAGATTTTCCCTCTGGGCCACTTTGGCACTGTGCACACACCTTTTTTTTCTTTTTGATCATTGGAGTTATTTGCTATTGTGTCTGGCTTTCACATGGGACTATAAATTTCTCTAGGTCAGGGAGCATGTCTTATGCCTTTTACCAGCTTGGGACATAACAGATGCTTGGTACATGTTGATCGGCCAGTTGTTTAAAGAAAGGGATCACAAAGATTGTATTGTTATTTCAGGGAACACGGGACTTTTACATTTCCTCAGTCCTTTGGGACTTTCTACAACATGAATACTATTTTAAAAGGCTTTCTAAGTCACCTCTGAGAGCAGGTTTTTCTTGGCATTCTTCTTTGACTTAACATTTAGAAAAGGAGGCAGGCTCCTAAGTTTGGAGGCCATGTTCACTGCCTGTCTGTCACTAGTCCTCTTGTTTCACCACCACCAAGTTGTTCCTTTCCTTCTTGGTAATCTCGCCAGCCGCTTAAATAAAAAACCCTGAGTATGCCACAGAGACAACAGACTGTAATTGCTGTTCTTCATTCAAGCTTAATGATTCTCTCCTTACAACTAACCCATAATTGCTGTTCAGAGTTCAGTGCATTCATTCAATAATAATGAATGATGCATTCTTTCCCTCCCATATCTAACTTAAAGGGTCTTTTCTAAATGGCAGCTACGACATGGTGACAAGATAGTACATAAGCTCAGATTTCTGTCATTATTAAGTACAAATATTTTGATAAGTGCAGCTGATATGAGATATTTCCTCTTAGCTGGATAGGATACACATTGAAATATGACACTGGGACCATCTGTTCTTCATCATAGATATAAATGAAGTGATAATGAGCAAAACGTGATAAGGACTATCACGATGATTGTACTCCAATGGTTTAATTTGGATCTTCATTAATCTAAAAATAAAACAATTTACAAACGACAAATCAATGCGCTTTTACTGATGCTGTGCAAGTATCTTTTAGGCTATGGACTATGTTCTTACCACTTAAAATGAGAAGTGAATAATGCAAAAAGATTGTTTTTTTAAGCTCCCATTGAGTTCTCTGTTCAAATCATTAACACACTGTGTCCTGAGAGTCTGTATCAAATCCTGGTATGGATACCTGGCCCAGCGGTGGTGAAATGGAAGCAAAAAAAGACCTCGATCCAGGCACTTCCTCACTGTGTGACCTTGGCCAAGTTACTTCACCTCTCTGAGCCTCCATCCCCTTCCCTCCCCAGGTTGCAACGAGAACTTTCTGCCAGCCCAAGTCTGGTGCCCAACACAATGCTTGGCTCCGCATAGCACTTAGTAAATAAATCATGAGATGACATCTGGTAGGCAAATGGAATCTTACAGAAAGTATCATTTATTCACCACCATTTTTCTCTATTTCACACATGAAGGAACAGAGCCATAGAGAAGTAAGCAACTTGCCAGAGATCACATGACTCAGGTGTCAGAACTGAGGTCCAACCCAGGCAATCTCGTCTCTGAACTTTACTATTATTATTATTATTATTTCCCAATTATTAATGGGAAAGAATACATTATTTTCTAGCCAAAGTCTACACAAAACAAAGCACGGGGTTATCGTGGTTAAGCAGGAGCCTGATTATTATGTAGACCTTTCCAGTATTACACAGATTTCACTCGGGGCACCAGGCTTCGTTGGTAAATTACTTTTTCCCAAGCCTATTAGCTCACCGGGTGGGGGAATCCTTTATTTCCCTCCAGCTGGGCTATGCCTGCCAATCAGCTCTTGGAGGAAACAGGTGGAAGCTTCCACACGACCACAGAGGTTCTGCTGGACACGTGCCTCAAAGCCCAAGGAGCTGTGACAGCACCCTCCCAGTCTGTGTCACCCACAAGCTTCTAGCCTCTGGTGACAGCCCAGCCCCTGCCCCCCGGTCTCCCACTTTCTGCTACTCTCTGTAATATTTGAACCCTGAGAGGGCCAAACAGGCCTTACTCCTGTTTGCTTAATTCTTTTCTTCCCTGTTTATCAGGATTTCTACTTGCTGAGGGCCTACTGTGTGCCAGATACCATTTCAGGCAATTGACATGCATTATGTCATTTAATTCTCTCGGCAACACTGAATTGTCCCCTCCATTTTATGAAGAAGAAGGTGGGACTCAGAGGGTTGAAATAACTTCCTCATTTTACCTCTCATGCCCTTCTCCACCCTCTGATCTCACCAATACTTAAAGATCACTTACTCTGGGAAGCGTTTTCTGACACCTCTTTCTTCTCCCCAAACCACAGTCGGCTTGGAGGCCCCATCTTAGGCTCACACGGCACAGGGACTGCTTATCCACTCCTGGAGCTCATATCCCCCTGTATTAGAATCATCGATACCCTCACATGGCTTTCCACCGGACTTTAAGCTCCACTATACATGCCAAGACTAACAGGGCACCCATGAATGAACTGAGAAATGAACAAATGCATTCCCAAGGTCAGGTAGAGGTTATACACCATGGTGGTAAAGCACACACTTACAAGCACACTGCGTGGTACAGATCTGGCTCTCCATTCTACGCTAGCTGGGTGTCCCTGGGCAAGGAGCCTAACCCCTCTGTGCCTTACTTTCATCATCATAAAGATAACAGCAACTGCCTCCCTGAGTTGTCCTGAACATTAAATGAGTTAATGTATGTAGACTTCCTAGAACAGTGCCTGGCATGTATCAAGAGACCAATAAAGAGTAGTAATTATTGGGCTTCCCTGGTGGCACAGTGGTTGAGAATCTTCCTGCCAATGCAGGGGACACGGGTTCGAGCCCTGGTCTGGGAAGATCCCACATGCCGCGGAGCAACTGGGCCCGTGAGCCACAACTACTGAGCCTGCGCGTCTGGAGCCTGTGCCCCGCAACAAGAGAGGCCACGACAGTGAGAGGCCCGCGCACCGCGATGAAGAGTGGCCCCCGCTTGCCGCAACTAGAGAAAGCGCTCGCACAGAAACGAAGACCCAACACAGCCAAAAATAAATAAATTAATTTAAAAAAAAAAACCCAAGTCTAGAGAAATAATTAAAAAAAAAAAGAGTAGTAATTATTACTTTATCTTTATCATTATCCTCATCATCAGAGCTGTACCAGGCAGAGCTCTCCAAAACCCAGGGTTCTCTGGCCTTAAGTCCACACACTTGCCTTGCCTAAGGAAAAATCATCCAAATTGCAAATCTAGAAAAAAAAAACGAAACGACTCAAAACACTGTAAAGATACAAATTCATAAAATTAAACTTAGAAAAAATGTGAACTTGCCTTTGACGGTAGTGAGTAAAAGAAAGGAAGAGCCCATCGCTGCTTCTCAGCTGGCCTGTCCATCAGGGTTCTTGGGAAC
Organism: Balaenoptera borealis; assembly: GCF_965194805.1. Lineage (NCBI taxonomy): Eukaryota > Metazoa > Chordata > Mammalia > Artiodactyla > Balaenopteridae > Balaenoptera > Balaenoptera borealis. Next base: position 106,484,746 of record NC_138874.1, read on the forward strand.
ACTGAGGCGTGACAAGTCCCAGGGCTGCAGAAAGGGCACAAACCTGAATGGGGCCTGTCCCTGTAACTTTGTCCTCTCCACCACTGAATCCTTCTTCTTGCCTGAGGCTGGGGAGTCCAGGGGATGGTAAGGACAAAAATTGGACTAAGCTACATGGGTCACATAGCTTGCTCTGGGCAGGAGCCCTCAACCATTATCTACCATCTTGTAGGGATGCCATCAGTCAGAGCAGACAAGCCAAATCCACCAGCACTGTTTTAAAACCAACCCCAAAGACGTATCTCCCAAGATTCTTCAGTAATGACCTTCCCATAGCCAAGAAACTGACTCCTTCTCTCTTGCCCAAGCCAGTGTCTGTTCCCTGGCATCCTTTGCTGGTACCTCCTCTGGGCCTTTGCTCAGGCCTAGCCCTTGCCCTCCAGGCCCTTCCTGCTCCTTCCCACCTTTACAGACCTTTTCCACCCTCCACAGCTCAGTTCAAGACACGCCTGAAGTTTTCACTGGTGTTTCACCCAACCTCTGGCTCCTCTGAAATCCCCACCAGTGACTCTCCTGTGGCACCTCTCAGATCTGGCCAGCATGATCATGTAACTTATCACGTCTGTGAGCTGCATCCCCAGATAGAGCTTGAGCCGCTCCAGCACAATGCCTAATAGTTATTCCTCTAACACTATGCTACGAATATTACAGGCCCTTAATAAATACGTGTGGACCAAAAGATTTGATTCAGTAGGTGATGACACAACCCAGTGATGCTCAACGAAGATTTGGGGCTACAATAAAGTTCATGTGATACTGAGTGTTTGGAAAATCATTTTTTGTGTTTCTAGTGGAAATGGCTTATGGCATGCTTTTATCACTTAAACTCTGTGTTGTTTTCTTTCCCAGAGTATTTTACCTCTGCTCACCATGTGTGAACGAATAACTCTGTAGTCTGTGGGAGAGGTGTAAGCCAAAGTCCAAAATGATGAAGTCAAGCACCAGAAGATATTTTGAGCTCTAATGAGTAAAATACATGAACTGTTTAGGGGAAAAGCATGCATAATTCACCAGTGTTCCACATGGCTATTTATCCTACGCAGAGCCCTGCTTACTTGGATGAAAAGTACAGATAATACACTGGCACATGCCACAACTGACTAGATTCAAAGATGTTATCCTGTTTCCTAATGGAAAAAATACCAAGTAAATAGAGAGAGTGTGTAATACATTACCAAGTTTTAATCATTGCTTTTTAAAGGTTCAATTTTTTTTGGCAGGATCCTCATAAGGTTCTATATTCATTAAAAAGTGATCTGAAACTACTGTGAACTCATTTTGAAAAGGAGAATATTGCTTTAATGATCTCTTTAAAGTTTAGTTATTCAGCTGTACCTTGACTCCCAAGTGCACTTAACTCATTATCACTCTCCTTAGGATAACACTTCTTTATAAATGCTCAAAACACTTACATCTTGAAAAGGGTGTCTTAATGAGGGTGGAGCGTGGTAATTGTAGTTAAATTTATCTATTTAGTATAAGCTACTTGCATTTTCATAATAAACTGAAATAATCTTGAAAAAAATGATAGTTTTTCTATAGTTGCAGATAGGGACTTGTTTCTGACCTTGCTTCCTTGTAAAGAGTCTTTGATAGTTCAATGTATAGTCATTAGAAGTTGCTAAAAATAAACAAATACAATGCTTGTTATTCCAACTTCATGTTGTAATTATTCTTTCTACCTTATGAATAAATGTAAAGTGAACATCAGAAGTCAGAGGGAACTCTGTTCATCACAAATACTGCAGGTTTCCTGTGAATGCAAGTTAGAAAGTTGGATTCAGAGCAACTCTTCTGATGCAATGCTGATTATTTATTTTGAAAAGGTAACCTTCCTGCTTCCTGCAATTAACTATTTTCTTGAAGAGCAACAGACATAGAAGAATCACACATCTATGGTGATTTTTTTTTCAAAGAAAATAATTAGTACCCATATCAAAAAAGCTAATTCAGATTAATTAAAGAACACCACATCAGTTAAATATAATACTTCCTCTCTCACTTAACTCTCTGTATACAAAGTGTTACTAAAAAGTGCTGGGCTTCACGATAATAAAGAATGACAGTTGAAGGGTCTGGAGCTTGGAAGAAAACTTTAAGGTCTGTAGCCATTTTAATTGCACATAGTTATGGATAAGGAAGTGGAACAATTTAATTTCTGGGTCTTCATGCTATTAGAAGACTAACAGAACAGTATCAGAATTGGTTATTTTAAGTAAAATTGCAAGAAGCTGTTTTTCATTTCACAATATAAATGGAAATTAAATGAAATGTTGAGTAACTTCTGTTCCATCTTTTCATTTCTGATATAATGGTAATTCAAGTTCTAGTAGAAATTATTGATGGAGATTTAGAACAAGTGAAATGTACTTTTGAAATATTTGTTTTATTTCCTGCTTTGGAAAATACACGAAAGTATGATGAAGAAAATAAAATCCATCCTAATTCGTACAAAACATCTCTAGAAGAAAACAAGAAAAGGAGAATGGTTGCATCTGGGGAGGGGACTTGGAGGGGTACGGGTGGGAGTCTTAGTTTTTACTAAATACCTTTTATTATGTTAAGATGTTATTTTTTAATTAAATTAAATTAAGTCTTTGGGAAATTATCCATCATCCCAGCAGAGATTAGACTGTTAACATTGGGATATACTTCCAACATTTTTCTATAAATTTACATACTTTTCTCTTTAACAAAATCAGGATGATTGTGTATTTTATAACTTATTATATTATGAGCTTTTCTTGTGTTGTTAAGTGTTCTTCTGAAGCTTGACTATTAATAAATTAACAGTGTTCATTTGTGGATATATCATCTATTTAACTAAATCCTCTCTCGTTGAGCATTCAACTTATCTTCCATTTTCCATTGATCTAAATGGATCTGCAAGAAACATTCTTATACTTAACTCTTTCTATATCCTCCTGATTAGTTTCATAAGTTAAAGCTTGTGGATGTATCTTATGAAGATAATAACAGTTGAATTACTGAATCAAAACAAATATTTTAGAGATTTTGATACACATTTCCAAAATCTCTTGCAAGAAGAGGTCATCAGTTTACTCTTTCACAGCAGTACATGAAAATGTCCTTTTTAGGGCTCATTCCCCAACACTGGGGGGGGAGACATTTGGGGAATACTCACACACAGACTGGGTCTACTGAAATTTTCCAATCAAAACAGCCATGAGTTCTATAAATTTTTATTCCAAAATCTGGACGTTGTAGAGAAGCTGTCATAGGTAATTCTACAAAATACATTTCTCTCTTTGGGGCCTGGAATGAAGTGGGATGGATCTAAACTTCCCTCTCCAAAGACAAAGACTTTTTAAATGCCAAGAACTGGTTCTCTGTCTTGAGCTGCAAGTGCTCTTTGAACCACAGTGCTCCAGAACACTAGGTCTAGTAAATCCACCATCCAAGGCTTCAGTCTTTGGTACCAAGAGAGAATTTAAGGTTGAGGGTCAGATATCCCCTCAAGGAATTTAACTTCCAAAGATTCAGCTTGTTCACTCAAAGGCCTCACTTCCCTTAATGGGTCTGTTACCTCTTCAGACCATCCCTTTCGGAAGGTGCAACAGGGCAGCAGAGTACCTTGGGTGTAGTAGGCTTGGAATACTTAGTGGCTGTGACTCTAATCTGCTTTTCAGCTTAGAACTAAAACGTATGTTTTTATGATAATACATAAGAAAAGCTTATTCAATACAGATGAATTTTGAAATTACAGAAAAGCACAAAGAAATAAATAGCCTTTAATTCACCATTCAGAGATAAACTGTTAATATTTCAGTGTGTTTTGGGTAACATAATATACAATCTTCTGTACATATATATATACTTATTTTGTAAATATGGGATAATATTATGCTTGCTGTGTTGTAACTTGTTTTTTCACTTAATATATCATGAACCGTTTTCCAGGTCATTTTTGTAAATATGTTACAAAAATATTTTTGATGCCTTTATAGTATTCCATCACCTAGATGTACCTTTTTTAAAAAAAAATAACCCCCAATATTGTTATTTCCAAATTTATCTATTAAAGTAGGAGCTCTCTTACCAATTTGTATAACATTTAGCAAATGCCCCAGGCACGTGGGCTGACACTTGAGCTAAACCCAGCATCCTTTGAAAAGGCTGCATAAGGGTGAGGCAATTAATGAAACCATTCAATTAGTTGTGGAAGAGAAAAATGGGCAAAAATTAAATCTAGAATGATTTTGTACTTAAATTACTTCACAATCACTTTGAAATTCTTGCTCCAGTTTAAATAAACTAACTCTAGAAATGGTAGATGCCTTATTAATAACAACTTATTGATTTGTTGAATGTAAGAAAAACAATATGGAATCCAATCAACAAGCCCACGCTCACAGAAAAGGTCTTGGTGTCATATCAAAATATAAGTGAATTCAAGCACATATGTATGCTTTAAGTAAAAATAAACTATTTCAAGTATAGTCCTCGTATGTCATCTTTTAAAATTCCCTGCTTTAGCGAACTTTTTCAATTAACTGACTGATAACCACTTTTAATAGCATCAGATAAGAGGATTTCCAATCAGGGGATAATTCTGTGGGACAAAATCTTTGTAAACAGGATGGATGACTTCTTCAATTTGTTGCTGAAACAATGAAGAGCCACGTTGGCTCAAATGCACCAAACTGAACGTAAACCATTTAAGTAATTCATGGGATATATGGGCATTTTCCTACTTCTCAGTCTATATATGATGGTACAAATGGCTATTTCCCCCCTTATACAAAATCCCTTTCCTGGGAAGCCCTCATTTAGAAGGCATGTTCCAGTAATTAAGAAAGCTCCTTCTCAATTTTGGAGACATATCTAATGTGTTAGTGCTCAAAGACATCTTCTCTTTGTGCAGGTCATGGCTAGACTGAGGGACATTTGAATATAAGCAGTACTAGGAAAATGTCACATCAGGAAGGGTGGTCTTCTTTCTTGTTATAATCAGCCAATCATGAAAATAAAAAGAGTATTTCGCATCTGTCAATCTCTCTAAATAATATGGCAGCCCCAGCTCATTAAAGATGCCAAAGATGTTTTGTCATTAAAAGCTTACATAGAACTTGCTACTTATAGATGGAATCAACATTGATTTTGAAAGTTACCAAGTGATTCTGTGATTTGAGAAACATCTGCTTTCTTATAGCTTTTCATACCATAACAAGAGTGTGCTTCTATTAGTTTTGTAATAACATTGATTATCGTTCCATCTTGAGCCTTTAGAAGGAAATCATTGTTACCAACTGTTAATACCATTAGGATAAAATTTTTCCTATTTATTATCAAGTTTGATTTTTCTCTTTAGATTATTTTTTCTTGGTGCGTCACTTAATTATCTTCCATCTCCACAGTCAAACATCTGTTCTGATTCCCATTCCACTCAACATCTCCTTCCGTTCTTTCTCTTTAAGCTTCAATTAGAAGTTTGCTAATGTTGGTATCTCCACTCAGATCTTGGACCTTGCAATTAATTTTAATCAGGCTTGTTAACACTTTTTTAATATGTAAGAAATAAGCAAATATGTAACTAAAAAGCCATTTATGTCTTTTATGAAGGTAACAAATATGCAATTAAAAACTTCTTCTCTCAGTGACTTTGCAATAAATTAACTTGTTTTGTCACCACTGTGCCTGTATAATATCATTTTCTCTGGAGTTTCGACAGTCAGATTTTTTTTTGCCCATGGCAAAATTAGCAAGTAATATTAAGATCTAAGAAATGACAATTAGTTTGTGAATTAGGTGGGATATACAATGTGTTAATTATTGAGGGACCAGGCTGCATGCAATTAAAATTTAGCATCCAGATAATGATAATGTAGTAGGCTTCTGAGTATCTAATGAAGTTGAAAATGTTCATTACCAATAAATTAATTCTCAGCTGCTTAACCAGTCTTTAAAATGTCTATACAGAGGAATAGATCATAATAATCATGACTGTTCACAAATAGAATAATAACATGAAATATTGAAAGTCTATCAGAACTATTATTTTATTGTTAAAGCCCCCTGCACAATGACAGAGAATCTTCCCAAAGACTCAGAAATATGGTAGTCCATAGATATCTTTGCTTCTCTAAAAACATGCTTTCAAGTCATCTGAAGGTCGAAGAATGAGAGAAAAGAAAAGGGCACTGAGATGGGAAGTGGTCAAGACAGCCTCTATTTGCTCTAATGGACGCTTGATTTTTCAATAGTGATTCAGAAAATATCTCCTTAACTAGACTTAAATGTACTCCTCTTTGTAATTTGGAAACTCAGTTCCATGTGAATTTCCTACTTTAGTAGGTGTACCCAGTATTCCAGGAGCTGGAAAGTCAGTGACAAGTCATATCTCAAGGAAATCTCAGTCTTACAGGGGGTCAAACACAAAAGAAGTTTTTACATTACATCATGTAACTGCCATGACGTAGAGACAAAAGTCTGACCTACATCCTACAAAGTCCCTCTGGCTGCTGAATGGAGAGTAGATTGTAGGAAGCAAGAGTAGAAACAGGGAGATCAGCCAGGTTATTGCTGTGGCCCATGAGAAAGATGACGGTGGTCAGAACACCACCGCAGTAGCACTGGAGAGAAGAAAAAGGCAGAAGGATTGTAGACATATTTTAGAGGTAGAATTGTATCCAGGATTTGGCTTGAGAAGCTAGAAAAATGACGCTACTGTTACCTGATTTGGGGAAGACTGGGCGATGACACAGGTTGGAGGCAAACCTCAAGAGTCTTGTTTGGGATCTGTTAAGATTGCAATGTCTATAGGAGATGTGAAGGAGGGTATCATGAAGGTACTAGAGTTCAGAGGTGAGGTTTGGTTGGATTTAGAATTTGGGCAATCATCAGCATATAGATGGTTTTCAAGCCCTGGAAAGAATGAGCATACCTAGGGAGAAGTGTAGAGAGAAGAGAGATCCCAGGAGCAAGCCTCAAGTAACTCTGATATTCAGGAGACAAGGTAGAGGAAGAGGACTTGGCAAAGGAGACAAGAAGGTACAACCGGAGATGTCTCAGGAAAAACAGGAAAGCACAGTATCATGCAAAGCAAGAGAGAAAAGGGTTTCAAGGGGAAGGAGACAAATAACCTGACACCTGTGCTACGGGTATTCCTTGTATGCCTGTTGTAATGGCAATAGAAGAGCAACATCATGGAAGCCCATAATGGAAGACTGAAGAAATAACCTGAGGCCCATCCATACAAAGGAATACTCTGCAGCTGTAGAAAAGAGGAATGATTTCCAAAATGTACTATTACAAAATTCACTAAGTGAAAACAGCCAAGGCTCTTTAGTATATTACTTATGCAAAAAAGGAGGTATATATGGAATTGCTGGCATATGAAGTGAGTATTTCTGAAAGATGCAAAATAAGCTAGTAAAATGATTGCCTGTAGGGAAGGAAACTGGATGACTCAGGAACAGGGGTAGAAGGGATAAGATTGCTTTTAATCTTAATGATACAGCTTTTAGACTTTAAAATTTATATTTTATGCTATGTGCCTTGACTAATGAACATCAAGAAATGATATATCTTGATGTTTATTATTATGTTGTTTTTCCACTGTCTTTTCAAGAGTTATAATATTTACATTGCTTTAAAACCACATTCACCACAGACATTTGGATAATTAATTCCATGCTTAATTGGTTTCTATTCTCACTCACTGTTGGTCTCTTTAAATTTTTCACCACACAGTTCCTTGTTCATGAGGTCTACTTTGCTAAAATCTCATTTTATCACAAAAATTACACAGATGTATATTTTCTGAGTCTTTAAATATGTGAGAATTTCTTTCTGTTGCTTTCATACAACTATATGGAATGTTAGGGGGTCTTAGTTTGGGGCTGTACCCAAAATAGCCTGAAACAAGAATTTGGGAAGAGTAGTTTATTTGGGAGCTGTTTCCAGGAACAGCAGGAGCAGAGAGAGACAGGGAAGATGGGAAAACCAGTAATGGGCATATGACTGAGCTGATTACCTGTGTGGGCACCTGGGGCTCAAGGCCCCTGGGTGAGGAACCATGTAGAATGTGCCTCAAAATTGTTCCACAAAGGGTGGGAGGCTAGAGCATTCATCCACCAACTTCCATCTCCAATTTGTCAAGAGTTGCCCTCAGGGGACTTCCCTGGTGGTCCAGCAGTTGAGACTCCGCGTTCCCAGTGCAGGGGGCCCGGGTTCAATCCCTGGTCAGGGAACTAGATCCCACATGCCGCAACCAAGAGCCTGCATGCTGCAACTAAAAGATACCTCATGCTGCAACTAAAGATCCCCCATGCCGCAACTAAAGATCCCGTGTGCCACAACTAAGACTGGGTATAGCCAAATGAATTAATTAAAAAGAGTTGCCCTCAGGAACACCAACTCTCTTTCACTTCTGGCTTTTACAGCTTTGGATAAAGCTCTTAGGCAGAAAAGCTCCCAAAGTGACTTGAGGTGGGATGTGATAGCATGTCTGGGAACTATCACCACAGATAGCTGAAATCACAGGTGGTCTGAGAGAACATGGTGCAGAACACAAAAAGCATGTGCTACAGCTGACCATACAATTCTTGCACTGAAGCCCTTCTGACTCACAAACCTCCATGAATTTCGTTCCATTGTCTTATGAAATCTAACATTGCAGGAAATTATGGAGCCAAACTGACTTTTTTTTTTCAATTCTAGGTAACCAGGAATGCTTTTAAAATTCAAGAATATGGGACTTCCCTGGTGGCGCAGTGGTTAAGAATCCGCCTGCCAATTCAGGAGACACAGGTTTGATCCCTGGTCTGGGAAGATCCCACATGCCACGGAGCAACTAAGCCCGCGTGCCACAATTACTGAGCCTGCATGCCACAACTACTGAAGCCCACGTCCCTAGAGCCTGTGCTCTGCAACAAGAGAAACCACCGCAATGAGAAGCACATGCACCACAACAAAGAGCAGCCCCCTGCTCACCGCAACTAGAGAAAGCCCGCGCACAGCAACAAAGACCCAATGCAGCCAAAAATAAATAAATAAAATAAATAAATTTATTTTAAAAATTCAAGAATATTCAACATACGGATATTTATCTGGGTCTTGGCAATTTTAAATTAATTTTACCTATATATCGATCACTCTTTCAATCTATGAATTTAGATCTTTCTTCAGTTCAGGAAAGTTTTCTACTATTATATCTTTGAATATTTTTCTCTTTTTCAGCAACTCCACTTGGACACATATAGCTATATAATCTCATCTCTATATCAATTATTATCCCTCTAATTGATTTCTTCTCTTTGACCTTTTTCTCTGAATTCTGGGAGAGTTTTCTTAAGCCTGATTTCTACATCTGATAAAAATTTTCAGCAGTGTTAGTCCTGCTCTTAAATGATCATAGTATTATTTTAGATTCTATTTTGTCATTATTTGTTTCCACAAAATTTTTTCGTACCTATGCCAACATCTCTTTCATTTCAGTCTGTCTAATTAACTGATTAGCATCTCTTCTTTCACATAAATACTTTTCCTATTCTTATAATGATTTCATATCTAAACTTTATTTCTTCAAATATATGTTCACCATCATTTGCCTGCCACGTATCATCATTTATGGCATAAAAGCTTTTCATGAGTCCCTTTTTGGTTTCCTGTTTTGAGGTAGGTCTCCCCAGGCCTGTGATTTGTCTCAAACAAGTAGGGATGGGATGATATATATTCCTTGGACCTACTTCCTGGTTCCTTGACTACTGTTAGAATTGTCTTTAATATGAAAGGCAGAAGGTTGGATGATGCTTGGTTTTAGTACCATTTCACCATTCATCAGTCTGTGGGGGAGGGGAGGGAATAAAGGAGCAGGCAAGGGGCTAAGAGCTGGAGCAGTTCCAGCAGAAAACTTTGTCCCTGAGTGGTTTTCCTCTGTCCCTGAACAGTCTGTTGCAATCATACCCAGGGACCAGCTTGCTGTATCTGGGTTTCACCAGGAGCTTAATGTGGCCCTCTCTGGAGAGGTGCTCCTTCCTGGAGCATCTGTCTACTCTATCAGGGCCATGTCCCTTCGCCTTGCAGGGAGGGTGGGAGGCTGAATCTCCAATTTTGAGAGGTGCTCCCCTCTAGTTTCTCAGAAAGAGGCATCAAACGTAGGACTGTGGTGACTTTCTTCACCTTAATCCCATGCTCACTACCCCCAGAGGCAAGGCCAGTATCATGGGTGTATGATTTGTGCAGTCACACAGGGCCCTGTGCTCAGAAGGGCCCTATGCTTGGCCCTGATGTTACCATCTTGAAATTCTCAATAATTTTTTAATTAGGACCTAGATAACCATTTTTCACTGGATCCCACAAGGTATATGACCAGTCTTGCCCAGAAATCATTCCTGAGGATTATGGCATGACAATGACCCTCTGCCAGACTAACCACAGGCTCTCCAATGCTGGCCATGCCCTATCCACTCGGTTAAGTGGTCAGTGAGGAAGCAAGGGATAGTAGAAGAAATGCTGCCAAGAAGGGGGAGAAGCTGGGTGCTTTGGCCATGTGAAACCACAGAGAAACAATGAAGCAGAAGCACAGCCACTTAAAGCAGAACCAGAATGCTACTCGGTATCCAAACTCTGCAGATGGAGGGCTGGTCTATTCTCATATTAACTCACCTGGTCTCAAAACCCAACCAGTGAACTATGATGAGCTATTTGGGGGAGTTTTTTACAGTCATGACTTGGATTTAAGTCCAACACTAAAATGCTCTATTCTATTTTCTACTACTTTCCTTGGGTATCATACTATCTCAAGCTTAACAAACTAAAGATACAGCAAACTTCACACATCAGATCTACGAGGCTATGTTCTTACAGTACTCTGATAGGCCATTACTGAGAGAGCTTACGTCTATTCCAAAAATATCAGAATCTACCTTTTCATTAAAAGCATAGTGAACAGAGGCCATGTTAGCCTGCTGGCCTAATAAGCTAATTTATATTTATTTGCTAACATGAACCATTTGGTCTAATAAAAAGAATATCTAACAAACAGGATGCTGTGATGGGAAGATGGCCTCTCACTTTGAAAATAAATGTCAAATCTTTACTTCAACATTTATTTTTGGTAAATGCTGAGTCTCTGCCTTGGCATTCAAATAGCAGCAGGAGACCTTAATCAGACCGGTGGAGGGCTCCAGGACTGGCTGGAGACAACAACTGACTTTTGTTGACTAAGAAGAAGTTCAAAGTGTAATGCCTACTACTGTGTATTCCCTGGGGTGGTGCCTGGAGGAAAGGGAGGGAGGAATGATTATCCAGCCATTTGGATTTGTTTGTACATTTGAACCAAAGAAGTGACCTTCTGGTATACCTCCCTGTGTAGAAGACGCTGTGCGAGGTCATCTAGCTCACTCTCTTTGTGTGCCCGGAGCCTGTCTCCAAGTGCCCCCAGCGCAGGCGCCAAGGCCAAATACACCCACATAAACTGCAGAACCGGAAATGGGAATCAGAGACACCCAACGTATCGTCTGCTCAGATGGATTCTGAAGAAATGAGTTTTGTATTCACTTCCGAGGTTTCTTCTTCACACTGTGCCACCGAAAAAACAACAACAGCAACAAAACAAAAACGCAGCATCCCCTAATTATTTATCACGCCCCTAATCAACGCTTTTCTTAGGTGGTTTCAAGCACCCTCTGTTTCGACATGCAGAGGTTGTGCTCGTGTTGCCAAGTTCAAAATTCAGCACGAGATTAAACTGACGGTGCACCGTGTCCAGCAGCCAAGACCTCTGATTGTTGAAGATGCCTTATGCCACGTTTCTACCTGGATAGCGGAAGCCTGGCAGCCTCTGAGACCTGTCTCAGAACGATGGAAAGAACAGGTTCCTTAACTAGGACAGAAAGCCACCATTTTCCTTAAAAACGAAAACAAAACAAAATGTGTGTCACCCGCTGATTCCTGGCTCCATGATAGAGCTTCACTAAGTGCCTGGAAACACCTCCATCACCACCCTGGCCCCTCCTACCCCAGCGCTTCCCCAGGCCAGGACCCACCACTTCCCTCCAGAGAGCAGGCATGGCTTCCCAGGCAGGTGGGCAGGTGTCACTTGCTAACCCGCTAATTCCAAGTTACCGCCTGACAGATGCACATTATACAGATCTCGCAGGAGGTGCCGCCTGGAGCTCTTGCCCCTTCCCGGGAGAGCGGAGCTGTTTGCTTTAATCTGCTGCAAGGTGGAGAGCTCCGCCCCTGAAGAGGAGCTGGATCATTTCATTTTGTTACCACCAAACGGATGCAAGACAGGGGCCATTTGGGAAGTGAATTTTTATTTTCAAAGGAGCATGTTTGTTAACTCCAAAGGCATGGGGAGGCGGGGAGTTTGGCAAAGAGAAAGATGCTGTTCCCCCTCCCATTAGCACCTTTCTCAGCTTCCAAAACACTGGGCTGTCCTGGAGGAGGTGATGTGGTACAAGCATGGCTCTGTGGACGTGACTGCACGTTGAGAAGCAAATTCTTGTCCGGCCCCATCCTATAGGCTGCCATGTTCTCCATGGGGTTCCAGACTGACACAGTATGTAAAGTAAATAGGTTAACCAAGAAAGAATACATTCATCAAAGGAGAGAGAAGTGTCATTTACTAAGGACATTAAGTGCCATACACTGGGCTTCACACAATTTCCTTTGGTCCTTCCTGGTTTACAGGTGACATCGACACTGAGAACATGTAATTGATTAGCCCAGACACCCAGCAAGCATCAGTGTCAAGACTAGAACCCAAATCTCCCCGCTCAAGGGCCCTTTGCTCTTCCACAGTCTGCCCTGAGGATGGTGGGGCCTCCTCTGGTGACTAGAAGCTTCATGGCCGTGTGAGCTGAGCAATCACATGGGCCCCTTAGGAGGGCCTGAACTTGGCTTAGTGCTCTGCTGTTGCCATCTTGAAATTCTTAACGCTGATTTTTGAATAAAGGCCCCTGCGTTTTCATTTTGCACAGGGCCAGCAAATTACTTAGCTGGTCCTGCTTGCAGGTATAGTCTAACCTCACCTCTGACACTTTCCTGATGCACCATTTTCTCCCATCACATTAGCTGCCTCTCTGAGACCCACGTCTGTGTCTTTCCTTGTTGTCCAGATATTGTTATTGATATCTGACTGGAGAAGGGTAGAGAGTAGGAAACAATCATGCACTATTCACCTGTGGGTACCATGCTATTGCATTTAATCATCGTGATAACCTGGAGATGGAGCTACTACTATCCCCATTTTATGGATGAAGAAACTTAGGCTCTGAGAAGTTAACTTACCCATAACTGATGAAGGCCAAACTGACATTTGGATCCAGATCTGACTTACTCTTCCCACTACATTATGCTTCCTTTTTCATCCCCTCTACCACTCCAACTTCTGTGCCAGAACTTGGCAGACTTTTTCTGCAAAGGGCCAAATAATAAATATTTCTAAGCCTTGCAGGCCATATAGTCCTGTCACAGCTCAACTTGGCCATCACAGCACCACAGCAGCCATAGACAATACATTAAACAAATGGGGGAGGCTGTATTCCAATGAAACTTTGCTTACAAAATAGGTGGTGAGCCAGATTTGGCCCGTGAACTATAGTTGGCCAGCCCCTGTTTTGTATCAACTGCTATTTGAAAGCCCCTCATGAATTTCAACATGGTCTTTTCTTTATCTGAATTCTACAGTTTATGAGTCAGAAATCCGGCAGGAAACAGAATTCTACTCAGATATTTCAACTAAAGAGATGTTAATGTAGAAATTATTATACAGACATAGAGGCAGGCTAAGGGACCCAGCAAGGATGTTGAGGTGCCCAGAGACCAGCAAAAGCAGGACCCTGATCCCACCTGGAAGCCACAATGGCAAGGAGGGGAAGTGGTGCCAGTGAAGTCCAGGGAGAGCTGGCGCCATGGAGAAGGGCCTCCCCAGGAGGAGCTGTGGTCACGGCACAAGGCTGCCATTTCTAGAGATACGGCACCAAAGCAGAGGAGGTAAAGAAGCATCCCAACCTCTCTCTCTCTTCCTTCTCTCTGATTTTCTGCCAGAACAACCCATTGGCCAAGTCCTAGTGGAAGCCAGCCAAGAAGGGTGCCCTGGTGATGTCACCTGTCAGCCTCCTGGGACACAGAGCAAGCAGTAAGGGTTGGAGAGTGAATCTGGGTGGGGCAAATGGAGAATGACCAACACTCTTATTTATTCTTTGTTCCTTCACATCCCAGTGCCCAACTGGACACTGTGTTGGATGGCCACATGTGGTTTACAAGGGTAGCTCTTGACTCTCCAATTGGGCCATAAGACCTGGCACAGTAGTCAGCAGAGTGCTGGGTGCCCATTAGGTGTTTCTAACACAACAGCCTCCACTGGTGGTCCTGAGACACATAAACTCCTAGAACCCTTCTTTACATAACCATTGGGTCAATCCACTCTCTTAAGATTTCCCTCATTTAATTTGAGCCCCTTCAGAAAGTCCAACTTTCCCGTCCTGTTGCTATCCTGCTAGGTCCCTGGCAGAGGACTTCTTTGAGAAACACCCGAAGTGGCCTTTTGTGACTCACATGGCCTTATAATTTAACTAGTTCTGAAATAACATTACCCTTGGTCTTCATGTTCATAACACTTGGGAGAATTCCTAGCGAACTTAGGTCATAATGAACCATCTGTAAATCCTTTCTCTGATTTCCAGGAATCTAGCTCTAAAGAAAAATTCTGGAATGATTATCCTCTAAAACTAGCCATTCTTAGAAATCATGAATAGATGGGACAGTGAATGAAAAGCACTTAGAATAGGACCTGCTATATAATAAGGGCTTAATAACTTTAATGATTTTATTATTATAATTAATGTTTTGATTAGAGAATGCATTTAGCCAAAACAAAAATGCAATCAATACAGCTAATGGCTACCCAATATCCATTCTCCTCTTCTTCCTTTTAATATAAAACCACTCCCTACCCCATTCTCATCTATTCACCCAGGTAGAGACTACATTTACCAGCTTCCCTTGCAGCTAGGTAAGGCCATGCACCTAAGATCTGGCCAATGGGATGTGAGCCATAGTGACATACAGCTTGAGTCATGCCCATTACAAAGGAGACTACTTGACTCCCAGTCTTTTTTGCCCCTACCTAGGGGCCAGAATGCAAACATGATTCTATTAAGCCAACCTTGAACATGTCACAGAGAGCAACAATCCAGGAAATGATAAGCCACAACCAGAATAACCCTGGGACCCTGGGTGACCTCATGGAGCAGAGAAGTCTGCCTACCCTGTACCTCTCACCTCTGAATTGCTACAGTAGAGAGAGAATAAACTGTTCTGGTTTGAGCTACTGATTTTTAGAGTTTCTCTGTTACAGAAGCTTAGACCATACCCTAACTGATACATGACTTAAACACTTAAGAGGTTTCTCTTTTTTTCCTCATACAACAGGAAGTCCAATGCTGTACACCTGAAACTAACACAACATTATAAATCAACTACACCCCAATAAAATTAAAATTAAAAAAAAAAAAGAAGAAGTCCAGTAAACTTCTGCTGGCGTTGGTACAACAGGTTCTAGGATGTCAGGACTGAAGTCTCTGTGATTCTCTTGAACTTTTATTCATGGCCTCCGAATGGCTATTATAGCTACTGTTATAATGTCTGCATTTCTGAGGGAAAGGAGAAGGAATGGAAAAGCAGGAAGGAAATGAAAGTCTTCCCAGAAATTCCCAGCACTCATCCACTTCCATTTAATCAGCCAGATCACAACACATGGCCATTCCTATCGGAGAGCCAGGGAAGTGAGTTTTCCATTTTTCCACCTTTCTAGTAGAGGAAGTCAAGGGGAAGGGGGTTGGCATGGCCATATTGAGAGAGCCACACTATTAATATGATTATTATTATAGCAGTTCTTAGAACTTCCTGGGCTGTCCCATGGAAATTCCTGGCTTTTCCCAACTCTGCTGCCGCCCCTTCCATCAAAGGCTTTAGATCTAGCTGGAGATGGGTATTGTCTTAAGCACCCCAAGTGGGAAGTGACAAGCAGAGGGTCCGCCTGAGCCTGCCCCTCCCAGCTTGCTCTCTGCAAACAGCTTTCCTTTGGAGCTCTGATATCAGACTTGTGGATGAAGGAGTCTGTGTCATCTAACTGAGGAAGCCACCAGGGAAATGTCCGGTGTTTGGAGGCCTTGAGTGTGTAGGACATTGTGCCATATTTACAAGATTCATTCTTAGGCCCAAGGGAGCTTTAAGGGATCGTGAGGGTCTCACGGTGCCCTGGATGAGGACTCAGTACGAGCCGGGCACCAGGCTGAGCACTTTCCAGGCTTTGTCGCAGTTGCTGCTCTCCAAAGCCCTACAAAGTGGACAATATTATTTTCCAGGTTTTCCACATGAGAAAACTCATCTGAAAGGCTCAGAGAGGTTTAGAAGAATGGAGAGATATTAGGGGACACTTTGCTATGAATTAAGCACTTCATCTCTATTTTGCTTGGACTGACTTTGGTAATGATTTCGATGAATTTGCAATGCTTTGTGAATGTCACATGGATGTGTCTTCTGGACGTGACCCTGTGCTGAGCATGGCCAGCAGGCAGTTCTTTACGCAGGTCACACTCACTGTCTCTTTTCAGGCGGAAAGAGGCAGGGATGGTGACTCAGGTCTGTGCTGGGGCTGCCTCCAGTTCTGACTTCCGTAAGCATGTGGTCCACGGCCACTGTCAAAGTGGAGCAAGGAACCCCTTTCCCAGGCAAATCCTCCCGAGTTGCTCTGTATATGCCCTCTTACTGACTTCTTCACCAAAGGCCCCACTGCCAGCTCAAAAGCATTATCACATGTGTTCAGTTTTCATAAGTTACAGATTTTCCCAACAAAATATTTACTCAGCCTTTGACCCTGTGAGTGTAAATGTTTACAACGACAAAGAACTCTAGAACAGAAACTCAGAGCCGAAGAAAGAAACACACTGCGGAAAGCCCTCCAATGAGGTACGCGGGGTTTCTCTTCCTCAGCCGGCTTTACCCCTACCTTACCCCTCCCCTCCGCCCATCAGATAAATGCGCCCTAGGTCCAATTAGATTGGCGGTTATCCCCCTGAGCGCAGTCTTTCTTTCTTCCCACCCAAAGAACTGTCTGACCCTCTCTCGCTGCCCCGACCCACAAAAAAAGTGAATACAATGAATCGAGCAGAAAAACAGGCAGGAAGTCTCTATTCCCAGCTCCTGGACTACAGCCCAGGACTACATCCCATCTGAGTGGCCCCAGAAGTGATCTCGTGCAAGAAATGACTCATCTTTCCAGAACTCTGACTGCAGAATCTCCAGGAAAGTGGAGTAACACCACTTCCCCAGGTTTTAACCGGTTGTTTCCTTCGTTTCCTTATCCCCACACCTTTCTTGTGGTGTAAAATAAACATTTTCCTCTCACTTCTTTTATGTCCAGCCACCTCCCTGTAGACCTGGGGCTGCTACATTTGTCGAGATTGCTGCCAGAGAACGCTACAGTAGAAGAAGGACACGTAATGCCCCTTTGTCACAGGGTGGACATCTGTATTTACAGCCTTCCCAGCATCCTCTCTTCTAGGAACGGCTCACTGGTGTTCCTTGAGGTCCCAGCACTCCTCCACCGCACTGCACGTGGTCTGGGTGGGGCTGACCCCATCACCCACTCTAGGAATCTGGCTTATCAGAGGGTCACGTCTCCCCTGGCTGTGGGGATTGGTTTAGGGGTAGGTGTATAACCCAAGCCAGGCCAAAAGAATCAACTCTGTTCCAAGATATCTGTGCAAACTGTAGAAAAGAGGCATGCAGACCATGCCTTACAGATTTCATTCTAAATGCAAAGGGATGAGGGGAGAATCACAGAAAGTTTAAACACGTTGATTGAGGCTTTTAAGAGATGGATCTGGCTACTGTGTGAAGAACGGAAGAAACTGGCTGATGGCAGTTGGAGCCAGTGCAATGGAGAGAAATGAATAGCTTCAAGATATATTTTGTAGTTCAATAGCCTTCCTGCTCTCCCCATGACAGATTTATGCAGAACAAAAGGCCCTCAAATCACCTCTGCACACTTTTCCCCGGATGAAAACAACAGCGGGAGTTTCCTCAGCCTCGTCCAGGAAGCAGCAGCAAGTGCTTTGACCCAAACAGGATTTTGAGAAAACGTGCACAGCTGTGGCATCTGCCATCTGCCCCCACGTGGCGAAAAACGCTGTTTGCAGTCCTCCCGCCCGAGCTCTTAGGGTTCATTCAGAAGATGGGAGGGAAAATGTTGGAGAGACTGGTTTAAAGATCCCCCCCAAATTTGGATTATTACACTTACCTGGACACTTAGGGAAAAACATACAGGGAAGCATGTTGGTTGCCTTTCTTCAGCTGATTATTCTGAAACAATAAAATGTTAGGTAGCTTTATTTATACAATTTAACATGAACCCTAGGAAGAAACTGAGTTTTCTTAACTGTTGTGGGTTAAATTATGTCTCCCAGAAAGATATGCCAATGTCCTCACCTCTGATAGGTGTGAATGTGACCTTATTTGGAAGTAGGGTCTTTGTAGATGTAATGCAGAAGTGGGTTAAGATGAGCTCATACTGGAGTAGGGTGGATTTTAATCAAATATGACCAGTGTCCTTACAGGAAAAGGAGAAGAGATTCAGAGAGACACAAAGGGGTAACACCGTGTGACATGTGATGTCAGAGGAATGGATAGGAGTGATGCCAAGGATTTCCAGCAACCACAAAAAGAAGCTCAGAAAGGGAGCATGGCTTTGCCTACACCTTGACCTTGGACTTCTAGCCTCCAGAACTGTGAGAGAATACATTTCTGTTGTCTTATGCCACCCAGTTGGTAGTATTTTTTGTGGCAGCCACAGGAAACTAACACGCTCAGGTTTTTTAATTAAAACAAGTTTTGAGTCTTTGCCAGAACTCCGAATTTGGGTTTGGGGATGTATATTCAAGATGTTTAAAAGCACCTCTTTCAGTACTTTCCAACTATGTTCATATGTAACTTGTATTTCTTAGTAAGGTCTTTGGGATTATCTGGGCAGTCATATTTGAGCCTTTTTAGGCTTTGCTGCATTAAAAAAAACTCATATGTTTTTAAAAATTAAAAAGCACAATTGTAAACACATATATAAACACACTACAACACATAATAGTTTCAAAATAGTATCCTACATCTATTTATTCAAATACTGGTTATTTGTGTGTAAATCCTTTTCTCATACCTCTCAGCTTCTTTAACCAAGCAGACATTCAAATATTGACTGAAAAATGAAAATCAATATTAGTAGCAAATTGATAGAGGCAAATTTTTTTTTTTTTAATTTTTATTTTTATTTATTTATGGCTGTGTTGGGTCTTCGTTTCTGTGCGAGGGCTTTCTCTAGTTGTGGCAAGCGGGGGCCACTCTTCATCGCGGTGCGCGGGCCTCTCACTATCGCGGCCTCTCTTGTTGCGGAGCACAGGCTCCAGACACGCAGGCTCAGTAATTGCGGCTCACGGGCCCAGTTGCTCTGCGGCACGTGGGATCTTCCCAGACCAGGGCACGAACCCGTGTCTCCTGCATTGGCAGGCAGATTCTCAACCACTGCGCCACCAGGGAAGCCCGAGGCAAATTATTTTTGTAAGGAAAAAGGGCATTCACCCAAGAAACCCTTATCTAAAGACCCAAATCATAAATCTAAGGTTGGAGGGAAAATGAGGCTCATGTCTAGTTATTCCATGCTCCATCCTCTAGGTCATCTTGAGATTCTTCTCCATCCTAGTTCTTTTTTTTTTTTTTTTAATAAGATATTTATTTATTTATGGCTGCGTTGGGTCTTCGTTGCCACGTGTGGGCTTTCTCTAGTTGCAGCAAGCGGGGGCTGCTCTTTGTTGCGGTGCGCGGGCTTCTCATTGCGGTGGCTTCTCTTGTTGCAAAGCACGGGCGCGCGGGCTTCAGTAGTTGTGGCTCATGGGCTCTAGAGCGCAGGCTCAGTCATTGTGCGCACGGGCTTAGTTGCTCTGAGGCATGTGGGATCTTCCCGGACCAGGGCTCGAACCTGTGTCCCCTGCATTGGCAAGCGGATTCTTAACCACTGCACCACCAGGGAAGTCCCCTCCAACCTAGTTCTATATGAGTATTATGGGTCTCGGATGGATGGATGGAGGGATGGATAGATAGATAGATAGATAGATAGATAGATAGATAGATAGATAGATAGACAGACAGACAGATAGATAGACAGATAGATAGATAGACAGACAGACAGACAGACAACATGATAGAACTGGGAAGAAGAGCCATACATTGGGCCATGAACTAAACTCAGCTAATCTCATTTTCAGCTATGAGTGCAGACTTGGGTTTCAGGGTTACAGAAACTTACTCTCATGATTCCCTAGTTTTCCAAAGTTTTGCAGCCACTTATATTATTTCCCTCTTGCTTCATTGGAGGTCCCACGGCCAAGATATTCTCCTGTTTGAAGAGCCCGTAGAGAAGATGGAAATTAGGGCCAAGTATACCCTCAAGTCCCCCTGCTCCCTTTACCTCCCTGAAGCAACCCCCTCTCTCCCAACCACTCAGAGAAGCTCTTGCCGGCCTGGTGTGGTCCGAGCCAGGACGACAGGAACAGGAAGCAGCCATTCCCGCTCCCTCTGGCTGCCAGCGCCTTGGCTGAGACAGGTTCACATATATAAACTCAGCCCTTCATCTTCTGCCTATTTATTATTTTTAATGGGCACCATATGCAATTCACTGACTTTTGTTTAATGTTTTTCTTTTCCTTCCTGGTCCTTCGCAAGCTATTCCCACCAAGGCAGGCGAGTAAGCACAGCTGGAAAACACACACCATCATAAGAATCTGGTTCCTCTGAAGCCTTCTCTTTGGACCCAATTTTAGCCAGGGGAAGAAGGTGCGGGGGCGGGGCAGCAGGGGTAGTGGACTGTGCCCTGGTCTGGGCTGGAGGGACTGACATCATTTTAACTTATCAAAGGGAGCCAGGGCTATGATACATTTATGGGAAACTGCTGTCACTTCCAATAGAGTACATGCTATCTCCTTTAATTTCATGATTAGTGTCATTTCATCATTGGAAAGACCAAACCTTTTCTTGTTCAGTGGCATAAAGCTAATGTAAAATCAAGTGTGTGGTTCCTGGAAATTTTCACACAGTGTTTTTTAAAAATTGACATGGTTCAATAGTTGGGCAGTAAATTTTCTTCCTAATGAGACACTGAAAAGAAAGTGAACATTGGATGTTATGCCCAAGGAGAGTTAGTTATTGAAGATTTATGGGCAATCTGTGCAAATACTGTCCTTTTCTTCCAATGAGTTTCTAATTTTGGTTTGATAGTCTCCAGGTGTCCATATTTGCCTGTGATATTAGATGCGTAAAACTGGGTAATAGACATATATTGTCTCTCTTCCTTCTTGAACTGTACCTCTCCCATGGGCTCATTCACAGCAGAATCATACGGAATCTGTTTATACGCCAGCTCTGCTGACATTGACATAGATACATGACACTAAATAAAGACCGGCCTCCAGCCACCCACACCAGCAGATAATGTGGGGAAAAAATTCTCCTTTCTACAGATTTTCCCCAGAGAAAGTTGGCCTTCTGAACAAGGAATGCAGAGCTTCTCTGCTGAGCCTGGGATGTTTCCCCACTTGGAATGCTCAGAGGCCAGAGGGCAGACATGGCCTGTAGGAACACCTTAGGTCTTTCCTCAGTAAGGGGCCTGGCATTCATTTTCTGCTAATGTTCAGATAAAACATTCCTTGCACCAGATCCCTTTGGAAGCCTGGCTGCACCAGGTCTTTTATCTTGTCCTGGGAGAAGCTATAGTGACCCCCTTAAATGTCTGTTGGCACCATTATGCACATCTGAGTGACTTCATGCAGTCTTGTTACCTTACCATAAATATCAAATGATGGGCCAGTGAGTAAACCTCAAAGGTCTTGCTAATGGTCAGCCATGTACGCAGTGCCCGGGAGGAGCAAAGTCATCTATTCTTTATGCTCAAGGCATCTATTGCTATCCACGTGGAGCCCTCCACGGTGGGATGGCCAGTGTGGCCTTTCTCTCCTATTTAGCTGCTCTCTCTTCTCCTTCTGAAGCATAATGAGCCTTTTTTCTCACATTAGGGGCACCTACACAACCACTCTTCTTCTGGTCCTCTGGAGTCCTCCCAAAGAAACCAGAAGACATGACAAGGGACAAGCACGCTGTGTAGACAGAAAACACAGTTACTTTCTGAAGTGTCTCTGATAAGGAACAAGTGATAGAAAGTTTATAACACACATAAGGTATTCTCTAATCTGCAAAGCTCTACACACTTGGTGGTGATGGTGACAGTGGTGGTGATGATGGTGTTGGTGGTGGTGAGATGGTGGTGGTGATGGTGGTAGTGGTACTGGTGGTGGTGATGATGATGGTGGTGATGGTGATGATGGTGGTGATGGTGGTGGTGGTGATGGTGGTGATGATAGCAGTGGTGATGGTGGTGGTGATGATGGTGGTGATGGTGGTGATGATGGTAGTGGTGCTGGTAGTGGTGATGGTGGTGGTGATGATGGTAGTGGTGATGGTGGTGGTGGTGGTGGTGGTGATGGTGGTGATGGTGATGGTGGTGGTGATGGTGATGATGGTGGTGATGGTGGTGATGGTGGTGGTGGTGATGGTGGTGATGATAGTAGTGGTGATGGTGGTGGTGATGATGGTGGTGATGGTGGTGATGATGGTAGTGGTGCTGGTGGTGGTGATGATGGCAGTGGTGATGGTGGTGGTGGTGATGGTGGTGGTGGTGATGGTAGTGGTGATGGTGGTGGTGGTGATGGTGGTGGTGGTGGTGATGATAGTGGTGATGGTGGTGATGATGATGATGGTGGTGATGGTGGTGGTGGGAGTGGCAGCCACAATGGTAGTATTTCAATATATTATCATGTCTTAATTTCAGTCTCATATTCCTCTGCTAAAGTACCCTATTGCTTAATAGAAAAATTTCTCCCACTGCCTGGTGCTGAACCACCTTCTCTACATTTCCTGGAGCCTCTCTGATGCAGAAGGGGAGTCCTGGGATCTTTCTGGAAACTTGACTCAGCCAGCATCCTGCTCCATCCCCACACCAGCAGGAATTATGGAGGGATAACCCCCACCTGGCTTTCTTCACTCCCACTTACTCTACTCCCGGAAGGCTGAATGGATGACCAGGAAGGGCAGAGCTGAGATGAGAGTAGTGGGATGTGGCCCAGAGAGAGGGATTGTCCCACACTGCTATTGTCAATCCAGAGTCGACCACAGACCTGCCAGGCTGCTCTAGTAGACACCTTGGTGCCACCTGCTGGCCATTCCCAGTATGGCACCCTGGGAGGTTAAGCTATCCTGTGAGAAGGGGCTGGAGGCACACACACTTCGAGGGTGACCACACTGTACAAGGCAGATGGTGGACAAGACAAGGTCCCAGCTTCACAGGCTGCCTGGAAAATCAAGGCATGTACCAACTGGGGTCTCCTGGGGAATAAATGGGAAATGTGGATCAAAACCACTTGAGAAGGGCCTTGAATGACAAGCCAACAATTTGGGGCATCAGACTGCCTGAGTATCCCAGAGTGTACCCTGTGGAGGGCCAGGGGTATGTAAAACCCCAGGAAAATCATGGCACATTTTCTGGAGAACCTATTCTATTCAAAGACTTGGGAGGAGAAATTGCAATAATTTTGAAGACATTTTAAATTAAATGCATATATATTATGCAGAAGAATGCAAAGTTCTGCAAAATTTTAAAGACAACACAGCTGCCTCAAAGACAAGACCGTCTTCCATGTCACGAAACATCTGCAGCCCCCTGGAGGTCAGGGTATCTATTTTTTTTATTAATTTTTATTGGAGTATAGTTGCTTTACAATGTTGTGTTAGTTCCTGCTGCACAGCAAAGTGAATCAGCTATACATATACATATATCCCCTCTTTTTTGGATTTCCTTCCCATTTAGGTCACCACAGAGCACTGAGTAGAGTTCCCTGTTCTATACAATAGGTTCTCATTAGTTATCTATTTTATACATAGTCGTGTATATATGTCAATCCCAATCTCCCAATCATCCCACCCACCCTGGTCAGGGCATCTAAATGGAAGAGGTTGAGATACGTCACAGAAAGCCTTGGAAGGGACGACATTATGTGGGTGATTTCAGAGGGAAAAGGACTACTTCCAGCCTGGAGAGGGGCCAGGGAAGAAGAGGAAGCGATTTTCAGCACCATGTCAGCTGTGCCATGATGTCACTGACATCCGAGCACCCCCCTCTTGTGTGCTGCTGTCAGAGGCTGAAACTCAGCTGCAATGGAAGCTCAAGGTGAAAGACACCTGCCAGCCTGAGAGAAGGCAGCCTCCGTGACCCTCTCCAGCAACATTACAACAAGGGCACTGGTGGGAAAAGCAGGCTTTGCTGGCATGGAGGGTTATTGCAAACAGATGCCACCTCGAGAAAAAAGTGGCAAATGTCCGGCACTTTCATCCAGCTCATCTCCAGTCATTCCTTGTTTCCCTCTCTTGGTATAACATGGCCTAACCCCATTTCTGTACAAAGACAGAAAGGAAGACTTTTTTGATGCCTCATCCCTCATATCAGTTGAAACAGCTCAGGTCTTAGTGGAATGCTTGATTGGAATTTGACCTCTTTTATCCTCAAGCATTCATGACTTAAGGTATCTTCACTGAGAACACACACCCTGGAATGCCTTGACCATGGTCACTCGGTTCCCATGCACCAGCTCTACTCACTCAGCCTCTTTTGGAAATATGCACATATTTCCTCCATGTTTTCCCTATCCCTACCCCCACTTGTCAAATAAGAGCTTTGTTAAAGTAATTATTATTTTCTCAGGATGACCAGGCGGGTAGCAATTTGCAAGGCTGTGCTAAGCCTGCCCATGGCTTTGATAGAATGTGAAGTCCACTGGGTGTTTAGACATATAGTAGGAAGAATTGTACAAAGATGGCAACAGACCAACTACCCCTGACCCGTCGCTTCTTCAGTGAAGTGGTTTGTCTTTGCTAGGCATTTGTTTTGCTCTGAATTATGTCAAGTCAAGCAAATATGAAGAGTGCAGTGGGGCTGGGGGCTGGAGCTGAGTAGCTGGAGAAGTTAAAAAGTTTGTGGTGGAAAAGAGAGAAGACTGGGTGAAGCAGCTGAAACTTCACAAAGGCTTTCAAAGAGGGTCGCCTGTGTGATGTGCAGTAGCCCTTGCCTCCTGCACCTCTGCAAACCTGCGGTGAAATCTACCTCATTTATGAAGGCTTTCGGAGCTGGACTTGGGTTGTGTCGAGGATGTGGGGATGCACTAAGGCAATGAGAGGTCTGGGGGTGAGCAGGGGGTGAGGGCAGAAGCTGGAAGGAAGCCCAGCTATTTGCCTGTTTATAGATACATACCAGTTTGCAATGGAAGATGCCAGCACGGGGATGAAGCCATTAAAGAAATCACGGCAGGGTATCATTGAGAAAAAAGGGAGGGCTCTCATGTTAGAAAACCCTTGGTTCGCTTCTCAGTGCTTCCCTTACTCTGCGTGTGACTTTGGTCAAGTCATGGAACCCCTTTAAGACTCAGAACGTGACTTCGTAAAATGGGGTTTATAATAGTACCCATCGGAGAGGATTGTTGTGAGGTTTCAATGAGATAATACATGGAAAGCAGAAGAATCCAAGATCCTTATTATTTCCTGGCTCTGAGACACACCACCTTTCCTCTCTACCCAGGCTTCCATGCACATAACCCCCCCCCACACACACACACACACACACAAGTGCACACCACCATAGGCCAGCTCTACTTCTTCATTACCCTTGATATTAATTTGTGCTTCTTGTAAAAAAAAAAACACTAAAGCTCAACAAATAAGACTAGGGTCTCTTTGATCATCATCCTATGGGGCAGAGCGCTCACTAAATATCCATATGGCCCCCCACATTGCCCAGCAACCCTTGCAGTTAGGTAGGGGTCACTTGACTAGTTCTGACCGATGGGCTATAAGCAGAAGTACCACACACGCTCTCAATCGTAGCAGCTACGGCGATCTCGCATTTCCAATGGCAGAGCTACAAAGTGGAGGAGGGCCGCCTTGCTCCTCCTTTTTATTATCTTAAGGCACTGGAGAGTCTAACCCAGTGATTCTCAAACTTGAGCCTGCACCAGGATTACCTGGAAGGTCTGTTAGAACATAGATTGCTGGGGCCCACCCCAGAGTTTCTGATTCATAGGTCAGGTGGAGAGAGCCTAGGAATTTGCATTTCTAACAAGTTCCCAGGTGATGCAGAGGCTGCTGCTCTGGGACCATCCTTTGAGAGCCACTGGTCTAGCCTATCCTGATCTAACTAATCCATGCCTTTGACCCCAACTGACCTCTCACAAACCTCAGAGGCGAAAACTCTCATTAACTTGTGTCTCCTTCCAATTTCTGTTTTACGCATTAACATACATATAGGTCTCTGTAAAAACTGTAGAGTTACTCAATTTCACATACACGGGATCATGTTAAATATACTGTTCTGCATCTAATCTCTTCTATTCAGCAATACATCTTAGAGACTTACCCATGTTAACCCATGTAGGGATAGCTCATTCTTTTTAGTTGCTGTGTGGCATTGCATATATAGATATACTATTATAGTATAGTATAGTATAGTATAGATATACTATGCTTTCTTTTTTTGTCCCTGTTGGTAGATATTTAGATTGTTTCCAACAGCTTCCAATTCAAACAACTCTGCAATGAACTTCTTCACACGAATTTCCCTGTGCATATATTAGTGTTTTTATCAAGGGTATGTACATTAAAAAATGTAATAGCTACTGTTGGCCATTCTTATTTTTTCTAGGACAAAGCTGGAATTCATGAAGAGAAGAAAAAAGAAATCTTAACAGTAAACTTTGGCTTCTGGGCTTTTGGGGCCCTCACAGTACAGTGTGACATTTCTCAAAGTTTGTTTTATAGGGGAAAAAAGAGCCTTGTGTTCAAATAAGAGTGAGCAGGTCAGAGTTAAACAGCTTTATATACTACAGGACTTCTCAGAGCCTTTAATACATGAACATGCACTATAGATTGCTGAGAGAAGCAGGTAGCCTGCAACACTTCTCAAACTGACTTGCCTTGGATACCATTCTTCATTTGGAAGTCTTGAAACTAGGGTTACTCAGCACCCACTTGAGGAAATAAGGTTATAATAGAAGGAGCTTGAGTTTGGGAAGCCATCTTTGGATTGACTCTTAACTCCACCACTTACTAGCTATATGACCTTGAACAAGCTATTTAGCCTTTCTGAACCTCCATTTATTCAACTGTAAAACAGGAGAAACAAATCCTACAGAATTGTTGTGATTAAATGAGATAATAAATGTGAAAACGCCTGGCCTAAAAAGTGTCACAAAATATTTTCTCTACAGCCCAAGGCTGGGCAAGAGGCTAGGGTCAGTTTCTTCAGCTAGGATATAAAATATTTCCCATCAGAACCTGACTGCCCCAGTGTCAGGAACATTTTGTTTCTGGTGTGTGGTCCCTAGAAGACAGGATAGAGTAGAAGTTATTTAGACTCCAGAATCAAATTAGGTACAAACCCCAGCTTATCACTCACAGACTGTGTGACCCTGGGCGAGTTACCTACCCTCTCTGGGCTCAGTTCTGTCATCTATAGAAGGGGACAGTAGCAACACCCACCTCACAGAATTGCTGAGGCTGAAATGAGAGAATCCATGTCAAGCTCTTATGATGAGCACGGTGCGTGGTGCAGGGTAACAGTAAGCCCCAGGAAGGGCTATGGTATCAGTTGTTGATGTCAAGCATGCAGTGGCATAGACAACATGCTGCTACTTTCCACGTATCACATGCAGTGACCTGGTCGGAAAGTGCAGTAACAACTGGGCTTCCATCCTGCCACTCTGAGCAACAGCTGAGGTCTGACATGAGAAGACAAGGGTCAGGAAGTGCCCAGGAGAGGATAAGGTCTTTGCAGGGCAATGCAAGAAAAATATGAAACGGCTATAAATGTGCTCTGCAACATTCAGATGACAAAAAGGAAAAAGCCATATTACTTTCTTAAAAAAAAAAAAAAATCAAATTAGATCTGGCTCTGAGCCCCACACGTGCCTAGATAACTAGAAATTCTATCTCAATCATGTTTCAAGAGAGGAGGTTATAAGGGTCACATGACATCCGGGAAGGTGACGTGGTGCCCAGAAAAGGTGTCTGAGGTCTGCCCTTAGTGTATGGGGGTCGCCTTATTATCACTGCTCCTTCTGCTAAGCTTTGCTCGCATGGGTCTGGTCATCAGCCCCGGGAGCCTGGGTGAGCCCAGAGGTGCTCCCCAGCACCGTCTACACCGAGGGAGGACTCAGAGACTCCCTCTCCCTCTGCACCCAGACTTTGGGCTTAGTGGTCTCTCTCCACCGCAGCCCACAGCCATCTCCACATCTGGCTGCTGCACGTCAATGGAACTCAGGGCAACAGTACTTGTGAACTGCACACCCACACACACACACTCAAATCCATCCCCTTCCCAGTCCTGGGGGAGCTCAAGTTCATTTTCTGACCTGAGCTACCTCTGCAACTTCACTCGGCTCCTCCAAGAGCCTAGATCCCCAAACAAAGCCAAGATGGGTCTGGGAGTTATGACCCATGTGCCCGGCAGGTGCCATTTTTGACTTTGAAACATCAAGGCAATTAGGGCAAGAGAGCCCCAGCTGGGAGGGTCTTGGAGCATATGCAGCACAGAGGAAGGAGAACACCACTCATGCGTATGGGCTGCAAGAACAGCATACGGATGGGCATCTCCATAAGTCACCTGCCCCACAGGCACCCACACAGCCGATGTGTTTTTCACGTATGATGTATACAAACCACACACCAGCATTTAATTCCTATTGCTTCAGTCCTGATTTTGTACTGAAATTAATAAATTTCTCAAAGATTCTCAAAGACCCAATTGGTTCCCAATTCCCATGATGGCACAGAACTGCAGAAAGGACATGGGCTTAGAAAAGTGTTATTCTGAGCATGAAGGGAACGTAGTGAATATCTGGGTTTTCCTCTATTTTATTGGTTCATTTTTGTTAATCTTTTTCCCCTGCTTACAAAAGAGGTATTTGTATATTATAAAATGTCCAAAATATTACAGAAATATTTGCTCTAAGAAGCAAAAGTCTTCCATAATCTCACCTCTCAGAGTTAAATATCAATAATGGTTTGATGCATATTTCTCCACTTTTTTTTGTTAATTTATTTTGGCTGTGCCGGGTCTTAGTTGCGGCACATGGGATCTTTGTTGCAGCATGCAGGATTTTTAGTTGCAGCATGTGAGCTTCTTAGTTGTGGCATGCATTCAGGATCTAGTTCCCCAACCAGGGATTGAACCCGGGCCCCCTGCATTGGGAGAGTGGAGTCTTACCCACTGGACCACCAGGGAAGTCTCTCTCCACATTTTCTTTGTCCACGTGCATATTTTAATTACTTTTTGAAAAATAGAATGATACCATATGTGAAAACTTTTTTCAAACAACAGATCTTAGACCTGCCAAAGCAAAGAGATCTACCTGCCTCATTCTTTTGAAAAGTTGTACAGTGTTTTCTTGTATGCACCATAATTTATTTAATCTGTCTGTCACTGGCTGACATTTTATCTACCCAGCTTTCTAAGTGAATCCCAAAGGGGTTAACTGGCTTGTGCCAGGTCACATGGATATTGAGAGGTAGCCCCCAGACTCAAGCCTCCTCATGCCCAAGCCACTCTGCTGCCCCTTGAGTTTCAATTTTATTTACTCTTATTGCCACGGGCAGGAGTAGGGTCTGTACTGGAGAAGGATTCTTGAACCAGCTTTTGTCCCAAGGATTCTGGAGAAGAACTGAGGACAATTGGCTGTCACAGCTAAGAGAATGCCAGCCAGGTCCTTTCACTAAGGAATGATTTAGACACATGCCATCCTACGGAATTAGTAAGAACATACAGACAAAGGACATAAAAGAATCTGCAGGGGGAAAAAGAAAAAACTGGCGTCTGGTCCTTAAATCAATTTTTGATAATGAGTGTCATATATTTAAATGTTCACACATAATCATCACATTAGTATTAACCATACCATCAAAGACAATCTGATTATATAATATGCTTCTTCATGTATCACCACCATGAACTTGTTAATACATGTAATTATAAATGGAGAAGTAGATTGAGGGTATATTCAATAGAAGCCTCTGGAAGTCTGAGTGTGATTTCCTGCTGTTTCCCATCAACTTGCATGAGACAAAGCTAAATGACTGTCCTGGCACAAGGACGCCAGGCCTCACTGCCAGGCCGTTCACCCCAGGCCTCATCTCGGACCCACTTTTGCTGATTTTGGGGGGCCCTGTGATCCCTGTGTGTCACCCAAGACTCCTCTGGTTGCAAGAGTCTTGTGCCCAACTCCAACCGGCATCAGTGGGAAAGGGTTGGTGGGAGGGGTACCAGGAAGTCGCTGGGTGATGCCCAGATGGAAGGGGTCTAAATAAGCCAGAATCAGGAAAGCAGACGTGAGGCTGACCCTGGGAATCTCAGGAACTGGAAGCAGCTCAAATTCTGCCCCCCATGTCCACACCCCCTCACTCCACTGGGGCCCTGACACCCACTGACCCACCTCCTGCACAGATGCCCCCTCGCCCTGCAGAGGCTCCAACACTCTATGCTAGGCCACCCTCCTCTCCTCACGCTCGGATCCCCCTGCTTGCCACCCCCTGAGGGAGGGCACCCCTGCCACGCCACGTGGGCTCCCAAACTCTAGGACAGCTCTGCCACCCTCACTAGGCCACCCCTCCGGACACAAATGCCCTCAGTGCTCTCAGGACCCACCCCCGCCCAGGTACCAGGGCCCCAGACGCCCTGTGCAGACACTGCCCTTGCCTGGTCCCACCTAAGGGCACCTGGACCAAATTGTTTGGGAAGGAGAGGGGGAGGGGGAAGGACAGAAAATTTCTGACCTGAGAAAATATAATTCTATCTAGGATGAAGAAAAATGGGTATCAAAACAGTACATAGGGTTTCCCTGGTGGCGCAGTGGTTAAGAATCTGCCTGCCAATGCAGGGGACAGGGGTTCAAGCCCTGGTCAGGGAAGATCCCACACGCCGCGGAGCAACTAAGCCCGTGTGCCACAACTACTGAGCCTGTGTTCTAGAGCCTGTGTGCCACAACTACTGAGCCAGTGTGCCACAACTACTGAGACTGCACTCTAGGGCCCGCGAGCCACAACTACTGAAGCCCGTGCGCCTAGAGCCCATGCTCCGCAACAAGAGAAACCACCGCAATGAGAAGCCTGCGCACCGCAGCGAAGGGTATCCCCCGCTCGCCGCAAGTAGAGAAAGCCTGCGCGCAGCAACGAAGACCCAACGCAGCCAAAAATAAAAATAAATAAAATAAAATAAATTTTAAAAAAGAAAGTACATACACTAGCGTGACTCTCAGAGGCGGGGACCCCAGTGTCGGGGCTGGTTTAATAGTCCTGAGCACGGCAACGGGGTGCAGGGGGAGAAAATGGATCATTGTGCTCGGCTGAGTTTTGATTTTCATCTGAAAAAGGGGCATATAGTAAAATGAGCTCATGTTTTACTCTAAAATTCTGTGCATTACCATAGAACTCTTCTTTCCACCCAAATGATAGTGGCACAATCTGCTCAGCTTAAACTGGACATTTACCCCCTCAGAGTGTCCCATGGTCTCTCCAGGAGTGAAGCGCTTGTCACTGTGAGCCCACGGCCGTCACCATGTGGTGTCTTCCTCCCCTTCCCCTCTGGGTCCCGCGAGTCCACATCTGGGTCCTTAAAGCTCCATGGAGAAGCCTCCCCAAGGCCACGGCCATCATGAACCCCAGGGCCCCTTCGAATGACCCGAGTGTTCTGCAGGTCTCCAGGTCTAGAGGCGGCAGAGCACTTCTCAATACTGTTATCTCCTTCCTTTGGCACCTGAGCCCCAAAGTGGCTCTGACTTTACCCAGAATCTAACTTATCCCAGGAAACAATTTTCCATGTTTGGGTACAATGGAAACAATTGTATCTCATGGAAACAATTCTGTCTGTTCCAACGCTCATCCCTCCAACCACAGTACCTCTTCCCTAGACCAAGGGGCTGGCCGAGCAGCAGATCTTATCAACTCCTCTCCCTCCCCTGTTTATCCCACCGTCCTCTTTCCTCCCAAAAGTCCTCCTTCTTTACCCAGTAACAAAATGTACGCTCCTAGATATATCAACGGATACCAGGAGATCGCAAGGGTAGGGGAAGGATAGAACCCTTATCAGTAGCACCTGAACGCCATCCAAAGATGCCTAAGACTTGTATTAAATAGGAGAGACTCTGAGCAATAATAGTGTGACAGAGTTTCCAAATTTCAAAGGAATCATTTGTATAAGGCTGGATACTGAAGACTTCTATCTTCAGAGATATCAACTCTCACAGCCGGTTATTAGTGTTTTCAAGAAAGACCCAATGGATAAAAACAAAGGGACCGCTGATATTCAGTCTTGAAGACGACCACATGACTATGGTCAGAGCAGAATTGCATTCTGGGAAGTGCTTGAGCTCTGAAGTGAACCAACCTGGGTTCAGATCCTCCCTCTACCATTTACAACCTAATAGACCTCGAGCAACCCCCTTGATGTCTCTGGGTCTCTGTTTCTTTATCAAGGTTGTTTGACAATATCTGTGTCAAGCCTCTGGTACATGGAAGACACTAATACACAGCAATTATTATTACTGACTAATATTGGGGTACACAAGCTACTTTATTTTACTTACATTTTATTAAATGTATACAAAGTTGTCTGGAATATTTTTTATATTTGTTCGTCAAATTGCCCATTAAAGATCCATCCAAAATATTATACCATTTTAGCAAAAACTAAAATGATAGAAATCCAACTCAGTTTTTGGACTGTTTTCTATCTAATTGGAATTTCCATGGAGACCAGGCATCGAAAGTTCTCTCTCCCCCAACCCATGGCTGGGGGCAGTCAGCTCCCCTCCCCCGCCAGGCTGCCCACAACCTAGGTGTAATATATCCGTGAGCCCCTCATGTTTCAGATCCAGCCCAGAGAATACCCTCCAGCAGCTTGTTGGCTGGGTATTTTTTGGTGGAAATTCAGCATTTCATTCTACCATTTCAAATGGAAAACTGAAATCCAGTAATGAAACTTTTTATATTCTTTTCGACCATGGAAAAAACCAGGGGAACTACTCAAGGAGACATTGTCCACCAAGCCATCATTGAGATGTGGACTGTCTTCCCTGAAATGACTTTCAAGGTCACTGTTTGATCTTTGACCTTGGACTGGGAGAATGACGAGTTAGGTTTTCACATGGTAGCCACATACATAGGAGCTGGGCTTGGGGTGCCGCTGACATGATACAGGGAATGGGGTGAGGGCTGGGAATCAGGGAGAAGGGAAGCAAATCTTCAGTTTCACCGAGAATCTTGCTTCCCCCAGCCCTTCTTAGCTCATCTCATTGGGTAGATCAGTTATTTTTGGCCCAGTAAGATTACCACTTTCTGCTTGGCTAATACCCAGTGCTTTACTGAACCAGAAAATGCCCTCAGCAGGGAAAGCAGAGGTAGATACATGAGATAAAACTCACTTCAAGTCTTTCGTGTCCTTGAAGGATTGTGTTCCCTCCGGTTCCTGGCTGCTTGGGTTGCTCTCCAGTGCCTGCAAACAAACATATCCAGAGATTACATATATATATATAATATATCTTCTATATAACATGTTATATATAATGTGTACAATTTTCCTCCAGCTTTTATAATTGCTATCAGTGGAAGGGCTAACCCAATACATGCTACTTTGACTGGAACTGGAACTCTAGTTAGAATGATGTTTAATAGTAGGAGGCAACACTTGCACAAGACTCTTCAAATGCAGTCTTATGTGAAAGCCTAATACATTAAACAGGTGAAAGAAAAGCTAGTCCAGTATTGGCCAGGTCGGTAGAAAGTATCCAGATTCACACACACAGAAAATGGAACATAAAGCTGGTCATATTCTTTGGGACTCTTGAAGTTTGAAAACTATCAAGAGAAAGGATGTGGGTTTTGGCTTCTGAAGACCTCAGCTTGAATGCCAGACCTTACTAGGTATGTGTCCATAGGTAAGTGATTTAACTTCTCTCAAGAAAGTCACCTTGCCTGCAACATGGACACAGTGGTACCCATCTTGTTTTCGTTTTTGTTTTTGTTTTCTTTTTGGGCTGCGCCGTGCAGCTTGTGGGGTCTTAGTTCCCTGACCAGTGAATGATCCTGGGCCCTCAGCAGTGAAAGTGTGGAGTTCTAACCACTGGAATGCCAGGGAATTCCCCCCATCTTGCTTTTTAATGAAAAGTTGTTATAAGGATTATCACAAAGTACATGAAAAGCATCTTGCACATTGCCTGGTGTATAGTGGACAAAATTGTGAGCTTCTCAAATGCAGGGCTATTTTCTGCACTTTTCTAACTCACTTAGCTCCTATCCAAGGATTGTACACTTGCTTGTTGTTTTACTTGCCTTTTCTCTATTAAAAATATTTCCATGTAGGCCTCCACAGCCCTAAATCCTGAGCTGTCATTATTCTGAAATAGCACCGTAGGACACAAGAGCATATTGAGAAGTATTAGGCTAAACAGAGCTTTTAATTGCAAATGGAAGATAAATGAAGATGGACTCCTGTCTATGTATGCACATGAAAACTAACAGTTCCGATGGTGATAAGAAATTGACACTTCTACCTGCCATGCTTGATATGAATTATAAACTGATCTTCTGTAACAGCCCAAATATCTCTAAAGACATGTAATGTAACCATTCAGTAGCACACCCTTTTTTAAAAAAATAAATTTGCTTTACTAAATGTGTAAATGGATTAATGGATAGAGGATCATGGAAGCCTTTGCCACTGTGTGTTGATAATCTTGTTAATAAAACATCATGAAATTTTTCTAGGGAAAAAAAGATGAGTCTTCTGATTTCAGCCTTAAAAGAAGGGGAAAACATTTCTTGCAACATAGCAAACCTAGGGAAAGCTGGAGAATAGCACTAATAAATATAAAAAGGGGACATTAATTAATCAGAAAACAAGAAAGGAGAAGACAGTAAATAAACAATTCTCTAGATAGTGTAATTTAAAAAAAGAGAGAAAACAGATATTGATAATTAGAAATAAGTAAAGGAGTATAAGCAAAGATATGGAAGCTATTTTAAATCTTAGAGAAATAATATGGATAATTCTATGATACTAAATTTTAAAGGCTTGATAAACTGGATGGTTTTCTAAGAAACTGTCAATTGTCAAAATTGTCTTAAGAAATAAATAGGAAATCTGAGCAGATGAGCAACTCTGCAGAAAGCTACAGCACCATGAAAAGAAAAAAACAATAGACCAAACTCTCTTGCGAATATAGATATAAATTTAAATTGCAAATCAAGTCAAATCAATTTTCAAGTGATAGTAACACCATAACTAAGTATGATTTGGAATCAAGGGCAGTTCAATGGCAGGAGAGCTATTAATGTAATTTATCACATCAGTAGATCAAAGAAGGTACCGCAGTAGGAAGAGGGGAGAGGCAGAGGCCAAAGCATCAGAGCCTCAGATGCTGAAGACAGAGCCCATGGGTTGGAAACATGGCTTTTCTTCTTATGTTGTGACTTTTACCAAGCAGTCTAACTTCCCTGCGCCTCAGTTCCCTCACTGTAAAATGGAGATACTAACATTATCTACTTCAGGGAGTTGTTGTGAGAAATCAAAAAATTAACATTTGTAAAGTGGTTTACACCGTGGCTTGGTGTTTAGTAAGCTCGATACAAGTACTTGCTTAATAAAACAAAACCCAATCATCATCTGTCTAAAGGCTGATGATAAATTTATCATCATTTCCTGTCAGACGCTTTTGATAAACTGAATAGCAGGATATTTCCTTAACACCATAAAGAATATCTATCCCAGACTAACAACTAACGTCACTCCACTGAGACAGTAAACGGACAAATACAGAAAAGGGAAAGGCTAGACTATATCCTGTGGTGTTGAATTGGAACTGGAGGTATTGGTATGAACCAAAGGGTTTTAACAAATACAGATCACTCAGTATGAAAATAGATACGTGTGTGTGTGTGTATGTACACATACATCTATTTCTTAGCTCTGCCCACCCCGAGGGCCTATAAGCAATGACAGTCCAGTAGCAGTAAGCTACTAGTATCCAGATATGTTTCTAAATACTATTATCCATTAAAATGAAACAGGGTTCCTTGAAGAAATTGCTGATTCCAGGGCAGAGACAGGGAAAGTACAAACTGAGCCTAGAACAGCTTCTGCCATAAAGAAAGGACATGCTTAAAAATGATGGAGACATGTCAAAAGTATTGCGAAGCCAATTTAAGGGGATC
The DNA here is from genome assembly GCF_965194805.1 of Balaenoptera borealis. Taxonomy (NCBI): domain Eukaryota; kingdom Metazoa; phylum Chordata; class Mammalia; order Artiodactyla; family Balaenopteridae; genus Balaenoptera; species Balaenoptera borealis. Next base: position 106,521,160 of record NC_138874.1, read on the forward strand.
TCATGGAAAACTCTGGGACAATTTGAACATCAAAATATTTAATGATAATAAGAAGTTATAACCTGTTGAAAAAGATAAAATCCACACTGATGTAACTAAGCAAATACATACATACATATATACAGACATGGATAGATAAGAAGGAAAAGCTCCTTTTTACAGAGAAAAGCCAATGAATAAACATGGAAGAAATGATGGAATTAGAAAATCACCCTCATGGTAAAAACTGATTAAGGCGAGAATCATTAATGGATGCTTAAACCAGTGAGTGAAATTGTTATTTTTACATGTGAATGTTTCTACAGTCACTAAGAATCTCTCCATAAGATACTTATAGTGTTCACTATAAATGTCAAAATAGTATTTTTACAGCAGAGAAAACTAGCAAGCTCCACCTGCATCAAAGAATCAGTGTTAACATCATCAGTAATGGGTCAAACCATAGTATATGCCTCTCAATACAACCCACAGAGAACACACCATCGCTTTGGAAGTATTCCTGCCAAAATCACACACTCTAAATCTCATCGTCAGGAAACATCAGACAAACCCACAGGAGGGCATTCTGAAAGATAAGGGCTCTAGAATCTTCAAAGCAGTCTCCCCTCACCGCCCCTCCCAGTTCTCCAAACCGGGGCCTCTGGGAGGGTAGCTCTCCACACTAGGGGTGTTGCTGCTTTGCAGAGCCGGGGAGCTGCCTCCCCCCACGGCTTTAGCCTGACGTCAGGTGGAGAAAGGGGAAGCCGCACGGTAGTCATGGCCGGGGGAGGGGGGGCTGGAGCCCTGGGCAGCCATCCCAGGAGATTTTCCTTGGACCGAAAGGAAGGTTCCAGAGAGCCAGCCCGGAAGGCTCTGCGAGTCAGGGCCCTTCCCCTGGACCCTATCTGGGGCAGACGAATCACGTACATGCGTACTCCCACCCCGCGCCCAGCCCCGAATCCTCATCAGGCAGCCATGAGATAGGGGAGAACTGGAGAGCTACCTCGGATGGGGAACAGACGGGCAAGACAGCTTCTGTCATTCCTCCAGAGCAGGCAGCTGGGACACGGAGGAGGAGGGTGCAACACCACCGCTGTCTGACTTCAAAACCACCTTCTTGGGCTTCCCTGGTGGCGCAGTGGTTGAGAATCTGCCTGCCAATGCAGGGGACACGGGTTCGAGCCCTGGTCCGAAAAGCTCCCACATGCCGCGGAGCAACTAGGCCCATGAGCCACAACTACTGAGCATGCGCGTCTGGAGCCTGTGCTCCGCAACGAAAGGCCGCGACAGTGAGAGGCCCGCGCACCGCGATGAAGAGTGGCCCCCGCTCGCCGCAACTGGAGAAAGCCCTCGCACAGAAACGAAGACCCAACACAGCCAAAAATATAAATAAATAAATAAGTAAAATTTTTAAAACTCTTTAAAAAAAAAAAAAGAAAACCCCTTTTTGGGACTGCAAAACCGCCAGTGGTTAAGACCCCGCACTTCCACCGCAGGGGGCGTGGGTTCGCTACCTGGTCAGGGAACTAAGATCCCACACGCCAGGAGGTGCAGCCAAAAAATTAAAAAATTAAATAACAACACCACCACCTTCTTAATGACTCTGCCCTCTGGACTCTCCGTGAAAGTAGACTGGGGTGCAGCGGGGAGGGAGTCTTCATGGGGGGCACTCCAGATCCAGATCACGTCAATCCACTCAGCTGACAGATACTGAGCCTGGGACGTGGGTTCCGAATCAAAGGTTGCGCAGCTGATCCTAACAGACTTTACCAAACTCGCACGATGACTGACATCAGGGGCCCAAGATACACAGACAGGTTCTGGGCCCGATCCCAGGCCCCCTGAGCCCTTCCCTAGGGGAGAGGCCTGGGAATCTGCACTTTTAACCGGCATTCCAGAGGCTTGTTCTCCCCGGGTTAATTTGAGAAATAGTGGCGCAGCTGTTTCCTGTTTCCTGTGCGGGTGGGGCGGGGCTGGCCTCGTTAAGGGGGTGGTTTTGCTAATCCCTCATCACCAGATGCTGCTCCCCTAACGGTGAAAAGCACAAGGAGTGGGTCCAGCATGGACCCCCGGAGCCTCGGGCCTGAGACAGGGCTGAGGCCACTTCTCATCCCAGTCGTTCCCAAAGTGCCACACGGTCCCCCTGAAAGCTCATTTGGGTGGTTTCTCCAACTTAATGAGGCCAAACCAGAACCCTGGGTTTTCACACCGGACCAGCTGTTCCCCCATCTTCCCCATCTCACTCAATGGTGCCATTGTCTGCCAGGTGTCCAGACCCAAACTCTGGGAACCCTCCTTGCATCCTCTCCTTCCCTCTTCATCCCCAACATCCAATCCATCAACAAGTCCTGGCAGCGCTCCCCGCAAAACATATCCCAAGTTTGCCGCCTCTCCATCAGCTCTGCTCCCACCCAGACCAAGCCTTCCTCAGCATCCCCCCCTGCCCCGTGCCTGGGCAACAGACCCATCTCCTCCACGCTCCTCCTCCTCCTCCCTCTCGGGCCCTCTCATGTCACCGCCCACAGTGATCCTTTCTAAAAGGAAATCAGATCAAGTCTGTCCCTGCTTAAAACTCTTCATGGTGACCCACTGCAACTAAAATAAAATCCTAATCCCTTACTACACTATTCTTTCCACGAGGGGAAGGAACATTTTCATGCAGTTCACTGCTCCGCCCTCCAGACCTGGAACAGTGTCTCCACTGGCTCATCAATAGTCGTTTCCATAATTAATTGTCTTTTACAATGACCCAGGCTGTTTCCTGTTGAGCTTTACACAAGCGAAATAGCTGGCAAGTGTGACAGACAGTGCAACACCCAAGTGGGAGGGGCAGAGGGTGACTCGGGAGGGAGTGAGAAGAACGACGACGTGTCTCCACGCAGCCAGGGGAGAAGGTCAGGGCCAGGGCTCCTTCATTTGATTGGGTCTCTCCTAGCAGAGGGAAAATGAGGTGCCGGCAGGGTTTATATGATTACTGACAAGCGTGGACCCCTTGTACCTGGACCCCTGCCCCTTTAGTAGGGCAGCTTGTCAATAAGAGGCAAGGTCACAGCTTTGATGGCAAAGCAACCCCCTAGTGCTCTGGGTCTCTTTGTGGGCTTTCCAGGGCCCTAGAGAGCCCAGCTGTGCTGGGTCTATCGGCTCTCCCCACCTATGTGTGTACAGAAGATGCTACACCACAAATGACCTCATTTCTGAGAACACAGATTAGGGTTGTGGGCATCCTATGTTAAGCTGTGAGTTCTCAGACTTAAGGCTTTGCAGAGACATAGATATATAGTGACCTTTTCACTGATTGAGGGGTGGATGGCAAAGGGAAGTATTGATCCTAAAGTCCTGGATAGGAAGGCAAAGTATAGGCCAGCAGTGCTGGAAGAAATGTCTATATTGAGAAAATTGACAATATACCAGAGACTAATGTTAGCCCTAGGAATGTCCGTAAGAAAAAATAGAGCAGATAATGGGGAATCTGGAAGGAACAGTTAACTGTTCATTCATCAGCATTTATGGTGTGTCTCCTCTGGGCTGGCTTTCCAGGTGCCTAGGAAAAAACACCCCTGCTCTGGAGGCCCCATAGGACACTTCTCAGAGGCTAAAACAGAGCCCACCAAGTTGTATTGTGTTATCTGGGCTGGGGGCTCCTCATGGTGGGGACTGTCATTTCTGTGTGCTAGCGCAGTATCCAGTAGTGGGCAGTGGAGGTGGGGTGCCTGAAGCTTTTCCCTGGAGAAAAGTTCATCCTAGGAAAATACAACACTTTGTCACAAGATGGCACTCAAGGTTCACACAGTTTTGGACACAGTTTTGTTTGTTTGTTTTGTTTTGTTTATGTTTTGTTTTTGAGCAGCGCAAGTGTTCTTAAAGATCATCTACATCCCACCAGAGTTTTTGGGTTTTGTTCATTTTTCAGTATATGGAGGAGAATCCGGTTTTCCTAAACAGCTTTCCAGCTCTCCCCCATCAAACTCTAATTTTTCTTCAAACCCAGAATCTTGTAAACAAGCCGTAAGATGGTCTTCTGGGTTGTCTGGGCACCAGGCTGAGTTGACTTTGTAGATGGCTGTGAAATGTGTGGGAGGTTTGACTTGTTAGTATCTGGAAAGCATGCCTCTATTCTGAGCCAGCTTGGGCCGGGCTAGGTACTGTTGCCTTGCTGGTCTTGAGCCAACAGGTCTGATCGAAGTACATTCCATGACTTTCATAGGAATTATTGCTTCAAGAAATTCCTTTACAGGGGGTCTCGCTAGTGATAAGGCTGCAAGCCTGAGCTTCTAGAGAGCTGCCAGTGTATGAAGACAACAGAGAGAAAAGGAGCACCGAGAGCTGAAGAGAGAGGGACAGGAGCCTGGGGACCCACCTGAGCCCCTGGATCCCTCGTGCCTGAATGCAGCTCTGGAGTTTCCAGCTGCAACAGCCAACGTCAGCCAATAAATTCCTTTTCCGCTTAAAGCCAGTTTGAGTTGGGTTTCTCTCGCTTGATACTGAAAGAATTCTTGCTAATACATTCGGAGAAAGGTCCTTGTCAACTGTTGTGGTTTAATCAACCAAAAGCGGAGGTAAGGTTAGGTCTCTGGGGTCAGCTGTTTGCCTTTGACCCAGGGGGTCCAGGCAGCAGCTTCAGGAAGCCCAGACACAGCCTCAGAGTTGCCCAGCACCTGGAATCCAGACGCAGTGCCGGGCACCGGACATCTCTGTGCCTGAGGAGGCTGGGGGAGTAAAACAGCCTCTGAGTGCTAGCTCTGTGCAATAATGATGATAGAACGAGCATTTCAGATGAAAACAGGATCTTGAAGAGACATCCGCACCCCAGTGTTCACTGCAGCATTATTGATAATAGCCAAAACATGGAAAACAATCTAAGTGCCCATCAATGGATGACTGGATAAAGAAAATGGAGATATATATGAATATCACTCAGCCATGAGAAAGAGGAATATCCTGCCATTTGCCATGACATGGGTGGACCATGAGGGCATTACGCTAAGTGCAACAAGTCAGACAGAGAAAGACAGATACTATATGATACCACTTATATGTGGAACCTAAAGAACACCAAACTCATAGAAACAGAGGCTAGAATGTTGGTTACCAAAATGGACAGATATAGGTCAAACGGTATAAATTGCCAGTTGTGAGACGAATAAGTTCTGGGGATCTACTGGGCAGCATGGTGACTCTAGTTAATAATTCTGTATTATATGCTTGAAAGTTGTTAAGAGGTTAGGTCTTAAATATTCTCACTACAAAAAAAGAAATGATAATTATGTGACATGATGGAGGTATGTGCTAAGCTACTGTGGTAATCGTTTTGCAGCATAAAACTGTATCAAATCAACACATTATACACCTTAAACGTACACAATGTTATATACCAATTATATCTCAGTAAAGCTGGGGGGTGGATATCATGTAACCTTTCATGAGTAATGTGTGTCAGACCCTATTCTGAGTGCCTTACATGTGTTATTTCATTTAATCCTCTCAGAACTTCTATGCAGTGAGCTGTCATCCCACCAACAGTGAGGAAACTGGATATTAAAGAAACTCAGACTTGGCCAAGGTCACTTGCTGGTAAGGAGGGCTGGATTTGAATCTAGGCCGTTGAGGTAAGGAGCCCAAGGGAACCTCCTTCTCAGAGCTGGGACCCAGGGCTCAAGCTGGAAATGTGACAGACTAGCTACTGAGTCATCTGACCCACCACCTCAGGATCTCACAAACCCCCAGCCTGGACAGAGCTGGTCCTGAGCACAGGGGCGATTCTGAACCTGCAGGTGTGGACCAGCGGTTCTCCTGTGGGGACAGAAGTCATTGGCACAACTAGTTGAGCTTTGGAGTAAGACCCGTGCCCAAATCCTGGATCTGTCACTTGGCAGTGGGGCACTGAACCTCCCCGAGCATCAGTTTCCTTGTTCATAAAATGGGACCAACAAAACTATCCACTTTACGAGATTATTGTGAGGATTCCAAGAGGTCATGCAGGTAAAGACACATAGTGCTGTGCCCAGTGCCCAGTGTCCAGTCGTTAAAAGCTCATTATCAGAGTTATTGTATGTGAGATGGGGAGGAAGTGATTGGGAGACTTAAAAAAAAAAAATCTGAGAGGCTCTGGAACTTTGAAAATGAGATACAGCAGTGGAAAGGTGACAGTTCTATAAATCAGTGGTTCTTTGCCTGGGTAGCCCATTAAAATCACTTAGGGGAGGGATTTCCCTGGTGGCACAGTGGTTAAGAATCCACCTGCCAATTCAGGGGACACAGGTTCGGTCCCTGGTCCACGAAGATCCCACATGCCTCGGAGCAACTAAGCCCGTGCACTGCAACTACTGAGCCTGCACTCTGGAGCCCATGAGCCACAACAACTGAGCCTGCGCACCGCAACTACTGAAGCCCACGCGCCTAGAGCCGGGGCTCCGCAACAAGAGAAGCCACCGCAGTGAGAAGCCCTCACACCACAACAAAGAGTAGCCTCCACTCGCTGCAACTAGAGAAAGCCCGCGTGCAGCAACGAAGACCCAACGCAGCCAAAAATAAATAAATTTATTTTTAAAAAATCACTTAGGGGAGATTTTTTTTAAATCCCATGCCTGGACCACACCCCTACACCAATTACATGAGAATCCTCGGGGATGCGGCCCAAATTTTGGTCTTTTTTCAAAGCACCCCAGATGACCACTGTCCATCCAGAGTAGAGAGCCGCTGCTGCAGGGCACGAGAGTCTCGTCTGGCAGAGATCGGTGAGGCCCTCGCCAGCTTTCTTCATGCAATAGGAACGGGTGGCCTCTCCAACAGTAAAATCAAAGCTCAGGGTCCCACTCTGATAGATGAAATTTACACAAGCTTTGGACAAGTCTGTTCTCCACCCTGGGGTTGCAATTAGCAGTTCCTCCCAGCTTCAATGACATGGTGACAGATGGATGAAATGAATACACTGGGAGATTAAACAACGAGGAAATGTTATGCCAACAAAATTAACTTGTCCAGCCCCGTTCCTTAGCAACTGCACTCTTATTTCAGGTTTCCTCCCAAAGCCTCTGGTTGTTCACACGACTCCCTTTCATTAACATGTGAGGCACAGTTATTTATAACTTTAATGAAAGGGCGAGAAAGGCGAGGAATGAGGCAAAAGAAGCTTCCAACCACCCCTCAAATTGCATCGGGACTGCCCCAGACAAATAGGATCAAATTGGCAACTTGTAAACGGGGGTACTGATTTCATTTTCCTGCAGGCGTAGCATTTGGTACCCCTTCAAGGCTTCACAAAGCAGTCCCGACTTTTATGAAAACACAGGCATTTGCCAATCCAATCTGGGGCTGCCTTGATAGTCATCATGTGGGAGTCATGCCCTGGATGCCGGAGCACAGACCACAGTGCCCTCAGAAGAAAACCCCTTTTGTGCAGCAGGAACAGGCGCAGAGCGGGTAATTGGCTGGTTGTCAGGAGGGGGTGCAGGCCCTCTTCTTTCTAAACTGCCCAGTTGAATTGCCAAAGACCAATCCTCTTCTCAGACAAAGTCTCTCCTGGGTGACCAGCAAGACCAGGGTTTGCTGAGCTTTTCCACTTGACTGATGCAGAGTCCATAGGTCTGGGTAGCAGGAATCTCTGAGATCCAGTGCCTGGCCCAGAAACTTGGCTTCCTGTGATCTCCTAATCGGATCCAGCTGTGCTCTCGGCTGCCCTGGCCTCATCATCTTATTTATTGACCACTGTGGACTTCTGGTCTTAAATGACTTTTTTTTTAAGTGTCTGCCAGAAATCTCTGCCTATAGGGTTTGCTGTTATTGCTCTGTTTTATCCTTAAAGCTGAGGTTGTTAACCAGGGTCAAGAATTCAGTGGATCTGTGAAGTGGGATCAGAAAGTAATTGACCTTTATTTTTGACTTGCTGTAACTAAAATTTGGCATTTCCTTCAATGATGAGAGGCAGAGTCAAATAAGAGGCATCAGTGACTCTGTCCCCAGCAGAAATCACAGATCATTTGACATTACACTGCAACTGTGGCAGATTCTCAAAATACCACTAATGTAAATCACTACTTCAATATTACAGTGACCATTAGACCTACATATTTTATCTAATATATTAATAAAGAAATGGATATATTAATATATCCCAAACGTGGGTTTGTTAATATTCTGATAACCAAGTTTTAACATAATTGGTTCCCTCTGTAAATCTACGTGTTTTATTTTATGCACTTAAAAACGTTACCTTGGAACTTCTGCTTCCAGGAAGATAGAATGCATGTACTTTTTCCTATTCCTCCTGCTAAGTACAACAAAATCCTAAATATTTTTTTTATAAATTCATTTATTTATTTTTGGCTGCATTGGGTCTCTGTTGCTGCGCACAGGCTTTCTCAAGTTGCGGTGAGCAGGGGCTACTCTTCGTTGAGGTGCGTGGGCTTCTCATTGCAATGGCTTCTTTTTGTTGCAGAGCACGGGCTCTAGGTGCGGGGGCTTCAGTAGTTGTGGCTCACGGGCTCTAGAGCACAGGCTAAGTAGTTGTGGCGCACGGGCTTAGTTGCTCCGCAGCACGTGGGATCTTCCCGGAGCAGGGATCGAACCCATGTCCCCTGAACTGGCAGGTGGATTCTTAACCACTGCACCACCAGGGAAGCCCCCCAAAATCCCAAATATTATACATAAAGAAAAACATAAGGAGATTCTGAAAGAGAGAAGGAAGAAGGCAGACCAGCTAGGGACCTCAAAACCTGGGGAGTGACACAGTGGTGAGTTTCCCGGGTTTTCTTTTCGCCTCATAAAGAAAAAAAAAAAAAAAGCTGGCAGATTTGGAGCTGAAAAAGCTGGCAACACAAAAATGCCACTAAACATGAGTTTTTTAAAAACCCCATTCTCTCAGTCCAAGCTCAGTAAAGAAGCTTAGCAAGACAGATAAGCTTCAGGCAATAACTGCTCTCTACTCCAGCCAAAGACCACAGGAAAACTGTGGCCACACCTATACCAGCAAAAGCTGAATGGGGAGCAGAGACTTCCACCCTCATGAGGAACCCCAACACCCCCACTGGGGTGGTAATGGGAAGGCCAAGGAGGGAACCAGGATTTTCATCCCAGCCAGACCCTAACAAGCTCCCACCACACTCCCCACCTCCCAGCTGGGACATCTACCTCCACCGGCAGTAATAAGGCATCTCTTCCCCTCCCCACTGGGCTGGTATCAGAGGAGGCCTAATAAGAGTCAGCACCCTCAGTAGTAACAAAGCACCTCCTTGGGTGTCAACAGAGGTCAAATGGAAAACCTGGACATCTACCTCCATCTGGCAGTAATGAAGCTGTGCCTACCCCTCCCCCTACCAAAATGGGGTCAGGGAAAGTCAGCTAAAAGAGAAGGTTTAAATAAGATCCAAAGTCTCAGAATATAAAACAAAAGTGTTCAGCTTTCCATCAAAAATCACTGCTCATACCAAGAAAAGCCAAGATCTCAACCTGATTTTTAAAAAAGACACTTAATTGAGGCCAACACCAAGATGAAAGTGATGTTAGAAATATCTGACAGAGATGTTAAAGGAGCTGAGATTAAAAAATGCTTCAATGAGCAATTATGAACACACTTGAAACAAGTGGAAAAAAAATAGAAAATTTCAGGAAAGAAGTAGGTCTCCTCAAATAGGTTATGTAAATAAAAACTAAATGGAAATTTTAGAACTGACAACTACAATAACCAAAATTAATAGGTTTAATTTCAAAACTCAGTGGATGGCTCAACAGCAATATGGGGGAGACAGAGAAAAGAATCAGTGAACTGAAAGACAGAACAATAGAAAGTGGCCAATCTGATAAAACAGAAACAAAAATAGAAAAATGGACTGAAAAAAAAAAAAAGAATAGAGCCTCAGGGACCTGTGGGGCTATAACAGAAGATTTATCATTTGTACCATCAGAGTCCTGGAAAGCAAAGACAGAGAATGAGGCCAAAAAGCAGTAGAAGATAAGCTGGCTAAAAACTTCCAAAATTTGGAAAGACATAAACCTACAGATTCAAGCTGCTGATAAAAACAGGACAAACCTAAAGAAATCCATGCCAAGACACATCATAATTAAACTTCAGAAAACTAGAAACAACACAAAATCCTGAAAACAGCCACCGGAAGAAAATGACACCCAAGTACAGGGCAAAAACAATTAGAATGACAGTGGATTTCTCATCAGAAACTGTGGAGGCTGGATCAAAATGGAACCATATTTTTCAGGTGATGAAAAAATAACTTAAAACTCAAAATCCTCTACATAGAAAAAACAGTCTTCAGGAATGAAGGAGAAATCAATGAAGATATTCTCACATAAAAGAAAACTAAGGGAATTTTTTGCCAGCACACCTACCCTAAAACAATGGCTAAAGGAATTTCTCTAAACAGAAAAGAAACAATAAAAGTATTCTTGGAACATTAGGAAGATCAAAACTGGTAAGAAAAAATCGAAAACTCTTGAGTTTTCTGAATTATGTTTGACAGTTGAAGCAAAAATTATAACACTGACTGATATGGTTCTAAATGTATGAAAAGAAAATATTTAAGACAATTATATTATAAATGGGAGAGGGTAAAAGGACATAAAGGAAGTAAGTTTTCTATACTTTACTCAGACTGGTAAATTCCTGACATCAGTAGACTGTGAAAAGTTATACACATATAATGTATTGAATAATATCTAGGGCAATCATTAAAGAAGTTATACAGGGACGTCCCTGGTGGTCCAGTGGTTAGGACTCCACTCTCCCAGTGCAAGGGGCCCAGGTTCAATCCCTGGTCAGGGAACTAGATCCCGCCTGCTGCAACTAAGAGAGCCCGCATGCCACAACTAAAGATCCCATGTGCCACAATGGAGACCCAGCGCAGCCAAATAAATAAATTTTTTTTTTTAAAAGAAGCTATACAAAAAGATACACTCAAAAAACACTATAGAGGAATCAAGTATAATCCTGAAAAAAAAAATTCAAGTAACCCACAGGAAAGCAGAAAAAATTTAAAAATGAAAAATAGGCCAAACAGAAAACAAAAAATAAAATGACAGACGTAAGCCCTAACACATCACTAATTACATTACATGTAAATAATCTAATACTCAAATTAAAAGACGGAAATTGAGAGAATAGATTAAAGACATGACCCAACTATATGCTGTCTAAACAAATCTTGCTTCAAATATAACAATATACGCAGGTTGAAAGTAAAAGGATGGAAGAGATATATCAAACATCAATCAAAGGAGAGTAGGACGGCTCTATTAATATCAGATAACATCATAAAGATGTCAATCCTCTGCTTCCTCTCATGCATATTAACTGTGTAGAGGCATGGGGGACATATGTTATTTAGAACAAATTTGAATATATCTTCTTTTGTCTTCCAGGGAGGTGGGGAGATGAGGTGAGAAAATAAATCTCGTTTCTGCTTGTTTCCTTTCACTTACAGTGAAGAAGGGTGGAGGGAGAAAAGACATTCTAAAATTTCAGTGTTTCTCCTGATTCTCCTCTGACACTAGTGGAGGGACCTGAAGGTGAGCACAGTTCCTTCACTTAGAGCACACAAGGTAGGCTGAGCACTGCGATGTGTCTCTCAGATCTGCCTTCAGAGAAGAGGGATGCATTCCCCAGCTGCTGGGAGCGCTGCCAGGAGACAGCCCTCACCTAGCAGTCCCCTTCAAGCATTGCTTCTGCTGGAAAGAAAACCGCCTCCCCCAAGGTCCTGCACCCTCTAGGGACAGCTGCATCCAATGACTAATTGGTGCCACGGTATAATGGCCCAGCCTCTTGCCCCAACTCAAGACAACGCTGAAGGACCATCCCAGCTTCAGAGTAACCTGAAGGATCAGCTGTGGCCTCTATTGACAGTGATCGCAAATCAACTCCTCCCTATGCCGATCATGCTTCCTCACTTTCCTTCCACAGGTATTGATCCCAAGAGCACTTTCTAATAAATACCCTGTGTCATAACCTCCAATCTGCTTCCTGGTAACCCAATTTGGAACCACTGGTGCCAAGAATGATCCAAGAAAGCAGATACTGGCATGGAATCTCTCAGCTGTCATGAAGACCCCATCACAGGTGGTAGGTGAAGCTCAGATAGCTCTGGGCACACGGTGGCAGTGCAACTGTTAAAACTTTCACGGGTGGTGAACTGGAATGGTAAACCAACTGGAAGGATTACGCTAGATGGTGCGATGTATAAGATATTCAAGGGGGCTTCCCTGGTGGCGCAGTGGTTGAGAATCTGCCTGCTAATGCAGGGGACACGGGCTCGAGCCCTGGTCTGGGAAGATCCCACATGCCGCGGAGCAACTGGGCCCGTGAGCCAGAATTACTGAGCCTGCGCGTCTGGAGCCTGTGCTCCGCAACAAGAGAGGCCACGATAATAAGAGGCCCGCGCACCGCGATGAAGACTGGCCCCCGCTCACCGCAGCTAGAGAAAGCCCTCACACAGAAATGAAGACCCAACACAGCCAAAAATAAATAAATTAATTAATTAATTAAAAAAAAAAGAAAACCCCCAACATGATAAATATCAATACAAAGAAAACCATGCCTGGGCACATCATACTCAGATTACTGATGAGTAAAGATAAGAAGAAAATCTTTAAAATATCCAGAAAAATTAAAAAAAGACACAACACATACAGAGGAACAAATAAAAAAAAAGATATTCAAGAAGTGCGGAGGAAATAGTGTCTATGAAGACAGTGGAAGGCAGTTGGCTGTCACCATTTAAAATTATAACAAAGGCCGAGAGTGATTAATTGGCAATTTAAAGCTATATGTAGAATCCAGAGGGTCTTCTTGGTAGCATATGAAAAGGCTCTTGTCCTTTACCAAAGAGCAGAGAAAGCTGAGGACCAAACCCAGGACTTAATTGTAAGATTAACCAAGCTCTTAACCTAAGCATGTTAGGTCAAGGTCAAGACCCTGTTGGGAAAGAATGGGATCCTGATACATGGTACAGGGATATCTGAACTAATGCACCCAAAATCTTGATCTCAAGGTTGAGAACAGTAATCTCAATGAAAAGTCATGATTTCATGTTCAGTTTCTAGACCCAGAATCCATTGACTAAAGCAAAACCAGTTTCCTGGGAAGGATTCAACAACACCAGGGCAAGTGTACATGGTAGTGATTATCTCAGTCTTTCCCTAAAGGACCCTACAGCCATTTACTCAGATAACTGTACACTGAGGAAAAAGAAATACCCAAAAAGTTCAAGATTCTTGGGCACAGGATCCAAGTTCACACTGATACCTGGAGACCCAAAGCTTCATCATGCTTTGCTGGGGTCATTTGGGAGCCAGGTAATAAATGAAGTCTTGGCCGGATTTGACTCACGATAGCCTACCAGGTCCATGGATTCACCTAGTGTTCATTTTTGCGGTCCCCAAATAATTAGAATAAACTCACTTGATAGTTAGTATAACCACTACATTGGTCCCATGGTCTGTGGAGTAAAAGCTATCAGAATGGGGAAGGCCATCTGAAAAACTCTGAAACAGCCAAAATAATAAATCAAAAGCAATATCTAAAAAAAAAAAAAAAGCAATATCTTATTCCAGAAGGAATAGCACATATTCGTGCCACCCTTAAGGGCCTGAAGGACGCAGAGGTTGTGAGTATTCATTATCTCCATTTTATTCACCAGTCTGGGCCCTATAAAATCTAGGTGGATCCTGGAATGACATTGGAATACTGTAAAATCAACCAAGTAGTGGTTTAAATTGCAGCTGCTGTACTGGATATGGTATCTTTGCTAGAAAAGATTAATATGGTTTACAGCCTTCAATCAGGCAAATACATCCTTTTCCTTCCCTTTCAGAACAAAACATCAGAAACAGTTTGCATTTAATATACATTTTAAAGTCTTGTCTCAGGACTATGTTAACTTTCCTGCTTTCCAACATAATATACTCCAAAAATGTTGACTAGATGAACATCCAACAAAACATCATACTGGCTCACTATCAATGACATTATGCCAAATGGATCTAATGAGCTAATTGGACCAAATGAGCAAGATAAAACTGATACATTTTGATTAGTGTCAAGCAGGGCCAGAGGACCCGAGCTTTATGAGCCAGTAGCCAGGCCCCCCATGTCATCCACCACAGCTACATCAGCACCTTTCCTTCAGCTCACACCTATGGTCATTTGTTCATCAATGGATCAGTTCAGTATGTTTGTAGAAGTCAAAAATAGATGGTGATTGCATTATAGCCCCTCTTAGTAATGGTCTTGAAAGACAATAGTGAGGTATGAATAGAGCTTCAGGCAGTATACCTGACCATCCACTTTGGGTGGAAAGAGAAGTTGCCCCTGGTTAGAATCTATGTGGACTCACAGGTGGTGTGAAATGGCCTGATTGGATGCAGGAACCACCAGCCCCTTCAGGGACTGCCTCAAAAGAGCCAACTCATTCAAGGTCATGCCTCCTTCCCGTGGCAGCCCACATCCAATGACTGACTGACACAGGGTAAAGTTCCATGCTTCCTGTCTCCAAGACCAGACATCCTAGATATTTCCATATGGTTAACTAAGGCCTCCACTGAGACTGCCTTGCAGCTCAACTTCTCCTTCTGACCAATTACCTCCTTCCCTTCCTTTCCCTTCCCTTTCCTCCCACAGGTTGTTGATCCTCAAAGCACTCCTTAATAAACAGACTGCATGCTAATCTCTGTATCAAGAGTGTGTTTCTCAGGGAACTTAACCTGTGACACTATCTTTGAATATGTTAAGATGAGCTCCAAGGTAAGTAGGAATTGGGGAGTGTTATGGACTGAATTGTGTCTCCCTCCCAAATTCATATGTTAAGCCCTAACCTCCAATGTGACTGTATTCAGAGATAGGGCCTTAAGAGATAATTAAATGAGGTCATAAGTGTGCGATCCTAATCCAATATGACTGGTGTCCTTAAAAGAATAGGAAGAGACACCAAGGATGTGCACACACAGAGAAAAGGTCATGTGAGGACAAGTAAGAAGACAGCCATCTGCAAGCCAAGGAGAGAGGCGTCAGGAGAAATCAAATCTGCTGACACCTTGATCTTGGACTTCCAACCTCTACAACTGTGAGAAATAAATTCCTGTTGTTTAAGCCACCCAGTCTATGGTATTTTGTTATGGCAGCGTGAGCTGACTAATACATAGCCCTAGCAAACTAATACAGACAGCTAAAGGACTAAGTTGAGGAGAGTCCCCAAAAGAAAGAAATAATGAGATGTGAGGTTAATCTTAATACATCCACAGGAGATAAGGCTCAAGGGAAACTAGGAGTTCACTTGGGGTAGGAACTCAGAACCATATAACCAAGTGGTCATTAGAACACAGGCCCTAGGAATTCTCAGAAATCTTGGAGAGCCCACTGGCCAGAATGTGGGATAGATGTCCATGTCAATTTTATTTAAATCCAAAGGAGGTTGACTTATGTTAGAATTGGGATATGTCGACTCTAGTTTGGGGCCCTGTACCCCTTCCTCTATGGTTTTATCATGGTTTTCATGATCGTCCTCTTATCCAAGGACAATTGTAAGTTCCCAAAAACAGAGACCATGTTTCATCTCATACCACCCAGAGAACCTAGCCAGTGTCAAAAAAAAATAAATAAGCAGGTGAGTATGTGAATGAATGAGTGAATAAAACATCTGACAGGGGCAAGACACTCTTCTCTTTGTAGTAAGAAGATTATTCTAGGGACATTTGTGTTTGGGACTGCCCAGCCTCCACTCCCCCTTTCTGAGGGCACTCTCACTTCCTTTAGCTCTTTCTCCATGGTTCCAGACTGATAGGACTACACTCAGGTTCCTTGCACTCTCTGACCAGGGAACAAAGCCAAGTCCATCAGATGTCCTCTCCTTATAATTTTACGCTTGAGCTGAGGGACACAGAGATTGAAAGTAGCATTCAGACTACTGGCCCCCAACCAGACTATTCCTTCTATGAGCTTCTTGTTGTACTTCTTGGGCAAGTTAAACTCCCTTTTGGTACCTAAGTTTCTTCATATTAAACACTGTCTTGGTCCATTCATTTTTCTGTAACAAAATATCATAGGTGGCTTATAAACTTATTTCTCACAGTTCTGGAGGCTGGGAAGTCCAAGATCAAGGGGCTGGAATATTTGGTGAGCCAGCATCATGATTCATAGATGGTCATCTTCTCACATGGCAGAAGGGGAAAGAAATCTCTCTGGGACCTCTTTTATAAGGGCACCAATCCCATTCATGAGGGCTCCACCATCATTACCTAATTATCCCCTAAACGTCCCATCTCCAAATACCATCACAATGGGGATTAGATTTCCACATATGAATTGGGGAGAGGGACACAAATATTTAGTCTATGTTAAACACATGCACAAATACCCACCTTTCAAAGGTTATTGTAAAGATAAAAATTAATAGTAAACACTTCACAGAACGCTTGCATAGTGGGAACTCAACATATGTGAGTCCTTCTATGCCCTTACCTTTCTCTACACCTACCAGAATCCTACAGTCAGTGCAGGGCTCCAGGATGCCCCAAATAGTGCCACGGGATATAAAACAACATCTTTGCCTTAAATAAGCTTTACCTGGAACTGATCCCAACTGATCTGCTGTCATTGTAAAGGCTGGGTGAGTGAGTGTGTGTTTTCAATAAATTCTTTAGGAAAAAAACCCATTAATCAGTGGCTATTAGGACTTCCCTGGTGGCGCAGTGGATAACACTCCGTGCTCCCAATGCAGGGGACACGGATTCAATCCCTGGTCAGGGAACTAGATCCCACATGCATGCTGCAACTAAGACCCAGCACAACCAAATAAATAAATAAATTTTTTTTTTAAATCAGTGGATATTAGCTATTCAATTGCCTGCCAGTTGCTCTATTCCCATTGGCTACTTTATTCTTAATGTGTCTGAAATAAGCCTGATTCTGCATAAACTCAGTGACATGCTTATAGAGCTTAAGAAATCACTAATGTTTCCATTTCTTCTTTATACTTTTTTGTATTGTTTAACCATAAGATTTTTGTATTATTTATAAAATCAGAAAAAAACTTTTTTAACAGAATTGAAAAAAAATCACTGAAGTATATCCCTGCTGTGCCACCAACACAGGCTGTGTGGCCTGGGAAAAGCCCCACACCCTCTCTGGACTTCAGTTATCTTAACTGTTAAAGGCAGGGATGAGCCCAGATGCTCCCTCGGGGTCCCTCTCACGGTCTTGGACTCTACATGTGTTTCAGAGTCTCTCGCCCACTGGAATAGGGTATTTTCTTTTGCAGCACTACCAGCCAGTGGGCAACCCTCAATCTTTTCCAAGTCACAGCTGGCACAGCTGTAGCCAGAGTTCTGTAATGTGGGCAGTTCTTGGACTGTCCCAGAGTGAGAGGTTGCAATCAAATCCAGAGACAAGCCTTGTTCCCGTGATGTATAAGGCTACGCCTGCCCCTTTTAGGGTCTCTTTCATCTGGTGTGGGTATCAGGCACTTGGCCTGTTCACTGAGTCTGGTTTGCTGTTGAAAGAGAGCATAACAAGCTACTGTTCTCTGAGCAGGTGTGCTGACTGGGGGAAAGGGTGATGAGTATGCTTTGTGAGTATTCAATGCACTCAAAACAAAATCACCCTTAATGAATGGATTCATTAAGACGCAGGTCTGAACTGCCTTGACAATAAGCATGAGAAATGAACAAATACTTCCTTGCCACCATCTTTCCTCTCTTAATCCAGGAAGGCTGTTTTCTATTCAGGCTTCAGCTACAGTCCCAGAGTGTCATTACCTCTTGATTAGCATAATGAGCACCTGAGTAGTAATGGCCTGACAAATTGCTCTTGTACTTTTGTATTTAGTAGGGCACCCATTCAAGCAGCCAAAGCAACCTCCATCCTTGCATCCAAGTAGAAAATCACCAGTATCAGAAGAACAAAAATATGGGCAATAAATGTTTGCAGGCAGGTGGGAAGGATGGAAGGGAGGGAGGGAGAGAGGGAGGGAGGGAGGGAGGAAGGGAGAAAGGAAGGAAGGAAGGAAGGGAGGGAGGAAGGAAGGGAGGAAGGAAACAAGGGAATTCCATCCCATGATAAAATTTCAGACCTCACTTGGTCAGCATCCAAAGAGGGCATGAGTTTGCTTGGAAGACCCACTGTGGGTTTGGGCTTTGTCTCAAAGCCAGCCTCTGCACAACAAGAGAACAGTTATCTGAGTGTCAAAGAATACTGCAAACTTGGAGCAACATGGATGGACCTAGAGATTGTCATACTGAGTGAAGTAAGTCAGACAGAGAAAGACAAATATCATATGATATCGCTTATATGTGGAATCTTAAAAAATGGTGCAAATGAACTTTTATAAAACAGAAATAGAGTCACAAGATGTAGAAAACAAACTTATGGTTACTGGGGGGAAGTGGGGGAGGGATAAACTGGGAGATTGGGATTGACATATACACACTATTATACACAAAACACAGAACTAAAAAGGACCTACTGTATAGCACAGGAAATTCTACTCAATACTCTAATGGCCTATATGGGAAAATAATCTAAAAAAGAGTGGATATATGTATACGTATAACTGATTCACTTTGCTGCACACCTGAAACTAACACAACATTGTAAACCAGCTACTATACTCCAATAAAAATTGAAAAAAAGAGAATATGGCAAACACAGCGCTAACGGGGGCAGAGAGAGAGCATGTTCAGGACAACCTGTCACCCTGTCGGGAAACACCTGCTTCTTGAGAGCGAGCACAGTTTAGTGAGGAAAGAATCCGGGCTTTGGAGCAGTCTGCCTGAGTTTGAGTCTCAGCTTTGTGACTGACTGACAAGCCGTGTGATCTTGGACGAGCTACCTAGCCTCTCTGGGACTTACTTTCCTGCCCTATAAAATGCGGAGTAGGTAGACTGCAAATGGCCATGAACACCCTGTAGCTCCTTCCATCAGGAGGTGGGGATTTTCATGCCTCCTGTCTCACGGTGTTACTATCTAGCTATAAAATTCTAGGCTACCTGGCACAAAGAAAACTTTCCATAAAATGTAGCAATAGTTATTATTATCATACTGTTATTTGTCATTATCATGTCACTTGTGTGGTGCAAGACAATGTGACAGGAAGGGGCTTTGGAACCAGACAGGCATGGATTCAATGCCAGTGCCACTCACCGACTTTGGGTAAATGACTTCTCTGAGCTTTAGTTTCTTCACCTGTAAAACTGGGACAAGCAATGCCAGCCTTGCAGGGCTGCGGTGAGCTTGGCACAGAGTGGGAATCTCACGGAAGGACACGACTGCCACCACGCCTGCTGCTTGGCATACCCAGGGCGGCAGGACCTGAGTGCCCGCTGTGGGCACCTCCCCAGGCCCACCTGGAGCTCCGAGGGACCTGGAGAAAACACAGGTGCACTGAGGCCCCTGTGGGGCTGCCTTCGCCCTGATAGAGTCCTCATTTCTTGCTAGAAGTTGGACGCAGAAAATAATCAAAGGAGACAGTACCTCACATGTTCAAGGCACCTGAGAAGCACCCTCCCCGATCTCAGCCGATTGACTACGAATTTCAGTTCAACAACAGAGGGATGTGTTTCCTAGCAAGATTTTTTCTTTTTAACACGTCTACCAGAGCAACACTTTTCTTTAACTGATTCCCAAACACCATTTTTTAAATATATGGTTCCACACCAAGAGGCTCTAATACAGTAGGTCTCAAGTAGGGACCGGGCCCCTGTGTTTTCTAAGAGCTGTGCAGTGATTCTGAGAAGTGCCGTGGCTGGCTGAAGGCAGAGGCAAAGGGAGGGGTGATCCTCCACCAGGCCTTCTAAACCGTTAAGGGCAGCATGGCGTGGCGGGTGAGGGCCTAACTTGGAACCAGGGGATCTGGATTTGAATCCCAGGTCCCCACTGCTCACCTTGGACCAGGTGAGTCACTTCCCTTGCTGCCTTCACTAATGAGGATAACCCCTGCCCTACTCACCTCCAGGTGCTGTGGTGCAGGTCAGATAAAACCATTCTCGGGCTTCCCTGGTGGCGCAGTGGTTAAGAATCCTCCTGCCAATGCAGAGGACAAGGGTTCGAGCCCTGGTCCGGGAAGATCCCACATGCCGCGGAGCAACGAAGCCCGTGTGCCACAACTACTGAGCCTGCGCTCTAGAGCCCACGAGCCACAACTACTGAGCCCGTGTGCCACAACTACTAAAGCCCGCGCGCCTAGAGCCCACAGCTCTGCAACAAGAGAGGCCACTGCAATGAGAAGCCCGCACACCAAAATGAAGAGTAGCCCCCGCTCGCTGCAACTAGAGAAAGCCCATGCACAGCAAAGAAGACCCAAGACAGCCATAAATGAAAAATAAATAAAAATTTTAAAAATATATATATATAAAGAGGAGACTGTCCTTTGCTTTTTCTGGCTCAGGTTTCCTCGCTATAGCCCCAAACATCAAAATGAAACACATTTGACCTTTCGTTATTAGGGCCCTCTTGAAAGCTCTGCATGAGATTTATCATGTCTGGGGCCCTGCGGAGATTCTGTGCAAACTCCTGTTATCCACCTTTGCCTGGTGCTTGTCTGTGAAATATTAATTGTATGAGCTCCAAGACCCCACAGTGGGCAGGAAATTCAACAAGCAGCTGCCCTTGCCTCATTTGTTGCAGCCTGCCCTCCGCAAGGGGATTAGCCAGGGTGTCTCCCCAGCATGATTCACCAGAAAATAGACGCTTGAATCCCACCACCTCCCCTTCACTGGCATGGAGGGAGCTTCAGATCAGAGGTATTTATAGATGATAAGGAAAAATAGAACTAAAAAAAGGCAGCATAGAAACAGTGGGAAATGAAGAGGAATTGACTCGGAAAACAGAGAAGAACAATTCAAAACCTGTTAGAAGTGTACATGTTCAATTTTCAAAATAAGGCTTTCTACTTCCAAAGACTGACTGGGAATGTACAGTCTTTTAACAAATCAAGATTGCCACTTTCATCCATCCAAATAAATATTTTACATTTTCAACATCTGTATACTGTCTTCTCTCACTTTGCAAAAAAAAATCCCTGGAAAGGTATGCATAATCCATTTTTAAGTCTTAGTTTAGATGTACCAGAAAATTCTGTTTATGATGTTATCATGAAGGTTTTGGAATGTAGATGATTAAATTTTGTTTATAGACCCACGTGTTGAATGTTTTTAAATTTCTCAAGTCGTAGGTGGAAGTGGGTGATTAAATGCTAACATTTAAATAATGATTCAGATTTATGATGATATAGAAATAAAGCATGAAATTCTCCACTCTCCCTCTGATGGACCATCGGATTTAGACACCTGCAGTCTTGGGGAACACAGAGCTTGGTGCCATGTACAGAAATGCTATCACTACTTAGATTGGGGCCAGGGGGTCACAGGCCCCAAATGAACAGTTCATTCTTGGAATTAGCTGGAATTGACAAATTTAGATTGAGTAGCATGTTTTCCTTGGCATGATTTATCCTTGCTTTGATCCTGGCCATCCTAAGGTTGTGTGGTTACACTGTGTGTGTAGCTGGCTTAGTTTATTAATCCCACAGCTGGAGACTGTTCTACTGATTTAATGTTTATTGAGAACCCACAATGTGTGAAACACAGTACAAGCCCCAGCCTGAAGAGCTTCACACAGTGAGTCAGCCACATATACATCTTATGCACATAACAAAGACATCAGTGCCTGAGGGGAAATCAATCAGGGACTTACCTTGGGGAATAAAGGTGCTCCTAACCTCTCATCTGAGGGGGGATGGACCCTGGGTTCACTCCCAGATCTAGCCACACTCTTGCCTGCGTCCCCTTGATGTCAGCTCCGTGCCTTGTATTTGCCAGACTACTAGGTGTTCAGGAATGCAAGCCACAGGACAGAGGTGGTGAACTAGCCTACCTGAGGAAATAAACCTGGAACTTAGCACCCCCAGTAGAAGAGCAGACTGAAAATCCACAAGAACAAAAATTCAGGAACGTTACATCAATTGGTATTGTTACCTTAGCATCTCTCACAGTTGCTATTTCCAGGTAACTGTGGCCAACACATATTGAAACAGCCCCCAGCCGATTTAGTGAGATAAATCTATTGGTTGACTGCCAAAAGTAAGACTTGGTGACAACACTTGCAAAGAGGAGTACAGAACCTCCCATCAGCCTCAGAAAGGGCTAGTGCCAAGTACCAGGCTGGCTCCATTCCCAGCTTTACGACTCCTTGCAGGAAAAGGGCTGGATACTTGGTATTAACTAAAATGAACTACTATATTAAATTAAAAGTTCTACCTCAACCCTCTGTGGATTTCTCTAGGACTCACTTCTGAGAGATTTGTTTGATCAGTTCGTTTTGTAGTCAGACAAGTCCCAAATAGATTTCAGATAGGGTAAGAATTAATTAGTTGCTGTTCAGTTGCCAATTTGCATAATTTGTAAAGATGTTTATAAACACAATTCTCCAGCCTCTTTAGGCTCTCCATAAAGTCCACATAAATGTTAAAAAAAAAAACTTTTTTTTAACTTAAGCTGTAGGCATGATAGAAACTGCTGGGAGCTTTTCTAGTAATTAATGGGGACGCTTTCCTCTCACGGTTGACTTAAATCAAACTATCAGGGAACATTTCAATTTTTTTAACATGCCAGCAACCAGGATTTGGAATAATTCATGGTGTATAACTTTATAACGCCATTGACCTAAAATTGAATGACAATACTTTCAAAAAAACAAAAACTGATTGGACTCATACAGAGCCTTACACGTAGATGTGTAAGGAAACTGTTGAATGGATACCTATATATTCTGATCATAGGATTTACCTCTATGTGCTCCACCAGGTATTGTCTAAAGGCTAATAGAGTATTCCCAAAGCTTCATTCAGATGTTTCTGAGGTTCATTAGAAAGAGAATAATTCTTAAGGCATTTAACCTTGGATGCATGTTAAAATCACCTGAAGTGCTTTGAAAAATGCTGATGCCCAGTCCCCATCTCAAATCAATTGGACTCTCTGGGGATAGGTAGGACCTAGGCACTGATGGTTTTTGAAAGCTCCCCAGGTAATTCTAGGAGCAGCCAGGGCTGAGAACCACTGACTTAAACCCTCCAGTGAAGAGACCACAATTAATCAGATTCCTCCCCCAACTACTTCCACCCCTTCCCCCAATCTCTCCTGTCTCCACACATACCCGTCCAAAGAATTATCTGAGGAAACAGGAAATGTCTAGCCTTGAGTCTCCCAAACAGTAGAGCTGCTGGAAGCACAGGAACCAGTCCCTGGGATGCTGGGAGATGAGCTCATTTGGGGCGGGGGAGTGACATCAATAATGTGCGTGGGCCACATTATTAGAGCACAGGCTCTTTGTTCTCTAAATCCACAGACAAAGCTGAAAGTTAGTTTTAGCGCC
Source organism: Balaenoptera borealis (assembly GCF_965194805.1). Classification (NCBI taxonomy): domain Eukaryota; kingdom Metazoa; phylum Chordata; class Mammalia; order Artiodactyla; family Balaenopteridae; genus Balaenoptera; species Balaenoptera borealis. The sequence goes on from NC_138874.1 coordinate 106,544,501, forward strand.
ATTGCCAGAGGTAATGGCATCTCCCAAGTTCACCTGCCTTTTCCTTTCTCCAGCCTTTTCCTGCCCTTCCCCATGCTGTGAAAAGTCTAGTCATATAAGTACTAAAGACTCATATTGCTAACTAGCCCAGCGATGAATGGAACCACTCTTCCATTGTGGTTACTGACATCAGAGTAATAGGATATATATAATCCTTGTCATCCCCAAATCACGCCCTCTTTCCCTTCCTTTCAGGGCACACTTTAACAAGTGAATGAGCTCATTGAGAGTAAGAGAAGGCGAGAGGTGGGAAAACACTGGTTCTGCTGTTTAGTGCTGGAGTAGTACTGGAATCTTCCAGTTGGTAACTGAATGGCTGCAGACACCAGTCCATGGCTTACATGCCACAAGGGCTAATCTGACAGCTGCATATCATGTATCATTTCCCAAGACTCCTGCCTTCACTGCCACTGTCATTATTCCAACATCAATGTGGAAACCCTTGTCCCAGGGCTCTTCTCCTCATTTAAAGAGCTCTTGGGATGTTAAGGTAAGGATTAGCAGCCTGGTATCATGGCCCAACAGTCTTCACCTCTTCCCTTCACCCTGAAAGTAATTAAGTGTTTGATCTGTGCATCCTGTAGGTCGCAGTTTATTTTTCTGTTCTGGATTTAAATAAGCTTCTCCCAGTCCTTATATTCTGAGTTGATCGTGTTCCAAGTGTGTCACCACAGAGCAGGTGCTGAGCAGTCAGTTGACAGCTGTTGATCTGTTGCGAGATCGTGAAAGAGCATGATATGGCACACAGCTTACACTGAGTATCCAGAAAACCAAATATTTGAGTGCCTGCCTTGTGGCAAACACTGGGTGTGTATATACAAACATGCACACGGATAGGATGTCTGTCCTATGCAGTTATATATCCCCTTAAACGATTTGAACCTTTTCCTCTTTATCCCTATTTATCTATATCTTCATCAACTAATTCATCTCATCATTTTCAAATAGAAATTGGGGGATAAGGAGGAGGGAAAACAGTAGCAAAACCTCTTGAAAGGTGGTTTGTGTTTTTGTACTATAAATTCAAGTGGATTTAAAATTAAAACCCCTTTGGCATATAAAGGTCTTATTTAGGAAATGCTGAAATTCTAGATGTAGATTTTTAGTACATATTTCCCTGGAATCCCAGAAATTAATGGGTTCAAATTGACTAAGCAATTGTATCTCGGCTGCGCCCCTTTTAAAAGGCAACCTGAAAAGCTTTACCAACCCCAACACAGTCATTTTAAACACCCTGCTCATTGTTCCTTCATCTCCCCATTGAGCAAGCAGAACAGAAAGCAAGGAAGACAGCTACGGTTCTGAAATACTGTTCTGAACCAGGAGAAAGAGCTTTGTTTGGCCTTCAAGGGCAAACTCAGGAAATAACAAATCCTCTTTTCCTCTGCCTGGCCTCCTCCAAGCAAAGCACAAAACTCTCAACAAAGCCCACTTGGCATTTTACAAAGACACAGGACAAGGAAAGACAGCTGGACGAGAAGGCCGGGCTGGAAGCTTTGCCCCTTCTTGGCTTAGCATTAGCTTAGCTCTGGAAGAAGCTCTCCAGTCCGGCCTCGGGTGGGCATCCTCGGAGAAAAGCGGACATGGAGCTCCCCCAGGCCTGGCGCAGCGGCATCAGATGACCACGCTGACTGTCATGCTCTGGCCGCGCGGCGCGATCTTGCGGGGCCAGGTGAGCAGCAGCTTGCGTAGCTCCTCGCGGAAGCTGTCGTGCAGCCAGGCGTAGATGAAGGGGTTGTAGCAGGCCGAGCTCATGGCGAGCCAGTGGCACAGCAGCTGCACTAACCCGAAGGCATAGGGGTCTATGGCGCGCGGGTCGAGATCCCGCAGCAGGTTGAAGACGTGCAGGGGCAGCCAGCAGACGGCGAACACCACCACCACCACCACCAGCAGGCAGAAGGTGCGGCGGCGGCGCGCGCGATCCCAGTCCGCTTGGCTCGGGGTCACGCAGCCCGGCACCACGCGGTTGCGGAGCTTCACCGACACCCGGACGTAAGACAAGAGGATGACCAGCAAGGGGAGCAGGTAGGTGACGAGCAGCAGCCCCCAAGCGTAGAGCTGGCGTTGGCGCTCCTGGGACCCCCAGAACTCCTCGCAGAGGCGCACGCGGTGTGGCTTGAGCTCGACGTGGTAGGTGTGCACGGCGGCCGGCAGCGCCAGCACCGCGGACAGCGCCCAGATGGCCAGCACCGCGTAGGCGCTGAGGCGCAGCGAGATGCGCCGGCGCAGAGGATGCACCAGCACGACGTAGCGGTCCACCGCGATGGTGGTGAGCGTGAACACAGACACATAGACGGTGACGGGCTGCAGGAAGAAGACCAGGTGGCACAGGCCGCCGCCGAACACCCAGCCGCGTGGCTCGAAAGCGTAGGCCAGCGTGAGCGGCACGCAGGCGGTGCACATGAGCACGTCCGACAAGGCCAGGTTGCCGATCAGGAAGTTGGTCACGTTGTGCAGCCGACGCACCCGTGCGATCACCAGCACCAGCAGGCAGTTGCCCACCAGCCCCACGACCACCACGATGCTGTAGAGCAGCACAATCAGCCCCTTCAGCTGATGCACCAGCTGCAGGCTCTGGAATGGCGTGATGGCCTGAGCGCCCGGACCAGCCGCCGACCCATTGCCCACCAAGGCTTCTGAGCTCTGGTTGGCCGGCGTTGAAGCCGCCGGCAGCAGCCCAGAAAAGAAGTCAGGGGCCCCGGGACCCTGAGTCGGCAGTGAGGCCATGGCCACCTGTCCAAAGAGAATCAAAGTCCGTCACTTCCCATTCTCTCTCCGCCCCCTCCTACACCAGCTGCGCCCCACAACACACACACACACACACTTCAGTGACCCAAATATTTCTCTGGAATGACTGGCCACAATAAATAACAACAAAATTTAAAGTGCCGTCACCCCTACCTCTGTAAAATTAAATCTATGAGTTAGCTGTGCACAGGTTATTTAAATGCCTTCTACTCTATTTAGAGCCCTCGCAGTCCCCACAGACCAGATCCAGGAGCACAGTCCTACCTGGTGACTGGGGCTTGGCGGATGGAAAAGCGCTCCGGGGAACGAGGGGGAGAATTCTGGCTGTCCCTAGAGGTCCTCCACCCAAGACGGCCGTGCAGGCTTCTCCGCTTCTCCGCGGAGCTGAAGAGATTCAAGCGTTCCCAGTGGGCTCGCGGCGCCTCCCCTCTGCCCCGCCCCCCACTCCATCGTGCCCTTGTACGGAAAAAAGGGGCGGAGCACGCACCCCCCGACTCGGTGCTTAGAGAACTAGAGGGGTGGATAGTGTTGGGAGAATAAAAACAGAAGAGGAAGGAGCGGCCGGAAACCTGGGCCGGAGGGGCGAGGGAGACCCTCTGCTGCGGGAGCTTGCCGCGCCCTGGGAGAGTCCCGCTCTGGAGGAGAGCGCAGTGGACTAGGGAGAGGAGGGGCGTGAAGCCCCGGGCTCTCGGCAGGACCTGGTGCTGTTTGAACAAGGAAGGCGCAGGGGAGGAAGTGGGTGGGAGTTGAGATCCACGACGGGATGCAGGGGAAAGATAAAGGACTCGCCCTCAAGCGCTGGATCCTGCGTGGAGTCCTGGCTTGCGCTAACAGAGTCGCACAGGGGGTTCTGTCAGGGATCTAAATCTTAGAGCTTGGAGCTCGCCGCAGGCCTTCGGGCGCTCGCGCTCCCCGGGACCCGCTGAGCCCTCCCTCCGCCTAGGCTGGCGACGCGATTCGAGAGTCGCGGGTCCGACCACGCCCAAGAAAGTGTTCAGCACCACGGACAGCTCCCACGGCCCGGGCTGCGCCGCGCGTTGAGTGCCTGCCAGCGGACGACTAGGGAGTGCAGCCCCTCTCTGTGTCCTATGCATTTGGAGAAGGAACCTGGTCCCTGGCCTGGTTCAAAGAGCTGCCTCGCCGCCTGCATCCCGGGCCGGAGCTGCAGACTTCAAGAGCTGTAGGGCGGAGTGGAGGAAGATGGGCCGGGGTCTCTGGGGGTCGGAGGGTGGTGACTTGTTCTCCTGCTACGGGTCACCGCACATAATGCCAAGGACGCCGCTGTCTTTTATCTCCCTGGGTCAGAAAATGCAGCCTTCGTGCCATTTACCTTAGACAGGCACACTTCAATACCTGCTCCCTGCTACTCCCTTTTTCTCTCCCTCTTTCTGGGCTACCAAGCTCTAACCCGTATCTGCCTGACAATACCAGGAAGGAATGTCAGTTCTGAGACCCTACCCTCTCCTTCCTTAAATAAACACCCTTAGGCCACCTCACCACACATACACACACACACACACACACATAGATATGCAGGATTTCTACCAGGATAACAAACATTTGAGAAACTTAAAAGTTACATACAATCTTTAGTAGTATTAAGCCATCATTGAAATGTAAATTTAACCTGGACCAAGTTGCGGAAGGCAGGAAGGAGACTTTGTAGCCTCCCTCCTTTGAAGCTATCTCCTCCCTTCACATTTTCTTTCCTTTTCCCAGAGGATGGAGCTTCATTGTGCCCTCTCTCATAAGCCCTTGTACTTTGTCTTCTGGCTGCAGATATTCCAGTTAGGCTGGAAAGAAGTAAAATGATTCTGCTCTCCAAATTTAAGTGATTCACTCATACAGGGAGAAAAGTCAACATTGGAACAAAAGCAATCCAATTTTATGCACCTGTATTTATTCTAAACCCACGTGTTCTGGGTTATAATCACTTTAGCTAAAGCAAGTATGATATTAAAAAAAAAAAAACCTCAAAATAAAATACAATCTGTGCCTGCCTAATCCCTTACCCAGTGATTTTTCTCATCATGTTCACCAACAGGGTTATATGTACCCAAGAGCAGAGGCACTCTTTTGCTTCAAAATATCTTTAACAGTGGCGCAGTGGTTAAGAATCCGCCTGCCAATGCACGGGACACGGGTTCTTGCCCTGGGCCGGGAAGATCCCACATGCCGCGGAGCAACTAAGCTCGTGCGCCACAACTACTGAGCCTGCGCTCTAGAGCCCAGGAGCCACAGCTACCAAGCCGGCGAGCTGCAACTACTGAAGCCCACGCGCCTAGAGCCCGTGCTCCGCAACAAGAGAGGCCACTGCAATGAGAAGCCTGCGCAGCGCAACGAAGAGTAGCTCCCGCTCACCGCAACTAGAGAAAGCCCGTGCGCAGCAACAAAGACCCAACGCACCCAAAAATAAATTAATTAAATTTTGTTTAAAAAAGAATTCTTTAAAAAAATATCTTTAGCAGAGGAAATTGTGGTAACATAGTTGAAAAGGATTCGGGATGCAGTTAGGCCTATAACTAGAGCCATCACTCTAGTCAATATCATTGACTATATAATACTAAAAATAGTAACAAGACAAACTTATCAACAACTAGAGGCCATGTAAATGTCAGTATTTGAAAGTTCAATATTGGGGGTACCCTCCAGAGAAGAAAGTTGATCATTTGTCAAGCTCCTGACAAAATCTGGTAAGGGTTTCAATGTTGTGAGCTTTTGCAAGATGGAAAGAAAGTGAACATCTCAGAATAGAATAGCCTATTTTAGATTTCTATTCTCTCTGGTCCTCACTGGAGTTAAGGCTAGTGTCCCTGTCAGCTAGGACATCACAATTAAACCATACTAATGTTCAGACTTTCCTGTACTAAGAGTGCTCCAGAAACCTGAGAGATCATGAATAAACAAAAGACTTTTAGGACAAATGAAGGAAAGATAGTACTTCACATAGTAAATAGCAAACTACAGGATTGTATTATCTCCTCTACCCCCAAAGTCTTCAACAGCCCATCAAACAAAGACCAGAGGCTTTAGCATGGCATTTCCAATCACATGCCCCCCTATTCTGATCCTCCTCCTTTTTTTTTGGTCTGTCTTCCCACCTCTGTCTCAATCCCTATATTCAGGCCACACTAGACTGTTGGACACAGACATGTCCTCACCATCCAACATCTCTCTTGGGGTTTATTCCCTTTCTCTAGAATACTGGTTGCTTCATCCCCACGCAACTTACATTCTTCACATCCTACAGGGCCCAACTCAAAGATTACCCTGTCTTCAAAGCCTTTTCCCTTTCATGATATTTCTGTCCTTTATTACATTCTACCTTTGAAATTCTGAAAGTGTTTCCTCCGGAGCCTCCACCAACCATGATGTAAACTCTTTACAGGCAAGGGCCAATGTCTTGAAGCATTTTTGTAACTACAACATGCCTGAACCCAGCAGATACCAAATAAATGTCCCTTTTGATTGAATGGATAAAAATAGCCCCCATTTATTGAGGGCATTTTACATGCCAGGCACTGTGCTAAGTACTTCACACACATTATCCCATTTGATCCCCTCAAAACTATTGTGTCGTTTTTGGCTGCGCCACAGGGCTTGTGGGATCTTAGCTCCCCAACCAGGGATTGAACCCAGGCCCTCGGCAGTCAAAGTGTGGAGTCCTAACCACTGGACTGCCAGGAAATTCCCCTCAAAACTATTATTATGCTTATTTTACAAATGAGGAAAGTGGTACTTCAAGGCTAAGTAACTAACCATAATGGCACAACTAATAAGCAGTGGGGCTGGAATCTCAACTTAGATTTGCCTGATTCTGTAAGCAAACACTCCACTATTGTACTTTACTGCCTCTGAATCCATAACAGATGCACTGAAAAATACAAGTAGGTTCTGATGGGGTTGAATAAATATAGGGAACCCCTCCCCCACAGTGGTTTATTACAGGAAGCTCTAACAAATTTGGTTACAACTCTACCTTTATTGTATTTAAGCTAAACAGATCTTTAGGAACTTCCCTGGTGGCGCAGTGATTAAGAATCTGCCGGCCAATGCGGGGGACATGGGTTCGAGCCCTGGTCCGGGAAGATCCCACATGCCACAGAGCAACTAAGCCCGTGCGCCACAACTACTGAGCCTGCGCTCTAGAGCCCGTGAGCCACAACTACTGAAGCCCGCATGCCTAGAGCCTGTGCTCCGCAACAAGAGAATCCGCTGCAATGAGAAGCCTGTGCACTGAAACGAAGAACAGCCCCCGCTCGCCGTAACTAGAGAAAGCCCGCGCGCAGCAACAACGACCCAACGCAGCCAAAAATAAAAATAAATAAATAAAATTTTAAAAATAAATAAATAAACAGATCTTTATGCCTCACCCAAATGTCCCTTGCTTATATCCCATGTAGGAGACAAAACCTTGGGCTGTATGAACTTCAGGAGGTGGTATTATGCTTTATGAGGACAATAGGCAACAGGACGTAGAGAACAGAAGACAGAGACAACAGAGGTAAAGACTGCAGTTAGGAGTCTGAGAAAACTGCTTAAGGGCTCTGAAGATTTTATGACAGCTAAGTGCATGCTGATACTTGGCAATGAGCCCAAACTTATGAGAAACCACTAGACGTCATATTTTTAATTACTAGGGAGGAGAGAGCAGTTTTTGAAACTTAAGTCCAGGCAATGACAGAATAGATGCTCCCCCAGACATGAGTTTTGTCTTCTAAGCCTGCCCTGTGTGTGTTGCAAAAGCCAGGCACCCCCTGGCTTCTCAGACTGAGCCAACTCAGTGTGGCAGGCTGGCCACCTACGGGAGAGGAGAGCCAGTGACAGGCAGTGTGAGAACAGACACGGCATCACAAACAAACACGAAGAAAATCCCATATGCTTCCCTTAGACGACTTTGGGAAAATGCTTTATTTCATCTCATACTCCAGACATACTAATTATTGCTTCCAGCTCTGTCACACACACACTACTTGTTTTTTAACTCTTCAATTCAGCTTTGCCCAAACACAGAGTGGAGGCTTCAATGCTATTATTCTGACCAGAAATCATCTTTCTTTGGTTGGACTTTTCTTCTCACCCCATCAAAAATCAAAAGGGAGGGAATTCCCTGGTGGTCCAGTGTTTAAGACTCCACCCTTCCACTGCAGGGGCGCCGGGTTCAGTCCCTGGTTGGGGAAATAAGATCCCACATGCCACGCTGCACTGCCAAAAAAAAAAAAAAAAACTCAGAAGGGAGCCCCAAATGGCCTTGTCTTCTCTAACCCAGATCATCTCTGAAGCAGCATGCAGGGTATACATCTTGCATCTGTCTCATTTTAATCTGGGCCCCATTGTGGGTCCCCACTCTTGGGCCTGGATACCTAGGCAACCTCTGGGCTTTCTCTAGTCAACCTTGTGTGAAAGCTCTTGACCATGCTCTTAGCTCTGGAAGGGTGAGAAGGCACAGAAACTTGCTAGAAAGAAAACTTACTATTAGATGATCTCACACACACGTGGAGTTCAGAGGATGGGGTAAGGCAGCCCTTTATTTTTCTCACTCGTCACCTATCAGGCCATACTTATTTCGGGCAGACTTTGGACGGGTCCCAGGGAATCACTAGATGACAGTGGTGATCCTTGCTGGCAAGGTCTCAGAGTAGAACATCTACAAGTCAAATACACTTTCCTTTTACAGTGTAGATTCCTGCTAATTACATAACTTTTGTAACCAGACTAACAAAGTCTTGTCTTTTCTCTACCTTCACCGATCCAGAAGTTAGGCTATCTCCCCAGGAAAGGAGTGGGTAACCCCCCAGAGTAGCATGAGGAGTTGGGGTGTGGTAGGAAACTTCCCTGCCACATGAGAAAAGGGAATAATAAAACCTGCTAATTCAACAGCTATTTGTGATTCATCTATATGTGACAAGTCCTGGACAAGGTGCATTGAGTGAAAGATGAGTGAGTATGACACACTCCCTGCCCTCAAAGAGCTCACAGTCTGGGGCAGAATTTTCTAGAAACAGAGTCAGCTAGCAGAAGGAACTATGAAAATAATCTCAGGGTGCTGCTACTCTAAAAAACCCAATGTTAAAACTGAAAAGCCCTGTGGCTTTAGTAAGTTAGCAATCTCTGGGAGTCTTGATTTCCAATTCTTTTCAGACTTATATATTTCATTAGAGCTGTTTCTCTAATTTCTTTTTCCTTTTTTTTTTTTCATAATGGTTTATACATGAATTACCCACTCAGCTAGAAATAAGGAAATAATACCTTGAGTTAGCAGTCAGGGTATTAAGAATAAAGAGGTGCACACAAGCACTCTATATTGATGGGCACATTTGCATCAATCCTGGCTGGTCTATTCCTACACCCATCTCTGGACAAGTTTCTTCAGTATCCAAACACTTAATGAAATAAACACAAAAGATGTTTTCAAACACAAAGCTCCCCACCTCCAACACACATTGAAAAGGTGATCAATATGTTAAAATAAAACATAAAAGTATTCTCTAAGCCAATCTTCTGTCACAGCAAACCAAATGTTAATCTGCTTGCTCTTGGCTGGAGTGGGGCAGGTGCCCTCAATCCTTCCTGTTCTCTTTTAACCTCTTCTAGGCCCAGAATGTAAAGCCTTGCAGTTGCCTCAGGGAAGAGCTGCCTGATGTGGTCTCCCTCTGCCCGGTCTTTTCCCTGCTCCCAGAAGTTCTAAAGCCCCGCACCTAGAGCCTGGAAAGAAAGGAGGACCTTCAGTCTTTGGTTCTAAACTGAATATGCACAACGTTACTAGATGAAAGGAGACTTTTTAAAGGACTCTAGGTTTTAAAGAACTTCACCACTGATAAACCTCATGCATCAGTTAGAGCTCTTCCTTGCAAACAACAGAACCCACTCTGGCTGGTTTAAGTAGAAGAGAATGGCAGCTCACCCCTGTAACTGCCGATAGGACCGCGGGATCAGCCTCAAGACCCAGCTTCCAAAACCATCCTTGATGAAGAAATCTCCACCCCACATGCAAAGTTGCTGCCACTGCTGTCACCTCCACCAATGCCATTTTGCATCAGGAACACGATCTTGCAGCCAGCACTGTTCCCCAAAGCCAGGCACCTCTGCAGCCACTGTGTCCCAACAAAATGGGGCCCCCATTTCCTTAGGTGTCCTCAGGTCCCACATTTCTTTTTTTTTTTTTTTTAATATTTATTTATTTATTTTGCTGCCCCGGGTCTTAGTTGCAGCATGTGGGATCCTCATTTCAGCCTGTGGGATCTTTTAGTTGAGGCATGCGGGCTCCAGTTCCCCAACCAGGGATTGCTTCCCCTGCATTGGGAGCACAGAGTCTTAGCCACTGGACCATGAGGGAGGTCCAGGTCCCTCATTTCTAAATGAAAGTTTCACTCAGGTGTATCTGAGGGGCAGAGCCTGGATCCCATACCTGAGTTCTAATTGCAAAATATGCTGGGAATTTGGGTTCTGACTTCCACTTTGATGGAAGATGATGAGGAATTTCCCCAAACAAGAGCAGATGACAACCAGCCATGAGTTATAACAAATGTTCACTCTACCCTATTATCAGTCTTGAACATCAGTTTTAAAGACCAAAAGCTATGAGGAGACCCATATGCTCTCTTAATTTGCTACCCTGCTTCTCCATCATTTTGAATGAAAATGTCAGATAAAGACATGAGAGAATTAAGGATGTAACAATTATTATGTATATTTTAGAACATATTAATTTAGTTTACCCTAATATATGTAATAACTGTGCCCCACTTTATGAGAAAAACTCCCCCCAGAAAACAGCTTCCAAAGATATAAGAAATGTAGCAACACCTTATACCAGGGTTTCTCACGCTCGGCACTAGTGACATTTTGGACAGGATAAATCCTGTGTCGTGGGAGGCTGTCCTTTACATTATGAGATGTTTAGCAGCATCCCAGGCCTCTTCCCTCTAGATGCCAGTTGTACACACACCTAGTTGCAACAACCAAAAACGTTTCTAGCGTTACCAAATATCCCCTGTGGTGGGGTTGGAGACAAAATCACCCCTGGTTGCGAAGCAGTGCCCTACACCAATACAGCACTTTTAAAATTCCCAAAGTACTCTGGCTTGGGAGTGCTACCAGCCTTCGTAGTTGGCTCTCTTCAGACAGCAAGACCCCAGAGTTGTGTTTCAAAAACATTGAGTTTTCTCAGATTGCCCTCTTACTGCTTCTTAAAATAGCAACAGGGCAAATGGAGAAAGATGATGTTTAAGACAAAAAGAAATCCCTACGATAAGCACAAGTTGATTGCCAATAGGAGGACAGAAATGGTCCCAAAGACCAAATAAGGAAAAGCATACAGCTCTCGGGCTTGTGTAACGGCGCTGCCTTCTGAGTTGTCCTAATCCCAGAAGAATCCCAGCTTTGGAAAATATAAGAAATTCATAATAATGCCCATCTCTGAAGAACGTTGAGAAGATCCAATACGTGTGAACAAACTGGCACACAGCTGGCTCACAGTAATGGGGGCTACTTTGGGAGAACCCTTTGTCCTGCCTTATGTCACCACCTCTTGTCAAGAGCTTTCTGGCGTGCAATTCCAACTCTTTCACTTGAATGTTACTCTGGAAGATGTCTTTGTAATGAGAAGAATTTGCTAGTTTTTAGTCTAAAGGCTTTCCTTCATTTCATCCTTGTTTACCAGGCACGCAAAGCCCAGGGTGAGATATTGCAAGAGGAATCAGAGACCCCAAGAAAAGGACAACATTGTCTAGAATTTTGCAGTCTAGTAAGAGAGAAGTCTACAAAAATCACTATGCTGTATGATCATGATAAATGCTACTACCACCACCTGCTGTGAAAGGGGGACATGAATGCTCACTGGGAAATTTACTAATTGCTTTAGTAAATTAGAACTGTGTTTACCCTTATAGATCATATTTATTTTAATGCACAAGAGTCTTCAAAGTGTTCACAACATTTGTTACTCAACCATATCAACATTGCACAGGTTGCTTAAACCTGTCCCCTTTCTTATGTTTATGTCAAACATACACAACAACTTAGGGCCCATTATGAATGTTAAGTGTTCAGGTGGCAGGAAATGAACAAGAAGTGAGTGTTCACTATGTCTTTCTAATTATCAAAATGTTCTTCAGGCTGAAGCTTTGTGTCAGGAATCCATCCCCCTTCTTTCCCCAGCCGCCGCTCAGCATCATTTCTTCCCAGGGGAGGTGCTCCCAGTGACCCCTGCACCTAGCAGGCCCTGGTGTGGAGCCCTGGGTGAGGCTTCTATGGCACAGCTCCTTCCTCCTCCCTCTGATCGTGCATGTCTTTGAAATGTATGTCTTTAACAATATCCCAAGCGGTCCATGACTGATGCTGCCAGGGCTGCCTATTTTTGATGTGATTATCCAGGGCTGCGGGGAGGTCCAGGCTGGCTGAGTTGCTGGACCTGAACTCTCTGAGACATTCTAGGGCAGCTGTAGTACCTGCCCTTGACTTATCTAGGGTCTCTTGCCACAGGCAGTCTCACTGCAACCATCCCTGGACTTCACTGAATTCCTGAAGATCCAGGATACAGTCAGGCCACCTTCTTTAGTGACACTCTGTACAAAAACCCCCTTAAAAGACATAAGGCTTGGCCAACCTGCCCAAGTCAGGATCTCAGCCCATTTTATTTTTCAACTTTTGATTGGACTCTTACCAATAGCCAGATATTAGCAGCATGGATGGCATACCTAATCCTAGTCTATTAGAAGTAGAAAATATATACAAGTGCATAGATAGATAGATAGATAAATGATAGATAGATAGATAGATAAACATGGAGACCAAAACAAAACACTTGAAAGCCATTTCTATTACATTCTTTTCCTAAGGCAGGGACAAGACAATTTGCTTTCCCATTTTGATTCCTATCCCATTTCATTATTGACTAGAAATGGCTTTTATGGATGGTAAAAATCATCTCGCATCTGCATTGTGCCATTTAGTGGTGAAGGGCTCTTTGTGGTCACATTTACATGGAAACCATGACCTTACAGAAGCCCCTCATTCGGGTTTCCATTAATATATGTCTCCTGACAAAACACAGTGATGAGCCTAACTGCCGTCCACCTCCGAATTATTACGTACACATATCTAAGTTCATTCTGGTGTTGCTATCTAACGTGACAGCCCCTTCCTGTTTTTTTTTAGACAAAGCACAGAACTGCTATGGTCCCCGCAGTGTTTTTCAAGTGCATTGTTCACGTGCGCTCGCGCGCACACACACACACAGCTTTTAGGGATGGCAGTCTAGCAGTTAGAATGTCTAGGATGGGTGTGCCTTCCCTGTGTTTTATCTTAGCAAGTGGGTCCTTGTCACCAGGGAAACAGCCCTGGCTTTCATCTGTGAGGACATCATGAGCAGTGTCTCAGCAAAGGGGGAAGAACAGAAATGTATTATTCTCCTCCCAAAGACTACCTTCATCAGAATCAACTCTGGCCCTTATTAAAAATGCAGATTGAGGGAATTCCCTGGTGGTCCAGTGGTTTGGACTCAGCACTTTCACTGCCTTGGGCCGGAGTTTGACCCCTGGTCGGGGAACTAAGATCCCGCAAGCCCGGAGGCAGGGCCAAAAAACAAAAACAAACAAAAAATGCAGATTGATGGACCAAAAGACAGACCCATTAAATCAGAATTGTTGATGGTGAGACCTGGGAAAAAGAAGCTATCACAAGTACTGCGGGTTCTTCTGATGCACACTCAAGTGTGAGAACCACTGCCCTACAATCTGCCATTAGTAATCCTGGCTCCCTACTTCCCCAAACTTGATGAAGCACCTGCCAAATGCAGCCTGGCTTTCTGCCACAGAAGCCCAACACTGGATTTCAGCCCTCACACTCTCCTTATATGACAGATACTGGAAGACAATTGTATTGTACTAGCTCAGTGGTTCCTCTATATCACATCTTTTTCAAGTTACTTTTAATGACATAAGTAGCATCTGAACACATTCTCCTGTTTAACAGACATAAAACAGAGAAGCCTAAAATCCCGCTCTCTCCCTCAGAGGTTATACGTGTCCTTTCTCTGTGCATTTACATGCATATATCTGAACCCGGAGAAAAGTACTGATGGACATTTAGGTTGTTTGCCACTTTTTGTTATTACAAACCTCACTATAATAAAGATAATAAAGATGTTCCAGATGTTGGTCAAAGAGTACAAACTTCCAGCTATAAGATGAATAAATTCTGGGTGTCTGATGTACAGCATGGTCATTATAGTTAATAATACTGCATTATATACTTGACAGTTAATAAGAGGCTAAATCTTAAATTTGTTCTCACCACAAAAAAGAAAGGGTAATTATGTGACGTGATGGAGGCGTTAGCTAACACTATAGTGGTAATCATTTTGCGATATAGAAGTATATCAAATCAACTAGTTGTGCACCTTAAACTTACACAAGGCTATATGTCATTTATATCTCAATGACGCTGGAAAAAAGATTCCATATACTTATATTTGGGTTGAGAATAAGGCACCTTGTCAGTGATGATGTTTTCTAGCTGACCAACATATTCTTATAGTGCTCTATATTCATTATTTTGCAAAAACTCGAGATTCAAATTCAGAGAAATTAAAGTAAAATAAAATAAAATAAACATGTTCCCATATGCCTTCCTAGAGAGATTTCTCCAAGGGCCCATTCAGCAAAGGGAAATTTATAAGTCACAAGATATGACCCAACTCAAACTTATCAGCACTGCAGGGGACTCTCTTTTGCTTCATGAATTGTAACAGCTTATTAACTACAGCATGAGTTCTTATAGTGGCCAGGTGAGGGTGGAAAGGAAATGCAGCATTTTCCATGGATGTTGGGAAAACCCCCAAACACCCCAACCTGGTTTTTCCTGCATGTTACCCTTCCTACAGCCCATGGCCAACCAGGGCCTCACGATGGCTGCTGGGAAGGACAAATTCTCCTGGGGTGGGGGCGTGGTTGGGGGAACATTGGCTCAGCCGGCAGGAGCTGTGTAAAGTGCACGCATTGGCCTAGGTAAGGTACTGCTTTCCACTTGGTTCTGGGCTCAGCAGAGGGACCTCTATTTTAATATGTTGTTGAAATGAGGCACCCGTGGGGTACATCACTGAAGCTCATAACCCTGTGACGAATAAAATGTCTGAGGCCAAAATCTCAGCCAGTGTACCCGTGGACCGGGTGGAGTCCTGGTGGAGGGACCAGGTGGAGGGACCATCACCAGCCAGGATTTTGTAGGAGTGAGCTAGGATGAGGAGGAGCAGACAGCTTGAAGAGATATAAGAGGAAAGCCTTATGTTCCTAGACCCACGAATCAGGACACTGGGTGCAAATTCCCACACTGAAAATAACTGCCGGAGTCACCCAGAGCAAGCCCTACCCAACTCGGGATCTCCGTGTCCTCATCGGTAAAGCAGGTTGGGGAAGGAGAACTAGACAATCCCAAAGGTCTCCACAAGCTCTGATAGTCCAGGAGCCCAAGTCTGTGGTCCTGAGAGAGTCATGTCAACTATCTACACACCTGGATGCCATCACTCACTTGTCTGCACACACCTGGATGACATTATCTGTCCACACATCTGGATGACACCACTTGTCCCTGGTTCCTCCTTAATGAAAGATGGTCTACCTTCTAGCCAATGCACCTGGACATCCTTTTACAGCTTCACTTTAGTTTTCCTCTCCACACACTGGCCTTCTTACAAATCTAGGAAATAACCTTAGGCCCTTGGAGTCAAACTTCCCTGAGGGAAGATTCTCTGAAGAAAATAATTTAGTCCACGTGTACCCCTCACAACATTTCAGCTCTCAAGACGTAAGCAGCATGAGGAAAGTCAACCTGTGTAATTGCTGCAGGCTTCAGAGTTTAGGAAGTTGCGTTTTGTTTGATTCTCATGATTCACCAGATCCAGTCAAAAGAATTACGTATTCATTCTCACTCTTCATGCGTTTTCTGGTCGTGTGAAGGCTCTGCCGGTTACGATCATGCTTTTGCATGCAAGAGTTTTTAACAATCGTAATAGTCTGTGTACTGTTCTCCCAGCTACTTCCCTTTCATATCACAAATTTCAAAAACACACTTAAGGGATATACTGGGCTTTTTTCCCTTAAATCAAACCCACAAAATTAAACATAGTTGGAGAGGTCCCTGAGATATTTCTTATGCAAGTCTCCTCATTACCAAAAAACAGAAAACACACAGGACACAAGGCAATAAGGTGTTTTCCTAGAAACTGTCCTGCCATAAATCAAATGCTCAAGCAGCTGACAATCCTGGGAAAATATTAAGACTTGAGACCTTCTTGCTTTCATTTCTTTGTTTTATTTTTTTCAGTTCTATTTACTGATCTGTCAGACATGGGTTTAACTATTTTGGAGGCTTTGCTACTCAAAGTGTGGTCCATGCACCAGCAGTGGCAGCGTCACTTGGGATTTGTTAGAATTAGAATCTCAGGCCCCACCCCAGACCTCCCGAATCGGAATTGCATTTTAACAAGGTCCCAGGTGATCGGTGTGCACGTTTCAGTTTGAGAAGCACTGTGCTAGAAGCTTCTCCATCTTGCCTTCAGTTGGGTTCTCAGAACCATATCCCTCATTCTGCACCAGTACCATTTAGGAAAACCCCTCTAGGTAGCTCAGGCCAGTAATCAGGCCCTGAAAAGACCGGAACTGTTTAGAGTTTCCCCTGACTTTGTCCTGGTCTTTTGAACGGAAATGTCTCACCCGCTGCAGATCCCACACAGCATTTTGTGTCTCACTGCTGACAGCACCACGTCCCTGGGTCACCGACTCCACTCAACCAAGCTCTGGTACCGCAAAATCCATCCAGGGCACCCAGGTGCTTCCCAAGGAGCCCAGGAAAAAAGACAAACATGGAACTCAGGGTAAAAGGGGCTTTCACAGGTGAGGAGACTGAGGGCAGGCTGAAAGACAGGCCAAGGTCGCCCAGCCACTCAGTAGCACAGCGAGGCCATGCCCCAGCTCTCTGGAACTCACACTCAGTGCTTTTTCCTCCGGGTGGAGGGAGTTCTCGTGACACTAATGACCACCTGAAAGAGGAACCAATTCATCTGGTTTTCCAGAACTTTCTGATCTGTCTCTTCATTCAAAATTGAAAACCACGCTGGCTGTGCAGACACAGTAATAAAAATAGAGAAAATGAGCTGTGCTCAGAGGCCAAGTTTGTTCACTCCCAACTCATCGCCTTTGCCTGGGCTGTGCCCTGCTCCCCCACCCCCCGCTCCACCCCATAAGTAAGGGCATCCTCAACCATGTTTATCTTCTAAAATCCTGTTTATTTTAGAAAACCAAGAAAAAATGGACCACTTCTCCCCATGTCAAGCCCACACTGACCTCTTCCTCTTCCCAACTCCTGCAGCTCCGGCTGCCCCTCCAGTTCTGGGTCCCGCTCTCACTTGCACGCGCTGCTTTCTCCTTCCCCAGGGTTTCATTTGTTGGGCTGATTGCCCCCGTGAGACCAGCCAGGGACGATGATTCATCCTTCCGCTCCCCACGGCATGTGGTAGGTTCTGGTTAAGTTACATCCAGATGAAGGAGACTGACAACTTCCCAAATCAGCTGAAGCAGCGTGAACAGGAGCAGACCGGTAAGACACGATGCTGGTTCCAGCCAGTGGGGATGAGACAAGAAAAAAAGTTCTCCCTGGAGATAGAGTGAGACAGGATCTTGTCTGCTTTATAAATTCGACCTTTGCCTTTTTTCCTTCGATTCCTCGAAGGCAGAGCATTGATTTTACAGGAGAAAGAATGGATTTGTACAATGTCTGTTCACCTTCCTTTTTTTTTTTTTTTCACTGAAAATGGCCTTTGAGCTGAAACAGACACTACTGGGGAGGAGTCCAACCTGGAGCAGAGAGCAGGTGGGCTTTGCTTTCCCTGAAACATTTAAAGAGAAACTAGAGAAAGCCTGCGTGCAGCAACGAAGACCCAATGCAGCCAAAAATAAATAAAATCAATTAATTAATTTTTTTTTAAATCCCTCATTTAATTCCTTCATAAATTGAAAGGATAACTGCTCTCATGCTGTACAGTTTGGGGTTAAGAGTGTAGATTATGGAGCCAGACTGCTGAGGTCAAATAGAGGCTCCACTACAGACCAGCTATGTGACTATGGGCTGTTACTTAATCTCTAGGTGGCCTCAGTTTTCCTGTCTCTAAAATGGACATAGTAATTTTTGTACCCATCTCAGAAGATTGAATGACTAAAGTGCTTAGAATAGCACCTGGCACAGAGTAAGCACTCAGTAAATATTAGCTCCAACTATCCACAGTTTACAGATGAAGAGTGTGAGAGGGGCAGAAACTCGAAGCTCGGTTTCTAGAATTCTCCCCATCTTCCCTTAAGAGCCCAGCCCATCTGCTCAAGGCCAGATCCACCCGGCTGGAGCATCTCAGTGCCAGTGTCAGCCACCTGCCCAAACATTCAGCCACCTCCGTCTAACTCAATCCACACATAACGCCTTCTACTATCATGGGATTCTTTTAAAAATATTAACTAGATGTATCTTTATTTCCTGAAGCCTTGTTGCTTTTTAGCACACAATCAAGAAATAAAGCCTCAGGGGTGAAGAGCAATGTAATTATGACAAAGATTAAACCAGTATTTAAAGGCTAATTTTGACGTGTACCTTGAGCAACAAAAATCAGAATAATATAAGCAGGTTGAAAGCGTGGATGAAAGCACACTCTGATTCTAGACCACAATGGGAAATACTCTCAAGTTCAGGTGAAAACACTGTCTGGAAACATAATACGCTTTTCTTTTCTGTGGTTAAATAAAAATCTAATTAAGTCATAGAACGTGCCCTGGAAAGCTCCAACGATGCCATGATGTGATTTAATAAAGAGGAAAATGTGTAAGTACGGTGGGCACACACAGATTCAAGCCATCAAGACATGGCGTTGCTGAGATTAACATAAAACTGGTATCGAGTACATTCTACACACTTTAAGACTATTGCCAAACTGTGTAAAAAGCCCAATGCTTCTGGGACTTCCCTGGTGGCGCAGTGGTTAGGAACCTGCCTGCCAATGCAGGGGACACTTGTTCAAGCCCTGGTGCGGGAAGATCCCACATGCCGCGGAGCAACTAAGCCTGCACACCGCAGCTCACCACAACTAGAAAAAGCCTGCGCACAGCAACGAAGACCCAATGCAGCCAAAAAATTAATTAATTAATTAATTAATTTAAAAAACCAATGCTTCCTAAACAATTTTAAAATGCCAGTAGCACAAACACTCATTTTCAAATGAGGTCAGATCTCAGTTTTGTTTCTTCCCACTCAAAGATAAGGGAACACAAATGTGGAGAGGCGTATTACTTTTCAAGGCCCCCAGTTCTAGGGTAGAGAATCTTTTCCTCAGGCTGGTGGCAATTTCAGAGAAAAATGTGGGAGGGGGGTTTTCTGGCTGCAAGCCCAGCCTGACTCACTGTGAGGGGTAGTTACCAAGAAAATGAACACCTGTTAGACAACATTAATAATAATTATGAGGAAGAGGAGGACGATTAGTGGAAGAACAGGGTGTGAGTTTAAGGAGATGGTTGTCCCACGATCTCACTTATTTACTTAACACTCGGTCTGACCTGGAGCCAGCCTGGAAGAAACACAGGGGGAAAAGTAGTGTTTATATGATAAAAAGAAGGCCCATCTAGGAGGAAAAGTTCGTGGCACTGAGGTCCTTTAGGTTAAAGAAACAAAGTAGCAATTAACAAGGCTTGGGGCAGAGAAGGGGAGAGACTGAGGGTGTTAACGGAGTCCAAGCTCACTCTGCTTGCCACACGACAGGCCAATGTGCCAATAAATCGGAGACAAGGTGTTGAGACAAGGAATATGACTTTATCTGGAAAACCGGCAGACCCAGAAGATGGCAGACTAATGTCTCAGAATAACCATCTTCTGGGGTTTGGATGCCAGTTTCTTTTACAGCACAGAGAGGGGGAGGAGATGAGGAAGTAAAGTAAAAAGGCCATAAGTTTTGCAAATATCCCCTGGAATGGCCAGCCTTGGGGAGGGGATGTGTTAATTTCTTTTTTCTTATAGCCATCCCCAGGGGGAAAACGGTCCGGATGTTTCCCTGAACAAAGGCACTTTGGTTTAACTTTCAGGCAGAGGGGCGGGGTTCCCTGAGGCAGGCCATTATGTACAGACAGTATCCGTTTAGTAAACAAAAGCAGCAGAAAGCAAAGGTTAAAGAAACAGATCCAACACGTGGGATTTGGCTCTTCCCTGTTACACGGGGTCCAAGAAAATACATTAATAAGATTATCTTGGATATGAAGGTTCCTACAAATACACTTGTCATTGACATATATTTATTCATAAGAATATAGCAAGCAGAATTCTTTTATTCAAGACTATTCCTTTTGCATGTATTTTCCTTGAATATATTTTTGAATGAGTTAATTTTATTCAAGGAATAGATCATCTTAAGGCTATAGTCTTAGGAATATGTTCTTATAAATATATTCATGATTCCTCATCTTCTTGTCTTTTCCTCTGGGGTCCCCAGCTTTCTTCCCTCATCATTACTCTCTGTTCTTCAGGCTCTGGCTTTGCTAACAGGGAGTGAAGCCAAAAACAAACTGAATAGTCCTTAAAATACTTCCATGAAGACAGAAAGAAAATCAGTAAATTAAAACTACCATGTTTCATCTTTCTATTTTAATTTTTCAGTCAATGTGGTGGATTGACAGTGGCCATTCAGCAAATTGGTTGTCTGTGAATTAACCTGATGGCAGGTCATGTGGAAAAGATACAAAGATGCGAGAAGTTTCAGTCAAGTCACAATGAACTCACTGTGTTAGTTGGTATCAAGGTCATTAGAAATAAGTTAGTAGTGGACTAATTAAAAAGCTACATATATTTAGATGACATTATGAATAATAATAATAACCCTTCCCACTGACCATGGTTGACTGAGTCAGAGGTGGCCAGCTGACCCAAGCAAGGCCAATCGGAATTCTTTCCTAAGACTTTTCAAATTGAAATTGAGAAAGGGATTGAGCCCTCTTAAGATTGAGCCCTTAAGAAGACAGACAGGTGTAGGGGAAGAAAAAATTTTCCTCAACCCTCGTAGGGTCCCTGGCTGGGTCTAAAAATTAAACTGACAAAGATCAACAGGACAAAAACGTACACATTTTACTGAATTTTTACATGTACATGGGAGCCTTCACAAGAGAACGAAGACCCAAAGAGGTGTCCAGAGCAAGAAGCTTTTATACCTTTTAGACAAAGAAACAATAAATTTGTGAACAATTGACAAGAAAAAAGGCTTGGGTTAGGGCTGATAAACCATGATGAAGTAGCTAGGAAGATAAGGGTTGGTTTAACAAGGTTTGTTTGTACAGATTTCTCAGCCCCAAATTCCCGTGTCTGGCGATAAGAATGTCTCCTTACTCCTGGTGCAGGGAGGGTACCTTCCACTTGGGAGATTTATTTGTTTCAGGGAAGAAGAATGAAGGTGGAAGGGGTCAGAGTGACCTTCCTGCTTCTGTCGTTTTTTTGTTTTTTGTTTTTTAATTCCTTCAACTTAAGATATTCAATATGCCAAGGAGGCATATCTTGGGGTAGTGTGTCCTGAATGAACTCCATCACAGGGAATCCTGGGCAGGCCTGTTTCCCACTAAGTGAAATAAGACCCCAACTGAATGGAGCTGAGTGGCAGAGAGTAGCTAAGAACTTGGAGCAAGAGAGAGTCTTGACAGTGTCCAAGCACCTGGATCCCACTCTTCCTGAAGCCCAGATGCACCCTGGCCCTGCCCACAGGAGGAGGTGGCTAGTTCCAACCTGAGGGGATGGGTCAGGACATGCTTGGAATGAGACTTGGAAGATAAGAAAGACTGAGAGAGAAAGAAACATAAAGACCTGGAAGATCAGAGTCACCCAGCCCAGAAGTGCCAGTGGTGCAGGTGGCTGAGCAGAGTTTGGGCGAAGAGGGTCAGATGTACAGAAAAGGCAGGCTGGGGAGGCAGGGCCAGATCTGGAAGGAACCTGTAAGCCAGGCTAAGGAGCTGGAGCTTTATTCTCTAGGCACTGGGACCCAGTGACAGGTCTTAAGTAGGGGCATGAAGCTCGTTTCAGTGGGAGTACGGAGGGAAAATTGAAGGGGGATAGGTAGGAGCTGGGGTGCCCATTGGGAGGCTGCTGCAGAGGTACAGGTGAGAGGGGAGGAGAACCCAAGCAGGGCGGGAGAGCCACTAACTCCCAGTACCAGCCCTTCAGCCCTTCCCACAACTGAGTGTGGCTGCGGCTGAGGGGAGAGGGGAATCAAAGGGACGGGGACTATGTAGCAGCCTTCTGGATTGTTCCACATGTTACCCCGGGGCACCTAGAGCACACATGCCCACCCTTTGCCCATCTTGGGTTCCTCAAATGCTAGGTTTCCTTCCAAACACACACAAGGTAGCAGGTGGGGCTCCATGACCTGATATTTATTCCATGGCCTCTATCGGGGTCCACAGGGGAAACAGCAGCTCCCAGGAAGGTGCTCCCTCTCTCTCCTGGACACATGGGCTCCTAACTTATTAATCGCCTTCATGATTCCCTCTTTTGTCTACTCCACAAACCATTCCAAATTCCTGTGCCCAGGCAGTCCTCCAGGAGACACCCACCCACGTGGGGCCCTGCCCCTAAATACAGCTCACTTCCCTGACTCTGTTTATCCTCACTTGATGCCAGGTGATAACATGGGGACCTGTTGCCAGGACGATGGAGCACGGCGTCGGGATCCATTAACTCTGGGACTTGCTCTGACTTGTGCCATGTCCTTGGCCACCGGCAGGATGCAAACCACTGCCGCCATCCCACCAGGACCGTCTCCTCTCATTTCACCTCCTCTTCCTCCAGGTTCCCTCTCTCCTTCCCCTCAAGATCTGATGGACCAGTGCATTCCTCCTGAGTTTGCTAACTCATCTCCTGTATCTACTGGCAAACCTGACTCCTCAACAAACCACAGCTGCCCCCTCTCACCCATACGTTGTACACAGCACTCCCCCCCTTTTGACAAAAGGCATTCTAAACTTACCTGTCAATAAAGGGAGCTCAGAGGTAATTATTTCTCCCATCTGCGCTTCCTGTTTCATTTTTCCCTCATGTTGCTCTGCATGAAAACGTAACACCGATAAAATAATGCCATCCCCATTACCGTAATTCCCCTTATTATGCTATATAACCAATTCCTAGGCCCCTTCTTCTGCGGAGGGACACTCCCCTATCCAGCCCGATCGCGGCATCCAGGAGCCCCTTCTCCCCCACTGCAGATGGAGGGCTTTGACTTGCTTCTTTCTCCCTTTGTTCTGTGTAGCTGGTAACCCACCCACGTGGGGCCACTTTTTGCAATGGTTTTTTAAGTGCTGTGTTGCTCATGGCAAAGGTAAGCTTCTTTCAGGACAAAAACGCAAATTCCCTTTTTGACACAGCAGTTCAGGGCCTTCTGCGATGTCAAGAGGTATATCCTTAAAAGCACCTGTCGCTCAGGACGGGAAGAGATACGGCCGATTGTAGGGACGCTGACTCTGTGTCAGCTCCTCTACAAAGAACTCGTCCTCATCCCTGAAGTCCTTCCACTGGGGCCCCTTCAGGATCCCCCCAGGCGGAGTGTCGGTGGGTGTGGCGCAAAAGAACCACGGCAAACTGACCTTCGGAACAAGGGGCTTCCGTGCAGCATCGAGGAGACTCGACTGTCTGCCCTCCCAAAGGGATCTGAGCTCTCTCTCCAGAGGACGCTGTTTCAGCTCCCCGTCGAAAAGCAAGATGGGCTTCCAGTTCTCCAGCAGGGACGTGGGACACAGCTTTCCCTACAGCACGCTCAGAGCTGGGCAGGACTCGGCCCCACAGCTGCTTCTGGCCCAGCTCCCCAAGAATGGTCCCAGACGATTAGTGGGGACCCTGCAGCACTGCCCGCCTCAGGGCTGGCCACCAGCTCCGCGCAAGAGGCTCACAGCAAGCGCCGGACAGGTTACTCAGCGACCCTCCTCCTTTTTCATGTGTCCTTCTACATTTGCACCACCCTGTTAAAAATAATCCACCTTCCCCATAAGTACTGTATTTCTTTGTTTTTGTTTTAATT
Organism: Balaenoptera borealis; assembly: GCF_965194805.1. Taxonomy (NCBI): domain Eukaryota; kingdom Metazoa; phylum Chordata; class Mammalia; order Artiodactyla; family Balaenopteridae; genus Balaenoptera; species Balaenoptera borealis. The sequence goes on from NC_138874.1 coordinate 106,568,364, forward strand.
TATTTATTTAATTTATTTATTTTTGGTTGCGTTGGATCTTCGTTGCTGCGCGCCAGCTTTCTCTAGTAGCGGCGAGCGGGGGCTACTACTCTTCGTTGTGGTGCGAGGGCTTCTCACTGCGGTGGTTTCTCTTGTTGCGGGGCACGGGCTCTAGGCGCTTGGGCTCCAGTAGTTGTGGCTCACGGGCTCTAGAGCGCAGGCTCAGTAGTTGTGGCGCACGGGCTTAGTTCCTCTGCCGCATGTGGGATCTTCGCAGACCAGGGCTCGAACCCGTGTCCCCTGCACTGGCAGGAGGATTCTCACCCACTTCGCCACCAGGGAAGCGCCCCATAAGTACTGTTAATCTCCTAGCTAACCAAACAGAATTCGTGCTTAAATAACTGTGTTTCCTGCAGGGTTTGCAAATTTCTGTTTTTGACTCTTGGCTGGGCTTCCTGGAATTGACTGCAAAGTGTGTAGGTGTGGGCCTGGCCTGCCCTAGGGCATCACTTGAGATCCAACTGAGAATCTGAATAGAGAAACTCAAGCCTCTCCCCAGGGAAATACCAAACAGCCCTAAGGTACAGAGCACCCAGTGTCATTTTTTTTTTTAGCGTTTTTATACACTTAAAAAAAATGATAAAAACCAAAGGGAGAGAACAACAGAAAATATTAGCTTCTGAGGGTTGTTTTTAAATCCTCCTCTAATTTTCTCCACTGGAGTTTCATATATGAATTTGTTTTTGAATAGAAGAAAAATTCTGTTTCTCCTTTACTCTCATATGCTGCTTCTGCCATGCTCACACTTCCGTGACCAGACGCGTGGGTATTTTCCCACTCCAAGCAATCCTGTGACTCCAGCTACTCATCCTACAATTTAACTCCATTCTGACACTGTCTACCTGAAGTTAGCCTCAGATCCCACAGGTTAAAGGCTCAGCCCCACAAGACCGTCCCCACGCTTCAGACGCCATTCACAAGTCCATGTTATCACCTGTGCTTCGGACTGACTGGCTATAAGTCAGAGGTTCCCACCATCCCCACCTTGGGTTTGATAATTTGCTAGAGCAGCTCACAGAACTCAGAGAAACAGTTCACTTACTAGATTACAGGTCTGTTATGAAAGGAACATTATACAGGTCTATTATAACTCAGGAACAGCCAGATGGGAGACATGAATATGGCAAGGCATGGGGGCGAAGGCTTCGTGCTTCCATGCCCTCTCCAGGGACACCCCCAGCCCACCCCCAGCACCTCCACATATCCACCAACCGGGGATTTTTACAGAGACTTCATTATCAGGGTGTGGTTGATTAAATCATTGACTACTGGTGATTAAGTTGATCTCCAGCCCCTTTTTCCTCCCAGGAGGTGGGGCTGAAAGTTTCAGCCCTCTAATCACATAGTTGATTCCCCTGGCAACCAGCCCTCATCTTTAGGGCTTTTCCAAAAGTCATCTCATTAATATGAACTCAAATGTGATTGAAAGAGAATTGTTATGAATAATAAAAGACACCCATTTTACCTTCATTGCCCCGGAGCTATTTCCGGAACTGGGAACAAAAGTGAAACATTGTAACAAAAGATGCCCCTATAGCTCTTATCACTTAGGAAATTACAAGGGTTCTAGGGGTTATGTACCAGGAACCCTGGAGGAGGACCAAAATAAATATACTAAGTGCTGGCCAATGGAATGCGGGAAGAATTGTTGAACACCACTTCCAGGTCTGAGCTCTAAAATTCCTCCTTGAGCTTTCATTTCCTTTCTGCCAGCTGAATGTAAAGAGGACAAGACCTTAGAAGATTTAAGATTCACATCATGGAAGAAACCTGGGTCCCTAAATAACAGAACAGAACAGACTAAGCCCAGCTGCCCACTTCCCAGTAACCAGTACGAGACCTCACTGGACTGACATGAGCAAGAAGTGAAATTTTACTGTATTAAGACATGGAAATTGAGGGGGGGTTTTGGTATCAGTCTACCCCATTTGCCTAGTAAAATAATTTTAAAACTTCCACCCAGAAAGTTTACAAAACAACCTCCATATCTGATATGCCTTCCACCATATTGACTTATACTGTGCAAATCAAGAATCAACCCGTAAAAGGCAAAGAAACAATTTGATTATTATGTTTCAGTTTCAAGGCCATAGTGACCTTACATTTAGATATTTCCGAGTATCATTACAAATAATTACCATATTTTTTCTCCCATCCCCAGGAGTTTGGGGAGCCATACTAAAAAGTAAAATTAAACAAAATTCAACAAGTCACAACCACAGGAAGTTTTGGTGCAAATACCTAAATTTTAGCATGAATTAATACACGTTACGCGCATACTCATAATGTACCTCCATTCAGAGGCCTCCTTATTGGGAAGGGAGGGCTTTCAGCTGACACATTCTCTCCATCCAGCTCCCCTGGTCCTTTTGTTCAAGGCTGCTCAGTGGTAAGATGTCTCCCTCACCCCCCAGTCTGCACTCACCCAGCACCTTTCTGGTGCACCCATCACAGTTAGTGAATGAACGTTGATTGGTACTTTCAGTTTGGTTCATTTTCCTAATTGACCATCTTGATACCTGGCAGCTGAACAGTTTGTTCTTAACTGCCGGACTTTGTCTCAGCTCCCACCCAAACATTCCCAGAAACTCAAAATGCGTTAGATTCGAATGTATCTTGGGGCTGAGGCTCAGCCTGCTTTTTTCTTGCCGACTCCCCCCGCCCCACCCCACCGCCCAACACACACCCTTTCTCTTTTCTTTCTCCTCCAAATCCTACTCTCCTCAAGATCTGGCTGGACCACAGAGTTTCTCCTGAATTTATCAATTGAGCTCCTATTTCTACTCGGTAATGTTGATGCCTTTCGATCATGCTATATAATGGATATCTTCCTGATCAACAGTTATGTCACAATATCACAATCGTGTACTAGATATGTGCCCAATACACATCACATACATGATATGTACTCAGTCCTATTGTGAAAATAGATGATGGCCGAGGGGAGGGGAAGGATAGCAGGCAGATTCCAGGGGATCTGACTTGCGTGATGGAAAGAGAAGTGCACTTAGGGGAAGGTGATTGTTTCACTTTGGGACATGCTGTGTTTGAGGTGGTGTCACCCAACCAGGTGAAGATTCGCATGGGTTTATGAATAGGTTTGCTGGGCCCTCTCCTGTGCAGATGCAAGATAAAGCCATGGGTGTGGACCCTCTGCCAGCCATGCTGTTATAGGGGCTTCTGTACCCTGGGAGCAATTGGAGCATCTGAGTCGTGGGGATCAGCCAATTCTGGGCAAAAAAGGAAATGAAGAAGCATTTTGCCATCCAGCAAAGCACGAGGGCGGTCAGCATGGTTTTACCAGGGAAACAAGCTCTGCATCTCACCCTGCTACCCTTTCAGGGAGGAAATACAAGCAGAAAGTCGCAGGCCCCAGCTCCCCCTTGCTGAGTCAGAGTGGCCTCACTCAGGCTCTTTTTTCCCCTCCACGGTAAGGATGGAAACATAATTGCCTTCACACGGCCAGCATGGAAACTCTGTGACAAGCCTCGGATGGGAGGAAACAGGGAGGTCACAACAGAGCCAGCTGCAGGTCAGTGGGGTCTGTGCCTTCTGCCCTCCCTGTAGCGAGAAGGAAGCTCTGAGCAATAGGGCCACTGCTCAGAGGGGAGCGGGGGGCTCAGAGCTGGCTTACAAATCAGCTGCACTGAATCGGGGAGCAGAAAAGAATCTGCTGTGGCGACAGCAACTCCCAGGACCAGTGCACTCCCTCTCACTCCTGAGAATCCCCAGGCTTGGGCTGGGTGTGGCAGAAAGGGCGGCCCAAAGAGACAGTCATTTCTGAACACGCAGCAGGAGAAGATCAGAAAGGGATGGGGCCCACACGAGGGCTTCGGGAACCTGCACGGCCCCCTCAGCCCTCTGCTTTCTGATGCTCCCCAAAGCTAGGAGACCCTCCAAGATAGTGTAGATAGATTCCCTGCACTAAAGAAACTGGGGAGCTGACACCACATCTACTTCTGACTTGCTGTGTGACCGAGGGAAAGCACTGCCCTTCTCTGGGACTTACTTTCCTCACAAGACACATAAAAGGCGATTAGCACAGTGAGAGGCTCATAGCAAATGCTCCATGAATATTAGCTATTTTGATGATGATGATGATGATAATGTCAAATGGGGCATTTGGACGAATGACTCATCTCTGAGGCCCCTTCCTGCCTTATAGCCGAACAAGCAAAACATCTGTATTTAGGAAGCTGATGTAATAGTAATCGTAGACACTGTTTACTAAACTCCTGTGTGCTGGGCACTGGAGTCACATTATTTCATTTACTTCTCAAAAACACCTTGCAAAGTAGGTAATATTAGCCACTATTTGGAAGATGACAAAATTGAGGGCCAGTGAGGTGAAGTAATTTGCCCAAGGTTACACAGTTAACAAATGGGAGAGCTTGGATTGGAAACCAAATCTTTTCATTATACCACTGAAGCCACCTCTGTAAAAAGAGAGAAGACTTATCAAAACGGTGTGGTACTGGCGAAAGACACATAGACTAATGGAACAGAATAGAAAACTCAGAAAGAAATCCAGGCATCAGTAGTCAACAGATCTTCAACAAGGGTGCCAAGAATACACAATGGGGAAAAGATTATCTCTTCAATAAATGGTGTTGGGAAAACTGGATGTCCACATGCAAAAGAATGAAATTGGACCCTTATCTCACACCGTATACAAAAATCAACTCAAAATGGATTAAAGCCTTAAACATAAGACCTGAAATTATAAAATTACTAAAAGAAAGCATAGAGGAAAAGCTTCTTTTTTTTTTTTTTTTAACAGACGTGTTTTTATTTATTTAGTTAGTTAGTTTTGGCTGTGTTGGGTCTTCGTTTCTGTGTGAGGGCTTTCTCTAGTTGCGGCAAGCGGGGGCCACTCTTCATCGCGGTGCGCGGGCCTCTCACTATCGCGGTCTCTCTTGTTGCGCAGCACAGGCTCCAGACGCGCAGGCTCAGTGGTTGTGGCTCACGGACCTAATTGCTCCGCGGCACGTGGGATCTTCCCAGACCAGGGCTCGAACCCATGTCCCCTGCATTGGCAGGCAGATTCTCAACCACTGCGCCACCAGGGAAGCCCGGAAAAGCTTCTTGATACTGGTCTGGGCAATGATTTTTTTGGATATGACACCAAAAGAAGAGGTAACAAAAGCAAAAATAGACCAATGGGATTGTGTCAAGCCAAAAATTTTCTGCACAGCAAAGATAATATTCAATAGAATAAGAAGCATCCTGTGGAATGGGAGGAGATACTAGCAAACCATATATCTAATAAGAGGTTAATATCCAAAATATATACGGAATCCATACAATTCCACAGCAAAACATTAAAAAAAATAATCCAAATGAAAAATAGGCAAAAGATATGAATACACATTTCTCAAAAGAAGTCATACAAACGGCCAAACGGCCAACAGGTATATGAAAAGGTGCTCAGCCTAACTAATCATCAAGGAAATGCAAATCAAAATCACAGTGAGATAGGGACTTCCCTGGTGGTCCAGTGGTAAAGAATCCGCCTTACAATGCAGGGGAGGCTGGTTTGATCCCGGGTCAGGGAACTAAGATCCTACATGCCGCAGGTCAGCTAAGCCCGCACACCACAACTACTGAGCTCTCGCGCCTCAACTAGAGAGACTGCATGCGGCAAACTACAGAGCCCACGCGCTCTGGAGCCTGCATGTCACAACTAGAGAGAAGCCTGTGCCGCAAGGAAGAGCCTGCACGCCGCAACGAAAGATCCCACATGCTTCAACCAAGATCCTGCGTGCTGCAACTAAGACCCGATGCAGCCAAAAATAAAATTTAAAAATAAATAAATCTTAAGAAAAAATCACAGTGAGATATCACTCTTTACCTGTTAGAATGCCTATTATCAAAAAGGCAAAAGATAAGTGTTGGGGAGGATGAGGAGAAAAGGGAATCCTTGTGCACTGTTGGCAGGAATTAAATTGGTACAGCCATTATGTAAAACAGTACGGAGGTTGCTCGAAAAATTGAAAATAGAACTACCTTATGATCTAGCAATCCCACTTCTGGGTAAATAGCCAAAGGAAATGAAATCAGGATCTCAAAGAGATTCTGCACTCCCATATTCATTGCAGCATTATTCATGATAGCCAAGATATGGAAATAACCTCAATGTTCACCAGCAGATGAATGGATGAAGAAAATGGGAGAGAGATATAGAGTATGGAATATTATATATTATATGGACTATTATTTAGCCTAAAAAAAAGAAGGAAATCTTGCCATTTGTGACAACATGGATAAACCTGGAAGACATTATGCTAATTGAAATAAGCCAGATGCAGAAATGCAAACGCTGCGTGCTTTCACTTATATGTAGAATATAAAAGAGTCAGAGTCGTAGAAGCTGAGAGTAGAATGATGGTTGCCAAGGGTTGGGGGTGGGAGTAGAAGAAACGGGGAGATGTTGGTCAAAGAATACCAGCTTTCAGTTATAAGATGAATAAGTCCGGCTATCTAATGTACAGCAATGTGACTATAGGTAACAATACTGTATTGTATACCTAAAATTTGCTGAGAGAGAAATCTTGAGTTCTCACCACCCCACCAAAAGAGGTAACTACGTAAGGCGATGGGTATGTTAATTAGCTTGATCGTGGTAATTATTTCACACTGTATACATTATCAAAGCATCAACTCATACACCTTAAATATATAAAATTTTTATTTGCCAATTATACCTCAATAATGCTGAGAAAAAAAGACAGAGAGAGAAAAGCCCTGTATCTAAGGTGACACATAACTTATAGTCTGAACCCAAACATTTCAGTGGATGACCAACTGTCTTGGTTTGCCTGGGACTAGGAGTTTCTCAGGACACAGGACAGTTGGTTATTCTACTTTTGAAAATGAAAAGGAATGTGACATTCATTCAATTTGTGATACTTTCTGGTTTTCCTTATGATTTCTTCTTTGGTCAGTGGATTTTTTAAAGATGTGTCCCTTCATTTCCCAATATTTGGAGATTTTCTAGATACCTTGTTTTTTTATTTCGAGTGTAATTTCATTTTGGTTAGGTAGCATTCTTTATATGATTTTATCCTTTTAAAATTTATTGAGACTTGTTTTGTAGTCCAGTATATGGTCTAACTTGGTGAATGTTCCATTTGCAGGAGAAAAGAATGTATGTTCTGCTTGTTGGGTAGGGAGTTCTACAAATACCGACTAGGTCAAGTTGGTTGATAGGTTTGTTCAGATCTTCCATATCCTTTGTCTATTTGCTCTATCAGTTACTGAGAAGGGGGTAATAAAATTTCCAACTAGAATAGTAGATTCATTTGTTTCTCCTTTTAGTTCTGTCAGGTTTACTTCTTGTATTTTGAAGCTCTGTTATTGGGTACATTTAGGACTATGTCTTCTCAGAATTGATCTTTGCATCATTATGAAGGGCCCCTCTTTATCTCTGGCAATACTCTTTATCTTGAAGTCTAGGTTAAATAACTCATACGCTCCCTTCCAACTCAGAAAAGGAAAAAGACAAGAAAGCGTGTATGACTCTGCAGCAGCCCTGACTTATTTAAAGTCAAAGATAGTCTGTGTTTTTTCCACTCCCTCTCGGAGCCTGACAGATCTCAACATTTAGAGCGTCCATTTATACAAAAAGAAATGGTCTGTTTGATTTAAACCTTCCCAGATGTAATTCCAATTCAGCTGCAGGGGAAGCAGCTGTTTATGTCAGATGGGCTGATAAGGCCCTTTGTCTTGGGAAAAAGCAGCAATTTATCATCTCTCTTGGACTTAAATCCCTGGGCTTTGGGGGGAGCAGATGCTAATTCTGCTCTTTGAAAACCTCAAGAACATAGGTGACCTTCTCAGCTAACAAACTCCTTCTCGGTGGCTTGTCTATCATTTCATCTGCACAGGGATATGCCTGGATGGGGTAGGGCCTCGGGTCATGTGGAATAAAATCAACGGTTTAAGGTAGGGCACCACAAAGCCAGATCTTACAGAGGGACCATAGGGATATGAGGGGAGTAAAAAGAGAAGCCACCGCTATATGCATAGTTTCTAGTTTAAAAGACAGGGGAATGGTGTTCCCAAAGACTGGAATAGGTGCTGGTTGGTACTGCACTGTTTCAGTTTTGTGTCTTCCATGTTCAGCACAGTGATAAGTACCTAGTAGATGCTTAATACATCTTTTTGGGTGATTCAATAAATAAATGAATGAAACTGAAGTCAGAATGTGCTCTCAGGGAAAGTAAAGGATAAGTCAGGGGTCAAACCCCCGCTTCTTTAGGGTTCTATTAGTCAGGGTTCAGTTACAGATAACAGTAAGCATTATAGCTAGTTGAAGCAGCAATGAATTTAATGCCAGGAATCGAGTGCTTACAGAGTCATCGGAACGGATGAAAGAAAAAATGATCTCTAGTCTCAGAAGAGATTCCCCAAAATGCACAGAACTGGTCCACCAAGGGAAGGGAATTGCTACTTCTGCTACAGTCAGGAAGCTGCAGCTGCAAGAAGCAGTTGCTGGCTGGAGGTCTACACCACCAGTGGTCAGGGGCCAGAAGCGGCCCCCAGCACTGCTGGCCGCAGAGCTACACCGTGCCTGCTGGAATCTGCTAAAGCAAACAGATGCTTAATGCAGTTCTGAATCCAAGTGTCAGCAAGTGCATCTGATAGTCAATGGGAATCACTGCTAGAGCCATACCCGCAGGGAGTTTGGGAAATTCAGATCTTAGCTTTCCAGTCTCTGCCATGGAGGAAGTTATCCTAGATGGAGGTTGGAACAGAAGTCTGGGGGTTCAGATTCTAAACTTTTCAAGAAAATCATGCTGGCCAGACAAGACACATCTCAGCCACACCTGCCTCTCTCTGCAAGCATGAGAGTCCTGGCAGAAACAAAGATTGGAGAGGCTGGGCAGAGCCTGGGACAGGGAGGGGGGGAGGAGAAGCCAGCCAAGGAAGCAGGAAAAGCAAGAGTGGGCGTGAGGGGGAGAGAAGCCAGGAAGGTGGGCGTGGTCGGTGATCATCAGAGAAGGGGAGGCTGGTCAGTGGCCCTTGGATTTGACCCCAAGAAGCTCCTGTGAGCTTGGAGGAGGGAGCAGCAGGGGAGAGCTGGGAGGGAGGGAATAAAACAACGGTGGCCACTTGGCAGGATCTCATAAAGCTGGAGAAGTACACCCTGAACCCTTCTGGGGGAAATTCACACACATGCTCAGAGAGACAAGTACAGGCACGGGGACACGGAATTAGGGGAAATTACAGCGTGAGGGCTGCACAAAGCACTCTATCTATACAGTGAATACTTTACAGAAATGAAAAGGAAGCATGTGTGTTACCTGTCACACACACCAGTACAGATTTCAAAAACAAAATGTTGGGTGAGAGAAGCAAGAAGACAAACGACATGTATAGAACAATACCACTTATTTCATTTTTTAAAATGCACACACAAAAAGCACTGACCCTGCTTATGGACACACAAGTGTATGCTCACTGCAGTGCAGAAGGGTCCACAGCAATCTCGCTCGACATAACCGGGGCGTGGAAGAGTGAAAAATGGGAGAGATGGGACCCGACAAGATGGCATCACTGCTAACGTTCACTATTTTTTAAAAAAGCGTGGAAGAAAATTGGATAAGATGTTGACAGCTATTAAAGTGGTGACAATATGGTCGTTGGTATATTCTTTTTGTACTTACTTTTCTGTGCAATTTAAACTTCTCATGAAATAGATTTTTTTTTTTAAGAAAAGGAGGTGGGTGATGCTGAAGTGGTTTTGCACATTTAATGCAACTCAATGAACATTTGTTTCTCGCTGACATGTCTGGATCCGGTGATTGCTGTCCAGTGGGGCCCAGCAAATCCTGCTTCTCCGAGGTTTAGGCAAATTGATGGGGCTTCAGGCAACTCATCTCCGCATATGAAGATGCAGTTCAAAATCATCACATCTTCCTCTCCTGGTGGTGCGTCTCTCCCCACCCCGCGTAGGCTCAGCAGCCTGGGGGGAGGCAGACGGGAACCCCAGCCCCTGGAGCCCACTGCCCCCTCCAGAGCAGGAGGGAGGGACATCTCAGGATCCGTGGTCCCTCTTCAAACCCTCCCCTGAGCTTTCCCCTCACCTTAAGGAGTCAGAAAAGGATCTAAGGAAAGCAGGAGAATCGAGGCAGGGAAACAGCCTCGCAGCAGACAAATCCTCACCCGTGGGGTGCCCCCCACCTCACGTCTCAGGCTGTCTCCTCCACTTCCAGAAACTCTGCTCTCCTGGGCAGAGACTGAGTGTCCCCTGGCTGAGTACCCACCAACACCAGGCTCTGAGGCAGGTACTTAGTTATGTGAGAGACCGGCTCTCTCATCTCCCAACAAGCCTGTGGGTGACAAGTTTCTCTGGTTACAAGCAAGAGAAATTAACCCTGAAGAATGAAAGCAAAAAGGAGTCTATTGGAAGGAGATTGGTTAGCTCATGGAAGTGACAAGAAGGCTGGAGACATGGGATCAAAAGAGGACCTGGAACCCAGGCAGATCCAGGGGTCTAGGAAGCAGCTCTCGCAGGGATCTTGTCAGGGCTTGGCTGCCAGAATGAGGAGCACCGGTCATCCTGAGGGTGTCCCCATCTGGAGTCACTTTGGCCCGGTTTGGTCACGTGATCACCGTGGCCGGGGGAGTGCAGGACACCTTGACTTACGTCCCTCGGAGATTTCACATGGTGGGGAGGTAATTCCCCAAAAGTAAATCAACGGGCTGTTACCAAAGAAGGGGAAAGAGATGTTGAGCAGCCAAATAAACAGCTCATTTTTAGGACTGTTATAACCACATGCATTTCACAGATGAGTAGACGGAGGCCCAGGGAGGTTAAATCACTTTCCCAGGGGCACGCGCTTAGTGCAGACTATGATTCCAGCTCCATTCTGTGGGCTCCAAAGGCCATGGCTCCCCACACTGTTTCCGTGACTCCAGAGACCACAGCAAGTCGAAGGGAACAAGCATCGCCCCCAGAGTCAAGGCCCTGCCTGAATTTCACCGCCCTACACCGGTCGTCTGAAAGCTACAGCTTCTCAGAATGTCCGTGCATTCTCACCCCAGAAGGGAATTAAGGCCATGACCAAGCTCAGGACTTATTGCTGTGATGCAGCACGTTGCTGGAATAATTGTCTTATTATAGTAGGTCCAGGGATGTAATTTCTCAAACCATCTGGCTGGAGTACGTGACTGGGAAGGACAAATTAAGATGCCCTTGGAGAGACTAATCAAATAATAAATGGCAGACACGCTCCAAGAGCTCAGGTTCATGGAGAAGTAGCCCTGGAAGCTGTTAGGGACTCAGAGCCCAAGACAGCTGAGCCAGCCGGGCCTGTGCGCCCGCCCTTCCGCCCGCCCCTCCGCCCGCCCCTCTCTCAGTGAGGAGGCACCACCCTCCTGGCGGGGAGCGGGGAGGAGAAGGAAACTGGGTTCCGAATGGGAAGCTTCAGGCATAAATGAAATGAGCTTGTTTCTCTCTTGAAGAGCCCAGTTGATCATACCCGGGGTAAAACATTTCAGATACAATCTTGTCAACATGATAATAACCAGTATTTAGGCTGTGCTCTTCTCTCAGAGACCCTGGGAAAAAGCAGGGATGGCTACACTTATAGAAACATCTTCCATCAGAGAACTGCCTTCTGAACACGGAGCGGGCAGCTTGGAACTGGCCTGAATGTGTTTCAGATGAAGAGGTGGCATCAGGCTAAATGTGAAGGGACAGTCCTCTTCTGCCTGGCTCCCTAACTCGTGTGTGCACGCGCGCGCGCGCGTGTGTGTGTGTGTGTGTGTGTATGTGTGTGTGTGTGTGTGTGTGTGTGTGTGTTTGTGTGTATGTCCTACAACGCACAGGACAGCCCCGAACAAGAATCATCCAGCCCAATACACAACAGGGATTCTCCACCTTGGCACTATGACATTTGGGACTGGTTAATTCTTTGCTGTGCGTGGCCAGGGGCTGTTCTGTGCGTTGGAGGATGTCTGGCTACATCTTGGGCCTCTACCCACTGGATACAAGTAGCTCCCCACCCCTGCCTCTCTCCAGCTCCCTTATCCTTCCCAAGCCCAGTCCCACCAGCAACTCTGATAACCTAGGTCAGAAATTGCTGAATTGTGGGCCAAATTGGGCCTGTTTTGTTCAGTTTGCTAGTGTTTAATGCTTTTAATCAGCTACCTACTGGCAGAGCAAGTCAAAGTTCCATCTCATCCTGAGAATTCAAAAAGCGAGAAAAAAAGCCGACTTTCCAGGCTGGAGCAGGGTGGGGAGCAGGGGCTCCAGGCGCCTTGTCACCATGGCAACCCTCCCTCCTGCCCACACTCACTTCCACTCCCCTGAGTGACGGCACCAGGTCAGCCTACACGCATTTGCGGACGTGCTCCTGGTCGGTGCAGGTGCTGCAGCTGAGACCTGGAGCTCTGGGCATCTCTGGAAATCACCTCCTCCCTACCTGAGGTGGTCCTGAGCGTTAGGGGTTCCCTAATACCACTCCCAGCTCTCCTTACCTCTCATTCCAAGGCACCTCACCATTCCCAAGGCCCTCTCACAGTCTTGAGGTCATCTTCTTCATCTTTGTAACAGTCCCAGAAAGTGAGAGGCAAAGGTACAATCTCCCTCAGAGTACAGGAGGGGAAACTCAGGACCTCAAAGAGCTCACGTCACTACACCCAAGTGACCCCACATGCCAACAGAGGAGCTGGTTGGAGCCCAGGGTTTGCTCCTTGTTATGCGCTGGATGTTTGGGTCCCCCCACCCGCCAAATTCACATGCTGCAACCCTAGCCCCCAGTGTGGCTGTGTTTGGAGGTGAAGCCTCTAAAGCCCTATTTAAGGTTAAATGAGGTCATGGAGGGGAGTCTGCTCTGATAGGATTAGTGCCCTTATAGGAAGAGATACCAGAGAGGACCGTCTCTCTCTCTCCCCCCCTCCCCCCAGCCCCAAACTGTGAGGATCATGTGACAAGACAGCCATCTGCAAGCCAGGAAGAGAGTCCTCAAAGCTACCAAATCTGCCAGCACCTTGATCTTGGACTTCCAGCCTCCAGAACTGTGAGAACATAACTATCTGTTGTATAAGCCACCCAGCCTGTGGTTCCTGAGCAGACTAAGATATACCACACACCATTTTATAAACTGCTTCTTTCACTTAATAGTGTAGAGTGGACATCTGGTGGGGTCCTTCCCCGTAAGGGCTACCTTGTCATTTTTTTTTTTTTTTAATTTTATTTATTTATTTATTTATTTATGGCTGTGTTGGGTCTTCGTTTCTGTGCGAGGGCTTTCTCTAGTTGCAGCGAGCGGGGGCCACTCTTCATCGCGGTGCGCGGGCCTCTCACTGTCGCGGCCTCTCTTGTTGCGGAGCACAGGCTCCAGACGCGCAGGTTCAGTAATTGTGGCTCACGGGCCCAGTTGCTCCGCGGCATGTGGGACCTTCCCAGACCAGGGTTCGAACCCGTGTCCCCTGCATTGGCAGGCAGATTCTCAACCACTGCGCCACCAGGGAAGCCCTACCTTGTCATTTTTAATGCCTACGTTCAGCTTCTACTAAGCGTTTCTGAAATCGAGGCTATTGATGTGTCAAAGCAACGCCTTCTTTCTGTCTTGGGGCAGGGGCTCCCTGAGGTCAGGATCCTGAGCCTGGCTGAAGTGAGACCCAGGAAGGGCCAGGACCAGCCTCGGGCACAGAAGTGAAGGCACCACCTGGATAAGAGCCCCGTCACAGCGCCTCCTTCCAGCGGCCAGGGAGGGGCTCCCTGTCCAGTTGCCCTGCGGGCTCCCTTCTCCCCTCCGTCAACACGCCCGTCACTCTCAAGCTGCTGCCTTGGGAACTCGCCAGGCAGAGGTTGGTGCCTTCTCAGCGTGATAGGGATAATGGTGCTGAGTCACACAAGAGGTCGGACTCTTTTTCAGCTCAATTTTTCAAATCAGGGCTGGGAGAGCGTTCTCACCACCACCCAGGCTGGCTGCTTGCAGCACCCACCCCTCCCCTCCTCCTCCAGGCACAAGTCCCCCCTCCAGTCAGAGGGCATGAGAGGCCCAATCTGCCCGATGCCGAGGCAGGTCTGCCAAGCTCCCAGGCCACCTGCTCTCAAAGCCCTGGTGCCTATGCCTGGCCCAGCTGGGAACAGGGACCCTGCAGCCTCCAGAGGGCATGCCCGGTGTGGGGAAGGTGGGGGGAAGAAGAGCAGGCCAGGAAACATGGGATGCAGGCGTCCCTCTAGCTGAGTCCCTCAGTCCTTGTGATGTAGCTGAGCCGGCAGCCCTACTCCCTTCCCTCCCCCGGGGCTGCCTCTAAGATCTCCCCTTCCTCCCGGTTCCCAAAGACGGCGCGAGGACAAAGAACCACTCCCTGCACAGCTCCTGTGCCCACGCGTCATCCTGAGCCTTTCTCACTTAATGCTCAGCTTATCTCTGTGCGGCAGGTCCTAATGCTGTCCTCCTCCTCAGTGAGGGAAAGGAGATGCAGAGAGCTTGGGGAAATTGCCCGGCGAGGAGGTGGTGGCATTGGTGGCTTTGAGCCCAGCGCACCCGCTCTCAAGCATGGTGCAGTAGAGCCTGGCCGGATGGGTGCGGTGGAGGAGGTCCTGAGGGTGGGCGAGGGCATCTCCCTGGGGTGGGAATGAGCAGCCACTGTTGCCACGCCCCAACGCTGCTCTACGTAACCCATGTCTGACACTTTGATCAGGCCGTGGTGGCCTGAGGGGGGTCCCCACGCTCCTTGTCAGCTCTCGGAGGGCACAGGGCATCAGGCAGACTTGCCTGGTGTGGGTCTTTATACACCCCTTTGAGTTCTCGTGCCCAGATGGAGCATCCGCTGGAGAGGTCCCCAGCCTGATCTTCACTCTGCTATCCAGTGGCAACCAGGGAGGGGGAAGGGATGACGAGATGTGAAAGACACCAGGAGACACTAGTCCAGCCCCAGCCCTCCATCCCCGAATCAGAGGGCAGGAGACGAGGTTTGGGTCTGTCTCCCTCCAATCCTGATCAGCTCTGGGGTTCAGCTGCCTCATCTATGTGATGGACATGAAAGTTACTGACCCACCCGGCGGCAGAGGCCTGGACCACAGGAACTCCCAAAGGTATGTCCTGCTCCCCAACTGTCTGATGGGCTGATCCAGGGGCCTGGTACCCTCCCTCCCAGGTCACAAGTAGCACTGAGGATCTTCAGGTGCACAGAGAAGGCTGCAGGATCTAATCCTTCTCCTGATTTCCAGGGCGGGGCTTGTCTGGCCAGTCTGTGACGCTGGCCCTGGGGTGGAGTTTCAGCAGCCCCTCCCCAGCCAAGGAGGCTCCCGCATGATGAGGTGGGGCAGCCCAGCCCCACAGGAGGGAGTGCTTCTCCTCCAGGTGAGAGGCTCACCCTTGGGCTCCAGGGCGCTGCCTTCACTGCTGCTTTGACGTGTCCTTGCCGCCTTCAGTCCAGCACATGGTCCTTCATCACTGCAGGAGGATCTTCTCCTTTAGGGAACAGGCAGCAGAGGAGCAGCGGACGCAGGCCTCTGTTCTCTGACCTCCAAAGGCCATGACGTGTTCAAGTTTAAGAAAAAGTCTTTGATCCCCCTTTCTTGCCACTGCCGCGGAGGGAGATGGAGAAGGAAACCCTCAGAGGCAGAGAGTCAATGCCACTAGGGGAGTAGGGGGAGGGAGGGTGCTGCGTTCAAACTCCTCCCAGGCCCCACCCTTGGTCTGGGCAGTCTGCCTGCTTAGCCACAGGCCAGGCTTTGCCCCTGAGTTGATAATGTAGGGCCTGCAGCATCTCTCTGGTCTGATGGCCTAGCTGTGCAACCTTGGGCAAGTTGCTTAACTTCTCTGAGCCTCATGCTTCTCAACTGCCAAATGCAGCATTTAGATTAAAAAGATTCTGTTTTCAAACACTTAGCAGCAGAGCCCTCAAACGTATAAGAAGTGAAGGCAGAGGCTGATAAATCTGGGGGGTTTTAGAGCAATCGGGGGCTCAGCCAAAGACCTATTTCTGTGGTTCCTCTCCCCAAGGCTGGCTGAGAGACTCTTCCATGGACACTAAAAGCAGCCCATTCACCAAGAATCATTTTGCCAAATACCAAATCATCCGAAGGAACTGAAAATATCTTACATGAAAAATTAGCATAAATGCTAAAAATCTCAAACGCAATGCTGGTGATAGTCTTTCTGCTGATGAAATATCTTAAGCAAAAGCAAACTCTCCTATAATAAGCTACTAAATATTGCCTTTACCAAATCAAACAGGAAATCTGATGATGCAGACAAATCGGTCATTTGGCAAATTGATCGGTGAGTTTTCTTAGAATGCAGATTCTTGGGCCCCACTCCAGACTCACTGAATCAGGGTCTGCATTTTTAAACAAGGTCTCCGGGATAGTCCGACTTGTCTTCAAGTTTGAGAAATGCTAATTTAGAGCAATGATTTTCAGCCTTGGTTACACATTAGAATCATGAAATCATGATCTTGAAGAGATATCTGCACCCCCATGTTCACTGCAGCATTAATCACAATAGCCAAGACATGGAAACAACCTAAGTATCCATCACTGACAGATGAATGGATAAAGAAAATGTGAGATATATATGTATATCTATATACTATACTATACTATACTATACTATATAATATATATAATATATTCAGCCATAAAAAAAGCAGGACATTCTGCCATTTGCGACAACATTGATGGGCCTTGAGGGCATTATGCTAAGTGAAGTAAGTCAGATAAGTCAGCCAGAGAATGAAAAATACTGTATGGTACTTATATGTGGAATCTAAAAAAGCTGAGCTCGTAGAAACTGAGTATAGATTGGTGGATGCCAGGGGCCGAGAGATGGGGGAAAGGAGATGTCGGTCAAAGGGTACAAACTTCCAGTTATAAGATGGATACGTTCCGGGAATCTAGTGTACAGCATGGTGACTATAGTTAACAATACTGTATTGTACACTTGAAGGTTGCTGAGAGAGTAGGTCTTAAATGTTCTCGCCACCACAACAAAAAATAGCATGTGAAATGATGGACTCGTTAACTACCCTTATTGTGGTACTCACTTTGTAATAGGTACATGCATCAGACCATCACACTGCACACCTTAAACTTACACAATGTTGTGTGTCAATTATATCTAGATAAAGCTAAGGGGGAAAAAAAGCAATCATCTGAGGAGCTTTGAAAAACCATCAGGGCCCAGGTGCCAGCCCCAGAGGGTCTGATTTCATTGGCTGGGGGGTGAGGTCTGGGTTCCCTGTTTTCCAGCTCCACAGCTGTCTGGGGCCTATATTTCTCCATCTTCTCCCTCCCCTCTTGTCCTCCTGGGGATCTGGGAGCTCCAAGCCGTGGTAGATGCTCTCACGGGGACCTGATTTCTATCATCTGAAGCTGACAGTCAGTCACAACAAGCCGTCAGCCAGGGAGATGCGCCCCTTTCAAAACAACCCACGAGTTGCATGCTTGTCCACACCACTTTCCATGGGACTAATTACTGGCAGGATAACAGACCAAGAAGCAACCCCTGCAGATTGTAGATCAATGAGACCCAACCAGGAGCTGCGCCAGCAGCAGTGGGGACAGACGCAGGGCCAGCACTCCCTGACCACTTACTTCCTGGCCTGCTCTCAGGCCCATGAGTAGGTCTGGAAAGGACATAGATCAGGGAGCAGCCAGGGCCAGAGGGAGGCTGCCGGGCTGGGAGAGGGAGTCACGTGGGACCAGGGGAGAGAGCCAGAGCTGCGAGCTCCGGCAGAGTTCAAAGCCAGGGTTTTGAAGGCCCCTCGAGAGTCTACTTTTTTCAAGCTCTAGTACCCCAGCCCCACCTGGAGGGCTTCTTAAAATGCCAGTTGCTGGCCACACCCCCAGACGACCCCCAGGTCATCTGTCTCCTGACACAGATCTGACTCTGTTGCTCTAGGGTAAAGCCCACGAGTTTGCACTGGAAACACATTCTGAACTGATGCTGCAGCTGCTACTCCAGGGAGCACACTCGGAGAGCCACCGCCCCTGAGGATCTACTTGGAAGCAGCCCCTCAATCACAGACTGCTTGGCATAACGGTTAGTGGAGCAGTCTCAGGGGTCAACCAAACCCGGGCTGGAAGCCCAGCTCCACCACTTCCCAGCTGTGTGACCTCGGACAAGTTACTTAACCTCTCTGTGCCTATTTGTCTTTGTGCCTATCTGCCAAGTGGAGCCAAAGACAGTAGCTATGCCTTAGGGCTGTGGGGCAGAGTAAGAGGAGGAATACCTGCAAGGTACCTGGAGCACTGAGTGTCCTCTTAGCACTCCTTGCCTGAGCTGTGGCCAGGACGACTCTGGAGAAGTATGTCTACACCTCCTGTGAGCCTGGCCCCTTCCAGTGTTCAAGTGTACTTTTCCAAATTATTTCTTTTAATTTTCAAAACAACACTTAGGAACAGATGCTAGTAATACCCGCCCCCACCCCCATCCTCAATTTACAGATGGGGAAATCTGCTCAGAGAGGCCAAGTAATAAGTCCAAGTTCACACAGCTAGGAAGTAGTGGGGCCTGTGTTTGAACCCTGGCTACTGACTGCCTTGCCCTCCTACCATCTGTTCAAAGGCACTGAACTGATGTGACCTCAGCCTGTGAAGCCTTACTGGGTACAAACAAGTTGTGTCCAACAGGGTCTTAAAATACTGAGAATGGCTCAGAATCTCCTAGAACATGGGGCCCTCCCATTATCAGTGCTTTCCTTGCTTCTAGAACCGTGCTGCACAATACAGTAGCCACCAGCCACACTTGGCTACTGACATTTGACTTTCAATTCACTAAAATTAGATAAAATTAAAAATTCAGTTCTTCATTTGCACTAACCGCATTTCAAAGGCTCAATAGCTACACATGACCAGTGGCTACCATACTGGATAGTGCAAATCTAGAATCTTCCCACCTTCACATTAAGTTCTATTGGACAGCACTGCTCTAGAACCTTGATCTAATTATTCTCTGTACTTTCCTGTATTTTTTTTCCTAAATAAAAAGAGAAAAAGGAGGGGTGGGGGGGAGGAAGGGACAGAGGGAGGGAGGGGCACGAGTTGTGCAGTCTGCTCTGGGGGTCGTCTGTCTCCTGACACAGATCAGGCATTGCTGTGTCTCTTCCTGAGCTAGGCGAGTGGGAGGCTGTTCTGGGCAGGGTTAAGCAAGAGTCAGGCTAAGACAATGAGAGTCCTTAACAGCCCCACAAGCAACAGCCCAAATACTGCCTGGGGGAGACTTAGAATCTCCACCAGAACAGATGAGAAGCCCATCCACTGGCCTCTGCAGGGACCAGACCTGCCTCTGCTGGTTTTCTGCCTGTCTGGCAGCCTGGCTCAGAGGGCAGCTGGGGGTGGCAATTAGGTCTTCCCTAGCAATTTCCCCGTCTGAGCCTGACAGGAGGCCTTTGAAGACATTCATCTGCCGTGTTCCATAAACCGCTGTAGGGCCATTTACCTCTCTGTGTGGCACACGAGTGATGCCGGCAGAGGGACACTGCCAACCTCTCCAGGGAATGGGATGAGAGGGGTGGGGTGGGACTGACGCTAGCGTCCCAGACGTACGCTCAGAGGCTCTGGGACTCCCATGGGTTTCGAGGACAGTACCTGGCAAAACATAAGACACTCAACAAAGAATTGCTGAATGAACAACTACCTTGATGGGTGCAGATTCTAGAGCCAGACCACCTGAGATTGTACCATGCTTGCTGGCTGTGCCTCCTTGGACCAGTGCCTAACCTCTCTGAGCCTCACAGAGCTACGGTGAGGATGAGCCAAGAACACGCAGGCAAAGAGAGAGCGTGTGTAACATGGCGCTCAAGAAACGGCGGCAGCTGCGATAAGGGTGAAAGTCCACCTGCCCCTGGAAGATGGTTTCCACCTGACGGGCCTTTGACTTCGGCCTGGTCTTATCATCCATGCTGGATCAGCAGTGTGTCTACAGGGAGAATTCTAGCAGCTGGTGCGGTGGCTTGACACCTACCTGGGCTCTGCTTGCCAAAGGTCCCCTTCCCAGTGCTCCCAGGGTCCTGCCTGGCTGGTGCGTAGATGCTGTCCACAGTCCCCAGCTCCTGCTCTACGTGCCTCTCAAGCACGTAGCCTCGCTACAGGGAGCCCCCAGGGTGGGGTAGCACAGAGGGAGACTCTGCCCAGGCGTCCTGACTCCCGGCCAGGGCCCTCCCCTCTGCCAGGTGGCCTCAAATCCTCTCGGGGTCAGTGCTCCAGAGACAATCCCCCTGTTGTCTTCAAATGTCAGAACAACTGCTGCTAGTATTCAAGGGCCCTAGCCCACTGGCCCAGAACTCGGAGCTCATCGAGTCCACACCAGACCTGCCTTATTTCTCCTCATACCAAGAGGCCAATGGACCCCCTTGAATAACAACCCTCCTCTTGCCATCCCAGAATTTATTCACCAAGGCCGCGTGAGTAACATCCAGGGATGAGAGTTTAAACATCTCTTGGTTAATGGCTTTGGGTCTGCCATATGCAAGAGGTAAGTTCTTTGCCTCCGGTGGGGAAGGAAGCAGTCTCCTTGCTGTTTCAGGCATTGCGTAGAGAGCGCATTGACCTTAACAAAGTTAGTGGTTGCAAGATTCTGTATTACCTCATCCAGGCTGGACTGAATGCTCTGCCCACCCCAGACTCACAGATTGCAAACTACAAGGGCAAGAACAGAGATCCTACCAAGCTCACTCCTTCCCCTGGATAACGAATGCAGCCAGGCCTGGTTGCCAGAGCAACCATTCAAAATCCATTTATTAGAGGAAATCAAGAATCCTGTTTATGCCCATTAATCTATAGTAATAAAGCCTTTGATGGCAGAGGGCTCTGGAGGAACGGGTCCAAATCAAAGCTTCCTCCCGTCCTGTCCCATCCATCCCAGCTAGCTGGGGTAATCACTCCACTCTAACTGGGCCAGCAGACAACCGGCCCCCCAGGGCTGAGCTGCAGTGGAGCTCACAGGGCTTGCTGGAGACGGGGACCCCAATCCGGGGAGGCTGAGAAGGCACAGGGAGAAAACCATCACGAATTCCAGAAAATGTACCCTGCCTGCTAGGCCCTCGCTGAAATGCTCAGCTCCTCCCAGCTGCCACCAAGGGCTCTGTGTGTAAACCTACAACACAAGGTGCCCCATCAGCCCCCCACCCCGGGTCCTGGCACCAGCGTGGGTGCCCAGGGCACAGTGACAGAACTGAATAAAAAGATCAACTAAATCTGGGATTCTAATTTTAGCCCTAGATGAGAAACGTTGAAAGATGACTTAAGAATTAGTCTTCAATTAGAAGACTTCATAGAAGTCAGAACCTTAGACTTGGTCTAGCCTGTGTCGCCACGTGGGCTGGGCCCCAAATGCATCTGAGTCACCTGGAGCGTGAGGCTGAAATGCAGGTTTCTGGGCCCTGCTCCAGACCTACAGAATCAGAACCTCCAGGGTGGCGGGTAGCGGGGAACAATCCCCCTGGGCGATGCCGAAGTCCAGGAACGCCCTCTTCTCATCAGTGAGAAGAAGAGGGGCAGCCAGTCGGCCAGGGGCCCCCAGTAAAGTAATGTCAGGAGGAGGCCTGGGGAACAGCTCTGAGAAACGCTGCCATTGCTGAGAGGGGAGAGGGGTGGCGGCCAGGCCTTGATTCTTCGGGAGGCAGGTAGATGGAAGGTTCTGGACCTAAGGGGACTCGGGCTCTGGCAGCTCTTTCAGCCTGGCAGGTGGAGTCTCAGCCCAGGGGGTCTTCGGGAAGGAGCACATCCACTGGCTGGGCTCTGCTGCCGTGGGGCAGCCACCGGGCAGCGGAGTTGACAGCGCAGGGAGTGGCTCAGGTGGGGCTCTGCTTTGGGTCTGGCCACTTTGGCTCTGCCACCCAACAGCTGTGTGACCCTGGGTACTTCTCTGACTCTCAGCTCCTCATCCAAAAATTGGGACTAGCTGGGGTTCCTGCTCCCTGGGGAAGCTGAGGGCGGGGGTGGGGAGGAGCGAGAGATAATGCAGCTGTTCAATTGCGTTTGCTCTCAGGTCCTTGCTGGTTCCCCGATGCCCACCCTCATCTCTCCCTGTTTCTGAGCAGACAAAGGGGAGGAGGGGCAGACGGGAGCTCCAACTCTGCTCCCAGCCCTAAGCCCCCCAAACCTCCCGCCTGGGGGCAGAGCCCCATCGCTTCCTTCCCGGTTCCTGGCCCCCACCAGACTCCTTGCTTGGGAAGAGGCTCCCCACCCTGCAGTAAAGTGCTAACGCATGCACTGTTTTATTAATCACATCTTTAACTGCCCATCAGGATCAGTTAGACCACAGTGAGACTGCCAAGGTGGCCACTGCAGTTAATAGCGCCCCAGCTGACAAATGAGCCAATCTGGGCAGCATTTTGGGGGTAAATCATTGGTTTCTAGTGAGGGTCCTAAAATGCTGAGGTGGCTCAGAGCCTCGTTCCCAAACTGGGGTCTGCAGTGTGGCCCAGGACGGAGAGCACAGCCTTTGGGGACAGACCCAGGTTGGACCATAGCTCTGTCCCCTAGTAGCTGAGGGACTTTGAATAAGTTACTGAATTTCTCTGAACCCCATTTACCCCATCTGTAAAATGGGGCTGAAAATGTTCATAGCTCCCTCCTGGACCGCCTTGGGGATTAAATGCCACAGTGTATGTAACGTGCTTCACTCACTGCCTGATGACAATCAAGCTCAATAATTGAAAGCTACTGTTTCTACCCAAGGCCTTCCTTCCCGCTCCCGAAGCCTTCAATGCCTAGGTATGGAGGTACTAAGATGGAGCCACTTCGGATTACCGTGGGGATCGTCTAATCTAATCTGTAGAGGCTGCTCAGTGGCTGCTTATTGAGTTAAAAGAAAACAGGAATCTAATTTTAGCCCAAAGAAGAGAAAGTTAAATGGCAACTTGAGTAATGGGCTCTGGCCAGACAGCATGATAGTAACTGTGGCGGTTTCCAGCACTTACTATGTAATAACTGCTTTCCCTTAAAGAAAAAAAGTCACTTACATTCACTATAATTGTAGCTACTTTCATTTTCCCCAGGATAATTACTAGCCCCACTTCTAGTACAAGCCCAGTGTATCTACAGGTGGGGAAACGCGGAGCAGGGTCACAGCTCTAAGTGGCAGAGCTGAAATGTATCTGCCTTCCTGGAACCATGTTCCTTCCTAACAAGCACTGTGCACTGAACATCAGGAGGAAAACCCAACGGCAGCTGGCACAGCACCAGTTCTCACACCTCTGTGTCTCCCCTGGGGAAGGGGACAGAGGGATGCAGCCCAAAGCAGCCCTCCAACATCACTTGCTAAGTGAGCGGACACCACGATACCGCCACAGCAGGCGCCGGCAGTGTCCAGGTGCGTGGATGCGGCAGCGTCGGCAGGTGATGGCCCTGTGGGAAAGTGCGGGCACTTGGGTTTATCGCCAGCTGGCTCCCCAGGGCCACCACCTGATGGCCGGTGCGGAGCCAGACAGCCCCGGTCGGGACCCAGGTCTGAGCCTCACGTGGACAACAGGGGTAGTAATAGTAGCAGAGTGAGACGGGGTAGTAATAGTTAGCAGAGTGAGGACACGTGACACAAAGTGTGCAAAGCGCCTGGCACAGTGCTTGGCACAAGGCAAGGGCTCGCTAAAGGGGGCTTTATTCCTCAATTGGCCTCATTTCGAGAACAGACACCAAGGCCTTCAATTCAGTGTCCTGCTCAGGACACACTGAGGCCCGGGGCCAGTGGGGTCTCCTTCCAGATCTCGCCTGGCAGAGAATGAGAGTGCCATTAGAGCCCGCTGTGTATGGGGACAACGGTCAACAAACGGTGCCTGTCACCCGCCCTCTCCATCCCCCCCCGACCTGGCTCCCACTCTCCCAGAACATCACCTGTACTCTGAAGCCCAGGGGACCCAGCGCCCGGGACCCAGCCCAGGATGTCAGGTAGTCCCTGTGAGCTCAGAAACGCTGTCATAGAAATACATACACTAATATGTATAAAATAGATAACTAATAAGAACCAGCTATATAAAAAATAAATAAAATAAAATTCAGAAAAAAAAAGAAAAAGAAAAAGAAATATACCTACCGCTGCCTGGAGACTGAAAATGCGTTTTTCACTCTGTCAGGCACCAGGGCAAAAGCAATTTACAAACGGTCAGCCGGAGGAGAGCGCGGGCTGGAAGTGTTTTGCAGTTTATTAAACAGTGCTGACCAGGGCTATGAGACATGCAGTGAGTGTCTGGGTGAGCCTACACCAGGGTTTCTCTGCGGGTGGGTGACCAAGGATGGGGCCTCTTAGGGACTGTGTGCCTGGTTACTCCACCCCGGGAACCTTGGATTTGGGATCAACTGAGACATCTCCCATTTCCCTCCAGAGAGGAAATGCAGAGGAGGAAGAAATCATCTCCATCTTTTAAATGTATTAATTTATTTGTTCGCCACTTTGTTTCAGAAAAGCTCCAAAGTGGGTAACAAAGACCCCATTTACAGGGAAGTGATCACACAGAAGCAAGAGCGCCCGAGAGATCTTCTGGAGGCCTTAGGGCACTTGGGCTGCAAGCAGCAAACACTGACCTTCACCCCTTACGGTGAAGGAAGGGTGGTCACCCAGTGGAAGGCAGGGCCAGCCTTCGGGAGGACAAGAGCCCAGCAGCTCCAGGAACTCACCAGCCGGAACGGCAGCCTGGTTCCTGGGGTCTCCACCCTTGGGAAGGGCCAGCTCCTGCCCCTTCAGGCCTCAAATGGCTCTATTCACAATTCCATCTTCAGGGGAGAAAGCTGATTGGCTCAGGCAACATGCCCATCCAAAGGCCGAGGAAGGCGGGACACCGTCACGTGCCCTGTCCAAACACTGTGCTGAATGGGGAGGAGCAATTCTCTGAAGTAAATTACAGCAGAAGGGGAATGGAGGCCGAGCAAACGCATACAACGGTGGCCCACCATGAGCCAATTTCTTTGTTTTACAGATGAGCCTGGAGGTCAGAGTGTTTCAGTGACTTGCCTGGTGAATGAATGGTGGAGCCAAAATTCCCAGCTGGATCCAGATTCTGGGAAGAGGTTTCCCTACACCAGGGTTCAGCCTCCCTGAGTACCTTTGACCTTGGCCTACATCTCTCTCCCTCCAAACAGCAATGATTAGCCACTCAATCGTGTTTTCTGGTTGTGCTGGCAGGACAGTCGTTTTAGCTAGGGGAGTGTCTCTGGCCCTGCTGAGAGCGCTCACTCTTGACAGACCTGTCGGGCACCTTTCTCTCCGTGTGCCCCAAATGTCCCCCCTTCCCAAATGCTGGGGCACTAGGCCGGGGCTCTGTCTGCAGGCCCAGAGGCCACTCGGAGCTTAGGGGCAGAGAATGCTGCTGACACGGAGACGGGCTGCAGGCTGAGGGCTCAGCACCCATGACGACGATGCTGTCCGGTCTCGAGGTGGCTGAGCTCACACCCCTTGGACACCCCTGCCATCTAGGCAGCTCCCACAGGAGGAGAGGAGCACCTGCCGGGCGCCCACTCTGTACCAGGCCCTGTGTTAGGGTTCCGTCTTGAAGCCCTTACATCAACTCCTGCCGGTGTGTGATCATTAAGGACCAGCTGCTTTGTGACAGCTGGCTGGCCTTGGACAGGTCACTTCACGCCTGTGAGGTCCAGCTTTCTCACTGGAAAATGGAGCTGTCACAGGTGTCAATTGAGACAGAGGAATAGAGTGCTTCCCACAGTGGCAGGCACGCAGTGATGACTGGGTCAGTGTAACAGTGGAAGCAGTGTAACAGTAGTGGAAGTTGTTATTCTGAGACCTGAGGATGAGAAACATCGAAGCCATGGAAAAAGTGAAGGTGAGAGCACTTTGGTTTTATAGTCGAGGAAACTGAGGCTCAGAGAGCTGAAGTGACCTGCATGGGGACACACAACACGAAGGACGGGGAGCTACTGACCCCAAACGCATCTGAGTCCAGAGCTTATGTCATCTCTACTGCACCACATGGCCTCTCAGAAGTCCTGGTCCATGTCTGCACTTGCCCTCTAGCCAGTCTGTGTCTCCAGGTCCCCCATGTCTCTTGCCCACGAGAGCTCACCCTGGGCCCGGGCCCGAGATGGCCTAATGTGACGGGCAGTCTTGGGCCCTAAAAATGCTTTTACATCAACCCTCCCCAGAGCACCTGCCTTGCACCTGAATTTTCCCATTTCTCTTTCCAAGGCCCCCTCGCACCCCCGATAAGATGGCACCCCATAGTGGAAAGCCCTTTCAACGCCTGCTTTCTTCTCTTTGATCTCCTTTCCTATATTAGCAGATGGGTCTGGTGCCTTTAACCTTCTTGCTGTACTTGTAGTTCTGAAGCAATTCCCCACTTCACACTTGATTTAGCATGATTTTCGGTAGACTTGAGAACTCCAGGCCTGTGGGAACTTGGGAGGGTCTGACTCTAACCAGGTTATCTTTGGAAAGCCTGAGAGCGGAGAGTGTGAGGAACCCAGAAGAGAGGGGGCCCCTTTAGTGTCCGGGGATGACCTCCAGCTCGGAGACCGGGCGCCCAGGATGCCAACTGCCCCTCCATCAAAACTTCCTCTGATGGGTTGCAATGACATTTTCTCCAAAGTCGAGCCAGTGATACCAATGTCAATCCAATTCTCTAACCCTGATTGGAAGCCAACATTTACCATCAACGACAGCAAGAGGATGCTATGAACAAAACACAAGTGATTCACACGACAGCTTGTGAAGCTCAGACCTTTCAATTTGAAGATGAACACTTTAACTCATCTCAGAACAGACTTTTGATGACAGAGCTTAGAAATGAGCCACCAGCCCCAGTAGCCACGTGCCATTGAAATTACTGTGGCTCCCTGTACGGCTTCTAAAAGAGGAATTAGAAGCTCAGATCCTGCAAGAACTATTATTTCATGCCCCCTTATAATTCTGAGAAACCCATGGGATTAAAAAAAAAAAAAACCAAAAACAACTCTCCTGGGGAAACAGTTTTAGATTTACATATGCAAGAGTTGCAAAGACAGTACAGCGTTTCTATAAATCCTTCCCCCAGCTTCCCCTAGGGTTAAAACCTCACATAACCAAGGTACACTTATCAAAACTGAGAAATCATCATTGGTGCAACGCCATTAACCAAGCCACAGATTTTATCTGAATTTCTCCAGTTTCTCCACTCACATCCTTCTTTGACCCCAGGATCCCACATGGTGTTTAGTCACTATGACTCTGTAGTTACCTTCACCTGTGACAGCTTTTTGGTCTTCCCTGGTTTTTCATGACCTTGACACCTTTGAAGAGGAGCAGTCAGGTGTCCTGGAGAAAGTCCCCCATTTGGATTTGTCTGACTTTTCTCATGTGTAGACTGAGGTTATGGATTTGGGAGAAAATACCACAGAGGTGAAGTCCTTCTCAGGGCATCATATCAGGGGGTAGGATACCAACATGACTCATTGCTGGGTTGTGAACCGTGACCACTTGGTTAAGGGGCTGCCCCCAGGTGTCTCTGTGATGATGTTAGTATTTTCTCTTTTCCATACTCAGAAGCCAGTCACTGAGTCCAGCCCACACCCAGGCGAAGGGTAATTAAGCTCCATCTCCTGAAGGCAGGAATATCAAAGCATTTGTATACATGTGTTAAAATGTAACTAATAAATATTTGGGGGGTGGGATAACTTTGAACTTATGCAACTATCCTATTTCTCCTTAAACAACGTCCATCCACTAATTTAGCATCCATCAGCGGATCTTATCTATAGCAATTATTACTGCAGTTCTCTAAAGGATTTTCTATTTCCCCCATTCTATTCTATTCCCCCATTTCCCCATGGTTGGTTTAAAAAAAAAAAAAAAAAGCAAGGTATCCTGAAAGGAGCGGTGGGACTCCACAATGCGGAGGACTGACAGTGACGTCATTCTCTTCCAGAAAATTGTAGTCTGTGTGCTCCCACAAGGCAACCGGACTTAGATTTTATTATCTCACATAAGAGTGTCTTTACAACATTTTATGAGATGGAGAAATTTAAATCCCAAAAGAGGTTTGTTGGTTATAGCAACATTTTTAAAAGTATTGTCAATATTAAATGTTATATATTTTTTATTGATAAAAACACAAACGTCTGCAATTTGCCAACCTTTCTTGCGGTGACAAGTCCCTGTCAGTAATATGCAATCAAGAAGGTATTAAAACAAACAGGGGCTTCCCTGGTGGCGCAGTGGTTAAGAATCCGCCTGCCAACACAGGGGACACAGGTTCCATCCCTGGTCTGGGAAGATCCCACATGCCGCAGAGCAACTAAGCCTGTGTGCCACAACTACTGAGCCTGCGCTCTAGAGCCCACGAGCCACAACTACTACGCCCGCGCGCCTAGAGCCCGTGCTCTGCAACAAGAGAAGCCACCGCTCCGCAACTAAAGAAAGCCTGTGCACAACAACGAAGACCCAACACGGCCAAAAATAAATAAATAAAATAAATTTATGAAAAAAAACCCCAGACTTTAAAAAACAAACAAAAAAAGACTTTATCCGACCCTTCAAGGTAAAGATGATATACTAACTATGAGTAAGAAAGCAGCTGTTTTTCCTAAAGAAATTCACGTTAAGAGTATCTTGAAAATGGCTAGACATGTTTCCAGCTTTATGAAAATGTGTTGCCAAAAACTGTCACCTATAAAAACTCTCGTAAGTGCACACATGAACTTGGGAACTAAAATTCAAAAGTGATGTTTCAGTAGGTTTTGAACCCGTTTGTTAACAATAAAAATACCACACACGCAATTATTGAGCCAGAACAAGTTAGTGACAGTGAGAAAGATGGAAATTTATTATAAAGATTTCAACAAACACTTTTTTTAAGACTAGTAGATGGAACTGAAAACTGAGTACTGCTTTTCAGAAAGCAGAGTCATCTGGATCCACAGATCTTAATGAAGTGGCTTTTTCAGCTACAATAGCCATTAAAAACTAGCATTAAAATAAACTTACCTTAGAATCAGACATTAAGTTGTTTTTATCATTAAGGGTTAAAACTAGGAGTTTCAAAAATAATGAAGCATTTTTAATCATATGGCTCTCACTAAACTTTTCAAAAAAAGTAAAAGGTTGTTTTTTTACCACAATACACACAAAAAATATTTTAAAACATTTTCACCTCATCTTTTTTCTTTTCTATTTTTTTGTCTTACATGTATTAGTATAGTGCACAGACATTAATTTAAAAATATATATGTATATACAAATACTGGGGGTGGTGCTCTACCTAGTGCAGTCAGGTGACTGGTTTACACAGGGTTCTGTTTTCAGACCATTGCTTACATTCTTAGAACAAACTTCTCCCACCTCAAGAAAATATAAACTGCATCATATTCTAGTTTTTATAACTTACTTTTCCATTTTTAGTCCATCTGGAATTTCTTTTTGGCAAATGGTGTGACTGAATTTTCTCCAGTTATATCAGCACCTTTTACTGAATAATCCATCATGATCAGAATCATTTCAAAAAGCCACCTTTAATGTACTAAAAATTCTTAAAAGCATTTGAGTCTTTCTATTTTAAACGACCTTCTATTAATTTGTCTATTTTTATACCAGTGTAAAAATTTAATTGTAATTAAAAAAATGTTTTCTTGGTACAGCAAGTTCCTCTTCTTTCCCCCCCCTTTCGATGAAGACTTTATTTTCTCATCAGCTTATACTTCCATATGAATTTTAAATTTATATGTAAAATACTGTTGGCATTTGGATTGGCTTTGTGCTGAATTTAGATATTAACTCAAGAACTGACATGTTTACAATGGTCAAAATGTTCCTATTCTCAAATGCTTATAAGCCCATGTTCCTCTCCATTCTCATTCCTCTCTACCCCACCCCCAAGGAAACCATGATCTTGAATGTTAATAATTCTTTCTTTTCTCTACAGTTTTACTACTTATGAATCCCTAAACAATATAGGCTGACTGGACTCTTCCGACTTGCTTCTTTTTAACTCAACATGATTTCTGAGACTCACCCACGTTGATGCACAAAGCTCTACGCTGCACTTAGGGTTCCACAGAATCCCACTGCACACATATACTTCATCTATTCATTTTACTGTAGATGGACAGCTGGCTCTCTCTTTCCCTCCTTTTTGGTTATTGCAAATAATGCTGTTGTGACCATTCCTGGGCATGTTTCCTGGGTATATACACCTGACATGAGTTTCTCTAAAAGCAGGAATCCTGGGCTATAAGATACACCTGTTCAACTTCATTAGATAATGCTGTTTTTCAAAGTGGTAGTACTGACTTACACCAAGAGTAGCAGGTGAAAGCTCCTGTTGTCATAACCTCTCCAATTTTTGGTATTTTCTGACTTTTTCCCCCCGTTTATTTTTCTACTGTAGTTAATTTTCAATGCTGCATTACTTCTGATGTATAGCAAAGTGATTCAGATATATATATATATATATAATATATATATATTATATATATATATATATATACTTGTTCATGTTCTTTTCCATTATGGTTTATTATAGGATAATGAATATAGTTCCCTGTGCTACACAGCAGGACCTTGTAGTTTATTTTATATATAGTAGTTTTTATCTGCTAATCCCAAACTCCTAGTTTATCCCTCCCTACTTTTCTGACTTTTTAACTGTTGCCAATTTGGTGACTAGGAAATGGTATTATATTTATGGTTTCAATGTGCGTTTCCTGTTCACTAATAAGGTTGGACATCTTTTCATGTTTATGGGCCATTTCTGTTTTTTCTTCTGTGATATGCCTACTTGTTTTTTTTTTTGCCTATTTCTCTCCTGAGTTCTTGCTTTGTTACTGATTTGCATTCTGGTGCTTTTTAACAGTTATGTATACATCGTGATTATCTGTATCTTATTCCAGTTTGGGCTTATTTTTTCACTCTGTGGCATGTTTGGTAAACAAAAGTACTTACTATCAATGCAGCTAAATTATTTATCTTTTAACTCATGGTTTGCACTTTCTATCCTCCCTTCCCCAAAGTCATAAAAATATTCTTCTGTATCATCTTCTAAGTTTTATAGTTTTAACTTTAATCCAGTAAATCTTTAATCCACTTGGGACTGACTTCTGTGCCTGGTGCAAGGCTGAAGTCCAATTCATTTCTTTCCTTTGTGAAGAATTACTGAAGCCCCATTTATTAAATAATCCATCCTCCTCCCCACTGCTCTGCAATGACTACCTTTAAAAAAATTAGGTTCTTGCACGTGAGTGGGTCAGTTTCCGAGCTCTTTATTCCTGTCCATTCATCTACTTATAACCTCTGCGCCAACTGCACAGTGTTTTAATCACTCACAGTATTTTACAGTAAGTTTTACACTCTGGTAGTGCTAGCTCCCCTCACGCTTCACCTTTTTTAGGAATATCTTGGATATCCTTGGTCCTTTGCTCTTCCATTTATATGTTAGGATCAGCTTTGTCAAGTACCATTGGGATTTTTGGCTGGAATTCCTTTAATCTATTAACAAATTTGGAGAAAGAGTTGAGACCTAGATGATCTTCTTACCCATCTCTCCATTTATTTAGGTCAACAAAGGTGCTTTTTTAAAATTATCATTTTCTCATTAAAAGGCTTATATACATTTTATTAAGATTTTTAGGTACTTTTATGACTTTTTCATTCCTACTGTAAATTCTATTTAATAACATTAAAAAAATTTAAAGCCATTACTGCTTGTGGCTGCTGCATGAAAATGTAATTAACATTTGGATATTGATTTTGGTCCAGCAACCTTGATAAACTCGTAAGTCTTCTAATTTGCCTTGTAGATATTTTGGATTTTCACAGATAATCTGATCATACAACATCAATCTGTTAGTAGATGAGTCACATTAATTGATTTCCTAACATTAACAAATCTGCATTCCTGAGATAAATCCAATTTGGTCATCATTGATCATCATCATCATCACACACACACACACACACACACACACACACACACACAGAGAGAGTTTTTTTTAATCCCTGGTACAGAGGTGAAGATGGACACTCATCCTGAGGGCTAACTGACCGTGGTAGAATACTGAGTGTCGTTATCATTTATGAGGCATCATGAATGTACTGTAAGCAAAACCATATATTCTATATTAAAACAAAGTTCTAATAAACCAGGTATCAACATAACAAGGCCAAGGACATCTGTACAAGATTTATTTCATTAACCACAATGTTTTAGAGTGATGGTATGCACCCTAATACAGAAGGAGTGATTCAAAATCCATCAAGAGTTAAAGGTCAGAGCCAAAGTCAGTGGCTTTGAATCCCCGGTCAATAAGAGTTTCATCCACCATTTTGTTTTTCTTGGATTAATAAAACAGTTGACGTACAGAACACCCTGTTCTAAGCTCCACTATGCTTTCCAACAAACAAGGACCACCAGGGACTAGATTTCATTGCTTCATCCTTGCTCTGGCTACGCTGGTGGGTGGCAAAAGCCTCTTGTCTGCATTTGGCCTCCCGTTTATTCTTAAGCATTCCTGTCTCCAGCCACAGCTCCCCACAATATCACGTCTGAATTGCATGGCTGTGATATTGACAAACAGGACTAATGAGAGCAATTCAATTGCCATCTGTTTAACAAAACATACCCTTCTAAGAGAATATCCAGTCTTACTGCATTTAGTACATAGTCACAACATTGAAATGACATGTGAGAATCAATACAAAATATTTATTTATTTTTCAAACCACAGAATTCACCCCAGAGCCACACCATAAATTTCCCAGAATTGTAAGCCATTAACATTGCATTTCTAAACAATGCAATCCAACCAGAAATGAAGATAACTTCCAATCAGCAGGGGTACAATATATACTAGGGTCCTAGAAGAATGTACCTCTGATTAGCATTTTCTTTAATTCTCCCACAACCACTCCACCAACATAAGTAGAAACAGTATATGTACTTGTGCCACTTGGCTCTGGAAAGAGGTTCAAAATAGGGTCTTGGCCAGTGGAGGTGGCAAAGTGTCAATGACTTAGTTAATAAACAGTGGGGACAGAAGAGGAATCATTTCCTTTGGAAAGAACAAGGGTCCTTTCATATATCTTGGTGGCCAGAAACTGGGGCAAATTTCAACAAGGTAGTGAAAATAATAGGAAAGCCATTTCTCCACAAACTCCTATGACCTCTATTTTAACTTCTGATAAACATGAACTTCAACTTATGCAATCTTATTGAAAACAGTAATCACAACCAAAAAGGTCCTTATAAACCTCTTCTAGGTGTCAGTCAAGTGATTCATACTCCGATCTTAAATTTTCAAGTCCCCTTAAGAGGCCTAAACCTGGTTTAAAGTAAACATAATACTCTGAAGCTCAAAGAGACACCATAAAAAAAAAAAAAAAAAAAAAAAAGAAAAAGAAAAAGAAACCCAAAACATCGAAACAATGACTGGATAGCTCATGTAGGGGTTCTGTTTTGCTTTTTAATTGTAAAGTTTTTTCAATATCTCAGATTAGTGTATATTCATAAAACAATGTTATCTAATAATAGCTGCTTTATTAGACAATTGAATTTTAGCTCAAGGGCAATGCCTCTTGCATAATAATCATGGAAATAATAAACTACAATAAAACAGAAGAAACATAGAAGAAAATAGAGCTAGTCTCAATGAGAAGATGACAAAATCTGGAAGGGTTACCCTGGGAGATTAAACAGGCTTATTTAAATACTATGATACAAGTGCTCCTGTTCACTTTTTAACGCCAGAAACCAATCGTGTTTGTCAGATCACCGTTACCTTTGCTAGTACATGGGCACAGACCACCACTCTGAAGTTCTCCTTTTGTGCTGAAAAACTTTCAAATCCCTTGTTCGGTCAGTACAGAATATTGCGAGGTGATGCATGTGCAAACTCTTCCTGAGGAATTCTTTATGTGTGCAAATTTGCAACCTGACAGAAAGCATGGCATGTAGCACGGGGAGTGACAGCTTTACGGGGCTGTAGTGCTGGAGATGCACGTGCGGTGTCCACAAGCACTGGGCATCCAGTCTTCCGCAATCTCACTTACTCACAAATTGCCTTTCATCCCATGCCCCCAAAGAAAGGGAGGGGAACCTCCTCAAACTTGCAAAAGGGACAGGAAAAAAAAGTAACTTTTCCACAAAATTTAATAATGCACAACTCATGCACCCAGGTTTTTGTTTCTTCTCACTAACTCTACCTAAGAACTAGCAGATTAAGAATCACAACACCAAGTTTTGCTCTCTGCCCCACAGAAAACAAAGCAGTCGGGTTAGGGTGCAGCTGTGACAACAGAGGATATGAGATGACACTGTTACTGAAGCTTAAGGCCAACCTTGAAAATAAGCACCGTCTCTCAAAACGACAATCATCTACTGACGTCACGTGTCATCATTCCAAGGTGAGTGAACTGGCTTTCTTCGGAGGGTCTGGTTTCAGGCTGCACACACACACCAGTCAGTATGGCCAAACCAACTGCATGTGTTGACTCATGAGACAATCAATCTGCTTTACAATGTTCTGCCTTCGATGATTTGGACCCCACAAAAAGCCAGTGTTTAACTGGAGTGCAGAAACTATATACTGTACTGGCAGGAAGAATACAAGTAAACACGAGAAGAAAATACTTTTAGGCAAACAGTGCTTAGTCAATACAAAATGGAGGCAAATCTTATTCCCCTCATGTTGCAAACTAAGAATTTTGTTAAGAATCCCAATTTAATAAGCAAGGTCAACAAAGACTTAAAGGAATAGTTTCTTCATACTGCAATGTACCTCAAGGGGCCAAAATGAGTAAGAAGCAGGTCGAATGCACTGGGAGGATGTGTATATTCTTTCTACAGTGCCTTCCAATCACAGCTTTGTGCCACTAAGCCCTCACCCACAGCAAGCTGCAGCCACTGTGCAAAAATGTACAGAGAAACTAACTTCTGCAAACTTTACTCTGCCCACTTTGTTAACACATACGTAATACTAAAAAGAAGACAATATAAAATATCTCTCCATTAACTTAATAATGCAAAAAGCATCCAAAGATTTTAATGCCTATCCACATCCTAATACAATGCTTTTAGAGGGAAAGTTCCGTTGTTGGCCAAAGAATACTCCCTTCCCAGAAAAAGCATTTGGGTATATTACTAGGATACTGAAGAATTCACCCACATTTAAAGAAACATTCCAATTTCATTCCTTTCAGAAACATTATTAAAACTGCTCAAGAGTTCAGTTGCAGGTGTTATTTATAAGCCTGCAGCAAGCATTCCATTAAGTAAAATTGAACTTCTTGATAAAATTGAATTCTTCCTTGATATCAGAATGTTACTGGTGTAGCAAGTCAAACTGTACAGGGCACAGTGAGAGCCTGTATTTATTCTTACAGTAATTCAGTGTTTCTCAATATAACCCAAGATGCTCACAGAGTGAAATGAGCCCAATTCAAAGTCCTCCTCAAAATCCACCAACCCTGGTTGATAAGTACTTAAAAAAATAAATCTGATGACCTTACTTTTACTTCTCTGAATACTCATGTTACAAAGGACTTCTTCTATAATATGACTGACTTGCTCCTAACACTTCAAACTCGCCCCCTAGCCTGCTCCCCCAAAAAAGGACCAAGTGAATTGGCAGAGACAACTCTATGAACAACCTGCAGATCAGAAGCGTGATGGTCGGCACCCCTGATGTGTCTTCTTTTTTTGCCCCTAGTCCTCTGAAGAGGTAAATATTAGTCTAACATAGCTGACACAGCCAAAGAGGGTCAAGCACATGCTCAATTTAGATTTACGCAAAACTGAGAAGAAAAATGTTTTTCCCTTGCCACATCTTTCTATTTTACTCTGCCTTTCAAAAACAACTTAGAATAAGCTTCAGAGTCTTTTACAAGGAACTAAGTAGCACTGTGGGTGTATGGAAACAGAAAATATAGCTTGGCCACAGGGGAAGGGGGCCTTAAAACAGCAGTGCTACTTTTTCTCTATTATACTCGAATATGATGTTTTAAAAGATGCAGACTGCAAACTTTTTTTAAGTACTTATCTCACCCATTAAAAATGAAATCAATCAGGAATCCCACACCATTGACTATGTTTGAATTTAATTACCATATCTGCTTCCTAGAGCATCACAGGAATCAGCTTTTACCACTGGGTAATTCTCAACAATATTAAAAAGGGAGCGTTAGTGCTAAAGTACCGGCCAGCCCTAAACTAGCGTAATGCCAACACTCCAGCAGCCGCTGAGAGCATGTTAAGTGACGGAGGGAATGGAAATGGTCTACGAGAGTTGGTCCCCAACATTAACATGAACAAGCCACGGTGAGGCAGGAGGAAATCTGACCAACGTGCAACATGTTTCTATTTTCCCACTTATTGAGCATCCTGCTATGAAGTCACACCTGACATCTTGGCAAGTTAGTCTGTGATACCATCAACTTTTTCAGGAAGCATTTGTGAGTTTGACAACATGGTCACAGAGCTGCAAAGTGCACAAAGCTCAAGGCACAGAGTAGAAAAGGATTGTGAACTGATGGTGCGGGCGGGGGTGGGGGGAGAAGTTACACTGGAAGCAGAGTTAGCGTCTTCCTGTAAGAAGACTTCCTAATGCGAAACAAAGACCAACTCTTTTAAAGGGGTTTGTTTTGGTTAGGGGTGAAAAATACTGTATTGTAATGATCTGCTTGATTTTAAAGCAAAAGATATCTTGCTGTGTGAAACCAATATGCCAAAGTGCCAAGTCCGCAAATGAACAAAACAAGTGCTTTAAAAAAAAAATAAAAAAGATTCTTCTGCTCTTATATTTTTGGAGGAAGCTGCTGACTTTGGCTGCTGGATCTCACTTAGCAAGGGTCACTCTTCATGATGCTTGTTCCTCATGGAATCTGTAGATAAAGTCATTAGAAGATTGTCCCATTTCAAAATCATCCCCAAGTCTAGCAGCAACTGTTTTGTTTTTGTTTGTTAGTTTTTTGTTTTTTAAAATTACAAACCAAAGTAAGAACTCCAACATCCTCTTCCAAGAACAGCTTGGTGACAGAGCTCCTGAGTGTCTGCAGGACCCCGCTGTGCTCTGAATACAGTCTCTGCAGCTCCAGTGTGTCCTCTTTTCAGGAAGGAAAGTACATTCAATACATTCACTATCTGTACCCTCTGGAACTTGCACATGCTGATGAGCTGTCTGAAAAAAACATCGTTAAAGTATCAACAGCAGACAGCATTTGATAATGGTAGGAATCTGTTTATTTGACATATATTTCTCACCCCTCTCCCAATCCCCCAAAAGGAGATCAGAGAAAACCTCAAAACCATGTGGTTTTGAATGAAGTGAAAGGGGACCAAATAATCAGGAGCTGAGTCTGGGCCCTTATCTCATTCTAGTGGAGACTAAAGAACTGGCAGCCTCTTGACAACTGCCTGAAAACTGCCACCAGCAACTGGGCTTCAGAGCTGCCACAGCTTACAGAACAGTCTGACCCTGACCGCACACAGTGCCCTTGGAGACCACAACCAAGAACACTGGATATCATTATAGCCAGTGGCTGCCTTACATCACAAAACCATCAAGGATGGTAAGGAACATCATTACTTACTATAAGCCAACTCATCGCCAGCTCTCTTCCGGGACTGGTCACCTCTGGGGATTAAAAAAAAGAAGAGGGAGTCAACAGAACTGACTGACAGCTTCACACAACAAAGTAGGAGAAATGAATTGGCATAATTGACAATGGAAGTAGAGCAGGTATTTCAATTCTAACAACTTATTTTAAAACAGACATTAAACTTAAGCAGTAGCTGAGTCATTTATAATGACTATTCTTAGCTAAAAGGTGCTATCTTTTAAATATAGAAAGCTATTAAATGAAGGAAGGACTATCTATAAAGATGGTTTACCCTGGGTCCTAGAAATCGATTGACTAAAACATCTTTGAAGACACATCTGGCTCTACTATCGACATCCCTGGTGACCTGCACATAACAGGGAAAATTTCAAATATGGAATAGAAAAATTCAAAATCTTCCGCTAAAAGCCGTATTACGGGACCAAAAGCTGCTTAAAGCTTTTGAAAAATCTCAGGATCTTAATGGACATGAATACCCTCTTGCGGACAGAAGAACGTGAACCTTTTACAGAGAATAACCAGTTCTTCTTAAACACCCACAGAAGTTCTAGTTCTACTTTAGAGATAATAAAATAGAGGTCTGATTAAGTCCTATGCTGTCTGTAAATCCTATTTTTGTCTCTCCAGGTTCTCAGACAAATGACTAAAATGCTTAAGTAATGAGTAATAATAACCAATCCACTAGCTTTTTCTTCCCTGGTCTCTTAGCAACATTTACACAGTTGACCTCTTCCTTCCTGAAACACTCCAAGCTCTGCCCAACACTCTGTCCTTGGCCACTTTTTCTTCTCCATGTAAAATTCTCCTTCACCTAGGACAGCAGTCATACCAGTCCTGTGACTTGAAATACGATCCATATGCCAATGGCTCCCAGATTTCTATCTCCAGCTCTGACTTCCTCCTGACACTTCGGACCTGTAGGTCCAACTGCCTCACAGCCACTGTTACTTGGATGACTTCCATGTACTGCAAGTTTACCATGGCCAGAATGCACTCCATCCTCACTCCTTCCTCAGACTTCCTCAATAAATCACACCACCACCCGTCCAATTATTCAGGCCAAAATCCTAGCTCATCCTTGATTCCTCTCTTTCCCTCACTCTGGAGCATTCTGTCCCAGCACATAATCCAAAACCAACCACTCCTCAGCCCCACGGCTACAATCCCAATCCAAACCACTATCATCTCTCCCCTACACCACTGCAAGAGTCTTAGTATTAGTCCAGACAAGAGCCAGAGCAATCTTATGTAAAAGCATACATAAGATTATTTCATGCCTCTGATTAAAGTCCTTCAGTGGCTTTCCATCATAGTTAAAAAAAGTCAATGCAAATTCATTTTCCCAGGGCTTCCCTGGTGGCGCAGTGGTTAAGAATCCGCCTGCCAATGCAGGGGACATGAGTTCGAGCCCTGGTCCGGGAAGATCCCACATGCCGCGGAGCAACTAAGCCTGTGCGCCACAACTACTGAGCCTGCGCTCTAGAGCTTGTGAGCCACAACTACTGAAGCCCGCGTACCTAGAGCCCATGCTCCGCAACAAGAGAAGCCACTGCAATGAGAAGCCCGCGCACCTCCGGGAAGAGTAGCCCCCCGCTCGCCGGAACTAGAGAAAGCCCACGTGCAGCAACGAAGACCCAATGCAGCCAAAAATAAATAAATAAAATAAATAAATTTATATATATATAAAAAATTCATTTTCCCAGTCCTGTGAGATATGGCTCCTGCCTACCTCTCCAAGCTCATTTTCTACCCCTGTTCATTATACTTCAACCACTCTGGCTCTCTTTCTGTCCCTTGGACATCTTAGCACTTCTGCACTTACTACTTTCTCTGCCTGCAACACTCTTCCCCCGAGTTAGCCACATGGCTATCGCCTTACCATTTAGCTGGAATTCTCCTCCTCAGGGGCATTACATCACCAAGTTAGCTGGGACAGCCCCTCGTGCATGCCTTGGTCACTCACTCTCTATCCCATACTCTGTTTCATTTTCTGCCTAGCACTTATTATTACTTGAAATAATCTGTTTACATGTTTGTTACTTATCTCCCAACAGCAGAGCATAAGCTCCACAAAAACAGGAACTCTGCCTGTCTTGTTCACCCAGTACCTAGAGCAGCGTCTAGCACATAGTAGAAAATACAAAATACTTGCTGAATTAACAAATAAGTAAATAATTCATAAATAGCCTCTACAGATGGATTAAAATGCAGCCCAAGTAATTATTTCATGCTTTTGTGTAATCCTCCAGTTACCAAAGTTTCCCACTTTCTTTCTCTGGTTACACTCAAGACCAGGACAGAAACCTCTTGCTGAGCTGGGTGAGGAGTCTTAAGGACCAGCAGGAAGAGAACACACCAAAGGGTCTCTGCAGGGTTTTTCTCTAGGCTGAGCATTTAGAGAAAAACTTAGCACAAACTAGCTTTAGACAGCCTAAAGAGCCCTAAACAGATCCACCTTAATACCGCTTTTAAACACCTCTATTGTTAACACAGTATCTGGCCAAAGCCCGCTGAGAGTCTTACACTAGTATCATCACAGGAGCATTCACCAAATATCCGGAAACAAGTAAGTTAATGCTGAGCAAAAAAGGAAGATACAGGATGGATCTTGTATCTGGAACCTCAACTTCTACAGACAGCCTTCATTCCCACCCCCCCAAAATTTTTTAAAAATGGAACATGCAAAATTAGCAGGAGAAAACTGCAGATGTGAAAACAACAGGAGGCACAAAGAATGTAAATGTGGTGTATGCATGTGAGAGGCTGCCAGAGATATTACCTAATAATGCCACAAGTCTAGAAAGCTATAAGCTGCCCTCAAAACCAGACCCCTGCTACTAAATGAAAAAGCCCCAATCCTGGAGTGACCCTCTCAGCTAAAAGACCAATAATACTCCTAACAACGTTCTATTTTGTTCCAGAAATCCAGGCAACAATCACTCAGCAAGAACATTTTACTTGCCTTTAAAAGCTATTTGGCATATCCTCTGAAGAGGCCCATAGGCTGGTTTGAATGAGGATGCTCCATCTGAGGGCCTGCACGCTAGAAGTTCCCAAATGAGCTCATCTTCCATAATGTAATCTCTGACAACAAACACCAACCTGCCCTTCCCCCAGTAAGCAATTCAATTGTGCAGGTAACACATAAAAAGAAAATATTGCTCTTAGCTTGTATGTTACTTTTAGCTTTGAAATAACTCCACACTATATTTCCATGAACCTAAAGATGTTTCACATAAACTCCAGCCCAAACAAGAATCTGTCCATTAACTGCAAAAGAGGATCTATTTGACAATATTCACATATTATTTCAAAACATTTCAAAGACTTTCTCTGTGCCATCCACATTAAAGCTGTGTGCTGCCTACTCCCTACATCACATAAATGGAACACAGCCTTAAATAAAAAAATAGTTCGCAAAGCTGAACAGGAATCATGTGATAGGCTAGACACAAACCATAAAATGACTGCTCATATCAGGACAGCCAGTAACAGAATTTTTGTTAGATAGCTTAGACTATATTTTTGCATCAGTGGACATCATTTCTTCCAAAACAATCCTAGCCAAATAATGATCAAAGGCAGCATCAAGTTTGGCAGGGCAGAATATGGAAGGTCCATACACAAGTGCTGGAAGCACAGGCAAAATGTCTTCAGCTGCTAAGTATATGGTGCGGGCACACCCTTTCTGACCCGTCTGAGCTAGTCCAGCATGAGTCCAGAATGTCAGGTAAAGCGGGGCCTACTCTGTGCAAAGCACCCATCAGAATAAGTCATGAGGCAGCCTTTAATCCTCACAGTAAATGTATAATAATTTGTTAGCTTAATTCTAGAAATGGTTCAATTCATTTTGTAAAATAAAACATTTTAATTTTATCAAGTTTTGGAATACTAGCATTTAAACTTCATATGAAAGAATTCCACTAAGAGAAACAAAAATTCACATTTACACCAAAAATCCAAGGCATTTCCCTGAATATGACCAACTTGGCCTTGTCAGAACAGTGCTAGGCTAGTCCTTCAAAGGCAATGTTAAATGAGACTCTTTATGGAGTCAGTCATCCCAAGCAACTACACACCAAACAGTCCTGCACCCTGTTCTCTTATTCCAGTTCCAAAATTAGGATTACAAAAATATCTCTGGATATGTTTAAATAGTTCCACACACTCTTCTGGAAGGTGAATTCAAGGTGTTCAGAGAAATCTACAAGAGCTATCTTCCTACACTGCTTCACAGAAATAAAAGTTTTCAGAAGGCTGTTTATTTGTTAAAGGCATCAGTAAGCTCATCTCTAAAATTAAAAGCAAACATTCAAATAAAACATGAAAAAAAGCATAAAAGACTTCAAAATTATGGTGAGCCTAGGCAAAAACATAAGAGGTATACTAGTCTATTCTGCATTTATTTAAAAACATTTAAGGAAAAACTTTTAACTATAATTCAAAATACATAAGCCATACAGAAAAAAACCTGATAAAGTTAGCTACATAAAGTAAAAAACTTCTGCATGACTTCAAATAAAACAAAAAACCACCATAAGCGAAGTCAAAAGAAACAGAAAAATAACTCTTATCTTGGGCAAACAATCTCCTCACTATAGAAAGAGCTCCTAGAAACCAAGAAAAGAAGACTAACAATCAAATAGAAAAATGAGAAAACCAGAACAGTTTACAGGAAAAGAAATACAAACATATGAAAATATGCTCAGCCTCACTCATATAATAAGAGAAATGCAAATGAAACCAACTCTGACTAATTATTTTTCACCTGCCAGATTGGCAAAAATTCAAAGTGTAACAACATACTCCATAGGCAAGGCCATGAAGAACAGGCACTTTTAAACTTTGCTAGTGGATATGCAAAATGGCACAATCCCCTATGGAGGGCAATTTGGCAATTTAATCAAAATTACTGCTGCATTTACTCTTGACCCAGCAATCTAACTTAAGGGAGTTACTCTCCAAACATACTGACAACAGGTACAAAGTTACGCATGCAGTGCTCTCTGTAACAGCAGAAGACTGGAAATAATTCAGGTTGCCGTCTACGGGGGACGGGTTAAATAAGTTATAGTACATCTACACAATGGAATGTGTAAGAAAGGAATAAAAATAAGAATATATACTGCGTTCGCTTATATCTGTATATAAAATAAGCACTGGAGGGAATCATAAGACACTAATAAAAACAGTTGCCTAAAAGCTGGGAGCAGACAAGGAGAGAGGTGGGAATAAAACTTCTCAGTATGTACTTTTTATACCTTTTTAAAAAAACCCTATAAATAAATATATCAGCTCTTCAAAAATGAACGAGTAAAATTACTATAACATTAAATGGCCTCATTCGGTGTATGAAAATAATTGTTAGAAATACTACAATTGATGTCAGGAGACCCCTGACCACCGGACATTGGGGAGAGAAGTCAGCTGTTTACATGCAGAATCTCCCACTGGCCTTTCCTTGCCATAGGAAAGGCAGGGTTAGCAGGCCTGTCTACATAGCTTCCCTGTGATGGCTGACTGAGCCTTTCCAGTGTGAGCTGCCAGTGAGGAGGGTAATGACCCATGGATTACTCAGTGCCCCCTCTACCACATGAATAAAGATGCCACCAGGACAAAAAGGGAATAAATGCCAATCTATGGGCCAACAGAGAACAAATTATCTGCTTTCTTTCCTAACCTGTGCTGAAATTAGAAACTTAGGAACAGTGATCTTGATCAAGGCTGGTATTCTGAGACTGAGCATGGCCTCAGAGTCTATGAAAGACAGTGTCCATCCTCTGCCCCAGCCAGGTAAGTGAATCAATACCCAACCCACTCCTTGTGGTCACAACTATGCCTCAGTAGGAACCCAGGTGTCTTCCTTTCCACAACTTTCTTCCTTTAATGCGAGGGACTCAAATAAGAGAAGATAAGTAAAAGTGCTAAGTAGAGGGCCAGGATTATGAAAATATAAAGTACTACTTATTCCAATAAAGATATTAAAAAAACAAAAAAACAAAAACAAACAAAAAAAGTACTACTGTACCCTTTAATGATTTGGTGACAGAACAGGGTGCTTTCCCATAGGGAATCACAAAATTTTTACATAATTTTGGTTGAAAATATGCACTTTGAAAGATTTTCTGGGATAAAGCCATGATACTGAATTGCAAATTTTAGAAAAATTAGCGAAGTGTTTATATCAAAATCAAGGGAGGGTGGACTTCCCTGGTGGCACAGTGGTTAAGAATCCGCCTGCCAATGCAGGGGACATGGGTTCGATCCCTGGTCCGGGAAGATCCCACATGCCGCGGAGCAACTAAGTCCGTGCGCCACAACTACTGAGCGCACGTGCTGCAACTACTGAAGCCTGCGTGCCTAGAGCCCGTGCTCCACAACAAGAGAAGCCACTG
This sequence comes from Balaenoptera borealis, assembly GCF_965194805.1. Lineage (NCBI taxonomy): Eukaryota > Metazoa > Chordata > Mammalia > Artiodactyla > Balaenopteridae > Balaenoptera > Balaenoptera borealis. Next base: position 106,612,297 of record NC_138874.1, read on the forward strand.
CAATGAGAAGCCTGCACTCTGCAACAAAGAGTAGTCCCCGCTTGCTAAAACTAGAGAAAGCCCGCATGCAGCAACAAAGACCCAACGCAGCCAAAAATAAAAAATGAACAGGAGAAAATTAAAAAAAAAAAAAAAAAAAAAATCAAGGGAGGCAAATTCTGTGGACACATGTAAGTGATAACCTACTTTTTAAGAAGAAACAGCTAGAATTTAGGGGAAAAATGGAAATATGAAAAACAGAATCTGAAGGCTCTTTACCAGTTTAGTTACAATATCATTTGTCAGTTTAGTCAAAAATCATTTGCTAGTTTAGTCATAAATGTACATCATAACCAATCATAAAATTTCTACAAGGTTTTTCCAAATATTCAAAACTAGTATAAGCGGATCAAAGTTGGAAGAGCTCTTTGGAGGCTGCCCAGCCTAACTGCCCACCCAATGAGAAATCCCTTCTTCAAACTCCACTTAAGTGAAGAGCAGCTCCCATAAAGTCAAAACCCAGCTTCAGCACTTCTACAGAAGGGAGCTCACCACCTCTCCCAGCAACACCACCTTGACTCTCACACAGCTGTCTCCCATTCTAAGAATGCTGGCATCCCTCCCCTGCCAAGTCAAAGGAAATGGACATATTTTGTCACAAAAGGAAAAGAAAACTTGCCTTGCAAAACCATTCTGTATAAGTTCTCTTTGAAGTTTCTGATCTTGAGCAGCATATTCAGAAAGTTCAGACTCCACCGCACGAGGGAGAATGTTTGGAATAAATTTAGAAAATAGAGTCGGAGCCATCTGAACCCACTCTGTGAGGGAAGGAAAAGATTCATTAAGGAGACCGTATAGACAAATTAAATTAAATAGGAAAGGGAAAGTTTTCTTCCCGAAGAACAAGATTATGTATTAAACCAAACTTAAAATGGGGATAAAAACTAGTGCAACCCCTTCTGATAAAGAGGTTAAGTTTCCTTTCTAAATAGAATTTACAGAAAGTGGATATTTTTATATTTTTTATGATTTAACAACATTAACAAAAATCCCTAGAGAATTTTTGAAGGAACCTTATCAAAAATTCTAAATATGGAAGAAAACATGAATGAAATAACCAAAGAATTCTGAGCAGGAGGGGGCTTGGAGGGAAGGGATTTGGTGGAAATACTTAGCCCTATAAAGCATTAATTAAAACAATACACTAGCCTAAGAATAGAATAGTACATGTGGTAGTAAGCAGACATATAAAAAAAGTACCACAAAAATGCGGAGGGAGATGGGAGAGATAACTGGTAAGTACTTTTAAAATATAAACCTACTTTGACTCATATTAAATTATAGCAAATTAAACATATATAACAGTGAAAGAAAACAGAATTAAATGGCTATCAAATTATTAAGGAAAAGATAAAAGATCAACAGAATAATCTACAGAAAAATAAACATTCATTCATCAAAATAAAAAGACAAAGAGAAGTCTAAGGAAAATATCTGCATCAGACATGACAAAGATAAATTAGTATCTTTATTATAAAGCGTTTTAACAGATCAGATACTCTTCCCCTAGTCAGTGAACACTAAATATAAATACTGCCCATCTCTATGCCCTCTGGATTCTTTTAATCGAGCCCTTTCAAGTTTTCCCTTTTGGAAAACATCTTGGCTGTGTGTGTGTGTGTGTGTGTATATATATATATATATATTTGTATATATATATATATCTCAAAACCCATAAAATGTCAATGCTCTATGTAATCCAGCATGCTCATTTTAAAAACTGTAATCTAAGTAAATAATTCTAAATCTGAAAAAAACACATTTAATGCTATGCAATGCTGGGTCACTGGCAAGTTAAAAAAAAAAAAAATGCCCAAAAGAATAGCTAAATTAAAGATGGGGAAAGAAAAAAACAAAAAAAATCCCAATACCACAAACACCACCAAGGCCAATCCACTCACCCTCTGTACAAACTCATGTCAAAATGTTCTCAATAGTGTCCCTCCTTCAAGCTCAGTTCAAATATGGCTTTAGAAAGAGTCTCAATTCAGTGCCCTGGGGAACCACTAACCCACCAGTCAGAGTTGGCAAGGAGTCAAACCAGTCTGACATTTTGTGGAACTCCAGGCAATCATTAAAATAAAGATAAAGAAACAATGAAAAGTGTGTGTATTAAATGAAGAAATGCAGGATGGGATGATGGGAACTATTCCTAGACTGAGCTTCTAAAGACTAGGTAGAAACACATCTAAATAAGAGATGTTATCAGAATCTCCAAGGATTAGGGCCCAGGAATCTACAGTTTAACAAACTTTTTTGGGTGATTCAGATGCATTCATTATATAAAAATCAGCACTTAAGAACTACTGCAATGAAAGAAACTTTTACATTTAAAATTCAACTTTTAAAATATTTTAACCTTAATCTGTCAGGTGAATGAATAAATCTGCTTTAACAAACTAGGAACACAATGGGTACGGGCAAGTCAAGTAAACATCAAAATATGTTTAATAGTATCTCAGAAAATAGCTAGGACAGCAAAAGGTTAGTCTGTGATAAAATTCACCTTTTCAAAAGGACAGTTCTTAAATACAGATTTCTCCTCACAAGTAGTATGAAACCTATTACAAGAGCTCAAACCTGGATAAAAATAGCATTTAGATAAAGAAGTATCTACAAGTTTTTCTACCCTTAGTGACTGGTTTTATTCTGCAATTTTGTTACTTATGATAAAAGCCAGAGCTGATAAAGCTGCCCACTTGGGAGGGAGAATTTAGAAATCTGTCATATTGTATTTGGATGTCTTCCAAAAGAAGAAGAAAAAAATCATTCATAACCCAGCACTAAAAGAAAAACTCATGAGCTATTTTCATCACATTTAGTAAAATGAAATTCAAAATTCTAAGAAACTAGAAAAAGAAATATATCAGTTTATTGGACACATGCAATATTTTTGCTACTTTATATAATTACTTTATAGGAGTAATTTGTCTAAAAATTATGAAGAATAGAGCAAGAACTGATCCAAATTTAAGTAACATTACATTTGACTCCTCTAGAAGTCACTAACTGCTGAAAGAAGCCTGAGAAAGATGGTACTTCTGGGCATCACAGACTAACCCCTAGTATCAGTTTTTAATTGGTTTCCATTTTAGCAAGCTAAATTCTGATATATCTTTTAAATTAAGTAAGTAAACTATCCAGACATCAATTAATTAAAATAAAATAACCACTGGACCCAAATGAATAGTAGTAACAACAGTTAATATTAGCATGCTCATTACATTATCAGGTACTACGTTAAGCTCTTTAGATCACGTTTTATTTCATTCAATCCCCAAATGACAAAAGAATTTCATAAAAAGATAATTGCTGTCAAAAAAGCAAACCTTAAGTTTCTACATTGAAAAACGATTTTCTACCCTGAACTTCTGCAATCTCTCTCCTATGGACATTTTTTAATTGGCTAGACAACTGTATGGTAAGTTTGAGGGTCTGGGTTAAAAACAGAAAGAAACATACAAAAGCATCTTGAGAGTCCTTTAAATTCACAATGTTTTTTTAAAATTTATTTATCTATTTATTTTTGGTTGTGTTGGGTCTTCACTGCTGTGCGCAGGCTTTTCTCTAGTTGCGTTGAGCGGGGGCTACTCTTCATTGCGGTGCGCGGGCTTCTCATTGCGGTGGCCTCTCTTGTTGCGGAGCACAGGCTCTAGGCGCGTGGGCTTCAGTAGTTGTGGCATGAGGGCTCAGCAGTTGTGGCTCGCGGGCTCTAGAACACAGGCTCAGTAGTTGTGGCACAAGGGCCCAGTTGCTCTGCAGCATGTGGAATCTTCCCGGACCAGGGCTTGAACCCGTGTCCCCTGCGTTGGCAGGCGGATTCCCAACCATTGCGTCACCAGGGAAGTCCCACAATGTTTTTATTATAAGACAGATACATTAAGATAATTTACAAACCATGCCTTTGAATACAGTGATCTTTGATTTTTGTTTCTGCTATTCTGACTATCTTTCTCCTCAAACTATCGTTATGAAATGACTGTAACTTTACCAACACTTCTAGATTCCTTGTAAGTTATATAATAGGCCTAACAAGATGGAGTTGTGAATGTGTATGCCCGTGCATATTTGCAATATGGGGTAGAAGTGAAGAAGAACCTCACAACAAAAAAAGAGATTAAAGCCAGACATAAGATTCTACTTTATCTAAAGTGTCTCCTACAAACTATTTCTTGTATTCCCCAAACTAGTTGGTTTTCACTAGCATAGAAAGATTTCCAAGTGAGGTCCTGAGTTTACATTTCACAATGATGAGTATCTACTCAATTTTTTTGCTATAACAAATCCAAATACCATCAGGCCTCAGAAAACACAAAGAAACACTATCCTCTCGCAGATAGGGCTGGAAGTGCCATAAACAAACAAACAAGTCCAACCCCTAAAGAAATGATGAATGTTTACCTGGTCTGAGAGTGTACAGGCCTTTCACAATATTTGCCATAGTTGAAGGTGTGACCTGAAATGGTGTTGACTGGGCTTCTAAAAGTAAAGCTGAAATAGAGAGAAAATGGGTTATAAAAATGATACAACACTTTATTGATTGTCAAGGTTTCACTTTCTATCACTATTTCTCCCAAAGACTGAAGGGTAAACAAGGGCAAGAAAAGAACAACCCAAGAGGGCAAACCAAGTATTTGTACAGTAAAGATTTTTTTTTTTTAATCCAGTGCAGTAGAGCTCAATCCAACAAGTAGATATGTGCGTACCTGTTGAAACACTAACGGAAATGATTCAATTGATGGAGGTTCTGAAAATAAGTAAAGCTTTCTAAAAGCAACAGTATTCATGGTACTTAGTGAGTGAGCTATAAATACTTCCCATTAAGTTCACGATTCAAAAGATTTACATTTGGGGAATGAAACATTCTCTAACTCCCTCCATCATTTCCCTTTCCCCCAAATCACCCATATATGAGGCTCTTGGAATTTTTCTGAAAGACATGTTATTAGTAATTCTAGTAACTGAGATCAGAGTCAGAAACTCACTTTCCCAAATGCTACAACTGCAGGTACTTTTCCTTACTAAAGGTAAAGGCAAGACATCACACTGTCTAACCATGTGACCCTGACTAAACATGACAACAGAGTCAGTTTTCTTTTAGGTTATCTATGGTCACACAAAAAATCTTATTAAAATATGTTAAATGGATACAAAGACTTCCTCTAGACAAAACATATACAAACGAACTCCATCATTTAATGAATAGGACAGATACTACTGACTCAAAACGGCTCATTTTTAATTCATCTCTCACAGACCTGTAATTTACTAACCAAATACCCATGAAACTTGGCATAATTTTCATCTAAGCCAGCTTGTAAAATTATATAAGTTGTTTTCTTCTATCCCCACCTTTTTAAAAATGGAAACACCATCTCACTTGGCCAACAATGATTTCTGTACTTTCAAACATGCAATGTGAGTTACATTTGCAATGCTAGGCATTGCAGAAAAATTTTAAATGTCATGTTTAAAAACTGAAATTCTAAATTTTATGTTCTTAGAGGCTCTTCTACTCAAGGTTCTCTCTAATTTCAACATGTACCCCAAACCCAGGGTCTATCTCTATTAATCCATCTTCCTCCTACTTTTTGACCGATCGTTTGGTTTTCAGTAAGTGTTGTTTCCACCAACTCTTCATGTTCAATCACACATTCATTATGTGGTCAAATATATACATTTGCAAACAACTTCTACATAAGTATAACCACCTATGTCAAATTTGATAGCTATAAGGAAATGATAAATTCACAGGTTAAGTTATACATAAAATGTATATAAATTAATTTGGGATGAATTAACTGAAAAATAATCACATTCAGCAACAAAAGGTAAAGTTAAGAAGGTATAACATTTCACTAAGATCCTCTCCACTTAAAATTCGTTGTAGGAAAAGTCTTTCCTACAGGTGCTAGGTACTTTACAATATATTTAATTCTCATATGCTTTATTTAATTTAGGATTTACTTTCTCACAAGCTAATTGTCATCTATCTTTTTTTAGTACAAATAAGGAAACTGAGAGGATACTGTGCTACCATTTCAAAGATATTAACATTACACTCCTAGAATTACTAGTAACTAAGTTATGGGTGAACTTCTTAATATTTCCCCCAATGTCACAGAAAAAAAAAAAGGCAGCAAGTATCATGCCAGATACGAAGGCACTGTCCAATGACCTGGCTGCTCCCAGCTCACTGGGTGATCTTCAAGTCACATTTTCAATTCCTCAGTGTCTCTCTCTATAGAATTGGGCTTTATGATCGCTGTAAGATTCAGAAGACATCAACATTGGGGGTTAGATGCCAATGCTCTTTGATTCAAAAAAAAAACCCCAAAACACTGCTAGTGTTATGCCATCCCTGTAAGTTTAATTACTTACGCATTAGGCTGTAAATGTGCTTTTCTGCAACATGTTCCGTAAACAGCTTAATAAGGTCATCTTTTAAGTCTCTGTTAAGCTTGGTTTCGATGTAAAACTTATTCTGAAAAAGAAAATAAGTTATTTTTCAGTGCATCAATTAGAGAGAAATGATTAGTCTAATGAACTGAAGCACTAAAAAATAAATAATTTTAGGAAACAATTCATAAAGGCATCAATTAAAACATAAAAACCCAACATCAGAAAACAAAAGCCCTGCCACTATTAGTTATAGTCTTCCTAGCATGGGTTTAAAAGCACATCAAGATAAAATGCTATAAATCATACAAAAGAACATGGGAAGATACTCAACATTAACTAGACAGGGATGCAATGGACCATATTGTATGACAGGCACTTAATATGCCCTTTTAAATGACTACATCATCATCTAAAGGCAACACCAGGAAACACTAGTGAAAGGTACCCTATTTATCAATGATCTAGGCTGAAAGCATGCAGTGGGCATGCACTGGTTGACTCCCCTACATTTCACTTTAATGATTAGTCTAAGTCATTCAGCTTATGGCATTCCTTAGGGATGGATGGTCTTTGGTTCAAAGGTAGACAAGTGATCCAAGGTAACCCAATCAGACTAAGGGAAACCTAGGCTTGAGTAAAAATCATCTCACAACCATGAGGAGAACAAGATGAAACAGATGTATAAAGCAAAGAGACAAAAAATACCTGAGACTTTGGTAACATTGTTGAACCACGGATTCAACCAACCCGGAAACTGCCGTATTTCTGGAGTTTTATTACAAGAGATAATACCTTTCTCATTTACAAATCACTTTGAATCAGGTTTTCTGTTTCTTGCAGCCAAAAGCATCCTAATTAGAATGATTGGCAAATCAAAAAGATTGAATTTGTTCATGTTTAAATGTTAACTCAATGTACAGGAGTGGAAAATACAAAGAGGAATGAATGTCAATAAGTTGCTCACTGATTCTCTCAATTCTTAACATGTTTTTTTCTCTCTAAAAAAAATCATAAGGGACTTCCCTGGTGGTGCAGTGGTTAAGAATCCGCCTGCCAATGCAGGGGACACAGGTTCATTTCCTGGTCTGCGAAGATCCCACATGCCGTAGAGCAACTAAGCCCGTGAACCACAACTACTGAGCTCACGTGCTGCAAATACTGAAGCCCGCGCGCCTAGAGCCCATGCTCCACAACAAGAGAGGCCACTGCAATGAGAAGCCCGCGCACCACAATGAAGAGTAGCCCCCTCTCGCCGCAACTAGGGAAAGCCCACGCGCAGCAATGAAGACCCAATGCAGCCAAAAAAAAAAAAAATTATAAAACTAACATGCACATAATTACAAAATAAAACCATGCAAAAGGGTATGCAATAAAAAGGAGTCTCCCACAGAAGACTTTCTGTCCCATTCCCAAAGGTCCCATTCTACACTGCAAAAACTTTTGTATACTCTTTCTAAAATGTTCTTACATTTTTTTGGATATGCTTTTTTGCCCTCTAAAATGAAGAAGAAAACACTTGCTAATGAAGAAATATAACACACACCGCTTTACATCTTGCTTTTTCACCTAACATTGTATGTTGAAAAGATTCTCTCCAAAATAACATACAGACATGTCATTATTTTTAACTGTGTATTTTTCTACCGTAAATATCCTCCATAAATTATTTAAATAGTAGTCTCCCACTGATAACACAGATTCCTCCCAATGTTCTGTTTTTTTCAGTAAAGCATATCTTATGGAGAATAAATCATTTTGAAGATTGGTATTATACACATAGTTTATCTCTAGGCTACAGAATGTAGGATCAACCTAAACAACCCATTCCCTAATCTAATCAACAAAGAGAAAGTGGGACACTGGTTTCTAAGGGCTCTTCTGTTCAATAGGAACACTAACATTAAGATCCTATAGCTTTATATATTTAAAAGGCGGGGGTGGGGGACAGGGCGGGGACACCTCAACAAAGTCAACAGACTACAAGATGTACTCATGGCATAATTCTCCAAGTGAAAAAGATTATCACAATGAAAGCAAACTTTACTGTTCTACTTTTTATGGAGTTACTTCCTTGGCATTTATTATACATCATGTTTTTAGATACATGTCTTAACTCTCTACTTTCTGAAGGTAAGAAATCTTTCTGATATATCTTTATTTTCCAAGCACAGCATCTTCCATATGGCAGAAACAAAATAAATGTTAATTGGGTGACTGCTGATTATTAATGCCTAATTGTCTGTTTCAGCAATGGTATTTATGAAATTTTAAAACAGTGAAAGGCTAAATAAGTCTTCTATGCCAACACTATCAACACTGCTGAAATAGATTAATTTCCATTTCTAACATAAAACATAGTAAAAGAAAAATAGAATATGCTTAACTTTCTGCATCTATCTGCACTTAGACCAATAAACCGAGGTATCTGGAAAGGGGAAACAGCTCTAACTTACCATATATATGAAAAGAGGCACAATGCTCTGCAATGCTCCCATATACTGTCCAAGAGCTATATTAAATCTTTCAATATAGAGATCTGGAGGGCTGGCCTGTGAAAAAGAACATAAATGTGATCATTCCAGGAAACCAGAAGATCTTCCGGCACAATCTAAAATGCAGACTTAGAACTCAATCAAAGTTCACACTGAAATTCACAATAAAGAAAAAGAGGAGGCTTATATCCTGAAGTTTAGTTAAGATTTCTAGCTCTATTCCAATATCTGCTATGCAAAACTGAGGTTTGATTTAGCTGCCTTTAAAATGTGTGTAACCTTACCATGTCAGTTAAAAGGCTTGCTCTGTTAACAAGTAAAAAGGTAAATTTACACTTAAGATAAATGATATGATTTTTTAAATCACCACTAAACTACAGACATTTACTATGGGAATCAAACTATATTTGGGCTTGCAATAGGGGGGGAAATTCAAGGAAGTGATATAGGCTTAATATACTATGAGAATGTCTGTTGATATGTTAGAATTACCTTAGGTACAGTAATATTCTAAGTTGATACTAACTTGGTTGTACCACTCCTGTAGCTAACCAATTATAAACCTATTGGCTAGAAGGCAGGACTCAAATGGTCCATATACATCTGCAGCTCTGGAGAGCAGTTAAAATAAATACAATACATGACTGGCATTTAACTCATTGTTATCAAATACCATGTCATAAAGCCATCAAAAGAGAACACTTCCAATTTAACTGCACATCGTGGAATGAATGTGAATGTGTATATCCCCACACACAAATCCATATGTTAAAACCCTAACCAGTGCAGCTCTATTTAGAGTAAGGAAGTAATTAAGGCTAAATGAGGTCATAGGAGTAGAGCCCTTATCCTACAGGATTAGTGTCCTTATGAGAAAAGACACCAAGGGGCTCATTCTTTTCCCCTTCCTCTCCCTCCCCTCCCCCAAAGCACACTCAGAGGAAAGGCCATGTGAGCACACTGCAAGAGGATGGCTGTCGACAAGCCAGGAAGAGAGCTCTCATCAGGAACCAAATCAGCTGGCACCTTAATCTTGGACTTCCCAGCCTCCAGAATGGTGAGAAATAAATTTCCGTTGTTTAAACCACTCAGTCTGTAGTATTTTGTTATGGCAGCCCAAGCAGATTAAGACACTGTGGTTTACAAAAACGTATCATGTACTATTTCATTTTATTCTCTAAAGCTAAATTAATTAAGTACCATTTTAATGTTGAAGAAACACACAAATGGGCAAGGATTTGCCTAAAATTAGAATGACAGATCCAAGTCTTCCAGCTATGAACTCATTCCTGGGCCAGGGAGTTGGGGGAATGGCATGGTACAAAACATCACACAAACTAAACTGATTCCACACGAGGGCTAACGCAGGAACAGTCTCCTCATCTGACAACCACATCATATACACAAAGTCCGGCTTTCAAACAAGTATACAAAGAAACACCACGTTGAAAGACTCCTAAATATTAAATTTAAACATTGAAATTATAAAACCATTTCAGCTAAGCTGTTTTAGAAATGTCCAAATAGTCCAATAATATTTTAAAATAAAATTTAATTCATTTTTTTTCGGTTCTACTTAGAAAGCTTAGATATGTGCAGCAAGCTGTCCTTACTTCTAATTCATCTTTCATTACCGAGTTTTTACATACAGGTTTGGTGCACATTTGGTGCTTTTTTTTTTAACATTTATTTTTCTTAGTCCTCCTACTGCAATAAATTGAATGTTATTTCCATTTAACATCTGAGGCAACTGGGGCTCAGAAATATTTAGTCAACTGATTACAGTCCTACAGCTAATAAGCCCAAGAATTAAGATTCTAACCTTGTTCCAACTCAGTCCTTCCAACTATTTATAATCAATTTTTAGCACCCTGAAACTTTCAGAAAAAAGTTCAGACTTCCAACTTAGGCCACTATCTACCTCTCTGCTATCACATCCTGCTCCTTCTCCCACGTAGCACAGTCATCACATGGAACTACTAACAGTTCCCAAACAATGTCCGTGTGCTGCTTAGGCCTCCTTGACTGTATCTTCTACCTGACGCCTTTTATCACCACCCCCAACCAGACTCACCCTGGCTAACTTCTACTCATCCTTCAAGATCTGTGTCACTTCCTCGAAACTGAGATATATGGCCCTTCAACAGGGCACCACCACACTTATTCACTTCTCCACTGGGTAGTCTCTGTCACTAAACTTTCAGCCCCTAGAGGGCAAGATCTGTGTCTTATCTTTATATCTCTAGTGCAGACCACAGAACCCGAACATAGTAGGTATAGATAAATGCTTTTTTTTTTTTTTTGCACTTAGGACAGTCTTGCTTAAATCTAAACTTGTTTAAATCTAAATCTAATCTAGCCTTGCTTAAATCTAAATTGCTATTTGATCATTTAACAAGGCTATACGACAATTCATTTAGCCCTCTGAATTTCAATTTCCATACATATAAAAAATAAGAAAAACACTAATTGTGCCATTTCCAAGATGTGCTGAGAATCAAAGAAAATAATGTGTGCTTAGAAAAATGTCAACTATTACACATGCACATGCAAGTAGCAAGAGTAAACTCCTTTATGAATTAACTACCTATTTGTTTAATACTTCAGAAAAACCTATTAACATTATTAAAGGCATTCTTTGGTAACTAAAAAAATTGGGGAAAATAGTTCCACATTATGGGCAAACTTTTCACTATAACTAATGAACAGAATCATATGTAATATCTTTCTCTAAACTGCTTCGAAGAACTCTGGAAATGATATTTCAATATTCAAAGAAATAAATTTTAGAAGTATGATATGAAAAAAGAAAATCTGAAGAGTTTTTGCATTAAAATAATTTTCCTTTTTCATAAAAGGATACTGTATCTATCCAAAAGTTAAAAGTATGAACATTGATCAAAAGCCACACTTAAATTTAATAGCAGACAGAATAAATAAAATTGAATTCCTTAGTTATTCTTTTCAAGACTTCCCAAAGCCGCAAAGGTTATGAGTATTAAAAAGTACTTTTTGTACTGAATCAAATGTCAGAACATTTACTTAGCTTTTTTACTTCCACATTACATGTAGTACTTATTCAAAACCTCTTAAATGACAGACTACAAATTATAATAGTCTTCTAAAATAAATCCATTCTCTTTACTAGAAACCTAGAAATACCTGTCAGTAAAAAAGCTAATCGAATTGTTCCTCCTTAAAACTTAAGTTCAGTATACTTTGGGTCCCATTGGGGAAATTGCTACCTATTTGATTTACATAATTTCACCATGAATGTATTTGGATTGGACATTAAATGAAATTTTTTACCCCTAAAATAAGCTTCATTTTCTTCTCAAATAAAGTAAGAAAAAGCGATTGGCCAGAAAAATAACCATTACTCCAAACATGCTCCAACTTCTCATAACAGACTTAGATTCCCTGAAATTTGTAATATAGCTGGTAGGAATGTTTTAATTTCTTCTTCTTCTTCTTTTTTAAATCAGTAATTCATTCATCTGGTTTAAAATTCAAATTAGTTCAAAAGGGTTTAGAGTAAAGAATTTACCTTTCATTCCTTCCGCACTGAACAAACCAACACTTAATTCCTTTATAACCTTCCAGAAGAATTTTACATATATACAAAAAAATAAGAATCCCATTTATATCCTTTTTCACACAAATGCTAACTTACAATCATACTAATCTGCACTTTTCCTAACAATGTATCTTGGAGACTGTTTTATTCTAGTGTTTCTCAAACATTTTGATATCAGCAACCCTTTATACTCTTAAAAATAATTGGAAATTCCAAAAAGCTTTTATTTATAATGTAGGTTGTATCTATTAATATTTACCATATTAGAAACTAAAACTGGGTTTTAAAACTATGTATTAATATATTCTAAAATGACAATAATAAGCTCATCACATTATAACAATTTTAATGTTAAAATACAGTTAAATATTTTATATTATAAACTAAGTTATATGTAAATAACTATATTTTCCCCCAAAAAAATTAGTAAGAAGAGTGGTATTGTTTTTACAGTTTTGTAAGTCTCTTGAGAGTGGCTTAATAGAAGACAGCTGGATTCTCATATCTGCTTCTGTAATGAATCAGTTGTGATGTGATGTTTTGGTTAAAGTAAATGAAGAAAATCCACCTTCACACAGATATGTAGTCAGAAAAGGAAGGCATATTTTAATAGCCTTTTCAAATAATTGTAGATATTCTTCTCTGAAACTTGACAAGTGGTAGTTTCTTAAAGGTTAGTTGGGATATGAAATCTGAAACTATCAATGAATTCTTGATACTCTATTACATTAAAACCCATTGTTCTATCTTCTACTTTGAATGGGTCTTTTACAGATACATTTTATAGCATTACAAACCGGTCATTTGAAAAATACTGACTCACTGAGTTATGTAGATCTAAATGATGACACATTTCACTATACAACATCAAAAAAAAATTATCACCATCTATCTCATCAGAAAAGTCTTTTTAAGTATTGGGATGTTATCAAGATCATCGTTGTAGATACAGGTTTTCCAAAATTCTAATTTTCACTTCAAAGCTCAAATTTTATCATTGGCAACAAATACCATCAGTTGTTTTCCTTGAAGTGACACACTTCTTTCATTTTTCAGAAAATGTCTATTAAACACCAGTCTAAATAACCATAGTTTGTCAGTCATTCTTTCAAATAAAAGGAGTGTTTTATAGGGGAAAACACTAGCTTAATAGCTAGTTTAGCTCAAAACTCATATAACCACAGAAGTGCTATTTCTCAAAACAATCACTGTTACTTTAGTATACAGCTTCCCATTTCTTCACAAAGAATATTTTTCTAAGTATACGCAAAGTCACAATTCAATAAAATTAATATTTTTCACTGCTTCATCTAGGACATTCTTAAGTGAAATGCTTTTGTTTTCTGCTGTGAGTTTGTAGAAGTGAAGATTCATGCTAAGGCACCAAGCAGTTTTACCCACCATTGCTTTTGCACCATCAGACCAAATATCCGCATAGTGAAAAGGGAAAATAAGATCTTAGTAGTATTAGAAAAACAGTTTTGATTTTACAGACGCCCTGAAAAGATTTCAGGGACCCTTAGAGGTCCTCAAACCACTTTTTAAAGAAATCTATTCTTTTAAGTACAATGTTTGAATGTACTATTTATTTAACCAGTCCCCCATTTGATAGCTTGTTGCTAATCTTTTATTACCACAAGATGTTGCAATGGATTACTTCATACAGATGCTATTTTGTAGAGAGTAATTTTAAAGAAAAATTAAGTTTAAAAAAAGTAGAATTAGATGATAATCATGTATCATCATATAAAAACAAAATAATTTTGGTACTTAAGAGTTTTATAGAACCAACCTGCTAAATACCCCTTAAAAATATATATACATATACACATATATATATATTTGCTTACTAAGTATATTCCTTAATTATCTCTAATTTTGAAAGCTAGATAAGGAAGCTTGGTCAGTTACTCTAATTAGACATATATTAATTTTTAGAACAGCATGACTTGTTTAAATAATTTTACTAGCCAACAGACAAATATACTATGGTCTAGGTCAGTACTGCCCAACAGAACTTCCTGTGATGATGGAAATGTCCTATATCTGCACTGTCCGATAAGGCAGCCGCTAGTCATGTGTGACTACTGAGCACTTGAAATGTATCTAATAAAACTAAGAAAGTGAATTTTTATGTCATTTTAATTTTAAAGTCACATGTGACTAGTGGTAACCAAACTGGACACTGCAGATGTAAAATACAAATAAGTTCCACAATTTCATAATTATATCCCTCCTCTTCTATCTACGCCCTATCCCCATCCCACCAAAATGAAACATGAAAAAAATTTAAGAATATATGCTTTTATGTTCACAAAAACGTTGTAGTTGTCTTTAAATAAAGAGATGACTTTCATATGTTATAATGAAATAGGGAGGAAGAAAAGACGGGAAGGAAGGATCTAATAAACATAACAAGGCCACTAACATATATCTTTGTGGAAGTAATACATGTTCACTGAAATTTTTAAAATTAACAATGCAATTATAGGAAAACAACCACTACCAAGAATGGTAGATAACTACCATCAACATTTTCTTCTGTTCTTCTGTGTGTATGTTTTATAACAAATATGGAATTATTTCGTAATCTGCTATTATCACTCAGCTATATATATCATCGACACCTCACAGACCAAATGTATTTCAACAACGTGATTATAATGACTGTCGGGCCCCACCACTGTCTACTTCATCAGTCCCTCTTCATTAGATACTTAAAACCAAGCTCTGCTGTCTGCATTATCCAGGTTTGCGTGGTACTTCTACTCCAGATTAGCACTTCGGTGGTGCAAATGTGTTGCGTGTCTTCAGCAACAATACAATCTTATGTTTAAACAAAAAATGACACCACTCGTTGCTTGAGAGAGACCAGGTTCGGGAACTATGGTACATTTGCCTAGGCCAGTGAATTTCAAAGAATGCTGCTCTCCAAGTCACCTGAAGGGCTTGTTAATGATGCAGATTCCTTTGCCACAAAGTCCAGACTCAGAAACTTTCCAGAAGTGTATATTTTTAAAGAGAACTTCAGGGGATTCTTTAAACAGCTGGCCCAGCAGCTGTTAAGCATTTAGAAGCCTGTACCTTAGACCACTTCAAAGGAAAGAGAGGTGCTCTATGGGAAGGAAGTCTAGAGGATCCAAGAGAGGGCAGAGCAGTAATTACCCACCCTATACAAGGCATTTATTACATGACAATAGTGACACTGCAGCTGCAAACTATACTGAAATCAATAAAAATATGATACACTAACATTTTAATATTAGTGTTAAGACTATAGGTGAATTGTTCTTTTTAATTTAACAGCTTCTTGATTATTATCAACTTCAGTGATTATGAAGTTATTAAAGTGCAACGGTGAAGTTCTAACTCCATTTAGAATGCAGAAAGCCACCAGAGAACATCAGTCCTGCCCCGATGATAAGAAAAAGCTAGTTAACCTACATAATCAATTTTCTGAGCTCATCAGAGACCTGAGGTCACTACATTTTACAACTGCCATGTCCAACCAAGTGAACTGAATTCCAAAGAGTGACAAGCTCTTCTAAGGAAAGAAAGGACACGTGAACTGTTTCTCTCTGGTGATGGCAGCCATAAAAGCTGGTACAAGAACAACAGAAGCTGAAATAAACCATTAAAGGCCAAGTGTGAACTAGCAGTATAGAATCCCTGGGAGCCTCGACACAAGGGCAGTCCACACCTACTCCCCAGCTCTTTTCCATGGGTTTCCACTGGGCCTTTGAGACGAATAATTGAGGGCAGTGAAAGAGATCAGAAAGCCACCTTCTATGGCACAGATGTGCTAGGCCTGTCAAGGTTTGAGGGTGGGGCAGGAGTCCCTAAGGAAACCCATGCACACTGCGGGCCCGTCAAGAGTAAACAGCTGCTGATTAGCTGCCAATGGAAGACATGAATGAAAACTGCCTGTGCGCTGGACCCTACTCGCCTACAAAGCAAAAGCCATTTGTTGAAGGGAAGGGGTAAGAGATCCACCTGCACCCTGGTGACCCCTCTTTTACCTGAGGCAAAAACTGTCTACTATGGGGGGATGGACAGGGAATCCTCTAGCCCTCCTGTCACAGGCAAAGGTCAGCAATCAGCGGGGAGGGAGCAGAAAATCCATTCACGCCCAGGTTTCTGCACTACTACAAAACAGAAGCATCCTGCTGCTGAGGGAAGTGCAGGAAACCTGCTCACTCCCAAAGCCCCCCATGGATGCAAGGCGAAATTTGGCTGCCACAGGGTGTGGGGGACAAGAGGTGCAGGAGTAGGGAGAAAGCAAGAAGCCCTCCGGAGCTCTAGACCAGGGGTCAGCAAACCAGAGCCTGCAGGCCAAATCCGGCCCACCACCTGTTTTTATAAATAAAGTCTGACCGGAAGACGGTCATGTCCATTCATGTATGGATTGTCCACAGCTGCTTCCATGCTGCAACAGCAGAGTTAAAGATGCTGCAATAGAGACCACAAGGCCCGTGAGGGTAACTACTACCTGGCCCTTGGCAGCAAAAGTTTACCAACCCCAGTTCTAGACCTTGAACTGAGAAGGACAAGGCTATCTGCAAATGGGGTGAGGAAGAGGGAGACGAGAACACTGAGAAAGCCCCACTTCCGAGGGTTCAGGTGCACGGGGACTACCTATGACTGAGGCAGGAGCAAGAGAACCAGGGAAAAAAACCCAAACGCAAAATCCTGCTCCCCACCCCGAAGCCTTGCACCAAGTAACAGGCAACGGCCATCCACTCACTGCTGGGAGAGGGCAATAGTGCAAAGAAAGGCCCCCGCCACAAAGGAGGGCCTGCTAAGGGCTGAGGCTACAGCAGGAGCACTGGAAAAAACCCTCCTGATTCACACTAAGAACAGAGCAGTCACCGTCCACTGCTAGAGAATCTAGGCCTTACTGTTTACTGAAACGATAAAACGCAAACCCACGTCAACCACTAATACGACTGACTCAACTCCTCACACCAACAGCCCGACAGAAGAGGGGCAGGCCCATTACTAAGCATAAATATTATTTATGTCAGTCTCTACTGATGTTTTTATACAATGTCCAGCATTCAATTAAAAACGCCAAAAAGTAAGAAAACACACCCACTGTCAAGAGTTAAACAGTCAACAGGCCCAGACACAGAGATGCCCACAGGCTGGAACTATCATACAGAGACTTTAAAATAACTATGACTAATGTATGTTATGACCCAGTAGAAGAGGTGGGCAACATGCATAAAAAGATGGGGAATTACAGCAGACAAATGAAAAGGTTTTTTTTAAAGTCAAATGGAAATGCTAAAAGTTTTCAAATAGTTCCTTCATAATCTTTTAACATTTTAACATTTATTCCTATATTACCAAGTATGACTTCCGCATTTTGGATACGATACAAATGGACCTGAATGCTCTCTTAATATCATTTTCTATATCAAACTGGAAATTACTTTTTTAAAAAAATTTGCCTCTACATGACTAACTTTAGCAAAAATGAATAGCGTGTAATATACTTTTAGTCTAACCAACTTATTCCATGACTTTCCAGAGCAATACCACTCTGCCAACAGACAGATTTATCAAGGCTCCAGAAGCAATACTAATTACACCTAAGGCTGATGGAGATGCTACATAAAACTGGAATTTCTTTCCAAATAGACAAATACATACATCTGGCATTATATTCTTATCCATTCCCATTCCTGCTGTGCAGATATTGTTTCCACTGTAAAGTATCCAAAAAACGTAAGTTACGTAGAAGGTAAATGAATCTCGGGAGCTGGTAAGAACTATAATGTACACATTAGATGCTCCTAATATAAGTTGTAAGGATGATTTTCTAATTAAAAGCAACAATAAAAAAGTCAAAGTGAGTCTAAAAGACAGCAGAAGACATTTCTCTCTTAGGTCTCTTAACTTTCAAAGTTAACTGCTACTATCATTACTATTACACTTATTTCTAAGATAAGACTTGCCTCCTTTTCCAAATACTATTTGGACTTGAACACTAAACATAATTAAAGCCAAGCCTCTGTGATCCTGGATTCCTTTAGCTTATCCACATAACAATGAGATAAACCTAGGTTCTAATCTCAGCTTTTTAACAGACAAGCTAGGTAACAAAGAACAGTTACAGAAGGTTCAAGATTACTTCATAAGAGAAAATATCCGAAGTCAGATGAACTAGGATGACTTCTCAATTTCCTATACGCCTCATCTCTTTTACCACTGAGCAAAACTTCCAATTTAAGTACATAACTCTGTCTCAAAATAAAAAGTTTATTTTAAAAAGAATACAACTCCTAAATGTACTCTTTACACTCTGATTAATAAACAACTGCAAATAATTATTCATTATTTGAGTGATTTGACTCTCCTGCTCATCATAAATTCCATTTCCTGAGTTAAGGATGCTGTTTTAACTGGAATAAGTAGATGGTTCTAATAATCTCAGCTGTAAGGCAAGCATATGGTTTTTATTTTTGTCAACTAGTAAGTACTTTTACAGGATCTCTTTGGGGCCTGGCACTATGTTAAGTTCTATAAGGACACATGAAAAGAAAACACAGACCCTGCCTTCAAAGGATGGTAGTAAACTTATTAGAATTATGGTCTGAATGGAAGCCTATAGACTGATAGAGGGTTAAGGCGTCTCACTGGCAAATTCTCTAAGAACAACTCTGCTATAACAACTACTTTAAGTTCTAGTTTGGACTTAAAAATAGATCTCCAAATAACTTATTCAGAAGGACTTTCTGGGGACTTCCCTGGTGGCACAGTGGTTAAGAACCCACCTGCCAATGCAGGGGACACGGGTTTGAGCCCTGGTCGAGGAAGATCCCACATGCCGCGGAGCAACTAAGCCCATGCGCCCCAACTACTGAGCCTGCGCTCTAGAGCCCGCGAGCCACAACTACTGAGCCCGCGTGACACAACTACTGAAGCCCGCGCACCTAGAGCCCGTGCTCCGCAACAAGAGAAGCTACCGCAGTGACAAGCCCACGCACTGCAACGAAGAGTAGCCCCTGCTCGCCGCAACTAGAGAAAGACCGCACGCAGCAACAAAGATCCAACGCAGCCAAAAATAAGTAAATAAAATAAATAAATTTATTAAAAAAAAAAAAAGAAAGACTTTCTGTGAAGAGATAGTTACCAGTTGGCAATGATATTTACCTTACTTGAAATCTATGTAAAAAGGATAACAGACAATCTTCTCACTATCTAAAAATCTTCCTCACTATAGCACGGAGTAAACAGCATTATTTTGGGAGAATGAAAGATTTTTAAACACACTTTGTAGCTCAACAGATATAGAAATTGTAGCCTTTAAAAAATATACAAGCTTTCAAATGACTGCATACAACTAGTTGAATTATGCTGCCACCCACTGGACAAAACACAAATAGCAAAGCAATCCATGGCTCATTTTAAACACGAAGATAACCTGGTTTCATTTGTTGGCAGTTTGGCAATAAAGCTTTTACAGGTAATCTGGGGTCTACGAAGACTGAATCAAAATTAAGTCATGTTGACTGATTATGATTTAGTTTCTATTAATTTCCATTATTAATTGGTTTGAGAGTCAAATTATATTTAACTCAACCAAGATACATTTAGCTTAAAAGACATTAAAATTACTCTAAATTCATTTAAATGAATGGTTTAAATGCAATTAGTTAACTTCCTTTAAAAGAGTTGACAAACACTCATTTAAACTATTCTAAATTCTGCCTTATTTGAGAATAAAAATCGCACCATTTTCCTTTTCTGCTTCTGTCTTTGTGGTCTCTCCTCCTTAGGACCCTGCACTCAGGTTAGTATTATCAGTGCTGTTCCGAATAACATTTCAATGTTATTGTCCTGGCCTGGGAGCCAAAATCTCTGTTTAAACACTGTTTCTTGGTGGTAATGTACAGTGTAAGTTCCAAACCACTGACAAAGAAACTGTTGGAAGAAACACACTTGCTAGTGGGTTCCCGACTATAAAGCTACTAGATCAAAATATCAGAATATTTTTATTTGGCCAAAGCGAAAATATACTCTCAATTTAATAAAGTATATTAACATACACAATAAATGTATCAACATTACGTGGGGAGAAAATGCCTCCCAACTGCTCTAGTGGATTCCAGATTCAGATGTACACAAAAATAATCAAATTGTCTAAGTGTCATTTAAAACAGTTTTAGGGCTTCCCTGGTGGCGCAGTGGTTGAGAGTCTGCCTGCCAATGCAGGGGGCATGGGTTCGAGCCCTGGTCTGGGAGGATCCCACGTGCCGCGGAGCAGCTGGGCCCGTGAGCCACAATTACTGAGCCTGCGCGTCTGGAGCCTGTGCTCCTCAGCAAGAGAGGCCGCGATAGTGAGAGGCCCGCGCACCGCGATAAAGAGTGGCCCCGGCTCGCCACAACTGGAGAAAGCCCTCGCACAGAAACGAAGACCCAACACAGCCAAAAGTAAATAAATAAATACTTAAAAAAAAAAAAAAGAAAGAAAAAAGAAAACAGTTTTAAGAGTAAAGGATGTTATATCCATGAAGTTCAATTATCCAAATGGTAGTGGGATAAAACAGAATCTTCTAAGTATTATCAATTCAAATACTGATTTTAACAGTCAACGTCCCCCCAAAATCTCAGTGACTTAACAAAACAGAGCTTAGATAAACAAAATGTGGTATAACCAAACAATGGAATGTTTTTCAGCCAAAAAGAAGAATAAAGTATCATACTATAAACATGAATGAACCTTGAAAACATGCTAATAAGTTAATTAAGCCAGATACAAAAGGTCATATATTGACTAATTCCATTTCTATGAAGTGTCCAGAATAGGCAAATCCACAAAGTAGATTCGTTACTGCCAGTGGCTGAGAGGAGGGGAGATTAGTGAGTGGCTGCTAATAAGCGCTGGCTTCTTTCTGGGGTGACTGAAATGTTCTGAAATTAGTGATGATGGCTGCACAACTTCATGACTGTACTAAAAACCACTGAGTTGTACACTTTAAAAAGGTGAATGTTAGGGTATGTGAATTGTATCACAATAAAAAAATAACAAAATTTTTTAATGTGTTTAAAAAGAAAAAAATATATAGCAAAGTTTTCTTTCTCCCATGTTACATGCCCATCTTGAGGGTCTGCTTCATGTTATAAGCACTCAGGGACGCAGGTTAAGGGAGCCTCTACCACCTAGAACACTTGGCAGAGAAAGGGAAACATGGAAAATTGCACTGCCGATCTTAAAGGCTTCAGATCTTTGGGTATATACCTCACCAAACACACTTCACTTTCTCTTAAAATCCACAGGCCAAAGCACTTGACCAAGTCTAACTTCAATGGGATAGAGAAGTACACTCCTGACTGGAAACATTTGGTTAATAGCATTAAGACCAGCATATTTATCTAATGAGCACTTAGTTCAATACCACACAGGCCAAGAGAAACAAGTAAGTCAGGATTCATGCCCTTAAGAAGCTCCCATGGGCTTCCCTGGTGGGGCAGTGGTTAAGAATCCACCTGCCAATGCAGGGGACACGGGTTCGAGCCCTCGTCCGGGAAGATCTCACATGCCGCAGAGCAACTAAGCCCGTGCGCCACAACTACTGAGCCTGCGCTTTAGAGCCCGTGAGCCACAACTACCGAGGCTGTGTGCTACAATTACTGAAGCCCGCGTGCCTAGAGCCCCTGCTCCGCAACAAGAGAAGCCACTGCAGTGAGACCCGCGCACCGCAACGATGAGTAGCCCCCGCTCACCGCAACTAGAGGAAGCCCGTGCACAGCAACAAAGACCCAACGCAGCCAAAAATAAATAATGTGTTATTTGTGTCAGTTTATAATAAATAATTAGTGTCAGTTTATTATAAATAATGTGTCAGTTTATAATAAAATAATAAAATAAATAAAAATAATAAAATAAATAAAATTAAAATAATAAAATAATGTGTTTATTATAAATCATGTGTCAGTTTATTATAAATAATGTGTCAGTTTATTATCTTACTATTTTTCTATTTGTCCCATCTGTTCTCTGTACCTTTCTCTATCCTTTCTTGACTCCTTTATTTTCAAATTATTCCATTTTCTCTATTATCTTGTTAATTACACTTTTTACTATTTTTTTTAGTGATTACCCTAAGGTTATAGACTGCATCCTTGTCTTACCATAGTTTGAAATAAATGAGTACTTTTACCTCTTCCTCAACAATGCAAGGGCCTTAGAACATTTAAAATCCTTTTACCTTCTTCCTCAACAATGCAAGGGCCTTAGAACATTTTAAATCCTTTTACCTTCTTCCATCTTCCATGCAACTGTCATGTGTTTGAGTTATTTATATTATACCCTATAAGACATTATCACTATTATTATTCTACACTTGCATATTTATCTTTGTTTTCCTTCATTCCTACTGATTCTCCAAATTTTCATCTAGGGACATATTCTTTCTATCTGAAGAACATTCCAGTATTTCTTTAAAGTTAGAGACTACTGGTGATGAATTCTCCCAATTCTTGTCTAAAAAATGTATTTCTCCATTTCTCTTGGTTTTATTATCACCTCACCTCCTAATATAACTACATATTTCTGACTGAACGTCAGACACTGTTTATGAAAAATTATGGAAACAATTTGATGTCTAGGATAATGTTCTTTCTCCAGGAAGAATTTACTTTCGCTTCTGGTAAGCAACTAGAGGAGCTAGCAAATCCAGACCATCTTAATCCAATCAGGAATCAAGTGCCAGCTACAACAAGCTAGTCTGTAACTTATTATTCTTACTACACCTGGGATGTGATCCTTTAGGTTTGGTGGGACCCGAACTCCAATTTTTATTACCCTATCCCCATAAACCCATCAAAGCTCTATTAAATTTCTCAGCCTATTAGCTTCCTCTTCCAGAATAAATAGGTGCCTCTAGTAGAGAAATGGGTCAAGTGCTAGTCTCCCATCTCTGGATTTCCTCCTTTTCCCAGGTCTTCGTCCTACAATTCTTCATTTTTTAATCAGCTCCCTGGCCCATTTAAAAAATTGTTCTCAGCAGGAGGGTTGGTCTAAAATTATCTAGCCTTATCAATCATATGTCTACGGCTGTACCTAACAGAGTACCTTGCATAGTTATATAGGAAAGAGCTAGCTATATTAGGTTCCCCACTAGGAAGCCCTGTAACCAATCAACCAGCTCAGTTGTTTTTATACTGTCCAAGAAATCAACTGTGATTGAGAAAAGCAACAGGGAGTCCTTAAGGTTTTGGAACAAGAAAGTATGCCCATCAAAAATTAGCATTTTTAGAGGATTAGTCAGTCAAAAGAACAGACTGCAGAAAGGCAGACCAGTAAGGAGAGTACTGCTCTAGTGCAGGCATGAGCCAATAATAAGGAAAAAGGTGACAGCAATGGGAATGAAAGGGGACAGAAGCAAATGAAGTTACCGTATTCTATCAACCTTGACTATCACCTGGAAATAACAGGTAAGGGAGAAAAAAGGAGTCAAAGGTGAATATAAAATCTCAAGTCTGAGAGTAAAACTGATTTGAGAGAAGAGGAATTTAGATTCAGACATGAATATGAAGTATCTGTAAGAAGAAATCCAAGTTGAAATGTCCAATAGGCATTTGGAAAAGCTGGTTTGAGCCCTCACCAAAAGTATAGTGATTGCTAAAAGTTTCAACAGAATTTGCCAAAACTAACCAGAATATTGTTCACTGAACTAATAAACCAATTTTGGTATATCAAAAAATCAGAACTGGAAATTCACATTTTGAGGCTTTGGAGACATGGAAAAAGGAAAATAAAATAGAGATGTTCATTACCACATTTAAAGAACAGAGGAGTGAAGCACAAGCGGAGAGAACGGTTTAAAAAAAATACTAAGGCAAAACATATGTCACAGTTCAAACAATCTAGTAGTAAGTAAAAAGTATAGATATACACGTAATAAAATACAAGAGTAAGCAGAATACTAAGTAGGTTTAGCTATCTAAGTAGTTTAATAAATTTAACAAAAAAAATTTTAAAGTTACCGAAGTGGTTGAAAAGTCATTGTTTCCAAAATGAAAACAATATTTATTTTTTTAAAAGAGGAAGCAAGTTAGATTACATTGTTATATTAAAGCATTTAGGTTCAACAAATTAAAATAATCTTTTACAATCTCTAAAAACCAGTATTCTCTAGCTTTTAAATCAATAACTGGGGAATAGGAAACATTATTTCATACACTCTTCAGTCCCTCCAACACTGATAATGGCTTTTGATAGAGATAAGTAAGTCACTCTGGGCCATGTAAACTATACACACACCAGTAGCTATTTTAAGATGCCCTTGAGAGATAAGAGGCTGATGCCCTAAAGGTTCAACTCATTGATTTTATCAACCGCAACACTAAATTTCTGATTATCTGCCAAATTCAACTAATCCCACACTCCTGTTTTAGCTCATAATAACAATATTTCATTACTAAAATCAGAGCTGCAACTGCAAACAAAACACTCCACCCAAATAAAACTTTTCTGGCTCATGGGGCCTGGCATACACTCTTGTTCTGTCCCCAGTGAAAACTGCCCTTAAGGTCTCTATAAGGTAGAGATTACACCAAGATTATGCCACATACTTGCAACACTGAATAAATTAATGTACTGGATTAACTGAACAATGAATAAATTCATTGCCTAAGCATCTAGAGACACAAAGATTAGTGGTCATACGAGGCTAATTATGCTACTCTGCCCACTGGTCAAATTTGATGCTGAGCATTCATTCAACTTCTGCTGAGCTGTAACTGTGCCAGGCACTAAGGATAAAAACACAAACAAGCCCTCAAAGGAGGACAGGGCTGTGAGGTGGCCACACGTGGACGCAAAAACAATACAGAGTTGTTATTGCCAAGACGCTAGGAACGCACACAAGAAAAAGTTCCAGTGGCCTTTTTGTTTGTTTGTTTGTTTGAGGGGAGTGCGAGGGTTCTAGGAAGATTTTACACAGGTGGATACAAATGAGTTTAAGCCTGAGAAAAGAATGAAGAAGCATTTGCCAAGCAGGAAGCAAAGAAAAAATATCTTAGAACTGAGCTTAAAGCAACCAGATGTTTCAGTAAAGCCACTTCATTTCAACGTTGAGAAAATTCACAAGATGGTATTAGCATGTTTAATCAAGAGGCACACAGTTGCTGAGTGGCAGAGTTGAGACCAGAGCCCAGGTCCCCATGTTTTTATCCACTTTACCCTGCTATTTAGTAATGGTTCGAGTTTACACTCTTTCACAAAAAAGATCATTTCAAAGTAAGACTTTTTTATAGTCCCGTATTGCTGAACTCAAAGTAGGACATCTATTGAGTCTAAAAACAAGCTAAATTCCCTGGTTTTACATCGTATATTACCTTCACATTTATCAATATGGTTTTTTAAATACTAGCATCAAAAGAGCTATCACCCTTGTCTATGTTATTTTTATAAAAATTATTCCTATTATTAGTATAAAGCAAAAATTCTTTGGTTACCTAATACGCTGTATTAGTAATGGTAGAGAAAACAGGCACTCTGAAACATACAGAACCAGTGGGAGCATATAACTTGGTACAACTTTTGTGAACCACAAAATATGGACATAGTAAATGACATGACAGGCAGACCTCGGAGATACTGCAGGTTCAACTGCAGACCACTGCAATAAAGCAAATATCAATAAATCGAGTCACATGAATTTTTTGTTTCACAGTGCATACAGACGTTATATTTACACTATACTATAGTCTGTTAAGTGTGCAATAGCATTATGTCTAAAAAAAACAATGTACATACCTTAATTTTAAAATACTTTATTGCTAAAAAATGCTAACCGTCATCTGAACCTTCAGCAAGTCACAGCAGTAATATCAAAGATCACTGATCACAAATCACAATAACAAATACAGAAATAATGAAAAAGTTTGAAATATTGCGAGAATTACCAAAATGTGACACAGAGACAAGAAGCAAGCAAATGCCATTGGAAAAATGATGCCGAAAGACTTGCTCAGCACATGGTTGCCTCAAACCTTCAATTTGTAAAAAATGCAATATCTGTGAAGTACAATAAAGCGAAGCACAGTAAAAGTTACAAGATTGATCATTCACTGTAGCACTGTTAGTAACAGCAAAAGACTGGAAGCAACCTAAATATTCATTGATTAAAAAGTGGTTAAATATATTGAGGTACATCAATAAAGCAAGGTACAATGAACTATTATGCATTCCTGATAAAGAATAAAGGAGCTCTGCACACGCTGACAGGGATCACTCTCCAAAACCTCAGAAACTTACTCTCTGAACCTCAGTGACTCTCAAGTATTAGTACCCTGTGCAGCCCATCCTGGGCAAGTAACAGGTTACCTTTGTATTACTGACAATTGATCAAGCAAATTTATGCCAGAGAATGTAGCCAAGTGGCCTTCCAAAACTGCCAATTAGATATGAGCTTGATAACACAGTACTATAGTGCCCTCTAACTTTAAAAAATATCTTACAGTAATATTCTAATTGTAAGAATGAAATGTAGTCGTATAGTGCTTACAAAATTAAGTACAAGAAAAAATTCTACTCAAGCAGAAACTGCAATATGACAAATAACTAGCAAATCACAATTCTATCAGTCAAATTAATGACTCACGTGTGATGGCAAAGCATACGTGTAAAATATATTATAAAATTTCCAATTCACATTTCATAGATAACTTTTATAAGCAGGACGAGTAATTATTTTATCCTTATAATTTGAATTGAACTGGTTCCATTTCTGTTTTAGAATATTTAATATTATTTCAATAATAGCAAAACAGTATTCATAAAACAATCCTTTTTGAGATGCGTTCTTTGTTGATCTAATGAAATCTCTGGTACACTCTGCACCCCAAAGACCACCTAGACTTCAGGTTAAAAAACGAGATCAAACTCGGATTTCTACTAGAAAAGCTTTCACTATCCAACAGAGAGTAAATATTTATAAACATTCATTTGCTATACATTTCATTCAGCAAGTGATGCTTAGTATGCATGAGATACTGGGCAAGGTACTAACAGCACAATAATGAAAACAGACATGCTCCTCTGCCCTCTCAGGACACAATACTGGGGTGGGGAATGTGGGGAAGGAGAACAGCTAAACCAGAAATTACACGATGAACTACCATGATGTACTGGGTGTTACAGAAGCACAGATGAGGGGCTCCCAAACCTGACTTGGGGAACAAGGTATCAGAGAATGTTTCCCAAAACAAATGATGTCTAAGCGGCAGCCTAAATGGTAAGTTCACACTGACTGAAAAAATAAGAGGGCAGAGGAAAAGGAAGAATGTTTCAGGCAGTAAAGTTAACATGGCAAAAGCCAAGATGTGAGATAGTACCTAAAATGTTCAAGGAACTGAAATAAGTTCAGTATGCAGGAGCAGAAAGGTAAGACATCAGGCGCAGAAATAAGCAGGAGTCAGAAAGTGAAAGGCTTCCTAAATCATATTAAGAAATTTAGACTTTATTCTAATAGGAATATGATAATCAGAGCTGTACTTTAGAAACAGTCACTCTGATTGAAACGCAAGATTCTAGTTAGACGTGTTAAGACTAGAGACAGAGCACCAACTAAGATGAGCATTTTAGTAAAACTTGAGATGATGTGGCCTGGGCTGGGTGGTGGCCGAGTGGACAGGAGCCAAGAGAGAAATAGAACATAAGTAGGATTCAGCAGTAAATCAAACATGGGGATTCAGAGAGAGGGTAGAGTCAAGAATTAGTAAGCAAATCATTCAAAGCTACAATGCGCAGATCTTAGGTTTCATCTACGGTTTACATACAATGCCTAGCACTAAATATATTTGTTAAATGAATAAAGATTTTGTATTTAACGGCAAAAAGATGAAGAAAACAATTTACACTAACAACAGGAAAAAGATATATTTGGCTATGATAAACACAGCTCTGGCTATACTTTAAAAAAAAAAACAAAAACACAAGGTAAGTGAGGAGAATATCCAAATATTCTCCAAAATAGCAACCCAGCACTTGCTAGAAACTGTGGATATCTTAGAATTGCTGGAGCACTTCCTAACTGTGGTGTGGACCCTGGTGATCTACTGCTGAGTGACTTTTCTGCACATCTTGTAACTTCTACACCACAACTAAAATGTGATCTGGTCCTGGAATAAACATAGTACCTGACCTTCAAGCACTGGAAACTTTACTGAGGCAGGGAGGGGCAGAGTAGGATCAAGAAGCCAAGTGTTTCCTTAAATAAAATATTTCCTGCAACTTGCCCCAGATTTTACAGCTGGGATGATGTTCATCTGTAGAGGGTTTATCAACAAAATGCTGACTTCAGTTGTTTATATTAGCAAATATTAGAAACTGGTAGGCAAATAACACTTTAAAGATAATAATTTTTAAAAAAGTTCCAGAAAAAAATTAAAATATACACGTTTATAATATAAAAGTCACCAAATACTGAAGTAAACAGAACAAATAAGGTTTTACATAAAAGAAATATTGCATGGTAATAAACAGGATTAAAATCGGAAATACATTTAATCCAAAAATGTCCACAGTTTATGTCAAATTTTCAAATTAATCTATTCCAAAGATAAGACAATTTGATCAATATTTATCTATAAAATATTTATAAATTTATGTCATAATCAAATGAACAAGCCTCCAAAGGTATACTATACAAGCTAATTCCAACCAGTCAGAAAATCCCAAAGAAGCTAAAATCAATACCATAAGTTCTTTACCTGCAGCTCCTTTGAGACTCTTTCTAAGTGATTAGTTATCTTTTTAATCAGATCACTATACATCTGTTCCGAGTGCTGCTGGCATACACATTTATACACACAACTGTGGGGAGGAGGGGAGACAGAAAAACCAAGTTAATGATTTTAAGGTTGAAGCACTTAATTCAACCTAAGGTTAAGGCATACCCTCAATATGTAACCACTGGTCAAACAATTAATTCAGGCCTCAAAAAGTGACCAACTGCAACTCTTAAAACAAAAATTTATCCTGCCCCAATCAGTGTTCATATGGCAGAGACATTATCACCAGCTACAAATAATCTTTTTGAGTATTCTATTAAATTTTTTATCAGTATTAGATAATCTAATATTGGGTGATAATCTGAGAGTCTGACTAAGATAACTACTTATAAGCCAGTTTCTCTCTCGTTTTCATGAATGTCAAAATAAGGAAGAGAGAGTGACAATCAGCAGAAGGTTTCTAACTAACAAAAACGTTTGCTATGTAACCTCTTTGTGCATCACTTGTGTAGAACAGCACAGTTGTCACTTCCTCCTCTTGTGACTGGGCTGATCTCACAACCCACCCCAGTCCTCACTAATTTGCTACTTCCATCTACCAGGAGCTGGGAAACAAAATAACCAAAGATAGTTAAACTTGTGTGCCACAAACATCAGCAGATTAAGCTAACATCTCCCTGTGATACTAAAACTACATATTTTTTGCCTTTTTCACTGACCTCTATAATTTCTGCATTAGGTATGGCAGGTGTGGCAGGCTGAGGTAGGATTAACACTATCTTCATTTGAAAACCAATTCTGAAGCAAAAAGTATAAATCAAACCCCCAATCCACAAGTATGGAACATATAAATAACTTACAGAGCCTTAATGTAGGTATCATATATTATATGCATACATACTGTCATAATTCAAGTGCTGTGAACTTCAATATACCCTCTAAAACCCAAGCAAATTAAATCTTGACTTACCTGTATATCTGTTCATAGGATATGGGGATATAGTCACCAGGACTCTGAGTTAAAAGCTGATCTATGGCACCATCCAATTTTGGCCAGTATGTGCTCTTATAATCTTCAATAGTTATAACATTCATTACTAAAAGTAAAAAGTAAAATTAATATTACTATGTGCCACATGTAAAATAAACACAAATCAATTTTGCATTCTCAAATTCCTCTCACTTACTCTCTGATTTTACATTGACACTCTGTCACCTAAATACAACTCAATTATTATCCCATTTCCAATTTCAAAAAACCCAACCTGGCAAGGGATTTTAAGCAGCCATTAATTATGATTTAAAAAAGAATTACTATGAATCTGTTCATCTTTAAAAATAAAAACAAAACAAGCAATTATCTCTGGGTCCCTTTCCCGGTTTCCGTTATCAGTGGAGAGTTCTTAACACGCACTGACCCTCAAATACACATTGCCAATGATGTGACAAGACGACCTACTCATGAACCACGATGAAGTGCTGGGAAACTATGACCTCCAATCAATCTTTACAGACAGCTCTGGGGAATCAACCTAGGGAATGGACTATGGAAATTAAATTCCAAATGCTACGGTGCTAAAAACTCACAGAGATTTTATGGCACCACCAGTACCTCCTGGACATGACTACAGCTCTTGACTCAGGCTCTCCCTAGCCTACCCTTTAGATAAGCCCAACAGAAAAAAAACGTGGATGAACTGGAGCCTTACATTGAAAAGCGTACCTCATTCCTAATGGCTGGCTCTTATTCCTCCATGATAGATTTAATAAAGCATTTGTAACAGGTTGTCCTAACAACTGTGAAATCCAGGGGTGATGGGTGCTTCACAACAATGAAATGCTAATGTTAAGAAGAGCTACCCAAAGCACCTAAGATACCCTGTGTCGTATGAACCATGGTAGGAGCTAACAACTACTAGATCAGCCATTTTACTGTTTATTTTTATCAGAAACTCAAGAGCAGAAGGTTGGCTTCCCCGAGAGCACACAGCTAATCACTGGCAGAGGCACCAGGCAAAGCAGAGCCTTGACCTCGCATCTTTCTATCACATTACTCATTTCCAAATTTTAGTCATTCAGGTTCAAGACGTTTCTCATATCTATGTGCCACCTATATCATGTTTGTTCAATATTTTCTTTAAATCAGTTCACTTGTTTTTTTTTTTTTGCTTAAATATACTTAAAGGACACTTGAGGAGTGAACTATTGATTTACACAACACAGAATAATCTTAAATGTATTCTGCTAAATCAAAGAATCAGACCAAAAAAGGCTACATATGGTAAGACTCTCTCTTATTTATAAAGGCATAACTATAGGGAGGAAAACACATCAGTGGTTGCCAGGGACTGGAAGGTGGAAAGAAGGACTGTCTGCAAAGGGGAAGCAGGAAGGAATTTTTAAGACAATGGACTCTTTTGTATGGAACCGCGGTAGCGGATACACCACTCCATGCATTTATCAAAACCAACAGAACTATACACTATAAAAAGTACATTCACTGTATGAAAGAAAAAAAAAAAATTTCACCCAGGATGTAGTGGTAAAGATGGAATGGCAAACTGTGGCAAATGAATCTAATTTACAAATGAATCACATAACCCACACTAAAAAAAAAAAAAAAAAAAAAAAAAAAATAGGGAAGAAAATGGAGAAGAAAGGAACGTTTTGACTACATATAAGGCTAAAAACAAAAAGAACTGTACATGCGTGTGCACACACAGGCACATACACAAAAGGTAGAAGGAGGCCAGATGCTGGAGGGCCTTATGGGCAATGGAAAGACTTCGCCTTTCACTCTAAGATGAGGACATGTGGAAGGTTTTGAGCAGACAGTGATGTAATCTGACTTTGATTTTCTATGGATCATTCCAGCTTCTGTACTAGCAATAAACTAAGTTAGAAGGCTGTGAGATGATGGGGGATTGGAGCAGGTGGTAGCAGTGAGGGCAAGAGGAGAGGTCAGATTTTGAATATATTTTAAGGTAGAGCCAACAAGATTTGCTGATGGTTTGGATGTGAGATGTGAGAGAAGGGTCAAGGATGACTCTGAAGTTTTTAGCCTTCAGCACCGAAGGATGGGGTTGCCGTTGACTAAGATGAGGAGGATGTAGGAGAAGCTTAGCACGTCTGGGAGTGAAGCTGAAACTGTTGGTACCCCACCCATTTACAGTGATCCACAAAGGCCACTGTCAACACCTACCATTATTTGCCAGTGTTCTCTCTGGCTGCCGGGGTTGCTCTGCCTGAAGGAGAGGTAGGTTGGAAGTTCTAGAGAATTAACACCCCCAGGAGCCACCATCAGGTAACGACTAATGAGAACTCAGTGCAAATACCCAGCGTCTCCCTTTACTCTGGGTGAGTATGCACTGACTCCCAAGTCCCCACTGGGACTCCCTCCAGTCCCGCAGCGCTGCCTTCTTTACGGCGTCCTTACCATCCCTGTCTCTGTCTCCACACTCCTGCAGGTGCTTCCTAGAATCACCCCCTTGTGCATAAAACTACTCGCACTTAAAGTAAGAATTGATCAAAAACAGAAAAGTAGTGTCATTTGCAATACAGAAATAAACACAGTGTTATTAAATTCTAGCTAGGTCCTACTGCCTTTAAAGGTTCTGAGTGAAGCTTGCTTTCCCTGTGAATAAAGGAGATCGGCAGATGCTGAGAAGTGTTACACACTAGCTCCAAAATATCACCTTTCTGCTTTCAGAAGGATTTAAAAAAATAAAATAAAATTTTTTTTTAAAAATAACTGAAAAACAAAGAACTTTCTCACTATGTGATTCTAGGTTATTGAACCTCCTATCAAGTGTTTATCACCTAAACCACATCATACACCTGCTCTACGCCAAATGCTGGGAATTAAGGAACGTAAGTGACAAGCTCAGAAAGAAAACTTTAAGTACTGAAAGCCAAGAATGAACACACCAACCCCATGGGTTCCTGGACCGCTCGGTTCAATTAACTCCACCCTGCGCTGAAGGTGGGGAGACACCTTCTTTCCAAGCACACGTTTCACACTTCGGCAAATCTCCAAGTCAAAGATATGACAGAGGAAAAAGAACCTAAGGTGTGAAGTCCCGCAGCTGTAAGGACAGAATGAAGTTCCACAGAAGCAATGATTTCTGATACCTCTCAGGTGTCTTTCATGTGGCATTAAAAAAAAAACAAAAAAACAAAAACTGCTCTGGTTTTAAATATCTTTGAAAACAGACTTTCAAACCAAAACGAAAAAGGCACAAGTCACAGTAGAAAATCTTAAATCCTAACTAAGCATCTAAAAAGAAGCTATATCTATTTCCACATATATTTTGCTTGAAAAACAACAGAAAACCAATTTGCTTACATGCTAGCTATTACGGAGTGAATGTTTGTGTCCCCCCAAGACCCCTGTGTTGAAATCCTAACCCCCAATGTGATGGCATTAGGAGGTGGAGCCTTTGGGAGGTGTTTAGGTCATGGGGTGGAGCCCTCACATGAATGGATTTAGAGTCTCTAGAGAACTCCCTCACCCTTCTGCCATGTGAGGACCCAGTGAGAAGATGGCCTTCTATGAACCAGGAAGCAGGCTCTCTCACCAGACTCTGAATCTGCCAGCGTCTTGATCTTAGACTTCTCATCCTCCAAAAGTGTGAGAGATAAATAAGCCACCCAGTCTATGACAGTCTGGTACAGCAGCATGAACAGACTTAAGACACTGGCTAACATGACTTTCTTCTCAGGAGCCACCCAATCTTCACCATAGTAGCAAAGGAAAGCAGAATACAGAGAAGCATCTGCAGAGCTACAGGGAGTTTGAAGAATGAGCACTAGTTGGTATTCATACACTTAGCCAAAGATTAGGAAGGTTTTTCATACCAATCTGTGGTCAACACTTAAAATGACAATCCAGAAAATTTTAAGATATTGAATTCCGTGCTAATCTCAACCCAATCTCTGACTTAAAACAAACAAAATATATTAGCTGTTTGGTTTATCTAACATTTGACACGCACAGCCTCAAAGTGTGTGTGTATGTGTGTGTGTGTGTGTGTGTGTGTGTGTGTGTGTGCGTGCGTGCAGTCCTGAATTCTAAAACTAGATCCTCTAGCTAGAGAAATGTAATCAATCGCTTTCAACTTTGCCCACAGAAACGTTCAGACTAACCAAAAAAAATATGAAACATGGAACCTAAACAAAAATGAAATTACCATTAAATAACTAAATTTTATCTAGGTTAGATTTTCCAGCTTGAAAAAAATGCACTATTTTTTAAACTGTTTAAAGAAGGTATTCTAAACTCAAATGCCTACAAGGCCCAGGCCATTAACATAAATGAGTAAAACAGGCCTGGTATAAGAATAAAAAAGAGCAGTGAGCATTTCAATGAGCTGGAGAATGCATATGCCCTCTAGAGACATTCAAGTTCACAAAATGTAAAAACCCTCAGGTTGCCCTCAAAACATCACGCCACAAGGCTTAAACCTTGAAACTCATAAAATAACAAGCTCACATAGCCTCAGTTCTATTGAGAAAGTACTACAACTGACCTTTACTAAAATAAAGTGAAATAAAATCTAAAACACATGGAATAGCTGGAATCTAAGGTTCAGGAAATACTATCAGGTTGCTAATAAATGAGAAACTATTAGGGATATGTAATTCATACCAGGCAGGAATAAATATGTTCAACTCTCATACTTGGTTATCCAAGTAACTTATCAACACTTGACATATTATGTGTTTATTATCAATCTTCCTCAAACTAGACATAAGCCCCTTGGAGAAGGAATTCAGCGCTAGAGCCCCAACTCCAAACTATCATATGATTTGGTATTCAATAATGTATGTGAAGTAAATTAATTTAATGGAAGTCAAAATAAATGTTTAATATAAAAACAGTCCAAGGCATACTACTTATTAGTAGCTCTGGAATTAAAAATTGAAGTGCATTTGGTTTCACACGGGCTAAAGCAAACCAGGTAAGCCCTACCAGATATTCCTTTTGAGTTTTTTTCTTGTTACTTGTTTGTAAGGGGAGGATATACTCAGCAACTACAGCAGGTATTATTAATTCATCCTTGGTCTACTGCGAAGACTGGCCACTACCTTCTATCAGTGGCTCTCAAAATCTGATACCAGAGCAGCATCAGCATCACCTGGAAACTTGTTAACTTAATGTAAATGCAACCTGCCAGGCCCCAACCCAGACTCACGGAGTCAGAAAAGTGGGGAGCGTGTAACACATGATACAGAAATCCATTTGAGCCCTCCAGGTGACTCTTATGCCTGCTACTTTGAGAACCACTGCCTAATGCTCCTACTCAAGCTCAGGACAGCCAAGGGTCACAGTGCTCCTCTGTTCTCAATTGCTAGCACATGGTTGTTGGTTCCGAACAACTCAAACTGGAGAGTCAAATAAAGGTGTAAATGTAGCACAGAAAAAAATTTAAAGGGCAGCTAGGAACTGTTTTATGTCAAAAAAGCATTAAAGTTCTACTCTTCCATGTCCCTTCTCCCCACCAAAAAGGCCACTTTCATTAAGAATTGGCTCCTTAAGAAGAATACAGCATTGGCAATTATGAAATAAATGATTAAGCCAAATTAAACAGGCTAAATTGTGTCTCAAACATAGTGGCCTTTTAGATTAATTGTACTAATTACAATTAGATAATCTGACAAATGGACTAGGAGAAAAAAGCTCTGGGCTTTGCTTTTAACTCTGGCTAGGGTATGTGATCTAAGAGAAAAATTACGACTTCTTGTTGTCACAGCAAGCCCATCTATCAATAACAGTCTTGTAAATCTGTGTGGTCCAAAACATTACCACCTGGTAGAATATTATTCTCCCTCCAGCACAAGGGGATGTCTGAAATCTTTCAAGTAATGGACAGAGAGAAGCTGAAGGCCAAGAACAAGGCCTGCAGAATGGGGAGAAGCCTTTGGGAATAAAGAAAAAGATCAGTCAGGGTGGAAGAGAATCAGAATCAGAACAAGGTTGTGTAGTCTAACAAATAAATGGAGTTTTACTCTTTATTAAAAAAAACAAAATCCCAGTTACTTATTTCTCTCAAAAGGAAAATAATTTGATCCTGGCAAAGGAAAGAGTAATACTTAGCTGCTCCTAAGAGAACTGCCAAGTTGGGGAAAAAAAAAGTAATAGAAGTGACCAAATCCTTTAAAGATCCTTTTCCATATTAGGAGGAAAAAAACAAAAGCTGTGCCAGCTACTCAGGTATATTTTGATTCGCCAGTAAAAGATGATAGCTAACGTTAAGTCCTAATGAAGCAACTGTTTCTGAAGTAAGCTAAAAACTTTTTAAAGTTATATGCTCTATGGGGAGTTTCTAAGTTTTAAGTTCTAAATTGCATGTGTTTGGGAAGTTTCTAAGTTATAGGGTTTGGGGTTTAGGGTTACATTTATATAAACAAATAACTACATAACATTTTGGTCCAGATAAGGCTTATAACATACGAACTATATGAAACCATATAACCTGCTTTGCCTTGTTTCAAATGACATGTTTCTTTCCCCCAAACACTGAAAAACTTGTATAGAAAACACACTCCATTGTTGTTTTACTGCTTAGAAATAGACACATTTCTCAAATTGAGGAAAAAACAGAACAGTAGAAACTTCCTTCATCACTACTATCTTAAAAACAGAAAGTAGCTGCAGGGGCCTACCAGCAAGATTGAAATCTATCATACATTATTTTAGAATAGTTACTGCACAACATTATTCTATAATTACAACATCACACTTGAGCCTGTGACACAGTTCTCACTATGAACATGTTATGAAAGTACATATATGAAAAGGTCAAGTGCTATCAAAACATCCATTATGGCTCCAACTCCAACTAATCCAAAATCTCATAATATTCAAATAGAAAGTATCTGCTCAATTGTGATTACATATGTGCAAACCATGCTAACTGCACATCTGCCATAGGTTTAAAATTCTGTTTTTCCTGCAAGATTTAAACAAGTCAAACTCTCCATGGCATTAAGACCAGGAAAGTAACTCTGAAGTAGTAGCATAAGGCAGTGTGTGCTGAGGTGGAAACACCAATAGGTGAGCTAATCTTGCCCTGCAGGACCCTGAGAAGTTCAGGACCTAAGGACAGGATACAATGAGCGAGGTTTAGAGGCAGAGAGTTGGTGGCTGGAGTGGGAAGGGTGAAGATTGGCTGCAAGTCTGTAGACTAAACAGTAAAAAAAGAAAAGAGTTATTCTGCACAGAAACTGAAAGGTAAAAGCTTGGGACTCCAGGACAGATACATGGTGGGTGGGTGGGAAGCACAGGGCTGGCAGATTTAAGTCAAAAGTCAAAATAAGAAACGTTCAAACATCTAACCCTGCTCCTTTTCTTTAATTCTAGAATGCCATCGGCCAGGAGAAGTGTCTTTACTTCCTGCCCCACCTACCCAACCGTACCATTCTCCCAGAAAGGAAGAAGATCCTTCCCTAGAGAAACGGAACAGTCCCAAAGAAAAGACATTCACATACTATTTGGCAGTTCCCCAAGAAACAGCAGCTTTGCATCCAATTAACCCCAAGTGAAGCCCAACACTTACACTTGGCAAGGTCCCTCGTAAACAGAGAACTACCAAGTAGCCTTTTTCACTTTTAAATACGAATAGACAGCTAAGGATCACCAAAATTTGCAAAGTCTCAGACATCAGAGATCAAAACAAACAAAAATTGCAAAGATAAAAGCAAAGATAACTAAAAGAACAAAAGAAAACTTTTTTAAAAACCCAATAATTACTATGCTGAGAAGATAAAAATTAGTAACAGTAATGAAAAAGGAGAATTCCAAATGGTCTTCAAATTAAAAATATAGCCATTGTTAAAAATCCAAAAGAAGGGCTTCCCTGGTGGCGCAGTGGTCGGGAATCTGCCTGCCAATGCAGGAGACACGGGTTCGAGCCCTAGTCCAGGAAGATCCCACATGCCACAAAGCAGCTAAACCCATTCGCTACAACTACTGAAGTCCACGCATCCTAGAGCCCGTGCTCTGAAGCGGGAGAAGCCTGCGCAATGAGAAGCCTGTGCACCATAAGGAAGAGTAGCCCCTGCTCGATGCAACTAGAGAAAGCCCGCATGCAGCGACGAAGACCCAACACAGCCATAAATAAATAAATAAATGAATAAATAAATAAATAAATAAAAGCATTTATCTCATCATAAATGTCTTTATCATAAAAAAAATCCAAAAGAAAAAAGTAAACATCTAGAAACTCTCCCAGAACATTAAGAGAAATAGAATATTCTAAAAAATAGTTAACAGACTTAGAAGATCAAAACAGGAAATTCAACATTGGACTACCAATAATTCCAGAGAAAAGGGAGAAGAGAGAAAACGTAAAGGGAGAAAAACACTGACTCATTAACCTAAGAAAACATCCCAATAATTTTCCAAAGGGAAAAAAAGATCACATACTAAATAACAAGAATAAAAATGGCACCTGAATTCTCCACTGTAACACTGCAAGCTTAAAGTCAATGAAGCAACACTTTGAAAATTATTTAGGGGGCTTCCCTGGTGGCGCAGCAATTGAGAATCCTCCTGCCAATGCAGGGGACACGGGTTCGAGCCCTGGTCCCGGAGGATTCCACATGCTGCAGAGCAACTAAGCCCATGCACTGCAACTAGTGAGCCTGCGCTCTGGAACCCGCGAGCCACAACTACTGAGCCCATGTCCCACAACTACTGAAGCCTGCGTGCCTAGAGCCAGTGCTCCACAACAAGAGAAGCCAACGCAGTGAGAGGCCCACGCACCGCAGTGAAGAGTGGTCCCCACTCGCTGCAACGCACAGCAATGAAGACCCAACGCAGCCAAAAATAAATAAAACTAAAAAAAAAAATTATTTAGGTAAGAATTCTATACCCAAACAGTCAATCAAGTGAGCATTTTTATATAGTCAAGACCTGATATTATTATCCATACACATTTTCCCAACAGACTGCCAGCAGATATGTTCTGTACATACACACACATACATGGGAACACACCAGTAAAAAGAAAGACATGAAGTGAAGTGGTCAAGACGGCAGAGTAGGAAAACCCTGAACTCACTCCTCCTCCCATGGATACACCAAAATTACAGCTACTTACAGAGCAACTATCTACGACAACGGCCTAAAAACTAGCAGAAAAGATATTCCACAACTGCACACCTAAACAAGGAACCACAACGAGCTGAGTAAGAGGGGTTGAGACGCGGTATTATCAGGACTCACAACTCCAGGTCAGCGATCCACAAATGGGAGCAATATCACAATCAAAGAGGTTCTCCCCAAGGACTGAGGATTCTTTCTGAGCCCCACATCAGGCTCCCCTGCCCAGGGTTCCTGCATCAGAAAGATGAGCCCCCAGAACATCTGACTTTGAAAACCAGCAGGGCTTATGTCCAGGAGAGCCAGAGAGCTGTAGGAAACAGACTCTGCTCTTAAAGGGCATACGTTAAATATCACACACTTCAAATCTCAGCACAGAGGCAGTAAATTGAAAGGAGCCTGGGTGAGACCCATTTGCTGATCTTGGATAGCCTCCTGGTGAGGCAGGAGGCAACTGGAACTCCCCCTGGGGATGGAGATGCTGGCAGTAGCCATTTTGGGGAGCTCGTTCTACCAAGATAACACAGCACTGGCAAGTGACATTTTGGAATCCTCCCCCTAGATTATTAGCACTGGGGGCTTACCCGCCCACCAGCAGGCCAGCCGCAGCCCCAGGGCCAGGCAGACAGCTGGGAAGCCTACCCCGCCCTCCAGCAGCCCTGCAGCCACTGCATGAGGCAGGGCCTCACAGCCAGGCTGGGGGCCAGCCCCGCCTACCAGCACACCCACCATAGCAGCCCTGCCACAAAAGAAGGGCACAGGCAGCCCTACGGGGGCACCCCTTGAGCATATAGCTCTGGTGACCAGAAGGGAGTGTGCTACTGGAACCCATTGGATGTCTCCTACATGAGGCCACTTCTCTAAAATTGGGAAATGTAACCAACCTAACACAGAAAACTGGGCAAAATGAGCAGACAGAGGAACATGCCCCAAACAAAGAAACAAGACAAAACCTCAGAAAAAGAACTAAACGAAGTGGAGACAGGCAATCTACTCAACAAAGAGTTCAAGGTAATGATCATAAAGATGCTCCCTAGCTCAGAAGAATGGATGAACATGGTGAGAATTTCAACAAATAGTTGGAAAATACTGAGAACCAAACAGAGCTGAAGAATACAATTAACTAAAATTAAAATTACACTAGAAGGAATCAACAGTAGATTAGATGACACAGAGTAACAGACTGTGATCTGGAAGACAGTAGTAGAAATCACCCAAGTTGAACAGAAAAAGAGAAAAAATAATTTTTAAAAATGAGGATAATTTAAGAGACCTCTGGTACAACATCAAGCATATTAACTTTACAGGGGTCTCAGAAGGAGAAGAAAGAGGAAAAGAACTTATTTGAAGAAATAATAGCTAAAAACTTCCCTATCCTGGGGAAGGAAACAGACATCCAATTCCAAGAAGCACAGAGACTCCCAAACAAGTTGAACTCAAACAAGTCCACGTTAAGACACATAATAATTAAAATTGCAAAATTAAAGATAAAGAGAGAATCTTAAAAGCAGAAGAGAAAAGCAACTAGTTACATACAAGGGAACTCCCATAAAGACTCACAGCTGACTTCTCAGCAGAAACTTTGCAGGCCAGAAGCGAATGGCATGATATTTGCAAAGTGATGAAAGAAAAAACTTACAACCAAAAATACTCTACCTGACAAGGGTATCATTCAGATTTGAAGGCGAGATAAAGAGTTTTACAGACAAGCAAAAGCTAAGAGTTCAGCGCCACTAAACCAGCTTTACAAGAAATGATAAAGGGCTTCTCTAAGCAGAAAAGGCCACAACTCAAAATATGAAAATTGTGAAAGGAAAAATGTCACTAGTAAAGATGAACATATAGTAAAGGTAGTAGATCAGCCACTTATAAAGTTAGTAGGAAGGTTAAAAGACAAAAGTAGTAAAATCATCTAAAACCACAATAAATAGTTCAGGGATATACAAAACAAAAAGATGGAAAATACATCAAAAACATTCAACATGATGGGGGGAATAAAAATGTATCGTTGTTAGAAGGCATTCAAACTTAAGAGATCATCAACTGAAAACAATCACATATGTATATATGTTGTACCATATATACAGCTTAAGATACGTGGTCAATAATATTGTAATAACTTTGTATGGGGAGAGACGGTTACTAGATTTATTGTGGTGAACATTTCATGATGTATGCAAATGTCAAATCACTATGCAGTACACCTGAAGCTAACATAATATTGTACATCAACTATATTTCAACTTTTAACAAAACTTCTAATAAATAAATAAATAAAAAGGAAGACATCAAGTAACAATCATTCCACCTGTTGGGAAGTCCATGAGTGGCAACTGTGGGCCCTAAGAAATAGACAGGAACAAGAAGATTAACAGCTCCACAAGCAGACAAAAAGAAAATACTGATTAACTGAGCATTTCAAAGACACCAGTGACAGGTATATGGTGGATGTGATAAAGATGCTGAAAAACTTTAAGAATCAGTTTTTCAAAAACTATGCAAGTATAAACAAGGCAACTTAACAGCAGAGTTCTATGTGAAAGAAAATGTAATCTGAGTACACTCCTGGCCCTTCAGTGAATATTTAGTTGTAATGTAAATATGGTTTATTTTGAACCAAAAATTGTGGTATTTAAAGAATTAAAGAGGTAAGGTGTGTAGAGGTATAAGAGAACTAAAACATCGTGGAAATAACAGGTCAACAGGTAACATAAAACTAACTAATTAATCAATAACAACATTAACACACTGAAATGTGTGGATAAATACCAGAAGAGACAACTAAATGAATTAAAAATAATTGACTCTGGCTCACAGGTCCAGGAATGGGAAGGAACAAGGGAAGGAATCACTGATTTTCATTATATATCTTTTCATACAGTTTAAGTTTTTAAAGTATAAGCCTATATAAAAGCAAAGTTCTGTGTTGTTTTGTTCTAAGGCCAAAGAGTTTGGTGAAACTCAAATCCTCAGAAAGGGAAAAACAAATCTGGTGAAACCAGATTTTTGTTTCAGTACTTCCAATATTCTAAGGCACATGAAATGAGAAAGCTCATTTACCCACTGCCTACTGGACCTCTCCACCCAAATGTTCCACAGATAACTTAAAAAAGACACACACCCCTACCTATACGCCTACCAAATCCTTATCCTCCCTTCTTCCCACCCAAATTTTACAGACTGTAGTCCCCAAATGTTTCCAAAGTCGGAAAGCACCTCTCTTCCAATGCTTTATTTGTTCAGGCTGTCATCTCTTGCCTAGACTACAATAATTAAACCCCCTAACCAGTCTCTATGCCTCCATTCTCTCTCCTTTCTAATCTATATTAACATGCTAAGACAAATTTTACCAAGTTGACTCCCTTAATTTACTTCAGTGGCCCCTATTCCTGCAGAAGAAAATCCCACCTCTAACCTGGCATGCCCTTCGCATCTAGACCTTTCTATCGATCTAGGTTTAATTTGTGCCACTCCCTCCTCACACCCTATGTTCCTACAATAATTTCAACTCTGGGTCTTCCACACAGGCTTCTCCCTCTGCAAAGGAAGTCTCTTCAAGTCCAACCCTGCCACCTCAGTCCTCCTAACAAACTTTTATTCATTTTCAAAGATTCTTTTTCCCTCTATGCTACCATGTACATACATAACTTTACCACAGCATTTAATTATAATGTATCACAATCATCTGTCCATCAACCACCACACTAAACTCTGTCTCATTCATCACCAGAGGCTAAAATATTACCTCGGCATACAGAAGACGATACCTAAGTATCTGTTTGGATAAAATGCCATTCTAGTCAGCACACCTGCAACTACAAATTACTTATCTATACTCTTAACTACAGAGGTTAATAGCCAAACAACTACAAAAGTAGGAAGAAAAATGGAAGGCCAGTTTGCTCTGCCAAGGCATATTATAAAAGAATATCCACAATCATTTTTTATATAGCATTTAACAGTTCACAACGTGATTATATATGGTCTGCGGCTTACAGAGTTACAGTTTAAAGAGAAAGTAAACAGCATTCATTTTCTTTAGGGATTTGGGACTGGGCCTTACATAAACATTACAATGGCTTTCTCTTACAGTTTCATCACCGTCACTTTGTGCAATTCATGTCAAAAAACGGCAAGATAAGATCCCCAATGAGATCCTGAAATTTGGACAATCGATCGATACCATAGTGATGCTTGCTGCAGCACAACCCCACTAAGCTGGAAGGCAAGATACCAAATAACCACCGCGGATGCTGCGAACAGTGCATATTTTAAGGCCTGAATACATTAACTGATCCACTTGTAAAAGAATCAACCAATCTGGAAACTGGCAGATAGGACCTGATCAAGTAGAGCAGCTTTATTTAGGATTTACTAAAATCAGTTAACACTTTCACTAAATTCAAAAGTCAATTTTAACATACTTCTGAGTCATTAATTTAAAAAAAAGAATAATTTCATTGAGTTCAGTTAAAAAATACTGTGAAGCTTTTATTCATCTGGAGAAGCTTTTGGTGCACTGGATTCATAATTATCCTGAGATCATGGCACAGTACCATCAGTCAAGGGAAGATCCCACCCACCCCCCTCCCTCCTTCCATCCAGCCATTCAGTGCCTTTTATCCTCACGCTCCAGTCCCACCTGCCCCAACACGTTCAGACAGGGAACCATTCTAGCTTGTTTAATATATCTGGAATGTAAACAGATGTGACATATGCTACATCTGAGCAGAGGCTTTAAAAGCCATTGTGTGTTGCTGTCCACTCTCTTCTCTTTGTCTCTGCCAAGAGTGACAGGACCCAGAAAAGAGCTGCGCTTCAGAATGAGATGACATGTGAAAAGCCACAACCAACTGTCAGCCACTAACATAACATGAGCAAGAAATAAGCCTTTGTTGGTCCATAAGCTCCTGAAATTTGGGGGTAATTATCAAGCTGACTAATGTGCAATGAAAAACTAAACTAAATAATTACTTCCCAAATTACATTCCATCAATGAGATACATTTGAATGCGATTTGCAAGGCCAAAGGGAGGCAAAGGACAGATCATTGCTGCTGGTGGTT
The DNA here is from genome assembly GCF_965194805.1 of Balaenoptera borealis. Taxonomy (NCBI): domain Eukaryota; kingdom Metazoa; phylum Chordata; class Mammalia; order Artiodactyla; family Balaenopteridae; genus Balaenoptera; species Balaenoptera borealis. Next base: position 106,656,726 of record NC_138874.1, read on the forward strand.
CTGGCAAGTAAGGTTAGAGACGTCAGAATTCGTGGCAGCCGAACTCCAAGTTCCAGTGTCTGGTCACCAACTTCAAGGATGAGGGAGGCAAGTGTGACGATGTAAGAAAGGCGGTAGTGGCAGCAGCAGCCTGCCCTCTGGAATGCAGCTTTAGTCGGGCAGCCTCGCTGACTTCATACCTCTGACCTTTCCAACAATTTACAATGGACCCAATTTCTGCTATTAAATCTCCTGTTGCTTTAGATATCTAGAGTGTTTTCTTGCGCTGAACTGCGACTGATAAAGTATTTGGTACCAGAGTGGTTACAGGACACAGACTCTTGAAAGCTAGGAACCTGGCTTTGGTTTTCCAATCTAGTTGGATTTAAAGGCAATGATGACGTTGCCACCATTAGATAACATAATACTAATAGCACATGGCATGTAGCAGCAAAGAATTACTTATCACCTGTAGATACCTGGAATAAAGTTCTTCTCGAAGAAAACAACATGGCAGACTGCTAAGTGCATTATGATGGAAACAAGAAAGACAAGGACTGTGGAGTGGGCTGATTCTGAGGACAGGTGAAAGCTTTAAGAAAATGATTAACTCAATAAACAAAGGACCAAAGAGCATCCATGAATGCATAAAAGAACCTCTTAATTCTTACAGGCACAGGGTTGATATAGCCAAAAATCAAACAGTGATTCTGCAAGTTACAGAATTACCATATAAAAATAACTCAAAGCCTAGACAGATCTCTTAAGTAAAAGTTTGGGCACTGATTGTGAAATGATAAGACCCTGAGGCCTGAAATGGGGTCAGTTTGGTGGAGTTTGATCAATCTGAGAAACCTGACCTCACAAAACTCACTGAGCCTTCCATACCTGAGAAGCACCCTTCCCACCCAAAATGAGGCTAATCTTTCCTTGACTGAAGCCCCTGCTCCCCTGCTGTAATATTACCTGCAGCCTTCCAAGGGAATGCAGATTCTCCTCATGCCTTACCTCCAAGCAGCTCTCACCGCCTCTAAACCTCCAACTATTATAAATCAAATTTCCCAGGGGGAGAAGCACCAAATCTAAACAAACAGGAGCCAGCCTTCATTCCAAAAGAACTACAGGCATACCTCGTTTTATTGTACTTTGCAGATACTGCGCTTTTTACAAATTGAAGTTTTGTGGCAACTCTGAGTCTAGCAAGTCTATCGGTGCCATTTTTCCAACAGCATTTGCTCACTTTGCATCTCTGTCACATTTTGGTAATTCTCGCAATATTTCAAACCCTCTACCAGCGAAAAGATAATGATTTGCTAAAGGCTCAGATGATATTTAGCATTTTTTAGCAATAAAGTGTTTTTCAATTAAGATATGTTCAATTTTTTTCTTAGGCATAATGCTATTGCACACTTAACAGACTACACTATACTGTAAACATAACTTTTATATGCACTGGGAAATGAAAAAATTTGTGTGATTCACTTTATTGTGATATTCACTTTACTGTGGTGGTCTAGAACAGAACCCATAATATCTCTGAGGTACACCACTGTGGACTTTCGGAAGACTTTAAGAATTCTAAAGACTGAAACATAACTTTAGGTAAGACTTAAGTTATCAAAAGGAATACACTTACTGAAGATTCTTTATTCACTGCAGTATCTCAAGAAACTAGATATGGTTATAACAATTTGCTCAGTTAACTGACTGAAACCCGGACTCAATGACAGTCTATGTTAAAAACAGTTGGAACTCTTGCTGATTAAGAGTGAATTAACAACAGATTAGACACCAGAGACAACACAGCGATAGAAACTATCTGAACTGAAGCAGAGGGGGGTGAAAAAGCTGAAAAAGATAATGAACAGAGCCTCAGTGATTTAGTGTACAATAACAAGTGGCGTAACATATATGCAACTGAGGGGCATGGGGCAGTAATTCTGAAAAAATATAAAATGAATGATAATGTTCCAGATTTGACAAATTCTAGAACCCCACAGATCCAAGAAGCTCAAAGAACACTAACAAGAATAAACCTAAAGAAAACTCTACCACAAGGAATATCACAATCAAATTAAATTTGATTTAGTGAAAGATAAAGTGAAAATCTTAAAAGCAGCCAGAAAAAAAGGACACATTACTAGAGAGGAACAAAGATAAGAATATTCAGACATTTATTAAAAGAAATAATGCAGGCCAGAAGACAACGGAAAGACATCTTTAAAGTATTGAAAGGAAAAACAAAAACAAAACAAGATTATCAATCTAGAATTCTATATCCAGCAAAAATATCCTAAGAAAATGAAGGTAAAATGCTTTTGGGGACAAACAAAAGCTGAATAAATTCAAGGCTAAATCCCTTGGCAATTTTGGGCACTGCAAATATCTTCCCTAATTCTATCATCTGTCTGTCACTGAATGAAAACCTTTAATTTTTATATAATCAAAGTCATTACCTTTTCACCTTTATAAGTTTTAGGAGATAAAGCTTTCCCTAGGGAGAGAGCTTCTTCAACATTGTCTTCTATTAATTTTATAACTTTTCCTTTCACATTTAGATCTTTAATTATCCATAGTTCATCCCATCTGTGGTGTTAGGTTTTTCTCCATAAAGTGAGCCACTCTTCCTAGCAACATGACTCCTTTCTCTGATGATTTATGATACTACCTTTATCTTAACTTCCTGAACATATAGGTAAGTCTCTGCTCTCCAATTTGTTCCCCCAGTGTATTTTTTATGTTCTTGCACTTATACTAGTTTTTATTACTATAGTTTTGAAACAGTATCTTAACCTCTGGTAAGGCAAGCCCCCACGAAAGCAGATCTTTAAGACTGATTTAGCTATTCACAGACTTTATCCCACCTGCCATATAAATTTTAGATCAGGTTATTGAGTTTGTCAGACAAACCAACTGGAATTTTGATGGCAGTTTAATCAAATTTATAGATTAAAATGGAGAAAAGTGACTTCCTTACAACAATAAGTAATCTAATCCCAAGAGCATGGAAAGTTTTCCCATTTATTTAGGTCCTCTTCTAGCTCCTTATTAAAGTTCTCTCCTTAAAGATCTTATGTACTTAGGGTAATTCCTAGAGACTATAGTTTTCTTGCTATTATTGTATACAATATTTACTTTTTTAAAAAAAATTTATTTATTTTATTTATTTATTTTTGGCTGTGTTGGGTCTTTGTTGCAGCGCGCAGGCTTTCTCTAGTTGCAGTGAGCGGGGGCTACTCTTCCTTGCGGTGCGTGGGCTTCTCATTGCGGTGGCTTCTCTTGTTGTGGAGCACAGGCTCTAGGCGTGCGGGCTTCAGTAATTTGCAGCGCGTGGGCTCAGTAGTAGTGGCTCGTGGGCTCTAGAGCGTAGGCTCAGTAGTTGTGGTGCATGGGCTTAGTTGCTCCACAGCATGTGGGATCTCCCCAGACCAGGGCTCGAACCCGTGTCCCCTGCATTGGCAGGCGGATTCTTAACCACTGTGCCACCAGGGAAGCCCTACAATATTTACTTTTGATTACCTTTACTAATTGGTTATTGCTAGTGTAGTAAATGCTGCTAACTTTTGTAGGGTGATCTTAAGTCCAGTAACCCTGCTAAGCTCTTACTAGTTCTAATAGCTTCTCTTGATTCTAATGGTTCTTCTAGATAAGTGATATTATCTGCAAATAATGAGTTTTATTGCTTCCCTTCTTATCCTTATACTTTTAATTTTTCCCCCTGTAGTGTTCGTCAGGACCTTTCTTACCATGTTAAACAGTAACAATGACAGAGGGCATCCTTATCTTGTTACTGATCTTTTTATTTATTTTTTTGCTGTGCCACATGCAGGATTAGTTCCACAAGCAGGGTTTGAACCCGTGCCCACTGCAGTGGAAGCGCTGAGTCTTAACCACTGGACCACCAGGGAAGTCCCTTGTTACTGATCTTGAAGTACATGTATCTAAAATTTCTCTGTTAAGTATTATTATTTGCTGTAGGTTTTTGGTAATGACCATCATTTAGTTATCCTGCGCTCCAAGCTTGCCAAGAGTTTTTATCATATATGGGTGCTGGATCTTATCAAATAATTTTATGGTATCGAAATAATGATGACTTCTCTCCTTTAGTCTATTTTTTTTTTAACTTTTTAATATGGGAATTTTCAAGTACATATACAAAAGTAGAGAGAATGATGAACCCACATACTCTCCTTTAGTCTATTAATAAGATAAATTCCATTAACAGATAAATAGATGTTGAACCACACTTACATTCCTAAAACAAACTCTACGGATCAAGATTCTTCTAACACATTGTTGGGTTTGAAGAGCTAGTATTTTGTGTAGGATTTTTACATTTATGCTAATAACGGAAAACAGATGTATAACTTTCTCATATTAACTTTACCTAGTTTTGGAATCAAGATTTCACTAACTTCATAAAATGAGCTTGGCATCTCTCTCTCTCTCTTTTTCCTATTTCCCAGAACAACTTTTAAAAAGGAATTGTTATTTAGAAGCTCATTGCACCTCAATTATAAGATTATCTTCATCCAGAGTTTTTGAAAGGGGACGTTTTACTATTTCAGTTTTTAAATATTTATTAGTCAGCTCGGGCTTCCCTGGTGGTGCAGTGGCTAAGAATCCGCCTGCCAATGCAGGGGACACAGGTTCGAACCCTGGTCCGCGAAGATCCCACATGCCGCGGAGCAACTAAGCCCATGCGCCACAACAACTGAGCCTGAGCTCTAGAGCCCGCGAGGCACAACTACTGAGCCCGTGTGCCACAAGTACTGAAGCCCGCACGCCTAGAGACTGAGCTCCGCAACAAGAGAATCCACCGCAATGAGAAGCCCACGCACCGCATCGAAGAGTAGCCCCCGCTCGCCACAAATAGAGAAAAGCCCACACGCAGCAACAAAGACCCAAAACGCAGCCAAAAATAAAAATAAATAAAATAAAATAAATTAAAAAAAATATTTATTAGTCAGCTCAAGCTATCTACTTCTTCTGTTACCAACTTTCATAGTTTGTAGTTTTCTAAGAATTTACACATTTCCTCTAGGCTTTCAAATTTATAAACCCATAGCAATTCATAAAACTCTTCTTTTAAACACCTCATGTTTGTACCTTTTTCCCATTTATCACTTATTGTATTTGCATTTAAAAAATCGGAGGTCCGTTTAGCTTATTAATTTCAAAAAACAATCTTTTGGTTTGGCAAATCTTTCTTTTGTTCCTAATTTCACTAATTTTTGCTCTTAGCTGTATGCTGTTTTCTGAACTCTTAAAATGAACTTGGTTGAAACACTAAAGCAAGCTTCCTTCAGCATTTAGATAAGTCACCCTGCCACTGTGTCCCAGGTCTGGTTTCACTACATAGACTTCAACACACAAACTATACAATATAAACATTATTTTCACACATAATACGGAAAAAATCGGAGACAAATCTTACCAACCATACCTACATATGAACGTCTCTGACTAAAGCAGTATCTTGAAGGCAAATATGCGCTTGTTCCAAAAAAAAAAAAAAAAATGTGTAAAGCTATGACTATACATCTGAACCAAGGCAGATATTTTCTCTGCACAGCTAATTGCACAATTACTGGTACAGCTTGATAAAATTAGCAACTAGAAATGAAATCTCCAGTTGCTTTACCAGATGCCATTCAAAACTTGCAGTTATTAATAGGAGAGAAAACTCTGGCTGTGACGGTCAATTTCCACCATCACCAGCCCCCAAAAACACCACTTAAAGCAAACGCACTTTTCTTCCTAGCTGTGGCAGCATACATCCTTGGTTGGAGATAGTTTCGGTTACAAAACAGATTTTGGTCTTAAATCTTTCTGCCTGCAGTTGAGCGTTAAGGCAGATCACTAACATAAAAGTTCAACATTGAACAGAAGCTTAGAATTGGACACATAACGAATGGCTTATTCTTATGAGTGTAGGCTTTGAAAAAGTAATTTTATACATTATTAGCTTCAAAACGGATGTCGCAGCTCCCACTGCGCTGCTGTTACTCAAGAAGCAACTCATACATTTCCCTACCGGGATGCAGAAGGCGTGCACTGGAGAAGGGAAAGAACGAAGTGTAGATATAGGTCAACTTTCTAATTCCTGACTTGTTTAACGCAGACTGGCTAAAAGCACAGAAACACAAGTGGCCAGATTTCTTTTTCCCCTGGTTGCAAAAAAAAAAACACTGAAGGCTTCTCCCTAACGAAACTCGGACAGCCTTATTTTCCCTTCACGTTTGAGGTGAAACTTAAGGGGGAACGGAGAAGAAAAGAGCTTCCTGATGCTGAGAGATAGCCAGTCGTGATACGAATCGCGTTTGTAGGAGAACTTGGGGCTGTGTGCGTAACCAGGCTGCTCTTTCAGGCCAGGTAATACAAGAAGCCAGGGCCGCTCCGGCGCCAGCCGCGGACACCGAACGCGGGGGGGAGGGAGGCGGGGAGGGGAGGAGAGACCCAGGCCTGAAACAAAGGAAGCGGGACGGCCGAGAGGGAAGGATTCGGCGTCCGGGTGGGGAGGAGAAAAGCCAAGGCTTCTGACGAAAGGCTGCACTCACAGAACTTGGAGGTGGAGGTGTTGATGTTGATGCTGGAGGTGGGGGTGGCGGCGGGGGCCGCCTTGGCCACGGCGGCAGCCGCGTCGCAGCTCTTCAACATCATGATCACCCCATTCGGCTCCGGCGGTGGCGGCGGCCCCATCGGGAGCCCCTCCTTGGGGCCCTTCCTGTCCACGGAGACCGCAGGCATCGCCAGCAGCTGACCCCCCGGAGGCTCTCGGGCAGGGGCTGGGATCGAAGAGGGGGGCGGAGGGGGTGGGGGGGGCTGCCGGAAGCCGTCCACGGCGGCCTCCCAGTTGTTGTGGTTCTGGTCGTCCATCATCGCCTCGTAGCTGCTCCCCTCCTCCTCTTCCATGCTTTCCTCCATCCTGCAGGCCCCCAGCACCCGCCCGCCTCACAGGCACCTGCCGCCCGTCTCAACCCCGGGCCGGGGGGCACCGCAGCCTCCTCGAGCTCACATCGCCGAAGGCCGGAACGGGCGCGACGGAGAGGGCAGCGGCGCGCCGGGTCTCTCAATCTCCGCCGGGCCGACTTGTAGAGACAGGGCTGACGGCGGTGGGCGCTCCCGGGCTCCAGTCTGGGAGAGGCAGCCGTAAAGCAGCACCGCCCCTCACGACATTTTACAGCAGCTTCCAACAGGCAGTTGGAAAGGGCAGCTGGGGGAGCGGCCAGGAGGGCACGTGGTGCGAGGAACCAGCCGCGAGAAAGCTAAGCGAAAAGGGGCGGGAGCTGTGAGCCACCCCAACGCAGTACAGTGGAGGTTCGCCCCGCCTCGGCTGGTCCCATGCAGAGAGGAACTGGGCAACTAGTCCTGAGGAGCATTCGTCGGCCCCGCCCCCGGCCCGGCCTCACGTGATAAGGGAGTTTGGCTGCGCACGCGCATTCAGAGTTTGGTTACCAGGACTACGGGGAGATGAGCCGGGGAATGAAGACGCGCTCAAAGCCTGGCCCTCGGTCGGTGTGCTCCAGGCTCCCTGTCTCGGCGGTGTTTTTCTTCCGCTCGTCCGATTTACAGGGTTTCGCACTGCAGAGGGCCTTGCAGCCCCAGCTTTTGCTTGACCACGGAGCTAGGGGGCCAGTAGAAGCTCCGCGTCGCACATTATAAACGGGTGGGACTGCCCAGGGCGGCCCTTGGCAGGATTGCTCTTGAGCCTCAGCCCACACGACCCAAACCCTCAAAATCGAGGATAACAACCGAGACAGCAGAGTGGCTTAAAAAAATAAATGTGTTTGAGCTATTCAAGAACTTTTTAAAAGTTCCTTAACTCCTCCGGACACTGAGGCCAGAAATTTTAAACTTAAAAATGCCTGTCTGCTACATGTAAAAGTATTAAATTAGAACACTCCCTGACACCATACACAAAAATAAACTCAAAATGGATTAAAGACCTAAGTGTAAGGCCAGACACTATCAAACTCTTAGAGGAAAACATAGGCAGAACACTCTATGACATAAATCACAGCAAGATCCTTTTTGACCCAGCCCCTAGATAAATGGAAATAAAAACACAAATAAACAAATGGGACCTAATGAAACTTAAAAGCTTTTGCACAGCAAAGGAAACCATAAACAAGACCAAAAGACAACCCTCAGAATGGGAGAAAATATTTGCAAATGAAGCAACTGACAAAGGATTAATCTCCAAGATTTACAAGCAGCTCATGCAGCTCAATAACAAAAAAACAAACAACCCAATCCAATAATGGGCAGAAGACCTAAACAGACATTTCTCCAAAGAAGATACACAGATGGCCAATAGACACATAAAAGAATTCTCAACATCATTAATCATTAGAGAAATGCAAATCAAAACTACATTGAGGTATCATCTCACACCGGTCAGAATGGCCATCATCAAAAAATCTAGAAACAATAAATGCTGGAGAGGGTGTGGAGAAAAGGGAACACTCTTGCACTGTTGGTGGGAACGTAAATTGATACAGCCACTATGGAGAACAGTATGGAGGTTCCTTAAAAAACTACAAATAGAACTACCATACGACCCAGCAGTCCCACTACTGGGCATATACCCTGAGAAAACCATAATTCAAAAAGAGTCATGTACCAAAATGTTCATTGCAGCTCTATTTACAATAGCCAGGACATGGAAGCAACCTAAGTGTCCATCATCGGATGAATGGATAAAGAAGATGTGGCACATATATACAATGGAATATTACTCAGCCATAAAAAGAAACAAAATGGAGGTATTTGTAGTGAGGTGGATGGAGTTAGAGTCTGTCATACAGAGTGAAGTAAGTCAGAGAAAAACAAATACAGTATGCTAACACATATATATGGAATCTAAGGGGGAAAAAAAAGGTCATGAAGAACCTAGTGGCAAGACGGGAATAAAGACACAGACCTACTAGAGAATGGACTTGAGGATGTGGGGAGGGGGAGGGGTGAGATGTGACAGGGTGAGAGAGTGTTATGGACATATATACACTACCAAATGTAAAATAGATAGCTAGTGGGAAGCAGCCGCATAGCACAGGGAGATCAGCTCGGTGCTTTGTGACCACCTAGAGGGGTGGGATAGGGAGGGTGGGAGGGAGGGAGATGCAAGAGGGAAGAGATATGGGGATATATGTATATGTATAGCTGATTCACTTTGTTATACATCAGAAACTAACACACCATTGTAAAGCAATTATACTCCAATAAAGATGTTTAAAAAAAAAAATGCCTGTCTCTGTATGCTGTTTCACAAATCTAACTACAAATTTGAGATTATGTATGAGAGTCTTGAGGGGCAAGGAAGAAAGATTATGTAACTCTATTATAATTTATTTGATTCCTCTGCAATAGCAGTATATTATATGAGAATAATGAATCTTTATTTCCACAGATATGCAATTAGTGTGAAGTGAAGAATCACTTCAGTCACTGAGAAATTGTCTCTGATATACTTCAGTGTCCACATTTGTTTCATCTTCTCTACACATTTTTTCCCAATATATTCTGCACTAAATGAAATGTTTTGACCAATCACTTAGAATGATTTAATTTCAGACAACGCTCCCTCATATTAATTAATGGCATATATTTTTTGAATCAGCACACGGTTTTGATTCTCTGGGCTTGGAACCGTACTAATTTTCTGGCCCTGGGACATTTTAGGAATATGTAAATAAATTTTTTTCAAGTAAAAGACACCTGAGTGAAATGCTGAGGAGGAAAAAAAGGTAACCTTAGAAGTCTATGCCCTGCAAGTAAAGAATGTAAGAGGAAAGACAAATTATAGTCTTTTTCAGACAAACAACTGCTGACAGTTTGTCATCAATAGACTTCTGAGGTGGGTGGGTGGGTGTGACTAGATAACACTCAATACACAAGATATGAGAGTCATAAATGTGTCTCTAATAATATGGTCACAAAATATATGAAGCAAAAGTTGACGGAAGTAGAAGAAGAAAGAGAAATCTATCATCAGAGTAGGTGATTTTTACATATCTCTGTATCAGATTGCAGTGGGTTGAATAGTAGCTCCCAAAAAAGATATCTCCAGTGTCTTAATCCCTGGAACCTATGTGTTACTTTATTTGAAAATAAGGTCTTTGTAGATGTAATTAAAGATCTTGCGATGAGGATAGCTTCCTGGATTATCCAGGCGGAACATAAAACCAATGACAAGTGTCCTCTTTAGAGAAAGGAGGAGGAGATCTGAGCCAGAAACAGAAGAGAAGAAGGCAGTGTGACCACAGAGGCAGAGGTTGGAGTGATGCAACTACACTCACACCACATGCTTACAGCCACCCAAAGCCAGAGGAGGAAAAGAATGAATTCTCCCCTAGAGTCTTCAGAGGGAAGGCAGCCCTGCCAGTGCCTTGATTTCAGACTTCTAGCTTCTGGAACTGGGAGAGAATACCTTTCTGTTGTTTAAACCCACCCATTTGTGCTAATTTGTTAACAGCAGCCACAGGAAACTAACACACAGATCAAAGGGACCAGAAGATCTTTAAGGGACTAGAGGATTTGAACAACACGATTACCAAGCTTGATTTAATGAGTACTCAACAACTGCAAAATATACTTTCCTTTCAAGAATATGTGAAACATTACAAAAATTGAACATACTGGGTCATAAAGCAAGTTTCTCAACATGTCTAAGGACTGGTATCATAGCAACCACATTCTCTGCCCACTGTGTAGTTAAGTTAGAAATCAATAACCAACAGACAGCTAGTATTTCTAGTCTTCCAGTCAACATATGGGTCAGAAAATCATGATGGAAACTAGAAGACATTTAGAACTGAAGGGATTGGTACTATCACAGCAATATAACTTCCATCTAGTAAGGCCCTACTCCAGGGGGTTTTACCCAGCATACTGGTGAACACTGAACCCTTTACATGTATACTGCCAAAATAATCTATATAAGACATTTATTTAAACTGTAATTGGTTAAACACACCATTATAAAAAAATCTATATTTAGCAGAATACATATATATGTAAAATATATATGTAAGTTTGTTTATGTAAAGAGAAGACTAATTCAAAACATCAATAGCAATTATCTAGGGCTAATAGGCTTATAGATGGTTTGTATCCTCTTCGTATCTTTTGATCTTTTCTATATTCTCTACAGTGAGCACATATTATTTTTATAATCAGAAAAACATTCTTAACCTTAAAGTTTAAAAAATAAAAACAATATTAAGAATGTATAAATTGGGCTTCCCTGGTGGCGCAGTGGTTGAGAATCTGCCTGCCAATGCAGGGGACACGGGTTCGAGCCCTGGTCTGGGAAGATCCCACATCCCGCGGAGCAGCTGGGCCCGTGAGCCACAGTTACTGAGCCTGCGCGTCTGGAGCCTGTGCTCCGCAACAAGAGAGGCCGCGATAGTGAGAGGCCAGCACACCGCGATGAAGAGTGGTCCCCGCTTGCCACAACTAGAGAAAGCCCTCACACAGAAACGAAGACACAACACAACCATAAATAAATAAATAAATAAAATTAAAAAAAATAAAAAAGAATTTATAAATTGGGATTCTGTACATTAAAATATTTATTTTGGCTTCCAGAAACAGAAATCTCAACTAAAATATTGCTTAAAAGTCAAGGCTATTCATTGGCTAACATACTGACAGGGTCTAGGAAGGGCAAAGGTGAGGCGTGGTTCAGTCAGGTCTCCAGCTCTGTTCTCTGCCTTGTTATTTGACCTGATCTCCTCTTTTGCAAGCTTCATCCTTAGGCTGCCAACAAAATGGCTGCCACAGCCCCAGACCTCATATATTTGGACAACAATGTCCAGAAGAAGAGGACCCGTGACTTCTGGTAGACATCTATTGTGAGCAAGCAAGTTCTTTCACAGAAGTCCTCAGCATACTTCTTTTCCAATGTCACATTGACTCATTCCTGAACCAATCTACATGGCATTTACGCCTGAATTCCAAAGCCATTTACTGGAAAGGGTATGGATTTATTCCTGGAAAATGAGGCCCACTCCTGGTACTCAGAGTGGGACGCAAGAATAAAATCTGGGGTCAAGTAGGGAGGTTGAAATGGGTGCAATGCCCATTATAGGCCCAAGTACCTAAGCCCCAAAGCCTATCCATTACATTACCTCATCCCAACCACTCGACTCCCTCCCCCTCACAAATATCTCCCTAATAAATATATGTATGCAAAATTGTGTATGTTCTGATTAGAATCAAGAAAGACAATTACAAAATAAATATGTAGCTAATTATCTAAAATAGTTAAAATGGGGGTGGAGGTCGTGGCACAGAGATTTTGTCACTAAGAATTAGTCTTTGTTTATTATGGCTTTAAATACCTTTATGTCGCCTTTCCCACAGAATATGTCATTACAGTTGTTCAACATTTTTGAATGAATAAATGCATGACTACCTTAAATCTACTTGAAATCTTATTTTTTTTTTTAATGTGTTGGTTTTTTTTTTTTAAATTAATTAATTAATTAATTAATTTATGGCTGTGTTGGGTCTTCGTTTCTGTGCGAGGGCTCTCTCCAGTTGTGGCAAGCGGGGGCCACTCTTCATCGCGGTGCGCGGGCCTCTCACTATTGTGGCCTCTCTTGTTGCGGAGCACAGGCTCCAGACGCGCACGCTCAGTAGTTGTGGCTCACGGGCCCAGCTGCTCCGCGGCATGTGGGATCTTCCCAGGCCGGGGCTCGAACCGGTGTCCCCTGCATTAGCAGGCAGACTCCCAACCACTGCGCCACCAGGGAAGCCCAATCTTATTTTATATCAATAGTCCTTTTTTCTTTAGTCAACTCTTAAAACATCATCTGTATGATGAGAGATACATTTTTCCTAAGAGAAAGCAAACTTATTATTGCCATTTTTACATCTTTTCATCCTAATTCTTGCATTGTTAGAAAGAAATGAAATTGCTCAGAGGTGAGCAGGAAGAGGAAAGAAGAGATGAAAAATTATATGAAAAAATCCACAGACCATACATGCTTCTTCTAAGTAGTCAAGTCTGAACTCATTGAATCAGACAAGCTGTGGTAGACAACATACCTATAGATGATGTTTTAATTTTAATTATTTTAATTTCTATTTCATTTTAAATTTACTATTAATTTCATGAAGGCATTAGCACAGAAAAATTTAAAACACAACTTCGATGCAGATAGATAAACTATATTAGGATAAAGAAGAATGAATACTTTTTTTATAATCTCCCTAGGAGATTACAATACAGCATTTGACAAAGAAATGACTTGTGAATGCATAAGGCAATTGGAAGTCTAAAGGCAAAGCTATTGGAATGATCTCAGTTAGAAGGTAAGAGGATTAGAGATACGTAAATAACTGAAGCAAGCCTCAGTAGCTGCACACTGAGATTACTGCTTACAGTGAGGATGTGTAGCCACTCGGGGGAGTATTCTCTATTCGATATTTCTTTCCATGTTGGATTTTGTTCCTTCCTTTTATATCTTAGCATCTGAATCCAAATTCCATCCTAGCAGGGGAACAAAGATAATGATGCAGATTCTTTCTGTAAACCTGATGAATCTAGGAGCTGAAGGAAAGGACGTCAGGCTGAAGGAGGCTGTAGGATAAAAGCTTTCCCTACCAGCACCCTGTTGCTGGCCTATTCCTTTCATTCAGTCATTCACAAATATTTCTGTGTTGAGGCACTGTGCTGGGGCTACAAGAGTAAACAGACAAAAAGGGTTTCTGCCCCTCATGGAGTTTCCAGTCCTCTGAAGCGTCCAGGTTTAACAATTAACCACAGGAACCAAAGCCTGACAAGCACAATAAAGGAAAATATTGATACCAGGTGCTATGAGAGGGCATAACAGAGAAAGTTATTTTACTTTGGGTGATCAAGGAGAATCGTCCTGAAAACAGTGTATTTCTGCCAAGATAAAAGGATGGGTAGAAGTTAGTCAACAAGTTAGGGAGAGAACTTTCCAGGCAGAAAGCGTTTGACATCATCTAGGAACTGAAAGAAAGGTAATGAGACTCTAGTGGCGTGAAGGAGAGAGAAAGGGATCTGGCATATGGAGGAAAGGTAGGAAATAGCCACGTTATGGGTACTCTTGTAAGTCCTGTTGAGGATTCTGTGTTTCTGTTTGAATGGAAAAGAGGTAAGGAAGTGCTGTAAGATGTAACTTACATTTTATAGGAGCATCTCACTGCCCTGAGGGGAGTGGCCTATAGGGAAGGAAAGAGTGGAAAGAGAGACCAATTAGGGGGTTAAAGCAATACTTCAGGAAAGAGATGATGGTGGCTTGGACTATGGGGACGGTAATGGTCATAGAAAGATGTGGTAGACTGCAGGTTTCTTTGGGCATTTTAAAAAAATATTTATTTATTTGTTTTTGGCTGCGTCGGGTCTTAGTTGAGGCATGTGGGACCTTTCGTTGCGGCGGGACCTTTCGTTGCGGCGGGACCTTTCGTTGCGGCGGGACCTTTCGTTGCGGCGCGCAGGCTTTTCTCTTGCTGTGGTGAGCGGGCTTACCTGCCCCGTGGCATGTGGGATGTGGGCTCTTAGTTCCCCAATAAGGGATCAAACCCATGTCCCCTGCATTGGAAGGCAGATTCTTAACCACTGGACCACCAGGGAAGTCCCTCTTTTGGCATTTGAATGGACAGGACTTGATGGGTTAAAGTTTGAAGGTGAGGGAAAGAAAGGTTTCAAGGATGACGCAGCTGCTCTGATATAGATGATCATGTTTCTCTAAAGCTGGGGTTTTGTCAGAGGCGTGCAATGGAAGGGGAGTTGGATTAGTTAGGAAAAAGATGAATCAGCCATGGACTTCAAGCTGGATAAGAAAATAAAGACAGATGGGGCAGATGGCTAGAGAGGAGGGAGAGTTGTTTAGGGATGAGAGGTCTCCATGATGTTGAAGAGCTACTGCAAGGATGTCTGTCCTTAAGAAACCAGCAGGATAGATGATGACCGAAGGGTAGAATGTTTGAATTAGCAAGTCAGTATTGCTTCTCCCCACCCCACATCCTCGAAACAACAAGCAACAGCTTCCAGATGCCATGAAGGTTTCTGGGTGGGGTCTACCACCTACACACAAGACAGTGACATATTAGAGTGCAAGGAGGATCTGAGCAACGGAAGTGCTTAACTGAAAGAGAAGACAAGTTATAACTCCTGAAATCCTTTCCGCTTGGCATTAACGTGATGGATTCTTGCATAACAAAGTATCATCTCCCAGTTGTGACAAGTGTCCATTTTCGTGTTCTAATTCATAGTCTTGGAGCTACTCCCTATGTTAAAGCCATCTGATTTAGTTGAGACAAGATAGATGAGATACACTTGAAAAGTTAAGTGAAACAATAGAAGATCCTCAAGTATGAGTGAACTGTAGTTTTTAGTGGAAAATAAAATTACTTTTTTGTGTATTTGTATTTGCACCGTCTGCAGGTGTTTGGTGTGAACTGCTGCTTACGAAAGAAAACCATACACAGTTGTTTGTGTATTTCACTTTTTAAAGCATTAATATTTTTATTTTTAAAGAAAAATTTAAGGGAAACAGAAATGTTTGCACGACTGCAGAAAGCCTTGGACGAAATTTCCCCAAGCTAGTTTTTTGGAGACTATTTTTGGCCATTATAGATCAAAATGCAATCTGAAGAAAGATTTTAACAAATTAAATAACACGCTGCCATCGTCAGTTTTCTTATTCTATCTCAGCATTGGGGAATTTGAAAGGAAGATACTTTAAGATAATGTATGGACAGCGCGGCGGCGTGGCCAGCGGGAGGTGAGTGCCCCGTGCGCACGTGTGGAGAAGAGGCTGCACCAGCGCGGCGGCGGGAGGTACCTCCGCCCTCTCCGGAAACGCAGGGCCGCGCTCCACTCTCGCGGCCTCGGTCACCCGGCTCAGCTCCCTCCCTGCCCTAGGCCAGGAGGCCGGCTTGCCGGGTTGAGTGGCCCGAGCTGAGGGCGCGGAGAGCTCAGGGCGGCGACGACAACGGGCGTTGATATCGGAGGTAACAACGTCCTCAGCAGGCGGGGAAGATGAAAGGCCGGATCAATCGAGCTGGGAGATGTGACACCACACAATGTTAAACGGCTGAAGAGATTAAACCAGGTCATCTTTCCAGTCAGCTACAATGACAAGTTCTATAAGGATGCGCTGGAGGTTGGCGAGCTAGCAAAACTTGCCTATTTCAATGATGTTGCAGTAGGTCAGTATCCTGTAGGGTGGATCATTCACAGAATCAGAAGAGACTTTACATCATGACACTAGGATGTCTGGCACCATACGGAAGGCTAGGAGTAGGAACTAAAATGTTAAATCATGTCTTAAACATCTGTGAAAAAGATGGCACTTTTGACAACAACTATCTGCATGTCCAGATCAGCAGTGAGTCTGCAGTTGACTTCTACAGAAAGCTTGGCTTGGACATTATTGAGACAAAGAAGAACTACTATAAGAGGATAGAGCCCGCTGACACTCATGTGCTGCAGAAAAACCTCCAAGTCCCTTCTGGCCAGAATGCAGATGTGCAAAAGACAGACAACTGAACAAATTACAGATGAACTTTCTTGCACTTGCTGGTCACCAAATAAAAGAGAGGCCCACTGATTCCCCCCCCCTCCCTTTTTTTCTTTTAAAGCTTTCCCTCTTCCGTGTTCTTGTGTTTCTTCCTTTCAAAACTTCCTTCCCTTTCCTCTAAAAGTTTTAAACTTTTAAGGACTTATTAATCGTGTTTGGATTGTTTTAGTTTTCTTATTTTTGTGAGGTGGTTTGATTGTAGGAAGGAGAAGGTATAGATCTGTTTAGTTTCACAGTTAAGATATATGGTCCCCAAAACTTGAGCGTCAATTTCAATTTTTTTTTTAATGTCCTGCTTTCACATTGAAGGGCAGAGCCTACAAAATATTGTATATTTCAAAGGCCAAGAAGCAGCAGCAGCAATATCCTGTTCTCTAACTCATAGACAAGTTTAGTGTGTTTGTGGTACTTAGGGTTTTTCAAGATTTTGTGGGCTACTAATCCCTATACATTGCCTTCACTCCACCTTTTGTCCTTCTGAGTATTAGCTCAGGAGTTGGACCACTGTTATCCTTGTAAGAAATCCTAAGCTTATTTTGTTCTGTTAAGCAGTTATTTCTTCCTTCCTCGCTGGTGGCTGAGGGTAGGTGGGACAGTCTGAGTAGGTAGTATTATACTTTGGTCTCAGCATTTGAGTTGAGCTGCTTTTTGCTAATGAGTGGTCTAGTTGTTAGCAGGTTTATTTTTCCTGCTGTTGATTGTTAGAAGTGGCATTAACTTTTAGAGTGTGGGCTGGTGAGATTAATTTTTTTTAATATCCTAGCTAGAGATATGACCTTTAACTGACCTAAAGAGGTTTGTTGTGATTTGCTATTTTCTCTCCTGTCCTTTTTCTTCAGTAAACCCACAATAGTTAGTCAAACCTTAAAAATGGAGTTGATGTCCTTATAGGTCAGTGCCCCTAAATAAACGTGAAGCAGGTGCTGTCTCTTGGACATATTAAAAGATACCTAAAAGGAAGCTTAGATGGACTTGTGGCACAACAAATGCATTTAATGTCAGCTGATGCAGACTGTTAGAAGTGTGGCCACTGAGCATTTGATTTTAGAGGAAGGAATATCTAGACAGTATTTTTGAGAATAACATAGCTGTGCTATTGCTTATCTGTTGAAGAACATCCCAGATTTGGTTACACTCTGTGCTTGTGATATTGAGTTTAAGGATTTGGAGGTGGGGGAATTATTAAACATATTTCTTCTATTCTTGGAAAAAGTAGAAGTCTAGAAATGTTAATAACGCAAATGTCACTGTGACCTCCTCTAGTGACAGGACTGGTTATGCCAGATCGTTTTCTGGCACATAGGGAGTGGCTTTGATGGGTCGATAACTTTTTGTAAGATAGAAGACATCTGAAATTTTCATATTTTCCTCCATAATCCCATCTCCAATATTTAAAATTTTCTACATTGCCAATATTGCTGGACCAAGAAATGTTTTCATTAGACTTTAAAACAATGCACAGGGCTTGAATTTTCTGTCATTTGACTTTAAAAGGAAGGTTGCTTCATAATATTTATCCTCTTATGTAAATTCTGGCATAAAAGTTTCATCTCTTCAAATATGTGGAATGGCAAAATTATTTTACACAATGTTTATGCACATTTTATAATCTTAAGTTCTTATTTGAGAATGTAAAAATACAAGGTACAATAGACTTCAACAGTCTTAGTTGAGTGCCAAGAATAATATAGAAAAGGAAGATAGCTGATAAATGAGTTTATAGGGTTATAATCTTAAGGTGGTAAAAATGTAGAAAGACCATGCTGGTTTCTTGGGTATCAGTTTCTTAAGCAGTCCAAATCTAAGCTTAGAAGAAAAGTTTAGCATTAAGCACCTTTACCTTCATGCATAAGCTTCAGCTTGCTCTTGCCAAGAGAAGAGTGCTTGAGTTACAGAAGGCATAATTAGTTTGAAAATTCAGCCTTTTTGTAAACTTCACATATCAAAATAGATTTTGATATATAAATGACTCTTGTGAGATGACACTGCCTCTATTTCTATAACCATTTCACCTGGACTATCTAATCAGTCCTATGAATATATCCCTAAATGTGGTTAATGAAAACCGAATAGCTGCCTCATGACAATTAAGTACATATTATTTATGGAGGAAAAAATATCAAATTTTGAATTGAGTGTGTAGGCTCCCTGTCATTTTAGTGTTTCTTTTTCCACATTAGTCACTGACTTTAACCTAAAGTGTAAGTGTTTGTAAAGGGTGAATTGTCCTATATCAAACTTACATGAAATAATTCCATCCACTTACGGAGGAGGAGGATGTAGAAGATGTACAAGCTGGGCGCTAGTTCATGTGCCTGTGAGTCAGTAAAGATTGAAATAATGTCCCATGTTGAGTCGGTTATTTTGAAATATGATAAAAATTATCACTGAGGTAAAACAATTCTATTAACTGGAAGATCACAGGATATATCCACCATATTTTTCAGGGCAGATAGTTTTTTCTGCGGGGCAAATAGGTAAAAATGATATTGTATGGTAATTGCATTTAGGTTCTAAAGAAAAGAATCTGCAGAGAAATCTATGCAATATATAATTTGTCCAGGTTAGTTTTCATTTGCAGAAAGAATTCTGAAATATCCCCAAAGTAGTTTACTCATCAACTGAAAGTCCTCCAAAAAAAGAACTATTGGGAAACCATGACATATGGGGTGGAAAAGAAAAGCTCCCTCAGTTTTTTGGAGGGAATAACTTTAAAAACACTTAAATAGCTGAGTTTACTTAGTGCAGTTAAGATTTAAACTTGTTGATTTTAACATGGCTGTTATATCTCAAATAAACTTACATGATGTTCTGGTAAAAAAAAAAAAAAAGAATGTATGAATCTTGATCTTGCTTTTAAGAGAGAGTGAAACTCATGATATTGGTGAAAGAAACTTTCATAATGAAATTAAAATATTTTGTGCTATTTTCTGTAACAATAATTAATCATATACAACCTAACCCCATCAAAATGTTCTATATTAAACATGATGTATTAAACTCATGATAAATCATGATCATATGAACATGATATGTTAGACTCACAGTTCATTTCCAATCTAAGTATTGCTTTAAGAATTTAATTGACAATTCCAGTTGTTCCAACCTCAGCCAAATATAGTTTCTTCATTTTGAAATTAATGAAGAACACCCTAAGAACCACAACGTCCCCAGAAGTTTGCCTAAGTCATCATTACTGTCAATAGAACACAAATTATGTGAAAGTCTTGATTATAACAGCATAATTAATAATTTACTTAAATGAAGGCAAGAAGATTAACTTTCATGGAGTAAATATAATTTACGAATTTTGTATGAGTTCATTTTATTACTTATCCAAATAATAAGGTCATAGAAAGAACACCCAGCCATACACAAAAAATAGTTAGGGCTTCCCTGGTGGCGCAGTGGTTGAGAATCTGCCCCCCAATGCAGGGGACACGGGTTCGAGCCCTGGTCTGGGAGGATCCCACATGCCACGGAGCAACTAGGCCCATGAGCCACAACTACTGAGCCTGCGCATCTGGAGCCTGTGCTCCACAACAATAGAGGCCGCAATAGTGAGAGGCCCGCGCACTGCGATGAAGAGTGGCCCCTGCTCGCCGCAACTAGAGGAAGCCCTCGCACAGAAACGAAGACCCAACACAGCCAAAAATAAATGAATAAATAAATAAATTTAAAAAAAAAAGTTAAATTCGGTCATCTTTGAAATTTTACCATCACTTTATACATTTTTTAATCTTGTCATCATATAAAGGTATATTTGTCAAGAAAAGGGGATATGTGTTATTTAATATTCTGTTAGCTGGATGGATAACATGTCAATATTTGGACACAGAGATGAGCCTTCATCTGTACTCTTGCAGCGAATATTAGAAATGGGCCTGGTGAGGAGGTCAGCGACATACAAAGCTAGAGGGGCTGGAAGGGCCGTTCGCACAGAAGCTGGTGTTTCCCTCATGGGAATGACGGCAGGGGCTGACATGGAGATAACGGGAATCTGGAAACGAAAGTGATGGGAGTGCTAATGACCAGGAGGTGGTCACTATGAGGAGGTGGGGTAGAAAACTCCAATGGTGTGAGCCTCAGTGGAGCTCACGAGGGGCACGGGAAGGAATGGAATGGAACAAGGAGGACACCAAGGCCACCTCCCCGTCGGAGGAACACAGGCAACAAGAAATGTGTCCCTTTGGGAGGTCACAGGGAAGCTGAGCTCAGGGGAGAGCTAAGTCTGGGTTAAGGCAATGACGTGGAGGGAATATTTGAAGGAAAAATACATGAAAGAATGTGCTGATCATGGAACAAGTATTCTAGAAGGCACAGTGAAAGGGATTATGAAGGAGGAAAGGGGTGAAGGATTGTGTCAGGGGAGAAGATTACAGAGAAGTTTGGAGATGAGAATTAGAAGTTTATTAAAAGTTACCGCTTGCACCTAGAGTGATAAAATGGCATTGAAAGGTCCAGTGCATCTAAGCCCGATGGAGTCTTAGGGGAAGGGAACATCTGGTCCTAACACAGTTCAGCTGTGGCCTGGAAGTAAGGCCTTCCTGAGACTGAAATTCAGGACTGGCCCTCCGCCATCAGCCAGCACCAGCAGGTGCCATGGACATAAACATGGTTGGCAGCGGTGAGCACAAAACACCTGGTTCTTCATGGCCAATCAATCCAAGCAATTCTCATCAGCATTCCAGGTGGTTGGACCAAGATGCGTCATGATCTTGGGGCCAATACTCAATGGATTAGCCCTGGGCAGGGCCCAGAGCCTTTTAAAGGCCACACTGATCATCTGGTAGCAGCCGACATCCATCTTGTCATGTTTAAGAAGGGACAGACATAAATGGGCCTCAACTCCATCTGTTTTGCACACAATTGGCACTTTCATACATTATACCCCAAATTGCCTTTCATATTCTAAACCCAAACATTTCCAGGTTTGGCACAGTTGTGCCTCCTGTCAGCCAACTGGTCAGTTTGGGCAGCTCCCTTTCATTATCTGGTCAACAGTATATGTTTATGAGAATTGCATGTTTTTGCCATACTGTTCTGTAAAAATGAGTGGAAAATGGAAAACTGGATGAACTGATACTAGTGATTTTTAGAAAGCTGTAAAGTTAATCCCGTTTAGACACAGATGGAAACGATTAGGAGTGCCGCAGGAAGTCTAATCTCTACTGGTCAGTCACTGGACTTCAGCCAGTTACTCACGTGCTTAATTGCAAGATAAAAGAACAAAATGAAATTCAAAAGGCAACAGAATATCATCAAGGAGTGTTAAAAAGGACAATCGTGATTGAGGATTTTATGGTATTTTTAGCTTTCTGAGAATGGAACAGCCTTTTATAACTTTGTGGGTCCAATGTTGAACTTCATGCATACAGTTGTCCCAGCATCTTGAAGAACATGTTTTGTAGGGAAGCGGAGGCTGCCTGGGCTGTCAGCAGAGATTCAAAATGGAAACCTCTCTCCTGGAGCGCGGTGTCTCCAAGGTGATCGCTTAAGCATCATTCTGGAGGCCTGACAGGAGAGACAGGCAGCCTGGTATGGCAGAACAGCAGAGTTTGGGTCAGAAAGATAATACCACCTTAGAGGGAGCATTTCCTGAGGTGCTGAGGGCCAGTCCCATTCTCTCTGATACCCTCTTCCCAAGGCAGAGCTCTCGATATTCCCCAGAGGCAACGGGGTCAGCTTGGCCACCCTCAGAGCCATACGCACGTCTCTCATCCTCCAGTCAGCTTGCCTCCTCCGTCATCTTCTAAACAGTCCTCTCTTTAACCACTCTTTTTTTTTTAATTTATTTTTGGCTGCGTTGGGTCTTCGTTGGTACACGCAGGCTTTCTCTAGTTGCATCAAGCGGGGGCTGCTCTTTGTCCCGGTGTGCGGGCTTCTCACTGCGGTGGCTTCTCTTGTTGCGGAGCACGGGCTCTAGGCGCGCGGGCTTCAGTAGTTGCAGCACATGGGCTCAGTAGTTGTGGCCCGAGGGTTCCAGAGCGCAGGCTCAGTAGTTGTGGCTCACGGGCCTAGTTGCTCCGCGGCATGTGGGATCTTTCCAGACCAGGGCTCGAACCCATGTCCCCTGCATTGGGAGGCAGATTCTTAACCACTGTGCCACCAGGGAAGTCCCTCTTTAACTGCTCTTTTCCATCCTTTTTCCCTGCCTTGCTGTGCCTTATATTGCCAACACCACCTACAAGCAAAACTAAAGCTTAGCCCTGAGGAATACAGAGATAGCAGACAACGGATGGAAAGTCAAGAAGCAATGATTTGCAGCTGGATTCCCTTGATCACAATATTGCAGAGCCAGGCTGGGTCCAGCCAGATCTTCCGTGGGCACACTGGCTCCAGGCAAGGACAGTTGGTAGCCTAACCGACAGCTACTCCCTCTCCCCACAGGTCTACTAAGTGGCTGGCAGGTATCAGGCAACCATGGGCTCTACAAAATGGGTCTTGACTTGCCCAAGCCAATCATGGTGATTCCTTAGGAACAGTGGTTGACTTAGGAATGGGCCTGGGTGGCAGTCCTGCCAAGGAGTCATGATTAATCTACTGGAGACTCAAGGGATGCAAGGAAGGCATGTCCTCTTCTAGGGACATGGGAAAGCTTGGAGATGCAGCAACGGTCACACAACCACAAACTTGAGGTTAGAAGCCAACATGCTGAAGTTAATAGAGCAGGAAGATGGAATGAGCCTGGGTGTTTTGAAAGTAAATTAACTAACCCTGGAACTGCCTTACCTCCATACTTCTTATCACATGAGACTTTAAGTCCCCTTGAGGTTCGAGCCTTTTTTGGTTGGATCCTCTATTACATGCAGCTGAAATCACCCTGCTACAACAGCTCAGTAACATCTGGTGGCCCTTGTCATCGATGGGGTACCACGTCCAAATCTGCACCAGGCTGGGGGTGCCCTGGGAATTTAGTCCCATTACCACCACCGTAGACCTGTGGGTAAAATGCAAGTGAACAAGTGGGAAATTATATAATGAACTTTCCCTGAGGCCGGGAAAAGTGTCAAAGCACTTTACAATCAAATCTAATTGAAAACAGCAGCTCTTTAATCTAAATTTACAACATAATCAGCCTTCTGGTTAACTAATTATAATTAAATTAGATTGGCAGTGTATTTCATATTTGCTAATTAAAAGCACCAAAAGAAAAAGCTCCATTTGGAAACTGCTGTGTCTCTTCATTCCCTATGAGGACCAAGTGTGAAAGGAAGCTCCCTGAGCTGTAAATTTGGAAACCTGGGTTCTAATCCTGCCTCTGCTCAAACTGGCTGTGTGACTTTAGGTGAGCCCCTTAGCCCCTCTGAGTCTTCTTATTTGTAGGATTCCAATCAAACACAAAGGGTCGTCAGTGATTCATTTTACCTGTTCTTGAGCATCATGTAACTAAGATCAGAGGCGATGCATTTTTTTGTGTGTCTAGTTTGAAACCTACTACAATTTTTTAGGGTATTTTATTGCCGAAGAAATGACGAGCCCAAACTAGCAAAGATTTTGACTGTTCAAGCATTAAACCACCCTCAGGCCCCCGAGATTGCACAGACAGGAAGTTGGCTTGTGCAAGCTGTACAGCCTCTAAGTAGGGCAAACTCCCCCAACATTCACTTTATTTTTTTTAAAAATTTATTTATTTAATTTATTTATTTTTGGCTGCATTGGGTCTTTGTTGCTGCCCGCAGGCTTTCTCTGGTTGCGGCGAGTAGGGGCTACTCTACGTTGAGATGTGCAGGCTTCTCATTGCGGTGGCTTCTCTTATCGTGGAGCACGGGCTCTAGGCGTGTGGGCTTCAGTAGTTGCGGTGCATGGGCTTGTGGCTCGCGGGCTCTAGAGCGCAGGCTCATTAGTTGTGGCGCATGGGCTTAGTTGCTCCGCAGCATGTGGGATCTTCCTGGACCAGGGCTCGAACCCGTGCCCCCTGCATTGGCAGGCGGATTCTTAACCACTGCGCCACCAGAGGCCCAACATTCACTTTAGATGTGGCCCAGGAGATAATAATCAAGGAGAAATCTCCCAGAGGGTGGAGTCAGCCATAAAGAACAATGGACCAGGGAGCTCCTCCCAGAAATCAGAATAGGGCGTAACGAAGGAACTTCTCCACCCATGGGCCCACCTTCTCAGTGCCTGCCCGGCAGGAGCTCATAATTGCCAGGGGCCAGGAGCTGCTCCGTAAGCCAGCCTTCCCCTTTCTGAATACAAGTTGGTATTGCAGTCATGCTGTTTCTGCTCTGCCTCTGTGTATTGGGTATGGAGGTGGGGGGATTCAGATAACTTGCCCTTTTAGTTTATATGTCACTAAAGCAAGAGAAGCCACATCCAAACCCAAGGGAGGACCGCACATCCTCAGCTCTGAGCTGGGTGCAATGACCTGAGAGGTCTTTGGATTATCTCCTTTGGGGAGGAGACGAGTGTGCTCTGGGGGAAGGAGGAAGAAAAGTGCGCACAGATGTTAGCTGGTCACCAGTGACACGTGATCCCCCCTGGACTGTGGAGTTGTCACTGGGGAGCAGCAGCTGCCCTGATGACGTTTCCCAGCCCCTTGCACTTTTTGTTTAATTGACACGAAATTCACATAACATACAATTAACTGTTTTAAAATGTACCATTCAATGGTATTTAGTCCAGTCACAATGTTGTGCAGCCACCCTCTATATCAAGTTCCAAAATATTTTCATCATCCCCAAAGCAAACTCTGTACCTATTAAACAGTTACACCCCATTCCTTCGTCTTTCCAGCTCCTGGCAACCACCAATCTGCTTTCTGTCTCTACGGATTTACCTATTCTGGATATTTCTTATAAGATGAATCATTCAATATGTGGCCTTTTGTGTTTGGCTTCTTTCACTTTGCAAAATGTTTTCCGTGTTCATCTGTGTTGTAGGCTGTCAGTACTTCATTCCTTTTATGACTGAATAGTATTCTATTGTATGGATTTACCACAAGTTGCTTTTTGTTGTTGTTGTTGTTTTTGTTCTGTTTTTAATTTTTATTGAAGTGTAGTTGATTTAACAGTGTTGTGTTAGTTTCAGGTGTACAGCAAAGTGAATCAGTTACATATATACATATATCCACTCTTTTTTTTCTTTTAGATTATTTTCCCATATAGGCCATTACAGAATATTGAGTAGAGTTCCCTGTGCTATACAGCAGGTTCTTATTAGTTATCTATTTTACATATGGTAGTGTGTATATGTCAGTCCCAGTCTCCCAATTTATCCCTCCCCCACTTATCCCCTGGTAACCATAAGTTTGCTTTCTACATCTGTGACCATTTCTACCACAAGTTGTTTATCCATTCATCGGTTGATGGGCATTTGGGCTGTTTCCACCTTTTGGCTATTGTGAATAATGCTGCAATGAACATTTGTGTACAAGAATTTGTTTGAACATCTACTGTCAATTCTTTTGGGTATACACCTTGGAGTGAAATTGCTGGGTCAGGTGGTAACTCTGTTACTTTTTGAGGAACCCCCATATTGTTTTCCACAGCGTCAGCCCTCTTGCATTTTGGTGGGATTGTGTGACTGACAACTTAGTCTCTACAATGGCAAGTGGGTGGAAGGATCTTCGTCACATCTGGGCAGGAGTACTTCCCCCCAGTCTCAGCCTACTCAGTGGACTCCAAAGTTGTACAGGAGGGAGGAACCATAAGATGGAGGAATCTGGGTCCCTCGATGAAGGCTGCCTGACCAGGAACACCCACACACCATGGTGTAAACAAGAAATAAACATCTATTGTGTTAAACCACTAAGGTTTCTAGGTTTACCTGTCCCAGCAGCTGGCATTATCTTAACTAATTCCTGAATATCCAGACCTCACTGGCTTCTTCGTTGCCTCTGAAATCTTAAGTGCCACAGGGCCCACTCCATCTGTCACCTAGAATTATCGCCTTGCGTGGCTTGTTCCCTTTCTAGTGAGTGTTTATCTCATCTCTGCAGGGAGGATATGGTGCCAGAGTTTCATGCCTGGGTCAGAACCTGGCACCCCCACATGATATTTTGTGATCACAGGCAAATTATATAGTATTTCAGGGCCTCAATTTTTTCATCTACAAAATGGGTAGAATAATTGTACCTACCTCAGAGTTCTTGCAAATATTATATATATATACATATTTTAAAAGGTAATGCAGGCAAAGTGCTTAGTAGCGTTCCTGATACACAGTGAGAGCTCTCGGTTCCATCTCCCTCCTCAGCCTTGCAGTGCTTGGGGAGTAGCAGATGTGATCATTGAATCAGTCTGGTCCTCAGACTTTCAGATGAGCAGAATCAGATGAGGAGCTTTAGGAAAGGTTCCTGCCCTCTCCCCCATGCACCTGGATCAGAATCCCAGGGTTGGGCTTAGGAATCTAAGATTCTAATAATCAGCCAGGTTCGGCACCCTAGGGGAGACCCCACCGGGCTGGCGAGGAAGTAGGGAGAAAAGGCCAATCTCGGCCTAACGTCGTCATCCCCCTGCAGCCACAAGACTTCCTCCTCCCTCATTCAAGCCCTTGCTCAAGATCTCTTCCTTGGAGGGGTAGCTGTCTCCCTCCATCCCCTTCCTTGTCCTTCGTAGCACTTTTCACTACCCGACCTGGAGTGTGTGTTTATTGTTCATCATCTGTCTCCCCGACCCCTTGAGGCATGTGGCGGTGACTAGCACATATGGTGAAGAAGAGAATGAACCAGCCTCTATTGAATCTCCCATTCCCATCCCTTAACAAGGTGTGGGGCAGATCTCAGAGCTTTCAGGTCCCTTTCCTTATTAAAACCCAGCCCAGTCTGGTTTAGAGCTCTAATCTCTTATCTGATTCCAAGGTCACCCCTTCCCCATCATGATTGGACTTGGGGCTCTGGGGACTTGAAAAGGGACAGGCAGTCTGCTTTACACCTCCTCCCCCCCCACACACCTGAGAGTGAAGGGAAGCCTGGTGTGACTTGGAGATAACCTTCCCCTGACTCAGGTTGTCAGGGGTTGGGGGCTGGGAGTCAGCGATCAAGGGAAAGGGATGGGGGGCACATCTCCTAGTGTAGCTGGTGCTTTGCAGTCCTCTCTGGGTTAGCAGGTGTCGCTGGTCTGGCTGACCCTCACTGGGAGCAGCTTCTAGATGCCAGTGCCTTGGGTTGCTGCAGGCATGGGTTCCCCTGGATGTTCCCGAGTGAGCAATCCAGTTCTACTCCACCACACCTAAGCTGCCCCCACTGGCAGTTATACTCACAGCCTCTTGCTACTGGGGTCCTTTTGTCTGGAAGCAGCCACCTCCCACTGTGTCCCCTGGATGCCTGAGAAACTCACACACGTGGGTGTTCCAGGCACACATGGGTAGACAGGCACCTGCCCTAGCCCTGCCATTTCTCTCCAGCCCTCTTCTCCCCTGCTCAGTGGGGCTTATCTGGAGATCGGCACGTCCAGGGACTGAGCACTATCCGATCGGGATGGAGTGGCCCCCCCAGTCCCCATAAGGGATTCTTCTGCAACCCTTGACTGCACAATGAGGGTAGAAACACAAAGGAGCAACCGCCCTCCCCCCACCACACCTTGGGGAGGAAAGGAAGCTGCCCCTTGTGACCCTCCCTCACACAGCCCAATATGGTGACTCTGTGTCCTCATCAG
This sequence comes from Balaenoptera borealis, assembly GCF_965194805.1. Classification (NCBI taxonomy): domain Eukaryota; kingdom Metazoa; phylum Chordata; class Mammalia; order Artiodactyla; family Balaenopteridae; genus Balaenoptera; species Balaenoptera borealis. The sequence goes on from NC_138874.1 coordinate 106,684,864, forward strand.
TCTTGGGCCCAGAGCCACAGGACAAGTCCCAATTTACAGGCTGTCCAACAACCAAGCACTTCTTGATCTTCTGATCAAAGCTTCCAGGTTTGGAGGCCCTGCCAAGTGCAATGAGTTCATGAACCTTGTAAAAGCCAGGCTCCTAACAGAGCCATAGGAATAAAATTATTGGTTCCTTCCTCCCCTCCGTCTTTCTTCAGTTCTCCAGGGGCTGAAGGAATATAAACTGACTTTTAAGAAGTGACCCTTAAAGAAAGGAGCAGGATCTTCCCTACTTCCTGATGGCTAGAAGGTGGACCTGATGAACATGATGGCTGGAGCTACAGCAACTATCTTGGGCTACAAAGTAGACTCTACATGATAAAGATGCCAGAGCTACAGAGTAGAAGGAGTATGGCTTCTTCACAATCATGGAACTGCCTTTCCAACCCTGGGCTATTTGGGTCTACTTACATAAGAGAGAAATATACCTTATTATATTCAACCAATCTTTTCAAACTTTCTTTCTCTTACAGCCAAAACTCATGCAGATAGTCTGGCTCTAAGCTTGAAGTCTCTCTTTATTGGAAAAATTATTTTCTTGAGATAACCAGGATTAAAAGATAAATGCAAAGGAAATGACTTTTGCATTATGATTTGATATTCTTTAAACATGTTTGTGTGCTACTTAACGTTATCTCTCCTGCCATGGGTGGTACCTGCCTCATGCTTTAGAATAACCTCACAGATTCCAAAGTCAGCCAAACCCAGGTTAGAATTTGGTTTCTAAGATTTCCCCAGCTGTGTAACCTTGAGCAGGTTACCCAACATTTCTGAACTTTAGTTCCCTGTTCTATTCAATAAGAATAGTAAAGTCTGTCTTGAAGAGTTCACCTAACAAATTTTTATTGAACATCCACTTTCTGCATGACATTAAGCTGGAGACACCATGGAGAAAAAAACAAGGGGCTTGAAGTCCAGTGAGGGAGAGATGATAAAGGAAGCAAATAAATAAGCAAACAAAATAATCACAGTAACCAGTTTACCGTAACAGAGAATAACAGAGTGTGGGAGCCCTGGGAAATGGGAAATCCTCCCCTTTGAGGGCTAAAAGACAAACCTCAGGTAAAGCTCTGAGCACACGCACTAGTTACTATTATAGCCCTTACCTGGAATCTTCCACACCTGCTCCCCTCATGGGGAGTATTAACAAAGCCAAAGGCCAGCCCCATACCCCATGTAGCTTGTGCACAGTTCCTACCAGGGTAATCCAATCTGTGCTTTTTCTGTCCATCTGAGGATGGAGAGACGGAGGCTGGACAGAGGGCTCACACAGACTGCCAGCAGGGAAAGCTATTGGCTGCAGACCCTACGTGGCACAGACCCGCCACCAAGCTGGCTTTGTCCCTGTGCCTAATGGGCACCACCTGGGTCCCAGGGAAGGCAACTGGCATCAATTAGTTCTCATTGAGCCCAAGCTGGAGCAGCACCCTGGATCCCCTCCCGGTTAGTGGCATCGGGAACCGCCAGCTCCTGGGCTGTGTGTCATTTACTCCTAACGGCCTCCATTGGTGACCTCTTTTCCATCAGGCAGGACCCACCAGGCCCACAGCTGTCATTATCATAAGAAACCTGGTTCTCAGAGCTAAGTGATCAGACCCCATCCACCACTATGTGCCTGGAGGCACTGGGTGTGTGCGCTGTGGACAACTTAAGCAACAGAGGGACTCTGAAAATTACCTTTCTGGCTTTCCTCCCTTAGAATTTCAGGCAGTACAGAAAGACAGGCAGTCCAGAATTGGAGGGACTGCATAGAACCTAAGCGGGTACTATGAAAGCAGACCTGTGGGAATCTTCCTCAGCTGTTTCCAGGTGCCTGGTCTTGGTCAACGTTATTTAACCTCCTTAAGCCTTGGTTGCCCCGTCTTAAAATGAGCATGGTAATCACAATACCTACCCCAAACTGGGGGGGGAGGGGTGCAGTAAGTAAAATAATTCACTTTTAGGAAATGTGTGTTTTCTTTGACCCATCTTCTTCACTCCACAAATGTTTCTGAGCATCTAATATGTGTGAGGCTCTGTTCTAGACTCGGGAAATGCAAAGACAAATAGCAAAGCTGGAAGGACTGTTGAAAGTCATCTCATCTGGTGACCATCCGTTTTTAGACTGCAATGCATCTAAACTGGGCAAAAGGCCCTATGATCTACCTACCCCACTCGCTATCACTTAGCTTACGCCGGGTAACAAACCGTTCCAAAACTCGGTGACTTCCAGCAATAAACGTTTCTACTTTCTCATGACTCTGTGGGATACCTAGGCAGTTCTTCTGGTCTGGGCCAGTCTGGCCAGAGCTGGGTGGGCCAAGTCGGCTCCACGCACAGGTCCTGGGCCTCAGCTGGGACGTGTGCAGCTGCTCTCCCTGTGATCTCAGAGCCTCCAGGAGGCTATTGGTGGGCTCGTTCACTAGATGCCAGAAGGCCCCACAGTAAGAGAGGAGGCAAGCTCCAACTCACCAGCACTTTCCCAGCCTCTGCCTGTGACACATTAGCTATTGTTCCATTGGCCAAAGCAAGTCACAAGGCCAAGGCCAGGGTCTGTATGGGAGGGGACCGCCCAAGGGCATGGAATGAGGGAAGCACAAACAAATGGGGGCGGTCACTGCTACAGTCAACTACTCTGAGCCATTTCCACTTTCCAGAGGAAAAAGAATTTGATGATAAAGAATCAGAGAAGGAATACATGGCAACCACGTATTATGTACTGCAGTGATCCCCAAATGCTTATGATCACTTATCCCTGTATTAGTCAGCTCCAGCTGCCATAACAGAATACCACAGACTCGGGGGTGGGGTGAGGGGTTAAAGAAGACAAATTTTCTTCTCACACTTCTGGAGACTGGAAGTCTGAGATCAGGGTGCCATCACGATTGGGTTCTGCTGAGATCTCTCGTCCTGGCTTGCAGATGACCACCTGCTCGATGTGAGCTCGCATGGCCTTTCCTCTGTGTGTGTGTGCATGGAGAGAGAGAGAGCTCTCTCCTCCTCTTCCTATAAGGCCACCAATCTATTAGATTAGGACTCCATCCTCATGACCTCATTTAACCTTGATTACCTTCTAAAAGCCCTAATTCCAAATCCAGTCATGATGGGAGTTAGGGCAATTCAGTCCATAGCAGTCCCTAATTTTTAAAAATTTTGCATCTCTAATATATGCATATTTATGTATACATTATATACACACTCTATTAAATAGAAAATGTAAGCAGATGAGTTAAAGGTAAAAAGTAATATTTTAAGTGTTAATTTTGATGACTCTATACTATTAATTACTAATATTCCAAGGCACAATATACACTAAGGGTGAGTTTCATCATTAACGACACTGCATGTAAATCCATCTTCCAAGTAACCTTGATAATTTTAAATTGGGGGGCAAGGGGACTGACTTCTTGTCTGATCGCATTTTTACCTCGTGATGTGCTAATACAGAGTTCATACTACCACATCAGCTAATGTTTCTGGTTTTTACCAGGTCTTGTACTATTAGTATTGTCTTCAATCCTCAGTCTCTCTACAATAATCTATTAAAACCATTTTTCCATTTTAGAGGGATTAGTTTAGCTAAAGCTAGATTGCATAATTTGTAAATCCACTTACCCAAGCACATGTCGAGCACAATACCTCAAATTCCCCTGGGAGGTAATGCATATGTGAGGTTACTTCCATCAGCCCCTGATTGTGGAGCCCTTGAAAGGCCTACCTGTGCCATGGGTGACATCGGACCCTTTGACATTCCCACTGAAGGAAGCTACTAGTGCTGATCTGAACTTCAAAAGGTTAGGAAAGTATAATTGCGTTATATTTTTTTTTTGCCCCAAAGTTTCACTTTTTCCCCACAACCCAATTGTGTTGATCACCCCACTTGGAGACCAATGATTTGTTTTGTAAAGACGAATATGAGGTTTCACACATGATACTAAGATTTAAATTTATTTATTTATTTTTGGCTGCATTGGGTCTTCATTGCTGCGTGCGGGCTTTCTCTAGTTGCGATGAGCAGGGGTTACTCTTCGTTATGGTGCACGGGCTTCCCATTGCGGTGGCTTCTCTTGTTGCGGAGCACGGGCTCTAGAGCATAGGGTCAGTAGTTGTGGTGCATGGGTTTAGTTGCTCCGCGGCATGCGGGATCTTCCCGGACCAGGGCTCGGACCCGTGTCGCCTGCATTGGCAGGCAGATTCTTAACCACTGTGCCACCAGGGAAGTCCGATACTAAGATTTAAAATGATGGCTTATGCCCAAACTGGTGGTTTAAAAGAACAGAAATTTATTCTCTCACAATTCTGGAGGCTGGGGATCTGAAACCAAGGAGTGGGCAGGGCTCTGCTCCCTCTGGTGGCTCCAGGGAGAATCCTTCCTAGACTCCAGCTTCCAGTGTTGTCAGCATTCCTTGGCTTGCATCACCCCGCAATGTCTTCACATTGACTTTTCCCCGGTGTGTTTGTCTTCTCCTCTGTGTGCCCTTTACCAGGACATTCGTCATTGGATATAGGGCCTACCCAGATAATTCAGGATGATCTCCTCATCTCAGAACCCTTAATTACATCTGCAAAGCCCCCATTTCCAAATAAGGTCCCATTTGCAGGTTTTGAGGGTCACCATTCAACCCAATGCACACATCCTTCCCACAATTTTAATGGATGCAGTGGGGCCCAGAAGGGGAGTCGGGACACAGTGTAGACCAGCTTCTGTCTCTCCCTCCCTCATGGACCTGCTGAGCTTCTCTGAACACAGTGCTTCTCTACAGAATGCTTCCCCTGGCAAAGAAGCCCTTCCTGGCTGTCCTTCATAATTAACTCATGTCTTCCCAAGTGAAGGAAATGCCTGAGGCTTAGAAATGCAATTTCTTGCCCTTTAAGGGCCATTAAGGCTCCTTCCTCCTTCCTCCTGTCTTTCCACTACCATTTCCATGCATTTCTTCTCCTCTAGAACTCTTCAAAGCATTCTCTCGGAAACTACCAGCCTGGTTTCTGATTTCCAAGGAGGGAGACAGCTATTAGGGGTTTTATCATTGGGGTTTTATTGGGCACAACAGCAACAAAGCCTGGCCAGCCCCAGGGCAGAGCTCTGGCCAACAGGGAAGGGAAGAGTGGACTGGGGACATTGCGTCTTGGCCTCAGAGTCTAACCGCTTTCAAGTTCAACTAGGTGTTTGCCCTATGATCAAGGTTGCTGTATTTAGCAAATAAGAATGCAAGATACCCAGCTGAATTTGTATTTTGGATAGACAATGAGTAGTTTTTTAGTATACTTGTTTCTCATGCTTATTTAAAAATCTACTTAATATGCAATATTTGGAACATACTTATGTTTTAAAAAATTGTTTATCTGAAATTTAAATTCAACTGAGTATCCTGCATTTTATCTGTCAACCCTACCTATGAACTTCCCTCTCTCCCTTCCCTCCCTCCCTTCCTTCTTTCCTCCCTTCCTTCCTTGCAAAAAGGCTACTCTCCTATAGTAGGCAAAAATAAAGCATAATGCTTGCCTTCAAGGTATTCACAGCCTAGGGGAGGAGACAAACAGTAACAGGTGCTTTCTGCACAATGAGATCCATCCCTGTCCTAATAAATATTTATGCAAATGATTTGGGGGACACAGAAGCAGCAGCGATTCTGTATGGGGAAGAGTCAGATGAGGTGGAAGAAAAGCTCGAGAGAAGGCACAGGGGCAGGGGCTCTTGAGCTGACTCCATGGACAGGTGTAAAGCAACGGAAGGCATGACCTGAGGAGGACATGTCGGGCTCTGGGAGTGTGCAGCGGAGGTCCCGCTGAGGCCGGGTTGCTGACGTGGGAGCTGTGTGTGTCTGGGAGAGAAACGGGTGGGCGGATTGCTGGCACCACTGATGTCAGGAGTGGGGGCCAGAAGTGTTGTTTGGAGAGTGAAGGGGTCTTTACCTCATGCTGAGGAGTTGGGGCTTTCTCAGATGGGTCCTGAGAGACCGAACACACAAATGGACAAAGTTCAGATCATAGGTGACCTAGAACTAAGACCACAACCTCTGCAGCAACCTGCGGGGTAATACAAATCACAGCCTCTGCAGCAATCTGGCCAGAAATGTCAGGACTCGGTCAACGCCTCCCAGCTTCCCAATTTTTTGTCCCTGCTTCCAATTCAGGACCAATCACATAAAATGCCCTATTTCTAGTTACCTGCTTCCAGCTTCCTCAGGACAACCGCCAATCAGGGCACACCTGCAGCCTTTGAAAAGCTTTCCTCTCCCCCACTTGCCTTTGAGTTTCTGCTCTAAATAAACAGCTTGTTTATTCTCATTTAAGTGGTGTCTTCATTTATCTCCACAGTACAGACCACAGGTATTGCTTTGTGGAAGAGGGAGAGGGGGCAATGGGAACAGTTAGCTCTGCGGAAACTGATACCCTGATATGTGGTGTTAATATAACCACACATAGTGGGTTATTCAGAGCTAGAAAAATCTGCTTTTTGAGACCCTTTGCAACCTATACACACACACACATATTTTTAATGTTTATATTCACCTGAACATCCCCAAGTTCTTTTATATCCTATGGAAAGGCTTTGTATCTTTAAAGTGCAGTTTAAAAACAAGAGTACTGTTAAAGTTGCCCTTAATTTTCTTTTTGACAACACCTTGTTTCCCCTTGCGGTAGCCTGCATCAATTTGTCACCCTTCCCTGCCTCCAGGCCCTCAGCCCTTTGACTCTGCAGCACCTCCCACTAAATGGGTGGAGCCTCGTGATGTTGAATTTGGTCATGTGACCTGCTTTGGCCAATGGGATATTAGCAGATACCATGCAAGCAGAGGTTTGAAACAGGCTTGGTCTCTGGGGCTTGGGCCCCTGCCCCTCTGCCACCTCCATAAGAAGAACATGCTGGTCACAGGAAGAGGATGAGAGTCAGGTGGAGCTGAGCCGCCCCAGCCAAACAGTCTAGATTAGACAACCACCAGCTGACCCACACACCAATGAGTTAATTATTTTTCAGCTCGTCTGAAATTTTGTGATTGTTTGTTATGCAGCACTTTTGTACCAACAGTTGACTGTCCCCCCCTTTGATTTCAGAATTTCAAGATATTTTTCATTACCATGAATATATGATTGTTTTTATATTTATTTATTTATTTATTTATGGCTGTGTTGTGTCTTTGTTTCTGTGTGAGGGCTTTTTCTAGTTGCGGCGAGCGGGGGCCACTCTTCATCGCGGTGTGCGGGCCTCTCACTATCGCGGCCTCTCTTCTTGCGGAGCACAGGCTCCAGACGCGCAGGATCAGTAGTTGTGGCGCACGGGCCAAGTTGCTCTGTGGTATGTGGGATCTTCCCAGATCAGGGCTCGAACCCGTGTCCCCTGCATTGACAGGCGGATTCTTAACCACTGCGCCACCAGGGAAGCCCTATATGATTATTAATGGCAAATTCTAATGGTTGTCTACCCAAATCCATGTCCCCTGCCATTCTTTCCCGCTGGTAGAGCCTTGATTTTATTTTCAGGAGTTCACCCTATGCCCAACCCAGACAACTGCTCAGAGAAGGTATCCTCTTCAACCTCAAGGGGCAAATCTCCATTCATCTAAGCCAATTGTAGTTTGCTGGCGATTGGTTTAGGAGAGAGCATATAACACAGTTATGGCCAGTGAAATGTGAAGAGGCTGCTAGGGGCTTTCTGAAACGGCTTCTCTTCTCTTTATAAGAAACTCATGAGATGATGCCTCCTTTTTTTATGCCACTAGACTCTTAGAACTGCTGCCGCCATCTTGGGACCATGAGGGGAGCTGACAACAGGACAAACCAACATTTTGAAGAGGACAGATTGGGAAAAGGCTGTGTCCAGATGTTACTGAGTAGCCATCCCATAGTGAGTCTTTGGCACTGTCCCAACTCTGGGCTACTTGTTATTTAGGTCTCGTTTCCTTACAGTTTCTGTCCCTTACAACTCAAACCTTCCTGATTCAGGTGCTTCCTCAGAAAAGGAAAATCCAAGTTAAAGAGACAGATGTGTTGATTTTCTTTTCTTTCGTATGTTTTTATCAAGTGATTCATCATTGGGGCAAGGCCTCTCACAAAATCTTTAAAGATGAGCTTACAAAATGTTTGCTCCAATAGATGCCTCTGAAATTTGACTTTAAGGGGTGTCACCATGGCTACAGTATGTTATAAAAGGACTTCTGACCTCACCACATGAGTCTGTGATGCTTTACCCACTGATGTGAGGACCCCCTGAGGACAACTTCAGAAGCTTGGGCTGACAGGTAAGTGCAGGAAGAATTTCAACAAGCATAAGGTTCTTCGGTGATGGTTCCTCCTTCCAAAGAGAGACTCCCAGGGGTGAAATTGACCCTTTTAAAGTAGCGGTAGCTAAATTATAAAAAGCAAATTCAATCCACAAGCATGCTCTTTCTCTAGCACAACGAGCACGTGATACATCTGCTCAGTATGGTACATCTCACTGCAGTAGACGGCACCTTCAGAAAACACATTAAAATGTCATTAGATTTTATTTAAACTTGCTGATAATTTGGGTAACTTGATTATCTCCCCCTCTTCCCATGCTGTGCTCAGCAGAAACCAGCTCATGCCAAATTATCATTCATTTTATTAGAACAAAACTTCAGGCCACTCTCTGGACTTGCCATAGTTCCTCCTGCCCTGGGGCCACTGCCCTCGTTCTTTTTCTCCCCTGGAATATCTCCCTCCCACTCACTCACTGCCTGGCAAACTCCTCAGCATCTGGCAGTGCAAAATTCGAACATCATTTCCTCTCTGAAGCTTTGCCTGGACCCTTGAGACAATGCTGCACAAGGCATGAAGTCAGGCCCAGCTGAATTTGGATTCACTTCTGCCCCCAATTAGCTAGGTGACCTCAGCCAAGGAGCCCAGCTTTTCTGAGCCACGTCTTAGCTTCCTCTCCTTGTAAAATACGTATCCTGATTGCCCCTGCCTCTGGCTTGTGCCGGGAATGAGCAGAGCTCATGGGAGAGGCCCTGGCACAGAGTAAAGGCTCAATATGTTTTGGCTGTTGTTACTGGATACCTTCCTACAGAATCGTAAAGCTTTATAGCCAGAAGGGGCTTCAGAATAGCTCTTCTCAACCTTCGATGTCCAGTGAATCACCTGGGGATCCTGTCAAAACACAGGCTCTGATGCAGCAGTTCTGGGGCGGTGCCTGAGATTTGTGTGCATTTCTTACAAGCATTGCAGATGCTGCTGGTCCCAGAACCACACTTTGATGAGCATGGCTGTACATGACCTTGAGTTCCTGCTTGCTTTAGAGGAGAGGAAGATGAGGCCTGAGAGGGGATGTTCCTAGCCCAGCGAGATCTAGAAGGTTGCCTGGCATGGTGGGTTCCACTTCTTTTTTCCCACACCTGAACTTTTCTCTCCTTTGGCTCAGCCCAGGCTCCTCCACACAACTGGGAAGAAACAAACTACAGAAAACATACAGAGCCCCTGTTCACAGAAAGTGCTGGAATCTACCAGTCCCTGAATGCAATCCTTTTGGGAAGGCATGACTCAATCCTAAGGAAGATCTGACAGTTACCAATCTTCCATCATCCACAAGCCCTGTTGGTGTCAGCAAAGGTTTTCCCGTCAGCTGCTGGGAGGAAGAAGAAATGGAAGCAAATCGGTATGCCAAGGGTTGCTTATGCCCAAAAGGCTACGAGAGTCCAGAGACGTAAGTACCTGAAGAAAATATATCAATTCTTCTCATTTTCTATCAAAGCACAGCCAGCAAACTCCCTCAGGTCTCTGTGCTGTTTGCTGGTGCTTATCTTCAGAGAGTTGACAATCTAGTAGAAGGAAGAAGAAATGATACAGATAACTAGGAAACAAGATGAAGGGTGGCTCTTGCGCTAAAGGGGCAGGAGAATTGCTGAAGGAAGGGAACACGAACTCTGGTCTTAGAAGTAGAGCACCACCCTTCAGGCAATTTTCATAGTTTCATGGCCCAGCTTTCTCAACTTTCCTAGGGATGTCTTGAATATGGGACAACTTGTCTAATTTAAAGAGTAAATGAACAGGAAATACTGTACATAGGCAGTCCTCTGCTTTAATAAATATAAAAATATGTATGAAAGTAACTGTATAGAAGCGGAACAAAAGACTTACACATTATAAGTAGTTGTTTCATCCCAAATGGCACCGTAAGGTTGGCTAGGTTGTGCACTGTGCAAGGGCACCTGGCCAAGGGGGTAAGTGAGGACAGAAATCCAGTTATGTGCCCTGGTGCAGGGTTGTATTTATCCAGGAAAAAAAGGAGTCCTTTTTTCTGATTTGCACAAGACACCATGTTGGCTAGAAGTGGCCCTGATTCTGAGAGGTTAAAAAATATTTTAAAATTCCTATCAGATATTTATAGCATTTTCATTTATGATGTTCTTTTCCTTTACCATTGAGTCTATAGTAAACCACATTCCCCATGGGGGCATATGTTCTTGTGCCAGAATGAGACACAAAGGGCATTAGGACACCTGGTTGTCTGTGGACTCAGGCCACATGAAGACAAACTCTTCGCTAGAGGCTGCCAGCTCAGTCCAGAAACTGAACACCTACTGTGTGCTGACACTATGCCAGGCCTGGGGAAAGAGCAGACACAAAGTGCAATTTTGTCTCTTCTCCCCAGGAACAAGATAAACATAAATAATTTTCACAACTGTAGACCAGGGGGAAGTGCTAAAAAAGGTGGGAGTAGGCTTCCCTAGAGGCACAGTGGTTAAGAATCCGCCGCCAATGTAGGGGACACGGGTTCGGGCCCTGGTCCGGGAAGATCCCACATGCCGCGGAGCCACTAAGCCTGTGCACCACAACTACTGAGCCTGCGCTCTAGAGCCTGTGAGCCACAACTACTGAGCCTGCGTGCCACAACTACTGAAGCTCACGTGCCTAGAGCCCAGGCTCCGCAACAAGAGAAGCCACCTCAATGAGAAGCCCACGCACCACAACGAAGAGTAGCCCCACTCGCTGCAACTAGAGAAAGTCTGGGCACAGCAACGAAGACTCAACACAGCCAAAAATAAATAAATAAATAAATAAATTTATTTTTTTTTTAAAAAAGAGGTGGGAGTAACATGGTCCCTGAGGAAGGGAGAGATTCTCTATGGCCAGAGGGACTGGGAAAGCTTCCTGGAGGAGGCGGGAATTGATCTGGGGAATTGAACAGTCCAGAGGGGCCATTCCAGACAAGACAAACAACTTGAGCAAAGATTGGGAAGCAAAAGAAAAGTGGGCTTGTGCAGGGAGAGAGGAGAGGCTGGGACCCAGAATGCTACGGTGGAGCGGGTGGGTGGAGGGTATGGGTGGAGGGAGAGGTGGGCAGGAGAGCCAAGAGGTCAGAGCTGACAGTGGAGACGGGGGCTGGCCCTGAGAGTGCTGAGGGTCAGGTGTAGAGATTTGTACTTAATTCTCTGGACAGTGAAGGTTTTTGAGTCCAGGGTAAAAGGGTCAGAGCTGTGTTTAAGACTCACGTTGATAAATGAACTTATTTACAAAACAGAAATAGACTCACAGTCATAGAAAACAAACTTATGGTTACCAAAGGGGAAAGTGGCAGGGGGTGGGGGGGTGGAGGATAAATTAGGAGTTTGGGATTAACAGATACACACTACTCTATATAAAATAGATAACCAACAAGGACCTACTGTATAGCACAGGGAACTATATTCAATGCCTTGTAATAAACTATAATGGAAAAGAATCTGAAAGAGAATAAATATTTTATGTATATATGTATGTGTATATATATATATAAAACTCAATCACTTTGCTGTACCCCTGAAACTAACACAACATTGTAAATCAACTGTACTTCAATGAGCGAAAAAATTTTTTTAAGATTCATGTTGATGACTGCCTGATTCGTAAAAGTCAGTGTCACCTCCCAGAAGCATCGGAGTGCCTGTGGAGTGGGTGCTGGTACAGAGGGAGCGCTGGCTTTGCGGAGGACGCAGCAGGGCAGCAGGACTGGGCTCTGGGGAACATGCTCCGCTGGGGTCTTTGTCTCCCTGCTCACCTGGAGCTGGGATGAGGATTTCCGCCTCTCTGGCTTTGAACCTCTGCACTTTCCTACCAGTTGCTGCTCTAGAATATTCGGCTCAGCCGCCCACCCCAGAATCAGCTCTCCTGGTCATCTGGTGACAGGTAACATGGAACGGGCAGTCCAGGACCTCAGGCAGAGATGTTACCAGGCACACAAATGAACTTCAACATCACTCACTTGAAAAAACAACCAAAAAAGCAGATTTCCTGTTTGCCACTCTGAAGCAGAAGTTTTCTGTAACTTCTCAAAAATTTCAGCCCTTATGCTGGCTCTTCTCTCCCTTAGGAACCTGCAGCCTCAGCGCGGCTGAAAGGGTCCCTTTATGCAATCGGCGTCAACTACATTCAGCTTTTTAACAGCTGATTCCAGCCAACCACCTCCTCTTCCTGTTTCCAACCCCGAGAGTATTGCAGAGATTAATTAGAGAGAAGCTGTCTGCAAGAAGGCAACTACATTATGAGTCTCTGGAGAGCAGGGCCCCTGTCTAATTCAGCCACTCGTTCCATAAATACTTATTGGATGTGCCAGGCATTCTTCCAGGTAATAGAGCAGAGTGGTTCTGGGCACAGACTCTGGGGCCAGACTGCCTGGTTCTTGTCTCAGCTCCATCACTTACAAGCTGCGTGACCTTGGGCAAGTTAATTAACTTCTCTGAGCCTTAGGGGTAGTAATATTACCTACCTCATAGGGTTTTAAGGATCATATGGTATATATATAAGTTTCTGAGAACAAGGAATGAGAACATATATCCACACAAAACTCGTACACAGATGTTCGTAACAGCCAAAAAGTAGAAACAACCCAAATGTCCGTCTGAAGAATGGGTAAATAAAATGTGGTACATCTATACAATAGAAGATTATCCTGAAATAAAAAGGAATGAAGTACAGACAAACACAATAAGGATAAGCCTTGAGAACATTATGCTAAGTGAAAGAAGCCAGTCACGAAGGATCATGTATTATATGATTCCATTTGTACGAAAGGTCCAGAACAGGGAAATCTAGAGAGACAGAAAGTAGATTAGTAGTTGCCTGGGCAGGGGGAGGGGAGAATGAGGAGTGACTGCTCGTGGGTGCAGGGTTTCCTTTTGGGGTGATGAAAATGTTCTAAAACTGATTGTGGTAATGGTTGCACAACTCTGTGAATATACTAAAAGCCACTGAATTGTTTACTTTAAATTGGTGAATTATATCTCACTAAAGCTGTTTTTAAAATGTCTTAGAACAATGCCTAACACATATTAAGTACTAAATAAGTGTTAGCTAATACTATTTGGTGCTCGGAAAGTTAGGAATGTAAAAGATGAGCAGAGTCTCTGCTTCATGAAGCTTGCGTTTGTGAAATTCACTTCTGCATGCCACGCGTTGTCAAGCACAGGGCTGGCAAATAGTCGACATTCTCCATTGTCTGTTAGACTGTGTGCCTTCCGTAAGTCCCATCATGTGAAGGGGTGACTTGTGATGGCTGGTCAGGGCTGTCTCCCTGGCCATTCTTGTCCCATAACAAAGCCCACCCTCTCTCTCATGGTCCACATGGTCAACTCAGCAGTCTTCCTCTGGATCTTCTCAACTCCTGACCTGGCTTTGTCTCAGGCTCTTAGAAGCCCTTGACCTCTTCACTTCCTACCCCACCCTTGGACTTGACAATGCCTCTGCTTCTCTGGTTTGGACCTTAAGCTCTCGGGGACAGGCTCTGGTCCCCCATCCAGGGGATGGGATGGTGCCAGTGACATGGGGCCATCTCGTTCTCAGGGCATTGCCAAGGTTCCAAGCACACCAGTTCTTGGGACCTTCACCAGAGGGACTCTGAGTGCAGAGGCAAATGAAGACTTCATCCCCCAGGAGCCACAGCCAGATTCACACGGCCAGGCGACCACAAAGCTGCATTCCTGGAGAGGCGCAGGGGAGCAGGAGAGACAGGCTGTGTTCTTCCAGAGCAGCAAGGCGCCGCTTCCAGCCCCACCCAACCCCAGCTTTCCACACAGGGTGACCAACTCGTCCCAGCTTGCCAGGGACTTCCTCAGTTTTAAAACTCAAAGCCCCACTTCCTGGGAACCTCCTTGGTCCCAGGCAAGTTGAAGTGGTTGGTCACTAGTTGCACAGCTCAATGGGAGGGAGTGTCCCCTGGGAGTCAGTGACACCCCACCCCTTTCTCCTCCCCCCCCCACTTCTGCTCGTCCTCCACTTCCTTCTCCTCCTCTTTCTCCCCGGTAACAACAAGGGTGGAAATCGTAATGATAGCATCAGGCTAAAGACAGCAGGCAGAGCCAGCACACGGGTCACCAGAGACAGTGGAGCCACCCACGGGGGGCAGGGAGTGGGGAAGCAGGGGAGCTGCAGGACAGCCCATGGTGCCCATGTACCACCAGCCTGCTGGTCCCAAGGGGAGAGGCTTCCAGAAACGAGGTGAAGAGGAAAAGGCAAGGAGGTCAGAGTGGCAACTGCATTCCAGGAGAGGGCTGGGCTGGCTGGGGCATCCGTCCTCCCAAGAGCCCCATACCAGCTCCAGCCTGTCTGCACTGGCCACCTTTGCCCCTTGTCACCCCCGGTCTGTGCCTCTGCATCACACGCCTGCCTGGATTGCAGCAGCCATCCATCTTCCTGTGCGGGCGGCAGCGGTCATCAGGTGGAAGGAAGCTGGTGGAGCAGAGACAGGCGTCCACGGCTGCAGGCAGAGGCCGGCGTGGCTGACTTCCAGCGCTGTGGGTTTAGGGATAATGAACATCACCCACGGGAGCCAGACAGCAAAGAGCCCCTGAGGCGTGGCCTCCCTCGTCTCTCCCTGCGGCTTTTTCTGTAGCCGGCTTCTCAGTCTGGGAGAGCCACGTCACAACGTGTGAATTCATAATAGGCCAGAACTACGGGACAAGTGCCCAGGAAGTGATCAGGGTGTGTATAGCACCCCCCAGCTTCATCAACACCCCCAGCCCCACATCACACCAAGGAGGGGCTTCTTTGAGGTTCTTAGACCCTTTTTTAAAAAAACAAGTAGTCCTTGACACTTTAGTATGAAGTCCCACAATCAAGTTATCAGGTTCTTCCTTCCAAAGCCCTAGGTGACACCACCCCTACGTGTTCTTAAGTAGTAGGTTTTGGGGGCCTGGGAGCTCTGGATAATATGTTGGGGAGGGGGAGCTCTGTGTAGCCAGGATCCTGTGGTGGGAGAGATAGGGTGCTGAGAGGTGCCATCTTCATCTCTTCTCACCCAATTTTTCCTCCCTGCTCCCAAAGCTGGAATGCCCATGCAGACTCAGCACTACCCAGGTCTGAGACCATTCTGACGGGCAGCAAGTGTCTTGGCAGCCTGAGTAATGCCAGCCCCTGGGGCTGGGGTAAAATTCTATTGCCCATGGGCCTAAGGCTTGTATAGCCAGGTCACCCTGGGAGTCAGAAGCCTGCATGTGGACCCATGAGTTGACCCAGCATGGAGGACAAGATTCCTAACTCAATTTCCCTACCCAGCACTCTGTTGCCCTACAGACCTCAAGCCCAGCTCGAATTCCCCTTCGTCTGCTGACGTGGGGACCTAACACTCTGCTTGAGTTTTTTCCAGCCCTTCCCTAGAGGCTGGAGCTTGCTTCCCAAACTGCCCAGAGCTTGCCATTGGACCCTGGACAGCTGGCCTTGCCAGGACCACACCTGCCCCATTCCCCTTGGTCCTGGGGCCTTCTCCCTTCTCATGATCCTGTCGACCACATGGCTGTGGCCCCAGTCAGTCTCACACTTGGGCTTGTTTCCTTTCTTTCCCTTCTCTTTCCATATTCATTCAGTGGAGTGGAAGGTGTGGTCCAGTGGCTGGTCAAGTGGTCACTGCCTTACTGAGGGCAGAGAGGAGCCAAAAGGGAGCAGAGGCGTGAAGTGCCCCCGTGTCCCTGAGGAAGGCAGGCACTGCTACGCAGGGGAACCAGGAAGAGGGGTGTGAAGGGGAGCTGCGAAGAGGCCCAAAGCAAATCCAAACACAAATATGACAACAAAAAAGGACTGCATGTGGGGTAAATGCCCAAGCTCTGGAATAAGACTTCCCAGGTCCAAATAACCTATGTGATCTTGGGTAAGTTACTTAATTTCTCTGAGTCTCATCCGAATTTCCTCATCTAAAAAATAAGGATAATAAAACCTTAAAGGGTTGCAATAAGAATCCAGTGAGAAGCATATAGCCCATGCATGGCATACAGTAGACACTCTAGAAATAGGGGCCATTATTTTATTGGAAAAAACATACAACCAGCTTTGGTTATAGGAACACCACCTCCAGGAAACCCTCTAGGCTCTCTTTCAAGTTTCTGGAGTACTTTGCTGGGAAAGAAAGGGCAGAGGAGAGTGTAAGGGATGGAGGCGGGGGGGCGAGGAAGGGAATAAGGATAATAAACAGGGACAAGCATGCATTTTGCCCCTCCCTGGGGCGGGGCCCTGTGCTGAACCCTTGGTATAATATACCCCATTCTATCCACCAAGGAGCCCAAAAAAAGGAGACATTCTGGTTGACCCAACAAAACAATAATCCAACCTTAGTCATTGACCAGTGAGTTGCCCTTGAGTGTTTGATGCGGGGACATGCAAGGCCCAGAAGGAAAACTAGCTCAGGATTGGCCTTCAGTGACAGCTCACATCCGGGGATTCAGCCTCATCAGCACAGAGAGTAATGCTCTTTTCTAAGGCCGAGGGACTGTGAGCATCTGAACATCACACTTCCTTCCCCCAGAACAGCAGGTGAAGAGAAAGCTTTTTCCAGGTACAAAGCAGGAGCGTGAGCAGTGCCTATCAAAGGGGAGGTCGCACACTGAGCTCAGAGGCAGGTTAGGGACTCGGCATCTTCAAAGCGTAGCCTATTCACTGTGCTCGGTCACAGGGTAACCAGTGGGGCACGGGTTCTGGAATGATCTGCTTGACTCTCAGTAAATGGCTGTTTGCCATGGCAACGGGCACCGTGGAGACTCTGAGCCTGATCAGATGGGAATCTGCTCTCCAGGGATGACTCAGACCTCTTTCTCCTCATTGTGTGGGGCAGGCTGCTCACAGAGCGAACCCAGGGGCTGGGGAGAAGCCCAGAGCTCCCCCTTTCCCCTTCGCAGTGGCAGCCCATATCTGCCTGTTTTCTTTCTCCAGGAGACTTGGATCAAGTGATGATAGAGTGAAGAGAAAAGAAAAGGCAGCATAGAATCTGGTCAGACCAGCCCCTCTGAGAATTCACTTTCCACATCCCACTCCCACCAGCAGAAGTCAGGAAGCCCAGAAAATGCTATCACCTCATCCTTAGCTGAGCCAAGCATCACTTCTACCTGAATGATGGGACTCTCCTGAATCCCTTCATCCATGCACCCATTCCACGAGCAGTCACTCCAAAGATAAACATAGACACAGCCCTACCTTTCAGGAGCTTGCAGAGCTCCAGGGAGGCTTCCAGAGCCTCAGCGGCGGGAGTTCAGCTGAGTACGGCCCCAAAGAGTGCCCACAGGGAGGGATGGAGTCCTGAGAAGATAAGGGGCCCCCACCCCAGGCTCCCTTCTCTATGGTTCCCCCCATCTCATAATGGCCAAGTCCATTCTTCCAGTGAGTCAGGCCAAATCTTGGTTCCAGACCCCTCTCTCTCTCACACCTCACGCCCAACCCATCCTACCCTCCCTACTGCGACCGTAGCCTCTTGGCTGGTCTCCCTGTTTGCCCCTCACTCACTGCCTGTTCTCCACGAGGTAGTGAGGGCCAGCCCTTGATCTGAAGTCAAATTGTGCCCTCCTCTGTTCAAAACTCACCAAGGGCTTCCCCTCTCACTTGGGGGAAAAAGCCACATCCATGGATTCAAGGCTCTGTGTGATCTGCTCACTGCTACCACTTAAACCTCTGCCACCACCGGCCCCCCCTCCACACCGCTCCAGTCCTGCTGCCCTTCTTGTCATCTGTCCTCAAAAAGCACCTTCTCCCAGAGAACGTCCCCAACCCCCAGTGGGAGAGGTTTTGATGCTTGTCTTGAGAATTAAAAAACGCAGTCAGAACAAAGGACAGCCCTCAGCTGGCAGCGCCCTCCAGGATGTTCAGCCAAAGCAAGTGCCTCAGCCAAGGTGACACCTCCTGCCCCACACAGTTCACGCCCAGTGACCGATGGGCGTGCGCCACAAAGGCCTGGCCCTCTCGCCTCAGACTGGAACAGCCCTCAAGCGTCATCCCAACTCAGAACTCCCCGCAGATCAGCTGAGGTTTCTCGTGAGCCCGCATCACTGCTCGGCCCATCCTGCTTCCTGCCCCCTTCCCCCGTCCCCCTACAGGTTTCTGTGCCCGTGTGGCCCCCCCAGCCACAGGGCCCAGACCCACCAGGCCGTGAGAGGGCAGCAGTCCACACCGGTGATTTGGAAACATGAAAGGCAGATGGATCCACAAAACAGGTTTAAAATTAAATCTTGGATGGATGTGCTTGCTCTCAAATAGACCCTAGCAATTTCACCAGCCTGGGTGCCAGCACCTTCCAGGCTGCTCAGGCTCCTCTCGTGGCTGGTTCCCCTGCAACTGCAACCCCCCCCCCCCCCACTTTACAGTGCAGAGGAGCCCAGCTTCCTCCAGCTCCAAACAGCCCCGGAACCCCTTTGTGTGTCCACCACAGCATGTCCTCGGAACCGTACACCGTCCAGGCAGCCTCTGCCTTTCTCCCGTCCCACGTGACACAGATGCACATCCGCTTCCTCAAGCAACTGGGAAGGACGCCCCTCGTTCCCCCTAGGAAGACAGGCATCCTAGCGTTGGCTTGGATTTTTTTTATGATGATATTTTTTCCATCCTGTGGAGCTGGATCTGCCCTCATCCAGCCCTGTTCTCTCATCTGGCCTGACCTATCTGGTCCTCCAGCCCAAAGGGACTGGGGGTGGGTCTGGAGGAAGAAGACCCTGGCCCAGGGGGCACTGGATGTGTTTGTGAACTGGCCTGTCTAGCACGATGCTTGACGCCATCAGAGGATGAAGAGAACGTCAATCACAGCCCTGCCGGGTTAGGTCAAACCATTTCACCTGAACAGCCCAGTCTGTGGCTCAGGATGAGCTGCAGAGTTCCCGGATGTGTGACGGCCCCACTCCTTCACTCCTGGAGAAAAGGAAGGCTGGGCTGCTAGGACACCTGTAGGTATGAGGCCACTGAGCAGTTCCCTCCCGGAATACCCTGGCCCGGGCCTGTGGACTGCACACGTCTACCCACACCTTGCCTTTGCTTGTCCTTTGCAGGGGATAAGTGCCCAGCTGGCAGGTCCCTGGGTTTAGTGACAAGGAGAGGAGAAGAAGGACGGCTGGCAAGGGGTCAGGAATAAAAGCAGCTTGGCCCGAGCAAAGGCAGGCCACACCTGGAGCCCTCCCCACGGCCATGGTCAGGGTGCCTTTGGCTGGCCTCCCTCTACTGCTCTGTGCCCAGACCTTCCCAGGAGCTTTTCACCCTCCGTTAGCCACCATCTGGAGGTGTCATTGAGAGCCTGGAGGGTGGCCAGGAGCTGGCACAGGCTAAGCACAGAGATTTGCTGGCCTGTGTGCTGGGCCTGGCCCCGGGGACCTGGGCTCTCTCCTGATTCGATGGTGATGCCGGGGTGGGGTGGGGTGGGGTGGGATTCAGCTACACCAAGAGTGGTCCCCCAGGGCCAACAGATGGGCAGCCCTGGGAGGAAGCCACATGGCAGGGCCGTGTTGTTAACTGCAGCTCATCAGGTTTTATCAGCAAGATGCTTCTCCGTTGGCGGGAACACACCTGCCCCCAGCAAGGGCAGCCTCCAGAAGCACGGATGGCTCTGGGAAGACTTTGGTGGGAAGGCTGGAGCCATGGGCTTGCTCTTGGGGCTTGGTACCCTCTCCCAGACCTACCCCTCTGTGCTTGGGGGGGCCTTAAGAAAACGTGGAGGGCATGTGTGTACACTGAGCCTGAGGCCAAGGAGGTCCGGCATCCCGCACCCCCAGGGCCAAGACGCAGGCAAGGCCAGGTGTCTCCACCAGCAACCTGTGGCCCCCAAGGTTGGACTCTAAAAACCGACCACCCCAGGGGCCAACAGACTTTGTAAAGGCCTAGGTAGTAAATAGTTCAGGCTTTACGACCCAAGAGGCAAAATTTGAGTATACTGTGTAGGTACTTGCATAAATATTTAAAATGTAACCACTTAAAAATATAAAAAAGATTCTTAGTTCACAAGCCATACAAAACCAGGCCGTGGGCCAGACTTGCCAACCTCTGGACAAGGGATCCTGGGCAAGGGATCCAGCACGAGAGGCCACCTACAGCTTTCCTCCAAGGCAGAGCCATGAAGGTCTGGGGCTAGCCAAGCTCCACAGCCCCCGTGCATGGCTACCTTAGTTGGGGACAGACTGTGTGTGTGTCGGTCTCTTCCCTCCCCAGCCCTGGCCTGCCACCTGTGCCATGCTGTGGCCTCTCTCCCCACCCCCACCCACTTAGTCCCACAGGGCCCCCGAGCTGCAACGTGACCGTCCTGACACCTCCCGGTCCTTACCGGCGACGCTGCCCTACCTCAGGGACTGCCGAGGCCCCCAGCTGTGCCCAGGCTGCTGTGGTCGCGATGCCCCCCTCCCCTGTGCCACGTTTGGTGACGGGCTAAGACTGTCTTCCTGATTCCCTCTCCCTTAGGTGACTTCTCTCCCAGCAAACTCCTTAGTCCATCAGACAAACACACTTCTGGTAGCTCCAGTGCCCAAGCCCCAGCTGCATCTGAATCTACTTAGCCTCATGCTGGGACCCTGGCCTTCTAGATTATATTGCCCACTCCACCCCATCTTACAGGGAAAAACTAGCAGAAAGAGGCCTGGGGGTGGCACCGGACAGCCTGGGTCAGAGCCCTGGCCGCAGGACCTGGGAGCCAGCCGCTCAGCCACAGCTCCCCATCTGTGAAATGCAGTGATCGCCGTGCCCAGCTCAGGTGCCCATAAATCAGACACTCACTGGAGGAGGAGGGGCCCAGCATAGGGCGTCTATGACCTGGAACATGTGTAGTCTTCAGCAGCTGCTTACTGGATCTGCATATAAAATTGAGGTCCAGAAATAGGATGAGCTATGGAGACGCCGGTGCAGAAACAACCGTGCGAAGGCAGAGTGCAGCTGACCTGAGGCCGATGAGGAGGGAGCCCAAGCAAGGCTGAGCTCAGAACGACCCCACTTCATTCCTCAGGGCGGTGCCTGGTGGTGCAGCGCACAAAGGTGGGGGAGGGGGGCGGGGAGGCAGGAAGTGGGAGGATCACCTGACCACAGTCACCAGGTAAGGTATCAAGACTGAGAGCTGCATCCAGTATCCTCACAGCCACCTCCATCCCTGAGTGGGAACACACGCTTCCCCTCACCTGCGCCTGGCCAAGGGCGTCACCACCAGCCCGGCTTCAGCTGGCCTGGCTTTGGCTGCAAGTAGCACCTCAGTGAGCCAGGCCTAAACAGTATGTAATGAGAAACCTGGAGGTGTGGGAGGTTCCAGGGCAGGTTCACAGCTCTATAAGGTCTGGGCTCCAGGTCACATCCCCTGAGAGTCCGTGCTGTCGGCCTCGCCTGCCTGGTTGCAAGGCACCTGCTGCCGGCGTCACTTCCGCAGACAACTGCGTCCCAAGACCGGAAGTCGGGGGGCGGGGGCTTCTCAACCAAATCAAGTCCTCAGGAGATTTCCCTTAAGTCCCATTGGCCAGAACTGGGTCACATGTCCAGTCCCAAAGCAATCGCTGGCGAACAGGCGAGAGCCGGGCTCCAGGCTGACCCCCACTGAGTACACGGCACCCCATCCTGAGCACAGCTGGGATTCTGTTGGAAGGAAGATGGTGGGAGTGGACATTCGGTTGGAAACCAACCGAACTGCCAGGGCTTGTTGGGATTTTTGTTTTTCAGCTTCTGCGTTATTTTTAACTAGAGATATTATACTGTCAAAACGAGTGAGTCACCATGCCCTTCTGACTGAAGCCTTATGGCTTATTAATACTGCCATCCAAATTCCCAGGGAGACACATATGTCTGGATGGGATGAAGCAAGGAAATGTTAGGCTGCCCTTGGAAGGGTTTGATGCCATCACACCAGGAGCTGGGACTCTGGGTTTATGGAGAGGGGCTGGGCTGAGGACCCATGTGTAGGGATTTGGTAATGAATGGCTTTTATTCATTCACTATGTGACAGGCACTCCATTAAGACATGAGGGAAACAGTCCATAAAATACTAAGGGGATAAAACTAACTGAATTGTCCACATACTCCATGGGTGGTCCCAACAGGGAAGGGAGCCTTCTCCTGGCCCCTCCTAGACACTGAAATGGTTCAAGATCACCAGGCCAGGGGACAGGTTACCAGCATTCTGATTCCAGATGACCACTAGCTCGGCCTCAGTTTCCTCATTTGTAAAATCAGCCTTTGGTGTTAAAGGTCCAGATCCTTGCAGCTCTGATCCTCACTAACTGCAGCCTTGAACCACAAATGACAAGCAGGACCCAGAGGTCTGAAACCAGCAGATCTCTAGACTGATGGAGATGATGCAGTGGTGATGGGGATGATAAAAGTGATGGTGATGGTACGTAGCACACTGAGCACTAGTCGCATGCCATCACTGTCCTCATGTAGTACCTCATTGAATTCCCTCAAAAACTCTATGCAATAGTTACTTTTATTAACCTCATGTAACAGACGAGGAAACTGAGGCTTAGGGAGACACACGCCTATGTTCACCTATTACGGACGGAACTGTATCCCTCCAAAATTCATATGTTGAAGCCCTACCCCCAATGTGACTGTATTTGGAGATAGGACCTTTATAGGGGTAAACAAGGTTACATGAGGTCATATGGGTGGAGCCCTAATCCAATAGGATAGGTTTCCTTATAAGAAAGGACAGGAGGGATTCGTACACAGAAAAGACCACGTGAGGACATGGAGAAGGTGGCCATCTGCAAGCCAGGTAGAGGGCATCAAAAGAAACCAATCCTGCTAACGCTTGATCTTGGACATCCAGCCTCCAGAATCGTGAGAGAATAAATTTCTGTTGTTTAAGCCACTCAGACTGTGGTATTTTGTAATGGCAGCCCAAGCTGACACATCTCCCGATGGCAGAGCCATCACTGGAACCAGTCAATCTGACTTCAGGGCCATGTCCATAAGAACTTCACCATCTACAAGTTGACTCTGACTGGAGAGGTGGGTAGTGGATCTCCTTACGACTGAGCCTGTGTGTACAAAGTATACAGATTGCCAAATCTCACCCCCTTCCCTCCTATTCTGCATAACAAAAGACAGTCCATTCAGGACTAGCCAACACCCATGTTTTGGGTGGAAATGGTCCCAGGGAAATACAGGCCAGTGCTCAGTGGGTGGCTAGAACCATCTGGGTAACCTGGGTCATGCCTCAAATGGCTGTAGGCACCAAAGAGATTTCAGTCAGATTTTAAATGGTATCACCATCTGCTTCCAGGGAAGAGTCCTCGATGTTGCCCAAGTTAAATGGACCTGAACTGTAATCCTGCCTTCCCTAGGTATGGGACCTTAGGCAAGTTACTTCACCCCCTGAGCCTCAGTTTCCCCGTCTGTCACACGGAGACAATCATCCTGACTGCAGCAGTGCCGTGAGCATAGAGAAGTCAATACATAGGAATCTGCTTCACAGATGGTCTTAATTCAGTAGCACCTAACCCGAGGGACCACCTGAAATCCCCTTAGCTACATCAAAGCAAAATCCTCCGTTACAAATCCCCTGGCAGGCAGCCGCCAGTCTTTTCTGGAAGGAGTTGGGGATAAATTATAGATCACAGTCTTTTGGATCAGCCACTGTTCTGGTTCTCACCCCCTTGTGGACAGAGGTCTGGGAGGGTCCCCTCAGAGTGCTGTTCATGGCCCTGGGTTGGGGGGGATCTTGCTACCCCTGCACTGCCTACCTCCTGCCCCTAGCTTTCCTTCCCCCAAGCATTTGCTATGCTCCTTGGGCTGGGGGTGAGGGGATGCCCTGGAAGGACTTCCAGAAAGCTGCCCACCCATCGGAGGGCCACAGCCTGAGCCCCAAACCCCAGCCCCTGTGAGCATGCCCACTCCATCCTCCATCCCCCAGGAAAGGCTCCATCTCCAGAAGAGGAACCCAATGCCCTGAGGGAATTTTGTGTTTAAGATTGGGAGGCTGGGGGCTTCCCTGGTGGCGCAGTGGTTGAGAATCTGCCTGCCAATGCAGGGGACACGGGTTCGAGCCCTGGTCTGGGAAGATCCCACATGCCGCGGAGCAACTGGGCCCGTGAGCCACAACTACTGAGCCTGCGCGTCTGGAGCCTGTGCTCCGCAACAAGAGAGGCTGCGACAGTGAGAGGCCCGCGCACTGCGATGAAGAGTGGCCCCCGCTTGCTGCAACTAGGGAAAGCTCTCGCACAGAAACGAAGACCCAACATAGCCAAAAATAAATAAATAAATAAATAAACTCCAAAAAAAAAAAATTGGGAGGCTGCAAGAGGCCAAAGTGAGAGCAGCCCTGTTTTCATCAGCAGGGTCTGCCCACCTGAGGGGACTGAGCAAGATTCCTCACTTCTTTCCTGTGGCCACTCGCCTTCCCCCCTCCACACACACACATCCCAGCCACGTTCCCAAGACCCACCTGCACTGGGCTTTCTCTCCCTTCCCCGGCCCCTCTCTGAGGAACCCACAGCCAGGGCAGGCCAAGCAAGCAGCCTGTGGGTAGATGATGCCCAGGTCCAAGCATTTCTCCTCCTGGGAAATCTGGGATTCTGCCTCAAGAGCAAAGGCCCTGGAGCCAGCCAGCCAGGACTCCAAACAAGTTCCGCCTTTCCAGCCTCGTGACTTTGGACAAGTTACTCCCTCTCTAAGCCCCATTATCCTCGTCAGTAAAAATGGAGATACCCAAAACACCCATTTCACCAGGTCGTGAGGATTAAATAGTGCATGAAACATGAAGAAGTAGCACAGGGCCTGGACGCAGGGCCCGGGCTGGAGTGGAACAAGCGAGGTAGCGAGGGCACAGAGTGCAGGGGCCCGAGAGTGAGGGCACCTTAAATCTCGTGGCCTGGCACCTGGCTTACCTCACTGATAATGCACAGGTGAAGCTGAGAGATGCAAAAAGCCGGAATCAGCCATTTGCATCTGTCTTCACAAAGGGTAGGAAGACGCAGGGTCCAGCCTGCAGAGGGCGCAGTTCCTAGTTTGGCTCCACTTCCTCAACTCTCCTCACATCTCTGGGCCTGTTTACACATCAGAGACGCTGAGGCTCCCACAGTGGGTCCCTCCCCACCATCCCCAACTCAGAACTGTGTGGGGACCAAGTGAGATAAGGGAGTGAAAGGGCTTTGTAAACTAGATGGATCAGACCACTCAAAAGACGAGGCTCACCGTCAGGATGGTTAGTATTACGTTCTGGGAGGATTTCTCCATTCTCCTCACCCCAGCCCACCCCTCAGTTCCCCTCCTAATGAGCTGAAAGTCTCTCCAGTTATTTAAAGCCTCTATTAAACATATTCAATTGCCCCTTGATTCTCTGGTTTCACGTCTTTATATCCGAGGGAAAGACAGCAAAAGTATCCAAAACATGAGTTGGTAATAAAGTGCTCTGTAGCAAGACTCATTCATCTCACCTCCATTTTACTTTTTTAAACAAAACCCACGAATCACCAACCACCATCTTCAATGAATTAAATTGAAAGGAAAATTAGAAAACAGCTCGGATTTTAATCAATATTTGCCTTGGCCATGAAAAAAAGAGGTTCCTTCTTTTGCCTGTCTCTAATCAGGAGTGTTAATTATCTTGCTACATGCTAGCAAATTAATTATGAACTAATGAAGTTAAAGGAGGTCATTTGTTAAGGAAAACTGATTACATATTGTTAGCTCTGGGGGATTGAATGGAAAACCACTGTCATGAAAACAGCTTTAACAATTAGACCCGATATTTGATTTGTGAGGTTGCCCAGCTGAAAGGATGAATCACAAAGGCACCCGCAGCCTGCCACGGGGGACCTGAGGGACTCTGGACCACAGGCTGCCGTCACCATCACCCCTCCACTGCACTCAAGTCTTTCAAAGATCTGCTCACATGTGGGAGCCCTGTAACCTGCTCCAGGTGGAAAGATACTAACACTAGAAGAGGTTTCTTTCCTTGGGGTGTATGTGTAGAAGCAAGAGAGAGAAAGCTAGGAGAAATGTAAGTGTTGGTGAAGACGGAGAGTTGGGGGAATGTGTGCGTGGGGTGTGCACGCGTGCAAACACGCAGTAGGCTCCAGCCCATGGCGCTACAGCAGCAGTGTCTTCCCAGCGGGCGACTCCAGGCTAGCTGAACGGGAACTGCCCTACTCGCTGGGGAACAGGATAGGAGCCCTTAGCAGCTCTGCCCTTCACGTGGGCTTCCAGATGCTACCTTGGAAGCAGCAGAAAAGCTGAGCGGGAAGGCAGAATGTTCGGGCTTGGTCACGTGTTGATTATCCAAGTCAGCGGACAAGCCTAACAGAACTGAATGACCGACTTTCCGTGTCCTCCCAACCGTGAGCCAGGCCTGCAATGCAGGAGGAAAAACAGAATGAGCTCACTGGTTCTGAAAGTTCATTCAAGGCCTTGACTGCCATGCTAAGTGAGGCAGAAATTTCTAGTTGTCTACCAGTATTCATTCTCCTGTTCTTCCTTAGAAACAGAACTCTTGTTTAATTCAAAGTGGCAATGTGTCCAGCTAGAAAACTACATTTCCCAGCCTCACCTGCACCTGAGTGACTAAATTCTGGTCAATGAAATATAAGCAGAGATTACTGGGTATGACAGCTGAGGAGAACAGAAAGCTGGGATGCACATTTTTGCTCTTCCCTTTTCCCTGCCTGGAATATAGACATGATGGCTGGTGCTCCAACAATCATTTTGGAGCAGAAGCAAACTTGAGGATGAAAGCCACTCACTAACAAGGGTGGATCAGAAAGACAGAAGAAGCCCCCGTCTCTGATCACTGTGGAGCCCGGCATCAGCCCTGAAACACCGTCCTCTGGACTTGTATGTGGGAGGGAAAACAAAACACCTGAGGTGATGTTTCTGCGCTGCGGTTTTTATTGCAGGGCGGGAGGGGTGGGGTGTGGGGAGTCTTGTCTCTGCTCAGAGTTGAGTACTATTTCTAAGTCATGAAATGAGGAATATGGCCATCTCAGCACTGGCAGTGGGTAGCCCCAAAGGTTTGATTCACTCAAAGTTTGTCAGGCTGGAAGGAGAAGCACCTATTTATGAGGGGGCAGCCACGTGAAAGGGGGGAGCAGGAATCTGGCCATGGTGACTCCGCACCACAACACGTTCTAGGCCCACTGGCCCTGCTCTCCCTCCTCTCACTGGCTCAGAACATTCTAGCTCTCCTGAGGTTCAAGCCCCATTGTCCCTATGGGCTCAGGTAAATGGGACCCACATGGCCTTGGGGTTTGGGTGGGAGTTGGGCTGCCAGGGCCCTCGCTTCCTGGACCCCACCCTCATCCCGCTCTCCTTGGCAGCCCTCCATCTGATGCCGCTGACCAGTGAGGCGGCCTCCTTCCAAGTCCCAGAAGTCTGTCCATCTGACTCGTCGAGTCAGGCCAGGAGGGCTGCTGTCAGGAGCGCCCTATGTCTAACGAGCTGTTTTACATTATCTTTTTCGTACTAGGGCGTTAATATCGGTATGTGTTTTGCACTTACAGCACGCTTCGGTTGAGACTAGCCACACTTCAAGGGCTCAATAGCCACAGGTGGTGAGTGGCTCCCGTATGGAACAGCAGGGGTCCTGCCTGACGGTTGGTGGGAAAGCTTCAAGTCCTCAAAAATACAAAGCGCTTTGTGAATACACACATGCAATGACGAAGACCAGCCTGGGCTGAAAATGCCTTTTCTCCTAATCCTCAACACCACTTGATAGCAGCAATTTTTTAAAAATTGTCCATCTGTTTTTAATGAAGTGTCTTTGTTTTAGTTTGCCCTTCCCTGACCATGAGGGAAGTGGCCAAGTCCATTTTTATAGGTTGACTGCTAATCACAGTTGTCTTCTGTGAATTGTCTTAGCCAGATCCTTTGCCCATTTTGGGTTTTTTTGTTTGTTTGTTTTTTGGCCGCACCGTGCAGCCTGTGGGATCTTAGTTCCCCGACCAGGGATGGAACCCGGGCCCTCGGCAGTGAAATAGCAGAGTCCTAACCACTGGACCGCCAGGGAGGTCCCCTTTGCCCATTTTTTAAGTTGGGCACTTTGACTTTTTCTCATGGTATATTTTGAATATTAATTCTTTGTCAGATATGAAGAAAACGTTTTCTCTGGTCTGCACTTCACTCTATCGTGCCTTCGTCAATCTGAACACTTTTTGGTTTTCTGTAGTCAAGTATGTCAGTCTTTCCCTTGGTAGCATCTGGGTTTTGTGAATCGGTGAGGACGGCTCACACTCCCCAGGGTGACAAAAATATTCTCCTATATTTTCTGCAAATATTCTATGCTGGTTTTTTGTTTGTTTAGCTCATTGCTGCATATGGAATTTATTTTCACCCAGCACTGTTCCGAGCACAGCTTACAAAATGTCAGCCCCTGGTGCTTGTTTGGGGAGGGAGGAGCTCCCTGGAAAGGGCCTGTTGAGTGAGAAATGCAGAAGCAGGGCTGGAAAAGAGCCGCACTTGAGGGACAGGTAGGGCAGAGCCGCAGCGGGTGGGGGGTGGAGGCTCAGGCCTTGAGCCCCTCAGACCTCTCACCCACCCCACAGTCCCCAGTGGGGATCCCCGGGCAGACTTCCTAACTCTGCAGAACCTCAGTTCCCCTCTATAAAATGAGGATCTTCGTGCCTCATAGCACAGTTGTGGGGATTCAACTGCCTCTCTGTGGCTCCCTTTCCTTCTTTCTAAAGGGAATAAGACAGAATGAAGTAAGTCAGAAAGAGAAGAACAAATACCGTATGCTAAGGCATATGTATGGAATCTAAAAAAGCGGTACTGATGAACCTAGTGGCAGGGCGGGAATAAAGATGCAGACGTAGAGAATGGACTTGAGGACACGGGGAGGGGGAAGGGTAAGCTGGGACGAAGTGAGAGAGTAGCACTGACATATATACACTACCAAACGTAAAATAGATAGCTAGTGGGAAGCAGCTGCATAGCACAAGGAGATCAGCTTGATGCTTTGTGACCACCTAGAGGGGTGGGATAAGGAGGGTGGGAGGGAG
The DNA here is from genome assembly GCF_965194805.1 of Balaenoptera borealis. Lineage (NCBI taxonomy): Eukaryota > Metazoa > Chordata > Mammalia > Artiodactyla > Balaenopteridae > Balaenoptera > Balaenoptera borealis. Next base: position 106,714,020 of record NC_138874.1, read on the forward strand.
ACACAAGAGGGAGGAGATATGGGGATATATGTATATGTATAGCTGATTCACTTTCTTGTACAGCAGAAACTGACACAACATTGTAAAGCAATTATACTCCAATAAAGATATTAAAAAAATAAAATAAAGGGAATAAGAATGTCCCTCCTCACAGGGTTGTGGTGAGGATGAAGTTAGCTAACACTCAGTGTCTTTCAACAGGGGACAGCATTTCTCACGGTTCAGTGAGTTGACAAGGCTCAGCTGGGCGGGTCTCACTTGGTGTTTCATGTCCTTATAGTCAGATATCGGCTAGCTGCGGCCACCTGAAGCTTGGCTGAGCTGGGTGTCCAAGACAGCTCACTCACAGGGCTGACAGTGGATGAGACTGCTGGTGGGAGTGGGGGTTGCTTTATAGAGGTGGTCAGGGAGGGCTTCCCTGAGGAGGTGACATTTTAGCTGAGGCCTGAATGGTGAGGAGACAGCCATGCAGATACCCAGGGGAAGCCTGTCTGCAGCTGAAGGAACAGCAATTATGAAGGCTATGATTCCAGGACCTCGGCTGGGAGATCTCAGCCCCAGCGGCAGGCAAACCCAACTGGCCAGAAAAGGAGGCAGCTGGTGCTCTCTGCTTGGGAGTGGGCTGTGCAGAAGGAAAAGAAAACATGATGCAGAGGTGGATGGGCAGGAAGCCTGCCTAGCATGAGGCTTGGGAAAATGAGACTGGGGCCAGGATCTTCCTTCATCTGGAAAACTGCCTCACTTGTTCAGTCCGGGCCTTCTAGCTGAATTAGGATATTCCCCCCATTCCTCAAGTTTTATTATTGCCACCAGCGACACGTCAGTGACAGCTTAGCTCAGCAGAAATAGCACGACTGGAGACAGAATGCAAAATAACAAGGCACCTTTTATGAAGCGAGCCCAGCAGGCGCCCTGAACACCCCTCACTCTGTTCCCTTCTCTTTGACATGAAAGCTGCACTAAGGTGAGTTTACCCATCAGATAAAAAATAATTTGCTGAATATCACAGTGGAGTTATTTCTAAGTGGCTTCAGTTACTGTCATAAGATGCAGAGCTGTCTTAACAGTGAGGTGCATTTGGACAACAAAAGCAGGGATTTGGAGCAAAACCCCAGAGAAATGAGGCATAAATTCACAGTTCAATCAGGTGCTATTATAGCCTGGATTATTTAGCTATTTGAGTCTACCAATTCAAATGCTAATCTCATCTGGAAACACCCTCACAGACACACCCAGAAATGTTTAGCCAAACAATCTGGGCACCCTATGACCCAGTCAAGTTGACACCTAAAATGAACCATCACGCCCGGTCCATACATTAACTCACTTTACTGAAACTCTTTCAGGTGGCTCTGATTGTCACTCCATGGTCTAGATGAAGAATTTGAGGCTCAAAGCTTCTAAGCTTGCCAAAAGCCACACAGCTTGTCACAGTGTGTGCCAGATCCAAAGCCAGGGCTCTCTGACTTCACAGCTGTGCTGGTTCATTTTTCCCTGGCACCTGGCTGCAGTATGGTTCGTAAATACTGTGCAGGTGTGGGTACTGGTTAGAGAAGTCTGGGAACCCCTAGAGAGGGGTTGCAGGGTATCTGGTTAGGAGAAAAGAGGGGCCTAGAGAGGGGTTGCAGGGTATCTGGTTAGGAGAAAAATTCTACCAGTGCCTGGAACCCCCTCTTTAGAGAACAAGCATGCTTACCTGGGAAGAGTAGGCTGATCTAGAACTCTGTTAAGTCTCTCCCAGCTTTTTGGACCTTCGGGTACCACCCTCCTCCTGGAGGCAGTTTATGTGAATTGCAAGGTAAGGGGTAAGGGTCTCAGAGGAAATAAACAAGAAATAGTCCTTTAACAGCCCTGCCTTCTCCTCCCCGGTGGTTTTGGTCCAGTAGAACCATCAGTTGTGTCCTGTCCTGAGAAGGAATCCAGAGGCATTTTCATAAAGATTCTCAAAATGCAGAGACAAAGCCTCAGAAGGTAAGTGCAGAGGGACCTGTCCAGCTGTTTTATGACCCGCCTCTGGCTGTGGCGAGGCGGGGGGCAAGGGAGTGGGGCAGGCGACGCCGCAGTGGCCCCCAGGCAGCCCGGGCCAGGCCTGCAGGGAAGGCACCACAGCCAGCGGCTGCTCCCCACCACCATCTACTTTCTCTCCGCTCCCCTCCCCTGGAGGCCTTCCTGGCCGCTTCTCCCAGAGCTCGGCCCACTGGCCTCCAGCCAGGCTAGCACCTGGCAGGTGGATGAAGGCAGGTGAGTCACAACTTCCTGGAAAACTGTGTTCTAGACAAACTCCCAGAGGGCAGAGGCCATGTCCAACCAGCTTCTCCAGCAGCCTTGTCCAGTATGTGCTGGGCCAGGCACACAAACTGCCATTGGAAGAGAGGTGGGGACCTACCTGCTCACCCTGGGTGTGAGACCCAGCTTCTGGCTGTGCCTCCTCCCAGTTCAGCTCCGTTCTCTGCTCCCACGGAGCCAGCACTGGGCTCAGGAGATAAGGAACAGGAAATAGTTTCTGACTGAATGTGTCTCAAACTGTAACACCTGCAAAAAGTCACCTAAGATCTTGCTAACGTGCAGGTTCTCATTCAGCAGGCCTGGGAGGAGCCAAGCCTCTGCTAACAAGTTCCTGGGGATGCAGATGATGCTGGCTGCCAGCCCACACTTTGAGTATTGGGAGGATCCAACCCCGTCTACTGCACAACCCCGTCTACTGCACTCCCCGTCTACTGCACAACCCCGTCTACTGCACAACCCAGTCTACTGCACAACCCCGTCTACTGCACAATCCCGTCTACTGCACAACCCCGTCTACTGCACAACCCCGTCTACTGCACAACCCCGTCTACTGCACTCCCCGTCTACTGCACAACCCCGTCTACTGCACAACCCCGTCTACTGCACACCCCGTCTACTGCACAACCCCGTCTACTGCACAACCCCGTCTACTGCACAACCCCGTCTACTGCACAATCCCGTCTACTGCACAACCCCGTCTACTGCACACCCCGTCTACTGCACAACCCCGTCTACTGCACAACCCCGTCTACTGCACACCCCGTCTACTGCACAACCCAGTCTACTGCACAACCCCGTCTACTGCACAACCCCGTCTACTGCACAACCCCGTCTACTGCACTCCCCGTCTACTGCACAACCCCGTCTACTGCACACCCCGTCTACTGCACAACCCCATCTACTGCACAATCCCGTCTACTGCACAACCCCGTCTACTGCACACCCCATCTACTGCACAACCCCGTCTACTGCACAACCCCGTCTACTGCACTCCCCGTCTACTGCACAACCCCGTCTACTGCACAACCCAGTCTACTGCACAACCCCGTCTACTGCACAACCCCGTCTACTGCACAACCCCGTCTACTGCACTCCCCGTCTACTGCACAACCCCATCTACTGCACACCCCGTCTACTGCACAACCCAGTCTACTGCACAACCCCGTCTACTGCACAACCCTGTCTACTGCACAACCCTGTCTACTGCACAACCCCGTCTACTGCACTCCCCGTCTACTGCACAACCCCGTCTACTGCACTCCCCGTCTACTGCACTCCCCATCTACTGCACTCCCCGTCTACTGCACTCCCTGTCTACTGCACTCCCCATCTACTGCACTCCCCGTCTACTGCACACCCCATCTACTGCACAACCCCGTCTACTGCACAACCCCATCTACTGCACTCCCCGTCTACTGCACAACTCCGTCTACTGCACTCCCTGTCTACTGCACTCCCCGTCTACTGCACTCCCCGTCTACTGCACAACCCCGTCTACTGCACTCCCAGGGTGTGCTTTGGTTCAAAGAGAAGATATCCCAGCAGGGGCTGGCAGATGCGGAAGGGGAGCAGCATCAAGCAATGAAAATATGAGAGCTTGGGGGTCAGGCAAATGGTCACTTCACCTGTCTGAGCCTCGGTTTCCTCAGCTACAAAATGAAAATAACTACAGTACTTCACTGGAGTTTCTGAGGAATCAAATGTCCTAACATTTATAAAGTCTGAATTGCTGTTTTTGAGCCATCAGAATATCAGCGATCAATACATCTGCTTACAGAAGTGCATTTAACCAAGATGGAGTAAGGATTTGTAATACCACTGGGCATCAGGTAATGAGGGACAGTGACCCTGAGACTCAGGAAATAAACAAGATAAGACCTATGATCGCCCAGCTTGCTGCCTTCAGAAATTTTCCCGGGGCGGTGCAGAAAAGGGAAACCCAGGAGGAGCCCAGTGGACTCTCTGAGTTGAAGAGATGGAGCTGAGAGTTGGGGGAGACCCATGCAGCTAGAGGTCGAAGGACAGAGTCCTGGAGAGAAGAGAGCTGTACAGAGAGATCTCCAGAGACCTGCAAAGGATTGCCTTTGAGTATTTGCCGAGACTGATCAGCTCATGCATGTGAGGAAACTACCCACTGTCATGGAAAGAACCTTCCAAAAGGAGGGCCAGGAACAGTGCCTATTCCCACCAGCCAGACTGGAAAACATGGACATTGAGCATTCAGAAAGGTCTTGCCTCAGTAGTGGAGAATAATTAACCCCAGACAGCACTGCTCTGGTCCTGCCTACCCAATCTTAAAGCAACACTCAAAAGAGTCAAAAGATGATTTAACTGCATCCCAGAAAAAAGCTCAAGAATTTAAAAATATCCAGCACCCAACAAGGTAAAATCACAATATCTGACATCCAGTCAAAGATTACTAGACATGCAATGAAGCAGAAAAACATGACTATAGTGAGGAACAAAAAGCAATCAACTGAAATCAACCCAGAATTGACACAGATGTCAGAGTTAGCACACAAAGACATGAAAACAATTATTATAATTGTATTCCATATGTTGAAAAGCTACATAAAACCATGGAGAATAGTTTTATTTTTTTTAAGATTTATTATTTATTTATTTTATTTATATTTGGCTGCGTAGGGTCTTATTTGCAGCACACAGGATCTTCGCTGAGGCATGTGGGATCTTTCTTTGCTGTGCGTGGGCTTCTCTCTAGTTGTGGCATGTGGGTTTTCTCTTCTCTAGCTGTGGCACGCAGTCTCCAGGGCACATGGGCTCTGTAGTTTGCGGCACCCGGGCTCTAGTTGAGGCTCACAAGCTCAGTAGTTGTGGCATGCGGGCTTAGTTGCCCCGCGGCATGTGGGATCTTAGTTCCCTGACCAGGGATCAAACCCACATCCCCTGCATTGTAAGGCAGATTCTTTACCACTGGACCACCACGGAAGTCCCTAACCATGGAGAATATTTTTAAAAGACCAAAATCAAACTTCATCTCAATACTACAGTGTCTCAGATAAAAAGCAATATTGGATGGGATTAGTGGAAGATTAGACATTACGAAAGAAAAGATTAGTGAACTTGAAGACAGTAACAGAACTTATCTAAAATGAAACAGAGAGGAGAAAAAAGATCTTAAAAAAAATTAAAGGAGTATCAGTGAGCTCTGGAACAACTTCCAGCAACCTAACATACATGTAATTGGAGTCCCAGAAGGAAGTGGGGATGCAAACAGAAAATATTTATTCTGATTCAGTAGGTCTAGAATAGGGCCCAAGAACTTGCATTGCTAACATGTTCCCAGGTAATGCTAATGCTTTTGGGCCAAAGACTACACTTTAAGACCTACTGCTCTAAGGCAGAAGTCAGCAAACTATATCCTCTGGGCCAAACCTACCTGCTTTTGTAAAGTTTTATTGGAATGCAGCCATGCTTATTTATTTACATATTCTCTATGCCTACTTTCATGCTCCCAAAGCAGAGTTGAATAGTTGCAACAAAGATCGTATGGTCTATAAGGCCTAAATATTTACTATTTGGTCCTGTACAGAAAAGGTTTGCTGACCTGTGTTTTAGGGAATAAGTAGGGTTCAGGGTGTTTGGAGCCAAAGCACCAGCACCATCAGCTGGCTTCTGCCACTCACAACTGCAGAATCTGACCAAAGAGGGCCCATCCCCAGGGAGGAGCGCCTAGGACCTCAGCAGCTACTGAGGGTCATATTCCCAGATGACATCCAAGTGATCCTAACAGATAGTAGGATTTGGTGAAAGTGATGTCACAGCATTGGACCTCATTTTCCCTGGGGCCTGCCAACCACTCTGCTGCCTCCTTGAAGGCAAACATCTTCCCAAAGAGATGGGGAAAGTTAAGTCCCCTTTGCCAGGAATGCTGGTAGCTATTATTGTTGATGAGAACAAAACAAGAGCACAGATGGAATGAGGCTGAGACAGAGAGCCATCCAAGGACAAGGGTCTCAGGGGCCCCTGTCCACTGTATACCCATCCAACCATCCATCTCACCCATCCACTATCTAACCACTTATTCTTCCAGTTACCCATTCATTCCACTTATCTTTCCATCCACCATCCAATCATAATCTATCCACCATCCACCCCCTGCAACCTTCATCCATCTATCCATCTGATAATCCATTCAACCCTTCATTCATTTGTTCAAGAATATTTATTGAGCAGCTATTATATCCTGGGCACTGTGCCAGCTGCTGGGAATGCAGCTGGGAACAAGGAAAATGTGGTTTCTACCCTCATGAAGTTTACAGCCTTGTGGGGAGACAGACAACAAGTAATTACACACACACACACAAATCAGAATTACATTTGTCTTAACTGCTATGAAGAAGTTCAGGTAAAACCAGGGAGGCTAAGGAAAGTTTCCGTGAGGAAATGATGTTGGAGCTGGGGCCTGAAAAGGAGTGGAGTTGGCCAGGCTAAGCAGGAGAAAGAGCATTCCAAGATTCGGACCCCAAAGCAGGAAGGAGGTGAGCAGTGGGAAGGGGCAAGAGCTAAGACTGGAGAGGAGGAGGGACCAGGGGCCAGTCCTGCAGGTCAGGTAAGGAGTTCGGTCTGTATCCTAAGAGGACTGAGGGCGATTAAAAAACGTAGGCATAGGGGCTTCCCTGGTGGTGCAGTGGTTGAGAATCTGCCTGCCAATGCAGGGGACACAGGTTCGAGCCCTGGTCTGGGAAGATCCCACATGCCACGGAACAACTAGGCCCGTGAGCCACAACTACTGAGCCTGCGCGTCTGGAGCCTGTGCTCCGCAACAAGAGAGGCCGCGATAGTGAGAGACCCGTGCGCTGCGATGAAGAGTGGACTCCACTTGCTGCAACTAGAGAAAGCCCTCGCACAGAAACGAAGACCCAACACAGCCAAAAATAAAATAAATTAATTAATTAATTAATTTAAAAAAGAAAAAAACGTAGGCATAGACTACATGATTATACTGGCATTTTAAGGCAATCAGTGTATTGGTCGTGTAGACTGTGGAGGGTACGTTTGATGAGGGTCAGAGTGGAAACAGGTGGACAAGTTCAGAAGCTGCCTCCAGGTGAGAAATGATGGCGGCTCAGACTTGGGAAGGAGTGGGAGATGGAGAAAAGTGGACAAGTTCTAAATATGGGCTTAGATTGGGCTCCATGTCAACTCAGCAGAGGCCAGAAGGAGAGGGGTCCTAGGAGCAGGGTTGGAGGTCCTGGCCAGGAGGAAAGGGGCCTTGGCAGGATGCCAAAAGCCCACACCCCTAATTTACCATCCTTCCAGGACCTTCCCTCGCACTCAGCTGATCACCTTGTGCCAGTGAGTAAAAGCTCAGTTCCCAGGTCAGGCCCAACCGGAGTGACCAAGCGTCCAGTTTGCCTAGGATTGAGGGGTTTCCCCGGACAAAGGACTTTCAGTGCTGGTCACCCTACGCCCAACATCCATGTTGGCAGGGGAAGTCAACAGCCTTGGGAGGTAGTTTGGAAAGTGTAAGACACAATGTCCAGAGAATGGGCTGAATGCACATCCCCCTGGTTCTGGGCAAACGGGAACACAATTACTGAGCATCTAAGAGCCGCATCTCCACCTGCACAGTATTCTCCTTTTACTGAGTGCTCTTATGACTATTGTCTCTCTGGGCCCTACAACAGTCCATGAGAAGGACCAGCCACATATCATAGATGAGGAAATTGAGGCCTTGGATGGGGGGAAAGGGAGGCACTGTTAAATGGTTGGCCTGAGTGCCCCCAGCTAGGGAAGAGCCAAGTAGAAGTCAAAGCCACACCTCCCACCTGTGGCACAGCTGCCCACTCCTCCCTGGGTGTGGAACCAGGAGTGGCCTTGGCCTAGGGCTTTAGTGGGGAGACAAAAGTGTTCCCCCGAGCCTGGCCTTAGCAAGCTCTCAGCCTAAAGGGGCAGGGAATGGCGTCCACAAACTGTGATGCCACAGGACAGCCTGAGCTCAGTGTGGGGACAAAAGAAGAACATGGGGCCATGAGATCTCAGGAAGAAAGGGTGCAGGCAGAGGAGTCACTGAAGATGGACCTGGAAGGATTGATCAAACCCCTGTGTCTTCACCTGTGGCTCGAGGTGCATAGCCAGATCACCGCTTCCCCAACCCGGGGCAGCTTGGTGACATCACGGCCTCTCAGTCCCACCCCAGACCTACTGCATCAGTCTCTCCAAGGAATGGTGGCCCAGGGCTCCCTGTTTTTAGAGCTCAGCAAGCGGTTCAGATGATGACCCGGGTCTGCAAATTATCTCCAGCCAATTTCTGTGGCCCCTCCCAGCCACGCAAATATCTTGAAATACACATGAGGAGTCCGTCAGCAGGTTCTCAGTGGGCAGCTACCTTATGAGACCGGTAATGTTAATACACCCATTTCACAGATTAGGAAACTAGCCCACACTAAGGCCAGCTAGTTCATGGCTCATTTCACTTGGTCTTAATTCCACCCAGAACCCAAGTTGTCTCAAACCTGTGCTTCACATCTGTGCATCTTAAACTAATCCACAGGTGGGCAAACTTTTCCTGCAAAGGGCAAGACAGTACATCTCAGGCTCTGTGGTCCACACAGCCTCTGATGCAGCAGCTTGACCCTGCCACAGCAGCACAAAAGCAGCCTTAGACATTATGTAAATGAGCAAGTGCAGCTGTGTTCTAATAAAACTTTATTGCTAGACAGTGAAATTTGAATTTCATACATTTTTTTAATGACTTTTTTTTTTTTAATTATTTATTTATTTATTTATGGCTGTGTTGGGTCTTCGTTTCTGTGCGAGGGCTTTCTCCAGTTGTGGCAAGTGGGGGCCACTCTTCATTGCGGTGCGCGGGCCTCTCACTATCGCGGCCTCTCTTGTTGCGGAGCACAGGCTCCAGACGCGCAGGCTCAGTAAATTGTGGCTCACGGGGCCCAGTTGCTCCGTGGCATGTGGGATCTTCCCAGACCAGGGCTCGAACCCGTGTGCCCTGCATTAGCAGGCAGATTCTCAACCACTGCGCCACCAGGGAAGCCCCTGAATTTCATACATTTTACATCACAAAATATTTTTCTCCTTTTGATTTTTTTCCAATGATGAAATAAAATTCATATTTTATGGAAAGACAAAAAAACTCATAAAATTTTTCTCTGCCCATTTGGGCCTCCTCCCTGCCCTTTAGCGTATACTGTGCACCTGCATTATCCAGACCTCCTTAGGAGATAACACTCCTTCTTAACCTTGTAAAGGGTCATGATGACCCATAATTCCTTAGAAGATAACCTTCCTTCTTAATCTTGTAAGGGGTCACAATGACCCGCTACTTCTTGTACCTCCGGATCTGGGTTGCGTAAACTGTCAATACGTCATTTGTCTCAAAAATTATATAACTGTGCTTTGACCTCTCCCGGGCAGAGCCGTCCTCAGGGCTTTCTGAGAGGCTGTCTCCCGGGTTATAATCTTCAGGTTGGCTTGAATAAAATTTTCCATTTCTTTCTTAGATTGACTACTGATTAATTTTTTCATTGATACCAACCATTTAAAAATATAAAAACCATTCTTAGCTCACAGGCCATACAAAAACAGGCATCAGGTCAGATTCGGCACTGGCCGTAGTTTTGCCTGCACTAATCCATCCACATATAGGCAAGCAACCCTCCGTAGCAATGAGCTGGGGTATCTGGGCCCTGTGTGCAGTTTTGGTCTCAGACCCATCACTTCACTCCCCCACCCCTTGCCCTGCCCCGTGCTCCTCTTTGCTTGTCCTTGGGCCTGCCCAGCCTGACCTCTTTGATTCCCAGATTTGCACGCACCCCTTGGATCCCCAAGCATAGTCAGTACTAACCACTCTGCCATCTTGCCTTAACAAGTCTAGCCCAGGGCCCCACTGCCCGTTGTGCTTTCCAGAGATCAGACACATTAATTGCCTACCATTTGGAAATTCAAGGTAAGGGCACCTATTTATTTTAAAAGAAAATCATATCCTCCCAGTCAGTTTGCAACCCACAGCCTATGGTGGGGAGGCATACCCAGCCCTGGGTAAGCCTGTTGTCAGAATCAAACAGTGCAGAAGTCACACTGGTTCCATGCTTTTCACAAACAGCCCCTGCAGTTCTAGTGTGACACTGAACTTTTTTTTCAGTGGATTATTTTAGCTACCAGCCAGTTCTGGGATCTCTCTCCCCTGGGGTCAAGTTCAAAGAGAATTCCAATGTGATTAAGTAAACATATGCAAGTAATAGATTTATGTGCTGCTGTGCTATTCTTTGTGATGTTGGCATTGGGGGTAGGGAATTATAACAGCTCCTGCGTGCTCAGCTTATTTGCTAAGAAATTAACTCATCAGTCCCCAATGTGGATGAAAGCACTTCATGGGACATTTGAAATTCAAAGTGAAATGCATTCATGGCTCTATCATTTGAAGAGGACAAGGGGAAGAAAGATGAGGAGGAGGCAATGACTTGAACAAGAAAGGACGGGTGAGGAGTGAGCTGATGAATCTCTGCCGTTTGTGGATGCGTGTGGTTCGTGGAGAGAAGCAGAAGCAAGTCAGGTATTTCCGTCCATCACAACTGAGAAATTCGACTGTAAATGGAACCTGGAGCAGTGAGCTGAAACTGCCCCACGTGGGCAGTTAATGGAAACGTGGAGAGCTTTTCTCTTTTAACAAAGTACTTGAGCTATGATCTCAGCATACCCACTGCGCACGGGGACCACCCAGGCGGCTGGGCTGCCCAGGTAGCTAGAGCCAAAATAAATTCCCTCTCAGCTCGGCCAGCAGATGCTCTGGTCCTGATCTGCCACCAGCAACAAATGATGTTTGGGACCCAAACCCTTCCCCAGCCACCCCTTCTCTACCCCAGGGTACAGAGGCCCTTTAGGAAAACAATCAGTCAACAGATTCATGTCACGGCCCTATCCCTACACATGCCCCCATTTAATCCTCACAGTCACCCTGCGAGGAGGCTTTATCATCACTCCACCTTGCACGTGTGACAATCCCATCTTACAGTGGAGAAAACTGAGGCTCAGGGAGGTTATCGAGGCAGAGCGAGGGCTGGAAATCAAGTCAGCAAACTGAATCCTGAGCTCTTTTCATTATGCCACGGAGACAGGACCCTCAGTATCCTGCAATACACCATGCCTCAGCCCTCACATCAAACCCAAGCAACCTCTCAGCCCGAGACTCACTGAGGATGGGGAAGTGGACCTGGCCTTGAACGGGGAAAAGAAGTGGGAGGGGGCCATATAAAAGCAAGTGGAGACCCACTCTCATCTGAGTGAGAAGAGACTGCATGGCCATGTCTGGGAAACCCGCATGGTGTTCATGAGAGCTTTACTGGCATCAAGGTCAAGCTGCATCTTGAGAGAACCCATTCCATGGGAAAGGGAGCCTAGGGGGAAGCTCTTGGCCCAGTCAACAGATTCGTTGGAGGGGAGACTCTGATTTCGGTGAGGGATTTGTTGTTTGCACTGGTTGGTCCCTCAGCCGGCCCCATGGATCCATGACGGAACTTTACACAGAGCAGAGTTGGTAAGAGAAAGGGAGCTTACTGTGTGCTCATTAAGACTCAGGTTCTGAGGCCAGGCAGACTGAACCTATGCCTGCTGCCCCCTCCTAATACACACATGACCTGTGTAAGTCACTTGACTTCCTTGTGTGTATGTGGGATGAAGAAAATGAGTGATTTTGTGATTTTCTAATTCTATCATTCTTGTATCCTTGGCATGGCAGAAAGGAGACATGTGTAAGATAGAAGAAATCTGGTAAAAATCCTGTAGTTGAATTTGAATAGGAAGTATCAGTAAGTATTCATGATGCATTTTAACTTTAACGAAAGAAAAGAACTAGTTCTGAGATTTATTCACTGAAAAGGCCTAGAAACAATCACCAACCCAAGAGAAATAAGCATCCCTCACACCCAGATAGCACTTTTAAAATACCATTTCCTACTGGAAGGAACCAGGGCTACTTGGAGAAATGATTGGTTCCAGGACTGGCTCAGGAAATATACAAGATGAGACTAAGCCATCAAAGGGTCATGACAAAGGACTCAAGGGCCACTGGCTCAAGTTGCAAAATCTGAGCATCCCTAAGGGTAATAACTGCCGTGGATCGAAACACACCAAATATACTTAAATCTATGAGATCATTAATGGCGCTAAACCTAACTGGTTACCATTAGAGGATGCTAGAGAACCCATTCCTTATTTTGAAAACTGATAAAATTAAAGCAATCAAGCATTTAACCTATCTTTCCAAAAAGGACTGTGCCACTGAGGAAGCAAAGAGTTGGTAGAGGGACATTTCTCATTATAGAAGTAACTGAGCTAATAAATAAAGAACAATGATAGAATTAGAATGTCCCATTTTACAGTCCCTAATAAACTAATGGACCTAAGCATTGCTCCTCAATGGCTGCTAATATCACAGAGAGATAGAGATAGCTACAGAGATAGAGATAGAGATAGAGACAGAGAGAATCAGACGTTAACTGCCTTCTGATAGAAGAACACAGCACCATCTATGAAATAGTAATGACTAAAAAAAAAATGAACTTGAATCTGATCAAGCTTCTGGATTCAACTACCAATTTATAGGAAATACAGCAGACGAGCATGTTAAAGGACACCAAGGGGCCGCAATCAGCAAAACCCAGACTGGGGAAGCCCCACAAACAGCCTGGTTTCTTGTATGATTAAATTGCAAGAAGGAAAAAAACAGATGGAGGGGGAGACTGTAGAAAAAAAGAACGACAAATTTAGAAACAAATGAACCAGTCACGATGTACGAAATTTTGCGGATCCTGATTCAAATAAGCAAACTGTTTAAAAAATTTGACATCTATGAGACAGCTGGAAATTTGAACACTGACTTGGTATTGGATGATATTAAGAAATCATTACAAATTTCTTTTAGGGGTGGTAATTCTATTTGGGTATGTCTTTTTAGAAATAGCCAATGCATCCTTATCTCAGACACATACTGAAATATTTACGTGACTCTGCAGTTGAACTCTGAATAGTGTTGGCTACTGGAAAACCTCAGAGCCTAGGCTTCAGTGGGGGTGATGATGCCAGTTCTGGGGTATCCAAGAGATGGCGCCTGGTGGAAGATGGCCAATGCCTAGCGGAACCTTGGGAAGCCCATGGCGCCACCTGGCGGATGAGAACTTGATCCTGAGCATGCTTAAGTTACCTCATGGGAAACGCTAGAGACGCTGTGCCTACAGCTGGGGTAGAATCAGGTTAGTTGGGATTATTACTTGTAACACGGCTCTTCCATATGCACAGGCTGGCAAGGTCTACAGAAATTCAGGCAGCATATTATTCACAAAAAGGTGACAGTTTCTTGTACAAACCTGGAAGGACTTTTTCTAAATACTCAAATTTCTTGACAGTTTCCCGCAAGAAAAGAGAATCCAATGGCTTCTTCTATTCAAGGTCATTTAAACCCTAGTATATTTGGGTTTAAATACACAGACCCTTCCTTTTCCTTAGAAAATTTTTCTCATATCAGTAGTGCTCAAACTTTGGAAGGCATCGGACTCACTTGTTAAAAATACAGGTTCTGGGTCATCCACCACCCCAGACCTTTATGGGTGGGTCTAGGAGAACCAGGGCCCTTAACAAACTCATAGACCTCCAGGAAAGGCTCAAAAGAAGAAGAAGAAGGAAAAGCAGACCTCCCTCTCCCCTTCCCATTTGTTCAAACTCGGGACATTCAAAGCCCCTGTGCCTCTGTCCTGTAAGGCAGGTGCTCGCTCTGTGTCTCGAAGGTGCTGAAGCCTCAAGAGTGGGCCCAGATTACAGGCCCATGACCAAGGCCAGCTGACGGTCATGACGTTTCCCCGCTGTCCTGACCAGCTGATTACAGAATTTCCAAACTGCCCAGCTGCTCTATCTTCCCGTGGATCCAAGAAGAGGGAGGGACCACCTGGTAGAATGATGACTTGGGGATGGGGATGGTTGACCTCTGAGGATGGAGCAGGCCCCTTCTTTATGCCCCAGACCTTGCGCAGGAAACAGAAGACCTGGCCCCTGCCCCAAAGGGACTCAGAGTCTAATCAGCTTTACTTCACATCCTCTCCTTCATCCACCCTCCCCTCCATCCTCACCTGGCCCTATCCTGGACCAGGGCTTCCCATCTCCCTTGGACCATCCCAATAATCCCTACTCCACCATCACCCCCCTGAAGCCCAGCCCCTGAGATCTTCCAGTGGCCAGCATTATTCAGGGTTCAATTACAGAGTCGTTGTAAATATTTCAATATGGGTCTGAGATAAGGATGCATCTGATGAGGACTCTTATTTGTTTAAAAAAAAATCTATAATGGAATTCTCACTCCTAAATATAATTAACAATGATTGATTCATCTTACTAATCTTCTGAGCCTCTCACCTTTCCTAGCTGTCTTCCTTCTGTCTCACTTTCTTCCTAAAAAGAGGCAGGACCATGCTACAGCCCCTGTTTGAAGTCCTCTTTGGTCTCCTTTTTGCCTCCAGAATAAAGTCTAAACCTCTTGGCCTGACACCAAAGATTCCCGCCACCTGACCCCAGCTCACCTCTTCAGCGTCCTCTCCCGGTCAGCTGTCCACACCTCCTGTGCTCCAGCCACAAGAACTTAAACACCCTTCTCTGCTCACACCCCACACCACCTACCCACGGCACTTTGCTACCGGCAGTCCCTCAGCCGGAAGCATCCTACCCTTCCAAGGCCCCATCACCCTTTACCACATTTTCCCTCGTGCTCTAGTCACAGTGAAGTGCTCTCTCCACCCACAGCAGGTTACTTTGAACTGTACAATGACGTTTATTTCATCCTATCATGAACTCTGCATGTTGTTTCCCTCTTGGTCTAACTCTATCCCTCCCACTAGATGGAATGGCAGATCTCATTCATTCACCTCTGTCTTTTCCACAATGCCTGGTTCAGTGCACGTTACACAGCAGGTGCTATTTAATCCGTGTTTGTTGACTGACAAATAAATTGTCCTCTTGGGTGTTTTTATAAGAGAGCTTGTTCTCTAATAGTTCTTCAGGTGGCACTTGCACACATGCCAGCCATCACGCATGCCAGGAGGGATGATCCTAGCGTTGACATGGAATCCCATGTTGAGGGCATGAAATGCCCATGCCCCAGCAAGGCAGTACTTTCTTGATATGGGGATAGTTTTAACTTCAGCATCCGTTGATGGGAGACAATTGTTGTAGCCCACAGGAATCTTGCAGGCAGTGCCCAGCCAAAACAAGTTCTCCCTACTGAAATCGGAAAGGCTGAGAATCCCCTTCTGTGGCCCCGGGGGACAGCCACTGTCAAAGGAACTGCACCAGCTGCAGACCCAGCCTGGAGTGGGTTTATGCACCAGCCAAGAGGAAGTGACACCAGCACAGCAGAAGTAAAACCCCCATGCTCATTCAGTCGGTTGGGGGCCAGACTCCGAAGCACCACACCCAATAGGGCTAGGAGATCTCTGCCCTGAATATACCCACCCTGAACCATGGAGGCTGACGGGGCCAGCCTGCCCCACGTCACACAGCTGCAGCGCGCAGCTAGGAAAGCGACCTGACCCCCTGCACTTCCTGGATTCACATCTTCCACTAATCACGGTGCAACTCCAGGTGTGGCTGACCCCATTCATTCCCCACCCCCTCCAACCAGAAGCATTTCACAGCATTCTCTCAAAAAAATCCAACTCTACAATTCTTAGTGAGATGTAGATTTTACTAACACTTTGGTGGGAAGACAAGGAAGACATTTTATACATCACAAGGTGAAGCTCCATAAAAACCACCTTTAAAGATTCTCTCTTCTCTGCATATGTCCCCCCCAAGCTTATCTCCTTTTGTCACTTCCCAAATTCTTCTATTGTCCTCAGCCCTGGCCTGAAACCCTACTGAGCAAAAAAGGCATTAAGCATCTCTTGTAACTGACGCTTGTCCCTTGGTGGGGATGAGAATCCTCGCCCTCCATCCAGACACAGCTTCTCCGCTGCTGATCAGATTGTTCTCCATAAGTCCCTTCTCCCTCCCCGCAAAACAGTTTCCTTTGTGGAGGAGAGATTATGCTATTGAGAAATTAAGTTAGTCTTCACAGTGGCGCAACAATAGTAAGTTGAGTTTTTTCCATCCATCAGGCACTGTGTAAGGAAGACACTGACATGCGTGACTTCATGTAATGCCCCCAACAACCTTGAGAGGTAGGTACCCCCACTGTTAAGGTGAGAAAATTTAGTCCCAGAGAGATTTAGCAATGAGCCCAAGGTCAAACAGCTAGTAAATTAATGAAAGACAAGTCAAATTTTTTTAATGAGCAAAGATTCGAATAGACATTTCTCCGAAGAAGGTATCAAGTGGCCAATAAGTACATGAAAAGATACTCAAATCATTAGCCACTGGGGAAATGCAAATCAAAACCACAGTGAAATACCACTTCACACCCACAGGACGGCTATACTCAGAAAGACAGATAATAAGTGTTGGCGAGGATATGGAAAAGTTGGAGCTCTCGTACGCTGTTGGTGGGAATGTAAAATGGTGCAGACACTTTGGCAAACAGTCTGGCAGTTCCTCAGAAAGATAAATATAGGGAATTCCCTGGTGGTCCAGTGGTTAGGAAGTGGTGTGGCAAAAAAAAAAAAAAAAAAAAGATAAATATAGAAGTGTCAGGGCTTCCCTGGTGGTGCAGTGGTTGAGAATCTGCCTGCCAATGCAGGGTACATGGGTTCGAGCCCTGGTCTGGGAAGATCCCACATGCTGCGGAGCAACTGGGCCCGTGAGCCACAACTACTGAGCCTGCGCATCTGGAGCCTGTGCTCCGCAACGAGAGAGGCCACGACAGTGAGAGGCCCGTGCACCGCGATGAAGAGTGGCCCCCACTCGCCGCAACTAGAGAAAGCCCTCGCACAGAAACGAAGACCCAACACAGCCAAAAAATAATAAATAAAATAAATAAAAATATTTTTTAAAAAACGCTAATTATATTTATAAAAAAAAAAGGGAAAAGAAGTGTCATATAACTCAGCAATTCCACTCCTAGATATCTACACAAGAGAAATGAAAATATGTGTTCACCTAAAAACTGTACACAAATATTCATAGCAGCATTATTCATAATAGCCAAAAAGTAGAAACAACACATATGTCCATCAGCTGATGAATGGAAAAATAAAATATGGTATATTCGTAAATTAAATATTATTCAGGCATAGTACTGATTCGTGCTACACAATATACATGAACCTTGAAATTATTATGCTAAGTAAAAGAAGACAAACACAAAAAGCTACATATTGTATGACTCCATTTATATGAAATGTCCAGAAAAGGCAAATCCATAGGGATAGAAAGTAGATCAGTGGCTGCCTGGGGCTGGGGGGAGGGGAAACGGGAAGGGACTGCTTTGAGTACAGAATTTTTTTAAAAAAATTTTTTGTCAGCACTGCACGGCATGTGGGATCTTAGTTCCTCGAACCCGCGCCCCCTGCAGTGGAAGTACAGAATCCTTTTTTTTTTTTTTGATATTTATTATGTTTATTCATAATTTGATTATGCTCAGTGGGCAGCACATCTCCAGGAACCTCCCGGAGCCGGGGGATCTGAGCTACGGTCACAGACCACGCAGGAGGCTTCACTAGGGTTGGGAGGCTGAGGGCTTTCCCGGGGCCCATGTGCTGATAGGGAAGGAGGAGAGGGTGCAAGCATCTCCATTTCTTACGTCAGGACTTTCTCCTTTCTACACTTCCTCCATGCCCTGTTAGTCATCCTCATCCTCATCCTCTGGAACAAAGATATCATGCTCCTCAAGTAGAGCAGCAAAGTTCTTGCTAATGAGCGTCCCGACAGAGGGAAAGGGGATCACGATGGAGAACACACGGAGAAGGGAGAAGGACATTTCACCGGTTTGGGCAAAATGGTGCCGCTGAGAGTAGCGATGACTGACCTCATGGTACCAGACTCTGAACTCAGCCGCCCCATCCGTCGTCCGTCGGAGACCTCACCACCTTTCCTCAGGCTCAGCCGGCCCCGGAAAGCCCCAGATCTGACGGGTGCCAACGCCAGCCAGCGAGCCCCCCCCCCCCCCACGCCATCTCCCAGCTCCGTCCCTCGTCCGGGCAGCTGGAAGCCCGGAACCTTAACCACTGGACCGCCGGGGAAATCCCTGAGTGCAGAGAGCGATGAAAATGTTCTGGAATTAGACAGTGGTGATGGTCGCCAAACCTTGTTAATAGAATGAAAACCACTGAATTGTGCACTTTAAAACGGTGAATACTATGGTATGTGAATTACACCTCAAAAACAGACCAACAAAACAGCTGATAAAAAGCCAGCCAAGAGGGCTTCCCTGGTGGCGCAGTGGTTGAGAATCTGCCTGCTAATGCAGGGGACACGGGTTCGAGCCCTGGTCTGGGAAGATCCCACATGCCACGGAGCAACTGGGCCCGTGAGCCACAACTACTGAGCCTGCGCGTCTGGAGCCTGTGCTCCGCAACAAGAGAGGCCGCGATAGTGAGAGGCCCGCGCACCGCGATGAAGAGGGGCCCCCGCTTGCCGCAACTAGAGAAAGCCCTCGCACAGAAACGAAGACCCAACACAACCAAAAATAAAATAAATTAATTAAAAAAAAAAAAAAAAGCCAGCCAAGAGTCTAACCCAAGCCATCAGCCTCTTGGTCCTGCTCTGACACCCCTTAAAATGCCCATCGCAGCCTCACACCACCAGGGTCCCTCATGAGGAGAATCTCACACCCACATCTTCTGCTGAGGGGCAGCTGGCATTTTTTTACCGTGTGACTCTGGGGACAAGGCCCCACCCTTACAGCTAGCTGGATGGGGGCGTGGCCTGGAACACCCCCAGCCTGGCCAGAAACCTGTGACTTCACTCCACACGACAGCCCAGGTCAGTCAGATCTCCCTCTCCCTCTCCCTCTCCCTCTGGAGTCTGGAACCGGAGAACGAGGGACTGAAGAGGTAAGCTGTGAGGGACGGACAGAGGGGACGTGGGGGAGACCTTGCACTCAGAGCAGCCCTGGGAGACGGTGAGCAGGTGGAAGGCGGAGGAAGCAGCAAGGGTGGAACAGCCAGGGAGGGCAGTCAGAGGAGGGCAGAACGAGGCTGTCTTCTTCCTTCCCAAGGCTCTGTGGGCTCCTTGAGCCATACTCGAATTCCTGCTCTGATTCCGAGTCCCTGGGGTGTCTTTACAGTAGCCACCTGTTCAAGGGAGGTCTGTTCTTTGCCCTGAAAAGAGCCTGATGACACCCAGCAGGCATTTGTTGACCCAGGTTGGATAGACCAGCTCCCCCAGATTCATGGCCTTAGGGACGGGTTCTTTCGTTTACAAAGAAAACAGCAGATCTCAATGGTCTGTTCTGGAGCCCAGCCGAGACAGCATCGGGCCATCTGCCTGAGATTCCATATGTAGGACTCCAGGACCCATCTTAGATACTGGCCTCAGAAGCCCTTGCACCTGCCCGGCAACGAGAAGATAATACACAAGGCGTAGGTTTCCACAGTGCGGACCAGTGACCATCTTGGTATCATTCTTTACTTTCCTTTGTCTTCTGACTTATTTGCTATGATTTAGCTTCTCCAATCCCCTCAAGTTAACCCAATTTTTTACAGACCAACAATTGGTGTGGAATAATAAAGATAGTCAAACTAAATATCTTATCTGGAGTGACCTTGAACTTATCAGTATTCTTCAAAGTAAGGAGAAGACATTTCACATCTCACTTTTAATGAGGAAAAAAAAAACTGTTGCTGGAAATATTTACCTTTCATCTACTGCGCTGAGAGATGGGGGAGATTTGTCGGCTTTGATCTCCACTTGTTTAATTACCGGGAAACGAAGTGCGCGTGAGCCAGCAGGATCATGAAGTCTCACTCTTGCTGCAGAAGGTGGCAGCTGGGGACCCAGCAGCCTGGCATTTTATTTTCCCAGATCAAAGCTGAACCAGCACCAGGATGGAAGAAGTATCCCGATGAGATGCGCCTGAAGAAGAAGCAGGTGGCAGAGACCTGACCAAAGGGGTCACTGGACCAGCATCTCCCATGGGGTCTCCCCTTCTCGCCTCCCACCCTAAGAGAAGGGCACGGTGTAGTCCAGGGCCCTGTCTGGCCTGCCTGAGCCAAGTGTCTGCCCACACACCACATGCCAGGCCCCAACTTGAGGCAAGCCCAGCACACCTGTGCACCCACGGCCTTAGTTCTGACCACTTTCAACACACTACCAGCACCTGACTCCACCTGTGCTGGACCTCCCAGCTACAGCCTCAGGTTGGTCCTCTTCTGAGCCTCACCTGCACAGCTCAGGTGAGTGAACACCATCCCAAGGAAAAGACCAGGGGACCGAAAACAAGACAAAAGCTGGCCTTCTCCGTGGACTGCCCATGACATGCAAGCTGCAATTTGGCCTCTGGGCATGCAGGGGCTGATGGGTAACCACGGGATGAAGGTGGGTAACATCTGGGGGGGGCACTGTCTGTTGTGATGCATAGCATCCCACCGTCCTTAGCACAGAAGTAACTCC
The DNA here is from genome assembly GCF_965194805.1 of Balaenoptera borealis. Classification (NCBI taxonomy): domain Eukaryota; kingdom Metazoa; phylum Chordata; class Mammalia; order Artiodactyla; family Balaenopteridae; genus Balaenoptera; species Balaenoptera borealis. The sequence goes on from NC_138874.1 coordinate 106,734,813, forward strand.
ACGATGCTCATCTCTAAAATGAGGGTGTTGGGCTTCCCTGGTGGCGCAGTGGTTGAGAGTCTGCCTGCCGGTGCAGGGGACACGGGTTCGAGCCCTGGTCTGGGAGGATCCCACATGCCGCGGAGCAACTAGGCCCGTGAGCCACAGCTGCTGAGCCTGCGCGTCTGGAGCCTGTGCTCCGCAACGGGAGAGGCCGCGATGGTGAGAGGCCCGTGCACCGCGATGAAGAGTGGCCCCCGCTTGCCACAACTGGAGAAAGCCCTCGCACAGAAATGAAGACCCAACACAGCCAAAAATAAATAAATAAAATAAAATTAAAAAAAAATAAAAATAAAAAAAATAAATAAATAAAATGAGGGTGTTAAATTAGACATTCTTGAAGAGCCTTCCCTCTTTAACATCATCTATCTTTATGATTCTATTTATTGAGCCTCTTCTGTAACCAGAACTGTGCTAGCTCCTCCAGAAGTCACATGGGTTGATCATGGTAGTGGTGGTGGTGATGGTAGCTGCTCACATTTACTGAGTCCTCATAATGTGCCAGGTACACCAGGGGCTGTACAAAGATTAACTCATTTAATCTTCAGAAATCCCTATGAGGTCAATACCATTATGTATTATCCCATTTGACAGATGAGGAAACTGAGGCCAGAAAGGTTCACACAGCTGTGAAGTGACAGAGCATGCTGTCAAGATATTATACTTCCCTTACATTCCAAACAAGGAGACAAGACAAATCCACATGAAACAACATAAGAGAAAATATGATGTAGGATTAAATTGTGCAGAACAAATGTTAAGCCCTAAAGCAGGAATCAGAAAACTATGGCACATGGAGCAAACGGTCCACTGCCTGTTTTTGTAAATAAAGTTTTACTGAAACACAGACACACCCATTTGGTGCATACTGTCTATGGTGGCTTTCATGCTGCATTGGCAGAGCCAAGTAGTTGAAACAGAGATCATGTGGCCTAAGATAGTCACTGTCTGACCCTTGAAAGTTTGCCAACCCCCTCTCTTATGGTGACCAACTGGCTGGGTTTGCCCAGCACTGAGGGAGTTCCTGAGATGCAGGACTTTACGTTTTTAAAACCAGTAAAATCTTGGGCAGACTGGAACAAGTTGGTCACCCTACCTGCTCTACAACAGCTCAGAGGAAGGCAACATCCCTGGGAGTTGCAGAGTTGAGAGAGGTGAGCCTTGAAAAATGTGCAGGATTTGGATATGTGGTGGGTGGGACATGGGTAGGATAGAGGGAGGAAGAACATTTGAGATAGGAGAGGGCAGCAGGAGCCTGGAAAAAAGTCAGCATGAGATGCTCATGGGACAGTGAGGAGAGAGATGGGTCTCCCTGAGCAGAGAATGCCCGTCAGGAAGCAGAAGTTGGGCCCATTAACTGAAGACTCCACAAAGGGTGGCTCATCATCATTGGTGGCAGTGTAAACAGGTCCCATCAGCTGGACAGTGCGTAAGTATGCGTCAAAATGTTAAACGTGCATGTGCTTTGACTGCCAATGGGGGAGACACCAAATCAACACCCCACCCTCTGTCCAAGCCTTCTGAAACGTGACTTTGTGGTTCTTCCCATCTTTACCTCTTAAGGCTGCATTCAGCCACATGACTTGCTTTGGCCAATGCGATGTTAGTGGACTGGTCTCAAGCCGACACTTAAAAAAGCCCTGACTTGTTTCTGCTTTCCCTCTTCTTCTGCCTTTGCCCTGAGAACATGTCTGGGCCACGGGGCAAAGCTGAGCCACCTGAACTGTCCCAGCCAAGACCAGCTGAGGCCACCCAACCTGCAGCTGACCACAGACATGCGAGTGAGCCCAGCGAAGCCCAGAACAGCCCAGTCAAGCGCCACCTAAATTGCCAACCCCCAGACTCAAGAGCAAAATAAATGCTTATTGTTTTAAGCTACTAAGTTTGAGGTCGTTCAATGCACAGCATTATTATGCAACTAGATAACTGACCCTGCCTAATCCTTTTTTTAGGAACTTATCCTAAGGAGGTAATCCAATAAAGATGCAAAGATGTGTGAATAAGGATGTCCCTTACAGTGTTATTTACGATAGTTAAAAAACAGAAAACTTCTTTTGGAAAGATCTAAGTGCTCAGTAATGGTGGATTGGTTTTCAAAAATTAAATCCATACAATGGAATATCATTAGCCATTAGAAAAGGTAATATATATCAATATTTATTGACATGGAAAGATGTCTACTTCATGTTAAATGAAAAAGTAGATGGAAAAACAGGTTTTAGTTTAACCAAGATGGCGGAGTAGAAGGACGTGCTCTCACTCCCTCTTGCGAGAGCACCAGAATCACAACTGGCTGGTGGACAATCATTGACAGGAAGACCCTGGACTTCACCAAGGAGGATACCCCACGTCCAAGGACAGAGGAGAAGCCACAGTGAGACGGTAGGAGGGGCGCAATCAGAGTAAAATCTAATCCCATAACTGCTGGGTGGGTGACTCACAGACTGGCGAACACTTATACCACAGAAGTCCACCCACTGGAGTGAAGGTTCTGAGCCCCACGTCAGGCTTCCCAACCTGGGTGTCCGGTAACGGGAGGAGGAATTCCTAGAGAATCAGACTTTGAAGCCTAGTGGGAATTGATTGCAGGACTTCGACAGGACTGGGGGAAACAGAGACCCCACTCTTGGAGGGCACACACAAAGTAGTGTGCGCATCGGGACCCAGGGGAAGGAGCAGTGACCCTGGGGGAGACTGAACCAGACCTACCTGCTGGTGTTGGGGAGTCTCCTGCAGAGGCGGGGGGTGGCTCTGTTTCACTGTGGGGACAAGGACTCTGGCAGCGGAGGTTCTGGGAAGTGCTCCCTAGCGTGAGCACTCCCAGAGTCTGTCATTAGCCCCACCAAAGAGCACGGGTAGGCTCCAGTGTTGGGTTGCCTCAGGCGAAACAACCCACAGAGAGGGAACCCAGCCCCACCCATCAACAGTCAAGTGGATTAAAGTTTTACGGAGCTCTGACCGCCACAGCAACAGTCAGCTCTACCCACCACCAGAGCCTCCCATCAAGCCTCTTAGATAGCCTCAACCACCAGAGGGCAGACAGCAGAAGCAAGAAAAACTACAATCCTGCAGCCTGTGGACCAAAAACCACAGATACAGAAAGATAGAGAAGATGAAAAGGCAGAGGGCTATGTACCAGATGAAGGAACAAGATAAAACCCCAGAAAAACAACTAAATGAAGTGGAGGTAGGCAACCTTCCAGAAAAAGAATTCAGAATAATGATAGTGAAGATGATCCAGGACCTCGGAATAAGAATGGAGGCAAAGATTGAGAAGATGCAAGAAATGATTAACAAAGACCTAGAAGAATTAAAGAACAAACAAACAGAGATGACCAATACAATAACTGAAAACTACACTAGAAGGAATCAATAGCAGAATAACTGAGGCAGAAGAACGGATAAGTGACCTGGAAGACAGAATGGTGGAATTCACTGCTGCGGAACAGACTAAAGAAAAAAGAATGAAAAGAAATGAAGACAGCCTAAGAGACCTCTGGGACAACATTAAACGCAACAACATTCGCATTATAGGGGTCCCAGAAGGTGAAGAGAGAGAGAAAGGACCCGAGAAAATATTTGAAGAGATTATAGTAGAAAACTTCCCTAACATGGGACAGGAAATAGCCACCCAAGCCCAGGAAGCGCAGAGAGTCCCATACAGGATAAACCCAAGGAGAAACACGCCGAGACACATAGTAATCAAAGTGGCAAAAATTAAAGACAAAGAAAAATTATTGAAAGCAACAAGGGAAAAACGACAAATGACATACAAGGGAACTCCCATAAGGTTAACAGCTGATTTCTCAGCAGAAACTCTGCAAGCCAGAAGGGAGTGGCATGATATACTTAAAGTGATGAAAGGGAAGAACCTACAACCAAGATTACTCTACCCGGCAAGGATCTCATTTAGATTTGATGGAGAAATCAAAAGCTTTACAGACAAGCAAAAGCTAAGAGAATTCAGCACCACCAAACCAGCTCTACAACAAATGCTAAAGAAACTTCTCTAAGTGGGAAACACAGGAGAAGAAAAGGACCTACAAAAACAAACCCAAAACAATTAAGAAAATGGTCATAGGAACATACATATCGATAATTACCTTAAACGTGAATGGATTAAATGCCCCAACCAAAAGACATAGACTGGCTGAATGGATACAAAAACAAGACCCATATATATGCTGTCTACAAGAGACCCACTTTAGACCTAGGGACACATACAGACTGAAAGTGAGGGGATGGAAAAAGATATTCCATGCAAATGGAAATCAAAAGAAAGCTGGAGTAGCTATACCCATATCAGATAAAATAGACTTTAAAATAAAGAATGTTACAAGAGACAAGGAAGGACACTACATAATGATCAAGGGATCAATCCAAGAAGAAGATATAACAATTATAAATATATATGCACCCAACATAGGAGCACCTCAATACATAAGGCAACTGCTAACAGCTATAAAAGAGGGAATTGACAGTAACACAATCATAGTGGGGGACTTTAACACCTCACTTACACCAATGGACAGATCATCCAAAATGAAAATAAATAGGGAAACAGAAGCTTTAAATGACACAATAGACCAGATAGATTTAATTGATATATATAGGACATTCCATCCAAAAACAGCAGATTACACATTCTTCTCAAGTGCGCACGGAACATTCTCCAGGATAGATCACATCTTGGATCACAAATCAAACCTCAGTAAATTTAAGAAAATTGAAATCATATCAAGCATCTTTTCTGACCACAACGCTATGAGATTAGAAATGAATTACAGGGGAAAAAACGTAAAAAAGACAAACACATGGAGGCTAAACAATACGTTACTAAATAACCAAGAGATCACTGAAGAAATCAAAGAGGAAATTAAAAAATACCTAGAGACAAATGACAATGAAAACACGACGACCCAAAACCTATGGGATGCAGCAAAAGCAGTTCTAAGAGGGAAGTTTATAGCTATACAAGCCTACCTCAAGAAACAAGAAAAATCTCAAGTAAACAATCTAACCTTACACCTAAAGGAACTAGAGAAAGAAGAACAAATAAAACCCAAAGTTAGCAGAAGGAAAGAAATCATAAAGATCAGAGCAGAAATAAATGAAATAGAAACAAAGAAAACAATAGCAAAGATCAATAAAACTAAGAGCTGGTTCTTTGAGAAGATAAACAAAATTGATAAGCCATTAGCCAGACTCATCAAGAAAAAGAGGGAGAGGACTCAAATCAATAAAATCAGAAATGAAAAAGGAGAAGTTACAACAGACACCACAGAAATACAAAGCATCCTAAGAGACTACTACAAGCAACTTTATGCCAATAAAATGGACAACCTGGAAGAAATGGACAAATTTTTAGAAAGGTATAACCTTCCAAGACTGAACCAGGAAGAAACAGAAAATATGAACAGACCAATCACAAGTAATGAAATTGAAACTGTGATCAAAAATCTTCCAACAAACAGAAGTCCAGGACCAGATGGCTTCACAGGTGAATTCTATCAAACATTTAGAGAAGAGCTAACACCTATCCTTCTCAAACTCTTCCAAAAAATTGCAGAGGAAGGAACACTCCCAAACTCATTCTATGAGGCCACCATCACCCTGATACCAAAACCAGACACAGACACTACAAAAAAAGAAAATTACAGACCAATATCACTGATGAATATAGATGCAAAAATCCTCAACAAAATACTAGCAAACAGAATCCAACAACACATTAAAAGGATCATACACCACGATCAAGTGGGATTTATCCCAGGGATGCAAGGATTCTTCAATATACGCAAATCAATCAATGTGATACACCATATTAACAAATTGAAGAATAAAAACCATATGATCATCTTAATAGATGCAGAAAAAGCTTTTGACAAAATTCAACACCCATTTATGATAAAAACTCTCCAGAAAGTGGGCGTAGAGGGAACCTACCTCAACATAATAAAGGCCATATATGACAAACCCACAGCAAACATCATTCTCAATGGTGAAAAACTGAAAGCATTTCCTCTAAGATCAGGAACAAGACAAGGATGTCCACTCTCACCACTATTATTCAACATAGTTCTGGAAGTCCTAGCCACGGCAATCAGAGAAGAAAAAGAAATAAAAGGAATACAAATTGGAAAAGAAGAAGTAAAACTGTCACTGTTTGCGGATGACATGATACTATACATAGAGAATCCTAAAACTGCCACCAGAAAACTGCTAGAGCTAATTAATGAATATGGTAAAGTTGCAGGATACAAAATTAATGCACAGAAATCTCTTGCATTCCTATACACTATTGATGAAAAATCTGAAAGAGAAATTAAGGAATCACTCCCATTTACCATTGCAACAAAAAGAATAAAATACCTAGGAATAAACCTACCTAGGGAGACAAAAGACCTGTATGCAGAAAACTATAAGACACTGATGAAAGAAATTAAAGATGATACCAACAGATGGAGAGATATACCATGTTCTTGGATTGGAAGAATCAACATTGTGAAAATGAGTATACTACCCAAAGCAATCTACAGATTCAATGCAATCCCTATCAAATTACCAATGGCATTTTTTACGGAGCTAGAACAAATCATCTTAAAATTTGTATGGAGACACAAAAGACCCCGAATAGTCAAAGCAGTCTTGAGGCAAAAAAATGGAGCTGGAGGAATCAGACTCCCTGACTTCAGACTATACTACAAAGCTACAGTAATCAAGACAAGATGGTACTGGCACAAAAACAGAAACATAGATCAATGGAACAAGATAGAAAGCCCAGAGATTAACCCATGCACCTATGGTCAACTAATCTATGACAAAGGAGGCAAAGATATACAATGGAGAAAAGACAGTCTCTTCAATAAGTGGTGCTGGGAAAACTGGACAGCTACATGGAAAAGAATGAAATTAGAATACTCCCTAACACCATACACAAAAATAAACTCAAAATGGATTAGAGACCTAAATATAAGACTGGACACTATAAAACTCTTAGAGGAAAACATAGGAAGAACACTCTTTGACATAAATCACAGCAAGATCTTTTTTGATCCACCTCCTAGAGTAATGGAAATAAAAACAAAAATAAACAAATGGGACCTAATGAAACTTCAAAGCTTTTGCACAGCAAAGGAAACCATAAACAAGACGAAAAGACAACCCTCAGAATGGGAGAAAATATTTGCAAACCATACAGACATACAGACGGCCACGAAGCACATGAAAAGATGCTCAACATCACTAATTATTAGAGAAATGCAAATCAAAGCTACAATGAGGTATCACCTCACTCCTGTTAGAATGGGCATCATCAGAAAATCTACAAACAACAAATGCTGGAGAGGGTGTGGAGAAAAGGGAACCCTCTTGCACTGTTGGTGCGAATGTAAATTGATACAGCCACTATGGAGAACAATATGGAGGTTCCTTAAAAAACTAAAAATAGAATTACCATATGACCCAGCAATCCCACTACTGGGCATTTACCCAGAGAAAACCGTAATTCAAAAAGACACATGCACCCGAATGTTCATTGCAGCACTATTTACAATAGCCAGGTCATGGAAGCAACCTAAATGCCCATCAACAGACGAATGGATAAAGAAGTTGTGGTACATATATACAATGGAATATTACTCAGCCATAAAAAGGAACGAAATTGAGTCATTTGTTGAGAAGTGGATGGATCTAGAGACTGTCATACAGAGTGAAGTAAGTCAGAAAGAGAAAAACAAATATCGTATATTAATGCATGTATGTGGAACCTAGAAAAATGGTACTGATGAGCCAGTTTGCAGGGCAGAAGTTGAGACACAGATGTAGAGAATGGACATATGGACACCAAAGGGGGAAAACTGCGGTGGGGTGGGGATGGTGGTGTGCTGAATTGGGCGATTGGGATTGACATGTATACAGTGATGTGTATAAAATTGATGCCTAATAAGAACCTGCAGTATAAACAAACAAACAAACAAACAAAAAAAAACAGGTTTTAAGGTAGGATCTATTGTTTTTGTTGAATATGAGAGAGAGAGAGGGAGGGAGGGATGGAGGGAGAGATACATGCATCAAAATATTAACAGTGATTATCTTGAAGTAGTTGGATATTTTTACTTCTTTATCCTATTCTGTATTGTATGAATTTGTAAAATGATAATGTATTATCCTTACAGACAGAAAAGAAAATGTCACCAAGAGAACCTTTCTCTCTCTATATATAAAAACATGGCTTTCAAGTCCGTAGTAAACCTCTGCCCTCTCCACCAACTCCACTTACTACTGACTCTGGAATGAAATCTGACTGACCTTGAAGTTGCCCTTCTTGCTGACCCAGGAGACTAGAACCCACATTGGGAGATTGAGGGGGGAGCACCAAGCCCCAATGAGGCCTTCTGTGGAGATGCCGAGGAAAAACTTCCCAACCATCTGCAAAGAAATTACCCATGAAACCAACTCCAACCATGCTTTTAAAAACTCCTTGCATCCAAGTCATAATATTTTTGGAGTGAGATCTACTTTACAGTATTTTATTAACTGCAGTGTTGCTACTAGAAGTCCTTTGTAGCTGGTCTCAGGGGCCTTCCTGGGACGTTGCACTTAATGAGGTTTATAATTCAATATAACTACATCTGCATCTTTAATTATTCCTAACATTTAATCTTCGTTGCTCCACTTGAATTGGAAGAGCTAAAATTAGGTCTGCTGTAGTTTAATCTGATAATAAACATCCATGACATTTAGAGCAAAAATGTACTCATTTCATTAGAGTGGTCGACACATTTACCATTTGCCTGAACTGAACAAATACTCTCAACAGTCCTTCCAACTGTAACAGAGAGCATTGTTTTAAACTATCCCCTGTAGACTCCTGGAACTCTAGAGCTGACAAGGACCTTGGAGGTTAAGTAGTCTAACAGCACTATTTTTCAATGGAGGGCACTGAGGCCCAGAGAGCCTAAGTCATTTGTCCAATGTCACACAGCAAGTAAGCAGATAGAGGATATTGCAGGAAATAAGACCAAGGATTCTTGAATCAGTGCCCAGTGGTCTGTTTGTCATTCCTCTATTGCCCCCCTGGCATATTTGGCTAAAGTAGGACATAATTTTTTGTTGACATCCCTCTGAGCAACCACCACCTCCCTTTTTTCATGGAATCCAGACAAAATGTCGTTCAAGTACCTATATTGAGCATCATGCCCCAATCCCAAATTCAAAGCAGTAACAAATGAAATATAAAAAGAGAAAATTAAAAAGACACACCCTCATTAAAAACAAAATAAATATCTCCAAGGACCAAAACTCAAGAAAATAAAACATTAAATGAACTGAAGGTTAGAGCTATTTGGCTGCAGGTCTAGAAGGAGGCAGAGGTGGTTAGGAGTTTAGTTCCACTGAAAACCAAAAATGCCCCATTTAAGACCAAGGATGAGACTCAGGCTCTTAGATTTAAGCTGGGACAGAGGCTAATAAAATAGGGAATGAAACAGTTAGACAATCTCAATTTGGCAAGCATCATACTAATAATTAATAATAATAATTCAGGCAAGAGTCATTAGCGGATGCTAAAACTTATGGATAAAAATTTGAGGATAAACAAAATATTTACATAGTCTCAAAGACTTCCCCACAAAATGCTAATTGCTTACAAAGGGGAAAATATTAACTATGAAAGTGGAGAAGTCTCGCGGACACCACCCGGACCAAGTGATCAAAGTTCACATCAGCAGCAGTGGCACAAAGAAGGACACGGCGTCACTTTTTTGGACTCTTTTCACTTCTCCAGTCTTCGTATTTTGCCCTTAACTCATTCTCATCTGTAAACCCCTCTGCTCTGCTTCTGCACTATCTTGAACCATCATCTCTTAGTAGGCAGGGATTGGTCTGCTTAATTTATCTGGAAGGAGCTGGTCAAGAGACAGATGTTCCTGATTCCCCACATGTGCACCTTAAAAGGACTTTTACACCCAATACCCCATTGACCCTCATGGTCTGAAAATTAAGTAAAACATATATTTCTCCCATTAAAAAAAAAATGTGAAAAACAGGCTCAGAGAGGTTAAGCCACTTGCCCAAAGTCACACAGCTAGCAGGTGGTTGAGCCCATGTCTCCTGGCTCCAGTGATAAGATGCTACAGTCGACGTGGTGGTTGACTCCCAGATATCCATCCCCCTCCCCCACTGTGTGGCCACAGTTCAGTTTCAGGGACTGACCCTGCCTCCAGGTGGGCCCCATTTAGTCAATGCAAACCCAACGAAAACAAAATCCCATCTCCCTTCTTCAGCAGCTGGAACAAGAGCTCAGGCCTAAGCTGATCAGCATATGCCATTCCCCTGGGCCTGGGGAACAGTTCTAGCCAATGAGACACGATAAGAAGTCTGCTAGGGCTTCATGTCTTATGCTTCCTTACTTTTAAGAACAAGACTAGGAAGCTTCTCTCTCTTCCTAAAATAAATGGGGAAGAAGATAGCCCAGCTTGCTGCTGGCAGCAATCCTACAAAGAAGGGAACCAGCCCTAGAACAAAACTGACACTGTGGATGGCGGAAGAGAGAGGTAGAAAGGACCAAGCATCCATGATGACCTTCTGAAGTGCAATGTCAGACAACCCTGGAAGCTACGTTAAGTTGGTTCATCTGTTCACTGCAATCAAAAGCACCCTACTGGGTGCAGGCCCCCTCTCCCCTGAGGCAGCCCAGCAACGGGGAGCCCAGCAGCCCAAGTGTCCCATTGAGCTCCAAGGTAATAATGACACCTGCCTCACCAGCCCCCATACGCCCCCGCTGTCCTCAAATGGCTGTTTGTTGATATCGCTTCTCTTGAGCTTTTTAAACTTCACAAGGAAGGCAGTTCTATAGTGCTGTGAGCTATCTTTCTGAGATGCAGCCCTAGTGCTAAGGCAGGATGAAGATTCGTCTGTTCCCAATACCCACCACCCCTGTCTCCTCCCCCACAAAGAGCAGCTTTCCTCTGGAATCCATGCACATGCTGTTTATTTCTAACTGCACCAGCAGGTCCCAATCCCATTGCTTGCTGCTTCTAGTTATTCACTTGGAGTCAGAGCTGCTGGGAAGTCAAAATTAGCCTTATTCTACCAGCATGAAAAGGAAATGCAGAAGCAGTCTTTTGGCTTCACAGGGGCAAGAAGCTGGGATTTTTCTCCTCTTCCTGTGAACACCAGGGCTCATGCTTACGTGGGTCTATGATTACACAGCCATTTGGAAATTCTGTGAATTGGAAGCTGCACTGTCACTGACTTCCTACAAAGAAGAAGCAGCAGGAGAAGTCTTCCAGAGGAGGGACACAGGGGCGGCCATCTGGCTGGAAGCCACCGCATTTACATAAGTTGTCTCTTCACTTGAGGTGGTGAGGAGCAGTCTGTAAGGGAGGGGGTGTTAATGACCAAAGCCATGCTTGACACCATGTATTAATCAAGTTTTTTATTTAATTTTTTATTTTCTGTACTTTATAATGCTCTGACATCTTGGGGCCTTGCTGATCTTGGAGAGACTGACCCTCCCAGGGCTGACTAATTCCTAAAGACAGCAAACAACTTGCCTTCCGTATGCTATTCCTATGCAAACCAACCAATCCAAAGCCCATAAATCCACCTCCTCCTTTATCTAGCTTTCTAATACCATGTTAATGTTTCCCCTGCCCTAAATCACCACCAGGCCAGGTGCCAGACATATAGAGACCACCCTTATAGCCCAGAGCCCGCTGACGTTATTCAAACTATACAATCCTAAACTTGCTCAAACTTGCCTACCCTGCCCACCCATTCCTTCCCATGGAAACCTCAGTAAAGGCTCTGACCATGCTCTCCCTTCACTCCTTCACTCCTGGCCCACCCAGGTGCTTCCCCATGTGGCCCTGCAGGGCACTGTGTGCCCCCTTCTTTGGGGAACTGTGAGTAATAAACTCTTCTTTCAAGGCAATTGTTTCCATGTCTGTCATCTTACCACATCTGATTAAGCCAGATCAGCTAGCAAGAGAAAGACAGCATGATTGTAGGTAATGCTTATCACACTGCAAAGCAGGAATTATTAGCTCCATTTTCCATGTGAGAAAAGTGAAGCCAGACGGCTGAGTAACTTGCTGATGTTGGTTAACAGAGAATATTGATCATGAGCTAAGGGTGCAGCAGTCGACTTCTTTTTATAGAGGTATATGAAATTTTAAAGATATTGATATTTGGTGGGAGAATTGAGTACTATTCATCAAAATTAAAATGTTTCATTTTAGGACTTCCTTGGTGGTCCAGTGGGCGGTACACCACGCTCCCAATGCAGGGGGCCCGGGTTTGATCCCTGGTCAGGGAACTAAATCCCACATGCATGCCACAACTAAGAGGTCCACATGCTGCAACTGAGAGGTCCGCATGCCGCAACTAACATGCTGCAACGAAGATCACACGTGCTACAACTGAGACCCGGCGCAGCCAAATTAAATAAATATATTTTTTTAAATGTTTTATTTTAGGAGGGAAATTTATTACACTTAGTTAGTGGAAATGAAATATGTTACGTGAGTCCATTCAGAGGGGCTATTGGGGAAAGCTGACAGAATAACTCGGAGGAACTGGCCGGCATTACTCCATCAAATCTCCTGGGCTTTTTGTTTACATTCTTACAACCTCGAGAGGAGGTGAGCCGAGTTGGAATACAGCCAGCGGAGCAGAGGGTCCAGCTGAGACTGAACTTGGCAGCCCCTCTCCAGGGTATCCCAGTGACAAAACATGCCGTCCCCAGCATGTTAGCGATACAATAAGGAAAGCCACATGCAAGAAGTAAACAGTCACTAGGGGAAGAGCAACACGTGGTCTTGCTCACTGCTACTCAGATCTGGTCTGGGGACCAGCAGCCTTGGCATCACCCAAGATGTTAGAAATGCGGAATCTCGGACCCCATCCCAGACTCACCAAACCAGAATCTGCAGGTTAACAAGATCGCCAGATGCTTCACATGCACATTGCAGTTCGGGAAGTTCTAGTCTTTATAGTTCCACACTTGCGAACGGGGGACATTGGGGAAATGATTAGGATGTGGATGAAGGATGAGATCAGAGATGGACTTAAGCTGTAACTGAAAGGGCTTGTACTGAGCCTGTGTGCTTGGTACCTCTTTGGTGCCACAGACCTGATACAGCTCCTACTGCTTTCATGGTTAGGTTATCAGGGTATTACCAACTCAGCCTGGATAATCCTTTGTCATGGGGGTGGGGGGGCTGTCTTGTACACTGTAGGACGTTTAGCAGCGTCCTTGGCCTCTATCCACTAGATGCCAGTAGCATTCTCCAATTCCATCCCAAACCCCTTTGTGACAACCAAAATTGCCTCCAGGCATTGCCAAATATTCCAGGGCAAGTGGAGGGGAAGGGGTGTGTACGTAAAATCTCCCCCTTCCATTGAGAACCACTGAGTTAAATAAAGCATTCTTAGGAATTCATGTTGCCTCACCCGTTCTACCTGGGACCATCAGTAAAGGAAAGGGCTGGGAGACGGTGGCATTTGTGTTTGTGGTCAGGGTGAATCCGCTGCTGCAACTGCCTTCCATCTCTCTGCTGCCACGAAGGAGAGGAAAGCCTCCAAAGGGATGGAAAGGAGGTCAACAATAATTCAGAGGGAAGCCAGGATAAAAAGTCAGTCTAACTGGCTTCTAATGTGGTTTCCCTCGCTCCGTACCACCTCGCATTGAGGGTGTGGGAAGTGCTCTGGATCATGAGCTATGAGCTGTAAGTTCTAATGCCAGCCCAGGTCCCCCTGGCTATATGCCCTTGGATGAGTCACTTCCCCTCCATGGGCCACAGTTTCCTCCTCTGGGTTGGCCAAGGGAGTTCCCTTCCATTCCAGTCATTCAATGAAGATCCTAGAAATGATAAAAATCATGTGTGTCAAGTTCACAAGGCTGAATTCCCATTTGGGAAATAGAGATACAGATAAAGTTGAGTTTGTTGATTGTTGACTCCTAGCTAGGCTGAGAGGGGATGAGTTCCTAGTAGAAGCTGAGATGGGAAGTCCAGCCATTAAACAACCTGGTCCAAAGGAGAAAATGGGCAGTGAGAGCAAGTCTCAATCAAGGCAGATACTGTCTCCATCTGTAACAGGGGGGTGTAGGTGGATGGCTACCCAAGACCCTTCCAGACTGGACATTCTGTGGCCCTGACGCTGTTGAACTATCCCTCCCCAGGGGACACTCAGTAACCAAATCATCTTCAGTCCTAGGGCTCCCTTCAAATTATTTTCTGGAACCTAAATAAAACTGGGCCCATCTCAGCACAGGGCTGCACCCAAAGAAACCCAGACCCAACTCCTTACAGCTTTGGAAAGAAATGTAGGTCCATTACAGAAGGCCTCTTTGGGAACTATCAAAAGGGAAGCTACATCACACAACACAAACCAAGGCTGCTTAAAAATAATATACATTTCCTCCCTGCAAACCTCCCAGCATACCTCGTAGCCCCCCTTCCACCTCAGCCACCCCAGCCTTAGACTAGCTACATCCTGTCCCCTCCCCAACTACTCTGTCTTTGTAGAGTCTTCTGGCTTGCTTCCACCTTCTATCAACCTCCCCTTCACTACCTACCCTGAGTAACCCCACAAAATCCCAGAAGCTGGTTCTATGCTCTGGAAATAAGTTTGGCTGCATGAATCAGAAAATGAAAAGTATCCATGGCTTAAGCACTCAAGGTCTTAGTTTCCCATATCAAGATTCTGGAAGTCAGCAGTCCAGCGTTTGTATAGCAATTCCCTTATTCCTCCCATTCTGCCCTGTGCCAGAGCTAGGAGTGCTCTCTGTTGCCAGGACTAAGACAGCTGATGTAGCACCAGTCATGTGTGTTCCCAGCCCAGAAAGGAGGAAAGAGGATGAGAAGGGCCCACACCCACCCTTTAAGGACATTTTCCAGACTTTTGCTGATATTTAGGATGTAGAAGAATGTAAAAGACTTTTGATCCTGTGGTAACAACGAGAAAAATCTGGACAAAAATTAAAATCCTACTTCTCTATGGGTCTAGCAAAGAGCAAAGGGTAGAAGGAAGCCTCGATGAACTGAATTCCGAAAAGAAATGAGCATTTCATAGGTAAGTAGAGGGCCACAGTAGCTGCCCTACCTGAGAAGGGATAGGGAACCAGTCTGGAATGCATGTGGCATCCCTGAGGGGAGAGACTGTCCACGGATGAGGAGGAACCAACCTAGCCTTAGATGACTGTGTAGCAGTCAGTGTCGATCGGAGAAACAGAACTACTACTATCAGAGAAGCAGGGTACAGAATCAAGGATTAATTTCCTGAGTTTGACCTTATACAGTATGAGGCACTGGTGGGACAGTTCCCACAGGCTGTTGCCTCTGTAACTAGTATTAAGCTTGAAATCACTAGAGGTCAGCCAGACTGGCAGCCAGAAAGGAAAATTGAATGTGGACAAAGGAAAGCACAAATTGGAATCACAAGGATGAACTGGAAATTATGAGGACAAACTGGAATCCACAGCTGTCGCTCACACTTTCCAAACTGAATGCTCTGGACGATTTATGGGAAAAGCTAACAGCCTTCACCTCAGAGGTGCACGTGCAGCTGACCTACAACTCAGAGAAGAAGAAGGGGATCTCATGGGAGCTAGAGAGCTGGCCATTGAGGCAAGCATTACCAGTGCTCTTGTTAACCTTCAGAATGTCCAACAGTGTACCTGCAGCTTCACTTCTATCTGCCAAGCATTGTGCAAAATGTCTTTTATGGCCTAAACTAACCTAGATGCACAAGGAAGGAAATTCTTCGAAACATAGTTCCATTTCAGCCAAACTTACAAAGTACAGAGTTGCCACAGACTGTGTGGGCTGGCAGGATGATGTGGAATCTGAAAGAACCCCAAATGCAAAAATAAATTACTCAACCCAACAATGCTGCCCTGTCAAAAATGTTGCCAAGGAAGGAAGGAGTCATGAAGACAGGGCAGGTAAGCGGAGACAAATCACTTAGTCCCACTCAGCTTCATGATGATCATGGTGATTGGATTTGGGAGCCCTGAGGAGTTGAATGCACAGTGAACCAAAAATATCTGAAACTCTAATCCAACCTCCTCCCAATTCAAACACTGACCAGATCGAAAAGCTGGAAGACAAATGGACTTATAACAGGTAAACTCTCAATCTAATGAAGGCTGCGGCCCAACCAGACTCAAGGAGGAATCTGACTGATAGAACCTCTCACCCTATCTGCAAGACAGAGGAATGGGTTTGCATGTTCTGGAAAACAAACAAAACAAAATATTATACTTTATTTTAGTATACTTTAGTCTCCAAACAAAAAAAAATTATGAAACATGCAAAGAAGCAGGAACATGTAACCAAAAGTCAGGAAAATCATAGTCAACAGAAACAGATCCACAGACAAACACTAGCTGTTGGATTAACAGACAAGAAGTTTAAACCAACTGTTATAAATATGTTAAATAAGTTATGGGAAGAGATTAATATAATGGCTGAATATATGGGTTATTTCAAGATAAAAAGAAAAAAATTAGAATTGAAAAAAGAACCAAATAGAAATTCGAGAGCTGAAAAATCATAACAGTACACTGTAAAAAAATTATAACAATACATTGTAGGATTTATAGTGTATGTAAAAGTAATACATGACAACAATAGCACATCAGATGGGAGAGGAGTAAAGGTTCTTACATTATTCATGAATTCAAGGTAGGCTATGATAAATTAAGGATATATATTTAATCCCTAGAGAAACCATTGCAAAAGTATAAAGAGTGACAGCTGAAAATCCAATAGGAGATATAAGATAAAATATGAAATAAGTACCTGCTTAATCCAAAAGAAAACAGGGAAAAAAGAAAAAAGAAAAAAATAACAGGAAGGGCTTCCCTGGTGGCGCAGTGGTTGAGAGTCTGCCTGCCAATGCAGGGGACGTGGGTTCGAGCCCTGGTTTGGGAGGATCCCACATGCTGTGGAGCGACTAGGCCCGTGAGCCACAATTGCTGAGTCTGCGCATCTGGAGCCTGTGCTCCGCAGCGGGAGAGGCCGCGATGGTGAGGGGCCCGCGCACCGTGATGAGGAGTGGCCCCCGCTCGCCGCAACTGGAGAAAGCCCTCATACAGAAACGAAGACCCAACACAGCCATAAATAAATAAATAAATAAATAAATAAATAAATAAATAAATAAATAAATAAAAATTAAAAAAAGAAAGAAAAAAGTGGTCAAGTACTTTAAAAAAAAAATAACAGGAAGATAAAATACAACCATATCAATAATTACATCACTTGTAAATGGATTAAACACTCCTATTAAAAACTAGAGATTGTCAGACTAGATACAAAAGCAAGACCAAACTATCTGCTGCCTACAGGAGACACACTTTAAACTACAAAGATTAAATATAAAAGGATGGAGAAAATAGACCATGAAAGAACTAATCATAAGAAGCTGAGGTGGCTATCCTGTTATTAGGCAAAGTAGACTTTATGATTAAAAAAAAATTACCAGAGAGATAAAGAGAGAATTCATAATGATAAAAGGGTCAGTTCATTAAAAACACAAAACAATCTTCAATGCATATGTACCTAATAAGATAATTTCAAAATGCATGTGGCAAAAATCAGAAAAGGGAGAAATAGACAAATCCATAACCATAAAAGTACATTTTAGCATTACCTTCTCAGGAATTCATAGAAGAAGTAGACAAAGTATTGATACTGGTAGGAATATAGAAGATCTGAATAACACTATCAACCAAACTGACCTAATTGACATTTACAAAATATACTAAACCATAATACAAGTCTCAAAAGATTTAAATGATTAAAATAATTCAGAGTATGATTCTCTACCAAAGGTAGTTAAATTAGAAGTCAATAATTTAAAGATCTAGAAAATCTCTAAATATTTGGAAATTAAGTAGCACTCTTCTAAGAAATCCATGGATTATGAAGAACTCACAAGAGAAATTAGAAAATGTTTCCAATTTAATGTAAATGACATGGATAATTCAGTGGCAGAATTCTCACCTGCCAATTGAATGATAATGAAAACACATTTATCAAAATTTATGGATGTGGCTGAAGGAGTACTTACAGGGAAATTTATATCCTTCAGTGCTTATATTGGAGAAGAAAGATTTAATTCACTAATCTACACCTCCACCATAAGAAGCTATATATTAGAGTAAAAAATACAAAATTAGTAGAAGGAAGAAAATAATAAAGAGTAGAAATCAATGAAATAGAAAATATAATATATGAACAACAGTAGATTTAGCAATATCATAGGATACAAGGACAATGTATGAAAATCAGTTGAATTTCTATATACTTGTAGCAAATAATTGTTAAATGAAAATTTTAAAAGAATAACACCTACAATAGCATTTTAAAATTACTTAGGGGCAAAGTTAACAAAAGACATGCAAAACTTCTACACTGAAAATTACAAACATTGCTGAGAAAAATTAAAGAAGACCTAAAAATTAGAATGACATACCATGTTCATGGATTATAAAGACTTGATATTGTTAGGATATAGATTCTTCCCAGATTCAAAACAATCCCATTTTTGTAGAAATTGAAAAACTGCTCTAAAATTTATATAGAAGTAAGTGTGAAGGACCTAAACTAGCCAACACACTTTTGGGAAAAAAAATTTGGAAAACTCATACTACTTGTTCCAGAACTTACTATAAAATCACAACAATCAAGTTAGTGTGGGATTTGCATAAAGGCAAAAATATGAATGGAACAGAAGTTCCAGAACTAGATCCAAATATATACTGCCAACTTATTTTTGACAAGACACTAAGGCAGTTCCGTGTGTGTATGCGGGGAGGGACCTTTTAACAATTATGCTGGTACAACTAGACATCCACCTGGGGAAAAAAAAATGAACCTCAACCCCTACTTCATCCCATATGCAAAAATCAATTTGAGATGGGTCACAGACCCTAACATAAAAGCTAACATTATAAAACTTCTAGGAGAAATCATTTGAAAAGCTTCACAAATTTGAGGTAGAGAAAGTTATTAAAGAGCACACAAAAAGTGTAAACCATTAAAAGGGATATTCATCACTTCCATTTCATCAAAATTTAAAACTTCTGCTCTTTTGAAAAACACTGTTAAGCAAGCCACTGACTGAAGAAAATGCATGCAAAATATATATCTGATAAAGGACTTGTATCCAGAATACATAAATAAGCCTTAAAACTCAATAATAGTAAGAAAACCCAATAAGGGGGGGGCAAAGATTTGAACAAATATTTCACAAAATAAGATATATGGATGGCAAATAAACACATGGAAATGTGCTCAACATTATTAGTCACAGGAAAATATAAATTAAAGCTACAATTAGATGCCACTACACTCACACTGAAATGGCTAAAATTAAAATGATTGACAACACCAAGCATTGACAAGAATACGAAGCAACAGAACTCACATACCTGAGGGAATGTAAAATGATATAATCACTTTGGAAAAAAATATGGTAGGTTCTTATAAAGTTAAGCATACAACCTAGTAATTCAAGTCCTAGGTTTTTATGCAAGAGAAATGAAAACATATATCCACATGAAGTCTTATACACAAATGTTCATAGAACTTTTACCAAAATAGCTCCAAACTGGGAACCAACCCACTAGTTGATGTACTATTCATCAACTAGTGAATGTATAAACAAATGGTGGACTGTCCATACAACGGAATGTTGCCTAGCTATAAAAAGAAAAATACATTGATATGCGCAATTAAATGGATAAAACTCAAAACCAATATGCTGAGCAAAAATGTCAGACACAAAAGAATACATACTGTATGATTCCATTCATCTGAAATTTTACAAAGGGCAAAACTAATCTATAATGGCAAAAGCACATCAGTGGCTGCCCAAGGCTACTAGCAGTGGGAAGGGAGAAGGAAGATTGGCTGCAAAGAGGCATTTAGAGAACTTGGTGATATGATGAAATATTCTACATCATGCTTGTCATGGTTGTTATACAAGTACAAACATTTGTGAAAACTTTTGATTTCTACACAGAAGTGGATGCATCTTAGTGCATGTAAATTATATACCTCAATAAATTAGGGTTTTTTTTTTTTAAAAAAAGCAGCTCAATTTAAAAATGGGCAAACACTTAGACATCTCACAAAAGAAAACATGTGAATAGACAGTAAGCATGTAAAAATGTGCTCAACTTCATCAGTCAACAGGGAAATGCAAATGAAGACTACATACAATAAGATACCAAATTACACCCATCAGAATGGCTAAAATGAAAAAGACTGATAATACCAAATGTTGGTGAGAACATGAAGGAACTGGAACTCTCATACATTGCTGGCGGAAGTGTAAAGTAGAACAGATACTTTGGAAAACTCTTTGCCAATTTCTTACGAAGTTAAACATACCCCTCCCCACTGATCCAGCAATCCTATTCCTAAAACAAATGAAAACATGTCCACAAAACGATTTATACAAGAATGTTCACAGCAGCCTTAATCTTATGGTCCAAAACCAGAAACCTCCCAAACGTCCATCAGCGAATGAATGGATAAGTAAAATGTGACACATTTGTACAAGAGAACACTGCTCAGCAGTAAAAAAGGCATGAACAATTGATAGAAGAACAACATGGATGAATCTCACAGACATTGTACTGAGTGAAAGTAGCCAGATACAAAGGGTACATACTGTACAGTTGAAGTTCAAGCACAGATAAAACTAACCTACGTGTTAGAAATCAGAACAATGGTTAGCCCAGGGTGGGGGCTGTCCAGACTGAAGCAGGCAGAGAGGATTAATTGATTGAATGTAGGGAACTTTCACGGGTATTAGAAATGTTTTTTATCTTGATTGAAGTGTATGTATACATTTGTCAAATTTCATTGAACAGTATAGCTAAGATCCGTATGTGAATTATACTTGCTTTTTTTAATAATGAAAGAAAAGGAAAAAAAGGAAGTCAAACACATCACTTCTGCTTGGATCTAAATGACTAGAATTTAGTCACATGGCCACACTTAGCTATAAGGAAGACCAGGAAAGGCAGTCTTTATTCCAAGCAGCTTTGTGCTCAATGAAAATTGCTTTTCTTCTTACTGTAGAAGAAAGCAGAGACTTGATTTAGCAGGACAGATAATGGCCTCTGCCATTGGCCAATAAAGCAAATAAATGATTCTTTTTTTGAGGGAGGGGGACTCAAGGAAGATTTCAAATGCTTATAATAATTTAATAATTCTTCTAATTTTTGCTGTCATGCTACTTTCTGTAGTTTTTCAGTGTTTTCTATTCCCTACTGTAATCAGGCAAGGCCACTCTACCCACAGTGGCCATAACCTTGAGAACCTGCCAAGGGCACACTGGTGACAAATGAAAGGGGGACAAAGGAAGGAGGGTAGCAGGGCTGGGAAGGAAAATGAAACAGCCTTGAAAGTGTGAATGAAAACCTGCCCGGCAGATATGGCATGTGTGACACCTGCCACCTTCCAGTGAGAGGAAACACCCCCTTTGTGTTTAAAGCTTGGTTTGGCTTCCTTTGGGGACCACACAGGATTTCACCAGTTTTAGCCTATTATGAGAGATGCAGCAACAGTAGCATGCCCCGTCCTTGGAAGTCTTCTGTCCTTCTTGGGCACTGCTTGCTGGGGATGTCTGCCACAAACACAGGAAATCTTCTCCATACATAGTCCAACACTCGGGCTAGGATTTTCCTACCGAGAATCTCATTCCATAGGCAGGTACTGGAGAAGAACGCGACTTTATTTCCCATGGGAACCATGCTTGGCTGATTTCCTTGCTACACGTTATCGTATACCAGTGCTTTCTCAGTGAAACAACAAATGTTCATTGAGCTCCTGCTTTGCCTGGCTCTGGGCTAAAAGCTGGGGATACAGAGAAAGCACAGAACTGTTGCCTAGGCTGGGAGTCAATCTCCTGTTCCCAGCCCACCATCTGGAGTGAGCCCCTTTGACACTGATGTCAGCCTGAACCACACTTAAGATCCCTAGAACCAAGCACTCTGCGGATGAGCCCCGCTTTATTTCCCTATCCCATTCCCCCCACAAACTGGCCCATCCTACCAGGGTTTCAGCCTGCTCCTACTTGAGCCAGACACAACCTCTTTCCCAGTACACACCCCTTTCCCAGAGGGATGAGAGATCAGCAGGGTCTGCTTGATGAAACACGTCCATGGGCTGCCTCCAAGATCTGGCTGCAAGGAGAATGGACTGGAAATTGCACAGTCATTATCTTTGCAGACAACTCTCTCCTCCCCATCTTTCCAACATAATGAATTGCGTGGAGAGCTCAGTTGTCATGAAAGCTTTTGAATTTCAGCCCCACCGTCTTCCAGGACATCCTTCGAGGTTATCTTGGCAAGGCAGGTAGAAGAGAAAAGAGAAAAGCTTAACCCTATAAGGATAATTATGATGTATTATTAGCAACTGATGGCAATCTAATGCAGGATTTTCAATATAGACACTGCTGCCTGTAATTTTTCTCTGTCATATGCACACACACAAAAAGGCTACATTTAATGACTTCAAAATTGAGAGCAGTTTCTCAAACTAAATTTAGTTCCTTAGAAGCAGTGTCTTAATACAGGGCATTTTAATAAAATAGAGACACAGTTTGAATGTTGGAGACACTTTTCAGGATAGATGGAAATGTTATGAATAGTATGTTTTTATGATAAGACCACTAGTTGGCATTAGTGTTGAGTTTATACGGCCATGCTAAATGCATTATGTGCAGAAATCCGAGTGGCACTCAAGATGGCAGAACCATATTTGCTGTAGGATCATCACAGTGAGTAACTGACAGGCAGGAAGCCTAATTAGTTTCTGTATTCTCAGCCTCTAGCACCACACTGGGCCCAAGCAGAGGTCTGATAAATGATTGCTGGCTGGATAGATGAAAGGGTGGGTGGATGGATGGATGGACGGACTGACAAAGATACAACTTCAGCAATTTATTTTAATGTGTTGGGAAACCAATCTTGTAACTAAAAGGCTAAAAGCCTGGGGATATAAATTCAAAGCACAGTGATGTGATTGCTTGGAGTATGTTTGACTTAGTTAAAAAGTATCCATTCCTGTGTCTGTAAATCAGTCTTTTGTGCCTCTCTGTCCTAAAAAGTATCCATTCCTGTGTCTGTAAATCAGTCTTTTGTGCCTCTCTGTCCTAGCCAGATTTGGAACACACACAAAAACAGAAACTTCTAGAGGCATTTAGTTGTCTTTCCTTGAGCTCCCCCCAAAGCAGACCATGAGGCAAGGGTTGAGGTGCAGGTGGTTCATTCGAGAGGTGATCCCAGGAAATGCAAGTAAGGAAGTGGGGAAAGTGTAACAGGATAGCGGAAGAAAATCAGTCATGAGTGGGTTACTGCTGTGGGTAACTGGGGCTTAGTCTCACTGAAGACCCTCTGAGAAATCATGTGGACCATGTCCTAGAATTTTCCCACAGGGGCAGAAAGTGGGACACTTACCAAATCCCATGCTCCAGTGGCTGAAAGTAGCCCCAGGACATTCACACCTTCACCCCCTGGATTGCCCCTGTATTTAGCAGAGTGAATTCCAGGTGCTGGAAAAAGCCCTCAATCAGAGAACAAGTTTGATGCAGGCACTCAGGAGGGAAGCTGGGAACTGTCACAGCGCAGGGGAACCCAGGTGGTCGGTGGGGGGCATCAACAGTGCGCCCTAGAGCATCTTAACAGGAAGGGATTCAAGACCAGGAATTAGATACATTTCCTGGAAGGGCTAGAGGAGGCTTTCTAGGCTGGCCTCCAGGGCTGACGCCCAGACAAATAGAACTGACCCACCAGGGGACCTTTGCCCTCTGAGGCCACCACCGCTACTGCTGTTGCCACCACGACTCTCTCCACAGCCGGGAAGCTATGGAATGGGCTTTGCCGCATGGCTGCAGAAATCCTCACACTTCCATGACCTTGTTTAGCATCAGAAAACAGCCTAAGGGGGGCAGGAAGAAGGCTTCTGCCACAGTTCCCCTGTCCAAATCATTCATGCCTGCGTCTAATTGACAGGACCCGATTCGCATCCAGAATGGGAGCTGTCAGGGAGTCTGGAGAATGTGGGGTTCAACTTTCCAACCTCCCGAACTGGAATGAGGCAGACACAAGTTTGGAGAAGCTAATGTACCCTGTCGACCATGCTCCCTAATGACCTACCCTTAGCCTGTGCTCCCATCACCATCCAGAGCCCCTCGCGGAAGGGGAGCACACCTGTGGCCCCTGCTCTGTCGACCCGTGGAAGCTGGTACAACGAGGTAAGAAGATACAAGGATGCCTGCTCTGCACTGCAGCCACGTGAGCCTTCTCTCAGTTTCTCAGAAGTGCCTAGTTCTCTCCAGCCACAGGGCCTTTGCACACACAGGAAGTACAGGAAGTACACAGGTACTTCCCTGCTAGAATGGTCTCCCCACCTCTCCCACGATACTCTTCTTCTAGATTCTGTTATCCTTTGAATTGCAGCGCAAACAACACCTCCTCCAGGAAGCCTTCCTTGACTCCCCAAACTATTTTGACTTCCCCAATTAGGGGCTCACTTAGGCTATAGCACTTGCAGATTATTAGCTGATGTTGGGCTTCCCTGATCAGCCATACCCTGTGTCATTGTGCCTGTGAGTTTTTTTCACCTGGGCTTATGAGTCTAGACTGAATCGGCTTCAGGCTGACCCTCAGACTGTCTCATCCCCACAGCCACCGTCCTTGTCACAAAGATGCACTGAAGCTGATGATGATCTTCATGATGTGTCCTTCAAATACACATTTAAGTACGCTGGCATCACAATTTTTGTTCTTATAAAGCAAGGTAGATGAAAATTCAACCCTGGCTCTGACACTAGTCATTACCTGAAGCAAGTTACTTCATCTCTTGGGGCCTCAGTTTGCTCATCTTTATATGGGGATAATAAATACCCACCTTGGAGAGTTGCTAGAAGAACTAAGAAAATAATGTGAGAGAGCAAGCCATTGCCTAGCCCCCAAGTGTGTGTTTTGACCATCATCATTAAACCTCAGGGGCACTTACGTCTTCGTTAGGTAGCGTGTGATGCCAGAGTTGGGGTTTTTTGTTTGTCTTTTTCATGTAGGTTTTTTTTTTTTTTGGTTGAAGATGTCATTTCCAACACTTCCTCAGGAGGATGGGGATGATTTTTGAGGCTCTGAACAGAAGAGAGAGCTAGGAATCCTTATAGACTGGTTTCTGCACACGCGCCTCTAACAGGCTGCATGGAGCCCCCAGGGATGGCAGAGTACATTGATTCCCTTTCTGGAAAGCAGTGTCAAAATGTTTATCAAAAGCCGGAGGAGCATCTCCACCCTTTGGCCCAGTAATTCCTCTTGTGGACTATATGCTAAGGGAGTAATTAAATGAAAACAAAAAGTTTTCTTTGTGAAGATGTTCACTGCAGGAGCCCAAGACTGGAAAGCCCCTCGATTACCAAGAGCAAAGGAGCAGTTCAGGAAACCAGCACACAGATTTTGCAGCCATTAAAGGAATCACTGTGAAGTCTCCGTAGAAACATGGAAAAACATTTCTGATAGAATGTGAAGAGAAAAAGCCATGTTGGACATGGGGTCAGCCTGACATCACGACGCGCAAAAATAAAAAGCGTTGCCTTGGGAAGGGAGAAGATTAAGAGAATTTTTTAAAAAATGTTCTTTAGTGTCTATTTTAATGCTATGCTGTTTTTACAAGTTTAAAATGACCAGCCTACTGGGCACCTTCTAGCAGATGAAGGGAAGCAAAGAAAAACCCCATCCACACTAACAGAAATGAAGGGGTCCTTCCTCACTGGAACTGTGTTAATATGCTGAGGTCCATGCCTTGGATAAGACTCTCTGGGATAGGGACTTCCCTGCTGGCGCTCTTGCCAATGCAGGGGACGTGGGTTCGATCCCTGGTCTGGGAAGATCCTACATGCCGTGGAGCAACTAAGCCCGTGCGCCACAACTACTGAGCCTGTGCTCTAGAGCCCGTGGGCCGCAACTACTGAAGCCCGCGCACCTAGAGCCCGTGCTCCACAACAAGAGAAGCCACCGCAATGAGAAGCCCGTGCACCACAACAAAGAGTAGCCCCGCTCGCCACAACTAGAGAAAACCCACGTGCAGCAACAAAGATCCAACACAGCCAAAAAAAAAAAAAAAGACTCTCTGGGATACACAAGGCAAATACTATCAAAGAGACTAACTAGTTAGCCAGGAAAATCAGACCTCTTCCAGGCTAGTATGAAGTGGAGCATTTAACATCACTTAAAGGGCCGTAAATCATGATGAGACAAACAGGCTAGGTCCTCCAATTCTGATGCACCACAAGTGGAGGGGGGCACACTTTGGGTACCACGGAGAGAAGGCAGAAGCAGCCAGAAATGTGTCACCCACACATTTTAGGGATGAGGCCCACAGAGCTATCTGCAACTTAGCACGGCATTTATAGTTGACTTACTGTGTTTGAGTCAAGTATTTCTCCCCCAGTCCTTGAACAAGAAGCTGCCTCAGGGCTGTTCATGCTATGAAAACACCCAGAGACAGGCATTGCCTATGATACTCAGAAACACAGAAACATTCTCAAAGCTAGAACTTGGGAACTCATGCATGCTCAGCTCTGAGGAGCTTCAGTTAAGCAGAATTCTTTTAAGGTAAGGAAACAAACACAATGAAATCTAAATGAAGAAGAAAAAAGAAAGAAGGGGGGAAGGAAGGAAGGAAGGGAGGGAGGGAGGAAGGAAGGAAGGAAGGAAGGAAGGAAGGAAGGAAGGAAGGAAGGAAGGAAGGGAGGGAGGGAGGGTTCTAAATGCATTCACAGCCAGTTGAGGCCAGGATGTATTTAGCCCATTTTCTTGATGCTTCTGTCCTTAAATCTACAATTTTTTTTAAAAAAGTCAATATTCAGAATGGTGCTCCTTTGGCCTTGCAGTCTCCTCAGTATCACAGCCTGGCAGCTAAACAGAAGATGGCCAGAATAACTGCTGTCTCAGGAATAGGCAAGAGAAAGCCTGAGTGGGCAGGGAGCCGTTCTCAGGAATGTCCAGGAGCAGGAATTGGGCCCAGAGCACCTGGAAGGACTGTGGTGCCAAGTGTGGGTTCCTCATTTCTGAAGCAATGGGGGTTCACGGTGGAGACGGGTCCTGAGAAAACAAAGCCAGGGCATAGTCTCCTGGAACACAGGCGGGATGGCAGCGGGTAGCAGGGCAGATGGCGGGCCGTGAGGGCCCTGCTGCAAAGGCAAAGGGTGTGAGGACAGCAGGCGTGGGACATCAGAGAATTACTTCTCTTCTCATCAGGGCTGAGAAGGCCCCTCACAGTATGGCGTCTGGTTGGTCCGGACCATGTTCACCAGACCCAGTTTCAAAGATGCCCCATTGTCAGGCCATGGGCCCTTATGCTGTCTGGAAAAGATAGTTATCTTTTCCTCAGGGCTCCCCCAGGAGCAGACCTTGTGATAAGGATGTATAGTGTTTTGGGGAGTAAAGGACAGACGAGTAGAAGAGGAGGGATGTGAGGCCGAGAAGGGAAGGCATCCCTAACCCTAACTCTAATCCTAACTCATAAATGTTGCTTTATTAAGACGGCTGCCACTGCAGGTGACTGAGACATAATCCCCCTGGGGAAACTCTGGGAGCCAGTATAGACACAAACCCCAGAGTTAGAAGGGTGAGGGAGCCGGGATATTTATACCCACCAGTCACTGGTTGAGGGCCACAGGGGTAGGGGGCATGAATTCCCCAGCATTTCCAGCAAAAGCATAATGGGCAAGCAAAATGATTTCAATGCCACAAAAATGCCCTCAGGTGCTGACTGTTGGAAGTTGGTTCTTCTTGCTCTAACAAGGTAAGGATGACGGGCTATGGGTGGGTCATGGTGTCACCAAATTTAAAGGTTGCGTGATTCAGTGATGCCGTTGGTAAGTAGCCCTTCCAACAGTTTCCCCCAGTAATCGGGGACTCATTACCTACCTCCTAAGGCGGCCCAATATTTCTGTTCTCAGAGAGCTCTCTGGGGTAGGAAGTTTGCCTGCCCTCCAGGGGACTGATGTTAGCTCCCACCTACTGGTCTTAGCATTGCCCTCTAAGCCATGCAGAACCACAGGAAGCCCTCTTCCCCCAGGAATTCAATTCTGTTCACGATGGTATTCTCAACACAGAGCAAGACAGCAAAGCAAGCAAATGCACTTTAGGAAGAATCCCACCAAGGACTGTTCAAACCAGAGAAAGATTTTAGTTAATTAATACTGTAGTTCAAATAATCAGACGAGTCTGCTCCTAGCCCTTCTGGTGAATGAAACTTCCACTCTATGGGGCAGTAGTTATTACCAGGTGGGCCAGGGGCTGCATGCATTTATCATAAAATACGACGCTTAAATTCAATATCAAGATGAAAGTCAAACGAAGGTTCCCCGGGAGACAGGGAGCTCTGCTTTCACAAGCCTGGAGAGGAGAATATTGCCTTTCAGCAAATAGTGCTTCTAATTTGATCCTGCAAAGATTCTTGCAAAGAGGAAAGCAACGATATGTCAGGAGAATATGGTGTGTGTACACTTTCACATGTATTTTTTATCATGGCCACATTCTTCAGGATCTCTGTCATCAATTATTGGTGACATGCAGTCAATTGTTTATCTTTCAAGAACATTACCACTTACTTCCCTTTATATATCCTCCCTGTATTATGGTGGGGACAGGATCATCTATTTTCTCCTCCCTTCCAAGTCCTTCTGTCATTTGCTGCCCAGCCCCTGGTGTAACAACCTGGAATGATGGGCTTTGGGAGGCTGGAAGAGGAATTACTTGGGGCTCCCACCCCACCAAGTGATGCCCAAAAGGGCACCAAAACTGGCATTTAATTCAGCCTAATGTCGCGGCCCTGAGAGTGGGAATTCACCTCTGTGTGTTAGAACGGGTGTTGCTGGGAGATGCCGAGAGAAAGTGAAACAGCTGGAAGCAAAATCATACCCCCCCGCCCGAATCCCCTGTTCAGAAAATAGAAGCAAGTTTCTGCCATGAAAACCATTTTTGCTTAAAACACCAGCCTGAAATAATTGCATACTTGTTGGGGATTGACAGTTGAGTTTTTTCATGAATTTTGCTCTCTTTTGACAGTAGCAAATAAGCAGGTAGAGAAAGGCACTCTCTTGGGGCTTTTAACAAAAAAAGAAAAAAAATCACAGTAGGAAAATTGCACCAAAGAGCACGGCAATATTTCCATACTTTGCTGCACTTAAGGGGAGAACATGGTCATTAAAGGTAACAGGATTGTTATAAAAACAGTGATTCTATTTCCGGGTCTCTCACTTGCCAAAAGCCTCAGTCCACAGTCACTGAAAGTGGGGGAATGCCAAACCTGAATTTCTGTAATGTGCCTCGCAACGGTGGACTTATTCTTTTTTTTTTTTTTTAATAAATTTATTTTTATTTATTTATTTTTGGCTGCACTGGGTCTTCGTTGCTGTGTGCGGGCTTTCTCTAGTCGTGGAGAGCGGGGGTTGCTCAGCAGTTGTGGCTCACGGGCCTAGCCGCTCCGCAGCATGTGGGATCCTCCCGGGCCAGGGCCCAAACCCGCGTCCCCCGCACTGGCAGGCAAACTCCCAACCACTGCGCCACCAGGGAAGTCCCGGTGGACTTATTCTTAATGGAGCCCTGCTGCATTTTTACATTATGCAGCATGTAATTAGCTATTAAATGACTTAGGAATAAACAACTCAGATTTGTTGGGCCTGTTGCCTGATGAATGATTTCATGCTGTTCTTTTAAATCAGTGCTGACTGTAATTTAGTGGTGGATTTGAGGGGTTTTTTTGAGGGGAGAGGGGTTAAAGATCTCCCAGTTTTGGAACCTGAAATGACAATGCAATATTAACTTAATTATAAACATTTTAACCAAAAACCCGCAGTCTCCAGGACAGTTCTGGGCAGCACAAGCTGAATTCAGCCTCCGTAAACAGTGCTTCAGACTCTCTCAAGTCTTCTGCTCACCAAAACAAACCAAAAAACACACAGAAGGCTCCCTTTATCTATAAAGTCAGGAGATTTTTGGGGGGCGGGGGGCGCTGAATTATCCATCAACTGGCACAAATTTCTGAAACTCCTACGTATGTCCAGAATGGCCGATGCTGGGATGACAAGGTAATTTGCTGAGATCTTAATCTGCATTTTGTTCTTGCTGCATTTTTCTTACCTGCCCCCACCTGCCCCCCGCAAAAAGGTAGCCAGGGCCTGAGGACCCTCCCTTGCCTCAAAGGTAGCCCGTGTACCCAGGGCCTGCAATAAAGTTTGCTTGCAGAAAATCTCTGGGCTTCCACGAGAGCCCAGCTCATCGAGTGGCTGCTGCTAGATGATCCAGGAGGTGGGAAGAATAAGCTGAGTCTCTGAAGAGGGGAGAACAGGACGGGCAGGAAACTGGGGGAGGGGAGCTGCCTGCGGGGGCGGGGAGGGAGATGGAGGCCTGCAGGTTCTGGATGCAGCCCCAAAGCAGCCCAGAGGACCTCTGGGGGAAGTGACCGTGAGGATCACCCAAGGACAGGCCGGGGCTGGCTGAGGAGCCCGGACCCCCAAGGCCAAGCGTGGGCAGCAGTAAAGGCTGCAGGAGACTTTGCTCAGCACGAAACCCCTGGGACCTGCACACGCCACAGACCAGGGGAAGGAGCCCCAATCAGGTCAGAAGTCTTCACCAGCCCAGCAGGACGGGGGGCTTAGAGTCAAAGTACATGGTTTTAAAGAGGTGTTGGGGCACTTCTTACACAGCCAAGCTTGTGGGGGCAACAGTCGTGTCCACCACAGTTACTGGTCCTGATTGACGGCCCTTAGGGCCTTCGCCTTCTCCGGTCATGCTGCTACCACCCATACCAAGGGTCAAGGCTGGAATACGATGACCATGACTGGGGGCGACTCCAGCATGGCCTAGAATGACCGCCGGCAAGCCTGCCAAGGGCCAGACCAGTACCACTCCTGGGTCCCAAGTTCCACCATCCCCTCCTCTCCTCTTCCCATGGCTGTAGGAAGTCCTAGGCTTGGGTGTCTATTCTGACCCCTACTCTGGAGCCCAGCTCCTCCACTCCCTCCAAAGCAAGCCCCACCCTGAACCCAGGGCCCTTGACCAGAACCCTGGCTTCAAGCTCATAGCCACCCATAGAGGTCCTGCCCTCAACAGAGATCCATCCATTCATTCATTCGGAAAGTAATTTAAAAAAATTATTTATTTATTTATTTTTGGCTGCGTTGGGTCTTAGTTGCTGGGCATGGGCTTTCTCTAGTTGCTGAGAGTAGGGGCCACTCTTCAATGCGGCGCGTGGGCTTCAGTAGTTGTGGCACACAGGCTCAGTAGTTGTGGCGCACAGGCTTAGTTGCTCTGCGGCATGTGGGATCTTCCCGGACCAGGGCTCGAACTCATGTCCCCTGCATTGGCAGGCGGATTCTTAACCACTGCGCCACCAGGGAAGTCTCTCGAAAAGTATTTTTAAACACTTATCACTGTGCTACATACTCAGAATCCAACAAGGAATAAAACAGATAAAGCCCCTGCCTTCCCAGGTCCCTGAGGCCGCTCTCCCTGACTCCACGTCACCACCTGCCGTCTGGTCCCACCTCCCAGTGCTTCAGCAGCTGGAGCTTGAATCCTGACAGGCAGCCCCAGTGGTCGGGTTAGTGCCCCACATCATCTCCTCGCCCCTGCCCTGCCCCCCCCAACAGCCTGCCTGTGGGCCCCACAGTACCTTGCAACATGAAACCCAGGAGTGGGAGGGAACAAGCTTGGCTGCCATCTTGAAATGGGGACAGAATGATAGTCATCACAGTAAGAACAATACGTAAGTTAATATCTCAATAAATCATCATGGTGCCAAACAATTACAGAAGAATGCAGTGCCAAGCAGGACAGGGCACACTCAAGGCAAGAGGGAGCCCTCTAGGCTGGGAGTGGAGGATTGAGCTGAATGGCAGTGAGTAGGTGGAGGGTCCCAAAGCCCAGAGATGGAGTCCATCATGATTTTCATCTTCTAAGATCGGCACTTTGAATTATGGCATATACTATGCAGGAAGACAGGACAAAGCAACCAGCTGTTGCTCGAGCATGGTTGATGGGGGTAAAAGAGGCACAGTCTTTTCAAAAGCAATTTGTCAAAACATTTCCAGAGCCATAAAAACCTTCTCACCTTTGATCCAGTAATATTACTTGTGGGAATGTATCTGTCAGGACTGAATTTGACACAATAAGAAGGAAAACAATAGGTTATAATAAGTGAGCACTTACTCTAGAATGTCAGACACTATTCTAAACACTTTCTATATGTGTTTTCTCATTTAATTCTCATAAGCCTATGAGATGGATACTATTTTTATGCCCGTTTACAGATGATAAAATTGAGACACAGAGTTTGACAACTTTTTTTTTTTTTTTTGGCTGCGTTGGTTCTTCGTTGCTGGGCGTGGGCTTTCTCTAGTTGCGGCGAGCAGGGTCTACTCTTCCTTGCGGTACATGGGCTTCTCATTGCAGTGGCTTCTCTTGTTGCGGAGCACAGGCTCTAGGCGCGCGGGCTTCAGTAGTTGCTGCACGCAGGCTCAGTAGTTGCAGCATGCAGGCTCTAGGGTGAGCAGGCTTCAGTAGTTGTGATGCGCGGGCTCAGTAGTTGTGGTTCACGCACTCTAGAGCGCAGGCTCAGTAGTTGTGGCACACGGGCTTAGCTGCTCCGCAGCATGTGGGATCTTCCCAGACATTGGCAGTGTCCCCTGCATTGCCAGGTGGATTCTTAACCACTGTGCCACCAGGGAAGTCCCTGACAACTTTTTATGTAGTAACAGAGCCAGGATCCAAACCTAGAGACAGTCCTAATTACAACTCTACCCTGCCTCCCAAAGATCAAGGAAACTCTATGCAGCATCATGTATATTGGGGGAACAGAAGAAACACATTTTATGCCCAATAATATGTGATGGTGAAGTGTGGGGATGCCAGCTGATAGACTCCTATGCAGGCATGGACCCGATTATAATGAAGACTACGTAGCAACGTGGGGAATGTGGACGACAGCGAGGAGGAAGAGATGTCTAGGCTGAATCCAGAGGAATCAGTAAAAATAATCCAGTTTGGTTAGAGAAATACTCAGCTCCAAGCAGAGGAATGCAGACACAGGAAGGAGCCTGACATATTCAGGGAACCAGGAGGCCTTGCAATGGCTGAGCCACAGAGACCAGAGGGGAGCAGTCAGAGATGCAGCCGAAGCAGAGGGCGGAGGCCAATGGCCCACGAGTAGGCAGCTGTGTCCCTGAGCAAGAGATGTTGGGAGGGATCCCAGAGCCACGGGGGCAACTGAATCAATAGGGCTTGGTGGTGAATCACGTGTGCAAGTAAGTGACGGAGGACTCTGGGTTTCTCGGTGAATTGTCGTGCTTGCTGTTCACAGAGACAGAGAATGTGCCGGACGGCAGGGGCAACCTCACTGAAGATAACCTGAGCTTCTCCAAAGAACTGGCTGTGTGGCTCCACATATTCATATGTGCCCTGAGAGCTGTGTATTATTCTTTTGTGGATATATGTACATAGACATATATTTCTGTGTGTGCATGTACTACAATAATTAAACTTCAGCATTTGCAGCTATTGAGATAATACTATTGAGAGAGCCTAGATGAGGGGTAACATAGCAAAAGTTGAAGTATGGCCCAAGCATGAGTTAAAGGAGAAAAACTGAGCCTAAGATTGCTAGGGAAGATATAAGGGTCATTGCATGTGACCTGGTTCAACGTATAAAACGCAGATCGTCTGAGTCACTCAGCAATTCCAGGGACAAATCTTTAGGTCACCACTGCGACTACCTGCCCTCCCTCAGCTCTTACAGAGCAGTTTGGGGTTAACCCTGAAATTCCAACCCTGAATTCCTTCTAAGGGCCATGGTGGACACCAATCAGCCCATTAATGTCCTCTAGGGCCCAGCCCCTCCCCTAGGTGTGCCCCCTGCCGTAGGACCAAAAATAGTGACATTTGAAATGACGACTTTGCCATGTGGTCAGCAACATGCCCCGAGTAGAGTGGGAATGTCAGTAGCCTCGGGGTCATCAAGGTCCAGTTGATGACTTGGTCCTGCTCCCACACAGAGGCCCTCCTTCCGTGGGCAGCTGGGGTGTTGGTCCTGAGCTACCCAGAAAACAAGACCTGACCTCCACTTTCCTTCCAGATTCCTATTGCTGAGACCCAGGCCACTCCAGACTCTCTTGCCTGAAAGTCTTTGGGAAGAGACTGGATGCTCTCCACCCTCCCCAGACCATCAGGGTGAGAAGCCAGCACCCCATCCCCATGCTCCCAGGCCCCTGGGATTCACCAGAGTCCCCTAAGTTTTCTCAAGATGCTGGAGCTGGATGGGGCCATGGGGACACCTGACCCAGTCCCATCCTTTTACCAAAGGGGAAACCAAGGCCCAGAGAATAGAACAGACTCAACCAACAACACACAACAGGGACTGAAACTGAGTTTGCTGACACCCTACCCAGTGCTGAAGTATGTTCCTCACTCCCAGAACTTCCCTCAGCTGCACCAGAAGTCCTGGTAAGGATGGCTCCCTTTAATTTCCCCAAATGACAAATAAATGTGGGAGGGGTGGACTCTTTGTTTCAAGACCAGACACACCTGCCCCCAATTACACTGACTTATTTAATACATCTTTCCTGAGCACCTACTGCATACCAGGCCTGTTCTGGGCTCTGGGAATAGGGAGATGAAGATAACATGGCCCTGACTTGGAAGGGCTGAGGGCTGGTAACCATTTCTTCTCAGACACATCACTGTTGCTCCCATTGACTCAGTCAACCAACAAACAGTTATTAAGCACCCACTGTGTGCCAGGTACTGTGCTTGAGCCTGAGAGCTATGTGCCCAAGGGCTCGTGGAGCAAGAAGGAGTCTAGTTCTGATCACCTCCCTCTGCTGTATGCTTGTGAGCCCTCCCTGGCCCCCTCTGAGCCTCAGTTTCCCCATCTTGAGTACTGACATTTGCTCGTTCTAAGAAGCTACATCAGAATGTCGCCAGAGCCTCTTCCAGACTCCTCTCTTTTCCCTGTTCTTTCTGACCCTGGGCTTTTAACCCAGACAAATGCTACAGGCCTCCATGAGAGGAGCACCAACCCAGTGTCCATGTATCAGGACACTAATGAATGGAGCTTCCTCAGCTGGTGGAGGGAGACGTCCTTTCTCCTTCCCTGCGTCATCCCTAAGCATCAGACACAGAAGCACCAACCACACCAACAATCCTTCCTTTCTGGCCTGAGGGGAGCCCTGAATGGGGGCGCTGCCTGCATAACTCCAGGAGAGGCCATTGATATCGAGCTTGAAA
Organism: Balaenoptera borealis; assembly: GCF_965194805.1. Lineage (NCBI taxonomy): Eukaryota > Metazoa > Chordata > Mammalia > Artiodactyla > Balaenopteridae > Balaenoptera > Balaenoptera borealis. Next base: position 106,770,184 of record NC_138874.1, read on the forward strand.
TAAAGGCGGCCCAGAGTCGGGCCCAGCACAGCTATGCGGCTGGATGTGGCCGCCGGCCCCTGAAATCGCAGGGCGTGCCCCAGAGCTTTTGACGTTGGGGAGGCCAGGAGAGGGACATCCAAGCAATTCAGGCAGGTGGGGGGCGTAGCAGAAGCTGGTGTTTCAGGGCGCAGAGCACACAGGTTAGAACCAGCCATCTGAGTCCCGTCCAGGCTATCTCGGCCCCTAATGAAGACAATGCCAGGAGGAGGGATTGCAGAACTGGCTGAAGATGAAGGGGGAAAATCGGTTCAGACAGCTCGCTTTAGATTTAATTGCTCCATTTTGCAAATCCGTCTGGCTGCTGGGAGCTTGGACGGTGTGTCTGTGCCCAGCCCAGGCTGGACGAGGCAGTGCCCCCGATTAAATTATCGCATCTCCAGGCGCGGAGGGCAGCTGCTCTGAGCTGGGCCAGAGGCGCAGATGATAGCTCCCGAGGCCCGCCGTGTCCCCTGTGTCACTGCCTCCCAGCCAGCACAGAAAATCTTCACAGTTAATTTAACGACAATCTGCGGCCCAGAAGCCCCAGAGCAGGAATGCGGCTGAGTGTCTGAGTCGCCACCAATTTCAATTAGCTGGAGCCAGATCAGGGAACAGGAGGGAGAGGCCACGTCTGGGGAATGGGGACCTGTCTGAAGGCCTCAGCCATGTGACACTCCAGGAACCCACCCTGGTCTCACCAGACAGGGCCTTCCTCACGAGAAACTGGGGCAAAAAAACAACCTCCCCCTGCTTTTTACTCAGGATCGTTGTGCCGATAAACGAAGACACACACACATATGCACCCCTTCTTAATTTGGTTGGTCTTTTATCCCTGAGAGGGGCTGGTAAAAAGGGCACTTGACTGGGAGTCAGGAGACCAGAGTTTAGCGCTGGATCTGCCATTTTTAGCTGTTCATTGTTGGGTGAATTACCTTCCCTCTCTGGGCCTCATTCTAAAGGGATTGGACCACATCTGCGGTTTTCAAACTTCTTCTTCAAATGAAACCTCTCACGGAAGCCAAATAGATACCAGAGACAAAAACACAGTTTCTCACGATTGAAGGTGGGTGGGCTTCAGGGATGGCTCCTGCTCCCCACCCCATAAACCACAGAGTGCCAGGACGCTGTGGATCACTCATTTGGAAAACACTGAGCCAAAAAATTCACCCCCCGCCCAAAGATGTCCATGTCCTACTCCCAGAACCTGTGAATATGTTATTTTCCCAGCAAAAGCGACTCTGCAGATGTGATTAAGTTAAGGATCTTGAGCTGGAAAGATTTATCCAGGTGGCCCAGTCACAAGGATCCTGGTAAGAAGGAAGCAGGAGGGTGAGAAAAGAGAAGGCGACGTGAGGATAGAAGCTGAGAGAGAGGTTTGAAGGTGCTTCACTGCTGACTTTGAAGACGGAGGATGGGGCCATGAGCCAAGGAAAAACGCAGGCAGCCTCTTGGAGCTAGAAACAGCAAAGAAATGAATTCTCCCCTACAGCCTCCAGAAGGAATGCAGCCCTGCCAACACCTTGACTATAGGACTTCTGACCTCCAGGATTGCAAGAGAATAAATTTGTGTTGTGTTAAGTCTCTAAGTTTGTGGTAATTCATTACAGCAGCAACAGGAAACTAATATACTCACATTATATAATCCTGTGGGGAGAGAAAAGAACCAGAAAGAATTTCCCTCATACTCATCTCCTCTCCTCTCCCTCTGGCCAATCAACAGGAAATTTGGCATCAGAACCCATGTAACTGGAGTTGCCCTATCCTTCCCCAAGAGGGAAGAGCCAGGTCATTGACTCCGGAAGGAAGCTTCCCCCTCCGGCCTCCCGAGTCCCTGGTCCCACAAACGGAGGTCCCTAAGACACAAGAGCTTGAACCCTCTCCCACCCCACAGGGGTTTAGTCCTCGTTTACTGATTTATGGTTTTTCTCCATTCTCTTTTCTCAACTTCCTATTTGGGGGAGATTGGTAAGAGAGAAACTTTGAATTCAGTTCAGGGATTAATTCTAGGACATGAATAGTGATAAGTCCACTCCCTCCTGCAAATTCACTAGCCATGGCATATTTTCCAGTCACCCAAACCTGGGCTGCCCTTTTCCCCCCTCCTGTTAGGCCCACATGGATCCCAATGGCCAGTTTTGACAGCTGGCAGCACACACTCACCTATGGGATGACATGGCAGGTGACTCCTGGGTCACCGCAGGCCAACAGCTGTACAGAAGGACAGCAGTACAGGCACTGTACCAACTCCAAGGAGTCAGGCTGGGCAGTGGAACCCAGAGGGCCTAACGACCAGAGGTTAAAGAGCCCCAGAGGCAGAGGGTGGCGGGCGGATGGCCTTGCTGAGGCAAAGAATGGAAAGCCAGCGCTGGTCTGGCAGTGGTTTTAAACACAGAGGGCAAGACCACCTTCCGATAATCAGGTAGGTAAAGAACAAGGTTTTTTTCAATCTGCAATGCATACTATATACCTATCCGATCATTCAGTAAGAATTTATTGAGTGCCTACTACACTCCAGGGACCGTGGTAGGTGTCAGGGGGATGCTTTTCTCCTAGTTTCTGATGTCTCCTTCCCTGTGGAAGGTGCTCTGTGAGCAAACCCTCCTGGCCTCCTCAGTCATCCCCAGGGAGGAGAGACTTGATCTGATGGGGAGTTTGGAGAGAGAGACAGGCACGCACAGGCCAGCCCCTCCTTTGGTTGTCTGCTCCGTTCCCTCCACGAGAAAGTTTATAGGGACCTGCGCCCGTTCCTGGAGGCCACACCAGCTGTCTCTGGGAAATCAGTCCCAGGCACATTTGCAAATACCACCTCTGTACAGGAATGAAGAGAATATTTTGCCTTCCATCTGCTGGCTCCTCCGAGTTCTTGCTCAGTTGGGTCAGACCTTGGGTAGGGAACGGAGTGCTCCCGGGCTCTCTTGCAAACTGCAGCACAAGCTGAAGGGGTTCAGGGGTGACAAGACAGCCGGCTGGCCTGCCCTCGTAGAGCTGGCAGTCTGGCAGGAACGTGCACCTGAGGCTCTCACCGGAAGTCTCAATCCTGGGAGCCTGCCAGCCCGACCCTCTCGTTCTGAGCCTGGAGACGCCAGAGCCCGATCCCTGGGACACATTGCCCAGCGATCATGTCCGACCCTTCAGAGGCCCTCCCGCCCCCCCTACCCACACTGCCTTTCAGGCAAACTCCACCTCCTGTCCGCTTGTGTCTCCACCTCTCCCCGCCCCACATCCACATTGCCTCCTAGCTGAGCCCATGTTCTGCTTCTTACACCACATGGTTTTCTCTCTCTCTCTCTCTCTCGCTGGCTCCCATTTGCTAGTCTTTCCTCCTGAACAACTTTCAGCCCCTGCCCTTTCCGTAATTCCTAGGAGTCCTTCAAGTCTCCATAAGATGCCGCTTTACCCGGGAAACCTCTCCCCCTCAACTGACAACAAAGGTCAGGCTTAGCTGTCCTTCTAATTACCCACAAAATATTTGTTTTCCTCCTAAAATACTACTTATTAAATTCTTCTAACACATTTAGAGACATCTGTCATGCAGAGGCCCAGCCATCGACTCGACAAACCAGATTCCTGTCTACACAGAGCCCACAGGCTAGTAGGAAACACAGACACTAAAACAACAAAGTCCACGGTGTGTCTAGTCATGAGGTGTCTGCTCGTGAAAGCAAGACACTGGGTACTTTCCCCTGTGTGTTGAATTTCTGTTTCCCAGTGTCCTTTATATAAGGACCCAGGTGATAAATTTCTCCTAGAAATTTGTGCCAGGGGGAAAAAAATTTGCCTTCTCTGAACGCTTCATTTCTTTCAAGATACTAAGAAACCCATCATATTTCTCTTTTTGCCTTGTCTGCCAGGAAGTTCAGGGCCAAATTTAGACCTCAATCACAGGTTATTACTTAATTTCTTGTTCCCACTTACAATCTCTCTTTATCCATATAGTTTTCTTTTCATCTTTAATTTATGTGTCCCTGTGTACCCACATATGTGTTTTTACTGTCACCCCTCCAAGTCCCTCATGGAAGCAAGTGGAATGCAGGTTCTACATCACGTGGCTCCTTCTATCCCAACCCCAGAAGGGGCAACATCCTTGTCCTGCCCCCAGCCCTTCCCCGCAGGGCCACAGACTGCTGGCTGAAGCCTCCTCCTTCCCCACCCCTAGCAGGGATCGAGTTCAAGGACAAGAACTGCTCTGATAGACTCAGTCTGGCCAAGGTGCCCCCAGGCAGCCAAGCTTGTGTCTTGCCCCTCCCGTGAGGCAGAGGTGCTATTTAAAGGGCCAGACCTTTAAGAAAAGGCAGAATGAGAGGAAAAGGAAATGCCACGCGAGACAAGAGGTGGGTGAGGCTGAGGGCAGGCAGGCCCTAGGAGAGAATCATCATCGTATCACGGCCTCTCTTCCCTCATACCATACCCCCCGATGCCCACATGATGCCACGAATGCCTGATAATGCCACTCAGGGGCCTAATGTTACTTTCAAACCAAAGGTTTCCACTAAAGGGGCTCTAGATAAGGAGCAGAGATCTGAGATCATGAATCCTCTCTCGGATACACCATGTGGCCTGCCTATGTCATGCTGCTTCTCCGTACCCTGGTTTCCCCATGTCAGTCATTTGGTTGGTACATTCTGGGAATCCTGAGTGTCACTAAAGAACAAGTGGAGGACTCCCCTGGTGGCGCAGTGGTTAAGAATCCGCCTGCCAATATAGGGGGCACGGGTTCGATCCCTGGTCCAGGAAGATCCACACGCTGTGGAGCAACTAAGCCCGTGCACCACAACTACTGAAGCCCATGCGCCCTAGAGCCCACGCACCGCAACTACTGAGCCCACGCACTCTAGGGCCCATGTGCCACAACTACTGAGCCCGCATGCTGCAACTACTGAAGCCCACGCACCTAGAGCCCATGCTCCACAACAAGAGAAGCCACCGCAATGAGGAGCCTGTGCACTGCAACGAAGAGTAGCCCCCGCTCACCCCAACTAGAGAAAGCCTGTGCGCAGCAACGAAGACCTAACGCAGCCAAAAATAAATTAATTAATTAATTAACTAAAAATAAACCTCACTGAACTTATTAAAAAAAAAAGAACAGGTGGAATCGCTGGGTCTGAACTAGATAATGATCCTGTCTTAATATAATCCGTCACAGGCGTATGATGCCTTTACAGGATGCTGCCACACATTTGATTTTCTATAAACTGACCCTAAAACCCTGTGATGAAAGCAGGGTAGATATCACCCCCATTATATAGATGAGGAAACTGAGACGCAAAGAGGCTAAGTGACTTGCCCAAGACTGAAACCCCAGACTTTCTTCTGAAAGGAGGGACGATGGTTGTCTTGTGCATTTGTAATGCCAATTCCTTGCCCCGTGCCAGGCATACAGAAGTGATGTTCAGTGAAATTTGGAGTTAAAGCGTCTGCATCCTATAGTCCCCACCAAACCCCACTGCCTCCTCTGAAAGCCAAAATCTGCGTCAGAACGGGCACCAATCAAGTAGCATCATGAGCGTTGGCTGCCCCCTGCCTGATCCTCTACCCACACTGTTGAGGTGGGAAAGCACCCTTGAGACATTCCAGGTCATCCTATGATCAAGGTCAATGTCAGAGTCACAAAGCACAGGAGCAGGAGTGGGCCTTACAGATCATCTAGTGACCCCGCTTGGCATCTGTCTTGACCTGGCTGGCTCAGTCCATCATTAACCCTAATTGGGTGAGGAGCTGGGTCATAAACCCTGTCTTTTGCCTGCCACACCAGCGCCCTTTCCTGGTGATGACCTATTGCCCCAAACACATCATTGACCCTTGTGTCGTTACCAAACACCACCAAAGGCAATGGGATGTGTCTGCTGTAGACAGGCGAATAGTAGGGTCATCCCACTCCTTCTTTTCTTCCCCCACTGGACTCTGTACTGAAGTGACCTCTAGTGCTCCCTTGTGCCCAGCACCCCTTCCTCTCCTATCTGGTGAAAACACTCTGCTGTTCCTTTGGGAGAACTGCTTTTCCCCACTTTATTTGTGCCTGGCTTGCCTATCACAGGTCCTTCAGCCCCTTAAACATGGGGCCGGACATGTGACACAGACTAGCCAATCAGAATGCTCCATCTCTCTTGGTAGCATGATTGGATCAGAAATGAGCACATGGCCTAGCCGGGGCCAATCAGAGCCTTCTCTAAGACTTTGGTGTATGCTCACTAGTTGTCAGGGGGATCTCTTTTCCTCCAATGGCAGCAATAAAGACTGAGAAAGCCTGGAACTGCTGGAGCCATCTTATCTCACTGCATTAAAGAAGCCACCTGCAGGGACTTCCCTGGTGGCACAGTGATTAAGAATCTGCCCGCCAATGCAGGGGACACGGGTTCAAGCCCTGGGCCGGGAAGATCCCACATGCCATGGAGCAACTAAGCCCGTGCGCCACAACTACTGAGGCTGTGCTCTAGAGCCCACGAGCCACAATTACTGAGCCCTTGTGCCACAACTACTGACGCCTGCATGCCTAGAGCCCGTGCTCTGCAACAAGAGAAGCCACTGCAACGAGAAGCACACACACCGCAACAAAGAGTAGCCCCCGCTCTCCGCAACTAGAGAAAGCCCGCACACAACAATGAAGATCCAACGTTGTCAAAAATAAATAAATAAAATAAATAAATGTATTAAAAAAAAAAAAAGAAGCCACCTGCAGGACGAAGCCAACATACCCAGAACCTGGGCCAAGAGAACAAAAGAGAGACAGAGTGCTGACAACACCATCCGAGCCTCCAGACCCAGCCATGAGCAATCAGGCAACTCCTGGGCTCCCCAGCTGTGTGAGCTTGGGCTTGTGTGAGGAGTGTTTCTGATACCAGCAACAGAAAGTGTGCTAATACAACGGCTTTATCACTCTAATTGGTTAACATGTGATCATGATAGACTGTGTTATTGCCCCCCATTCATTACCCCTCCCTGTGTTGACACCCTTTGTCACGTGACTTTGGGATTCTCCCCATCAAAGCAAAGCCCATTTCCCCCCCAAAGATTTTTCAAAGCTGAGTCATGTGACTTGCTTTGACCAATAGAATGAGACAAAGCGACAGTGTGCCCAGTGCAAGACTAGGCCTTAAGAAGCCTGGCGTGTTTCTGCTTGCCCTGATGAACTGCTCACACACCACGAGGAGGACAAGCCCTGGCTGGGCTGCTGGTCCTAGGAGGAGAACAAAAGACCGCTCCAGCTGTGCCCAGCCTAGATCAGCCAACCTCCAGCCAACTCACAGATGCCTGAGCTCAATAAGCACTTATTCTTGCACTGAGATCTTGAGGTTGTTGTTATGCTGCCATAACACATCTGTCACTCCTATTCTTTGGGCTTCTTGCAGACAGGAACTTATACACTGCTGTCTCCCCAGTGACTAGCACAGCTACGGGCACACGGAAAGAGGGAGGAGGGACGTGGGGAAACTCCGGTTCTCTGCTAGGTTTGAAGTCCTGACCTCAACAAAAGAGGATGCCCCCAAATGCTGACAGTGAAGCTCTGTTTCTGGTACATAAAAATATACTTTGGAAATTCTGCTTAGGCACCACTCTAATATTTGTGGGCTGATGTCTAAGGACTATCCCATATGCCATTGCCAGGTCCTCACTTGTCAGCCTGCCATTTAAGGGAGGCCATAAGCCATCTTTGCCAATTTCCACCCCCGTGACAGTCAGGCGAGATTAGGCTGGTGAATAACTGGATACACAGTACCACAGCAAACCTGCCACAGAAGTCTGCTAATCACACCCAGCTGATACTTGCCATTTGCCAGCGAAAGGCATTTTACAGTGTCTCATTAAAATCAGGAGAAGGATTAAGAGGCCCCTTTCTTGATTAATGACTTTCTCTGCCTCAGAGATATAATCCTATCTATAACCCCAAATAACTGGAAACAAAATTAAATTTCTCTGAGAGATCATTCAGGGCACGTGTTGCACCATGCCCCTAAGTGTTGTTTTCTTTACATGTTTTATCCAGCTTAAAGGCACAAGATATTCTGATCCCCAAACCAGAACTGTTCTGCAGTAGGGAACAGCAGTGACAGAAGGGAATTTCCCTGGCTTTTCTATGGTGCTAACAGGTTGATACTTTTAAAAACTGCCACTTTCCCTTAGGTAAAGATGTGCATATATATAATGCGAAAATATCTAAAGATTACTCATCCCCTCAGATCCTTTTAGGGAAATAGGCAGGCAACAACAAATCAAAAACAAAAGCTTCTACCATTGACTTCACTGATTTCCTTCCCTGGAACTCAGTTATCGTGAAAAAACTCAGAGGACCATGGACTATTCAAACTGGAAGGGACCTTCGAGACCATTTAGTCAAACCCCATAACCTGAAAGATAAAGTGATGCCCAGATAGGGAAGAGGATTTACTCAGAATTAGGGTCAGCTGACGCTCAGTACAGTGCTTTCTGTTCTCACTCACACACTGTCTTGGTCCATTCGGGCTACACCCTAAGTTGGGTGGCTTATAAACAACAGAAATTTCTCACAGTTCTGGTGGCTGCAAAGTTCAATATCAAGGCTCTAGATGACAGCCTGCTTCCTGGTTCATAAATGACCATTTTCTCACTGTCACCTTACATGGTGGAAGGAGCAAGGGAGCCTCTGGGGTCTCTTATAAGGGCACTAATCCCAGTCATGAGGGTCCACTCTCATGACCTAATTAACTTCCAAAGGCCCCACCTCCAGCCACTTGCCCACACTTCCCCTTCCCAAATGCCAAAAGCCAGGCCCTGTCAACACCTTCTAAGAGGAGTCAGCACACCACCTTGACAGATCTTGGGTTGGGTGGCTTCTGCTGCTCACAGACAGGGCATCCCAGAGAAACCCAGACTAAGCTTCACTCCAAGAGAGGTGGGAGCACAGAGCCAGCCCCGTGTTATGCTCACCACTTTCTTCTTCTTTCCATCCCTTATAGAGCCAGGGGTGGGGGTGGGGTGTTTCATGGGATGTTAGTTATAACACCCTATGCTTTGTATCTGCCCAGGAGGGTGCATCCCATAACTGGAGGACTCTGTTTTACTGGCAGAGGTTGCTGGGGCAGTGACTTGCTCTGAATAACACAGGGATGAGAAAGTTGAACTTCCAGGGAAACTGAGAAGGAAGGCTGGACACCAGGTCCAGCAACAGGGGAGGGGGCAGAGCGGGAGTTGGACTGGGGGTTCTCTATAGAGGAGAGATTATGGTTAACCAGGATTTTCCAAGTAAAGGGCTCTGCGCTGTGCAATGTGATCCCTGACAGGGCCCATAGATCTTCAATTAAAATGGCCCCAAACTGCTTGGTCTGCTTTATTTCTCATGGAAACCAGCAAAGGGGCTAAGTTATATTAATTGGAGGAACATAACTGAGGCCAAAACAGAGTCAGCTTCCCGGAACAAGGGGAAACCTGACATCGGGTCACATTTCCACAGATTTGAATCCAATAAATCCTCATAGAACTCAGTAAGTTATGGTACTTCTACATAGCAGGACGTTAGAGTTACTTAAAATTGGTAACGCTAAATACAGAAGGAAATGTGCAAGGTGGTACATTGAAGAAAAAAGAACTTTGATTTTTGAATATGTTCATTATGAATATAGCTCTGAAAATGCAGATACAAAGACAGAGGGGTGAAGTGCAAAAACAAGATGAGTTGTACTAGGGTAGGATTATTATGGTGGTTTTCTATTCTTTTCTAAAAAATAATTTTTAATGTCACTTTAAAATTCAGACCATTAGGGGCTTCCCTGGTGGCGCAGTGGTTGAGAATCTGCCTGCCAATGCAGGGGACACGGGTTCGAGCCCTGGTCTGGGAAGATCCCACATGCCACGGAGCGGCTGGGCCCGTGAGCCACAATTACTGAGCCTGCACGTCTGCAGCCTGTGCTCCGCAACAAGAGAGGCCGCGATAGTGAGAGGCCCGCGCACCGCGAGGAAGAGTGGCCCCCGCTTGCCGCAACTAGAGAAAGCCCTCGCACAGAAATGAAGACCTAACACAGCCATAAAAAATAAATAAATAAATAAATAAATAAATAAATAAATAAATAAAAAGAAACCCCCATTGTTTAAAAAAAAAAAATTAAAATTCAGACCATTATAAGAAATTGGGAAATGTTGATGCAGGCATTTGGTGAGTAACTAATATGTGCAAGACTCTGTGAGGTGCTCTGATCCTGGTGCACCATCACGGAGTCTGCAGGCTAGTAAGGAGACAGCAGTTCACAGCTCATTACAAGGAAGAAAATGATATGCACAATGACTAGAGGAGAAAACTAACCCCTATGGGGGCACAGAGGAGAAAATACATCCAATGTATTGAAAAAGGCATCGTGGAGGAAGGAACTCAAAAACTTTGAACACTATTTCTGACGATAATGATAGCCACTGAAGGTGCACGAGAAGAGGTAGACCATGATGGGAACTGTGCTTTATAGAAACACCATGGCATCATGTGTAGAATACAGGGCCTAGAAGGAAAAAGGTTCCTATAGACCAGGATGAGGAGGGCTCGACCTATGATAGTGCAGGGGTTAAAAAGAGAAGGAGAGGAAAAAATACACTAGAGTACAGGTTATAGAACTGCTTGAAGGGGAGAAAAAAATCAAGGTAGCAGCCTAAGTAAGAAGACAGACAGAGCAAATGTTCACAGAAAGATGGCAGGTCTGTTAGTCTACTTAGGTTGCTGTAACAAAATACCATAGACTGGGTGGCTTAAACAGCAGAAAAATTTTCTCACAGTTCTGGAGGCTGGAAAGTATAAGATCAAGGTCCAGCAGGGTTTGGTTTCTGGTGAAGGCTCTTGCTGGCTTGCAGACAGCCATCTTCTCGATATGTCTTCATACAGCCTTTCCTCAGCGTGTGCAGGTGGAGAGAGAGAGCTCTTCTTATAAGGCACTAATCCCATCATGGGGTCCCACTCTTGTGACCTCATCTAAACTTAATTACCTCCCAAAGACCCCACCTCCAAATACCATCACACTGGGGGCTAGGGTTTCAACATATGATTTTAGGGGAACACAATTCAGTCTGTTGCAGGAGGGCAGTACTGCCATTCCTTGGCTGATGGATGGGAGGGTGAAGAAGAAATGCATTGTATGTACGTCAGATAGTCCCGGTCAGAAGAGAAAGTTATTGCATTAGAGGATGAAAGTCAATCAAGATTAGTGAGTAAAAATAGAATGTATTAAGTCACAGAATTCAGGGGAAAGCATAGAGGTCATCAAAACATTGTGGGAGAGCAGATTAGATAAGAAGAGGAAGGCAGCAAAATGTCTGATCCTTGCAATCACAAGAGTGAATTTAAACCAGAATGGAATGGAATCTGACCACGGAACACAGAAGGTTTGGACTTCCATTTCCAGCCAAAGTGGAAACATGGAGATAGATTTACCCTCTTGCCAGAAACAACTAAAAAAGTGGACAAAAATGTTTGAAACAACAGTTTTCAAGAGACTGATCGTTAGACAATGAAAGACAGTGGTCCCAGAGGGTCAGGAAATAGACCAGATCAGCCCACAGGGGCCTGGTTGTTGCCTTGGGAGAGCTTCCAGAATGCAGCACTAAGAGAGAGAATCTGGGCAGCACCCAGGAGAAGCCCTGAGTTAAGGAGACAGAACTGAAAGTCCAGGGAGACAGAGTAGCTAGGGTTCTCAGAACAAAGTACCAGAGAGAAGACAGCTTCACAGAGAGAAAACTCCAGAGACCTGCGTAGGGTCACCTAGGAGCACATAGCAGAGTACTGATCAGCACAGTGTGTGAGAAAACTACCCAAGACTGGAGAATGAGTAACCCAGAAGGATAAGAGGGAACAATACACAGCACTCAACAGGACCAGAAATGGTGCCTGTCCCATCAGACTGGAAAATCTCATAATTCACAGGGCAAGAGCATTGCTTTAGTAGGGGGGAATAATTAACCCAAGCAAAACACAACTCTGGTCCTGCCTAACGAATTTTAAAAGCAAGACTCAAAAGGATCAAATGTTTCCAAGTAATGTTAAGTACATCCCAGAACAATGCTCAATAATATCTATAGAAAAACAAAGACATTCAGCACACAAAGGGTAAAAGTCAAATGTCTGGAATCCAGTGAAAAATCACCAGGCTTGCAAAGAAGCAGAAAAATAATAGCCATGATGAGGAAAAAAAATCAATCAGTTGAAACTTACCCAGAACTGACACAGATATTAGAACTATCAGACAAGAACATTAAAAGAGTATCAAACTGTATTTCATATGTTTGAAAAATTAAATAGAGACATGGAAGATATTTTTAAAAAGGAACCAAATCAAGGGATTAAAATTATAACAGCTGAGATTAAAAATACATTTAATGGGATTAATGGCAAACTAAACATCACAGAAGAAGACTTGTAAACTTGAAGACATAACAATAAAATCTCTCCAAAATGAAAAAGAGAGAAAAAAAATGAACAAAGCATCAATCATCTGTGGAACAACTTTGAGCAACCTAATATATGTGATAGTGAGTGCCCAAAGAAGAGAATGGAGGGCAAGGACACAGAAAAAAAAATTTTGAAGAAATCACAGCTGAAATTTTTCCAAATTTAATGAAAACTATAAACCCACAGATCCAAGAATCTCAACACAACAAAACACAAGACATCTGAAGAAAATGATCCCAAGACACATTGTAGTCAAGTTGTTCAAAATCAATTACAAAGAAAAAAATCTTAAAAGCAGCCAGAGTTTATAAAAAGTCACATTGCATACATAGAAAAAAAAGAGAAAGATGACAGCAGATTTCTCCTCAGAAACAATGCAAGCAAGCAGAGAGTGGGATTACATCTTTACAGTACAGAGAGAAAAATCTTTAACCTAGAACTCTATACCCTGTGAATTGGTTTTCTTCTATTGTTGTATAACTAATTATCACAAATTTGGAGGCTTATGACAAAACAAGATTGAAACTAACACAACAACCATACTCCAATAAAAATTTTAAAAAAACAAGTTTATTAACTCAGTTTTCATGAGTCATGAGTATTCTGAAATGAATTAAAATGAAATACAGTATGTAAAAATTGTTAGATGCCATTAAAGCAGTATGTAGGGGGGAATTTATATCACTAAACAGCTATATTAAAAAAGAAGAAAGGTCTTAAATCAATGACCCCAACTTCTACCTTAAGAAACTAGATAAAGAAGGGCAAATTAAACATAAAGTAAGTAGAAGAAAGAAAATCAGGAAGATCAGAAATCAATGAAAAAGAAAACAGAAAAACAACAGAGAAAATCAATGAAACCCAAAGCTGACTCTTAAAGAACATTAATGAAATTAATAAATCTGAGCCAGGCTGATCAGGAAAAAAAAGGAGAGCAGATACAAATTACCAACATCAGGAATGAGAATATCATTACAGATTCTACAGATAATAAAATTATAATAAAGGAGATATTACAATCAACTTTATACCAATAAATTTGACAACGTAAATAAAATGGAAAAATTCCTTGAAAAACAAACTACCAAAACTCACTAAAGAGTATTTACTACCTGGAATATCTCTTTATTTACTAAAGAAATTGAATTTATAGTTTAAAATTTTCCCACAAAGAAAACTCCTGGCCCAGATGATTTCACTGGTGAATTCTACCAAACATTTAAGAAATAAATAATTCTAGACAAACTCTTTCAGAAAAGAGGAGACAATACTTCTCAACTCATTCTGAGAGGCCAGCATTACCCTTAAACCACAGCCTGACAGATATCACAGGAAAATAAACTTCAGACCAATATCGCTCATGAACTTAGATGCAAAAATTCTAAACATAATTTTATCAAATCAAATCCAACAATATATAAAAATGGCATACATCGTGACCAGGTGAGATTTATCCTAGAAATGCAAGTTGGTTTAACATTCAAAACTCAATCAGTATAATTCACATAGTAATAAATTTAAAGAAGAAAAATGATACAATTATCCCAACTGACTCAGAAAAGGCATTAGACAAAATTCAACATCCATTCTCATAAAAACTCTCAGAAAAGTAAGAATGGAAGGAACTTCCTCAACCTCATAAAGGGTATCTACTAAAAGCCTACAGCCAACATCATACTTGATTTAAAAAAAACAAAACAAAACAAAAATAAAACTGTTACCTTTCCCCCTAAGCTTAGGAACAACGCAAGGATATCCACACTCATCACTTCTACTTCTACTATATTGGAGGGTACTTTGAAAAAGAGGAACGATGTTGGAGACCTACTGTAAAGCTACAGTAATCCAGACAGTGTTGTACTGGTGTCAAATGAGACAAAGAGATCAATGGAACAAAATAAAGAGTTAAGAAAAAGACCACATGTATATATATGGACAACCAAGTTTTGTCAATGGTGCAAGGCAGTGCAGTAGACAGAGGATAGTCCTATCAGCAAATGGTGCTGGAACAGTTGGATGTCCATTGCAAAAACATGAACCTCGATCCACATCTTGCATTTCAATTCAAAATGGATCATAGATTTAAATGTAAAAGGTAAAGCAATAAACTTCTGGATGAAAAGAATGGATTTTCTGGGAGAAAATCTTTGTGGCCTTAGGTTAGGGAGTGAGAGATTACAAACTTTGGGGCATGATGGATATGTTCATTTTCTTGATTTTGGTGATAGTTTCACAGTGTATATGACACGAAAATCACAACTCATGAAGGGAGCCCTCTAGGGAGAAGGATGAGTGAGTTCATTGTGCTTCTAAACTTGGGTCTTTTTTTAAAAAATATATTTATTTATGTATTTCTTTTATTTTGGCTGTGCCAGGTGTTAGTTGCGGTACTCGGGATCTTCGTTGTGGCGTGAGGACTTCTTCGTTGCAGCAGGCATGCCGGATCTAGTTCCCTGACAACAGATTGAACCCGGGCCCCCTGCATTGGGAGTGCAGAGTCTTACTCACTGGACCACCAGGGAATTCCCTAAACCTGGGTCTTCGGGGGCCCCAGCTGGTCTCCCCATTTCCCACCTCCACCCTCAAGTCCCTGCCCGGGTGACTAGAGGTCGGGCCTCCCAGAGAGCAGGGTTCAAGGCAACCACCCTATGTCTCCCTGCCACATACAAAAGAAGCCCCCATCGCTCCTGTGCATTCACAGAGGAGCCAGTGCTTGTGGGAAAGATGCTCAGGGCAAAGACCTGGGCTGCTCCACCTTGCCCAATCACAGGCATTCAGCACTTTACACCAACAATAAGAGTAATAATAATAGCAATAACAATAATTATTGCAGTATAATTATTTTATTAATGCCAGTTAACATTTAATGCTCACTTACTCTGAACAAAGCCCTTCCGTAGGCATTTTATGGCACTGTCTCTATTGATACTCATTACAGATGTCTAGGAAGGGTGCTCTTATTATCCCTATGGAATAGATGGGGAAAACGAGTCCTGGAGAAGTTAGCTTTCCGAAGCCCACGTAGCTACGATGAGCTCACGTGGAAAACGCACCCAGACACCTGACCAGAGGCTACACTTTTGTCACTCTTCTCAGGCCAGATACAGAGCAAGGGTGAGCAAAGGGCAGCTTCAAAAGGCTACCCAGGGTTGCCAACATCACAGTCAGGGGCAAAATAGCCACAGCAACTACAAAAGGCAAGTGACCTATTCCAAATCCATTTGACACTAAAACAGTGTTATCTGGGGCTATAGTATGGATTTTGTGCTTTTCCTATAACTTCTACCCTCATCACTGAAATTCAGGACTTCACATCCTGGGGAGGGATTTCCCAGGACATAGAACTTTCATGCTAAAACTGGGACAGCCCCAGACAAACCTAGATGGTTGGTAACCATAAATTTGCCACCTCATCCTGGACAGAGCTGCAAGCCAGACACAGTGGTAGCCAGGTTAAGTCCAGGATGGTCCCCATGTCCAAGTGGTCACCAAAAGGGTGACATGGAGCCTCAACATGCCCCAGCTTGGGTTATTTAATATCAGCTCCCTCAGAGCCTAAACTGAATTCCTCTGACCCTTTCCTGCAAAGGCATGGGAGCTAGATCCCAGCTTGTTTGCAGCAATTTATAATTAATTTATGCCGCCTGAAAGTCCCACTGGGTCAGTTTCATTCTTCACCCAGTTAACGAAAGGATTGATCTCAAGGACACCTTTGATCAGTAAAAGCATGATTAAGACTTCCTCCCTATTCCTCTTCTCTAGGAATGAGCAATGAGTTTTCCCTCTGCAGAACGCCTTCAGTTCTCCCAACAAATGCGCTTGCTGCAATCTTGTGTTTAATTAGTCTCTGTCTTCAGAAATCATTGTGTCCCTGCTCTGGATTTCATTCATAAGATCACTTATTTCACATACGGCAGGTTTGGGTATTGACTCACTCATTTATCAAGGGGCCATATGGTGCACACGGAGCAAAGCAACGATGCATCAGGCCAAAACCCAGTGGAAACAGGGGAGGAGCCGGCACAGTCCACTAGCTGACATTTAATTGACCGTCTACTATATGCTACCAGCCAGGCCCAGGGCCTGGCTGTTCAGAGATGAGCAAGAAGCACAGATAGTACTTTAAAGCAGAGTTTCTCAACCTCAGCACTACTGATCTTCAGAGCTGGATAGTGGGGCTGTCGTGTGCATTGTAGGATATATAGCAGTATTTCTGACCTCTACCCACTAGAAGCTAGTAGAACTGTCCCCCACTCCCAATGTGACAACCAAACAGATCTCCAGACATTCCAAATGTCCCTTGGGGGCAGAGTTGCCCCCAGGTTGAAAATCTTAAGGTGCTTGTAATCTAGAAGAGCAACTAAAACAACTACACAAATCTTTATGATGAAGGACATCACGGGAGAAGTAGAGCGGTTGTAAACTCCAGTGCGCTTGAAGGCCAGCGATGGGAATGCCAGGAAGGCAGTGGGGACGTGTCCAACTGGAGAGGACAATCCCGCTCAGCTCCAGCCAAGTGTCACCAGATACTCTGACATTTCTAGTGAATTCTGTAATCTGGGCATCTATGTGAAATTTCCCAATCTCTTGATGTTCTCAACCAGTTTAAAAATAGTTTTAAAACAATGTAAACCCCAAAAATAAATAAATAACTGAAAAGATCGAGGGCCTTATTCAGCCAGATGCCCCTTGTGCGTAGAAAACTGGGCAGCATCTGAGTCCTGGCACGACCTCCGGCTCACTTCCGCCTCTGGGCATTGGAGTCTGTTTCTAGACATTGGGGAGTAGTCCATACTTTAACAGCGGTTCTTGACTTGGATGCCCATTCAAATCACCTGGAGATATTTAAAAGCCCATCAATGCACTGACCTCACACCCGCCCAATTAAACCAGAATCAGGGAGTAGGGTACAGGTGTCCATGTTTGTAAAAAAATCTCCCCAGGTGATTCTAACATTCACTGGTGTAGAAGAAAATCAACATGTATGAAGGCCCACCTCGTGGCTGTATGTTGATTAAGATCGGGGACTCCAGACTCAGACCACCTGCATTCAAATCCTGCTCCAAACTGGGCAACTCTCAGGTCTGAGAGAAACTTAATCCAGGCCTCAGGGTCTCTATCTGTTAAATGGAGATAATAACACTACGTAATTTATCACGCTGGTGTAAAAAATCAGAATCTCTAGAGGTAGGGCCCGGGTACTAGTGTTTTTTATTTTTCCAGATGTTTCTAAACAGCAACCAGTGTTGCTATAGTGAAGCAGTAATTAGGTTCCTGCCAGCTCTAACGCTCTGTGAATTTCCCTTTGTGTGAAGAGGAAATGAGTACTAGACACCCACTAAGTCTGGAACTGAGATGCCCCATTGGGATCCCCCAAGAGGGATTGGAGATAAAGAGCCAGATGCTGACTGTTCACAACATAAACTCCAAAGGGACACAACCTAACCTCCTACACACACGATCATTAGCTGCCAGGAACAGAAGTACCTTGAACATTATTCTAAGAGGATTCGGCTTATGAGGGCTACCTCTGCTACCATGAAGGGTCTTCCACCAAAAAACTCCAAGAGCCCTAATATCCAAACACTGAGGATCTCGAAGCATCTGATCCAGTGTCATATCGGTAATATTTCCATTACTCACCTCAACTCATAACAAGATGGCTAACTAGGGGCCTTCCATGTGGGACACACACATTTATCATTTGATTAGGAAAGATTACTTATATTTAGATAAAACATATATCCCCTAACAGGGCTGGACAGTTATAAATAACTTGGGAAACGCTAGCCGACGCCCAAAACATCATGATTTAGGTTGAAAGAAAAAGCCTTCCCGATCACTATCCTTTTGTGTTTCCCAGCACATTTTTCATGTTTACTTGTTATCATCCCACATACGTGATCCCTCTGGCTGCATCCCATTTCCTCCCAAGCTGAGGTGGGAGGAAGAACTGTCACAATCAAATGGACAGGGTCAAGGCTCTGGGGAGAAGAAGCTGGGGTCTGGAGCCCCTGCCCTGCAATCAGTTAATCAGCTCACCTCCAATTTATGTCGGGCAGCTATTGGGGGACCCACAGAAATGGCTTCAAGCTAGACTTCTACTCAAGCCGTTGGATGAAAGAAGGACTTGAAGGAAGCCAAGCCTCTCCTTCCACACTGAAACAGAGACCATTCTGCAGGGTTTCTTCCTTCCCTGGCCATTGAAGCAGCTCAGCTGGCTTCTGATACAAAAGAAAAAACACAACCAGTGACTGTAGCTGGAAAATTCTGAGCAGAAAAAGAAACAAAGTAGTACTGGATTAGAACCTAAGTATAAAATAATTACCCATGAGTCCAGAAGATGCTTCCACTTCTAGGAAGATGGAATAGACATACTTTTCCCTATTTTTTCCACAATGTATAACTAAAAGCCCTAAACATTATATATAAAACACTCATAAGTAGACTGAAGGGAAGAAGGTAGACCAGCTAGGGACCTTGGTGTCCAAGAAGTGACATTGTGAGTTCCCTGAGTTTTCTCTTTGCTTCATATATCCCCCCACATGGAATGGAAGAAGCCAACAACCCAGAAAGGCCAATACACAAGGACAAAAAAAAAGCCCCAACAAAAGCCTGCTCTCTCTAGCCAAAGGGCCAGGAAAGAGCACTTCTAGCCAATAACCACTCTACTCCAGTCAAACACCACAGGTAGTAAAACTGTGGCTCCACCTCTACCCATGCCAGAAAGGGCCAAGTGAGAATCCTAGATTTCCACCCTCTCAAGGATGTAACAAGGTGCCCCAACACCCCTACCCAGATGGTATCAGAGAAGATCAAGCAGGGAGCCAAGGCTTTTATCCCACCCCTGCACAGTGGTAATGAGCCCCCACCACTGCAGTGTCAGTGAAGACCACATGGGGAGCCAGAACTCCTAACCAGCAGGAACCAGGAGGCCCCCACCTCAGCTGTCAACAAATGCCAAGTAGGAAGCCTGGACTTCCACCTCCACCCGGCAGCAACAAGGCAGCACTACAACGTCCCCTACTGAAATGGTGTCAGAGAAATCCAGCTAAAACAAAAGGATTAAATAAGATACAGAGTTTTATAACATAATATGAAAATGCCTGGGTTTCTGTCAAAAATCACTCATCATATGAAGACCCATGATGAGTTCAAACTAGGTGAAAAAAGACAATCAATAGATGCAAACACCAAGAAGACAGGAATGTTAGAATTATGTGACAAAGACTGAAAAGCAGCCATGATAAAAATGCTTCAACAAGCAATTACAAATGCATCTGAAGCAAATGAAAAGATAGAAAACCTCAGTGAAGAAATAGAACATATAAAGTAGAACCAGAAAGTTTGGAGCTGAAAAACACAATAACTGAAATAAAAGTTCAGTTGGTGGGCTCAATAGCCAAATGGGAAACAGAACAAAGAATTGGTGAACTGGATGACAAAACAATAGTAATTACCCAATCTGAACTAAAGAAAGAAAATAGACCAAAAAAAAAAAAGAGGAACAGAGCCTCAGGGACCTATGGTACTATAATAAAAGATCTAACATTCATGTCATCAGTGTCCTAGAGGAAAGGAGAAATAGATTGGGATTGAAAAGGTACTCAAAGGAATAATGGCTGAAAATTTCCTAAATTTAGCATGAGATGTAAACCTACCAACTTGAGAAGATGAGTAAATCCCAAACAGGATAAACCCAAAGAAATCCACATAAAGGCACATCATAAGAAAAATTCTAAAAACTAAAGATAAAGAAAAAATGTTAAAAGCAGCCAGAGAAAAATGACAACTTACCTTTAGGGAAAAACAATTAGAATGACTGTGGATTTCTCATCAGACATGATGGAGGCCAGCAGGAAGTGGCACAATATTTTCTAGGTGGTGAAGGAAAGAACTGTTAACCTAGAATCCCATACCCAGCAAAAATATCCTACAGGAATGGAGGGGAAATAAAAACATTCTCAGATTAAAGAAAACTAAGAGAATTTGTTTCCAGCAGATCTACTCTAAATGAATGGCTAAGGAAGTTCTCTAAACAAAAAAAAGCAATAAAAGAAAAAACCTTAGAACATCAAGAAGGAAGTAAGAACATGATAAATATATATATATATATATATATATATAGGAAAGATTCCACAGAAGAGGGGGCAACAACACCCAATTCATTTTATGAAGCTATTATCACCCTGTGACCAACACAAAAAGAGAAAACTACAGACCAGCGTCCTCTTCAGTATAGACACAAAAATCCTTAACAAAATACTAACAAATAGGATTCAGCAACATTTAATAAGAATTACATTCTAAGCCCAACTGAGGTTTATTTCACAGATGCAAGGCTGGTTCAATATTGAAAAATCAATCAATATAACCCATCATATTAACAAGCTAATCAAGAACAATCACACGTTCATCTCAAATGATGCAAAAAATCATTTTACAAAAGTCAAAACACATCCATGTTAAAAACTCTCAGCAAACAGGAATAGAGAGAACTTTCTCAATCTGGTAAAGAACATCTACAAAACCCCACAGAGAACATTATACTTAACAGTGAAAGAGTGATGCTTCCTCTCTAGAACTGAGAGCAAGGCAAGGACATTTACTCTTATTTAACATAGTGCAAAATGGCCTAGCCAGAGCAATAAAGTGGGAAAAAGAAACAAAAGTCATACAAATAGGAAAGAAAGAAATAAAACAGTCTCTCTTTGCAAATGACATGATTATTTACATAGAAAAGCTAAACGAATCTACAAAAACTCCTAGAACTAATAAATGATTTTAGCAAGGTTATAGAATATGAGATAAACATACAAAAATCTATTGTATTTCCTGGATGTCAGGTAATATTTTTCTCTGTATTATTTTCATGCATACTTAAATAATAAGAAAAGCAGGTGAGACAAAAACAACATAGAAATGTTATTTATGTCTATGCAAATGAACAAGGTTTAAATAAATATTTTGTGATAATTAAATTAGTAATATGAATAATAATATGTAATCACTGAGTAGTCTCCATAATAAAATGTTGAAAGTTATATTTACACTTATTTTCAAATTACACTTATTTTCAAATTTCCCTAAATTAAATTTGATTTAGGGACCAAAGCATACTTTCATAATAAAATCACTTTTCATTGTTTCAACAAACCAAAATATATATGTATCTGTATGTAAGTAAAAGAATGCTTATTGTAGAAAATATAGAAAAATTTCACCTAAAATTTTATCGGAGATAAAAACAAATACTTTGTTACATCTTTCCAATCTTTTTTTAAAATTAATTAATTAATTAATTAATTTTATTTTTGTCTGCGTTGGGTCTTCATTGCTGCAGGCGGGCTTTCTTTAGTTGCAGAGAGTGGGGGCTACTCTTCATTGCAGGGTGTGGGCTTCTCATTGCAGTGGCTTCTCTTGTTGTGGAACACGAGCTCTAGGCACGCGGGCTTCAGTAGTTGTAGCATGCGGGCTCAGTAGTTGTGGCTCGCGGGCTCTAGAGCACAGGCTCAGTAGTTGTGGCGCACAGGCTTAGTTGCTCTGCGGCATGTGGAATCTTCCCGGACCAGGGCTCGAACCCATGTTCCCTGAATTGGCAGGCAGGTTCTTAACCACTGTGCCACCAGGGAAGTCCCTCTTTCCGATCTTTTAAAAGAAATGCACAAGCCATTTTCTCTTTTACAAAATTGATATAAAAATCTATATAAATCAAAACAATCTATTTTTTTCTATATACTAGCAATGAACATATAGACACTGAAATAGAAAATACAGTATAATTTTAAATTGCTCCCCAAAATTGAAATACTTAAGTATAAATCTAGCAAAATATTGTCAGGACTTATATGTTGATAAATACAAAAATGCTGATTGGGCTTCCCTGGTGGCGCAGTGGTTGAGAACCTGCCTGCCAATGCAGGGGACACGGGTTCGAGCCCTGGTCTGGGAAGATCCCACATGCCGCGGAGCAACTGGGCCCGTGAGCCACAACTACTGAGCATGCGCGTCTGGAGCTTGTGCTCCGCAACAAGAGAGGCCGCGATAGTGAGAGGCCCGCGCACCGCGATGAAGAGTGGCCCCCGCTTGCCGCAACTAGAGAAAGCCCTCGCACAGAAACGAAGACCCAACACAGCCAAAAATTAAAATAAATAAATAAATAATTAATTTAAAAAATATTTTTAAAAAAATGCTGATTAAAGAAGTTAAAGAATTTCTAAATAAAGAGAGACATACTATGTTCATAGGCTGGAAGACTCGACACAATAAAGATGTCAATTCTCCCCAAATTGATATACAGGTTTAATGCAATTACTTTCAAAATCCCAGCAAGAATTTTTGTAGATATAGACAAGGTTATTCTAAAGTTCATACGGAAAAGCAAAGGAACTGTAAGAACAAAAACAATTCTGAAAGAGAAGAATAAAGCTACTGTAATCAAGATTGTGTGGCATTGGTGGAGGGATAGACACACAAATTAATAAACAAAATAGAAAACCCAGAAACACACCCACACAAATATGTCCAACTGATTTTTGACAAAGGTGCAAAAGGATTTTGATGAAGGGAAGATAGCTTTTTATTATTTTTTTTAAGGTAGCCTTTTAAACAATGCTAGGACAACTGTACATCTGTAGACCAAAATAAAAAAGTGTTGTCTCATACCTTATATTGATATGAATATTAACTCAAAATGGATCATGGACTTAAGTATAAAACATAAAACTGTAAAACTTTCAGGGAAAAAATCTTATCTAGGGCTAGGCAAGCCACTCTTAGATCTTATACCAAAAACATGTTCCATCAAAGAAAAATTGACAAATTTGAGTTTATCAAAATTAAAAACTTTTGTTCCATAAAAAAACCCTGTTAAGAAGATAAAAACACAAGGTACATAGAGGAAATATTTGCAAAATACATATCCAACAAAGGACTAGTATTGAGAACACATAAAGAACCAAGGGTAAAAAAGATAATCTAATTTTTAAATGAGCAAAAGGCACAAACAGACATTTCATCAAAGAGAGTATACAATGGCAAACAAGCACATGAAAAGATGTCAACATCATTAGTCAAAATGGAATTAAAACAACAATGAGGCATCACTACAAACCTATCAAATGACTAATAAAAAATAATAACACCACCAAATGCTGGCAAGGATGCAGAAATACTAGATCACTTATATACGTTGCTGGTGGGAATGTACAATGGTAGAGTCACTCCAGAAAACACTATTACAGTTTCTTTAAAAACTAAACATGCAACTACCATATGACTGAACAGTTGTACTACTGGGCATTTATCCCAGAGAAATGAGGGCTTATGTCAACACTTACACCTGTACATGAGTGTTTACAGAAGCTTTATTCATACTTGCCAAAAGTGGAAGCAACCCAGATGTCCTTTGATGGATGTATGGTTAAACAAACTACGGTACGTAGTATGGCATATTACTTAATAAAATGGAACAGGGACTTCCCTGGTGGTCCAGTGGTTAAAAATCTGTCTTCGAATGCAGGGGACGTGTCTTCAATCCCTCGTCAGGGAACTAAGATCCCACGTGCTGCGGGGCGCTCTGGAGCCCGCCCAACACAACTAGAGAGAAGCCCGTGCTTCATAAATAAGACCCCGCACGCCGAAACGAGAGATCCTGCATGCCGCAACGAAGATCCCATGTGCCGCAACTAAGACCCGATGCAGCTAAATTAATTAATTAATTAATTAATTTTTCTAAAAAAGATTTTAAAAGATGGAACAAACTATTAATATAAACAACATGAATGAATGACTCTTCAGAAAATTATTCTGAGTGAAAAAAAAGAAATCCAATTCTAAAAGGTTACATACTATAATGGTTCCATTTATATAACATTCTTAAAATGACAAAAATATAAAAATGTAGAACAGGTTAATGGTTGCTTGGGGCCCAGCAATAGATGGGGGTAGGAGGCAAGTGGATATAACTATAAAAGGGCAAGAAAGAGGGATCCTTATGGTGACAGAAATACTTTGTATCTTGCCCGTATAAATGTTAATATTCTGGTGGTGACACTGTACTATAGTTTTGCAAGATGTTACCATTGGGGGAAACTATATAAAGCATAGAAGAGATCACTCTGTATTAATTCTTAAAACTGCCTGTGAATCTACATTCATCTCAAAATTAAATTTTTTATATACCTTTATTGGAGTATAATTGCTTTACAGTGTTGTGTTAGTTTCTGCTGTACAGCAAAGTGAATCATACATATATGCATACATATATCCTCATATCCCCTCCTTCTTGACCCTCCCTCCTACCCTCCCTATCCCACTCCTCTAGGTGGTCACAAAGCACCGAGCTGATCTCCCTGTGCTATGCAGCAGCTTCCCACTAGCCATCTATTTTACATTTGGTAATGTATACATGTCAGTGCTACTCTCTCACTTTGTCCCAGCTTCCCCTTCGTCCCCTGTGTCCTCAAGTCTGCTCTCTGCGTCTGCATCTTTATTCCTGTCCTGCCACTAGGTTCATCAGAGCCATTTTTCTAGATTCCATATATACGTGTTATCATACGGTATTTGTTTTTCTTCTTCTGACTTACTTCACTCTGTATGACAGACTCTAGGTACATCCACCTCACTACAAATAACTCAATTTCATTCCTTTTTATGGCTGAGTAATATTCCATTGTATATATGTGCCACATCTTCTTTATCCATTCGTCTGTCAGTGGACATTTAGGTTGTGTCCATGTCCTGGCTATTGTAAATAGTGCTGCAGTGAACATTGTGGTACATGTATCTTTTTGAATTATGGTTTTCTCAAGGTATATGCCCAGTAGTGGGATTGCTGGGTCATATGGTAATTCTATTTTTAGCTTTTTAAGGAACCTGCATACTGTTCTCCATAGTGGCTGTCAAAATTAAATTTTTAATTAAAATTAAAAAAACCACAGGAGGTCTTTGAACTTTCCAAACAGGTTCAGAAAATAGGAATCTTTGTTTGATGTTGTCCTTGTGCAGATAACAGATGAAAATCAGGAGTTGGCTCCACTAAGGGATATCAATACTGTCATCCCGATGCACGATGGAAGGAAAGGGCAATTTCTGCACAGTCTGCTTCAAAACATTGGAACAGACTTTAATAATTCTGGAATGAATGAGAATATTTGACAGAGGCATTGTTTTAGTTTTTAAATTTTCCTCCAAGGCACAAAGCAGCTCAACAATTTCCAGGGCATATTGCTTCACCAAGGTTTTTTATCCAATGATGCAGCAAGCAGGATGACTCAAGGCAATACTCTTGTGTTAGGGAAAATCCAATTTTGGTAAAGTTCCAACTTTTTCCAATTTAGCCTTTTATACTCAGACAATAGAGGCCATGTAATGTATTCTCAGGACATAAGGGACCACTTCAGCTTTGTTGGCTCCATAATTCTGTAGGTAAGAATCTTGCTACAGGGACTTCCCTGGTGGTCCAGTGGTTAAGAATTTGCCTTCCAATGTAGGGGACGCAAGTTCGATCCCTGGTCGGGGAACTAAGATCCCACATGTCGCGGGGCAACTAAGCCCTCGTGCCGCAACTACTGAGCCCGCATGCTCTGGAGCCCGTGCACTGCAACTAGAGAGAGAAAACCCGTGCGCCACAACTAGAAAGAAGCCCGTGCGCCACAACAAAAGATCCCGCATGACTCAGCGAAGATCCCGCATGCCGCAACTAAGACCCATCCCAGCCAAATAAATAAATAAATATTTTTTAAAAATAAAATAAAGTGGCTGCATCATTTTAAAAAAAAAATCTTGCCACAGGAGATGCATTCTGACTTTTGTGCTTCATCATGTTGAATGAAACAAGTAAACCATAAGGATACATAAACGTTGTTACACACTATTTTTGTGTGCTTTCCCAGCTGGTATCAAGGTATAAATATACAGATATTCATAATCACAGTGACACCTCACATTCTCAATTCATATCAAAGAAAACTATTTTGGATATTATAACATGTGAATGATGACAATTACGATATACCAAATGTACATCAGTTTACATGCTACCTTTTACTTATTTAGTATGAAAGCATGTTTTAATAAAAATATAATTTGTGGGAATTCCCTGGTGGTCCAGGGCTTAGGACTCCAAGCATCCACTGCCAGGGGCCCGGGGTTCAATCCCTGGTTGAGGAACTAAGATCCCAAAAGCTGCACGACGTGGCCAAAAAAATATCATATCTGAAAATTAACTCAAAATGGATCAAAGACCTAAACGTAAAAGCTAAAACTAAAACTCTTAGATGAAAATGTAGGTATAAGTTTTCATCACCTTGGACTAGGCAATAGTCTCTTAAGTATGACACCAAAAGCACAAGCAACAAAAGGGAAAAAAAGATAAATTATACTTCATCAAAGTAAAAAATGTTGTGCTTCAAAGCATAACATCAAGAAAATGAAAAGACAATCCACAGAATGGGAAAAAATATTTGCAGATCATATATATGATAAGGGACTTGTATCTAGAATATATAAAGAGCTTATACAACTCAATAATAAAGTGACAATTGGGACTTCCCTGGCGGTCCAGTGGTTAAGACTCCGCACTTCCAGTGCAGGGAGCACAGGTTAGATCCCTGGTAGGGGAACTAAGATCCCACATGCCATGCGATGTGGCCAAAAAAACAAAAAAAAATTTTTTAAATGACAATTGACCCAATTATCAACCTGAGCAAAGGATCAGAATAGACATTTCTCCAAAGATATACAAACGGCCAATAAGCACATTAAGATGCTCAACATCATTAGCCATCAGGGAAATGCAAATCAAAACCACAGTGAGATGCCACTTCACATCCACTTCTCAGCAATTCCACTCCTAGTTATGTACTGAAGAGAAATTAAAAACCTATATCTATGCAAAAACTTGTACCTGAGTGTTTATAGCAGCATTATTCACAATGACCAAGAAATGACAACACCACAAATATCCATCGACTGATGAATTGATAAATAAAATGTGGTATATCCATACAATGGAATACAATTGGCAATAAAGAGAAATGAAGTACTGATACAAGCTACCATACGGATGAAACTTGAAAACATGCTAAGTGAAAGAAGCTTGTCACAAAAGACCACATATTGATTCCATTAATGATGAATCATTCCATTAATGATTCCATTAATATGAAATGTCCAGAATAAGCAAGTCTATGGAGACAGAAAGTAGATTAGTGGTTGCCTAAAGTTAGGGGGATTAGGAGGAAGTAGAGAGAGACTGCTAACAGTTACGGGATCTCTTTTTGCACTGACAAAATATTCTAACGTTGATTGTGGCTATGGCTGTCTCAACTGTCTTTGGTTGTCTCATGTCCAGGTTTATTTGACAGCAGCTGCTGCCCTGGATGGGGAAGTGATTCTATGTCTGCCCTGATTCCAACAACTCTGGGTATACTAAAAGAAACATTGAATTGTATACTTTAAATGGGTTAATTGTGTGGTGCATGTCAATAGAGCTGTTATAAAAATATATATGTATAATTTGCGCAAAAGAAAGCCATGAATCCACACTGATATAAATAAATGAACGAATACATAAACAAATGTGTAATGGGGAAGAATAGACAAATCTTCCATGCAAAAGAATTCTATTTCTTTTTTTTTTAACATCTTTATTGGAGTATAATTGCTTTACAATGGTGTGTTAGTTTCTGCTTTATAACAAAGTGAATCAGTTATACATATACATATGTTCCCATATCTCTTCCCTCTTGCATCTCCCTCCCTCCCGCCCTCCCTATCCCACCCCTCTAGGTGGTCACAAAGCACAGAGCTGATCTCCCTGTGCTATGCGGTTGCTTCCCACTAGCTATCTATTTTACGTTTGGTAGTGTATATATGCCCATGCCACTCTCTCTCTTTGTCACATCTTACCCTTCATGCAAAAGAATTCTAAATAACTATGTAAATACTTTGCTCTCGGGGAGGTGGAGCATAGCTCCCCAGTCCGTAAGCACGGGCTGCACAGAGTAACTTTCATCCAAAGGGCACAGTAATAAAAGGAGGAGGAACAAGTCACTTCACAGGGAAGAAACCTGACAAACACTACCTAGGCCAGTTGATCAAGGTTAACACCAACAGTGCTACCATGCTGATAGCATACACCCTTGATACGATGAGAATGGCAATTTACCTCCGTGGTCCTCCTACCAAAAGCCAAGGGAGAGGAGATCAGCTCGGTGCTTTTGTGACCACCTAGAGGGGTGGGATAGGGAGGGTGGGAGGGAGATGCAAGAGGGAGGTGATATGGGGGTATATGTATATGTATAGCTGATTCACTTTGTTATAAAGCAGAAACTAACACACCATTGTAAAGCACTTATATTCCAATAAAGATGTCAAAAAAAAAAAAAAAGTCAAGGGAGGTGAGGGTAGAACCGACAAATCCCAAATGAGGGACATTCTGCAAAATATCTGACCAGTACTCTTCAAAGCTGTCAAGTCATCAAAAACAAGGGAAGTGTGAGAAACTATCACAGTCAGGAGAAGCTTAAGGAGATATGGTAACTAATATAACACAGCATCCTATATGGGGTTCTGGAACAGAAAAAGGACACTTGGTAAAAACTTAGGAAATCTGAATAAAGTATGGACTTTAGTTAGTGATAATGTGTCAATAACTGTTCATGCATTGTGACAAATGTACCATGCTAATGTAAGATGTTAATAATAGGGGAAACTGGGTGTGGGTATATGGGTACTCTCTATACTATCTTTGCAATTTGGCCATTAATATTAAACTGCTCTAAAATAAAAAGGTCTTTTTAATTTTTTCTTTTTTGAAAAGGAAAGGCAGAGAGCTCTCCTCTTCAGCCTTGCAGAAGGCAAAGCTTCAGCTTTCTTTGGTTGTCTCATATCCAGGTTTATTTGACAGCAGCTGCTGCTGCCCTGGTTGGGGAACTGACCCTGTGTCTGTTATGGCCCCCAAGATTGGCCTCAAGTCCATCTCCTAAAGAGTCGGTGACAACATCACCAAGGCAACTGGTTATGGAAGGAGCTAAGGACATCAGTGAAACTGACCCTTCAGAACGGACAGCCTGGACTGCAGTGGTCATCTTGCTCTCAAAGAACCAGCCAGGGACACAGAGAAGCAGGAAAACATTGAGAAGGGTGGAAATGACAGTATTGATGAGATGGTCTGCCTCATCCAACACATGAGGCACAGGGCTGTGGCCCAAGATCTCTCTGGAACATTATTGAGATCCTGGAGGCTGCCCGTCTGTGGGCTACAGTATCCATGACCCCCATCCTTTCTACAGCACGAAGACGTCAGCTGTGTGACAGGATGACAGTTAGGTAACAGGGCACAGAGGAGGATGTCTCCACAGTCAGCTGACCACCACCCTCACGAAAGTAAGGCCAACATGATTTTTTAAAACCTATATTTCTTCTCCATCCCGGAGGAAGTCAGGTGAATCAGCTTTCAAGAAAGCAATTTGGCACGGTATATCAAGAAACTTTCAAAGGTCAGCCCATGTGAACCAGTAATTTCACTTCTAGGAAACAACCCTGAGGAAATAATCCAAAATGAGGTCAAAACCCAGGAAATGTTCTTTACTGTTAATAATGAAAAATTGCTAACAATTTCAATAACCATTAGAGGAATGACTAAGTAAATCATGGTACATATAATTACAGCCATATGATTGTCATTGTTAAAAATACTTGTGAAGGGTTTTCAATGACATGCAAAAATATGGTGAAAAAGCAGGATATAATATCAAATTTAAGATATGACCTCAAAATTGGGCAGGAGGGGGAGGGAACATTTATATACAGTGTTAATAATAGTTATCTCTAGGAAGCATGATTAGTGGTCATAGATAGCTCTTTTTTTGAAAATTGCCAACATTTTTCAGATTTTCATCAGTGAACATGTATGAAAATTTTAATAAAAAATAAATAAAACACCCAATCAAAAAGTGGGCGAAAGATCTAAATAGACATTTCTCCAAAGAAGACATACAGATGGCCAAGAGGCACATGAAAAGCTGCTCAACATCACTAATTATTAGAGAAATGCAAATCAAAACTACAATGAGGTATCACCTCACACCGGTTTGAATGGGCATCATCAGAAAAATCTACAAACAGTAAATGCTGGAGAGGGTGTGGAGAAAAGGGAACCCTCTTGCACTGTTGGTGGGAATGTAAATTGATACAGCCACTATGGAGAACAGTATGGAGATTCCTTAAAAAATTAAAAATAGAGCTACCATATGATCCAGCAATCCCACTCCTGGGCATATACCCAGAGAAAACCATAATTCGAAAATATACATGCACCCCAGTGTTCACTGCAGCACTATTTACAATAGCCAGGACATGGAAGCAACCTAAATGACCATCAACAGAGGAATGGATAAAAAAGATGTGGTGCATATATACAATGGAATATTACTCAGCCATAAAAAAAGAACGAAATAATGCCATTTGCAGCGACATGGATGGACCTAGAGATTGTCATACTACGTGAAGTAAGTCAGACAGAGAAAGACAAATATCATGATATTGCTTATATGTGGAATCTAAAAAAATGGTACAAATGAACCTATTTACAAGACAGAAATTGAGTCAGATGTAGAAATCAAACTTATGGTTACCAAGGGGGAAAAGGGGGAGGGATATATTGGGATTGGGACTGACATATACACACTACTATATATAAAATAGATAACTAATAAGAACCTACTGGGGACTTCTCTGGTGGCGCAGTGGTTAAGACTCCACACTCCCAATGCAGGGGGCCCGGGTTCGATCCCTGGTTGGGGAACTAGATGCCACATGCATGCCGCAACTAAGAGTTCGCATGCCACAACTAAGGAGCCCACCTGCTACAACTAAGGAGCCCACCTGCTGCAACTAAGACACCCACACAACCAAATAAATAAATAAATAAATAATTAAAAAGTGCTTTCTAAAAAAAAAAAGAACCTACTGTACAGCACAGGGAACTCTATTCAATACCCTGTAATGACCTATATGGGAAAAGAATCTAAAAAAGAGTGGATATGTGTATATGTATAACTGACTCACTTTGCTGTACAGCAGAAACTAACACAACGTTGTAAATCAACTATACTCCGATAAAAAAATTAATTAAAAAAAATAATAAAATAGGGACTTCCCTGGTGGTCCAGTAGCCCAGGTTCGATCCCTGGTCAGGGAACTAGATCCTGCACATCACAACTAAGAGTCCGCATGCCGCAACTAAAGATCCTGCCTGCCGCAACGAAGACCTGGCACAGCCAAATAAGTAAATATTTAAAAAGAAAAATAGTCTACCTGTGACTATTTACGTTTTAAAAAAATAAACAAATAAAATAAAACAAACAAAAAGAATGTCTTGGCCAAAGTTAAGGATGTTGTAGCAGACTACTAGTTACCTCCCAGTATCCTCCCAGTATCTCCTTCTTCTTTTTTTTTTAAGAGAGCCCTGATTTTCAGGTGGACACAAGGGCACCCAGGTCAAAGACTCATTTCCTTGTCTCCCTTGCAGCTAGGAGAGTCATGTGACTGAACTGTCAAGAGATATGAGCAGAGGAGTTGTAAATAATGACAGGACTTCCCTGGTGGCGCAGCGGTTAAGAATCCACCTGCCAATGCAGGGGACACGGGTTTGATCCCCGGTCTGGGAAGATCCCACATGCTGCAGAGCAGCTAAGCCCATGCACCACAACTACTGAGCCTGTGCTCTAGAGCCCACAAGCCTCAACTACTGAGCCCACGCGCCGCAACTACTGAGGCCCACGTGCCTAGAGCCCACGCTCCATGACAAGAGAAGCCACCGCAATGAGAAGCCCATGCACTGCAACGAAGAGTAGCCCCCGCTCCCCAAAACTAGAGAAAGCCCGTGTGCAGCAACGAAGACCCAACGCAGCCAAAAATAAAAAAAAAAAATTAATTAATTAAAAAAAGAAAGCTTATTTAAAAAAAAAAAAAAAAAGAATGACCTAGAGGTAGAATCTAGGGCTTAAATTGTAAGGCTGATGAGTTTTGCCTGCATCCTCGAGTCTTGGTGGGAAGGGGGTTACTGGGCAGAGTCAGCTGGTGGGGTTTGGTGGCAGAGAAATAGGGAGCCTAAAGGTGATAGCTTCAGAAACAGGCAACCTCTGACCCCAGGCCCCAGGAAGCCCTATCTATGTCCCAGCACTTGAGCTGGAAGCTCCTCTGAAAATGAGATTTGGCCCTGGAGGACCTGGAAGCTGAGACAGATGGGAGCCCAGGTGGGGCAGCTGGACCCTTGTCCTGGCTTTCCCCAATCCTTCCTATTTGGTCAGTCTGTAGGCAGCCTACAGGAATCTCTCACCAGTTGCCTTAAAGGTGACATCGTTCAGACAGGCTCAATGCCCAGTGTCTTTCCTTCCATAGCCCTTTGATCAGCCTGTCATTTAATAACCGAAATCACAGGGCTGTGCAACCAGCCAGTTCTATCAAGGATTGGAGCCCTCCTGAAACCTACAAGAATATCTAGCATTTGGTGGGGAGACAGTATTCATCAGAAATCATGGTGTGTTTTCCCAGTGCTGTGCTCCATGCAGCGCTAGTTCCAAAAAAAGGTATGGGGGAAGGTGGTTTTTCTCTGCCCAAATATATTTGGGAAATACTCCATGTTCTATCCTCATTTAGAAAATTCATACTCCATATTAACATATTAAAGCCTCTGAAAATTCCTGCAGTAAAGAAAACTCTTATACTTGAGGATTTTCTCAAATTGTTTAACCAGGAACACTTTTTTTTCACAGAACACCTATTAACTTTTTTAGAACACACACAATTGGAAATGCTATCCTAGATGCTGGAAAAATATCTGACTTTGCTCCCTAATTATGTAAACTTTGCATCTACTGGGATAACCATTGAGGTTTGTCATTATTACTACTTCTGGAATGACTACTTACTGATCTTGGAGTGAATTCCCTTTTGATTGAAAAAAATGCATGGTTTATTACATTGCAGGGCCAAGGAGAATCCTTCTTGGAACATTCTATCACCTTCGTTTCTGATTTCATCAGTGTGTTTTGGACACTATTATTTGCATCTGAATCATTTATCCTGTTTTAGCTGTAAGTGATTCAAAGTTCAGACAACTAGTTCATGCATCATTTATTGACCAGACACTTATTAAGCCTCTACTACATGCCAGGACTCTGCTGGGCAATTTACACACAGTATTTCAAGTTCTAACAACATTGAAGGGAACTGTTATTATACCCATTTCACAGGTGTGAAACTGAGGCTAGCTAAGACTGAGTTACTTTCCCAAGACCACACAGGGATCAGAGCAGGAGCTGCATGGCTTGCCTGGTCCGGGAGCCTACACCCTCCCTCCTTGTCCTATGTCCCAGGGCTCTCAATTATCACCTGACCTGCATTTTTGACACTGCATGGGTTTCAACTTGGTGTCCCTAATTGGAATCAAATATTTCTGACTCTGGAAATAGATACTATTAACCACCAACTCATGCATAGAATAAATGAGTGTATGTCATGAAGGACGTGTTGGGAAGGAGATGGGAGAGCAGGAAGCAGACTCCAGCCCCTCAGAGGCCCCATGACAGCTCTACCTGAACTAAAGCAAGGCTTGGGCAGGTGAAGAACTGAGCAGGGCACCTGGTGCCTGGAGAGGGTATGCCTGGGGAAAGGCCAGCTGCCCCTCTGACCCCGTCTACTGGAGGCCCACCAGGGCCAGATCTGATTGCTCAAGAGAAGGCAGAATCTCTACATTTTGTGAAATCTGTAAGATTTCATCATTGGCAACTGTAATTGGTTGAATAGTCTCCTCCAAAGATTCATGTCTACCTGGAAACTCAGAATATGACCTTATCTAGAAGTAGGGTCTTTACAGAGGTGATTGAGGATGGAGATGAGATCATGCTGAATT
Organism: Balaenoptera borealis; assembly: GCF_965194805.1. Classification (NCBI taxonomy): domain Eukaryota; kingdom Metazoa; phylum Chordata; class Mammalia; order Artiodactyla; family Balaenopteridae; genus Balaenoptera; species Balaenoptera borealis. The sequence continues at coordinate 106,804,524 of NC_138874.1, forward strand.
GGGGTGGCCCCCAAATCCAGTGAGAGTGTCCTTGTAAGACACATACTTTTAGCATTAACTAATCTGATTTAATACACAGTCACCTCAAAGATCACCTGCGAATCCCCGTCCTCCAAGAAGGCTCCCCAGACTCCCGGGGTGACATCCATCTCTTCCTCCCACACGTTCTCATGGCACTTTGTTTCTGCCTCTGCTCTGGCACTTGGACCATCTGCTGGTTCTCGAGTGACATCTATGCTTGACTCTCTCCCTGCTGGCTGAGGCATCCCTGGAGGACTCGCCATCATCTGGCTTTGGGTCCCCTTGGGTGCCTGAGCCAGGGCAGCAGATACTGAATTCCCACGTGTTGAACTGAATGTGTGTTGGGTACTTCACTCCATCAACCTGAATCCAATACAGTAGCCTAATGAATGCACTTTCTGCCAGTTACCAGATTTCTGCGAATTGTGTTGCATGGGTGGAGGTGACAACAATTAAGTTGCCCATGGCCAGGGCCACAGTTCACAGAATCCCACCCTTTCAGCCCCGAATTGAGCATCACACACCACAGATAAGCCTCAGGTCCTTCCTCTGGCCCAGCTCCAAAGAAACGACTAGGAACTTGCTCCAGAAACAACTGGGGGCAGTTAGCTCCCAGCCCAGGAAAGGAGGTCCAACAACCCTCTTTCAGTGGGAAAACCCCCAGAAGCTTTCCCCCTGTGGGGTGGCTGGGCTGAGCGCTATTTGGTCATTTCCAAGTGGTTGACTTTTTTGCACTTGACTTTGCTTGGTGCCTCAGGCAAATTAGAGCCACAATCACACTAACAGGATTAGTCATGCACCCGCATCCCATGCGGACACTTCTCATCCCCTATTAAAAGAAGCACAGGCCTGAGGCTGGCAGAGGAGGTCAGAGAGTGACCTCCTCACCCCCTTGGACCCCTCAGACACAGGAAGACAAATTTCATATAGGACACCCAGTTAAATTTGCATTTCAGATAAACAATGAATAATCTCAGCATAAGTATACCCCGTGCAATATTTGTGACATACTTATGCTTAAAAAACTATTCAAATTTAACTGGGCATCCTGCATTTTGATTTGATAAATATGGTGAAGCTACTCAAGCAGGATCTTAAAATGCTGAAGCCCAGGATCCCTGAACTGCTTCCAGGGAGGGTCCTTATAAATGACAGGAGGAAGATCAGAAAAACCATACTATGGAATCATCTCAGCTATTTGGGGTTCACAAATGAATATCCAAATATATGGCATAAAAAAAAGCCTAATCAGGCACTTGATGCAATTTATACAAAATATTTTTCAGGGGTATATTAGCTTGGATAAAGCCCATTAGCACATTTAAATTAATTCTCTACTCGACATAATAACACATCCGCTCTCCCTTACTTGATCTTCCCAGGGGAAATATTTGACCACTTCCGTCAGTCACCTGCTTGAATGCCCCGGTATACCAACTGTGTGACAGTTATTGATTTTTGATGAATGACATAGCTCTCTCTTCTGGGCTATTACCGCTCTGTTTCAAACCTTACTTAATTGTTCGATGATTTCTGATGTGTTTTTTTTTTTTTCCTTTCCAGAGAAATAAATGCAAAGTGTTTATTCTCCAAAGGCCATAAACAAAGCTTGCGGGTCTGGTTTCTATGACAACCCCACTTGATACAGCAAACCTAGATTATCTCTAATGACAGACATGAAGTTTAAATTGCACATTCTGAACAAACAGTGCTCTGCTGACCTTTTATTGAAAAATGGAATACAGGGTGATTAGCATAATGTGTTACATAAAAAGGAAAAACGTGTATTCGTGGGCATTATGCACCGGTGATTAGCCACGCTGCTAATCTTTAACAAACTGCTTGCCGGAGTGGAGAGTTTGGGAAATTAAGATTTGCCATCTATCATTTTCAAATTCAGTAAAGTCTGCAGAGGTAATTGCACTAAACAGTTTTCAAATAACACATGCTGCTGTTTCTCTTACTTATTCAATTGAGTCCTTTAGCAGGGGAGTAAGAAGCGAGAGGGAAATTTTACCCATCGAACCAAAAAAATAATAATTGTCGGCTCCAATGGCTATTCTGAAACACTCTCTGCCTCTTAAGCCCCTAATGTAATTCCTGGAGGAGGCCTGGGGTCTTGTTTCCTGGCAGCAACCACCTGGAAACTGCTCGTTAGCGGTACGGTGGGAGCCTGGGTTGGTTAACCAGAGATGGGGTCCGGGGGTGGCCTGCCCGCTGGATACCTGGGACCAAGTTCTCTGCCATCATCAACTGCAAAATGAAGGGCTGGAGCGTTTGGGCTCTGGAGTAAGCCACCTGGTTCAAATCCTGGCTTTGCCTCTTACCTCCTTAGGACCTTGGGCAAATCACCTGGCCTCTCCAAGACTTGGTTCCCTTTGCTACAAAACGGGAATTATATTCAGTGGGAATTGGGTTCTAGTCATAGGACCCACTTCATAGGATCATTACGAGGATGAAAGAAAGCAACACGCAATAGCTTGCAGACCAGCCCTCAGTGAACTTCATCGCTCGGAGCTCAGGTCCTACTTGTTTCTGTGGGAGTGTGTTCATAACAGGACTTCTACAAATAGCACTTTGAGCTCTGATGGAACACTGTGGAATATGGGAACAGCACTCACTTATTCCTTCACCCACATCTGCTGAGCGTTGGCTATGCAGGGATACGACGCTGATCATGACAGGGTCAAACAGAATCTGACACTGATGCTCTCAGCTGTGTGACTTTGTGCATGTTATTCAGCCTCTAAGAAGAAGTCATGGGGCTTCCCTGGTGGCGCAGTGGTTGAGAGTCTGCCTGCCGATGCAGGGGACATGGGTTCGAACCCTGGTCTGGGAAGATCCCACATGCCGCGGAGCAACTGGGCCCGTGAGCCACAGCTACTGAGCCTGCGCGTCTGGAGCCTGTGCTCCGCAACGAGAGGCCGTGACAGTGAGAGGCCCACGCACCGCGATGAAGAGTGGTCCCCGCTCGCCGCAACTGGAGAAAGCCCTCGCACAGAAACGAAGACCCAACACAGCCAAAAATAAATAAATAAATAAATGTATAAAAAAAAAAAAAAAGAAGAAGTCATATTTATGTCACTCCATCCTCGTAACAACCCTAGGGGAAGGAGAGCCTTCTCATCATCCCCATTTCGCACATGTGAAAACTGAGGCTCAGAGCGATGACGAGGTGGCTGGGTGGGGCGCACTGGAGCTTGTCATAGCACTTTGAGTTGTCACAATGCCTGACCCCCCGGTGCTCTCACCTGACCCCCAGCCTTAGGAGTAGGTATTACACTGACCCAGTGTCCTCGGCCACCCCTGCAGGTGGTACCATCTGGGGACCTCCATGACCATTGAGCCTGCCTCTCACCAGCTCGAGGCCACCACCCTCAGGGTCTCGGCCTCTTTGAACCTTGTTCCCGGGTGTTCCTGGGGCGCCCGTGAGCTCAGGCACACTCTCTACTCACCTTCCCCTACTCTGGCCTCTTCACTGCTGTCCACAAGCCCCTCAGGGGACACGTCCCACCCTGCCCTTGCACTGGTGTTCAGACACCATTTCCCAGAGCACAAAACCCTCTAGGTGCTGGCCAGCCATGTTTCCTCCGCCCTGGCAGGATCCAGGCTCAAACAGCTCAGGGGCCCTCCTGGTCAGGGTCCCACATTGTCCCCAGGGCTCCAAGCGGCCCTACTTGAGCCTCACACCTTGCAAAGTTTCCCCAAAGCAGCCACTTCTGTTTCCTGCTTCTAGGGACTCAGAGCCAGTCCTTGGAGGTGAGGGTGGGGTGGCAGACAGGGTCCTCCCTCCCCAGTGCCCCTCTCAGCCTCAGGCACACAGCGCCCAAATCGTGTTTCTCCTTCTTGGGCCAAATAGAAAATATCCCTCATGCATATATATTTTTTTAATTTCCTGCCTGCCTAATAACCTCAAATCCAAACAGCCCCTGAGCTTCAAGATGAGATGGCTGCACTATTATTATCCCCATTTCTCAGAGGAGACGCTAGGCTCGGGAGGCCAGGTGGCTTGCCTGAGGTCACCCCACGCTAATAAAGGGTGCAGCCGAGGCCTGCACCTCACGGGGCTGACACCCAATCCAAACCCGATGTCTTCCCAGCCTGTCCCTCAATGCCAGTAGGAGCTAAAGTGCCCGAATTCCATACATGCACAGGAATTGTACAAACTTCCGATTTTTCTGGGTCACAAACCACACTTATTTTTACAGGCTCAGCGTCCTTTTATTTATTTATTTATTTATTTATTTATGGCTGTGTTGGTTCTTTGTTGCTGCTCGCGGGCTTTCTCTAGTTGTGGTGAGCGGGGGGCTACTCTTCGTTGCAGTGCGCGGGCTTCTCTTGTTGCGGAGCACGGGCTCTAGGCGCGTGGGCTTCAGTAGTTGTGGCGCATGGGCTCTAGAGCGCAGGCTCAGTAGTTGTGGCGCACGGGTTTAGTTGCTCCACGGCATGTGGGATCTTCCAGGACCAGGGCTCGAACCCGTGTCCCCCTCATTGGCTACTTAACCACTGCGCCACCAGGGAAGTCCTCAGCTTCCTTTTAAAGCACAGGGTCTTAGTTGCTCCGACAACTGATTATCTTTCAGAACTTAACTGCCAACAGGACCCAAATGATCTGCAAAATGTTTCACTTCCGGAGAGCAGCCACAGGTCAGCAGAGACCCTGGCAAACGGGCTGTGACCAACGTCTCGGGCCAGGGCTGGTGTCCTCCCCGGCTCCATGAGCCCTCCGCTCAGGTCACCTGGAGCACGCGCCACCTCCTTCTTTTCAGCAGAGACATCCGTCTCCTCCCAGCAGGTGAGAGGCGCCGCTGGCCTCCTAGGTAATTCAGTTACTCCCGCTTCTGCGAGCAAACTCTCCTTACTTCCCTGGACTAAACCATCTTTGCCGCGGAGAAAACTCCAGGTTTCTCCAGGAAGCTGGGGCAGCACCACCTCTGGCTTTGGCCCAAATTTCCCAATTAGAATCCAGATATGCACAACTAGAGCCCCAAACCGGCTGCATGTGAAACACAACGGTTCTGTGACCCAGCAGACAGGACGGCCTTGAGATTCAGAACCCTTAAGGAGAAGCCACCGCCGGCCTTTCTGGAGAGTGACAGGGAACATGGCACCAGCGTCCACTCCAGCAGGTGTACATGGAGGCCCGGCTGGGGAGGAGGGATAACCCAGGGAGGAAGAGAGGGCATCTGCTCCCCATTCCCAGGACAAAACTCATCCAAAGCCCTGCATCCCAAATAGAGTGTGGAAAGGGGGAAATACTAACTTTATGGTAGAGAGACCTGGCGGGCAGCACCTAAACCCAGTGACCACCTGCTTAACAGCAGCAGTGAGAAGTCACGTTGGTATCCTGAGCCCTTGGATACGATGCATTGAGAACACTTCACCTCTGCGGTCTTCATCCCCAGATCCGTAAGCTCAGTCTCCTCGGGAGAAAACGTCAGGTATACCCATGCTGACGAACATTCTACGAACCATCTGACAGCCTCTCTACAAAAATGTCCAGGTAATGAAAGGCAGAGAAAGATGGCAAAAACTGTCACAGGTTGGAGGAGACACATGATGACTATAAATAAGATAAGGACACACGATGACTAAAAGCAACGTAGGATCCTAGACTGGATCCTAGAACAGAAAACGGACATCAGTAGGGAAAACTGGGGAAATGTGAATAAAGTCTGTACTTTCATTAATAGTAACGCAGCAATGATAATTTCTTAGTTTTGGTAAATGCACTGCACCGTAGGTATGTAAGGTGCTAACATGAAACTGGATGGGGGCACACAGGAAAGCTGTGTTATCTTTGCAAATCTTGGGTAAATCTAAAACCATTTCAAAATAAAAAGTTTTAAAATAAACCCCCCTCCAAAAAAATTGAACCTATTTTTTTTTCAGTCCTTGCCTTCTCATAACAGTGCTTCAGGGCAGGCATCTGACAGCCTGGGCTCCACAATAAAGTCACTGAAATTGTCTCCTTTCCCTCTGCCCAGCGGCTCTTTGCCTTCCTCCCCCGGTTGTTCTGTTCTCCTTTGTCCCGCGCCAACCCAACCTGCCCATCCTCATCTGTGGATTTCACTTTCCTGTCCCTTCTTCCACAGGGAACAGAGCCCAGCTTTGTAGGGAGAGACAAGGCCTCCAATCTTATGAGACTGAGCCCATGCCCCAGAGTGGGTGGCCCAGGACCAGACCTGGCCAGTCAGCTCACACCCTCTACCTGGCTGCAAGGATTGGTTCAGACTTTGGTCCTTCACCTGGGCTTTACTGAGTGAGAGTCAGGGCTGGAATGTTTCCTAAAATTACTAGAAGAGTGGCAGACTCTTTCCATTGGGGTTGCTAAGCTAGTGGAATATAAACCTGAGGTTGGGGTAGGGGGCACCACATGGAAAGCTGCCCCCCTTCCAGAATGAAACCAACCACAAGGGAAGCAGGTGAGCAATGGAGAGAGAACAGCTGACTTGGTTTGAGCCCCTGGGCCCAGCCATGCCGCAGGCTAGTGCCATCATCAGAATTTTTCAGTTCTGTAAGTCAGTATTTCCCCCTTTTGGGTTAAACTAGTTAGAGTTGAGTTTCTATTGCTCACAACCTCCAATGCTGAGCCTTCCCAGGTGGCAAACTCTGCAAGTCTCTCCTCCCTTCTCCAGAGGTTCACACTCCCCTCCCCCAAACCCTGGGACCAACTGTGCCTGAAGCAGGAGGGATGGGATGGTTCCAACCAGCCCTCTGGGGCACTGACCTAACATAGGAGTTTAGGTTTCCCCAGAAGCAGCCCCTGAGATAAGGATGCAAGTGCCAGGAGTTGATCAAGGTGGTCCCAGGAAGCACAGGTAAGGGAGCGAGAAAAGGAGAGAGGGAAGGATATGTTCACAAGAAGGTCATCGCCATGAGCAACTGGGGTTCAGTCCTTCTGGGGACGTCTAGGAGAGGGTGAAGACCACTGCTCAGAGTTGCCCACCTAAGGGCCAAGCAAGCTGGGGGTTTATACACCACATGTCACCCATCCTGCATTGAGGGCTGCTCCTGAAGACATCAGTTAATCAATTAGCATTTCCAGACTACCCCATGCACAGGGTGAGCACACGTCCAGGCAGAGTAGCAGGTGCTTCCAGGAAGAACCCATCGGCATGCTTGGAAAGGTGAGTGCCCAGGAGGTGGGCGGGCACAGCAGCAGCTGCTGCCTCTGCGGACAGCATCCAGGGAACCGGGCTCTGGGGCTCCTGCTCAGTTTTCCATCCTCTGGGGAACCCCCCTCCCCAAGTCCCAGGCCTTGTGCTCTGCCTTCTCATCAACACCCCAGACCTCCACACCCTTGGGACCACACCCTGTGAATAAGGGCACTCTCTGCCCATACAGGTATCCCTGTCCCAGCAGCGCTGGCCCCACCCCAGCCGGAAGCTCTGGTTCCGGGGTGGTTCCTCCAGGGGTGCCCCATGGGGCAGGAGTTAACCTGGCATTGCCTGGCTCTCTGACCCCGTAACTTCTTCTCCTCTGTCGAACCCTTCTGTCCCCAACTCCCTTCCCTTCTTCCACAGGCCCCTCCCTCACCAGAGCACCTCATCCCAACATTCCTGCAGCTCCCAAAACCCCACCTCCTCTATGACACCTTCCCAGCCTTATCCTCCCTGGAGAAAAACAAGTGAATGGAATTCAACTGGAAAGAACAGTTTATTTAACAAATGATGCTAGCCCAAGTGGATATCTTTCTGGATGAAAATAGTGTCGGATCCCTACCTCAAACTATAAGTTCTATTGGCAAAAATAAGTTCTAGTTGTAATAAATGTTACCTGCAAAAAGAAAAACAAGAAAAATCATATAGTTTAGGAGACAAGAAAATACAAAGTAGGTAGTGGGGAATCTATTTTAATGGAGCTAGGAAATTCAAAATGTATAAAAGAAAAAAAAGATATACCTTAGCCAAGAAATATTAAATTCTTGAATGGCAAAAGATATAGTAAATTAAGCAAACAGACAACTATTTACAGAAAATATTTACATTTGAGAGAGAAAGTGTCAATATCTGTCCTATATAAAGAGTTCTCCCAAATTTATAATAGGAAGACAATAGAAAAGTGGGCAAAGAATATGGACATAAATTTGACATAAATTCACTAAAGGTCAAATCTAAATGGCCAATAAATATATGAAGGTCAAAAAAAAAGATTAAGCAAGTGGAAAAAGCATCTGGGAGACACGGGGACTTGATCTGAAGCCAACTACTCATTTCCACCAGAAGCTACACAGCGCAGAGCATAAGAACCAGGGTAGTGCAGAAACACAGAGCCCGCTTCAGACTCCGGTTCACCACTGACCAGCTGCGTCAACTCAACCTGCTCGCCTAATAAAACAGGGATAACAAGAGAGCCCAGCTCTCAGGACTGGGAAAAAGTGCGAGATGGGGCTTCCCTGGTGGCGCAGTGGTTGAGAGTCTGTCTGCCAATGCAGGGGACACGGGTTCGAGCCCTGGTCTGGGAAGATCCCATGTGCCACGGAGCAACTGGGCCCGTGAGCCACAATTACTGAGCCTGTGCGTCTGGAGCCTGTGCTCCGCAGCAAGAGAGGCCGCAATAGTGAGAGGCCCGCGCATCGCGATGAAGAGTGGCCTCCACTTGCCGCAACTAGAGAAAGCCCTCGCACAGAAACGAAGGCCCAACACAGCCAAAAAATAAATAAATGAATTAATTAATTTTAAAAAAAAGTGCGAGAGATGCTGTTTGTAATACACTCCGCACGCATGGTGACTGGCAGGCAGTAACCCCTCCATCCACACTAACTCTGCACATAACATCATTGCCTGGTCTCGGAAGGTGGAGAAAGCACCTTTCCGTAATGGTTACAGTGAACTCCCAGCTCAGAACCATCTGCCATGGAAGGACTTTGTTATGGGTTGAACAGTGTCCACCATAAAAATGTGCTGAAGTCTTAACCTCCGCTACCTCCAAATGTGAACTTATGTGAAAACAGGGTCATTGCAGATGTGATTAGTTAAGATGAGGTCATATGGAGCTAGGATGGGATCCTAATCCAATACAACTCGCATTTTCATAAGAAGAGAAGAGACACAGAGACAGCACACAGAGGGAAGATGGTCATGTGAAGACAGAGGCAGAGATTGGCGTGATGCTGTCACAAGCCAGCATCCACCAGAAGCTACCAGAGACAAGGAGGGATCCTCCCCTATGGCCGTCAAAGGGAGCACGGCCCTGCCGACACCTTGAGTGCAGGCTTCCAGCCTTCAGAACTCTGAGACAAAAATTGTCTGCTGTTTTAAATCACCCTGTTTATGGTACCTTGTTATAGCAGCCCCAGGAAACTAATACAGATTTTATTTGGTTTTTCATTTTAAGTTTCGAAAGAAAAGTCAATTCAATCTCAATGATGTGAACCGTGTGCCAGTCCCTTTTAGGGGAAAGGGTTCCTGGAACTACAGGAAGTTGACGGGGGTAACGTGAAAATATGCTGTGAAAAGGGTTCCCTGGTCAAGTAGTCAGGGAAACACTGGCCTACACAAAGTTCCAAGGACTTCTTGATTGCGGGACTGCACGAGGCCCTTTGTGTGTGAACGTGCTTTGTGAACGCCCAGGAGGGGACACAGGAGTAGGCTTGCCCTCGGGTTTTTTTTTTTTGTTTTTTTTTTGAAAAGTGATGGCTTTAATGCACTGAGCAGAATTTTACATAAAATCAGAAATCTATGATTCGTCCCCGCTCCAATTAGTAAAAAAAAAAATTCAAGATTCATCGCAAGGCATGTGCAATTAGGCCCCAATTCAGAGACGGCACAGATCTGCGGTCCAGCCTCGGGCGCCGTGCCACAGAACCCTCTTCTTGGAGCCGCTGGTGGGACTCTTTTGCACAGAGTGGAGTTTGGAAAGGACTGCAAGAGAGAACATGGGCTGAAGGAGAAAAGGACCCTCCCCCAGGAGTCACAGCCCCGCTAGGTGACACATTTCCTCCCTGGGGGACAGTCTAGCGGGGCTTCAGGGCTCAAGGTCTGTAGGCTGTGGCATCTACAGGCCTGTAGCCACGAGCACTACCTCCAGTCTCATTTCTTATCCCAAGTCCTGCATCTCCTGCCTCAGCCCCTCCTCATCCCCCCACATTCACACACACATTTTATTTTCTGTCCTCCATGGCAACGGGTCTCTTGTTTTTATCTGGACAGTTTTCTTGCTGGCCATCCCACCCCCACCCGTCAGCTGGCATTTAACCTCACCTAATAGCTTTAGTTTGATGGGGGAATGATGTGACTCCTTAAAAAAGAAGCCGGATTTCCAAACGCTGAGTCATTCACCCGGGGGAGTAGCGCCTGAGGGAGAAGTAGGTCAGCCCCGGGCAGAGCCTTCCTGCCCCACCGGGACAGAATAAGGCCAGCTCCAGGGTGGCCAGGGCTGTTCTGAGTCCTTCCCGTGGGTTCACTCGTTTACCCTGTGAGTCTCTCCATCTTCCATATAAGAAATTGAGGCACAGGGAGGCAAGGAGGGATGGAAACCCAGCAACCAGGCTGCATTGCTGACCAGATACTACAGCAAGAGACTCGAGTTAACATTCATTCATTCATCAAACATCTAGTGAGCAGGCCCAACCCTGAAGACGATTGCATTGGTGGAGGAGATGGACAAGTAGACCCCACTTATACCAGTGGGTGGTCAACATCTGCTGGGAGGAAGCCCAGGGTGCCATGGGACCACACAGAGAGGCATCCAGCCTGGATGTGGGGAGCAGTCAGGGAGAGCTTCCTGGAGGAAATGGTCACTGAGCCAGGTCCTGAGAATAAGTGGGAGTTGGCCAAGTAGAAGGGCGTTCCAGCCCAAGGAAGCACATGTGTAGGGGGTTAGAGACCAGAAGACAGCAAGGGCCTTTGGGGGAACTTAGGCAGGAGGAGGGCCAGCAAGAGGCTAAAGCCAGCTAGAGCCAAGCAAACTCTCTGGCCCACAGCCACACGTCAAGTTGGAAAGTCTAGATTTGAGTCCCGACTCTGTTTCTAGCTGTGTGACCCTGGGCAAGTTAAACAACCACTCTGGGCCTCAGCTTCCACATATGGAATATGCAGAAAGGAACAGTACCTTCCACAGAGGGCTGTTGTGAGAGAGAAATGAGCTACCAAGTATCAAGCACTTGACCTGGACAGAGGAGGCGCCCGCTCAGCGCTGTCACCACCATCAGCTGGCAGGAGTCAGCCCAGCAGCTGACAAAGCACAAAGCTGCTCAGCCCTGCAGACAGGGTCCACCAAAGCACAAAGGCGGGCTTGAGGCTCCCACAAAGGAGAAGAAGAATGTCTTCAAGCCAGCGAGACCCCAGGAAAACCCACCTTCCTGCCACTGATGGCAAACCTCCAGGTTGCTTCCTCCTTCCCAAGATAAGGCTTTGCCAAGAATTCCACTGAGATTCCAAGAAAGTTCACTTTGAGTTTCTCCCAATCCTAAATAGCAACACACACACACACACACACACACACACACACACACACACACACACACACACACACACACACACACACACACGGCACCGGGGAAAACCCAGAGCTTGTTTATCCTCTCCCCACGATGGAAAAGCACCACGACGCCTGCCTCTTACCTGGCCAGGTGTGGGCGGGGCAAGATGGTGGGAGGTGGCCATGGAATCCACCCCACCCAACCATGGGGGTGTCACCGTGCACTGGGAGTAGGCAGAGGGCAGAGGAGGCTGTGACATGTGGTCATCTCTCCCCGAGCCTTGAGAATGTGAACGGGATGCAGGTGACTCAGATCTGGAGCGAGGGCTACCTGCACCTGCATTGTTTCCCACAAAGATGCATGGAAATCTTCCTAGAGAACGTCTCAGGTGGACATTCAGCCACCCCAGGCTAGTGCCCCAATCCTTTAACACAGGCTCCCGGAACTGATTCTCTGCCACTCTGGGTGAGAAATGCCATCTGAGGCAGAGCTACAGCTCCTTGACCCGTGACCTCGGTGTCCCCTCTGCCTTTCAGACTCAGTCACCAGTGGCTTTCAGGTGAGCGCCGGCCACCACGGGGCGACAGCAGGCATTGTTCTGAGTTATAGAATGCTCTGGTGCTCCCGCTTCTAAGCACCCATCCTTTAAAATGACCCTGATCACAATAAATCATACGGAAGAAACTTTGCGCTTTGCCAAAGAAGAAAAGGTTTAATCTCAGTTGACGAAATAAAACAGCTTGCTGACTCATGAATGCCACCAGCTACATTTAGTAGCACCGCGTTTTGGCGTCATGCCTCGCCTGTCAGAAGGGAAGGGAGGGGACGCTGAGCTGAAAGGTGAGACGTGTCCTGTGAAGGACTTGAGGACTCGGTCCCCAGGCCCCTCACTCTGGCCTCTGACGCCCCGACCGGGCTCGTTCCTGTCGCTGGCATTTGTCCCATTCAGTAACGAAACGTCTCACTGCACTCCGGCCTCATTTGCCTGCCAGACCCTACCTGTCCTCAACCTTGAGGGGCCCTAGGACGAGTCACATCTGTCCCCTCCTGGCTGCCTCAGGGCCGCCTCACCCAGGCCCGGCCCGCACACCTGGCCTAGCCCAGTAGCTCTTCTCTAATTGATCGTTGAGATTAACTCCTATGTGAGTGACGCTTGCCACCCCAACTCACGCCCCACCCTGGAACTCAAGGGGCCCAACACCATCACTGCCACTCCCCTGTCTCACAATGTGCCAGGGACAGGGCCAAGCCCTTTAGATAAATCCCCTAATTTATCCTCAACGCCACTTAATGGAGCAGATACTACTATTATTCCCATTTTCCAGATGACGAAATAGAGGCTCAGAGGGGTTAAGTCACAAGTACAAGGCCACACGCCTAGTAAAGGTCCGAGCACCACCACACGGTATGCCCCATGGCCTCCGAAACCTGCTATTCTCTCCAGCACTTTCTCTGAGCCAACTGAGCAGCACCTGCCCTAGATTTCTCCTTTTCTGATGGTCTGGAAGGGTCTCCTCCTTCCTTTTTGCCTTGTCCCATCACAGTCCCTTTAGGGCCCACCACCCTTGGCTGGGCATATGTTATGGACTGAATTATGAGCCCCCACCCCACCCAAATTCACATGTCAAAGCCCTAACCCCCAATGTGACTGTGTTTGGACACGGGGTCTTTCAGGAGATAATTAAAGTTAAATGAGATCACGCGGGTGGGGCCCTAATCTAATAGGACTAGTGTCCTTATAAGAAGAGGAAGAGACACCACTGCTCTCTCTACCCACCTTCCTCTCCATCCCTCCCCATCTCTCTTCTCCTCTCCTTCTCTCTCCTTCCCTCCCTCCCTCTCTCTGCAAACCTACAGAGGGAAGTCCACGTAAGGACACAGCGAGAAGGTGGCTGCCTACAAGCCAGGAAGAGAGGCCTCACCAGAAACCAACCCTGTCCGCACCTCAATCTCAGACTTCCAGCTTCCAGAAAAACTGAGAAAATAAACCTCTGATGTTGAAGTCCCCCAGTCTGTGGTGTTCTGTTGTGGCAGCCGGAGCTGACTAACACAGCATACAAACCAGGGAACCCGAGGACATCTTGCTCCCTCACTTATTGCCGCCCACTCCACCCGGGCAGCACAGGACGGAGTGCAAATCAATGAGGAATAAACGAGAGTATTTGTGGACAGTACAGCCCTGCAAATCTGAAGACTGGAAGCTTCTTGGAAGAGGTGGCCCTTTAAAGAAAAAAGGCGGACAAAAGGAAATATGCCAAGCACGCACTTTTTAGGCAAAGCTGTCCCTTTGTTCCACTCAGTGTCTGGGCTCTGGACTCAGAAACACCTGTGCCTGATTCCCTAGCCTCCTTGTGCCTCAGTTTCCTCATCTGTAAAATGGGGACACCAATGTTGACCACACTGACTTGTGATGTGAAGGTTATTAGGAATAATATATGTGAAAATAAAAAGGTATTAAATTATACGTATACGCACTTTTCACTCTCCACACCCTATTCCCCCAAAGAATTCTCTCTTCACCAGCTTGGTTCATGGGCTTTTTGTGATGCCAAAACAGCACACTATATTGAGAAGGACACCATGGCAGAAAGGGAATCTGCATGTATTTAAGTGGGAGGGCGGAGGGGAAAGCAGCAGTGTGCAGGTTCTCAGGGGGGAGGCTCTGGTGTGGAGAATGGAGTGTGAGGCCGAGTTCTGGGGACAGAACCACACGAAAGGCACTGGAGAGAAGTGTGGAGAAAAGTGTTTCTAAAGAAATCCACTCTCTGTGCCGAGAAGCTTCCTTCCTGCCTTTGATATTCCTCAAGAGACGAGTCAGCAAGTGAACCACCTCTAATCACCTCCGAGGGGCCACACAATATTCTCTGAAAGCAGCTCCCCAAGGAGACTGGGCCACGCGGGGCCCGGTAACAACCAGGTCGCGTAGGAGGCACCTCCAGCTTGTTGTCTGACAGAGTGAGCGCTAAATAAGTGATCTTTTTCTTTGGGCTATTATTATTAATTAAAATAATCTACTCAGACTCTTTGATCTCAGGAAGGAAATCCTCAAACATAAGACTCCATAGCGCTGGGCCTCTAATCTCCTTCCCGGCACAGAGACCCAGCTCAGCCTGTGCCTGACCCTTTGCCATGAGCTTCCAGGTTCCTATTAAGAAAGTTGCCTCCTGGCCAGGCCAGAGCTCCCCACGAATGAACCGCCCTGGGCAGCGGGGGAAGGTTCCAGAATGCTGACGGATGGCTGGACCCCACTCTCATCTGTCAGGAGTCCAGGTGCAGCCTCAAGCCACACGATTCATCCTAGGAGACGGAAGTGACTTAGAGACATTACCGCCCTGCAACTTCTCCAAATACCCTGAAGCCCCAGGACCAGCTGGTGACCCTGCACAGAAATGCCGCCTTTCTCCTCCACGGTGCTGCCTTGAGATTTCAGAAGAAAAACGTGGAACCACCAGGAATGCAGTGGGAGACGCTGTGGAGGTGACCTGTGCATCTGGGACTTTCTTTGTGTGTGTCTGTCCTGGGGTCTATGAAGGCACATCAGTACTCTGGGACCACCTCATTTATGTGAGTCTTTGAGATTTACTGGGTTTTGTTCTAGGGACTTTTATTGCTGCAACTTTTCCCTCCGAAAAATATCCTAGCAGTTCCTGGGGCAGTGGGCAGACAAGGGAAGTCCTGCTCCCCACCCCAGGCGTGCAGGGCGAGAGCATGCCTCCACACAGGCGGCCCCAGACATGCAAGGAGCCACACCCAGTTGTCCGAGATCAGGAGCGGGTGACCCCCATGGATAACAGGGCCTCGGCTTGACCAAACCATTAGTGCCCATCCCCAGGCAGGTTACTTCCGTTGGTGCTTCTTCTCTCTTGCCTCCCCTGAGTGCTTGGTCTGTATGCAGCTCTGAGATCACTGAGTTCTCACGGCCGACTCCAGGAGGGAGGTTCTATTACTGTCCCCACTTTACAGGTGGAGAAACTGAGGCCCAAGGAAGTAAAGCAATTCGCCCAAGGCCACAGAACTGTAAGAGGTGGAGTAGGGATTCAAAACACACCCTGGCTCCTCCCAGAGCCCACCCTCTTAACCTCCACCGGAGGCCACAGGCGATGGGAACACACCACCCTGGACACGAAGTACTGTGGCCTGCTGCCAGCGTGCGGTGACAACACGTGGGGACACTGAGCAGCGCGCTGCCTGGGCCTCAGGAAACATGTGCCGGATGGGATCCCAAGCCCGGGCTGCTCCGAGCCCACGCAGTCAGCTTTCCCCTGGCTGCCCTCAGCTGCGCAGTCCCCGGGGACAGGGGGCTGTGAGGAAGGCTCCGCTCTGCGGCTCCTCTGGGGGTCCCCCATAACCCCTCAACATCCACCCGTGTACAGCTGAGTCTCTCATGCTGGCTCCAGTCCCCAGGAAGACCCAGAAAACCAAAATCTCACACAGAAGCAGTGACTGCCCCAGCACCTCTCCCAGGAACAGCTATAACGTAGAACACCCATAACCTGCACTTGGCGTGCGCTCCAGGGTACAAAAAGCTAAGCAATAACTTGCCCATCCTACTCAGCAGCTTACAAAGATTCCGCACGCCCCAGCTCACATAATCCTCAATGACCCTGTACAGTGAGTGAGGCATGTCAGATGATCCCTGTGTTAACGATGCGACAACAGAGGCTCCGCGGGTGCTTTGCCCGAGGTCCTAAGCCATAGTGGAGAGTTGACTCTGTGCCATCTGCTCTGCCCACAGATCGCCAGCTTTTCCCGCCACTCCTCACTGCCTTCCTCAATGTTCCCAAGGGTCTGAGCACTTGCCTTGAAACGCTAATCCACAAACCAGGACCCCGGACAGGGTAGCCATGTACAGTCACGCAGGCTACACACTGCACAACCCCAGGGCGTGCCATTCACGCGGACTATAATGTCTGGAGTTGTGCCCTGAGCCCAGACCGCACCCAGGCCTGGCCCAGCATCTCCCCCGGTTCCACAGAGCCTGATGCTACCCTGCCCTTGTCTTCAGGGCTCCTCCAGTTGGGCATGGCCACAGCAGCCTAGACAGACCAGCTCACTCAAGAGCCTGTCTCAAACTGTTCTTACGCCAAGCCAGGTCCTGGTGGAGGCCAGGAGACACCCCACGGGGGCTGCTCTAGAAGACTGAGGAGTTCCAGAGCTTTCTGATGTTGGGTTGGTGGGAAATTCACAGCCACAGGTGCACATCGCCTGCCCACCCACTGGCTCTACCTTCCAATGGGCCCCACAGGGCCATTACTCAGCGTCCGCCACATAAACCTCTGTGCTGAATAAATCCATCCTGAGTCCCCAGGAAGAGGACCTGAGTAGAGCATAGCACACTCAGCAGCCAGTGAAATCCCAACACCAGACTGGAACCAGGCTCGCACCAGTGATTTATCCCCACTCGGTTCATTCTCCAGCACTGCTGATCCAACAAGAGGCTTGTTAGCAAGAGAGGTGGGGGGTGGGCGGGAGGACTAGCCTTGCAGACCCACCATCTGGGAGAAGAGAAGTTCAGCTGGGAGTCACAGAACTGTCATACTCCTTGGCAGCCCCCAAAATGTCTGACCATCACTGCTGAGGGCTAACTATGTGTCAGGTGCTTCTGGAAATTCCTTCCATGCATCACATCCCTCAGACCTCATGACAGCGCGGGAGGTGGGTACTGTTATTGCGCCCATTTTAAAGATGGGAAATTGGAGGGAATTCCCTGACAGTCCAGCGGTTAGGACTACGCGCTCTCACTGCCAAGGGCCTGGGTTCGATCCCTGGTCAGGGAACTAAGATCCCACAAGCTGCACAGCACGGCCAAAAAAAAAGATGGGAAATTGGAGCCGGAGGAAGGCAGGCTTGATGATCTTGCCCGAGATCACTGGCAAGCTGACTGCAGAGACCCACCTCCTGAGCCCGGCGCTTTGGCTGCTCCCATCACAGGTGTGCACCTGTCCCTCTGGTGCCCCCTCTGTGCCATCACCTACTACTAGGTGCCAGGGATAAAGGTGAGCAGAATCCATCCCAGGCCTGCCCCTTGTACAGACTGGTGGGTGAGACAGGCATGAATCAATCACACAGATGATGTAAAATGGTCCTGTGCTGTGTCCAAGGGCGGATGCAGGGCTAGCAAAGTGTGTTAAATGGGGAGCCCTTCTGGTCCGGGAGGCTCCGGGAAGGCTGCTTTGAGGAACTGATGAGAGTTGGGGGGATGTTAACAGGGGTGAGGAGGAGGACAGGAAGAGGAAGGTCAGACCACATGGCAGGAGGGCATTAGGAGTTCCAAAAAACTGGAAAAAGCCCAGTGTGCAAAACAAAAAGAACACTAACTGGAAGATTCCCTTTGTGTAAAATTCTAGAAAATGCAAACTAATCTATAGTGACAGTTGTTGCCTGGGCTAGGAGGCAAGGCCAGGCAGAGAGACTGCCAAGGGCGACTGATCTGTTCCTTACCCTAATAGTGATGACAGTGGCACAGGAATATACAGATGTCAAAACTTGTCAAATTGTACACTTTACATACAGCCTATTGTATGTCCATTATACCCCAGTAAAGCTGTTAAGAAATGAATACATGGAAGGCCGGTGTGGCTGGAGCTCACGGAGGGGAGGGAAGGGGCAGGAGAGGAGGCTGGAGGCCCAGGAAGGGCCAGCTCAGCCAGGCTTCATACACCTCTGAGGACTGGTCTGTGGGCAGTGCCATAGATTCCTGGGGCTGCCAAAACAAAGTACTGCGAGCTGGGTGGCTTAAGCAACAGAATGTATTAACTCATAGTTCTGAGGGCTAGAATTCTGAGACCAAGGTGTTAGAAGGTGTGGTTCCTTCTAGACAAATGTGAGACAGAATCTGCTCCAGGCCTCTCTCCTGACTGCTAGTGGCTTGCTGGCCATCTTTGGCGTTCCTTGGCTTGTAGAAGCATCATCCCAACCTCTGCCTTCACCTTCACATGGCCTTCTCCGTGTGTGTGTGCATGTGTGTGTGGGTCTTCTTCCAAATTTCCCCCTTTTATAAGGACCCCAGTCACACTAGATTAGAGGCCCACCCTACCCCAGTATGACCTCTTCTTAACTCATGACATCTGCAATGATCCTATTCCCAAATAACGTCATGTTGTGAGACACTGGCAATTAGGACCTGAACGTCTAAATCTGTGGGGACCACAATTCAACCCATAACAGGTGGTTTGAGGAATAAAGAATAATTGAGTGAGATGAGGGCAAGAGAATGAGAAAAAGCGAAGAGGACCAAGTTGGAATTCAGCTCTGTCACTTCCCCTGGGAGCCCGGGCTGAGTCACTGAACCAGTCAGAGCCCCTGACATGCTTCACCTTGCCGCCAAGATGTCCCAGGACTGAAGAAAAGGATCAGTGGAAGCATGCTTAGGGCAGCACCGTCTGCTCCTGTCAGACCCCTGGGGAAGCTCTCCATCCCGCCCAACAGCGTGTGACGTTGCTCTCCAGGCCAGCCCTATGTGCTTACTCGCCACCCCCAGGCACCAGGGATCCAGAGAGAAGGTCAGGTCCCTGCCCGCACACTCTCAGTCAGCGAGGGAGACCTACCATGAATGAGCACTGCCACACGAGTGTGAAAAGAGCACCTGGGGCTGTGGGAGTGTAGAGACAGAGCGGCCACCTCTGCCTGGTGTAGTCAGGGAGGGATCCCAGGAAGAGGTGCCTCTCCAGCACAGGAAAACTGCCATGACTCAAGCCCCAAGCTTCAGAGTGGGGTGGAGTGGTGGGCAGAATGATGACCCTCACAAAGGTGTCTACGCCCTAATCCCCAGAACCTGAGAACATGCTACCTTAAACGGCCGCAGGATTTACAGAAGCGAATAAGGTTAAGGACCTTTAGATGGGAACACTGTCCAGATAGGCCCAATCTAATCATGAGTCCTTTAAAAAGTGGAAGAGGAGGCAGAGTGGGTCAGAGATGTGATAAAGGATGAAGTGGCAGAAGAGGTACCAAGTGTGTGAGAGAGAGAGAGAGAGAGAGAGAGAGAGAGAGAGAGAGAGAGAGGGAGGGAGGGAGGGAGGGAGGGAGAGAGATTCAACCCACCGGCTTTGCAGCTGGAGGAAGGGGCCACGAGCCACCTCTAGAAGCTGGAAAGGCAAAGGAACAGCTGCTCCCCTAGGGCCTCCAGAAGCAAAGCAGGCCTGCCGACACCTTGATTTCAGCCCAGTGAGACTCGTGTCAAACTTCTGACCTAGAAAACTGTTACAAAACAAACCTGTGTTGTTTTAAACCACTAAGTTTTTGGCGGTTTGTACAGCAGCACCAGAAAACTCATGCAAGTCTGTTTGTAATACGCTTTGGTCCCCGGGAGGGGACGGGCTCAGGAAATTTCTATGAGGTTTACAGTCAGAGGCTCTGACCCGGGTTCCCACTGTCTAACCAGAGGACCTCAGAGGAGGTCAAAGGTCCTCGTTGTGTCTCCGCCAGTGAGTGAGGAGCCCATCACACCCACACTGCAGGACCGCCAGAGCAGTGAGCTCATGATGGATGAGGACGTGAGTGCCCTGAGCTTCAGCTACCGGGCTGCACTGTGATGTGAGCAGAGGGGCCCTGGGTGACAGCGAAGCTGGGCTGTCTCAGCCAGAAGGGACATGATGTCACACCCAACTCCTGGCTTTGCAGATGAGAAAACTGAAAGAGAAAGGACACCTGTCCAGGGCCCCACCGGCAGTAGAGGCCAGAGCTGGGGAGAGAACCAAGGCTTCCTAACGTCCAGACCAGGAGAGAGGCAGGAGGTCACCCGTGTGCAGGAACTGTCTGTAAGTGACCTCAGGGGTGGGCTGCGGAGCGCAACCTCTACTGCTCCCTTGGTCTCTCTGAGCCTCTCCGTGAAATGGGCACAGAGTGTGGGAAGGCCGAGCGGCAGAAGGCATGAGGTACCTTCAGGTGTTGTACAGGCAGCCTTGATCTAGGATAACAGCGGCACTGTGCACACGATGCACGGT
Source organism: Balaenoptera borealis (assembly GCF_965194805.1). Taxonomy (NCBI): domain Eukaryota; kingdom Metazoa; phylum Chordata; class Mammalia; order Artiodactyla; family Balaenopteridae; genus Balaenoptera; species Balaenoptera borealis. The sequence continues at coordinate 106,824,915 of NC_138874.1, forward strand.
AGAGGGATTCTGACTTGGCGCCTGGGAAACTTCCCAGAGGTGGAGGCATTTAAAGAATAGGTCGGATTTGATAAAGGGTCTGATTTGGGGACCTCCTTGGTGGTGCAGTAGTTAAGCGTCTGCCTGCCAATGCCGGGGACACGGGTTCGAGCCCCGGCCCAGGAAGATCCCACATGCCACGGAGCAACTAAGCCCGTGTGCCACAACTGCTGAGCCTGTGCTCTAGAGCCTGCGAGGCACCACTACTGAGCTCGCATGCCACAACCACTGAGCCTGTGCTCTAGAGCCCATGAGCCACAACTACTGAGCCTGCGTTCTATAGCCCACGAGCCACAACTACTGAGCCCGTGTGCTGCAACTACTGAAGCCCGCGCGCCTAGAGCCTGTGCTCCACAACAAGAGAAGCCACCACAATGAGAAGTGCATGCACTGCAATGAAGAGTAGCCCCGCTCACCGCAACTAGAGAAAGCCTGTGTGCAGCAACGAAGACCCAACACAGCCAAAAATAAATAAAAATAATTTTTTTTAAAAAAGGATCCAATTTGATAACCCAACACTTCTTCATGGAACCCCTGACACTTTACCTCCGGAAGGGACCTCAGAGGGAATCTAGTGATCCCTTCAGAGGATAAGTGAGAGAACCAGGGCCCAGAGAGGTGAGACGACAACTGCTAAGAGGCCTTACCCACGCCCTCAGCCTCACAGCTCCACCCCCTGCAGATGGCCCACCTCCTGCAGTGGCCTGGCACCATTAGGACAGTGCCAGTTCTTAAAGGGCCAGCTGCCCAGTGCTGCCATCCAATTCTCTAAACGTGCAAGAGCCTCACAAAAATGCCCACTGGCAACAGCAATGAAGCCAAGTGTCCAAACCCAGGAGAGGATTCATGGTCTGAAATCTGCCATGCGAGTTTCATTCTTCTGATTTCAATCCCTTTCATTCTGTAAACATTTTCTGAGGCTTTTAGGAGCCAGGCATTGAGAACTGAGTCCAGAGGGGAGACACACCCAAGTCAATGACAATAAAAATGCCATAGAAGTGCTACAGGAATGCAGAAAAGGGAGCAATTAAGTGTGCCTGGGGACAGAGGAGCTGATAGCCAAGTTGGGTCATAAAGGATGCATAGGAGTTTGCCAGGCAAAAGAAAAGCTCAGGAAGTTCATTCCAAGTGCGAGAAAAAGCATGAACAAAGAAGGGCAGCATGGAATGCTCGTGCCCAGGTGGAGAATCATGGGGTGGGGGGGAGGCTGAGGAAGTAGGCAGAGAGAATAGCTGTGCTCGTTGCCATGGCAGCTCCAACTGTTTGCATCCAGCATCGGCCCTGATTGGCTAGCGCCTGTGCTCGTACCAGTTGTTACATAATTTGGCTATCATGCCTGTTAGACAAGGGCTGGAGCAGCAAACTATCAGCAGAGGACTGATAGGATCAGAATCATTTTCAGAGAAAAATCCGGCTTTGAGCATAGGCAGAACGGATCCAGTGTTGCGGAAGGATGCAGGTGAGAGGCAAGAGTCAGCCCTCAGCTCCTAGGACCTATCTGCTTTACCTCTACCCTGCACGCAGGAGCAGGCTGAGATGGCTGGAGAATCCACACACAGCTGTAATGGGAACCCAAGTCCCACACTGCCCGGTGAATGAGAATCTCAGAACTTGAACTCTGGAAGGTCCCTCAGAGACCAGCTAGGTCTCATCCTTGTTTCACAGATGAGTTACCACAGATGAAATTAGAACTCATAGTGCATTTAATCATTCAACCAACATTGGAGTACCCCCTCTGTGCCAGGCTCTGCCCTAGGACTTAAAGACAGAGCAGAGGATAAAGTAGCCACAGCCTTGGCCCTTGTGGAGTTCATATACTAGCAGAGGAAAAAGAAAATAAAATAAGTCAAATTGTGGGAGGTTTTATGAGAGAAGTAAACAGAGTGATGTGATTCAGGGCTTTGCAAACTACAGTCCATGGGCCAAATCCTGCCCTCCACCTCTTTGTAAGCCAGCAAGCTAAGAACGGTTTGACATTTTTGAAGAGATGGAAAAAAAGGAAAGAAAAAGAATATACAACAGAGACCAAACAGCCCACAAGCCTAAAATGTTTGCTATCTGGCCCTGTACAGGAAAAGTTTGCCAACTCCTGTAGAGAGTTAGTGGGAGGCGGGGGCCTCTCTTAACTAGCAGGGTCTGGGTTCCTTCCTTGTAATATGGCCTCTTTCTACTCCCCAGAGCTGCCTCCACCTTAGGGAGGATAAAACACGGAAATGGTTCGTCAAAAGTTCACCGGGGCTGGCAACCTGCCTGCAGCCGAGAGTCCGAATTTCCAGACGCCTCCTTCCCCACCTGCTGTCTGGGGTCTTATTCAAGTAACCTGGTCCTCAACGTGGCCACAGCTGTGCCTACCCTCCTCCCCAGCTAGCAGACAGGAGCCCCACAGACCACAGTTCTCCCAAGGACCCCTAACCCCTCCGCTCACCTCCAACTCCTGCCTGAACTACTCGGTCAAAAATAGAACGACATGGATCCCTCTTTCAAGACATCTCCCTGGAAATCCAACACCCAGGAACTCTGACTCCTTTTATTTCAGTTTACAGCTCAGAGTTCAACTTTACAAATCCTGGCATTTGGCAACAAAGGCAGAAGTGTTTCTATCCAAACAAAATCAAATGCACAAGTCTAGCTCTTGGGAAAGAAAGTCCATAGAACACATTCCAGCAACAATCGTGAATGGAAACCCACACGAAGCCGGAAGTACGGCATAAATCCCCGAGCTCGCACTCAGCGGCATCTGCGGTACATTCCACCACGTTTCTGTGCAAAACAGGAACCAAGTTGTCTCTTAAAAAAAAAAAAGTTTGGGGCTTCCCTGGTGGCACAGTGGTTAAGAATCCGCCTGCCAATGCAGGGGACACGGGTTCGAGCCCTGGTCCGGGAAGATCCCACATGCCACGGAGCAACAAAGCCCATGCGCCATAATTACTGAGCCTGCACTCTAGAGCCCACGAACCACAACTACTGAGCCTACATGCCACAACTACTGAAGCCCATGTGCCTAGAGCCCGAGCTCCGAAACGAGAGGAGCCACCGCAATGAGAAGCCCGCACACCGCAACGAAGAGTAGCCCCTGCTCGCCGCAACTAGAGAAAGCCACGCACAGCAAAGAAGAACCAAAGCAACCAAGAAAATTTTTTTTTAAAGTCTGTCCCATCAGTGTTCAACACAGAGCCTTTCCTCTCACACAGCCCATCACCCCAGAAGGTTCCAGAAGGTCATTTTGTTCACAGTGAAATCTGTGCCTCATGGAAAATAAATTACACCTGAACAGTTAACGTTGCAATAATTAAACCAGCCATTCCCTAAAGTTAAAATAACTCCCCTGTCCACACAAAGTGATACAGTAAATTCTTATTGTGGTGATGGTGAAAACGTCTGATGAAAGATGATAAATGGGACACATTCACCTGTGATTCCTCCCCCCCACCCCATGAAAACTGTAGTAAAGGGAGTCTTTAAAGGAATAAGCACACAGGAACAAAAAGAATGAGAAACAGCAGGAACAAAATTTTGGAAGATGGATAAGCTGTAACTGAGAGAGGAGAACTGAGAGGGTCACGTAGAGCACTGGGACTCAGCCTGATTTACACGGAAGAACCCCACCCAGGCGGCAGCAGCCCCGGGCAGCAGGGGCAGTAGGGGTGGAAGTGGGGTTGAGAAGATGATTAGCTGAGCGTCTAGCTAAGGAGCAAGTAGACGCTGATCACCTCTCCCACTCCTCGTAGTTGACCAAATGCCCCGTCTGCCCCAGTGGAAGACTGGAAGCTGATTCTCTGGAGAAAGTAAAACAGGATCTCCACCCTGGGGGACACCAAGGACCTTTGGGGAGAGAGGACCCGTGCCGAAAACAGGAAATTAAATCCAAGCTTACATATCAGACATCGAGATCCACCTTCTTCTTCGCCGACTCAGATCTCAGGATGCTGGCAAAAAAAGGGCAGGAGAATGGAAAATTCTTCATGGGGGAGTCTGACCAACTCAAGAGAAAAGAGCTCCGGGTGCTGACACGGTTGTTTTGTGTCCTCCAAGGACAAATGATAGGCAAAAATGTTTTCCCTGCTTTTCTTTCAGGGATACTTAATTTAGAATTAACTTCTGTCAGAGAAAACACAACTTCCTACACCTACTCTATATTATTTCCCACCATTTCTGTTGCAGAGGGGGACATAGTATACAGTGTTTGACATATATGATTACAAGCTTACAGAATCTACTTACATTTCTGCTATTACTGTTTCTCAAGACAGCTGAACGAACTCACCCTACAGCAGGGTTCTCAAGATTACCTGCAATTAGAATTACCTGGGGAGCCTTAAAAACACACCAATCCCAGAGCCCCACCCTCCAGAAATTAATTTAATTAGTTAGGGAGGGGTCAGGCAGCCTAGTTGTAAAAGCTCCCCAGGTGATTCTAATGTGCAGCAAAAATTGAAAACCAATGAAATGAAAAACACTGAAAAAGTGAAGTCTGCAGTTGACAAGCCCACTCATTCAATCAGAGCATCCAACTGGAGATGCTCCACTAAAATGAGGAAGCAGAGGGTCCAGCACAGAAGAGAGGCAAGGAAAATATCCAGAAAGAGGTTGTGGGGAGATTCCAGGATGCAGCAGATCTAGAAGCTACTAACCCAGCTGAACTTGGAGCTTTCCCAGCCTCCCTTGCAGCTAGGGTGTAGACATGTGACCTCAGCCCTGCCAATCAGTGGATCCACCTGAGATTTCTTTTCTGGGGAAAACAATGTAAGAAGCCGATGTCAATGACAGACACCTGCTTTTCAAGAGCAAGTAGAGGGGAAGGCATCTAACCTTCAGGGACAGCAGGGGAAGACTGGCATCTCTGACCTCCAGCCCTGTGGTCTGAGCACCGTCCCTGGTGTGATGTCTCCAGGCCTGACCCTGGAGATTCTGGAGCTAGTGAGCATCCTGTAACAAATTTTTCTAGCTAGAGTGCAATCTGTTTTTCACAACTAAGCACCTGATGGATAGTGTTACCAAATATTTAGGTCTGAATTCATAAATATACAGGAAATTAAACAAAAAAGGCAATTATTAACTCCAGGAAAAACAAAAAAGACAAATGTAATTCTGGTACACTACGTGGATTGGCTGGGAACATTTCATCTTATATAAACACTGAAATTTGAATTATAGTTATTAATATATCAGAAGGAAAGGGCACGAGGAAGTATGTGTGTCAGAGAGGTGTGTTTCCTTTTGCTGCTATTTGCTGAACAAAGTTGGTGGCTTGAGGCAACAAATTTATTACCTTTTTTTTTTTTTGGCCGCGCTGAGCGGCTTGTGGGATCTTAGCTCCCTGACCAGGGACTGAATCCGCGCCCTCAGCAGTAAAAGCGCAGAGCCCTAACCAGGCTATTCCCCAGAAATTTATTATCTTAACACTAGTGGGTCCTAAGTCAGACGTGGGTCTCGCTGGGCGAAAGTCAAGGTGTGGGCAGAGCTGCATGCCTTCTGGGGGCTCCAGGGAGTATCCATCGCCTTGCCCACTGAGGTTGTTGGCAGAATTCGATTTCCTGCCGTGGGGAGGACTGAAGTTCCCATTTCCTTGCTGGCCGTCAGCGGAGGGCTGGTCGTCTTCTGGAGGCACCCACATTCCTTGACCCGTGGCCCCCTTCGTCCACCTTCACAGCCAGCAACGGGACTTCCACCTTCTCCTGCCTCATCTTCCCTTGTCACGTCTCTGACCTGCTCTACTGCCTTTCACTTTTAAGGACTCGTGATTGGATCGAGCCCACTCAGATAATCCAGGATAATCTCCTCATTTCAAGGTTCTTAACTTTAATCACATCTGCTAAGTCTCTTTTGCCATATAAGGTAACATTCACAGGTTTGGGGGGTTAGGGCAGGGACATTTGTGGGGGGAGGGGTGCAGTACTCAGCCCACCAGGACAGGGGAGGCGTAAGAATGCTAAAACCCCATCTTCCAGAGTAGGAAGTCATCAGTATCTAACATGGAAAAATCAAGAAAGAATAGCATGAACAATGAAATATGGAAGTAGAAACCAGAAGACATTTCTAGAAGAACAGAAAAATCATTCCCACTGAGCTACAGGATCGGGGGTGGGGAACAGAGTTTTGCAGTTTTTACAGTAGAAGCCTCATAGGGCACCATTTAACGTTTAACTTTTAAAACCGTTTACCTTTCTAAGTCACGTACATTACCCTCTGCATAGGAAACGCCCCTGTGTTCTGCCTACTCTCACTCAAAGGACGCCTGGGACACTTCTGACAATGTCGGGGGTGGTTTCCCACTCCAAGCGATCCTGCAACACCAGCTGGATGTCCTACAATTTAACTCAGTTCTGACACTGTCTACCTGGACATGGCCTCAGATCCCACAGGTTAAGGGCTCAGTCCCATAGGACAGCCCCCACTTCAGAAACCACTTGCAAGTCCAGGGTGTCACATGTGCTTCTAACAGACCAGCTGTAAATAGGAGGTTCCCATGCTAGAGTGGCTCACGGAACTCAGGAAAACAGTTTACTTGCCAGACGCTTGGTTTATTACAAAGGATACAAATGAACAGCCAGATAAAGAGATTCACAGGGTGAGGTCCAGAAGGGTCCTGAGCACAGGAGCTTCTGTCCCAGGGGAGTCTGGGGTGTGCCACCCTCTGGCATATGCTGTGTTCTTGTTCACCAACCTCGAAGTTCTCGGAACCCTGTCATTTAGGAGTTTTATGGAGGCTTCATTACATAGGCATGACTGATTAAGTCACTGGCCACTGGTTAACTGATTCAAACTCCAGCCCCCTCTTCTCTCCCAGGAGAAAGGGGTGTAAGGTGGCAGAGGGACTCAATTCCAACCCTCTGATCAACCAACCCTCTGGTTGGTTCCCCTGGCAACCAGACACCCCCATCCTTAGGGGCTTTCCAAAAGGCCCCTCATTAACATAAACTCAGCTGTGGTTGAAAGGGGCTTGTTATAAATAACAAGAGACACCTTTATCCTCTTACCACTTAAGAAATTCCAAGGGTTTTAGGAGGTGCCAGGAATAGGACGAAGACTATATTTCTTAACACAAATCATTCTAGTTCCTCTGCTGGGAACACTCTCTCCTCTAGGCCTCCCCTTAACTATTACAGTACTGACCCCTCTCCCAGCGGGTAACCTCACTCTGTGCTCCCACAGCCCCTCACTGGTTCCCCATTATAAATATCCACACACCCCCCCCCCCCAAAACTGAAATTGCACCAGTCCACCTGCTGGAGAAGGCTTATTTGTGGAATGAAAACAACCAGAGACAAGCCAACCAGAAAGAGAGAGGGTAAGCACCAATGAGATGCAGTAGGCCATGAGTGGGACATTTTCTCCTGAGGACTTGAAGCTGAGGGAATGTGAAGCTTGGAGTTGCTGCAGCCATCTTGTGCCTCTGAGGTTAGGGCTTGAAATAGGAGCCACTGTGAAGGACAATAAGAAAAAGGAAAAAGAGACATGCCATGTTCCAGTAATAGCACTGTAGCTACTGCTGTGTCCCTTCCATGTCTCTGGCCTTTGGGATTTCTAGTCCTAATGACAACATTTACCCTGAAGCAGTGGTTCTCAGCCCTGGCTGCCATTAGAATCACCTGGGACACCTTTAAAAAAAAAAACACCTAGGCCTGGTCCCACCCCCTCCCCAGAAATTCTGATTCACTCAGTCTGGGGTGGAACAGCCCTGGGAGGATGGGGAGGGGAGAGGGAAAGGGCGGAAAGAGACAGCATTTCAGCCAGATCTTTTCATTTTGATATGGTTGGCCTGATAAAGCTTGGCTTCGTGCTAGTCGTGCAAAACAAACACCAGATTTTATTTCCTCTCTCCTCCCCATTCACTGGTGGAAATGAAAACTCCTTGACATTTTGGTGGAAAGCAGAAGCAGAAACTGTAACGAGAAAGACTTAATTCTAGAAAACAATTGGAGGGAGCCCTTTGGCTTTTGGAGAAGGAGGATATCGTGTATATTCTGGAAAGAAGGGATGCTGAACCAGCAAGGAGCCCACAGCCTCTCAGAGGAGGGCAGTAAGTTGATGGCAGATGCCACTAGGGCAGGGACAGGGCAGGAAGAAGTGCCTGAGAATCCTGGGCCCCACGGTGGACTCAGTAGTAGTCGGCCAGGAGGGCAAGGGAGTGGAGCTGGCTTGCTGGGCAGGAAGACCAGCTCTCCCAAATGTTTGGAGACACAGACAGTACACTCTGGCCTCGGGGGCTGCTGCAGTGAGCTGGGGGAAGGGAGGGCCCCTGAGGCCAAGACAGGGAGGTCTGAGGGCCAGGCCAGCCCAGGTCCTGGAAGGCCAAGGACACCCCAAGGAGGAGTCTGAACTTTGCCTGTATCAGTTGGACCATGGAGGCCTGAGAAACCCCCGACAGGTGGCAGAGGCTCTGAACCATCCCCAGGTCCAAGCTCAGGTCTAAGATGACATCTTGAATGTATTTAAAGCTGTTTGGGACTGTGTCCAGGGGTCAGTCCCCACTGACCATCGACTGCACATGCTGACGTAGCCCCAAAGTGGAAGGTGGGAAGGAAGTAAAGATTCCCTTCTGGGCTTGACAAGGTGCTTCTCAAAAGACTCCTAACACCTGCCATCCATTTCCAAACACCTCCAGGGGCAGCCAATGGAAAAGTCTGGCCAGGCAGGCACTTGGGAGCTTTGTAAATTGCAGAGGAGACCAGTAACCTCCTCCTGGCCCCGAAGGCGACTACAAACCCCTCAAACTCGGGCGAGGTATTCCTCATGCAACCCTGACTCCTCCACAGGCAGGAAACAGTCCCTGAACCGAACTGCTGAGCCAAACATAGAGGAAGTCAGAGAGGTAATAAGAGCAAGATGATACAGATAAAATGCATTCCTACTGATTTTATGATTGACAGCTGATACCATTTATGCACCAAACAACCCTATAAGTAGGTACTCTCTTTATTGTCTCCATTTTACATGTAAGCAATCTGAGGCCCAGAGAGGTAAAGTGACTTGCCCAGGGTCACACAGCTAGTCAGTGGCATTGGTTGGAACTAGGACCTGGTCCCCCAATCCTGAGTCCCCAGCTCCATTTGCCTTAGTTCTTCCTCAGCCACTCCTGTGACCTGGCATCACAAATCCCCAGACAGAGGACTGCTGTGCTCTCTCTGGACTCCAATTGGCCAGAATCCCTGGATGGTTTAGGCTTTGGCTGTGGGACCAGGGATCAGCATGCCTCACCCACCCCGACCGGTCTCTAAGGTACCCTGAGCGGGTCACCCTCCTGGCCACGGCTCATGAAAGGAGGGGCTGTGCAGGAGGCTTTAGCTGTCCTGCCACTGGCCCCTCGACCCAGGCCAACCAACTGCATTTTCAGCCACCCTCTTAGGTGAAGTGTAAGGGTCTCCGGCTTCAGGAAGAAAGCCAGACTTTGCAGGACTGGGTGTCCGGCAGATGCCCTGACAATGCAGGTGATGGCTGGGAAGCGTCACAGAGAGAACCAGGAGGGGGCGGAGATGGCTGTTTCCATCCGCACCAGGGACTCACACTCGAGCTCGGTGGGTAACGGGGCCAGAACCGCTCAAGTCTCTCCTGGCTCTGAATTCAGTGTGGCCAAACGCCCCAGGGGGTGGGCGTGTGAGGGTTAAATGAGCTAACACAGCGAAGTGCTCAGAACAGAGTCTGCCCTGTAAAAAGCAGCGTGGCTTCTCCAGATCCCCCAGGCTCCCTCAGCTCCTTTAGGTCTTCCTGCAGATGTCACCTTGGTGACACCTCTGACCACCTGCCCCGAAGTCCCCCCGCACCACCGCCCCCAGCCCTCTCCAAACTCCCTTCTGCTTTATTTCTCTCCTGAGCACTTTGCTCCATCTAACATAGCTTTCAGCAAGACCGAACCCAGCTTGCTTCTCCTCGGAGAGTCCCCTGGGCCCTGACATGGCCCACTCCAAGCCCCGGGCCTGTTAGGTCATTTGAAGTCCCCCTGGTGAGCTCCAAATCAGTGCTTCTCAAACTTGAACGTGTAGAGTCATCGCCAGGGACCTTGTTAAATACAGAAATTAAATCAGCAAGGCTGGGTGGGCCTGAGAATCAGCATTCGGAAGGCATTCCCAGGTGATGGGTCAGAATTCAGGCTCTAGAATTTACCCTATGGGCTAATGTTCTTTCCATTTTCTTTTTCTCTCTCCCCCTCCCCCACCCCCTCTCTTTCTGCGCACTATCGCTCTGTTCTGGTCCCTCTCCCTCTTTCTCTCCCTTCCCTTCTCTCTTCCCATCTCCCTCCATCATTCCATCCCTCTCTCCATGTCTCTTCCTACCTCCCTTCTCACCTCTTCCTTTCCTTTTCTTTCCCCACCGCTGCCCTCCCATTAGCTGCCCCGGGAGGTAATTGGCACCTTCAGGCATTGTCCCAACCTGCTGGGTTCAAAGGTCAAAACCCCTGATTCCAGAGGATTCCAGGCAAGTAGCGTGACTCTTTATTTGCAGAGGCAAAAACAGCATTAAACCAGGAGCCCCCTGAACTTAACAATTCAGAGCTGGGCTCATCACATTCCCTTCTTAATAACCACATAATGACTCCTATTAACAGCCCATCAAAGGCAATTACTCCTCTGAAGGAACAAAGGCTCCCACAAGCTGTTTTCTCACCGTTTGTAGCAAATGGCTCTTATTCCACACCTGCATCCTAACCACCCCCTCTTCTGAGGGCAAATCGTACAGATTGGTCTTCTTTCTCCAGTGGTTTCTCAGCAGACAGCTCCTCGCCCATCCTCTCCCAAGGGACAGAGAGGGAACGTGGGAAAATCCTCATAGTCCTTTCCTCTTTTTCATTTAGTATGGACATTGGATGGAGGCACAAGGAATCATCAAAAATCTGTCTGGCAGAAATACTCATAAGTGCCTCTGTTTACAAGCTTATTTATGCAGCGTGTATTGTAAGAGTGGGAAACCAGAAACTACTTCCATGACCATCACGGTCAGGTACAATAGAATACCAAAGAGCCATAAAAACAGCTAGGAGGGCCCAAAACAATAATCAGAGCCTACATTGAGTTTTCCTTACTGTGTGCCCACCCCTACTCTGAGCATTTGACATATATTATCTCATTTAATGTCACAACCACCCTGGGAAAATTATTATCCTCATTTCCTAGCTAAGGAAACCAAAGTTTAGGTGTTATTACCTATTTTTGCCTCAAACTGAATTTCACTCCTCAGTAACCAATGTCTAATCTTTAAGCAAATTTTCGGTGGTTGGTTTAAGTCTAGATATAGACCATGGAATGTAAAACAAAATCTTCTAGAAAGTAATTAGGAGAATATCTTCATGACCCTGGTGTAGGCAAAGATTTCATAAGCAGGACGCAGAAAGTGTGAGCTTCCTGGACTTCAGAACAAGCAGTGGGTGTTACTTCCCCATTGACTCCTGCGCATGGTCTATCCCAGTACGCAGGGAGAGCGGGAGGGTGGTGCACTAGAGCTTGTTCAGCAGATACAGCCCCACTTCACATTTCAGTTTGGAGCTCCATCTGGGAAAGAGAAGGTTATAACCTCAGGGAAGGGGGAACCATCACTAGGCCATTCCCGATCAGGGCCCACTGATCTGCGCTGATGGACACCAGGGGGCGCCCTTCAGACAGTGCGTCCAGCCCTGGCCGGCAGCTCTGGCTGGAGTGAATCCAGCTGTTTGCTTCCCTGCTGTCCCCATCCTAGCTTGTCCCTGGCAGCGGAGTGACAGAACAGAACTTCCCGGAGAGGTCGGCACCTAGGAGGAAAGGCGGAGAGGCCGCTGCGCCCCACACACCCCACGGTTTACAGAATGCCTTCACCCACACTCTCGCTTTATCCCCACACCAGCCCAGTGGGGAGCAACCTCTACCTTATGGATAAGGCAGCGGTTCAGTAAAAGGAAAATGAGGCTTCTCAGCAAGTGAGCAGCAAAGCCCAGCTCCGAGGCCTGGTGCCCGGGAGGCCCCTCTGCTGCCTCACTGCACTGTCACCTTCTCTCAGGCAGCCCGTTGGATCCCAGCTTCCAGGAGGCTCTTTGGGAGCATGATTACCTCGTTTAAAGTCGTAAGTGTGGGCACATACATGGACCTGGGGTGGGAGGGGGTGGGTAGTGAAGGGGATTAGAATATGCCACCCCAAAATTTGCCACTTTGGCATAAGAGTAGTTTGAGCTGCAGGCAATTAAGCAGCAAACACAGAAAGAACTCTCTGCCCTTCCCCCATCCTGCCTAAAAGCAGCACAGAGGTTTCCTTTTGTGAAGGTGTTCCCCCTCCCCTCTCCCGTACTAGGAGATCAAGCCTTATCACTGGAAACAGAAAGTCAGCACTGAGATGGTTCTGCACAAACAAACCTTACCAAAATAACCCTCATCTTCCATTTGTTTCATATATATATATAATATATACATATTATATATATACTTCCCCCGTATATATTCATTCTCAGAATTTACTGCCCCTAGAAGCCCAAACCCCTTTTCCTTTGTCTTGTTACATAATTTCTCCCTACAATTTACATAAAATTATCTCCCTACAGTTTATCTTCTACACAATTTATATAAAATGGTATATAAGTCCCCAGGTCTAACTGTTTCTTTGGGTCTTCATCTTTTTTTCTACAAAGACCTCCATGCACAAAAAAATTAAAATATAAACATCAAATAATATTTGTATGACTTCTCTCTTGTTCATATGTCATTTGTCAGTTTAGTTTGCAGGCCTCAGAGACAGAACCTAAGAGGGTAGAGGAAAAGTTTTTTCCTCCCCTACAGCAGTGTTGCACTCCGGAAGAGAGACGTCCACATGGCACAGTTGAGCTGACCGGGGGCCCCGGGTAAAGGGGAGACACCTAGCCTGGCAAGGTGGGGAGGGTAGATGCTCAAGCTATCATCACTATGTAACTTCGAGGACACAGGGCCAGGCAGGCCTCCCCTGGGACCTCATGAACCTCTTATCTCCCACTGTAGCTGAAGCTGCTGCCTGTTTGCAGGGCCACACCAAGGTGTCCTGCCTTTACCCAGAAGGTGAGGGTCTGTCAGTCACAGCAGGCAGTGTGGGACCTCTGACACAGCAGAATCAAAGTCTGGGAGGAACCGGGGGAAGGCCTGTGTTCACCCTGGTGGCGTCTCTCTCTCTTTAGCCACAGGCTCTCAGAGGTCCCTGGCCTGGGCTCAGGCCATGTGGCAGCCCAAACACTGCTCCCAAAATGCCTCTGCAGCTGTCAACTCACCCCAAGAATCTTCATGTACAGAAACAGGGTACTTTCTTCAAGAAACCAAGAAAGAAACGACACTGTGTGGAGGCTGGGAAAGTTGCCCGTCTCCTGCTTCATTTACCTGCAGGTCAGAGCCCAGGGCGCCTGGAACACGTGGGACCAGCCAATGAGTTTGGTGGCTAGAGCGGCACTGACTTCTCCCACAGTCTCCCCATGGCTGAGACCCGACCCAGCTCCAGAGAACAGACTTGCAGGCTCAGAATCTCATGACCAGCTGTGGCTAGATGATGGGTTTGTTTTTATTGCACAGAAACTAGTTTGCATTTTCTCCTTCTGTAAACCAGGGCTGGTTATAGAAAAGCTCCAGTGAGCGAGAAGACATTTACATTACCGAGGGAAAGAGCTCATGACCACAGAAGTCCCCAGACATTAAAATCCCAGCACTGTCCTTTGGGAAGAGATACCCAGCTTCTAAACCTGCTGCCTGTATTTGGGGAATTCCCTACAGCTTTGTGGGCTGAATTGTGTCCACCCAAAATTCATATTTTGAAATCCTACCCCTTAGTAGCTCAGAATATGACTGCATTTGAAGGTCTTTAAAGAGATGATTAATGTAATTAGGGTGGGTCCTAATCCAACCTGACTGGTGTCCTTATAAGAAGAAAGTAGGACACAGACACACAGGGAAGACAGCCATCTACAAGCCAAGGAGAGAGGCCTCAGAAGAATCCATCCCTGCCTACACGTTGATCTTGAACTTCCAGCCTCCAGAACTGAGGAAATTCTTTTCTATTGTCTAAGCCACGCAGCCTGTGATACCTGTTATGACAGCCTGAGCAAGCAGATACGCCCATCTGGGAGCCTTGACCAGACACAGAGACTAACCCCAACTGCAGAAGCAAAACATGCCCGATCCCGATCCTGGATCCGTCAAACAGAGGGCTCCCTGGGGACTCTAGGTAGGGGCTGGTGACACACAGAAGCAGAGGATCCAGGTTGGTGAGGTCACAGGAACACTGCACAATATACAGCAGCTGTGACCACCTGTCTACCGTGGACACAGGTGTGCTGATGCAACTGGTCACCCTTTGGTGCTTCTCCCAGAGCACCGATGACACGGTGCCTCATCAAGGTCAAGTCGGCTGGTGTCCCCACTGTGCAGGAGACTGCCATGCTCACAAAAGCCTTGGCTGTTCCCACGACTCCCTGAGAAGAGGGGCTTAGCAGCTTATAATTAGGGAATGAACACGACGTTTGTACACACTGTGTGGTGTCGGCTGAACACCTGCTTTCCTCCTGGAGGTTTGGAATTTGGGTGCGTGCTAGGCAGAGGGTGCCCACATAACTGACCCCTAATAAAAACCCTGGACTCCTAGGTTCAGACAAGTGCCCCTAGTAGACAGCACTCACGATCTGAGGCTGGAGGAGTGAAGCGTGTCCTGTGCGACTCCACTAGGAGAGACTCCTTTTGCTGCTCTCCTCTGTATGTTTTTGCTGTAATAGATCTCAGCCACGAGTATGACAAAAAGGAACGAAATTGAGTTATCTGTAGTGAGGTCGATGGACCTAGAGTCTGTCCTACAGAGTGAAGCAAGTCAGAAAGAGAAAAACAAATACCGTATGCTAACGCATATATATGGAATCTAAAAAACTGTACTGATGAACCTAGTGGCAGGGCGGGAATAAAGACGCAGTCGTAGAGAACGGACTTGAGGACATGCGGGGGAAGGGGAAGCTGGGACGAAGTGAGAGAGTAGCACTGACACGTATACACTACCAAATGTAAAATAGGTAGCTAGTGGGAAGCAGCCGCATAGCACAGGGAGATCAGCTCGGTGCTTTGTGTCCACCTAGAGGGGTGGGATAGGGAGGGTGGGAGGGAGGCTCAAGAGGGAGGGGATATGGGATATATGTATACATATAGCTGATTCACTTTCTTGTACAGCAGAAACTAACACAACATTGTAAAGCAATTATACTCCAATAAAGATATATTTAAAAAAAAAAAAGCGAGTACGACTATATGCCACTTCCTATGAGTCCCTCTCGTGAATCTCCAAACCTGAGGGTGGTTTTGGAAACTCCAGACCCACCCAGCTACCCACTCCCCGTCAAAGGCGGCCCCTTGATCCTCAGCCCATCTGAGGCTTGTTCTTCCCAAGCTGTGGACCAGACCCTTGTCGCAGCGCCAGGTCTGGGCAGCTGCAGGAGACCCACGTGGGAGTCTGCTAAGCACGCAGCTTCTTGGGGCTCAGCCGTCCTCTACTCGGGGGGCCTGGAGCCAGCCCAGGACACTGGGTGCTTGACAACCCTCCTGGAGGCTCTGATGCCCAGTCAGCTTGGGAATCCCTGGTTTGGAGGAAGCTCCTCCACCCCCAGGCCAGGATCTGGACATCTGAGCTTCAACACCAACTCGGACACTGACCCGAGGGGCTCTCAGAAATATTTTCTCCCCAGGGCTCTGTTTTCCTCCATCACCAAATGAGGGTCTGGGCCCCAGTTGGGAGCGCTTAGATTTTGGTGGTCACAGATCCCTTTGTGAATCTGATGAGAGCTGTGAACCCTTTCCCTAGGGAACACACTATATATATATATATATATATATATATATATATATATATATATATATATACACACACACACACACACACACACATATACAATTCTGTCTCCAAATTAGGAGACTTCACAGACTCCACATGAAGTACCCCTGGCCTGAATCACCCCTCAGGCCTTCCATCTCTCACATTCTGTGCTTCTATCAACAACCCAAGCAGGCTCTTCTGTCACCTCAGACCCGTGAACTCAGGAACCACTATTTTTTGCACCAGTTCCCTAATGTCTGTAAAATTGCAAACACCAAGATTAATTTTCTCTCTGGAATGGTACAGACAGAGATGGGGGGGGGTTATATTAAGTAAGGTTATTAAATTTCCATATTCAGACATGCGAAGCCAGGGTCCTCAAGGAACGCTTAGAAGCCACTCGGTTCCCGATAACCAGATTTGTGATGCTGAAGCCAATTCCCTCAGGTGGTGGAGAGGCTTGTGTCCTGCACCAGGGTCGGCCCTGAGTCACCAGAGGTCTCGGCTGCCCACAGTGTAAGAAGAAAGTAAAGATAAGGGAGAGATGCAGAACAAATCGGTATCACCTCCTCTGAGAAGCTCTCCCAGGCCCCCAGGCACCCCTCCTTTGGGCTCTGGCAGCACTCTGTGTGGGCTGCAATTATAGTCTTTGAAACGGTCTGGCTGGTATTACAGTTCATTGTGTACTTATCTGCCTTCCCTAGAGTATAAGCAATTTAAGATCCAAATTCATGTCTGCATCCCAGCCCAGTTGCCCAGTAACCATGGTGTGGAGGGGAGGGGAGCAGCACACCTGCCTACCTCTGGGCTGCCTGCTGCTTCCCTGAAATCCTGGAAGTCTTGGGAAGTCACTACCCCTCAGCTCCAGCAGTGAGCCCATGTCCAAGCTCCGGTCCACCAGGGTGTCCAATTGTCTGGCCACAGTGATTGGTTCAGGGATGGGCACATGACCTAAGTCAGACCAATGAGATTCAGTCCTGGGATCTGTGCTGAAACTGTCGCAAAAGAGGTATTATCTTCCCACTGGGGCTCTAAAGCTGACTGGATGGAAGCTTGGATCTGCAGCTGGCCATTTCTGCTGTGAACAGGAAGCATGTGTCTGAGGTTGAAGCCAGCTCAGGGGACAGCGGTGCTAAGCAATGCAGAGAAAGGCAAAGTCCTGATGCTCTTGTTTGAAACTCTGGATCCAGTCATATCGGAAGACAGTGTCCCAGGTTCATCAGCCAATCAAGCCCCATTTTGTTTGAGCCAGTCTGAGATGGGCTTCTGTCACTTGCAACCAAGAGTCCTGGATAAAACTCCCAGATTCCTAACTTCCTTCTGGTTGACTGAGTACCTTAAAAATGATACATACTGGAGTTCAAGGCAGTAGTGACATGCTTAAGGTTATGGAGCTGCTTAGTGAGAGGGCTGAGACCAGAACTCAGGCTGCCTGACTCTTAGACCGTTCTCCATCTGACACATTGCCTTCTCCTCCACCTGGGGGCCCAGCTTTGGACCAAACCCAAAGCCACCCTAAAGCCACCATATGGAGTGAGATGCTCATTCAACAATACCCCACCCCATTCTCAAGGACTGACAGTGTCTAGACCACAGACAAACAGAGGTAAAAATAGAGCCACCCCCATAGCACTCAGGGTAGAGGCTGCTTCCAGCCTGAAGGTGGGTTTTTCATCCAGACATGAATCCGGAGTCAGTGGGCAAACAGGAAGAAAGCCAAAGATAAGACCCCTGAGGTGTCATCTCCAGTCTGTCCCTTGACTCAGTTGCTGCTGCTGCAGAGTCAGCCTCAAAGACTAACACACCAGCTAATGCGCCTGCTCAGTTACGCTGACAATGCACTCTTTGTCCTTGGACCCACACACCAGCCCGGGGAGGGATGGTTTGCCTGATAATAACAGAGGGTATCAACCCACAGCGGTAACTATCAGCCCAGCTCCCATGCCCGATGTCATGATGTTGTGAGTGTGGTTGGAAATCCTGAGAATAATCTTTCTCCTTTTTTGGCTAACTTTTCACTATTGATTTGTAATTTTCTTGATTGTGGCTTGAGAATGTGGTCTGTGTGATGGTAGTTCTTTGGTATTTGTTGAGATTTACTTTGGGTTAGTACGTGATCAATTTTTGTAAATGTTCCATATTTGCATGAAAATATGTATTTAAATGATAAATACAGGGTTCTCTATGTATTCATCCAATCAAGATTGATAAAGATGTTATTCTAAACTTCTATATCATTACTAATTGTTTTGTCTACCAGAGCTCTCAATTTCCAGAAAGCTGTGTTAGAATCTCCAAGACTGTAAAGGTTTCCATTTCTTCTCATAATTCTGTCTACTTTCCATATATATTTGAAATAATGTTGGTAGGAGATACTCATCCAAGTATATCTTCCTGGTGAATTGTTCCTTTTGCATGAGGTGTAAGGCCCTCTTTTTCATTAATTTTGTCTGATAATAACATTGCTACACTGGCTTTCTTTGGGTTAGTAGTTGTTGGATGTGTCTTTCTCCACCTCTTTCGACCCTTCAAGTCTCCTCATGTTTTGGATGCGCCACTGACAGATGCTGGATTCAAGTAGTTGTTGTTTTACATTTTAATCCAGTTGGAGAATTTCTTTGAGATGTCAAGTGCAATCCATTTACCTGTGCTGTGGTGACTAAAATACTCAAGATTTCCTACTGTCATCCTATTTTGTGTTTTCTATTTACTCCGTTTTTTCTTTGCTTCTTTTTTCTCCTTTCCTGCTTTCTATTGGATTAATCACATTTTTTTAAAGATTTAATTCTTTAAATTTATTTTTGGCTATGTTGGGTTTTCACTGCTGCGCGCGGGCTTTCTCTAGTTGCGGCGAGTGGGGGCTGCTTTTCCTCACAGTGCACGGGCTCCTCCTTGCAGTGGCTTCTCTTGTTGCGGAGCACGGGATCTAGGTGCGCGGTCTTCAGTAGTTGTGGCACGCGGGCTCAGCAGTTGTGGCTTGCAGGCTCTAGAGCGCAAGCTCAGTAGTTATGGCGCGTGGGCTTAGTTGCTCCGTGGCACGTGGGATCTTCCCAGACCAGAGATCGAACCTGTGTCCCCTGCATTGGCAGGCAGATTCTTATCCACTGCGCCACCAGGGAAGTCCCTCACATTTTTTTTTTTAGATTCCTTTTCTACTGATTTCAAAGGCATACCTGTTATTTTACTATTGTAGCTAGTTTCTATCATATTTTACTATGAATACTTAACAAGGTTTCAAGTTAAGCCACATCAGTATCCTTCACCTCAATGACACAAAGACCTTAGAACACTTTGCCTCCAATCTCACCACTGTTTCTTCAGGTTGTTGTGATCTAGTACTTTAGTTCCACCTGTTTCTGAGCCCCCAAAACTGGTTGCTATTTAATTACTGGTTTTTATACAATCAAGGCCTTATTTAGACTTATGTATATAACTATCAAGTTATTGTCTTACAATTACTTCCTACATCCTACCTTTCCCTTCTGGGCTTAAACTCCTTAATGTAATCCACAGATACAGAGGTCCAACTGTATTCATTGTATGACACCATTTTATATGAGCATCTGCAGATTTTGGTATCCATGAGGGATTCCTGGAACCAGTACTCCACAGATACCACAGGACAACTGTACATCCTGTAATAATCCTTTCAGCAAGGGTCTATGAGTGTTAAGAGTCTCAGACTTTCTTTGTCTGAATATGTCTCTCTCTTTTTTGTTTTTTTTTTTTTTGCGCTCACTCTTCGTTGGCTACAGAATTTTTGACTGACAATTATTTATAGTGGCATCTGTATTATAAAGCTCCATTGTCTTCTGGTTTCTATTGTTACTAAATCTGCTGTCAGCTCGATCTTTTGTAGGTTTTTAAGTAGGTGGTTAATTCTTTTGTAGGTAATTAAGTCTGGTTACTTTAAAGATTTCTCTTTGTTCTGGTTGTCTACAATTTTACTCATTGTATATAAGAGTAGAGTTCCTTGGTTTACCTTCACAGGACTCCTTGTCCATTTTCAACATGAAGATTCCAACCTAGGCAGGATTCCTACCTTAGTGCAGTAGGCAGCATGTCAGTCTCATAATATAAAGATTCTTAGCTTTCATCAATACTAGAAAATGCTCAGCCGTTATCCCTGTGACTATTACTTCTCTCTTATTCTCCCTGCATTATACATGCTGGAAGGCCTATTAGATGTCGGACTTTCTCATTCTATCTTCCATGTCTCCCAACCTCTCTTTC
This sequence comes from Balaenoptera borealis, assembly GCF_965194805.1. Classification (NCBI taxonomy): domain Eukaryota; kingdom Metazoa; phylum Chordata; class Mammalia; order Artiodactyla; family Balaenopteridae; genus Balaenoptera; species Balaenoptera borealis. The sequence continues at coordinate 106,844,949 of NC_138874.1, forward strand.
CTTCTCTTTATCATTTTGTATTGCATTTGAGATAATAACCTATCCACTGAGTATCTTTATTTCAATGGCTTCTTTTCACTTCTGTATCGTTCAATGTAGCTCTTTTCCAAATCTTCTTTTTCTCTTATTATTATATTCTGTTCTATCCTTATTGCTTCTTTTCATTTTTTTTTCTTTCTTTAGTATGCTCACATTTTCTCAGGTTCTTAAAATATGAATCCTGTACGCTGTCTCTTCCCCAGAATGATTCTTCACGTCATTTATGATTTTGGATTCTGAGTTTATCTTCAGTGGTCCCATGGACCCTGAATTATGAAAGAATGTCTATTAAAAGTCTTATATTTGCTTCCACAAAGTATCCCAGAGGGACTATATTTTACATTAATACCTCAACTTGGAAAGTCCTCTACCATATATTTAAATTCAGATTCTACACTGAAAAGTGTCATAGGCACAGGGCTTCAGTTTTTCATCGACTTGCTTGGTTGATGACTGAATCCTAGACCCAAATATGTGTATGTTGAATGAGGTTGAGGTACCAAAACTTCCTTGGGATACCGTAGAGGAAGGTGTCAAAGGCTTGGGAGGTTGGAATACCAGCGTGGACGTGCTGTGTAAGACTTGCTCACTCACCCCTGGGAGGATGACTATGACCCCTGGGAGGATCCAGAGGACACTCCGTTCACCGAGGCTTTGAGAAATATTTTGGTGGGGATTGCATGGCATCTTTGAAGGTCTCTACAGTGGATATTCTCTATAGACCAGGAATGATAGTGGCATCAAACTGGGTTTCCTCAGTTCAACAGAGAAGATGAAATCCTAGAGAAGCAGAAGCCAAGTGATGGTATTTAATTGCCAGAGATGAGGTTGGCATGATTTCTGTAATAAGCAACAGAACCAAGTGTTCCTGGTCTGACAAGCAGAGATCTTTGGTATTGGCTAAAGATCATGGTGACCCTAGAGATGGTGAAAGAGATGGGCACCCTGCAACTTACTTGATTTGTATAAACAGAGATGTTCTAGATCAGGCGAGCAAAGGTTTTCCTTGAAGGAGCACAAAAGAGTCACAGCCCTTCAACTCACTCCCATAGTTGAGCCAGTCCACAGACCTAGACCCTATAAATAATGCTGCTTAACAAGCCATCCCAGAATTTAGTGCTTAAGACAACATCATGTATTCTGCTCGTAAGTCTGCATTTTGTGTGGGGCTCAGTAAGAACTACTGATCTCTATTCTACTTGGTGTCATCTGGGACAACTCAAAGGCTGGGGGCTGGAATCATCCGAAGACTCATCCAGACATCTGGCGTTAAAGTTTAGAGGACTCAAACCTGAGATTGGAACAGCTGGAGCCCCCCAGCCACCTCTCTCTATCTTTGTTTGGCCTCCATGTGTGGTCTCTCCAGGATGGCAGCTTCAGAGTAGCCAGACTTCTTGTATGTTGGCTTAGGATTCCCAAGACACATGGGGGGAGAGACAGAGAGAGAGGACACCAGACAGAAACTGGATCGTTTGTTATAGCCTAGGCTCAGATGCCAAGTAACACCATTACTGCCATTGTATTAGTCAGGGTTCTCCAGAGAAACAGAACCAATAGGATAAAGATAGATAGATATAAAAGGAGATTTATTACAGGAATTGTATCACACAGTTATGGAGGCCAAGAAGTCCCATAATCTGCCATCCACAAGCTGGAGAACCACGAAAGCTGGTGGTATAATTCAGCCTCAGTCCAAAGGCCTGAGAATGGAGGCTGGGATGGGGGGTTAGGAGGGGGGAGCTCACGGTGTAAGTCCAGATATGAGTCTGAAAGTCCAAGAACCAGGAACACTGTTGTCTGAGGGCAAGAGAAGATGGACATCTCAGCTCAAGCAGAATGAATTCACCCTTCCTCAGCCTTTTTGTTCTATTCATGCCCTCAACAGATTGGATGATGCCCACCTAAACTGGGGAGGGCCATCTGCTTTGCTCAGGTCACCAATTCAAATGCTAATCTCTTCCAGAGACACCCTCACAGACACACCCAGAAATAATGTTTTACCAGCTCTCTGGGCACCCTTTAGCCAGTCAAATTGACACATAATATGAACGATCACAGCCATGTTCTGTGTTTTAGAACTCAGACCAGACCATATTCAAGGGAAGAGATCACAGACCCTACCACTCAGTGGAGGAGTCTCAACATCATACCATAAAAAGAGCATGTGAGATGGACCATATTCAACACAGCCATGTTTGGAAAACACGATCTGCTGCAGTCCCTTGAGAAAGAACTCTGCTCCTCCAACATAGCAGGTGACCATGTTCCTGTGCACTGGATAGGAGAAATATCTATACTTTTTAGGAGTTACTGGGCATTGGCTCTGAACCTACACCAAAGTGGCCACGACACCATGGCTCAGCAATAGACATCCCCTCCTCAAGGCTACAGACACATCACCACCTCCTAAGAGGACCAGGCAGTGATCTGATGGCAAGCTGATTACATTGAATCACTTCCATCACAGGAGGGGCAGCCCTTTTTTCTCATTGGAATTGAATCTCTAAATATGTATTTGCCTCCATCGACAGGTGACGGGTAAAGAAGATGTGGTACATACATACAATGGAATATTACTCAGCCATAAAAAGGAATGAAATAATGCCATTTGCAGCAACATGGATGGACCTAGAGATTATCATACTAAGTGAAGTAAGTCAGAAAGAGAAAAACAAATACCATATGATTATGGTGGAATCTAAAATGTGACACAAATGAACATATCTATGAAACAGAAACAGACTACAGACATAGAGAACAGACCTGTGGTGCCAAGGGGGAGGAGGGTTTGGGGAGGGATGGACTGGGAGTGTGGGATTAGCATATTCAAACTAGTATATATAGGATGGATAAACAACAAGATCCTACTGTATAGCACAGGGAACTATATTCAACATTGCTGTGATAAACCATAATGGAAAAGAATGAACATACACGTATAACTGAGTCACTTTGCTGTACAGCAAAAATTAAGACAACATTGTCAATCAACTATACTGGAATAAAAATTTTTTTAATTTAAATAAATATGGCTTTGCCTTCCCTGTTGTCCATGCTTCTACTAAAACAACCATCCGTGGATTTACTGAATACCTAAGCCACAATCATGGTATTTACTTGAGAGCCAAAGAAAGTAAGGAGGAGAAGGTGACTTCCACAAATCAAAATAAAATATGGACCAACTGTAAAATGAATATTCTATCTTCATCAATTTCAAACTTATCAAGGATCCTCTCTGGCAATCTGAGACCAGCAGATGTTATGTTTCAGGGAAGAATTATTTAAAAGAATCCTGCCCCCCCACAGCACAACTGAATTTATTATGAGAAATAAGCTGAAGGAAAAGTAAAACACTTTCTAATTTATTATGAGAAAACATTTCTTCAACTGTCTGCCAGGCTTTCTACAAGTTGCAGACCTGGAAACATGTTGATTATTAGATTCCATTTTCTAAAAAGCCCATCATCAGTTTTACTCTCACAGGCACACTGAAAACAGTGCCCATGTCCCGGGGCATGGCACTGGGACACTAAATAAATTTGAACTTTTTCCTGGGAGTTGAAGCTGTGCATGGTTAAGATTCCTGGCAGGAAGTTAGCTTTCCACCCATTTCAAGTGGACCCCTGTCTGGACCGTGGCCCCCACTCCCTCAAAGGACCCTGACTCTGACCTTCTGGCCAGCTCCAGGCCGCCCTCCAAGGGGCTGAGATGAACCCTAATGTCAGCTCTGTCCCTGGCAGGTGCCAGTGCTATGGCTTCAGACTCTCCCATCCCCTGAGCAACAGTACTGTCTGTTCTCTTGGCCTGAAATGAATCTTCAAGGAACTGCCCAAGCCCAGCCTCACTCCGGAAGTAGGAATGTTGGCAGCTAGGGCTAGATCTCTTTGTTTTCTTTAAAAGTCTCCTTGTGAGGTAAGTTCAAACCCAGCCAGCCTATCCCTGAGTAGAAGCATTAGTAGCTGCAGAAGGGGTCTCAAGGTGGTACCCGCACTCATCCCTCTCTGGTTCACTCAATCCCCCTTCACTGACCACCACCTATGGTCTCAGAGCTGTGGGCCGGAAGAGGAGCAGGGAGGTCCTGCTGAGGAGCAGGACAGTAGCAAGCAGTGACAATGTAGCACAGAAGTACAAATAAGAGTGACTAACTTCAAGGAGATGCATGGCGGGACGGGGTGTCAGGGAGTTGTACTGATCAGGTCTCCTTCAGAGTCAAGGAGCAGAACCCCATAACAAACCAGCTTGAACAAAAAGGAGATTTACCAGCTCACTGGGAAGTTTAGGAATATCAGCTTCAGGTACAGCTGGATCCAGAGGCTGAAGCAATTATGTCATCTGGGCTCTGTCTGTCTACGGCTTTCTTCTGCACAGAGGTGCTCTTCCTATGCAGACAAGATAGCCACCAGCAGCTGCAGACTCACAGCATCCCAAGTAAACAGTGTCAGTGAAAACAGCACTTCTCTCCTGCAACATTCTCACATCAATCTCAGGGAAGAGTCTGATTGGTCCTGTTTTGGTCACATGCCCATCACTGAACCAATCTCTATGGCCAGGGGGTTGGATCCTCTGATTGGCCAGCCTGTGTCACATGCTGACCCTTGTGACTGACAGCCCTACCAGGCCCACATGGCCTAAGGGAGTTCCTCAGAGGAACCCAAAGATGGAGCATGGGAAAGCATGTTGGGCAGATGGCACTCACTTCCCTGATCTACTGCCAAAGGCTTCACTGAAGAGCAGCATATGAGCTGGCTCTGATGGCTAGGCGAGATTTATTAGGGGAAAGTGAGAAGGGCAGAGGGAACAGGTATGGGACAGGAGTGACCCTAGACAATGGCTGAGAGGGAGAGGGCTATAAACTGAATGTTTGCTCCCCACCTCCCCCAGATTCGTATGTTGAAACCTAATCCCCAACGTGAAGGTATATGGAGGTAGGGCCTTTGGGAGGTGATTAGGTGATGAGGGTGCAGCCCTTGTGAACAGGATTAGTGCCCTTATAAAAGAGGCTATATGAGGACACAGTGAGAAGACAGCCATCTAAGAACCAGGAAGAAGTCCCCCACCAGACAGCAAATCTGCTGGCACCTTGATCTTGGACTTCCAGCCTCCAGAACCATGAGAAATAAATTTTATTGTTTATAACCCACCCAGTCTATGGTATCCTGTTATAGCTGCCCAAGCTAAGACAGGAAAGCAGAGAAGACCCCTCAGAACTCCACTCACCTATCTCACTCTAATCTAACTTCCACCTCTCCAGGACCATCATGATGTTTGAATCTAGGGGTGGGAGCAATGGGTGCAGTAGTAAGAGGTGAAAAAACATATAGGACCCAGACTTCCACTTGCGCTGTTTTGAAAACAGACTTTGGCACCACCAAATCCCAGATGAAAGCATGCTCAGGTGTGCAACACAGGGAACCCAGAGGGGCAAAAGGAGGTAGGATGGGCAGGTGTGGCTACCAAGACCTTTCTGGCAGGTGGACCTGGTCCCTGCAATGAGCTGGCTGCAGCCTCCAGGGACAAGGAGGACAGCCACTGCTGGGCTTTAATAGCAGAGGCAGCAGCATCAATGAACCAGGAGCACAGAATTTGGAATCTAACATCCTGGGTTTGAATTTTTTGTATTTAAAAAAAATAAGTATAGAACTATGCACCCTTAATTCCTCTGCCTGGAGACGACCACTCTGTTTTGTTTTGTTTTTTTTTTTGGCCGCACCGTGTGGCTTGTGGAATCTTAGTTCCCTGACCAGGGCTTGAACCCGTGCCCTTGGCAGTGAGAGCATGGAATCCTAACCACTGGGTGGCCAGGGAATTCCCAGATGATCACTCTTAGCAATCATATATATATATACTTGTACGTATATTTTCTTACATATTTCTATATTTTTCACACAAAATATATAGGGGAAAATATACCTACCAAATGTCTCATTTAACAAGATAACAGGGGGGAGTTTGTACAGTTTTGAGACCCTGTTTAACAGTGACAGGTATGAACAATGTCCCATGCCACTGCCTGTCTTCTTATTTAATGGGGAGGAATCTGAGGTCCAGAGGAAGGAAACCACTTGCGAGTTGCTGGTGGGTCAGAAAGCCGCCCCAGATCCGACTCACGCAGGACCCTTGGCTCACGCAGGACCCTTCCCAGCAGGTGACGCTGCTGCATGGTGAGTTCCCTTCTGAAAGTGACACTTGTGTTCAACGTGGGGGCGGGCAGGGAGCTCTGGCCTCCGGTTGCAGGCAGCAGCTAGCGGGAGGTGGTGCCGTCCTACCTTGGTCTCCGCCAGGAGATTCTGGGGCTCACATAACCTCACAGCAGCCCGCAGGGCAGCTGCTGTGGCTTCCCGGCCAGGACCCTGGACCCTGCCTCCCTCCCACCCTCCAGCCAAGCCCCGTCACTTGGCAGAGGGATGGCCCTAGACTTTACCTCTGGCCCAGAAACAGGTGTGGTCAGTGAAGCCAAAGGCCATGGGTACACCCCGAGCGTGTCCAGACAGTCAACATTCATCTTTGTGCTGTCAGGGGACGCACGGTGTGCTTTTCCTGTGGCCAGACAGTGAATTTCCTTTGGCTCCAGGAAGGGAGCTATTCATTAGCAAACATCACAGCAGTGGACACCAGGGGCCCTGACGATGCATCCAGCCTCCTGGGAAGCAACTCCATCACCCTGAACCTTTCCCTGGGAGCCAGGGCAAGTGGAGCGATTAAAGGACAGCAGGAGACACACCCAGCAGGGCTGCAGTCTGCTGAGGCAAAAGAGGAAAATCACAGCAGAGTCAGGGCCTAAGGGTTAAGAGCGCCGGCTTTGGAGTCTATTAACCTGGGATCAAAGTCCCTTCCAGCTTTTGCTGGCTGTGTGCCACTGGACGCATTGCATTCCCTCTCTGAGTCTCAACGTCCACATCTATAAAATGGGATTACCCATAATACTTACCCGCCCCACCCGGATTGTTCGAGAGTAAGTGAGGTAACAAGGTAGAGTTCATAGCTCGACACATTAACCACGGTTATTATTTACCTGGTGGTTCTGAGAGAGGGGACAAATCATATAAGTAAATATATGTGTCTACATGATAGATACTACAAACATCAAACTATGTGCTAATCATTTTCTAAACTGTACTATACGTTTCCTGCCTTCTTAAACAGAGTAATTGGAATTTAATATTTTTCTAATAATTCAGAATTAACATTACCAAATAATTATATCCTGCCATCATACGGTAATATCTATAGAGGTGACTGGATGCAAGTTGGGCTATTTGTCCAGGTGCTAGATGGTCCAGCACAAGGTGGCTCTGTTCTAACTGTGCCCGCATCAGCTTTTTTTTTTATAAGTTTTTTTTTTAAATAAATTTATTTATTTACTTATTTATTTATTTTTGGCTGCGTTGGGTCTTCGTAGCTGCACGCAGGCTTTCCTAGTTGCGGTGAGCGGGGGCTACTCTTTGTTGTGGTGCGCGGGCTTCTCATTGCAGTGGCGTCTCTTGTTGCGGAGCACGGGCTCTAGGTGTGTGGGCTTCATTAGTTGCGGCATGTGGGCTCAGTAGTTGTGGCTCGCAGGCTCCAGAGCGCAGGCTCAGTAGTTGTGGCACACGGGCTTAGTTGCTCCGTGGCACATGGGATCTTCCCAGACCAGGGCTCGAACCTGTGTCCCCTGCATTGGCAGGCAGATTCTTAACCACTGTGCCACCAGGGAAGTCCCACACATCAGCTGTTTGACAGTTCGCTGGTCCCCTCTCTCACTGTCCGGTTTTCAGCTACTGCTTTTCATTGCTTTCAACAGGTACCACCCACCCCCTCACCACCACCTTATAGTCTGAGCTGAGAAACCAGATAAAGGAGCCTGTTACAAATGTATGTAAAGTAAGAGTTAATAGGTTCCCAGAGAGCAGCTGACTCTTTTCTGCACAGCAAAAATGCTTTTGTGGAACTCTCTGAGATAATCACCCAAGCCCTTCCACTCACTTCTCACTTCTCGGCCTCATCCTGGATGGCTGAGGTTTGGGGGGTCAGACCCCTAGAAAAGTGACCATCACTATGCTCAGATGACGTGACTTCCAACATGCAAGGTGCTTCAAGGTGCTTTGTTTTTCAGATACAAGTAAAATCAATATCACGGACACAACTGCCATCTGCCTTTAGTATTTTTTTTTTAGAAATCAGACAAGATTTCATCTGAGTTGAACTCAAGTCTCTGATGCTCTAAGTGTCTTGTTCCAGCCTGAAAGGACCACTTTGACGACAGGAAGTCATCCTGAGAAAAGCCTGAGGCCATCTTGTCTGATCCTTGCAACTACACCACAAGGTAAGAACTATACCCATTTTATTTTGTTTTTAATTTATTTATTTTACTATTTATTTTATTTTTGGCTGCGTTGGGTCTTCATTGCTGAGCGTGGGCTTTTCTCTAGTTGCAGAGAGTGGGGGCCACTCTTCACTGCGGTGCGTGGGCTTCTCATTGCGGCGGCTTCTCTTGTGGAGCATGGGCTCTAGGCGCGCGGGCTTCAGTAGTTGTGGCTCGTGGGCTCTAGAGCGCAGGCTCAGCAGTTGTGGCGCACAGGCTTAGTTGCTCCACGGCGTGTGGGATCTTCCCAGACCAGGGCACAAACCCGTGTCCCCTGCATTGGCAGGCGGATTCTTAACCACTGCGCCACCAGGGAAGCCCTATACCCATTTTATAGATCAGTTTTCAACCAGGGGCGATTTTGCCCCCAAGAGACATATGGCAAAGTCTGGAGATGTTTTTGGTTGTCACATTATAGGGAGGGGGGCGGTTGCTACTAGCATCTAATGGATAGAAGCCAGGGATGCTGAACATCCTACAATGTCCAGGGTGGCCCCCACCACAAAGAATTATCCATTCCAAAATGTCAATAGTGCTGAAGTTCAGAAACCCTGTTATAGATGAAGAAATTGAGGCTTGAGAGAATCACGTGCCCAAGGTCACACAGCTAGTGTGGTAGGCAGAATAATGGCCACCAAGACCTGTGAATATGGTACCATATGTGGCAAAGGAGAATTAAAGCTGGAGATGGACATAAGGTTGCTGATCAGCTGACCTTAAAATAGGGAGAGTAGCCTGGATTATCCAGGTGGGCCCAGTGTAATCACAAGCGTCCTTAAAAGTGGAAGGGGAGGCAGGAGACTCAGTGTCAAAGAGACGTGAAGTGCTGGCTTTGAGATGGAAGGTCTGTGACTCCAAAGCATAGCTCTTGACATTACACTAGAAAAAGGGAGGCGCAGGGGATCTTCCATGACCCCACAGCCCAGGGAGAACCACTGTTAATATTCTGGAATTATACTATGGTTACAAATTACATCATGAGCATTCTCCTATGTCATTAAAAATTAATAGAAAACCCAACTTTCATTGAGTTTATAATAGTTCATCACACAAATGCACCATTATTTAACTGCTCCCTTTTATTTGGCCATTAAGTTGTTTTTCATTCTGTACTATTACAAACAACCCTGCAATAAACATTTTTGCTTGAATTTCCCACTGCATTTTGGGTTATTTCCTTAGAATAGATTCCTAGAAGTCAAATCATCAATCCAATGGGTATAAACATTTTGAGGCTCTTAACAGATACTGCCAAATGGCTCTCCAAAATGATAAGGACAGGAAAGAATCCATTTCAAATTCTTGAAAACCTGAAGGATTTTTAAAAATCAGTGATAGATAAAAATAGCCTCCTGTTTTAATTTGCCTTTCCTTGGTTACCTGTGGAACTGAGCCTTTTTCTCATATATTTACAAAACATTTTTATGTCAACTATGAATCATTTGTTCATGTTTTTTTCCTATATTTCTATTTGTTAATAATTTTCTAATCAGTTTTATTTTATATATATCAATATGAACATTAAAAATAGTGTTCTCATATATATCACAAATATATTTTGGAAAATATATATTGGAAAATATTTGCCATACGTATTTGTTTGGGGGGAACATTTGCCATAAATAGTTGCTTGTTGCTGCCTTCTGGCATTTGCTGTTATTCGTGTTTTATACATTTTTTTTCATGTTGTCAGATCTATTGTTTTTTCTTTGGGATCTTATCCATCACCTAAATGCTTAGAAAGACCTTCCCAGTTCAGAGATGGGGTAAATGTTTACATGCATTTTCTTCTATGTTGTGTGTGCATGTAGTTTAATTTCTTAAATTTAACTCTTTTTTTGTGTGTGTGTGTGGCTGCATTGAGTCTTTGTTGCTGCGCATGGGCTTTCTCTAGTTGCAGCAAGTGGGGTCTACTCTTCATTGCGGTGGCTTCTCTTGTTGCGGAGCACGGGCTCTAGGCTCGCGGGCTTCAGTAGTTGCGGGGCATGGGGTCAGTAGCTGTGGTGCATGGGCTTAGCTGCTCCATGGCATGTGGGATCTTCCCGGACCAGGGCTCGAACCCGTGTCCCCTGAATTGGCAGGCAGAGTCCCAACCACTGAGCCACCAGGGAAGTCCTAAATGTAACTCTTTAATGCATAACTTCATTATGACCATGAGGGCAAAGTTCCCTGCAACTTTTTAAAGGTGTACACAGAGTCAAATAACAATCCCAGGAAATATTCAAGTATAGCCAAAAGCAAGCCCGAATGTGACACACACTAAATTATAAGCATCCTTACTGTGGTCCAGCAGGAACCCAAGAAGCATCCCCTCTCCACAAACAGACCCATGTTCAATTTCTCTCATTTCACTCTGAGATTCCCCAGTGCTTATAATCAGAGTGAATGCTGATGGTTTTCCCAGACCTCCTCATCCCCCCAAACCACGTTCAACCTCACAAAGAAGTAAGGATCCCAGCCTGGGGCTCCCTGTGCTCTACCTCCCTATGCGTGTCCTGCTACCACCAGAAGGAAGGATGGAGGAGGTACTCAGCTTGCCTGGGTATCTTCCATGTGTACAAGAGGTACATGTGCCACTAAACTTCTGTTTTTCTCCTAAAAAAAAAAAGACGACGAGGAAGAAAGGATGGAAACTTTTCGAACCCACCCTAAGTGGTGACTGGTGTCTGCCTGTGTGGAGAAGCCCAATCATCAAAGAGACAATGGGAAAAAAACGGAAAAAAAAAAACAAAACAGGCAATGGATTAGAGCCTGGAGCAGTAATTCTTAGCTGCAGTGTCTGGTCAGCTCTGAAGGGTGTCATCAGCAATGTCTACTAATAACAGTTAAAGGACCAAGTACTTCAAATGATTAACATTTTGCAAAAAAAAAAAAAATTCGTATTCAATATTGAGTAGAGTCAAAAGACTATCTCAAAAACAAAGGTAAGATATAAAGAATAACAGTAAGAATCAACTATGTATAAACTGCCTACTTTGCCATCAACTTTCGATTTCCCTCCCCAGTCCCATGCCATCCCCAGACCCCTCACAGAAGGACTGTCTCAGATTCTGTGGTCACTCCCTTGTTCTTCTCTATGGTAGGACCATATATGTTTGTACCTTTAGAAAACATTTTGTTCAGTTTTGCATGCTTTTTAGTTGTATCTAAATTGAAACAGCATATGTATTGTTTTGCCACTGTATTTTTTCTTTCGACATTATGTTCCTGATACCATGTTTTTTCATGTAGCTATAATGAACTCACCAATACTGCTCAATGTGTTCCACTGAATGAACATACCACAATTTATTCATTCTATCAGTGATGGACACTTGGATGTGTTTCCAATTTGAGGCAATTAGAAATAAGGCTTCAGTGAACATTTTTGAACAACTTTATTGGGTTATAATTTATATTACTATAAAATTTACCCATTGTAGTGGACTATAAATATATACATTTGTGCAACCATAACCACAATCCAGGTTTAGAACACTTCCATCACTCCAGAAGGTCCCTCATACCCATTTGTGGTCAATCCCACCCACTCACCCACCCACCCATAGCCCCGGGCAACCGCTGACAACTTTCTGTCTCTATAGTGTTGCCTTTTCTAGAAGTTTCACACAAGTGGAATCGTACAATATATAGTCTTTCATGCCTGTCTTCTTTCACTTAGCATAATTTTTTAAAATTTATTTATTTTCAAATTTTTGGCTGTGTTGGGTCTTTGTTGCTGCATGCGGGCTTTCTCTAGTTGCGGCGAATGGGGGCTACTCTTCATTGCGGTGCATGGGCTGCTCGTTGGGTGGCTCCTCTTGTTGCAGAGCACGGGCTCTAGGCACGCGGGCTTCAGTAGTTGTGGCACTCGGGCTCAGTAGTTGTGGCGCACAGGCTTAGTTGCTCCATGGCTTGTGGGATCTTCCTGGACCAGGGCTCGAACCCATGTCCCCTGCATTGACAGGCGGATTCTTAACCACTGCGCCACCAGGGAAGCCCTAGCATAATGTTTTTGAGGTTCATTCATCTTGTTGCATGTATCAGTAGCTTGTTCTTTTTATTGCTGAGTAGTATTTCATTCTATGGACACACCATACTTGTTTATCCATTTATCAGTTGGTGAATATTTGGATTATTTCCAGGTTTGGGCTAATATGAATAATGTTGCTAAAAGTACTTGTGTACAAGTCTTTGTGTGGACCTATGTTTTCATTTCTCTTGGGTAGATAACCTAAGAGTAGAATGGCTGGGTCATATGGCAACTTTATGTTTAACTTTTTTTTTTTTTAATAAATTTATTTACTTTATTTTTTATTTATTTTCGGCTGTGTTGGGTCTTCGGTGCTGCGTGCAGGTTTTCTCTAGTTGTGGTGAGCGGGGGCTACTCTTTGTTGCGGTTCACAGGCTTCTATTGCGGTGTCTTCTCTTGTTGCGGAGCACAGGCTCTAGGCACACAGGGTCTAGAGCGCAGGCTCAGTAGTTGTGGCTCACGGGCTTAGTTGCTCCGCAGCATGTGGGATCTTCCTGGACCAGGGCTCGACCCTGTGTCCCCTGCATTGGCAGGCGGATTCTTAACCACTGTGCCACCAGGGAAGCCCCATGTTTAACTTGTTTAAAAAACAATAAAACTGTTTTCCAAAGTGGTTGTGTCATTTTGCAGTCCTACCAGAGTGTATGAGAGTTCCAGTTTCTCCACATCCAAGCAGCAAAACCATTGGGTTTTGCCAGTCTCTTCTATTACATCTACTTTAGTTGGTAGGTAGCGTATGAACATTCTGAATCACGTTTCCTGGTGTACCTGAGCAAGATTTCTCAAGCGTTTGTATCTGGCTGACTGCTCAATCATAGGTTATGTGTGGCTTCAACTTTACTATTAGATATTAACAAATTATTTTCCAAATAGATTGTAGCAATTTCACTCCCTTTAGAGTTCCAGTTCCACCACATTTTTGTCAACATTTGATATCAAAAGAATGTTTGATTTTGCCTGTCTGGTGGTGTACCTCATTTGGTTGTAATTTGCATTTCCTTGATTATAATCTTGTTTATTCTTTTTTTTTTGGCCGTGCTGTGTGGCTTGTGGGATCTTAGTTCCTCAATCAGGGACTGAACCCCAGTCCTCAGCACTGAAAGCGCAGAGTCCTAACCACTGGACTGCCAGGGAATTCCCCTTAAAGCAGTATTTATATATAATTATTAGTTGTTATTCAGATATTCTATATCCTTATTAATGTTTTGTCTGTTTTACCTACAAGAGAGTTGTAACATCTCCCACGAAGATGGTGGATTTGCCTGTTTCTCCTTGCAGCTCTATCGGTTTTTTCATTCACATACTTTGAGGCGAAACGATTAGGTATATACTAGTTTAGAATTGTTATATCTTCCTGGTAAAAGCCAGGAAGCCTGGTAAAAGCCATTGAGGCTTTTACATTACATAGCCACTCTTTAATCTCTAGTAAAGCTTTTTGCCATAAAGCCTGTTTCGTCTGCTGCTGGTATACCTATGTCAGCTTTCCTCTGTTAGCGTCTACTGGCACATCTTCTTTCATCCTTTTACCTTTAAACTTTCTGCATCTTTATGTTTTACACATTTTTCTTATAGAGGATGTATAACTGTTTTTTTTAAATCCAGTCTGAAATTTTGTACTTTAATGGCATTCTTTAGTGCATTTACATTTATTATAAGTAATCTTATGTTTGGGTTTATTTCAGCTATCTTATTGTGTACTTCTAATTTCTTCTACCGTTTTCATGACTTTTCCCTCGATCATGCTTTCTTTTGTAATATTTATTTTTTCTTCACTCCACTTCTTTACATCCACTATATTGGAAGTTATACCCTCTATTTTCCTTTTTTTTTTTTTTTTTTACAAGCAGTGCCCTACATATTTTAACATACATATTTAACCTATCAAAATTAATATCAATGTTCACGGCTTCAAAATGATCCACAGTGTGGGAGCTGGAGTGAAAAACAGGTGTGGGGGGCTGGATAAAATAAGAGTCGTCCTGTATTAAGGGAAAAGTGGGTTAAGATTCTTTACACTATGACCTTTACTTTCGTAATGCTTGCAATTTTCCATAAGTTAAAAATCTTAGAGTTGGTATCTTTACCCTCCTCCTGAACAATACAAGGATTTTAGAGCACTCTATTCCAGTCACTCCCCCGTGATGCACATGCTGTTGTTGCTTGGTATTTTTGTTGTACTTGGCTGTTTGTTTGTTTTAACCACAAATTAAATAACATCATCGCCATCATTATTATGTTTTAGAGTACCCCACACATATACTGCTTCCTTTGCTCACCATCCCTTCTTGCAACTCAGACCCTAGGCAATTACCTTCCATCTGCCTGAGGGACACACACATACACCGCGTAGGGCTTCCTCACCCTATAGAGTCCGCTGTATTGGGTCAGGTCCCAACTGGCAAAGGAAACCTCAATTCACCAGCCCAGCTGACCTCTGGATATGCAAAGGTCTTGGGACCCATGACACATGGGTCCCCTGTGTGTTGGTTGGATGCCCCTTGCCAAGGGGTCCCACAGTCCTCTGTACTCTTCCTGTGGGAAGCAGAATAATGGCCCCAAAAGATGCCCACATCCTAATTCCCGGACCCTAAAGACTATGTTACTTTCCATGGCAAAAAGGAATTAAGGTTCCAGGTGGAACTAAGACTGCTAATTAGAGAGCATTAAAATAGGAAGATTACCCTGGGTTATCCAGGTGGGCCCAATGTAATCACAAGCATCCTGAAAAGTAGAAGAGGGAAGCAGAAGAAAAAAATCCTTTGAAGAAGGAAGGGGGCCACAGCCAAAGGAATGCAGGCAGGCTCGAGAAACTGGAAAAGGCAAGGAAACAGATTGTCCCCTAGAGCCTCTGGAAAAGAATGCAGTCCTGCTGACACCTTGATTTTAGCCCAGTGAGACCCATTTCAGACTTCTGACCTCCAGAACGGTAAGATAAGTTTGTACTGTTTTGAGCCACTATGTTGGTGATAATTTGTTGCAGCAGCAAAAGGAAACTAATATGTCTCCCACCAAAGTATCATCACCTGTTTGCTTGT
Organism: Balaenoptera borealis; assembly: GCF_965194805.1. Lineage (NCBI taxonomy): Eukaryota > Metazoa > Chordata > Mammalia > Artiodactyla > Balaenopteridae > Balaenoptera > Balaenoptera borealis. The sequence goes on from NC_138874.1 coordinate 106,860,376, forward strand.
CTGTCCACCCCCATCAGAGTGTAAGCTCCATGAGTTCAGAAGTATGCCCGTCTTATTCACACTCAGCCCAAGGCCCTGATGGTGAACAAATAAACCTGAGAGCTGGAAAGGGCCAAGAAATCACTTAGGCCACCTAATTATTTTAAATGAGAGAAAACTGAGGCCCAGAGAAGGGCAATGACTTGCTTAAGGCTGCTCAATCTGTACCAGCCTGGGACACCACCCTGCCTTCTGGTCCCTAAGCCATAGAAGCCCCAGGACAGGCACTGTCAGGGCACAAGAAACCCTAGGGAACTCAGGACAGCTGGGAAAGTCAGGTAAGACCGAGAGAAGATGTCTAAAATGACTTGAGCAATCTTAAAAATGTTAATCCCAATGGAGTCCCTGGTCCACCAGTAACTACTAGGGCAGAACTGCACCCAGCACCCGCCTGATCGGCTCAATTAGAAAGACACTTTCACCTGAAGCTTTAGAACGGCCCATGGGCACGTAGTTAATGGCAAACTGAAGGCCTGCTTTCAAGAATCTTATACAGCAGAAACTAACACAACATTGTAAGGCAATTATACTCCAATAAAGATGTTAAGAAAAAAAATCTTAGCATTTCACTCTTCTGGCCAGAGTCAAAGCTTTGGGCAAATTAGGAAAAGGTACTTCTTCCACAAGACATCTTTTTCCATCTGTCAGAATAGTGTCATAATATACCATTCCATTAGAAAAAGACACTTTACTCCCGATTTGCCAGAAAACTATCAGAGATTCACTCACACGTGTATTACCACGTCTATGAAGTACAAGACACCCCCTTAGATGTGAAGCCCTTGCACAGTGCACAACCTGAGGAACCATACACAGCAGCCCTGTTAGGCAGTCTGGTCTCATCCCCTTCACTGACCTCATCTTCCCTCACCTCAGCCCTCAGGCCCATTGGAAAACAACCTTGACCTCATAGTTTACCATTTCATGTCTAACTCCTCCACTAGGGGCCCCAGCTTTTACTCCCTTCCCCTTGCAGACAGCAGGGGTTGAGGATGAGCATGAGAAGCCTGATAGTCCCAGTCAGAAAGAAGGTGAGGAGGTAGGGAGACAGCAAGTAGTGAATGCTAACTGAATGTCTATGGGCCAGGAGCTGGTTGAGGAAATCTGGTAGCTCCCAGCACAGGCCTTGGAGAAAGCCCACCCACTACCTACTGGGGAGATGCTGGGTACACTTTTTTAGCCTCCGAAAACCTCATTTTCCTTTCTGTGAAAAGGGTATGATTGTAGCACTGCCGGAAGGATTTAAGAAACTATGAGCTCATGCTGGTGCCTGTAAAGGCTCTGGACGTGCGAGCTGTTGTTATTTCTATTATTACCAGCACCATCAGCCCAGGGACATCTGCCCTTCAGGCTGTCAGCTTCCAGGCATATCTTGCTTTAAACAAAATTGGGACGATACATATTTCTAAAAGCAAACCACATGGCTAGGAGGAGGGAGGGTGTGTTACAAAGAGAAACGATTACTCGTTATACTAAAGTACCCATTACTAGATAAATAGAAAAATTCACACCGCTTCCGAGTGGAATTGGTTTTCTTTGGGAACAATTTCTGACACGCTGGATGGGCCCAGTTTGGCCCCAGGCGGCTCCTTGTACCATCTCCTTCTGCCCCCCACTGCCTGTGCTCCTAGCCGTCCTCCCCCAGGCGAGCCCCAGAAGCCCCATGGCCAGAGGATGACCGGGTGCATCCAAGTAGGCACAGCCCAGCTTTGGAGAGGGACACAGGTTAAAATGTGAGCTCTGCAGCCTCCCCTCGTGGATAACACGAGGGCAATCACAGCACCCACCTCGTGGAGCAGCCGTGTAAGTGGTACCAAGACGATGCTATAAAGCACCTGGTCTGATGGTCGTGGTGTTACCATTACTAATATCAGCTGGGAGACTTCAGCGCAAGGCAGGGTGGGTAAGAGAAGAGCCACTCCAAAGCCCCTGTTCTCAGTTCTCTGGATTTTCTTCCTGCCCCCGTTTATACACACACACAATTCTGACATGGTTGTCACCTCCATCTGGCCAGAATGTTGTATCCCACCTTTTTGATAGAATTCCCAAATGCATTTTTTTCATGTTACTACGTCTCAATTAGAGTGAATTCAGCTGCAAGTAAAAGAATACCTGACTTGTAGCGGCTGAAACAATAAAGATGTTTAATTATCTTGTGTAACAAATCACAAGACTTCAACAGAAATGTCACCAAGCCTTCATTTTTTTTTTTTAATATAGCTTTTCCAGGCAGCCATCACCAGTGTGCCAGCTTTTTATCCCTTAAGACTTTTGTCACCTCTGGGCTGCCTCAGCTCCACAACCTGCCAGTGACCAGAAGAAGGTGAGGTTCCTGGTCTTTTTTTTTTTTTTTTTTCTTTTCTTTTTAAAGAAGGGAGCAAACTCCCTCTCAGAGCCCACCTAACAGACATCCCCTTATATTTCAGGGACCGGACCTGGGTCACCAGCCCTCTCCTAGTAAAATCAGGGAAAATAGGCTGTTTCTGCTGGTTCACACCCATCACAGCTCACCCACATAGGGCGAGGGAGAGACTGTGCCAGTACACAATTAAGAAAGCAAGAAGGAGAAAGTGGCTGTCACTTTACACGATTAGCCCCCTCGCTGATCGAGGAAGGAGCTGGAGCCCAAGAGTGGTAAAGTCCCGCGTCCAAGGCCACAGGCGACTTTGCAGAAGGACCATGATAAAAACCTAGCCACTGGCCCAGCAAGCTCCTGCCACTTCACCACGTGGCTTCTCAACCCACTACAGCCGCCTCTAAGCCCCAAAGGGCAGAAGCCCCGTCCCCGGGACCCTCTGAGCTCGGCCAGAGGCATGACATGCACAAAGTCAACACCGTTACAGAAGTGAGCCCCTGACATACTCAGGCCCCAGGGCGGGGGGAGCCAAGGCACTTCCTGCCCCTCGCGAGAGCTTGGCAGGCGGGTCAGCGGGAACCCAGAGCCTGACAAACAGCATCTCTGTAGCTGCCTGGACACCCGCCAAGCTGCCTCATTCCCTAGGGCTGACCTCATGCTTCTGAAGAGCCTCAAGACGCCTGAGGTCTGTGTGTTGCCTCTCATGGTTCAGTTCTGCTGCCAGCAAAGGAAATGGCCCAGGATGGCGGCTGGGGGCCACGTGGAGAGGTGGAAACTCAGAGCCCAAGCATCCCTCCCCACCACCCACCCCTGCCCTGCCCGACTTGTGCCACACAGGCCCCGTTCCAGAAGAAACTGAGCAACGCTGTCTAACCTCTGAGATGAGGCCCATCCTGATCTGCCTTCCTGCTTCCATCAATCTGAAGGTATCCCTCGAAGACACTGTCACAGTCTGACTCTTTCCGTTTCATTCCAGACTTCTGGAAAGGGAACAAAAAGGCAGTCAGACTTCATCTATCGGAGCATCTAAGAACATCTCAGAAGTCAGTTCCACTGCCTCAAAGAGAGCTGGAGAGCTCATCTGAGGCCTGTGCTTGGTGACAAAAGTAACTGCTGATTTACCCTAGAGCTGGACCAGGCAGCCACTCCAGCCTTTCTGCGGCCACTGACAGTGTACTGAGGCCCAGGGTGTCACCCGCCAAAAAAAAAAAGCCTTTATGAACTTGGCCTCCACTTCCAGACATTCTTTCAGGGCAAAGCACCTACTGTGGGCAAGGCCAACAGCAGACAAGGTGAGCAGCCTAGGGAAAGAGCACAGAGCCAGGCCCCCAGGACACATGAGGATCCTTTCACTTCTCTCCAGGGCATCTATCTCACAATCACCACAACCCACCCACCCAGGCTGTAGCTCCGAATCAAGGCATTTGTTTCCATTCATGTTCACTTAAAAGTGTTTATTCCCCTTGCAAAACCACAAGGGCTAAAAAATCATGGGAGGGAGGAAAGAAGGCCTCGCTTATTTGCCAGCCTCTCTTTGGCCTGACCAAGGCGGACTGGGCCCGGCAGCTGGCGGTTTTAAACTTTCCTTGCAGAAGTTTTTCTCAGAATGGTAGCTCCAGTCTTCAGAACTTGAAAAGCCTGCATACCTTGCAAGTATGCAGGCTGCAGGAATTTTCCATTTATAGAATAATATTCTTCATACCACTCTGGGGGTCAGCGTTCTCGTGGTAAGAGCTTGGAGTTCAGTGTCAGCAAACCCGCCACACTTCTGCAGGAGCCCCACGCCATCTGGGCCCTTTTATTTATTTTTGGTGGGAGACGGGAGGAAATAAAGGAATAGCTTTTTAACTTGAGTGCCAACACAAACTTGGAAAAGGAACTGGGTTGGCAAGTGCAGAATATCACTGCCTGGTTTGGGGACTTAACTGTTAGGGAGTAGTAGGTGAGGAAGAGACTGAAAAACATATCTTCCACCCCACACACAGACAGGTGGCCAGAACAGGCATCACGTTACCACCTCAAGGCCTTCCCCATGCCTGCTACGTGGCCTCTGGATTGCTCCTGGGGGCAGGGGCCCACGCCAAAGGCACAAGGCCCCATCTCACTTCTCTTCTTCTAGTTTTCCCTGTGTGCTACACTAGATTTCTGCTGATGCATGCACAAAGTCTGAAATACCTTCAGGTTCCATGATATAGTGGGAAGGCCACCATGCCAGTCATGAAGAGGCCTGAGTCCTAGTTCTGGCTGTGACAAATTCACCATGTGACCTTAAAGGAGCCCTTCTCTTCTCTGAGTCTCATTTTCTTCATCTGTAAAGTAAGATCGGAGTGAATGATCCCAAAGATCCCTTCCACTGCTAACATTCTGACTCACTCATTCATTCTAATGTTAACCTGTGCCAGCACTAGGTTCTGGGCATCCCCACCTGGGCTATTCTAAACCTCCTGGGCGCAGCCAGACCCATAAGCATAGCCTAATGACCGCTAATGACGGCTGCAACACCAGCCTCCCAGTCCTTGTTTCAATAGCCACAGCTCCTCCAGAGAGAGGAAGGAAAACCCTGCCCTGCCCCATGAAGCCAACCCTGCCTGCCAGCTCAGCCACCAGAGGAGGCGTTTTCCCTGTCCCACAGTACCCTACAAGAATCCTCCCAGCAGCTAATACCTTTCCTACTTTCCATCTTTTTAAAAAATGTATTGCCGCTTCTCCTGGGAAGGACATAACCACCTTGCAGCCACCTAATCAAGTCTTCTGATTTATTTTCCAATTTTTTAGAAAAATTTTTTTATTCATTTCAAAGTATTCAACTGTGACGCTGAATACGCTGTGTTATTCAAATTGCACATACACCTCAGATTTTAATACAGCCCCCTGACCCGGGGTTGGGGGTGAGGCAGGGAGCGTGGGGAGCTACACACACACACACCAATCACTGTCCTAAGGCCGGAAGGTTATCTGGCCCAGCCCGCATCCCCACCTGTCACCAGCGAATGGCCACCTAGTCTCGGAACACCTGTTGGGAGGTGCGTCGTGCTGTGGGAAAGTCCTGCGTCCTTCCACTACTTACTAGGCAAGAACCAAAACCTCTCTGAACCTCTCTGAGGTTTCTGCGAGGATTTCACCCAGTTGAAAGCTCTCCAAAACGCTGTGCAAACGGAAGTTACTTGATTGCTAGGCTGCTCTGACTTAAAAACTGCATCCTTAGGTCGCGCCAAGTCTTGCCTCCCCACGTCTTTTCCTGCAGATGCTGGTGAGAAGGAGAGAGGAAAGAAGAGGTTTCTCAGAAGGCTAGCCCAGGGCACTAAGGGCTGGGAAGTGGGTCTCACCACCAGGCCGAGGGAGATCCAGGCCTGGTCATCGGTTCCAAACCGAGGGAACAAGGCGAAGGCGAAGGCGGGCCCCAGCAGCCGCCCCTCCCGTACTCCTCTCCCCTACTTTCCCCTCCCCTCCCAGCTGCGCGGTAGGGCACGTCCCCTCCCCCGATTCACCAATCAGCGTCCGGAGCGGCGCCCGTGGCGCAGGGGGCTCAGGTCGGCAGCCAATTAGCGCAGCGGCCCGAGGCGGCGCCTCGCCCGCCCACTCCCAGAATGAAAGCCGCCCCGCAGCTGGCGAGGCTGGCGCAGCGCGTGGGGCGCGGGAGCCGCGCGGGCCAGAGCGGAGCGCGCTCACTGCCTGCCTGCCCGCCCGCCCCCCGCGCGTCCGCCTCCGCTCCGCCTCGGTCCGGGGCACGGGCGAGGTGGGCGAGGTGGCCGGGGCGGGGGAGGGCAGGGGGCAGGGCCGAGGCGACGAAGCCGGGGGCGGGGAGGAGCGGGGCCGGATAAAAGGCGGCGAGGCGGCCCCACCCCGAGGCAGGCCGGCGGGTAGGCTCGGCGTGTCCCTTCCGTCCGGCCCGCGCCGGCGGCGGGGAGGCGGCGCGCGCGTCCCGCAGCCCGCCCATGGAGGCTTTCCCCTGGGCGCCCCGCTCGCCCCGCCGCGGCCGTGCCCCCCCGCCCATGGCGCTCGTGCCCAGCGCCCGCTACGTGAGCTCCCAGCGCCCGGTGCACCCGCAGCCCTTCAGCTCGTGGAACGACTACCTGGGGCTCGCCACGCTCATCACCAAGGCGGTGGACGGCGAGCCGCGCTTCGGCTGCGCCCGCGGCGGGGACGGCGGCGGCGACGGCTCCCCGCCCTCCTCTCCTTCCTCGTCGTGCTGCTCCCCCCACGCTGGGGCTGGGCCCGGGACACTGGGGCCCGCGCTGGGGCCGCCCGACTACGACGACGACGACGACGACAGCGACGAGCTGGGATCCCGGGGCCGCTACCTGGGGGGCGCGCTGGAGCTGCGCACGCTGGAGCTGTGCGCGGACCCCGCCGAGGCCGGGCTGCTGGAGGAGCGTTTCGCCGAGCTGAGCCCGTTCGCTGGTCGCGCCGCCGCCGTGCTGCTGGGCTGCGCGCCCGCCGCTGCTGCCACCGCCGAAGTGGCGCCGCGCGAGGAGCGGGCCGCGGCGTGGGCGGCTGAGCCCAGGCTGCACGCCGCCTCCGGGGCGGCCGCCGCCCGGCTGCTAAAGCCCGAGCTGCAGGTGTGCGTGTTCTGCCGGAACAACAAGGAGGCGGTGGCGCTCTACACCACCCACATCCTGAAGGGACCCGACGGGCGAGTGCTGTGCCCCGTGCTGCGCCGCTACACGTGCCCCCTGTGCGGCGCCAGCGGCGACAACGCACACACCATCAAGTACTGCCCGCTGTCCAAAGTGCCGCCGCCTCCCGCCGCCCGCCCGCCGCCGCGCAGCGCCAGGGACGGCCTGCCCGGCAAGAAGCTGCGTTGAGGACCCGGGCTCCGGTCTGCTGCTGCCACCTGACGCCACCAGGGTCGCCGCCTGCCTACTCTCGTATTTGGTCTGCGCACTCTCCCTTGTTGTTGGGGAGCATGGAGCTCAGCAGTTGGCTCAACTTGGGATGTCGTCTTGTTTTTCTCAAAGGAAGCCGACGGTACTGAGTACTTTCCTGTCGAAGAGCGGTTGAGAGTAGACGCTAAAGTCTTGATTTATCTCTAGTTTGTGCACATCCAGACGGTGAAGGCTGGGTATTCCGCTAACTGAAATGTGGCAACTTAGAGGCGCTGTTTATTTATACGTCGACCTATTTTAGATGCGCATCAGTATGAAATTGTCTCAATCTAATCTTGGATGTTTAATTTTATGAATGGAGGCACTTTACTAGGTCTAGAATATTTTTTTAAAAGCCTCTTAACTGAACTTAACTGGCGATTTTATGGAATGTCAGCAAAATGACTTTTATTGTTTGAAACAAGTAATATTTCTGTTGTCCTTAATCAATTATAATTCCAGGCGAAGCAACCCCCCTGCCTGGTAGTATCATTAAGTGAAGGCTTAGTAAACTTTCCAGTATTAGTTTGGGTGGGTGTTCCCTCCTTGTGGCTTGTTTCTGTCCTAGCTGGATGTAGCAGGTAGAATACAGCTCCTTATCCTTTTATGTACCATATCTTTTATTACTGAACGAGCAACTAGCGTTTTCCACCTTTAAAAGTCGTGCCAAGTTATAATGTTGTGTATACACTTGAAAATGGTGCTGTTTAAAAAAACTTGTGCATTTATACAGTATGTTAATTCATTAATTTTGCCTTTAACTCTGGTACTTGGCCTTTTGTCTATGCCCCCCACCCCATTCCAGTTTTTCAGAACATTTGTCATCCTTCAGATCAAAAGGGAGCAGTATTAATTCACTCTGTCTGAATTGCTCAATTTCAGGGTTCCTAAATAGTGGAAAGCTCATTCCAGCTGTTGCCTCTCAAACTAAATGTAAGATGGAATCCTTTGAGCTCTGGAAAGTCAGTGTAATAACCTGGGTTCAGGAAGGTTCCACTCTGGCTATGTTGGCTTTAGGCATCACAGGCAGTCCTCAAACTGGTATAAGCACTAATTAAAGGAACTATTGGTGGGGGGGTGGGGGGGGGGCGGGAGACAAGGAACACAGCCTCTCATGTTCCCATTCTCACTGGAAGATTACCCTTCTCTTTCTGGAATCCCACCAGTTATCCATAAATGAGATTAAATCTAATCCTTAGCAAAGGTGCTTGACTCCTACTTTAACCTCCCACCCTCATTTTCAAATCCACTGTAGTGAGCACCACACCATATCTACCATCAGGACAGACATAGAAGGCAAAAATGGAAATGAATTAAGATGAAGTCATCTGAAATGTATAAAATCACTATCTGAAAATACCAGCCAGAGATTTAGTCTATAGAGGTTCCAGGAGAGCTTACTTAGCTAGGTTATTAAAAATTAGACTGCTTTCATGGTAAACAACTAACTTCCTCCGCAGCAAATTTGCCTGATGTGAACATCCTTTGAAGCTGCCGTAAATAACACTGGGGGATAGCTATGAGCGTTTATTGGTCAAAGGAAGGTGCATGGGCGGGGGATGGACGGGGACGATTTGTTGGTCAGGAAAAAATAATCCACTTGGCCTGGACTCAAGTAGCTTAATAAAACCATGAAATTAACTTATTTTCTTCAGTTTTGCTAGAAGACATACCAGTTTAAATTAGACTTGCTTTTTAAGGAGTTTTCAGGTCAACGTGAATTCCTGTTACCTCTTGCCACTGCTCTAATTGTACCTTTTCAAGAGTCATTATTAACTGAGGGGTGCATTCTCCAGACCAGAAGATATGGTTAAGAAGGTGACTTAACCGTATCAGCCCCCCAAACTTGCCTGTTCTCCAGCTAACTTTAACTCCCAGTATTTTAAGCATGAACAGGGAATATCAGTAGTTTTGTAGAGATCTCTTATGAAAAGTTTACTAACCATGCTAATACATTTAAAAGCAACTCTCGATCTGAAACATGTTTTAAACACTTGAAAAGCTAAATTTAGGGTAAAAGAAACCCAATTTTTTGAAGTGTTAAAAAGTACCCACAATAGTGTGACAAAATTACTTGTTTTCATAAGAACAGACTGCATATTTGGCCAAAAAAAAAAAAAAAAGTATGGAATCCTCAAAAGAGCTTCACCAACTGTGCAGGCACAGACTGCTTTATATTTTAAAATTATACCACAAATACACATGTACTTCAAAGAAAGTTTCAGTGTTAGTCCTAATTTTCTAATCTGTTCTTAGCTACAGTATGAACATTCCATTAATTTCCTGTATATTTCAGTTAGACTTATGAAATCATGAATCAGTCTACAGCCAAATCATGCCACACCATATAGGTGCCAACCTCCTCCTGGTAGCCACTATGGATAACTAGTAGGATGTCGAGTCTTTTTTGGGCCGCTGTCTCTGCCCTCAGACCCATCCATATTGACAGCAATAATATCCCCATCTAAAAATGCAGAAACCACTGGCAACATGGAAGACAGTGAGTAGGTGGGTCGTTCAGCTTTCCTTTGACACCTGTGAATAAGCACTGGGGGCGGGGTGAGGTTGTGAGGCCTTGACAGTGGAAACCGGAGAGCAGGATCACAAGCAGCTGCAGACTCTTCTGCCTTTATATCCTGTGCTCTGATTCCAATACCCAGGACAAAGGACTTGGGAGAACAGGACGTCTGGAAAAGGGTCTGGGCAGGAAGGGTGGTTTGCAGACTAGCCTGGAAATGTAACTGTCAGACACGCATCTGTAACTCATCTAAACAAATCAGCGTAAATGAATCGTCTGCTGCAGCCGATCTGTGATGGCCCAGGTACAGTCCTGTTCTAGTAACTTAAGACAGAGCAGGTAACTGCCCCAAGTTTTTTCACTTGGTACAAAAGGAAAGACCCTCTCCTCACAAAAGAGGACCTTTTAAGACTTTCACTTGTTTGAAATCCAGATATTAAGAAAAATGTTTTTTAAAGTGTTTTTTTTTCACAGTTTTCATAAAGGTCTATTTCATTATTGGTGGGTAGCGCATTTAACAGTTAAATACATTTAAATAATGTATAGGTGACTGCACGACTGCAGCATTGGTAACTAGATAACCAATTCAACTAGAAACCAGCTAACAAGTAACTGCCTAAGTATTTAAAACACAGCTCTTTAGATCATCCTTTGTTTTGATCACCTTCCTGGGTGGAGGCAGGGGAAGCCCGCTGGTCACACTGGAAGTATATTAAGGCCATGTCTTCTGATATCCATTCCCAGAGGTTTCTTTCAGCTGGATTAAAGCCTCCAGCTCCAGGGCAAGCCCAAGGTTGTGGCCCCCAGCATTAATGCTCTTCCCATCTACCAGAGCAGACAGTTTAAGCTTCACACCAGGCCTCAGAGTCTGAGTGTAGCCCATTCCAACTAAACTAGAGTTGTTGACTTTTGCAGAAATGGAGGCAGTGAGATCCAAACGATATTTAGCTACAATGCCAAAGCGAGTGCAGTTGGTTCCTGATGTCCAAGCAAGGTTTACTGAAGTGTCAAGATCTTCACATACTTTTTGATAAACTGATCCTCCAAATTCTGGCCCATCATTGACCTTAGTGTGTAGCTGGAAGTCCCCAGTCCTGTAGCCCACTGCAAGGTTATTCCTTGTCACTTTGACTTGGCACTATCAAAGGTCATCTGGTACCCAGCAAGCCAGCCCTCATAACCAAAGACTGCTGAACCGTGGATTGCAGGTCCAGCAAAATCAAAGTCAACACCACAACCAAGGTTTATACATTCCCTCTTGTAAGAAGACTTGATTTTACCACTTTTCTTTCCTGTTTGGTGAAAAGGTGGTATCAAATGTCAGTTTCAAACCTTGACAAATCTGGTCTTCAAGAGCGATTTCAGAGTATTATCAGTGTTGCACTTTTCTGTGAAAGTCAGACCACACTCACACCATTTATATTTGGTCTCCAAGGTCCCGGTAACTTTACCAGTGTCTGCGTTAGATGAACCAGATGTTGAGAATTCCACGCCACTGCATGACTTTGTTTTCACATCCAGTTTCACCAACCCAAAACCAAATCCTTGGTTGAAAATATCTCTGGCAGCTTTGCCAAGGTCAGCATATGATGGAGGAATACACATTGGCTGCGGGCAGTTCTGTCCATAGGTCACTATGGCGAGGCCAAGGGGAGAGGTGAGCCGGTGGTCTCCTGGGGGGGAGGGGGAGGCGCCGCTGCCGCCCGGCTAGCAGCTGAGTCCGCTCAGCTCGCTCGGGGTCTGGCTGCAGCTCTAAAGTGGTTTCTATCATTGTTAACATCAAAAAGGAGAGGCTGCATCTGATTAAGTTTTAAAAAAGCATCAATACTCCCTCTTCTGGCCTTAAGGCTATACCAACAGAAATTCTCACCACTACTCACACCAGGAAGAATGTAAGTGCCTATAGCCACTATAAATTTGCAACTAACATTCTGTGAAACCAATTATGATTTTTCTAATTTCAGGGGAAAACCCAAGATGTACACTGCACACACACCGTACTCACAGAGAGGATAGCTTTACAAGGAAACTGAGGGGTTCATTATCACAGAACAGAGGAGGACGTTTTAGTGGAAACATCCTAGCCACATTTGCTTTCTGTTATATTTAGGTTATTTTCTTTGATACCCAACAGTGAGAAATTTAACAGCACTGGTAAAAACTCAAGTTAAAAAAAATCCCAACTGAATACGCAAGCTCAGCATTATAAACAAAACACTTTGACTGTAACCACAGATCAACACTAAAACAAATTCTCTAAGTATTTTATTTATCATTGAAGAAAAAACACAGCAGCAAGTTCTGTGTTGGCTTCAATAAGACCAAATAGTTAATCTTTAACATAGCTACTACACTCCAAAATTGAAGTCAACACAGTCATTACTACAAATTACTTGGTGAAAGAATCTATTCTGAAGAGAAAGGAAATTAGGAAAAACAATTTAAACAATTCCTCCAAACCACACATTTATAAATATTGTCATATTTAAAATGCTTGAAAGGCATGAATTCTCCATAAATGGAAAAGCGGTTTGCTATTGGCAACAGAAAAAACTCAGCAACAGTTTACCAAATGCTTTAAAATTTAAAAGCTGTATCTGTTTTGGATTCACACTTCAGCAGTATTCTTGTCATTACAATAATGACTGCAAATTGGTTTATACTCACCTTCTCTCAAGTAAAATCTACCGAAAATCCCTCTGTATCCGGTGTGTGTAATGTTTACTGCACTTACAGTAAACCTAAAAACTTTCTAAATTTAGTAAATAGTAAATACCTCAAAATACCTAGAGGTATGTCTCAACCACTAGTGGTGTGAGAATTGTTTCAGCTCTCTGCTTTAGCGTCTTCAAATACATTTTCTAGAACAGAATCTTACTTCATTCCAAATTAATATCAGGTATTTCGAAATCAAAAGAAAAAAGATCAGTTCTATACCAAGATACAGGCGTTACTGAATACCTGAAGAATTCCCATTTTAAATTTATTTTTTAGTTTTTCTTTTTTGTAAACAAATGATTGATGAAACAATGCAACACCTCAAATTCCAAAAAATGGCATGGTTTTCCAACCTTCTGTGGATACGGTGCATGATCAACCTATTACATAGGATTAATACAAGTTCATGCTTTTTGTGTTATGGTGAGACATTAAAGAGTCCAATTTAGATTGGTTGAAGCACAAGTATAATATTTCCTTGAATGTCATCAAACCTATGTAAAGACATGAGTTTGAGTACATTATCTTGAGACTTAACGTCGTACTGTGGTCCATCCATCTTCATCAGTCTCATTTTTAGTGCGACGAAGAGATTCCCTATCTTTCTCAGCTCTCCATGAGGTCTTCTCTTTTTCACCTTCTCTGTCTCGGTCTCGATCTCTCTCTCGGTCTCTTGAAAGAGCCGCAGGAGGAACACGACGAGGGGCATCCCGCTCTTCGGCCCGGTCATCTTTCCTGTCATCAGCGCGTCTCCAAGAACTTACTTTTAATTTAAAAAAAAGGAGAGAGAATAAATCTGTACTGTATGCTATTAGCTCAGACTAAACAGAGCTGAAGCAAAAGGAATGCCTCAAATTACTCGGAAATCCTGTACTGAAAATAGTGATAGAGAATCTTCATTTAAAAAAAAAAACAAACAATAAAAGCTAAATACACTTTAATCATTTTGATACAATTTCTGAAAAACCTTTAAAACAATATACAGACTTAGAAATATAAGTCTGCAAGCAAAAAGAAATCACTGGCCTGGGAAGTGTCCTAATTTTTTTTTAAATTTAGGATAAGGTGACAAAAATCTGGCTGAATAAAAATTTTTTAAAGGATTTTTGGCTCCTGTTGAAGATTTAACAGCAAATAAATGAAACAATGTATTTCATTAGGGCTATCAAAGAAGAAATACCCTTACAATCTGGTTGTAACAAACCAAATAGTAAAAGCTTGTGAGGCAACTACTTAAGTGCTACGGTCATTTTAAACAAAGCACTTTTCACTAAAGCTTCCATTGTTACAATTCCAGAGAAAGAATGTTTGACACTTTGTGCTTATCTACCAGGACCTAACTTTTTTCCTTCTTTACATAAAATAAACTCTTTTTGTAAAATCAATATAGGTATTGCTTACTACACCATTGAATTAGTCTACTACTATACTTTGAATTTAAAGATGAGCTAAACTTCACAAAGCAACCAGTGAGTAAGTTTGTGAGAACCTTGAACTCTAAATGAAATAAAAGATCTACTTGTCCATCTTGTTTTTGGTGTTCATACAAATTTAAGACATAGCAAAACCCCGAATTCCCTCATATATTACGGCTCTCCAGTGTTCAGCGGTCATACAGAAAGAACATCTCTACCTTCCTCACGCTCTGGTCTGAGAGGAGGTCCTCTTCGGTCTCTGTCATCTCGTCTTTCTCTTAGATCACGGCGCTCATCTCTCTCACGACGGCGGTCATCCCGATCCCTATCGTCACGACGACTTGCATCTCTCCAGCTTGAAGATTCTTCAGCTGGTCCTCTTCTCCAGCCAGCTTCATCCCTGTAGCCATTCAAAATGACACGTTAAGTTCTGTCATTAGACTCTACGGGTTAAGTTTAAGTGAATATATCATATCCAAGTTAGCAAATAATAACAGGAATAAAGTTTAAACTCGTGACTTGACCTCAAACTGATGCCTCAGGCATGGAGGTCAAATGAGAACACCTGGCTCTGCACTGTCCAACACAGTACTCATTACTCATTCCAAATGCTCAACAGTCGAATGTGACTGCTGGTTACCATATGAACATTACATATACAGGACATTTTCATCCTTGCAGGAAACTGTACTGAACTGTACCGGTCCAGATTAGTACAAAGCCACTTTGACCAGAGGAAGTAAGCTAGAATTCTTACTACTAATAAAAGTAAAGAGGCTTTTAATAATTTAAAGGCAATAAACTGACCTCAACCACAAGGGAAAAGCAATTGGCAGTGAAGAACCTCGACTGGTTCCACTGCCATAGAGCTACACAGCCCACAGCCAGCCACACAGCTCCAGCCTCCAGGTCCTCACTCTGTAGAGAGGGAACTGGTTCAATTAACATGACCTCTAAATTTTTTTAAATCTACACTATGATTCTACTAGATAAATTGGGGGGAGTGAAGGGGATGAGCACCATTTTTCGAAAACAGTTGGGAATGCATAAGAGAGCATTAAAAGAATCCTAAGTGTAATGCCACAGACACTTCTTTTAATTAGAATATCAAACCTCGGCCGTCTGAAGCGGTCCTCGCGATCCCCATCTCTCTCTCTGTCCCTCTCCCTCTCCCTCTCTCTGTCTCTTTCTCTCTCCGGGTCCCTGTCGTTCTCATCGCGATCTTGATTATCTCGGTCTCTCTCTTTTTCCCTATCCCATTCACGGTCTTCTGATGGTCTCGATTCTCGAGGTGGACCCCAACTCTCTTCTCTGGCTTTTTCTTTCTCTCTCCATCCACCTATGTTTTTAAAAAAGAAAAAAAAATTTTTCCACTCAAGAAACAGATTGGCAGCCATGAATCTTGATGTTAATCCATCACCATTACAAATGCTAATTAATTTAAGACACTCTACCTCATTTTAAAAAAACCAACTAAATTCATTTACCTCATTTCATGGAACCACCAACTCCTATTTATGACTACCTATTATTGTTTTTCTAACATATAACATATAGGAACTTTTATAGCCTAGGTTAAATGTTCCATATGCAGAGATTTCAGGTATAAAAATCTGTTCTGACGGTAAAGACAACTCATTTAAGCAGAAAACAAAGGGTGAGGGGTAGGATCTAGATCTCTGAGAGGCAGAACCCCAATTACTAGTTCATTTATACCTTGCAACATTTTCAAAACCTTTCTAACTGAAGGCTCTTTCCTTTCACATTCATGCCCCTCACCATTTACCACCCGTAAAAAGTCCTGAAATAAGGATAAATCCTTTGGCCCTGCTCAATATCTCACACTTAGCCATGGGATGTCCAAATCTAGAAACAATATATACATGTACACACACATATGCATGCACACACAAAAAGAAACCAAAGGAAGCAGAGATTTCAATGAAAATGTATTACAGCTGCAAGGCTAATAATTATTAGTCACTAACATTTATATTACTGTGTGCCACAGAACTAGTCTAAAGCCTCTGCCTGTATTAGCTCATTCAATCCTACCCATAGCACTGAGCTAAGAAGATTATTCCATACTTGCTAATTTGCTACTTGCTAAAATCTATAATCCCAAAATTAATACTCTAGCACTTTTACAAGTCGCTCGCAGACACATACAGAGTGACGAAATATTTGAGTCGCCTGACGGGCCTGTTGTCAGCTGAGGTCAAACAAGACAATGCCGTCTTCTTGCTGCAGTTCTCCTACTTTAAACAAGTAGCCTTTTGGTGATCTAGTTAGTGCCACATTTTCACATTTTTGTGCTTTTTGTTGGCGATTTCAGTTTTTAAGTGCGCCACCAGCCCTACGCCCCAGCAGTCTCAAGCACAAGAAGGCAATGGATATGTCTTAGGGAAAAAATACACGTGTTAGATAAGCTTCTTTCAGGAATGAGTTACAGTGCTGTTGGCCATAAGTTCAATGCTAATGAATCAATAATATACATTAAATAAAGTGTCTTTAAACAGAAAAATAAAACAAGGTTATGTGTTGACTGGTTGAAAAACTGACCAGAGGGCTCACAGAAACCTAACCTGGTACTTCCCTTAAGAGCAATGGTTCAGTATTCACTGACTTTATATTACATCACTATCACGAATTAATGAGAATGTACTAGACTGTTATCCCCATTTTACACAAGGCACAGAAAAGTTAGGTGGCTTTCCCAAAGTCACAAAGCTTCACAGTGGAATGAAGTGAGAAGAAACACAAGTATGCCACAGAAAGCACTAAGGATAAAGGGCAGGAAGCTGCTCAAATTTGCATTTAGAACAAATTACAATGGTTACCGAAAAGATGTAAGAAAAAGGATGAAACAGCAAAGAACTCCCATCTTATACAATTAGACGGACAGTGGTGCCCCTGAAGTGTGTGTGTGTGTGTGTGTGTGTGTGTGTGTGTGTGTGTGTGTGTACGTGTACTGGAGAAGGGGGGGTTCACTTTTGATGGGTTGAGTTGGAAGTGTCAGTAACACTTACAGGTGCGATATAAAGTTGGAAACACAGGTCTGAAGGTAAGGGGAGAAGTCATCTGGAGAAGACAGTAACAGAAGTCACAGACCTGTATACATTACTCAAGAATAATAAAAAGTATGAAAGGATGAGCAGGCCTACGACTGACAAAGTAAAGAAATGGGCTCCTCTCATGAACATAATCCCATGGTTGGCAAGAGTACAGACAAATGTTTAGTTAAGTATATTTTGTTTTTCATTATTTATATGAGGAGGCTAGTCCAGGACAGAACCTGAAGAACACCGATACTTAGGGACGGGTACAGAAGGAAGGGACCGCAAAGAAGCAGTCAACAAGGAAGAGGGAAAACAAAGTGCATATATCACTAAAGCAGAAAAGGGGGTGAAGCTATTTGTTTTGGTGTGAAAGATCTCAGAGGCAAGCTTTTGACATAAAAGTCACTGCAGAAATATTCAAGGAAAGATAAAAGACCAGTTTATCTAAAAATAGTAGTAATACAGCCCAACCTCTGTCATAAATCTGTTAAAATTTCACTTTTTTCAGTTGAAAAGAACACTTCTTACGTAACAATCAAACTGTAATTTGTCACCTGAGATCTGAGCTCCTTGTTTGAAATAACTTGCTATTCTCTACAGAGCAGCGGAGATTAGCTGGTGTAGAATTTCACGTTGTATTTGCAAACACATCAAGCAGATTACATCTATAAAGCATCCAATCTGGTTTCTTGAATACCAGAATTTTACCTGGTTTGACAAACGGTCTCCAGGGACCAGGTCTTGAGTCATCACCCCTCCTAGGAATCCGATCGTCATCAGCCCGTCTTGAGATCCGATCATCATCCGTGTTTCTCCAAGGCCCCCTGTCATCATCTGCACCGCGCCTGGAAAATCTGTCATCATCTGCACTGCGCCTGGAAAATCTATCATCGTCGGTATTCCGCCAAGGTCCTCGATCGTCATCCAACCCACGCCTGGGACCCCGGTCGTCATCCATGCCCCGCCTGGGACGATCGTCGTCAGCGTTCCGCCAGGATGACCTCTCCTCATCCGCACCTCCTCGGCGCAGACCCCGGTCCTCATCCATCCCACGCCTAGGTCCTCTGTCCTCATCAGCTGTTCGCCAGCTTCCTCTGTCCTCATCCAGTCCTCGTCTAGGTGGTCTGTCATCATCCGCCTGACGCCAGACACCCCTGTCTTCATCGCCAATTCGTCTGGGAGGCCTGTCGTCATCTGCATTACGCCAAGAAGGCCGGTCATCGTCTGTCCCTCGGCGAGAGAACCTATCTTCATCAGGACCACGTCTTGGGCCTCTGTCGTCATCCATGCCACGCCGGGGAACCCGATCATCGTCTGGTCTAAGAGAAGACTCTCTCTCTTCATCATCCCCCGAACGCCTTGGTCGATCTTCATCTCTTCTTTGAGGCCTCTCTTCATCCCGCCCTTCTCCACGTCTCCACTCCCTACAGAGTAACAAGCCAAACATCTTAAAAAGTAAATTTTCTTAAAAGCAGGTGATCTTTTTGGGAGTGATGTTACTCACGTCTAAAAATCACTTCAGTCTAAATTCATTAATCCTACTCCTAAAAGAGTATGTTCCACTAAAAAACAACACAAAATCTTACATCAACAATTAAACCAATAAGCAGACAAGTGCCTTTAAAAGGTATCTGCACTTTATGAGGAATACCTTAGCAATTTCTAAATCTATTACTACAAGCTTTCAAAACGATGAGAAAAATGTTATGCAACTGTTCATTCTTACTCTAACCTCAATACTATTAGTTTAGGGAATTAAAAAAAAAAACAAAACTGAAGCACATATTTCCCAAGATATTTATAAGTCAGTAATTACAGCAGCACTGAAGCAAACATTTCAGTAATAGACATGCGTACAATTCTTCATGACTCCCTTTTCCCCACCCCTACAAAATAAACCAAATGAGAAAAACACTGATAAGATATTAACAGGATCTATGATTTGTTGGTACTATTTTCCTTAACTCTACTTACTTCTCTGGTGGGCCTCTTCTCCACTCAGAATCTATTTCAGGTACTTTTCTCCATGTGCCTTCTGAATCTCTATCTCCCCAACGAGAGTCCTACATTGAGCAAAAGTTAATGAGAGGCACTACATTAGCAACACTACTGATCAACATACTGAACAGGAATCTCAAAGAGCCAGTAACAAAAGGACAAAGAGATGAAAAGAATAAGTGAAACATTAAAGGAGATGGACTGTGAAAGGCCGGAAGAAAAGGAGGAAAAATTTCCCTAAGTTTTCTGCTCTAAGTAAATTGAATCCTGATAGGGCACACATGCCAAAACGGGTGAATAACAGACCATATGCTCAGAGCTTCCAAGGAATAAAGCAGAGTATCTACAAAAGTAACAAGACCAAGACTATTATCAAGAACCCTCCTCCCATTATGTACTAGGACGGTGAACACAGGTCTCTAATCTTCTGGAGCAGGATGACTTTGAACTGGCCAAACCAATGAACCATTATTCAACTGAGAGAGAAAAACAAAACCTCTTTTGAGACATACACAAAAATACTTGATAAAATATACACTATACAAAACAAAAAAACTTATCTGCAAAGGGGAAAAGGTGATATACCGTGTAAACATATTTTAAACTAAATCATGTTGCCAACAAGGTTGTAACACTGTTAAATGATTTCTAAATAGAGAGATTAGCACTGTTTTAAAGCACTGGAGGCAATAAAACTTAAGGTGTGCTCAAAATTTTGTTTTGTTCTGAAGAGAGGGAAGAGTTCTCAAAATTTACAGACTGAAAGCTTAGACTTTGAAAAGAATAGATGGTAATCACTAAAAGAATAGAGAAAAGCACAACAAATGAGCTGAGAAAACTTCTGAAGTTTGGCTTAAAGAAAGGAAGGGGTGAGTGGCAGGGACATGGAAGCAAATAAAAAAACACCAAACCAAATGTCAGGAATAAAGCTGCATATACTAGTTACCATGTTAAACATTAACAGATAACTAAAGACTCTCCAACTGAAAGGGAAGAGGGGGGCCCACAAACAGAAACAACAAAAAAAAAGGATGAACACAGAATTTCAAAAACTAACGAAAAGAAAAGAATTAGAAATCCATAACCACGGGTGATTTACCTCATCTACTTCAGAAGATGAAGCAAATTAACAGGATGTAGCAAATCAAACACTGTACCTCTGATTTCACACATACACACAGCATTTTGTGCCCAACAGAAAAAGAATACTCATAAAAATTAGCAACAAGAGTAACAAAACTAAAAATCTACCTATATATTATAAAACAAATTGAAGGCTACATAGATAACTAGTAGCAGGTCCTCCAGTAAAATTAAGCATTTGATACAGGTGTGGCACAGATACCTCCAGCTACTCACCTCTAACCTTAAAAAATAAGCAGTATTTTATTTAAAGGGCAGCATGGACACATCCCAGGAAAAACAAAGCGCATGCAGGCAGATGTCACAGACACGATAAAGCATAAAACGAGCTCAGAACAGCTAAAGTACAGGTGACTAAGAAGAATATGGTGATAGATGAAGCTAATGAAAAAAGCAATAAACATAAAAGGCCCTGACTGCTAAGGCATGTTTTTTACCTTTGGCTCTAAGCAATGAGTACCACTCAAAGGAAGGTCTGAAACCAAGAGCAGGGCTAACAATCAAATATGCATTATGAAAAACCAAGCAGGCCACTGTATAGAGGAAGATCTGAAGCTGGGCAAGATTACGATCAGGGAAAATAGTAAGACCAAAAGTAATACAGGCAAAAGAAACAATCTGAATTAAGGCAGGAGCATAGGGACAGAAAGGAGAGGGAGGAGTTCAAAACACTGTGGTTAAGTAGGTACAATGCCACCACGAGAAGAGGGGATTAAAGAGAGACCCCCTTTACACAAGATAAAGTGAGAAACACAGGTCAGTTTTGGACATGAATGCATATTAAAAATAAACATTTAGACCAGCATTTGAATCACCTGGTACTCTTGTTAAAATGCAGACTCTGAAACAGAAGATTTGGCATTGGGCCTGAGATTCTGCATTTCTACCAAGCTCCTAAAGGGATGTTGAATACTGCTGGTCCCCCAGATTCATCTTTGAGTACCCTCACATCATCCTCCTAATTCACAGTAACTCCTTTCAAGGAACCAAAACAGTCCCTTTTCCATATGACTATGTTACTTTTTGTCAAATACTTAGTTTCATGGGATTAGTTCTTACTGAATTAAGTATTCTAAACTAAAGCTTATTATAAAATCCAAACTTTGCTAAGACAACTCTAATCCCCTCCCCACTGCCTCTAGGAACCTTCTGTCTTTGGGAAGACAAAGCAATACCAGACTTAAAAAGAAATGTGAATAATGTGATTTAAAACACCAAGCCCAGACACTGACACGTGCATTGACCAATGCATCATGCAAGAGACCTGGCTGATAAACACACATCACATAAAAACAGAGTGCTGTCTATACTTACCTTTCTAGAAAGTGGATCATCACCAAGTCTTCTCTCCTCCTCTCTACGACGTTCCCTTTCTTCAATTTCCAACTCCCTTTGACGTTTTTTCCTTTCCACCTCTTCTAATTTCTTTACCCGCTCCTGATATTCTCGAAGCTCCTCCTCACGTTTCGCCCGTTCAGCACGCTCTCTCTCTTCCCGCTCTGTACAACGTATCAGGTTATAAAGTGTGCCTCCTACCTGCACGCTTCCCCTAGTGCTAGGTCTACTTCTCTGGTATTAAAGAGGCAGCATAATGTAGAAGGAAATTCTTTTTAAGAATTTTACAAGAGTTTACAATCAGCTAAACCTGAATATCAGAAATATTCAAGAAAACAAGTATTACGCCACTCAACACAACTAAAGAAGAATCCCTCCCCCAACTCCTGAGCATCTGGGATGCCAGGTAAAGGATAATCTGAGACTTCATCTGGCATGTGTTGCTCAATAAATGTTAACACTATGCAGACTACAGTGATAAAAAATAAAAAGGCAGAATTTTCAAAAGAACACCAAAAACGTGGAAATAAGCTGGCAGAGGACCTAACACCCTCACAGATAAAAAATTGCAGGAAACTACAAGCTGGGTTGTCAGAACCTGAGAACTAGTTAGTTGCAGTTAAGAAGCCAATCATCTTGGTTCCACATTCCTCTATTTTCTAAGTAAGACTGTATAAACTGGACCTATCACCAAGCTTACCATACACCTCCAGTCTGTCTATATAGTTACCTTTTAGCATTTTTTCTTCCGCCCTCCTCTGCTCTTCTTCTTCCTTTTCTCTATAGTAGGTTATTCTTCGTTCTTCTTTACGTTGTCTTTTACGTTCTTCCAAACGATTATGCCTTTCTTCTGCTAATCGCTCTTCAAACTGTTTAAGTTTTTCCTGTAATTGAATGGTTACCAAAAAATAAAAAACAATCAAATTTTCAAGGGCTACAAACTGGCAGTAAGCTTTAAGTTTACAAAAACATTGCAAGTTTCGTGGGACCACAGAAAGCAACCTTTAAGAATAAAAACCAAATTTCCAAGTGACAAGTTCTCGCATGTCAAATTTTTAAAATCTGAACTGACAGTATTATCTATACCCAGTGGGTTTATTTTTATACAATAAATCAAATGATTAAGTCAGAAACTAAGAGCAGGACACTTTGATCTAGTTTTTTCCTTTCTGAATCAAAGAATAAACAAAAGCTTGTATCAAAAGCAAATTTTATGCAGTCTACTTTCACCTTCAGAAAAATCTGTTCATAAGTGATGGTTACTTGGCCTATGAAATAATTTCAAGATACCTCTATTAAAATATTATTTGAATGACGATTATAAATGTTAGCTCAAGACAGAATGTACCACCAGGTTAAAGAAGAATCCTTAAGGTAAAACCCAAAAGCTCATGAATAGATGTTTCCCTGAAACCAGTAAACAGACTGTCACCTCATAAACAGACTGTCGTGCTGCCTTGAGCCGCATTACAAATAAATCTCTGTCTTCAAGCATCCGTGACATTCGGTTCTTATGTTCAAGAGCCTTTTCCCGTTCTAGCTGCATTGTAGTAATCTGCAAATACATGACACAAAGTTAAATTTCAAAGTATTCATTATCTGCTTACTAATTTATCCCAAATTCCTGACAGATATTCTTGAAGAATTACAAGAAGTTCCTTTGCCCCTTCCATTCTGCCATAAAAATGGAAGGGTAACACATCCCTAGGAAGACAATCAGGGACAGAAGATGGATAAAGACGACTTGGAGCATCTGTAAGAAACGGTTTTAACCCCATGGTACGACAACATTTATAGAGGAAAAACTAAAATGTATATGGTAAAACAAAATAACAAATACCTCATGGTATAATAGGCACTATGGCTTTATTATTTAACGCATTTTCTTCCTTAAAAACAACTGGAGGTTAAGGCAGGATGAATTATTCATATAGGAAAGCTTTTCCTTTGTGCTCCAAGTGAAACAATAAAAGGTTTCAGGGCACATGGAGCAAATCCTCCTAAGCATTTTAGCTGGTCTGTAACACTTCTGTTTTTCTAATTTCATACATTTAAAGAACTACCACACAAATTACAACTTCTAAACAAACTGGAAAAACTGGCAGCACTAGGCCCAGAATGACAACAATCCAATGGAACCAAGAAGGGGCAGCTTCCATAGCTGTGTGTTGTCTCCTGCCTGTGGTTATTTGTTTAACCAGAATGAGGGCACTCATTTTTACTACAAATGTGGCCGCTACAAGCATTTACAAATGTTGCTTTTGTATCGTTAGGTAAATACATACAATACAGACTAACAAAACTACAGAAGGAGCTGTTTAGTCACAAAAAACCGGACTGTATGACTCCACCTATAAGAAATATCCAAAACAGGCAAGTCTAGAGACAGAAAGGAGATTAGTGGCTGCTGAGGGAATGGAGAGAAAACGGAGTGACTGCTAATGGGTATGAAGTTTCTTTTGGGGTATGTTCTAAAATTAGGTTGCACAATTCTGTAAATACACTAAAACCATCAATTGCACACATTAAATTGGTGAAATACGTGGCATGTGAATTGTATTATGTGGCATGTGAGTTATAAGGCATGTGAATTGCTGGGGTATTTTTTTAAATAAATTTTTCAGCTATCCTTTGTATTTTACAAGTTTCATTTTTTAATCTCCATTCTGAAAATTTCTGTCTGTCTACCAATCTGTTAGCATGCAGCCATTCAAGCACCATATCTGGCAAAAGAATACAAAAATCAATTTGAAACCCTGTTCCCATTACTGGCAGAGGACTTAATTATAGCTTACAATCTGAAAATATTATAATTAAATGAAAACCTTACTCTTTCTTCTTCTTGTTGTTCCCACAGATCCATGTCTTTAATTCTCTGTTCTTCATAAGCACTCTTTATCAAAGGGATTTCTTCCAAACGTTTAGCTCTTTCAAAGTAGTCAATCTGAATGTCATGAAAACAAGTGTTGTTTAAAAAAAAAAAAATTATTTTAAACTTGGCATGTTAAAGTTCACCAGTTCTTTCATTTACCTTTTTTTCTTGATTCTTTAAGCGTTCCTGAAGTTCCTTCTTTTCTTTCTCCAGTTGTTCAACCTGTTTAGCCATGATGAAATCGGGATCCAATTCTTCAAGGTCCTAAAAAGTAATACAAACGCACCATAATTAATAAAAGTATAAAAGAAGTGCACAGCGGTCCATATGGAGCACCATTTCTTTCTAGAAATGTATGCTAAATTACTTTCTTTATAATGGGCAAATGCTTGCAATGGGTAAATTCAGGCAATATAAAAATGTTTTAAAATAGCCTTGTTTCCACTTGATTGTAGGGAAAAACAATGTAATCTTAACATCTATTTCTTATTCCTCCATTCTACTGTATCCAAACTCCATTTCAACAGTGGCTAAAAACTGTAGCATCACTAAAAACAAATGCTTACTTCAGAGATTAATGAACTAGCTGTATCAAAATGAGTGAAATAACCAAATAACCCAAAATAAACCAATAAATGGTAAAGAACTGTACTTCTAAGAGACCCGAATAAAACTGAAGTTTTTAATGCATAGTACGCTACATACTTCAATGTCAATATCTTTGAACGCTTTGGCACCCAGTTCTGTCTTCTTGATCTGCTCCAAACGCTCACGAACAGTTTTCTTCTTGATCTGTTCATGTTCCTGTAAGATACGCTCCTTCTCTCTCTCCTTTGCCTCCTGTCGCAGCCTCTCTTCTTCAGCCTTCCGTACTTTCTGGAGTTCAGCTTCCCTCTGCTCCAGCTCTTCTTTCTCACGCTGAATATTCAGACTCTCAAGCCGCTCTTTCCTTTCCTCAATTGTCTGACGGCGAGCCAGGATACGCTGATGCTCTTTCCGTGAATTTTTAAGGTATGCAGTAACAGCCAACTGATGCTGTTCTTCTTTCTCTTGCTTCAAAAACGAATGCATTAAAATAAATTTAAGTGACATACCATGGTATCCAGACATCAAAAATATTACATAATCCTAATATATTATCCTTACATGTATCTGCAGTTAATAACAGAAGATAACATTATTCAAGCTACTGGTTCCCAGTACCAAATACTATGGCGCTACTCCTATTTGAAGTCTTTAACAATAATGACATAGCTGAAGAACGTTTATCTGCTAGGTTGACTTTTCCCTGAACCAAATCTACTTTAAAGTGTTCAAGCCAAGGCGGAATACTAACAGAGCTCACAAACAATAAACAACTGAAGCAGAAAGGAAAAGCCCAATCATAGTACTCCCTATTTGGAGGGTCATCACATGTGGTCTGTTATTGTACGGTTTAACAGTACTCCTTTTATCACATTACTCGAGTAGTGTATCATTTTATCCCATGGAAGGAAGCTCAAAGATCTGTATATCTGATAAAGATATTTGATAAAATACCAAAACTATCAAATACAACTAAATATCAATAGGAAATATATAATAAATCCCTTCTCTCAGACATCATCTCAAACCTTTTTGTGAAAGACATAAGGGCCCCTCAAAAATTCTGTAGTCCATTTCTCCCAAAGATACATACCAGTATATGAGCTGGCTTAATGACTTCAAGGGCTTTTGCAAGTACTGAAGACATGGCTGTCAGCTGATTTCTGATCTGTTCTGAAGGCATGCTCTGCAGATGAGGACCAATTGGAGCATCTTCTCGAGTAGCATAATTCAAATCAGATCCAAAACTAAGGGTCCGAGATGTGTGGTCAATACGAACCTTCGAAAATTAAATGGTATCATCAACAGTTAAATCTACATGCAAATATAGTCATTCTACAAATGAATAACTTGATTAAAATTTCAAATGCATTTGAGAAAAAAAATTAACTAAAGAGTGTCAAATATAAAAGCTAGAAGATTCATTCAATAAAGCTTTACAACAGTGCCACTGTACCAAAAGCTGAGAAACAAAGAGTACGTCTTTTTCGTCCTCAAAGGCCTCCAACCTCAGAGTCCCCTCGCAGCACCTACCTGAAGGTCGCAGTGCCTGGCTGCATCTACTATGGCCCGTTCCAGTTGGAAAGCATCAACAAAAGGAACCAGAGAAGTCAAACGAGAAAACTCAATGCTCTGATAAATTTGTGCCACCTGCATAAAAAACACAAGGTTAGTAATAATAGCTATCATTTATTCAGCAATTTTTATGTGGAGTCTCATGATAACCATGGAAAGTAGAAATTTAGCCTATTTTTCAAAGAAAAGAAAACTGAAGCTCAAGAGTATGTTAACAGTACACTGCTGGAGCTGCAATTACAATCCAAGGCTATTTCAAAGGATTATGTTATATTTTGAACCATCACATAATCCTTTCATATCCTAGTTTCATAAAAAAAAAAAAAAAAAAAAAAAAAAACCCTAAATGGTCACGTATTTGTAGCTAGAGACCTGCTACTTACCTAATTCATCTGAACACTTAATAAAATTGTTTATTTGTCTGAAGGAGACTGGCAGTATTACTACTTAGTTATACTGCTAATTAACCTTCAATTATTTGTATAGCACATAAGAAATAACACTGCTCACATACAGGAGAGAAAGCAGGTCAATGAAATGTGCACAAATACGAAAGTGAACATATAGTAAAAGCCACCCCCCCAAATGAAACAAATGGAAGACAAAACAGGATCATTTAAGCCATATTATAAACCATAATATTCAAACTTAAGTACAAAGGTGGACTAAAATACGTTAAAAGACTGACAATACTGGGACTTCCCTGGCAGTCTGGTGGTTTAGACTCTGTGCTTCCAACACAATGAGTACAGGTTCTATCCCTGGTTGGGGAACTAAGATCCCACAGGCCACGCAGTGCAGCCAAAAAAAAAAAAGACCGATAATACTTAGTGTTAGCAGGAAAAAAGGCTTTCTATTTCTTGTTCACTACTGGTGGGAGGGCCCATGAATCTGATCTTTGAGGATCTATTAAAGCTTTAAATGTGTAGACTATGACTAATTCCACTTCTTAGCTACAGGAAGTCACAGAAGAATGCAAAGATACAAGTATAGAAGATGCTCACTACTGCAACATTTTATGATAGCAAAAAAAAAAAAATTTCCATCAATAGACTCTGAATAAATAAATCATGGTACCCTTAGACAATGAAAAACTACGTAGGTATTAAAAGGAATAAGACATACACGGCTAACAAGGAAAAATGTACGAAGACAGTGGTCAACAGAAAAAGAGACAAAAGCAGTTATGAATTACATAATTGTTTTTCAAATCAAACAGATAAATAGTAAAACTAATTTTGGTGGAGGGTAGAATTTGGGGAGGCTTTCATTTTCTAGGCTATTCCTACATTTTTTAGTTTTGTGATCAAAACAATCAAGGGAGAAATTACAGTTCTTCCATAAAACATTCATTTTTTTCATCTTTACCTGCTGGAGAAGCCGGAGTATGGTGTTGTTTTGCAGCTGTGGGACATACTGTTGTAACTCTGGCTCCTTTTCAGGTTGCTCCCTAATCCAATTTAAAACCTATAAAATCCATTAAATTGAAAAAGAGTTATATTTTCTACACGACAAATACTAAAACACCTGAGATACTTTTTCAATTTTCTTAATATACAAAACCACCACACAATGCAAAGAAATACAAAAGGTAACGTGCAGCTATTGACTGTTGTCTGAAGGTGACTGACAGCAATGGCTAAATTAGTCGTGCTGCTAATTTACCTCCAAAGGTTTATTTAGCACATCAGAAATATCTTTTCTCTTGACATTAAAAAAAAAAAAATGAAATGTGCACCAAATTCAAACACACAGGACAACACTTCTCTCTTAAATAAAAATACAACCTAAGACTGCAACAGGGCTGGCTACGTGGTAATGTAACCAAAGCTTACCTTTGTGACTCTCTCACAGAGTTTTAGTGGGTTAAATTCGACTTCCAGCCAATTGTAAAGGTCTTTTACTTCTGGGACAACATATTGTAGCACATTGAATCTGACCTACAGTAAGCAAAACAAAAGGTTTAAATGCTGAAGGTGTTTTCAACTGGGATTCTGAAATGATTATAAATTAAAGAAAAATATAAGATTGGAAATCTGGGAAATGACTCTAAGATTATCTAGCCTCAACCTCACCTCCTTGAAATTTATGAAAAAGAAATCCAGGACCACTACGCTGAGTCTCCTGCCCCAAATTATGCAGCTCTCTACAGTGAAACCCCACAAGAATTTACAAGGGAAATAAAAACTCATCAACATAATCAAAATATTTACAAAGACAATTTGTATGGCCAACATCAACTAATTTATTATCAATAACAAGTAAAATACTAGTTTACAAACAACTTTATCACACAAAAGTTATTACAGCAGCGTCACTCCTGATAGCCACAAACTCAAAAAAACTCAGGACAAAAAGGGATAGGTTCACATAATATACAGAAACGGTCAAAGAAAGCACAGCTACATTCAATACATGAATAAATCTCCCAGATGGTGAGGAAACGAATTTCACATAAAATATACAAACAGGCAAAATTAATCTGTGGTGTTATAAATCAGGACAGTGGTTATTCTTGGGGGAAATGGGAGAGTGTTGACTGGAAAAATCTTTTGAGAATTTATGCAATTACATTTATGATTTGTACTTTAAAAAAACGTTACAGTTTAATACATTTTAAGTTTATATTTGAATAGAACTCAACTTCCTTTCACAATAAAGATGCTGCTTGCATAAACCGCCCTCACAAAGGAGACAAAAAAGTGGTATAATTTTATAAACTCCAAAACTGCCCATAACCAAATCCTATCTTAACCTGTGCTCTAACTACATGCAGTGCATGTGACCTTTATCCTTTACTTGTTGGAAACTGCTAACCCAAAGAGAGAAAAACTGCAGCAACAAACCAAGACCCCAAAGCACAGGAGCACATACTCCTACAGACTAGGTTCTAAACTGAGGCAACTGTTGGCAGATCCCATCTCCAAGACAGGAGGATGTCCACACTCTCGAGCACTCTAGGTTTAACTCCAGTGCAAAATGGGTGCATGACTGATGTCCCACAACATTTGAATACTTCCCTTGTAAGTGCCCTTGTATGTTTACAGGAATAAGATGTGATACAAGCATTCAAATAAAATTCCCCCAGCCCTGATTTCATTCCTATCAAGAAATTATTCTATAGCCATCATGAAAAAGTCTACAAATAAATCCTGGAGAAGGTGTGGAGAAAAGGGAACCCTCCTACACTGCTGGTGGGAATGTAAATTGGGGCAGCCACTATGGAGAACAGTATGGAGGTTCCTCAGAAAACTAAAATTAGAATTACCATATGACCCATCAATCACACTCCTGGGCATATATCTGGGCAAAACTATAATTAAAAATGATACATCACCCCTATGTTCACAGAAGCACTATCCACAATAGCCAGGACACGGAAACAACCTAAATGTCCATCAACAGATGAACAGACAAAGAAGACGTGATATAAATACACACACACACACACACAATGGAATACTACTCAGCCATAAAAAAAACTGCCGTTTGCAGCAACATGGATGCAACTAGAGATTATCATACTAAGTGAATTCAAAAAGAGAAAGACAAATACCATATGATATCACTTATATGTGGAATCTAAAATATGACACAAATGAACCTATCTATCAAACAAAAACAGACCCATAGAGCACAGACTGGCGGCTGCCGGGGGTGCGGGGTGTGGAGATGGACTGGGAGTTTGGGGTTAGCAGATGCAAACTCTTCCATACAGAATAAACAAGGTCCTACTGTACAGCACAGGGAACTATATTCAGTATCCTGAGATAGGCCATAATGGAAAAGAATACTTTAAAAATGTACATATAACTGAATCACTTTGCTGTACAGCAGAAATTAACACAACACTGTAAACCAACTACAATTTGATTTTAAATAAATAAATAATTATCCTAGATTTTCCATTTAGCAACCCCTCCAAATAGGGAATGTGCTAGGTAGGCTACCATAATCTATTAAAGTACATTTCTCTCTAAAATTAATAATTGGCTTTCTGACCTAACAATCTCTTATGAACTGGATTAATTTGAGTCTGTTCCTGAGATATTAGAATCATTCTCTTGGTGATTATGAATTTAGTTATATAAGCCCAAAACTCAGGTCTCAACCTTGTACATATAGTGAACTTAAGTTTTATAAAATGCCTCTTGACAGTTAGCTATTCATCTGGCACCAACCAGTACCTTTCTTACAAACTTAAACATTTGTCTATGGGTACAATGAGGACCCAGATCTGGATGTCTTGGCACTGACCCTGATCCCACCAATACTCACCCCTGAATAAGTATCTTTAACATCAAGGTGTGCTATGTACAGACATGGGCTCAAGACATATGGATTATACTTCCAGTTTGGCACATCTTTCAGTATTTAAAAATTTTTTAAAATACATATTTGCTAGTAAGACCTCTTCCTAATCACAATGCTGTTGTTTTTTAATTTAATTCAGTCTCTTAAACTTTCCAAAACACAAAGCTGATTTTTGCAAGTGGAAGCAGAATAAAACATGGAGGCATACAAAGACAGAGAAATACTGTTTTAGATATTAAGTTTTTTATAAAAGTTGACCACAAAGGGAATTTGCCTTGCTACTATACAGAGAACTATGTTACAAGACAAAACTGCTGCCATATAGAAAATGTGTTAATTTTTATCTAAATTAATTGACTGCCAGTAAAGTAAGGCCTATTCTCTAATACCTGTCCCTCTTTTTTCTCTTGTCCCAAAGTAATTTGCCGGAGGTGTACCACAATAACTACTAAGTCAGACTACTACTGTGAATCAGAATCTCTAAAATCTAAACTCCTCTAAGAGCGCAAATTCCATTTAAGTATCACTTGCCTGGCATGTAACAGACACTCATGTGATAAATTTCCACTGAATTAAAGATTCCAATGTAAAACATTGTGAAGATACAAAATCTTAGGCTCCATATTCTGAAACTGACTTAGTGAATGCAGTGGGTGAAACCTAGAAATCTGCATTTAAAAAAGTACTTCACACAATTTTAGTGCATAGCCCTGATTAAGAACCACCGCCTTAGTAACATACAATGAAAGTTTAAGTAACATACAATGAAAGTTTAAAAGAAAAAAAAGTTGGAAACATTTTAACTGTCCAGAATTGGGCCTAATCTAACTCACATTCTTTCCTAGCCTCATCACCGTATTTCTAACACCTATCAGCTTGATTTTTTCCTATAGCCCCTGAACATTCTTGCCCATCATCACTTCTCTTACCAGGTGGCCCATATTATTCCTCGAAGCTAGTCCAAGTCTTGTCTGCTACATCAAATTTAACCCCAGCTCACTCAAGACAAAACACCTCAACTGAACACAGTGTTGACTTACACCAGTGGTTCTCAAACTTGTCCATGCATCAGAATTCCCAGCATTTAATAATCATAAATTATAAAACCTGACCATATAGCTTTCTGTTCAAAGCCATAAGAATGCTAAAACTTATACCAACCATATCGTTAATAAGGCCAATTCGCGTTGGTGGGGCTTGCAGGCCTAGCAGTGTTGCAAGGCGACGCTGTTTTTCAACTATAATGCCGTCCATATCCAGAAGTCGAGCAATATCAGTACGCTCAGGGGTAATGGGGATGGAAAGAGTGGCCAAAAGGACTCTAGTAGACATTCTGGAGAACAAAGTTACAATCTGTTAAATGTGTAAATGTTACTTGATAAGCAGAAAGACACTTCTCTTTAATCCTCTAGTAAAATATGCCAGTGACAGAATGTTTACACCACCATAGTGAACTGTACTCATAAGTATTCATCAAAGCATGGGATTAATTAAAAGAGAAATGGGACTACGCTAAAATGAACACTTGGAGAAGCAGAACTTCATTCACCCACTTACTACCGTCTATGTCTTCTAGCTATAGAGAAAGACTGTGGGTAAAATGGCAGAACAGACACATTTGTATGTACCCCATGCTTCCTTATAAAAACATTTAAGGCAGCTTTTAAAACTAAGGGAAAAATGACAATAAGAAAGAGGAAAAAATTACAAGGACCATAAGTGAACATAATTATGGAAGGTGGGGGTCAAAAGCTAAAGCTTCCTTAAAACACAAAAGGAAAGTCAGGTTGAATTAAGAGCACCGTAGGACACTAAGGATTGTGGGCTCTGGAGCACAGGAGTCAAGAGTTGGAATCTCAGGGCTTCCCTGGTGGGGCAGTGGTTGAGAATCTGCCTGCCAATGCAGGGGACACGGGTTCAAGCCCTGGTCTGGGAAGATCCCACATGCCGCGGAGCAGCTAGGCCCGTGAGCCACAATTACTGAGCCTGCGCGTCTGGAGCCTGTGCTCCGCAATAAGATAGGCCGCGATAGTGACAGGCCCACGCACCGCGATGAAGAGTGGCCCCCGCTTGCCGCAACTAGGGAGAGCCCTCGCACGGAAACGAAGACCCAACACAGCCATAAATAAATAAATAAATAAAGGAGTTCCTTTAAAAAAAGAGTTGGAATCTCAGCTTCACGATTCCCAAAACTGGAACCTTAGGCAAAATACTTCATTTTCTGAGTCACAAGGCTGTTGTGAGGATTAAGGAAAATAACGTACATAGAGCAAAACAGCTTAATGATTATGACAGTACTCTTATAGTATTTTCTAATGCGAGAGTACAGAAACAACAAAGGAATATCAGGTCTTTTCTTATCCCAAACAGACATGGATTACGTACAGGATAGTGAATGACACAATGAACACTATCCTCAAGAGTTTTTTTTAAAAAATACATACTAGAAAAATTCATTTATTTGGTTCCATGTATTGCTTTAAAAGCTAAAAGAAAAACAATCTGGTGTATATATTTCTACTAGAGGCCAAAATAACATGGTCTACCAATAAGATATGGTATGTGAGTTGCCTATGCGCAACTGAAATGTACAATAAAAACCAAACATGACTGAAAGAAAAGTACACGTGTAATGTTAAAAAAATAAAACAGTCTTTAGATTGTTAGGTTATAGACTATCTATCTACATAAAAATACACACACCAAATACTCTATACAGTTAACGTTTTATAGTTGGGAAAAAGTTACTTGATAGAAGTACTCATTTTTTTTGTCTAATTAGTTCCTAGATTCTAAATACCGGTACGTGGATAGAAAGCTCATACCTTAACACCGACTTTCCTAATATTCCATTTCCTCAATTGGAGAGTTGATTATCAGATAAAAGATAGCTACTGAAGACCAAGAATACTGCCCAAGAAGAACCACGCCGAGATATCTTTGGTAGCTACAACTGGAAGGACTGCTACTGGCACCCAGTGGGTAAACCAGGGATGCTGCTGAAGATCCTGAATGCGCAGTCCCCTCCACAACAAAGAATGAACCAGCCCCAAATGTCATCAGTGCAGAGGCTGAGAAACCCTCATCAAACACTCTCATGCCATTTAGAAGTTATTTCTTTCATAATTTCAATACTATCTGACAATAAGACTCTTACCTTTGCATCTCTTCTTGTGTAAGATTCTTTCTCATTTCTCTAGATAAATGGTAAAGACGATGGAGTGTAGATGCATGAAAAAGAGCATTTCCAGATTTCCAAAATACAGTTGAGACTTTGTTATAATAATTTGCCATCAACTGAGGTTTGGGCGGTTTTTTAGACAAGGAGAATAGCCCATGAATATCTTCCACAGCTTTGAATGCTTCCTAAAATTAGTGGTACAAATTACAGTCATTGCATTCTAAACAAACAAATCTAATTCAAATCTCTTTATGAAACTTAAAATACAGAACACAAGAATAAAAATGGCAAATAAAATGCCTTCATGTGTGGTTCTTTTTATTTGTCTATAATTCAATATCTGATATGTTTCAGAAAAACATCAATTACAAAAACACTAAATCCTTAAACTGCTTGAAGTAGCTTGCCCAAACTTTTTTAAAAAATATACATATTATCATACCGCTTGAGGGAATATATGTTTTTTTAAATCTGAAAGGATATAAAACACAATATAGAGGTTATTTCTGAGTGATAAGATAATGGATATTTTCTCCCTTTTACTTATCTATTTTTTCTATACTAAGCATGTTTACTTGTCTTCTATTGAACTTTTTTTCCTCTTTAGTTCATCAGACAGTATTCCACGGGTGTACCCTACAGAAAAGGAAAACATGGGGAGAGAGCGGGAAATCACATTTCCACTTGGCTGAAAAACTACCGATTTTTAGTTTCTTCCTCCGCAATTTCAATTAGATTTGGTGGGGGAATCAAATATATAAAAACAATTCATGTGAAAATGTCTCTGCAGAATTCTTAGAGTAAAAAGGCCATGATGAGGACAAGATTCCCAACACCACTGGGATCTCCAATGTAGGATATTCACTGTGCATTGCTTACTAAGTCAGGGCAGCACTGAGATATCTAGGAGGTAATCTAGTGCAGTGTTTCTGTAGCTCTCTGCATTAAAGGACAAGTTCATCTTTGTCATTTCTAACCGGTTGCCACCAATACTTTTATAAAATACAATAAAATTACTACAAAAATAAGATGGAAAGATGAACTTAAGACTTTTTTTTAATCAGAGTAAACAGACATAAAACTACCATGAAACTATTCTTTAAAAAATTTTGTAAATGCGTATTCCCCAAGGATTAAGCTACACTTTGAGCACTGAGGTCTGAAAAAGATTACATGATTTGGCTCAGAATTGACAGCAGGCATCAAGAACCAAAATATCTGAGACTTCCTGTCCAGAACTCTTCCTACTCCATTAGACAACCTTAAATTTGTCACCTATCTATTGAAATTAACCAACAGGTTATCAAGATGCAGATACGCATTAAAGGAAAAAAAAAGGTAATATGGGCTGTTATTACTACAAAGAAAAGCTAACAGTTCACAACATACCTGCCACAATTCCATGCTGATAGCACTGTCCAACTGAACAAGCCTGGTTTCCAAATGCATGGACTGGCTCTCTGGATTATTAAGATTGATTGCTGTACTTTGGTTATGGTGGCGTTGAATCTGAGACAAGTGCATTCTCAAATTGTCACACAGCTTACGGAATTCAGCCTTACGGGTATATTGGAGGCAGAATTTGAAAGCTATAAGCATAATTGTAAAATATATTAGGTACTTTCCACCATCAACTTAAGTATTTGAATAGGTTTTATTTCATATACTAAGGTCAGTTATTTTAACAAGATTTACCAAACTCACCATCAGTCTTTAGAAGTGATCAGAGTCATAACTCACTTCATGTGCCCTGACCACCTTTTGGACATAGTCATCAGTCCTGGTCTAGGACTAAAATACGGTTCTGGGAGAGTTTACAAAAGGAAGCAATTCAAATTTAGGTCTAGGAGGGACTCACCTTTCAAACACTTCAAACCCTAAAAGAGCAAAAAAATTCTGGTCTGAAATACAATGAACTTTCCTATCTAAGTTACTAGAAAACAAGCTTTTGCACTAATTAAAACTAAATAATACAAATTGGGGGTGTGTGGTAACCTAATTTCAACTGTGTACACAGATGTGTAAATGAAATACTTGCTCCATCATTAAAATACATAGTCATTTTCTACTGTCAAAAATGCAATACTAAAATAACTTTTGTCCTTCCCTTAAAAAAGAGTATTTCTATTTCAAAGGATGCAATTTAACTACAAGTTAATATTTATCTCAACTGTTATCAAAAAGCCCTAGCTTATTTGTGTTAAATGAAAATTCACATATGCTAGCCATGTAAGCATAACGAAACAGATCAGCCAATCAGCCCCATATTAAAAAGAATGGCAACACCTGCTTGTGCCTAAGGCCAAAGTAAGAAAAAGCCAAGAGCCACTCTCAAGTCACTTACAGTTAAAAGGCTGCATTGACAGTAAGGCAAAAAGACAAGATTAGGAAAACAGATTTAACACAGTTCTTCAGATTAAAAGTGCATGCAGTATTAACTACTAGATACTTTTTATGATGATCCTGAGTCATCAAGAAGGTTTAGTTCTATATTCAGTAACACTGTTTAAGAAAGGAAAAATATATAGTTTTTCATAGAATCATGTAACTCTTCTGGACCTTAAAAAGACTTTAGAAACCCAGTACATGGTTAAGCAGCTTGCCAAAGAATATGTTGTAGAGTCAAAAGTAGAACTCAAGTTTGCCAGAAAGCAATCAAAAAGTTAAGTTTATCTTTTCAGTCACTTGGAAAATTCCAAAATGACTTTAAAAGGTGTTTCAGACATCAGAGGAATATAGAGAATTACCTTGACTAATGAAACAAATTTCTTATAATCATTTATGTAATATTCAAATGAATGCTAATCATCTACAACAATAAAAACTATGTAAAATAAGTACTACAGAGAAAAGGAGGTTAACTTTAACAGTTAATCTTTTGCAAAACCTATCCTTAAGTCAACTTTCAAATCAGTTCTTGTTTTACCTTGTTGGGCAATATCATGGTAGAGACGCTCTACTCTAGAATTGTTTCGAAGAAGGTCCAAACACTGTCTGTATGATTCCCACAGGAATTTAACCCATGGAGTTAAAAGTAATCTGTCAGTACGATCCTGAGTGTCTTCACCACTTACAGCACTTAGGAGAACACTACAAAAATATTTAAAAACATTGAAAACAATTTTAGACATGGTTTCCTACTTTGCCATATGATTATAAAACCAAAACCAAAACTGATCATTATAAAATAGTTTAAATTCTTACTACAACTCTGGACACACTTTAAAGCTATCAGTGTCAAAGTACTTGAATTCCCAATCTGTATTACAGCCATTTAAATTAGTATACACCCTCCTATCTGATGGTTGTAATTTTCCACCTTTATGAACTTTAAATAGTACATGACTTCTTGAGGTTACCGTACATTTAAAATTTCAAAGATAAGCATTCTTTCTAGCAAACATCTACTTCAAATGGGTATGATGGAGACACATGTAAAGAAAAACAATGAGAAAAATTTACTTAGCAATTTAACCCACACACCTCTCAGGAGTTTGAATATTATCCAGATCTTCTATGTCTAAGACCATCTGCTGGGATTCTTCTTTAGCAGCTTCAGTTTTCTCCTCTGCCAATTTCAAGTATGCCCTAACAACATCCTCTAGAGATTTGATGTTCACCTAGACAAAATAAATAAATAAATAAAACTTTCCCCAACAAACCATAAAATATTTTAAAAGCAAACTTTATGATATAAAACATAATAACTTTCAGAGGCAAACTCCTCTGAAAATTACTAAAAGCACTTAGTAAAACATAAAAAACCCAGCTGTTCATACCTGTTGACAAATGTTCTTATACTGATATAAGCCTTCTTTAGCCAAGTGGCTCTTGCGAAGATCCACACAAAGTTCCAAGTATTTCAACATAATTGGCTCGTGTATCTTTTGCCATGTTCTATGTTTCTTACTTTTCATAACATCGTAAAGAACGTCCAAAGCAGGCTGCTTTTTGCCAACTTCAAGAAATTCTGGAAAAGTAACTCAGGAGAATTAAAATCAGTTATGTATACTATATAAATGCCTAAATCTTGCTTTTTAATTTGGCTGTTTTAATTTCTGAACCTATTACCATCTCTTTTGAGGTCAAATTTATTTTTGACTTCTAAAGCTATGCCAAAATTATCCAAGGCAAAACAATGAAAAATACTATCTCAAATATGACCTACAGGTAAAACTAGATTTCACTCAATTCCTCTGTACCAATTATATCTTTCTAAGTTATTTTAAAGTTCCAGGAATTCAAGTCATGAGGGAAAACAATCTCCCCCTCGTACATGCAGAAAAATCAAGTATAACTTCGGTCACAATGATCTGGCTGATGAAATTTTTTTAGTTTATGTTAAGACTTGAGGCAGAAAAAACAAATTAGATTGACTTTTTTCCTTTACGATCTATTGATTGTGTGGGTCTATTTCTGGGCTCTATAGTGATCGTTCTCTATTGATCTATCTGTCTAGTTTTTTGCCAATACCTCACTGTCTTGATTACTGTAGCCATATAGAAAAGTCTTCAAATCAAGTAGGGTGAGTACTCCAACTTTGTTCTTCAGTATTGTGTTCGCTATACAACACCTTTTGCCTTTGCACATAAAACTTCAGAATTAGCTTGTAGATACCTAAAAAACAGCTCATTGGGGAATTCCCTCGTGGCCCAGTGGTTAAGAATCTGCCTTCCAATGCAGGGGACGTGGGTTCGATCCCTGGTCCGGGAACTAAGATCCCACATGCCACGGGGCAACTAAACCCAAGCGCTGCAACTACTGAGCCTGCATGCTCTGGAACCCACGCACCACAATGAGAGAGAAGTCCACGTGCCACAAGGAAAGATCCCACATGCCGCAACTAAGATCCAGCCAAATAAATAAAATAAGTTAGTTTAAAAAAAAAGAGAAAGCTCACTGGGATCTTATTGAATCTATATAACAAGTTTGGAAAAACTGACAACAGTATTTACTCTTCCAATCCATGAGCACAGAATATCGCTCCACTTATCCCAGTCTAAACATGAGAAACATATTGAGACAAATCCCAGCTGAGAGAGAAACTACCTGACCAATACTGCTCAAAACCGTCAAGGCCATCAACAAATCTAAGAAACTGTCACAACCAAGAGGAGCCTAGGAGACAACTAAATGTAATGTGGTATCCTAGATGGGATCCTGGAATACAAAAGGGACATTAGGAAAAGCTGAGGAAATATGAATAAAGTATGGACTTTCCTTAATAACAATGTAACATCATTGATTCATTAATTGTGAAAAATATACCACACAGATGTAAGATATTCAATAACAGGAGAATCTGTGTGTGGTGTACATGGGAACCCTCTGTACTATATGATAATTCTGTAAATCTCTAATTTCTAAAATTAAGTTTATTTTTTAATTGGAAAAAAAATTTAGAACGTAGAGCAAAGAAATGTATACTCTTTTAAAATTCACCACCTAAACCTGAAGGCCTGTACATGGCAATATTTCAAAATCAGTTCCAATCTTAGGTATGTTGCTCGTTTTGAAACTCAATCAAAAGCAAAGTCTCCTCTATCACATTATTTCTGACCAAGGTTAAAATTTATCATATTTTTTCTCATCTTATTTTCTTTTGTACACTTAATAGACTAGGGGGTGGTACTTTTCTGGTTATGTTCAACTTAAAACTCAGTAACTGGCAAATTTCACACACAAAAAAATCTCTCCACTGAACATTTGAAAAATAATTTGGCAGAACTAAACACGTTTACACTATAAAAAACTTAAAACATCTGTTTTTTAAAATCATTGTTTACTTTCATCCTAAGGAAAAAAAATCCTTGACAAAAAATTCTTTTAAGTGTTAACCTAACAATGTATAACATTATAACATTAACTGTGCTAGGCAAACATAGATAAAAATGTCTCTTATTTGGAGGATTTACTAGATCTACAGATTTAGTGAGTAACTCTGTTATTTCTTCTTACAGTTATCACATCTTTCAGGAATGCTGTTTCTAAACATTCCTTCCTCCAGGAAAACTACAAACAATATTCCAACTCTAGTATATTAAAAAGCTTGCACAGGATAAATCACAAAACATACTAAACTTAGTATCTTTAACACAATATCCTACATCATCCCATATTACATCAAATCATATTCCTCACAGGCAAATGAATATAAACCCCTCTTCAATACTTCAATAGTCTCAATATCAAACCTGCCAATATGACAGAAAGGCCATTTTCAGTTGAGTCAATTTTATTACCTCCCCCCAAATAAATCCTACAAAATTAAACAAAGATGTAATACAACTAGATACTTTGTTGAAATAAGCCTTTTCTATTTTAAGGGGAGGACCTACCCATCTTCTTCCTGGCGCATGCACAGAAGATTATTTTAAAATCCAACAGTACTTTAAATGCTTTTCAAAACTGACATAAACAGTTTCTATCAGCCAAAAATTGGGGAGTAAATGTTTTTAAATTTATCCTTTACATTAAGAGTATCAGAGCAGCACACCAAAATTACCTATTATAACCTATTATATCCAATTCCCAAACTTAGGTTGAGGATTTAAATCCCATACTACCATATATAAACACCGTCAATGCAATACAGAATAGGCACAAAAAGAGTCACCAGCATGATGTGGTGACAAAATATTAAACTGTCAAAAAATAATTCACTTTCCCAATATCTTATTTTTAAATTCGTGTGGTATCTTAATGTCATTTTAAAAAAAACAGAAAGTCTTGTTCAGTGATACAACTAAAAGTACTTTTCATTTCCTCAACAGCCAATCAAAATTTAGGATTCCAAATTCAATACTTTCAAACTCTGAAACAACAGTTTCATAAAAGTCAAAGCAAATGCATTAAAAAATAATTTTTCATAGGACCATCACCACCACCACCAAAAAAAAAAGGAAAACATGGATACCAGGCAAGGATGTTTTTAAAAGAAAACACTGAAATGGGAAGAAGTTTCTCATGGTGATCCATGATGGTGAGTTCCTGTCTTTATCCTAACGGATATCTGAGGATATAGTTTAGATGATCCTCTGAATCATCTAATTAGGGGGAAAAAAAGTTTTTGAGGCTGGAAAAAACTATCACACACTAAAACCTCTACTGCAAAATTTACAGAAATGTTCATTACCAGATTGATATTTTTGAAATAAAAATTAAAATCTGGAATTACCAACTATTACTAGGAGGGTGGGCATTCTGAGTTTACCTTAAAGACACAATGAATGAAACTATGTGTCTACCTATAAAGAAAAACTTTAGGTCAACCCTTCAATTTTACTAGTTTATTTGTGCACCGGACCAAGTAGATAAGCTATAATGTTACACAATTTGTGGGTTTATTAACAACTTCATTTTTAAGTCATTGGTTGTAGAGTGTAAGTTAAAAAGCTGTTACAGGGTCAGAAGCAACTGGCTTGGCACTACTTAACGATATAAACTGGAAAATGGCTTTTTCCAAATGATTCTGGGGAATGAGTTTCTTGCCTGTAACTGCTGGGCCAAGTTCTCATTTTCCTGAATGATTGTTTTCCAATTGTTTCCAAAAATATTGCTCTGATAAACTATTCTACACTTAAATTTATTCATGTTTTATTAGGATAATGTAATGGATGAGGTCCAAATGTGATTGAGATTACCAATGTTATAGATAAATGAGATTATTTCCATTAAAATAAAATGTGCTTTGATCATCCTATTTAAAGTTTTATAAGTAGTGTCATTTGCCGTCCACATTCTGCTCTTTGACACTAAGATGGGATCTCTTGTTCACAAGATCAAAGGTACAGAAATTACTACTTGAAAGGTAAGGCATCCCTACCATACAAGCACTCATCCTACAGCTTAAAGGGGCCTTTTTGAAAAACTACACTAACAAAATTCATGTTCCCACCTCCATCTCTGTGTCCCTTTCTCATCTTGCCTACTTTAATTTCTGACATTTTCCCCATATTGCCCTCCATGAATCAAATCTATTTCAACTTAGAAATTGTGAGAAAAGATTTAAGATTTGTTACATATCATATATCCCTACTAATTCTAAAAAATTACTGACATATTAAGTTCATAAAAAGATTCAGAAGGGAGGAGCAAAAGAAACAAGGCCTGAACACATCAAATGTGTAATATTTAGGCCATTGAGATTACAGTGCTTCAGCCAATTAACATGGGGAAAAATGTCTGTTGGTCAAGCATTCAAAGGACTGTAAAACAGATCTGCAGAAGCAATTACAGCAGTAATTTCACCCAAGTCATTTGGTATACCACAATATAATTCTCTAAGATTCAAAACATCAAAAAAAAAAAATGTTTTCCCTAACTTTGCTAGCTCATTTTGTAGGGTTAAATTTCCATCTCAATCTATTTTCTTTCCTATAAATTAATCAACATCTGTAAACTTCTTGCCTGTTATATTAGAGAATTAGAATGGGTGTTGATTAGATCAAAGTTGTAGTTTCAATTGTTTTTAAAACAATTACTCTATTCTACAAAATGTGGCACTATCCTATTTCACAGACTGTTACTTCTCCCCGACATTCTTACTTCTAGTTAAAATAACAAGCATGGGACAAACAGACCTCTGGCCCTGACATTATCAGTAGTATCAACTGTATGTACTGACTGAAACTGACCTTTTCCTAAGAGGATTTTCAAACAAACTAACAAAATAAGCTTCACAAGCATAAAAGCTTAACAGACACGGCACATCCACCTACAACATGGATAAGATCCAAAACTTGTTCGGATGGAAGAAGGGTGAAACTAAGAGCAATGGACGCCCTTAACACTTATAAACCCTAAATAAGAAAGTGTTTAAAGACCAGAGGCACGTATAATACATTTGCACCCCCATAATGCCAACGTAATAAATGCCTCTTGAATGGACCGCGACAAGCACAAGTTTTCCCAGAAGCGCCGTAAGTTTTCCCATAAGTACACATGTGGAAATAAAAATCGCAAGTAGCAGCGCCGTGGTGAAAAAAATCGACTGATCTGGAAGTTAAGAGACCTTGGTTTTAGACTCCTAGCTCAACAACTAACTCCCAGAGTGACCTTGGGCAAACCAGACTCCCTAGGCCTCACTTTCGTTATCTTTGAGAGAGAACTTGAAGTCCCTCTTACAGTATTAACTCTGTTCCAACTTCCTGTGATTCGGAGTAGGCTTCTGAGCTGCCACTAATCAATGCCAGAAAAAATAGGAAACGGGTTAAATGGGTCAGAGTCCCCGAAGCGGAGATAGTGGTCAGAGGGGAGGGTAAGTGGACCCTGACCCCGCAAAGCGCGGGGCTGGATTCGGGGGGTGCCGAGCTGTCTGCGGGAGGGCCGGAGGTGGGACTGCCCGGCTCCCGGCCCGGCGGGAGGTGGAGCCGAGGTTCTCGCGTGCATTGTCCCCGGGAGGGAGCCATGTTTCCTCCTCCCCGGCACTCCCAGATGGCGGCCGGGGGCGCGGGGCCGAAGCTGAAAGCCCCGTGGTCTGGAGGACCAAGCGGAGGCAGGCGGGCGGGCGGGCGGCAGAAGCTCGGGCCCGGGTAGGCCAGTCTCGGGAGCCGCGGCCCCGAGACTCACCCGGCGGCGGCGGCGGCGGGAGGGACGGCCCCCCAAGCGACGGTTCCCTGCTCCGCGCCTCCCACCCCCGAGTCGGTTGGAGCAAGAAGGGACACCATGCCCAACCACGGCCTGAGTCGGCGGCGGCGGGCAGGCCGCATCGGCCTCCTGTGCAGCCGTAGCTGGGCGGCGGAGCAGCGAGAAGCTGGCCCGGGCGCCTCGACTTCCGAGGCCTCGGGCCGCCCCAGTCCGGCGCGCCCTGATCCCCTAC
Source organism: Balaenoptera borealis (assembly GCF_965194805.1). Classification (NCBI taxonomy): domain Eukaryota; kingdom Metazoa; phylum Chordata; class Mammalia; order Artiodactyla; family Balaenopteridae; genus Balaenoptera; species Balaenoptera borealis. The sequence goes on from NC_138874.1 coordinate 106,904,169, forward strand.
TCACCGTTGGCGCGTTTGAGGGCATTTTCCGGCCTCTGGAAATAGGCCGGCATCTTGGCGGCAGGCTCAGCTCACCCGGCGTCAGCGAACTCCTTAGGGGCCCGGGCCGGGAGAGGAGACGAAGGGGAAGCAGCGCGAGGCTCCACGCTCCTCGCCAGCAGTAGCCCGCGCCCAGCCGGCCAGAGACGGAAAGGAAAGAGCCACGTGACCCCCGCGCGGCGGCGCCGCCGCCGCCTAGGCCCCGGATGTAGGGGCGGGCCTTCGCCCGCGCACCGCCCCTCCTCGCGCGCAGGCGCGTTGGCCGTACGCCTGCCGGCTGACGTGGCGCCGGCCGAAGTCTTCCTAGCTCTCTGGCTGCACCTGGGGACTCTGCGGGGAAATGTTAGGGAGCCGGTTCTCCGGCACCTCACTCTTGAGCGACAATCTGGGTGGGAAAGGTGAGATTTGGGTCAGAGCTTCTGTCTGGCGAGAAGGCACAGATTCTTCTAACATGACTTGTGCGGAGTCATACAAATTTACTGTCAGGTCCCATCCGCCTAGAGAATGTCCTGGCTCGACTGAGTTAAAATGCTGAATTTATTCATTTAACACAAGTCCTTTGAGCAGATATCATTAGGGCCAGCGATGCTCACCACTGGAGATAGTAGTGACCTGTCACAGCACGGACTAGTATGGGGAGGAGGGTTGTAATAAGTAACTTAAACAAATAAGCAAGCTTATTTCATATATAGGTAAAATTTTAAAATTGGGGACACAGAGAGTGCCTGGGCCCTCAGAGATAGATGAGTACACAATGAGGGTCAAGATAGGATCTTTTCTGGGCCTGGAGAAAAGCATAATTACTTGCTGTTGATTAATGCTCACTTAGTAGAAGACAAGCAACCTAAGCATACTAAAAGCCACTCAGGAGGTGGCAAAAGGAAGTAATCAGGGTGATAAAGGTTTTTTCCCTAATCAAGCTACTTTTGTACTATATATGACTGGATAATTTCTCTAGTACAGTGTTTTGGAGGGCTTTTCTGACTTGAGTGGAATAAATGTGATTCTCAAAAAAACAGTTGTTAAGGGCCCAACTGAAGTAGTACATTATACATATTTGCAACATAATGTCTTACAGTTTTAAAACAAGTATCACGTTTTACAGTTTACTGAAATGCTTTCACATTCATTGTTTTGTTTACAAGAATGCTGTGATGAAGGTATTTATACTGACGAACATAATAAATTTCAGGGGTAAACCAAGGTTCACATTTATACATTCATTGAACAAACTACATCATGTTATCAACAAACCATTACTATGTGCCAGGCTGAGGAGATAAGCACCCCGATAGGTAGGTACACAGCAGTTGAACAGGATAGATTTGGTTCCTGCCTTCTCAGACTTTGCAGTCTAGAGAGAGGAAGATTTGAACACTCATCGGAAGCTCCGTGGAGGGAATTCCCTGGCAGTACAGTGGTTAGGACTCCGTGCTTTCACCACCCAGGGCCCAGGTTCAATCCCCGGTCAGGGAACTAAGATCCCACAAGGCCAAAAAAAAAAAAACGAAGCCAAGTGGAAACGGAGACACCACTCCAGTCCAGGCCCCCATCGTCTCTCTAGGCCCATCTCTCAGCACACTCAGTGTCTTTTCAGTGCCCGAAACAGCCCTCTCCTACCTCCAACCCAGCGCATGCCATCACTTCACTTGGAAATTCACCACTGCCCATTCCTTGCTCTGGCAACAATCACCTATACATGTCACTTCTGCCAGGATTCTTCCCTGGCCCCCAGATAAGATTAGGAGCCAAGGCATTGAGCGCCAGTAACATCCTGTCTTAGCACTGACCATACTTCAGTGTAATTACTTGCAGACTGTAAGTTCAGAGAGGGAAGGACCATATTTGTGTTGTTCACCACTGTATCCCCAATGCCTGGCAAGGCATCAGGCAGACAAGATGCTCTCAAAAAATGCTGGAGAGAGATGAATAAATCCTTACATAAATATTTATATAATACATTTTCCTACCTTACACATGGGGAGGTAACAAGTTTAAAGGCCAATGTGTGTCACACTTCATTCATAGAGCATCTCCCCATCTACACGGAGTGCTCGATATCCCTAAGCCTCAGCATGCAAATAGTAAAGAAGAAACAAGAATGTTCTTCACCCAAAGTTCCTAATGGCACTGATTCTGAACCTCCAGTTGTGCCGAAGTTCACTCATGATTTTCTGAGGTCAGTGCTCAAAGATACCATGCTTTCCTGCACATACATATCCCTCCCCCCCCCACCCCACACCGTTACCTGACTAACTCCTGCTAATCAAGCTTCAGCCCAAAGGCTTCCTCTGCAGAGCCTTTCCTGCCAGCGGGGGCCCAACCCAACTTCCCCTTTGCCTGTGCTCTTTGTTCAGGCCACCGTTAACTCCATCACTGGGGCCAGCCCTGAACACTCTGCTGCCCCTGCACGCTTGTCAAGGGGTGGCTGTGTTCCTCCATCAAACCACTGGTGCCTGGAGGTGACCAGTGACCGACTAGCTCTTCCCACTAGCTACTTCCAGAGCGCGCGCTCTCTCTCTTTCTCTCTCCTCCCTTAAATTCTGAGTTTTGACATTCATGCCATCAGTCTAGGCCACATGTGATTCCTCCACACTGCAGTCCTCGACAGGCATCTTCAGAACCCAGGTCACATTCCCTCATTCCTTGGCTCTTAGTTCTGGCTCCCTGTCACTCTCTCCAACACCACCATCGTAATGATTCGTGGGCTCTATACCCATGTATCAGTAAATGATCCTGGCCACCTGGCCTTCACTATGTGTCCTCTACCTGAGCTCAGCCACTCACACATGGTGATACCCTAGAGTCTAGACCAGGAATCAGCACACTTTTTCTATAAAGGGCCAGGTGGTAATTAATGTAGGCTTTGCAGGCCAGGAAGCAATGTCTTCAATTATTGGGGCAACCGTTCTTGCTAAAAGGATAATAGTCTTTTTTTTTTTTAATATATTTTAAAATGTGAGAAAGCATTCTTAGCTCAAGGCTGTATAAAAACAGGCAGCAGGCCAAATTTAACCCACAGGTCATAGTTTGCTGACCCCTAACCCAGACCTTGTCACACTAACTGTCTCAGTTCCCAAATCTTGATTTCAAGCATCTTATTTTCTGGCCACCACCCCCTATGGTTAATTCTATCAGATCCCTACTTGAACAACCCTGCTGCCTGACTGGGACCTGCAATCCATTCATCAATCGTGCTTCCTTTTCGCTGCTCTCATCCCTCTTGTCCTCTGTTTCCTCCAGACGCAACTTGGACTCCATCATTTAGTTATTTTTCTTGCTCAGTTCTCCCTTTATTCTACCCCAAACCCTGGCCAACCCAAACCTCCACCCACTCCTTGCCTATAGCCTAATGTGACTGGAGAAGAATGCACAGCCATGTCGACAAGTCTCACTTTAAGTTCACGACCACAAGCCTCAACAAGCACTGTGTTGCTGTGGCTGTTCAGCCATCCTACTCCGCTTCTCTGGGCCACACTCCCACTCTCCCGGATGACTAGTTCATACTTTTTCCTCTTCTAATTCTCCAGTACGTCCTTTCTCTACTCTCAGCCAATGGCCAAAACAGTGGAAAAATTAGAGAACTTTGGCACTCTGCCATCTACCACCCATCTTCATCTGTGCTCAGACCCTCTGCCTTCCCTCCTGTTACTCTCCATCCACTATCCCATCTAGAGCCAGCCCCTACCTACCAATACGTTGGATTCCATCTCCTCTCACACACAGAGATGATCACTGCATCCTCCCTGAAACACTGTCTTCATTTGGCTTCCAGGATCACCCTTCCCTGATTTCCTTCCTACCTCTCTGTCTGCTCGTTATCTCTCTGACCTCTAAGGTTGAAAAGTCCCAGGGTTCAGCTCCTGGACCTCTTCCCTCCTCTAACTACCTTCATCTCTTGGTTCTAGCTCAGGCTTCTAGGTACTTTCGCAGTATGCGTCTTTGCCATAGGCATCTTTGCCGCAAGCATTTTGGCTCCAAATATTTTTTGCCGCATAACTAATTGGCCTTAGGCAATTTTGCCCTAAAAGATAAAATAACGAAAAGTAAAAGAGCGACCTCATCTGTCAGCTCGATAAAGACATCCATAATGTCACTAACCGGAAGAAATGCTAATACATTTCAACCAGTTGAAACCAAACTGTCAAACCAAGAACTGTCAACCAGTTATTATATCCTTCATAACAAAATTGTCTTACGGCCAATTAGTTATGCAGTGGAAATGCTTGCTTATGGCAAAGGTACCCGACATGCTAGCTCATAGATTTAGAAATCACATCTGTGCTTATAAGTTGCAAAATTGTATCATCAGCACTTGATCTCTCCCCTGAAAGCCTGTCTCACATCCATTAAATGTTTGACACACGGCGTACACCCAGCCTGTCCCAAACCAGACTCCAGGTCTCTTCTGGCTGCAACCTGTGCCTCCTGCCATCGTCCCCCAGTGAACCATTACAACCCCTTTCTTCCGGTTGCTTAAGCCACAAAAGTGTTGGAGACATCCTCGACTCCACTTTTTCTGTCATATCCCCACATCCAGTCAACCCATCAACAAATCCCACATGTGCTACCTCCACAGCTATCACTCTGATCCAAGTCACCATCATTTCTCATCTGGAGTGTATAATAACCTGCTAGCTTGTCTTTCTCTTTTCACCTGGCTCCCTTCTCTTTTTTCTCCACTTAGCAAGGAGGGGGATCCTTTTAACACAAAAGTGAGGTGATCATGTCAGTCCCCTAATGACAACCCTCTTGTGGCCCCCAGATCACCCTGTGAAAGTCAGTCCTTATAATGGCCTACAAGGCCCTACACAATCCCTTCCTTTCCCTGTCCCTCCCATTGCCACGCCAGTGTCACCTTTTCAGTGCTGTCTTCCCCCACCTCTTTAAAGTAATAATAGCCTCCCTTCTTCCCATACGGTACTTCTAGCGTGCTTCTCTTCTTTATTTTCCTCCATAGCATTGATTTCTTTATCATCATTTGATCCCTGATATATTTTATGAGTTTCTTTCTTTATTGTCTACTCCTCTAGAATACAAGCTTGATGAGGGCAGGGATTTGTCTGTTTTGTTCAAATGCTATATCTGCAGCACCAGTAAGAGTGCCTTGCACAGAGTAAGCACTCAATAAATCTTCGTCGAAGAAATGACAATTGGTTAAAGCAAGCCTCCTATATTATAATTGCCTGTCTGCATGTTGGTCTCCTCTATGACCCTGGAAGTCCTTTGAAGATAATGATTGGGACCATTAATCTTTGCGTCTGGGCAGTGCCTGGCTCATGGTCACACCCAAGCACCTTGGTGGTTCCAGCTGCACGATAACAAACTAGGTCCTAAACCTCACAGCCTTGAATTCCTAACCATGGAAGTGTCTAACTGGGGTTGGAAAGTTTTTAGGCAGTGGTACACCAAAGGCAGACGTGGGGTACACTGTGCTTGTGCCAGACAGTTGTCACTGAGCCTTTGGGTTCTGCACATTTAAAGCAGGAACTTGGAATGCAAATTCAGTTGAGTATATTCTTTAGCAGAAACATGTCCTGGCAATATACTGTTATTTATTGGGAAAAATGCATCTTACACTCAGGAGTCTTCAATTAATATTCTGCTTGCCTCTAGAAGAAGGCTGAGGGGAAGAAGAAAGAGGGGCTTGTTTGTGGGAATTGGCATACGTGCTCACACGTGCCATTGTTGGCACACCATGAAGCCCAGCTCCTGCTTGGGAATTGAGGAGATTATTCCCAAAGCTACACAAACCAACTACAGCCAAGGAAGCAGAATGAGTAAAAGACACTGTGCATAGTGGTTTTGGGTGTGGTTTGAAACTAGGCTTCTCTGTGAAATGTGTTAAACATGATTAGAAGGAACCCTAGAACGTGTGGGCTTTCATCCTAGGTTTGTGGATGTTAGACTATCTTCACATGGACCTTTTCATTGTGCTCTCTTCTCAGGGAGCAGCTAAAATAGTCCCTCCTCAGAGAACCCTTTCCTGACCACCCAATCTAATCTAAAGACCAGCCTGTTTTAATTCTCAGAGGAGCAGTCAGCACTAACTGGGAGTTTTCTCTGTTTCCTTGGTTACTGTCTGTCTTAACACACTAGATGGTAAGCTTTAAGAGGCCAAGTTCATCCTGTTCACTGCTGTATCTCCAACTCCTAGAACTACGCCCAGCACAGGGCAGGCATTCCATAAGTATGAGACGTGTGAATAAATGAAGGAATGGAGGCTGTGGTAGACAGACTTCTAAGATGTCCTCCAAGACTCCTTCTCCGTGGTGTACACATCCTGTTTAATGTCTGGGACTGTAAATGTGATGGTGTATTACTTCTGTGAGTAGGTTAGTTATATGTCCCAGTTGACTTTAAGAAGGGGAGATTGGGGCTTCCCTGGTGGTCCAGTGGTTAAGACTCCACCTGGTTGAGGAACTAAGATCCCACATCCTCCCCCAAAAAAGGGAGGGGGACATCATCTGGGTGGGCCTAACCAATCACATGAGCCCTTTAAATCTGGGTGTAGAGGTCAGAGGCAGAGGAAGTAAGAGATTCAAAGCATGAGAAAGTATATGGAGGGAGCCACAGAGTGAAAAACTGTGGGCAGCCTCTAGGAGCCGAGAGCAGTCCGCCAGCCAAAAGTCAACCAGTGAATGGAGGCCTCAGTCCTACACCTGCAAGGAACTGAATTCTACCAACAACTTGGATGAGCTTGGAAACAGATTCTTCCCCAGAGCCTCCAGAGAGGAATGCAGCCTGGCAAGACCCTGAACAGAGACCCAGCCACACAAATCTACAGAACTGGGAGCTAATAAATGGGTGTTGTTTTAAGCCACTGTTTGTGGTAACCTGTTACATAGCAAGAGAAAACTAATACAGAGACCTTAACAGTTTTCTCCATATTAACTCACAGAGAAAAAAGAATGAAACACTATGGAGTCTTCGCTTTGCCGGAAGTGAAAACCAAGGTACAGCTCAATGGAGGAAAAGGGCAAGACTGTGTAAGGTGTAACTATAAAAATTCAGACAGGTCTAGCGAAAGCCCCATGAGAGCTTTGAGACTCTCTGAGGCTATGAACAAGTTACCGTACTCCACACTGGTGTTTTTAGAACTAGGGGCATGTTACATTTCCTAGGGAACTAGGATTATAAATACATCTCAGTTATTCCTATGAGCATGCCAGTTTTGGGGTTAGTTGTGGCTTCAAACCACAGCTTTGCCATTTTACTTGACATTGGGCAAGTAATCTCTCTGAGCCTCAGTTTTATCAGCTGTGGAATAAGCATTATGAGGTTGTTGTGAGGTTGAGTGAGATACTATGTGTATCGTTCTTAGCACCATCCCTGACACAAGCTCTCTAGAAGTCATTTCCACGTATATGCAAGACGGATAAAATAATCAGTGCTTGAAATATTCACAGCCTCTTTCTGCCCCCTCAACTGCTAAACTATTCTGATGATGACTAATGAACGTTTCCCCCTTTCCTTCCCCCTGTTTTCCACATCCTGTAATCGGGACAGGAAGTAATCAATCAGGAGGACAGCTGGAGAAGTTGGGTAGGAGATTCAGGTAGGAAGGGGCTGAGATGAGAGACAGAGGGATAATAGAGGGGTGGGAAAAAAGGCTAATGGGGGGAAAAAAGGAAAGAGGAGAGAAGATGAAGGTAACAGAAAGAGTTATTTCTAAGGAGAGTGGAGAGAGATGTGAGAACCTGTGCCAGACGAATGAGAGAGAGAGCTTACAAAAATACAAGGGAGTCTGTGCCGACATAAATACATGGTTGAATAAATAAATGTGAGCAAATAGAGAAATTTCGCGTGGAGAAGAATTCCACATAATTTATATAGATACTTTGCCCTCAAGAGAGTGGAGCATAAGCCTCCACTCCTTAGGTGTCAGCTGTGCATAGTGACTTCTATCCAAAAAGAACAGTATAGAAAAAGGAGAGAGGGGGTGACTTTACAGGAGAGAAACCCAACAAACACAACCTCAGCCAGGAGATCAAGGTGTCATATGATGAGATGAGAACTGCACTTGACCACTGTGGTCTTCCTCCCGCTAAATGCAAAACCCAGTCTTATCGTGAGAAAAACATCAGACAACTCCTAACTGAAGGACAGTTTATAAAATACCTGGCCACTACTCCTCAAAACTGTCAAAGTGATCAAAAACAAGGAAAGTCTGAGAAACTGTCACAGCCAAGAGGACCCTAAGGAAACATCCTAAGTAGAAACCTGAAACAGAAAAACTCATTAGGTAAAAATTAAGGAAATCTGGATAAAATATAAACTTCAGTTACTAATGTATCAACATTGGCTCAATAGTTGTGACAAATGTACTATACTTTTTTTTTTAAATATTTATTTATTCATTTGGCTTGCACTGGGTCTTAGTTGCGGCATGTGGGATCTTTTTAGTTGCAGCATGTAGGATCTAGTTCTCTGACCAGGGATCAAACCTGGGCCCCCTGCACTGGGAGCATGGAGCCTTAGCCACTGGACCACTAGAAAAGTCCCACAAATGTACTATACTGATGTAAGATGTTAATAATAGAAGAAACCAGGTGGGGAATATATGGTAACTCTCAGTATTATCATTGCAACTTTTCTGTAAATCGAAAACTGTTCTAAAACAAAACATTTATCCCAGATTTCAGTACCACATTTTAAAATTAAAAATAATACAATAAAATGTTTAAAAATATGAGAGGAAAGGAATTTTAAGACATATTACTGTAGGTAATGAATTCTGTCATCTTTAATGCTCTTTGAAAAATGCAAATAAGGATCAGAATTAATTTTTTTTTTTTAATGACATTTATTTATTTACGGTGGTGTTGGGTCTTCGTTTCTGTGCGAGGGCTTTCTCCAGTTGCGGCAAGTGGGGGCCACTCTTCATCGCAGTGCGCGGGCCTCTCACTATCGCGGCCTCTCTTGTTGCGGAGCACAGGCTCCAGACGCGCAGGCTCAGTAATTGTGGCTCACGGGCCCAGTTGCTCCGCGGCATGTGGGATCCTCCCAGACCAGGGCTCGAACCCGTGTCCCCTGCATTGGCAGGCAGATTCTCAACCACTGCGCCACCAGGGAAGCCCCAGGATCAGAATTAATTTTAATTGCATTTTCCTTACTGAAATGTTTCTTTTAATGCAACACAGCTCCGAAGCTGGGCTTCCTGGGGCCTAGGATCTACTCAGGTTCCAATATTAACATCCTGAAATGTTGGAGAACACAAGAAGGATGACTTCCTCTTGGGAATGTTCTGGAAGTCTCGAATAGCCTGGAAGCCAGTTAACCATCAAGACAGAGTGTCAGGGCAGTTGACTGAATCCCCTTCCAGAAGTGACTTTCCAGTCCCCTGGCAGGCCCGGAATCCCTTAAAAGAGCTGCCACCCCAAAGAAGCTCTTGGCTGACTACATGCCTAATCTCTGATTAAATCCAGTTATGGAAACAGATGAAAAGAAGAGCCACACTTGGCTCACAGGAGCCTGGGCATTGGAATATCTGTGGAAAATATTGGGTCCCTTATCCACATACCCAGAGAGTTTGGGCATTTTCCAAATCCACATCAGTGCCAACAACTTCTTTATCTTTTCCTGGGGAGCAAGGAGCAGGCTGTACAAACCAGACGTAGCGGGCCAGAGACTGTCACCCTTAGAAAAGCCTGCCAGGAAGGTAGGCCCTTGGCTGGTGTCGGGAACTTGGATTTCGGGATCACTCCCACCATTCCCAGAATTGATAAGAGTGACCAACTATGCCTAAACTATTCGTACACACAGTGGGGGTCATGCTGAACACCTGTTTCCTTGTGAGAGGCTGGAATTTTGGTACGTGCTGGGCAGAAGTTGCCTACGTGACCAGCACCTTCAATAAAAACCTTGAGTCTCTAATGAGCTTCCCTGGTCAACAATATTTCACATGTGCTGTCACGACTTGTCGCTGGAGGAATCAAGTGCATCCTGTGTGACTCCACTAGGAGAGGACTCTTGGAAGCTTGGGCCTACTTTGCTCTGAACATCAGCCCCTGTGCCTTTCCCCTTTGCTATTTGGCTTTGTATCCTCCAGCTGTAATAAATTATAGCCATGAATACAGCTATATGCTGAATCCTGTGAATCCCCTGAACAAATCATTGAATCTGGGGGTGGTCTTGGGGACACCCTACACAAGCTATTCTTCTTTTGGGGGGATATCATTAGTTTATTATAAAAGAGAGACATGGAAATTATTTACATGATGAAATATCTCAGTGGAATGGGCAGCTTCACGTGATGCCATTTCAGTAGTGGTTTATTTCAGTCTACATACTTTCCAAGAACGTCACCATCTCTAAGTAAGAAATAATCCTTGTCTAGAACTGCTTTGGTGCCTTAGAGCCCAGTCCGGTAACTACTACTGTTGTTTGCAATACTTTTCCTTGAGATTTTTCTAGAAGCATAATGCCTCTTTTGGTTACAGTTTCCACTGCACTCTTTTCAACTAATACTTGGTCAAAGAGGGGGAAAAACTTTCTAAATGCCTGTCCTGCCGTGACTCCGGCCACCGCCACCGTAGTTTAGTTCATACTCTCCACAAGGCTACTCTTATCTATAACATTAGCATAAAGATTTTTCTTGGTCCAACCCTTATTAGGACAGGCACAGAGGAAGATATGGTTAGCTGCATTTGATCACTGAGAAAACAAGCCCAGAGAAGACTGGTTTAACAGCTAGGAGGGGCAGAGCTGGAATTAGAGCTCAAGTTTGTCTGTTCCACACCCAGCAGTCAATCTTATTGCCAAAGGTTGGGGTGCCACCCCTCTCTCCACCCTCTATTTCTCCCCCTTAACGCTGGAGAACCTGTCTGGCAGGTCTGACAGCGCTTGGGGGTGAAAGGGGAGGGAGGAAGGCGTCAGTTCCAGTCATCCCCCCACCTTTCCAGAGATAACCTCTCCACCCCTACCCTCTGTCCCACTCCATCCGAGCCTGGCCACAGCCTTCTTTATCCTTCCCTCACAGTACCCACCACCATCTCCCTCAAATCCTTTGTTTTAGTACCTGTTGGTCGTCATCTTCCTCCTCATTTATTTTCTGAATGCCTCCAGAATGTGCCAGAGACTAAGGTGACACCGATGGGCCTTGGCCACAGGGGGCTGTCCCTAACTTACTCTTAGAGGAAGTACTTAGAGTGCCCACCTTAGGTCCCCACACCCAGCAGAGCCACCCAAGCAGGGCAAGGAGAGGCAATGACTCGGAGGCTCTCATCCTGTTCCACCTCTGAGACTTCTCGCCTTTTTCTCTTTCCGCAAGTGTGGATCTCTAGGTCTGAAATCCCAGAAACAATAGATCTGGTCATGCATTCCCTCTCCTCTTTTCTGCTTTGCCACCTGTTGTAAGGTGGTCACAGGCAAGAACTCTGCTGTGCTTATGTCTGTACCCTCTCCCCAACCTTTATCCCATGTCACAGTCTGTTTTGCAGGTGCTAGCACACTGAGCAAAGGAAATCAAGTCTGACTGATTCTACATTCTTGCTAATTTAATGGAAAATGATTACCCAAGCCCAAATACCACATAAAATTATAACGTATTTTGGGCTAAATGTGTCTCTTTTAAGATTCAGCAAATGACCTTAGTGAAGTAGAAAAGACAGGATATCTGGGGTCTATGGATTTAACGTATTTTCTTATTTTTTCTGTCTACCATGTTTCTTCAAATCTAGAAATGCCATCAGTGATTAAACACATCATTTTATGTACCATGAAGACAGAAAACAACACTCCCGATTATAATTATAGGATGCATCCCAATTTCAGAGATTTAAAAATTTGGACTATTGGATGCAAAGAAATACAGCATTTTTAAAATTGTGAAATAAAAGTAATAGGAGAAAAAAATTGCTGAAGTCATCTATCTAAAGAAAACCACTGTTACTAACGTTTGAATACTTTTCAATATTGTTCTATATTTTTACAGTTAGGGACCTTATAGATAGTATATTTAATGCCTTTATGCACTAAATATACACATTTATAAATATTTGTAAATACATACATTTATGTACTATACATTTCTATATATTTGTATTTTTATTATACAGTCCACAGTGTTTGGGGTACACAGCCCCAAACCTTCCTTCACACCCTCCCCCCTTGCTCGTCCTTTGAGGAAACCACTGTCAGCAGCTGGGTATGCATCCCTCCCATCCTACAACATATATACGTACACATATACACACAGCAGCGTAGAGTTTTACACATAGATGGGATTCTAATGAGTTAGTACAAATATGTCCACCTCACTCTCCTTCATAGCTTTATAGCATTCTGTAATATGGAACGTACGATTGTTTTTTGTTTCTTCATTAACACTGGCTAATATTCACATTTTCTTTTCTTTTTACAGAAGATTTATCTTTTTAACTTTTTTTTTAAACATCTTTATTGGAGTATAATTGCTTTACAATGGTGTGTTAGTTTCTACTTAACATTTTTTTTGAATTTTACTTTATTTTTTTATACAGCAGGTTCTTATTAGTCATCCATTTTATACACATCAGTGTATACACGTCAATCCCAATCGCCCAGTTCATCACACCACCACCACCACCCGCCACTGCTTTCCCCCCTTGGTGTCCATATGTTTGTTCTCTACGTCTGTGTCTCAATTTCTGCCCTGCAAACTGGTTCATCTGTACCATTTTTCTAGGTTCCACATATATGCATTAATATGCGATATTTGTTTTTCTCTTTCTGACTTACTTCACTCTGTATGATAGTCTCTGGATTCATCCACGTCTCTACAAATGACCCAATTTCATTCCTTTTTATGGCTGAGTAATATTCCGTTGTATATATGTACCACATCTTCTTTATCCATTCGTCTGTCGATGGGCATTTAGGTTGCTTCCATGTCCTGGTTATTGTAAATAATGCTGCAATGAACATTGGGGTGCATGTGTCTTTTTGAATTATGGTTTTCTCTGGGTATATGCCCAGTAGTGGGATTGCTGGGTCATATGGTTATTCTATTTTTAGTTTTTTAAGGAACCTCCATACCGTTCTCCATAGTGGCTGTATCAATTTACATTCCCACCAACAGTGCAAGAGAGTTTCCTTTTCTCCACACCCTCTCCAGCATTTGTTGTTTGTAGATTTTCTGATGACGCCCATTCTAACTGGTGTGACATGATAACTCATTGTAGTTTTGATTTGCATTTCTTTAATAATTAGTGATGTTGGGCAGCTTTTCATGTGCTTCCTGGCCATCTGTATGTCCTCTTTGTAGAAATGTCTATTTAGGTCTTCTGCCCATTTATATATTTTGGAGATTAATCCTTTGTCCGTTCATTTGCAAATATTTTCTCCCATTCTGAGGGTTGTCTTTTCGTCTTGTTTACGGTTTCCTTTGCTGTGCAAAAGTTTTGAAGTTTCATTTTGTCCCATTTGTTTATTTTTGTTTTTATTTCCATTACTCTAGGAGGTGGATCAGAAAAGATCTTGTTGTGATTTATGTCAAAGAGTGTTCTTCCTATGTTTTCCTCTAAGAGTTTTATGGTGTCCGGTCTTACATTTAGGTCTCTAATCCATTTTGAGTTTATTTTTGTGTATGGTGTTAGGGAGTAATCTAATTTCATTCTTTTACGTGCAGCTGTCCAGTTTTCCCAGCACCACTTATTGAAGAGACTGTCTTTTCTCCACTGTATATCCTTGCCTCCTTTGTCATAGATTAGTTGACCATAGGTGCATGGGTTTATCGCTGGGCTTTCTATCTCATTCCATTGATCTGTATTTCTGTTTTTGTGCCAGTACCATATTGTCTCGATTACTGTAGCTTTGTAGTACAGACTGAAGTCAGGGAGTCTGATTCCTCCCGCTCCGTTTTTTTCCCTCAAGACTGCTTTGGCTATTCGGGGTCTTTTGTGTCTCCATACAAATTTTAAGATTTTTTGTTCTAGTTCTGTAAAAAATGCCACTGGTAATTTGATAGGGATTGCATTGAATCTGTAGATTGCTTTGGGTAGTGTAGTCATTTTCACAATATTGATTCTTCCAATCCAAGAACATGGTTATCTCTCCATCTGTTGGTATCATTTTTAATTTCTTTTAACAGTGTCTTATAGTTTTCTGCATATAGGTCTTTTGTCTCCCTAGGTAGGTTTATTCCTGGGTATTTTATTCTTTTTGTTGCAATGGTAAATGGGAGTGATTCCTTAATTTCTCTTTCAGATTTTTCATCATTAGTGTATAGGAATGTAAGAGATTTCTGTGCATTAATTTTGTATCCTGCAACTTTACCAAATTCATTGATTAGCTCTAGTAGTTTTCTGGTGGCATCTTTGGGATTCTCTATGTATAGTATCATGTCATCTGCAAACAGTGACAGTTTTACTTCTTCTTTTCCAGTTTGTATTCCTTTTATTTCTTACTTTTCTCTGATTGCTGTGTCTAGGACTTCCAAAACTATGCTGAATAATAGTGGCGAGAGTGGACATCCTTGTCTTATTCCTGATCTTAGAGGAAATGCTTTCAGGTTTTCACCATTGAGAATGATGTTTGCTGTGGGTTTGTCATATATGGCCTTTATTATGTTGAGGTAGGTTCCCTCTATGCCCACTTTCTGGAGAGTTTTTATCATAAATGGGTGTTGAATTTTGTCAAAAGCTTTTTCTGCATCTATTGAGATGATCATATGGTTTTTAGTCTTCAGTTTGTTAATATGGTGTATCACATTGATTGATTTGCGTATATTGAAGAATCCTTGCATCCCTGGGATAAATCCCACTTGATCGTGGTGTATGATCCTTTTAATGTGTTGTTGGATTCTGTTTGCTAGTATTTTGTTAAGGATTTTTGCATCTATATTCATCAGTGATATTGGTCTGTAATTTTCTTTTTTTGTAGTATCTTTGTCCGGTTTTGGTATCAAGGTGATGGTGGCCTCATAGAATGAGTTTGGGAGTGTTCCTTCCTCTGCAATCTTTTGGAAGAGTGTGAGAAGGATGGGTGTTAGCTCTTCTCTAAATGTTTGATAGAATTCACCTGTGAAGCCATCTGATCCTGGACTTTTGTTTGTTGGAAGATTTTTTATCACAGTTTCAATTTCATTACTTGTGATTGGTCTGTTCATATTTTCTATTTCTTCCTGGTTCAGTCTTGGGAGGTTATGCCTTTCTAAGAATTTGTCCATTTCCTCCAGGTTGTCCACTTTATTGGCATAGAGTTGCTTGTAGTAGTCTCTTAGGATGCTTTGTATTTCTGCGGTGTCTGTTGTAACTTCTCCTTTTTCATTTCTAATTGTATTTAATTTATTTATTTATTTATTTATTTATTTATTTTTGGCTGTGTTGGGTCTTCGTATCTGTGCGAGGGCTTTCTCTAGTTGCGGCAAGTGGGGGCCACTCTTCATCGCGGTGCGTGGGACTCTCACTATCGCGGCCTCTTGTTGCGGAGCACAGGCTCCAGACGTGCAGGCTCAGTAATTGTGGCTCACGGGCCCAGTTGCTCTGCGGCATGTGGGATTTTCCCAGACCAGGGCTCGAACCCGTGTCCCCTGTATTGGCAGGCAGATTCTCAACCACTGCGCCACCATCGAAGTCCCTCTAATTTTATTGATTTGCGTTCTCTCCCTCTTTTTCTCGATGAGTCTGGCTAATGGTTTATCAATTTTCTTTACCTTCTCAAAGGACAAGCTTTTAGTTGTATTGATCTATGCAATTGTTTTACTTGTTTCTATTTCATTTATTTCTGCTCTGATCTTTATGATTTTTTTCCTTCTGCTAACTTTGGGTTTTGTGTGTTCTTCTCTCTCTAGTTCCTTTAGGTGTAAGGTTAGATTGTTTATTTGAGATTTTTCTTGTTTCTTGAGGTAGGCTTATATTGCTATAAACTTCCCTCTTACAACTGCTTTTGCTGCAACCCATAGGTTTTGGATTGTTGTGTTTTCATTGTCATTTGTCTCTAGGTGTTTTTTTTTTTTTTTTTTTTTTGGCTGTGTTGGGTCTTCATTTCTGTGCGAGGGCCCTCTCCAGTTGCGGCAAGCGGGGGCCACTCCTCATCGTGGTGTGTGGGCCTCTCACCATCGCGGCCTCTCCTGTTGCGGAGCACAGGCTCCAGACGCGCAGGCTCAGCAATTGTGGCACACGGGCCTAGCTGCTCCACGGCATGTGGGATCCTCCCAGACCAAGGCTCAAACCTATGTCCCCCGCATTGGCAGGCAGACTCTCAACCACTGTGCCACCAGGGAAGCCCTCTAGGTATTTTTTGATTTCCTCTTTGATTTCTTCAGTGATCTCTTGGTTATTTAGTAACGTATTGTTTAGCCTCCATATATTTGTGTTTTTTACGGTTTTTTCCCTGTAATTGATTTCTAGTCTCATAGCATTGTGACTGGAAAAGATGCTTGATATGATTTCAATTTTCTTAAATTTACTGAGGCTTGATTTGTGACCCAAGATGTGATCTATCCTGGAGAATGTTTCATGTGCATTTGAGGAGAAAGTGTAATCTGCTGTTTTTGGATGGAATGTCCTATAAATATCAATTAAATCTATCTGGTCTATTGTGTCATTTAAAGCTTGTGTTTCCTTTTTAATTTTCTGTCTGGATGATCTGTCCATTGGTGTAAGTGAGGTGTTAAAGTCCCCCACTGTTATTGTTGATTTCCTCTTTTATAGCTGTTAGCAGTTATCTTATGTATTGAGGTGCTCCCATGTTGGGTGCATATATATTTATAATTGTTATATCTTCTTTTTGGATTGATCCCTTGATCATTATGTAGTGTCCTTCCTTGTCTCTTGTAACATTCTTTATTTTAAAGTCTATTTTATCTGATATGAGTATTGCTACTCCAGCTTTCTTTTGATTTCCATTTGCATGGAATATCTTTTTCCATCCCCTCACTTTCAGTCTGAATGTGTCCCTAGGTCTGAAGTGGGTCTCTTGTAGACAGCATATATATGGGTCTTTTTTTTTTTTTAATTTTATTTATTTATTTATTTATTTTTGGGTGTGTTGGGTCTTCGTTTCTGTGCGAGGGCTTTCTCTAGTTGTGGCAAGCGGGGGCCACTCTTCATCGCGGTGTGCGGGACTCTCACTATCGCGGCCTCTCTTGTTGCGGAGCACAGGCTCCAGACGCGCAGGCTCAGTAATTGTGGCTCACGGGCCTAGGTGCTCCGCGGCATGTGGGATCTTCCCAGACCAGGGCTCGAACCCGTGTCCCCTGCATTGGCAGGCAGATTCTCAACCACTGCGCCACCAGGGAAGGCCTGGGTCTTGTTTTTGTATCCATTCAGCAAGCCTGTGTCTTTTGCTTGGAGCATTTAATCCATTCACGTTTAAGGTAATTATCGATATGTATGTTCCTATTACCATATTCTTAATTGTTTTGGGTTTCTTTTTGTAGGTCCTTTTCTTCTCTAGTGTTTCCCACTTAGAGAAGTTCCTTTAGCATTTGTTGTAGAGCTGGTTTGGTGGTGTTGAATTTTCTTAGCTTTTGTTTGTCTGTAAAGCTTTTGATTTCTCCATCGAATCTAAATGAGATCCTTGCCGGGTAGAGTAATCTTGGTTTTAGTTTCTTCCCTTTCATCACTTTAAGTATATCATGCCACTCCCTTCTGGCTTGAAGAGTTTCTGCTGAGAAACCAGCTGTTAACCTTATGGGAGTTCCCTTGTATGTTATTTGTCATTTTTCCCTTGCTGCTTTCAATAATTTTTCTTTGTCTTTAATTTTTGCCAATTTGATTACTATGTGTCTCGGTGTGTTTCTCCTTGGGTTTATCCTGTATGGGACTCTCTGCGCTTCGTGGACTTGGGTGGCTATTTCCTTTCCCATGTTAGGGAAGTTTTCAACTATAATCTCTTCAAATATTTTCTCGGGTCCTTTCTCTCTCTCTTCCCCTTCTGGGACCCCTATAATGCGAATGTTGTTGCGTTTAATGTTGTCCCAGAGGTCTCTTAGGCTGTCTTCATTTCTTTTCATTCTTTTTTCTTTATTCTCTTCCGCAGCAGTGAATTCCACCATTCTGTCTTCCAGGTCACTTATCCATTCTTCTGCCTCAGTTATTCTGCTATTGTTTCCTTCTAGTGTATTTTTCATTTCAGTTATTGTGTTGTTCATCTCTGTTTGTTTGTTCTTTAATTCTTCTAGGTCTTTGTTAAACATTTCTTGCATCTTCTCGATCTTTGCCTCCATTCTTTTGCCGAGGTCCTGGATCATCTTCACTATTATTATTCTGAATTCTTTTTTCTGGAAGGTTTCCTATCTCCATTTCATTTAGTTGTTTTTCTTGGGTTTTATCTTGTTCCTTCATCTGGTACATAGCCCTCTGCCTTTTCATCTTGTCTATCTTTCTGTGAATATGGTTTTTGTTCCACAGGTTGCCGGATTGTAGTTCTTCTCACATTTTCACTATTACTAGTAGCACTGTATGAAGATCCTTGCACATGCATATTTGTGTCCATGTGTAGTATGTCCTAAAAGTAAATTGCTGGGTATGCACTTTTCCATTTTGATAGATACTGCCAAACTGCCTTTTAAAAAGGCTTCATTAACATTTTTTCTTTAAATACATAAAACCCATATTAAACAAAATGGTATTTCCTAGTTAAATCAGTATGAACTACCGCAAACTCTATAAGCAATTATGTTCATGTTGCTTTTATCTTTCGTATGAAATTCTAGAGCATCCAGCTACCTTATTAAGGGTTTCTTTCCAATTGTCCCAGATGCCCAGCAAACAAATCCAGGGAGTTTGTGAAGTAGTTCTGGGCATTCCACATGTGACTGTGGTTCTCACAGCCCCACAGATCACTGTTGAAAGACTAAGCCTGCAGCATCCGCTACAGTACTGGACCCTGTGATGTTCCTCAGGGCATGGATCCTTGTGCTGATTTTTGTGGGGGACCCTGAATCTCTGAGGAACTCTTGCTCTGGCTCCTCAGGGGAACCAGTTGCCTCAGGAGCAGCAGGTTATGTAGGGCTGGTTTCAGGGTCCATCACTCCATGCACACAGACCCCGTGTTACTTTCTGTCCTTGGAGGTGTTGGGATCCCTTCAGGTGTCTGGCACATTTCCTCTTAAACTCCCAAACACAAAAGGAGGTGACTATATGTCTTAATCCCAGATGAGGGAACAATTGCCCATCCAAGGAAGACTATGTAGGTGAACTCAATGGCTCCACCCCTTTACTGCAGAGATAATGACTCAAAGGTAATTTTCTCAAGCTTCTCTGTTATAAGAGAACAGGGGGAAAGCCCCACAGAGATATAACATCCAGCAGAGCATTCCATATGCATCTAAAACTAATTGCCTAAGAGTAGCTATATTAGTTTGCTAGGGCTGCCATAACAGAGTACCACAGACTGGGTGGCTTAAACAACAGAAATTTAATTTTTCACCATTCTGGAGGCTAGAAGTCCAGGAAAAAGGTGTCAGCAGGTTTGGTTTCACCTGAGGCCTCTCTCCTTGGCTTGCACAGCAGTTTCTCTGGTCCTCGCGTGGTTTTTTCTCTGTGTGAGCTCACCCCTGGTATCTTCTTGTGTGTCCAAATTTCCTCTTAAAAGGACACAGGTCAGGGGCTTCCCTGGTGGCGCAGTGGTTGAGAATCTGCCTGCCAATGCAGGGGACACGGGTTCGAGCCCTGGTCTGGGAAGATCCCACATGCCGCGGAGCAACTGTGCCCGTGAGCCACAACTGCTGAGCCTGCGCGTCTGGAGCCTGTGCTCCGCAACAAGAGAGGCCACGATAGTGAGAGGCCCGCGCACCGCGATGAAAAGTGGCTCCCGCTTGCCACAACTAGAGAAAGCCCTCGCACAGAAACGAAGACCCAACACAGCCAAAAATAAAAAATAAAATAAATAAATGAATTTAAAAAAAAAATTTAAAAAAAGACACAGGTCAGATTGGATTAGAACCCACACTAACAGCCTCATTTTAACTTAATCACTTCTTTAAAGGTCCTATCTCCAAATAAGTCACATTCCAAGGTAATGGGGGTTAGGACCATACTATATAACAATGGCTTATTTCAGCTCATATCAGTAGCTGCTATATGTGATTTTATATAGTTATCCTAGTTGATTGGGTGGCAGTGGCCTTCTCTAAAAGCAGGTACTTACGGTGCAGATTGATGCAGGCTGATGTATTGTTGAGGCTGTTAAAGGGAATCCACAAGAGGATCTGTTTTCCTTGTAAACACTTTTTCTGTAGAACCCCACTAGACATTTCAAAGACCAATGATACAGGAGTGCAAATGTCTGCTTGGCTTACAAACTGATTCCGACTCTGCATCCCACTCCTCAGCCCCCAATACTTGCATATTTTCTGTGGGAACTAGAAACATTAACAACTATTTACTACAATAGTGAGCACAAGGAATCCAAAAGTGCATGCCCTCCAGGAATTCAGTCTAATGGGAGAAACAGAAGAGCCATATACACACCTAAGTATACACCAATCCTAGCTCTCCGGCCGAATACTATTAGGCTTTGGAAGAGAGACAATGTAGTTTTGCCTGGGTTTAGGGAAGAAATCATACTTGGGACTTGATGATGAAGAATTTCTCAAGGTAAAGAGCAGGTAGAATGAGGAGACGTGTTTAAAATATAGCAGCACTGTAATGATACAGTAAAAAGCAGGAAACAAACTTAATGTCCATCAACAGACAATGGAAATAATCATATTTTCACGTGCAAAATATCACTCAACAGTTAAAATTACTGAACCAGAGCTATAAATATTAACTTGGATAAATCATAACGCTGAGCAAAAAAAAAGAAAGAAAAAAGAAAAGCACTTTACAAACGAATACAAACAGCACGCCATAGCATGGGAGGCTGTGTAGCACAGTGACCCGGTGTGTGGCTAGAATCCCACGGCCTGGTGTCACATCCTGGCACTGCCACTTGTTATCCTGAGCAAGTTGCATCTCCTTTCAGCTTTCTCACCTGTAAATTGGGGATCATAATAGGACTTACAGGCAGGGGTACTGTGAGAATTCATGAAAGTAATACAAGTAAAGCACGGGGAACAATGCCTGCCACCCAATAAATGTTAACTATTGTTCCAATGGTATAAAGTTTTAGAAGGAGTATAATACTTTGTTGAGTGATACATACACATATACCAAAGTTTAAAAACATACGGGAAAACAACAATTAACAAATTTAGAATAGTGGTTACCTCTGTAGGACAGGGAAGTTTAAGAGTTTAGGGAAGAGAAGGAGAGTGCTTCAACTACATTTGTAATACTTTATTTCTTTTTACTTTATTATTATTTTTTTTGGCTGCTTCTTGAGGCATGTGGGATCTTAGTTCCCCGGGATCCAACCTGCTGCCCCTGAAGTGGAAGCACGGGGTCTTAACTACTGGATTGCCAGGGACGTCCTTGTAATACTTTATTTCTTAAGCTGGGTGGTAACCATATGTTTTTCTTAGATTGGTATGTGTGTATGAAATATGTCATATTAAAAAAAAAATTTTTTTAAAGATCACATGAGATGAGGGTGGGATTGTATTCCTACAGACTCCAAAGATCTTTCCCTGATTAGTTTTGTGTGATTTGGGTTTGGAGGCACAGAGAATCCAGAAGAAAAGATCCTGCAGCCACCCAAACTGTCTGGTTCCTTCCCATCATTCAGATCTTGGTTCAAATATCCCTTCCTGAGGGAAGCCTTCTTAACACCCATTTCAGATCAGCGCGCCCCTATCCACTCTCTAACAAACGGCACTATTTTATTGAATAGGCTTATCCCTCTGGGCTGTTTTAGTAAGTTCCCCATTGGAATGCTCTGTCTTGGTCAATACTATATTTCTAAAGCCATTTTATTTTTATTTTTTAAATTAATTAATTTATTTATGGCTGCGTTGGGTCTTCGTTGCTGCGCACGGGCTTTCTGTAGTTGCGGCGAGCGGCGCCTACTCTTCGTTGCGGTGCGCGGGCTTCTCATTGCGGTGGCTTCTCGTTGCGGAGCATGGGCTTTAGGCGCGCGGGCTTCAGTAGTTGTGGCATGCGGACTCAGTAGTTGTGGCTCGTGGCCTCCAGAGCGCAGGCTCAGTAGTTGTGGCGCACATGCTTAGTTGCTCCGCGGCATGTGGGATCTTCCTGGATCAGGACTGGAACCTATGTCCCCTGCATTGACAGGCGGACTCTTAACCACTGCACCACCAGGGAAGTCCTAAAGCCATTTTAAATCCTCAGTTATTTTTTTTGTTTTGGATGGCTGGATGAATAAGGGACTGAATGAATGGAGTCCATTCCTTCATCCTCAGGACGCCTCTTTTGAGCCAGACTGGAGGGCAGAGGTAGAATGAGGAAAGCCTGAAGAGAAGAGCGAAGATTGGAGTGGGCTGAGGAGGGGGCGGAATGAAGATCTGGAGTAGAGAAATGCGGGCGATCTCTGAGGGTGAGGAGCCTGGGGTGAAGGTGAATGGAGGGGCAGACCCCCGGCAGAGCGGGGCGGAGGCGGGGACCTCCAAGGCGGGGGCGGGGCCTGGAGGGAGGGCAGCGGGGCGGGGGCCTGCGGGTGGGCGGGCCCCGAGGAGAGGCGGAGCTTATGAGCAGAGAGCTGGGAGCGGCGCTCTGCGGCGGCGGCGGCGGCGGCGGCGGAAGATGGCTGCACCTGAGGCTGCGGACCCTCTGCTGATGCTTGGAGTCGGGCTGATCGGTGAGGAGGAAGGCGCCCTGCCCCGCAGGCCCGCACCCAGTTCTGTCTCCGCCTGGCGCCGGGACGGCCCCTGCTCCCGCGGTCCCTGGCACCGCCCGCGGTGGGGAGGGCGCGGCCCCCTCCATGTTGGGCCTGGGCTAGGGGCTGCGGGGCCCGGCCTCCTCGGCGCAGGGGCCCGGCCTGCCGCCCTGGGCCCGTGCGCCCGCGGCCTTGTGTGGGGCCTGCCGTGCCGGGAGGCGGGGCCGGGTACCCTGGAGGCCTCCTAGGCTCTGGGAGGGAGCTCCTCCTGGACGCCCCGGGCTGCACAGGAGCCCGGACGTGGAGGGTGACCGAGCCGCGTAGGCGAGTCGTCGGTCATGCAGAGAGGAGCTTGCAGGCCGCGCGTTTGTGAGGCTGCAGGGCCGGGGTCCCTGCGAACGAGGGAGAGCCACGCGTGACTGCCAGCCCGGCGCCCGGCTGG
Source organism: Balaenoptera borealis (assembly GCF_965194805.1). Lineage (NCBI taxonomy): Eukaryota > Metazoa > Chordata > Mammalia > Artiodactyla > Balaenopteridae > Balaenoptera > Balaenoptera borealis. Next base: position 106,927,291 of record NC_138874.1, read on the forward strand.
CCCCGATCATGTGATCGAGCGATTCCAGACGCGGTGGCCAACTCCCAGCCCGCGGTGCTGCACGTTATGCATGGATTATTTCCCGTTTGACTCTCACCTCGGCTCCAGGGGATCTGGGTAATGTTTGATGCCCACTTTACGCAGCAGGTGGAAGCCCAGGGTGTCATTTGTGCAAGAACGCACATTAGGAAGTGGCAGACCCAGGATGGGGGACCCTTGCAGTCTAGCCCCAGAACCCCAACTCATACCAGTGGAGAACTGCATCCTAAGACAGAGGTCGTGCATATAACACAGGTGTCTACATAATCACAGTGGGTGGAATCCCAGTTCGTTTTGAGGAATTAATGGATGGGGAAGTGCATTGGGATCTTTGGGCAGTCTGGAGTGTGTGCCGGAACCTTGTGCAGGATTTTTGAAGCAACCATTCATCCGACAGCGACAGTGAGCACGGGGTTGCTTGAATGAACTTCTGTCGGTTCCCTGAGTGCCATTGTCCTTTGAAAAAGTATTCTTCTGAGATTTTTATATACCCCTAAACCCTAGTACCCAAGCATATTGCTTGGATCTAGCAAAACTGGCGGAAATGCGGCGAAATGTTGCTGATTATTTTCACTGTCTTAAAGGAGTGCGTTTACCTGGGAACGGCTTCCTGTGCTCATCTCTAATGTGATTTTTTAAAACTGTTTCAAAGCAAAACCTAAGTACCTCAGGCATCTTAGTCCTTCTTGAAGGTACCTCGGAATGAAGGCTGAATTAAACTCTGACTTTATCTGGTAACAGCAAAGAAAAAGATGGCTTATCGTATTTTCAATTCAGTTTTTTAAAATTTTTCATGTCGACATGAATTTAAAAGGGATTTGCTTAAAAATAAGGGGGGGGGGGAAGGGGCACTCCTTCCCCTTATGAACCAAGGAGTGCCAGGTGTTGATAACTGCTGAAGCTGCGTGATGGAGGCTCATTTATCATTCTCTCTACTTTTTTTATGCTTGCTGTTTTCCATAATAAAAGGGTTTGTTTTTAAGTCTGTAGATCAAAAACTGGATTTTTACTGCTGTATGTTCAGTTACTGTTTCTCTAAAGTTTAGGCTATTTTTGCCTGGAGTTATTATTAGCAAATTGTTCCTATTTTGTTACTGAAGTGTTGACTTTGATGGTGAAACTAAATGTATGACTGTTTAACCATTATTATTAAAATTTTAAATATAGAATACGTACTATCAGTACATAGCATATGACAGAGATTTCACCATTTTCTTAATTTCCAGTTTTCAACAAACCCATCCATTCTATGTATTTATTAAAGATCCTTCCAACTAGATTAAAAGGTAAAGTGTGGGAGGAGATAGGGAAGACCCCTAGCAAACCTCTAAGGCTACATTTTCATTCATGATTTGTTAGAAAAGCTTTTTACTCAGGTGGCCTAAAATTGAAGATCAGGAGAGCTAGCTAATGTAACCAGGAGAGGTAGGTGAGAACTGGGGGGGTCTCACGTGCTCTGGGTTGCTTTGTAAAATGGGGTGTTAAAACTGATTCCACGAAGTGCTTCTGAGTAACCAATCAATTCACTTCCTTGCTGCTGTTTGACATTCTCACAGTGACCATCTTTCCACCGTAGAAAAGGACACAAATGGAGAAGTTCTGTGGGTGTGGTGTTATCCTTCCACGACAGCTACTTTAAGGAACCTACTGCTGAGAAAATGCTGCCTTACAGAGGAAAACAAACTTCTCCATCCCTTTGTCTTTGGTCAGTACAGAAGAACATGGTTTTATATCACAACAGTTGAAGTTCCAGATTCTTCCGTTTTGAAAAAGGTATGACTGTATGAGGGTCAAAAAGCAAAAAATATTTTAAGTGATGTAAAATTCCAGTAACCCTTAGCTTTAGACTTCATCATTCACAATACGGTTTGGAAAAATATTAAATATATGACTTTAATTGGGAATGTTCTCTTTCACATTTCACTCTCATTCATTATATTTATTGGTGTATATTATTTGACTGACCTGTGGTTGGTATAGTGAAGCCTTTCCCAGGTTATACTTGGATGGAGTAGAAATGTAGAAGTATTTTCAAAGCCTGGATTCTGATTAAAAGTGGGAAGAAGTAATTTTCCATAATTAAAAACTATTTTAAAGGATATAATTATCCTAGTTAAGAAAACCTTTTCATTTGTTTATGGATGATAAGGATATGTTAAGAATAGAAAGGATAATTAAGGAAATTCATGTGTTCTGTAGACTTTGTGTGTGTGTGTCATTTCATATGAACACCATCAAGGTGACAGACTAAAAACCAGTAAGTATGTGGTCGTTGTGGACTTTCCTAGTCCCACACAACCAGTGGCTTTTTCAGAGGAAAGAATATTGGAAAGAAGTGGCTGAGCTCCTGGTCGGTTTCTGGGTGGGGACTTCTTTTACAATTTCAGGGCTGATTTTATAGTCAATCACCAGACAGTATGAAGCATGTCCAGTTTAAATGTAAGGAATTACGTTGAAAATAACAGGAAGGCAACAATTTAGAAACTGTAAGAGGTTTAAGATAAAACAGAGATTAATAATTAAAAAATGTAAATTGCAGAAAGATACCCATTAATGGGAATAATAGGTATATGATTATCAGAAATTTATATGTATAATAATAGAGGCATATAAGTAAATGAAGGTTATTATAACAGTGCCCTTTAGCCTATATAGCATTTTACAGAGAATTGACTATTTTGGGAACTGTATGATTTTTACTGTATGAATTTTACTGAAACGTATTTTTGTTGTTTTCCATCCTTCTATTTCATTAGTGAAAAACAGTCACTATGTGGTAGGTCTGATATAGCATTCTTAGTTCTGCTTTGATGAGGGTGGGGGGCTTAAATAAAAAGTCACATTTCTGATATTTTTGAAATATTTTTATGTTTTTGAGGAAAAAACTCTAACTCTAAAAAATTAAATATGTATGTATATATAATTTTTTTTATGTGTGTATATTTACATAAAAGTATAAAGAGGCAAGTGAGGACTTGGTACATTTTGGTCTTTTCTTTTTGATGCTGGTATGTCTTATACAAGAGGCTTGTTAGGATATAGTAATAAAGATTAATTCTATTAAAGTGTCTTTAAAGAGTGTACTTTTTTTTGTTTGTTTTGGACAGGTGACTCATTTTTCTATTGTTCTGACCGCCAAAGATTTTAATCCAGAGAAATATGCCGCCTTCACTAGGATATTGTGTAGGTCTGTATGAAAACTGTATTAAATGCTAATATACAAAAATGAAGATCTTACTCAATAGTAATACAGCAGATTTCTACACTGAGGAAGCATATTTCAGCCTTCTGTTTCCCCAGCTTAATCTTTACTGGCCCTTCGGACACTGTTTTATGAAGAGGAACTTTGTCTTCTGCTTCCATGGTACTGCTCTTATTAGGGAAAATGGTAGAGGGGAGGAGAAGAGGCAGTTTGCACAACGATTGTAATTTCTGGGTACTTGGAGTCACTTGCCACTTTTGGTCTGCTACTTCTACTCATTTCCAATCTGGAACTTTCCTTAGGATGAAAGTGGTAAGCTGGTTCATTTGTGTCAAGGTCTGTGTGTGTGAGTCATTTGGGGAAAGTCAGTGGGCATTTTGAATTATGCTACAGCACAGGAAAATATTTCTTAGCTGGAATGCTGAGGAGCTGAGAAATTGATTTTTTGGTTAATCGTTAAACTGAAGGATAGACTCCTTCAGTTTCATCCCAGCTGTTGAAAAAATTTAACTAAAATATACAGTCTGCTTTTTTGCCTTGATAAGTATATCTGGTGGAATTAATGAAATCCGTCTTATATGTTAGGGATATTGGCTTTTTCTTTAATCAAGGCTTTTTCAGGGTTTGGGGTTTTGGTTTTTTTCTAATATCGTTACTAGATAGAATTATAATTCTCAGTGTTATGTATTACTCTCAGCCCTCAAGTTTATGCCCAGTAAGTAGGTTTTTTTTAGGGGGGGGTGGATAAGGGGAGTTGTTTCTGTTTTTCTCACTATAAGCCTGATAAATGGTTGCCTTTTTGCCATTTCTGTGTATGACCACGTGCACATGCACGCATGCGCGCGTGCACAGCGCAAGAATACAATCTCATCACCTAAGTGTTTCGGTTAGGTTGTATTTTGACAAAATGAAGTTTTAGTGTTTTTGCAGTCAGCTGTGATAAGATAAGGCTTCTTGCTTTCAGTGAGATAAATTCCAGGTGTACGGCTCACTGTGGAATATAAACAGTTTTCTGCAAATGCAGCACTGACACAAAGGGAGATTATTATTGTTAGAAGGGGCTCTGTCCAGAAGCCGTGAACTAAAAACACTGCAAAGGTGTTTTTGAGCAACCGTTGGACTCCCATTTCATTTGATTGAGTCAGGGTTAGGTTACTCAACTGAATTCACTGGGAAATGTTCTGGGGCCCAGAAGGCGAGGTTGCTTTAGACCCCACTTCCTGCCCAGGAGGAAGCCCAGAGGGTTTCTCCGCTTGTGCAGTGCCGTGGCATTGTCACATTCTGGATTCTCTTCTCTGTCGTCGCAGTTACAAGAGAAATGAGGGCTCAAGCTATCGCCAGCCACCTGCTCTGCCCCCACCCCTTACAGCACTTGAGTGCTTGCCCTAGCGCCTGTCCACGCTCACGTGCTCGTGTGCACACGCACTCACTCTCCCCGTGTGCACACGTGCCTGTTCACGCACACAGAGACAAGCACTTTATTTTTCACTTTCACTTTATTTTCTGTTTTACTTCTACTGATGTATAGTTGACTTACGATGCTGTATTAGTTAGACACACACTTTGTGGTGGTGGTGACGCTCCCTCCCATTTCTGGTGAGAGGTGCCCTCCACAGCACGCTGCTCACCGTGGCCACGCAAGCGCGCCTGGAGGGGTTCATTCCCTCTGTGGGATCTGGGTCCAGAGCTATGACCCCTTTCTATAATTTTAAATTTAAAAATTTTTTTAATAAATTTTATTTTATTTAAAAAAATTTAATAATTTTAATGGTGTTTTTTGGTTTCCTGCTTTGTTTTGGTGGTGGTTATGTAAGCACGTCGTAAAAAGAAATGCAAATAACACCGAAGAGTATACAGTGAAACCTAAGTCCCTTCCTTCCCCTATTCCCCACCTCTAGTTCTACCTACCGACTCCCCACCCCAAGGCAGCTCCTGGACTTCCCTTCTCTATATCTTACTGGAGATATTTTCTTCATCTACAAGCATGTATATGGGGTTGACTGTTCTCTATATATGATAGTGTACCATATTCATTGTTCTTTGCCTTTTTTCCCCAATTTATGCATTGAAATGATTTAAAAACACTGATGATTGACAAAATTTAGTAAGCAGTTAAATCACATGCTTTTTTCACTTAGTCTACAGTAAATATAGTTTTCAAGTGATCTTTCTTAAACAATTATTTTATTTTCGTCCCAATTTTCTATCCCTTCGGCTACTAAAATGCCCAAGTAGACCCAGTCCTGCTTCTCCAGAAGAATTTACATTTACTTACTTACAGGAAGATATTTCAGGGGAAGGGGCTGATTTCACATGTGAGCTATAAATGTAGCCAGTTTCCTGTCAGCATTTTCTGGAAGTTTTAACTTGATGAATGTGTCTAGTGTGCATTTATCACTGGAAACTTAAAGGAGTTTGATTTCTTAATTATCTAAATACAGCTACCTCTGAGAACTCTGATAATAAATATAGGTTCTACACCTAATTACTGCTTTCTTTGTGAACAATGCATAAAACTCCTTTCTTGTCAGAGGATATCCAGCAATAAAACAGTTGTTATGACTAACAAAAACAGTTGTGAATGTAAGACATAAAAAGAGATAAGGATACAATATCCTTGAGAACAGCAGGGCCTCAGAAAGTCCACAGTTCATTCTCCTGCCTAAGTGGACCACAGCAGGCCTCCCCAGATGTAACAAGAGAGCCGACTTCACAGAACTGTTGAAGGTTGTTCAAGTGGTTGTTTTGTTTTTCTAGTACATTTTCTAATTAAATTTATAGAAGTAACCACATCATGAAAAGATTCAGGCATTCAGAGGTGTATTAGCAAGTTGGCTTAGATTCTTTAGAATATACCTGTGCCTGGCCTTGGTGCGTTTCTCCAGGTGGTTCATGCTAACTAGTAGCACGCTTGCTTTTTGTCCTTTCTCACAGAATGTACCTGAAACATGGGAGCCCAGTTAAGATGATGGAGAGTTACATCGCGGTTCTCACAAAGGGGATGTGCCAGAGTGAAGAAAATGGCTCTTTCCTTAGCAAGGATTTTGATGCCCGAAAGGCATACCTTGCAGGCTCCATCAAAGGTAAAAAATAAATAAATAAATAAAAAGAAGAAACAAAAACCCATCCCAGATGAGTCCATCCCAACAGCAACAAAATCCCCAAGCCAAGGACAATCTGTCATTAGACTCTTATTTCATCTTTCCATATATTTTCATCTACATTATATTTGTTTCCTATGCAGGAGGGTAGTTCAACTTCTACATTTCCTTATGTGGTTAGAACTCTGTCAGGAAAGCAGACTTCTGTGGTGTTTCTTTCCATATGATTCCAGCTGTTAATATAGAAATGTTCTTTCACCAGTGAGCTAAAGTTCACGGGTCAAGGTCTCCACTGACTTCCATCATTTTCCTTTCCTTAGATCTTAGCAGTGACCTGTTCCACCTGGGGCGCTCAAGTCCCTGCCCCAGAGTTCCCATTCTAACTCCCCATCACTCTCTCCTCGCTGGAAAGTCCAGCCTAGGGCTAAACCGAGACATCAGGTCCTTAAGAGGGAAGAGAGGGGAACTCCAAGGGCGATGCTGGCCTCCGTTCTCCTCCTCCCACAGCACCTGTCTGCACTCTTTTTTTTTTTTTTGACTGTGTTGGATCTTCATTGCTGCGCGCGGGCTTTTCTCTAGTTGCGGCGAGCGGGGGTTACTCTTTGTTGCGGTGCGCAGGCTTCTCGTTGCGGTGGCTTATCTTGTTGCAGAGCATGGCCTCTGGGCACGCGGGCTTCAGTAGTTGTGGCTCGCGGGCTCTAGAGCACAGGCTCAGTAGTTGTGGCGCACGGGCTTAGCTGCTCCGCGGCATGTAGGATCTTCCCAGATCAGGGATCGAACCTGTGTCCCCTGAATTGGCAGGCAGATTCTTATCCACTGCGCCACCAGGGAAGCCCTGTCTTCACTCTTGATCCTACTGTTTTGTATGGTTTCTAAGCATCCCTGTTGAGGTGTTAGGTGTTTGTCCAACTGTCTCACAAGGACTTATGCAATGATGTGTATGTGGGTTTGGGGGGGGTCAGTGAACATTTTTTAAAATTTAAGTTTGCACGACACCGAGGATGGTGGTTCCCTTCATATAATTCCACTTTCTTGTGAGTCTGGCTTCATCTGTGCATCCAGCATGCCGTCCCTTGCGGGAGCAGGTGTAGCTACGGTAACGCCCATCCTGGGGAGCAGGTGTATGGATTGATATGCCCATCCACCAAATAAGGTGCTTCTGTACTTATAACATTTACCTAAATTTATTCTCTGTGTTGAAAATAATTTTGCATTCATACAAGAATAATTTCCAATAAAAACTTGATTTCCTTATATAATGTTTAAGCAGTAACATAATTTTTTTTGTTTTAAGACATTGTATCTCAGTTTGGAATGGAAACTGTTATCTTACACACAGCACTGATGCTAAAGAAAAGAATTGTCGTCTATCACCCCAAAATAGAAGCTGTCCAGGAGTTTACCAGGTATGGTCTCTTATCATTAAAAAGTGTAAACTTTGTTGGCAGCCACTTTGGGGCCCTCTGTGTCACTGTGTGCCCTGTTCCTTTGCACATTGGTATAAACAGGCTGCGTTAGGTTGGGAGTGAAATATCATTTTGCTGTAATGTTTTAGTTTAGATTTAGTAGTTCAAGGTTACTGAATTTGAACAGATTCTTCTTTAAATTTTGAAATATGAATATTTTGGAGCGGGGAGTTTGCAAACTTTCCCTTGCCAGAGAGTAAATATCTTAGGCTTGTAGCCATACGCTCTCTGTCCCGACTACTTAACTGCCACAGGTTGCATAAAAGCGGCCGTGGACAATACATACGTAAATGAATGAACTCGGCTATGTTCCAGTAAAATCTTATGTGCAAAGATGGGCAGCCGACCCATGGGCCATAGTTGCCTGACCCCTGTTTTAGGTAAGTTGTTTCTTCCATTCAATTTTATTACAGACTGTATTATTTATATAATAAATATAGTTTGTTTTGTTTTCTTTGCCAAATCTAACTTGTTCTTAGATTCTTCTATAAAAGCAGGGGAACTAGTACTTATGCTGTTTACTGTATGCCAGGCATTGTATAAGTCACCTTAAATTATTAAATTTACTCATGACAAGAACCCTGGGAGGAAGTGTTACTGCCCTGTTTATAGATGAGAAGGTGGAGGCTAAGGGTTAGATACTGAGAAGAAGAAAGGCTTGCTAGTCAGAAGGACGTGGGTTAAAGTCCTGGGAGGCAACTTCTTAGCCGTGTGACCACAGAAAGTGTACGTAATGTTTCTACGCCTCAGTTTCTTTACCTGTAAAATGAAGATGATAATACCTGCCTCGTAAGCTTGGTTTCAGGATTGGAAATAATTTGTGTAACGTGCTCAGCATGTACCTTGTCCATAGTGTGCACTCTAGAGACGATCATTGTTATTATGATTGTGATTGCCTTAGATATTAGGTAACAGGACCAGAATTTTTACCTGGCTCTGACTCCCAAACCCTGTATTTTTCCACCCAATTACCCTTTTCCTCTCCATTTATGCTTCTGAAACTGGAGTGTCCACAGCTTCTGAGATATGTAGCAGGCCACCAGGGGGTTCACAAAACCACAGATAAATTCAGCACATACTTCTTCTTCCTGAATGAAGTAGCTGTTTTATTGGAAGTTTCTTTAAGAAAACTTACTTCTGTATAAACACAAAGTAGTTTGCAAGTTTGGCTGGAATTTTAAATATGATATGCGAGACTTCAAAAAAATTTCTTGTTTGCAGGGCCCACTTTGGATTTTACCCTCAGACTCCCTCCATGGCAGTCTGCAGAGCGGGCGTTGGGAGGAACACTTTAGAAGCATCCTTCCTTGCCACCATGGAGATCTTTTGAAACTTTACCTTGAGCTTTTTGTAGCCAATCTGACCCAACAGTCGGTGTTTAAAACATTGCATTACTTTACTTTGAAGCCTGGAGGAGGTGTTGGCATGTTTAGGGTTTGTTCTCCCTCTGCATTTGGTAGCCAGTTTCCTCCCCCAGAAGAAGAGGGAAGAGGATGGGCTGAGTCTCAGGTGTGGGCTGGCAGCCATCTGTGTTCTCACCTTGACCCCAGGACTCTGCCTGCCCTGGTGTGGCATCGACAGGACTGGACCATACTTCACTCCTACGTGCACCTGGATGCCGATGAGCTGGAAGCCCTGCAGATGTGCCCAGGTAGACAGCAGGCTCCCAGGGGATGAGGAGCTCAGCTTTACCAGGGTTGTTTGTTTTGGGGGATTTTTTTTTTTTTTTTAAGTGCATTCCTAAGGGGCATACTGATCATTTATTTTTTTTGGTAAATGCAACCGTTTCTTTTCCCTTAAAAAGTTTTTTTAATTAAAAAAAAAAAAATTGTGCACCTGAAACCAACACAACATTCTTTTTTTTTTTTTTTTTTTTTTTTAATTAAATTTACTTATTTAATTTTGGCTGCGTTGGGTCTTCGTTGCTGCGCGTGGGCTTTCTCTAGTTGCGGCAAGCGAGGGCTACTCTTTGTTGCAGTGCGTGGGCTTCTCATTGCTGTGGCTTCTCTTGTTGCAGAGCACGGGCTCTAGGCGCAACACAACATTCTAAATCAACTATACTCCAATAAAAATTATAAAGTACCAAAAAAAATTGTGGTAAAATGCACATCACATAAAAGTTACCCTCTTTTTTTTTTTTTGGCCATGCCTCATGGCTTATGGGATCTCAGTTTCCCGACCAGGGATCGAACCCACGTCCCCTGCATTGGAAGGCGGATTCTTAACCACTGGACCACCAGGGAAGTCCCTAGAAATCTTAATTTTAATGTGTTGGGATTTTGTAGGCTTTTATGATTTTATTTTTTATATTTTGTTTAAGAAAAGTTCTATCCCAACAGTAGAAAGGTATTCTCCTATATACGCTAGTAAACTTTTTAATAGTTTTTTCATTCCCATTTAAGTCTTTAATCTACCTGGAATTACTACTTGTTGTAGGGTGTGAGTTTGGGATCTGGTTCCATTTTTTTCCATTTGGATAGCAACTTGGCTCAGGAACACTTATAGAATAGTGTCCCCTCTCCAGGAATCTGCAGTATCATTTCATTTCATTTCATTGATTGATTGATTGATTTATGGCTGCGTTGGGTCTTTGTTGCTGCGCATGGGCTTTCTCTAGTTGCGGCGAGTGGGGGCTGCTCTTCGTTGTGGTGCGCGGGCTTCTCATTGCGGTGGCTTCTCTTGTTGCGGAGCGCGGGCTCTAGAGCGCAGGCTCAATAGTTGTGGCACACGGGCTTAGTTGCTCCGCAGCATGAGGGATCTTCCTGGACCAGGGCTCAAACCCGTGTCCCCTGCATTGGCAGGCGGATCCTTAACCACTGCACCACCAGGGAAGCACCAGCATCCCCCATCTTAGGGGCTTTTTTTGTCACTTCATTAACATATTCTCTGGTGTGGTTGAAAGGGGGCTTGTTATAAATAATAAAAGACCCTCCTTTACCCTTTAACACTCTGGAACTATTTCAGGAACTGGGGACAAAATCCAGGTATTATAACAAAAGGTGCTCCTTTAACTCTTACCACTTAGGAAATTACATGTGTTGTAGGAGCTCTGGCCAGGAGCCTGGATAACCAAATATACATTTCTTATTATATCACAATATTACAGCCCCTTTATTTCCCAAATGATGGAAGAATTATGGTGTGTATTAGTCAAGGAAGCGAGTCATCACGCAATAAACATTCGTCAAGCACCTAGTATATGCTGAGGTCTTGGCAAGTTGCCGCATTATATAAGACAAGACGCTTTTCCTCAATGACTTTATGATCCAATTGGCAAGAAGAAATTGAAACTGAGCGGGGCCCTATGGGCCTCCCAGGCACGGAGGCCTTTTTGTCCCCCATTTTTTGCAGACAAGACTCCAGCCTCCGTGACCTTCCCAGAGTTCCGAAGGGCAGATTCGAACAGTCGCAGATCAAGGCAGGAGCAGCGCGGTCACCACGTCTAACTGCAGGAGACTACAGATGTCTTCTGGGAAGATCCAAATTGGCTTCGGCCATTTTCAGCTTCCCCCCCGCCTCTGGAGTCCGTCCCCAGCAAGGGTCCTTCTGCCCAGTGTCATTCAAGCCCACAGAATGAGTTTTCGTTTCGGAAGCAAAGGAAAGCTTCACCCTTTGATCAAAGAAGGGAGAGGTCGCAGCCGGTGCATCCACGCTCGCCCCCGCAAGCCGTGGTCGGGGCTGTTTTATAGGGATCTCGTTTTGTGGGTGGGACAGCAGAGCTGTCGCGAGTTGCCTGCAGAGCTCACGCTCCAGGTGGCATTGCCGGGCGCAGTCTCTCTGCCCACGACCCACCGCTGCCATCTTGAGCTCCAGGTTTTTGATTTTGTTGCTGCTGTTTTTTTTTTTTAATATATAAATTTATTTATTTATTTATTATTTATTTTTTGACTGCGTTGGGTCTTCGTTGCTGCGCGCGGGCTTTCTCTAGTTGCGGCGAGCGGGGGCTACTCTTCGTTGCGGTGTGCGGGCTTCTCACTGCGGTGGCTTCTCTTGTTGCAGAGCACAGGCTCTAGGCGTGCTGGCTTCAGTAGTTGTGGCATGCGGGCTCAGTAGTTGTGGCTCACGGGCTTAGTTGCTCCACGGCATGTAGGATTTTCCTGGACGAGGGCTTGAACCTGTGTTCCCTGCATTGGCAGGTAGATTCTTAACCACTGCGCCACCAGGAAAGTCTGCTGCTGTTGTTTGTTAAATGTTGTCACTTGGTGAAGTAAAATTGGTCCTCAAAAAAAAGAAAAAAAATTTTTTTTTTTTTTTTTAATCATACTGCTCTGTGAAATCTAAAGTCTGGGAACCATTGTCTTAACACCAGTTCCAAAAGTCTGCTAATTCTTGAGTTGCCCTGATTCCTTTACCATTTATTGTATCAGATCTGAAATTGGTGAAGGTGATGCTGTTTCCACCATGCTATCCCTGAGGAACCCGAGTGTTTGGCTATGACTTTCCTGTTGACAGAGACCTAGGGGGGACAGTGGTCAAGAGAATCCTTGCTGCCTGCTGCCTCCTCTGTCATTCTTGACCCAAATAGCAATGACTGAAAAGCAGATGCTTTGCTTCAGCGTTCCTCCTTGACACTGAAACCTAGTTTTGGAACATTTTGAGTTGCTTGAGTTTCTTCAGGCAATTGGCGAAAATGTCATCTTAATAAATGCCACGGGATATAGCTAAAATGCCCTGGATAAATAAAGCAGAGAAGAAAAGCAGCTGATGAGCTTTTAGACTCACTCCTTTTTTGGTATGTTCACAATGTGATTTCTTCATACTCTAGTAACGTTGGTCCTCTCTGTAATGCAGGTTACGTCGCTGGATTTGTAGACTTGGAGGTGAGCAATAGATCAGACCTGTATGATGTGTTTGTGAATCTGGCAGATAGTGAGATTACCATTGCCCCGCTTGCAAAAGGTTAGTTCTCTGTTCTGTTCTGTTGTCGACACAAGATGTAAGCCAAGCAGTTGTATTTTTTAGGCTGATTCTCCCTTTTGAAGGCCTGCTTCACCTGTTGTGCTGGAGGGATTTTTCTGTTTCTAGAACACAGCATTCATTTTAATAGACCTAATAACGCTTTCAGGGATACATCTGAGTGCTTACGCTGTACGGTATATGTTAATAAGATAAATGGTCTGTTTATCTTGTTTCTTCAGTTTCATATTCAAACAAGGTGTATTTGTTATCTATTGCTGCATAAGAGATTACTTCTAAACTTAGTGATTTAAAATAGCAAATACTTATCTCACAGTTTTGGTGGGCAGGAATTTATGAGTGACTTAGCTAGGAGGTTCTGATTCAGGGTCTCTCGTGAGGTTTTAATCAAGATATTGCCAGGGCTGCAGTCAAATGAAGGCTCAACTGGGGCTAGAGAATCCATTTCCAAGCTAACTCACATGGCTGTTGACAGGAGGCCTCACCACATGGGCCTTTCCATAGGGCAGCTTGAGTGTTCTCACCACGCATCTGCTGGTCTCCCCAACAGTGAGTAATTCAAGAGAGGGGGGGACCACAGTGCCTTCTGTGACCTAGTCTGGGAAGTCATACATGATCACTTCCTCCATATTCTATTTGTTAAAGCAAGTCATTAGGGAGAAGAATTAGACTCCACCTTATAAAGGAAGGAGTATCAAAGAGCGGGCAGACATTTGTCACTACACGAGGGTTGAATATGACTCCCGTGTGGAAAATCTTTTTGAAGGATGTCTCAGTAAGCACCAGGGAATGAGAGTATTATTGGGGCTAATGACCAAGAAAGGGTGTTCTAGTGTCATAGGGTCATCTCTGGCAACTGTAAATTATCCTAAATTACAGCTGCATGAAGTAGAAAAGATTGGGTTAAATATGTTTTGAGCCTAGGACACTATGAGGTATTGGTTTTAGACAGGAATTACATACAGATAACAGCTTTTGTAGCATCATTTATCTTTCTCCTAAAAGTGGGAGCAGCTGAATGCCAGCCAATTCGGGATTTTTGTTAGCTAGGTTCTGATTATGTGAGGTTTTATCTAGCAACCTCAAATTAATAGAACCAGAACTTGTTTTCACTTTGAAATTACAAATATAATAAATATTCATGGTGGAAAATTCAAAGTATAGTATCAGGTCTTTAGGGGATATTGCCTTTTGTAAAGCCAGAGTGATAGAAAACTAGCTGTGGCCAGGGCCACTGAAACTGCTGAAGCGTTAGGACCGGAAGGTGTGGCAACTCCCTGCTGCCCTCTGCTGCTCTGAGTCTATAAAACGGCTCATTCCAGTGGAGTTCGTCCCTCAGAGTATCAACAGAAATTTCTGTTAACCTTCTGGCTGCAGAAAATAGCAGTGTATATAATTAATGTAACTTGGGTTGTTGCCTTAGCTCGTTTCCAAGGGCCTTTACACAGTGAATGTTAAGCTGCTTCTGCAGAACTGACAGGAAGTGCTGCTTTCACAACATCCCTGCCAGAAAGATAAACATGAATTCTCAACTGCGAAGACCTGGACAGGAAAGTCAGGCTGTTGGCTTACAGTCACAACCTATAGGCAGTCAGATTTCATTAGGTTTTGTCTAGAAAGAAAAATAAAAATTCTTATCAGAATTTTGGTTTTGTGATGGTGTATTTTTATTTTGGACATGAAGTATATAAATCATGATCATGCCTTATCTCCTATTGTGTCATCATATTTGTGTGTAGTAATAAGATGGAAATGGGGGGGTTGTCAGTTGCTTTTTGAAAATTCCCTCTGTGTGGTCGTTCAAGTTTTCAGATAGATGATTACTCTTAATTATGTAAACATCTAAATATTCACACAACATATTCTTCTTGATCTCACCAGAGGCCATGACAATGGGCAAACTACATAAAGAAATCGGTCAGTTAATTGTCCAGTCGGCAGAAGATCCAGAGAAATCAGACAGTCAGGTTATACAGGTAATGCCTTCATCTTCCCACTGACTGAGTCTCGAAACGGCATCGCTGGGCAGCGGCTGGTTATCTGCTGTTCACGGGCACAGAGTGAAGTGACTGGAGAGGCCGGTGGGCAGCTGCTGAGATGAGGTCTGCAGGATGGCCCTGGCGAAGATGAGCCAATCAGTTACCAGGCTCCAGGGAGAGAAGGACAGAGGGCGTTGGTGCCAAAGCCAAGCGTTTATAGTGAAAGATGTGATTGCCAAGTGGTGAGAGGGGCCATAGGGTTTGGCGGGGACCCGCCAGCAGCACTGTCCTTTCTCTTCAGTGCTATGGCCGGGAGGAGTGGGCAGGTTTTGTCCCGAGAATCCAAACACTGAGACTGTCTTACCGGACAGATGGTCATTGCCCACCCATTGCCCTGTCAACATTAGAGGGAAAACAATGTTGGTGAAATGTGTAAATTTGAGTTTTGTATTACTGTGTTTTTCATGGACTAAAAGTGATACACAGATGACTCAGTATAATGTATGATGAAGAGTGCCTGCCATGTTGTATGGGTTCAAAATATTTGAATAAGTTAATGATGTCAGCAAACCAGGGGAAAGACATGACTTTAATGCGAGCTCTGCTGAGTCCTCAGCCACCCAAGGGGAATGTCAGTCAGTGAAGGGGAATAAAGCCCTTGCGGCAGGTGCTGGGTCACTCATCCCAAGCAGGAGGGGACTTTGGGGAGAGATCTGTTCTAAAAACAATAGCAGTTCCTCAAAAAGTTACACATAGCGTTAACATAGATTTGGTAATTCTACTTCTGGGTATATATCAAAAACTGCAAGCAGGAACTCAAATAGATATTTGTGCACGCATGTCCCACAGCAGCATTATTCACAATGGCCAAAAGGTGAAGACAACCCAGATGTCCATCAGCGGATGAATGGATGAACAAAATGTAGTATATACATGTGGTGGAATATTACTCAGCCTTAGAATGAAGTTCTGACACGTGCTACCACATGTATGAACCTTGAAAACATGTTAAGTGAAATAAGCCAGTCACAAAAGGACAAATATCGTGATTCCATTCATATGAAGTACCTAGAATAGACAAATTCGTAGAGTCAGAAAGCACTGTGGTCATTGCCAAGGGCTGGGGAGAGGCCGGTGGGGAGTTACTTTTTAATGGGTACGGAGTTTTGGTTTGGGATGATGAAGAAGTTCTAGGAATGGATAGTGGCGATGGTCGCACAATACTGTGAATGCACTTAAAACGCCACTGAGTTGCACACTTTAAAAATGGTTAGCCACCCCCCCCCACCGACCCCACCATCACCACTGCTCAAAATTAACCATGACATGGGTTTTTTGTTGTTTTAAATGTTTCATTTTTTATAATTTATAAAGTTAGTCTGATAAACTTAAGAATAGCAGGAAGAATTCTGGAGCACTCAAATTTTTTGATACTAACATACTGTGTATTTTCCTGTTCTATTAAAGGATATTTCCCTAAAAACAAAAGAAATCTTCACCAACCTGGCTCCATTTTCAGAAGTTTCGGATGATGGAGAAAAGCGAGTGCTCAATTATGAGGCACTAAAGCAAAGACGATTTCCACCAGCAACAGAAAACTTCCTCTACCATCTAGCAGCCGCGGAACAAATGCTGAAAATCTGATGGTGGGACAGAATGTATCACTGATAACTGATCTAAAGCCCTAGCACCATGATTACCCATTAACTGTGTAAAATACTGGAAATAACAAAGAAAATGTTATATTTTTAATGATTTATTTGAAAGCATTGCAATTTGACCTGAAAAAGCACTGAAACACATATGAAAACACTTCCGATTTCCTCCTATCTGATTAATTTCATGCCTACTCTCAATGTTTACAAAGTGCTGTAACCACCTATATATATAACATTATAAAACAGCCTGATGTCCTGGAGTAAGAGCAGAACAGCTCTGTCAAGTCCTCCTGCAAATCACAGCAAATCTGAAAGCCTTCATTATTATAAGTTCCAGTTTGTCTCAGTGTGTAACCACAAACTAATGGTTTATTTTCAGAAAGCTGCCTGAAATTTTGCTTTGTATTCTTCTAGGAAGAACTTTAATTCCTCATGAGGAACTCTACTTTCTGAGCCAAACTACTAAGTTTTCTGCAGAACCATCTAGAAGATCATTCAAAAGACCCTGCAGTTGCACTTTCTTGTAAAAGAAATTTTTTTTCCTTAGCCTTTGAACATTTTGCCTATAGTATGAGGGTTCTGCATAGATTTTATACTTGAGTAGACAACTTAATAATCCATATTTATACTGTTGCAGAGGCAATAAGCATTTGGCAAACTTAAGCCATTAGTACTCTTTAATTAACCCAGTTGCTAGCAGTATTCTTTTGAAAAAGATGCCAGTCCTTATGTAGTAGAGTAAAAGAAGAAAGCCCATTTGGAATATAAATGTCTCTATGGCTGAAACAGCAGCCTTATGTAATTGGTGAGAGAGTGTGAGAATTACCTTCTTGTAAAGGCCAAAACCAGAGAATGTCTTCAAACAACATCAGCAAAAATAATGTGGCCACGTATGAAGGTAACCGTTCTTTGTTTAGTTAGGTAACTTTTTCATAATTGGAGACCTAAAAATTGCAAAATAAGCATGGGGGTCTAAATTATGTTCTTCTTATATGTATTCATATTAGTTATGAAAGGTTATTTTTCACTCAGTACTGTTGCCCTTAGAAATCTTACCCAGAAAAATGTTTGCAAAAAAGCTTGTCTTTATTGGATCTTTCATTTATTCCTGGTGTTAGACATTTGTTAAGGAAAAAATTTTTTAAATAGCCCCTCCTTGGGTGGGGGCAGGGGAGGATTTGAAATGAGATGATGTTTACTGAGGCAAACAATTGAAAATTAAATCTGCACTTTATGAGAATGAATACTAACATCTTTTTTGCCCTCGTTTTTTTGTATTACTCTATTAGCTAATGGTCAAAGTTGTTAAAATGACAAATTTATGATACAGAAATAAAATGAAATATTTTGATACTCAACAGTTTTAGGCATATGAAAAATTGTGCCCTCTTTCTCTAATTCTCCCCACCCCAAACAAACAAAAGAAAAAACCCTTTTTTGTCAACTGCAAACCCACCGGGGAATTATCCAAAGACCGATCTGAAAGTGAGGCAGTCTGGCCCCTTCCACCACTGGCTCAGCCCTTCTCTCTCTGCCCGGCCCTCCTCCACCCCCCACTTCCTGGAGCTGACTGTGAGGTCCATGTGCCTTCTCTGAAAAGATGCTCTCACATTACTACTCAGTTATCTGTCAGTGGCTGAACCTCCACTTGGAGCCGTTACACATTTTGTTAAGTTTGCTTAGTATAAGCCTGTGGCTACATGGAGCTGACTGATTGATAGATCACTTTTACTGATTTTGTCCTTTTAGGCTGTTGTGAAACATCTTTTACCCAATTTGGAGATAACCGTCATTGTGGCCTAGGGAAAACGGAAAGCCACAGGTGCATTCTTAGATGACCTGGGGCAGGGTGTGTTGGAAACAGCCCTCCATCCAGTACGCATACGTTTGGGTACCTACTCTACGCCGTGGACTGCGTATCCTGGGGCTTCCTTGGTGCCCAAGACAACAGTTCCTGCTCTCAAGGTGCACAGTCTGTGGGCACATAGGTTCAGCAAACAGGGGATTGCATGCGGTGTGGCAAGTGCTAGGCATGATACGAGCGCTATGGGAGCACATTGGAAGGGCACCTAATTCAGTACTGTGAATCCTGGAAGGCTTCCTGGAGAAGAGTGATTGACATCCAAGTCGGACCTGAAGCACAGGGAGGAGTTAGCCCAGAACAGAGGGAACAGCCGGTGGGAAGGCCAGAGAAGAGAGACCACAGCACATCTGAGGAACTGGATGTCAGTCCAGAGTGAGGAGAGGGAGTGGCAAGAGATGAATAAGGTAAAGGCTCCTGCCTGCCACGGCGAGGAATTTGGACTTGATCCTGATGTGCTGGGAAGCCATTTAAGGCTTTTAAGCAGGTGTGGTTTAGAAGAGCGGGCTGGAGATGGACTGACGAGCGACACCAGCAGGGGATATGCTGTTGGGCTGGGCAGTGGATGCGGAGGGGTGAGTTCTAGAGACTTAGTAGACTCAGCCCAATGGTGCTGAATGGGGTAGGGCGATGGGGGAGTAAGGCTGAGGCCAGTGATCCTGTCTGACGAAACTGGTACGCGGTGGTGCCATTTCCCGAGGTTGGGAGGGAAAGATGGTCTCAAGTGGACATCCAGATGGCAAAGCGCAGGGGGCCGCTGGACGTGGGCCTGTTGGGCAGGGGAGAGCAAGCCCCACGACAGGCCTGCACAGGGGGCAGTGGCAGTATGAGCAGCATCTGGGGGGGCACGGATGACAGCAGTCTCAGCAGTGGAGGGCGGGGTGGAAACAGTGAGGGTAGAAAACTCTTTGAAAAAGTCTGGCTACAAAGGGAGGGTTTTGCTTTTTTCATGAAGCAGGTGACTCAAGCAGTTGAAATGCTACTGAGAAGGAACAGAGGGGGGGAGGCTGGAGCCAGAGGAGCAGTGGAGGCTGCAGAGCAAAGGCCCTGAAGAAACAGGAAGGGTCGGGCTCAAGCCCAGGACACAGCTGACTTTGCACGGAGGAGGGGAGGCCGGGCGTGTGTGGAGGTAGGTCAGCAGGTTTGGTGCCAGGAGGCCAATAGCCTTGGCTTTCACAGTGGAGGAGGAGACAGGGTCACCTGCCAGTGAGGAGAAAGAAGGAGCTGGGCAGCAGCTGGCAAAGATTTTAAGCAGCTGTCCAACAGGAGTAAGCTGAGAAGGGAAACAGGATTGCTTTGGGGGTTGGAGGCCTTCATTGGCTCCCCACATATACACCTCGAGATGGGCCATCAGTTTAATACCTGTGCCTTGGGCACATGGGCATTGGTGGACCTTTCTCCTTTGTTTTCCAATACTCAACTTTAGAAAAGTTTATTAGTTCACAGTATCCTTTCACAGGCTGACGAATAGAAAACTGAATCTTATATCACACATGCATCCCCTCAGCAACCCCGTGTGGTGGGTTAGACAGGACAGCCCCCGTTTCTCTCCTTCCACCCAAGCTTGTTTAACCCTAGGCACGATCAGCCTCAAACAGTCTTGGCATGTGTAATCGGAAGCCATCCTGTTGGCGCAGACACCTCTGGGGGTTCCAGGACACTTGTGGCAGGGCTGTCCAAACTGAAACCTTGGAGGAAGGTTTTCACGCAGGTACCAAACAAATTCACCTAAAACTCACCCCTACACCCCTCTGTTATAGAAGAGTTCTGTTTCTTCTGTTGCAGATTGAATTTCCTTTTCAAGCTCACTGCACTGTATCTAAAACACAAAGTTAAATTCTTAATATTCACATTAAGACGTTTTCTTGCCTTAGAAGCCAAGTTTAAAAATAAAACAACACAATTTCAGAAAGCATCTATTTCACATAACCTTTTCAGTGATGTCTAATCTATAACAAAAAGACATTAACCTAACTTCTTAAAAACTTTCTTATGGAAAATTTCAAATATAAACAAATGCTGTGGCCCATGTAATGTCCAAGGAGGTGCCCTGGGCAGGGGCCTGGCAGAATCCCTCTTAGCCTTGGGCTCTCTCTGCAAACCACCCTAGGCAGGACAGGACCACCATTCAGCTACGTCATGCCCACCTTGGACCAACAAGGTATTTTAAAAGTCCAGCAAATGCCAAGACTTGCTTGGTGGGGTTTGGGGACAGGGGGGTGACAGCAACAAGCATTTGAAATGTGCAGCCAAGAAATGCTAGAAATCGATATCTACTACATCAGTAATGTCCTTGATACCAGCAACAAGGCTTTGCAGAGGTACTATGATCATCATCTGTCTTTAATAGAAACTAAGCCTCAGAGCGTTTAAGCAGATTGACCAGGGTCATGGAAGAGCTGGGAATCTGAGTGCAGGCAGTCCGCCGCACTATAGGTCATAATACACCCTGGTCTACAGAACAGCAGCCGCTAGCTGCACGTGAGCACGTAAGATTAAATTAAACTAGATTAAAAACTCAGTTCTTCAGTCACACTAGCCACGTTTCAAGTGCTCAACAGCCGGCTACACACATTGTGATTAAGCGGCTACATGTGATAAGCGACTACACACATTGGACAACACAGATATAAAACATTTCCCTCACTGCGGGAAGTTCCATTGGGTGGGGTGTCGCTACAGTATATTATGAGGTATTTAAAATATCTCAAAGGTTTTTTTTTTAACGTCCCAGAAAAATGCTTCAGATATACAGTTAAGAAAAACAGAATCCAAAACTGTACAAGTGACCTGGGAGATGGGATTATGCATAAATAATGTTACTTTGTTGTATACTTTTGTAAATTTCGCAGATTTTTTTCGGAGAATAATTTATTTCACTCTGATAACGAGGGGAAGAAAGAGTTACACATAGATTTTTAGAGGCAGTCGAAGGGGGACACTTACCCGCCCAATCTGTGGGAATATACTAAAAGAAACTGGCACCATCAGTCCCATGACAAGAATAGTACAAGAAAGCTTTAGGGTCCACAGTGACCATGGACACTGCAGGAAAAACTGGGTCCTGTAAGAGACAAGGTAGCAGGGCTTTTTTTAGAGGCCGGCCCTCTGCTCGAATGGTGTCCAATTGTCTTGCCAGCAGCTGCAGGCCCGGACTTGGTTCCCACTTGCCCCACAAACAGGCGATACTAGCAGCTGCACCCACAGAGCGCTCACTACGCGTCAGGCCCGGGTCAAGCACTTCACACGCATTTGCTCATTAGATCCTCCCATGACCCTATGAGGTTTGTATTATCATCATCCCCTTCACACGAACAAGAGGCTGCAGCCACAGACCGTGTAAGTCCCTTGTCAAAAATCTCCAAATTCTTAAAAGTGAGAGGTCAGATTCTAGAGCCTGTGCTCTCCCCTGGGCTACACTGACACGGATGTGACATTCTGACCATGACCTTTGAGAGTGTGGGAAGAAGGTGCAAGAAGCCCAGCCTGGGAGTCAGAGACCTGGGGTCCTGGGGTCCGGCTGGGGCTCGGCCACTGACAGACTGTGTGCTCCTGGGCAAGTCACTTTCCCCTTCTGAGCCTTGAGTTTTTTCAGATGCAAAATGAAAGGGTTGAGTCGGAAGAGCCACGGTGGTCACTCCAGCTTGGACACCATCATGGCTGTGGGATGACATGAGGTCCTTCCGGGCACCCAAGGCCCACTGGGAAATGAGGACCATCTCTCCTCACCAGGCAGCGGGTGCCATTGTGCAGGCCTCAGGGGACGAACCGCAGGACCCCAGCTTTTCCAGAAGCCCCCACTCTGAGGCCAGCCAGAGAGGTTCAGGAAGACCCCGACCCAACAGAAGTCCCCACACCCACCTAGCTGGATCGACCACGGGAAGTAACAGTTGGCTCTGCCCAGGACACTGCTACTTCCTGAAATGTGCTCCTCGTGTGGTCCTAGCAGGGACTTCCTAGCTCACCACCTGGACAGAGCAGACTGGTTCAGCACCAGGCAGGTGACCCCTCTTGGGCCAATAGAATCCTTCCTTGGGAGTTTGTGAACTGAGTGGAAGACATTCCCTGCCCCCAAACCCCCAGGGTTTGCTGTGTTTTTCTCTCTCATCAGGACACTGCAAGGATATGAGCTGGGAGGTGGCTGCAGTCATGTCCCTCAACATGAAGGAGCCAGTGTGTGGTGGGAGAGAAGGAAGACAACACCCACGAAGGAGAAGAGAGGACCGTCCTGCACCAGAGCTTCTGATCAGCTGCCACAGGCAACGTACCCCGACCGTACCCAATATCTAAACCAACACATCTCCCTTCTGCCCTAAGCTACTCACTGCAAGTGGGGCCTCTCATACTGGCTGATCCCAGGCTCTCCTCCTAACAGGCCATGTCTCGCTTCTCAAAAGGGATGGCAGTCTACTGATTCTGGGCCACTGAAGCTAATTTAACACATGCTTGGAATGAAGAGGGAAAAAGAGGCTTGAGCAATATTCATAGCATATCAGAGCTGGGAGAACCCGCAAGTCATCCACACTCATCAAGCAAGGAATCGAGCCTCAGCAGGTGCCGGGACATGCCCAAGGAGCAGACGTAACTGAGGACAGGGCCTGGGCGAGATTCCAGGTTTGTTGGAATTCGCACATCGGGATTTGCACATCTGCCCTAAATCAATCCTACTGTCTTAACTGTGATGAAGCGTGTTTAGAAGGAAGATACCTGAAGCAACTTATTCCCACCTCTCCAACCAGGTTCAGTATTTGACAAGTTTTATACAATTTTGATTGTTAAAATGTTTATTCCTACCCGGGGAGATGAGCGTACCTCTTACCTTTTAAAAAAGTATGAGAAGACTTCAGGGATAAAAGCTGAGGTCCCAAACAGCACAACTCTGGATGTTGCGGTGTCTTTAATGGCCTAGTGGGAATGAAAAGCAAGCAGCTTAGCACGTGGAGTGAGACAGTTTCCAGGCATCTCGCAACTCATGACAGAGGCTGGCAAACAGCAGCTCTCCCTTCTCTCTTAGAAAAACAACGCACGTGCAAAGAAGTGAAGGCAGCGCCTGACGTGCGCACGTACAGAGGATGCCTGGGGTTGGTGCCAGAGGAACCGGAGATGGGATTTACCTCCCTGACTCCACAGTGATCTCCATCACTCCCACCAACCACCCCAACTAAAATACCAGGCCAAGCAAAGGCAGCTTACAGGCAAATCCCTACTTAGAAGCAGATGGCAGTCCGTTTGATGGAAATGCTGGACTTGCCACTGAGGACCCTTCCAGACCAGGACTCTGCCACTGGCCTTCCTCTCCCGAACAGGCCCCCCCCCAGTTATTCCCACCCCTTCCAGTGGAGGAAGCCCGGCTCCGAGTGCACTGGTGTGGCATCACACCCACGTGCAACATGAATATGTCTTCCTGTATGCACCCATCTTTTGCTTGTGTAATTAACAATGTGCTATAAAATTTTATTTTGTGTAAACACGTATGTATATTTCCTACCATGTTGTCATCTTTTCTAGAATATACGTTACTCTCTATATTGAACATTTAAACATATGATTGTATGGGTTATATGCACAAAATCATGCGTACTCAAGAGCAATGTCAGAGACTTTCAAGGGAAATTTTTGACTATAGATGACACTTGCATGCGAACTGCAGAACCCAAGCCCTGGACAAGACGCAGCTCCACACACAGCACCGCTCAGCGCAAGATGGACAGGCACGCTCCCCACCGCCCCCTCCCCTGAACTCTGTTCTGTGCACTTCTGTCCTCCCATGACCCCATGACCCCATGACCCTGTGACCCTGGGCTATAGCCCGCTGTCTGGGCTCCTCTGCTGTACCCAGCGTGCCTGTTCTCTGCTTAGGACACTAATGCTCAGCTCATCCGATGCTCTGCGGGAATGTCCTTCCCCCACGAGGACACAGGGCGCCAAGGAGGGTGACTTTTAAAATAAACTTTCAGGAATACAAGATAAAGTTGTTCGACTCCAGGAGGAGAAAAGGGGCTGCTGAGCAAGCTGTGTGTCGACGTCAGTGAGGCGAGGCCAGCCTCCCTCCATCTGTCTCGTGTGGAAGAGAAGACATTCCAAACCAGACACCGGTCACGAGGAGACACTGCAAGACGCGTGACAGCTTGCAACGGAGTAGCTGACAAGGCCAGGCCAAGGAAAAGAGCACGGACTAGGCTCCTGAAATCTGATCAAAGGTGCCCCATTACAATCAGATATTGCTGGTTACGCAGTTTCTGAAACTTTAGCCAAAGAAAATAAACCTTTCGGTGACAGGGAAGTGATAAAAGAATGCTTACGCACGGTCGCAGACACTTTATTCTTAAGAGAAAGATAAACATTTAAAAAAGAGCAGACCGTCAAACCTTTCTTTTACCCTAAATTGGCCTTCATGCAAAAAAGGAAGTTTCTCTCGATGAGCTGGGCTAGGTAAGTGGGTAGCTAGCAGGGCCCGAGGCTGCCTCCCCGCCCACAGTCCCTGGAGAGGAGGGACGCTGACTGGTGAGGGTGTGGGTCTCCAGAGCCCAGCACAGCGCCCAGCAGGGAGGAGGTGCTGAGGAACAACTTGTGGATTAAACATTTGCTGTCACTCTTCTCTCCAGCTTTGTGAACAGTTCACAACAATACCCATGCCCTGCACTTAAATTTGAGTTGAAGAGAAATGCAAACATATATCCACACGAAGAGTCGTACATAAATGGTCAGAGCGGCATCACATGTAATAGCCAAAAACTGGACACAATCCAAATATCTATTGCCTGGGGAGTAGACAAGCAAAACGTGGTACAGCCATACAATGGAACACTGCTCTGCAATAAAAAGCCACACACTACTGATGCCTTAAAAGTTGGACGGACCTCAAAAGTCAAAGAATCCAGACACAAAAATATTGTATGATTCACTTGTATGACACTTCTAGAAAAGGTAAAACTATGATGATAGAAAGCAGATCAGGGGACTTCCCTGATGTCACAGTGGTTAAGAATCTGCCTGCCAATGCAGGGGACACAGGTTCGAGCCCTGGTCCGGGAAGATCCCACATGCCATGCAGCAACTAAGCCCGTGCGCCACAACTACTGAGCCTGCACTCTAGAGCCCGTGAGCCACAACTACTGAAGCCCGCGTGCCTAGAGCCCGTGCTCCACAACAAGAGAAGCCGCCGCAATGAGAAGCCCACGCACCACAACGAAGAGTAGCCCCCGCTCGCTGCAACTAGAGAAAACCCGCGTGCAGCAACGAAGACCCAACGCAGCCAAAAATAAATAAATAAATAAATTTAAAAGCAGATCAGTGTTTTCCTGGGGTTGGGGGTGGGAGGGGGAGTGACTGTACATGGGCACATGAAAAATTTTTAGGGTGATGAAAATGTTCTAAGATTGGACTGTGGTGATGGTTGCACAACTGTTTGAATTTACTAAAATTCATGAAACTGTACTCTTACAATGAACTTTATACTATGTAAATTCCTCCTCAATAAAGCTGTTTAAAGATGTCTCTTTAGGGTGATTCTTTTTTTGTTTTGAATTTTACTTAATTTATTTTTTATACAGCAGGTTCTTATTAGTTATCTGTTTTATACATATTAGTGTATACACGTCAGTCCCAATCTCCCAATTCATCCCACCACTACCCTACCACCACCACTTTCCCCCCTTGGTGTCCATACGTTTGTGCTCTACATCTGTGTCTCTATTTCTGCCCTGCAAACTGGTTCATCTGTACCATTTTTCTAGATTCCACATATATGCGTTAACATACAATATTTGTTTTTCTCTTTCTGGCTTACTCTGTATGACAGTCTCCAACTCCATCCACGTCTCTACAAATGACCCAATTTCGTTCCTTTTTATGGCTGAGTAATATTCCACTGTATATATGTACCACATCTTCTTTATCCATTCGTCTCTTGATGGGCTTTTAGGTTGCTTCCATGTCCTGGCTATTGCAAATAGTGCTGCAATGAACACTGGGGTGCATGTGTCTTTTTGAATTATGGTTTTCTCTGGGTATATGCCCAGTAGTGGGATTGCTGGATCATATGGTAATTTTATTTTTAGTTTTTTAAGGCACCTCCATACTGTTCTCCATAGTGGCTGTATCAATTTACATTCCCACCAACAGTGCAAGAAGGTTCCCTTTTCTTCACACCCTCCCCAGCATTTGTTGTTTGTAGCCTGTAACTGATTTCTAATCTCATAGCACTGTGGCCGGAAAAGATGCTTGATATGATTTCAATTTTCTTAAATTTACTGAGGCTTGATTTGTGACCCAAGATGTGATCTATCCTGGAGAATGTTCCATGTGCACTTGAGAAGAAAGTGTAATCTGCTGTTTTTGGATGGAATGTCCTATAAATATCAATTAAATCTATATGGTCTATTGTGTCATTTAAAGCTTGTTTCCTCATTAATTTTCTGTCTGAATGATCTGTCCATTGGTGTAAGTGAGGTGTTAAAGTCCCCCACTATTATTTTGTTACTGTCGATTTCCTCTTTTATAGCTGTTAGCAGTTATCTTATGTATTGAGGTGCTCCTATGTTGGGTGCATATATAATTGTTATATCTTCTTCTTGGATTGATCCCTTGATCATAATGTAGTGTCCTTCCTTGTCTCTTGTAACATTCTTTATTTTAAAGTCTATTTTATCTGATATGAGTACTGCTACTCCAGCTTTCTTTTGATTTCCATTTGCATGGAATATCTTTTTCCATCCCCTCACTTTCAGTCTGTATGTGTCCCTAGGTCTGAAGTGGGTCTCTTGTAGACAGCATATATATGGGTCTTTTTTTTTGTATCCATTCAGCGAGCCTGTCTTTTGGTTGGAGCACTTAATCCATTCACACTGAAGGTAATTATCGATATGTATGTTCCTATGACCATTTTCTTAATTGTTATGGGTTTGTTTTTGTAGGTCCTTTTCTTCTCTTGTGTTTCTCACTTAGAGAAATTCCTTTAGCATTTGTTGTAGAGCTGGTTTGGTGGTGCTGAATTCTCTTAGCTTTTGCTTGTCCGTAAAGCTTTTGATTTCTCCGTCGAGTCTGAATGAGGTCCTTGCCGGGTAGCATAATCTTGGTTGTAGGTTCTTCCCTTTCATCATTTTCAATATGTTGTGCCACTCCCTTCTGGCTTGTAGAGTTTCTGCTGAGAAATCAGCTGTTAACCTTATGGGAGTTCCCCTGTATGTTATTTGTCATTTTTCCCTTCTTGCTTTCAATAATTTTTCTTTGTCTTCAATTTTTGTCAATTTGATTACTATGTGTCTCGGTGTGTTTCTCCTTGGGTTTCTCCTGCCTGGGAATCTCTGTGCTTCCTGAACTTGGGTGGCTATTTCCTTTCCCATGTTAGGGAAGTTTTCAACTATAATCTCTTCAAATATTTTCTCGGGTCCTTTCTCTCTCTCTTCTCCTTCTGGGACCCCTATCATGCGAATGTTGTTGTGTTTAATGTTGTCCCAGAGGTCTCTTAGGCTGTCTTCATTTCTTTTCATTCTTTTTTCTTTATTCTGTTCTGCAGCAGTGAATTCCACCATTCTGTCTTCCAGGTCACTTACCCATTCTCTGCCTCAGTTATTCTGCTATTGATTCCTTCTAGTGTATTTTTCATTTCAGTTATTGTATTGCTCATCTATGCTTGTTTGTTCTCTAATTCTTCTAGGTGTTTGTTCTTTAATTCTTCTAGGTCTTTGTTAAACATTTCTTGCATCTTCTCAATCTTTGCCTCCATTCTTTTTCTGAGGTCCTGGATCATCTTCATTATCATTATTCTGAATTCGTTTTCTGGAAGGTTGCCTATCTCCACTTCATTTAGTTGTTTTTCTGGGGTTTTGTCTTGCTCCTTCATCTGGCACCAAGTCCTCTGCCTTTTCATTTTGTCTATCTTTCTGTGAATGTGGTTTTCCTTCCACAGGCTGCAGAACTGTAGTTCTTCTTGCTTCTGCTGTCTGCCCTCTGGTGGACCGTTTACGGTAGATTCTTAAACATAGAACCTTCATTTCCAAAACAAGGTATTTTATTTCTGGCAGCAATTTCTCTCCCGTTACTTGCAATTATGATGTCCCTGTTGTAATTCATTTAGAAAGGTGGCCACTATTTCCAGACCTGCTATTAGATGGGCTGGTGGGAATACTGTAGCATGTATCCAGTGGTTTACAATTCAGCTTTGTAAATCGGTGACAGGATTTAGAGTAACATGTTTCATGAGCCAAATAATGATGTATTTACCAATCGACTGAGAGGCCATCTTATCTGACCACCTCTCCCACCAGCATTCTGGGCAGAAGGAAGTCAAGCTGCCTCAGGGAGCCCCCTTGAACGCAGACACTGTGAGAAACCCAGCTACTCCCTTTGCTTTGTGAGCAACTGCCTCATGTTACAGTTCTTTAGCTAAAGTCACCTCACAGAGATCAAAAAAGATCTCACTTCCTGAAAGGTATTTTTTTTCTTTTAAGTCTATACCCAAAATGAAACCATAGACTACTGCAGGTTCTTTGAGCTGAATGCAGACAGAAGCTACTGTGTTGAATTGAGCAAAAGAATAAACTATTTAACAATAAGAAGTCTTAGAAATGGAGGCCTTTTAGAGGAGTTTTAGGTCAGAGCATTGGATTTCCTCAGGCCATTCTTGACAGCAGACTGGTCCTTAAAGATGAAGACTCTAAGAAAATCCACTGGGAGATGGACACGGAGGGCTTCTCTTAAACCCAGAGACAGTGTCCACTGACTTCCCCGAGTACAGAGCAGGCTGGGAGGGCAGATGCTGAGCTTGGGGGACAAGATCTCACCTTCAGACAGGGGCCAAACGTTTGGCGGACGTCCATCTGTGACCCATCTTAGGGGTCAGTTTGGCTGGGATGTAGTTCCCAGGTATTTAATCAAACACAACCGAGGTGTTGCTGTGGGGGTGTTTTGTAGATGTGATTAACATCTATAATCAGTTGACTTTAGGTAAAGGAGATTGATTACCCTCCATAGGGTGGATAGACCTCATCCAATCAGTTGGAAAGCCTTCAGAGCAAAATCTGAGGTTTCCCAAAGAAGAAATTCTACCTCAAGACCACAGCATCAGCTCCTGACTTTCCAGCTTTCAGGCCTGCCCTACACATACCCAGTGCAAAAACTGCACAAGCCAATTATTTAAAATAAATGTCTTACTATATATATAGATAGGTGATAGATAGATAGGCAGATATCCTATTGGTTCTGTTTCTCTGGAGAACCCAGACTAACGCATCACCTTTTAAACATCAGGGTGGGGCTTCCCTGGTGGCACAGTGGTTATGAATCCGCCTGCCAATGCAGGGGACACGGGCTTGAGCCCTGGTCCGGGAAGATCTCACATGCCGCGGAGCAACTAAGCCTGTACGCCACAACTACTGAGCCTGAGCTCTAGAGCCCACGAGCCACAACTACTGAGCCCTCGTGCCACAGCTACTGAAGCCCACGCACACACAGCCCGTGCTCCACAACAAGAGAAGCCACCGCAATGAGAAGCCCGCGCACCACAGAGAAGAGTAGCCCCCGCTCACCACAACTAGAGGAAGTCCGCGCGCAGCAACGAAGACCCAATGCAGCCAAAAGTAAAAAATAAATAAAATAAATAAATTTATAAAAAGAAAAAGATCTTACTGCAGAGAACAGATTAAAAATTTTTTTAAATTTAAAAAATAAACATCAGGGTACAAAATGTAAACTCTCTCTCTCAGCCTCATAAGAAAAGACAGATAAGAAAAGGTTGAAGGGAGACATGAATTTGTTACCAGCTCTCAAACAGGCAATTCAATTCTTTTCCCAAAAGGCAAGCAGCTTACAGCTCCATCTCGTGCGTCCCCCTACCTTTGTCCCGGCTTTTCTGGAATAGCCTATGACACTGCCTTCCTTGTCCATGACCTCAATCCCTCGCAGGGGCTCCAAACTTCTCGATGCAACCACATTCAGTCCACTGAGTTGGGCTGTAGATGTAAAGAAGAAAACACACAACAGAGAGGTAAGTGTCGGTCCAATAAAGCAACATCTTTTCCAGTGTCACGCCTGTTTCTTTGATGGTTGCACTTCCTGATCCTTGGGTGGTACTGGGCCAACCAAGCTCTCCTCTGGGCTGTGGGGTAGGGTCAGAACTGCTGGGCTCTCAGTCTTGGATCCTGACCACAAACCAGCACCAGGTTCTGACACCCCTGACAGGATTGCCGGAGAAAACCTGGGGTCCTTGAAATACGCCTACCTGCTTTGCTGAAGCTGGTTTTTTTTTTTTTTTTTTAATGTTTCTTTGGCCGCGCCACGTGGAAGGTGGGATCTTAGTTCCCTGACCAGGGATCGAACCTGTGCCCCCTGCAGTGGAAGCGCAGTCTTAACCACTGGACCACCGGGGAAGTCCCTACTGAAGCTGGTTTGACCAAGTTTCCGTAACATAATTTCCCAAAGTTTACCACTGACATAATTCTGCTAACTCTTCAAGCTGCTATGATTCCCAAACCCAAATGTGGAGCGTGAACTAGTGAACTTGCAGGCTGGCAAACTTAAAACAGTTGGTTAATATCTCTGTCACTCCCTTGGAGTCAGACCACTGGGTTGGAATCCCCTAGACCACCACTTTCTCCCTGTGAAACCCCAGAAAAGTTCCCTAACCTCCCCTTGACTCAGTCTCCTCATCTGTAAATGGGAATAATAATATTACCTACCCCTAAGTTGTTGTCAAGATTATACGAAATAATACATGGATAGGGCTTGTACAGAGTCTTTCAAATGTAATTTGTGTTTCTAGGTTTGTGTTCACCCTGGGACAACTAAAGAGGTATCTACAGAGACAAGTGTCACCTCCCAAACCAAAGACCTAACTTGGGCCTGGGGGCACCGGCAAGATGCAAACAGAGGCCCTCATCAGCCACAGGGACTTGGATATCCCTGAAGATGGAGGGAGGCTCCCTGCTTACCGAGAATGATGACAGGAATGACGTTTCTGCTCAAAACGCTATTCAGTGAAAATCTTACTTGGAGCAAACGAGGGAATAACTAGAAAATAAGAGAGAAAAATCATTACTGCATGGGACCAGCAGAGAGCTAGTGTCAACTTACTTCCTGTTACAGGTAAGACCCCTGCAAGTGCTCTCCGTGTATTTCTTGTTTTAATTCCTGCAACACTGACGTGTTCTCCCTGATCATCAGAGGAACTCTTGGAGACTTAAGAGAGGCTAAAGAACTTGTCCAGAGTCACTAAGCCATTAAGAATTTGAGCCAAGATGTGAACCCAGGCTTACCGGACTCTGAAATCTAGATTTTCTCCCATTAGTGTCCTGACATCTAAAGCAATACACAATTTGTGTAACATATTTATAAACATGAATAAATTTTTTTTTTTTTCCTTTGGCTGTGCCGCGCTGCATGTGGGATCTTAGTTTCCTGACCAGGAATCGAACCCACAGCTCCTGCAGTGGAAGCGCAGAGTCTTAACCACTGGACCACCAGGGAAGTCCCCTGAATTAATTGTTTTTAAAGATAACAGTACTGAGTCCATGCCTAGAAACGTGGAAAATAATCACACAATTTTGGGGTGATAGGATTACAGATGACTTTTATTTTCTTCTTTATGTCTTAATCACACTTTCTAAATTAAATTAGAACGTAAAATTTTCATTCTGAGGAATAAAAAAGATTTGACAGATTTTTAAAATACATACTCCAAAAAAGGTAGAAGAAGCAATCACTCCTGCTCCTAGTAATATACTCTCATGGGGGCGACGATCCTAGGGAAAAACAAAAGTTCATATTTAGCAAATACCAGAGTTTTACCCAGGAAAGATAATTAAAACAAACACACAAAATCGCCAAAAGAAACAATATGAAATTGCATACCCTGTGGGCCTCATAATACTCACATAACTTGCATTTCCATTGACAATGTTGAAGACTGTACTGTAGGTGTAGAAGGAAACCTGCAGGAAGGCAGAGGCTAACATGTCACATTTTGGTTTCAAGCACAAAAAAATTCAATAATTATGAAATAGAGTTGCTACCTGAGGTAAAATCATGGACTTTAGACTTTTTACTGGCAGCACTGACAGAAATACCTGTAAAGAAAATAAAGCAGATACGGACTACTATATATATTATAAAATAAACAGATAAACAACAAGGACCTACTGTGTAGCACAGGGAACTAGATTCAATATCCTGTAATAACCTACAATGGAAAAGAATCTGAAAAAAGAATAGATATATATGTATAACTGAATCACTTTGCTGTAAACCTGAAACATTGTAAATCAACTATACTCCAATTAAAAAAATAAATAAAAAAGAAAATAAAGCAGAGTTGTGAGTGTCTGGGGATAGGGAGGGCTTGTGGAGCGAAGAACTTCCCCAGGGAGATGCAGACCTGAGACCCCAGGAGCAGGGAAAGTAGAGGAAGGTGAGATGCAGGGGGCTAGTGGGCAGTGGACAGGTGATGTTGGATGGGCACCCACGGGCACTGAGAGCCCCTGGGTGCTTCACAGTGGTCCCCATCTCCAGACAATTGAGCAGGGCAGCTAAGAAGCAGCACCTACAGGGGCAGAGGGGTGCTGTCACTTGGTGAGAGCACCTCATGAGAGCCAAGGTGGACGGCCTCGCGGGGGGCGATTCCGGTTTCCAGGGGAGGGCCTGAATGAAGGGGAGGGCTTGCGGAGAGAAGGTGACAGCCAGTGACATGGGCTTGTGCCAGGGAGCACGTCTTAACTCATCAATCTGCTCCATAGTGCTTTGCACATGCTAGGTGTTCAAAGAAAGGATTACCTTATGACACTGTGGACCCTCAAGAGGCCCTGGTGCCCGGGGGGGATATGTGGGAGTGGGGTGGGGAGTGGACAAGGGTCGGAGGTGCAGGGTCCTAACCATCTATCAGGCAGTCACGGGACAGAGGTCCAGAGCTGGAGGACACCAGCCACTGAGCTTAGGAGACGGGTGGACATCTTCCTAAACCCCCAGCTTCAGAGCGGTGAGCGGCAGCTTACTCACCATGGGCGCCGTGAAAGGCAGGAGAGCTGGCAAAAAAGACAAGAGGGTCAGTGACAGCAGAGCGGGTGGAAAACCAACCACCCAAAAACCTCTTCTCAGGCCGAATGAAGGCACAGACGTCAAAGGGTACTTTTTACACATGCTTTTTTGTTCCTAATAAAAATAATAGCTGTGCATGTGGCAGAACTTTAAATCAGCACAGCAGTTAGATCTGACCAGGCTCCTGCTCACTGAAGGTAAGTGGTCACTTGTTCCAAGTCCTTGTTCACCCTTCCACATGAATTCAATACATCTGTGACACTGTGACTTATAATAATAAGACATGTATACTTGCTCTTCCTCTCTGTTCCTGGCACACAGCCTAAAACCCTTGAAATGTCCTAAGTGAGAAGGGCGACGAAGGTGAAAGGAGTGTCTCTTATTCTTCATAACAAGCCCCTTTCAACCACAACTGAGATAATGTCAATGCAGTGACCTTGGGAAAGCACCTAAGGAAGGGGGTTGGTTGCCAGGGGGACCAACCACTTGACTAGAGGGAGGCAAGGTTTTCTAAAGGTTACAAACCACTCTGAAAATTGATTAGAATCAACTCACCTGCAGGTCGAAAAGGACCAGGGATCAGCTTGCTATTGTCAGGATGCACTGTTGACTTCAGAAGGGTAAACACAAAGGTGAGTCTGATGTGTGGTTTTGTTATCTTACGCTAAAAATTAGGACGGGGCTGAAACTTACGAGACTTCTCTTCCAAGCTTCTTGTATCTAAAAAGAGAAAAACCAAGCAATAGCTTTTAAAGGTGGCTTAGCAGCCAGAATATCTCCTCTACAGTCTCATTTCTGGTGCCACCTTTGCTCCACTTTTCAGAGACTGGAGGGCAAACTGTTCTCTACCACACGGACCGAACAAATCAAAACAAGTGAATCAAATGAATCAAACAAATGAACTGACAGGAAGCAAAGAGAAGATCCACATGAAAATGACCAAAACATTAAAAAGCCCGAAGTCTCTAACCTGGGAGAGTCCAACACCTAACTCGTCCCTCGGGTGAGTCCCCGAATGCCGCCAGCCTCCCCTGGCTCAGAGCAGAGTGGCCTGTGTGCAGACCACGCCATTAGCCAAGTCACTTGTAACAGAGCCAGGCTGTGAGCTCAGAGGCCCCAACAAGTTCTTAGAAAAACCAAGTTAAACGTGTGAGCTTTCCGCAGGCTGCCTGGAGCGACTGATGTCTGCGGCCTCCAGAAAGCCCCGTACACTGCAAGGTAGATAACAAACACTTGGTTTGAGTCTTTGGGCAGGACTATCACCTCACTGCCTCTAGTAGGAAGTAGCTTCTGACTCCGGAGGCCTGCCTGGGTTCTGGAATTTGCCATGGGGCTCCAGGAATCAGCTACAGAGAATCCTCACAACAGATACTGCAACTGCAAATATCTGTTGCACAGGAGGAACCCTATACCTTCTTAATACCAGCTCCTAACACTAGTAACTAATATTAATCTGGTTTATGAGAAGGAATCCTGCCTACATTTAAAAAGCTAACCCAACTGGGCAGTGTTAACAATGGCAAAATCCCACCTGATTTCACACCATGCAAGTAAAATCACCTAAAGGCAACCCTACTCTGCCTTGAGCCAGGCACACCTGGGAACAAGAGCCATACCGTTTTGTCCTCCAAGTCACTTCTGGATGCATCTTCATGTGTTAACAATAGCTGCCTTGATTTTTCTATTTTTTCCTATAATCAGAGATAAGGAAATCAAGCAATGATCTCAACATTGTTCAGATTTATCCACAGATTTAAGCAGCACATGCTCACTCACACCTGATTTTAATTTTAAAGCAACGTGTAGCTAAGGCTCTGTACCCCCTGAGTTTCCATTAGATAGTCCTGTGTGTCATTCAGATTCAGACCACCCAGGTTCTTTTTTTTTTTTTTTTAATTTTTATTTATTTATTTTTTGGCCACACCTTGCGGTACGTGGGATCTTAGTTCCCCAACCAGGGACTGAACCCCCACCCCCTGCATTGGAAGCTTGGAGTCTTAACCACTGGACCACCAGGGAAGTCCCCCACCCTGCTTCTTAGACAGCTCCAGCGGCTTACCCCACTGTTGCTGCCACCTGCCCCATCCCCTCCACCAGTTCCTCTCCGACTGTCACCATCCTCCTGGCTACACAGGTCAGAAACCTGGAAGTCCCTTCTCTCTCTCTCATACCCACATCTAATCAGTTTAGTCTTATTTTCTCTCTTCTTTTTTACTTAATCTGAGAAAAAAAATTAAATAAGGAAATTTAAAAAATGATTACATACAATCCCCTCACCCAGAATTAACAACTGTGAACATTCAGTTATATTTGTTTCCAATTTTTTCCCCCAAAAGATCCATCACCCCCAGTCTCAATTTCCTCCCCATTCTATCAGAGGTAACC
This sequence comes from Balaenoptera borealis, assembly GCF_965194805.1. Taxonomy (NCBI): domain Eukaryota; kingdom Metazoa; phylum Chordata; class Mammalia; order Artiodactyla; family Balaenopteridae; genus Balaenoptera; species Balaenoptera borealis. The sequence goes on from NC_138874.1 coordinate 106,962,926, forward strand.
ACTATTATGAATTCAAGGTATAAACTTCCAGCCCATTGTTTATATCTGTACATACATGAATACATGTATCCATAAAACAAATATGTAGTTTCGATTTTTTATGTTGTAATTTGCATAAATGCTGTACTATATGCATCTTGCGTTCTTTACAAAACATCATGGATACCATGTTTTTCCATTTAAGATCACACATATCGTATGTTTCCACTTCATATCATAGGTTGATGACCAGATCATCATTTTTAACAGCTGATCAGTATTCCACTGCATGAATATACTACATTATACTTCTCTATTTCCCTACTGACGGGCATTCAGCTTGTTTCTTGTTTTTCTCTATTATAAACAAGACTATACGGAACACTTGAGCACAAGGACAGGAGCATCCCTGTGGATCTGGCCCTGAGGATCATTGCTGGTGACAGGGTCTCTCCTCCTCTCCATCCCTCAGCCACACCTGGTTCAAACTCTCATCTTTCACTCAGACCGCTGAGCCATCCATCCCCTGAACTGCTCACAGTCTGGTCCCTTCTGGTTACTCACCACATGGCTAGGTACAAACCCCCCTCGTCTGAATGACACACAAGGACCTTCAAGAAGTGCCTGGTTCACCTGAATTAAAATAAAAGCCCCAGTAGGACTTCCCTGGCGGTCCAGTGGATAAGACTCTGCGCTTCCACTGCAGGGGACACAGGTTTGATCCCTGGTCAGGGAACTAAGATCCCACATGCTGTGCAGCACGGCAGAAAAAACAAAAAACAAAAAACCCTAGTAACTGGGTGACCTGGCCCACCTGGCCCACCCTCCCCCATTTCGCTTACAGTCCGCTCTTCCTGACATTTCCTCCCTGGCCCTCCCTCCCTCCCTGCCTTCTCTAAACAACCTCCCCCAATTCCTTGCTATACCTTGCCCTTAGAACCCTAGGTCAAGGTCTGCAACTAGCTTTGCCAGTCTGTCCTCCATTACCAGGGAGGTTTGTTTGGATCCCCTTTGTTACTACCTGTTAAATAGATGTCTGCTTTTATGTACCACCCTTCCAATCCAACAAGCTCATTCGCAAGGAATAAAAACATGATGATATATATGGATTCTGTTATCTCAACTGCTTTCAAAAGGGACACACAGTCTTCACGTTTCAGAATAAAATGTGAAATTCACTATCTCTGAAAACAAGAAAATACTTACAACTGAAACGACCAAATTTGTAGGATCCAATAATTCTGTCCACTGAAGAAATCTTTGAATAAAAGACTTAAGAGGGGCAAGAGCACCAGAGAGGTTAATGGCAGCAGAAAAACCAAGATACACGATAATAATAACAGTTAACATTATTTTTGAGAACCTAATAGGGCCTTCTTCTTGCAGCATCTTCTGGAATCCTCACAACATCCCCATCTTGCAGATGAGGAAACTGAGGCTTCCAAGGACTCATGAATGGATTCAAGGAAACCCAACCAGGAAATGACCCAATGGCCTGTGCTCTTAACCACTCCAATATCAAAGTGCTCTTGAGGGTTAAAAGCCCAGACTTTGGGGTCAAATGGGCCTATGTTGACACCCCATATATGACCTTGAAGCACTACCTAGAAAGGTCTCAGAATCTGTTTCTTCACCCTCCTGTGGTGGTTATAAGGCTTAACTCTAGTCATAACGAGTTAGACATAAAGACACCCCAGTGAAGGCTCAATAAAGGCAGTTCACATATGGAGAAAGCAGGCACGGTTTGCTCCCAAAAGTCCCCAAATTTTGCAGTGGTTTCAGCTTTGAGGTCTGGCTCTGCCAGGACACCTGTAGTACCCTGTCCTTCCTCAACATCCCCACCTAAGTGAACCAGGCTAGGCTCTACTTTAGGTAAAGGCTGAAAGAGAACACTCTATAACTGTGCTGTCCAATTAGCCACATGTGGCCAGGCTAAATTGAGAGTGCTGTATGTGTAAAAACATACACGGGATTTCGAAGACTTCCTACAGAAAAGGATGTAAAAAAAAAAAAAAAAAAGGATGTAAAATATCTCATTCATAATTTTCTATATCGACTACATGTTGAAATATTAATATTTATATCTTTTGGGCTAAATGCAATATATTATTAAAATTTAAATTTTAAAAGCCATGTTTTTTAACGTGGATACTAGAAAATCTGGAATTACCTATGCGGCTCCCATCCTGTCCCTACTGGACAGCGCCGCCCAGCCCCACTCTGAGATGGGGCCCAGGTTACTTTCCGGCCATGGCGGCTTCCCGCCTCCCCGAGTCTCACTGTCCGGTGGCTGAGCCTACAGACTCAGGGAAGCTGGGGCCTCCTGGGAGGACCTGTTCCTCTCCAACCTGATGCTCAGCAACAGCTTAGGCAGCGGAAGGCAGACCCCTGAGTGGTGGGGAGTGACTCCTCAGTTCGTGCGATCTGCAGGGGGATACTGTGCGACCCTCGCTAGCGAGACCTGCGGCAGAGGCCACGCACGGTAACAGCCATGGCCGTCGGCATCCGGCAAGCTTGGGTTTCCTTCGTCCCCTCCCGGGGTCTGAGATGGGAAGGCGGGTGCTGCGACCACGTGGCCTGCCCAAGGTCACCGCGGCCAGCTGCGACTCCACGCCGCGCGGCCCACGCCCTCCCCGTCCCCAGACGCGCCAGGCCCGGGCCGTACTTGGCGTTCGGTGATCCAGAAGCGCACGTTGGGCTCCATGCGGGCTGCGGCGCCGCTGCACCCTAGGAGCCGCCCGGCCCCCGCGCTTATTCCTCCTGCTGCTCCTCTTCCTGAGACCTACGAGGATCTGCCGGGAAAGGCCGCGACCGCCCGGCCCGGCGTGGAGGAGGAGCCGGGCGGCGAGCCCCGCCCCGGGCGCGCGCGTCCCCCATCCCCGCTCCCGGGGCCGCGCGCCCGCCGCTCCTCCGCATTACGCGCCCGCTGTTCCCGCGCCCGGGTCCCCGCACGCCCGCTGCTCGGCGTTACCACGCGCCAGCGCCCCGGGCCCCGCGCGCCCGCTGTTGCCGTGAGCCCACCTCTCCCACAGGTCAAGGCCTCCCACCCTTGCTCCGCCCTTTCGGGTAGCCTGGTCGCCTCCAGGCCTAGAGGGGTCACCTATGGAACCCCCAGATCACGGTACCTACCGCGAAGACCCGATCAGGTGGCGTGTGGCGCCTTCCACAGCCTCGCCCTGCGCTCCTGCAGCGTCCAACCCCCGCCCAGCACAGGCTTTTGGATATCACCCTCGAAAATCCCTTCAATTGCACCTAAAGTCCAGCGTACACGGGATCAGGGGTAGTCAGGACTCGCTACATAATTTGCGTGGCCCAGTGAAAAATGAAAACGTGGCGCCCCTTATTTAAAAAAGATTGCGAATTTTCAAAAGTCGACATCAGAGCATTAAAACAAGCCCCGGGGCCCCTCTAAGTTAAGTGTCGGGCCCTGCCGCCAGCCCGTGAAGCTGGCCCTGATGTCAGTGCACTATCTCTCTCTCTGCCCAAGGGTTTTTCCCCAGCGCCGGGGCAAATCCAGCTCCTTCTGTTGGATACCAGATCAGGTAGGGACCATTTGCAGAGAAAAACGTGCCTTCCTTCCGCCTTCCACCCCCTTCCCCAGCACTGGGGTGGGTGGGGGTTATGTGTGTTTGTGGAAGACGTGTGGATGTTCAGGGTGTTCAGGGGGCTCCTCAGGAGTCCTGGGTTGGGGACCCAGCACCATCCATTACTTGGTTGTGTGACCCTGGTCAAGTCAGTATCTCCAAATCTACCTTCTCATCTGTAAAATGATGACAGTAATTGTACCTATTTTGTTTTTGTTGTGGATCCAATGAGATAAAACATGTAAAAGCCCTAACCGTGCTGGCTCAGTCTGGGCCACTTACAGGCAGCTGGCCTTTGCCCTCCCTTGCTTTGCCTTCCCCTCTGGAAACATGAAACCAGCTTATTAGAGGCCCATGTGGCCTCTCAGCTCCCACTTTTGCTCAGCTCACTTGGCTCACTTTTCCATAGCCTTCAAGACTTCATTTCGTCCTCCAGGAAGACTTCCTTGATGCCCATAGCTGGGTAAGGTGCCCCCTCCTCACTGTTCCCCAGTGTTCTATGCCCCAGGAATGTATCTATTGTACCACAGTTTAGCACACCTGTATTATCCTGCTGGCTCTACCTGCAAGTATGTCACAGATCCAGCCCACCTGACCTGCTTCCCTCTCTGGACTGTCTAGCCTTAACAAAGGAGCCAGAGTGATCCTCTTAGAACAATTTGATGTAACTCTTCTCAAAAACATTCCTGACATTTCCCATCTCAGAATAGAATCCAAAGTCCTTAGCTTGCCCATAAAGCACCCTGGGCTCCCCATTACCATGCTTCTCCTTCACAGCTCTGGTCACATGGCCCTTCAATTCTTCACCCACCCGAAGTCCACCCTTGCCTCAGGGCCTTTGCACCTGCCATGCCCTTTGCCTAGAACCTTCTTATCCTCCTTACTCCCTCCCCTACATGTTTTATCTCATTTGATCATCAAAACCCTAAGATAGGTACAATTACAGTCCTCATTTTACAGATGAGAAAACAGACCTGGAGAGACTGACTCCCTGAAACCCTTTTAGAACACACCTGCAACACTCTGCTCTAGTCCCTTGCTCCACTTTATTGTCCTTCCAAACATCCTATATATATATTTTTTTGGCCGTGCCACAAGACATGTGGGATCTTAGTTCCCCCACCAGGGACTGAACCCGCGCCCTCTACAGTGGAAGCGTGGAGTCTTAACCACTGGACCGCCAGGGAAGTCCCCCTATGTATTTTTATTATGTTTATTCCCTCTACGATTTAAGTGCATAAAGGAAGGGGTGTGTCTTTGTTCACTCTCTTGCCTCTAAAATAGTACCTAGCATATGGTAGGAACTCCAGGATTTATTAAAATTAATAAATGCTTCCATATATTTTTTTTTAATTTGCACTTTATTTATTTATTTACTTATTTATTTATTTTTGTGGCTGTGTTGGGTCTTCGTTGCTGCGTGCGGGCTTTCTCTAGTTGTGGCGAGTGGGGGCTACTCTTCATTGCGGTGCATGGGCTTCTCTTGGGGTGGCTTCTCTTTGTTGCGGAACACGGGCTCTAGGCACACGGGCTTCTGTAGTTGTGGCACGCAGGCTCAGTAGTTGTGGCCTGCGGGCTCTAGAGCGCAGGCTCAGTAGTTGTGGCGCATGGGCTTAATTGCTCCGCAGCATGTGGGATCTTCCTGGGCCAGGGCTCAAACCCATGTCCCCTGCATTGGCAGGTGGATTCTTAACCACTGTGCCACCAGGGAAGTCCCTCCATATTTCTTTTGCCTCCTAAACTGAGTTCCTTGGAAGTGGAGCCAGCATCTTATTCATCTTTGTAGCCACTGAGTTAAATGTTCAATAAATGTTTGTTGATATAATCAGAGAAGGAAAACTAGAGTCCCACAACATAAGCTGAACCAATAAATTAATGGTGTTAAAAATGCAAGTATTTTAAAATGTTTATTTTTTATTATATTTTTTACACTGAACACTTCAGGAAAGAAAATAATTACAATGATTCAAATGCATGAATGATTCAAATTCAAAATGCAATCCCTGGATTCAATAATTATCCTTTATAATTATGCCCAGTCAATATTAGAAATGTATGTAGGCACTAAGTCAGCTAACAAAATAAGTAAAATAACTATATAAAGTATAAATCTCAGGACTGGGGAACATACAAGATAAGTTAAGTCACTTGGCCACTGTCAGTGGTTTTTTAAAAAACATGATTCACATCTGCTTCAATCACATACACATTCATTGCAAGTGTTTGTTTGTTTGTTTTTTCTGGCCACACTGCATGGTATGTGGGATCTTGGTTCCCTGACCAGGGATCGAACCCGCGCACCCTGCATTGGAAGCACAGAGTCTTAACCACTGGACCACCAGGGAAGTCCTGCAAGTGTTAAATTAGACCATTGATGCTAACAACTTAAAACCATGATCTTAAAAGAAAATTCAGTTTAATACAAAGAAACTCAAGAAGAAAATTTCAGGACCCTTGATCAGAAGCTTTTGATGCCTGTCATACTACTCTGGTGTACACAAAGGTTCAAGTAAGGCTGATAAAGAAGAGTTGTTTCCTTTTCCCTTTGAAGACATGATCCAAGAAATAGGGGAACTGCACATTCTATAGCAACTAGCCATCCATCCATACACTGCCAATAAAGGACTCCTTACGTTAGTAACTAACCACATTTTAAAAGCCTTGGCCAATGTTACAAAAACAAAACGTTTAGAGTAATATTTACGAATACAAGCATAATTTTTTTTTGCCTTCTATAAATAATAATCTTTGAAATGCTAAAAGTGAGTTCCAGCTGTGGTTCTTTTCTGGCGTGGGAAGCTGCAGGTGCACATGGGATGGTCTACTGATTTACCTTCTCAAAGTATTCTTTGGAAGCAGTCGGATGGGGCTTGATCTGAAAATACAAAAACATTTCACTGGGTAAGTGACTTTATGATCTCAAAAGTGAGTTGAAAGCCCTCAATTTTTAATCTAAAGTTCTTTAACTTTTTAAAGATTGGTCTGTTTCCTTTAAAATACCTGGATGAAACTTACATTAACAGCCTGCCTGGTGCCTGGTCCCACCCTCACCTGCACCAGCTTCACCCATTTGCACACCATCTACACCCTTGCCCCCAAGGGTGGGCTTCTTTCGTGGATATTCCAGGCCAGCAGCCCTTGAGGCAGTGAGGACCTGGGACCCTCTGCTGGGGTCCCATTGCTTTTGGAAAAGAAACCTACTGTAGGAGAATCTGGTGTCCAGTTGGCTGGGCAGACTTCTCCATGGGTTTCTACAAACTGGAATGCCTTCACCAAGCGGAGGGTCTCTTCCACGCTTCGGCCCACTGGGAGATCATTGATGCTCAAATGCTTGATGACTCCGTTGGGGTCAATTATGAAGAGACCTCTGCATCAGAATTTATCATCATCAGTATTTCAACATTACCAGAGCTAGAAAGACTCTAACTTCTACCCCTTTTTGTCTTTAATTATCCTTGATAGAGCATTTATTAAACTCTATCATATGCTTAAAAACGGGGTTTTCCTTGCTGTACAAACAGCTTATCATCTCTTATTGATGACAGATGCTTTAACAAAGACAGGACTGGGCAAGGCCACCATGGAAAACAGGCAGTATGGTCACATTTACAAATGTGACCTATATGTCGCAGAATCTGTAAGTCACTGAACTATAGAGAGCAAAGACTTCTTATTAGTGATGTAGTAAGCATTCTTTGGGCTGCTGCATCAAATCTTGGCAAGAAACCATAGGCAACTGGGAAGGGACAGAGATGTATTTTATCTGTATTCAGTAAGTACTTATGAAATGAGTGAATTCTTGCGTAGAAGGGGGGAAAAATCCCATGGGAAAATTTACTGGCCTTGAGGCTATGCAGAGCAGAGAGCTAAAGGAAAAACCAAGCCCATCACTTTTATTTATTTTGGTTACACTGAGGTACAGTTTGTACAGGAAAGACAGAATGAGTGCTTACTACTATTCCATTATTAATAGTTTTCAAAATAATGAATTGGTTCCCTGGAACTCTTCAAATTATCGATTTAAATATATTTGATGTGTTTCAGTCACTTATAGTTATTATTTTTATTGTCAGATTGTCCAAGCCCATCACTCTTTATCACTTGGCAGCAATGTAATGAGGTGACCCACCCTGGGGTCTGTGCTCATCTTCCATATGAGTGTTGGTGTTACTATGACATATGCAGATGTCATAAAACTCCTAGGTTTTTAACAGTCCATCTTTAAAAGCGTGTGGCATTCCAAGTGTTAATCACTTAGGAAAAAGGCAAGTTAGAGAAAACTCAGAAGATAAAAAGGTGGTTCTCCCTCCCTGGGCCTGGCCTTTGGGGGTCTAGGCTTTGAGGCTAAGGGGTCCTGGTGTATGCTCCTGCAGGGTGCAGCCAAGGTGGAGTCCGCCATTTAGATGCAGACACAGGGCTAGGATGATCAGGGCCTACAGACTCCAGAAAGAAAGCCTTATCTTACAAGTCAGACTCGACTCCTCTCCCTATGTCAATCCTAATAGAGAAACCAGTAGGGAGGTAACTGCAAAATTAGCACGACTCTACAGGGGAGGGGATCCTGGGAGGAAAATGCCAGCACTCTTCTCCTTCCCTTGCCAACTCTGTCAAAGCTAGGCTTTAGTTTACTAAAGGAAGACCGTAATCCCCTTGGAGTCAAAAAGGCCCAAGCTCCAAGGTGGCTCCCGGAGCTAAAATTTCAGGTGTAACCCAAGCAGGCCAGACGTCAGCTACAACAGCAGGCAGGTGAGAGGGTTCAAGCCAGCCCCCAGCAAAACTGTGAGGCACATCAAAGTGGGGTTCTCGCTTCCTTCCTGGAGGTAAAGTTTTGCCCAATCCCTCCTTCATTCAGCAGCCATCAAGACGCCAGTTCTAAGGCCTAAGTTCTCATCCCTCCCAGCAAGGTTGACAGGCTGGGACAGGTACTAGAACCTGTGCCAAAAACTCTGTAGCTGCCTCACCTTATTTAATCCTCACAACCAACCTGGGAGGTACATTCTCATTTTAGTTACAGGAAAAATGGGACTCAAAGAGGTTAAATATCTTGCTCAAAGTCATACAGCTATTAAGTAGCTGAGTTTAAACAAATTCAAACTCCGGTCTGGTTCCAGTGCTTGTACAAGATCCTAACCATTCCAGAAAACTGACTCCTACCCTTGCTGGCCCCCCCCCACCCCATCTCCAAACAGTCTGATGGCTTCAGCGCCAGGAGTGGCTCCCAGACAGTCAGGGAGAGTGGAGCAGTGTGACCATCAAGACATGATATCCTTCTTCAGAAACAGGCCCAGGGTGACGCAGGGGGCACACATGTCTCAGCCATTTCTGCAAGACTGCCAACCCTTGCAGGAGGCATCCATCAGTGCTTATTAAAAGACAAATTAAGGATTTGGGGTTCTAAAAATTCCCTACCAAGGTGTCTATAAATCCCCTATGAAGTAGGATGATGCTAAACATGAAAACCAATTTTAAGTTCATAAGAAACGGATCTTACCGTAGTGCAAGGCCGGGACCTTCCAACAGCACACCGTAGTCTCGGGAAATCTGTTTAGTCAAATCTGACAAGAGTGTGATGTGCATGTGGCCCAAACCGCCATTCTAATAAAAATGCAAACAGGGCTGGTTGTTATACTGTGGCTCCCACAGCATCCTCAGCCAGGCAACACAGTGTCTGACCGACAGTGGCAACGGACGGCAGTAACTGAGCACCAACAATGGGCCGAGCGCTGCTCTAAGCTCTTTCTGTTGTCTCACTTCCTCCTCCAAGCATCCTGGAGTAGCTACTATCATCACCACCACTGTACAGATGAGGAAACTGAGACACACAAAGGTTAAGTAACTTGCTCCAGGTCACAGCTAGAAAGGGGCAGAGGCAGGATTTACACCCAGCTGATACTACAGACCTTTCTTTTTCTAATTCTTACAGTATCCTTTCGGTTGAAGATTAATTTCTGAAGCATAAAAATGGAACAGTTAAAAAAAAAAAAAAGAATACTTTGAATAATTTGATATTGATAGTCCAGCAGCATAGCTAGAAATTTTGATTCTCCCAAGCAAGTTTCTAGGCAAGAATACTGATCGTGCAGAGCAGTGATATCAGAAAACTTAATCACTGTCCCACATGGCTCGCAGGGTCCCGGGGATCTACAGGGTACAGGTGAGAGGGGAGGCAATGGACCCCAGCTGTTCCCCTGCCCTGCAGAGTCTGTTCTCTGTTACTGTTTGTACTCTGGAAAATACAAGTGTAGTGGGGAGTAAATACATGCAATGTTAAAGGCGATATGGGTAGAGTTTAACAGAATTTGCCAGTAGGTTAGGCCTGACAAATAGCCCATTTCAGACTAGTCATGCTTTAACAACTTCTACGTTGGTCTTTAATGGGATCATTTGAGTTTTTAAGATCAAGTGCAGACACAGCGTGAATGATGTGTATACCTTCCTTGGTGTGTTTATCCAGGCCAGGTGGGTGAAGTGGGAATCCACTGACACTGCAACGACTTCACAGTTCACATCGTGAAATTCATTGGCTTTGTCACTGAAAGCAATAATTTCTGTAGGACACACAAAGGTGCTAGGGAAAAAGGGTAGAAATTCTCATCAGAGAGTTGAAAAACAAGGGTTTAAAATCTGAACAATAGGTGTCTAAAAACTAGTTCAGGGACTTCCCTGGTGGCACAGTGGTTAAGAATCCGCCTGCCAACGCAGGGGACACGAGTTCGAGCCCTGGGCCAGGAAGATCCCACACGCCACAGAGCAACTAAGCCCATGCGCCACAACTACTGAGCCTGCGCTCTAGAGCCCACGAGCCACAACTACTGAGTCTGCGTGCTGCAACTACTGAAGCCCGTGAGCCTAGAGCCCCTGCTCCACAACAAGAGAAGCCACCGCAGTGAGAAGCCCGCTCGCCGCAACCAGAGAAAGCCCGCACGCAGCAATGAAGATCCAACGCGGCCAAAAATAAAATAAATAAATAAATGATTAATTAAAAAAAAAAAAAAACTAGTTCAATTTGCTTAAAGGTGAGAAAGGCAAAATGGTTAACCATCCTCACTGGACTCCTGGTCACAATGATACTCCAGTTTAAAAAAAAAAAAAGATTTATCACCTTTCTATTTAAGAATCATATTAAAAACATGGGGGTAGGGGAGGCATATTCCAAGAATAAAGACAAAATTTTATCTAAATAGAGTAGCTTCAGGAGAAATTTCATTTTATCCTTACTTTTCTCATTTTCCCCCGAACCAGTGAAAACTTCCTCACAAACTGGCTTACAGGAACTACTACTCCAGAGTACATACATAAAACAGAGCCACATTAAACCCCTGCCCCATTAAAAGGAATGCCACTCCACCCCCTATATTTATCACTTGTAAATTAGCTACAGATGCAAACTGTATCAACAAGGCCATCAGTGAAAAAGGGTCAGCAGCAACCCTCCCAAGAGTAACTAGAGACAGGCAGTGTCAGCGGGGAGGCAGGGATCTCTGCTTGCTCCCAGAATGACATTAAAGCATCACAGAAAATACACTTACAAATCCAAAGGATAGAAGAAGAACACTAAATATTTCCCCTTAAAGTCATCAAGGCTTATTTCTTTGAACTCTCCATTGACAACAGCTGTACCCTTAAAATAGGGCGCGTGCTGGGTGACGGCAGGGGCATGGCATGAGGAACCTGAAAACAAAACATAACACACACATGTAGAGTTCATTTGTTAAGCCAAGCACTTATTTGATTTTATTTAATCCTCTCACAGTAATTAATTAATAGTATAATTAAAAGTTCAGTTCAATTGTACATCTTAGGTAATTTTTTCTCTTTTCATAGTTCTAGACTGTACACATATTCAAAGTGCTGTGGAAACTAAAAAGACAGGAGACAGTAGGGATGGAATGAACATAGAATTAAGGACAACAAGAGCCTGGAGGTGGATTCTAAGTATGGTTCGGATTTTGCCAAGACCAGGGCTAATGGCACAAAAGAAAGAACAGGGCAGGTGTGGGGAACAGCCTGTGGCAGAGCCTGATCTAGAGAGCAGGTGTGCATGGAGGGAAGACGTGTGGGAGACAAAGCAAGGTTGGCGAAGGCCATGCTGCAAGGGCCCTTATATATCAGGCCAATGAATCTGTTCTTAAAAGAAGAGATACAGGAATCACCCGAGGCTTTCGCGTAGGAGGTGGATGATGCGTCAGCTGTTCTTAGGAAGATCGGTCTGCAGGGGAGAGTAAGAGGAGCAGGGAGGGGGGCGCCTGATGTTAGGAGGTGACTGCAAGCATCTAAGTGAGAGGTGTGGAGGGAAAGGGTACGGCAGAAGGAACAGAAAGAAAGGAAAGGATGTAAGAGCTGTGTCAGAATTGGAGAGGACGTGCTTCTACCTGGGAAGGCGGGACAAAGGAGGCCAAGTGTCAAGATGCCTGGCTTCAGAAACAGGAGGAGCTGCTGGGAGGGGCGTTTGGGACAGGTGACAAGGAAAGTTTTCAACCTGTGGCATCAAATCGCTACCAGAAATTTCTTAAAGCTCCGAGGAAGTAAAATTGTAAACTTTTTTAGAACATTTCACCCACAAACAAAGGGTTTGCTCAAGTATATCCCCCCAAACCATTACATGTTAAATACACTCTTTTTAAAAGGTGCGACAGATCTAAAGGAGGCATTTTCAAATATCTGAGGCTGTACTTAGCAAACCTCATATTCTAGAGAATGGAGTGTAAATCTCAAGAAATAGCTGTGCATCACTCAGATCATGGAGCAGTCCATTAGACCAGCCTAACACGGTCAAGAGGAGCCAGCCCACAAGTTTGAATCCAAAAGCCTTTACAGGAGCTGCACTGTCAGTCCCCAGTCAGCTCACACCCCTTCACACACAGCAGGCCCAGAGGCCTCTGAGTGTTCTCACCCCCCTTCCAAGTTCCTCAACACTGGGGATTAAAACCTCTGGAACCAACAAGGAAAGGTGACACAAGGGCAGATTGCCTCAGTGATTCTCAACCCTTGGCTGCACAACAGAATCACCTGGTGAGCTTTTAAAAAATACTGATGTTCTGGTCTCACCCCAGAGATTGACTCATTTTGTTTGGGGTGGGATTGGGGCAGGGGTATGTTTGCAAAAGCTCCCCAGGTGAGTCTAATATACCGCCAGGGTTCAGAGCCCCTGTTCAGAGATGACAAATGTTGCCATTTTCTGGTTCAAACCAAAGCATAACAACACTTACTGGTGCTAAAGGCGAATTTTGCTTGAGCAGAACCAGACCACAATGCATTTGTCAAGCACCTTCTTCGAGAAGCAGCAGGCCTAAGGGCTGCAGAGGCGGAAATGCCCCAAGGAATGGCACTCACGTGTCGGACAAGCTAAAAAGAGAAACACTTTAAATTAGGAAGTATTCCCAGAATGGTGGCTGAATTCCTGCTGAGAGGGCATCAGGCCAGTAGTGGCCTCGGCTGTCCTTATTCCTGTGAACAAAAATACCAAACTGCAAACTCTAAGAGCATGGATTGAGTCTCCATGTTCTTAAAATTCCCTTCTGCTTCCTTATCCTTCAGGATTGTAAAGGGGGTTGGGGAGGAGGAAAGGGAGATGCTGGTCAAAGGGTACAAAGTTGCAGTTATGTAGGATAAGTCTTGAAATCTAATGTACAAGCATATTGACTATAGTTAATAATACTGTATTGAAGCTGGCAATATGTTAAGAGTAGATTTCAGGTGTACTCATCACACACAAAAAAGTAACTATGTGAAGAGATATGTCAACTGGTTTGTAGTAATCATTTCATTACGTATATCAAATCATGATGCACACCTCAAATATATAATTTTTATTTAAAAATATATATAAATTAATGAATGGGAAAAAAAACCCAACACTGCAAGGCAGAGGAGAATTATAAGAACATAAAGACTCCATGCTTTTAAGAGCAACCCAGAGGATTCAGAAACCGGGCAACCTGGCCAGGCCCTGTGTATTAAGCCCTTTACCAGCAGATCTGCTGAGCACGCTCTACTACGGTCAAGGTTGTCCCTAGAAAAGACAAGGGCCTTCCAGCTCCACAGAGAAGCAAACAAGTAGAGCAAAGTTCAGCCTCTGGGAAAGTTTGGACAGGGCTCAAGGGAAACGTTTGCTCAATTTCAGGGTCCAGCATGACTCAGGAAGAAGAAAGAGCCTGCGCTGAACCCCACCACGAGAAAGGGAGGGCGGGTAGCAAGAGGGTGCTAGGCTTTGCCTGGAGAAAACGGCAGGGACCGCCCTGGGCGGGGAGGAGAAAAGCGCCTTTTGCACGTAAGCACTTTGGTTACTTTGGCATTTTGGTTTTCATCCAGCATTTAAGTGGCTGCTCACGGAAACATCATTCTTTCTGTGTTAAGGTGAGGAAAGTTAACTGAGGTTCGGAAAGGAGAAGTCACTTGTCCAAGGTCACAGAGTCGTTTACAGAACCGGGACCAGGGGCCAGATCGCCTGCATCGAGAGCCAGATGCTTAGGTGGAGAGGGGACCGGGGACCCACGACCTCGAGCGAAAGGGATTTGGGGAGGGGACCACAAGAGGGGTGGGGTGGGGGAAGGGCAGCTCTGCGCAGGCGCAGGGAGCCTTCCGTAGAGGAGGAGGCCTCTGCTCCGTTACCCTCCGATATCCTCCAAGAAGGGTGAAAGGCCCCAAGGCCGCAGGGGAGCGGGATCCCAACTGGGAAGCACGTTCTCGGAGCCACCACAGTGTCTCCGCGCCTGTGCCCCGCCGCCAGCCACTCACCGAAGTCCGGAGCAACCTTCCCGCCACGGCCGCCATCTTCAGGGTGCACGGCACCCACGGGGCAGACGGAGAAGCAGAGGAGGCGGGGTCTACAGGGAGGGCGGAACCAGGGGCGGGGTCTAGGTAGGCGGGGGCGGGGCCCGGCCGGAGCCGCGGCGGGGAAGAGCTGCATCCTCCTAGCCTTCTGGGGATCCTCCGCGTGTAAACGTTCCTGTGGTCGGGTCCCTTGACCCAGATTTATACGGGGCTAATTCCTGTTAAAGCTTCTAAGTAGCTGCATGCTTGGGAAAGCGACACTTTATTTCTATTTGTCGCCCCAACCTAAAAAGGTCTAATCCAGGTGGGAAGATAGATATTTCCATATTTGCTACTTTTTGTGAACCTGTGGATTACGGTTTCTGTAAAAGAATCCCTTTCCTATTTCAGCCAGAGGTGTAGCCTTGTGGCTTCTGGATGAAATGGAATTAATTATTAATGCAGGGAATTCCCTGGCGGTCCAGTGGTTAAGACTCTGAGCTCCCAATGTAAGGGGCGCAGGTTGTGATCTCTGGTCGGAGAACTAACATCTAGCACGCTGCACGGCGTGGCCAAAAAAAAAAAAAAAAAATTATTAATGCAATTTTAGTCCGTTAATAAGATGAGTGGGTCAGACACATCAAGGTTTGTGTTGTCCTCAAAACCTTTAGGATGATGCATGGGCTTTTTGGCTTCTTTTGCCAAAATTGGGAGAATTAGGACATATCTAAAATTTGTTTTCTGTTGATTAGTAAAGCCAAGTTCTCAGTGGTGAGCACGGTACTTTGAAGCAAATTCATCAAACATGATAAAAATCACACAGCGGCCCTACAGTAAGTGTGACAAAATGTAGATTCTAAGTGAGTATTTTTCAAACACCAGGCCTGTTACCTGAAAAACCAGGTTCTCCTCTTGGTGGGTGTGGAGCCAAAAGACACAACCCAGGCAAAGATCTGGAGGAGGAAGGATTTATTACTTGCAGCAAGTAAGGAGAACACCAGGGATCTTTCCCAAAGCAGTATCTCCTCAAACAGGAAAACTGGGGAAATTTTAAGCTAAGGGTACATGCATATTCATGAAGGGGCTTGGGTGGTAGAAAGAGTCCAAGCTTTTTTTTTTTTAATTTATTTATTAATTTATTTATTTTTTATGTTTATTTTTGGCTGTGTTGGGTTTTTGTTGCTGCACGCGTGCTTTTCTCTAGTTGAGGCGAGCAGGGGCTACTCTTCGTTGTGGTGCACAGGCTTCTCATTGCAGTGGCTTCTCTTGCTGCGGAGCATGGGCTCTAAGCATGCGGGCTTCAGTAGTTGTGGCACACAGGCTCAGTAGTTGTGGCTTGCGGGCTCTAGAGCGCAGGCTCAGTAGTTGAGGCACATGGGCTTAGTTGCTCTGCAGCATGTGGGATCTTCCCCGACCAAGGATCAAACCTGTGTCTCCTGCATTGGCAGGTGGATTCTTAACCACTGCGCCACCAGGGAAGTCCCCAAGTCCAAGCTTTAGGTTCCAGTTGATCTGATGGTTGAACGCTTCAGGCCTATCTTAAACATTGAAACAGACTTGGAAGTCTTTACAACTGATGTATTATCTTTGCTATAGTTTCTTCTCTTGCCTGATAAAGTAATTTGTTTCTCCATTCTTCTGTTCCCTTTAGATCATTAATTACTGAGACCTGTTCAAGGGCAAGTTCTGTGGCCAGGCTTAGATCACAAAATAGCTTAGGCCAAAAATGGCTTCTCTTAGGTCAAGAAAGCCATGCCTGGTTCTCTTTCTCCAGGGACCCCCCACCTTATCTGCTTACAGGCCCAAGACAGCAGCCCAATTCCCAGATCTTTTGGCCATTGGAGAGGACATTTCACTGCTTATCACTTCTTTTCTAAACAGAAAGCTGAAGCAATTGCCTGTGGTTCAACAGCTTGCCTCAAGTCACACAGGGATTCATTGGCGAGGGGACAATTAGAACTGAGAACTTCATTGGACACATTGGTCTGCTGATCGCTGTCTAAAGCTTATCTCCCTTGTCTCCCTAAAAGGAATGAAATAACCTAGAATCTCAGGCCCAGAGGCCCAGAAGGAATTTCATACTAGAGCCTTTCAAGCCTATTCAGAATTGCAAAAGTGAGTGGCCTTCAGCTAAATCTCAGGCTACAGCCAAGGACTTCCCCTGGGAGGATAAGCAGAGTCCTCCACTTGTTCATTCCAAGAAAAGATAATCTTAATTAGTATTGGTATTTGAGCACTGTTCTGCTAAGCCTTCCCTGACTACCTCCCCCATGGGTCTGGGTTAGAGAAACCTTGCAGGTCCCTAGAAAGCTTTTCTCATTCTCATGTCTCACGTTTTTCTCATTCTCATTGCTCTTGCCACATCACATTGGAATATTCTATAGTCTTCTCTAGATCTTAACCATACTGTGAACTTCATGAGGGTAGAGCTCATGTCTTACTCAGCTCTGTGGTCCCCATGGCTAGGCTAGTGCCTGGTTCATAGCAACTGCTCAGAAAAATGTGTCAAATGAATGAATAAGCAGTGGCTGACATGGTGGCCAAAACGTTCTTTCCACATTCATTCTGTAAAAGACATCTCTTTATTCAGTTTTCTCTAGCTGTCACAACAAGGACACAGATTGTTCCCCTGAGGGAAAAAGACAAACTGAACTCGTCCTCATTACCAAAAGGGTAGAAAATAACTGAAATTCTCGCTTTTGAATTTGGGAGAAGAATTTTTGGAACTAGTCGAGGGAAAGGCAAATGAAAAGATATATGCTACTTTTTATGATGATTAGGAAAATACCTCCCTGGAACCACAAGTTAATATTCTGGTAACTAGGGCTACAATTAGAGATGGCAAACATTACTCTGGGTTTTGCTGTGTTCTTCCTCTTTCCACGGCAAAAAGCATTCATTTTTTTCCCCTTCTTTTCCCATTGACGAGGGCCCCTGGGCTCAGGGAAGGTGCGGTCTCGACACTGAGCCATGTCTGCTAGCAAAGGCCTCTCTTGAGAACATTATCCCCTGGATTCCCACTGCATGGCCTCGTGCTGCTCCACGGTGAGCTCCTCAAGGGCAGGCAGCGGAGTAGTGGGTGGAGTCGACTTGTCCTCAGTTCAAAACCCCATGGGGAATTCCCTGGTGGTCCAGTGGTTAGGACTCTGTGCTTTCATTGCCGAGGGTGTGGGTTCGATCCCTGGTCGGGGCACTAAGATCCTGCAAGCCACATGGTGTAGCAAAAAAAAACAAAAAAACCCCATGGACCCACAGATTGTTTCACCTTCCCAAGTCTGAGAGTCTCCATGCAGGAACCCGCACCTCACAGGCTTCTTGTGAAGCTTCTTGTGACTCTGGGTTGGGAGGGCCTGCCCACTGTAGGCCCCTGGTCATTTCGTGTTCACTCACAGGGCAGCTCCCTTCCTGCCACCCCGACACACCTTGGCTTCCTTCTGAGCCTTTCCCCTCCTGTCTTTATTGCCTATTCCCCGCCTATTCCCTCTCCCCCCACCTTTATTCAGTAGACCATATTTTTTAGAGCAGTTTCAGGTTCACAGCAAAATTTAGTGAAAGTACAGAAGACTTCCCGTTTACTCCCTGTCCCCACTCCTCCTGCACTTCCCCCACTTCTCCTGCACTTCCGGCACCTCCCAAACAAGCTCCTTGCACTGAATCCTAGTCTCAAGGTCTAGGAGAACCCAAACTCAGACACGGCACTACAAAAACTGTAATACAGAATGCTATCCACAGGCTGATTACAGGATTTAGGTAGAAATATTTATTCATAATTCACTCCATGCTGGGAGAGCTGGTCTTGGGAACCAGGTCAGGTAGAGGATGAATGCCACCCTTCTGAGTCCCGTCAGCCTCTCTGTAGTGGTCCGTAGAACTCTATTTGGAGACGTTGCAAAAGTACAGGCCCTGGGCCCACCCCTTTACCCCTGGTCTGCCTGCTTCCCCTCCCCCTCCCGTGATGGGCCCTGCAGCTTCCTACCTGGTCTCTCTGCTTTCACCGCCTCCTTCCAATCCATCCTCAGCAGCGGCCGTGGTTCTCCTTCAAACACCAGCCAGGCCATTTCATCTCCTGCATAAAACTCTTCAATGGCTTCCCGTTTCATTAGAGGAAAACCCCAATTCATAGAGGGCCCTAGACAGTCTGTGCCCCTGCTTCCGCCCAGACCACTCATCTGGGGCCCACCCCACCCCATTCCTGCTCCAGCCATGCTGGTTTACTCCTCCTTCCCCCAACGCCCAGCCCGCACCTTGGCACCTGCTGTGCTCTTTGACTGGACTGCTCTCCGCTCATGTCTGGCTCCCTCCTCCTCCTTATTTAGGTCATGGCTTAGCTGTGGTCCTCACCAAGAGGACGTCCCTAATGACCTTGTCTGTTATTACCTGCTTGGCCCGTGTTTGTTTCCTTTGATTGGAAATTACAATTACTTTGTCTGTTTACTGGGTATTTGTTGGGTTCCCTCCCGAGATAAAAGCCCCAACAGGGCAAGGACCATGCCCATCTTGCTCACCGTTACATGCCCAGGCCCTAGCACCGTGCCTGGCACATGGCAGGCTCCTGGCAAATTTAGGTGAATCTGGTTGAAGATCTAGCTAAAAACTCACCATATGCAGCCACTTCTGATTACACGTCCCCCCATCCCAGCTGACATCTCCTTTCCCTGAATGCCTTTGACAGTTACCATCAACATAATTCTCTTGGCGATCAATCCTCTGTGTTTTATCACAAACCTTTTACTGTTGCCTTGAACCGTTACTTGACTCATGTTTCCTTTCTTAATCATTTCTGGTGGCTCTCCTGGTTTGCAGCTTGAATAACTGGCTAATTCACTTTTTAAAAGCCCCTCAAGGGGGCTTCCCTGGTGGCGCAGTGGTTGAGAATCTGCCTGCCAATGCAGGGGATGCGGGTTCGAGCCCTGGTCTGGGAAGATCCCACATGCCACGGAGCAGCTGGGCCCGTGAGCCACAACTACTGAGCCTGCGTGTCTGGAGCCTGTGCTCCGCACCAAGAGAGGCCACGATAGTGAGAGGCCCGCGCGCCGTGATGAAGAGTGGCCCCCGCTCGCCGCAACTAGAGAAAGCCCTCGCACAGAAACGAAGACCCAACACAGCCATACATACATACATACATACATAAAAAGAATGTAAGCAGACAAGAATAGCATTAAAAAAATAAAAAAATAAAAAAATTAAAATTAAAAAAAAAGCCCCTCAAGGGCTTCCCTGGTGGCGCAGTGGTTAAGAATCTGTCTGCCAATGCAGGGGACACGGGTTCGAGCCCTGGTCCGGGAAGATCCCACATGCCGCGGAGCAACTAAGCCCATATGCCACAACTACTGAGCCTGCGCTCTAGAGCCTGCAAGCCACAACTACTGAGCCCGCGTGCTGCAACTATTGAAGCCCGTGCTCCTAGAGCCCATGCTCCACAACAAGAGAAGCCACCGCAATCAGAAGCCTGCACACCGCAACAAAGAGTAGCCCCTGCTCACCCCAACTAGAGAAAGCCCACATGCAGCAATGAAGACCCAACATAGCCAAAATAAATAAATAAATAAAATTAATAAAGAGAAAAAAATTTTTGAAAAAATAAGATAAATAAATAAATAAAAGCCCCTCAATACTTGAGGGTATATTTTCTAATAATAAGGACATTCTTTTATACAATAACCATATTACAACGATCAAAATCAGGGGTGTTGGGCTTCCCCGGTGGAGCAGTGGTTGAGAATCTGCCTGCCGGTGTGGGGGACACAGGTTCGAGCCCTGGTCCGGGAAGATCCCACATGCTGCAGAGCATCTAGGCCCATGCGCCACGACTACTGAGCCGGCGCTCTAGAGCCTGCGAGCCACAACTACTGAGCCCACGTGCCACAACTACTGAAGCCCGCGTGCCTAGAGCCCGTGCTCTGCAACGTAAGAGGCCACTGCAATGAGAAGCCCATGCACCGCAATGAGGAGTAACCCCGCTCGCTGCAACTAGAGAAGGCTGCGTGCAGCAATGAAGAACCAAAGCAGCCAAAAGTTAAAAAAAAAAAAAAAAAATCAGGGGTGTTAACATTGACCCACTATTATTGAATCCACTGTCCATATTCAAATGTCATCAACTGTCGCAACAGTGTTCTTTACATCAAGAGCTAGCCCCCCTCACCCCTCCATGATCCAATCCAGAATTACTCGTCACATCACATTTAGTTGTCTTGTTTTTTTAGCCTCCTTTAGGCTGGAATAGTTCCTCAGTCTTTCTTGATCTTCCTTGACCTTCACCGTTTTAAGAGACACTGGCTAGCTCTTTTGTAGAATGTCCCTCAGTTCGCTTGTTTGATATTTCCTCATCGTTCAAGTCAGGTTAAACATTTTTGACAGGAAGACCACTGAAGTGTTGATCCGTAATTTACTTAACCAAACTGATATTGTTGCAGATTTGTGTTGTTTCAAACTTTTCTTCATATTATAACTAATATTGTGATCTTTATATATCATCGTAGCCAAATCATTGCACACATTCTTACTTATTTCTTTAGGGTATATTTCTGCAAGTGGAACTGCTTTAAGGGTTGTGTGTGTGTTTATAATTTTTGTTACGTGTTGCCAAATTGCCTTCTAGAGGGGCTGTGCCAGTTTACACTCCCTCCACAATGAGTGACAGTGGCCGTTTCTAGGACGTTTTGCCAACACTGAATCCAAACAGTTTAAAGCATCCTTCCTGCAGCAGTCTGTACTTCTCACATTGACCTATCTTCTACTCCAGTTTCTTGCATATGACTGGTTGGTGCAAAGCACCTAGAAGCTGTTTAAAGGTAGGACTTGTGTGCTTTACTCATCTTTGTGGTCTTGCTCATCCCATGGTGCCTAACTATGCTTCCTACTTATCAGTGGATCAATAAATGTCAAAGGAAGGAAGTAACAAATGATAATTTTGACACCTTATATGATTGTTGGATTCTGCTCTGACATGTTGGGTTACTAAAAATGTCATTAACATTAGCATCTCAGAGTCCAACAACCAGAGTCCCTACTAGCCTAGATTAGAAAGCAGTCCAGCTTTTTTACCAGTCCCCATTCCCAGGACCTCTTGGGAGTCCCAAAGAATCTTTGCATCTTGTCCATTTTGATCCCAGGCACGCTCTTCACCTCGTGTATCAGCACTGCAACAACTGCTCTGGGTTTCTCAGCTCCCCTCTTGCCCTTGCTCCAGAAGCTTCTCTGGGCTGCTGCCAGTCTTCCTGTATATACTTCTGGGTCCCAGGGTGGTCACATGCCTTTCTCTCAATTCCTGGATGCCAGCAGAGATGAGCGATCATTTTAAATTGAAGGCTTGGGGATAACAGACGGGGATTACAATGCAGACAAGGCAAACATAAAGCAGGGTGTGAGCTATCGTGTTCATACACTCTGTCACCTTCCCAGCTCCATATGCACCCCTGAGGGACGATTTTCTCCTTTGCAACACCCCTTCTTCCCCCATGTTTCAGGGATCTGCTCACTTGGGAGAATATCATATGGAGCACCCTTGATCTTGCCTCTTTTTCCCATCCCAGCCCTCCCCCACCCTCACCTTGGCTTCTCCCAGAAAGAATCCCCAGCGATCAGCTTCCCCTGATGAAGACATCTTTTTAGAGAATATGCAGCACAGTTCAACTCCTCTGTATTCCCATTCCAGAGTGGGAAGTGGCTTGATTTTCAAAATAACTAAAAGCCGCTGAAAGTGTTTTCCCAAAATAAAAGAGCCTTCTTCCCTTTCCGATGAATTTTCCCTCCACCTCTACCACAACCACAACAAAATACTGTTTGCCTAAATAGTCTGTGACTCCCTTTATTCATCATCATTTCAGAAGTATTGGTGCTTCATCATGAAGCATGGAACATTTACACTCAACCTCACCGGTTTCAAAGCATTATTATGGGCTCCAATTCCCTGCTCTGTTACGGCTACTTAGGGGGTGGGCCCCAAGTCTTGTGCAAGGAGAAGCTGCTTTTAATTTTCCCAAGGGTTTGGGATGCTGGGGGCCAGAGGGGGAGAGGTTGAGTAGAGGTGGGACAAGAGGTTGTGCTGAAAATAAAGATGCTTTTGTTTTTGTCTCGTCTCTGGTCCTTCCCAAATGGGAAACTGACATCTCAGAGAGGAGGGAGGATGAGGGGGTAGTGGAGGGGAGCAGTGGAGCAGCCCCTCCAGGTCAGCAGGGCAATGAAGCTCCTAATCTGCAAGTTCCTAACCGGGAGTGCTCATCGGGGCTCAAAGCCTCTTTCCTTCAGAGGAGCCACACTCCACCCCGACGCGAGACAGCCTGCCTGTGGCCCGCCACCCCTTGTAATTTTGTTCAGCACGCCAGTGTTCTGGTCCTCTGTTTGTTAATTTCTTCCTCCTCTCCTCTGCCGCTCCCTCTGTCCATTCAACTATTCTCTGGACTCTAGGTCTCCTGCCAATATTCTCTCTCTCCTGCAAGATCAGTGCACATGGTAAAAATGCTGCAACTTTCCTATCCTTCTAGAAGATCATGCAGTAGAATGGAAACAACGCTGCACGTAGAACCAGGGACTGGTCTTGGAGTCCCAATCCTACAACTTTCTGGTTATGCATCCTTTATTTCTCCAGCCTTTTATAGCTCTTTAATTTCCTTGTTTATAAAATAGGAATTATAATACCTACCTACTCGTTAGGTAGGTGAAAGCACTTTCTAAACTGTAATTTGTTGTTTAGTGTATTAATATTATTAATCACTAGGTCTAATCCAAGTATTCCTCAACTATTACTTGAATTTAAAAATTTTATTTTTATTGACATAAAATTAACACAACATAAAATTAACCATTTTAAAGGGAATGGGTCAGTGACATTTAGTACATTCACAATGTTGGGGAACTACCGCCTTTGGTTCCAAAACTTTTTCATCACCCCAAAATAAACCCCCAGACCCATTAAGCAGTTCCTCCCCCATTCACCCTATCCCAGCCCTTGATATCCAATCTGTGTTCCTATGTCTATGAATTATGGCTATTTCATATAAATGGAATCACAGAACATTTGTCCTTTTATGTCTGGCTCCTTTCACTTAGCAAAATGTTTTCAACGTTCATCTACTTTGTAACATGTATCAATATTTCATTCCTTTTTGTGGCTGAATAATATTCCATTGTATGGATACACCGCAATTTGCTTATCCATTAATTTGTTGATGGACATCTGAATTGTTTCCACCTTTTTTTTTTTTTGGCCGCGAGGCATGCGAGATCTTAGTTTCCCAACAAGGGCATACCCCCTGCAGTGGAAGCACAGAGTCTTAACCACTGGACTGCCAGGGAAGTCCCCTGTTTCCACCTTTTGACTGTTGTGATAGTGCTGTTATGAACGTTTGTGTACAAGTTTTCAGTTCTTGGGGTATATACCTAGGAGTGGAATTGCTGGATCATGTGTTAATTCTGTTTAACTTTTTCAGGAACTCAGTATTTTTTTTAGGAAAGAAAACAAGAACGTTAAAAAAATCAGGAGTGATGGAACTGTTCTATATTTTGGCTGTGTTGGTGTTACACAAGTATATGCATTTGTCTAAATTCATAGAACTAAACACCAAAATGAATTTTATTTTACTGTATGTAAATTTAAAAGGTAGATGACAAAAGGAAAAAAGATACTCATCAACTTTTAAAAAAATCATCTCCTTGTTATGGCAAAAGATGGGTAATAATAAAAAATAAAATAATAAAAAATGTTCATCAGTGAACAACTAGTTAAAGGAGTTCCGGTCCAGCCGTTTAATGGAATGAATATCCTGAGTCCTTAATAAAACAAGCGAACCGTCCCCCCCACTCCTTCCCCCCAAAACACAGAGAGGCCAGATTCAGCCTGGACAGGAGGGAATTCTTTGGAATCCCAGTTGGATCCTGGAGCACATGAGGGTTGTGGAGCTTGAGACACAAGTAATAGAAACGTTCTATGACCCAATAACCACTTCATGAGCAGAATTCCCTTTGCAGCATGTGGGGACTGTTTGCGTTGCATTGAGTGGCCTAGCACACTCCTGGCCTCATTTTAGCCCATAAATGTGGAACCTGAGGCTTACTTTTACCATGTGGGGGCTGGCTGCAGCTCTCCAGAGTTCATGCTAGATGGCATCCTCTCTCTATGGAGGAGACGATGACAGCTAAGCAGAATGAGTGCTCCAACCTGTCAGGTTCCCGCACAAACTCATCTCTATGGCAGGGGACCCACGCCTTTGCTCCTACAGGAGGGGATTAAGCTGCTCCAAATTAGATACTATATTCTATTTTATGTAATTGTCAAAAAAGTGATCTGGGGGCCTCCCTGGTGGTCCAGTGGTTAAGACTCCATGCTCCCAATGCAGGGGGCCTTGGTTCGATCCCTAGTTAGGGAACTAAGATCCCACCTACCGCAACTAAGCCGTCGCACTGCAACTAGAGAAGCCCACTTGCTGCAGTGAAGAGCCCGCAACGAAGACTCAATGCAGCCAAAACAAATTTTTTTAAAAAGTATATATTAAAAAAAAAGAGATCTGTGCAAAGCATTACATTTTTTAAACTCTGAGTATTTGTTAGATTGCATTTAGCATACAACTGACTAGCTAAGACTTCAAGGAAGGAGCAAGTATGCCCTCCTTTTATTGGGTCAATTAAATATTCACCTACCCACAGTGGCCTATCTTAGGACAGTAAAAGCTTCATATTAAGGTCTCAAAGATAATTAGGCTCAGGGTCTCTGGAGCAAGAGAAAGTTTGTTATTGCAGCATTAATGTCGAAATTGCTGAAGCCCTCTCACCTATGAGTCATCTGGTTTTAAAGGCTCCTAACATTGCATTTAACTCAGCTCACCTCCTTTTTCTCTTTAAGAAGCAATTCTACCTTTGTTGTCAAGATTTCATCCACATTTTCACTGTAGGCTACCATGCTCAAACAAATGAACCTGGCTTCAGTCATGTCATTGCCTGATAGATGCTAGTCATATAAAGACCATCAGTGATGGCTTGGATTCTTTCCTTATCCATATTAACAGAAAATCATTGGCTTTTAAGTAGATTACTAGAAAAGAGTCTGTTTTTCCTCCTCCCACTCCGAATTAATTTTTATGCTTTTGTTGTGTAATTTCCTTACCAATTTGAGCATTTTTCCACCATCTAAATCCATCTGATTGCTCAGCACTGAACCAAACAAAAATACCCAGCTTTCCATCTGCCATTTTGGGGGTAAATAGCTTCTGTTTTATTCAAGTCTGAAAAGTGAGTTGAAATTTGTCTGCTTAGTTTTCCTTAAAATTGTGTGATTGGTTTAACTACTGGGCTGATTGCAGGAGACAGCTGGATTTGAGGATGGAGGTACAGTCAGACGGATGGAATCATTCCAGTGACTGAGTGTCATGGCTTTCTAAGATGTTGACCTCTGATACCAGGAGGCCAGTCTCCCCTACTTTTCCCTTTTAATCTCTGATGTGGCAGTGATGTAGGAATTTTGATAGTTAACTAGTACAGAATAACTAGCACCCCAGAGGCCTAGGTGGGGCCGTGTCATGGCATATGTGCTCTGAGTCAGCAAACATTGCCAAATACTGTGCGTAAGGTACTTACTAGGTTCTATAGAGAATGGAATCAAAAGATGAAAAAGACACATTTCAGGCCTTTGAGTAGGGAAGGCAGACACTTACCTAAAAAACTAGCCTTGCCATCCACTTATCAACTGACCTAATTCTCCCAGGCTCAGTTTCCTTTCCATGCAGTGGAGGCAACAACTTTGTAACAACGCAGGGCCCAGGTAAGTCTACTGTGGGGACCCTCCTAACAGAACATAGCACCAGGAAAGAGGCCTTTCCTTCTCACTAAAGAAGATCATGTTAAACTGCTATAGTGTCAGGAGCACAGAGATCACGTGTGGCTGGAATCTTTTTTCTGAACTTGCAGTTGAGACCCCCACTGATGACCCTGTAAAGTCTTGTTACCAAGCTGGGCGTTTAAATGTCTATAGATCATAATTATCTGGCAACACCAGGGTGAAGCCTCCCAACAGACTTATTACGATCAGCCAGTTTATCTTGAAACCAAAGGCTGCTACGGTCCCATGAGTTGCTTGGAGTTCAGTTTTTTCCAAAGTGTGATATTTCTACTACTACTCACATTTCAAAAATGCTTTGGTTAGGATAATAAAAAAAATTTTTTTTAAAGCAACTTGACTTTAAAGAAAAATATTAAGTAAAGAGAAGAAGAGTAGGTGGTCTACAGCATTGCAAAGTTTTTAATGTCAAATTTGGTCACCACTGGGTGAAGGGACTTCTAGAGGGGAGGGAACATAACAGGAAACCCCATGCCTCCAATCCCACTGTCAGCTCTCATTTCTCCTCTCCTAGAATCTTCCTAGGTGCCTGGGAATCACTTCCTCTCTGTTTCCAAAGTCCTTTGTGTCTGTGTCCACAGTGGCTCTTACTCCATTTTATCTCAGTGCTTTTCCTCCCAGTTTGCTTGCTTTCCTAGTGTGAGCTCTCCTGGGAAATCAGCTTTGTATTCCCTGCCGTGCTCGGCACATAAAGGTGAACTTTGAAGATGGAGAGAAGAAGTGGGAGAATGAAAGCACTGTCTCTCCAGCTGTTTCCTGATGATTAGAAAGCTGTGAGGCAAGGAAAGGGATGGAAACTCCAGCTCCAGCACTATTGAAAAAGCCAGTTTGATTATTCAAGCAAAGCAATCCATATTTGGGGACAAAGATAGGTTTGTGACTTTCAGAATAGTTGATTTCTATTTACAAGAACTCTGACAGAGCAGCTTTATCCACACAATACAGGTGCTGACAGAAGAACAAGAAGATACCCTGTTTCTTTGGCATTTCCAGCTCAGCTGACCTTGAGTGGATTGGGAAGTCAGCATTAGTCTATGGCATATTCCCATCCCTCTCAAACTCACCACCCTCCATTTGGATTTCTCTTCTTCCTCTCAGCCAGCAAGATTCCCAGCTTACCTATTGATATTTAAACTCTTCCTGAATCAAACCCGTTTTTCAAGAGCACTGTGAGTCATTAGTGCAGTTCATGGAAAGGAATGAAGCAATAATGGTGGTGTTATGGACTGGAATGGACTCCCCCCACCCCCTTAAGTCTTAAGCATTTAGCCAACTGCCTGCTTTGCCTCTTACAGTACAATTTAAATTCACTCTGGCAGCCAAACAGAACAATTGCAACCCAGCTCTGCCAGCCAGCCTGCTAGCCAGAAATTAAGTGCATAGACTCTGAGTCCGACTGCTAGGTTCAAATCTTAGGTCTTCTGCTTATTAGTTGTGTGACCTTAGGCAAGTTATAAAACCTCTCCTAAGCTGGTGACTTTATTTATAAAATGGAGCTGTGTTCTCTACCCCATCTGGATGTTGTGTTTACTGAAATTAATCATAAAGCACTTAGCACAGCACCTGACCCACAGCTGGTATCCAGTAAAGCTAGCCATTATCGTTTCATTCTTGCATTGGAATGTCCTAATTTCTTCATAGAGGCACAGGTACTTGAAGTACAGCTATTTATTTTGTAGGCAGGACATATTGCCTTGTAGCAGAGAGAGAAGTAGATAGACTTTCACTTGCTGAATGACCATGCTGAACCCACTTATTCTCTAAGGGTCTGTTTTGCAACTGTAAAGTGAGGAGTGGGGAAGAAAAGGCAGGAATTTTCCAGGATTGCAAACTCAATAGTCTGTAGAGGCCAGATAGGTAAAATCAGTGGTGACTTGGGCTGAGTATAAGACAATAAAGAATGGTGGGGATTACGGTTAATTGTAGAGTTTAGTTATTCAAACTGTGGTCCACGGACCAGCAGGATTGATAGAACCTTGGAGTTGGTTAGAAATAGCTGACTCGCAGGATCCTCCTCAGCCTAAGCAAAACAGAACCTGTATTTTAACAAGATCCCTTAGGTGATGTGTGCACATGAAAGCTTGAGAAGGCTGTTGTGGAGCACAAGCCATCTAAAGGCGTTCAATTTTAGTTAGTTTTTTTTTGTTTTTGTCAGTCAAATAAGTAAACTTTGGGCTGCATCAGGCCTTAGGCTGCCAGCAAGTGCCAAGGGCCCACCGTAGTTGGTGAGCTCTGAGATGCTGCCAGCTCTAGGATTCTCCATCTCTCTAGACTCTTCCATTGTAAGTTAGGGCTCTGGGCAGGTGGATATGCAGCCCAAACGAAGCCCGGGATGCTTAGAATAGTAATTCCTGGAGTGGAAGATGCTTAAGAAATCATCTGCTCAGCTCTCTGCCTTCTGACAGGTAAATTGTTATTGTCCCTCTCCACTTTGCAGACAAGATAAGTGAGGCACAGGGAGACCCACTGATCCAAATCCAGACACTAGAAGTGGTGGTGATGGATACACTCCATCAGAAAACGACAATCCTGTGCTGTTAGAATCGGCGACCATCCTGGTTTCCAAGGCCTGGAAAGTCTATTCATTTCTTTATATTCTCCAATGCATAATAATTGTTCTCCGTTTCTCTCGGCACCTCCCTGCCACTTCCTGGCAGCCCTAGGGATGTAAGGTTTCCTCCTTTTGGACAGAGAAGGCCCAGAGCCGGCTTCTGAACGGATATCCGGCAAGCAAGATGCGCATGAGGCAAAGGCCTCATTGTTCCTTGGGGTCAGCCCGCCCCTCCCCCAGATCGGAGGTCACTTGTCGCAGACCCTGGGTGTCCCAGGGCCCATTTCCCAGGAGTGGGGCCTTCAGAGGAAGCAAGGAAGCAACGCTGAGTGCAGATCTGGGGTCTGATGTTCTGAGGGTACGGTGGAAAGGCACTAAGAGCTCCAAGATAAATAATCCCGGAATTTGAAAACGAATTTCCAACACTGACTGGGTGCTGTTACTTATTAACGTTCCTGACTCCGGCGATTCCGTCTGCATTTTTATTAATCTGAATGAGTTTGGTGGTAATGAGGATCGTTGATTTGCGGGCCCCGCGTGCTGGAAGGCAGGTTATGTGCAGAACCAACCACTTCCCACGCCCGGATCCCCCGAGTCGCAGCCGGACGTCCCGGGCGCAGAGGCGGTGGGGGGCGTGGGGCCGTCGTCCGCCTGGACCCGCCGCCGCGCCTCCACCCCGCGGCCGCCGGGGGGCGCTCGGACTGCGCGGCCACGGCCGCGGCCGCCAGCGCCGGGTCACCGCCGACTCGCAGACCCCTTCGCGCCCTCGGAGGAAACAAAGTACACCTTTGTCAGCCACCGAGCGCGTGTGCGTGTGCTCCGGCGCACAGTGGCCGGCCGCCGCGTGCGGGGCCCGCGGGCGCGCCTCGCCGCCTCTGGGCGGCAGCCCCTGCGTGGGCCCGGCGTGCCCCGGAGGAAGCGGGCTGCGGCGTGCGGTCGGGCCGGCCTGACCTCCCTCCCACCCCGAGCAGGCCACGAGGGGAGGCCAGAACCCGCACCGACTCCTGCCCGGCCGCGGCGCTTCGCCCGCCGCCGCCGTGGCCTGTGCACTTCGCTTTCTGGGTTTTCGGCAGGGCGGGAAGCGGGCGAGCGGGAGCCCCAGGCGTGGACGTGCGAGTCCGGGCCCCAGGACTGGGGGCTTCGGCTCGGCCGGGCCGCCTTTGATTCGCCCGCCACCCCTAGCAGCCCTGGGGCACCCCCGCCTTCACTCCGAGGCCACGTCCTGGGGCGGCTCTGGGACTCCGGTAGCCGCGCGCCAGCCCGGCCCCAGCGCAGGGCGCTGGGCGTACTACAAGTCCCAGCAGGCCCCGCGCCGCGAGCGCCGAAGCGGGAGGCGCGGCCCGGCCTGACGCCTGCGCAGTGCGGCCGCCCGAGCCTGCTAGTACCACACCCCCGGGAGGGACCGAGGGGAGGCAGAAGCATCCGAGGCATTAAAGCATCCGAGGGAGCCCGAGGGGAGGAGAATGGAGTGACAGAGAAACACGGAGGGTGGGGGGTGGGGGGGAGACTGTTGAGGGAGGGGGGAGGGGGGACACAGAGGGAGGAAGAAGCGGCGGCGGCGGCTCCTCTTTGCAGAGGTGGAAACTCCGAGGGATAAGAGCAGGAATAATGCGGTAGGCTAGGCGGGCTGCTCGCTCCCGGCTCCGGCAGCAGCGGCAGCAGCCCGAGCAGCGGCAGCAGCAGCGGCAGCACCTCAGGCGCTGACAGCCCCGCCGGCCGGCTCCCTCGCTGACCGCCGACTGTCAATGGAGCTGGAAAACATCGTGGCCAACACGGTCTTGCTGAAAGCCAGGGAAGGTAAGAGGCAGGGCTGGTGCGAGCCTGGCGCATTCGCCGCGGGCCGGGGTGCCGGTGTCGGGCGGCGTGTGGGCTGGGGCTTGGCGTGTGCAGCATGCCCGCAGTGAGTTGGTCGGGAGCAGGACACCTCGGAGAGCTGCTCTGCAAACGTTTCAGGGTTCCTGCCCTTGTGCTCAGGGAATCTGGACTTGGGCAGAGAAGGAGAAACGTCGAGGTTGCAGGGATTAAGATGCTAAAATATCCTCTAGTTTCCAGCTCTAACCTTACAGATAGTGCCATCTCGGCAGCTGTTGAAAGGTCAGTTGGAAAGGCTTTCATTCAGGAAGAGATGGGCAAACGTGCAAATAAAATAGCTTTTCCGAGTCGGCCCGGGATGGTTCTGTGAGTGAATTCGGGGTGGGGGGGTAGGGGGGGAATTATTAGAAGCCAATCTTTGCTTGCGCAGGCTGAGTTGATATAGGCTATTGCTGGAAACCATCCGCTGGGAATGTTTCTTAGGGAAATCCCGTCATGTGGAAGGAAGCCTTTTAAAGGCAAAGTAAGATGTTGAGGAATTAGCCTGTTCATAGAGTAACGAGAGGATGGCTGTACAACTCATCTAGAAAATAATTCAGGATTTCAGGGGTGGGTCCCCCCCCCCCCCCCACTTTGTGGAGGAGGAGAGGTAAGTGAATTTTTTGGTGTTGGGCTCAATTAAGGAAAGAAAGGTAAGTGTGCCAAGTGTTTAGATGCGTTTTGGATGCAAATCATTAGATTTTCTGTGTTAGGCTATCAGGAAATATCGTCTAAATGGAGTGGGTAAGAACCTAAGTCGAGACTATAAACACACTTTCTGACTCTTCCTTGAGTTGGGGGAAAAAAAAAAGAAAGAAAGAAAAGAAAAAGAGAGAAAGTGGCCCAGAAACTTACATGCTTCCTAAAATGATTGCGTGCGTGTAAACATACATATTTAGGAACACCTGGAATTTATGTAACATCTCTTTTGCCAGGATTTGAGCTCTGGATGCAGCCTTTTTATGAAAGGGGAAGTGGTTTTCCCTTTCGTGGGAGGAGGCTTTATTTGACACCCAAGGTAGTAGGCAGTCTACGTAAGGTCTTGACTTCAGAAGGATACTCGGGGAGCAGCCCACGAAAACGCCTTATTTACTTCTTAGTATTTTCATTCACCCACTTTAATGAATGAAGGAAGACTTTCTGGCCAACAATAAAACGATTCATGTTTATCCAGACGGTTCCATCACCTTGTGGCACTGTACACGATGTGTGAGTAGGTGATGCACAGCTCAGCAACTCACGTCGTAATTTCGGCGTCACTTGTCTCTAAAGCAGCAGCCTGGAAGATTTGCTTTGAAAACTCCAGCAGAGTTGAAAATGTGCAGGTCTGTCCCTCCCATTGCTCGGCTTTGGTGTGAACAGACTTTTAAGAGAGGCTGTTACTTGGTGACTTCAGGTTCTAAAGCATGAGTGTTTTCTGTTTTCCTAACGGGACATTTTAGCAAATTGGATCAAGGTGGGGTCTGGTGGGCTCTCTCCTGAACGGGGCAGTGAGTCCTGGAGGGGGAAAAGCGGACAAAACAGTCCCCCTCCCCCGCTCCCAGCCTTAGCAGCCGCCACCTAGTGGTGGAATATGGTTGTACATCTCAGGGCTCGGGGGCTGGGAAAGTTTTCACCCTCTCTCCATTCTGAAATTTTTTCCTGGGAAATCATTGGATATGATGGTACTGGAGGCTTTGCAAGTTTCACTGGTTTCTCCTGTTGCCTGGGGAATTGTGCTGCCTAGATTTGCTGCTCTACACATTCGTTTGCCTGGAGCTTGCTTTTTTCTTCTCTCAGCATTTGGTTGCTTCTTTTAAAATGTTTTGCTTGGAGTGGGCAAAGTATTATCAGTTTTCTCCCCCAGTTTGGTCTCCCCAGGTTTTTTTTTTTTTTTTTTCACCAAAATGAATTCACCGCTTGATAATTTTGTCTGTCAGGTTAACAAATTGGTTTTTTCAGAGCCTTAGGAAAGAAGGCTACAGTCTGGAGGCTTATATGGAATGACCGAATTACAGTGATTAAAAGTTCCCAAGAATGTGCCTTTCACTTCCTTTTCCTTTTAAAGTCTTTTCAATTTCTCTTTGAGAGTTTGGTAGTCATCTCATGGTGAGAAAATAGGCTCCTGATGACGCCTTTGAAACGGAGGGGGCCTTGCCTCTAAGGATACGGAGAAACTGACACGTGAATGAGAAAAATTAATCGCTTACATGGAAACTTCATTTTGAAATTTGCGTTTCTCCCCCTCTTTCTCTCATATGTCTAAAGAGAATCCATGATTTTAAGTGCTTCCACTTTCTTCTTGCTGGGTCTTTATTAAAGATTTGAGTACGTATATTCTAATTAATGTATAAGCTTTTAGAAATAAAAGCAATTTATTTTTCTCTTTTCGATTCTCATGTAGTTGAAGTCATTCTTTTAAATTAAGTAATTCTCCTAATAATCATATTACCCAGATATTCATAAATGAAAGTTCTAGTCAGTTTAGTGAAAGATCTAACATAAAATTTATAGTATCTTTAAAAATCTGAGTTGTTTAGAATGTTTAAAATCACTTCTTGAAGATTCTTGTGAATAGTTTTAGATGAAAAATATGATTGGTAAATACGAAATTTAATTTAGTTCACTTAACAAAATCCATTGTAAACAATTTAAAATGTGGCTTTCAAGTAAAAGTCACATTTGTCCCAAACAATAGAGAAACAGGCCTTGAAGAAAGACAGACATACTTTGCAAATGCTATAAAGGAATTTGTAGTTGTCCATGTTGGTGGGTAATTTTGGGGCCTATCTTTGTTATTGTTACGCATTCTTAAAGGCAGATGTCTTCTAAATTCATTGTAAGTTCAGATTCTTACCATAATAATACATGTATAAAGTGGAAAAATGAATATAGCAGTAAGATAGAAAATCTATAAGTGAATTAGAGTAAAAATGATTCATTGTTAGTAATTAGAAAACATAGGAAGGCAGATTGCACCTTTGTGACAGTTGTTTTGAAATAAGATAGAGATCTGGGTTCAGAATTTTAAACCGCCCAAATGTATTTTGTTCTGGTCTCATGAGAAAGCATCAACTTGATCACTCTTAGGAACTTCAGCTTATTCTCCTAAAAAGTGGGTGGTTAGGAAAAAAAGAAAGAAGTTGAGACTGAATTCATGCCAATTTATGGAAATGAGCTAAGTGATTAAGCATTTAATGAAAAGAGACCCAGACTAACTTTATCTGTCTATCTATTTACATTTCAGAATCTCAGAAAATTGGCAAGCCTGCTAGTGCTGAAATAATAGTAGTGAGAAAGAGTGTTTGCAGAGGCCCTTTTGTGTGTTTCCTTTTGGTTTTATTGTTGCAGTAAAGGTTTTTGTGTTTTTGTCATATTCTAGATCTGTTGCCTCACTCCTGAGTGAATGGTGTGGAGCAGAAATTTTGTAAAGGCCCACCTTTCCTTTCTTTACAGGCCAGCAGTAGCCATAGTTGATCAATAAAGATGACAGAGAGGGAGTATTGATCACATTTTCCTGAGCGTGATAGTAGCAGGCACTGAGTACAGGAACTGAGAAGTCAAAAACATAATGACTTTGCCCTTGGTCAGGATGTCAAAAACCAGAATATGCCAGAGCCTTTGACTCAGATATCTCTGTAAATTTGTTGGCCCGGATCTTCCTGATGATTAAGATTGGGGACCTGGGGAAAGGTGACAGCAGAGGCTGGGGAGGGCTGGAGAGGAGAGGGGACCCGCATGCAGCCGGCGAGGGGCAGGCTCTGCCCAGACAGACTCAGCATTCCACAGTGGGGCCGAAAGCCCTTGTTGCCTCTCTTCCCTCTTTCCCTTGCACCCTAGTTCACGATGACAAAACCGAAACATCATTGTATTCCGTTATTAGAACATTGGGATGTCTCTGAAGCCCGCAGCCCTCCTACTGCTATCGGCAGCCGTACTTAATCCACCCCGTGGCTTCTCGCTTCAATCTTCCCGCACAGAAGAGCGGCAGCTTTGCGTCCTGGGTGCAGGCTGGTCAGCGTGTGTAAAAGCTGCTGGGCCTATTAAGTACAAAGCTGTCATTAAATGAAACTGCCTTTTACTTTTTCTGAGTTTCTTTTCAGTACTGACAACTTGGAGGTGGAGAAACCAAAAGCAATTGTTTTCAGAGGCCTTGCTTTCCTACAGAAAGATTTCCAGTGATGATTTCACTTAATCTAGCTGCTTGTTTTTAAAACCATCAGATAAATGCCCATAAGACTATCGTCTTCCGATAGCTTAGCCGCTTCTTGTCAGATTCTACACTCCAAAACGCTTGATTCTTCCAATCTCCAAACTAATCCTTGTTTAAATTATGTCTTCAGCAGCCATAACTCTTGTAGTGGCTTGCCAAATGATACCCTTTGGGTGTGGGCTGAAGACTTCGGTAACATCCAAGTGAATTTCAGGAAAGAGCTCAATATAGGACCAAATTCACCTTTACCAAGGGCCATTCAACCCAGACCTGGGAACTTACAGTGTTCTAATGAAATGGTTCCAGGACTGCGGGTAATATTTAACGTTAATATTTGTTGCCAGTATATTTGTAGCTCAAGGTAAAGTATTATAGTATCTAGTCATTTTTGAAATAAAAAAGGCTTATGGTTGCAAAAAGATTCCACTGCAGTAGATCATGCAATTCAGAGGTGAAATGTGAGAAAACAATAGAAAGTGACTAAAAACAGGTGACACATAGAAAAGGAAATCAGGAATTTCTTCAGTCTTACAACCCCTAGCCCCTACACCTCACTTCAAAATAGAATAGTGAAGATAAAGAGTTTTAAGATGTGATTTTAAATGATTAAAATAGATTATGTGGGCTTAAATAATAAGAGTGATTTCTACTTTGAAACACATCCTATTACATTTCAGTGAAAATTTTTATTTAAAAATATCCTAAACATTGAAAAGATTTTAATCCATAAGTAAAGCTTAAAATTTTATCTTTTGGGGGTAAAGACAATATTGTTCCATCTGGTACCATTCAGACACTGGAGGAAGCACCCCATTTGGTATAAATTGTGCTGCCTTTTAAAGAGAAAGCAGTTATGTCCTGACTAGACCTTGCCCCCTCCCCCAGTTTCTCATTTTGGGTTACCATTCTTAAATTGTCTTCTGAAGTTCTTACAAGGGTAAAAATCATTCATTCATTCATTCATTCAGCATTTGATTGTTGAAGGACCCTGTTGGAGGTGACATTTTGGATGTTCAGCCCTTGTTGAGATGCAGCTGGAGGTGGGTGAAGAGATGGAATTGGGCATCATCTTTATCTTCTTAGGCTTTTAAACTGATAAATCAGATCTGAGTAGAACCCGATTTTTCCCCCAAAGAGCTGAAGCTGTCTGTGGTGTGACCCGCTTAGCTGGGAACTCTCTGTTGACTCTGCTGTGCCTAGAACTTGGACACTAGCCTGAGGGACCAAAACACGATTTAAGGATAATTCAGAGGTCATACTTGAGGGATAGGCCCGAATCTGGAAGACAACTGCTAATTTTCCAAGATACTGTGTTTTTATGACGGTCAGTTCCTACAAATGGAAACCACTCAAAACAATAACAAGAGGACCCTTTGGTTGAGGAATGAGAAGATCCAAGAGGAAGGTGGTGTGCAGAGGTGCCTTCCAGGTGGAACCTTGGTGGTCTTCCTAGGGCAGCAGCCTGGGCAGGGCTGATGGGCTGCAGTTCAGGAGTAAAGATGGTGGAGGTCGCCTTCCTTTCTGGCTTTTTCTTGGAATTGGTTTGAGCATGTCCTCTGGTGGAGCCTGGAATGACCTGAAAGTGTTAAAGGCGTCTGTCTAGTCCTCTAAAGATGTGCTGTCCAACATGGTAGCTACTAGCTGCATGTGGCTATTTACATTTAAATTAATTAAAGTGAAACACTCCATTCCTTAAGCGTGCCAACCACATTTCACGTGCTCAGCAGTCACATGTGGCTAGTGGCTACCCTGTTGGACGGTGCAGATGTAGAACATTCCCAGCACTGCAGAAAGTTCACTTGGACAGAGCTTCTCTGGAGTTCTACACCTTGAATTAAATGAGTGTGATAACCCCATAACTTCTGACATGAAAACTGGGAGAAGGTAAGGGAGGGGAGGAGAGGGAAATGGGGCAGGAGGAGAAGGAGAGAGGGAGGGGAAGGAGGGGGAGAAACAGGAGGGGCTGTGGGGCTGTGGGATCAGGGATTAGGACTGAGTCACTTCAGAGAAAAATGCAGTTCAAGGACAATCATAGATGTTGGTGGTGATAGTAAGCCACCATATTCCTCCCCCCCCTTTTTTTCATATCTTGTTGGGAAATTTGCCTAGATTGACCAACTGACTGTCCTGATTTAAATTAAGTGCATGTTATAGATGTGCACAGGGCCCCATGTTCCTTCTCGAAACTCCTGAGGTGAGGATATTTTAAAACCATCATTTTATTAATAAAAACAAGAAGTTGTGTGTACAGCAAATCCGCAGAAAGAAGGAAAAAAAACAAACCCTCTTTCTGTGGATTTCAAAAAGGCGGTCTAAAATGAGCGGGAAAATAGGTAAAACAATTTTAAGGGTTTCTGTTTTCTTTTGAACACGCCAGATTGAAAGAAGATCATGGAGAAAGATGTCAAGAACACACTATTCCTATACCCGGTTTAAAATGATTTCTCTTTAAAAACTGTTTCCTGTGAGATTTAAAACCTTTTAAGGATAACCCAGTTAGAACACACTTAGAAAGCAACATGATTATTTGAAACAATGAAACAGTGCGCTGCTGTTCTTTGGGGTCGGAAGCACAGAACTCTGTCTGAAGTTGTGCCAGCGAGTCGACTGGTAACCTCCTCCTGGCAGAAGTCAGCAATAAATTAGGCTCATTTCCATAGGGCCTGTTTTGTCTCTAGGAATTTGTGGTCGGTGGAGTATCAGTATTTTTTTAAAAGGCAATGATGAAATAAACCTCAAAGGACAACTTCTGGGGCCTGTGCAGAAAGTAAAAGAAACGGAGATAAACAGATAAGAACATTTGTAGGTTGAGAAGTGGCAGAGGTCCACAGGACGGCCAGGGCCTGGACTGCCCCAAGGCTTCTCGGTGGGTCTACTGATCTGTTCTCCACTTTCCAGAACAGAGGTCACCCCTGCTTTTCAGATGAGGAAAAGCGAGAGGAAAGAAAGGGAGTCACTTGTCCAAGGTTACTTGAATTGCAGACTTTTCTGGAGAAGCCCTCCAAAATCCTTTAACGTTCCAAAAGAAATCTTTCCCCTCCCCTGTAATAACATAAGCCCCAAACTCCCACAAAAACCGAAAACTGAAAAACCAAACCCATTTCTCTGGGCGGTATGGTTTCTAAATGTAAATGCCCTGAGGTTGCACTTGTGGAAGAGAAAGAGGGTCTCTGACAGATTTCCTGGGGAAAAGGGGCAAAATGGGAATCTAACTGCCCTCCAGACCCTGACTTCAGCTAAATGCCAATTTGAGAGCAGTTGGATAAAGTAATTCCTACTAGGCTGTGAATGACTACCGTAAGGTGAGTCCTCACAGTCGGTGTTTCCATTTTAAAAGTAGAACTGTTTATCAGCTCGAATGAATCTGTGATTGACGAGGGGGAGACATATACAAACGTGCCTGCACCTGTGCGTGTGTGCACACATGACTGCGATCCGTTCTGAAGCCCCGTCACCTGTGTTCTCCTACCTGCGTTCCCCCCTCCCTTACACATACCAGCACACCCAAAGAGCAAGGTCAGCCTCTTGGCAGTCTTCGTCTTCCTGGCAGGGCTTGGGGAGAATCTTGAGTAGCCAAAGAATTGCCCCAACGAGATGGGCGGTGGTAGGGACATGTCAGTGGTGGCA
Source organism: Balaenoptera borealis (assembly GCF_965194805.1). Classification (NCBI taxonomy): domain Eukaryota; kingdom Metazoa; phylum Chordata; class Mammalia; order Artiodactyla; family Balaenopteridae; genus Balaenoptera; species Balaenoptera borealis. Next base: position 107,001,289 of record NC_138874.1, read on the forward strand.
GCGCCGCTCCCTTTCCTTGGCAGGGCCAAGACATGGGCACTGGGCAGGCCAGTTCCTGCTGATGTTGGCTTGCCACATGCAGGTCACGTCTGCCCGAGCTCCCCTTCCTTGGGTGCTTGCTACCCCTTGGGAGATCCTTGCCCCCATGCACCTCTGCCTGATGCACCTTAGGTATCTGCTCATGTCTCTGCAGCTTTCTTTACTAATAAAAAAGTAGGGGGCTGGGATGGGGGATACCTACTGGAGTGGTTTCTCGGCCACATCGCAGGGCACACCCCCTCTTCCTCCCAAAGAGAATGTGTGAAGCAGCCTTTTTTCCCCAGAAAAGCTCTCTCAGGGTTAACCCTTTCCATGTCGCAAGGGTAACCTTGTGGGTATTTGCATTTAGAAACCAGACCATGCACCGTGGGTGCCTTTTGCGTTAACTTAGCAACTTCACTTCTCAAGGATCTTTGGGAGCTGAGAGTCTCTTCCTTGGGGGTTGCTGTCAAACTTGAGACATCCTGCTGGAGAGGAGGCAGCACAAATGAGGGGACAGGGAGTCAAGCCTTTGATCTGCTCCTGCAGAGAAGGTGAAGCTCCGAATTTAACCGCTTCAGGAAGGGAAGTGGGGGGTGAAGGATAGAATGACCCACTACAGGGTGGAGAGAACCCAGCCAGTGTAATTGGTCTGCATATCTGATAAAAGGTCTTATGAAACCTCATTTGAAAATGGAATTCCATCTTGGCACGGGTCTTAGCACCACTTGTGAAATGGAAACAAGCTGGAGGAAGGTCAACAAATGGGCCATGAAAAACAGCTTTCTGATGGCTGGTGCAGGAATGCACTCTGCTCCGTCCTAACAGTGTCTGGGCGCTCAGGAAGAGCTTGTTAGTATGCTTAGATAACATCCCCCGAGAAGGAACCCCAAGCTCTAGGAAAAATAGGGGGTGAGATGGGGACAAATAATTGGGCTGCAGGCTTGAATAGCAAAGATGTCTCAAAATCCCACTATTCTCAAGCCGAGTGCTGTTGTGGGTTGATGCCACTAAGCCTACAGTCACAGATTAGGGAGGCCGTCAGTCAGATGAGTGTGTGCCTGGAACGTAGTAGGTGTTCAACAAACCTTGATTTGGGAATGATTGACTGACGTATATCTAAGTTTTGTGGAGGAGGGGGGAGAGCCAAGAAACTAAGGTCCTCAAGAAGTGGCCTTGATGTCGCAGTAGATGGTAAATTAGGAGATGATTCAACATGGTTAAGAAAGATTAACTAAGGGTATAGGGAAAATTGGAAAATGTTTTCCAAATGTTTGTCTTAACTGTGAAAAATGTCTGGCAGACTTCCCCACCCCGACCCCCAAATTGGAAGTGGTTTGTTTTTACTTGTTTTGGAAGAAATAAATATTTGCATTAGTCCAAACATTCGGGGCAAACAGTTCTCCCCAATTCTGAGGCTCTGTGTGGGTTGGAGATGTTTCATGCTGATAACACTCATACCTTTTTTGGCTAAATCGAAGGTAGCTTAGGACACAATCTTCACATGCTTTTCACATCACTGCTAGAACGAGGCTGAGCAAATGGAAAGAAAATAGGAAGCCAAACACAGATCCTTCCAGGTCCAGGAATGGCTGATGACCTGGCATTTGAAGGATAGAATCTTTATAGAAAAATTGCCTGTTTGCTCATGGGCAAAGAGGCTGGATCCAATTAAGACAAGGAAAACGTATGTTAACTCAGAGAAAAAATTTCGAAACAGTCAATCCTGTAACCCTCTCTGAAGAGGAAGGGGTCGACATGACGGGGCTTTATGGGTGATGCCACACCCTGTGCTATATAATAATTAGTAACCACTGGTTATTCTGCCTCACACTCATTCCCCAAACCACCAACCATCGCTTGGGGTGGAATGCACCAGGCCTAGATATTTGCCCCAAATGTCTTCCCATCGATAGTATCCAATTAGAGGGCTTTTGAAAATTAAAGCTTAATTCTCTTATAACGTATAGCAGAATACAAATTAAAGAAGAACAAACCTGATTTCCTCGACGGTTCAATGGGTGACTAAGGTGAGGGTTAGTCTTCAGGTTCCCTTCAAGGACACGTCTCAGTTTACGTTTTGGTAACTATTGGGTGGCTAATTGTTTTACGTCCTGGTGCCTGGTGCTTTCGCTAGTCTTTTTGGGCAGCTTACAAACATTTCAGGAGTGACTGAGGGGATCGAGGATTTGAGAGGCCTATTCAGAGAAGTGGACCTATGTCTGCTTATAATTTCATTCTTCTACGGTGGGTCTCTGCATTCTAAATGTCTTCCTCAAATATAGAGCTTTGGGGATCCCTGCCAGCAGAATTCCGAGGGCAATAGCCCTAGATTGGCTTCTGCATCTTCCCTAGGGTCATAAATCCAGTATTTAGTTAGGTCTTCTTATGTGCTAGGCACCATGCTAGGCTCTGAACGGAGAACAGGAAGCAATGGAGCTTCCCTTCTTCTTTCTTTTTTTTAATAAAGATATTTTTATTTTTATTTTATCTATTTGGCCACGCCTCTCGGCTGGTTGGACTAGCTCCCCGACTAGAGACTGAACCCATGCCCTCGTCAGTGAAAGCTCAGTCTTAACCACTGGACTGCCGGGGAGTTCCCCCCTTCTTCCTTTTAACAGAATTGTTTAGGAATTATAGAGTCCTTGGTGCCCACGGTTTCATTTACTCTTTACAGTCCTGTGAGGTATGTTTTATTCTTCCCCATTTTATAGATGAAGAATTGAAGGCTCCGAGAGGTATTGGGTTGGCCAAAAGGTTCGTTCGGGCTTTTCTGTAACTTCCTACAGAAAAACCAGAACGAACCTTTTGGCCACAACCCAATAAATGCCTTATCCTGGAGCATCCTGCTAGGTCCACAGCCCGGACCCAGCGCCAATCCCAGTCTCTACTCTGACATTCTTTCTGCTCCATCATGGCTGCTGCCCTCAATAATCTTACCAGCTAGTGGGAACATCAATACTAACATGCATGAGACATTTGCAAAAGAATCAAGTGTGCCACGGTGACTCACAATTCAATAGGAGTCATTCTATCTAAATTTGAAGGTTTTCAAACATTTGCACAGACCATACTTGCTCGCTAAAGAAAATGCAGACAACAGCGCACAACATCAAGAAGAAAGTCAAAATCTCCCTCCTCCCATGTGCCTTTGCTACCGTTCCATCCCTCAGAGATAGTTACTGTCAGCATTTAGATGGACATTTTCCCAGATCTCTGTGTATATGCACTCATGAACATACAGATACATTTGACACAAATGGGATCCTAGTATCCACGTACTTCTGCAGCTGTTTTCAGTCAACAATAAGTTGTAGTGCCTTCCCATATCTCTGTTTATAGTTTCCCATGAAACGAAGGTGTGTTTGGAAAAATTGTGAAAGACTTTGGAAATGGAGTGTTGTTGCAGTGGAATGCTGGGTGTTTTCTAGCAGACCCTGAAGGGCTATCGGGCTGTAAACGGGTCTGTGTCTTTGTTTTGGAGTAGCTACATTATTACATTATTAATGTATTTAACCAAGCCCCTATAGTGGGCCATTTAGGTTTTCCAATTTTTAAGTATATTGTGAACAGTGTGGGAATCGTCTACCCATTCTATAACATCTTTATACATTTATTTAAAGACTTAGCCCCCCCCCCCACTCCCCATGGTGGTATCTGCCTAATAGATACCATCCCTCACTCCCCACTTTGGGAAGAAGAGTGATGATTTCTGAAATGGAGTTAAGTGATCCTAGGGATGTACAAAGTACATTTTCTTATTAGAAAGAAGCATGATACACGGAGGACATGTGATGCGATATTTTTGAAACCTTTGGGGTTTAACACCCGCACCTCTGAGTGTTCAGTCATCTTTTCTGTGCTATTCAAAGCTTGGATTGGGGAAATCAAGTTCAGTCAAAGACTTTCCTTGGCGATGACTTTATAATTGCCCCCTGAGTTTCGCATGTGTGAATCCGGCAGGGAACACAGGCTCAGATAACAGCCCATATTTCTCTCTCTCTCTCTGTTTTGTTTTGTTTGTTTGTTTGTTTTTTTGGCTGCCCTGTGTGGCTTGCGGGATCTTAGTTTCCGACCAGGGATCGAACACACATGCCCCCTGCAGTGGAAGTGCGGAGCCCTAACCACTGGACCACCAGGGAAGTCCCATATATTTCTCTCTTTTGATCATCACCACAAGCCAGACTTGGCAGGTATTATTATTGTTATTTCAATTTGAGAAAGAAAAAAATCAAGCTCAGAGAGGTGATGTGATTTTCCAAGGTCACACAGCAAGGACCCACTTCTCCCCCTTCCTCCTCTGGTGCTAACTCACTGCATCTTTTCCCATCTCTAAGGACTTCCACGTTTGTTTGTATGTTGCGTAACTCTAGGGAGGCATCTGAACCTGGAGTTCGGAGTTCATTGTTCAGAGGGAGTAGAGTTATAAATGTATCTTGGGGAAGGGACACCCTTTCCTAATTCTTTCAAAGGTGCCACATGTGCTGCTGTTGGTTCCACATAGTGTCCTTTGCCTCCTGTCTCTGAGCTGGTATAGCTTTCTCCTCTGTGGAATTCTGGGGGTTTTTCCATGGGTAACTGCTTTGACTGCAGGTTTGCATGTGATTTACCTGGGTGAGGGTTCTGTGAGTCTCACCTTGAGAATCCAGAGCTCAGGTAAAAACAGTACAAAACAAAACAAACCCCTGGCCCTGCCTCTCCACTCTATATCCCTCTGAGATAAGCTTGGCTCCAGGGCATAGTCCAAGGTCCTGGGTCTTCAGTATTTTTGTAACTGTTGGAGGAGAGAGTGGCATTTTCTTCCTGGAAGCGTTTGTGGGTTCTTGGCTCGCCCGGTGGAGACTCACTGTGCCTGGAAGCGCAGGGAAAGGAGAAAGGCTGCCCCTTAATTGGATGAGTCTGCACGTGGCTGTGGGCTCACTGTCGTCTCCGAGCCCAGGAAGGAGCTCCAGCAACCAGAGCCTGCTCCTACCTTCCCCAGAGGAGGGGTCTCAGGACCGAAGGAAGCCCATGTGTGCATGGAGTGCAGGGCCGGAGCAGAAGCAGCCTCCCAAGGAGGACCGGCCCCCCTCCGAGGCAGTTCTGCTCTAATACTGATTCCCAGGCTGCATTAGCTCCCTAAGGCCACTTAGGGCTACAGAGTACCACAAAATGGGCGGCTTAGAACCACAAAAATTTATTGTCTCACAGTTCTGGAGGCCAAAATCAAGTTGTGGGCAGGCCACGCTCCCTCTGAAGGTGCTAGGGAAGGATCTTTTCCAGACCTCGCTCCTAGCTTCTGGTAGCCTCAGGCGTTCCTTGGCTCGGAGATGGTTGTTTCTCTTTATTATGTCTCTTCGTGTGGTTTTCCCTCTGTATCTGTCTCGGGGTCCAAACTTCCCCCTTTTACAAGGACACCGGTCATATTAGATTGAGGCCCACCCTAGCGACCTCATTTTCACTTAATTACCTCTATAAAGACCCTGTTTCCAAATAGGTCCCATTCTGAGGGTTATGGCTTCACCATCTTTTTTTTGTGGGGTAGGGCACAATGCAACCTATAACACAAAGCCCTGCCCCTGATGTTCTAAATCAGAAGCTCCTGGGGAGCACCTGAGCGTCTGTATTTTAAAAACTCCCCAGGATCAGCCAGGTTTGGGAACCACTGCGCTAAAAGGTTTCTCACTCTCTTCTGAGGTGATCTTGGAGATTCGCCTCCAACCTGGCTCCCCAAGTAGTACCCTCTGCACTTACCTAGCAGTAGGTTTCTGCCCTCTGCTCAAATCTTTCTAGTGTTGAGGAACTCATACATATATGAATGATAGGCTTTTTGCTTTACCCACTAAACAGTAAACTCCCCTGAGGGCGGGGACTAGGTGTTTTCTTTCCTGTATCTCCCTGGGCCTCACCAAATGCTAATGGTAAACCCAAGTCTGCAGTCAAGCCCAGGTGTGCCTGGTGCAGTGCTCACCCACCAGATCCTGGTTCTGCTCTTTAGGGGCATCCAGAATCAATGCACCACCCTTTGCTGAGGGGGCCCTTCTGATGTTAGAGGACAGCTGTGACGCCCACTGTAGAACTGGCGCCAGAACCCCAGCCTCTAGATTCCCAGGCCTGTGCTTTCATCGTACACCACGTTCGAATAACAGACACATTCGACCAAGGGTCAGAATCTGCTAGCAGATGGGGCTGTGGTGTTGCTTACACCTGGCACAGCTCAAGGAAAAGCTGTTTAATAAATTCCTAGAGGCGGGGTCGAGACACCCACTTTTTTGCTTTTCAAGGTAATATGGTATCTTCTCTTGCTGTTAAGTGCACCAAGCCAAGATGTGCAGTTTCTGTTGAAAGTGCTATTAACGCCTCTAGTGAAAAGGCTGAAGGGAAGGGAGAATGTGCCGCCGACACCCTGGCTGTGTGAGCTTAGACACATTGCTTGACCTCTCTGAGCCAAACTTTCCTCAGCTGTGTAAATGTGTACCTCGGCCCAGGTGATTTCCAGAGCTCTTCTCACCCTTCGGATCTTGAGAATTTGCTGGTGTATATTTCACTGATAGGAATTCATCTGTGGGTACTACATGATAAGATTCGATGTTAATTTCAAGAGCGGGCATTACATACTAAAATGAAAATTACCCCAAGGAAAGAATTGGAGCTGGGAGGGGTTATGTGTATAATAGAAACAAACAGAAAAAAGAAAAACCCATCACTGCTAATTTAACTGAAGCCTGCAATCTAAGAAAGGCAAATGCATGATTCTAGTATTTTCTTTAGTGGATTATAGAAAGGCAAATTAAATCAAAAGTGAAAAATAAACAGTTTGATTGTTCTGCACTGTATTATCTTAATAAACAGTCTTCCTGGAAAGTTTAAAAAGACACAGTGCTCTGTCTGGCCAAAAAATACAATAAGTAAATAGTGTTGAGAAAATGTAAGAATTTTCCATCTAGACATGAGTGATGGAAACATTTTCATGTGGACTTGGTGACATCCCGCAAGGAGTCAGAGATTGATAGGCATTACCTACTTTCCAGGGCTGTGGTTGGAGACATTGTTGTCACCCGCAGGGAAAGAGGTCAGAGACTCAGACGGGAATGGGCCCTGCCAAGCACTCTTGTGGGTTCCTGGCAAATCCTGACTCACTTCTTCATTCCCCTGCAACGTGCGGTCTAGACGTCTGCCTTATCTCGACTGGTGACACAGATTTCATAGACTAGGGTGATGCTGAGAGGGTTGGTGGTCCTCTTCTGTGTAAGGTTTCTACAGCTGGAATTGGTACAAGGTGGAGACTGGTAATTTGGGTTCTGTCCTTGCTTTGTTGTTAATTTGTCTGAGGTCACAAAGCTAGTAACTTAGCCTTTCTGTATCTTTATCATTACCTAATGCCCTAATGATTACAGAGACCAAAGACAGGATATAAGTAAAATAAAAAGTTCAGATACAGACCCAAGTATATGCAAAAATTTAGTATATAGTAAAGGAAGCATTCGAATCAGTGGGTAAAGAACAGGTTACTCAGGAAACGATGTTGAGGTAACTAGCTCACTAGTCATTGGGAAAGGCATGTTAGATTCCAGCAAGACTGGTATTTCCCTCCCCAATTCTGATTCGAAAAATCCTAAGGAATGACTCCCATTGGCCTGCCTTCTGTCACTGGATCACTCTGGAACAATTAACATAGATCGCAGGCATCAATTCTTAGACTCTTAGGTTGCAGGCCATTGGGGTGACGTTGTAAGAACATAGTGGCTCTGGTTGCAGCCAGAGAGGATGGGGGTTGTAAGTGGGGAGGTCATTTCTAGGGAGGGGAAGAAAAAGAGGGTCATGGTCAGACAGGCAGTATGTAGGGATTTGCTATACAAGAAAATATCCTCAATCTCACTAGTAAGCAGATTCTTATATATATGCATAATCTTACATTGGCAAAAATTTTAAACATTGATAATGCCTCTTTAAGGAAGTGTGGGTAAATAAGTTCTTTCAAACATTATACTTCCACTGCTGATAGGAGTGTAAATTAATAAGTCTTTCTTAAGGACAGCTTGGCTATATATATATATGTGTCTCAAAAGGCTTAAAATTGTATAACTCTTGGCCTTGAAATTCTATTTCTAAAATATTTTTTTAGGAAAAAGGAAAAATCAGTGCACAAGTGCTATGCAGGAGGTTGTTCAATAGAGGGTGTTTATAATAGAGAGAAATTGGAAACAATTTCAGTGACCTTCAGTAGAGGCTTGATAAAATGAATTTTGGTGTATTCAAAAAATGGACACATACATAGCCATGAAGAATTATGGAGATCAATTCTTATTGACATGGAGAGATGATCATAACATAGTGGGTGGAAGTTAGGAAAACCTGGATTTTGTACAATGAGTGTTCATTATACTTAGAAAAACAAAGACATTTCCATTTGGAGAGGGGGGATGACAATTTGTGCCTTGTAAGGCACAATTTATGTTCTTTGATGGGAACATAAAGAAATAAAATCCATAAAAAACAAAACAAAACATGCCAGGCCCTCTGGGTCTCACCAAGGGTTGTCCTTCTTAGCATTTCACCATGGTAAGTCGTAAGATTATTCCAGCCATCTTGCTCAAATGATTCTAGAAATTTCCCCTTGGACCCACCAGTTGACTGACTAGCTTGATTGAGTCTGTGAATAAATGCCTTAGTGCATCTAGAACACTTTTTTGGGTGGGGAAGCATCTTTGTCTCGCAAATATGAATTTGATTTTTAGGAACAGCTTACATTCTTACTGTTGGGTTTGGTGCATTAGGGCAAGCAGCCCCTCTGGGTGGCAATTTTGGAGGTGAGGAGTAGGAGGCAAGAGCGGAGAACGGGAATCTTCCCAGTACCCTGGGCAGGGTTGGGGTTTATCTAAATCCCCCCCAGGGTACTTGCTTTGTTAAGCTGGGTTCTTCTGGGTGTGCAGGCACTTTGTGTCTGCCTCAACAGTAAGGCAATTTGCTTATTTTATCCTCATGTGACAGTTGGTGGGAGGTGAGCACCTGAATTCTTGTGTGACAAGCTGGGGAACTGATGAAGAGACACTGTGACTGTCTGTCTGGAATCTTGTAACCAGGGTTGTGCCCAGGGCACTGGCGTCCTGTCAGCTCTATCTAGTGAACCAGTGACCAGCTAATGAGCAGGAATACTTTGGGATGCACACAATTGGAGTCAGTTTCACTGCTGTGATTCAAGCACCTCCCAGGTGTGAAAGGCCAGGTGAGGCGCTTTAGGAGTGTCGAGATGAAAGAGACTGCTTTCGTCTTCAGGATGTTCCAGTATAGCTGGGGAAGGACAGATACATGGCCAACTACATGACAAGGTAGACTATAAGTACAAAGGCGGTCTCGATGGGGGCGTTCAGTAAAGGCTTCACAGAGAGTTGGTGTTTGGCTGGACCATGGAGGCTGGTGGCTGATAGTGTGAAGCCAACATTCACAGAGCCCCTGCCGGGTGCCAGGCTTTGTGAAGGGGGCTTTATAGAGATGTAGTTTTCAATCCAGTGCGTTAGGTGTCATTGTCATTTGCATATGACAAATCTGACAGACTGTCCAAAGTCTTGCAGCCGGTAAGCATTGTAGCTTGGATCTGACCCTAAAAGCAGTGTTGTGGGAAGAATTCCACCTCATGAGGTTACAGGGTGGAGACGGAGGTTCCTGGCAGTGGGGAGGGCAGAGCCAAATGGTGGTGACCAGGGGGAATAGCACCAAGTGGTTGTTTGCCTGGCGCCTGGAATAGTTGCAAGGTAGCAGCGGGCAGGAAGGCTGGAAGAGTGGACAATCCTATGGGGAATGAGGAGGTCTCTGAATGCCAGGCTGAGAGGTCTGGAGTTACGTTTGGAGTTACTGAGTTTTTGAACAGAGTAGGCTAATGCTGGCTGAGCTGGAAGACCCTGGATCTGGCGGCAGAGGCTGTGAGGCCAAATGCCCAGTAGTTCTGAGAAGTATGTAGGGGCTGACCAGGGTCCTCCCCAAAAGAGGGGATGGGGTGGATAGGCACGGCCTTGGAGGCTGAATCTATAGAACTCGGCACCTGATGGGATATGGAGGTGTGTGGAAGGACAAAACTATTAAGTTTGAACCCAGGCGACATTGCAGAGCAGCTGGGAAGATGTTGCTGGTTCTGGGAAAAGATGCAGGTATGGTTTGGGCCTCACTGAGTGGAGGAATGGCCGGGACGGAGACTTGAAGTTTGTAGGAGCCTCCAGGCCAGAGGTGAGGTTTGGTGAGGTGCCGGCAAGCAGCAGCTTTGAAGAGACATGGGAGCAGGTGGCTCTGTTGTTTTTCCCTGCCCAGCACCCATTCCCTCTTCTGGTAACTGCGCCTCCATTTTTCTCGGGGACCACTCCTCCCTCATATTCAGTCCATGAGGTTGGGTGGTAGTGACTTCTCATTGGCTCTGTTGGTGAGCATGTGACCCAACCCTGGCCAATCAGAGCACTGCTTCTCTCTCTACCTCAGGGACCAGAGATAAGGCTGTGATTCACGGTCCAGAAAGGGCTACCCTTCTGTCGCTGGGGTTGCCGAGCTGGTGGAAGGGAAGGCTGAAGCTGCTGGTGGCTGTTGCCACAGGCTGCCTGAGAATAAAGCCAACCTGAGAGGGAGAGAGAGAGAGAGAGATTGATTCCTCATCACATTTATTGGATGTTGGTCTCCAGCCATCCTGGGAGCCAGATGTATACCCTAGGCTTCCTGTTTGGGTGACCCATGACTTGACACTAACAGTCAAAGGGTCCTGACTCACTCAGAGTTAGAAGCCATGTGTTTAGGGGATACCTAACCCTAGAAGGCATGGCCAGAGGGATGGAGCATGGGTCAGGAGGATCCTCTGAGTCAAGGAAGGCTGGGTGAACATTTGTCCCAGGCTTTGCCTGAGCATAGGGGCAGGTGCATTTGATGTTTGCCACAAACAATACAGTCTCCCACCTGACTGCCCTTATGGGACTCCAGTTGTAGAAAAAAAAAAAATCAGGAAACAAGTAAACAAACATGCTGGTCACCATGGAAATGTGAACCCAAGGTGTTGGGAACAATAGCTGTGTGTGAGTCGGGAAGTGGATTTGTCTACACAGACATTGGTTTGATCCCAAATCTGTTTCCTTGTGGGAGCCTGGAAATGTCCATAAACTCATTATATAGCAAGCTCTTCCCTGGAGAGGGTAACATCTCTGATAAGCCTTTGTTTTATCATCATTAAAATAGCTATAAACTTAATACAGTGCTTATGCCTGCCAGGGCCCTCCTTACAACTGCCTTCTGAGGTAGATACTCTTTTTAATCCCGGTTCCACAGGTGAGGCTCACAGAGATTTCTCAACTTGTCCAAGGTCACAGCTATTAATGGAAAAGTTGGGATTTGAACCCAGGTCCCAGGGTCTGTTCCCTTTCAATCACCATGTTCCACTATCCCACCTTGGTGTTGAAAAAAATATTAATAAAAGTAGCTAATACTTACTTTGCATGTCTTATTTCCTTGAGTCCCTACCACAAATCTATGAGGTAGGTACAGCTGGTTAACCCCATTTTATAAATGAGGAAACTGAGGCACAGACCATTTAGGAATCCTAGCCACGTCCCACAGTCAGTAGGAGGCAGAAATATATTTTGAGGTTGCTTTTTTCAGATGGATTTGAAATGCTAGTATGCCTTAAATTTAATTTGGAAGCCCAGGATGGGTGATAACTATTTCCTAAATCTGGCTTTCATCGATTGTGATGTTCTTCATTTATTTAAAGAAATAAATCAGGAGAACGAACATTGTGGACCGAGAATAATAGTGACTTGATTTGTCTCTTATCGTTGGAAAACCATATCCTGGGATTCACTAATGTGTAACTAGTTGGAAAATGTTAAAGCAAAAGAGTAAGATTTAAAAACAAAATCACACCATTAAGTCTATGTAAGTTAGTTCCTCGGTGAAGAAAAAACCCAATGTACTACTGTTTGTGGGCCACCTAGACGTGTTACAAATGCTGTGGAGTAGGAGTATGTGACAATTTTTTTTTTTTTATTGAGGGCCCATTAGAAGACACACTTGGGCTGCTTAAACTCCCCCAAACTCGTGAATTGGTTCAATAACAAAACGTATGAATCATTTTAATATGAAGGTGCAAGGACATCTGCTTGAGTAATTTCTGACACTTTTTTTTTTTTTTTGAAAATGTGTTATATTTAGGACTTACTGTTAGAAATAAAAGTGGATTTGGGGAGGCCAGGGCCTGTGCCTACTTATTGTTCTTTGTTGTGTACCTGTATACAGAAGGTGCTCAATAAATACTTTTGGGATGAATTATGAACCCAGGAGCACCAGGAAGCTCCTGAGGCTGGCTGTTGGCCAAAGGCTGATGAACAATTTCGGTCCTTCCGGGGATCCTATTAAGATTGTGCTATTGTTACCTCCATTTCACAGATGAGGAAATTGAAGCTTAAAGAGGATAAATAACTTCCCAGCATTCTGTGTCTTCTCAGTTGTTTAAACCAAGCAAGCGAAGATGATTCTTACACGCACTTTTCTGCTCTGTTGGGTCTAGGGCCCACTCCCCTGCTTTGAGTTTGGGAAGGAAGGTATAGGCCTTTGTTTTGTAGGATTATTTATTTGAGTTACTGGTTTCTGCTCCATCACAGGGGCCTGCAAGCTAGTTAAGGGCTTTATTCTCAGTGTATCTTGTATATTTTTATTGAGAAAAGGCCGCCACCCATCACATCTCTTATAGATCTGTTTCAGCAAAACTGGCTGTAAAGTGAATTTCTGTAAAGTGAACTTGAGTAAAGTGAATTACACAAGAGTGAATCCTAGTTCCTGATTGTTTCCTTCCTAAAAAATAAGATCATTCCCAGAAAGTGTCCCAGAAGGCCACAGCCTCCAGAGGAGCTGGGCTTTGAGGAGTAGGGGTTTGGGATCTGCCTTTGGCCACATGCCCATCCCCATGCCAGGCTCTCCCCTACTGCATAGGCCGTGGGTGCCGCTCCCGGTATTGTGTTCTTTTATGCAGATGGTCCAGTGCCCAGTAGTGCTGGGGCCCAGGTTGTAGCAGGGGCTATTTATCATTTAGTCCAGGGGTTGCAAACTGTTCAGCTCACACACTATTTTAAAAATCAGATTATTTCACATAATATTCCTGACTTAAGACTTCTCTTAGAAAACTGGAAGTTCTGGCAATATGAAATAAGAGTTTTTACATAGCAACATCTGTTGAGGGCTGCTTCTACTGGCAGAATTTAGAAGTTCTGTGTCGAGAAGCAAGAATAACTGCAATCCTGCAGCCTGTGGAACAAAAACCACATTCACAGAAAGATAGACAAGATGAAAAGGCACAGGGCTATGTACCAGATGAAGGAACAAGATAAAACCCCAGAAAAACAGCTAAATGAAGTGGAGATAGGCAACCTTCCAGAAAAAGAATTCAGAATAATGATAGTGAACATGATCCAGGACCTCGGAAAAAGAATGGAGGCAAAGATCGAGAAGATGCAAGAAACGTTTAACAAAGACCTAGAAGAATTAAAGAACAAACAGAGATGAACAATACAATAACTGAAATGAAAACTACACTAGAAGGAATCAATAGCAGAATAGCTGAGGCAGAAGAACGGGTAAGTGACCTGGAAGACAGAATGGTGGAATTCACTGCTGTGGAACAGAATAAAGAAAAAAGAATGAAAAGAAATGAAGACAGCCTAAGAGACCTCTGGGACAACATTAAACGCAACAACATTCTCATGATAGGGGTCCCAGAAGGAGAAGAGAGAGAGAAAGGACCCGAGAAAATATTTGAAGAGATTATAGTAGAAAACTTCCCTAACATGGGACAGGAAATAGCCACCCAAGCCCAGGAAGCGCAGAGAGTCCCATACAGGATAAACCCAAGGAGAAACACGCCGAGACACATAGTAATCAAAGTGGCAAAAATTAAAGACAAAGAAAAATTATTGAAAGCAGCAAGGGAAAAATGACAAATAACATGCAAGGGAACTCCCATAAGGTTAACAGCTGATTTCTCAGCAGAAATGCTACAAGCCAGAAGGGAGTGGCATGATATACTTAAAGTGATGAAAGGGAAGAACCTACAACCAAGATTACTCTACTGGGCAAGGATCTCATTCAGATTTGATGGAGAAATCAAAAGCTTTACAGACAAGCAAAAGCTAAAAGAATTCAGCACCACCAAAACAGCTCTACAACAAATGCTGAAGGAACTTCTCTAAGTGGGAAGCACAAGAGAAGAAAAGGACCTACAAAAAGAAACCCAAAACAATTAAGAAAATGGTCATAGGAACATACATATCAATAATTACCTAAAACGTGAATGGATTAAATGCTCCAACCAAAAGACACAGGCCTGTGGAATGGATACAAAAACAAGACCCATCTATATGCTGTCTACAAGAGACCCACTTCAGACCTAGGGACACATACAGACTGAAAGTGAGGGGATGGAAAAAGATATTCCATGCAAATGGAAATCAAAAGAAAGCTGGAGTAGCAATACTCATATCAGATAAAATAGACTTTAAAATAAAGAATGTTACAAGAGACAAGGAAGGACATTACATAATGATCAAGGGATCAATCCAAGAAGAAGATATAACAATTATAAATATATATGCACATAACGTAGGAGCACCTCAATACAAAAGGCAACTGCTAACAGCTATAAAAGAGGAAATCAACAGTAACACAATTCTAGTGGGGGACTTTAACACCTCACTTACACCCATGGACAGATCATCCAAAATGAAAATAAATAAGGAAACAGAAGCTTTAAATGATACAATAGACCAGATAGATTTAATTGATATTTATAGGACATTCCATCCAGAAACAGCAGATTACACTTTCTTCTCAAGTGCGCACAGAACATTCTCCAGGATAGATCACATCTTGGGTCACAAATCAAGCCACAGTAAATTTAAGAAAATTGAAATCATATCAAGCATCTTTTCTGACCACACGCTATGAGATTAGAAATGAATAACAGGGAAAAAACCGTAAAAAACACAAACACATGGAGGCTAAACAGTACGTTACTAAATAACCAAGAGATCATTGAAGAAATCAAAGAGGAAATCAAAAAATACCTAGGGACAAATGACAATGAAAACACGGCAATCCAAAACCTATGGGAGGCAGCAAAAGCAGTTCTAAGAGGGAAGTTTATAGCTATACAAGCCTACCTCAAGAAACAAGAAAAATCTCAAATAAACAATCTAACCTTACACCTAAAGGAACTAGAGAAAGAAGAACACACAAAACCCAAAGTTAGCAGAAGGAAAGATATCATAAAGATCAGAGCAGAAATAAATGAAATAGAAACAAAGAAAACAATAGCAAGGATCAATAAAACTAAAAGCTGGTTCTTTGAGAAGATAAACAAAATAGATAAACCATTAGCCAGACTCGTCAAGAAAAAGAGGGAGAGGACTCAAATCTATAAAATTAGAAACGAAAAAGGACAAGTTACAACAGACACTGCAGAAATACAAAGCATCCTAAGAGACTACTACAAGCAACTCTATGCCAATAAAATGGACAACCTGGAAGAAATGGACAAATTCTTAGAAAGGTATAACCGCCAAGACTGAACCAGGAAGAAATAGAAAATATGAACAGACCAATCACAAGTAATAAAATTGAAACTGTGATTAAAAATCTTCCAACAAAAGTCCAGGATCAGATGGCTTCACAGGTGAATTCTATCAAACATTTAGAGACGAGTTAACACCCATCCTTCTCACACTGTTCCAAAAAATTGCAGAGGAAGGAACACTCCCAAACTCATCTATGAGGCCACCATCACCCTGATACCAAAACCGGACAAAGATACTACAAAAAAAGAAAATTACAGACCAATATCACTGATGAATATAGATGCAAAAATCCTAAACAAAATACTAGCAAACAGAATCCAGCAACACATTAAAAGGATCATACACCATGATCAAGTGGGATTTATCCCAGGGATGCAAGGATTCTTCAATATACGTAAATCAATCAATGTGATACACCATATTAACAAATTGAAGAATAACAACCATATGATCATCTCAATAGATGCAGAAAAAGCTTTTGACAAAATTCAACACCCATTTCTGATAAAAACTCTCCAGAAAGTGGGCATAGAGGGAACCTACCTCAAC
Organism: Balaenoptera borealis; assembly: GCF_965194805.1. Taxonomy (NCBI): domain Eukaryota; kingdom Metazoa; phylum Chordata; class Mammalia; order Artiodactyla; family Balaenopteridae; genus Balaenoptera; species Balaenoptera borealis. The sequence goes on from NC_138874.1 coordinate 107,017,428, forward strand.
ATAATAAAGGCCATATATGACAAACCCACAGCAAACATCATTCTCAATGGTGAAAACCTGAAAGCATTTCCTCTAAGATCAGGAACGAGACAAGGATGTCCACTCTCACCACTATTATTCAACATAGTTTTGGAAGTCCTAGCCACGGCAATCAGAGAAGAAAAAGAAATACAAGGAATACAAATTGGAAAAGAAGAAGTAAAACTGTCACTGTTTGCAGATGACATGATACTATACATAGAGAATCCCAAAGATGCCACCAGAAAACTACTAGAGCTAATCAATGAATTTGGTAAAGTTGCAGGATACAAAATTAACGCACAGAAATCTCTTGCATTCCTATACACTAATGATGAAAAATCTGAAAAAGTAATTAAGGAAACACTCCCATTTACCATTGCAACAAAAAGAATAAAATACCTAGGAATAAACCTACCTAGGGAGACAAAAGACCTGTATGCAGAAAACTATAAGACACTGATGAAAGAAATTAAAGATGATACCAACAGATGGAGAGATATACCATGTTCTTGGATTGGAAGAATCAATATTGTGAAAATGACTATACTACCCAAAGCAATCTACAGATTCAATGCAATCCCTATCAAATTACCAATGGCACTTTTTACGGAACTAGAACAAAAAAATCTTAAAATCTGTTTGGAGACACAAAAGACCCCAAATAGCCAAAGCAGTCTTGAGGGAAAAAAAGGGAGCTGGAGGAATCAGACTATACTACAAAGCTACAGTAATCAAGACAATATGGTACTGGCACAAAAACAGAAACATAGATCAATGGAACAAGATAGAAAGCCCAGAGATAAACCCATGCACCTATGGTCAACTAATCTATGACAAAGGAGGCAAGGATATGCAATGGAGAAAAGACAGTCTCTTCAATAAGTGGTGCTGGGAAAACTGGACAGTTACGTGTAAAAGAATGAAATTAGAACACTCCCTAACACCATACACAAAAATAAACTCAAAATGGATTAGAGACCTAAATGTAAGACCAGACACTATAAAACTCTTAGAGGAAAACATAGGAAGAACACTCTTTGACATAAATCACAGCAAGACTTCTTTTGATCCACCTCCTAGAGTAATGGAAATAAAAACAAAAATAAACAAATGGGACCTAATGAAACTTCAAAGCTTTTGCATAGCAAAAGAAATCATAAACAAGACGAAAAGACAACCCTCAGAATGGGAGAAAATATTTGCAAATGAATCAACGGACAAAGGATTAATCTCCAAAATATATAAACAGCTCATGCAGCTCAATATTAAAAAAACAAACAACCCAATCCAAAAATGGGCAGAAGACCTAAATAGACATTTCTCCTAAGAAAACATACAGATGGCCAAGAAGCACATGAAAAGCTGCTCAACATCACTAATTATTAGAGGAATGCAAATCAAAACTACAATGAGGTATCACCTCACACCAGTTAGAATAGGCATTATCAGAAAATCTACGAAGAACAAATGCTGGAGAGGGTGTGGAGAAAAGGGAACCCTCTTGCACTGTTGGTGGGAATGTAAATTGATATAGCCACTATGGAGAACAGTATGGAGGTTCCTTAAAAAACTAAAAATTGAATTACCATATGATCCAGCAATCCCACTACTGGGCATATACCCAGAGAAAACCATAATTCAAAAAGACATATGCACCCCAGGGTTCATTGCAGGACTATTTACAATAGCCAGGTCATGGAAACAATCTACATCCCCACTGACAGACGAATGGATAAAGAAGATGTGGTACATATATAGAATGGAATATTACTCAGCTATAAAAAGGAACGAAATTAGGTCATTTGTAGAGACGTGGATGCATCTAGAGACTGTCATACAGAGTGAAGTAAGTCAGAAAGAGAAAAACAAATATCGTATGTTAGCGCCTGTATGTGGAACCTAGAAAAATGGTACAGATGAACCGGTTTGCAGGGCAGAAATTGAGGCACAGATGTAGAGAACAAACGTATGGACACCAAGGGGGGAAAGCGGTGGGGGGGTGGTGGTGGTGGTGTGATGAATTGGGCGATTGGGATTGACCTGTATACACTGATGTGTATAAAATGGATGACTAATAAGGACCTGCTGTATAAAAAAATAAATAAAATAAAATTCAAAAATTCAAAAAAAAACCTGGAAGTTTTGGAAATATGAAATAAGAGTTTTTACGTAGCAACATCTGTCTACAGTTGCATATTGGTTGTCTATTTTGGGGCAAGGTTTCAGGCTCTACATTTCACCGCAGACCCCACTATTCCCTCTTGCCTCATACCAAGTCCCCTCTACTCAATTATGTCACCTGACCAACCCCGGGTTTGGGGCCCCTGTCCTTTTCCATAATATATTTGCCTTGAACACTTTAAGTTATATAATAAAAACAAGTTCTCGTTTTTTTAAAAAAAAGCAGTTTTGCAGGCACAGGGTTTACTTAAAACATAATTTCAGCAGGCACAGATATTGTTCATTTAATGCTGAGAACTGGCGAGAACCCTGTATGAATACTTAGCAGTTGGAATGTGTTGGAGTGAAGGCCATGGCAGGCATTATCTGGAGTCTCCCGTATACTGAATGGAAGGGCTTCCTTCAAGGAAACAGAAAGTAACACACAAAGCTAAGTGACAGCAGCAGTGTTCAAGGGGAAGACCCTTAAACTTCTGGGATACTGAAGGAGGTGGGGAGCCAGGGAAGGCAGCTGGAGGGGGAGAGACCCTCCCATCAGCTTCCCCCACTCCCCATGGGAACCTTCCACGACAAAGGAAATGGAAGCAAGTGAGCTGGGAAATACCCAAGCTGAAGCTCCAAGGATGCTGTTTACAAGTTCTTACAGGAAAGACTATTATGGGCGAGCTCTTAATGGGTTGTCTGTCTGTCAAGGGAAGAGAGGCTGGGGTGGGGGAGGGCTGGAGTTAAGATGGAAATGGCTCAAGCACTGAATCTTGCATTTCCTGTCTTTCCATTTACAATCTGCCTGGGGATTAAAAGGCCAGGAGGGGAGCCTGCTGAGCTGGGGAGGAAGGGGGATCTCTGCGTGTGTGTGTGTGTGTGTGTGTGTGTGTGTGTGTGTGTGTTTCTTTTTCGTGTCCTATTTTCTGGGTGAAGAGAGGGCTTTCTGGCCTGCAGAGGAGAGGATACCCCTTATAGTGGATGGAGGCTGCCCAGATGACAGGCTGGAAGATCAGATGTTATTGCTTTCCTGGGTGGAGTGTGGTCTGGAACGAGGGGTGCCTAGCCCTGAAGATCACAGTTAAACTTTGGACTAGCTCACCCTGGGGAGGTGGCACGATTTCCTCTGAAGTTTTAAAAAAGAGGGCAGAGATTCGATTCCATCTGGAATGATGGGTGTGGCCATGCCTGGCGGCTGGGATGGACACAATGATCTTCCCAGCCCTCTTTGTTCTGGGACTAGACACCCGACTCCTCACCGCCTGAGAAAATTCGGGGACTACAAAGGTTTAGTCTCAGCACATTAGAATTACTGCTAGAAAATAAAGATCCTTAAAGCTGGATCCTTTGGCTTCTTGGGCAGCAAACAGAGAAACACCTCCCTTCTGTTAGACACTCAAGCTCCAGTGTCACAGAGCAGAGTGAAGAGAATCCTCTTCTTTATTTAAAAGTGGACTGCACATGCCGTGGAGCAGCTGGGCCCGTGAGCCACAGCTACTGAGCCTGCGCGTCTGGAGCCTGTGCTCCGCAACAAGAGAGGCCGCGACAGTGAGAGGCCCGCGCACCGCCATGAAGAGTGGCACCCGCTTGCCGCAACTGGAGAAAGCCCTCGCACAGAAACGAAGACCCAACACAGCCATAAATAAATAAACTAAAAAAAAAAAAAAAGGTTAAAAGTGCACTGCGTGGCTGTTGACTATTCCAGGGCCCGACATTAAATAACCGAACGCAGTTTGCTGTCTGGAAGTGCTTCGCCACGTTCTCCTGGGCCCCGTGGAGAAGTGGTGACCCCCGCAAAGAAGGGTGATCATATGGCCAGTGTTAGGGTTCATAGTGTCCCCTTTCATTCTTAAAAGGGTCCCTGTTTGGACAGTAAGTTACATAGTCACTTTACCGTGAAAGAGCAGAAGACACTCAGTAGAAAACTTTGGGGAGGCAGTGTTGAAACCAAGCCATTTGAAAAACATGATTTTCCACTTAAAAATATATATAGGGCTTCCCTGGTGGCGCAGTGGTTAAGAATCCGCCTGCCAGTGCAGGGGACACGGGTTCGGGCCCTGGTCTGGGAAGATCCCACATGCCGTGGAGCAGCTCAGCCCACGCGCCACAACTACTGAGCCTGCGCTCTAGAGCCTGTGAGCCACAACTACTGAGCCCGTGTGCCTAGAGCCTGTGCTCCACAACAAGAGAAGCCACCCGATGAGAAGCCCGCGCACCGCAACGAAGAGTAGCCCCGCTTGCCGCAACTAGAGAAAGCCTGCGCGCAGCAACGAAGACCCAACACTGCCCAAAAACAAACAAACAAACAAAAATATATATATATATTTCTTTTTTGTAATCTAAATGACGTCTCCAACCTTCAGAGCCTGACTTCTTGCTCGAAAGAGAGGAAGGAAGTTTTGTTACTGAGAAAGCTCATTAACTAAAACCAAACAGAAAAACAAACAAACAAACAAAAAACAAAAAACCCCAAGGAGAATGAAGTAAAAGAACCCGGAGCTTCCTCATCAGAGGCCCGAACCATGCAGGGGCTGCGGGGGCTGAAAGGGGGCTTGTAGCAGCCTTCTGTCCACGTGGGCAGACCCTTCGGAAGCAGGGCCTTCTGTCCACGTGGGCAGACCCCTCGGAAGCAGGGTTTTGAAAGGAAAGAGGATGCAGAGAGGTTCATGACTTGATGCTGGCCAGCTAGAACATCCAGGATGCAGATGCCCAGGCCACAGGGCCCTGAGGTCAGAGGGAGCAGGCTGGTGCCAGACTCTCAGTCCTTTGCTGGGGCCACTGGTCCATCTGTGAGCATGGTTGATTGCAAGAGTGTGGGTTAGGGGTTGAAAAACATCTGGGCTCTAGTCACTTCTGTTAAAAGATAAACTGAGGGATATTAAAAATTTTAAGGGGACTTCCCTTTTGGCGCAGTGGATGAGACTCCGTGCTCCCAATGCAGGGGGCCGGGGTTCGATCCCTGGTCAGGGAACTAGATCCCACGTGCATGCCGCAAGTAAGAGTTCTCATGCCACAGCTGAGGAGCCTGCCTGCCGCAACTAAGACCCGGTGCAACCAAATAAATAAATAAATATTAAAAAAAATTTTTTTTAAGGGTTTATTGGAGCAAAAATCAGTTCCCATCGGGCAGTGCCAAACCAGAAGCAGTTAGGAGTGTTCCACTGACTGGGGGGTGGGGGGACTTATATAGAGAAACTGCGAAAGCAAAGAAAGGAAATTATTCAGTTGACTGAAGCTTAAAGCCCAGTTGGCTCTTTGTGATTGGTTGTCCTTAGCCTTTTAATTTCATAACCTCGAGGCACTTACAGGCTTAGATTTTGTTTGGCTTGTGTAGGCTGCCTCAGCCTAACCACCTCCTTCTTTAATTAATGCAACACCAAAAAAAACAAAAGGGACTTCCCTGGAGGTCCAGTGGTTAGGACTCTGCACTTCGACTGCAGGGGGCACAGGTTCGATCCCTGGTCAGGGAAATAAGATCCCGCATGACGCGCAGCGTGGCCAAAAAAAAAAAAAATTAATGCAGCACTTCCTAGGCGGGGTGACCTATAGCAAATCATTCTCTTGGTTTCCTCACCTATAAACTAGGGATGGTACCACCACCTATTTCCAGGGCTTCTGTGAGAACAAATGGAGGAGGGCAAAGCTGGGCTGGGCCATGCCAACGTGAGGGGTTGGCCTGTGGTCCGTTTGTGGTCACAAGGAGGGCTCTTTCCTGTGGGCAAAAGGGAGTAGTAACCCTCGAGCAACTTCGGGTCAGGGACACGTGACAGATGGCCTACAGTGCACTCTCTTCCCAGCCCTGTCAGCAGCTGACAGATCCAATGAGGCTTTGCCAAAATGTAGCTTTTCCTAACACGGGTCTTTCTTCAAATTCTGTCCTACACTGCTGACCACAAACTTCTCTGGGAACGTCTTTTGCCAGAATGAAGCTGGCGTAACTGTAGACAGAGGCAGTGTTATATATATATGATCGTGAAAAATGGTGTAGTGACTGGCACTTAGGATATATTCATTCATTCATTTAATTTACCCACCCAAAAAACAGGCACTGAGCCCTGCTCTGGTCCCAGGCACTGGGGCGAGTGGGGTAGCCTGGCAGACATGGTCTCTGCCTTGATCTGGAACTTGCCTCCTTGAGGGAAAAGCTTGCAAATAACACAAGTAACTTAACCCTCTGTTAAAGAAAAAAATTAAGACTAAGAGAGCAAAGATTGAGCACTAAGTGGGAAAGTTTTACTGCTTAGTGGGGAATCCAACAGCGTGGAGTCTTGGATGTGGGGGATGAGGTCTAGGCAGGGGAAGGGTTGCTGTCGGGCTTTCATAGCTAAACACCCACAGGCTGTAACTCATTGACACTAGGAAGATAGTCTCGCTAGCACTGGTGCCCAGGCAATGCCTGGGCTTGTTGGTTAGGTGGGCACCTGGCTGATCGGAGGTGGTCTCCTGCATGACAAGGGCTGCGTATGGCATCATGGTACCCTGCCGGTTGTGTCTTGTGCCGTGTGCAAGATTTGCCGAATCTGGGTTATGGCACCCGGTGGGGTCTGTGTTGTAGCAGTAGGCTGGGTAGCCAGGTCAGGTTTGTCCCATCTAATGGGTTATATACCCATTAAAGGTGAAAATTATTAAGATAATGCAGAAACATGGAAAATAATCTGTGAACTCTTAACTGCAAGGAGTAGAACGTGAAAAGATCACAACTCCAGTACTCAGAAATCCTTGGGTAGCAAGTGACAGAAATGCAAATCTAACTAGCTTAAACAAAAATGAGAATTTGTGGCCTCATGTGTCTGGGAATCTAGGGTATTGTTGGATTTCTGGGTCCAGGATTCAAACGATGTCCCTGGGGTTCTTTCTGTCCCTCGCAGCTCTGCTGGTCTCTCCTCCACTTCATTCTTGGCTGCTCAGGGGGTCCCACAGCAGCCCTCTTAGCAACCCCAGTGCAAAGAGAGCATCTTTTCGGAAAACCAGCCAGAAAGTCCTGGAAAATACACTTTTTGGTAGCACGATATCTCTTGCCTGCCTGATGCCTGGAGTGGAGGGAAGGAATGATGGCAGGGGGTCAGGATGAATGGCTGTTGGAGAAGGGGAGGAAGGAGGGCCACAAAGTGAAAACCACGACTGTCCACCCCAACTGTGTAAGAATAGGCACCTCCTAGTAGTGCCAGAGACTCCTCAGTAACTTATAGGCCTGGGTGGTAGGAGCTTGGGTTTTAAAGTTGTTTCCAGCCACAAAAATCAGTGTTTAAAGAGAATAGTCTGACTCAGAATTGTCCTTCCTGTTACATTATGATTGGGGCCAAAATAGACATTTGTGTTTAAGCCTTGATCCTATATACCAGGGTTTAGCAAACCTTTTCTGAAAAGGGCAGATAGTAAATATTTTAGGCTTGTGGCCTGGGTGGCCTCTGTGGTACTACTGAACTTGACCATGGTAGGTTGAAAGCAGCCATAGCCTATACCTAAACAAATGGACGTGGGCCACATTTGGCCCACAGGCGTTATCTTGCTGACTCCTGATATAGATGTTTGAAAATCTTGTATTCAAATAGGCCATAAAACACTGCTCTAAAGTAAACTGTATGTTTGCAAACCACATATCTGATAAGGGATTAATATCCCCCCAAAATAAGGGACTCCTAGAACCCAATAGCAAAAACCCAAATAACCCAATTAAAAAAAAGGCAAAGGACTTGAATAGACATTTCTCCAAAGAAGACATACAAATGGCTGACAGGTATATGAAAAGATACTCAACATCTCTAATCATCAGGGGACTGCAAATCAGAGCCACAGTGAGATAATACTTCACACCCGTTAGGATGGCCGTTATCAAAAAACAAAAAATAAAAAGTGTTGGCAAGGATGTGGAGAAATTGGAACCCCTGTGCCCTGTTGATGGGAATGTAAAACTGTGCAGCTGCTGTTGGGAAACAGTATGGAGGGTCCTCAAAAAATTAAAAATAGAACTACCATATGATAGCAATTCCACTTCTGGGTATTTATCAAAAAGAATTGAAATCAGGATCTCAAAGAGCTGTTTGCACACCCATGTTCATTGCAACATTATTCACGATAGCGAAGAGATGGAAACAACCTAAATGTCCTTTGACAGATGAATGGATTAAGAAAATGTGGTGCGTGCGCACACACACAGACACACACACACAATGGTATATTATTCAGCCTTAAAAAAGAAGGAAATCCTGCCACATGCGACAGACAACATGGATGAATCTTGAGAATGTTATGCTAAGTGAAATAAGCCTTTCACAGAAGGACAAACACTGTATGATTCCACTTATATGAGGAAGCTGAAATAGTCAAACTGATAGAAGCAGAAAGTGGAATGGTTACCAGGAGCTGGAGGGAGGAGGGCAATGCGGAGTTGCTGTTTAATAGGTATAGTGTTTCAGTTATGCAAGAAGAATAATTCTAGAGATCTGCTGTACACATCGTGCCTGTAGTTAACCATACTGTATCGTGCACTTAAAAGTGTAAGAGGGTAGGGACTTCCCTAGTGGTCCAGTGGCTAAGACTCTGAGCTCCCAATGCAGGGGGCCCGGGTTCGATCCCTGGTCAGGGAACTAGATCCCACATGCGGCAACTAAGAGTTCACATGCTGCAACTAAATATCCCGCACGTGGCAACTAAGATCCTGTGTGCCGCAGCTAAGACCTGGCGCAGCCAAATTTAAAAAAAAATAAATAGTGCCACAATGAAGGTTGGGGTGAACGTGTCTTTTTTTTTTTTTAGAATTTTTTTTTAAAAATTAATTTATTTATTTTATTTATGGCTGTGTTGGGTCTTCGTTTCTCTGCGAGGGCTTTCTCTAGTTGTGGCAAGCGGGGGCCACTCTTCATCGCGGTGAGTGGACCTCTCACTGTCGCGGCCTCTCTTGTTGTGGAGCACAGGCTCCAGACGCGCAGGCTCAGTAATTGTGGCTCACGGGCCCAGTTGCTCCGCGGCATGTGGGATCTTCCCAGACCAGGGCTCGAACCCCTGTCCCCTGCATTGGCAGGCAGACTCTCAACCACTGCGCCACCAGGGAAGCCCCGAATGTGTCTTTAAAAAAAAAAAAAAGTGTAAGAGGGTAAACGTCATAAAAAAAAAACACTATATATCTAAAGTAGATTGTATAACAGTTTATTTTCTGTTCCTAATGTGGTGGGAGAACATTTGGAAAGCATAATATTGATCCCATCACAGAAGCAAGGAATTAGAATTGCCCTGTTCAAAGGGGCAAGTGATGATCCATCACACATCAAGCAGCTGAGGAAATCAGTCACGGCCACGTCGGAGGAGATGACGTCTGAAGGCTGCAAGACGGCTGGCTGGGTTCAAATGCTGGCTAGGATAGCTTTGTCTTGCCAGTTTTAGCAATTCATACAGTTGTGTCACGGATTTGAGACTAGCATGCCATGCCTAGTTGAGGGTTAAAGCTCCCTCCTGGACCCTCCAAGCCAGGCGTTGCTCGGGATTAAAAACATTCATTGTTTGGTCAACAGGAGGCCCTCACAGCTCTGATGAGAATGTCACCTGCGAAGGAATGGGCTCCTCCCAGGTTTGCATTTTAGCACCATCAGACTCTGCTTCGGCAGCTGCTGTTTTAATGGGCACAGAGGGACTGGCTGAGGGCCTCGTGGGGGTCTGTTCCAGATGAGAAAAGTCTGGAGTCCTGGGGTCAGAGTGGGATCTTGGACCTTCTTACGTTCTGCAGATGTGATTGCATGGCGCGCAGAGGCAACCTGGAGTGCAGAGTCCGTGTGACCGTCCTGGGGTATCCACTCCTCGCCTCCTACCCAGGCCAGTGAAAGGCGGAAACTCTGAGAACATTCCATTTGAATAAGATGCGTTTAATAAGAGCAACGGAAAATGGTAAACCTGGCTTGGGGAAAGGGAATGTGCTCTTTCATGTAAAACAAACAAAAAATGTGACTGTGGGAAGCATCCAAAAAATAAGATGACCTGGAGGCTGGATTTAAAAATTGGCACTGGGGGAAATCTCATTTCCCCAGTCGATGACTCCCCCGTTAGCTCTGCTCATGCCAGTGGAGCAAACCAAAATAACTTCATAAATTAAAGTTTATGCAGGGAAGAAAGCTAGGCCTGGACTATCACACACCAGATGAAAACCTTGCCGGCTTTGTTTACAACCGACATCCTTGGTTTGAAGGTTAATGGTGTCTAGAGAAGGTTAGGTTGTACACATGTGCAATTAAAAAAATCACTATTGATAGAGAGAGACATACTGTGTTTACTTACTATAGTTTATGCCACCTTTGTTGGCTTGTTTGTTTTCCCTTCTGGAAAGAATGTCTTTGTCCTTCGGTAATTAATTATAACCAGCTTTTGTTTAGATCCAAGTACATGGAAACTGCTCAGAGAGCTCAAAGTATGTCAGTAGTAGTGCCCTGTAACTAGAACCTCAATTTTTTTTTTTCCTTTTATTATACAAGAAATAGAAGGATGCATTTGGGATGTAGAAGTTTCAAATTATAGAGCAGCATACATTCACAGGAGAGCTTAAAACTCCCCTCACTGCCACCAACCCGCCGCCCTCACTGCCCATGAGGTTTCCTGTTCTTTCTAGACCTGTTTCTTTATGTTCACTGTTTATATGTCCACCAATAAGTGCGTATTTATGTATACATAATATACACAATTACTTTTATTTTTAATACACGTATGGGGTCATGATGTATATATTGACGGACAACTTGCTTATTTCACTTCACGTGTCCAGATCTGCTGCTGGTCAGTCCATGTGTGCCTGACTTTTAATGCTGCAACACATCTCATAATATGCATGCGTAATTTACTGAACTATTTATATATCCTTCCTTTTGCTGTTCAATGAAGTAGTGAAGACACGACATCACGACTGCCTCCTGGAGCTAGACTGCCTGGCTTTGAAATGGGACTTCACTTGAAGGGTCGGGGGACAGGGGTGTATGACCCAGGGCGGGGTTGGCAAACTGCAGCCCTCTGGCCAAATCTACACTCCTCATGTTTTTGTATGGCTCATGAGGCAAGAATGATTTTCTTATTTTCAAATGGTTGAAAAAGAAAATCAAAAGATAAATGTTTCCTGAAATAGGAAAATTATATGAGATTCAAAATTCAGTGTGCATAAATAAAGTTTTGTTGGAATACAGCCATGCTCATGGCTGGTGTTTACTGTGTCTGGGGCTGCTTTCATGATGCAACAGCAGAGTTGAATAGTTGTGACAGCAACCATCTGGTCCACCTAAAATATTTACCATCTGGCCTCTTACTGAAAACATTTGTTGACCCCTGACCTAGGGCAAATTACTAAGCTCTCCATGTCTCCACTTTCTATACCGTAAAATAAAGATAATAATAAAACCTACTTTGTTCAAATATAGTTAAAAAAAAAACAAGACCTACTTTGTAGGGTGAAGTTACTTATCTATATCAAATAAATATCACATGTAGATTATACCAGATTATAATATGTCAAATGTATGTGTATAAATTACATGTAAAACATTTAGAACTCTTTAAATGCTTCGTAAAGGTTGGCTACTATTATACCATCGTTAGTATCATTATTGTAACTCTGTGCACGTGTGCAGGGACATTGCAGACACTGGAAGTGGACTTGATGGTGGAGGGATGTTGGTAAGTGCTACCGAATTGCTTTCTAGAACAGCTTTACCAATTTTTGCTCCCAGGAGTCCCACATTTCTGACCAGCTGGATAGGGACTCATGGAGTAGATAAAAGAAAACTGAGTCTGCGAAGAGTTGGGTCCTTTTGGGCTCCAAACACACTCTTGATGGGCAGAATATCCCCTCTGAGTGCTGTGCCCAGATCGCTGGGTCGACTGTGCCTGGAAAGGTGTCGCCTCCAATCAGCATGAACTCACAGTTGTTGAGTGAGGGCCTCCTCTGTGCTGAGCCCTGGGCCTGTACATTCTCATTGTAAGTTTTCACAGCCACCTCTATTTTCCAGATGAAAACCGAGGGGCTCAGAGAAATTAACTTGCACAAGGTCCACAAAACTTTTGATGCCACTCCCTTACTTCCAGGAAGGGATAAGGAGATGTCAGACTCTCCATCCTCTCCCCTCACTTTCCCAAATCAGCATCTTGATAACCGGGTACGAGCTACGTGGAAAATTGGCAGTGAGCTTCAAAGGGAGTGGCTTAGTCATGGCCGAGTTTATCTCCTCCCGTTCTAAGTAAAGAGAATTTGTCATAGCATACGTTACTGTATTTTTCATGCCCCAGTGTCACAGTTTGTGCTGCTCAGTCATGCTGGGAATGATGCAGTTCTAGTAGATAACCCCCCTTTGGGTAAAATGTCTATTTTTAGGCGTCTCCCGGCGCTCCTGTCAGGGGCCTTTGCAATAGCATTTCTCATGTTCCATCAGCGGTCTGCAAAACATGAAGCAAATTTACCCAGATATTGTTGACCTTGTACATGAGGGGAAGAATGTTTCTGGTTTTGTGTGTGTTTTCACTGACGAACATTTGCATTCTTTCCTTCTTCACTTTTTTTTTTTTTTCTCACACTGACATTAAGAAACAACAAAACGCCACTTGCCCCACAATTTAAAACTTGGGATCTTAACCTGTACAGACAGTTGTTCTCTATGAGGAATGTGAAACATTTGACAGACTTTCCTGAAGGAATGAAGAGCCACAATCCCCTGACTAAAACCACGTTAAAACAAAAAGCAGGCCATATCCGAAAGCCCCTGTCAGAGGGCTGCTTATTTAATCAAATGAAAAAGGTAGCACAAGTTGGATGTTTATGGCATCACCAAGGCCTTTCTGTGATGCTTAAACTTTTTAAGAACGTACTGAGAACTTCCTCTTAAAGCTGTCTCTGCTCTGAGTTATTTTAGCAAAGGCTGGCCTGCCTTCCTGCATCCCAGTGACTGATAGTCATGGTAATAGATGAAAAGCCCAAACTTCCATTCTGACAGGCTGTGAACGTTTATCTGAAGTTGTAATTGTCAGGCTCCCGTGTTATTTTCTTGCTGTCTTATACAGCGATGATGAAAGGGGCCTGGGGAAAAGTAAAAGAAAAAGCCTTCCGGAAGGTATGTGCCTAAAGCAGGGTTTGTCAGCCTTATCAGTATTGACATTTGGGGCCAGATAATCCTTTGTTGTGGGGTTGTCCTGTGCATTGGAGGGTGTCTAAGAGCATCCCTAGATGCCAGTAACACCCCTGTAGTTACGACAGCCAGAAATGACTCCAGACACTGCCAGGTGTCCCAGTGTTGAGAGCCACTGGCCTTGATCTTGGTGGTCTTGAACTTGCATCCTGCTCCTTTGCCCTGTGCATCTCCCACTTGCAGCTCTCCCATGCACAGGGACCTGTTTTCTTTTCTTCATCCTACCCTTACCGCCTTGAGATAGTGCTGCATCTGGACAGGTGTGCCAAGCTCAGCCCAGGCCTGGGAACCTGGAATAAGGCGTTTCGCTTGAAGTGCTGCAGCCAGCACTCTCCCTGGCAGGTCCCTGTCGCTGCTTGTGCTGCAAGGTATGCTGATGGGCAGGTGTGTCAGTGGAAAGACCGTCTTGGAGACAGGTGTGTGGAAGGGAAACCATCTGGTCGGTGTGGGGTGGAGCCTGGCAGCCCCAGCTTCTGGTCCTGATGGCGGGGGCCACTGATGGATCACCACGCTCTGATCCCTGGCAGCCCAGGCCTGTGATAGACAGAGAGCTGCCCTGCTGTTTCCGCTTTTGGAATCTGAGGGCAGAGATGGTGAAACTCCTGGGAGAGGCTCAGCTGGATCCCAGTGAGCGGGAACACAGCCCTTTCCCAGGGCCGAGAGGTGGGAGGTTCTATGAGTGCCTCTCTCTGGGACGTGTGGCTCCACCGGCCCCCAGAGCACTGACACCTGGGTGCAGTTGCTACACTGGGGCGCTGGGGGAAGAGCATTGGTCCAGGAGTCACGTGGCCTGAGTTTGGTTTCCATTCTACCCCGAGTAGCAGTGTGACCTTAGGCAAATAGAGTCCTCCCTCTGTCCTCATGTTTCCCATAAAGCCACCTTCCTGTGTTCCCGTAGAACCTTCTTCACTTCTGTTTTCTCCTGACTTACAGGCAAAGGTGGGATTGTTAACAGGTGGAATTGTGGCCTTCTTGAATTTGCTTTTAGTTGTGAGTTCCTGACTAGTGGGGTTCAGTGAGGGGCTTGGGGGGCTCATTCATTGGTTTTTGCCTCATGTTTATGGGGTCTTAGAGGAGAGCCCAATAAATAGCATTTCTCTTTCCTGAAGAAATTGAGAGATGAGACCCTGGTTGCAGGTTTGAACTTTGGAACTTGTCCAGATTTATTTATCAAGTAAGTCATCTTCTTCCCCTGGAGCCAGTAAATCAAGTGTCCCAAAGGCCAGGAGTTCTTAGGGAAAGTGATGGACACTGGAGGGCAAGGGTCATGGTCAGTGTGGACCGTGAAGGCCCTGTCCTGTGCCCGGTAGGGGATGCTGGCCTGGCTTTCCTTGACCATCTCATTGCTCCAGGCTGGTTTCAGACCCTGGCTGTCCTGACCTGCTGGTGAGGGAGTACTGCTGCCATGTCCTTCTGAGCCTGGAGACAGCTCAGTGGTGACAGCCCAGGGACGACGCAGTGGTGTCCACATCACCTAGTGCCCCTCTGAGCTCAATGGTAGAGCTCAGTAGTAGAGTAGATTACATTGGCCCTTGGTGGAAATCCCAAATTCCAAGGAAGAGCATGGGGGGTTGGGGCAACCATGAACTATCTCAGGTTCTGGGTTGCATCAGAAAACCTGCCACACCAGGTCGCTGATGTCTGCTTCTCTCGGCGTCGTGGTCTCCACAGCCCCCTGGACCCTGCCTTTGGAGGCCTGTGGAGGAGCGGGACAAGCCTGCGCTCTGTGTTCCCCCTTTAACTGGAAGCTTGGAGTCCTCGATGCAGCTGCTCTGTTTTATGTGCCCCATTGACTGAGTCCAAGCTCTGCGTGAGCCTGGTCCCTGATGTGTGATGTGTGGCCTCTCCAAGGCTGGACCAGCATCCCGGCTCCGTCCCTGGCACACACCCAGCTTGTTTGGAGGTCATATAGCTCACCATAAAAATAGTGTGAGTGGCCAGCTCTTTCTTCACTGTGGCTCTGGGCAGCCCAACCCAGCTTTAGGGTGGATGCGAGGCCTGAGAGTGAACTTCTTTGTGAATAATGACACAATTCCAGAAAAATGCAGCATCTCCCGGATACAGCTTCTGGAGCTTGGCCTGGGGAGGGGGGCCTGGAGGGTTTTTCGTGTTTGGGCTCTTGGCGGTTCTTTGCCCCAGGGGGGGGATGTGTGTGTGTGCATGTGTGCATGCTTTTTCACAGGACACATTATTTTCAGATGCTTGTGTGGACAGTTTTTGGGAGTCCCCTGGGGAAAAGGGAAAAAGTACAGAATGCTGTGACACCTGATGGAAAATATTATGCCTTAGTCAATGGAGCTGATGTGTCTCCTCTGACTCTTGCCTTTAGACTAAACCAAACCTCAGCCAGAAAGGATGAGGCACACATGGAGCCTTCTGGGCTGGTGACCGTCCCTCTGCAATGGCACTGTCTTAATTCTAAGCGCCTTGGAAAAATGCTTTCAGAATCATACAGTGCTTGCGTTTGGGGGAGGTGCTGAAAGGTCATCTTGGCCAAATAACTCTTTTTAAAGAAAGAGGAAACTGAAGGCCAGGGAAGACCTATGACCCACCCAGGGTTGCACAACTAGAGCTTGAAACCTGTCTCTTGAAACCCAGAAGAAGGTTTTGTCTATCCTGTGCTACTTGAGTCTTCAGACATATATTGTGACAAGTTTTAGACAGGATTTTAATTTCCACTCTGGTCTCGTTTGTTCAGTCACTCTGAGCGTCACACATGCTCCAGGGACTGGGGACACAGAGGTGAGCAAGGTGGACCTGGTTCTTGTGCTCAGGGGGTTCCCAGTCTAACGGGGAAAACGGCTGTGAACAAGACACCACGTGTGGGATGCGAGCCGAAGCAGAGCCCCAGCTCCAGGAATCACCCGTCACCCCCCAGACCCCACCCTCCATCCTCCGGGCCCTCTCTGCTCTTTGCAAAAAGGCTCTTAGTATCAGAGAATTTAGGGAACTTACCTGAGGTCGGCATGGCCGGGTCGAGGCCTGTGGGTCTGGGGAGGTGACACCGGGCCACAGCACACCCCTCTCCTCCCCACTCCCACCCCGACCCGTTCCCTAGCCTTCTGAGCCACTTTCCTTGGACCCTGGGCTAGTGGCTGGGTCTCTGGTAATGAGTGTTTGGCCTTTGAGCATATTTCTTTTCTTTCCTTTTTTAAAAAGATTGAGATATAATTCACATACCATAAAATTCACCATTTAAAGTGTACATTTCAGTGAATTTCAGTGTATTCACAATGTTGTGCAACCATCAACACTGTCTCATTCCAAAACAGTTTCATCCCAAAAAGAAGCCCTACACCTGTGAGTAGTCACTCGCTATTTGCCCCTGTTGCAGCTCCTGGCAATCTGTGTCCTCTCTTGCTGGACATTTCACATAAATCGATCATACAGTATGTGGCCTTTTGTGTTGGGCTTCTTTCACTTAGTGTGACATTTTCAAGGTTCATCCACGTGGTAGCAGGTGTCAGAACTGCATTCCTTTTGGTGGCCGAGTAATATTCTGTTGGGTGGATGTATCACATTTCGTTTACGTATCTGTTGATGCCCCTTTCATTTTAACTCTAATCACAGCCTCCGATGTCTGCTTGTGTTCTCTGGTAAGTGTTTGGAAGTTGTTTCTAATTTGTCTAATGGAAACTTTGGTCAGCATTCTCCCCTTGGTAGGCTGGCTGTACTGGCCTAAAGGGAAGCTAAAGCAGTGATTCTGAATTGGGAAGGGGAATGTCCTCTCCCCCAGCTCCCCAAATCTGACATGACTCCCCCGGGGGCACTGTTACAGGTGGGAGTACGTCATATCTCGAGAGTGTTGGGGCAGAGTGGCTGAGACCATGGATGAAGGGATGCTGTAGGTGGGCTGGGCTGCCTGGCCGACTGGCCTGCAAGTCTTTATTTACATCTCACCTGAGCTGCCGTGACGGGTTATGGCACAACTAGTCCAAGAGCATGTTTGGGGCCCTTGCTTAGAGTATTGTCTTTATTATCTTTTATTTTCCCCATTTATTTCATTAAGATATAAAATTCACCTTTTAAAATCGCATGGTTCTGTACATTTTAACAAATACATGTAGTCATATAAGTACTACCACAATCAAGAACATTTTCATCACCCTCTGAAATTCCCCCAGATTCCTTTATAGTCATCTCCTCCCCCAGCCCCAGCTTCTGGCAACCTCAAATTTATTTTCTGTCCCTATGTCTTGTCGTTACAAGAATATCACAAATGAAATCACACGGAATGTAGCCTTTTGAGTCTGCCTTCTTTCACTTCGCATAATGTATTTGGATTCACCATGTTGCCATGTGTATAAGTTCCCTTTTATTTCTGAGTAGTATTCCATTGTTTATCTGTTCCCCAGTTGAAGGACATTTGGGTTGTTTCCAGTATTTGGTGACTATGAATAAAGCCACTATAAACATTCATGAACAGCTTTTTGTGTGAACCTAAGTTTTCATTCCCCTTGGGTAAATATCTAGGAGTGGGATTGCTGGGTCATATGGTAAGTGTATGTTTAACTTTATAAGAAACTTCCAAGCTGTTTCCCAAAGAACTGTAGCATTTTGCATTCTCACCAGTGATGTATGAACGTTCATTGTCTTTTATTACATTCTAGTCTCCAAATAGATCAGAGCCAAAATATGCTTGGCTTTTTTTGTTGCAAGGTACAAAGACCTACTCTGTTTACCTTACCTGTTTTAGTTCAGATTCTCCCAGAAGTAGCCTCTGAGGCAGTCATTCGAGTATAAGTGGTTTATTTGGGGGATGGTCCCAGGAAACACCAGCAGGGCAGTGGAGAGGTGAGAGGAAAACAAAGGAAGCCAAAAAAGGGTGTTCCATCGAGCAGTTTACCATTTGGGGCAGCTCACGCTCTATCCCACTAGGAACTCTGAGAACCAGTTCAGAACACACGCCTGAGGTTTCTCCCACACGAGGGGCGAGACAGCTGGGTTCTGCAAACCATCTCCCATGTCACGGGCTGAAGGCTGCTGCTGGGGTCTTGTTCGTGGCACTTGCAGCTGCCCTGTGTGCAGGGACAGCTGGCTTTGGCAGACAGAGTCACAGGTGAAGGGTATTTGGAAGTCAGGCCAACCTGTGACAGTCAAGGTGTGCTCTCCTCAGATAGTAGACATTTCCTTCCAGCTGCTCCCCATCTCCCTCTCTCAGCACGGCTCTCTCCAGTGGTGGCTCTCGCCACTGGTAACTTCCCTCTCTGCTTTGTAATTCTGCTGTTGTGTCTCTTCTTATGTTCCCACTACAACTCACTGACTCTGTTGAGTTCAGACTCCCCAAAGAGAGAAACTGGTTGGAGAGTTAGTCACTGCCTTTCTACTGGGCAAAGTCCTCAATTTAGATCATTCTATAGACCTTCTGGCCATCCTTCGACTGCCCTTGGGTTAGGTGGCCTGATCTGGGCCACTCAGCTGTGATCAGGGAGGTGAGTCAGAGAGTTTGGAGAAGCGCTGTCCAATAGAACCTTCCATGATGATGGAAATGTTCTGTATCTGTGCTACCCAGTATGGTAGCCACTAGTCACAGGGGGCTATTGAGCACTGGAAATGTGGCTGGTGCTACTGAGGAATTGAATTTTTAGTTTAGCTTGATTTTAATTAATTAATATTCAACTTCAAATAGTGGCTAGTGTACTGGACAGCACAGTTCTAGACCATGGGCCACGAAGTGGCCTTGACCTTTTTCTCTAGTATATAATGTGATATGTGATATAACCTTTCCTAGAGGTCAGTTTTTTAAAAAGCTAATTAATATCTGATCCAGAAACTGTGTGATTCTGATTCTGAATCTTTTAAACTCTTTTTTCCCCATCTGCTTCAAGAATGGGAAGTACCATCATTTTAGGCAATGAAGTTAAAACTGACCCAGTGATTTTTTGGGAGGTATGATTCTGTTATGAACCTCCTTTGATATATTTACATTTTATTCTCAGAAGTTCTCTTTAATTCTGTAACTCACTCTGACCTTTGTACTACCCCTATTTTGTGTTGTCAGATGTCTGCGTGTGAGTTACTGACTTCCCCCCTCACACATGGAGACACTTGGCAGGTGGTTGACCCACCAGGGAGTAGGGCTGAAGTTGTCTCTTGGAACTTGGAAGTACAAGTTGCGTTCCTGATGGCAGCTTAAGTGTGCATTTCTAAATCAGAACCAAATTAGGACAAGTGTTCCGTGAAACACCATTACAGGAAATGTTAATAGGTATATCCAAGAAAAAAGGTTCTATGGTCAAATATTTTGGGAAATATTGCTTACTATAGCTTTTTCTTGGATATTCCTTTTTTTTTTATAAATTCTTTTCCATTATGGTTTATCATAGGATAATGAATATAGCTCTCTGTGCTATACAGTAGGGCCTTGTTGTTTATCCATTATATATATTATAGCTTACGTCTGCTAACCTCATCCTCCCACTCCATCCCTCCCCCAACCCCCTCCCCCTTGGCAACCACAAGTCTGTTCTTTATGTCCATGAGTCTGTTTCTGTTTTGTAGATAGGTTCATTTGTGTCATATTTTAGATTCCACATATAAGTGGTATCATATGGTATTTGTCTTTCTCTTTCTGGTTTATTTCACTCAATATTGACAATCTCTAGTTGCATCCATGTTGCTGTAAATGGCATTATTTCGTTCTTTTTTATGGCTGAGTAGTATTCCATTGTATATATGTATCACATCTTCTTTATCCATTCATCTGTCGATGGACACTTAGGTTGTTTCCATGTCTTGGCTATTGTGATTAGTGCTGCTATGAACATAGGGGTGCATGTATCTTTTTGGATTAGAGTTTTGTCTAGCTATATGCCCAGGAGTGGGACTGCTGGATCATATGGTAATTCTATTTTTAGTTTCCTGAGGAGCCTCCATACTGTTTTCCATAGTGGCTGTACCAATTTACATTCCCACCCACAGTGTAGGAGGGTTCCTTGGATATTCTTAATGCACATTCTTATATCAAAGGCTCTGAGAAGTCCTGCAGAGGAATAAAATATTCTTTTTCACTGTATAAATCAGGTTTTCCAAAATTATTTGGACATGGAATCCACTTTTTGTTTTTTTTTTAATAACTTTATTTTTTAAAATTTTTATTTATTTATTTTTTTGGCTGTGTTGGGTCTTCGTTTCTGTGTGAGGGCTTTCCCTAGTTGTGGCAAGCGGGGGCCACTCTTTTTTTTTTTTTAATTCTATTCTTGTCTGCTTACATTCTTTTTATTTATGTATGTATGTATGTATGTATGGCTGTGTTGGGTCTTCGTTTCTGTGCCAGGGCTTTCTCTAGTTGTGGCAAGTTGGGGCCACTCTTCATTCGCGGTGCGCGGGCCTCTCACTATCGTGGCCTCTCTTGTCGCGGAGCACAGGCTCCAGACGCGCAGGCTCAGTAATTGTGGCTCACGGGCCCAGTTGCTCCGTGGCATGTGGGATCTTCCCAGACCAGGGCTCGAACCCGCGTCCCCTGCATTGGCAGGCAGATTCTCAACCACTGCGCCACCAGGGAAGCCCCGGGGGCCACTCTTCATCGCGGTGCACGGGCCTCTCACTGTCGTGGCCTCTCTTGTTGCGGAGCACAGGCTCCAGACGCGCAGGCTCAGTAGTTGTGGCTCAAGGGCCTAGTTGCTCCATGGCATGTGGGATCTTCCCAGACCAGGGCTCGAACCCGTGTCCTCTGCATTGGCAGGCAGATTCTCAACCACTGCGCCACCAGGGAAGCCCCCACTTTTTTTTTTTTTTTAATGGGCCATCTCTTTTTTGGCATTTCCTAGGATACTGGTCTGTAGACCCCTTAGTTTAGGAAACAGGAATAGGCAGTTCTTAAACTTTTCCAGCTTAAAAGTCTGAGCGCTTGGCTAAGAAGGAAATTCTCTTTTCCATTATGCTCTTAGCTTTTCCTCTACAATCTTTACTTCTTGTCCCCTTCTCTTCCCCTCTGTCCCCCAAGTATTAAAAACCTGGTTGATTACTAATTGTGGGACTTTTTCTGTAACACACATTCTGAGAGAGATGGCCGGACACATCAGAGAATCACAGCGTTGCTTTTCTCAAATGCCACGTGCCCCAAGAGGCTCTATGTTTGTTATCAAAATGTGCTGCTCACATGCTGCCTTGGGTGCTGTCATTGGCATTTTTAACTTGTTCCTGTGTCATTTTGCTGCCTGGTTCTTCTGAATTTCAGCGAGATGACTGTGATTAGGTATGTCTCTTTCCATTTCAAGTGACAGAAGCTCAACTCCAACTAGTTTAAGTGAAACAAACAACAAACAAATCAATCCTAGGGAACTTAGTTTAGTTTGGTTTAATTCTGGGCGGGGCTCAAATGATGTCATCTGGTGATGATCCCTCTCTGTTTCCTGTCTCCCCGCCTTCCAAAGCTCTTGGCTCTGCTTCTCTTGGTGTGTTGGCCTCTTTCTTTTCTGACACAGCCCATCTCTTTCGCCATCATGGGAAAGATGGCCAGCTGCTCTTTGGCCTTAAGATTTGCCATCCCCCCAAAGAAAGACTTCCTGTGCCAGCACCAATGTATCAGATGTCATTAAAACATTCTGATCAGCCTTGCTTGGGTTTTGTGTCCACACTTGTGAACAGGGGTTGGGGTCCTATGAGTCATATGCAGGTGGCAGGGCACTGAATGGCAGCATAGCATAGTAAGTGGGGGCAGGACAATTTTTCAGCAGAGAGAGGGACCCTGGGTGGACTGAAACGACAGTTATCCACTCACAGTGCCTACTCCCTTTTCCTGGTGGCTGGGGCTACCCTGAGTCGTCATGGTGTGATGTGTCTCTTTGATCTTCAGGTTTCACAGCTGGGTTTTGGAATTCAAAACCTGATCAGACAGCGATTTTAGGTTTGAGGCTACAACTTAAACGGAGACCTCTTGAGCAAGAGGCCAGACAGAGCTCAACCACCTGTGTAGCTGTGAGACCAGACGTGTGCTGGTAAACATTTAACAACCCCTCTTTGGAAAGAAGAATGTCGTGATTTGTAGCATTTGTGTTTACATGGTGTGAATATTCCCTCCATAGCTGATTTCAAGCTATCAACCTGACATCACTTAACAGGGAGATGGGAAAAGATGTTTGTAATTGGCATGTGCCCATGTAAGCCAGCTCCACAACATGGTGTGAGGTCTACCAGGAAGCCTGGAAGCCTGGGAGAGGTTATCAGATTCGTAGCTTGCGCTGTGGAGGGGAAAGATAGAACAGGACCAAAAAGAGATGAAAGCAGAACAATATGCCTTTGGCAGGCGGTTGAGTGGAGGTCAAGAGTGGAGGCTGGGGTCCTTTTTGGAGTCAAATGACCTGGGTTTGAATTTCCACCCGCCACTTAAGAGCTGTCTGACCTTGAGTAGTTCCCTTCACCACTATGTACTCAGTTTCCTCATCTGCAAAATGGGAAGAATATTGAGGCTCCATTGAGATGATGCGTGGGATGTGTTGCGCACAGGGCCTAGCCCCTACCAAGCACTTAAATATTAATTGTTGGGACTTCCCTGGTGGCGCAGTGGTTAAGAATCCGCCTGCCAGTGCAGGGGACACCGGTTCGAGCCCTGGTGTGGGAAGATCCCACATGCCGCGGAGCAACTAAGCCCGTGCTCCACAACTACTGAGCCTGTGCTCTAGAGCCCGTGAACCACAACTACTGAGCCCGTGTGCCACAACTACTGAGGCCCGTGTGCCTAGAGCCCGTGCGCCACAACAAGAGAAGCCACCGCAATGAGAAGCCCGCACACCGCCACAAAGAGTAGCCCCCGCTCGCTGAAACTAAAGAAAGCCCGCGCACAGCATGAGGACCCAACGCAGCCAAAAATAAATAAATAAATAAATTTATTAAAAAAAAAAATTGTTGCTATTACTGACCACAAACAATAATTTGTATAGGATCGTAGGGTCCAAAGAGGAAGGTGCAGACCTCTCCTAGGGCGCTCAGTGTCTAGTTGGGGGGCAGACTGCAAGATGCCTTCCATCCTTTTGTGCTGCTCTGTGCTGGGCTAGTGGGGGCTCACAGCAACCACTTGGGACAAACGGCAGCCTTTACACATTTTACCCCCTCTGCTGGGAACCAGGAAGCCTTCCCTCTGTGAATCAAGCACATGTGTCTGGTCTCAAAGTACTCCCCTCCTGCCCATAATTTTTGGGGCCCTGTTCACATGTCGGGCTCTGTCCTCCCTGCTTTCTATTCCTTAGTTTCCTTAATCTTCTTAACTCCTCTATGAGCCAGGCATCACCAGCCTTGTTTTACAGATGAGGAAACTGGGGCTCCGGGTAGAGCAGGCCTTTGCCGAGGCTCCTGGGCAGGTGAGGGGAAGAGCAAGGATTTTAATTCAAAGCGGGCGTTGTGGACTGAATGTTTGTGTCCTCCAGAGTTCATATGTTGAAGCCCTAACTTCCAGTGCAGTGATATGTAGGAGGTGAGCCTTTGGGAGGGGATTAGATTTAAATGAGGTCCTGAAGGACTTCCCCGGCAGTCCAGTGGTTAAGACTCCACGCTTCTACTGCAGGGAGTACGGGTTCGATCCCTGGTCGGGGAG
Source organism: Balaenoptera borealis (assembly GCF_965194805.1). Taxonomy (NCBI): domain Eukaryota; kingdom Metazoa; phylum Chordata; class Mammalia; order Artiodactyla; family Balaenopteridae; genus Balaenoptera; species Balaenoptera borealis. Next base: position 107,041,290 of record NC_138874.1, read on the forward strand.
CTAAGATTCCGCACGCCTTGTGCGGGGTCAAAAAAATAAAACAAAATAAAAAATCCTGTTATTTGAAAAAAAGAAACAAACAACAAATAACTAAATAAGGTCCTGGGAGTGGGACCCCATGATGAAATTGTGTCCTTAGCTGAGCTGGGGACCACCTGGAGACAGAGGGCCTCCTTGGCTTCTCCTAGGCGGATGTCCTGAGGTGGAACAGCTGTGCGCACCGTCTCAGGGAGGTTTATTTGAGGCTGCTGTGCGCCTGAGCAATCTGGGTTCTTAACCTACTTTTAGAAACAATGCTGGTTGTTTTTACCCAGGAGAGCCCTTCCCAAGTGCCCAGCCGCCATCCAATGAGCTTCTCTTTCCCTTTCATAACTTGTGTGTTTTTAAAGGTGAGGAAGTTTAAATGGTAAAGGCGTAGGGTCAGCCAAGGGAACACGCTCTCTAATCCTTGTGGCTGGGATAGGAAACAGGGAAAGTGGATTCTACCTGGAGCCAAAGAGCCGTAGCTGCTTTTTCCTATTGGGCGGCTGGTTGAGAAACCAGAGGGCCTGTGCTGCTGCTTTCCCATGGGACCTGGATTTGGCCAGTTTGGCGGGGTTGGAGTAGGGAAGGGAGGTGTGTTTTATTATCTGGTGCTGGTTTGGACGGCCTCTTCTGCCAGCTTACCAGTCTGGGGCGGGGGTGGGGCGGGGGGAGGTTATGGTCGCCCTGTAAGCTGGGCCTTGGGCTGCAAGCATTCTCACCTTGGCCAGACAAGGGATTCCTAGGCTGTCAGGTGCCCGAGGCCGAGCTGACTGTGTCCTGAGTTAGGGATTGAGGATGGTGGTAAGTTGAGAGGCAAAGTCTTAGGCCAGGTCACGTGTGGGTGGCCTTTGTGCCCTCTCTGTGTAGCTGTGGTGTGAAAGAGCCAGGCCGTTCAGGGATCTTCCAGCTGCTGGTGGAGGTGGGGCGTGGTGCCAGGTGGCAAAGAAGGAAGTGAGTTGGCTGAAGACTCAGCCCAGGGCCTGGGTGCCTTAGTGAGGAAGTGGGAGGGCTTTAGCACTAGGGAGCCATAGAAGGAGCTGATGCAGGAGCAGCTGGTGGTTTAGAAAGCTGACTGGTAGTCCCAGGTAATTTCAGGGACTGCAAGGGGTTGGACCCACATGCTGCAAACCATGAGGCAGCCTTTTTCTTCCTTTTTGTGGCATGCTGCTCTAATTTCAGCACATCTCAACTTTTCGCACCCACCCACCCCCCCAGTACAGGTCTAGGTACAGTGACAGTGCTCCAGACCCTCTTGTTGGCGATAACTTCGGAAGGGGCTGTACTTGGGATGTGACTCTGACCTACAGGGACTGCATGTGCTCTTTTCAACTTGCCTCTCTGTTTTGCTCACTGCGTGGAACTCACGCATAGGTTTTTATGCACCGATGTGGAATAAGTGAGTTCTATTTAGGCTGATTTGGTCTTAGGAAGAGAAGCCCCATAAAAGCCATTTCCAATAAAGGGGGGTTTATTGTACAGATACAACAGGCATCTCAAGACAGGCCCCATGAGGACTCGAAATGGACCACAAAATAAGGAATGAAGGCTGTTCTTTCCATATTTCAGGAGCTGCTTTCTGACTTAGCACTGGACCCAACAGGGCAGCCTCACCCCCCAGGCTGTGTGATCCCATGGCTCTCCTGTCCCCACAGCTGAATGCCCCGAGTTCTTGGGGTCCCTGGGACAGAGAGCCCATCTGTCCTCTCCAGGCTACAGGAACCAGCCAGCCGAGGGATGGGAGTCTCTTGGGTCAGGCGTCCATTCCTGTCCAAGTAGGCACATGATTGGCACTTGTAACTGACAAATCAAGATGGGCAGGAGTGGAGGCGAGGGTAAGGCGGGATGGCTTAGGCACCCCCCTTCCCATCCAGGAGAAGCGGCTCATGGTCATTCAGCTGTTTGGTAGAACCACTTGGAACTCATCCTGCTGTTCTTAGAAGGTGCTTGTGGCAGTATAGGAAAAAAAAAGCCCTTGACCACTCTTGGATTCTACAGCAAGTAGCTCCAGTGCCTGCTGTGAACCTGAGTTTTGTCTTCCATGAAATGAAGGGGTCCAATTAGAGGCTTCTGGGAGTGTTTTCAAAGCGATGGGTTTGATGGAGCTTTGCCTCGGCTCAGCCACGCAGATGGTGATGTGGGACTGGGGGGCTGCTCGGGCATCAGAAAATGCAGCCTCCCCACTCCTCTGCCCAGCCAGGTCCAAAACCCTAGATGCTGCCTCACAGGAAACCGGGTCCCCTGAGGACGGGAATAAAAGCCAATGGAATTTCTGCAGACATTAGGAAGAGGACAGGGTGCCCTTGTTTGTGCTGATCCCCACATGAGTGTCCTTTCTAAAGCCCACCAGGTTTGGTACCTGCAGGGTGTGTCACCAGGTGGCAAAGGACAAGGTAGAGACAACTGGTACCAATCCCACTCCTGTTCTGTGCACTGGCCTCACCCACACCCGCCTGTGTGCTCCCAGATGGAGTAATTCTTTGTATTTGTCATTTATCTCTTACCTGCTTCTGAAGCAGCAGATGGGAAAACGGAATTAGCAAAGTCAGCTTTCAAACAACCTTTGTGTTAATTAAGTAGAAATAATTAGATTATTTAAAAACAAAATCCAATGCAGCATATTTCTGATTTTTGGATGTACTGTTTTTCCGTGCAAAGAAGCGATTTTATAATACTATAGAGGAAGTCCCAACGTAGCTTCCTTCCGTCTCTGGGCAGACCCCATGTGTGGGCGTCAGCAGTTGGTCCTGATGTCTGAGGACCTGCCTCAATTAGTGCAGCCCCATCAATGAGCTAGACCCCCTTGGTGACTTTCGTTGCATAGAGGGGGCATGATTTTGAGGTTGGATTAAGTCAAGTGGCCTAGGCTTGAATCCTAGCTCTTCTACCAATTAGGATGTGACCTAATTTATTTAATTTCCCTGAACCTCTGTATTTTCATCTGTAAAACAGGGATAATAATAGGGTTGTTGACACTTAAATCCTTGACAAATGGCACATGATAAATGCTAAGTGATGTCCTTGTCATCTTGGTCGTCATCATCCTCATCATCTCAGGACGTGGAGTTGAGTAGGGGATAGATGGGGCGTACTGTCTCTTTAGTCCCCAGAGAATGCTGTCCTGGCCCTGTCTCCAGGCCTGGATGAAGGTGGGGTTCGTCTGTCATCTCCAGAGGCCTGGACCCCAGCTGGCCTCACTCCTGGGTGTTTGGGGAGTGGATGAGAGAGGGGGAGTCCCCACCTGGCAGCTGAGTCCCTGTGGGCCTGGAGGCCCCCTCCAGAGCGGGAGGGTGTTCTGGCCCCTCCACAGGGTAGAGCTGGGGCCTTGGTCACAGGCGGATCCTAACTGTACCTCCTGCCACACTCTTCCGGGCAAGTTTCTGTGTGCTCTTTAATGGAAATGGTAGAAATGAGCCGGCATCATTTCTAAACAAAGAGGGACTTTTCACAGGAAGCTTGCAGACCTGACACCTTCTTGCTTGCTGTGGCGCGTGGCCTCTTCACTGACAATTGGTGTGGGACTTGCTTGAGAACAATAGACAATAGTCGTGGCCTGCTTCCTGTGAGAAGCGAAGAATGGGCACAGGTGGGGGTCCGGAGGAAGGGATTTCCTGAGAGCATCCTGTAGCCCCTTAACACGTTGGCCCTGTAATGAGAGCCGTCAGGGCTGACGTTATTGAGGGTGCCCGTAGGCGGGCCCTGTTCTGAGACCTCACACACTTGAATGCATGATCCAGAGAAGGTGATGAGGACTGACAGAGGTGCCGAATGCTGCTGTCCAGGCCTCTTCCCTGGAACCATCCTGGAAGGGGCTCGCCAGCTCCATGCCAGGGATGTTGAGCTTCGGGAGAGAGGGGGCCTGGCTTGCCCTGCCCGGCCCGCCCTGCCAGTGGCCCCTGGCACCAATTTCCTTGTCTGGTCTACTTCTGCCGTTTGGCCTCTTGTTAGTTCCTTCAGTGGACCCTCCTGTGTGTCGGTCCTGCTGCCTGGAGCCCCTTCCCTCCTCTCCCTGCCCTTCACGCATTCGATTCTTCACTGACCTTCAGGGTTTGGCATAAACCTCACCTTCTCAGGGAGGCCTTCGTTTGCCGTCCTGAGTAGCTGGGCTCCTTTGTGGACCACGCCATCCACGTTGTTCTCCACTACAGCCCCCTGTTCGTTTCTTCCTTTCCCAGTGCTTACCAAAATTTGTAACTGTGCATTGGTTGGTTTACTTGTGTGTTGTCCCCTCCGCGACTGGACCGTGAGCTGGTTGGTGCAAGTCTGGCTCGTGCTGCCCACAGTGGAATCAAGTGAGTCCGCAGCACGAGCAGACCTTCTCAGAGACCTTCAAACGCTGGGTGAAGGCGCGGCTTAGTGTGTGTGTGCTGGGGGTTCTCGAGATTTTCAGAGGTTTCTTCTGAGAGGTGTGAAGGAGAGAGTTAAGTCCAGTTTTTGTAAGTAAGACAATAGGCATCTTCTCTCCAGCAGCACCAACTGCAGAGTACCTGGCATACTCGTTCAAAGGAAAAAAAAAATCACTTAGTTCTTAAGAAGGCTCTGGAAATTTCATCTGCGTTTGGGCGAATTGGCACGCAAGGCCTCTGGAGCAATACAAATGTGGAATTTGAACTCTACCCTGCCTCAGAGAGCAAGGCTGGAGCGATAGGACAAAATGCATTTAAATGTCATGCGTTATTATTAGTTGTAATCTTATCTTTGTTAATAATAATAACAGGACCCGCCTAGAAGTTGCTGAATAATAGCAAACAGGCGCTTTCCTAAGCTCACCGTCAGACAGAACTGTGGACTCTGGGGAGGCGGTGGTTCCGCTGACACCACTGGGAGGGATCGCGATTTCAGCCGGAAGCTCCACCCTGGTCACACGTGTTCTGCCACATCCTCCACGCCCTCTGGGGCTCTGGTCATTCAGAGAGACGCCGTGGAGGCCCGTGGCCTCTCAGAGGCTGGCCTTGCCTCTTCAGAGGCTTTTCTACTCCCACCTCCCACCACCCCGAGCTGCTGGCACAAGTTAAGGGGTCTGCAGGTTTGGGACGTGCAGGGCAGTTTCTCTCTGCAGAGATTCTGCTGTGGCCTTTCCCTTCTATTGTTTGCTGCCCCAGTGACTTGCTGAAACCATGTGTTTCCTACAGATTTTGTTTGCCTACGTTGACTTCTTTGTTTTGCTCTAGTAAACAGCCATTTAGCATATACAGATCTCTGCACTTGACAAAGAGAAATCTGGAGGCCTGGACCGGGTGGCTGCACTGAGTCACTGACTCTTTGAGTCTGAAGACCTTGGCTGGTCCAGAACTCGTAAATGACTCATACTGTCAGCGCTGGCCCGTGTGCGGAGGTTCCGTTGCTGGCTGCGGTGGTGGAGGGCAGTATCGGGCCTCTGACTAGTCAGGAGGAAACCTATGTTTGAGAACTAGGTTAGTCAGGGTTGAGTCCCAGCTCCAGCACTTTCAGCAGCTGTGTGACTTTGGGGAAGTTGCTTACCTGATCTGTGTGTTTCCTCATCTGTGAAAATAGTACCTACCTTGGTGGGAGGCTTAAAGGAGTTAATATTTGGAAACCATCTGGTGCAGGGCCTGCGGCTAATACATGCTAGCTGCTCTTGTTATTTGTCTGTTGGGCCCCGTTACTGGACTTGCCCCAGAAATCCTGTTGGGAAAGGCTTTCCAGCGGACCCGCTTCACTTAGGAGTGGAATCGAGGCGTTTATCACTGTAGGTTGATGTGATCTCCTGGATGTGGTGGTGATGGTCTGTTCATCAGAAATGGTTCAGAATGTTCTGAACTTCTGCCTTGTACAGGATGCACAGATGTGAATGGAAACAGCCCTGGGTTTGCACCCCTGTGACGCTCTTACTGCCGTGTGACCTTGGATGTGCTGCTTATCTTCTCTGAGCATTTCTCACCTGTGAAATTGAGCCTGTGAGATCCTCTTTCACAGGGTGGCCGTGAGCTTGAACTGCGCCTATGTCTGTAAGGTGCTTAGGTGGCACAGAGCCAGCACACGGTGGGTCGGGGGTTTGCCCTGACGGATGAGCTGCATCTGAAAAGGCCAGCGTTCGGTATCCTTAGAAAGGGCATTGGAAATACAAGAGAATCTTGAAGAAAGTGGAGTGGTGGGGAGTGGGGAGCAGAGGAGGTGATCACAGCCTTTCAACTTCTCAAGGCTTTACCCCATCAGATTGTCTAGGTCATTTGTGGCCCAGCTCATAGAACTGGAGTGACAGGAGGCAAGACCATTGCGGAGGGACCTGAGCGGCCCCAGAGAGAGTGGATTCCTGTTCTCAGAGGGCTTCAGGCAGAAGCTGGATGGTGCCTGGGAGGGACAGGGATGTGGTGGTCCATCTTGATAGCCTTCAAAGTCCTTTCCACCCTGGATATTCTAGGATTCTTGCACAGAACTAGACATAATGCTCCGCTTCAATACCACGCACGTGTCATTCCCCTGCTTCAGAATATGAGGGCAACTAATGGATTAATGGGGCACCTTTAACCAGTTTTAAAGGCCCAGTCAGAGAGGAGATTACACCAGGTCATGGGTAGACCGTGGATTTCCAGAAGGAGGCCTTGGCAGCTCCACTCCAAGATCAAAGAAAGTGATTTTGAGATGCATCCACTGGCACCTGTTCTGAGGCCAGTAGTGTTGGAGGCTGTGCTGGACACCATTGGCATGAAGGGGATTTTGATGTGGTCTCTTCCAGATGGAGCTCCATTGTGGGATTCCGCTGTCCGCCTTGGTACAGCAGGTTGTAAAGATCAGGAGTGGGTGACGTCAAGAGTGTACAGACTCCACGTGACCGTTTAAAAAAAGATTTTCAGTGTATTTATCCATGAGCAATCCATGGTGGTCACTACTGGACGTCGGGGGCAGGGTGCCAGCCTCAACACTCTGGGCCCCGGCTTTCTCAAGCCCGTCCAGGGCGCCCTAGGCATTGGTACCTCAGACCACAGGTGCAGGTGGACCACTGCTCTGACCCACAGGGCAGGACTTATTTCCCCGGGCTTTGTTCACATTGGCCACCGACTTTTTGACTGTGGTTTTGGGGTTTGTTTGATGGTGGGAAAGTGGCTGAGCCATATACTTAATCTTTTTAAAATATTTTATTTTTTCAGAACAGTTTTACCTTCACAGCAAAATTAAAAGGAAACTACAGAGAACTCCCATATCCCCCCTGCCCCCAAATATGTACAGCCTCCTCCTTTATCAGCATCCCCCACCAAAGTGGTACCTTTGTTACAACTGATGAACCTACGTGACACCTCATAATTATACAAAGTCCATAGTTTACATTAGGGTTCACTTTTGGTGGTGTGCATTCTGTGGCTTTAGACAAATGTATCCACCATGATCATATCATATAGAATAGTTTCATTGCCCTAAAAACCCTCCATGGTCTGACTGTTCATCTCCCCCCACTCCAAACCCTTGGCAACCACTGACCTTTTTACTGTCTCAGAGGTTTGCTTTTTCTAGAATGTCATATGGTTGGAATCATACAGTATGTAGCCTTCTCAGATTGGCCTTTTTCACTTAGTAATAGACATTTAAGTTTCCTCCAAGTCTTTGCATGGCTTGATAGCTCATTTCTTTTTAGCACTAATATTCCATTGTCTGAATGTACACCACAGTTTATATATCCATTCACCTTCTGAAGGACGTCTTGGTTGCATCCAAGTTTTGGCAATTATGAATAAAGCTGCTGGAAATATCTGTGTGCAGGTTTCTGTGTGGACAAAAGTTTTCACCTCCTTTGGGTCAATACCAAGGAGAGCAACTAGCTAGATCATACTATCAGAGTATGTTTAGTTTTATAAGAAACTGCCAAACTGTCTTGCAAAGTGGCTGTACCATTTTGCATTCCCACCAGCAGTGGATGAGAGTTCCCATTGCCCCACATCCTCATCAGCATGCGGTGTTGGTAGTGTTCCAGGTTATGGCCATTCTAATAGGTATGTAGAGGTATCTCGTTGTTTTAATCTGCATTTTCCTAATGACTTAGAATCGGGAACATATTTTCATTGGCTTATTTGCCATCTGTATACCTTCTTTGACGAGGTAACTGTTAGGGTTTTTGGCCTATTTTCTAATCAGGTAGTTTGTTTTCTTACTGTTGAGTTTTAAGAGTTCTTTGTATAATTTTATTTTATTTTTAATTTTTATTTTGGCCTCACAACACGTGGGATCCCAGTTCCCCGACCAGGTATTGAACCCGCGCCCCCAGCAGTGAAAGCGCAGAGTCTTAACCACTGGACCTCCAGGGAATTCCCAAGAGTTTTTTGTATATTTTAGATAACAGTCCTTCATCAGATGTGTCTTTTGCATATATTTTCTCCCAGTCCATGGCTTGTCTTCTCATTCTCGTGACATTGTCTTTCGCAGAGCAGAAGTTTTTAATTTTCATGAAGTCCAGCTTATCTATTCTTTCTTTCTTGGATAAAGTCTTTGCTTTTGTATCTAAAGTGTCATTGACAAACCTGAAGTCATCTAGATTTTCTCCTATGTTATCTTCTTATGCCTAGGACTTTTCAGTGGTGTCACTGTCATCTCTTGTCGAGATTTTTGGGTAGCCTTCCCTTGATCCTATGTGTTCTCTTTTTCTTTAGCTAGTTAGAGCTGGGTTTATGTCATGAATGAAAGAGCCCTGAGGTGCCTGGTTTATAGCAAAGCTTGGCTGGCCTTTGGCATGTGATCGGAGACGGGTTCCAACCCAGCCATCCCGTTGAGGAGCTGAGAGGCGGGACTGACTGGCCGACACGAGATTATAACACTGACCCAGGGAGGCCAGGGGTTTCCCCTGGGGCACAGGAACACTACACTTATCTTTGAGATGTCTGACCCTGACAAGGCTGGAAGAGATGAGGCAGCGAGTGGTGCAAGTTCTGGTTGGGGCCGCACACGATGTGGAAGGGAAAGCAGGAGAGCAGGAGATGCTCGGAGAGATCCCAGGGGTAACATTCATTGTGCGGCTTCCTCATGCACTTACCCACCACGCTGACTTCAGAAGGTGATCAGCCCATTGACTCCGCGTGTCACCCTGGTGTTGTAAGCGGTGTCTGGTTGGTCGGAAACCTGGGAGACTCAGCACAGGTCTCTTTATGTGGCCGTTTTTGGTTGTTCTGTTTCCTTTGGTGTCTCCTAAAGCAAGGCTGGGTGTGTTCCTCTCCAGCCCACTGTATGCATCTGGAGACAGGGGCTTGCATCTTTGCCTGTTGAAGGAAAGTTATAGTTTAGGTTTCTCCATCCCCTTGGCTGATTGTCCCTCGCATCCCTTAACAGAGCTGGTGCCCTCTGGGTGGGCTCTGAGGCCCGGGCTGCAGCCCCAAGAACGCTGTCAGAGGGGAATCAGCACGCCAGGGTTCCTGCCTCGGACCCAGCTCCTCACTAGGTGGTCATAGGCAAATCTCCTGGCCTCTGTGGGCTGCAGGTTCCTACTGTTACATGGGAGTTGCTGTGGAAATGCAAAGACCCTTTTAATGTAAAGTTTCTCAGAGAGCAATATTGGAAAGTGGTTCAGAACCTGGGATTTGAATTGTGGTTTGGCCACATGCTAGCTTCCTAAGGCTCTCAGTTTCCTCACCTGTAAAATGGGCTAATGATGGTCCCTATCTCGCTGCTTCTGGGGAGGATGAAATGAGATAGACACCGGAGTATAGTCACTGGTACATTGGTAAGACTCAGTAGGTGGCAACTAGTACTCCATATCCCCGTCATCACGGGTGTGACCCTCACACAGGGAGGGGAGCAAGTTTCCTGACTCCTGCTGGGGTTACAGCCCAGATAAGCACCCAGAGTGAAGTGAGGAGGGCATACGGTTGATCAGCATCTTTGGTTTCTTTTCTCCAAGCGGTGACCTGGACCGGTTGTGTGACTGTGACCCGCACTTGACCTGTTAGAAACAGATGAGGGCAACTTGAGAGAGCTTCCTTTACACTGGGCAGGATTGGATCTGTGACCATGGATCGTGTTACCACTTCCTGGAGACAGGCAGTCCTTTCAGTTTTATGTAAACTTTCCTGTGATGGAGACTTGATACAGAGGAAGAAAAACATACGGTGAACTCTTTATTTCCTGTGATAAATGATGACCTTTGGAACTGGGGTCAAGTCTGAATTCTCCAAGGCAGAATTATCTTTTGCTGCTGTGGTTTTATAGTCACGACATGCTGTGCTTTTGGCTGCTGCTTTCTGCCTGATGATCTGATCGAGATGCCAATAAATTAGATAGGTGCCTTTGGAAGGCATTCAGATATTACTCATTGGAGTAAAAAGGCAACATTTGTTCAGGGAGAGGGCCGAGCATTATAAAAATGAGTATTAGGTACTTAGTGTCAACATCAGACAAGAAAAGAAGGGCTGCAGGAGCTGGGGACCGTCTTGCTGGGCAATACTAAAGATGCAGACAGAGATGCAATTGTCCACGGCTGTCCCAGCACCGCAGTGGGTTTTGAGGATTCCCTGCTTGAGGTTTGAAGGAAGTCTGTGTCTTTCCTCCTCTATTTGCCAGATTAACGTTTCCACACATTTAGCCCCAGAGGTGGGATATGCTGAGCTTTTGCTGGAGAGACGAGCAGCTGAGATTCTGCTGTAACGGATGAGGTTTTGAGTGAAATCAGGGGGCGTTTTTGGTTTTCTTGAAGTCGCCTTTGACATTTTAGCAACACAGCTAGCAGATCAGGGTAGAAGGCTCCAATAGGATTTGAGATCCAACAGGATGTGGGAGGAGTCCTAGGCCTCAAAGAGAGGAGGGACTTTGGGGAGGATGAAGTGCTCCTTTTACTTATGAGAAAGGCCCAGAGAGGGTGAGTGGAAGGCCGAATAGCACACAGCTAGCTAGGGCCAAGTTGAAACCTGAACCCACGTCTTAACTTCTAATGTGGGGCTCCTCTATGGTTGGCCCATGCTTGTTGCAGTTCACAAGTCCTGTACAGTGGCCAATTGTGATGATGCTGTTTGTCACTTCTGTACCAACTTACTTTGGCAGATGAAGTTTATATTTTACGATGTGTTCTTTTTTAAAAAGTGATGTGATCATACTGTGGAAAAATTTCTCCATGGAACAACGTCCACCAACCATTAATGTTTTGGCATATTTCTTTCCTGTCTTCATTTGTGCCTGAGCATGTGAGTGAGGAGAGAAAGAAAAAGAAAGACCCACAAAGTAAATATACAAGCAGAAGTAATTGTAATAATGTCAGACTTATCATTTAGCCTGACTTTGAAGTTTATTAGAAATTGAGTTGGAGTCCCCTGATGGCCATATTTCCATCGCTTGTCCTTGTGACTTGGGAAAATTTATGATTCCTTGGCCAAATCTCTGGATAACATGACCAGGTTTTAGCCTCACCTGGGTGCGTAAATTTTTAACCTAAATGTTCTCAAGTGAAGAGTTAGGTGGTGATAGTCCAGAAGGTAGCTTGTTTGGAATCCTCTTGCTAGACACTGAGCATGGGTTACTGACACCTGGATCAGTTCAGCCTGACCCACAAGAGAGCTCACAGACCGCCACGCTGGGGCGTAGAGACCACACAACTGGCTGACTGTGTGCACTTTTCCCTTCCCAGTGGTTCTCCAAACTAGTTCTGGGGGCCATGAAGGGATTTCTAGATGTCAAAATAGAAATAATAATGTCCACACACTTTCCCTGGAGGGATAATTGATGCTGTTGAGACATGGTCCCTGTATATATCCTGTAAACGGACAGCAGTGGCAAATGGAAGATGGCAGCCTGGGGTCCCTGGGGCTGGCCCTCATTGCTCTGCTCCGGGGTGTCAGGGAAGGCCTGCACCATGCTCCCTTTTCTCTTCTCTGTTACACCCCCTCCACGACATGGCCGGCCTTCACTCTCCAGACTGCCACCTAGGAACCTATATTCTTTTTAAAGCCACTTCATTGAGGTATAATTGACAGGCAGTAAACTATGCCTATTTATAATACGCACGCCATTGGAAAAGTTTGGGCTTATCCCCACACCTGTGAACCCACTGCCACAAACAAGTTAGTGAGCCTGTCTGTCACCCCTGCCCGTTTCCAGATGCCCCTTTATAATCCCTCCCTCTCGTCCCTCCCTGCCTTCCCCCCAACCCCAAGCAACCACTCATCCTGCTTTCTGTCACTATGGATGAGCTGACAGTTTTTAGAGATTCCTGTAAATGGAATCACATATAATTAGCACTCTTTTGTGTCTGGCTTCTTTCACACAGTGTGAGTGTTTTGAGATTCATCCACACTGTTGTCTGTATCAATAGTTCCTTCCTTGTTTATCTACTCACCAGTTTGGGCATTTGGATTGTTTCCAGTTTTTTTTTGCTGTTACAAATAAAGCGGCTGGAAACATTGTGTGTAAGTCTTTCTATGGACATATATTTTTCCTTTTCTCTTGGGTCGACACCTAGAAGTAAACACCTAGCATGGCATGGCTGGATATGGTGGGTATAGGTTTAACTTTTCTGGAAATTGACAAGCTGTCAGTTCCTAGTACCACCGTACTAGGAATCTATATTTTTAAATAAGCCTCCCCAACGATCCTCCCATATAGCCTTTTCCTTCCTGCGATCACCTAATGGCCTGTGGTTGGTCCTGAGTGACAGGCCTCGTGAGCCAGTCACCTCCACTTGTTCTCTCACGGCCGGCTTGGACTTGGCATCTCTCTGCAAGCCGCCCCTGGGGAGCAGCAGGGAAGCTCAGACTCTTTCCGTCCATACATGCCTCCCACCCACCCAAGCTACAGCAGATGCACTGACTTTCTCTAGGGTCGACAAGCCACGTGGCAAGGAACCGCCTTATCCAATGCCACAGTGTCCCACCCAGAGGCCTTAAAGAGGTGGACGCTCCCGTGACCCCCTCGTGAATGTTTGGATGCCTCGGGGGTCACTTATCGGCTGACCCCTGGATTGACATGAGCCCACTGAAGAGACAGCCTGGAATCTGGCATGACTGAGCAGTGAATCAGAGCTCCTGCCTGCCTCCTCCCGGCCCTTCCGCCCATCACCCGGCATTTACGGGCCCCCTTAGGGACCAAGCCATGAGCTAGGTGCCCATCACAGAAAGATGAACCAGGGTAGTTCTGTGCCTGCTAGACTCTGTATCCAGGAGAAGGAGCAGGAGGGGCAGATTTTCTGATGACAGCAGGCCCGGGAGGGGGCAGGCTCGCTGCTCCTGGTTGGGCAAGGGGCCGGGGCATGGTTAAGCCAGACTTCACTCCTATGGCGACAGCAAGGGCCTCGTGTCCCATCACAGCACAGACGACTCTTGAGGGCTCTTGGGGAGTGAGTGGCGATGGCCTGCGGCCCCCTGGTGTTCTGTGGCTAAGGCCGCCTCGAGCCCTGCGGGGTGAGGAGGAGACGAGGTGTTCTGGGCTGCGGGCCAGGGCCCAGGCTCACGCACGTCATAGCTGCTTGGTGCGCAGCACGTGCTCTCGCTGGGGGCACTCACACCATTTTCTGGGGGGCAGTGAAGTGGAAGGGAAGCATGTGAAAAATAGAGCAACCTCGGGAGACTGTGAAGTCCTGGTTCTGCTGCTGGAGAGGCTGTGGTCAGTTTGTACACTCCTTGGGCTGGTGGTGATGGAGGGGCACGAATCCCCCCACCTGGCCACGTAGGCAGTTTTGATCCTGTGGCCTCCTTTTCACTTGGATTCCTGCTGTCCTGACCCCACAAGTCCCATGTTTGAGTTGCACTGGGGCCAGGATGGGAAAAGCCCTGAATGCAAGAGCAGTGTTGGGACTTTACCTGTAGGCAGTGGGACGCCCCTGCGCTGTGCCCAGGGAGTTGGAGGCCTTAGCACCTTTGACTAGAGGCTTTTCCCTGTCTGTGCAGAGCAACTGTACTTAAGGTGAAGAAGAGTGACTTAAAAATATTGGTGCGGGAACAAGTTATGTTTGGTAATGAAATATCCCAAGCGTGCTTTGTCTGAGTGCTGGTAACAGCTCGTGCTAGGACGTACACAAAATCAATACTCCAAGCCTGTGGGCCAGCACACTCGTTGCCCCCAGCTTACAAATGGGATTTTTTCTTGTTGGCTTTGCTACCTGCAGGGATGTGAACGTCAGGTTTCTGTGGCCTGCCAGGCCGGTGCCCTCCCATCCATCCCTCTGTCATCATTCAAAAGTGGTTCTAACAGCTCTGGTCCGCTGTCATCCGCTCTCCAGTTCCCTCTGCCTTTGTAGGTTGATACCCGTCTTACTCCTTCTCATTTTAGGGGTCTCAGGAAGGAGAGGGAGTAAACGTGTTGTGTTCAGCTCCGCCATGCTTGCCCAGGAGTGAACCAGGTCTCTCCAGGTGTTGGACAAACACAAAGCATAGAATTTACCATTTTAACCATTTAAAGGTGTGCAACTGAGTGGTCTTAGTTACATTCACAATGTTGTGCAACCATTACCACGAACTATTTCCAGAACTCTTTCATCATCCCAAACAGAAACTCTAAACCCGTTAAACAATAACTTCCCATTCCTTCTTCCCCTCAGCTCCTGGTCACCTTTGTTCTGCTTTCTCCCTCTATGGATTTGCCTACTCTAGGTGCCTCATGTTAGTGGAATCATACGGTATTTGTCCTTTTGTATCTGGCTTATTTTACTTAGCATAATCTTTTTAAGGTTCATCCATATTGTGGCATGTATATAATATCCCATTGTATGGATATACCATATTTTGTTTAGCCATTCCTCTGTTGATGGACATTTGGGTGCTTTTCACCTTTTGGCTATTGTGAATAGTGCTGCTGTGGACACTGGTGTACAAGTATCTGTCTGAGTCCCTGTTTTCAGTTCTCTGGGGTATACACCTAGAAGTGGAATTGCTGGATGGTAACGAAATTCTGTGTTTAATGTTTTGAGGAGCTGCTAAAACTGCTTTCCTCGCAGAATGCTTTGGAGGCAATGATTTCCCACTGCCTGCAGGATAAAGCCCAATGCCCGCCTCTTGCATTCAGGACTTTGATCATTCTGCCTCACTACAAGGATCTGCTCTGACCAGACTGATTTGCCATCATGTCCTGTGTCCACGCCTGGGCTGGATCATTCCTTTCACCTAGGATACCCCTTCACCTCCGTCTCAGATTTACTGCAAATCCTGCCTTCAACACCTCCTCTGGAAAAAAATTCACCCCTCCCTGCTGCTCCCAAGGCAGTTCTTGTGGGTCTGACTCGGTGATGCAGATCCCAGTTTACAAACTAATTTTGGGTTGGTAGTCTGTGCCCTGAGTTTACTCTTTTGCCCCTTTCCTCTTGCTCCTTAGCTCCCACTAGGTGTCAAGCACACCGAGGGCAACCACAGACCGTTCGTCGTGGCTCGGCCCATGCGTGTACGTCCGGCCCGTGACTGCCAGCCTGCGGGCGAGCTGGTGCTCTGCAACCAGCCTCCACGTGGCATGTCCTCTTCACAGGGAGGGGTCTGGCTGGCCCCTGGCATGAGCGCGCTGAGCCTTCCATGCCGGCAGGCTGCCTCGGGTTTCCGGGGCGCTGCCTGGCTGCCTTCCCTCTTGGGCCCCTGCCCATTTGGAAGCACGCCCGTGAGCACCGCCATCCCTGAACCAGGCCATCAGGTCATCCGATCCCCCAGGGGGGCCAGGAAGCCTGGCTGAACACTACGACTGTGAGTTAGTGACAGAGAAGCGAGCAGCCACTGACTGAACTTGGTGGGCGGATTTGGTGGAGCCTCTGATTTCTTAGGGGCCGTCTCGTTGCACAGACACAGCCTGAGTGGCCTGTCACCCAAGCCAGAAACCCGGTGTGGACTCTCAAGCCCGTCCTACTTCTCATTAACCCTGGCGATTCTCCCTCTGCACTCTCTGTCCACGTCTCTGGCTTAGAAGATCGCTGTGGCTTCCTACGCGGTTCCCCCACTTCCGGTTTGTCCCCCACTCCGGTCTGCCTGTTTATGCAGCGCAGCCTTCCTAGAGTTCAAATCGAGCTGCACCCGCCACCCTGGTGAGTGACCAACAGCCCCTCCCCGCACGGATTTTGGGCCCCCGCACTACTTTAGTTCCCTGGGTGTGCACAGGCCCTCCTTCTCACTGTCTTGTCTCATGTGTGCAGTTCCCTGGCCCTGGAACATTCTTCCAGCTCTTCGCCAGGGCAGGTCCCACTCGTGCTTCAGGCTTCGGCCCTGACGTTGCTCCCTGGGAGACATTCCTCTGACCCCAGCTCGATCGTCCCCACAGTGTGCACACCCACTCCCCTCCTCCACCTGTGCTCACCAGCCTTAGCGTGGTCTGGTCTCCTTACCTGTCCCCCTCACCAACTCAGCCACGTCTCACGCCACTGTGTCCCCAGCTCCTTTGACCAGGGCCTGGGCACGGAGGCTTCTGGAGAAATGTGGGTCGTGGGGTAGGACAGACCCCCGGGAGGCTGGACTGAGGCCCTCTGGGGGTCCAGGTTTCTCACCTGGAGCAGGAAAGTTTGGCCCTGGGGTCTGGGACAGCTTCCTGCTGTCACGTCCATTGGTCGGGCCCAGAACTAACTGGAGTAGAGACAAGTGCTCCGGGAGTTGTCAGTAGGGTCCAGCGTTGGTGGAGGCCCTGGAGGCTTTGAGGAGGCTTTCTAGAAGCATTTGAGCTGCTATCTCCTGAGCAAACAAGATTGAGTGTCTAATCTTCAAGGCAAGTTCTTTTAAGAAGGCAGGTCTATGGGGCCAGGGGGAGCCTGCAGTTACTCCAGTTGGCAGGGTCTGGTGGGCATGAGCAGGCTGCTGACCAGGGTCCAATCCCTCCTCTAAGCCTGGACAGTCACAGGTGCCCATGGAGACTGGTCCTTCTGCAAAGGTGGGTGCATCTCAGGGCCTCTCAAAGGTGGCAAGAGGCTTGACCTGCTTCTGATTTTTTGTTTCGTTCTGAGGCTACGAGTTCATTAAAAAAAATTTTTTTTTAAAGAATTGGCTTTTTATTATTTCTTATTTTATTTATTTATTTTTGGCTGTGTTGGGTGTTCGTTGCTGCGCACGGGCTTTCTCTAGTTGCGGTGAGCGGGGGCTGCTCTTCGTTGCGGTGCGCGTGCTTCTCATTGCAGTGGCCTCTCGTTGCAGAGCACAGGCTCTAGGCTCGCAGGCTTCAGTAGTTGTGGCTCGCGGGCTCAGTAGTTGTGGCTTGCGGGCTTTAGAGCGCAGGCTCAGTAGTTGTGGCTTGCGGGCTTTAGAGCGCAGGCTCAGTAGTTGTGGTGCACAGGCTTAGTTGCTCTGCGGCATGTGGGATCTTCCTGAACCAGGGCTCAAACCCGTGTCCCCTGCATTGGCAGGTGGATTCTTAACCACTGTGCCACCAGGGAAGTCCCCCAGAATTTTTAAATTCCACAAAAAGGTTACAAACATTATGGTATTTAAAACGATTTACCTTTTTTAAGATGGTGCTTTTAAAACAAAAACCGCTAGCAACTCTAGGTACAAAGTAATGAGAGGACGTAGAAGAAATACTGATTCATAGTGCGCTGCAGGTGGGGTGGAGCTGGGATCAAACAGAAGTGTCCCCTCTCCCTGGGGCTGAGCATAGTCTCATTTGAAGATGATATAAAATATTTGATCTTGAAGCTTCTATGAAAGTGAGGCCAAGCCCCACCCACCCTTCCCACTCCCACCCCCACTCCCCCTCCCCACCTTCCCACTCCCACCCCCACTCCCCCTCCCCACCTTCCCACTCCCACCCCCAGGCCCTTCAAGTCCTTCTCCAAGGCTGGGAAATGAGGACATGGGGTAGGGCCTGGGGGAGGGAGCAACTCACACACATTCCTGGGGCTGTGAGTTGCGGGTTCCTGGAATGCTGCATCTCTGGGCTCCCTGGCCAAGTGCCAGTGGGGCCTGGGGCACAAATGCTATTACCCAGGGAGGCTTGTTCCTGGGGTGGAGTGAGCTCTATGCCCGCCCTCTGGGGACGGGCCTGCTCTGTGGCCGCCTGTGCTGGTGGTTTCGTGAGATCTCAGAGTCATCAAGTGTCTGTCTGAGCTGCACATCCTACCCCTCACTCTGCAGATGGGACCATGAGTCCCCCTCCTTGCAGCATACATAACTCAAGGTCACACAGTTAGTAGCAAAGCTGAGCGGTAAACCTGATTCTTTAAGGCCTGACTTGGGGCTGGGGGGTGGGAGGTGGAATGCCTCCAGCAGGAGGATGTTTCAAGGTTCCTCTTTTTGTCCCCGGGGCTTAGTGTGGAGCCTGGCATGTCAGGAGGTCAGCAAATCTTTGCTGAATGAGTAATAGCAGCCAACATTTATTGAATGCCAGGAATTATGGTAACTGCAAATCTATGTGATTTCATCGAATCCTCCTCCAGCTCTGGGCAGTAGGTACTTTTATCCCCTGTGTGCAGGTGGGAAAGCTGGAACGCAGATGGGAAAAGAAACCTGCCCAACGTCAAATAACTAGTAAATGGAGCTGAGGTTTGGACTCAGGTTGTGGGTCAGAGCCACTGTCGAGACCATTGCTGTCCAATAGGAAATTCATGTGAGCCTCCTGTGAAATTGAAAATTTCTAGTCATCCCATTAAAAAAAGTAAAAGAAAAAAAAACAGCAAAAGAGAAACACCTGAAATTACATTTATAATATATTTTATTTAATCCACTATAAGCAAAATATTATAATTTTAACATGTCATCTACGTAAATATTATTACTAAGATATTTTGCAGGTTTTTTTCATGCTGAGTGTTCAAAATCCAGTGTGTATTTTAACGTCTCACTTTGGATTGGCCACATCTCGAGTGCTCAGTAGCTATTCGCGTCCGGTGGTTTCTGTGTTGGGCATTGCTGCTCTGGACCACTCTGCTCGTCAATGAATGAATATTGGGATTTGTTGCCATTTGGAGCTGAGGAAGCATGAGGAAGTGGTCAAAGGGAATAACAGATAGAGAGGGCATGGCAGGCCTGAGCATGTGTTTTGGATTCCAGAAAGCACTCTCTGGGTCTCTCCCCAGGTGTGTGTGCTGGGTGAAAGCTGTCACCTCGAAAAGGGGTATCCCACTAGGGGCTGCCCCTGAGAATGGAGCATCTTGCCCACGTTCTGGGACGGGGCGTGGGCAGGGTTGTGCAGAGCGCAGACACCCTGTGCTTCCAGCCCTGAGCTGCGGGGAAGCCCTGCTAGTCTGCTTGGGGATCTGGCTCTGAGCTGTGTTGCTTTTGGCCAAAGGCAGTTGCAAAACTCCCGGAGCTCAGAACAGGTACGATGTGTTCTTCAGGAAAGGTTACGAGGTTTCAGACATAACAGAGGTTCTGAGTATACAAATAGAGGATGTCTTCAGGCCAGTGTCAAGAGTGAAGTCATCAGACCCATACATCATGGGGTCAGCGCTGGCTGACGCATTTAGGGCACCTTGGGCTTGGAGGCAGCTTGTAGCAGGGGAGACTAGAAATTACAGACCCGGGGAGTGGGGAAGGAAGGGTGTGTAAACGGAAGGGGAGACAGTAATGCACTAGTGTTTTCTTAAATGGGTCTTGAATCAAAGGGGTTAAGACTGTCACTTAAAACATTTCCTGGATGGTCCTAAGGTGTAGCGAGAGGAGGGTCGGTCGGGAGAAGAGGGCTCCGTGGGCCAGGCTCCCCCGTCTCGATTCCTGGCTCAGGGCAGAGATCAGAGCAATCTGTGGCCAGTCTCCCCGCCAGACAAGGTGGCCATGGCACAGTTCTTAAAATCCTGCCCTGTGATTCAGGAATAGGACTAGGTGGCCTGGGAAAAGGAGTGATGGCAGGCAAAATATTTTAACATTACAAAAATAACAATGGGACTTCCCTGGCGGTCCAGTGGTTAAGACTCCGCGCTTCCAATGCAGGGGGCACGGGTTCGATCCCTGGTCAGGGAACTAAGATCCTGCATGCCAAGTGGTGCGGCCAAAATAAAAGAATAATAAAAAAAAAAAAGTAACAACAACTGGTCGATAAGTCCACATCCCCTGAGGCAGGAGTGGAGGAGCCGGGAGCTGCTAGGGCTGCGCCAGAGCTGGGGGTGAAGTCCAGGCAACAAGTTCTCACCTCACCTACAGCTTCTTGGTGGAAAGCCCTCAGGCAAGGCTGTCTCAGCTTCCCCGTCTGCAAAATGGGTCTAACAATCCCTACTTTCCCTGCAAGTTCAAATTAGATGCTGTACATGCAGAAGCAGTTTGTACAGCCAAGAACCGCAGAAATCCAGAGGTTATTATTTTTATTAACCCTACTGCAGATATTTTATTTTTATTTATCTTATAACCTTTAGGTATTGTGTTGTTGTTTCATCTGAATTTTTTAAACTTTTCATTTCGAAAAATTTCAGGTGTACTCAGACATAGAGAGGATGGCATACTGAGGGCCCTGTGCCCTTCAGCCCGCTTCAACAATTCTTAATATTTCATCAGGGCGATTTTGAGCTCACCGAATAATTTCTTGCATTAATCGAGTTCCCGAAGTGCTTTAAGTCCTTTGAAGTAAAATCTGCCCTCTCGCTGGGGAGAAAGAGTGTGTTTGTGTATTGGGCGTTTTGGCCTAACATGCTCTTGCCGCAGCAAGTGATTGGCTTTTCAGCAACGTCTAATCAGTGGACAGTGTGGAATCCCACCTGGGGCCTCTGTGGCCCCCTCACCCTTCCTTAAGCCACGAGGGCAAGATCAATTCTTTCAGGAGTTTGGGGGCCTCTGTGGACTCTGCTTTTCAACTTGCTATAATTTGAAGGGAAAAGGTTGTTCTGGAGTCTAAATGATTATTTACACGAGGAGCTGGGGAGTGGTTGACAGGGGTTTTGAGGGGGCCGGGAAGTCTGTTGTCTCTGCTCATTTCAGCCCGCCACGCACACGGTCACCCATTCCCATGTGGCGGTTTCGGTGGGAAAGATGGGGAGGGGGGGAGTTGGGGGTGAAGGCTGATTGGGCTTCCTTTGATCTGTTTCTGCTCAAAGCTGCTATGTGTAATTCAAGCTTCTTAACTTGGCCAAACCACCTCTGGGTGGTTGTGAGGGTCAAATGTCAGCTCCAGATGTCACGTCTGTCTGTCCTTTGTACCTAAAACAGTATGTGGCACATAGTACGTGCTCAGTAAATTTATGTTGACGATCAGGAGGGAGGGAAGGAAGGAAGGGAGGAGGGAAGGAAAAGTTACATCCATCCATCTATTATTAATAATTCATCTCAAATCTTTCATTTCAGGACAAAGAAATGTCATTAGAAGGCCCGCAGGAAAAAAAATACCTGTTTCCTCTGGGCTTCGAATGCCTTCTCTACTTTTTCTTCTTGTAGAGATTGTATTCTAATCTCAGGCTTAGCTCAGATGACATTTCATCTTTTAAAATGTTTCGGACTTTCTCTGGCAAAATCCATGGCCACCTCTGCTGTCACCCACACTGCTGTTCACACCTCCATTAAAGCCCAGATAGGAGGATGGGTCTGCTTCATCAGGTGCCAGTGGCACGCTGGTCACTGGGAGGTTGGCACTGTCATGTCCACATCACCAGAGAGGACTCAGGTTCAGAGAGGCAAAGGGACTCTCCAGGTAGACACAGCTCGTGGACGGTGAGCCTTACATCCAGACTGAGCCTTGTCTGAGTCCAAAGCTCTGCTCGGAGCCCTGCTGCTCCCGGGTGCATCTGAATCCTTGGCTTTCGGTTTCGCCTTTCTGGGCTGGGTGGTCCTCACAGGTAGGAATGGAGCCTGTGCCTGTGTCCCTTGCTCCCGGGGTTAGCTCAGAGCTGGGGACGTGGGAGGTGTGCAGCTCCTTTGGGGGCACATCTCTCTGGCTGGCCACCCTGGGTGCGGGGTCTGTTCTCCCCATCCTGACTGCCTGCAGATCCACCCCCAGGAGTTTGTGAGCCTTGAGGGCAGGGGCGTGGCTCACTCCATCCTTGTTGATGTGGGCTTGCCAGGGTGGGGAATGGGGAGGAGAGAGTGGAGGGGCTCTGAGTGTAAGCTCCATGCAGACAAGGGCCTTGGCTGTCTTGCTAGTGGTAGTCGCAGTGTCTGTTGCTCGGTCTAAGCACATAGTAGGTGCTTAATAAGTACGTATCGAAAGCATGAGTCACCTCCGAGCCCTGCTTCCTGGCCTTCCCCAGGGCTGGCTTTGTTGTGGGTTCTTGAGCTACTGCTGAGAGTGGGTGGGCCAGGCCGAGGGGGCACCTGGTGTGACCCTGTCCCCTGAGTAGACAGCAGCTCTACCACCCCTCACTGGTGTCACTGCTCCTGCCCGCCTGCAGTGCATCCCCACAGCCTGGCCCGGTCAGATGAGGACCCTCCCGCGGCGCCCTTGTTTCGCTGCCTTCTCACCCGCTCACGCAGCGTCTCATCTCCTGGACACTCATATCGCGACTGGCTAGCAGGCTGGGCATCTGGAGAGGGGGACACAGTGTCCAAGCTACTAATCCCTGGCCCCTGGCGTGCCCTTGAACTTTCCTTTAAACAGCTCTCCGACCCCCCAGCAGCACTTCAGGTCACATTCCCAGAGAGCCTGCAGATGAGGGCTGAGTCTGTTTATTTTCCAAGATTTCAAAAAACATGCCTTTTTTTCCCCCTCTGACCTCAAACAAAACGTTTTCCCCTGCAACACTTGTATTTTTAACTGCATGAGAAAATATGGTAAGGGAGCATATTTTCTTTTCAGAACTGTCATTTTAAAAGAGTTTTTTAATTTAAAAAAAGGGGTTGAGGGGTTTCCCTGGTGGTGTAGTGGTTAAGAATCCGCCTGCCAATGCAGGGGACACGGGTTCAAGCCCTGGTCCGGGAAGATCCCACATGCCACGGAGCAGCTAAGCCCGTGCACCACAACTCCTGAGCCTGTGCTCTAGAGCCTGCGAGCCACAACTACTGAGCCCATGTGCCACAACTACTGAAGCCCGCGTGCCTACAGCCCGTGCTCCGCAACAAGACAAGCCATGACAATGAGAAGCCCACGCACTGCAAGGAAGAGTAGCCCCCGCTCAGCTCAACTAGAGAAAGCCCACGTGCAGCAATGAAGACCCAATGCAGCCAAAAATAAATAAATAAAATAAATAAATTAAAAAAAAAAAAAAAAGGGGGTTGAGGAATGGGGAGAGTAAGGTGTTTTTTTGTTTTTGGTGCTGTGGAGGCTACTTGGAGCTGTTTTCTGCCCAGAACCACGTGTATGTGGCCCCTACTCAAAGATTCGGAGAGGTTTTTGAAAACTGAGCCTGCAGCTGTTTTGGTCATTGTTGTGATCAAGGATTTCTGAGCACCTTTTCCTCTCCTTCTGAAGACCTAGGACTTGGACCCACTGAGGGCTGTAAACAAGCATCTCCCTCCACAGCAGGAAGTCCTTTAATATGTCTTTGCTTTGAGGAGCTGGTATTCTGGGCAGAGTGTGGGGTAGGATGGGAGGCGGGGCCTGCTCTGCTTGTGGCTTTCTCCTACTGTGGGGGTCAAGGATGGCAGCAGCCTGTGGGCATATTTGTAGCCTCTGAATTTTCATCTGGTGGATGTAGGATCTGAGGCCCAGAGAGGATTGGTGACTTGGCCATGGTCACACAGCCTCCCGGATAGTGATGAGTGGAGGCCTGGAAGAGAGTGTCTTCCCTGTGTCTTGGTCTTTGTACCAGATGCCCCCCGTGCCCGAGTCTCCCCACGACCCAGCAGCGGTTTGTTGATGGACTTCCTGGAGGCAGTTTCATTAAGCTCCAGCTGAACTGTCTTTGGCCTGATTGGGATATGGTTCTTTTGTTTCCAGCTTGTACGTCCGTGCTCTTTGTTCTGCTCAGATCAGGGTCAGGCGTGTCAAATACCTACATTTCAGGGATCCTTCTAGAATTTAAAACTTTTAGTTCAGCAAGTACTTACCGATTGGGAGGCTGCTCTGCGCTCAAGAAAAGTAGAAAAGCTGGCTGCTGCTCAAAAGGAGCACTTGCTTATTTAGCAGGGGAGGTTGAAGCATAAGAACCCCCAAGTGCTGAGCGGCTTCTGGAAGATGCCTCTGTCCCCCGCTTCTTTCCACCTGTGGCCCTTCTCATCACCTCCGTCCTTTGCTGTCACCTCTACTGCTACTATCCTGGTTCAGAGACTCATTCCTTCTCTTGCCTGGACTTTTGCAGTAGCCCCTGAAATACCTCCTGGTCTTGCCAACATCATGACGACTCTCAAACTTGCGTCTCATCATGGCTTTCCTCCCACAGACTGGCTCTAACTTCTCTCCCCAGACTCCCGTCCTGTCCTAGGCCCCACGATCCAGCCATTGCCAGGGACCCCTGACCCTCTGGAGCCTCTCTGCCTGGAATGCCCTCTCACCCACCTCTGCTTGGAGGGCACCTAATTGTCCTTCCAGGGCATGATGAAACATCCCTCCTCTGGAGAACCTTCTAGATTCCTTGGGCTTGGTTTTCCCCTTCTGTGCTTCTACAGCCTTCTGTTCACTTGGGTCCTGTAGTCCCTGGTGTTGGGCATAATCATCTGCTTCCTGGCCTGTCTTGTCTTCTGGACTGCGGATTCCCCTAAGGAGGGGGCTGTCATCCCTGTATTCCCAGTGGCAAGCCCAGTGCAGTACAAGTCAGAGATGGGAGCTTGTTTATTCAGTAAATGCACCCAGGATAGAGTGGGGAGGGTCAGGGGAAAGCAAGAGGAACAGGAGAGGTGGTCCTGGGGCGAGTAGTAGGAGAAGCTTTGCCGAGGAGAGAGCCTTGAGTTGGCCCTTGAGGGGTGATAGACATTAGGTTGGGGGTGGATCTAGGGTGGGGGGAGGTCTTAGGCATTGGAAACAACGTGGTGGAGGCCCCCGGAGCCGGCTGTGGGCAGTTGGGCATTTGAGGGCTGGGGGTGATCCTGTGGTTGGGGGGGGTCTTCCTCTATGACCTTCAAGTTTCTTGTGGCTTAATCTCTTCCACCTTCTGGAAGCTGGCATCAGCGGCAAAGGAGGGTTCCTTGGGTTTCCAAAGTAACACAAATCAGCAGGAAACTCGGTGAAATCTGTGCTGCCCTTTTAGCTACATGCCGAGGTAGGGGGTTCAGCCTGGTGTCCTTGGAGAAGCAGGCGTCTGAGCCCAGGCTCCTCTTGGGGCCATTTGTTGGGGTTGTGGATGGATGGGTGGACCCAGCAGCGTCTGCTGCGGCGGGCGTGAGCACGGGGGCGCTGGCGGGTGTAGAGCTGCCTGCCAGAGCCAGGAAGGAACTGCCTCCTCGGGCCTCCTCATCAGCCTTCACAGTCGCCTGGTGCCTTCGCCTGGTGCTTATCCGCTCATTGTTTCTGGGTTGCTACCTTAGACTGGTGGCTATTTTGGGGGTCTTCCAGAGAATTCTAAAAAAAGTAAATAAGCCCCAAACTTAGTTCTTACCCTCAGGGAATAAGTATGTTTGAAGTTGTACACAAACTTAAGGATGCCTTTTGCCAGCCGAGACAGGGTGGGGCTCTCCAATCATATTGACTTTACAAAGTGCCTTTAATAACTTAGTCCTGGTGACACTGAACATTAGCTCTGGGTCAGGCCCTGAACCAAGTGCCTGGGGACATCAGCCCATGTCATACTTCCGACAGCCTATGGGCAAGAATTGTCTCATTTTATAGATAAAGAAACGAAGCCCTAGAGAAATTAGGTATCACTTGAATAATAGTTTAAGGTCAAGAGGCCGCATGTGGGACTTGCTTACACTCTCCTTTGACTCTTACAGCCATCTTGTGAACCAAGGCGGGGGAAGTATTTTTATCTCCCATTTAACAAAGGAGAAAATAGAGGCCCGGAGAGACATACAGAGGCACATCCAGCCTGAACCCAGGCTCCTGACTTGTGGTCCAGTGCGCTTGCTTCTGGCCATGCTGCTGTATTCTTTATTTAGCTGACAGGTGCTGCTCTCCCATGGGGTGGTTGTAAAGCTCCAGTGCGGGGTTGCCCTCAGGGGAGCAGCAGGAGGGTACCCAGAAAATGCTCCGTGTGGTAAGTGGCTTTGTTCCTGTCCACCCCTCACCGTCCCAGAGCACCGCCCACGGGGCTGTCACTCCAGTGGCTCTTGACGATGGGTGACAGCAGATCCGTTTATGTCGACCTTCCCGGTGGTGCAAGGCACAAGGCAGGCTTCCTTCTGCCCTGCCGGCTCCTCCCTGCCCCTGGTGATACAGTGGATGGGAGGAGTGGGTGGTGCCTAGAAGCTCTGGCAGCAGTCAGTGCCAGGAGGGGGTGGTGCAGGTGCTGCCCGATCCCGATCCCTCACTCACTTAACCGTCTCTGCAGGGTGGTACCCAAGTTAGGGAGTGGGAACAATACTCTATTGTTATGTTAAACCTGAAATAGACACCTTCGGTTGGAGGGGGTGAGGTGCGTCTATTATGGTTTAGTAATGACAAGAGCACTCTGTCTTTTCAGATGCTTGACAATCACCTGCTAATCCCCTGGGGTCTGGAAGCAGCTGTATCTTCACCCTCCCCTTCACTCTGTAGGGCGGGGAAGCAGCAGAATAGGGGTGGGGAGGGGACGGGGACTCGGGCTTCATGGTTTGAGAAGATGCATTTGTACTTACTCCTGACCCTTCCCATGGGGAGAAAAGGGCGCCTGGCTCTGGGAGAGATGCCTGTATGGTGGTGGGAGAACATTGCACAGACCCAAGTTCGAACCCCAGCTAGCATTTATTGAGCACTTACTGCATGCATGTGCTCCGCTTAGCACTGTACCTGTGAGGTCCTGTTCGGTCCTCACGGCGCAGGTCTCTGAGGTCAGTACTGTTTGCTCGTTTGTTCCCTTACTCATTCATCAAGATGATTGAGCTCCTCCTGTGTACCAGGTGCAATTCCAGGTGCCAAACAAGGCAGACAAAGTCCTGCTTCCGGGAGCTTACACCCTAGTGAGAGGCATCGGGTGTAGCAGAAAGCAGCAGAGAGCTGGGGTTTCTTACGCAGCTCACAGCCCTGGGGAGCAGAGGAGCCACCTCCAGGCCTGTGCTTCTGAACACCCTGTTCCTTGTCCCCCACCCTGACCACATCACTCTCCACCTCCAGCGCAGATCTCTCTCTGACACCATTGTCTCTGTCTGGATGTCCCAGGCACTGCAGACTTCACATTTCCAATGGGCCTTGTGGTTTTTGGTCTCTCCAAACATGCTTCTCTTACCTCAACAAATGGGAGCCTGTCCAGACTCCCCTCTCTAAGTCCCCAGATCCTGTTACCAAGAACAGTCAGATCAGCTTCTGTGTTGTGCTTCCAGGACCCCTTACCCACTGCCCCTGCCGTGGTTCAGCCCCACACTGTTTCCAGCTTTGACCTGTTCAACCTTGCTTTCCTGTTACTGTGCCTTTGCACATGCTGTTCCTGCTGCCAGGAACACCGTTTACCCTCAGGCACACTCCCCACTCCTGGCAAAGTCCAGTCTTTGCTCAAACACGCCCTTTGTGGAGCCTTCCCTGATTCTCCTGGCAGGCTCACGTGTGCCTGTCCCCTTGCCTCCTGCGGTTAGGACATTCCACGGCTCCAGTCTGACCTTCTAAAGGCTAGCCTGTCCACCTCCTACCACCTTGGGGCCTCCTGGGGTGCAGGGAGCAGACCGCATCTCCTTTTTCATCTTCAGTGCCCAGAATGGTAGGTGTTTATTGACCAGTGTGCTAAGTAGATGAATATTAGATCTCTGACAGAGATGTCCATCTTGGGAGTATCCTTCATACCATGATAGACAGAATCCTGTTCTCCTTTAAGAAGCCTTAAGCTCATCTAATTCTGTAGTTTCCAAACTTGTTTAGATGTCTTAGAAACCTGTTCAAATGAAATTGCTCCACTCGAATGGTTCCTGAGGAGGTCCCCAGGGCACCCTGCAGGGTCCTAGTGAAACAGTTTGAAAGTCACTGGTCTAGCCAAGCTCTCAGGTATCAGTGAGGATTGGAGAAGAGAAGGAGTGGGTTGAAGGTGCTTCTGGTTTCACGGTGGCTAGTGACAGAGCCCTTTCCGGTGTGCCGCCGAGTCCCCCGTTCAAGCAGACGTTCTAAGGGGGAGCAGCCCTTTATCCTCATGATGCAACGTGAGGTCCATTGGTACTGAGCTTTGCAGAAGCTCAGTTGCTAAGATTTTTCTTTAAGCATCAAGTGTTCTCCCTAAAGAAAAACGCTGCTGAAGAGTGGAAAAATATGCATACCCGCTGAGCCTGGGTGCCACTGCACCACAAGTTTCTAGGAGTTGGCAACTGTGTTTTAAAATTGAGAGGTGCACAGGAAGGGAGCCTGCAAGGAAGGAGCCTATAAATATTCCCTTTTGTAGGGTGCAAAATTGACGTTTGGTTTATTCGAAGAGTAGTGTGTCAGCTTCCAAAGGATGAGCCACAGGGTTCTGTGTATTGTGGGGATGGGAAGGGGGGGGTGGGGGCCATCCCGTCTGGAGAAAGATGCCAGTGTGCCGCTGGCCAAGGGCAGAAGTTGTCCCCACTGTCACCTATATAGTGGTCCAATTTAGAAGCTCATTGGCCTGGAAAGAGGACAAGGTTCCCTCAGTTTCCCCCCAGTCACAGGGTGAACCGAGACGTTGGGAAATTGTCTCAACTGCCTTTCATTTCTAGGGGATAGATAGCATGTGTGTTCTAGAGCACTCCCCCTTATATTGATACTGTGACCTAGAAGTTTACAAAAGACTTCCAGACATTTTTGGCGGGGGCGGGTAAGCTTTTTATTGAGGTGTACTGTTCACGTAGAAAAGGCAGAAACAATCAACGACCTGCTGGATGGGATTTTGCAAAGTGCACACATTGCAGAGCCAACGCCCCAGAAGCCCTCTGGGACCCCCCTCCAGTGTCCACCTGCCCCAAGGTGGTGCTAACACCAGGGGTTGGTTTTGCCCACCTTCGAACTCTGGATGTGCGGAATCACATGCTACCTGCTTCTTTGCGTCTGGCCTCTTTGACTCACCACCGCGTTCAAGGTTCAGCCATGTGGTTGCAGGCACTTGTAGTCGGCTCCTTTGCACGGTCTTCCACTATCTCCCACACACATTTGACGGTCACGGGTCACGGCAACCCCGCGAGGTATGCGAGTTGGGGACCGTTCCTCCCGTCTGATGGGGAAGGAAGCCCAGCGTCAGGGAGGGGAGGCGGCCTGCGAGGTCACACAGGTTGGCAGAGGTGGGCCGGTTGTCCCCCCCGAGAGCTCTGCCCTGGATCCCCACACCCCAGACCCCACAGCACTGCATTGAGCCTCTGCCTCCCAGTTAGTGTAACGTGTTCCGGAACTTTCCCCTCCAGTTTCACATCAATCCTCTGTGCTGCAACAGAAGTTCCTTCCCACATCTTCTTTTGTTCTGTAGAAATGGACACTCACTCTCTCCTTTGCTCCTCTGGGAAATAACTCGCATTCCCTGGAAGTCACCCTTGGACAGCCGGCAGAGGCATGTGGCCTCCTTGAACTCACCCTCTTCCCAACCCTGTAATTATCTGGGTTACTCGCCTATAAGCCGCTCCTTAGCTGTGATTCTCAAACCGGGAACCCAGCTAGCAACCCCCAGCGGGGTTTGGCCCTCCTGGGAAGGTTCCTCAGGCGGTCATGCTGGGAGCCTTTTCCTCTGGCCTCGTGTTGAGGTAGAAACATACAGGCAGAGGTGCAGACTTTGTTCTGAAAAAATGCCCACGGTGCTCTGCTAGGTAGGCCTGTCCTTTTACCCCCCCGCTGTGAACCCCACTCCTGCACAGCCCTGCCTGAGGGAAGCCTAGTGATGGAACATTCTGTGCTCCAGCTCGTTCTCTCCCCTTGTTTTTAAATGGACGCCTGTCATCAGGGAGACACCCCCCCCACCACCACCTCCCCACGGAAGCAGCAAACCCTGTTCATAACTCTGGGTATTTATTTCTGCACCCTAGAGGTCAAACACCCTTCTGCCTCGTGAGAAGTCTGGAATTGACTGAGGAGCTGGGAGTGGATCGTGGGTTGACAGCTCAGATGGGGGTGGCTCTGGGACATGTCCCATCTGCATGACAGCTGCTGAGGAAGTGACTTGATCTTTCTGGGAGTGATTTGTTCCTTTGCCCTAGAAATTACCACTGGCTCTCTCTATGGTCCTTCGAAAGCTTCTGGCTCTCCTTTTGAGTTACTTTGACCGTGTTTCCTTACCAGTTGAATCCCCGGTTTTCTGAATTCCCACTGCTGGTTTTGCTTTTTAGCTAAGCCCTAAACTGCAAACATGTAGCATGTATAGCATTATTCCCCCTGCTCGTGCCAGTAGCAGACATTGCTAATCAATTGTTGCACTCCTGTCCACTGAGCCTGAACCCTGTCTTGAGTCCTGGAACTCCAGGCAGCCACTTCCATCTGTTTGGAGCTCACAGGCTTAAAATCTTTTTGCCATTACAGCTCCAGGTGGTACAAGCAGAATCCTGCTTTCTGCCGAGGAAGCTTGATTTCCTATGAAAGGGGCCAGAAATGAAAGAAATTGCTTTTTTGAAGCATTCGTTAGTTGCCTAGACCTTTTGCCTTTGCAGGTGGGGTGGCAGGGAGTAGGTAGGGTGGCATGTCTTGCCCAGTGGATATTTTGAATTCAGGAGTCCACATTCCTTTAGGGTGTCATTTGCTGCTTCCAGAATCACACTTTCAAGGAGACTTGAAGGTTGTAAATAAATAACTGGACTCTCTTCCAGCCTCCTGAGGTCTCACAGTGGTTGGTTGTTGCTAGAGTCCTCAGAGTACATCCAACAGGATAAAAATGTAACTTGTGCAAGTCCCCACTTAGGAATAGACTCACTTCCTGCTTCCTGGGTGAGACAGCACCTGGCAGGAGGGAGGCCCTGGCTGGGGGCAGGGCAGCCCGAGGGTCACTCTCCTCGCAGCCTAGCTTGGTCAGGGTGCCCCTGCTCCTTGCCCCGCGTGTTTATTTCCCAGGCAGGACTTCGGGGCTCCCCAGACTGCTTACCGCCTCTGTTCACAGAGCCGGTGGTTCCCTGTCTCTGGCAGGCAGCTTAAGGTGGAGAGTGGGGTTAGGGGGCCCCTGGGAGCAGGGGCAAGTCCTCCCTCGGGCCCACATTTCTTACCTGCCCCCCAGTGCGCTGTTATTACAGCGGGACTGGCTAGGGTGTATCGGCCTCAGGCCAGCCTACCTAGTGGTTTAAAACCAGACTTAATCAAAATGTAAATACTTCTTAGGGCCAGAAAGCAGGTCCCTCCAGGTGTTTGAGCAGAGGCTGGAGAGCCAGGAGCCTGAGGAGGGGGCGGGGCCTGTCGGGCTCCTTCCACACTGAGGCCGGGGGTTCCCTGGGGCCCCTGCTAGGCGTCTCTGGAGGAGCCGCTGTCCCCAGGGTGACAGTGCCCCACCTGCCCCACCGCTGCTTGTAGACGCTGTCAATGGGGCAAAGGTTGTTCAGGAGGAAAGAGCGTCTGCGTCCTCCTTCCCTGGTCCCCCCCGCCCCTGCCTCAACAACCCCTCAGAGTCAGTGGCATTCCCCAGAGGGGGGGTCTCTGGCTCTCCCAAGGTTGCTCAGTGAGTAGGAGGACAGTCACATGCATTGATGGAAGGCTGTGTGTCCGGCATTGTTCTGAACTCCACAGGTCAGCAGTGACCAAGGCAGACGCCATCCCTGCCCTCAGGTTGGGGTGGTGGCCCAACAGTAAACCAGGAAGCAAACAAGATCACGTCAGATAGAAATGATCTATAAACAGTAGTAATTTCCGATGGTGATGAGCACTGTGGAGTCAGTGAGATGAAGCGGGATTAGATGAGAGAGTGAGACAGACTCTGCGGGTGGAAGTGTTACTGTAGAGGGGGGCCCACGGAGCCGCCACGGGGCTCACGTGACTCAGAGGTGTCAGAAAGGGGCCCGCATGGGATGGTCAGGCAGGGGGCACAGCTGGAGCAAAGGCCCAGAGGTGGGAACCAACTGGAAAGTCTCCGTGGGAACCAGAGGAGGGCAGGCTGTCTGGAGGGGAGTGCAGGCCTGAGGCGTGGTGGGGGCCAGCTGTGCGAGGCCCTTGGACATCATTCCAAGCTCGTTGTAAGTCATTGGAGGACTTTATGTGAGAGAATTCCAGGATTGGATTTGGGTTGGTATAGCTCTGGCTGCTGGGCCGAGATGGTTTGAAGCGGGTGACAACAGAGGTGGGAGAGCAAGGAGGAGGCTGGTCCAGTCGAGTGACAAGAGCTGATGCTGGCCTGGTCCAAGGTGGCAGCTGTGGAGACAGGGAGGGGACAGGCGTGTGTTTTGCTGTAGAAACCACAGATTTGGGGATGGACCCAGGGTGGAATATAAAGTGGGGGAGCGAAAGTGAAGAATCCTGGGTGTCTCCTGGGTTTGGGACTCAGTAGGGCCCCTCCGATCCACTCACCGCCTAGGGCTGCGTGGTCTGCGGTGCCCCCCCCCCCGGCAGAGCCAGAGTCCTTGCTTACCTGAAAGTGCCACGCAGTACCTGGCTCCTGCAGGCATCTATTACCATGCCTGGAAGGGTTGACTCCGCCTGCCTTTCTGGAGCCAGAAGGCTGGACGGTGTGATGTTACCCAGAGTCTGGGGAAGTTGGAAAACTCAGGGTTTAATGCCCGAGAAGCAGCCCTGGGCAGCCCTGGCTGATGTGGCCAGGGGGCTGTGTTTGGTCCCCGGTGACGGCAACTTCAGGACAACATTGAGAGCTACTGTTGATCACGTGCTTGCCCTGCCGTGTGCCAAGAGCTCTACGTGCATTTCTCTCAGGTATTCCTCACAACCCTGAGCAGCAAGGTAGACGATCTTATCCCCATTTTGTAGATGCAGAGACTGGGGCTCAGAGTGTTTGGTCCAAGGTCACCCAGGTAGTGAGCGGCCCAGCTCACTGACGGGCCCCTGACTCCAGGTATTAAGTCCTTTACCAGCACCCAGCTCTGTCGCCTGTGAGCCACGCCGTCCCCTCACCAGTTGTGTACCGAGGGCCCGCTCTGTGCCCATCCCTGTCTAGGCCTGGGGGATGGAGAACCCCTGCTCCTCCGCGCATGCGGGACAGGACCGCAGGGAGTTTGCGGAAAGAGCAGCCCCTCCCACCGCGTCTCCCTTTCTCTTTCCTTCCCTTCCTTCCCAAGAGGGCTCGCTGCCGCTGGCTGCCGGGGCTCAGGCCAGGTGGGAGCTGCAGGCAGAGCAGCCTTGGGCCCGGGCAGGGGCTGTCAGCCTCGTCTTTTGGGACAGCTACCACAGCTGCCTGGGCCCCGCCCGCCTCCGCCCGGGCACCTGCAGGGGCACACCTGACCCGCTTGCACTTGATCTGCCGCCGCCTGGCCCTGCCAGTGGGTGGGGAGCGAAGCTCCTCCATCAGGTTTGGACGAATCCGAAGGACTCCCTCGGGGTCTGAGGATGGAAGTCATACCAGGACATTATTGTGCCAAGTTTTCTTTAGCAGGGAGGGGGAGGGGCTGTTACTCTGATGTCCAGAAGAAGAGGGTGTGATGTGCCCACATTTCCCAAACCTCACGTCAGATGCCCTGGCCTGGCAGGTGACCATCCGTGTGTGTCCTCATGGGCACAGGGCCTGGGACTCTGGGGACTGAGCCAGTGGGGCGTGGCTTGCCCTGGCTGGCTTCCCTTCTCCATGGCCGCCTGCTCCCCGGTGTAAACCCGTGGGGGTAGGGCTTGATTTCTCCTCATTCAAATTGTGTCCTTACCCCTAGCCCCCCGCCTGGCCCACTGTAAGCACCCAGTAAATGTTGGTTGGTGGGTTGAGTGAATGAATGAATGGGTTGCCCCTGGTCTTCAGTGCTTCTCTGTTGCTCTAGACCTGCACTGTCCAAGCTGGTAGCCACTCGCCACATGTGGCCATGGAGCCCCTGAAATGTGGCCAGTCTGAACTGAGTTGTACTGTAAGCGTATATAATATTTCAAAGACTAAGTATGATCAAAAACAGTGAAATGTCTCATTAATAATTTTTTATACTGATTATGTGATGAATTGATATTTGATATATTGAGTTAAATATGAAATGTTATTAAAGTTAATTTCACTCATTTCTTTTTCCTCTTTTTTTTTAAAATTTCCAATCACTATAAATTTATTTCCATTTTCTAGATGTTTATATAAATGAAATCATGCAGTAAATATATTTTCTGTCTTCCTTCTTTCACTTAGCATAATTAATTCATCCATGTCATTGTTTTGTAGCTGAGTAGTGTTCTGTTTTATGGATATAACATATTTTGTTTAACCATTTTCATGTCAATGGATATTTGGGTTGTTTCAAGCTTTTGA
This sequence comes from Balaenoptera borealis, assembly GCF_965194805.1. NCBI lineage: Eukaryota > Metazoa > Chordata > Mammalia > Artiodactyla > Balaenopteridae > Balaenoptera > Balaenoptera borealis. Next base: position 107,075,329 of record NC_138874.1, read on the forward strand.
CTATTAGAAATAAAAATACTATGAATATACATGTACAAATATTTATATAGACATGTTTTTCCTTTTCTTTTTTTTTTTTGATGTGGCTGCCAGATAGTTTAAGTTTGCCTGTGTGGCCCATGTTCTATTCCACTTGGACGGCGCTGGCCTCGGCTGAGGTGTTTGTCTTTGAAAGGCCAAGAGACCTGGGCTGGAATCCCGAGTCTCCCATTCCTGCCGGTGTTACCAGTGCAGGGCTCTGAGTCTCAGTTTCCTCACCTCTGAAATGGGGATGCTGGGTGAAACCTCACGGTCAGAATTAGCAGGAGGAGACAGCAGTGCCTTGTGTATGGGGACCCCGGGTGTTTCGGCTCCCTCCACCTCTCAAGGAGGCGGCTCTGATTTGGGGGTTTGGGGCCAGGCCACGACTGGGCCCTGCTCCTGGGACTCAGAATACAGGCTGTGACGCTGAGTTGGAGGAGAGTGAAATAAAAGAAAAAGAAAATCACTGTGTCCAGAAAATCACTGTGTCCCGAGGAAGCAGAAATGTCAGAAGGATGGAGAAAGGAAGGCAGGCAGGCTTCCTCTCAGGACCCCTGAGCCCCAGGGCAGGGAGCTCAGGGAGCAGGGGGCAGGCCGTGATTGTCACCCCGACTCCGGGGCCCTGGGGCGCTCTCCACCCCAGGCAGTCATGGCCTGCGCCCTCCGTGGTGCTGGGGTGCACCGGTGCCTTTCAGTAGCCTCTGTGTTCAGAACAAGGCCAGTTGTGTGTGTGTGTGTGTGTGTGTGGCAGTTACTCCTTTCACCCCCATCCCCAGGGTTCGGTGTCCGTCCCTTGAATGGGGTGGGGCAGGTTCAGGACCAGGAGGGAGTTTCCGAGCCCCACACCCTCACTCCCTTGGCCACCTGGGAAGCTACCAGGATTCATGCGGCGCTGAATGCTTCCCATGCATTTCCTCAGCTGTTCCTCCCAATCCAGCGAGCAGTAGCCCATTTCACAGAGAAGAAAATGGAGGCTGGGAAGGGAAGCAACTCGTCAAAGGCCACACACCTAAAAAGAGGTGGGCGGCCAGGAGCTGAACGTGGGTCTGCGCTGGGTGCTTGGAGGGTGGACTTCGGACAGAGCGCCCAGAAATCTGCAGCAGAAGGGGCCGGGTTGGACTGGCAGGGAGGCTTGTGCTGCTTGTCTTTTTAGAATATCACCATTCTCAGTGTCATGGCCTGTCTGTCTCTCTGTCTCCAGTCTGCTTCACTGGCTGGTCCCTAAGCCTGCTTGGTTAAGGCCCCGGCACCTCCCGAAGCAAGAGGAGAATGATTCACCATTCCTCAGTTTCCTCATCTGTCACAGCTGGACCTTCCTCGCTGAGTGGAGGGGGAGGATTGAGAGAGGTCAGCCTATAGAGGCTGCTGCTCAGAAACAGCAGCTCGCGGGTGTTATTATTACTGTTTCCTTGACTGCCACCCAGTTTCCTATTTCCAGCACTTCCTCTTGAAGCTCTGGAAACAGAGATCCTAAGTGATTGATAGCAAGTGAAGGTGCATTGCCCAGCCCTGCTCCTTGGCCTGACCCAAGGTCAGGTGTGGCCAGCAGGTGGGGGCTGGTCTGTTTCAGCTGCGCAGGGGTGCCAGGAATGAGGTGCGGCCCCTGGCCCAGCTATCAGGGTTCCCAGAGCAGCTGCCTCCCACGGCTGGGCACGGCCATGGGAGCGCGTTCCCCAGACCTGCCGACGTGGAGCAGGACCAGGTGCCTGGCTGCGAGGAGCCCTGGGAAAGCCCAGGTGAAGGTCTCCTGAACCTCACATTGAGCTTGGCACGGAGGGCCTGGCCTAGAGCCTCTGATCCTCCAGCTCCCAGGGATCCCTGCTTCAGGGCTCAAGGCTCTCAGAAGCTTCAGGAACCCAAGGTCCCCAGGGGATTCTTGGCCCCTTCCCATCTCTTTGAGGGCAGAGCAAGGGGCAGGCAGAAGATGTGCCAGGGTCACCTCTCAGAGCCCCGGGTAGAAAGGAGCACAGCATAGCCTGCTTCTGGGGCGATGCCTCTGCTCACTCATTCATTCGTTCCCTCACTCATCTGCAGACACTAACTGTGGTCCGCTGTGGGCCTGGAAGCGTGTCCTAGTCCCTGAGTGCTGGTAAGCAAAAGGGACATGGCCTCGGATGGGACCTAATAAAGACATAAATTATAGGTCTTTGAAGGAAGGACTGGGGAGCAGTGGGAGAGAAACATGGAGACATAACTCTTGGATTGATGGGGAGGGGGTTCAGGGAATGACATGATGCTGAGACCTGAATGCTTGTCTGGGGAAGTGGGGGTGACGTGTGTCAGAGCGCTCAGAGCAGCATTATTTGTGATGGTAAAAATCTGGAAATAACCCACGTCTCTCAACAAAGAGTGGATGAATGAATTATTTTCACAAAACCTGTGGATATATGTTTAAAAATTTTTTATTCTCTTTAAGCTTGAAATATTTCATTTAAAAAAAAAGATACTGGAAGTGTGTATCTGGCAGGGGGAATGACATGTGCAAAGGCCCTGGGGCATGAACGCTTCCCCAGTGAGGAAGCAAGTGAAGGCCTGGCTTTTGCCCTGGAGGCCACCCCACTACCTCTCTGTTTGAAAATCTGCTTTCAGCTGCCCCTGAGACCAAGGGAAAGGTCCTTGGAAAGACGTTCTAGGAGTCCTGGGTGTCAGCTGGAAGACAGTGTGATGGTGGGGGAAATTGGACCATCGGGGGCAGTGCCTGTGTAAGCTAGATTAGTGGGAAGGGAAACCTTTGGGGTGAGTCAGCCTTCTTTGGTTGGATGCAGCAGAGCCTAGCTGAGCTTCTGCCAAGGGCCCTTGGTGATTCTTCTCTCCTTTTGTGGAGGAACTTGCCTGCTAACCAGGGCATCCGTGTGAGGTGAGTCACTGTTTTCCCCATTTTGTTGATCGCAGACACCTCCAAACACGTCCGTTTAGTCTGAACTGCATACACTGATGAACTTGGACATCTGGACGAGCAAGCTGGGCGTGTGCTTCAGCTTTATGTCCATGGACTGCTCTTCTAGAACTCTCTGAAATCCATGGAAGCAGGGATTGCAGATTGAGGATCACTAATCTGGTCCAGGACCTCTCTTTTCTGATGTGGAAACAGAGGCCCAAAAAGGGGAGGTGTCCTATCTGAGGTCAGGCTGAGCGGGAAGGAAACAAGGGGCCCGGCTGACGTTTGCAGTCCAGAGCTTTCTCTTGGCCTGGAACATGGGTCTCGATGTCCCTAGCTGAGATGAGTCCTGCTGACCTCTCCTGGGGAGATGCGTTGTGTCTGACCCTGGCTCCTGAGCCTGGTGGGTAGGGTGGGAACCACGGGGGTGAGGTTCTGGCCAGGGCGCTGCACCTGCAGGTGCTTCCTGCTGGCCTTCTGTTAGGGAGCGCTTCCCTCCCCCTTCCGTGCGACTCTCTGGCTGCAGCATCCGCCAGCATCTACTGGGTGCAGGGCAGTGTGCTGGGTGCCGGGGGGCCATGGCCTCCGCCCTGCTGGACCCTTCTTCTGGCTAGTCTGTGCCAGGTGGTTGTTAGAGGGTATTGGGGCTTTGCCTGAGAAAATGCTGTGTGACCTGCGTGACTCACTTCTCTCTGGGCCTCTGTATCCCCAGCTATTCATTGAGGGGCAGGGCTGTGTGATCACCAAGGCCCCTCCCAGATCTGGCGTCCATTATTTCTGAGTCTGGTGGAGAGGAGGGAATAGTTACAGCCCTTTCTCACTGAGCTTTCTTCACTGTGCTAAATGCTTTACATGCATCAACTCATGACTCCTGTGTCTATGAGGTCAGAAAAGAGTCAGCTGAAGCTCAGAGAGGTTGAGTACTTGCCCAGAGTCAGTCACACAGCTAATAAAGGACACAGCTGGGCTGTGAACCCAGGCAGTCTGACCCTGGAACGTGTCATCTTAATCACCACTGTGGCAAACTGAATAAGGGCCCCCAAAGATGTCAACATCCAAATCCCTGCAACTTGTGAATATGTTACCTACCTGGTAAGGGATTTTTTGGCTCAATTACACTAATTAAAGGATCTTGAGATGGGGAGGTTTGCCTGGACTATCCTGGTGGGCCCGATGTAATCGCAAGGGTCCTTGTAAGAGGGAGGCAGAGGGAGATTTGACTACAGAAAAGGAGGTCAGAGTGATGCAGCTTGAGAAAGACTCAACCAGTGGTTGCTGGCTTTGAAGACGGAGGAAGGGACCACGAGCCAAGGAATGCGGGCAGCCTCTTGGAGCTGGAAAAGGCATGGGAACAGATTCTTCCCTAGAACCTCCAGAAGGAATCAGCCCTGCCAACACCTTGGTTTTAGCCCAGTGAATCTGATTTCGGACTTCTGACTTCCAGAACTGTAAGATAATAAATTCATGTTATTTTAAGCCACTAAATTTGTGGTAATTTGTTATAGCATCAATAGGAAATTAAAACAACTATGTCCTACTTACTTGCAGCTAGCTCTCCTTTCTGTATTCAGGTTTGATCCTGAATTCCTACGGGTAGAAATCTCATCTGCCAAATAGAGCTCTCCTTGGCCATTTTACAACTAAAGAAGCATTTTAGACAAAGACTTTGTAAGGCCAACCGCCTTGCTACCATTTTCTCTGCTATGTAATGGGAATTAGGAGGGGAAGGTACAGAGGGAAAGGGTCATGGGACCCCAGCATAGACTCTGCCTCTGTAAGTCCCCAGCTGGACGCTCCACCTCTCCAGGCACCGTCTCTGGTCTCCTGTGAGTGATCGCCTACAGTGGGGTCTGCACCAGATGCCCAGCACATCTTTGTGGGCTGAACAAGCAAGGTCAGGGCCAAGGTCCGTGGCAGCAAGTGGTGGGCTTCTCCCCAGGTTCCTGCAGAGAACACAGGTGCTCTGGTTCATCCTCAGGTACCTGTGCTCATGGTAGAAGTAGCCTGTGGGCTTTACTGGGTCAGGAATTTAGACAGTCCTTAAAGAAAGCAGTTCTTTCTGTAGAGATGCTATTTTGAGCTGATCTTTAAGGACAATGTGCCGGCTCTATAGAACCCAAGGTGAGGTCCTCTGGTCCAGTCCAGTAGCACAAAAAATGGGGTTCTTTTTACCTTTCCCAGAGTGTGACTTAACTGCTCTTGGGTCCATTGCAAGGACCCATGGGCCTTGAGAGCTCATGGGCCCAACTCCTCATCTGAAGAAACTGAGGCCCAGAGAGGGGAAGGGACTCCCCAGGGTCACACAGGAAGTTAGTTAATAGTTTCCTTGTTGGGAATTCCAAGCTCTGAAATGATAGGGATTTTTCCTGGGGTCATATTAAGACAGGGGAGTCATTCACTCATTCATTTAAGAACATTTTATTGTGTACCTGCTCGGTGCCAGGCACTAGGTATAGTCATGATGCCAGCTTTTGAGGAGTAACCTTCTAATGGGTGGGGTGGGTGGGTGACAATAAGCAAGCTTAAAAGATAAATGAATAAAATAATTTAAGGTCATTACAGTTTATAAGGGGAATAAACAAGACGTGATGGGGAGTATCTGCTAGACAAGGGAATCAGTGAAGGCCTCTCGGAGGAGGTGATCTCTCAGCTGGAAACCAAAGAAAGAGTCATGGGAAGCGTGTTTCAGGCAGAAGAAACAGCCGGGCACACGGACTCGGAGTCGGGGGCGAGGGGAGGAACTGGTGTAATTGGGAAACCAAAGGCAGCTCAGTGCGACTGGCACGGAGTGAACCAGGAGATGAGATAGGGTGGGGAGGCAGGTGGGCTTCAGCCTGCAGGCCTTGTAGGTCACGGCGAAGGGTTCAGGTTTCATCCCAAGGACCACGGGGAGCCGTTGGAGAGACTGGAAGTGGTTTGCTTTTGTAGAATGACACAGGCTGCAAGATGGACAGTGCATGGGACGGGAACCAGACGGAGGTAGGGAGGCTAGTCAGGAGGCTGCTGCAGCCGTCCTGTGAAATGTGATGGTGGCCTGGACCAGGGCGGTGGCCCACTTTGGAGGGGCAGGGAGATAGCAGAGTCAAATGTCATTTGGAAAGAGAACCTGTAGGACTTGATGGATGGCTGCAGGTGAAAGACTGTTAGTTAGTTGTTGCTGTGTAAGAGGTTACTTAACAGCTTAGAACAACAATCAACATTTGTTAACTCATGGTTTTTGTGAGTCAGGAATTGGGGAGTGGCTTAGCTGGGTGGTGCTGGCTTATGGTCTCAGGTTGCAGTCACAATGTTAGCTGGAGCTGCCATCACCTGAAGGCTTGACTGGGGCCGGAAGGCCCACTTCCAGGGTGGCTCCTGCACATGGCTGGCAAATCAACGCCGGCTGCTTCCCGGAGGTCTCAGCTCTTGCCCACGTGGGCCTCTCCATAGGTGTCCTCAGAGCAAGTGATCCAAGAGAGGGCAGGGCAGAGGCCACAGTGACTTTCACGACCTCGCCTTGGAGTCATACTGTCATTTCCACCACATCCCTTTGGTTACACAGGTTCAGTGTGGGAGGGGACTGCACAGGCTGTGAATCCCAGGGATGGCCTCACTGGGCCATCATGGAGGCTGTTTACCACAGGGGCCATGAAGAGGGTGAGATCAGGGATGACACTAGGCTTTTGGCCCAAGTGGCTGGGTGAATGGTGGTGCCATTTACTGAGAGGTAGAAGCGCATGTTTGGGGGAAGGTAGGTGGGAATCAAGAACTCTCTTCTGGACCCCAGTTTGGGAGACTTCACCTCTGCACTGGAAACTTCTGTCTATAGGTGCTGCTGTGCTGTGCTGGTTTTGGGCTTCCATAGCCTCAGACTTGGGGGGAACTTTCTCAGGGCCTAGTTCTCATCTGTCCCTTGAACTAATCCCATGTCAGCCTCGAGGACCAGGAATTAAGAACTAGGCATTCTTAGGTTCAAATTCCAGCTTAGCCACTTAGTGGCTGTGTGACCCTGGGCCAGATACTTGGCCTCTCTGGGCTTGTTTCCGCATCTGCAGAACAAATCCACTTTGCTGTGGTAGCATGAGACTCAGAAATTATGTTGCTGTAGCGCTCAGGCTGGGGCCTGGTTCGCCCTGGCCTCTTTACACCTCAGATTCCCAGCCCTTCTGTGTGCACAGTCATAGCTACATCATAACATACCCAGGTCGCTAGGTGGATTTGATTGGGAAGGATTTCTAAAGCGTCTGTTCAGCTTCTTTTAAATAGATGATGCAAAAATTCTGGGGACAGCAGAAGTAATTATTACTCACAGGGAAATGCAAGTATTTTTATGAGTATCTTCTGAAAAATTGAGGCATTTTTTCATGAGCAAACAGTCTTGTTTATTTCTCTAACAAAATAGCCACAATTGTGCTGTAGGGGCCAACTTTCAATGCCAGTGGCTTTTCTCAGGGGTCGGCTCACCTCCCTCCTACTCCCCAATCCCCCCACACTTTCTTTTCTTTAACCTAGAGAAAACATAGTGAAGACAAAAGTGACCAAATTTGGGCTTTGCTGAGAGAAGGGGATTACTTTTGCAGTGAAAAGTTAATTTTTGTGGGCAGACTTTCTCAACTGTGAAAACCAGTGTGGGCAAAAGCATAGTAAGCCTGAAAGTACATTTGGAAAATGATTTTCCTTGGAAAGGACATTTTTAAGAAGGTCATTAGTGTTTGCAAGAGGACAGGGGCATCTGTTTTCTCCTGAAGGAAATGTTCACTCAACTCGTAAAGAGACAGAGCAGAGGAGAGGGAAACGGGGAAAGCCACGGGGAGGGGATGCTTGGGGAGCCAGGATGGGGAATAGGACGGCTTAAAATCGTGTTCGCACCCGCCCGGTGCCTGATGCTGTGCTAAGCACACTCTCTGTCTGACCCTCACAAAGGACATTTGGTTATTACACCTGTTAGGAAACTGTGGCTCAGAGAGATTGGGAAGGTGTCCTGTGGTCACTCAGCTGGTGGACAGAGGACTCAGAAGTCCAACCCTGCCCGTCTGATAGAGCCCCCTCTCTTTCCATGCTGCCCTAGGAGAAAGGGCTCTTGGTCCAGGGTCAGGATAACTGACACGGTAAGATGGGAGGAGACACACCTGAGGGGAAGGGCTGGGGAGGCGGTGTGTGCCCTGTCCCTCCCATAGAAGGTGTTGTGTTCCCATTTTCAGGGAAAAAAATGCAGCCTCAGGAAAGACTACGGTGTGTGATGTGGTTTTATTGTTTTAAAGTCCATTTGGGGGACTTCCCTGGCGGTCCAGCGGTTAAGACTCCGAGCTTCCACTGCAGGGGGCACGGGTTCGATCCCTGGTCAGGGAACTAAGATCCTGCATGCTGTGTGGTGAGGTCAAAACATAAAAAATAAACAAAGTTCATTTGGAAACCATCTCTTCCCTTGTGGTCCTGCCTCTCCATCTGTTTATCAATCTATCTGTCAACGAGTTATTGAGCATTTACTATGTGCCAAGCACGGTTCTGGGTGTTTGGGAGACAGCAGGGAACAAAACAAAGATCCCTGCCCTCGTGAAGCCTGCATTCTAATGGAAGGAGGGGTGGAGACAGGCAATAAGCCACATGGAATGTTACAAAGTGATATGTGCAGTCAAAATTAAACCTGCAAGTTAAAAGAAGGGTAGAGGGATCCGGAGAGGCAGGCAGTGGGTGGGTACAGCCTGTAGTGTTAGAACAGGTGAGCAGCAGGTGTTGCCTTGGAGGGGTGGAAATGCTCTGGAACTAGACAGAGGTGGTGGTAGCACAGCATCGTGAATGTCCTAAATGCCACTGAATTGCTCACTTTAAAGTATCAATAATTAATTTTATTTATTAGGGAAAAATTATTAGGGAAAAAAAGGTGCTCAGGGTCAGCTTCATGGAGAAAGTGATATTTGTGCAAAAGGCTAAAGGAAGGGGAGGTGTTAACACTTGGGATGTTTTCTCCCAGGGAGAAAGAGGAAGGCTCCGGGCAGAGGGAATAGCAAGAACAGATGAACTCAGGTAAACTATGACCCCCGGGCCAACAGCCTGCTGTCTGTTTTTGTAATCAAGTTTTATTGGAATAAAGCCATGTTCATTTGTTTACGTATTACATTGTCTGTGACTCAGGGACTTCACCTGGGTCTTTACAGAAAAAGTTCCTGACTCCTGAGGTAGAGCATACATAGGTCGTCAGGTGGGAAGGTACATGGGGTATGTGAGGAACATGAGGAGGAGAGAATGGCTGGAGTGAGTGAAGGAAGGAGTAGAAGCAGGTGAGGTCGGAGAAGTCACGGGGACCAAATCATGTAACCCTCCTGCATGGCTTTCCTGTGGCACCTCTGGTAAATGTCAGGACAGAGGCTGACATCATGCTGATGGGGAAATGTGTGTGTGTGTGTGTATGTGTTGGGTGGGGGCAGTGGTAGGGTGGAGAGATGGCTGAACTTGGGAGTCCTAAGACCTGGGCTTTAGACCTGCTGTCTGTCCCTCGCCAGCTCTGTGTCCTCAGTTATCTCATTTACGAATGTCGTGATGGTGATGGTGGTGATGGGTGGTGATGATGGTGGTAGTGGTGTTGGTAGGGATGGTGATGATGGTGGTGGTGGTGAGGATGATCGTGGTAGTGGGGATGATGTTGACAGCGGCGATGGTGGTGGGGATGGTGGTGGTGGTGGGGATGATCATGATAGTAGGGATGATGTTGACAGTGGCGATGGTGGTGGGGATGATGAGGGGAGTGGCAGTGATGTTGATGGTGAGGTTGGTGGGGGTGGGAATGGTGGTGATGGGATGGCAGTGGTGATGATGGTGGTGGTGGTGGTGAGGATGATCGTGGTAGTGGGGATGATGTTGACAGTGGCGATGGTGGTGGGGATGATGGGGGGTGACAGTGATGTTGATGGTGAGGTTGGTGGGGGTGGGAATGGTGGTGATGGGATGGCAGTGGTGATGTTGGTGGTGGTGGTGGTGAGGATGATCATGGTAGTGGGGATGATGTTGACAGCGGCGATGGTGGTGGGGATGATGGGGGGGTGGCAGTGATGTTGATGGTGAGGTTGGTGGGGGTGGGAATGGTGGCGATGGGCTGGCAGTGGTGATGATGGTGGTGGTGTAGATAATGGCTGCATTCAGTGAGCCCCTGCTCTGTGCCAGGTACTTGCACACTTGACTCTAACTCTTATCGCAGCGGTGCAGATTGGGTAGCAGCATCTTCCTTTGCAAGAGGAAACACTGAGTGGCTTGGGGAAGACCATGTGTGTGGCAGGGCTCAGATAACATGCTGTGATAGCCATTTATCATATTCCAGTGAAGAGACCCGGAGGCAGTGGGCGTGAGAAGCCCTGGTAAACAGCGCAGCCATCACTCAAGGGCAGCAGCCTCTGGTCAAGGTGGCCCAGTCGTAGCGCTGCCCTTGGCAGCAAGGGTTTCCTGGGAGGGACCGTCCCCGGGCCTCCCTGCCCTCCCACTGCCACCCCAAAGCCACACCAGAGGCCTCCTGTGTCTCAGGCTCAGTGCGATGGGGAGGGGCCGCGTCCCCCCAGCCCCATGGCAACCAGTCACCAGGCCTGGTGTTGGTTTGGGTTTTCCTAATTGAGGTTGTGGGATCCTTCTGGTTGTGGCTGAGGTTCTTCTGCCCTGGAAACCCGACTGTGACGTGGCCATGGAGTGGGGCCTGGAGGTGCTGGGACCTGCCCGCAGGCCGCACACGCCCCGTGCCGCTCACCACCGCTACCTCCCGCCGCTTCAGTACCGCGCTTCCTTTGAAGAACATACTGGAGGTTTTAGGTTCTTGTAGCTGACAGCTGTGGCACCACGAAACGTTCCGTGGTCAGGATCCCTGTGTGTCTTTGCCTCGCCATGTCTGGTCCCATGGAGGGTGCAGCCGGCCTTGAGGCCTGGGGTGTGGGAATGCACTGCTTCTGTTTGCCCACCATGGTTTTTGCCCACCCTCCTGGTGGGGTCCCTGTGAACAACGGAAACCCCAACTAAGCCGCGGAGTTCAGCTCCCAGGCGGGTAGGCAGGCCCTGGAAAGGCCTCCGCTCCTGTCCCCTCCTCCCTGCTTCGCTGAGTTTGGGCAGGGTGCGTGCTCCCCCGGCCTGGCTGCGCCTGCACCAGTGTCGGCCTTTTGACTGGAGCCCAGGGCTTCATCCTGAATTCTGATGAATTCAGGTGGTGGTGGTGTGAAGGTGGCAAGCCCCTCTGGGTGGGAAGAGGCTCTGTGCCCCGAGCCCTGCCCTCCTCCCTTTCTCGCCCACCCCCGGGGTCCTATGCCAGCTAGGAAGGCGCTGGACGCACTTGAAGACACCAGGGCTACCGGATGCTTCCTGCCCCGGAGAACCGTGGACTCGGCTGCCCCGCATAAATGGCACAGTTCCCATCACAGGAGATTCTGGGCCAGAGGTGCCTTTGGCAGCCCCTCGTGTTGTGTTTTCGTCCAAACATTTCCATCAGCGGGTAGTTCTGGGGGCGTCTCCACTCGGCGCCACCAGATCCTGACCTCCCAGCTCCAGCGCTTTGGGACAGTGGGGTAACGGAGGCGTGGAGGACAGGGGAGGATGGAGGGGGGAGTCACCTAGATGCAGGGGGTGTCCAGGACATGTCACAAAAGAGGGTGTCCTGAGGCAGAGACCCTGTGAGTACTGGATATTTCTAGAAAGTGAGACCTACAAAAATAGAACGAGGCCCCTGGCCCTGGGTTTGCAAGCTCCATCCCCCTTGCCCCACGCACCCGATCAGCTCCCTTCTTATCTGTACTAATGCGATCTTAAAAAACAATCTTTTGAAAAAAAAGGGTTCTGCTGCCACGACCTGGCACCACCCTCCCCCGCCCCCTCCTCCCCCTCCCATCCCAGGTGAGGAAACTGAGGCCAGAGGGGTGGGCCCGTCTCCCTTTCACAGTGGTTGCCAAGTGCATTGGGTTGGAGAAAGTCCCCTGCAGGCTGAGGTCACCTCAAGTACATTTGGCTGGAGTCATGTCCCTTTGGAAAAGGCTTGAGTCACTCAGTGACGCAGTCCCAAATGGCCCTATAATTGGGATCTTGCCTTGTTTGGGGCTGTATGAAAAGAGACTCTGAACCAGTGGGATGCCCACACCCTCCTCATCAGCTTCAGCTGTGGGCGCCACTCTGGCAATGGCAAAGGGGACAGAGCCCAGGTGGATGGGACAGAAGTGCTAGTGGCAGGGAGGGCGAGCATAGAAACAAGCAGACACCGGGGTCACCTACCCCAGCAGGAAAACTGGCCTCCTCCGCGTGGCCTGTGGCCTTTGAAAACACCCACGGCCCCCCCGTGGTGACGTTTTCTGGAAAACCAGCCCTGCTGGCAGTGCTGTGGAAACTGAGTCCTGAGAACTCACCTGGGTAGAAAGGAATTGAACAGACTCTTTAGCCTCACAGACGTCCCAGGCAGAATTGTCACAGTGCCTTCCACTTGACCGGCTGGAGTGGCTGAGTCGTCAGCTTCTGTGGCTGGCAACACAGAGAGCGATCCTTCCCATGTACCGTCACCAGGATGCTTGAGACCCTCCCAGACCTTGATCCAAATGCGCTGAGAGCTCCTCCAGTTTTCAGGGTTCTCACCCCCCAGCCCCCAGATGTGTATTCTAAAGACCTGCTTAACAACACAATTTGAATTTCTAACAGATTTGGTCCCTGGCATTAGCGTGACCTTTCCAAGCCTCCTGGAAGCTTGGTGACCCACAAGCCATTCCGAGGAAGGGGCTCTGAGGTGGCAGGAGGAAGAGGCCCTGCTGAGAATCCTGGGGCCCCTGTAGCCCGGGCCCCCCTCCATCCTGTGTCCTTGTGCCTTTAACCAGCAGTGCCCTAAACCGTTTTGGAAGGGAGGGCAGCTGTTTCTGTGGTTTCGCCTGTGCTGCCTCTAGTTACATCTGGCCCCACCTGGGGGGCCTCTGCACTGAACGGGCAAAGCTCACTCAGCCCCTCCGTCTCGCCCCATCCACAAGGGCCACAGCTGATTGGGTAATTTCAGAGCCTAGGCTGGCCCACAACATGTGGCGTGCCTGGAGAGAAAAGGTGAGTTGGCCAATCAGATCTGCTCCTTGGGACTCTAGACTCAGGATTCTGGCAGATGGGCAGGGAGGGGGCTTTGGGGCTTGCCGGCTGCAACACCATTCTGAGACTGACTACCCCGAGTGAGCAAAGACGCCACAGAGGAAGCGCAGTCCCCACAGGCCCACCCTCACTTCAGACCGCAGCCGCCGGTTTGAGGGTCCCCAGGCCACACATACTTCTGACTAATTGGCTACAAATTTGGGGATTCCCCCAACCCCTCTCGGGTTTGGTGATTCACTAGGACGACTCACAGAGCTCAGGAGAGGGCTATATTTACAATTTTATTAGAGCAAAAGATACAAATCTGAACCAGCGAAAGGGGGAGATGCATAGGGCAAGGTCTGCTAGGGACACGTCACCCTCCCGGCACCAGTGTATGATCACCAGCCAGGAAGTTCACTCAAGCCCAGTGCCCAGAGTTTTTATTGGACTTTTCATTACTTAGGCGTGATTGATTGAATCATTAGCCACGTGTTTGAACCCAGTCTCCAGCCCCCTTCCCCTCCCCGAAGTTTGGACACCATCATTTGGCTCAAAGCCCCAACTCTCTAAGCCCGTGGTTGGTCATTCTGGCATGGCCAGCCCCAGCTTGAGTCATCTCCTTAGCATGAGCTCGGGTATGGTTCCGGGGGCCCACCATGAATAAAACCCACACCCCCATCACTCGGACAATTCCCAGGACTGGGAGGTCACCTACCAGGAACCAGGGACAAAGTCAGTTTCTTTGTTATACAACAACAGCCAGTTGGGTTCCATGCAAGGAGGTGAGTAAGCCTGGCGTGGTCTGCAGAGAGGCGCATGGCGGAGTGAGAGGCGGAGACACGCCAGCCCCGGGTTCTCCGTGTCTCCACAGCCTTCCTGTTCCCACAAACCCAGCTGCTCTTGGCTGCCTCTCCTTGGATTCCTAGAGGCTCCAGTGATCCTGGTAATAATCCCTGTCTTTGTGGGTCAGCTTAAATGATTCTCTCTTCCTGCTCACCTTGGTTAGAACCGCACTCACCAACACGGTTTTCCAATGTGAGTTGACAAGTCTGTCCTGGAGGATGTGGTCCATGGGAAGACCGGCTTCCACTTCCTCAGGGCCCACAAAACGAATCAGGTCCTCTCCGGATCCCAGTGTGCTTATCTCCAGGGATGATGCTCTTCTCTCTGGGTTCCAGAGAACAATAAAGGTCCAAAGGGAAGAGGTCAGAATGGGAAGAGGTACCCAGGAAGTATATGGTGTGTGCACTGATGATTTGGGCGGGGTTTGAGGTGGGTCCTGCCTGCTCCGTAGGGAGCCAGACCTGGGCCTGGTGCCGGGTGTGGTGGGCCCCTGAGGCCATCTCACCAACCTGTTCCCACCATGGCCATTGGTGAGCTTCTCTCCGGTGTCTCCCTCTGGATTTCTGGAAACAGTTGGGTCCGCATCCAGTTTGCCTTCCTACCCCGGCGAGTGGCCGGGTAAGTGCTTTTATGGGCGTCGTGTGAGAAGAATGCTCAAGCCAGGCAGGGGACAGGGACCGGGGTTCTTGTCAGAGTCAGACCCCAGGATCACCGAACTGGTCCAAACTGCTGTGAATTTTTTCAGATCTAAAAAAGAAGTAGGCAGGGCAGAAATAATAAGTCAGAGAGAGAAATTTCCAGAAAGAGTGGTCCCATTGTCGTCCCATTTCCCACGTGATGCTCAAGGACTTTCTCAAACTTGACTGTGCATCAGAATCAACCTGGAAGGCTCATTAAAACAGACCACTAGGCCCCCTCCCAGAGTTTCTGACTCAGTAGATCTAAGGTGGGGCGCAAGATTTTGCATTTCTCACAAATTCCCCAGTGATGCTGGTGCAACTGGTCCAAGGACCACATTGGGAACCACTGATTCAAGGGTGTGAAGGAAGGTCTTTCCAACAAATGCAGAGAGTCTTTCTCAGCTTCCCCCAGGGAACCTTTCTCTGACCAGGGAGGAAGAGAACATTAGACTAGGAGTCAGGATGCCTGGGTGTGTGACACAAACCGCTTGAGTGATTTGAGGCAAGGTTCTTGCCTTTCTGAGACTGTATTTCCTCACCTGTCAAATGGGTCCAGTAAGAGGACCTACCTTGTGTGGTTGATGTGAGGATTAAATGAGAGGGTGTCTTAACAAACAGCTCCCTGACTCTGGTAGTACAGGAAATGCCACATTTCTATAACTTCCGAATCAAATACACTGTAAGATTGATGAGGAGTTCAAGGTCAATTGTTTTGCAAAGGTCTGTCCCACTCCCTTCCATGGATGGCACGAGAAGACCCAGGGCTCAAAGGAGTCCAGCAAATAAGACCTCACACCATCGGGGTCACTGCTGTTGCCGATTTTGTCAGTGTCCTTTGGAGGAGAGCGCATTTCCACTCCCCTGTGCCAGGCTGGTCCCGGGTCCCTCACAGCTCAGAGCCCCTCGTCACTGGGGTCCAGCAGGGGCACAGGCCTCCCCACCATACTGTCTCCCTCTCGTTCTCATTTCAGTCCTCAGCCTTCAAAGCACGAACACCTCCCTGGAAAACAGTAAAAGCAACAAGAATAACAGCTGATTTCTTCCCCCACAGTGACCGTTTTCTCATGGCAGTTTTTTGGCATGATCTTTTCATTCTTCTCTGGGCGCATCCACAGGAGCAAAAGAAATGCCAGTTAGTTTCTCAGTAGCTCACCCTGTTATGAGCACTTGGCCCGTGCTTAAGACACGGTAGCTCTTTATTACTTTGCTTTTCTCCCAAGTCCTGCGCTCCATCCTCGCTAGGACTTGCCCTCCTCCTGGCACTCTCCCTCCTCCTGCCCTGCCACCCCCTTATCACACTTCCCTCGGCCCATCTGGGGTGTACCTGCACGAGGCCATTGCTGGCAGCCAAGGGAGACCCTGGGGGCTGGAGAAAGCAGAAGGGATTCGGTAAGCAACTTCCTCTCGGGAGGCTGCATCTTCCTGTCGCCCACCTTTCTCCAGGTTTTGCTTGCACTCTTGCCCACCCAGGAGAGAGACCTGCTGCCCTGGTCCTTTGGTGCCTTCCCCAGAGCCATGAGTGGGTGGAGTTCAGCCCATGTCCACAAGCCCGGCGTCTTGGTCTCTTCTCACCTCTGATAGGAGCCCTCCTGCTTGGCTCCCGGCCTGTGCTGCTGGCATCCCCTCCCTGGCTGGGGCCCCCCTTCCTCCATGCAGCCGCCTGCCTAGCCACACCCCCAGTGGTCTCACTCAGCTCTGCTCTTTTACGCATGGAATGAGCTGGACGTCCACGAAGGTAGGCACTCTGTCCTCTTGGCCGTCTCATTTTTAGCATGTGGAAGGTAAACTGTGAGCAGCAGTAGTCTGGTTGGTAAAGAAAGTAAAGCCCAAGGATGCTCAAGACAGGAAGTGGCTGCCGGTCAGTGTGGGCTGGAGAAGATACACGCTCCTGTTTGCATGTGTGGTTCATTCATTGGCCCCGTTAATTCCTCTCCCTGAGCCTCAGGTTTCTCATCTGTGAAATGGGGCTAGTAACTGCCTTACTGAGGACCAAGCGTGTAGCACCTAGTTCAGTGCTAAGCAAATATTCACTTAACCAATCAGTCAACATAACTTAACAAAAGCATGCAATTGTCCAGGCCAGTTGTGTTAGCTGCCCTACCCTCTTGAAGGATATGGAGCAGGTCTGGGCTGAGCTGGGAGAGGGTTGTGGGCAGACAAGGGATCTGCCTCTCAAGGGCAGCCCTGGAAGGGGCATAACGTTGGGGGCTTGAAGAAAGAGCAGGGCTTCGACAGGCAGAGGGGTCAATTCTGGAGGTCAGAAGTCTGACCTGGGTCTCACTGGGTTAAAACTAGGGTGTTGGCAGGGCTCTTTCCTTTCTGGGGGCTCTAGGGGAGAATCTGTGTTCTTGCCTTGTCCAGCTTCTAGCGGTCGCCTGCATTCCTTGGCTCGTGGCCCCTTCCTTCTTCAAAGCCAGCAACAGCTGGTCTAGTCTTTCTCACATCACATCACTCTGAGCTGACTCTCCCACCTTTGCTTCCACAATTAAGAACTCTGGTTACATCGGGTCCACCCAGATCATCCAGGATAATGTCCCTGTCATTATCCTTAATTCAATCTGCAACCTTCATTCCCTTTGCCACATAACCTAACATATTCACAGGTGCCAGGGATTAAGGGATACTTTGGGGAAGCATTACCTTGCCTGCCCTAGTCCCTGCCCTGTTCTGGGGCATGAGGAGGTAAGGAAGAGGAAGAAGGAAGCCCCAGGTGGCTGTGTGGTACCCACCGGCCCTTCATAACGCCAGCCTCTGTGTCACATCCTCCAGCCTTGACTCACCTTTGCCACCTCCCTACTACCACCACTGTTGCCCCATTACTAGCGAGTCTCTCCCAAACCTCGCACTTCTCCTGAGTGTTGGTCATAATGGTCATTAAATAAAGCAGCATTTCTCCATTTCAGCACTGTTGACACTTCGAGCACGTTGTTCTGTGTTGTGGGGTGCTGTCCTGCTCATGGTACAAGGTTTAACTGTATCTCTGGCCTCTACCTGCTAGATGCTGGTAGCACCCTCATCCAGTTGTGACAACTCCAAATATCTCTAGACACTGCCGAATGTCCCCTGGAGGACAAATTGCCCAGGGGTTGAGAACCACTGAAATCAAACCTTTGATGTTTATCTTCCTTACTAGATCGGGCACCCAAGAGGGTGACACCCCATCTATCTTGCCCGTCCCCATGTCCCCAGCACCTGCATGGTGCTCGGCATTTACTAGATGCTCTACACATATTGGTTTAATGAATTAATGAATTTTGTTAATTTTCTTTATTTTTAAATTTTTTGGTGTTAATTTTCTTAATGGATAAATTAATCTATAAAAAAGTGTGTGTGTGTCTTAAATAGACTCGTGTTGCCATAGACTGGCTACCTAAGAATCGCCTGGGGAGCCTTTTACGTAGCCCGACTCCTGGGTTCCGATCACAGGGAGTTGGGGCTCAGGCTGATGGGGTGCAGCCTGGGAGTCTGTTTTGTCAAGAGGGCTTCACCAGTTCCTCAGAAAAGGTAAACACAGAATTACCATATGATCCAGCAATTCTGCTCCTAGGCATATACCCAAAAAAATTGAAAGCAGGGACCCAGACATTCAGAGCAGCAGTATTCATGATAGCCAAAAGGTGGAAACAACCCAAGTATCCATCAACAGACAAATGAATAAACAAAATGTGCTGTATACACACAACGGAGTATTATTCAGCCTTAAAATGGAGTGAAATCTGACACATGCTACAACATGGATGTACCTTGAAGGCATCATGCTAAGTGAAATCAGCCAGTCACAAAAGAGCACATCTTGTACGATGTCACGCGTGAGGTCCCTAGAGTACTTAAATCAGAGAGACAGAAAGTAGAAAGGTGGTTGCCAGGGGTAGAGGGGAGTGTGGAAGCTGGTGTTTGATGGGTACAGAGTTTCCATTTGGGATGATGAAGAAGCTCTGGAGGTGGATGGTGGTGACGGTTGCACAACAATGTGAATGTACTTAATGCCACTGAATTGCATACCTACAAATGGTTAAAATGGTACATTTTCTGTTATGTATATTTTACCACACACACAAAAGTGCTTAATCCCAGCCAGATCTGGGAACAAATAGTGTGGGAATCAATGGGGGCGCGGGGGGTGCGGACTGGATGAGTTCTAATGGCCCTTTTAAGCCTCGGAGCCGGAGCTGATGGGGATGGGAGCACCGGACTTGGCTGATTTCCCGAGATGGTGGCCCTTCCCTGGGGGATGCACATAACTAACCTTTACAGGGGCCGGGCCAGCTGCCACATGGAGGCCACTTGTCTTGTCCACAGGGGCAGCTGCTGCCCAGCTCCAGCTGATCCTCGCCATGGGGGGTGTCTGGTTATGGGAGAGAAGTCCCAAATCTGGATTCATATGTAACATCTCCATGTTTAAATCTTGACACCGGGTTCAATGAACAGGCAAACAAACCAACAAGCCACATGTGGGTCCAACAGAGCAGCTCTTCAGGCCTCGGGCCCGGGGTGGCGTCTTTTCTCGGTGGCTTGGGCCTCAGCTGGAGAGATCCGAGTTCTGTTTCCTCCTACCGGGTGCCGTATCACTTCTGAGGTCCGATGCCAGCTTCCTCTTTCATACCTGGGAGTTTCCTTTGCTTTCGGTGCTCCCGAAAGGGAGCTTTAGAGACAGAAGGGTGAGCGTGAATGCCTAGGGTCTGGATTCTGCTCAGGCTGGGGTCTTGGCCCTGCCGTTTGTGAGCTGTGGGGCTATAGGTGACTTGCTTCCCTGCGCCTCAGTTTCCTTGTCTGTCAAGTGGGAATAGTAATAGTTCTGCCTGGGAGAG
The DNA here is from genome assembly GCF_965194805.1 of Balaenoptera borealis. Lineage (NCBI taxonomy): Eukaryota > Metazoa > Chordata > Mammalia > Artiodactyla > Balaenopteridae > Balaenoptera > Balaenoptera borealis. Next base: position 107,094,597 of record NC_138874.1, read on the forward strand.
TTAGAGCGGGGACCAGGGCAGGGCCAGCAGAAGGGCTCTGAGGTGTGTGTGGACGTGTGATGGCGTGTTGGCGCCGGCTGGAGCAAAGAGCGCAGTGGTGTCGGACAGGCCATCAGCTGGTGGGTTACGCAACATCGGACGTCTGTTTCTGCATCTGTGATATGCCCAGTGATTTCCTCCTCCACGAGTCATTCTGAGGATTAAGTAAGATAATGTTCAAACAGTGTCTGGCCACAGCATGAGCCCCATACACATTTGTTTCATTCCCTGGAGGCTGGGGCCTTTGACCTTTGTGGAGACTTGAGCAGAGGAAGCTGGGGCTGGTTGGCTGGGCTGAAGACAGAACGAGCAGAGCGCTGGGAAATGGACCGTGTCCTGCCCCTCTGCCGTCAGCTCCCTCTCCTCCTTCCTGGCCCCCCAGCTGGGGGTCCTGGTCCCATCCTCAGAAGCCCACCCACTTGCTGTTCAGGAAGATGGCCTCAGCTCTGCAGGGCAGTTGGATGAGTTGGGAATCTCCCTTTATTGAAATCAGCTCTGTGCCAGCCCCGGAACACACTGGGCCGGGAGCGGGCCCAGAGCCGAGCTCCTCCGGATGTCCTTGGGTTGGCTGGCTGGAGGAAGGGGCCTTGCCCTGCCCAGACCCTCTCTGGGGGTCAGAGGCTGGGGGGAGCAGCCCAGGGTGCTGAGGACCTGGCCAAGATCTGGTGTCTCTTTAACTGGCCCCAAACTTCGTGGGTACTTGGGGTGGTGATCACATAAAGGGGGATAAGAAGCACTTAAAATTCTGAGACGCTGAGGGGCCTAAAGGACTATGTGACCTTTGGTGAGTCACTGACCAGTGGAATTTAAGGGCCACTCTGGGGGCAGTGGGCAGACGATGGCATCTCAGGTTCTTGGCGGGGTCCTGGCCACGTGACACAGAGGTGCCTCCAGGTCCAAGTTCCAAATGGTGGTGGGCTCAGGGACACGTAGGCTGGAGTCGGCCCCCCCTTGCTGTTTGCACACCTGAGCGTTCTGACATCTGTCCACGGATAAGGTGTGGCAGGGATGATGGGAACACCTGTGTGTGCACCTTAGTTAGCTCCGTGTGTTCATTGCATGTACGTGTTCATTGTGTGTGTTTGTTACATGTGTGTTCATTGTGTTTGTATGTCTATCATGTGTGCATATCCATTGCGTGTGTGTCCCTAGCGTGTGCGTGTTCATTACATGTGCACACTGGGCAGGAAGCAAGGCCTGACGGGGTCCTTCAGGAGTCCTTCCAGCCTTGAGAAATGCATCCCCTGAGACCCTGGGGTTTGTGAGGCGGGAGAAGAAGGGGGTACCCAGGACAAGTGGGAGTTGAAGTCCTTGTCCCCAACACCTGGCCTCCAGCTGGGGATGGGAACTCTCCCCAGGAAACAAGAGGATAAAATGAGGTGGTGAGGGGGCTGCAGTCCACCCGCTTGTGAATCCATTTCACCAGGATTTCCCAGGCCGACAGGCCTGGCCCCTGCCGTCAGAAGGTTGTGGTCGAGTCTGGGGTGAATACCGGGCACCCAGCAGGGCTGCACAGCCGTGGGAGACGCCGAGGAAGAACAGGGTGCCCGGTATGGGTGCAGGCGTGGAGGATGGGAGGGACCGCTGCTGCTGGTGGTGGCGGGGGCCAGGCCCGAGCGAGCCTGCAGGAAGAACACACAGGCTCGATGCCGGCCGGCGAGGGGGCGCGTCCCTGTCTCCCAGCCAGGAAGCCGTGCACAGGCTCACTGGGCTGGGACACAGGCTCTGGAGCCTTGGACAACACCAGCATCAGCTCCTCTTCTTTCTCCCCCATCTCTGCAGGGGGCGGAGGAAAGCGCAAAGGGAAAAGCAAGAAGTGGAAGGAAATCCTGAAGTTCCCTCACATTAGCCAGTGTGAAGACCTCCGAAGGACCATAGGTAAGCTGTCCTGCCTCGAGGGGGCGTGGGGAGGGACGGGGAGGGGAGCAAGGGGCCTGTTAACTGGAGCCGTCAGAACGGTGAGTCAGGTACAAATCGATTAATGCAGTAAAGTGATGCCAGGTAGGAGCTCCAAGCTGATGCCTTTGCTGATTGATATAAAGATGCAGCCAACATTCGTCGAGTATTTGGTGTGTGCCGGGCAGGATTATCTCCCAATTACCCTTTGAGGCTGTTATTTTACTCCACTTTTCAGCTGGGGAAACCAAGGCACAGAGAGATTCTGTAATTGGACCAAAGTTGCACAGCTTGTGGGAGGGCGGTGGAGGTGGGCCACACCTGGCCCTGAGCCCTCCCTTGTAGCTTTCCGCCCTTCCTTCCTGGGGCCCGTGGGTCCTGCCCTCGGGAAGCAGCCCCAGGCTTTGGGAGCTGAGGCGGGGTGGTGAGCCTCTGGGCCCCCCTTCCCTGCTGCCGGGGATGTGGGTTCTCACCCAGTGGCCAGGCACTGGGACATGTGGGTTCTCCCCAAGGAGCTGCCCTGCTCAGTACACAGCCCTGTCCTCTGTATCCAGCACCCACACGGCCAGGCAGCTCCAAGAGCAGAGGGTGCTTGTCTCCCGAGGGGCTGGCACAGCCAAATGCACAAGGGCGGTCTGTCCCCGGCCCCGCTCCGAACACGGCTGTGGTGAGGAGGCTTGGGGACTGGACGAGGACTCTCTGTGCTGGTGGGAGCCCTGGCCCTTCTCCCCTGTGTGCCCAGGGTGGGGCACTCCGCCTTGCTGCATGAAGGCGTCTTATCTGCTCCTGACTGCTAGAGGTCACGGATGTGCCATACTGTGTTTATTATACTCAGATCCTTTGAGCGTGGATATAGGATGATGCTGTTACCCAGAACTCCGCAGGCCCAGCTGCTCTGGAGACTTCTGCCCGGGGCACTGGGTCAACTGCCCTGCGCCTGCCGTGGAACGTGAGGCCACTCGTGGCCCTTTAGCTTTTCTGAATGGCTTCTCCGCGTGGCCTGGCCTCCACCAGCTCCCCAGGCCAGGTGGGACTCACATGCCGTCCCAGGCCTGCTCAGTCCTCTCGCCGGGCCCCCCCTCTCCAGATTCTTCAGTTGTGCTGTGACAGCAGGTGACCCGTTCTCTCTGTGCTCCCCACATGCCCAGCACGGAGGAGGAGCTCCCTTAATTGGTGTTTATGAAGTGAAAGGAAGCCACGTGCATCCCACGAAGGCAGATGTGAGCAGGGAGGAAGTAGGGTGCTAAGTGGTGGGGAAATGACCTCAGACCCACCTTCCGTCCTTAAAACCTCAGGTCGGAGTCCCCACGGTGTTCTTGGGGCTGAGAGTGCAGTTGGCCTAAGAGATCAGGGCCTCTGGGTCCAGGCAGACTTGGGTTCAAACCCCACCCGCTCTCCAGCCACCTGACAAGCTACTTAATCTTGCTGAGCCTCAGTTTCCTCAGCTGAAAACAGTGCTCATGGACCCAGTCCAATGAGACCAGGTGTGTGAAGGGCTTCGCTGGAGCCCGGGACCACTCCCCTTAGCACTTGACTTTCTTCCTGGAATGCACAACAGCTCCCACTCTGCTGGGCCACTCTTGTGTTGGGGGCTGCCCAAGTTCGCCCTTGATCTGGAGGTACGTGGGGCAGTGGGGGGAGAGAAGATGGGCTCTTCTTCTGGGGCTGGGAGAATGTTGGGGAGGGTTTTGCCACTGACAACTCACAAGTAGCCTTCAGAGAGGGGAGAGGAAGGAGAGTCCCTGGAATCTGCCGCCACCCTCCCGGGACCATCTGGTTCTTTAGGCCTGGAGAGAGTAGGGCCTAGGGGTGGGGAGGGGTGGGGACCTCAGATGCCATGGTCTCCGCACACCCCTGGGGAGCCAGACTTTCTTCTCCATCCTCTTCGTCCAGGGCGAGCAAGTTCACCAGCTACCACATGCCTTTCCTGGATACTGAGCCCAGGTTTTTCTCAACAGGCCCAAGAATGGCTCCCACTCAACCTCGGAGCCATAGGGCTGATCCAAGAGACCCTTCTGAGATGTTGATTTGGAAGAGAGAGCTTGAAATAGGAGGAAAGGACCCTCCAAAGTGGGGAGCTGTGTAGAGAGGCAGGGTAACTGCGTGAGGGCCAGTATCACCTGGGAGGGGCCCAGCAGGTGGAGCCCATTTGCTTCTCTGCCTTTGGGTTAACTGCCTGCAGGTGGTGGTGTCCGGAATGGTCCACAGGGCCCACAGCTCTGAAGGCCACCTCCTCAGAGAATTTAAATTAGCTCCTGGCCAGGGTCTTTCAAAGCATCGTGCCGTTTTGTCAGGGCACCTCCCACCTCCCCACCTCCCACCCCCAGTTATTATTGGATGTCTGTTTGCCCCTCAAGTGCAAAAGTCTCCTCGAGAAGGATCTTTTAAATTCACCACCATGTGCCTGGTGCCTGCTTACAGGAGGAGCACAATAGTTGGATGAACGAGTGAAGGAAAGAATGAATGCAGTGGTATGAAGGAGTGAACACTGAGCTTCTGCAGTGTTGTTTTTTTTTTTTTTAAAGAATATCCTATTCATTTTAAATTTATTTATGTATTTATTTATTTATTTTTTGCTGTGTTGGGTCTTCGTTTCTGTGCGAGGGCTTTCTCCAGTTGCGGCAAGCGGGGGCCACTCTTCATCGCGGTGCGCGGGCCTCTCACTATTGCGGCCTCTCTTGTTGCGGAGCACAGGCTCCAGATGCGCAGGCTCAGTAATTGTGGCTCACGGGCCCTCAGTAATTGTGGCTCACGGGCCCAGTTGCTCCGTGGCATGTGGGATCTTCCCAGACCAGGGCTCGAACCCGTGTCCCCTGCATTGGCAGGCATCTTCCCAACCACTGCGCCACCAGGGAAGCCCTTCTGCAGTGTTTTAAATAAATGGAAGAGTGTTGAGAGTCATTTGAGGAACATTTGTGTACCTGCCACCTGGATTAAAGAAATTTTAATATTTTGCTATATTTGATTCATGTGTCTCTTGAAAATGGAAAACAGAAACGTCAACTATAGGACTTTCAGTTCCAGACAACGTGGAGTAGATGCGTGTTTCCTGTCTGCCCCCACCATGGGCAGTCCAGAGCTCTGGACATCACATATAAAAAAAATATAAGAAGATTCCTAAAGGGACTTCTCTTGTGGCGCAGTGGTTAAGAATCCGCCTGCCAATGCAGAGTACACGGGTTCGAGCCCTGGTCCGGGAAGATCACACATGCTACAGAGCAACTAAGCCCGTGAGCCACAACTACTGAGCCCTCGTGCAACAACTACTGAAGCCCACGCGCCTAGAGCCCGTGCTCTGCAACAAAGAGAAGCCACCGCAGTGAGAAGCCCGCGCACCGCAATGAAGAGTAGCCCCTGCTCGCCGCAACTAGAGAAAGCCCGTGCGCGGCAACAAAGACCCAACACAGCCAAAAATAAATACATAAATAAAATAAAACCAAAACAAAACAAAAGAAGCATTTAAAAAAAAGAAGAAGATTCCTAAAAATGGAGGAAGAGGCAGACTGGCTGGGACCTCAGGATGTGAGGAGTGATGTGCCAGTGAGCTCCTGGCTTTTCTTTTTTGCCTCCCTTAAATCCCAGGGACCAGGTGCTGGAGAAACTCACTACCCGGAGATGCCAATGGGTGCAACAGAAAAGAAACCCCCCCCCCCCAAAAAAAATCCTGTTCTCTCTAGCCAGCGGCCTGGGAAAAGGACAGCTGAGCTGAGCTGGCCCCTCCAGAACGGTCACACTTCGGCCACAGTTCACTCCAGCAACGTGGACGCCTCACTGTCTACCTTTCTTTTCACTTATCCTAGTGCCAGACTCAGAGACCCAGGGCTCCCTCCCTCTCCACGTCTCTCCTCTCTGACACACAGATCCTGATACTTGGAGGTGAGCGGGTTCTGCCGAGGTTCAGTCCCCGACACCAACTCTCAGTGCCCCCCAATCTAGCCCTGCTCCCCATGGGGCCTCCAGGCATTGCCCCAGAAGTGCCCCAAATGCCCCTCACCTTCCAGTTGGCCCGGCCGCACCCTTTTCACTTCCGGTATGGGGAACCCCCTGGAGCCTAGGATTCGCCTCTGAGCTTTTCTCTGTCCCTGGATTTCACCCCATGGGCCCCATCCCCATCTGTCCATCAAGGTCCATAAACGGGCCTCTTGTCAGGGTCCACTCCCCTGGGAGGGTGAGAGAAACGTGCACGCTGGCGTGTGAAAATGAATTCTTCTGTTCTCCTAGAGGGATTGAAAAGACTCTGTGTATGAGTGCAGTGTGAAGAGAGGCCGGGAAAACAGGAAGGCCGCCATAAACCGAGGGGCTGCAGCTCACGGCGACCGGCCCCAGGGCTCAGGCCTTCCTGTGTGTTTACAGTCCGTCGCCCTGGTGTTTGCCCAGCCTCTGCTGGGGTCCTGCTGGAAGGCTTTCTTAAATAAAAATCTCATTTCTTTTCTAGACCAATATACAAACCAAACAGTGGCAAATGCCGCATTTATTTTTCTTGTGGACACATGAGCTCACTTTCTGAAGCTCTTTGGGAGGATGTCCCAGAGCAGGCTTTGGGCCAGGGTGATGAGGCCCTTATGGGCCCAGAGGGCCACGTTGGAAGGCTCTTGATCAGAGGGGAGGACGGAGACCACAAGGACCCTGTTGACTGGCCAGAACAGTGGTCTGCCAAAGCCACACCCTCTCTGGCCCCCAGCACTGCCCTGACAACCACAGGCCATCTCCCCCAGCAGCCAGGGGGATTCTGAGAAATGAAAACGGCACCCCTTGGATCCCCTGCTGAAACCGCTGCAGCATCTCCTCCCACCTGCAATAAAAGACAAACTTCTCACCGTGGCTTCTGAGCTCTTTGGTCGTTGCGTGAAGCCTAGGGATCCCTTCTCAGAATAATGCTTTTACATACAGAAAATAAAATACGCAGGGTTGCAAAGGAAACCAGTTCTTTTCAAATAGTTATTAGATACTTTAAAATTTTATGATCTTGAAGTATATGTGCTTTTTTGTTAATACTTTAATAAGGCCCAGCAGCTGGTCTAATAGCTACTGTAATTTTGAATTAGTGAGGAGCGTAAGTGATATTTCCAGATATCTGCAATGATGGTGATATGAATGGGTCTGAGATTTCCGTCGTTGACAAGTCCCAGGCACTGCTAACATTACTGTGGGTTGTTGTCAACATTTGTGACTCAATGAAGTGCTCATTTCCAGTTAGAGGCTGGTGAAGAGAAAGATGACATTTTTCTCCGTCCAAGTCCACAGACCCCCTGAGTCCTATCCATGGACCTCTTGGCAATGCCCTTCCTACCCTGTCCTATGTGAGCCGGCCCTCACCTTTGTCTCAGTCACTCCCTCCTCCTCCATTCACTTTGCTGTGCTGGTTGCCCTTTTGTTCCTTGACTACCCCAAGCTTGTCTGTAGCCTGGAGCCTTTGCTAACCCCTGCTGTCCTCTGTCTGGAATGCTCTTCCCCACACTTCTTCTAGGGGGCCTTTAGGTCTCAGTTCAGATTTCACCTCCATAGAAAAGCCTTCCCAACCAGCCTTTAGAAAGGAACTATACTCGCCCTCTAATTGCTGTCTTTGACACTGTGCTGTTTATTAATGTTCTTGGCCTGCGCCCCCAGCTGCAGTCATCCTTTGTTTAGTTGTTGACCTGTGTATTTTCTCTCTCCCATACTGGACTGGATGTCCCATGACAATACTGACTGTGTCTTGTGTGGGTCACCATTAGAACAGTGTCTGGCACACAGTAGGGGTTCACTAAATGTTGGGAGAGTGAGTGAAGTGAAATACTGGAAATGAGGGCTCTGTTTAAAAATTCTGTGACATATGCTTGCCACACCCACAGTTAATTTAGCCAGTGGTTTATAGTCATAAAAGTTCAGACTTAGGCGGCACCTTAGAAAGCATCTGCTTTAAGTCTACCTTCCCCCACTCCCTACTAGATAGATGAGCAAGTCAGAGGGGCAGGTGACCTGGTGGCTTCTGGCCCAGGCCCGTTTCCCCTGAGGCTGCAACTGGAGTAATTCTCACAGGGATGTTAGGCTTTTACAGAATTCTCGACTCAAGGAACTGGAGAGCATCTCGTCTAGCCACCCATTTCAGACCTGAGTCTGAATTTCAGAGCCTGTTAGGCTCCCAGAGGAGAAGTGACCTGCCCAGGACAGTCCAGGCCCCTGGTCCTGAGCTGCAGCTCTCCACTCCCCAGGATCATATTGACTTTATAAACATTTTGGCATCAGCCCCCAGCCAGTACCCACAGCAGAGAAACTCAGTAGGTACTCGGAGGGATAGACATTCCTATCTGTCTCTTTTTTCTTTCTTTTATCTTCAAAGTATGAGTAGCATGTTCATTTGCTTATTCAACAAGTGTTTACTGAGCACTTATGATATGCTGTGCACTGGGGAAACAGGCCTGATTCCTGCCCCCCTCCCCCCGAGCTCATTCATGGCTGAACCCAAGAGACTGGTAGAAATAAAGAGATGATAACAAATTCTGAGAAACGTCCGTGATGGAGGGACAGGTTGCCAAGCTGGAGAATAGTGTGGAGGGTCTTCCACCCTTTAGGAACTTCCCTGGAGGAAGTGACGTCACTCTGAGCCTCCCAGGGCATCTCTTTGTGTGAGCTCCCTGGGGGCATGGACCACGTGCTCTCCATCTTGGGGCCTCCATCGCTGGCACAGTGAGTAGGTGGATGGATGGATGGGTGGGTGATGGATGGATGAAGTGACTGAATGGATGGATGCTGCCCTCCTCCCCAGCCTGGAAGCCGTAACTGGGATTGGCAGGAACGAGTATTAAGACAGAGAATCCTTGCCACATGTATGTACTTCCAGTGTGAGCCCCAGACATGAGTAACTGATTTTAGACAGTCCTGGAGGGGGGCAGACAGATCGACAGATCATGAGAGAAGGAGGGTTCTTTGATATCTGCTTGATGAAATATCAAATAGTGGCATTCGTTAGTAAGCTAATTGTAAGATAATTAGAGGGTCCAAATCAAAGAAGTTCTCAGAATGTCCAAAACTTGGAAGGCTGGAACATCATTGTGAAGATAAAAGATTGTTGAGGTCTGCAAATATCTCTCAGTGACGCAGAAAATTCTGTTGGGCAAAAAGTGTGGCATTTTTATTTATTTAGCTCAGGCTCATTGCATGCTTTTTTCTTTCCTTAAAAAAAAAAAGAGTATGAGTGAAAGAGTTGATTATTCCACTGTTTGGCAATATTTCTGTAGGAACTGTCCAAAAGCTATATAATAAATCAAGGCCACTCCCCACCCCCTGGTGAGGCTGACGTTTACTAGGAGGCTGTTCACAGAAAGTAGCGGCCGCGGTGCCCTGTACACTCACCGACGGACGGGATGGGAGAGATTTCGTTTGCCTTGTGGGACAGCCTCTTGCCAAAGTCTTAACTCTTTCCAGGAGCAGAAGCTCTAGGCTGTGGGGGAATTCCTGGAAGAAAATGGAGACTTTTAACCTTAAAGAAGAAAAACCAAAATACTGTGATAATGTGAAGAGTGCCTTGAGCTAGCCTAGTTTTGACTGTTCACCCAGCATTGCTCATGGTCTTCAGACAAGAAGTCAGCCTACAAATATTTGTCGAGCTCCTGCTGGTGCTGGGCATTGTTGCAGACCCAGGAGCTGTACCATTGGCCGCAGAAGCAGGGTCGTCTTGTGGAAAGTCATTGGCATTAAGGTCAAACGGTGGCTCTGCTGCTCCCAGACGTGTGACATGGGGCAGGTTGCTTAATTTCTCTGGGTTGTCGTTTCTTTGTCTATCAAATGGGAGACACTATTACCAACCTGGTAGAACCGTTGGGAGGGCCAGCAGAGTGCCTAGAAGAAGCCATCCTTGTCACCATCGTCATCGTGGTGCTAGTGGTGCGTGGCAAAGGCTGAAGGCCCTTGGGGAGGGCTTCAGAGTTTCCCAAAGAAGCCGAATTGGCTGCAAACGATGAATGCGGCTAGCTGCTTCTGCGCTGACATCTCGTGGGTCCAGTGCCCCAGGGACTCCAGCCTTGGGATCATTTGAATCCTACCCTTCTTTGAGCCCCTGCCTCTGGCCTCCCCTTCCTGGAGGCCACCCTGATATCCCTGCAGCCCTCAGCCCTCCTCCTTCCCCTCAGCCCCACAGCACACCCGTGGAAGCCGATGGCATCACACTGTGCCCAGACCCCTGGCCTTGTAAGTTTCTTTGCAGGGACATATGGAAGGTTGCACCCCAGAGCCCTAATAAAGGTTACCCCTGGGGAAGGCATAGAGGTCAGAGGGGATCTTAGCTTTATCTGTAAGGTGATTTTTTTTTTTTAAGGAGAATGAATTGGCGAGTTATTTGTGTAAGTGAAAGTTGGATGAATAAATACGGGATTTGCTGCCTGGTTCCACAGTGGGGCAGTGGGATTGGTGACACCATTGCCCTCTTTCCTAGTTGATTTTGGGTCCCCTGATGAGTCTGTGGGCTCCGAGAAGATGGTCAGAGTCTCTCCGTGTTTGCAGATCCAGCAGGACTGTGGCAGTGTGGCTCCTGCCCGGTTCTGCTGGGATGCTGGCAGGCAGGAGGCACCTTGTTGCCTTCAGCAGGTAGGGTCTCAGGGCCTTCAATCCTGCAAGGCTTTGGAGGAAGCCCAAGCCTGGATCAGCTCAGCCTGACCCTGGACCCCATCCCTGGCTCCAGCCTCCTCCTGGGCTGCTCAGCTCTGCGCTCTGACTGGCAGGGTCCCCCTCATCCAGCCCACGGTGGTCTCCTGCCTGCACATCGTCGATGTCCACTGAGTGGAATGGGCAGCCGGGGTCCTTTCCCAGAGATGTGACAGGGGCTAGTCCGTGCCGTGCTGCAGACAGCCTCCTTTTCTGCTCGTCCCTGTTCAAGGGCTACAGGTTCCCTGGCATTGCCAGGCACGCATCAGGGTCTGGAAAGGAGTATGGGCTCCTGGGACAGGTCTCACCCCACCCAAGGGTCTGCATGACCCGGTCCCCTTCAGGCCTGCCAGGCTGGCACGCAAACTCTTGGTTTCATCGCCAGGTAAGCCAAGTCTTTCTACAGACGTCATTCTCGTCCTTGGGGTGATAAGGGCATGTCATGTCTGTCGTTCTGCCACTTGCCATGCTCCGATAAGGCACAGCATCTGCTTGTCCTTGGAGGGCAAGATAAATTTAGATGTGGCGGATTTAGAACATCAGGTGACCTGTTTGCAGCTGTAGCTCTTACGAGGGAGAGGGTGGCCTGGCTAGTTTGCTGGGTGTTAGTCTCACCTCTGCACCAAGAGGAACAGCCACTGGAAAGCAAGGGCTGGATCCTCGGTGCCAGGCCTGGACTTGGGTGCAAGCAAGATGCTCAGTGGGTTTTGTGTTTGGAGATTCTTAGAATGGAGCACTGATAGGGATTTTACAGATGATCTGAGATTGTGGTTTTCAGAGGCTGCCCTGCAGGGAGCATGAGGGATCCAGAGCAGACTTCTATCTGAACAGGGTTTCTTTCTACCTTTTATATTTGGTAAGATTTTATTCCAGAGTGAAGGTTTTACCTGTGTAAGATTTTATTCCAGAGTGAAAATCAAGTCTGAAACCCACTGCTTTAGGCCAGGTCTCCCATTTTCCAGGTAAGTAAACTGAGTCCCAGAGAGACAAGTGACATGCCGAGGTCTCCCTGTGACCTGACTCCAAGGCAGGCTTTCCCTCACTGTGTTAGTCGACTCAGGCTGCCAGAGCAAAATGCCACAGACGTTTATGGGGGCTTACACAACAGAAATTTATTGTCTCACAGTTCTAGAAGCTGGAGGTCTAAGATTAAGGTGTCGACAGTATTGTCTGCTTCTGAGCCCATGAGGGAGAATCTGCTCCAGGCTTTCCTCCTTGCTTCTCATGGTTGTTGGCAATTTTCAACATTCCTTGGCTTGTAGAAGCATCACCCTAATCTCATCTTCACTTTAACATGGCATTCTTGTTCCTGTCTGTGTGTCTGTGTCTGTCCAGATTGCCCCGTTTTATAAGGGCACCAGTTATATTGGTGTCATATTGGACTAGGGTTTACCGTAATGACCTGATTTTAACTCAGTTACCTCTGTAAAGACCCTATTTTCAAATAAGATCACATTCTGAAGTACTAGGGGTTAGGACTCCAACATGTCTTCTTTGGGGGTCACAATCCAACCCCTGGTACCACCTTCTCGCATGGTCTCTGGAGTTCAAGTTCAAGGGGCTAGAGGATCCCAAATCTGACCAAGTCTGAGGGTGGATCCTTCCCTCCTTCCTGACCCCAGCTTGGGGTTAACCCCTGCAGGCCCAGGCTGACTTCTTCCCACAGGCCACAGGAATGTCTACAAGACAATTAACTGCTTTCCAAACCATGCTGCTTGGTGCTTTTTTGTTCCCTCTTTTTATTATTGTTGTTGTTATTGTTCAAGTAATTGTAATTGGTAAATTACTTTGCTAAAAAACATAAGAAAGGCCACCCATAATTTTACCACTCAGCTATATAGCTAGTTAATACTTTCATGTAATTCCTTCTAGCTTTTTTTCCCTGTGTACATACCATGGTTTTGTTTCTTAATCTTTTTCTTAATATAATTTCAAAAATATTTTCCCATGTCATTAAAAATCTCCATAAACGTGATTTATGTTTTTCCATTTGGCGCATATTTATTGAGTGTCAGGCATTGGGGATACATCAGTGAACAAAACACAAAATTCCTGTTCTCTTGGGCCATCCAGAGGGGTGAGTGTCTACACCAGTGGACAATGGGGAACTAGCCTATTGCCCTCCTCCCAGCGTTGGTCCAGGCCCCTGATCTTTCCCCACCTGTGGCTTATTTATTTCCTGAGGGCAGATTCTTCCTTTAAGTTATCTTGAAAATAAGCCCTCTCGGGACTTCCCTGGTGGTCCAGTGGTTAAGACTCTGCTCTCCCAATGCAGGGGGCACAGGTTTGATCCCTGGTCAGGGAACTAAATCCTGCATGCCACAACTAAAAGAGCCTGCATGATGCAACTGAAGAGCCCACATGCCACAACTAAGACCCGCTGCAGCCAAATAAATAAATAATTTTTTTAAAAAAGAAAGGAAGAAAAGAAAAGAAGCCCTCTCCCATTAGCCTCCAATGAACCTGATTTTTCAAGGTTTCCTATCTATCCCATGTATATATTGTACTTTTGGGGGTTTTTCCCTCTATTTTTTGCCATTACAGTTAGCGTTCAGATGAGCATCTTTGTACTTCATTGTGACATTGCTTAGAGGTGAGAAAGCCCACACTGTCTTTTTTTTTTTAATTTATTAATTTATTTTTGGCTGCGTGGGGTCTTCATTGCTGCGCACGGGCTTTCTCTAGTTGTGACGAGCGGGGGCTACTCTTCGTTGTGGTGCGCGGGCTTCCCATTGCGGTGCCTTCTCTAGTTGTGGAGCACGGGCTCTAGGCGCGCAGGCTTCAGTAGTTGTGGTGTGTGGGCTCAGTAGTTGTGGCTCGCGGGCTCTAGAGCGCAGGCTCAGTAGTTGTGGCACACGGGCTTAGTTGCTCCACAGCATGTGGGATCTTCCCAGACCAGGGCTCGAACCCATGTCCCCTGCATTGGCAGGCGGATTCTTAACCACTGCGCCACCAGGAAAATCCTCACGCTGTCGTTTTTGAAGGCAGACGCGTGTAGCTAAACCCGAGTAGCCTGCGCCATGACCTCTGCCTCTCTTGCTTCCTCTGGAATGTTCTGTTTCCCGCTCGTGCTTGCGTCCGCAGATGCCATTAACCTGAAATGTGCCTCTGATGGACAAAGCCAGCGAGGTTTGGTGAGCACCTCGGCCCCGCTTGCCAGCCCCAATTCACTGCAGTCGCAGGCATGAGAAGGGCTTTTCTGTCTGTTTTAAGGCCTGTTGCTGAAAACGGGGAAAAACAAGCTGGTTTATGCAGCAATGGGGACCTCAGACCAGCACAAGAGGCCAGCCGACCCGCAGCAGCCTGAGCATGACAGAGTTCTGCCCCATAAAGAGACACTAGGACAACACTCTTGATGGTCTCTGCCCAGACTATTTACAGAATTTATTTCCCGGGCTCTGTCTGTTCAGCAGCACCTTGGCAGTATTGCCCCAGCCTCTGCCTCAGCGTATTAAACACCCCTTGTTCCGAGTACCCCAGAGCTAGCACCCAAGGGAGAGTGAGAAGAAAAAAATGTGGGCGGAGGGATATTTGGGGCCAATATAAACTTTCAAATTAAAAAAAAAAAAAAAAAAAGAACACCACCAAAAAAATGTATCCCCTAAAGGGCTCCTGTGGGCATGAGCTCCTACTGACTTCTCTCTGCGGCCTCTTCCATCCAGTGTTAGGAAGGAAAATGCAAAATCAAGAAACATGCAAATCGAGCGTGGCTTTTCATTTGTTCGTTTTTTCTGTTTCACGGTTGTGCTGTCCTTGCATTGTCTTTAAAAATTATTATTATTTTTAGTATTATTATTTTTTGGCCTCGCGGCTTGTGAGAACTTAGTTCCCCTACCAGGGGATTGAACCTGGGCCACGGCAGTGAAAGCACAGAGTCCTAACCACTGGACTGCCAGGGAATTTCCTAAAAATTATTTTTAAAATTATCTTTTAGTTCTTTTTGTCTTTACAAAAATAATATAAACCCATTGATGACATTTCCAAAATAGAATCTAAAAAGAAGAAAATAAAAATTGTCAATGAGATAACCGCTGTTGACGTTCCGGTCTGTGGCCCTTTCATAGTTTGTTCTGCTTAGAGAGAGAGAATTGTGCCAGCTGTCTTTTGTTGCCCTGCCCAAAAGTCAGGTATCATCTTAAATCGAGAAATATGGTTGTAGAATCCCCAATGGACTGGGAGGCAGAAGACCCAGCTTCCTGTGCTACTCTCTTGGTTCTATGGCCTTGGGAAAGTCGCTTAACCTCAATTTGCCCATCTTTAAAATGGGGATCCGGTAATCTTTCCTACCGTACTGGATGATCAAGTGGCCAGTGGAGTTACTGGTAGAAAGCCTTTATAGTGAGCTCTGCAGATTGATGCTGGTCATTTTCAGTGTGGTCGTGTGACCCTTTCTTCTAAAGCCACCCCTGTGTCTGATCCTGATGACAATCACCACCCTCCCTCTGGCTGCCCAGAGACCTGGGATCCCCCCTTTCCCTCTGACTTGCCACCCCCGTCCCTGTCCTGTGTACATAGCCAGCCCCTTCCAAGTCCAGGTAACTGCCTCCACAGTCTCTCTTGGGGCAGTCCCTCTCCCCCCATCCCCACCGTTCCCTTCGTCCCGGGCACTACCTTCTCCTGCCTGAACTCCTGTGTTGCTGCCAGCTCCTTCCAGGCTCACGTGTTTCCTACCAAGCTCTACGCAACAGCCAGGAGGCTCTTTCTAAAACATCCATCTGATCACGCTACCACCTGCTGCTTCAATAGCTTTCCACTGTGGTCAGGATGGAGCCCAAAGGTCTCCAAAGGTCTTATCAAAGCTGTCCAGGCCCTGCCTTACCTGCCCTTCCTTACTGCTCCCAGCTTCACCCCTCCTACTGTGCCCCGACTCAGCCTTTCCTTCTTTTTTTTTTTTTAATATTTATTTATTTATTTTATTATTTATTTATTTTGGCTGTGCCAGGTCTTAGTTGCGGCATGCATGTGGGATCTAGTTCCCTGACCAGGGATGAAACCCAGGCCCCCTGCATTGGCAGCACAGAGTCTTACCCACTGGACCACCAGGGAGGTCCCCAGCCTTTCCTTCTTATTTCCTCCCTTCTCCAGGCCTTTGCCCGGCACACATCCCTAACTCTGCCTGGTAATTGACTCAACCTTGGTCTTCTACCTTGCAGGTCACTTCCCCCAGGAAGCTTTCCCTGGTGACCTTACCTAGTCTGGGTTTGGTCCTCACCCTGTGGCAGTCTGATGACTGGCCTCTTCCTCCGCTTGACCGCAGGGTAGAGCTTGGATCTGCCTGGTACTGTTTCCCCATCATCCAACACGAGTGTCTACCCTGCACTGTGCCCTTTTAGAATCTTAATTTTCTTTCCTTGCTGGGATATTTTTGCCTTAATCTTCCCAAATCCTGGAATGATTGCTGATGGGTCTAATTTTTCTCTATGAGTTCTTTTAAAAGGCTCTGGAAATGTGGCTAGAGAACGGCTTTCACCTTGTCAGTTCTGAAGTAGCTGCTTTGATCACAAATGGTTCAGGACAGAGGTGTCCAACTGTACCCCCCCGGGGCAGTGACCCCACTTTTCTCTCCCTTTCTGACTCAAGGGGCAGCGTGGGAGAGTTGGAGGAAGGGGTGTGTGCTGCCAGGCCCGCTGTCACGCCAGCCCCCTCTGGTTGGTGGGCAGAGATGGACACAGAGGTGATGCCGCTCCAGGCCTTTAGCTGAGGCCAGCTTGAGGCAGAGCAAGGTGCCGAGAATGGCTTTGCCAAAAGACGCCATCATCAGGCTTGGGTGTCAGCAACTCTGCAAGTACCTGGCAGCTGTAGGCACTGTGCATATGCCTCAGGCAGGTCAACTGGGACAAAGCTTTTGAGGGGCTAACCCAGCTCTGTCAGTTTGGTACAGAGACAACAATGAAGAGTGTGAGGGACCTGGTTTTGAGCCTCAGTCTCTCTATCTGCAAAACGGGAATAGGAGTGTTGGGAGGATTAGCTGGGGACGGGTGTGGGGAGAGCTCTGCACAGGGCTAGGCTCACAGTGGGTGCTCACGGGTGGCCCGCTTCATCCCCTTCCTCTTCCTTATCACTGTTGTCAACAGTTCGTGCAGTTCAGAGCTTTGCTTCTTGGTTCCCTGAGTGGTGGTTGCCAGGTCCTGCTGGTTTTAAGTTTATCTGTTCATTCATTCATTCATTCATCTGTTAAGTCTTTACTCTGTGCCAGGGATCTGGGGAGCTGCCAGGTGGTAGGGAGCTGCTTTCCGGAGTGGCTCTCGGTAGCATGGGCTGGGCCGTGTATTTCCTTTACGTAACCTGAATATAACCCTTTTCCGTTAGCCCTCAAATCTCTATTTACTAACTCTCAGCAGGCTTAGAGGTTCCAGATGGTTCTCCTCCACCCCTCCTTTCTTAAAGGCCGTCTCATCCATCCCTCTGGCTCCAGGCAGGAGGGGTCTCAACCAGCTCAGACACATGGAGTGAGAGCCAGTTCATCCGCAAACCCCTGTTCAGCTTTCACTCTGAAGGCCCAGCAGAGGGTCCCCAGGGGGCATGTGAGGCCAGCTCCATCCCTTAAAGAGCTGTCCCTAGTTGGGGAGACAGGGCAGAAAGCACACACACGATGCTGGGTAACAGCCACGTGAATGTGGGCAGCTGTCAAATGTCTGTCCTTAGTACCAAGTGCCCAGAGGTGGGGGGAGAAGGGGGACAGAGACGTCTATGTGGGACGGGAAGGAGCCAGCTGAGTCGTGGGAGAAAGGGAAGACTTTTGGGGTCAGCAGATTCAGCATTATCCAACCAGCAAGCATTTCCTGGGCACTTGCTATGGCCAGGCATCAGGCTGCTTGCCTAACAGACACACCCTCATCGAAGTATTACAGAACCCTATGGGCCAGGGGCTGTTTTCCCCACCCCTATTTTTCTTTCTTTTTTTTTTTTTTTGGCCACACCGTGTGGCATGTGGGATCTTAGTTCCCTAACCAGGTATCAAACCCGTGCCCCCTGCAGTGGAAGCGCGGAGTCTTAACCACTGGACCGCCAGGGAAGTCCTCCTATTTTATGGATGAGGATGCAGAGATTCAGAGAGATTAATAAACTGCTCAAAGTTACAGAGCTCTGGAAGAAGCAGAGCCCACATTCAAACCTGGGCCTGAGTCAAGGCCACGCTGGCTGTGATTTCCACCATGTTGGCCATGGTTTCCCTACGGGGGTGGGACAGCATGGGGCACATTTGGAAGGTGATGGTGCACTGCTTTGGTGAGCTTTGTGCAGAGACGGCAGGAGTGAGAAGAGGCTAAGAGAGGCTGGGTCGAGCCAGAGACACCATCCATGCCTCCAGCCTGGAAGGTTAGGTCTTTGTCCTGCAGGTAGTAGGGAACCATTGAATGTCCATCTCTGACAGCCCCTGCAGCCATTCTCAGTGAGAGCAGAGAGCAAAGGGAAGCAGGCAGGGCTTCCTGGGTGATATGAGATTCATTCACTCCTCCAGGTATTTATCCTTTACCTACTGTGTGCCAGGGAGAAATGAGACAGTGTTTCTCAAGTACCCAGCCCAGCACCTGGAATGTCCCAGAAATGGCCACCACTTCTGATGGCAGTACGCCGTGGCTCAGGTGATGCCACAGGGGGCAGGAGTGGCTGGAGCTTCCTCACCCGCAGCGTCAGTCTGGGAGCAGGTTTCTCTTTGTGATGCGGGGTCATGGGATGCCTTTCACATCACCTGTGAGGTCTCCGAGCCGGCAGCTGTTCCCGCTGCCCACCTGTCTCTCCCCTTCTTTTCGGGGGTGATTTCTCGTTCCCCTGCTGTCTGTCCTCTCTCCCTCCTCCCCCGCTGGGCCTTTTAGAAGGTGGCAGATGGGCAGGAACGTCACGTCTTTGCCCGGGATGTGCCTGGGGTCCGGTTGGGAGATTACCTCGGGCACGGTCCAGGTGCGGCTTGCAGACCTGAGCCGACTGGGCATCAGAATGTGCGTTTGGGTGCAGAGGGAGCTCTCCGCCCTTGACAGTCCTCTGGTCTCCTCCCCTGGCCAGTCAGCCAAGAGACTCATTCTCCTGGGGCTTTTGCCACCCTCTGTCCGTGTTTGGCTTTAACGTGAAAGGACTAGTTCTCAGCTGTGCTTGCCTGCCGCTGTGTTAACTTCCCTCTCATCCCCAGCCTGCACCCCTCCTGGATTCCTGTTTCCTGCAATGACTTTACTAGGTAGAAACCTCAGAATTTCTGTCCCCAGTTGGTTGGATCTACCCCCCTCTTCTCCATCTCTTTGCTTTGACGCTCAGTCCTGAGGGCTGAGGTACAGCTGGCACCTGGCTCATCTGAGGGGAGACCAGGCTTGTGCTGTCTGTTGCCCTCCAGCTTTCTGGAAGAGTCTGCGGGGGTTCCCTCTTGTTGAGGGGATTGTCCTCGGCCTGGCCTTTGTGACCCAGCGCTGTACTATGTGCGTGCGTTTGCGTGTGTGTCCATCACCAGACCACGTGCCCTGAAGGCAAGCTGTGTGCTGTCTTGTATCCCTTTTGCCTGAACAGATACCAGGTGGAGTGACTCTGACCTGGAGACAACACCGGCAAGGGAAGGCAGTGGAGAGAGTTCTGGGCCAGGAGATAGAAGTTCCAAATTCTGCATGGTTCCCACTTACCAGCTCTGTGCCTTAAGCCAATCACCCACCTCTCCAAGCCTCGGTTTTTGTTTTGTTTTCAATGAACAGGCTTTATTTTTTAGAGCAGTTTTAGTCTGGTGGAAATATTGAGCAGAAAGTACAAAGAGTTCCCATAGAGCCCCTGCCTAAGCCTCAGTTTTCTCACCTGTCAAATGGGGATGGACACCCACCTTGTTCTTACTGTGCTGGGGGGTTGTATAGAAACCACCCCTCCCCTTGCCCCCATTTTATGGATGACACGGCTGAGGCTCAGAGACAAGGGGCCTATTCAGGACCACTGGCTGGGGAGTGAGAGCCTAACTGCAGGGGTCCAAGCAGGCAGTGAGTGGGCAGGGGAGGGATGAGCTGAGTGGGACCTTCGGCTTGTAGGGCCTTCTCAGGGGGGTGGAGAGTCTCCCCAGGAGCAGCTCTGATCTCCGCCGCCTTGGTTTGCAGCAGGGAGGAAAGCGCAGTGCCTCCCAGTGGCCACTGAGCTCACACGTCCCTCCTGGGGCCCCTTCATTCATTTGTTCAGTGAGTCCTTGAGTGCTGACCAGGTGCGGAGCCAGTGCCGGGTGCTGGAGATCCGAGTTGTAGTCGTTTTCGAGCTAACAAGATTCCTCCCGGAATATCAGAGCTGGAAGACCTCAGTCCCATTCTAGCCGCACCCCTCACTCTGCAGATGGGGAAACTGAGACCCCACAGAAGGATGGACGGGCAGGCTGGAGGCTGAGGATGGCAGGAAACGAGGAGGGGCCTGGGTCTGCTGGCTCGATGGCCAGGCACCATGGGCCCAGGAGGTGCCTTAGTCGAGGAGCCTGGCAAACCCAGCCGCGGCATCTTGTGCGGAGAGGGGTGGGGTCTGAGCCGGGGAGGAGCAGTTCTGGGTCTGTGGCAACAAGGGACCCGTCCTTGGCTCCTGGTCTCGTCCCATCCTGCCGTAGAGCTGAGTAATCACTTGCTGGGCAGGTCGTGGGGCTGCCATGCTCAAGGGCAGCCTCCGAATTAGGAAAGGGCTTTCTCCCAGGATCCCGGCCCTTCCCTAGGAGACGGGCAGCTTGGCAAGCAAAGAGGGCAGCCTCACCGGTACCCATGGGTACAGCCAGGTGGTGCCAGGTGGCGCTGTCTGTCCCGTTGTGTTCCAGCATCCACCCTTCTCTTCTCCATGAGGGAGGGCAGAGTGATACCCCACGGGTGAGCTCTTCTCTCACCCACCTGAACCCTGGACAGGGGCTGTACCTCAGTTCCCTGTGCTCCCGGCGTGTATCACAGTGCCGGCACCCAGTAGGTGCTTGTTGTGTGTTTGATTAACAAGGAGTCCTGAGGCCTGGTTTTAGTTTATGCTCTGCCACTACCCACCCATCTGCATCCCTCTTTGTTCAAACTGATGGGAAGCCCACAGCCCAGTTTTGTGCCAGAAGCATAGCTCTCCTTTGTCAGATGCCCTGGGGGGAGGTTGTTTTCTTTCCCCTCCCTCTTTGCTGATTATTTCCTATTCTTTGCCTTTCATTGAACGATTGGACGTGTGCTTTTATTGGAAAATGGTGTGGATCCTTTTGAGACTTGAGCAAGCAGCAAATACACCAGTCATTAGAAGTAAAAAGGAGAAAAGGCCCCCCTGCTCCACCTGGGAAGTAGGTGTGTCTGAGCTCTGTTCCGCCTCTCTGGAGAGAGGGCAGATTAGCACCTGCCCTGCTGACTTCGAGGAGTGTATGGGCAGAATGTATTTTGACAGGCCAGGGTGCTGGGCAGTACCAGGCCAGTGCCTGCCCCGGGGCTCTAGAAGATGAGGCCACTTGGGCAGGAAGATGCCACGGGCCTCCGTGGAATTGGCTGTGGAACAACCAGCCTGGAGGGGCCAGGGTTTGCCCGGCTGGGCGCAGCTGGCCAGCTCCCTATTTCGAAGAAACTGGCTGAGACCTTGGCTAGACCGACCATTGGGAAGTGCCCTGGAGGGGAATTAGACATCCCAAGTTACAGCACTGGTGGCAGGCCAACTTCGTGTGTTGCTTTGCTTTGCTCCTCTGTCCCTGGTAAAGAGGTACAGTTGACAGGGCATCCACAGTGAGCCAAGACGGTGACATTGTCCAAAAAAGGAAAGAGCTCGACTGAGAGGTATAAATAGGAGTGCGGGGCGGGGGGGTGGCCGGATGACAGGGCTGTTCTGCTCACCCCCTCCACCACCACCGGAGGGCTGCTCTTGAGGTCCTGGCCACCAGCAGGAGACAGATTTTCTGAGACGTTGGCGAGAGATGAGGGTTGAGTAATCTCCCATCATCCTGCACCCTCTTCCCTCGCCACACCCTGGCCATCACATCATAAGAGAGAGTTTGGGAGAATGAGCTCTAGGTGGCCCATTTGCTGTGTTCAGAAAAGAACCTGTGGCTTGAGACCAGAGGGAGGAGAGGAGGGAGGATGGAGGGTGCTTGTGGTCTGTGCTGGAAGGAGGTGGGGCCGGTGAGGAGATGATGGGGCTGGAGTAGCAGTGGACCAAGCCTGGTCCTCACTGGGCTTCAAGGTTACAAAGATGCAGACAAAAGGCAGGACAGCGGCTCGAGGTGGCGGCATGGCTTTGGGAGGTGGGCCAAGGTGATGCTGCGTCAGACTATATTTCCGATGGTTCTGGAAGGAAAGCAGTATCTTTAAAAGCCAAACAGGTTCAGTTCTTTGCTCTTCCATTTAGTCACTGGATAGTCTTGGGCAAGCCTCTCACCTTCAGGAAGCAGTTCTTCACTCGGACCATGGGGTAAATACAGGACACCTCCCGGGGTCTCCACGCACATCAACTGAGACACGAGTGGGAGGGCCCTGTACTCAGCGCTGGCACCTGCCAGTGTGGAACAATTCTCACTGGGGCCGAGATGGTTCTTGGGGGTCGGTGTGGGGTCTGTCTCTCTGCAGTCCTGGAGACAGCCTTTCTGGGGTCATTGGCCAGCAGCCAGGTTATTTTCCCAGTGAGGCCGGAATGGTGAAAGCCAGCTCTCCTGCCTGGCACTGATTCAGCTGCCGTCACCTCCTAGCCCTCTGAGTTCCAGGGATTCTTATGATCCTCAAAACCGCCACATGCCGCTGACTGTTGCTCTGAACGTGCTTGTCTTCACTCTCCGTGGAGGCTGTGGGGCTGCCATGCAGCTTGCAAAGCTCTTTTCACACTCCCTGAGCTCATGTAATCCCCCAGCAATCCTGCGGGTAAGTGGTATTTCCATTCTCCTTTTACAGACCAGGCTCCTAGAAGTTGCCTCCATTGCCCAGCAAGGCCTGGCCTGTGGCTGCTCTCTGCTGCTTCTCGGGGCTTAATCATGGTTGTGCCACACAGCTTGCCCCAGGATGGGGTGAGGACACCATGCAGATGGGCCTGGAGAGTCAAGCCCATTCCTGCTAGATAAGCTTTCCACCAGCGGCGGCCGCCTCTGACGGGGACCCTCCAGCTCAAGAGCCTTTTGCATCTAGGTCTTTGGCTCTGTGGTCCCAAGCAGCCTGCTGCCTACACCTGTCTCATTTTCTCAGTACTCCATTTGGCCACAGAAAGGTGAGGTGGTGGGAGAAGTATTTTCTTTCAGTCTGAGTTGGTATGAATTTGCCAACTAAAACATTTACGTATGCCAAAAATCATTTCACTTGGTTACTTCTTAACAGGCCTAGTGCACTATTTTCCATCAAAACATTTCCAGCGTTCAGAAAGTGTCTCTGATACAGAAGCTGGGTCCTGCTGCATCCTTGTCACAGCTCACATTTTATTTGGGATCCAGTGTTTTCAGAATGTTACCACCTCTTGCTTTGCGTAAGGACTGAACTCCCTGATGGAAATATTTTGCAAGAATGTTTTTCATTGTCAAGGTGGCATAAAACTCCTTCAGAAGGTTTTCTTTGTCCAGCTCAGAGAAGAATCCCTTTTCTGTAGAGCTCCTGCCACGTTTCACTGGCCAGGATGGGTCTTGCCAGGGCACCACGAAATGGATCAAGTCCCCTTACAGCCAAAGCCATTGAAGGTTCATGGAAATGTTTGTGGAAACAATTGCAGACTCCTCTGCTGACAGCCCACTCCTTTTGTGTAATTTTTGATAGAACATGCACCCAGCACAGCAGAAGAATTTGGCAGCCCTTGGAATGTGCTGGAATGGAATTTAGCTGTGCTCTCGGTACAGGTCTCTGATATGGCTGTGAGAGAATGTTCGCCTGCTCAGTAAGCAAATATTCAATGAGCTCCTTCTATGTCCCAGATTCTGGGCTAATCAGAGATAAGTGCCACCCGGGCCCCATCCTCAAGGAGCCTAGTTGATGGGGACTAAGAGATGCAGGTACATTTCATTCCTAAATACTTCAGGACCATATTAGGAAGGGCAGCAGGCACGTCTGTTAGTGTTGTGAGGTGATTTCAGGTGAGACATGGATGAACTGGGTTATGCATTTATTTTGATGTATGCCATTTAAAAAAAAAAAACAGTAACTACTACAGTAATTTCCCATATGTTATTGATTAGGGAAAAAAGTTGAAAAAAGGTAGGAGGGAGAGTCAATTAAAACCCAAGTTAAAGAAAAATACCAAGTAAATACTGTAATGGTAGTAACGATTACAGGTGGTAGATTATGGTAAAAGTTATCGTTAAAAAATCTTGACAGTGGCTCACGAATGGCTGATGTCTGGAAAAGTTCAGTGCAGGTTTGTTGCATGCTGATGGGATGCCAGGGTCTTTACTTGTACCACCATCCAAGCTTCAGGAAGCTCTGGGAGATGGTAGTGTTACCATCCCAACTGACAGCTGATGAAACTGAGGGTCAAAGAGGGGAAGTGATTTGCCCAAGGCCACATGACTAGTAAGTGGAAGAACTTGAATTGAACCCTGGTCTGACTCCTGATTGTGAACTCTTCGTCACTATGCTATATGACAAAGTACTGCAGTTGGTCAAATGAAGAAGTGATTATTTCCTCCCTAGGGTATAATCCAAGAAATTTCCTAGAGAAGGAGGCCTTGACTGAGGGATTTAGCAAGGGAAGTTTGGGTGGCAAGGCAGAGTATATCCCATTGATCAGATACCTATGATCATTGGCTGGATGGTTTGAACAACATGTTTTTTCCTCATATAAATGAAGTCTCGAGGTTAGGCTATGGGTTGGCTCTTCTGTGCCATTAGGGACCCAGGCTCCTTCCATCTCTCATCTCCACCAGATATCTCATGGTCCAAAATGGCTAATGCAGCTCCAGCCATCACATTCTTGTTCCAGGCAGTAGAAAAAAGAAAGGGAGGAAAAGGGTAAATATACATTCCTTTCAGTGAGTCATCCACCTTTAAGGAGTTTTCTGGAAGCTGAACCTAACCCAGCTTCTCCTCATCTCGTTGGCCAGCCCTGCTTATAGGGGAGGCTGCCTACTGTGTGCTAGGCGTATGTGCATAGAAAACAAAAGTCCTGTCCTCAAGGTGCTTCCAGTAGAGTGAGCTGCTTTTGGTTGAAGGTGTGGAGAGGGCAGCAGTTGAGTGGAGAGAAAAAAGCCTCCTCTGAACTGGGACCTGCTTCTGGAGTGGTCCCAATAAGCCTGGTCTTTTTTGCACTGTTCTGCGTGTTGGTTTGTCGTTTAATTGGAGTGTAGAGTTGCAGCAATTAGGCTGCCCCAGGCAGCCCCTGCTCACCATCCATCAGCCCCTCTGAGAAGACAAGAGCCACTCTTGAGTGCAAAACAAACCAGCTTCCCAACCTTCCATCCTCCAGTGCAATTAGAGCAGGAGCTGCAGAGCCAGCTTTTCACTGCAGCCTGGAACTGAACCCTGGGCTGTCATTTAGAGCCCTGCATGGGGTGCAGAGCCCCGAGGTGAGTGTGGGGTTCTGTGAAGCTCGCGGGAAACTGCTCACCGCCTGGTCTCCATCCTCTCTCTTGCCCTGCCTCCCGGCCATGGGGACGTGAATGTGCCTTGCACTTCTCAACTCTCAGAGGGTGCATGTCAGCTAGTTTGCCAGGAATGTCAAGTTTGGAGAGTTCTTTAATATCAGTGATGCTTTTCTGAGTTGCGGAAGTTGTCCTGGGGACCCATTCATAGAAGATCAATCCTTGTTTGGGTGAAGCCCCCTCTGCAGGGATTTGCGTTCTTTTGGGTCTGAAATGCTCCCCTTTTACTTTGGGGGAAACTTTCACTTTTTATCAGATCGTGGAAAGAATGTTAGAGCTAAAATGGGCACAAGAGGTGGGATTAGCCCCCATGCCTCCATTTTCGTGATCAGGAGACTTTGCTGCAGCCAGTATGAGGCAGAACTGGGGAGAGCAAGCTTCTGCACGCCAGTGCTGTGTCTTTGCTCTGTAGTCACCTCCAAGCAAATAATATTATAAAGAGACTGGAGAGATGCTTTCACATGGCGTTAGAAATCAAACCGCTATTAATATGCTAATTACAACGGTTTTATATTTACCATTTAAGCAAGTCCTGGAGAGCTTCTCCTTGGCAACACTGTTAGACATTCTGTTCATGAAATAGAAAGTCCATATTACTGTTTAATGAAAGCTCTAAATCCAGGCTTTCCCTATGTTCAGCCAGCCCTTTTTCTTGGATTTAGTAGGTCCAGCCCTGGCTTCCCAAAATGAAGGCTGGGGGAGGTTGGGTGAGAAGGAATTGACGCAGTTCGGAAAGCAGGCATCTCCTCAGAGATGCCATGTCGGTGGATGCTGGGGCCCGCAGGTCCTAGGCCAGTTACCCGCTAATGTCGTTATACATCTAAGCATTTTTAGCAGTGACATCACTCACTCCTAAACCAATTCTACTGACTTTATTTTTAGACTGGATGATGCAGGTGCTCTTTGGAAATGTCTTTTTCTCCCTACATCACTTTTGTCCGGGAAGTACCTGGTTTATGAGAAAAACAAAATGGCAGCCACTCAGCCAAGGGCAATATAAATATTTATCTGGGAAACAGGGGGGATGAGTGCCTTATTTGCTTCGAGGGTGGGTCCCAGGGAATCCGCACCCCTTAGCTTTCTGAGGAACTGGGTAAGGCAGGAGCCCTCTCTGAACTGGGTGCTTTCATTCACTGGCAAACAGGAGAGTGAGCCTTTGTTCCGATCAGGGATCAAAGATACCCGATGAAGGGCATAGGACTTTTCTGAAGAGTAGACTGTAGGTTCTAGAAGAGTAATAATATGTTAGCTAATGTGCTATAAACCTAACACATATTTAAGCACCCACTATGTGCCAGATCTAAACTAGGTACTGGAAATACATTGGGGAATGTTCCAGTTACCATGGCTGAGTGATGTAGTGACACAAAACAACCATCTACTATGCTCACGGATTCTGTGGGTCTGGAATTCAAAGAGGGTAAAGCGGGGGTGGCTTATTTCTGCCCCACGTTGTTCAAGGCCTCAGTGTAGGACTTGCAGTTTGGATGACTAATCCACTTACATGTCTGGCAGTTGATGTGACTGTTGATGGGTCCTCTCTTCCTCTCCATGTGGCTTCACCATGTGGCCTGGGCTTCCTCACAATGTGATGGCTGGTTCCAAGGATGAGCATCTCAGAGGTGGAGAGCTGAGCAGAAGCTACGTCCTTTTTGTGACCTAGTGCCGGAAGTCACAAAGCATCGCCCTCACCGTGTTCTGTTGGTTGAGGTAGTAACAAGTCCATACATGGATTCAAGGGGAAGGAACAAAGACCCCACCTGTTAGTGGGAGGGATGTCAGTCACATTGCCTGAAGAGCATATGGGATGAATGTATATTTCAAGAAGTATAAGAGTTTCGAAAATATGAGCAAGGAAGAAGAGGCTATTAAAAAAAGCAAAATAAAAAGAAAGAGAACTTTTAAAAATGAAAATTTAATAAATGAAAGTTAAAACTCAAGGGACACATTAAATAGCAGATTAGACTTAGTGGATAAAAAAAAAATTAGAAAAGTGGAAGATATATTCAAATAAGTAAACTGGAATGCAGCCCAGAGACATACGAAATGGAAATAATAAAAGACAGTAAGAGACATACAGGATAGAGTGAGAAGGTCTAATACACACCCAATTGGGTTTTCAGAAGGCAATAATACAGAAAATGGGAAAAGGCAATATTTTAAGAGACAATGACTGAGAATTTTGTAGTCTTTGACAGATATGAAACCTCAAGTCTAGGAAATTCAGTGAGTTCCAAACATGAGAAATAAAGCATGATAAATAAAAATAAGCCTTCTCCTTTGACACATCAGTGTAAACCTGTGTCCACCTAAGACAAAGAGATGATTTTAAAAGCAACCAGAGAGAAGAGCAAGATTTCCTGTCTAGGAGCAGTGATGAGTCTATCAGATGACTTCTCAACAACAGTTTATGGGAGCCAGAAAACGGTAAAATAACCTCAGTGTGCTGAGGGAAAGCAATTGTTAGCCTAGAATTCTATACCCAGTGAAAGAGTAAGAGCAAAGTTAGAGATAGAGGACAAAGCTTGGATAATTTCCCACAGATTTATTTCATAATAGGACATTCTGAAGAATGTATTTCAGGCAAAAGAATATACCAAGTGGAAGGTCTAAGGTGCAAGATGGAATGATGTGCAAAAATTTTGGTAAATATTTGGCTATATTTAAACAAATGTTGGTTGTATAAAATAATGTCTCAATTGAGAGATTAAAACAAAACAAAACAAAATAGAACTAAAATACTGGGCAACCAGAACATGTAAGCTGGGAGGGGATGATCGGAATCAAAGCATTCAAACTTCTCATATCTTTTTCAGAAGGAAGTTTTAGATGTTCATTTACCTCAGATTTGTTAAGACCAAACAGTATAACTTCAAAACTAGTAGAGCAGCAGTTTCTAAATGTGAACTGGGACCTCGGGTGTCCCTGAGAGCCTTTCAGCAAGGTCAAAACTATTTCCATAATGATACATAATCCATGATAATGTTATTTGTCCTTTTTACTCTTATTCTTTTGTGAGTGTAGAGTTTTCTAGAGCCTATCATCACTCTGTTAATGAAATGTATGCCTGTATATTCTTATGTTTTAAATTTTTCTCAATTTTATTTTCTAATATGGAAACTATGAATAGATATAACCCACATAAACAAAAGCTGTTTGGGGTCCTCAACATTTTTAGAGGTGTAACAGTGTTCTGAGTCTATAAAACTTGAGAACCACTGTGGTAGAGGGGAAAAAAAGGAAGATAGAAACAGTGAAACATAAAAGACAATTCTTGTGTAGCATTGACATATATATACTACCAAATGTAAAATGGATGGCCAGTGAGAAGCTGCCGCATAGCACAGGGAGATCAGCTCAGTGCTTTGTGATGACCTAGAGGGGTGGGATAGGGAGGGTTGGAGGGAGGCTTAAGAGGGAGGGGATATGGGGATATACGTATACATATAGCTGATTCACTTTGTTATACAGCAGAAACTAACACAACAGTGTAAAGCAATTATACTCCAATATGGAGATATATATATATTTAAAAAAAGAAAATTCTTGTGAAATAGCATTTCCTGAGCCCTGAGAAACAATTGGTGCTATATAGTTATCCTTCATTCTAAGATAACTCAAGATAGAAACTTTTAAATCGAGAGAACTGATAAAGTAAGGTACTAATATATTCTGCAGGACTTGAAAACGTTGATCTGGAAGAATTTCAAGACTGGGTCATGCGACACCTACTGAACACTGGGGGCGTTACAACCCAGCTCTATGGGACCAAGAACCAGCAAGAGTAAATGCTGTATTCAGACTGAAAAGGACCTAGAAAAGAGCAAATTCTGTCAGGCAGGGTATGACATTATAATCGGCTTAGACAAAACAAATTCTCAGGATGCAGAGGGCAACTCAGAAAGGACATAATGACAGTTGCTTTGCCTACACACCGTCTTCCGCAGTTAGATGGAAAATCAGGGAGCCTAGGGCAGAGGCTAACATCACAGTCACCTTGGAGCTTTTAAGAAATAAATAGTTCCAAGGCTTTATAGAATCAGAGTGTCTGGGCCCAGAATTTTATATTTTGAAAAAGTTCTCCAGGGAACATGGTCATTTTAGACAATATCTGGTCAAAAATGGCCCTGTAGGGTGGTTTCTGCCTTACAGGAACCATATAGGGCTGGAAAGTTGAGCTTTGAGTCTCATCTCTGCCAGTGCCGGCCCCCAGCTCTTCCACTGGTCGCTGCTCTGTTCCTTCCACTGCTGTCAATACCCAGGTTTGAGGCTCTGAGCCCTGGACTTTAGACCATGTTCATGGCTCATGCCTTCTTGATTTCTGGGGTCCTGTCTGATTTCCGAGGTTGGGCTAGCTAGAGCCCTGTGTGCCTACCTTCCTGATGCCCTGCAGATCAGCCCCTTAACCATGCCTGGATTTCTACTCCCCGCATTGCCTGAATCCAACTTCAGACAGCCTTTGGGCTCTTCCAGCTCTGTCTTTCTTCTTTGATTCCAGGATTATTTCCATTTGTGTCTCAGGACCATCAAGAGAAAAGAGCCAAGAATAGAGAAAACTATCAAAAATAAAAAGCAAACAACAAAGCATAACCACAACCCTCTATATGCTTCAGCATCTGGCAGACCCACCCCAGCCACCGTTGGTCCCTTTTCTCACAAGTTTTCAACACAGTCTGTGGGAGGATTTGTCTTCTCGTGTGGGAACATTTCTCACAATTGACAAAAGGAGAAAGGCTTTGCTTGACCGAAACTTGCTCTGCCAGCTCTCTCTTTTGCAACGTACCAGTGCTGGGCTGTCTCATGGTACCTCTAAGGCACCATCAGAGAAGACCCAGCCCGGGACAGGGAGCTTCCACCCCCGCCGAAGAACAGCTTGTGGGGGAGGCCAGGCCAGGGGAGGAAATATTCTTAACAACGAGTGAGGTGTGAAAGGGGCCAAACAGAGCCTGGAGCCCAGGCGGAGTGGTGTGATGTGAGATGCCTTGCAGTGTCTAAGGCAATGAAAGTGATCTATGAGTGATTTTTTTTTTTTTTTCCTTTTAAATGACAGAGCAGGGCTGGGTAAGGAATAGCGATTTGGCCATTTTGACCATAAATGCAGGTGAAGCGTATTTATGCTCCAAAGAGAAAGCAACAAATGGGATACAGGGTGGGCTGTGGCCTTCTGCTTACTCTGGGCAAATTCCCTGGAGCCCAGCTCAAGACCATCTCAGCACAACAAAGGGGTGCCTTCAAAGGGACCTGTGTGGAGTCCGCATATCTGTCCCCTGGGAGATAGAGGCTGAGGTGGGACCTGGGAGCGTCCCACTGTGCCGGTTCGTGCTTGGGGTCAGAGGGATGTTTGGAAAGGCCGTGGCTGCAAATGGGGAATGGCGGGGGGAATGTTCCATTCTGCTGCACACCTTGACCACCGCCTCCTGGATTCCTGCCCCTTGGGGGACAACATCAGAGTGTGGATTGACGTTGGCTTGGCAGCTCTCCGGAGACCTGCGTCCCCATGTGCCATGAAAATTCTGACTAAAGTTCATTCAACGCTAGCAATCCCCGTGCAAACTCAGCATCCCCGCTGACCCCCACCATTTACTGCTCTGCACGCGTTTCTTTCCACGTTCTCTCTCCACCCCTCTCCCCCCTGCAGCCCTCACGGCCCTGTGATGGCCCTTGCTCCTCCTTTGTATATCAGGCCTTCTCCATGGTTAGTAACCACGCCATCAGCAGAGTGATGGGCTGGTGGGGGGCACACTTCTTAACTCGGCTACCTCGGTCCCATGGGGACTGGATTTTGGATAAGGTGTTGAGGCAGCCTCCTGAGCGGCTGGGCAGCGTCTGCTGAGCAGATTCTGGTCCTCTTGGGGTGACTGCGTCAATCAACACCCCAAGGGCTGAGGCCTCAGTGTGGAAAGTATGCAAGCCTCGGACGATGCCACGGATGGCCTGGAATGGCTTGGCCTCTCCTTCCCAAGGCTCCAGCTGATTTCCCCATCGTGTGGAGGAGAGGGAGCAAAGGGCCAGCGCGTCCCAGTTCCTGGAGCACCAATGAGTGTTGCCGGGCCAGGGGTGTGGCAAGGGCTGGGAGCATTCTGGGGTGGCCGCCCAGGGGGCATGGCTGGCCCTGGCCGGGATGCTGCGCCCACCTCAGCATCTGGCCGTCACTCCCACATGCAGCAGGAACCTCGTCCCCATCGCTCAGCTGGGAAAACTGACTAATGGTGCCGGGCCCGGGCCCGTAGCAGATGCTCTGCGGACAGTAGCTGCTCTGACCATGTGGTTTGTCTGGGGTCACCCAGGTGGCGAGTGGCGGGGCCAGGACAACCCGTGTCCACCTCCCACCCCAGCCCAGCCCTCCTGCCCTGTAGCCTGGCCGTCTTCTCCTGGCCTCTCAGTGAGCCAGGCAGGGCAGAGAGAGTTAGTACCCCATTTTACAGACCAGGAAACTGAGGCCAGGTGATTCGTCAGAGATCACTGAGCCTGGCATTGGCAGAACTGAGCTTCAAACCTCGCTCTTTTGCTCGTACACCTTGTATTAGTCTGCTCGGACCATGACAAAATGCCACTGAGTGCCACGACAAAATAAGGCTGAGTGGCTTAAACAACAGAAATGTATTTTCTC
Source organism: Balaenoptera borealis (assembly GCF_965194805.1). Classification (NCBI taxonomy): domain Eukaryota; kingdom Metazoa; phylum Chordata; class Mammalia; order Artiodactyla; family Balaenopteridae; genus Balaenoptera; species Balaenoptera borealis. The sequence goes on from NC_138874.1 coordinate 107,126,246, forward strand.
ACAGTTCTGGTGGCTAGACGTCCGAGGTCAGGGTAGTGACAGGGTTGATTTCTGATGAGGGCTTCCTTCCTGGCTTGTAGACGGCTGCCTTCTCGCTGTGTCCTCACATGGCCTTTCCTCTGTGCAGAGAGAGAGCGCGCGTGCAATCTCTGGTGTCTCTTCATCTTCTTCTGAGGACACCAGTCCTTGGATTAGGACCTCACCCTTATGACTGCATTTAACTTTAATTACCCCACTAAAGGCCCTGTCTCTAATACAGCCACATTGAAGGTTAGGGCTTCAACATATGAATTTGGGGGGTGGGCACAGTTCAGTCTGTAACATACCCTGAGCCCCTTCCACTCTTTTGGGGCCCCCAGATCACACCAGGAAATGGCTGCTACTGCACATCAAAGGAGTCATTTGGAGTGACTGATTGTGCAGGAGCCCCGGCAGAGGACAGGGGCAATCTGAGAAGGCTTCCTGAAGGAGGTGTGTGTGTGTGTCTCTGGGTGTGTGTATTTTTTTTTTTTAAAGCACTGTGAACACTTGCATGACCAAGATCAGGTTTAATTATTATTATTATTATTTTAATTATTTATTTAATTATTTTTTTTTTTTGGCTGTGTTGGGTCTTCGTTTCTGTGCGAGGGCTTTCTCCAGTTGCGGCAAGCGGGGGCCACTGTTCATCGCGGTGCGTGGGCCTCTCACTATCACGGCCTCTCTCGTTGCAGAGCACAGGCTCCAGACGTGCAGGCTCAGTAATTGTGGCTCACGGGCCCAGTTGCTCCGCGGCATGTGGGATCTTCCCAGACCAGGGCTCGAACCCGTGTCCCCTGCATTGGCAGGCAGATTCTCAACCACTGCGCCACCAGGGAGGCCCCTCTGGGTGTGCTTTTGTGTGTGTATACACTGGGCTTGAGTAGCTGGCCCATTTGGGAATCTGCCTCATTTCAGGGCAACCCCGCAGGTAGTCCGCCCCTTCCCCCCAACCCCGTGATTCAGAAGAGCTTGGCTATTTTCCAGGAACAACTTTCTCTCCATGGATGTGGCAAGAGGGGAAGCATCTGGTCCTTGCTTGGTCCAGCAAGGCAGCTGTAGCTTGATGCAGCCCATCAGGTAGCATTTCCAGGTCTTTAATGTGGAAGGGGATGGAATTCCAGGTGGGCAAAGAAGGGCAGAAGTCGAGCTGAGAACCTGGGAAGCCCTCCTTCAGCAGAGAGAGACATCTGCAGATTGGCTGCTGCATGTGGCAGCCAGCCCCGGCTGCTGTGGTCCCAGCTGCTGGGGAGTGTGATCTTTCTACAAAGAGGAGCCTTGTTAGGATGTCATCACCTGCAGGAGCCCCTGCTGTAAGTTCTCTTGCCTTCCTCACCCGGTGTCTGTCCTCCCTTCTCTTAGACTCAGGCCAGATGTGGCTGATGAAGGAAATCCTCGCTGCCAGGTTTAGAAATGTTAACTTTCTGCGGTGTCTGTGTTTCTGGAATGAGGGCGGGGTTCCCAGGACAGAGGCTTGGGCTCGTGCACCAGGTCCTGTGTGGAGTCCGGAGCAGATGTGGGTTCTGTGTGGGGTTGTAGTAGGTACTCAGTCAGGAGGCTGGAAAGAGTGCTGAGGAGGCCGAGGGAGGCCGAGGGAGGCTGAGGAGGCTGAGGGACTCTGCTCTTTCAGTGGAACTTCCTGTTTCTCACGTTTCCTGTATAAAGACCACAGTGCAAGCCCTGCCCCAAAGCAGAGTGTGAGCCTGTCCATTTTGGGTGTCTTTGGCTTCTCTTACGTCTGTGCCTCAGCTTAGCACACCTTGGGCCTTGCTGGGCTCTGAAGGTGTTGAGTTGCTTCTTGGAGCTTAAGCCACAGCCCGTCTGAGAGGGAAGAGGCCCCTCTTGCAGCTCCATGTGAAAGTGCTTGAAGCTTTCGCAGCCCCGTTAATTAAGAAGATGGAGTATCTACCCTCCCCTGTCTCCCACCCCTTCTCTCCTTCCCCTGCACCTGGCGCAGGGACCTTTGCTTGGGTGACGCTCCCCTCCCTTCCTCCCTGAGGGAGGCCCATCGCTTCTCTGGTGGGAAGTGGTGGCTTCCTCTTGAGGGTGGGAAGTGGTGGCTTCCTCTTGAGGGTGGAGCAAGTTGCTGTCCTCCCTTCCTCCAATTCCCAAGGGTGAGTCTCTCTGGGACAGCAGAGAGGCCTCCTGGGAAGCCTCCTTCCCCCCAGCGCTCACTGGGAGCATAGGGCCTTAGGAACCAAAAAGACATGGACTCAGGTCCCAGTTCCCCCACTGCCGCTGTATAACCTCAGTGAGTTCCTTAGACCAGCGGTGTGTGGTTTTCTGTTCAGCACTGGGGGAGAAGTCTCCATCCCCCAGGGCGGCATTAAGAGCGAGAATGGAGTCTTCAAGCCTGGGGCTCTGTGGGTGCTGAGCACATGTGCAAGAGCTCCCGTGTGAGTGGTCCCTGCCCAGGTGGGGGATGTGAGCTGATGCCCCCCCTCCCATTTATCACTCTGGCCTTGGCTGATCTCTGACTGCCTAGGTGGGGGGGCCTCATCATCATGATTAAAACCATTCCCTCGGGGACTTCCCTGGTGGCGCAGTGGGTAAGTGGCTCCTTATTTCCAGATGAAGCTGGGGAGGGACACTAACCAAGCCATCACCCAAGCAGATTTTTTTTTTTTTTTGGCTGCGCCTGGGGGCATATGGGATCTTAGTTCCCTGACCAGGGATTGAACCCGTGTCCCCTGCATTGGGAGTGCGGAGTCTTAACCACTGGACCGCCGGGGAAGTCCCCCAAGCAGATTTTAAAGGTCACCTGTATTGAGTGCCAGAGAGGAGGGGTGACAGGGGCCCAGCTCTGGGTGAGGCTTGAGGGGATTCAGAGTTGCAAGGCAGCCCTTGCCTTTAGGAAGTGTGGGCACCAGCTGTAGGCTATTCCCACTCTGGGCTCTGTGACCCTCAGAGGCAATCAGACTGCAAGGTCAAAGTCAATATTTAAAAAAAAAGGAACGTCAGTTCTTAGGAAGCCCTTAGTAACCCTGTATACAATCTTGTGTTTAGCCACTTACTTATAGCCGGGGGCCAGAGGCCACCTGGACGTCTGCCCCTTGAGTGCATGGACATCACCCACCTTCCTGGCCCTTGTAAGAGAGGCGGTGCCATCCCAGGTGCTGGCATGGCCATCTGGGGGTTGCTGCTTGCCCATGCCCTTCAGGAACCCCAGGGACACTTGAGCCTGATGTGGCCGGGACGAGGCAGTTCGCACAGCGCCTGTATCTTGGGGAAACAAATGTGGTTCCCAGTGTGCTGCCTTGAGTTCCTGGAACCAGAGTGTTTGTTTTATATAATAAACAGCAAAAACAGTTCTATTGACTTCAGAACCTTGCAGCCTCCAAACTATAACTTATTAAAATACTGGATTTTTTATCCAGTGGATAAAATGTGGATTACCCAGGATATCACAGGCACAGAAAGCTAAATTGTGTTTGACAGGGAGAGAAAATGTTCTCCATTTCAGGTCACCATTTTTTAAAAATTTTTATTTATTTTTTTATACAGCAGGTTCTTATTAGTCATCCATTTTATACACGTCAGTGTATACATGTCAATCCCAATCTCCCAATCCATCACACCACCACCCCACCCCACCCCGCCGCTTTTCCCCATTGGTGTCCATACGTTTTTTTCTCTACTTCTGTGTCTCAGTTTCTGCTCTGCGAACCGGTTCATCTGTACCATTTTCCAGGTTCCACATATATGTGTTAATATACGATATTTGTTTTTCTCTTTCTGACTTACTTCACTCTGTATGAGAGTCTCTAGATGCATCCACGTCTCTACAAATGACCCAATTTCGTTCCTTTTTATGGCTGAGTAATATTCCATTGTATATATGTACCACATCTTCTTTATCCATTCATTCAATGGACATTTAGGTTGCTTCCATGTCCTGGCTATTGTAAATAGTGCTGCAATGAACATTGGGGTGCATGTGTCTTTTTGAATTACGGTTTTCTCTGGGTATATGCCCAGTAGTGGGATTGCTGGGTCATATGCTAATTCTATTTTTAGTTTTTTAAGGAACCTCCATACTGTTCTCCATAGTGGCTGTATCATTTTACATTCCCACCAACAGTGCAAGAGGGTTCCCTTTTCTCCACACCCTCTCCAGCCTTTGTTGTTTGTAGATTTTCTGATGATACCCATTGTACAAGTCACCATTTTTAAGGGGATTTAAAAAAAAAAATCTATTTATTTTTGGCTGCGTTGGGTCTTCGTTGCTGCACACGGGCTTTCTTTAGTTGTGGTGAGCGGGGGCTACTCTTCGTTGCGGTGCACGGGCTTCTCATTGCAGTGGCTTCTCTTGTTGCGGAGCACGGGCTGTAGGCACGCGGGTTTCAGTAGTTGTGGCACACAGGCTCAATAGTTGTGGTGCACGGGCTTAGTTGCTCCACGGCATGTGGGATCTTCCCGGGCCAGGGCTTTGAACCCATGTCCCCTGCATTGGCAGGTGGATTCTTAACCACTGCGCCACCAGGGAAGCCCCCAGGTCACCATTTTTAGAACTGAACACATGCTTTTTGAGATTTGGGTACCTTAATTCCACCAGGGAAACAGTTCTCTATTTGCTTAAGTCCAAGGGCTGCTAGAGGACCATGGGACCCTTGGAGCCTTATTACAGCACCGTGGGTCATGCCAAGGGAGGTCGGGTGGGTACATCGCATTTGAAGGGACACCTCGGCCTCCCTCTCAGTGGCAAAGGAACATCTGAAACTGCCTGATTTAGTAGATGAGGTTCAGGTGGGTGAACATCAGTTCCACAATTAATCCCTCATTGGCTGTGTGTGCTCAGCTCTCCCCTGGTTGGGCAGTGAAGGGGGTGGGTTTGGGGAATTGGCAGGAATCTCCAGTGACTGCTGCTTATAATAATGTTGGATAGACAGTATTGATACTTACTGAGGGCCTTCCACCTGACAGGCACTGCACTAATAAGCACCTTGGTTGATCCGTACCTATGAGGTAGGTCGTATTGTTATTATCTCTATATTAGGTCCAAGAAAGTGAGTCTCAGAAAAGCTCATACAGCTACTGTGTGGTTGGATCAAGCAGAGTATAGGTTCGGCTGCTGTAACAAAGACCCACCTGAATGCTGGTTTAAACAAGGTAGAAGCTTATTTCTCTCTCATGGAACAGTGCTTGGGTAGGGGTTTGGGGCTGCTGTGGAAGTTCTATCTTTGTGGCTATTTAGTTCCCAGTCTCTTCTGTCCTTAGGTTGTTGCCTGCATCTACATGGTCCAAGATGGCACCCCACATGTCTACATTCTAGTCTACGGGAAGGGGGACATGCCCTTTCTCCTAAAGACATAACCCAGATAACTTGGACCTTTTTGCTCATGTTCTATTGGCCAAAACTTGGTCATATAGCCACACCTAGCTGCAAAGGTTGTTGGGAAATGTAATCTTTCTTTTTTTTTTTATTTTTTTTCTTCTAATTAATTAATTTTTATTTATTTATTTTTGGCTGTGTTGGGTCTTCGTTTCCGTGCGAGGGCTTTCTCTAGTTGCGGCGAGCGGGGGCCACTCCTCATCGCGGTGCGCGGGCCTCTCAGTGTCGCGGCCTCTCTTGTTACGGAGCACAAGCTCCAGACGCGCAGGCTCAGTAGTTGTGGCTCACGGGCCTAGTTGCTCCGCGGCATGTGAGATCCTCGCAGACCAGGGCTTGAACCCGTGTCCCCTGCATTGGCAGGCAGATTCTCAACCACTGCGCCACCAGGGAAGCCCTGTAGTCTTTCTTTTGGGTGGCCATGTGCCCGGCTAAAAGTGGGAGATCTATTACAACAGAAAACACGATGAATGGACATTGGATGACTGGGATGAGTCTAGGTGGTGTACAGAGTTCATGTCCCTTACCTGTCCACCACCTGTCATCCCCGAGGAGTTCAAGGTCAGCTCCAAGGCAAGGAGCCCAGAGCTGGACCGTCAGCTCCTTGGGTGCTTATGGTGGTGGGTCTTTCTGCCGATTCCTTGATCCTCTGGGCGAGCACAGCGCAGGGCAACAAGTAGGTGCTCAGTAAATCAATCTTAAAGGGAGAGCAGTAGAGAGGGACCTGACCTACCAGATCCAGCCCCAGCTAAATATGATGAGCACATCTGGATGTGAATTATAAGGGGGCTGGAAACTGCAGTGACCAACTGCCAGGAGGCAGCTGGGCCTAGAAGGATTCCCTTGCAGGGTGGAGCTCCCAGCTGCTTTGGTTGGGACCACAGAGAGGTTCAGGGTATCCTGTTGGCTGCCCTGGCTTAACCCCAACTTTGAAGACATCTATGAGCTGTGCTTCCAGACTGGAAATTCGACTCCATGCCCGCTTTGGGAGGAACTGGCCGCTTTGAGTGGCTTCTCCCCTAGCGGTGGTCTCTTGGGCTGTGCCCTGTACATTCCTGATTCTTTTCTGGCCACACGGAGGTCTGGGTTTGTCAGCTGCTGGCCCCTGGTTTGCGAGGAAGGGTCTCTGCCTCTCTCCGTCTGTGCTCCAGCTGCCCGCTCGAACTGGCCCTGACTCAGCTAGAACAGCCTCTCAGAACCCAGGCCCCGGTCCGAAGTCCTTGGAGGGCTTTCTGAGACGACACACTGAATGTGAGGAGCTGAGAGCTCTCCGGTCCCCGTTATTAGTTACACCTTCTGAACAGAGCTTCTCTCCACGCAGGTGCTCAGAAGGGAAAATCAGTGAGCATCCGAGGTTCCAGGGTGGGATTTTTCAATCATTTGAACCTTGTTCTTGGCAAGGAATGATTGAAAACGAACAGCCATTATAGGTTACATTCTTAGACCATTTAGAAACAGAGGTTTCACCACAGTGGTATTCTTTGATCATCCCAATGGTTTTTTGGTCTTTTTCGCAGTTCTCTTTCTTGTGCTGAGTAACTGAAGAGGATACCGATTAGTCTCGGCATCAGTTAAATATCTGTCAAAACGTCTGTTCAGAGCCTGGCAGTCAGAGGGAAGAGAAGAAGTGTTCCCAGAGAGCGGTGTTCAGGCTGAGACGGAGCTTACGAGGTCTAGACAGTTATAAGATATGTGGAACTCTTAAAAAAGAAAGAAGGGAAGAAAGAAAAACATGTGTTTTGGCTTCTGCGTGCTTCTATTCTGTATTTGTATAGCTGAGAAAGCTTTCGTTTAAAATAAGTGGTATTTGGCAAGAAGTGTTACTGCCTGCTGACAAATTGATTGTGCTCTTTTACTGAGATGAAAATGCAGGAGGCATTTTGCTTTTTTTCCCTCTTGATGATTAAAAGCATCTACTTGGCTCCACGCAGAGATGGCCCCTGAAGATTTATATGAGACACCTGTGTTGTATCCACCACCAGCCTTCAGGCTGACAGAAGCAGCTACCCTGCATGGTGTTCAAAGTGCCAGGTCCTGGGAGGGAGTTTTGACAGGCTGGACCGGCAGTCTCTGTGCCAGACCTGGGTGGGACCCTAGGGTGAGGGTCTTTGAATTTTAATCAAGAACTTCCCCTCCCTGTTCACGCTGAGCCAGGGCCTTGGAGCAGCTGAGAGGCTAAGCAAGCCCTGCGGTGATGAACAAAACCAGACCTTCCCCTACCTGGGCCTCAGTTTCCCTGTCTGAGCAATGAGGGCATCACACTGGCTTTCCTTCGGGTTTTCTTCAGGGTCTGTGTCCCTGCTCCCTCCAGCACGCCCTTCCTCTGCCCTATGATTGCGTTGTAAAGAAGGAGGATGCCAGCGCTGGGAAGAGGCTCCCTTTCCCATGTGGCAGATCCATTCATTCACTTGACCCAGCCCAGGGACAAATTAGAATGTAGCCAACAGCTAGCAAGTTGATGAGATAGGTCGTTAATCCATTCATTCATTCATACTTGTGCACTCAAATATTACTGTGCCAGCTCTATGCCAGGCTCTGAATGGGGAGCTGGGCGTGCAGGGAACAAGGCAGCCTGGGCCCTGCCTGCTCCAGGTGGGGGTCCAGTCCTGTCTGGATTCCCCTCCTGTTGGCTTAAGGACTTGCCTCTATGTCAGTCCTAGCACAGGAATGTGCTGTGAAGTGCAGTTATAACAGCCTATTTAAAGCCAAGCATTTACTTTTGGACACCCAGGACTTTAAGATTTCTACCTTCAAAGAGCAGGGGATTTGTTTTGACAAAGGAAGTGTAAACAGGATTCTAGTGAATAATATTTCTCATGGCTGCTCCTGCTTTAATCAATTGTATATTTATTGGTGATCTCATAAGTGTCCAGACTGTCCCAGGCTCTGCCGGGGATGTAGAGAATTTACAGCTCAACTGGGGATGGATGGATGTGTGTGTGTGTGTTTGTGTGTGTGAGTGAGTGAGCGTGAAGGCCAACTCAGAGGACAGTGGCCGAGGGAATGACACAGCACGAACGTTACTTGATCACAGGTGTGGTGCTGGCCGCAGAGCTGAAGGAGCTCCAGGGAGGGGGCGTTCCGGAGGAGGAGGGGAGAGAAGTGTATGCTACGTCATTCTCCTTTGCTGGCCCGGCTGGCGGAGCGTAGCTGTCCGGCTGATAGCCAGCCCCTGAGCTGCCACGGTTTTCCCAGGCCTTAGTCTCTGGAGGCTGAGCCCTGGACACAGTATGCAGAGCAGTACTGGGCCCGTGGGAATGGAATGACAGGTCATGGGTGCGTCCAGGATACCAGGGTGCCTCTCTCCCCCTTGGACCCCCGGAGTCTGCCAAATGATGCCACTGGTGTGACGCCATCCACCTTTCAGGGTCCCAGTTCCCCGCCTGCTGCTGCTGCGGATTCCCTAGAAGCTAAGAAATGCAGAAGATCTGTTCTCTTTTCAGGAAGAGCTGAGTTCAGATCTCATCTCCACCTCTTGCTAGCTCTGGGACCTTATGCTAATTCCTTCTCAGTGCCTCATTTTTTGACATCTGAAAAATAGGCTGATAACAGCATCTATTTCGTAGATGCAAGAGAAAAAGCATGTGAAGTGTGTCGCGTGGTGCCTGGTATACAGCAGGCGCCCCATTCTTGTTAACTGCTATCGTTCAGTTATTATTATGACACATCAGGTGGCGAAGTCGGAAGGTCACCGTCTGATCCAAAAGTCGTGTCTTTCTGAAAACTAGCTTAGCTAAACTCTATGAAAATTCATGTCTAAAATCCCGACCCACCCTGGGCTGTAACTCAGCTAAGTGAAGTCTGAATTGAGGCTCTGCCTCTCTCTGTTGGTTTCTGCTGAAGCAACACGCCTCTCCCCTGTTTCTCATCTGCAGCCTGGGTACCGGGTGAACTGTGTGCCTGGGAATATGTTCGTCTCTTCCCGACTCTGGCCCCTCTTGGGTCTGGGGCTAAGCTAAGCAAAGGTGGCTTGAAGGAAGCAGTTGGCATGGTGTCATATTTCATTACCAGAGACCTGGATCGGGTACCAGTGGGCCAAGCCCCCCTTACGCTGTTCCTTGGGGAAGCAGAGTGCAGGTGTATCACACGGCTGGTCTTGTAGGAGCTGTGACGGGGCAGCTGGCGGAACTGGACGTGTATCTGAGAGAGGCCTCCAGGAGCACAGAATAACTGCCACCAAATATTTGCCCTCTCTGTCTCAGGAAGAAGGACTAAGGGGCGGGTATTACAGAAAGACAGGTTTGGTCTCAAAATAAGAATGACTTTTAACATGGTGCTGATAAAGAGTACTGGACACCTTGTAGGTGAAGTGCTTACTGTCCCCGGAAGGGCACAAGTTAAGGTTGGCTAAGCCACTAATGGGGATCATATCCAGAGGATGGCGGGGTGGGGGGGTGTCTTTGGAACCTGAGACATCAGGACTTTGGGGAGACCATCAGTTGCTTCCACCTTCCCAGGCATTCACTTCTTAAGCCGCTTTTGGCCAGCACAGCCGTGAGCCTCGCTAGGCCCTGGCCACTGGCCCAGGAAGAAGCAGGACTGCCTCTGCGTGGAGGTTGCTGTTTGCCTTGGCCCCTGCTTGCCCAGCCACTTCCTGGCCCTGCCCTCCTGTGGCTTTTGCTTCATTAGCTCAGAGCGCCAGGTAAAGCCAGGCCCCGGGGCCCTGGATGGCACAGTGGGCACAGCCTCCGAAGCTGCAGAGCCTGCACGCCTCCCTGCTCTCCTCCCGGACAGGCTAGGGCAGCCCACAGTAAGGGTGCGTCAGGCGCCGTCATCCAGGCTTAAGCTGGAAAAACACTCGAGGAAGACTGACGCCTAGAGAGCGGGGGTCACGGCCCCGGGGTCCCGCAGCAAACCGCAGGGCTGCAGTGGAAGCCGGGTACCCGGCTCACAGAGCAGCGCGCTCCCCGGGGAGGAGGATTTCCCTCGGGAAACGCTGCTGTTAAGCTCCAGCTCGCTCTGCTCCCGCTCTGGCCACAGCGCAGGTGCAGGAGGGGCCGCAGCCGGGTGGCCTTAAAGACCTCAGCAGTCGTGAACCCTGCTTGGGGCTCTGATGCTGGGGAAAGGCCGTGCCCTCTGGTATCTCCATCCCCACCAGGCTCCTGCCTGTGGACGCACCCAACTGGGAGGCGGGGACATTTACGCTCCCCTAGTTCATCAGCTCCATTTTGTAAAAGGGGAAACCGAGGTCCAGAGAGCAGAAAGATGGGTCTGAAGTCGTACAGGGGTCAGAGGAGAAGCTGGAGGCAGAGTCCAGCCCCCTGGCCCCAGCCCCATGGCCCTGGCTGAGCTTTCTGGAAGACAGTGAGTCAGGCAGGGCCTGTGTTCAGGCCCACCTCGCTTCTGGGGGCGAGGCCCACCACAGCTGCAGCAGACAGCCTGGCCCAGCCTCGCCTCGGCCTGGGCACCCAGAGCCCTGCAAGCCTCACGGGTTCTTTTGTTAACCTTAGATGGAAGCCCTGCTAGGGACAACTCTTCATCATCTAGTTTTTTCGGGGAGACCTTCATTTCTGGCAGATTAACCACTCGGTGGCGGGGGGAGGTGTCGAGGCGGTGTGGGCCTGGGATTTCTACTCCCCAACTTGGAGGCTTATGGCCTCCACTTCACACTGATTTGTTCATTTGTTTTGTTTTATCTTCATTTGTTTTACATATACACCTGCGCTCTTGCTTGGCCAGGCACTGTTCCAGATGCTGGGGATAAAATGATGAACTAGACCTTGGAATCTCCTGGGGAGCTTTAAACACTACTGACGCCATCTCCAGAAATTTGATACAGTTGGCCTGGGTGTGGCCTGCGTGTTTCAATTTCTAAAATTGCCTGTATCCACATGGAAATTTCTTTTCAAGGAGGAAAAAAGCTTGTAGAAAGGATGTGGCTCTAAGCGGATGGTTGTGAGCAGAGCCCGAGTGAAGGGAGGCCCCAGGTCTTTCACCATCCACCAGGCTTTCCCAGGTGCCAGCACCACAGTGGGCCCGGTCCCAGCTCCCGGAAGGCTCTGCCGCAGGCCCAGCAGGGTGAAACGGGGTTCTGAGCACCCGCCTGTGACCCAGGCCCTGCACCCCAAGGGGGACATGTCTGGCGGCCACAGCTCCTTTGCTTGCCAGGGCCTTCTTAATCTCAGTGATCCTACAGCCAGCTTTTTAGAATAGTTGTTTTCCCCTCATCTGTAAAGATTTAAAATCTTAAGAAATAGAAACCACCACAGGTCACACACATCAGCTGTCTCCTTTTTGCCTGGCATTTTCAAGAGCCTCCACTGCTGATGAACCAGGTGCCTTTTCTACAGATGCCTCGTGGCTCTCACCCTCCTCCTGTGCTCGTGTGGAAGGAATGCTTACAGTCACAGAGTGGGGACTTTCAGCCCGGGAGAGGGCTGAGAGCCCAGTGGTCTGGGCCTCTCACGTAGAGATGGCCGGTAGAAGAGCCAGGCCTGGAACCCAGGTCCCAGTTCTGTCCCCAGCTCTTCCACCATGCCGAGCAGCCCAGCCACTGCCACACAGTGTCCGTGCCTCCCTGGCCATTCCCTGGGTCCACCTCTACCACCCCACCCCTCCATTTACCCACCCGATTCTTCGTCCCATTCTCACTGCAAGGGAATATCTAAATTCTTCGCTTTTCTTGGTTGTGAGGATAAGAGAGAGGTCACTGCCTGACTCTGGGGCCCCATCACTGCCCAGAGGGCCCCGTGGTGACAGCAGAGGCTTGACATCCTTTCCAGCTCAGACCCCAGGCTGTTCCTAGGCTCCAGGTATCTCCTGGGCTTTGACTGCACCCAGTGGATTCAGGGCAGAGACCTGAACCCTCACAGAGAGGTGGGGCTCATTTGGGCGGCTGCATGGGTCCCCCGACAGGTACACTTCCACCCACCCCTCTTCCTTTCACAGATCCACAGACCAGACCCTCCTTTCCTCCCTCTTCCCCACCCCCGTCCCCACTTCCCCCACCTGGCAGCCCAGGCCCAAACACCCTACAGCTCAGTGGTTTTTACATGTGACTTGTCCAGGTGTCACTAACCTTTATAAGACACAGCCTTAATAGTTTTGATCCTACAGAGACACGTGACAAATACAAGACATTCAGTAAAACTCGAGACCAGCAGGAGGGCAACAAAAAGCACAGGAAGATGGGGCTCGGTTTGGGTGTGTTTGTGTAATGTGCCATATGTCATTTTTATTCACATAAAAACATCTTTCTTGAAGCAATAGGAACCCACTCGGCTGTTGCTAACCAAATACCAAATGTTTCCTTTTTCCTCTCCTGCTCCTTCCAAGAGGGGGGCTGTGAAGAATTGCCGTTATCCGTGATGCTATCTTGCCTTTCAGAGAGCCTTTTCCTCAGAGCAAACGCCCGGATGTTTCTTCCAGCTTTGGCAGGAATTTTTGAGAGAAAGCTGTTTTCAAATCCCTTTTCTGTCTCTGTCTTAGACCTGGAGTACGGCAAAGGGAGGGGCTCCAGGCCTCAGTCTAATCCTGTCTCCTCCAATCTGTTTTCCTCAGTTGCCTCAGGACCTATAAGCACCCCTGCCCCCAACGAGAAAAAACAACAAAACCTGGTATTTTGGTGAAACGGTGTTAAATAAGATAAAATGAAAGAAAAGAAAAGAAAGCTCCAGTTGGTAGAGAGATGGCTCCAGGAACCAGGAATCACTTTTGGATTAGCTCTCCCACCGCCCCCCCCTCCGTGGACAATAAACAAGGGCTCCCGTGTTAGCATTTCCATTTCCTCAGGAAGCTGCCTTTCTTGCTCCTACTTCTGAAATGGAATGTGCATTTTCATTGGCCCAAGTTCAAGGAGTGCCTAGGGGCAACAATGAAAAACCGGTCCCAAGCAGGTCTCCGTGGTCGGTGGTCGACACCCCCTCCCCCAGAGCCGTGACTTCTTGCTCCCCATCCTCTGGGGATTGCCGCCAGATGGGGAGGGAGGGGTAGGGAGGGAGGGGTAGGGAGGGAGGGGTGGCGACCTCCCTCACTTGGGTTTGTAGCCATGAGAGGAGCCGTGCTGTCCCCACTGCCTGAGTTCTGGCTTTCGGTTGGGAAAATCTGGTGACCCTCCAAGCATCCGCATACCAAAGGCTCTTAATTAAGAAAGTATGTTCCCATTTCATGTCACTCGAAAAGAATGAAAACAGTGACAGCATTTATTTATCTTCACTATCAATATCATTCCTGTTTCTAATTCCACTGGGGGTTATGAGTCTTGAAGGAACTGACTGTGGGTTGTGAGATTTTAACCCCAGCCATGTGCTGTGGGGATACATGTGTCTTCTCTCTGAGAGGGAGGCTCAGAGCGAGGAGGGGAAGGGCCACAGAGCCCTGGCCTCTGCCCTCCTGGAGCTCAGAGCCAATGGCTCTCTCCGGGAGGAGTGGCCTTTGCTTTGCGTTCTTTGGTGCTGATACAGTTGTCCCCCTTTCACTGGCTACATCCCATTTCCTTTCTGAATCTTCAGAGAAGTGAAAGCCACCACTTCTTGAGTCTTATAGAGGAGAGGTGATGTCCGAATGGCTACCATTTGTGAGGACCCACTATGTGCTGACACTGGCCTGGGCACTCACGTGTGTTGCTGATCCTCTGATTGGCCGTGTGATGCGTGAGGACCTGGGCCTCAGGTTAAGGGATGTGCCCAAGACTAGATAACATGTTAGTCCATTTGGGTTGCTGCAACAGAATACCACAGCCTGGGTGGATTTATAAATAACAGAAACTGGGGCTTCCCTGGTGGCGCAGTGGTTAAGCGTCCACCTGCCAATGCAGGGGACATGGGTTCGAGCCCTGATCCAGGAAGATCCCACATGCCGCGGAGCAACTAAGCCCATGCACCACAACTACTGAGCCTGCGCTCTAGAGCCCACGAGCAACAACTACTGAGCCTGTGTGCCACAACTACTGAAGCCCATGTACCTAGGGCCTGTGCTCCGCAGCAAGAGAAGCCACCACAATGAGAAGCCCATGCACCACAACAAAGAGTAGCCCCCACTCACCACAACTAGAGAAAGCCCATGCACAGCAACGAAGACCCAACGCAGCCAAAAATAAATAAATTTATTTTTTAAAAAATAACAGAAATTTATTTCTCACAGTTCTGGAGGCTGAAAGTCCAGGTGCCACTTCATAAACGACCATCTTCTCTCTGTGTCCTCACATGGCAGAAAGGGCAAGGGAGCTCTCTGGGGCCTCTTCTAAAAGGGCACTAATCCCATTCACAAGGGCTCCACCCTCATGACCTAATCACTTCCCAGGCCTCACCTCCTAATACCATCACAATGGGCATTAGGTTTCTATGTATGAATTTGTGGGGGGACACATTTAGTGTATAGCAGGTGTCCTTCACAATGGTCCTGAGGTGTGGGTACTGTCAATGGCTTATTACAAGAACAGGCTAAGAGACAAGAGGAAGCTCTTGGCAAACACCCAAACATCACAAGGTGGTGGTAAGGACAGGGCCCCTTGTCTTGTTGTGCCCTCTGTTGGTTGACAACTTGTTAAGTGTCATGCCCGACCTTTAAGGTAGGCTTGGCTGTGCCTAAAAACTTCAGGACATGTTTGTTGCAAAAATGCATATGTTGGCATGCTTTGCACATGTATTCTCAGGCAGTTACCTTCATTACCAAGTAAATTTACTCACCAACCCCTCAGATAACACTGTGCTGATTCGTGTCCCCTTGTGCCTCACCTCCTATCCCCAAGCAAGCTATCACTTCTGTCCATTTTCTTTAAGCCGTTCTCTCTTTTTTTTTTTTAAATTGAAGTATAACTGATTTACAATATTACGTTAGTTTCAGGTATACAGCAAAGTGACTCAGTTACATATATTTTTTCAGATTATATTCCATTATAGGTTATTACAAGCTATTGAATATAATTCCCTGTGCTCTACAGTACATCCTTGTGCTGATCTATTTTATGTGTGGTAGTTTGTATCTGTTAATCCCATACTCCTAATTTGTCCCTCCCTCTCTCCCTCTCCCCTTTGGTAACCATAAATTTGTTTCCTATTGTTAACGAGTCCAAGCTCGCTCTGCTCACCGCACGACAGGCCAATGAATCAGAGACGAGGTGCTGAGACAAGGAATACGACTTTATTCAGAAAGCCGACAGGCCAAGAAGATGGCAGACTAGGGTCTCCGATAAACCATCTTCTCAGGGTTTGCATGCCAGTTTCTTTTATAGCACAGAGAGGGGGAGGAGATGGGGTAGGAAAGTAAAAAGGCCATAAGTTTTGCAAATATCCCCTGGAATGGCCAGCCTGGGGGTGGGGGAGGGGGTGGGGGTGGGGGAGGGGGAGGGGATGTGTTAATTTCTTCTTTCTTGCAGCCATCCACAGGTGGGCGGGGTCAGATTGTCTCCCTGTGAGCTGAACAGAGGCACTTTGGTTTAACATTTCAGGCAGAGGGGCAGGGTTCCCTGAGGCAGGCCATTATGTATGATTATAATAACAAAAGCAACGGAAAGCAAAGGTTAAAGTCAAAGAAACAGATCAGACATGGAGTCCGATTTAGCTCTTCCCTGTTACACTATGTCTGTGAGTCTGTTTCTGTTTTGTATATAGATTCATTTGTATTATTTTTTAGAGTCCACATACAAGTGATATCATACAGTATTTGTCTTTCTGTCTGACTTACTTCACTACGTATAATATTCTCTAGGTCCATCCACGTTGCTGCAAGTGGCAATATTTCATTGTGTTTTATAAGCCATTCTCTTTTTTAAAAATTACTGTGGTAAGAACATTTAACATGCGATCTACCCTCTTAATAAATTTTTAAGTGCACAATACAGTGTTGTTAACTACAGACACAGTGTTGTACAGCAGATGTCTAGAACTTAATCATCTTGCATAACTGAAACTCTATATCCATTGGACAGTAGCTCCCCATTTCCCCCTCCCCCAATCCCTGGCAACCACTGTTTTACTGTTTCTATGAGTTTGACTATTTTATTTAAACATTTTTTTCTTTTTTTTTTTTTTTTGGCCACAACACGCGGCTTGTGGGATATTCCCCGACCAGAGATTAAACCCATGCCACCGCAGTGAAAGGCCGGAATCCTGACCACTAGGCTACCAGGGAAGCCCAAGTTTGACTCTTTTAGATACCTCATAAAGGCGGCATCATGCAGAATTTGCCCTTCTGTGACAGGCTTATTTCAATTAGCATAGTGTCATCAAGACTAACCCATGTTGTCACGTGACATGGGTTCCTTCCTTTTCAAGACTGAATAATATTCCACTGTATGTATATACCACATTTTAAAAATCCATTCATTGGTCGATGGACATTTACGTTTGTTTCCACATCTTAGCTGTTATGAATAGTGTCGCAGTGAACATGGGAGTACAAATACCTCTTTGAAATACTGATCTTAATTCTTTTGGATAAATACCCAGCAGTGGAATTGCTGGATCATATTAATTTTTTGAGGAACCTCCATACACTTGAAGCCGTTCTTGAAGCCTCCCTGCAGTGGTCACAGATCTAGCCCTGAATTCTTGCCCTAACACACTTGTCCCAGGCTTGTCCCTGCCCTGTGGCTTCTCCCTGCCCCTCCCCCCAGCCTCTGGCCCTATTTCTCTGGCTTTGACCTTCTCCTCCTTCCCCAGCACTCAGCCTCTTCCCTGCTGACAATTCGCATTGACTTTGGTGCGCCCATCACTCCCATTCCCATGCTCCAGCGAGCCCTCCCCTGGGCACCTCCCCTGAAACCCATCCAAACCAGGAGAGCAGTGTGTGTGCCCCTGCAGCCGGGGCCGGGGCACTTCCGGCAGCCCTGCGTGTGCAGCTTTGTTTGTGGCTGCCCAGCCCTGTCTGTGAGTGTGCCTCCCTCCTGCCTGGGCTGGTAAGCAAACTGCTGGGACAAAGACAAAGCCTGCGGAGCCTGTCTCCTTTAAGGGGTGCTCCCCACACCCCACTGCGACAGGGCCTGGAATGAAGTGCCCAGAAGGGGCTCAGCCAGTGTCTGTGAACTTGCTAAGGGAACGTCGGTTCTGTCTGAGGCATGGCAGGAGTTCGGTGTGCCGTGGGAAGGAGTGGCAGTCCTGTCTTCCTGGGCCAGCCGTGGGGGTGCTTGGGAGGCGTCAAGCCCTCGAAGAAGCAAACGACATGTGGTTTCCTTAAAGCCAATTCAGTTTGGCTTCTCACCAAAGCAGGATCCCAACCACAGGGGCTGCGCCCTCCCTGCCTAAAGACCAGGGCTTGAACCACAGGTGGGAATGGCTCCCAAGCCAGCGACCTCCTCCGTAAATGTCTCAGGCTCGTGGCTCCCACCCCATTTTTGTCCACCTTCCCATGCACTGCACTTGAATCATTTGTGCTCTAAAATCATTGATGCCTCAGTGGGACAGTGAATCCATTCCAGTCTCCTTGGACTTGGAGTCCAGCCCTTTCCTGTCTGAGCCCAGCTGCCTTTCCAGCACATCTGCCCCCCATCCTCCTGGGTGCTGGTGGGCCCTAGCCTTCCCTGGGGCAGTCTGCCCCTCGATCCAGGGCACTATAAGTTCAGAGCTTATAATGGGCTTTCTGGACCCCCTTTTCCATCACCTTCCTCTGGACATGCTTCAGTTTTGTGTCCACCAGACCAATGTTCCTGCAACCGAGGTCAAATGTCACATCACAAAGACCACACCCCTATTCTTGGTCTCAGCTGACCGCCAGCTGTTAACTCCAAGCCTGTTTCTGGATCGTTAACCTGCCAATGGGTATGAGGTGTGTCTCCTCCCACCCACTCATCCACCCCCCCCCAGGTGTTCAATTCAATAAGAGAGTCTGAAAATTGAAGGAACCTTCTAGTATCAAAAAGCAAGAGACCTTGGAAGAGAGTTTGTTGAATGAATGAAGGAACCAAAAGAATAAGGCTAGAATGATTAGATGATTGGTGAATACTTTGGGGGCAGGGAGCCTGATGCCCCTCATATCTTACATAACGACAGACTCTTTCTGGCTTGGAAGGAAAGATCAAAGAAGGACGTGGCCAAAAGCAGGATTTTCACATTCAGAAGAGCTGGTGTGTATGTTTGTGTGTAGACCGTGCATGTGTGCCTGTATACACAGCATCCCAGGGGCCTCCCAGCCTGAGAGAGAGATTCAGAGACAGGGAGGACCCTGCCCCTCTGTGCTGGGTACTCCTCCCCACTAACCCAAACAGGACACCCTTGGGAGAAGGGCTGCGGGCGGGGCCCTTCCAAGCTGTATTTCTACAGCATGGCTGGCTTCCGTAGAAACCGACTAGAAAGGACCCGCTCTGAAGATGCATTACAGAGCAACTTGTGCTTTCAACTTCAGTGTCCTCTGACTTTCTCGAAGTGACCTGCCCCTCGGACTTGCCCTTGACGCATTAAGAACTTTGATCTGCGCCTCTTCCGGTCACCTTGATCAAATCCCAAATGCACATTCTTCCTTCTGTGGCCTCGTTCTCCATTTCTAAAGGAATTGCAGACTTCGCACTTTGATTTTAGTGGTGGTGGTGCTTCCTCAGAGGATAAGCCCATTTATCTTTATTTAAAGCTGAGAAAACATCCAAATAGATGATTACTGATCCTCTTCTTTCTTCCTGGGCTTCCAAGGCATGGCTTTCTTGCCTGGGATCCTCTGTACAGCTGGGAGAGGCACGGAACGGAGGTGCTGACAGCTTGTGTTGGAATCACATGGTGTTTACTGTGCTGTGAGTTTATAACGGCTTTGTTTCCATACTGACAGCACACGCCATATGGAGAGAAAAAATCCTGTCAGATGAACCCTTGAGGAATCACAATATGGTACATGAAATCTCATAATTGCTTTTGGAAATGGGGGAGGGCCCCTTGCTCAAGTCACATAAGCAATGTGGCGCTCTCTGCCATAATTGAATAAAACGGGAGTTTCACACAAGGTAATTTCCTTTGTTCTGCGTTTGTGCTGGGGAAGCTCAGCTGACTGGGGAAGGACGGGGAAGTTTGTTTTCCTCTCCTTGGGGGATCAGGCTGAGTGGGAGGTGGTGAGAACGCAGGCTGTGTCTGTAGGGCATCGTGCTAACAGGTGCGGGCTCCTGGCTCCCTCCAACCCAGACTCCCTCCTGTGGCTGATGATAACTTGACATTTTATTACTGTCACTTGGGATCTTGTCTGCTCACCCCCCACACACACCCCCTTTCCAACAGAATCCAAGATCGCTGAGGGCTGGGACCATGTCCCATTCCCCCCACTCCCGACCCCCACCAATCCTGGCACACGATGAGGTGAGTTAAATGTTTGTTGGAGTGGCTATTCCTGAACCATCTGTGCATGGAAAGGTAAGCTGAGTTAAGGCAATAGTTCAAGGCTAGTTTCAGCCCCCAAACCAGTTGAGGAGGGGGCCAAGGGGAGACTTGCAAGGTGGCTCATCCACTTGACCAAAGTATCCTCTCAAGAGAGAATGAGAAATTTGTGAGTGCCTTCTGATACAAGGTGTAGTTAGAACTGGTGGATTCCTACAAAAACCATTCTTGCCCTCAAGCAGTTTACCTGTGAAAGGAGAAATGGGCTATAAAACTCTCCAGCCCCAGTCAGTTGTTCTTTCAGTTGCAAGAGACAAAAACCCAACACCGACTGGCTTAAGCAAAGACAGATGGCTAAAGGTGCAGGCGCTGGGCGGGCCTCAGTAAGCTGCCTTTCGGGGACTCCTGTGATATTCACAGCTCCAGGCTTCTCTTCCTCACTCAGCTGTCCTTCCCTTGCGCTGGCTTCATTCTCCATGGGCTCTCGCTGGTGGGAAAGACAGTTGTGGCAACTCTTGGCTGACCAGTCCTAAGGCCTTGTCATCCCAGAGAGGAACAAGTGTCTTTTCTGGAAGTTCTACCAAAAACCCTGGAAGGACTCCAAGGCCCCCTGGGTCACATGCCCTGAACCGATCATTGTGACCATGAAACAGAGGGCTCTGTTTGGCCAGGACTGAGTCACGTGCCCATCCCTGAGGCTTGGGAGGAGTTGCTCCCTTAGGACCCTATGATGGTATTTTACAGACTAACAGAGAGGAGGTTTCCCCAAAGGAAGGGAGATGGAACAGACCAAAACCCCCACTTCCACAATGATAACAGATGGTGTTTATTAAGCGATTCCTTTGTGCCAGGCTCTCACTGCTCCTAAGAGATAGTACGATGACTGTTCCCAGTTTACAGATGAGGAAACTGAGGGATAAAGTGTCAGGTCAGTTGCCCTGGGGCACACAGGCAGTGAGTAGTGAGGCTGGGATCTGAACCTGGGTTTAGCTGCAGAGCCCTTGCTCACCGCCACCACCCTCCCTACAAGTAATGGCTGTACCTCCTGTGGATAAACTCTTTGGGTATGAAAATGAGTGGGCGTGATGGTTCTGTTCCTGTCTCCTTGTTGTTTTCCATATCTCCAGGGGGCGGTTCCTGGCTCCTCCTCTACAGTTGGCAAGGACACAGTCATTCCATCCTCCCAGGTAGCTCTTCTAACTGAGGTCTACCTCACCCTCTTCCTGGTTTCCCCACGAAGTCACCTGAGTTTTCCTGGTGCAGCCACAAAATCAAAGGACTAATTTTCAGTGCTCTGGAGGGTCTGAGGCAACAAGTCTCAGCCAGACCTTTGAGCATCTTTCTGCCCAGAGAAAGCCTCTTGCAGAGTCATTGCAGGAAGAACAAGAAGGGACCCTCCCATCTTACGTCCAACATGCATCTTCATTTTCGAGAGGAAGACTAAGGCCCAGAGAGGGCAAGTGTGTTGCTTGAAGTCACACAGCAAGTCACTGGCTAGAACCCTGGTCTCTAGGCTTCTGTGCTTTGAGTCTTGCACTGTATTTCCTCTTCAGAACTCTCTTGGCTACTGAGTGGCTGAGGTCTGGTCACATCCTGTCTCTGTGCCTCTAGCTCCTCAGCTGGAAAATACAGGGTTTTCATAGTTTGAAGCATTCTAAGACTGGGCTTTGCTCCAGTTGGGCAAATATGAAATTTTGTTTACTTTATTCATTAGAATATTTGAATTACAAGTCATTTTAAAGTTTTTTCAAATTGCCCTAAATAATGCTCATAAATAAGCTTTTCAGATGTGGTTTGGGCTGCAGGCATAGTGTGATCCAGAGATTCATAACTTCACCAGAGCACCTACTCGTAATTTTCCCAGCTCTGACTTCCTCTGTATGTCAACCTTATCCTCACAGCAGCTTGTTTTGCAGTATCAAGAACACTGCAGCAGACCCTGGCCTCACACCCATGCACTCCAGCACCAGAGGAAGAGGGAGTACCTTGGCTTAGTGTGCGCAGGCAACGTCTGTGGTTCACGCTGATTTTCCTGGCTTGGGTTACATGCCCACCGCACGTATCCAGTCACTGTAACTGAGGAATGTGACATGCTGATCAGGCAGTCAGGGGCAGAGTGATAGATAGTCCCCAGAACTGCTAACATCTCCGTACAGAAATCAGGACATTGGAAAGGGAGTGGGCTGGGGAGTAGAGGCAAGGTCATAACTGGCCCCTCTTTCTACACTGACCTTGACTCTTCTGAGTCCGCTGAGCCTGGAGGTGGATAAAGGGTCCCGAGAGTTTGCCAATCACCTTGCTCCATCTATCTGAGGCAAGAACCCAGGTGTGGGTTGATGGCTCTGTCTGGCCCTTTCTGAGTCTCACCATATTCTTCTTTTCTTATCTCTAGACAGAGATTACTGCAGTTTATGTGACAAGCAGCCAATTGGGAGGCTGCTTTTCCGGCAGTTCTGCGAAACCAGACCTGGGCTGGACTCTTACATTCAGTTCCTGGACTCAGTGGTAAGTCCCTTCACTGGGGGGAGAGCCCTTTGGTCCTTTGTGATCAGCGATCGTTTTTGTCCAGAGGAAAAGATAGACCACATGGCTTACGTGGATAAAGAATAAACTTGTTGCTTAAGAAACTGCCAATGCAGACTTTGAGAATGCAGACTTGTCTCCAGGTCATCACCTGCTACATGACCGTGGGGGGCCACCTCCCACTCTGGGCCTCGGTTGCTGCTGCTTTAACACGAGGTTCTGTCAGTTCTCTGATTCTGGGAGCCTGGGTTATTGTGCAGTAGTACCTAGGAAGTTGGGTGGTTTTCCCAACACCCCAAGGTGTTGGATTCCCAGGCACCTTCTTCCAGCTGAGAACCCGTTTTCTAAAATTCTAAAGCTTGTGTTTCTTTGTGTGCTTGTTTACTGTCTGCTTCCCCACTAGAATGCAAGCTCCCTGAGGCCAGGGCCCTGGGCTTCCATTTCATCTCTGCCTGGCATTGTGCCCAGCCCATATAGGCATTCAGTAAACGTTTGTGGGAGGAACATGTGTTGGCCATTTCAAAGCAATCTGACAGCTGCTGGCTGCGCTGGCTGCTGGCATACACAGCTGTGACTGACGCCATGGGGACTTCCTTCAGATGTGCTGGTCATTCATTGGTTTAACAAATGCTATATTACTCACCCATAAAAAAGAATGAAATAATGCCATTTGCAGCAACATGGATGGACCTAGAGATGATCATACTAAGTGAAGTAGGTCAGAGAAAGATAAATATCATATGATATCACTTATATGTGGGATGTAAAAAAAAATACAGATGAACTTATTTACAAAACAAAAATAGACTCGCAGACATAGAAAACAAACTTAAGGTTACCGAAGTGGAAAGGGAAGGGAAGGGATAAATTGGGAATTTGGGATTAACAGATACACAGTACTATATATAAAACAGATAAACAACAAAGACCTACTGTATAGCACAGGGAACTATATTTAATATCTTGTAGTGGAAAAGAATCTGAAAAAGAATATGTGTGCGTATATATAACTGAATCACTTTGCTATATACCTGAAACATAAATCGCCTATACTTCAATTTAAAAAAAAAAAACAAAAAACAAATGCTGATTGATCTGTGTGGGCTTTTAGGACAGGATGTAGGAACACAGAGGAGTCCCTCAACACTTGCTTGGGAGGACAGGGCACCTCAGCCTGGCCTGCTGCCCTTTGGGTGTCTATCCAAGGAAGGTGGGCAAGGAGTGGGGAGGTGAAAGGTGAATCATGGTCAGTCATGAAAGGAATGGGGTCATTTGGGCCCCCCTTTCCAAGGCAGGGGGCCAAGGTGCTGTTGTTTCCTAGAGGCCCTAATGCCATCATTGGCTGCAGCCATCCTGACCTCTGGCTTGGTGTCAGGGACAGCCCTATGGGGCCCAACTTTCTGTGTCTGCTTCAGGGTCTCAAGGTGGATCTCTAGACCCACTGGCCAAACTGTCCCCTGAACTTCTCCACCAGAAGTCACATGGGCCCCTTGAAGTCAACACATCCTTAACAAACTCAGCACCCTCCCCTAGCTCCCCACGGCTACCAGCCCTGACATGTTCCCTATTCCAGTGACCAGCACTCCTCCATCACCCACCCCCGAAATATTTGCATTGTTCTTGACCCCTCCCTCTCGTCATTCCGCACCCAGCCCCATCAAGGACCATGTGCCTGGCCCCTTGACTTCTCCTAGCCCAGTTCCCTTCCCTCTACAACCTCTCTCCTGGTCTCCATGCAGGCTCTCGCATGACGCGTACAAGTGATTACCATAGTTCTCAACCTCAGCCAAGCAGTAGAAACACCTGGGGAGCCTTAAAAAAAATACCAATGCCTGAGCTGAAGCCCAGACTCATTAATTTCAATCTCTGGGGATGGGGCCTGGTATTTTCATAACTTTTTATTATGGAAAATTTCAAACTATAAAAAGTAAAAGTCTACAGAATAGCATAATGAGCCCCCATGCACCCTTCACCCTGCTTCAACAATTATGGATTCAAGGCCAACCTTGTTTCACCCACATCCTCCCCTCCGGCGCATTTTGCAGCTGATCTCACTTATGTCATTTTATCTGTGAACATGTCAGCATGTATATCTAAATGATGAGTGCTCTTCAACCAAAAAACCACAATACCATTATCACAGCTAAAAAAAATAATTCTTTGCTATCATCACATAATCAACGTTAATAATCAAATATCATCAGTGTTCAAATTTCTGATTCTCTCATGCTTTTTGTGAATGCATGTCCTAACAGTTTATAACCATCTCCAAGAGCATCCCATAGTCTGAATGTTGTGTTCTCACCCCCATGTGTCATTTAATAAGTTCCTCTGTATTTCTTGTAAATTGCTCATTGAATCTAGAAACTTGGTCAGATTCAGTTTCAATCTGGTGGTGGTAGGGGACTGACTTCATAAATGGTTTCAGGCTCTTCTGCTAGGGGACTTTTTTTTTTTTTAATATTTATTTATTTTATTTTTGGCTGTTTCGGGTCTTAGCTGCGGCACACGGGATCCTTCATTGTGGCGTGTGGGCTCCTCGTTGCGGTGCGCTGGCTTCTCTCTAGTTGTGGCACGCGGGCTTAGTTGCCTCACCGCATGTGGGATCTTAGTTCCCAGACCAGGGATCCAACCCGTGTCCCCTGCATTGGAAGATGGATTCTTAACCACTGCGCCACCAGGGAAGTCCCTGCTAGGGGACTTATAATATTTGGTGTCTGTTTGAGATGGCAGCAGCCATTGATATTCAATACCCAAATCTATTGATTAATTAGGGGTTGTGACATGGCGACATTCTGTCATTCCTTCTTCATTTGCTAACTGGGAAACGCTTCCTTCCAATTTCTGTTTGGTTACCCAATGGTAAAGTTCATATAGGAATTGCTTGATTCTTTCCCCATGTTTATGTTTTCAAAGTACCAAATTGGTTCACTAGCATCCTCCAATGATAAACATGGGGCATTTTGATGCATTGGTGCTCCATGGTTTCATTGTTGGTCTGTGGGAGCCCTTCAGGTTGGCTTCTGGGCACTTGAGAGGACCCCAGTGGTCACTGGCAGCTTCCTTGCTGTCTGGTGTGATGCAGTGTTCTGGGCTCATCTTGTATGTTTCCTGCCCTCCACCTAGAGTTCGTCATTTCTCCAAGGAGCCCTGGTTCCTTTTACTGGGCAGTGGTACTTAGAGACTACAGTTTGGCACTAGGGGTGCTCATTACCTCCCACTGGATTGGCCACTGTTTGTAGCAGACATTGGCAGTTTTCACATCTCCCAGGACTGTACTGTGTGTATGTCCAGGGTTGGGAAACACTGACATCCAGAACAAAGTCCAAGTTCAGAGGCTGACCTACTAGACCTTCCACCAGCAGGCCCCTGCCCACCCTTTCATCTTTGGCCTTCACGGGGTCTTTCTCGAGCCCTGCATTCTGGCCCCCATCTGTTTCTGGTGGCTTTGACTGGCCAGGCTGGTTAAAGCCTCTCAGCCCTGACTCCCTCCCTCTCACTACTCGAGATGCCTCCCAGGCCCCCTCTGCCTGGTGAATGCCAGCTCATCCCCCTGCACTCTGCTCTCAGAAGCCTCCCCCATCCGCCCTCTCTCCCCATGTGCCCTCTGCTCCAGGCCTCGACACACACCTGAGCCTCATTACTGCGCGGTGCTGGCAGAATGGTGCATCGGGGGGGTGCAGGCCCCTGAGACAGACCTTGAGGCAATGCTGGCGCCACCTCAGCTGCCAGGGAGACTGTGGGCAGGTGCTTGACCCCTGTGTGCCCCATGTCTCATCTGTAAGCGGGGCCGTAGTTGTACCTGATGGTGGTGGACGTGTTGAGGAGAGACTGAATGAGTTCACGCCACTCAGGGCAGTGTCCGGCATGTCACAGACGCCTGATGAATGTAGCCAGTAGGGCTCTATTTGTGTGCCTTTCTCCTCCACTAACTGGAAGTCTCTGGGTGGCACAGACATCGCTCATCATCTCTGAATCCTCACAACACTGAACCTGACAGGTGATCAATGCTCAGGACTCACTGGGAGCTGGTGTCCATGGCTGGAGTGGAGGGAGCTAGGGCAGAGGGGTCTAGGAGAGGTGACAAGCATCCAAGACCTTGTGCCATTAAAGAACTCTGACTTTGAGTGAAGCAGGGGAGCCACTGGAGGGTTTTGAGCAGAGCAATGCCATGGTCTGATTTAGGTTTTTAAAGGATCCGTCTGGCTCCTGTGTTGGGAAAAGGCTATGGGGGGCAAGGGTCAGAGTGGGGAGCTCTGATGGATGAGAGCGGGTAGTTGCTCAAGCCAGGGTGGAAGCAGCCGGCCATGGTGACAAGTGGTAGGATTGGGGACATGTTTTGAACCAGAGCTCACAGTATTCTCTGATGCCCTGGGGGTGAGAGAGAAGAGTTGGCGGTGACTTCAAAGTGTTGACCTGAACCAGTGGAAGGATGGAATGAGGGTAAGGCTGTGGGAGGTTTGTTTGGGGGGAGGTCAGGATCTTCATCTGGGGCACACTCAGCTTCCGATGTCTACCAGATGGCCCAGTGGAGATGTCCATGCGGAGGTGGGTGTCAGAATCCGGAGTTTGTGAGAATGGTCTGGGCTGGAAATAGCAAATTGGGAGTTGTCAACACAGAGCTGGTACTTAGAGCCATGGGCTGGATGAGCTCACCAAGATGAACGTGGATGCAGGAGCTGAGGACCAAAGTCTGAGCCCCGCACAAAGGCTCCTCCCCATTTGGAAAAGATGAGGCATCGGCAGCTTTGGGACCTGTCTGGAGAGTTGATGAGGCAGAGCAGGGCAAGGCTAAACCCAGGAGCCAGTGGAATTTTCCAGCCACGTGTCTTATTAGACGTTTATAGTCAGTTTGAGAAGAAGAAGGAAAAAAAATCCAGTGGATGCCTATTTTCATTCTGGTCTTGCAGACGTTCTCTTTTGCTGGGCCTGTA
Organism: Balaenoptera borealis; assembly: GCF_965194805.1. Classification (NCBI taxonomy): domain Eukaryota; kingdom Metazoa; phylum Chordata; class Mammalia; order Artiodactyla; family Balaenopteridae; genus Balaenoptera; species Balaenoptera borealis. Next base: position 107,153,278 of record NC_138874.1, read on the forward strand.
CCAAGATCTCTCTTTTGGAAAGGAAATGTGAGTCTGGCTCCCTGTGTTGACGCGTCAAATGCTCCTTACGTATGTATGCCTTAACGCCGCCGCCCCTCACGAGAGGCTCACCCCATCCCCTGGCGTTTTTGTCTGCATCTCTGGGAATTAGCAAGGCCTTTCATCGCCCATCCTGACGTGTCAAATGAACAGCCTTTGGAACACCGCTTTTACGCATGAAGACTTTACTGAGTTTTCCAGGGCTGGCGCAATGCTCGTCTGAAATACCTTTTTTCTTCCATCCTGACTGGAACTCCGAGGAGGGAGGAGGTGGCGGCATCCTTGGTGTTGCACGCCGCTCCAGCGCCCCTGGCTCAGTCAGAGCCATACACGCCGTTCCCACCTCTGTGTTGAATTTCTACCAAGTGGAGTTTTTTTAAAACTAACCCATCTTCGTCGGCTCTGACGTAGCCCCCAGGAAAGGCTGCTCCCCTGCATAGTCCTAAAGACTGAGATTCTCGAGTCAAGCAGAAGACATCGGCTGTTTTAAAATGGGGCCTGGGTGATTTGGGGGCAGCAGAACTGTCTGTGCATCATTCATCAGACTGCAGGGGCAATTCGGCCCTTAGTCTAGGTTGTCGAGCAGCTTCTGGGAGCCTGAGAAGGACTCCCCCATTGCCCTCCCCTCCAGGGAAATGGAGTCAGTGACCCAAGTCAAGGCCTTGAGTAGATTTGGCTTCTGGAGGGCCAAGAAGATTTGCCTAGCTGGTCAGGGGATTGGAAGGGCTTCCAGGCTCACGTCAACCTCCACAGGCCAATAGGGTCTGGCCATGGACCTCTTAAAGACTGATGTACTTCTTCTCTAAGTTGTTTTCTGGGAGCCTTGATGGCATCTCAGCTCATCTGAAACCCTCCCGTCCCCAAGCATGGGTGCAACTTAAAGTTTTCAGGTCTCTTCTCTTTGGGATTAGGGGAGGTTTGGCAGATACTCAACCAGATTTACTCAACACACATTTATGAGATGTCTCCAATGTGTCACACTCTGTTCTAGCCGTTGGAAACTATAGAGTGAGCAGGAGAAGTAAGTTCCTGCCCTCACGGAGCTTGCTTTCTGATTAAACGCAAGATTGAAAAAAGAAAGAAAGAGCATTTTTTAATGAACTAAGAGATACTAGCTATAAGTTCAGACACCTGTCAAGTATTCATTATCTATTGCTGGGTAAGAAATTACCTAAAACTTAACAGCTTGAAGCAACAATAAACATTTATCATCTCATAGTTTCTATGGGTCAAGGATTTGGAAGTGGTTAACTGAGGTGCTACTGGCTTATGGTCTCTCTAAAGGTTACATCAAGATATTGGCTGGGGCTGCAGTCATCTGAAGGCTTGATCTGTTTCCAGGCTTGCACACATGGCTGGCAGGTTGGTGCTGGATGTTGGCTGCAGGCCTCAGCTGTCCTCCATGTGAGCCTCTCCATGGACTGCTTGAGTGTCCTCACAACATGGCTGGCTTTCCCCAGAGCAGGTGATCCAAGAGAGCATGGTAGAAGCTGCAATGTCTTTTATAACCTGGTCTCAGAGATTCCATACTGCCATATCCCTGATACTGTAGTGGTTACACGGGTTAGCCCTATTCAGTATGGAAAGAGCCTTCTCAAGAACATGAATAGCAGGATATGAGGATTATTAAAGTGTGCATTTTGGAGACTGGCGACTACAAATATGACTACAAATGGACTACAAATGGAATCTTATATCAGGAAATGCTAAAAGTCACTCTAGCCCAGAACTATGGCACGTGAAATTAGTGGGCTATCACCTGGTTTCAGATATGTCTGGTTATCCTGGAATTTTGTTGTAAAATGAATTGAAATGCCTCACCAGCAGAACTAAATATTCTGCTTCTCTTATTTTTGAATCATACCCAGTATTTATTTTTGTCTTTCTATCACTGCTGTGATCTCCCAAAAGAGAGAGGGTGGAGGGTGGTAATCATTCTTCAGGTGGACATAAAGACCCTCAGAGCAGTTGGTAAAGCCTGGGAGCAGGGTCATCTTGAAAAAGTACCACTTATAAAGTAGGTTCATATACTGGACATCTGTGGGATTGTCCAGTCTCCTGGGTGTCCCACCTGTACTCCCAAACAACATGGCTCTCGCCATGTTCTTAATGATGTCACCTGAAAACCACAGCTGATTGGAGCAGGGATGAGTCTGTGAGCCAGTGCAGGTCATTGAGTCCTTTCTCTGGGGTTTATAGGGGAAGGGGGAAGGGGAAGTCCTTCTCTGGTAGAGGAGGCTTAGCATAAAAAACCTGGCTGCCATGTTTCCTACCACTGGAGCAAGCCAGGCAGCACTGAGGGAGAATGAGGCCAAAACACACACACACATACACACACACACACCCTGGTGAGAGTGGGTTCCAGAAGTGCTCATGTCTCTGGTTCCTGGTGCTCTGGGCCAGGCTGCATTTCCATTTTCCCCACAATTTTGTTGTTCAACCCATCCTTGGATTCCAGGAGCCCAGAGATTACGGTTTTGCCTGAATTAGGCTAGGTTGGGATTCTTTTCACTTAGAATTGAAAGAATAACAGGGAGAGTCACAGACCTTTGCACGGTGGCCTTGTGAGTGCTGGAGGGAGTGAGGACAGAGAAATAATTCCAGGGGCTGGAGGAGGAGGAGGAGTAGCTAGGCGGTGCGGGGGTGGCAGAGAGCCACTCAGGGCGGAGGCTCTCTGAATGATGGGCAGACAGCAGGTGAGAGCACAGCCCCTCTGTGCTCTCTGACAGCGGCTGGTAAATCTGTCACCTCCCCCCAACCCCTGCCCCGAGAGAGGGTCAGCACCCTTTCCTCCTAACTTCTTTTCTGAGTTTGCCTCCGCCAAGATGTGTCTCTCAAGCTGGTGGCCGTGGTGCCGCCACCTTGGGGTCACTCCTACCATTCTGTCTGTACCCCGCATGGCCAGGGGTCCTCTCCTCCCTCCCTTCTTTCTCTGGGCCCATCCCATTGAAACCTGGGCCATGGAATCCCTTCCTGACCCAGGCCCGAGGGCTCCTCACATGGCAGCCAGAGACCAGAGAACACTCTGTCTGCCCAGGTGGGCACAGGCTGTGGAGCTGACCAGGCCCATCTGATCCTGGGGCCCCGGGGGGACACCCCCATCTGCAGTGCTTCTTCATTCTAGCTGGGGGGCTGGGAGGGGGCAGGCGATGCCAGCCATCTGAAGGATTGTTCAGGCATCAGTGAGGGGCCTGGCCGGAGATGGATGGCTCGCTCATGTGTGAATGAAGTAGAGTTTAATGGAGGACAGTTGACAGAGTGCTGGGCAGAGCAGGGAAAGCAGTCCTGGCCGATGTACACACCTGCAGCTCTGCAGGGACAGGGGAGGGGCCGATACAGGAAGGAGTGGGAGAAGGCAGCTGCAGGAGCTGGGTCTTCAGAAGTGGGTCCAGGAACCTGGTGCCCAGGTGGGGAGGGAGCCCGCAGGGAACTCCCCACCCTCACTGTCACCTGCCCCGCAGCAGGGTGGGGAGTGACTCCAGAGGGGCAAACGGAGACCCCCACCCCCATGGTCGGGCACCAGCAAGACGCTGAGGCCAAGGTGGGAGGAGCCGGGTGTTTCTCCAGAAAGAGCCCCGGGGAGCAGCCCTGCCAGCCGGGCGTGTCACTTGTCCCTGCCGCGAGGACTCTGGAAAAGCTGACCACATCGGTAATTACAGAAGCCGGAGGTGGCGAGACCTCAGAACCTCTCTGACTTCATCTTCCTGCCAGGGCAGGAGAAGGGCTCCTGGGAGGAGGAGGTGACATCTCAAGTTGGTCAGAGGCCGAGAGGAATTCAGCTCAGACTCTGCTCTGTAAACCAGTGCCGGCTTCTGTGAAAACGTGGCAGGGCCCCTTGTACCGGTTTGCAGTCTTCATGTTTTTAAAAACTCATCTGAGGGAAATGTGTTTTAATAGAGGACATATTTTTATTAGCATTTTCTGAGATGGATGATGCAATTAGAGCCAGCCAAGAGAATGAAATATTAGGTTTATAAACTAGGATGTACACAGATGTTTATACTCTTTGGCAAGTACAGATACGTAAATAATTCTTTTCGCCTTAAACTCAATGTAGTATTCTGCTCTTTGTGTTACAGCATCTCCTCCCCAAAGGCCATTCCTGTGTTTGGCATAAACCACCGTGCAGAGAGAAGGCTCATTAAATGCCTCCCTCCGTTGGCATCGTGCATGTATCTGGGGAAGAGAAATGCCCTCCGCGTGGACTGGCACAGCAGCTCTTTGGCGCTCTGGCTGTTAGGGTTGAGCTCTGGGCAGGAGAAGCTTTCAAATGGGCGACACGGCAGGGAGGACAGTGTGTGTCCCCTCTGCTGGGAGGAGGGGACAAGCCCACCACCCTCCCTGGTTGGAGGGAATTCTTACGGGTGGAGGTCGCGGGGGCATCCTGGCATGTGGTTTACCTCTCCGTTCGTTGAAGTCATTGTCTGGCTGCCATTTCCAGAGCCCACTCTAATAGTAAAATTCTAGGCTGTTGGCCCAGCCCAGCCTCTTATTTGCTGCCTGTGTTTTCCGGTTGAAGCTGATTTCAGCAGCTTTGGCCCGCTACCTGGGCAAGGGTGTTCCCGTAGCAGCGGGTTCCCGGGTGGTCCCCCGCCTCTGGTCGTGTGATCGGCCTGAGCTCTGCCCAGCCGAGCTGCCATGGTGCTTTTTCTCTGTAGGTGGCCTCTCAGGACGGGTCCCCCGTGAGCCCCTCTCGGGGGTCACCGTGGAGACTTGGCCTGTCACTCCAGGTGACTTAATCGGTGTGGAAAGCCCAGCTGGAAGCCTTCTGTTGGTTTTCTGCCTCCCAACACAAATGCTCTTCAAGTGGTGGCGACCTGACATGGACTTTCAAAGAAAGGCCTTTTGATGCCGGGCTGGGGATGCCTGTCCCCGCGTGCTCCCGGCTGCCGCCCCGTGGAACTGTGGCGCCCAGCTGCCCAGCCGGGCCTCTGCTGGGAGGGAGCTGACCTGAAAGGGATGTTATTTTTTTAACGTGGGTTTTAGTACCCAGAGCAATAATATTTTCAGCTGGTTATTGAGGCTGATTAGTGAGCCTTAGGCCTCCATTTGGTTAAACAGAGCCACCTTCACAGATGTGTTTTGGGACAGTGCAAATCCAGGGTTCTGCGTGGGATTGAGTTACCCCCAAAAGGTAGTCGGGCACTTGCCTGTGGCCTGGGCCCTGCAAAGCAGTCTGGGTAAATTCCCATAGCGCCAGACCACCAGGAGGGGTTTCCAGGGTGGATGGACACTGGGAGCTTCTCTTCTCCCCCTGGAAAATAGGGGGGCAGTTGTACTCTAGAACCCTCAGCCCCTTTGGAGATGCAGCTCCAGCCCGGGAGGGTCTTCCGGGCTGGCCTGGGGAGAAATTGGACCCTAGACACTGGGTTGAGAGGTTGCTTTGAACCAGGCCAGGCGGTGGGGGGCGGAGGTTGGGGTCTGACTTCACAGCGAGGTGGCTGGGGAAGGAGTTTCAGTCTCTCTGTGCTGATGTCATTTCCTGTCTCTTTTGAAATAGCTGTACTTTTGGACGGAGGCTGACAAGTCCTTGGGAGGTGGATTTTGAAATGGTTATAAACAATTTGCAATTAGTTCCCTTGTGTAAATGAGAAAGGCAAGCTCACCCAAGCTTTTCCTTAACTCGAGGAGGCCTTTTACCCACTTAGCAAGTGGGTCAGATGCCAGTGAAGGAGCCTCTCTTGGGTCAAGGAAGATAGCACAGTTTGTCTTTTGAGGCCTCACTTCTTTCTTTAGAGCCCGGGTCCCACTGGCTTGGCCAGCCATCAGGGTCCTAAGTTCCTTGGTGTTGTTGAGAAGGAGGTCTGGGCCTGGAGGGCCAAGTCTCAGCCCCGCCGCCTCGCTGCAGCCCCCCCGACCCCGCCCACCTCCCAGGGACCCGGGGCAGCTCTGCTGAGCCTCCTGCTGTTCGTTTGCAGATGAAGGGGTATGACAGCAGCCCCTGCCCTCCTGTGCCACTACCTGGGCCCTTTTCAGGTTCATATAGGAGCATCTGAAATATCTCTGTATGTTCCCTTTGTAAACTGAAAAGCTGTAAAAGGTACGGAATGCATATTATTGTCTTCTCTTGCAAGGTGTAGTAATTACAATGAGTATTTATTATGTGCCCGTCTTTGTCACGTCCTCTCTGCACAATCACCCTACACGTAGGTGCTTTTTCCATCTGCACTTTATAGAGGTTGAGGAAACTGTCCAAGGTCACACAGCTTGTAAGGTGTGTGACCTCAGGCAGCCTCTCTCGAGGATCTTCCAGGTTGGTGGCTCCAGTTATTTTCCAGCAGCTTCCTTTGATTTTCCTAAGCTGGTGGTTCTCAACCCCAGCTGCCTGGGTGCCCGGCCCCCATCGCCAGAGGGTCTGACTCCATGGGCATGGGGCGGGGCCCTAGCACCATCGTTGGCTCCCCCGTGATTCTTACGTGCGCCCCAGTTCTGAGCATGTGTTCGTGGTGGAACACGGTGGGCTGGACTGGACGTCAGGGCCCCTCCCCTCTCTGGGCCTCACTCCCTGCCCTGTAGAAGGAGGGGATTGATCATGTGACCTCCAGGCTGTCTTCTCCAGGGGCCTCTAAGGTTCTACAACTATGAGAAGCTTGTGAACAAATCTATTATTGTTCTTTTCCTTCTTCTGTTTTAGGCAGAATATGAAGTTACTCCAGATGAAAAACTGGGAGAAAAAGGGAAGGAAATTATGACCAAGTACCTCACTCCAAAGGTAAGAGGCTGCCCAAACCCCAAAGCAGGAGGAATATGGGCCCCCAGGTCTGTGCCAGGCCATGTGAGGAGTGCCCAGCCGGCGGTGCCGTTGGTCTCCAGATCCAGAATTCTCATCCTCCTCCAGAGGCACCCAAGCCTGGCAAGGCCAAGGCAGTGGTCCAGGCCACACCAGGCCTGGGGTGGGGAGGCCTGCTTCTTGGGGGCCCAGTCCCCTCCAGGGGCCCTCATACTTCCCACTGTTCACACCCAGGCGTTTGTGGCAGGACAGGTAGAGGCTCGGCTGAGGCAGGGGTCAGAGTGCCCAAAGAAAGGGCACAGCAGGGGTGGCTCTGAGAGGTCAGTGTGACGGGAAGGGTCCAGGGGTGATGGGAAGGAAAGCGGCTGGCTGAAGCTGTGCTGGCAGAGGCAACGTCAGTTGAACACACAGCAGAATGCAGAGTACTCTGAAGTGTTCTGGAGTGTGCTGAAGGGCCTCAGGACCGGGGTCACCCCCATGGCCTGTGTGCATTCATGGCGGCGCGGACGCTGGATGCAGTTAAACATGGACGCTGCAGCTGCTCCGGCTGAGTTCCACTCAGGAGTCAGAGGCAGGACTGTGGACACAAGGAATCCCGCTCACACACACCAGCTCCTCCAGCAGCAGGCGGGCTGCTGAAAGCCCCTGGTGAAGGCATCCAGGGTGACACGAGGGGATTAAACCCACAGTAGCTCCTTCCGAGTCTACAGCCAGGCCTCCTCCTCTCCCTGTACGTACGGATGGTTTCTGCACAGTTTTATATGTTTTATTCACCTGGCGTGAAAGTCCCTTGAGTCACCTTGTCGTTCTCAGCAGGGGTCACAGGGGTCCTTGGCAGCTCTGCTCCCACCTCACACCCTCGCTGCCCCCTGGGATGTTCGGGAGGTCCCAGGGGCCTGAGTGCGTGATGAGGACCGCGCGTGCCACACTGAGCCCTTGCTCCGGAGCAGGTGTGCTCGCCTCCAGCGCCCGCCGGCGGCCGGCCCAGCCTCACCCCAGAGGTGTCTCCGTGTCCCTTTCTCCGGCTCCTGCTGAGCCACCACCCCCAGCTGCTTCCCTTTTCTGCTTCTGCTTCCGTCGTAATCATACACACCTCTTAATGGAAGGGCAAGCAACCCCAGGGCCTTTGCACTTTTCAGAAGCGAGTGGATTCATGTTCATAAACTCCTCCAGACGCTGGACAGGGCTGGCTCGCTCTGCACAAGGCGTGGCCGTGGGCACACCTGGCTGCCCTCTCCATCTGCAGGGCCACCAGGCTGCGTGACCTCGCTTTGTTCCAGATACGGGCCTGAAAGTCTTTAGGTTGAAAATGGTCAAGGAGGAGACGTGTCTGAGCAGGGTCCCCCTTTGCCTGCAGTCGCAGCCGCTGACCTGTTGAGAGGCTGCAGGTGGATGTTTTCGGTCTCCTGGCCACCACTTGACCCAGGGAGTCCACTCCGGGCATAACAGGCCTGAGGGGCGTAAACAGCCCCGGGGGAAGAGAACGGCTCACTGCTGAGCACCTAAAGCCAGCCAGACACCAGCTAGACACTGTCTGTGACGCTTCCGGCCTTCACGAGACGAGAGGTGGATAGACAGCTCCGTTTACAGGCGGCTGCCAGGGCCCAGAGCAGGGAGTGACCTGCTACGGCCGCGCAGCTGGTAGACTCTTGCTGCCCTCGGCCAAGGTTGTTTCCACAGTGGCTCAGCTTTGTCCGTCTAGCTCTCCATCAGCACCCCCCTTTCGGGCTGCCCACCTGCTGGGGTTCCCCCTCAAACAGTGGCAACTAACATGTACTGAGGACCCAGTGTGTGCAGGCGCAGTCTCACCTAGTCTTGCTGTCGCCGTGTGATGTGGCTGCATCTTACGAGGACCGGGAGGCTTAGGAGGTGCCGTCACTGTCCCAGGTGACAGCTGGGCGTTGGGCCCAGGTCGCGGTGACCCCAGAGCCTTTGGCTTTGCCCCTGTGCTGCACTGTGCCCCCCGCACACCCGCCCGCCGCCGCGCATCTGCTGGCCTGGCCATGACCTGTGGTGAGCGTGAGGTCGTCCCTTTGCCTGGCCTTGCTGGCTCGCTTGGCCTGTCCAAGGGCTGCTGCAGGGGCCACTTCTCTCTCTCCCCCACTGGCCAACCTTGACCAGAAGCCTCTTCTCACGGACCCCAGTCGGGGCCCTCCGGACCTCGCTACCCCTGCTCAGCGCCGCCTCTGTCTCCTGCAGGGATGGGGCCCAGCCTCCCCATCAGCTCAGACCGTTTCACAGGTGCCTCAGAGCTTGGCAGCATTTTTTCCTTAAGTACTCCTCAGTTAAAAAAATGTAAACCACAGCATACGTTATGGCCCAGGCGCCTGGGGAAGGTGGTCGAAGCGGTCCCGTGCGTTGGCTGTTTTCCGATAGTAAGTTTTGCGCTGCCTTCCCAGTCCTTCCTGCAGTCGCTCTCCCGGGAGCCTGTGTTACCTGTCAGCGCTGCAGATGCCCCGGGTGCTGGGGAGCGAGCGCTGGGAGAGGAGCCACGTGGCTGAGGCCCCAGCACTGGCTCTGAGGCCTTCGAACGGCCCCCGGGACGCTTGTCCCCAAACCCAGGTCGTCCGCACCTTGTACCCCCTCCTCAAGGTGCAGCTCACGTGTCTCGGCTCCAGGCAGCGTTTTCCAAAGGGTAGACTGTGCGACACCGACCGTTTGAGAGGCTCTGGGAAAAGGACACCTCTGTGGACAATTACCTGTCCGCAGCACTGCTCGCCGTGTCTCTCCCCTGTAAAGACTCACCCGGCCTGTGAGCAGACTAAAGGCTCTGAGAAGTCCCTCAGTAAAGAAACCTGTTTAACTGCTAATAAAGCATTTCCCAAACTTTTTTTTTTTCTCAATTTCACATCCTGCTGAATACATCTTGGGCTGCAGAACACAGGCAGGGGTCTTCACGACCTGGCCTCCAGTTTCCTCTCCCAAAGGCCCCACGCTGGGCTCCAGCCACGCCACCTCCCAGCCTCATCTTGATGTCCCCATCTCGTCGCCCTTGTCCGTCTGTTCCCTGCAAGGCCCCGCACCCGGAAGGGGCTGCCCCCTCCTCCGTCTTTCTCCCGCTGTGTCTCTGCTCCTCCGCACAGAGCCTTTTCTGCCTCTGGTCAGAAGCCATCGCTCCCACCTGGGTGGTCTCCGAGCTCGCTGCTCTGTTGTGCTTCTGCAGGTCCGTGGGGTCAGTGCTTCCACGCCCCGGAGGAGGTGGCTTGTGAGGAGCCCGCCTTCCAGAGGGGGTGACGGGGCGTCGACAGGTCGGTGGAATGCAGTGTGATGGGAGCAGTGGCGGACGGTGCACAGGGAAGTGTGAGTGTGGGAAGGTCCGGGGAGGCTGTCCTAGACCGGCCTGGGCGAGCCAGGGAATCTTCTGGGAGTTGATGCAGCGGAATCAAATTTCAATGTGATGATGAGGGGAAGCCAGGTGCGAATGAAAAAAAGGAGAAGGGCCTTTCATGCGCAAAGGTCTAGAGCAGGGGCTCTCACCTGAGGACTTTTTGCCCTCCCCCCGCCCCACCCCGGGGACATTTGGCAGTGTCTGGAGATAATTTTGATTGACACAACTGGGGGTTTGTGCTACTGGCATCTAACGCGCATGGGCAGGGGTACAGCTGAGCCTCCTGCGATGCACAGGATGGCCCCCACCACGAAGAGTTATCTGGCCCCAAGTGTCAGTAGCGCTGAGGGTGAGCGGCCTTGGTGCAGAGGTGGGAAAGGGTGTGTGTGCGGGGGAGAAGTCAGTGTTACAGGGGCCCTCTGGGTGGCAGGACCTGGAAAACCATGGTGGGGAGTTTGACACCATCCTAAGGGCAGTGGGGAGCCCCTAGGGCTCTGAATGCCATTTGCAGTTTAGGATGGTCTCTCCCCCAACGCAGAGGAGAAAGGGGAGGGGGAGGGCTGGAGGCAGGAGGCCATCCCGGGAGCTGCTGCCGCAGCTGGGGCAGGACAGGGGTGGGGGGGGTGGGGGGGTGGATGGGAAGACCAAGGGCCTTGGGAATGTTGGGGGAAGGAGCTCTCGGGGGATGGCAGGTGTGGGGCATGAGGAAAGGGAGAAAGAGGAGTCCCAAGTGACTCTCTGGTTTCCATCTCAAGTCACTGAGTGGGTGCAGGTGCCCCCAGGAAAGGCAGGGTACCCAGGATGAGGGCCATTGCTGTAGGTGGCCAGGCTAGTAGCTCACTGGGCAGATATGATGGCATCTGTTCTCTGTGTCCCCTGCCCCGTGCACAGTGTTGGACACATGGCTCTCATCCATTGTGAGTTGGTTTGAATGAGACAATGAGGGGCCCTGGGAAGCTTCCCTCTATGGGCCCCTTCCCTCTCCCGCCTCAAGTCTCTTTCTGGCGAGCTGACACTTGGCTGGCCTGTGTCCCCCAGTGTCTGACGGAGTGTGTTTGCTGAGAGTCTGGCTGAAAATCCCTGCTCAAAGTCAAAGCTCATGCCCGGAGCCGGATTCTCTCTCCCCATGCGATGATGCTCTCCAAACCCTGGCTTGAAGGCATCCATCTCCGAGGCCAAGTTCTCTCTTTGGACGCTGCCCAGAATCCTGCATCAGTTGCCTGTACACGGCCAGCCTTGCTCTGGGGGCAGTTAGAGGACACCAGCCCGGGGTGGGCTTTGGGATGGGCTGAAAGCTGTTGAGATCTGACACGAAGGCAGCAGAGTGCTGTGAGGAGGCGAGTTTTAGAACCTGGTAGACCTGGGTTGGAAGCCAGGCTTGGCCTCTGTTAGCTGAGTGGCCTTGGGAAAGTTACTTAACCTCCCGGAGCCTCAGGCTGCTCTGTCCAGTGGGCGAGGGTCATAAATACCAGCAGGACAGAGCCCAGGAGCTGGTACGAATAAGACTCTCCCTAAGCAGTGGCTCTCATCTGACTTTCCCCCTTCCTAGTCTGTGTTTTCAAATTCAGGCCGTTGAATGAGGAAATCATTCAGACATGAACTCCAGCTGTGGAGTTGTGAGAGGCCAAGGAGGGGTCCACAGGGTCCTCAGCCTCAGAGGGCTGGCCAGAGAGACTGGCCAACGGCAGTGCATTGGTCAGGATGATTAATGCTAGCTGCCACAACAAACAAACCCCAAATCTCAGGGGCTTCACATACCAGAAATTTCTTTCTTTCTCATGCATGCTCTGCCTGGGTCTCTTCTGGATGAAGATCAGGGGTCCTGGCTGCTTTGGTGTCTCCACCACCAAAGGGGAAGAGAGGAGTGAAAGACGCACGTGAGCTTTAACTGCCTTGGTCCCGATGTGACACATCACTTTCTCTCTCAGTCCACCGACCAGCAAGGAAGCCTGGGGGATTCAGGGGAGCATATGGAAAATTGCTTCCCGCCTACGTTTCCCCAACCCCCAAGCTGAAAACATTGTCTGTTTGGCAGGCTAATTTCTAGTGCTGGTGAGACAGCTCAGAGAAGCTGCCCAGAAGCTGGTCGAATCAGACATGTGTGCTGGGCTCTGTAGAGATCTGGGCAGCTCACTTTCCAGGTACCTACAGATCAGAGGTGATACAGGTGGCAGGTATTCAGGTGCAGGATTGCTCTGAGCTGGAGATGGACCAGGAAATATTCCTAATTATAATAATAAATAATAATAATGGATGGTCCTGAAAACAGTATTATATATCATTCAGCACAACAGACATCATTTTTAAAATACTAACTTATGGGGACTTCCCTGGTGGTCCAGTGGTTGAGAATCCGTCTTGCAATGCAGGGGATGCCAGTTCGATCCCTGGTTGGGGAACTAAGATCCCACATGCCGCGAGGCAACTAAGCCCGCGTGCCGCAGCTAGAGAGAAGCATGAGCACTGCAACTAAGACCCAATGCAGTCAACAAATAAAAAAAAAAAAAATAAAGTTTAAAAAAAATAAAATAAAATGTTAGCTTATGGAGATATAATTCACATATCATAAACTTTACTCTTTTAAAGTCCACAGTTCAATGATTTTTAAAATAGTCACAGAATTGTGCAACTATCACCACTATCTGATTCCAGGACATTTTTATCTCCCTGAGTAGAAACCCTGTACTCATCACCATCACTCCCTATTTCCTTTTCTTCCCACCCCAGGCAACTGCTAATCTACTTTCTGTCTCTATGGATTTGCCTGTTCCGGGCATTTCATATAAGTAGAATCATACAATATGTGGACTTTTGTGACTGACTTCTTTCACTTAGCATGTGTTCAAGGTTCATCCATGTTGTAGCAGGTATCAGTATTTCATTCCTTTTTATGGCTGGATAATATTCCATTTTTATGGATAAACCACATTTTATTTATCTTCTCATCAACCGATAGACACTTGGATGTTTCCGCTTTTGGGCTCTTATGAATAATGCTGCTATGAACATCCATGCACAAGTTTTTGCATGGACATGTTTTTAAATTTCTCTTGGGTATATACTTAGGAGTGGAATTGCTGGGTCATATGGTAACTTGGATATTTAATCAGTTGAGGAATGGCCAGGCTGTTTTCAAAGTGGCGGCACCATTTGACATTCCCACCAGCAGTGTATGAAGGTTCCAATCTCTCCACATCCTCTCCAACGCTTGGCATATTCCATCTTCTTTTTTCATCCTAGTGGGTGTGAAGTGGTATCTCATTGTGGTTTTGATTTGCATTTCCCTAATGACTAATGATGTTGAGCACCTTTTCATGTGCTTATTGGCCATTTGTATATCGTCTTTGGAGAAAAGTCTATTCAAATCCTTTGCCCATTTTTAAATTGGGTCGTTTATCTTATTAATGTTGAATCCTAAGGGTTCTTTTTTTTTTTTTTTTTTTTTGGCTGTGTTGGGTCTTCGTTGCGGTGCACGGGCTTCTCATTGCAGTGGCTTCTCTTGTTGCAGAGCATGGGCTCTAGGCGCTCGGGCTTCAGTAGTTGTGGCTCGTGGGCTCTAGAGCGCAGGCTCAGTAGTTGTGGTGCACGGGCTTAGTTGCTCTGCGGCATGTGGGGTCTTCCCGGACCAGGGATCGAACCCGTGTCCCCTGCATTGGCAGGCAGATTCTTATCCACTGTGCCACCAGGGAACCCCCAAGCGTTCTTTTTATGTTCTAGGTACAAGTCCTTTACCAGATATATAATTTGCAGATATTTTCTCCCAGTCTGTGGGTTGTCTTTTTACTTTCTTGATGGTGTCCTTTGAAACACAAAGATTTTTCATTTTGATGACATTCAGATTCATTTCTGTTACTTGCTTTTAAATGACTTGTCTTCATGTTGTCTTATCTGTCCCTGTAAGACAGCCTCAGTCTTTTGAGAAACCGGGTGTATATGGAGAAACGTTAGGCCCATAAATCTCTCTTCCTCTGCAAAACCAAAGCCCCATCGCCTGTTGTAAGGAGCAGGGCCAGGTCTGGTCCTTCACCAATATTCCACGCCTTCTCCTGGTTGACATGACCATATCCTTTAGGCTCTCTGGGTCTAGCACTGCAATGACCTGCTTTGGATCTTCCTAGCAACTCCCCAAGATGGGTATTAGTGCATCTATTTTACAGGTCAGGCACCTGAGGTTTGGGAAGGGAAGAGGCTGGCTTAGAATAGCGGAAGCAGGGCTTAAAAGGAGCTTCTTAATGTCCTGCTTCGGCAGTGTGGTTTGTAGGACATCTTGCTCTGTTCATTTTAATTGTGCCCATCAGCAACTGTGCCAGGTCTCCACTCCAATCACTAAGGCCTGGCAGGTGGCACCCAGTTTCAATGTGGTTTTGCTAGGAAGTGTCAGTGGATGCCAGGTGGAAGCTCAGACCTGGCGGAGGGTCCTGTTGAAAGGGCCTGCGTGGGCTTCCTCCGACAATGAGGTAGGCAGGTGGGTTGGGACAGGCTTCTGACATGAACCCGCTTGGCATCCTCTGTGGGATCCTGGGAATGCCCCAGAGCAGGCAGCTCTTGGAGGGCATTTCTTGCAGGAGGTCCACTGGCAGGATGGCGTTCTCTGGGCCCTCCAGAGATGCCTCTTTGTTTCTGAAAACAATGGTAGGCTAAGGCAGGGAAGTTTGTTCTTGTTAAGGGGGAAACTACCCATCAGTCTGAGTTTCTGCACAAAAGAAATCTATTCCTAGTGCTTGTTTGGTTCTCCGGAAAACATCTACTTTTCAAAAAGTAAGGAGCTTGAATGAAAGGAAATAATAATTATTCCAAGTTCCTCTTTCTCTGGCCCCCGGCTCACAGCCTCCCTTCACTGGCGCCTCCCCCTACCCCACCAGGCAGTAGCATAGGATCTGAGCTAACCCAAACAGCTGGCTTCCCGAAAGGGGACAGCTCCTCGGCCTCTGGGGCAGTCAGAGGCTTCAATCTTTGTCTTCAGGGGCACATGGAACCCAGTTCTGCCACTTTCCCGTGGGGCGTGTTTGGAGCCTCAGTTTCCCCATCTGAGTATGGGCATGATAACAGTGGTGCCCAAATGGGCTCATTTTTCTTTAAATCAACTCATCTTTTAACTTGAAATAAATGAGTTTCCAAAGGAAACTTTGTTATCAGGAATTACCTGGAAAGCCAGTATTGATTTGCTGTACATAAAGATAACTGGAAAAGTTATCCTAGCTGGATACTCTTTTGCTTACCTAACGCTCGGAGCCTCCTTTCTCTTTGTTTCTGAAGAACAAGTAGCGAGTATTAGAGACAGGTTAGCAAGATGGTAGGTAGCATCACACTGAGACTTTCTTCTTGATGATGGGAGACTTGAAAGAAAATTGAGAAGGGAATACTTTTTTCACTGAGTGATTCAGTATTATTTATTTGTGTCCCTGTACCTCGAGGCTAAGACCACTTCATCATCTTTGGAAAATGCTGGGCTGTCTACTTCCCAGCTATGATGCATTTTAGAAATGCTGGCTTGTTGTTGGAAGAGACAGCATGACCTAAAGCAAAGGGCACTAGGGCTGAGGCTCGCTCCTGGATCTCCCTTCCTGGGATCTGGGGCCTTGAGGAGCTAGCTTAGCATCTATCTAGCCATCTAACCAACACTTGGTCTCCAGGGACCCAAGGCCATGGAATACGGGTGGCTCGGGTAAATGCCTCCCTTCCACGTGCCCGGCCTGCCCTCCAGGGGTTTGAGCTCCCTGCTTCTGGCCCCAGAGCCAGCTGTTCCTCTCTGCTAAGATCACCTGGCTCTTGTCTGCCTCCCTGCAGCCCGAACGGCATCTCCATCCTGCTGTCAGTGAATCTGGTGAGCTCAGAATCCACCTTTGCTTGAACCCCTCCTGGGCAGGGTCTGGCTGGAAGGGTCCAGCTGGAAGGACCTGTGGGGCATGCACCCCAGGTTTTCCCACTTTCTGCCACAGCACTGCAAGAAGCCTCAAGGCTGGAAGAGGGTTGAAAAGAAAACTTGAGAAAGGAACTTCCTGGGAACAGCTCTTACTGTGTGCCAAACACTGTTCTCAGGGCTTTAAATAGCTCACTTAATCCTCATATCTACCCCATAGATTATTATCTCCATTTTAAAGATGAGGAGGTGAAGACACAGAGAGGTTAAGTAACTTGCTCAAGGTCACACAGCTGGGATGGAGGAAGCTGAGACTTCGGAGTCTGTGCTCTTGACCCTTCCCCATCCTGCTCTCCTAAGATAACCTAACCTGGCTCCCTGCCTTGAGCTCCACTCACATCTCTTCTTTTTTTTTTTTTTTTCACATCTCTTCTTGATTGAAGGACTGTTCATGACCAGTCCTTTGGAGACTGGCAAACCAGTGCTGTTTGGAGAGCAGCAGGGCTCCTGGGTCATTTCAAGTTTGCCCCAGCACCCAGCACTACATGGTTCCCCGTGGAGTGCCCCTGCTGCTTGAGCCAGCAATCCTGGTACATTGGGAGATGACTCCATGGCCCACCCTCAGGGACTGTTCCTCTAGTTCATCCCAAGGGGAAAGAGGACACCACCTAGAGTAGGCTACAGCACCCAGGGGATCTCAGGGGCCACCCGGTCCAAGGCTTTGCATGCAGTTTTAGCTGTAGATTTCCAGATGCAAAGACACGTGCATCTGCTGTGGTTGACCAGCCTAGGGCAGGGCCCCCTTTTGCTCCCTTCCCCGTCCTGGGCCCTGGCTTTGAGAAGAACACTTGTGGCTCCTTGGAACCCAGTTTTAAAACTACTGGGCTAAGCCAAACTCCTCATTTCCTAGATGAGGGAACTGAGGCTCAAAGAGGAGCTGGACCCCTGAAGGGTCATACAGCTGGAGGAGGAGAATGGAACATTCCTCACTGGGCTTTCCACACCCCTGTGCTGCAAGTACGGCGCAAAGGCACGAAAAGGAATGCTTCCTGACTTCATTTACCACCTCCCACCCTGGTTGGCCTGCAACTGGGCCTGAATTCCCCTGAGGCTATTATTCTTTGCGTCAGTACTTGTCTAACTGCTGAGACATTTGTAGTGTGCCAACAAAGCAGAGAAGGCTGCTGGTGCCGAAAGTTCCACCATTTAAGTATCCACACTTTTTAAATGGAGATGCCCTTGAGGGCATCACTGAATCTAACCCTCTCACACTCCTTTACTAAGGGTGGGTGTTAAAGGGGGAGGTGGGGCAAAGTGACATTATTTTAGCACCTACTGTATGCTGTGTGCTTTACATCTTTATCACATCCTGTCTTCATGACATTCATTTGTAGTAGACACATTTGTCCCTGTTCTACCTTGGGTAGAGGCCTTTAGCTAATAAGAGTGAAAGCTGGGAGAATTGAAAACAGGGACTGACACAGATAACTTGTATACAAATATCCATAGCAGCATTATTCACAATAGCCGAAAAGTAGAAACAACTCAATTGTCCATTGACGGATGAATGGATAAGCAAAATGTGGTGTATCCACACAGTGGAATATTATTCAGCCATAAATAGGAATAAGTCTTGACACATGCTACGGCATGAATGAATCTTGAAAACATTATACTAAGTGAAAGAAGCCAGACATAAAAGGCCACATACTGTGTGATTCCACTTATATGAAATGTCTAGAATAGGCAAATTCATTGAGACAGAAAGTAAATTAGAGCTTACCAGGGACTCGTTGGAGGGAGGGATGGGGAGTTATTGCTTAATGGGTATAGAGTTTCTGTTTGGGATGATGGAAAAAATGTGGAAAAAGATGGTGGTGATAGTCAACATTATGAATGTAATTAATGCTGTGGAATCGTCCGCTTACAAGTGGTTAAAATGGTAATTTTTCTGTTATGTCTATTTTACCACAATAAAAGAAAAAGAACAACAACAGAAAAAAGGTGATGATGAGATATAACCCCGGTCTGTCCGGTTCTAGAACCTGGGATCTTTCTTTTCCACTGTGTCGTCTTCTCAGAGGTTAACCAAAGACAAAATCCCCCCGAATCAGCTTCCCAGCTGCTGCACAAAGTAGCAAGTCCGGGAGGGCAGGTGGATTGGAGGATGTGCACACTGGCTGATCCCTCCTGCGCCGGGTCCACCTTCTGGCTCCGAACCTTTGCGCTGTGTCATTAGCTTTTTCTCATGTCACAATCTCCCTGCACAACATTTTTAAAGACTGTAATTGTCCTTCAAATAGATACATTTATTTCTCTCCCCCAACCTTTCCTGGAAAACACATCCTCTTTGCCTGTTGTCTTTGGGCCCCTCTCGACATCCTTGAGGCTGCTCTGCCAGCCAGGGCTCCACACAGCAGGCCAGAGCATGCCCATCGGGGTCCCTCTTCCTTTCTTGTGACCTTCCAGGTCGGGAAGTTGGATGTTCCTTTGATGCCAGTGGAGCCGGCACTACCTCTGACCCCCATTCCTGTGTGTGTGTGTGTGTGTAGTGTTTCCTGACCAGAATTCCTCTTTTTAGAGTGTCTGGAGACAGAGAAACCAGCCACAGGCTTCCTGAGGACAACCTCCCCTCAGCCTTGCCCTGGGTAGGCAGCGATGCTGGTCTCTGCGGTGCCTGTGCTCGGCCGAATCCGTGTGGCCTGACAGGCCCTCCCTGACCGTGGGCCTTGGGCAGAGAAATGACATCATGGGGATTTCAGTCGAATTCCCTGGATCTTAGGAGATTCCTGCCCCTCCTTCATTCCCAAGCCGCGTGGAATGAAATCTTGACTGCAGAAAAATCTTCCCGGGCCAAGGTATTTCCAACACAGCTTCAAATTGAAGCCGGTCTGGAGGCTGTGGACCCGGAGGGTGTTCTGGAAGGTGGAGAGTCGGCTTGCTGTGCCCTCACCTCTCATGCACAAGGAACGAGAGACACTCCCGGCCGTGAGCGTTCTGCACCTCAGCCCCTTAGGACCCAAGTTCTACCCGTGAATTACCTGCACGAGGCCGCCCTGACCCAGAGCAGAGGTGGCCGAATTCAAACCGCTCGCCAGGAAAAACCCCGCTTCTCTGGGTCCTGAGAGCCAGGACCGCCTGTGTAAACAGCAAGTCTTCTCCCATCGCACACTCTGGGCCCACAGGTCTTGACCGGAGATTATCAAGTTGACAGAGCCCGGCTGGCCTCTCACTCCACGTCCAGGCAGATTTCGTTTTGTTAATTATCCTTTTTTGCTTTTGACGTAAAAAGTCATGGTCTGGGTCAGGGCCACTTGTATGTTTTCCTTTCTTTCTCATTCAAGTTGCCCAGCTCTCAGGGCCTCTGGCTAAATTCTGCTAGTGTTTAAAAATGTTCTCTCTCACTTCCTGACCCCTAAAAATCCTTCATCCTGATTTCTGCGAAGCCACTTGAACAGCAAAGGAAGTAAGGGACAAGACCCTTTCAGTCCCTATCTGCTTTTCCCTTCTTGGAGGGTCGTGGCTATGTCTCAAGGGCTGTGTTTCTCCACTTTGCTGACCCAGGGAATGTGATACCCTGTGACCTGGGGTGGCCCAGTCAGCAGGGGCACCCTCGGAAAGGGCTGGAACCCCCTGTAGAGCAGCCTTGCTCAGAAGACCGCCTGGCCCCGTGGCCCCTCACGCAGTTGATGGTCTCTGTGAACCTGCTCTCTGCCATCTTAAATTTGTCCAGACAAGTGTCGATTTTGCCATAGGATAAAGTTGATTCTTTCAGAGCCCTGGCCTTCTCAGAATACTTCCCAGGGTACAGATACCTGGAGGGTCCTCCTCATTGCCTAGCCAAACGCCCTTCGTCCTCTGAGCCTTGATCAGACCTCACCTCAGCCATGAGGCCACCGCTCTGAGCTCGCTGAAAGGCAGCTCCACACTCCGCCACCCTCAGTCCCGACCAGCCTTGAACTCCTGCCACTGGCCAAGTGAGTCGGTTTATGAGGTCATTGGGGTGGAGCTCATGACCTGGGCACAGAATGGACACTCAGGGACCCTGTTGTAGCTGACAGACTGAATCAGCTCGGACCCCAGTGGGAGAAGCAGCGGGCTCCTTGCTTTCTGACTGGTCACAGCAGTGGCACCACCTCTGGGTCTGCTCACAAAGGCAGCTCCGCGCCCTGCGATGTCTTCCTGGCCTGGCAGAGTAACCCGCTATCCCCAGGGTCACCCCCGAACTGGTGTAAGAGATCGTTGCCCAAAGACTTAAGGAGATCACCAGGGTGGCCGTGTGTGTCTGCGTCATAATGGAACCGTGGGCCTTACGTAGGACACCGGGCTGCTTCCCAGCACAGTGTCAGGGCAATGGCCTTCCTCACCTTCTCCTACCATGAGAAGCCCCAGAGAGCCCCGGGAGCCCCTTGGACTCTGGGTCTTTGACTGTTCATCACAAAAAGATTAAGGTGCACAGTGGCAGTCGGGCAGGAGGTGGACCCCTGGATGTCCCCCTAGAGAAGGCCCCTTCAAGACCGAGTGCTGTCTATCAGAGACAAGGGAAGATCCAGGTTTTGTTGGGGCTGAAGCTTAAGTAGCATGGGAAGTATGCTCTTTAAGAAGAAGGAACACAACATTAGGTACAAAAGTATTTCCTGAGAATGAGAAAAGAAACCACAACCAATGACTGGAGGCTTGGAGATTCCGTCCTTTTCACCTGAGATCTCAATTTACCGGAAGTGCTTGGGCAGAAATGCTTCCTCTATCACCTAGAAAACTCTGTAGCTCCTAGGACTGCAAGTAAAGGGCCCCAAAGCTTCAGCTTCCTCTGCTTCAGGGTGAATTGCTTCTGATTGGAGACCCTGCCCACCTGATGGCCAGAGGTGAACATCACATTTCCTTAGAGCTTGAGAGAGGTGCCATGAGACTTGTCGTTTTCCCAGCTTCTACCCCAAGGACCTCCAGCAACCAGCTGCCTGTCCAGCATGTGTCTCTGCCCAAGGGGGCTGCATCTGGCACTGTGCTCAGGCCATGCAGTCCAGCAGCCTTGCTGACCACGTGGACACTCAGGGAGGAGTTGGTGTTTGGGCCGAGAGCTGCAGGGGACAGACATCAGGCCCAGAGTAGCAGGGGCCAGAGCCCCTTTGCTCGCGCGCGCTTGGCTTGGCTGATTGACTTTTCCCCAGTGACCAAGATAACAAAACCCTGCTTTTTCCTCTGGTTCTGTTCGTATCTGGGGCTCGTGGATTGTGCCTGCTGCCTGGCTGATGTGGAAGACGAGCTACTCCAGATGGACCCAGGCTGCGTGGCCGTGGCTTTTGCACATGGCACTGAAGGTTTTGATTAAAAGGTGGAAGAATGGCGCTTTTTCTTCCTGTCAGCCAGACCTTAAATCAACCCTGGAGTGAGGAAATGCTGTCCAAAGCTGCCGTTCAGTAAATGCTCTCCTTTGTCTGCCAGTTGTGATTGTACAAGCAGGTTTAATTTCAAGTCAGGATTCGGGGTTGGAATGAGCACCCTCCTTTGCCCACCTCCTGCCCGTCCTGCTTTCTTCACCCAGTTCCTGTTCCTAGAGTCCAGCGGGCTGGGCTGAGTTAGTTTACGGAACTCGGAACCAGCAAACTTGAGCGGGGGGAGAGAAAAGCGAGGGGAGGGGAAGCCTTTAGAGGGTCCTCCTCGCCACCTGGCCCAACTCCTGAGTTTACAGGTGGTGAATTTGTCTGGATTCTTGGCAGCAAGTGGCAGATACTTAACTCCCAGTTGCTCAAACAAAGGAGGAATGTATTGGAGGGGTGGGGGATACGATTAAATGAAACCATGAGAGAGACAGACACGGCTGTACGTGGGCTCAGGAACCCCTGGCACCAGGACGCTTTACCCAAGGCAGCTCCAGGTTCTCCCCCAGCTGCCCCCAAGCCTCCAGCCCACAGTTTCTGCCCCAGACAAGCACTCCAACTAGTTGTAACTAAGAAAATCCCAAAGAACTGATTGGCCCAGATGTCCCAAAGGCAGGGGGTAGACCAGATGACCTCATGAAGGTACTTCTGCTATGAACGGGCATGTGCACACACATTTGTTCGACAAATATATTGAGCACCTACTACATGCAGGGCACATTGTAAGTTCATATCAGCCAAGCAGAGTAGAGAGATTACAGGTTTTGGAGCCGGGCAGGCCTGGATTTGAATCTCAGGTCCTGTGTTTACTAATTATCGTGTCTAGGGGCATGTACGGAGTACTAGCTGCTCACCAAGCGCTGCACTCAGTTCTGATGAGACAGGAACGAACAACATTCCTGCCCCTCAAAGAGCTCTCTAAGGCTCAGCGTCTACATTTGTGACCTTGGAACAAGCCCCACCTATGGCATCGTTCCGGGGAGAGAGAGACGTATGAACATGTAGGAAAACTCACATGGAGGGACCAGTGACTATCAGCCAGCCCCTCCCCAGGGTCCCACGACGCCTCTGGCCCTGGATCCTGCTGGAGGCCGATTCCCACCCCTGTCCCTGCCCACGGCCAGGCCTTGGCAGCCCCGTGTGCAGAGCTTCCCTCAGCTGACACAGATCCCCTCACCAAGGGTCAAAGGGCGGCCAGGGCACCGCTGTGGGAGTGCCCCTCCCGGTTCCCGTCCTGGAGGAGAAATGGGGTGGCCCCCCAAGAAACAGCTGCCTCCACCCTGGTATGGGTGGGACAGGCAAACCCCCAGGAAGCCCCTTGTTTGGAAGGAAGGAGACCCCCCAGAACCCCTATCTTCCAGAGTGTCTTGCCTCTCTCCTGCTCAGCTTTTCCTGAGCCTAGTCTGTCCACGCTGAGAAATTGCAAATAGTTTACATGGGGAATGTCAACTGCCCACGTATGAAAATATACACATCATTAAGCCCTAAGTGCTTGCGTCTGGAGATAGAGCGGACAGTCCCCTGGGCTGACCTTTTGTTCACTGATGGAACTGCTACTAATGAGTGCGGAGCTCCTCGGAGGGATGTTTTCATATGTTGAAGCGAAGCATAAGCTGGACATTAGCGTGTGTGTGTGTGTGTGTGTGTGTGTGTGTGTGTGATACATATGACAGCGCTATACAAATAGCACTTGCCAAAACATGCAGAGTCCATTGCACCTCATTATCCAGCCTCCAAAGAGGGCTTGCTCTCCAAGGCCAAAGTAACATCCTCTTCACTATTCGAGAAAGACTATGGCATCCTTGGAGGACCTGATGGTGCTTAGGGATAAGGCTCTCTGACCAGATTGCCTGGGTTTGAATCCTGTCTCTGCTCCCACGCTCGCTGTGTGATCTTGGGCAAGTTACTTAACTTCTTGGGGCCTATTTCTGCATCTATAAGGTGGAGATAATAAAACCTACTTTGAGAGGATTAAAAAAGATAACCCCACGTAAAGCTCCTAGGACTTAAGATATGTTAGGTGCTCAAGAAGTAGCGATGGTGACCACAATTGTCACTGGGAGGTGGGATTGGGTGGAAGGCCCTGCCTGCTCAAAGAATCATCTTAGATGAGGTTGTATTGGAAACAGGTCCTGAAGAGGGGGTAGGGTTCGGACAACGTGCCGTGAGGGGGCCAAAAGGGCTCCTTCCAGTAGCAAAGGCTCAGCAGCTGGAAAGCCGGAGCTCGCCCAGGAAATAACAAGTATGGGGTGAGAGCCCTGGCGAGCAGAGGGCATGATGGGGAAGCAGGTCGAGAAGGGCATTTGGAACCAAGGCCGAGAAGGCACTGGATTTTGGTCCTCTGGCCATGGAGATCATTTCCGCTGTGTGGTGTCGGAGAACTCCCTTGGCGGCCGTTGTGTCCACATAAGAGCAAGTGGTTGCAGAGATTCGTGAGGGGCCTACTGGCTAGTCCAGGCGACAGAAGAGAATTCTTGAAACCAGGGCAGTGGGACGGAGAGGGGTTGGGTGGGTGACATACTAGGGCTAAGATTGCCGTGTGTGCCTGTCCCTGTCTGTGAAGTAGGGAAAAGCTGGTTTCGAGTGGGGCCAGGGAGGCCAAGGCTGTGTCCTTTCCCTAGAGCTGGCTCAGGACACCTGGTTAGAGCTCGTGCAGCTCGGATCCACTCCCCGAACTCTGCCCGCTACGGAGCCCCTCCGGTGTTGGTCCGGCTCGACCCTGGCCAGCACTGACTCGGAGGGGTCCATTCTCTCGGTTGCCCATCGGTGCCAGGAGTGGGCTGAGTCAGTGAGGCCCTGGGGGTGTTCCCAGAAGAGCCCTCTGTGTTCTCCTCCTCCTCCTGCTCCGTCTCGGTCCTGAACCTCTGAGCAAGTGTAGGACGTGTGTTTCCAGGAGGCTCCAAGGGCGACAGCAGAGGCGCTTGCTTCGGGAGTCTTGGCTACTGAGGAGGTGTGGAGGGTTGTTTCATGGCCCAACCGTGCCTCTATCCCTGGGCGCTGCCAGGGCCACATACAGTGGATCCCATTTCCACTCTGACATCTTGAAACAAGGGACTTGGAAGCCAGGAGATGCTTCGGGACTAAGGTCCTCAGACACGTGGAGTTTCTCTCCGATGCAGGAAATGAGGTCCCTTCATCCTGCTGGTCACCTCGGAGCAGCGGCACCAGGGAGAGCAAGGCAGCCGCCCTCGCCCTCACGATGCCACCGTCGGGCTGGTGACTCAGCAGCCAGTGAGAACCAGCCTGGCAAGACCTGATCCTGTCAGCCGCCCCGCTTATTTAACCTAATCGGGATGAGTCCTCCGCACTCGCACTCGGAGCAGCGCCCCGACTGCTCCCTGCTTGCTCCAGCCTCCAGGCCTTTGCCCGCGCGGTGCCCCTCCCCTGGTGTAATTCCCACATCTCCCTCGAGGTCCAGTTCCAATCTTCCCTCCCCAGGGCTCCCTCCCAACCTGCTCTCTCATTTCTCCCCTAAATTCTTATTGCAGAGGCCGCCCTCCTCAGGTCTGAGATGCAGCACTTGGTAATCAATCGCTCCCGACTCTAGAGGCCGGGGAGGCTGGTCTTCTGTGGGGTGTCTGCAGCAAGGGGCTCCATAGTGCCACCTGGTGGACCAACGGCTGGCCCGGCCCAGGCTGGATGACCTGTGGAGGGCGAGCTGGGCTTGGGCTGTCGGCCTGCCTCTGGGGCTCCGTCCGTCTCGCTGGAGTTCTCTGGGGCAGGCAGAGCCTGGGCGTGGTGGATGATCGGCACAGGCTGCCTGGGTTGAGTGCTGAGTTAAGCACCCACGGGAGGCTTCATGCCCAGACCAGGCCCATGCCTTCCCCACCACCGTCCCTTGCTCCCCAGCCTTAGTCCCTGAAGCACCCCGGTAATCTCTGTTAGCCTGTATGTCACCCCAGACTCATCACATGCTCCCTCTTAATCCATTGCCATGCAAATGCAGCTTCAGGACAAGTCCTAGCTCTTCTAACTAAGCAGACGCCCTCCCACCCCCAATCCTCCCGCCAACTCTCTCCTCTTTAGAAACCCCAGTGCGCTGAATCATTACTGGCCATCAGTACCATCCATGCCTGAATATTGCAGAGGTCTCCGTGTTGATGGAGCAGAGGATGAGAGGTCTGGCCTAGGCCACATGTTGAAGTTGAGGGTCACAGGCAGTGAGGCAGCATGAGGGCACTGAGAACTTAACAGGGGAGTGGGGACAAAAGGGAGGAGAGGGCTTAGGGAGGTGTGAAGGTGCAAAGCCCACTGGGCCCCTACACCCAGGTCACTGGCCTGCCCCATTCACATTCAAAGCAACACACGGGGCTCTTCTCAGTGTGCTCAGGGCACCCATGCAGGCTTCACCTCTCGCTGCCTGAAATGTGCATTCTGGCTAACACGCAGCAGGATGTCTAGAGCCTGTGGCATGTGCATCAGGAACAGCAGAGAGTGAGTCTGGGCCATAGCAGGGCTGGAGGTACAAAGGGGCAAGTGTGCTGAGTCTGTCCTACCATCTGGGCCTGCTGGCCGCCTGGCCCCATCCAAGTGCAGCCCCAAGTTCTTCTGGTACCAGATTCAAGGTCAATTTCACATTCCACAGGGAAGGTTGGAGCCCGTTCTTTTCCCTCTGGTGACAGGGGCTTTCATCCAGAGGCACAGACCCACAGAGAGTGGATAAAGCACACCCGAGCTTTAATGCCATGTCTGTTCCCACTGCCAGCCTCGAGGGAGAAGAAATGGGGAGGAGTCTTAGCCAAAGAGGAGGGGGAGGTTTATTCCCTTGCTCCATGTGTGATTTCAGGGGCAGGACAGGTGGCCCTGAGCCTACAGTTCCTCAGGGAACCAAGTCCCGTCTCATCAGGCTGGAGAGGAGAGAGCTCTGTGGTTAGCGGCCCAGGGCGTACATAGCCGTGTCCCAGAGGCATGTCTTGCTGTTTTAAGCTCTCCTGGAGTTGGCCGTAGAACCCTCCTTAAGGGCAGTTGGGGCTCGTCCTGACTGCCAGCAGAGTGGACTTCTTGGCGGGGCCAGGCAGGCTGGTCACATCGAGGTTGACCAGCCATTGGCTTCAGCTGCCCTGGACCATCAGGAGGCCAAGTGTTCCCGGTGGGGCCTCCAGCAGAGAAACCCTGTCCCCAGTCCTCCACGAAGCAACACCAGCACACATTTCAAAGGAAACTTGGTGCCTAAATTCACACTCTTGTGTTAAAGTCTGGGCCTGCAGGCTGGAGCTACTTGAAGAGACCACCTGGTGACCAAAGAAATTAAGTGTCGCCCCATGGGGAATTTTACCAGCGACCTCCACCAACACCCCTTCTCCGGGCTGCTTTCAGTCCTGCAAATATCTGAGGGCCTTGAGGTCCTTTCTGTTTGGTTAGAAATTAGGGGAACATCTTTGACATGGAGGAGAATGACCCCCAATCCTTCCTCCCCAGCCTGACCCTCAGCTTCCTCCCAGAGGGACAGTCCCTGCTAGAAGGAGCCACAGCGCTGCCCACCGTAGCTCTCCTGGCATTTCTGAGGCTTCAGTGCAGCGAGGGTGACATTCCTGGCCAGAGCCCACCTGGCCTGTAGGATACACCCCTCTCCCTTCCCCAGCCGGCCTCACAGGCCTCCTGGGACCAGAAGGGATTAGCTTCCTGGAAAGAGATCTGAAACTGTGGAATTCTTCTGCCTTCAAGCCACAGAGGATGGACTGTGGTTACCGGGACCCCAGAGCCTTCTCAGTGTCTGAGGGCCCTTTTTCTTACGTGACGCATCAGACCTTACCTGTGGACTGGGGAGAGCCTTCTCTGGGGGTCTGCCTTTGCCATTGACTTCTCTGAACTGGAGGGGACGGACCAATACCCTCAGATTCCACTGATGCAAATAGCAAATGTCCATTTGAGCAGAGGCTCCGCCCACCCTCCTGGCAGGTTTGCGGTTCAGTTCCCAACTTAAACCAGACAACAGCTTCTTACTCCCTTCTTATTGCCAAAGGTGTCATTCCCCGGAGTCACTTGAGAGAAGGTTTGGTTGGAATCACTTAGTCTCTTCATGTCGAGCCAAAGACTGAGTTTAAACCCGTGGTCATTAAACCAAACGCGTTATTACCCGCTGTTGACTCCCCTCAGGGCTTTGAGTGTGGGCAGCTTCCCCAGAGCCCTCCTGCCAGCCAGCCCCGAGGAATGAGAGTGATGTGACTTCATGCACAGCTGGGCCGCCCCCAGACCCTGGAAGCCCCTCCCACCTGCTTAGGAGTGTGGCTGACTGATGGGAGGGCCCAGAAGGGGTGGGTGGTCTGAGGCCACGTTCTGCTTTGCCTCTGACCCCATCCTCTGGGCAGCTTTCCCAGATGACCCCTGCCGCCCCACAATGATCCCCCCCCCTCTCTGAGCCCAGTGGCTCACTGCCCTGAGCTGCAAAATCTCCTATATAAGTTCTAGCTGCCTCTGCTGGAGGGTCTTGGTGCCAGGTCAGCCCACGGCTAGGGTCACACCTCAGGGGCCTCCTGGGAGATGGGGGTGGGTGACGGGAGCACAGGTGGCCCAGACACCCCACCACCTCCAACCAGACTTACTCTAGACCCACCCAACCTGGTGTAAATCCCCTCTCTGCCGCTTGTTGGCTGGGTGACCTTGGGCAAATGTCTTAACCTTGCTGAACCTCAGTTTCCTCATCTGTGAAATGAACATCATAATAGTATCCACCTCACAGAGCCAGAAGGAAGATTGAATGAAAGAATGTGTTGGCCTCAATAGAAGGAAACCGTTGCTACCCATTATATTACTTACATTGGTTTTAAGTATTGGGCCTATAGAAACATTTCATTTGGTGGAGGAGAAAAGAAATTTGCTGATAAAAATGTTTGAGAGCCATTGAGTTCCATCCAGCTCATTTTATACATCACCTGTAGCCAAGAGAGGCAAAGGAACTTTTCTGTGTGGATATGACCTTATTTATGTCTTACCGGAGAAAAAGTGCTTTGAAGTCAAGGACCACCCTGGCTTCACCTTTTAGCACCCCTCCCCGTGCATCTGCCCAACACCAGGCCGGGCCACTGCGCGTGAGGGTGGGTCCTCCCTGGCTGAACTCCATGACAAAGTGTGCGTCTGAGTGCATACAGGTGGCAACTCGGGTGCCTTTCTGAGGTCCCAGAAATAGTTCTGTTTCTCCCCGTGGCACGCCCACCCAGCGTCTCTGCTCTTTGCTGACTCACGGCAGGGTTAAGGCCACACCCTGGCACACTGTGTTTCATCTTGCTCACTAACAAATATACGCCGGGCACCAATTCTGTGCCAGGCACGGGGCCCTTCAAACCAAAACTGCCCCAGCCGTCAGCTCTCTTCCTGAAGCCAGTTGACCCATGGCCTCGGTGGCTTGTCCTGATATTTGATTGCTTTGAAGTAGCCTGGAATCATTGATCCCCAAGAGACAGCTGCCAGGATTCGAAGCAAGTTCCCCAAGTCTCAGAAGCAAAAATGACCAACCCCCAATTGTCGAACCTTGAAGGGCCTGTAGGGCATCTCTGGAGCTGTTCCCTCCTGTTACAGAGGAGGAGATGGAGGCATGAAATGGCCAAGGGCAGAGGTCAGACCAGAGCTCAGGACTTCCTCCCCAACAGTGAGCATCTTTTCTGCAAAACGAGCAGCAGTTGCTCCAGAAGCCAGCGCTCTACTTGTTGCTCTTCTGTTGTCTCGTTCATTGAGTTTTTACTGTGGGGAGGGGGGGATGGTCCAGGGCAAAGTGGGATGGAAGGTGGGGCGAAGGTGCCGCCACCCAGGATTGGCAACAGCAGCCCTGGGGAGATGCACTCTGAGTCTGCGGGGTCATGTAACGGGCTTTGCCTGAGTTTGGGTGTGCAGGTGGCATGTACTGGCACAGCGGCCGCCCCCAACACACACACCTGAGGCCTCCCCCGCGCAGGGGCTAGGGCAAAGCCTGCAGAGAGGACCAGAGAGGAGAAGGCCAGGCTAGGGGAGAAAGAACGAAGGAAGGAACTCAGGAATGTGGGCATTCAGAACACTGGGGAGATTTCATTCACCAGGGCCATGCCAGGCTGCTGCGGGCACCCCCTCCAGCCCCAGGATCAACCCCCCCCCCCACAGACACCACCCAGTGGGTTTAATCAGCCCCCAAGTTACCGTTCGACAGCTGGGAAGAGAAAGCAAGCCTTTCAGATTTCAGCATCTTTGGGGGAGAAAGATGTGTCTACAGCCTGTCCTTTGGAGCCCACTCCCGGCAGTTTTCTCTGTTATCCCTGTAGTTTATTAAAGACCCACCTGGTGAGTAAAGAGCCGGCAGAGGGTGAATGACGGGGGCAGGGGAAGGCGTGGCCGGGCTGCCTCTGGCTGTCTCCGCACCTTCCCAGGGGGGCTGCTGCTCCTGGGTAGGACCAGAACCTCTTGGAACCGTTCCTTCAAACTTGAAATATTCAGGCCAGGCATCTTAACTGGAAGGAGAACGAAATGACAGTGCTGACATGTATTGCACGCTTTCTGCTACCTGCCAGGATCCGGGCCAAATGCTTGACCCAAAGGCTTCATTGATTCATTCCTGGAGAAACAATTATTACTGACCATCCTCCTGATGCCAGCCAGGCTGTACCAAGACCAGGGTCCCAGAGCTACAGCGGCAGATGTGGGAGTGGCACGCAGACCTACCAATGCCGAGGCCGTGCCCGTGTCACAACCCTCCCCTCGCCGCTGAGCCGTCCGTCCTTCCACCTGCCCCTTTGCCTAGTCCAGACCCTTTCACCCACGGCCTCGAGGCTGGGCAGCGGTCCGTCTCACGTCTGCCCTCTGGGGACGCAGCCCCCCACCCCAGTGGCTAAGGGACCGGGGCAGCTCCGAGGGGCTCCCTACGCTGTGAGGCTCACACCTCCCACTCGGTTCTGACCGCAGTCCAGGACGCGGGGATGTCGTGACCCATGTTCTGCAGAGCGGGGCTCAGAGGAGCCACGTAGCCTTACGAGGTCACACGCGGTGTCCGTGGCAGAGCCCGAAATCTGACCCTGAGTCCCGGCTGGGTCACCACCTTCCAGCCCAGCCGCCTCGCCAGACCGCCTACCATGGTGCAGGGGCCCAGGACCAGGTGCGGGTAGGAGGGGCCCCCGAGGCCGCCCGGCGCCCTGCCCCCTCCCTCACTGATGCCTCCTCTCCTCTTCCTCCCTGCAGTCCCCAATTTTCATCGCCCAAGTTGGCCGGGACCTGGTCTCCCAGACGGAGGAGAAGCTCCTTCAGAAACCCTGCAAAGAACTCTTTTCTGCCTGTGTGCAGTAAGTGCTCCGGCCGCCGGCCTCCCTCCCTCCTTCCCGGCCCGGGGCGTCAAGCCCCTCCACCTCCCCTCGGGCTGCCACACATTCACCCGGCAAGGGGCTGCCTCTAGCCTCCACCTGAGCGCTGGGCACCCGGGGCAGGTCTTCAGTGCCTGAAGGCCCAGCCAAGCCACCCAGCGCTTGTACGCTTCTCGTGAAGGGAAAAGATACCAGGGTGCCAAGTCCAAAGAGAACATCTGCTTCAGATGGTGTTGAAAGCAAGTAGCACTCCAGGCTGTGGAGACAGAGGAATGTGCACGGATCTGACCCAGTCTGGGTGGTTTGGAAATCCTTCCCAGGTCCCCCCCGCCCACTCCCGCCCCCATCACTGCCACCCACCAGCGCTGCTGCGGGAGCTGGGCTGCAGGCTGCCCTCTCAGCCACACCCCATCACGTCGTTGCAGGCTCTACGGCAACCATAATGGGACGTGAGACAAGTCGGTGGGTGTGGGGCGAGCCGTGCACCAATTAAGCGCCATCATCGCGCACACACGTGCCGGGAAGGCTTGAGCAGCTAGGCTCACACCCGTTCCTGCGCCCACACACGCACCCTCCCTGTAAGCTGACGTGCAGCCGCACGAACATACGTACGTGCCAAGATCACAGCTGGCGTGACTGCGCCCGTGTTCAGACTCTGCACCCCAGACATTAGTTGAGCGCCTGCTGTGTGCCTGGCACGATGCTGCGTGGGGGAGGCCTTGTGAGCGAGAACGCAGTCCTGCTTCCACGGCTTATTGCCCGTGCCCCATGCGCTCGCCGTGGGAAGAGCTGGGACATTCAGGGGCGCCAGCTTGGGGCCCAGCCCTGTGGTAGGTGCTGGAGAGAGCCCACCGTGAGCAGAAACAAGCCTGTGGTTGCTGCCCTCCTGGAGACGGCCGAGGGTCGGCTCTGACAGCGGGTGAGGTCCCTGGGCTGCCCCCGACCTTGAGGGAGTGGCCGTCCTGGCCCCCGACGCCAGCCCCTGTTCTCGGGTTTGGCAGGATACAGCCTCCAACGAGCCCCCACTCTGCGTGTCCCCTCCCTTCTCCGGGTCCCAAGCGTCTGGGCTCGATTGGTCAGCGTGGCTGCTTTTTAAAGGGAAGAAGCCCAGCCCTGCCTGCAGCCAAGGTCAGAGCCCTCCAGGGCCTGGCCTAGAGCCTGGCCCACAGCAGGTGACCAGTAAATTCTGCTGCAGGGTTGAAAACCTCCCAGGGCCTTCACTGGTCCCGACCAAATCTAGGGCGTGCGCCCCTCTGCCCCTTCCCAAGACACCCAATCCCTCTACTGCGCATAGTTAAATATTCCTCCATTCTCATCTCAGCCCGTCCCTTCTTCAGACAGATCTCCCTGACACCCCCCGGGACCTCGCTTACCCCAATTCACGATAACATGCCCCTGGGGTCGTTTATTTGTTTGTTATTTGCCGTGTGTGTCCCCCATCATGCTCCCTGCTGTATCCCAGAACTAGAGCAAACCCCAAAGGCAACTACTTCCTAAATGTTTGCAGGGTCAGTCAGTCAATCTCAAACAACCTTTGTAGAATGGTGGAGCCTCTCTCCACTCCTGCTGCATCTGTTGGAGGCCCCTGTGTATTTGCATTTCCAAAGTCTGGAAGTGGATGAGGCTATAATCTGCTGGATATGGCTCTGCCCACCTGCTCCAAGGTCAGGGTTGTAAAACGTTCATCTGTTTGTTCCCTCTGAGCTAGGTCTGTCCACGACTACCTGAGGGGAGAACCCTTCCACGAGTACCTGGACGGCATGTATTTTGATCGGTTTCTCCAGTGGAAGTGGTTGGAAAGGTGAGTGCTCCCTGGGCACAGCCCACACACACGAGTGTGTGCCAATGTGTGTGTGTGTGTGTGTGTGTGTGCGGGCGCGCGGGGAGTATTGGTTTTTCACCTAAGTCGTATAGAAGTCACTTACCTCCCATGGGCCCATGGTTCAGATAAAATTCAGCATTCTCTGCCTGTTAATTAAGTTCTTGTGTATTCTAGAAATGCTCTATGCTTATTAACATTACACACACACACACTCATGCACACACACGCATACACTCAGCCTCTTGTTCTTACTTTTTGGGTTCACCGTCTTCGGGAATTCTTTCTCTGCCAGCAAATAAAGAGCTGCCGTATTCGTAGAAAGATATGCATATCCCTTATGTAACCCAGCCCCCTATTGATGGACATGGAGGTTTCCCTCAATTTTGTGTGCAGCTTTCCCGAAGTAGTGAATAACTTTGTACATACATCTTTATGTATTTTTGCAAATACATCCATAGAAATTCCTAGCAGATGGGAATTCCCTGGCGGTCCAGTGGTTAGGACTCGGTGCTTTCACTGCCGGGGTCTGGGTTCAAGCCCTGGTCGGGGAACTAAGATCCCACAAGCCACTCAGCGTGGCCACAAAAGAAAAAAAAAAAAAAGAAAGAAATTCCTAGCAGAGGAATTCCAGGGGCAAGGTTTTGCACGGTGAGGGGCTGCTAGATTGCCCTCCCAAACTGCTGCCCGATTCCCGGTCCTGCCAGGGCCCGGGCGCCCGCTTGTCCTCGGATTCAGCAACGTTCTTCTTGGTGCGTGAGAGCCGGGTTTCCTTCTTGTTTATCTTTTCATCTCTAATCACGGGTGAGACCGAGCATCTTTTCATGTGTTTCATTTGCTGCCTTATTCTCTGCAAAGTGCTCTCACACACACGGTGATGACTTGGCTGGGCAGAGGTGACCTCTGTGTGACTGACAAGGAAGGAGAGGCAGGGAGGATGTGGCTTGCTGGGTCACCCAGCAGGGATTAGTGCAGCCAAGGAGGGGACCCTGGCCCAGGACCCCCAGAGCGGTGCTCTGCCCACCACAGTGTCCCAGGATTTGCAGGATAGGGCAATGCTTACATTAAATCATGCTGGGTTAGCTGGTGGGTGAGGGTGGGAGTTTCCCCTCCCACCGCCCAGGGTTCCTGTGCCCCGGGGTCCTGGCACTCACTGCCATCTGGGCATCTGGGCCGTGGTCAGAAAGCAAGGAGCCCTCCTGCTCCTGCATGTATATCGGCATCTGTGCTGGCCAAGTCCCCTAGACGCTTAGGACACACACCTGCGAGACATGAACCCCCGAAAAGCTGAATTCACGGCACTCCCTGCCCACTTCAGGAAGCCCTGAGGAAACACCCTGCCCTGTCGCCTCTGGGGGACGTCTCTCTCCACCCTGACCCATGGGAGTGACAGAGCGAGCAGTGGACGGTCTTCTCTGTTGGTGCACTGCCTGCCACTGGCCGCCTTGCCCATGCACGTCATGCCTCCAGGAGATGGAAAAGCCAAGCGTGGGCCACCGGGAGCCCACAGCCTGGGTCTGAGTCCCAGCTCTGCCTCCTCCCTAGGGGCTGGGGGAGGGACACTCTCCACATCTTGGTTTCCTCACCTGTAACATGGGGATAATAACACTGCCTGCCTTATGGGCATGGGGTGAGGGTGAGGTGAGATAGCACAGCACACATCAACAACGCCAGCCTTTGGGCCTTGGGAAGTGAACTGCTGAACGTAATTGTTGGGATGAGTCGTCACTGAGCACACTGGCATCACCATGGCCGTCACCTCCCCCTTCTGATATTGGAGGGAGCAGCTGACCCTTGCGGAGGACAGTCTGGTGGGGAGGTATTCATCTTGCCCCACCTGCCACTCTGGAGCCCTGGGCTGTGTAACACAACCCCACCTTCCTGGGGTGGCAGAGTCAGGACACCGAAAGTGGGCTCTGCAGCAGGCTTCCTGGACTCCACTTCCAACCCAACTACTTACCAGCCGTGACCTTGGGCATCTCATTTCACCTCTCAAAGCCTAAGGGTTCTCATCTGCAGAATGAGGACGGTAATAGTCTCACCTCCTGAGGCTGGTGTGAGGATTACATGAGTCTATGTATAAGCCGCTTCGAGCAATGGGGATTGTTACCATAGAGACCCCCAGAAGGGGCTGTGTCCTTTATCCCAAGAGTTCTAATAATAACATCTGACACTCAGCAGCTTACAAAAAGCCTTCAGATGCATATACCATTTTACTGAAGATGCAAGGCTCAGAGAGGTTGATGGGTTGGCCCTGGGTCACACAGCCATGGCCTGGCAAGGGTGGAACCTGAAGCCCAGGTCCCTCACTCAAGTCCTTCACTCTTAGTCCACCCAGCACTCCTGTTCCAATGGAAGCCTTTAGCTGTGGCCACTGGCTTTCACTTTACTTGTCAGTACCAAACACATGAGATGGAGAAATGGACTTTTAAAATCTGCGTGCTGACTTCAAAGGAGTTATGCCCTTTTGAGGGCGTTAAGCTATTGAAGCCAGCAGGGCAGAACCCTGGCCTACAAATGCCCTAAATGACTGACAGCACCCCGCCTTCCCCCCCCTCCCTTTTTTTTCTGGCTAAAAAGATCATGGCCTGTTGGTGCTGTACTGTTGAAATATTAAAGGGATTTTTTTTCCCTCCCAAGGTTAACCAAGAAATTCCTCGGAAATTGTATTACACTCATTTCCCCCAGCAGAGGAGCTCTGCGGTAATGTCGACCGACTGTTTGTTCTCCATGTATCGTGAACTGTTAGGCCTGGACGCCTTCATGTGGTTTCAAGGGCAGCTGGAAGAAACGCTTCCCAGGGCCACATGGCGGATGCAGGCGCATGGCAGGTTTGCTCTAGGCCGGCCACTCATGTGTAAGATGCAGAGCAAGGGGGAGTCCTGCCCAGGGGCAGCCTGGGCCCCGCTTCCTAAAGAAACACCGGAGAAGAGAGAGTGAGTCACAGCACAGGAATTCGAGACAGGCGTGCCAGGAAGCGCTCCGGAGGTTTCAGGGCTGTCCTAAGAGAACAGCGTGGTGCCGAAGCTGTGATTTCCGGTGAAACCCAAATCCTCTTCAGGACCCAGCAGCGAGAAGAGTTTCCACGGAAGATTCATTCAACAGCTGCTGGGCGACCAGAGGCTCACTGCTCTTTCTCGAGCGAAACCAGTTCTTGGGCCCAATGCAGTCTCACACCAATCCCCGCCCTGGTTAAGACTCTTGGGGTGGGGTTGGGGGATGCTCAAAAATAGTCCTAGAGAGCCAAGAGCCAATTTTAACATCGTAAAAGCTGCTTGTTCTTATCCATGAATCAACTGATGGACATTTAGGTTGTTTCCATGTCTTGGCTATTGTGAATAATTCTGCAATGAATGTAGGAGTAAAATATTTAATGTTTATAAATGGACCATTACTCAGCCTAAAAAAGAAGAAGGAAGTCCTGCCATTTATGACAACGTGGATGGACCTGGAGGTCGTTGTGCTAAAGTGAAATAAGCCAGGCACAAAAAACGAGTACTGCGTGACCTCACTTACATGTGGGATCTAACATATGCGGACTCATAGAAGTAGAGAGTAGAGTGGTGGCTGTCAGGGGTGGGGAGGGCTTGGAGAAATGGGAGATGTTGGTCCAGGGCACAAGGTTTCAGTTATGCAAGGTGAATAAGTTCTGGGGATCTCCTGTACAACATGGGGACAGTAGTTAACGGTACTGTATTACTTACTTAAAATTTGCTAAGTGGGTAGATCTTAAGTGTTCTTGGAAGAAAGGAAGGAAGGAAGAAAGGACGGAAAAAAGGGATGGGTGGGGAATGTTACTTTTGTGAGATGACAGAATGTTAATTAGCTTGATTGGGTAATCATTTCACAACGTATACATATATCAAAACATCAAGTTGTACACTCTTTGTCAATTATACCTCACTAAAGCCGAAAAGAAGAGGGGGAAACCCTGATTTTCCTTAGCCAAACAGGCCAGCGATGAAAAAGCACACGCTGTCTGCAAGGTGGAATCCTTTGCTGCAACTAAATGGCCATTTATTTATTTACTCCACAAGCCCCATCCTTGGCTCCTGATCAGAGGCTTGTCTCATTAGACATTATAAATGGCTTTGGTGGGACTTCCCTGGTGGTGCAGTGGTTGAGAATCCACCTGCCAATGCAGGGGACACGGGTTCGAGCCCTGGTCGGGAAAGATCCCACATGCCGCGGAGCAACTAAGCCCATATGCCACAACTACAGAGCCTGCGCTCTAGAGCCCGCAAGCCACAAATACTGAGCCCGCGAGCCACAACTACTGAGCCCGCGTGCCACAACTACTGAAGCCCACGCGCCTAGAGCCTGTGCCCTGCAACGAGAGAAGCCCGCGTACTGCAATGAAGAGTAGCCCCCCGCTCGCTGCAACTAGAGAAAGCCCGTGCGCAGCAATGAAGACCCAACACAGCCAAAAATAAATAATTTTTTTAAAATGGCTTTGGCTAATTAAAATGGGGAGTCGGGAGACACAAAAAGATTAGTCATAAATACAGCTTTTGGCAGACAGGATCTTCTCGTGTTCTGGGGCTCAGGGGAGTTACATATAACACAGCGCCCTCGGTGGCGGGAAGCCTGGGAACCGCCGTGAGAGAGTAACCAGACTGGACCTGGGGATCAGCAGTCTCTGTCCCCAGGAGGCCGGGTCTTCCCGGGGCGAGTCTGCAGGAAGGAATAGCTCGGGCGCCCCGGGACGGGAGGTGCAGCCGCCTGCCAGCCTGCCGGCCTGCTGGCAGGTGTGGGAGGGAGGGCTGCGGTTTCCTTTGTGGCCTCCGTGGGACACCAAGCCTCTGTGGCTCCTGGCCCCCTCCCCTCTCCCTGCACGGAGGACACAACTTCCTCCTGAGTTTA
This sequence comes from Balaenoptera borealis, assembly GCF_965194805.1. Lineage (NCBI taxonomy): Eukaryota > Metazoa > Chordata > Mammalia > Artiodactyla > Balaenopteridae > Balaenoptera > Balaenoptera borealis. Next base: position 107,190,552 of record NC_138874.1, read on the forward strand.
GCCGCATGATTTGCATTTGGGAGAGAGAGGGGAACCACAGGGAAAGTGTGGTGAAACAGCCTCCGCTCACATTTTTCAGGCCTCCTGTTCTTCCCTCCCAGTGCAGGCCTGAGGGCGGCAGCCTGGGATTTGAACACCCAGCCCCAGAGCAAGTCCTCGAGGGTCCCATCTGCAGCGATGGTTCCAGGGGGTCCCCGGGACCTGGTCTGGTGGTTTGCACCTGGCACTGGCTCTTTTCAATGCTGCCCTTGTCTAGTTCTTCTGGATTCTGCATCTTAATACTACAAGTCCCATGCTGGATTTTTGCTTTTTTCCAGGCAACCGGTAACCAAAAACACTTTCAGGCAGTACCGAGTACTAGGAAAAGGGGGCTTTGGGGAGGTAAGTGAACATCCACGTATTCATGAAAAGTTTCTGGACTCTTGTCACCTTTTCTGTCCCTTCTGGCTTGGCCTGAAGTGTTCTAAGCATGGCTTCCCAGCGAATGGCTTGGTCATGCGCCCCCGATGGAGAAGGAGGGTGAGGCCGGGGCCTTGGGAAGGTCTGCTGTGTCTGAGGTGGGGAAGGAGGGTGTCTGTGGCAGGGCAGGTGAGCTGGAGGTGCTCTTGGAGCCAGCCTCAGGCAGGAGTCAAGTGTGGGGAGGAGAAGTGGGCACTCTTGACTGTGTTTGGAGGGAGAAGCGAGGCCGTGAGCGGCTTAAGCATCCTGGCCACACCATGCTGTTAGTATGCGCTGTTGTACTTGATCTGATCTTTTCAAGCCTTGTTATTCCCGTTTTAGAGATGAGGAAAGCTGAAGTTCACAATGGTTAGGTGACCCAAGCAAGGTCACACAGCTGAATAGGGGCAGAACTAAGACCAGACCCAAATGCCCTGGTTTCCATTCCTCTGAATTATACAGTCAGGGTTTGCAGGGGTCTCCCATCACTCCCCCCGAAACAAGCCTCTCCTACCAGCAGCTGGTGCTTGAAAGTCCCCAGTTATCAATGGCTGCATCTGGCTGGAAGCTTGGGACAGGGAAAATCTAGTTGCCCCTGAGAGAGGAACTGGCCTCGGCCAGCCATCTAAACATTGGTGTAAATGGCTGATTCTGCACCTCCAAGGGCTAGGATTTGCCTAAGGTGCCACCAAAGCCAGATCTCAAGGGCAGGGCCCTGGGAGCAGTGGGTCCACAGCCAGGCATCATCCAAGCCCCGGAGACACAGCATCCTGGCCTTGAGGGAGCTTCACACTGGCCTTGTTTCACGTGCCGTGTGCCCTTGGCTTCTTTCTTGCCCCTCAGGTCTGTGCCTGCCAGGTTCGGGCCACGGGTAAAATGTATGCCTGCAAGCGCTTGGAGAAGAAGAGGATCAAAAAGAGGAAAGGGGAGTCCATGGCACTGAATGAGAAGCAGATCCTAGAGAAGGTCAACAGTCAGTTTGTGGTGAGTGTCAGGGCCCCAGGGACAGGCCCCCTCCTGGTGACTGGGACTTCTGTCCCTTAAGTGTGACAGGTCCTCATCCCCCAGGGCATGGGATGCAGTGAGGGGAGTGGGCTTCAGAAAGGAGCCCGACACTGCCTCCATCACGAGGCACCTGGGGGTCAGTTGGGGCTGACATTGGTCACCGAGCTAGCCTGGCTCCCCTCTGGGCGTGAGACCAGGCTTCTCTGGACGCCTCCATGGACAGAAGAGGCCCACGCGGGGCCCAGCCAAGGAGCTTTGTTTCCACAGACCTCTGTAGGCTGGTTTCATCACAGGAGACCGAAGTGTCAGGATCCTAGAGAGGCCCATCTGGTTTATATTCGTGTGTTGCTCCATCCAGGCTAGACTTTGCTGCGGTAACCAAATCAACCCCAACCTGAAGTAGCTGAAAATGGCAAAGGCTGTCCTGTTTCTCACCCAAAATCCCATCAGATCAGGCCACCTTCCTTCATCTTCCAGCCACGCACGCCTCCCTCCCCGGGAGTGTGGAGAGTGAATGCTGGGGGCTCTGCACTGCCTCGGCTGCAATGACGCCCCTCACTTCCACCCACAGTCCTCGGCCAGAACCAGTCATGGCCAGGGACCAGCCAACCGCAGGGGAGGCTGGGAAATGTGGAGGAGGACGTGGGTATTTGGCCAGCTCTCAGTGTCACTGCCGCTTGTTATTATAAAAAATAATATATGCTCCAGTTAAAAGTCAAACAGCACAGATGGACGCAAAGTAAACATAAAAGCCTCCCTCTCTGAGTAACCATTCCAGACGTGTTTGATTCATGTACAGATTTTATTACTTTTAGCCAACGGGATCTTACTACAAATCTTAGGCTGCAATGTTTTTCCCTTAAATTGTAGAGCTTTTTCTACAACCAGACCAACAGCTGCACCTCTTTTCCAAAGCTGTGCGCCATTCCCCAGATGCACAGGGAAGAGCTAGGCCACGACCTGTAGCGCCATTCACAACAACGATAGAAGTTGTTTCTGGCTTTGGAGCCTCCACAACAAATAAGGCCACCGTGTCCATCCTTCAGCATCCCTTTGGCATATTTCTGTGAGGGTGTGCATGGGATGGATTCCTGGTGGAGGAATTGCTGTGTCAGAGGGTGTGTGCACGTCCCCCAGTTTCACTCCCACCAGCTGTGCGTGAGGGCGGGCCACGCCATCCACGTGGTGCCGCTGTCATTCCCCAGAGTGGGCTGGGCTTTACAAGGTGATACCCAAAGGGGGCAGAAGTTTTAACCACCTGATGTACACACATGCTTTTGTGACATAAAAACGCAGACACCGTCCTGTCGGGACCCCTGAGGTGCTGGTCTGCCCCTTCTGGCTTTGCCTCCTCACCTAGAGCCACCGAATCTGATAGAAGGGCAGCGGCAGGGGCACCAGGAGGCTGTCAGGGCGCAGGGGGTGGCGTGAAGCTGCTGCAGCTCCCGCACCGTAGCCCTCCCGCCCAGCTTCAGGGCCCGGGAGGAGGAGCAGACGTGGTCAGGGGGTCCCCGGAACCCCACCACAGGGCTGTCTTGTGCTCCCAGGTCAACCTGGCCTACGCCTACGAGACCAAGGATGCGCTGTGCTTGGTCCTGACCATCATGAACGGCGGGGACCTGAAGTTCCACATCTACAACATGGGGAACCCTGGCTTCGAGGAGGAACGTGCCCTGTTCTATGCGGCAGAGATCCTGTGCGGCCTGGAAGACCTCCACCGTGAGGACATCGTCTACAGGTGAGCGGCTGCCCTCCCAGCGCCCCCCAACCCCGGTCCCCTCGTCTGAGTCTGAGCAGGTGAGGCTGACCCTTCCATGCCCTGGACTGGACGCTCATTCCCACCCTGGGAGTCGAGGCCCGGGCACTGCCCTTGAGTCACACAGGCTCCCACCCAGGAACCGAGGAAGGGAGGGAGGCCAAGTGTTCCCTCAGAGGTGATGAGATCGGGCCACAGTTCCCTTCCCAACCGGCGCCTGCGAAGCTCAGTGGAGCCTGCTGGCCTGATCCGGAGCAAACCCCAGGAAGACTTTAGTAGGATCACCACCGCAGCAGGCATCAGAATGGACACCGTTCCCTGCCACACCATCCAGCGTTTTAAGACCAGGTGTCCAGATTCTGTGAGCAGTGGCCTTCAGACCCTTCTCACAGGCCTCCTCACAGAATTTTGAAAATCTGTGTGCCCTCATACATTTTAAGTAGACATCTGAAATTGTCCATCATATGTTAAAAGAGTGGCTAAGATTGATATTTTGAAATAGAACTAAAGTGACATCACATTTCTAAAGGTATCCAGTGGAATCTAATTGCTGTAGCAAATTGATTTCCACCATCATGCAGCTAAAAAAATGCATGAAAACTCCTTAATGGTGAGGAGTTTTCTATCATTTTCTTCTCTACTCCCCTCCACCCCGATAGAATAGTTACTCTAATGTAATATTTTTTTGCATAAAAGTTATCGATTAGCATTCCACTCTGAAATATGTGGATGTATATAAGATTTTTTTAAAATTTCCTTTGACCATAAGGCTCTAAGTGTTAAAATAATTTCTTCCGTTGAGTTGACCGTATAATTATGATTACTAGATCCCACCTCTAATTGGGACTCTGGAGCCAGTCACCATAGTCACATTTAGGAGTGGGGAGGAACCTGCTCTTCTTCTGTCAACCGAAGCCACCAGCACGTGGGGGACCCCCCCCCAGCTGCTGGGGACACACACCCCAGTTTGAAGACCTTTGCCATGGGGCTTTTGTCAGAGATTATCTTGGGAGCCTGAGAAAGTTTTGAAAGCAAGAGGAATGGTCTTGATGACATGCCCTTCCCCCCACACCATCTCCCAATTTATGCTTTTGTTTTGTTTTCATTCAAGTGAGAAGAGAGCCCAAAAATTTTCCCTGAGGGTTGAAAAAAGAATCCTCCACTTGATTACTTTTCTCTTAAAAAAAGAAAAAAGGCATCCCTCCAAATTCTAGCCCTTCTTCTATGGAGGAAGAGAGCCATGGTGACTCCCCGGCCCTGACCACTTGCCAGAGCCTCTCTGGGGGTGTGGGTTTGTGCCCACTAGCCAGCTGTCTTTCCAACCCGGTGGTCGGTGGTGACTGATTAATTGCAGTGATGACTCCTGCCCGTGTTTGGGATTGTTAACACACCAAAAGCATGCAAGTTAACAACAGCAACAAAAGTATGTTGTAATAAGTAACTACATGCAAACACCAGTTATCACTTCGTGAGGCTACACCACTGGATTTGGGCACAGGAACTGCTCCCCATGAGGAGAGCTGCCCTCCGTTTGATGAACAAAGCCAGTTGGTGAGAACTGAATCCTCAATCTAGAAGCCATGTATCGTCTGCCCGATGGCTTAACTGAGTTGCACACACTATCCTGTTATTCTTTAACTCGTGGAGAAAACCTTTTATTAATAAAACCAGGGCTTCCCTGGTGGCGTAGTGGTTAAGAATCCGCCTGCCAATGCAGGGGACACGGGTTCGAGCCCTGGTCCGGGAAGATCCCACATGCCGCAGAGCAGCTAAGCCCGTGCGCCACAACTACTGAGCCTGCGCTCTAGAACCCGCGAGCCGCAACTACTGAGCCCACGTGCCACAACTACTGAAGCCTGTGCACCTAGAGCCTGTGCTCCGCAACAAGAGAAGCCACTGCAATGAGAAGCCCGCGCACCGCAACGAAGAGCGGCCCCCGCTCGCCGCAACTAGAGAAAGCCTGCGAGCAGCAGCGAAGACCCAACTCAGCCAAAAATTAATTAATTAATACATTAACTAATAAAATAAAACCAGACACTTCTGCTGCCTTCCCCCCAGTGGGAGTGGAGAGGTTCCCTTTCTCATGAGCATGATCATTTCATCAAAGAGAAGAGAGACGTCAGGGACAGAAGGAGGTGGCTGCATGTCCAGCCGTGCCTTCTGGCTGTGCTTTCTCCCAGGCTGCGGCTCAGCTGGAGTTGGGAGATGTGCCGGGCTCCTGGGGGCCCCCTCCCAAAGGGGGCCTTTGTCCTGGAGGTTACCGTTCTCTCCCTTACAATTCTCTGCCCCAATTCTGCGGCTGGTTCTTGGTCCTCAGTAACTTCTCTTCTTTCATCCCCAGACCCTGCTTTGCCTTCAAGGCATCCTGAAGCCTCAGGGTCTTCTCAGCCCTGGAGGAGTCGGTCACCACTCCAGCCAGAAGTATTCCTAGCCCCGGGGCCGTCAGTGTGTGGACAGGTGCCAGGACTAGCCTTTGCCTAACTTCCTTTTCAGTCACTCTCCAGGGTCAGGAGGGCACCTATGGCAAAAAGCAGCATTTGTTTTAAATTACTGGAGGGAGAGAAGTTAGCACAAGATTGTCTTGACCCAGAGAGAGACCAGACCTCCCGAGCCCAGAGTCAGGAAGGAAACACTCAGGCCGGGTTGGCCCAAGGGGGTCCACCCAGATGCTGGTGTGCCCTTGCCTCCCAGAACAGCCACACTCACATGCTGGTGATCTTTCCCTTTCAGAGACTTGAAACCTGAAAATATCCTGTTAGACGATTACGGTAAGTCAGGCATCGGCCCGGGGATCCCTCTCCTGCTCTGCAGCTGAGGTGAGCGTCGCAACCCAAAGGGAGCAGGGGGCCCCCCAGCAGAGACTCAGAGACACTGACCCGGGGTCCACGGGAGGGCAGAGGGCATGGACAAAGCTCCTACCCGGCAAAGAAGCAGTGTGGCTCAGCCGAGAGGGAGGACAGGGAGAGAGAGAGAGCATGCACGCGAGAGAGCGAGCAGTAAATGAGGAGTCGAGAATTCCAGAGACTCTGGGCCGGTACTTAACTCTCACACAACTTCGCTGCACCTCATCTTCCTTGTTTGTGAAATAGAAACAGTGGGTCCTGCCCTGCCTGCTTCAGATGGTGGAGGGTGGTGGTGAGGTTCTGACAAGATAGCTTGAGGAGAAGTTGTTTTGTCAACTATAGCCAGCTATAAATGTGTTAGGCGTTATTACTTGTCTATCACCATTGTTATTTTCTTGTGTGTTTGTGCACACACGCACGGATAACAGGAGCCACCACAGTAGCCCCTCATGACTGTTTAGCCTCTCATGCCTGGGAAGGGGTTGTCACATCTTCTATCTAACTAGATCTCATCTCTACGGAGGGGACAGGGCCGACACCCCTGTGCCCATTTTACAGATGATAAGATTGAGGCTCAGAGGAGCCAACCTGCCAAGGTCACTCACCCAGCAATATCAGTGGGGAGTTGAGACCAGAGACCAGGTCTCCCTGCCAGCATGCCCCAGACATCAGGCAGCCCCAGGCTGACAGGAGAGAGAGAGGGAGGGAGGGAGGTCGTTCGTGACCAAGAGAAGAGGTTTGATTGTGATACTGTCATGTGGCGGAGCAGGCAGAGGGCTCAGGGCCCACTGCCCCTCTCTGGATGCGCCCAGTACCTGGAGGGGTTCTTGTTCCCCGCTGGTCCCAGGACTGTGCCCACCACTGATTTGTCGCCCAATGGCTGGAGTCTGTGTGCTCTCACCCCCGCCCCCACCGTTCCTGCCTTTGTCAGGGGCCACTGAGCCAGGGGAATCCACTCAGCTGCAGCCTAGCAGGGTCTCTGGCGTTGGGCCTTGCTGAGCTCCAGGCTGGGAAGGAGGGCGGTGTTCCTCCCTGCAGGGTCAGATGAGGCCACGACCCTGCCAGTGGGCTGCTTGGAGAGACAGCACTGAGGCGAGCTCTCAGCACCACTCTGCCTCGTCTCTGCCTTTGGGGGTCAGTCCTGGTCCAGGAGCTCCAATGCCTCCTCCCAGTCTCTGCTAAGCCTGGGTGGCAGTGTCTCCAAAGGGAGAAAACAACCCCCAAAGACCAACAAGGCAGAATAGGGAGTTGCTTCCCAAATTGCTTTATGATTTTTCCCCTTAAGCAAATTGTTGCAAAATGTCAGGAGAATCTTACATTTTCCCATGAAGCAATCCCAGAATCAGGCCAAGGCATTTTCAACTTTGTGACATCAGCCTTCCAAGAAGCCCATTAAGGCATTTTATGAGGCAGGTCTGCCATCGTCCATCCAAATCCAGGCGTCCTTTTCATCGTTAAGTTTTTCTCCTAAAAAGTAATACTTTACCCCTGTCCTCTGACACCTGGACTCTCCCAAGGGTCTGCAGTCACCCTGCCATGGCAGGTTGGGTACCACTCTTTCTAGGACAGATGAAATGCCAGGGGCCCATGGCAAGTCTGGGGCCCTGCCCAGGGTAGACCAGATGTCCACATGACCATCCCAGGGACTTATTAACTCTGTTGTCCTCCCTCAGGCCACATTAGGATCTCGGACCTGGGCCTGGCCGTGAAGATCCCGGAGGGAGACCTGATCCGCGGCCGGGTGGGCACTGTCGGCTACATGGGTAAGTGTAGGCGCGGCCTCTCACCAAGCCCCACCCTCAGAGCCACTGGCCTCTTTGTGCAACTAGAAGAAGTAGTCATGCTGGGAGGTGGGAGGTCTTAGCCAGGGTTGGGGGAGCCTTGGGGCCCCAGGGTGCAACTTGACTTCACTGAGCTCTGCAGCTCCCACCCCTAGCCCCAGCTATATCTCAAGGGCAAGCCCCTCCCAAGGTCAGTGGCAGAGCTGACAAACAGCGCTGCCTGGGGGTGGGTGGAGTAGGGGTCTGCTGAGTTGGCAGACAGCCTTTCAGGGTGACCTCGAGAGGAGGGGAGATCATTAGGAAGGGCCCAGAAAGGAGCGGAGCACACCACCTACTGTGTCACAAAGTACCATTCTAAGGAGAGACCAGCCTCGGGCTCCCTGCGCTGCATCCCCTGAGCCTTCTCTGAGACCATCATCCCGGGAGCTACGGGGAAGAGCCCCAGAGCTACACTGACCCCTGGAATGCTCCTTCCAATAAGGGATATTCCCTGGGCTTCCTTCTGCACACCTCACACTCATAAGCCCACTCACACCAGGAGGCAGAGGACTCCTGAAAGCTCTGGGGGGGTGGGGACCTTGTTTTCCTCTACCGGGCTTGTGCCAGCAACACATGCTTAGGGTTCTAGACTTGGTCTCTGGTGCTCGAGGGTCCTTTTCAGGTTGCACGACATTGGAGGACCTCTGGGGTGTGTGTCTGTGTGTATGTTGGGGGTATGTATACCCATGTGAATGCTGAGGGATGGATGGACCGATGATAGGTAGATAGATAGATAGATGACAGATGGATGGATGGATTAATAAATGGGTGGATAGATGGATGGATGGGTGGATAGATAAATGGGTGGATGCATGATAGATGGGTGATGGATAGATAGATCCATCTGTGCACCTTTGTGTGTGTCTGCCTGTGCATCTGCGCCTTCTCCTCTTGCACAGTGTCTGCACAGCACATTGTGTTGTGTGCATACCAGCACATGTGTGGATGCATTTGCCTCCCTGGATGTATGTGGCCTGCCTGATGACCTGAAACTATCTTTTTTGCATTTCTCTGGTGAATCTATAATTCATTTTATCAAAATGTTAGAGAAGCTATTTGAATTCCAGCTAAATTTAAAATCATTTTACTTTGGGTGGACACACCATTCATTGAAACGAATACGTGTGCAGCACCTACTGTGTGTCAGGTGTCGTACCTGTTACCGGGCACAGCAGGGAATAAGGTGGCTCACAGTCTAGTGGGGGAGACATCAAGGGAACAGGTTGTTTCCATCCACTGTGGTCAGGCTTCTGAAACCGCAGTCAGAGTCCTGGGAGCACAGCAAAGAGCAACCAGGGCAGGCTCCCAGGAAGAGGTGGTATTTACAGCAGTTGGTGGGCCAGAGTCGGCAGAGGGAAGAGGTCTCAGCCATCAGGCTCCAGGCCTTCTGTGAGCAGCACCATCATTCCTGGCTGCAGGACGCCCTGAGGCCCCGTTGACGTCACAGTCCTGGCCCCGTCTGCCCGGGCTCTGACCTGCCACCAGCTGTCTCTCACCTCTCCTCGCTTCCCTGCTCTGCCCCCAGCTCCAGAGGTCCTGAACAACCAGAGGTACGGCCTGAGCCCCGACTACTGGGGTCTGGGCTGCCTCATCTACGAGATGATCGAGGGCCAGTCGCCCTTCCGCGGCCGCAAGGAGAAGGTGAAGAGGGAGGAGGTGGACCGCCGGGTCCTGGAGACCGAGGAGGTATATTCGCACAAGTTCTCCGAGGAGGCCAAGTCCATCTGCAAAATGGTGAGCTCCCGGTGAGCCAGACTCTGCCCCGGGGCTGGTGTCCAGTGCTGGCTCCCCTCCCGGCCCTTAGCCGAGAACAGCAAACGGGCTGAAGGGGACAGGGTCGGGGCACGCTAGGGTGTGGGCGATGAGGCCACCAGGCCGGAGGGCAGGCTGTGGACGGGGTGGGCGGTGAAGGCTTCCAGGAGGGAGCCTGGGGTGGGGCAGGGCGGCTCTGTGATGAGGGAGGGGGGCTGCGGTGAGCAATGGGAGACACCCTCCCGTCCAGCTCTGTGGGGGGAGCCAGCATGGGGGAGAAAGGGGATGATCCTGGCTCGTCCCCAAGACACAGAGGGATCCAGGCAGCCCCTACCCTTGACCTTGGGCCTCCTGCTCTCTCCAGCTCTGGACCCCTGGGTGCTGGCTTGAGGCCAGGGGCTGCAGGTGGTGGGTGGTGATAGTTTCAGTCTTCGAACATCTTATACTCGAGTTTTCCACCCACTATATGGAATGTTGGTCACACTGGCTGGGGGCCTGCGTGACGGTATCCATGGATAGTGAATTTGACCCGGCCACAGGTAGGGCGCACTCTGGGAATGACCTTTAGACAGGCTGGGTGGGCGGGGCCAGACTGGGGGGCTGGAAGCCAGATAGAGGAAGGAGTGACAGGAGCCATCAAAAGTGGAGCTGGGGGACTTCCCTGGCGGTCCAGTGGTTAAGACTTTGCCTTCCGATGCAGGGGGTGCGGGTTCGATCCCTGGTCGGGGAGCTAGGATCCCACATGCCTCGCGGCCAGAAAACCAAAACATGAAACAGAAACAATGTTGTAACAAATTCAATGAAGACTTCAAAAATGGTCCACATCAAAAAAAAAAACTTAAAAAAAAAAAGTGGAGCTGGAGAGAGTCCGCCCCTGGACCGCAGCCCTTCCTCTCGGCCCAGGTGGGCCCGCTTCCTTTCCTGCTTGGCTCTTAGGCTCCCAAGGCCCACCTGTGCCCCCCAGGGCCCTCCTCCCTCTGGTGCTAGCCCAGCTGTGCTAGCACCTCCACCACAGGCAGCTGCCCTCTTACTCCAGCCCCTCGGGGACAGGAGGGGCCTGAGCGCTTGGCTCTGGGCACTGGGGATCCACAGATCCCCTTCCTCTCCCTGGAGCACGCTGCACCTGGAGCAGCGGACAGGCCGGCTGGCCCTCAGGATCTGAATCATGAGCGTCAACCAGGCTAGAGTGCAGAGAAGGGCAGGCCCGGAGAGCAGATGAAAAGCAGCAGAGTTTCTGCCTCTAGAAAACCTGAGGCTGCACTGCTAGGGGCCCAGAAACCATCTGGCATAGTTCCCACCCCCAGAAGGCCACCCTCCTGGAGCCGTCCGCCTGCTGCCTGACCGCTTCCTCTTACCAGCCTCGGTCTGACGTCACAGAGACATGGGAAGAAGGATTTGGGCTAGAGCTGCCATCTGACCACTTCCAAAGGAAGAGGAACCGTAGATCTGCCATTGGCATGTGTGAGAGACAGTGAGGGAGGTGTGGTGTATACACAAGCAAACACACGCCCGGACCACATGCCTGGGCCAGCCGGCAACTGGGGGACCTCCAAGAAAACAGGTAGTCACGGCAGCCAGAGCTGGGGTCGGGGAACAAGAGGAGCAAGGCAGCAAAAGGCAGGTACATGGAAATGTGGGGTCCTAGGGATGTTTGAAAACCGGGGGCTGGGGGGGTGCCAAGAATACTTGGTTATGTCACAGTCAGGTATCTGTCCAGAGGGACCTAACTGGACAAGGGAAGAAGGAGGTCAGAGCATCACCAAATGTCCCAGGTCAGGGAATTCAGAGAAGCAGGTCTTGGGAAACACCCAGCAGCAACATGGGATGTGCTGAGAGGACAGAGAGGCACAGAGCGCCCCCTCCCTGCCCACAGTCATCGGCTTTGGCGCCCGGCTTTGGGGCCCCAGGACCGGGGGCACTGCTGTTCCTCTGCTGTCCCCTGGTGGCCACTGAAGGAAAGGTGGCATCTGAGCCTGGGGCTCCAGGCAGACCTGGGTCTGTAGGTGTCAAACCAAGGTCCCCTGTCTTTCTCAGCTAGAAGAACCTTTGGAGGTCTCTGGCCTTCCTCTGCCTCCTTACCCTGGGGTCTTGGAATTCTGGTCTTGAGCTTCTTCTGCGCCCTTAACCACAGTGCATCTGGTCTGGCAGCCAGGCTGTCACCACCAAGGGACACCAGCTCAGGACACAGCAGGGCCTGACTGTAAGGAGACCATGGAGGCCCCGGGGCAGCTCCAGCGCCACCTGCCGAGGAAGGTCTCTCTACAAACAGCAAGGAAGCTGGTCCCTGGCCTCCAGATTCTATCCCTCATTCCATCTTGGCAGCCACAAGACCCTCTCCACTGCCCCTGGTGTCCAGAAATGCATGCATCTCATTGCCTTGTCCCCTGGGTCCAGTCGTCCCTAGGCCCAGACCTCAGCCCCCACCTTTCTCAGGCCCCTGCTGAGTCCCAGCACCGGTTCTTCCCCACTGGCCCTGTAGCCCTCTCAGTCTCACCGGTCCTTCCAGCCCATCTCTAGTCTTCCTCCTCCAGGAAGCCCTCTCTGCCTGCCCCATCCACCTCAGCTCACACCGTCTCTCCCTCTCACTTCTCCTGGTTTATACTGATATTACATGTGTAAATTCTTTACCTGATGCCCAGGTTGCAGACAGGCAGCATGTAGGTGGGTGTTTATTTCAGCCTGCACAGTGTCTTAGAGAGAGGTGAATGGTGGGTTAATTGCCAAGATTTTTAAATGGGGCAAATTCACATGAAACCCCGGATTTTCTGGCTTCTCGAAAAAAAAGCAGAAGCCCTGGACACTGGCCAGCATCCCTGCCTGGCAGGAGCTGACGGGCAGCCTGGCACGGCCCGCCCCGCCCACCCCTCACCTTATTGCTCTCATTTGTGCCATCTGTCTGGCCAGCCCCTGCAGGCTTTGGGCTCTGCAGCCTCTTGGGATTACGCAGAGCAGAGCAAAGCCCCAGGAGAAGAGCAGTTGGGGCTCCGAGCCGCCAGCCCACTGGGCAAAACACTCTTGGGTGGTTGGTGGACCAGAGGGTGACATTGTGAGTGGCTATCTCATGGCTTAGTCCCTTCAAGGCTGTGACCTGGTGCTTGCCCCACTGCCACCTTTCATTCCTTAGTTTTTGGTGGGGCAGTCCCAGCAAGCCTCCCCTCCAGACTCTGGGCCCCAGGAGGCCCCCTGCCTGCTGGCTCTCAGGGCATCTGTAAATGTGTGTTAAATGAGCACATGCAGAGGGCACCAGGGTGTTGGTAAAGGAAAGGGCTGGACTCCCTCCAAGGTGCAGACCACCCACTTTGATTTTAGTCTCAAAGCGGACACTTAGTAGATTCCAGCTGTGTACATGGTGCAGTGCTCAGTGGGGCGGGGACCAGAGGGAAGCACAGCCAGGGACACTGGGACTGCGGGGAGGGGCTGATGCCCTGCGGTCACGCGGCGGCCCTGCCCCATCTTCAGCCGAGGCCTGCCCCTCCCCTCCCCCCCTTCCTCTCTTTCATTCACACCTTCCTCCCGTCCAGCTGTCTCTGCTCCTGCACCCCCTTCCTCCCTATTAACCATCCTGCCTTTTGGTTGTGATGAGGACACTCCTCTACCCCAACCATCCTTGTCTCCCCACTACATCTGTATTAAAATCCTACCTCTGGACCTGGCCTTCAGGACCCTCCATCACTCTCCCCAACCAGTCCCCTTCCCCCTGACCCATCTCCCTCATCCTTCACTCAGACTCAAGGACAGGTGTTCCCCAGACACGCCCTGAGTGTCCCTGCCGCCCTGCTCATGATGCCACAGGTCCCTCCGATGCCTGCTCCCACCTTTGAAAGCCTGTCTCAGACCCCCCTTCCCCAGGACACCTCCCGATGCCTCAGCTGGCAGCCAGTTCTTGTTCCTCTGCCACCGTGGTGTCATATCTGCATTGCCTTGATGGGTCCTCTGAACGTGATTTTTCTGAGGCCAGACCCTTAGCATCCTCTCTCGGCACCTACTGGGTACAAGTCTACAATGTACTTATGAACTGAGTAAATGAATGAAAGAACCTACTGGCCAGTCCTTGCCCTTTGTAGCTTACCTGGAACAGAAGAGTTAACACCAATTCAACAAACATTAGTGCATGCTGGGTACTCACCAGGCAGCGATGTGTAGTCACTGGAGAAACAGACAGGATTCCTGGTCTCCTGGGGGTCCCAGGCATCTGAACATGCTGGGGACATGGGACCACAAAGCACACCGTGGCTCAGGAGGCCACCCTGAATCGAGGCCTGAGCGGGCAGTGTCCGCTGGGTACCTGGGGTGGCGCAGGCACCGTGGAGGAGAGAGGAGGGACGTTCGGGAGGGCTCAGGGACCCTCGTGTGAAAGGGAGGTGGCCACAAGCTCTCCGAAGCCCCTCTGCCCCTCGGGCCTCTGGGCAGGAGGAAAGGCCCCCCAGGCAAGTCCTCATGGGGCTCTCCTGTCACAGCTGCTCACCAAAGATGCAAAGCAGAGGCTGGGCTGCCGGGAGGAAGGGGCAGCAGAGGTCAAGAGACACCCCTTCTTCAGGAACATGAATTTCAAGCGCTTAGAAGCCGGGATGTTGGACCCTCCCTTTATTCCAGATGTAAGTAGCCTCCCCAGCCTAGACTGAGCCTGTGCATTGATTTATGACCTTCGACTTCGCTAAACATCTGTGCTGGGCCCCAGGTCAGAGGCTGAGGCCTGTGGGCAAGGGGTGGCCCCCGTCTTCCAGTAGCAGGGTGTCGCCCGGTCTGGGGGTCTCTCCGTAACCACCCTGGCATCATCACCTCTATGAAGTCCTCATCTCCAGAATCCCAGGCTCCCAGAGCCCCTGGGAGGCCTCCCCCACTGACCTCGAACCCCCAGAGGGCAGGGCCCGGGTTTGTCTCTGTGAGTCCCCGCACGGCAGCCCCAGAGCATGTTTGGTGGATGAGTGAGATGAAAGAGATCACTGTGGTTTACGGCGCCGGGGCCATAGCAGCACTGACGACAGCCCCATGGCCTGGTGCCTCGACTGCCCCATTTTGCAGGTGAGGAAACTGAGGCCTCCAGGGGATACGTAACTTTAACAAAGCACCTAAGCACTACAGCTGGGACCCCAGCCCAGGTCTGTGTGGCTGCTGCCTGCGTGCTGACCTACCACCCCTGACTGGCCTCCGATGCGAGAAGGGCCAGGGAGGTCCTCCTGGGACATCCCCCCGTTGCATCCTGTGTGGGGCAGTGATGGCAGGAAGGGGCCCTGAGCTCTCGTCACCCCAGCTGGGGGCCCTTTGGCCCCTCTGGGCGAAGGGCAGCCCGGGTTCCCGGGGCGGGGGTGGCCCTGGGAGACCCCCCCCTGCTCCCCATCAAAACCCTCCGGGCCTGGCTGGGGGCCGCCAGAGCCACAGGCAGTGCTCCTGGTGACCAGCACCCTGCCCTCCCAGCCCCGGGCCGTGTACTGCAAGGACGTGCTGGACATCGAGCAGTTCTCCACCGTGAAGGGCGTCAACCTGGACCACACAGACGACGACTTCTACTCCAAGTTCTCCACGGGCTCCGTACCCATCCCTTGGCAAAGCGAGGTGAGCACGGCGGGGCCCTCAGCTTCACCCCGAGGGGAGGGTGCAACGAGGGCAGAAGAGGGACAGCTGGGTGGGCGTCCCTGTGGGCAGACTGGGGCATGGTGTGGTGCTGGGTGAGGAGCTGGCTGGGCGGGAAGAGGAGGCCTGTCTCGATGCCTCTCTGGAGAAGCGTGGCTGGGAAACAAGAGAAATGGGGCAGCAGCGGGAGGCACAAGGGGGCTGGAGGTGGGGCAAGTTCGAGCTGGTTCGAGTGAGATGGCAGTGATGGGGCAGTGGGCCTGCAGCCCTGGAAGGGGAAGGGTCCGGAGCGCTGGGGTAGAGGAGGAGCTGGGGGGTGAGCCCCGTGGCTGGAAGATGAGCGCTTCCCTGCCGCTGCCCTCCATGGCCGGCTACTGGCTTCTCAGAGAGGGCGGCTTGCAGGGCCGTCAGGGAGAGGCGGGGGGCGGGCCTTGCTGCCTGGGTCTCAGCCCTGTGAGATGGAGGGCGGCCGGAGAGCCTGGCAGGACCAGGCTCGGCACAGTGTCGCCCAGGGCTGGCCTGCTGCGATTCCCATCCACCCGGGATAACCAGCGCAGCCCCTCACACCACCCGTGTTTTGACCGCTTCTCCAGATGATAGAAACAGAGTGCTTTAAGGAACTGAATGTGTTTGGACCTAACGGTACCCTCTCACCGGACCTGAACAGAAGCCACCCTCCGGAACCGCCAAAGAAAGGGCTGCTCCAGAGGCTATTCAAGCGTCAGGTGAGACCCTCACTCCCACCTCAACCCTGCTGTCCTGGCCTCAGCCCTGGGAACCCCCAGGTCTGAGCCTTCCATAGCCTGAGACCAACTTGCAGGCTGGGGAGACTGGGGGCAGCAGCAGCCTGGAAGGGACGGGCAGCCTGTCTGAAGTGCCTTGAGACCCACTGGCTGATGGCGTCCCCAGAGCAGAAGGGGCAGGGCCAGCGCCAAGTTAACCGGTCATCGGGGTTCCTCAGCCTCGGCGCTGCTGATGCTTTGGGTTAGTTCATTGTCGCGGGACTTACGCATCGAGGGGGCTCAGCAGCGTCCTAGCCGCCACCCAGTAGATGGCAGTAGCACCCACTCCCGTGTGTCAATCAAAAATGTCTCCAGATGCTGCCTAATGGCCCTGGGGACAAAACGCCCCTGGTTGAGAGCCATTGTAAAGACGACGCAAGTTATGTAGGTAAAGATTTGACAAAGAACAGGGGGAGCTGGTGCTGGAGAGGTGATCTCCGAAGAACCTCATGGCTCCCGAGGTGGGGCTCCCGTAGTTTGATGCTGTGCCCTGCAGCTGGCAGCCAGAGGAGACTTTGTCCCTCAGGAAAAGGTATTCTTCCCTCAGCCTGTCCCTGGATCAAGGGTTGGTGTGGGCCACGTGGGAGAAATGTCCCAGGAAGGACCCGGCAGGCTTTCTAGAGTGAGAGACCCCTAACCTCATCCCTGCCACCAAGAAGATGGCCACAATAGCGCCGCCTCCGGCCCTGGCCCTTCAAGAAGGCAGGGCCCCATCCTGAGGCCTGGCAGGCCCCTGGTTCCTTACTTTCCTCCTCCCCCCAAGAGAGCAGCAGCAGGTCTGTACCCAGGCCCTGGGCATCCCAGCTCCCTCCCGCCTAGATAACAGGGAAGAGGTGGCTGTTCGAGGCACTCCGCTGGGGGCCAGGCGCTGTGCTGGGTGCTTTTTGAAGGCGTCTTTTATTTAATCGTCACAAAACCCCAGGCCTTCATTCAACTATTCATTCCACCGATATGTATTGAGCACCTACTCCATGCTAGACTGTTACCTGAGGACTTAAGATGCATCAGCAAGTAAAACTGCATCCCTCCTTTGGGGCATCTTAGTGAAGTGTGAGCCCAGGATGTGCTCCCATTAGGCCATTTCACAGATGAGGAAACTGAGGCTGAGAGGAGTTAAGGAACTTGCTCAAGGTCACACAGCCAGTGAGCCCTTGCGGAGGATCTCGGATAACAGGGCGGGCAGCACGGATGAGGCACACTGAGAGAAAATGCAGACTGAGGCCTGAGTTTGCGGGTTTATCTAAAAACTTCATGTGAGTTTCACCTCCTATTCCATAATATACTCATATCCATCTGCTATAAAAATATAATTTTCAAATGCTTCCATCAAGTAAAATTGAAGTTCCAGAAAGAAATGACCTCCATCCCCGAAGTAGCCGAGCCCCCCAGGATGGCCTGGGATCCTGGGACAAGCATTTGCTGTGGAAGCTCACGGCCCAGGTTCAAATCCAGCCCTGACCCTTCTCGGTTGGGTGGCAGCGTATTGAACCGCGCCCCCGCCCCCCCCCCCCCCCCCGCCGCCTCTCCAGGCCTCTGTTTGCCCACCTGAAAAATCAGGATGGAAATGCCGGCTGCCCAGGGTGAGTGAGGTGGAGGACGGTGACCTCAGCACAGTGCCTGGCACCACGACTGCCACCAGGGGAGCAGACACGTCAGCTCTCTTCTGCAACGTGAGGGGCCCGCGCCCACGGGGGTGCCAAGAGGGTGCCAGGGATACTGAGGGCGAGCAGCTCGTGGTTCCCAAGCCGGGCACCTGCTAGAGCCCTTTGCACACACAGCCTTGTTTCCTTCTCCCAACAGCCCTGTCCAGAAGTGTCTCCTAACCCACATCACAGGCCAGGCAACCAAGGGAGTCAGACACTTTCTCGAGGTCACTCAGCTAAGAAGTGGCAGATTTAGGATTCGAACCCGGCAGCCTAACTCTGGGCCTGCAGGCCTAACCATGTAGATAGATATTATAGGAGGGACCACCTCCTCTCTGCCTTGGGCGTCTGTTAATCAGGTAAAGCCCTCTGCCCCAAGGGGTGGCCTCTGGACCTGGGTCTGCAGGGGGAGAACAGAAGGCAGCAGAAAGCAAGACGGGGAGCTGGTCAGCTGAGCTCCTCTCCAGTTCAGATTCAGAGGCCCCTGTGATGCAAGGTCCCCAAGGCTCGACTCTGCGATGACTGACCTTCTCTCTCCTTCTTTCTCTCCTCCCTGCTCACCCCCCTCCCAGCATCAGAACAATTCCAAGAGTTCACCCAGTTCCAAGACCAGTTTTAACCATCACATAAATTCAAACCATGTCAGTTCAAACTCCACCGGAAGCAGCTAGCTGCAGCTCTGGCCTGAAGTCCACGGTGGGACAGCCTAGACCCTTCTCCTTAGAAGCGGACTTGTGACCGGTGGAGCTTCCGCTCTGGCGGGCGGGCGGGGGAGCCCTCCAGGAGCCAGGGAAGGAGGCCGTCCAGCCCCGAGATGGGGAGCCTCCAGGTTCCTCAAAGAGATTTCCACTCAGGTCTGTGTTCGGAGGCGGCCCTCAAGCCAAGGTGGATTGGCTGTGTCTCTGTCGAACATTGCAATAGAAATCCAATTGGATACAACTTGCACGTATTTTAACAGCGTCATAACTAGAACTGAATTTTGTCTTTATTATTTTTAAAGAAAAGTTTTGTAAATTTCTCTATTGTTTCAGTTTACATTTTGTATATTTGTATTTAAATGAAAGTCAGACTTTGAGGGTGTATATTTTCTGTGCAGCCACTGTTAAGCCATGTGTTTTAAGACATTTTAGAGGGGTGGCGGGCGGGGAAGGGTGTAAAAAAAAAAAAATGTGACTTAAGACTTCCAGAGCCTCAAATGAGAAAATGTTTTTATTAAATGTAGAAAATGATTCCCATTTCACCTTTAAAGGATTGATTGTATCCATCTCTATAACCTTTCCCTCCCTCACATTGGTATCACCATTCTGTTGGCTTGTAACAATCTGAATTAAATGCTCAAAGACCCACTGGGACTTTACCCCCAGCCAGGATGTCTTCCGTTGGGGTCCATGGAGTTGCCTGGGCCCAGCTCCGTCAAGATGTGCACTTTTCCTTTGGGGGCACACGATGCCACTGTTGCTTTGGCCTTGGCCTCCTCTTCCTTCTGGAAGGTGGCCGGTACGTGGAGCTGAGGGTCCTCAGCACAAGGGTGTCTAGGCCTCTTTCTTTCTGAGTAGGTTCTGACTGCTAAAGCCAGTATGTTTTCAAGAGACTTGCATTTGGGGATTGTCTTATTCTAGTTTTAAGAGACGCATAGCAACGATAAGGAGTAGTCATGGAACCCCAAGAGTCCCAAACACTTACGGCCCATAGAAGCGTCAGGGAGTGGAGGTCTTGGGCTTGTAGAGGTGAAGGTGGCTCTCCCAGGATCTCTGGGCATGTCCCTTGAGTGTTTATGGGGTCATAGGGCCTTGAGAGCTTCCTGGGGCCCCGCAGATTCATTGGCTCAGGTGGCATGGATGCATGAGGTTGGCTCGCCAAGCAAATGGGAGAGGCCGGGCCACCCACAGAAGCTCAAGAAAAACTCACTGTCCCTTCCGGGAGAGGTGAAGCAGAGGCGAGCTCTCATCGGGCATCTCAAAGCTCCAGGCACAAGTAGCCCCAGGAGAACTTGGTGGCTTTGCCAGACCAGGGTCTCTAAAGGCAGCCCCCAGGCACTTTGAGCAGGGCTGTCCAGCCCCAGGGAGTGGCCAGCCTCCCCCCTGCTGCCTTCACAAGGTGACAGGGAGC
The DNA here is from genome assembly GCF_965194805.1 of Balaenoptera borealis. Taxonomy (NCBI): domain Eukaryota; kingdom Metazoa; phylum Chordata; class Mammalia; order Artiodactyla; family Balaenopteridae; genus Balaenoptera; species Balaenoptera borealis. Next base: position 107,210,271 of record NC_138874.1, read on the forward strand.
AAATCTGTCTTTGCCTCCCCTCCGGGACAGGGTGAACGGTTGAATTCCCTGCTGCCCTGCCTCCCAGGTCACCCTCAGTCAGACCTGGCCTCAGCCACCGGGCAGCTGCCAGGGTTTCTCCCGGCGTGGGCCCTGCACTTCCTGCAGCAGCATCTCCTGGTAAAATACAGATTCTGGGCTTCACCCCAAACCTACGGAATGGGATTCCCTGGGAGTAGGGCCCAGGAATCTGCATCTTTAAAAAGCTCGCCAGGTCATTCTGATGCACCCTGGAGTGTGAGAACCACTGCCTTAGGCCATCGGTGGGGCTTTTGATGGGATCCTCCCAAACTTATTTCTCTAGGTGACCAGGCAACTTTGGAGCCTGAGCTTTTAGGGAGGAGAGAGAAGCCAGCGTGTCAGCCTTGTGTCCCAATTTCCATGCTCCTTCCCCAAACTTTGCCATTGGGTCCTGAGGCTAGACAGGGGCCTGGCCGTTGAAACTGACCGTTTTGAGGTCATTTTACAAGCAAAGAGAAGAAAAGAAACAGTTGGGCCTCCCTTAGATCCCTTTAATGTGCAGTATTATTTTCTTCAAGACCAGCCCTTGTCTCCGAGGCTGCTTCCGTTACCTTTCTTGAGCTGAGTACAAGATTAATACAAACAGCCGTATTCAGTTTTTGCTGAGGAAGTGGAAAGCTCTTTGACCAGTATGTTAAGATCCTCAAGCTCTCACTGACCCTTCTCAGTGAAAAGAAGGACAGTCATCTTCCTGGGACAGTCAGTAGCCCACGCCACCACCCTCCTGTCCAGAAATGTCATTCATTTTTCCCGATTCACAGCAGCTCAAACCTTTCCACACGGACTGGTGTGTAGCCAGTCTCTTTACACCTTAAAGCCAACGCACTGTCCGTTTGCGGTAGAGAATCCTCAAGGAGCAAGAAGGAAAACATAAATCTGCTCAGTGTGTTTCTACATCGTGAGAGCACAGAGGCTAAAGCACAGAACTTTGCGTGGCTCTTAGAATAACGGGAGTCTTCCTTCACCCTCGCCGCCTGTCCCCTGAGCGCCCCAAAGTGCACAGGGTCAGAGTCACTGGCCTTTGCAATCCTCCTCTTCCTTTCGGTCCATTGCTTTGTACAGAGAAGGGGCGTCTTCATTTAGAACAGTGTCTGAAAGCCAGCCCCCTTCCCCTGGGTCCCCAGTTGCCACAGGTCCTGTCCCTGGACCCCCCGACCTGACCCACCACCAACCTCTACTCCAGCTTGTTTTCTATGGCTGCATTTTTAAAAAGATTTTTTAACTAAAAAAAAAAAAAAAAACAAACCTTCCCACCATCTACCTGTCCGGGAGGAGGCATATTTGGGCAGCAAGTGGATTTAAATCTTTTTACTGCATTTGAGCTCTTCACGGAAGAGACTTTCTTCCTCCGAGCATGACGTTTTTCTCACCGGACCTTCTCTGACTTCGTGCCTTTGAGGTGAGACGCAGGGTCTTGCAGAAGCACCTCTGCTTCCCCTTTTCAGGAGCCAAGCCGCTGTCCCCAGTGGGGCGGGGGTGGTCTCTGCCGTGATCACCATGACCTGTGAGTGTTTCTCAAGCCCCCTGGGCGGCTCCCATGATACCCACAAGATCACAAAGACCCAGCCCCACCTTCACGGAGGACGGCACCACCTCCCACATCAACTCATCCTCTGATCTTTCTAGGCCGGGAACATCACTCTTTAAACCACGAGGCTTCTTGCGAGGGCGGCTGACTTGCACAGTAGCTAAGGGTTGCTCTGTCCTGAGCCGCCGCAGGAGGGCTTGTTTCCCGAAATGCACTCCTCTTAACAAAGGGGAGCGCTCAGTCTTGGAGGCCATGCTGCATGGAAGCAAGCAGTGTGGCCGGGGGTACGCACGCTTCTCAGGCAGCCCACGGGGCAAATGGCAGTGAGTTCTGGGGACACGTATGTGGACGTGGCCTTGGCATTGAAAGCACAAGTGAGATGCGGCTGCCTGCCCTTGAACCTAGCAATCCTTGGTGACGCTGAGGGCCTGGCCTCCGAGAGGCCAGGGGTCAAGGAGCCCAGCCCTCCGTGGAAGCGCCTCCTTACCCTTCTACACCTGTGTCCTTTCCCCCAAAGTTTTCCCACCAACTTTCTCCTGCGAACTGCTGACCCAGACCTCAATACAGAGGGAGCACTGCAGCCTCCTTTAGCCTGGTAGCCCAGGCCTTGCCAAAGGGAACAGCGGCCTTGCGGACCACCAAAAGTCCCCCCGAGATGAAGAGGAAGCGCCAGTCAGGGTGACACCCAGCTCTCCTCTGGGGCTGCTGTGTGCTTGTGTATCCGAGGACAACCCCTCTGGTTGTCTCCTGTTCTCGAGCTCCACACTCTGAGGTAGGGCCTCCTAACTTTTTAGCCTTTGTATGGAAAGAGTGTGAAATCTTTGTGCATTTCCAAGCGCAGAACTGTGAGTCATGAACGGCAGAGAGCTCGCTTTCTGATCACAACAGACCACGGTGGTGACACCTCGTCCCCCTAGGCACCTTCTGTACCCACTTTTAGGACCAACCAGCCCAGCTTTTGAAGCTCCAACGTGTAGGGGTCAGACCCTGCTCAGGTGTAGGTACCTCGTCTGGTCTAACTTTAAAGGCTTGTGCTGTGGACCGTGGCTAAAACCTTTGAAACACTAGCTCTCCTTAGGAGGGAAAGACACTCCCCAAAAGAAGAATCTAGATGTCTTTCCCTGGTCCATCACTAAGCCATTTTTGTAATAGATCAAAAGCAAATGTTCTCAATTAGAAGAGCTTAGTGGCTGTTAAAATAATTAGTGTTAAAATAATAATCCTTCTAGTATCCAAAGGTTTCTAATTTTTTTTCCAGGGAAATTTTAACATTGATGAATAAAAATAGTTCCATTTTGGAGGTCATTCCTGAAGATATGGCTTTTGTTCTCCTGCTGCTCTTGAACCTTTGTATGTCCCCTCGAGTATGTCACAGTGCTGCTGTATCTAGATCGAACCACTGTTGTTGTTTTTTTAAGAGAAATAAATTCCTTAATGAAAATACAGCTGCATTTCTTCCCTTCTGCTGAGCTCTCCTATTTCTTCTGCCAATGCCAGCTGCCCCCAAGATGCCAGGACGTGCCGCTTCAGTCTGTGAGTTAACCTTTCCTCAGGTGGACGGTTCAGCCCCACCCAATGCTGGCCCCCCATGCTGACCACCCGACCTGCCCTGGCCCAGCTCCAGGGCGCAGGGTCTAAGGAGACCACCTGAGCCCTCTCCAGGTTGATTGGCTTCTGATCCCAGACCCAGCAGATGGCTCCAGAAGTGTTCCTGCCACATGGTACCATGCAGGAGTGGGGTGAGAGGGCCTGAGTTGGTGCTGGCACCCAGATGTCAGATGGGGCACCTCCACTTGGCAGGTTTTACCTGACAGAGGCCGTAACTCGGATGTGGGCTCCACAGAGAGGGCCTCTTCTGGCTGTTCAGCCTTCACGGAGCCGCACGTTAGAACTGCTCAACAGCACAGCAGGGTGGCCTCAGGACCTGGAGTCCCAGTCTGGGACCCGAGACCCCGCCAGTCCCCCTTCACCTGCTTGGCTTAGTGGGACAATGAGCAGGGCTTTGGGCTCAAACAACCCCTTACTGACACTCAGTATGACTTTGAGCAGCCACTTAACCCTGAGCCTCAGTGACTTCGTGTGTAAAATGGGGTAACACCTGCTGGGGTGCGGGTTCTCCTGGAAGATTCAGGGGGACACGTGTGATGCCCAGCACAGAGGCCTTTGCCATGGAGGCCTTTGCCACTGTCGCCCTGGCTGTCTTTGGACCCCTTTTGAGCCTTGACCTCAGGACAGGGCAGGGGCCCTAGACCCACACACATCGGCCCCTGGGCCCAGCCCGGGAGCTGGCGGCAGTCCTGGCCCCTGGCGAGGGAGGCCCTGAGCCGGGAGTCGAGGCTCGAGCGCCCACCTCACAGGGAAGGTAGGAACTGGAATCGTATTGCCCCATGGCTCCCGGAGCAGGTGTCTTTCCTCACAATGGAGGAGGACCGAGGAGATTCTGCTCACCGAGGGGCTCGAGAGAGGGGGGCTGGTGAGCAGTGGGGATGGCGTGGGGACCTGGCTGGCTGAGGGCCCGAGGGGGCTTCTCCTGGAGAAGAAGGAGGGGTGGCAGGAGTGCTCTGAGCCTCTGGACAGGGGTCCCATCACAGGGCGGGGAGCGCCCTCCTTACAGGGGCTGTTATCTCCGCAGCCCCGGCGCTTCCTCTGGGACCTTCTCCCACCGTCCCGGGAACCTTCCCCGCCTGAGCCGGCCCCCCAGGCAGACAGAGCCTCCGTCCTCCTGGGACAGAGGGGCCGAGGGAGAAACTCCAGCCCCGCACACCGGCCGCCCCGCCCCTGATACCGCTGGGCCCCTTCCCGGGCAGGAGGGGCGGGCCGGGGGCAGACGGCCCCTCCTTGACCTCCTCTCACTCCGGACAGCCGTAGACATGGTAAGTGGGGGCCGAAATGGCCTCCAACTGATTCGTTTTCAGCAAGGCTCAGAGTGGGCACCCCCAGGGCACCAAGGAGCCTCAGGCCCCTATCCCTCTGGGAGGGGGTCTATCGGGGTAGCGGGATCTACTTGCCACCCCTGGAGACTGTGAAGAGGAAGGAAACAAGGGACCCTCGGGGACGGGCACTCAAGCTGCAGCAGGTCAGGGCTCCTGGCACCACTTTGGCCAGCTGTCCCTCAAGCCAAGCACTGCCTGGCCGGGTTGGCTGTCGGGGGAGGCGGGGCAGGGGGATCCACAGGAAGGAGGCCGTTCACTTGGCTCGAGGGTGAGTGCTCCCCCCTCTCAGCCATAAATCAGATAAAGCCCCTGCCTCTCCAGCTTGTATTCCAGGGGGCCTCAGTCCCCCAGCCCCGTAGATAAGCCAGGGGGGATGGAGACTCAGGCCGGTGCCTCTCACACTTAAGGAGCATAGCCTCACCTGGAGCTTTGTAAACTACAGATTCTGATTCACTAGGCCTGGGTCAGGGTCTGCACTCCTAACGAGCTCCCTGGGGCAGCTGCTGGTCCGCGGGCTATCTTTGAGGAGAGAACCTCAAACTGGGAAGTCAGGCCAAGGTCTGTGGCCAAGCCAGGGCCTACATTCCCACCGCTGTCCCCTTCAGGCCCTGCGTTCAGAGGTATAGATGTCTTAGGAATACTCGGGTATGTCGGCCCTGCCCTCAGAGGGGCTCAAGCTAGTGGTTCTCAATGTCTGGTCCCCGGACCAGCAGCAGGAGCCTCCCTGGGAGCTCGTGCAAATCCTCACCCCGAACCCAGGCCCACTGAATCAGAAACTCTGGGTGGGACCTGGTAACAGGCCCTCCAGGTGATTCGGGGGCACACTCAAGTTTGCGGGACACTGATTTACAAAGTGCTTTCATCTCCTTAAAATCTCGTTGAAGCCCATGGTCTCCCCGTGGACAGCTTGTTAAGCTGAGATGGTGGAGGGTTCACGTGGGTGAGGTTTATACCTATAAATGGGAGAAGGTGAGTGTGGTTGGCTGCCCTTGTTCCTCAAAAACGAGAGTGAAGATGTAACATGTGGTCGTGTTGCCTTATATTTTTAAAAATGAAAGGATAAGCCGAACACTAAAAGAGAAAAAATTACCTAGAGGGAGAAGTAGCCAACAGGGAAGTGGGGTGGGGGAACAGATGTAAAAGCCAGACTTCTCTGAATGTGCCTGTCTTGTAGATTTGACTTTGAAAGCTACGGGTCAAATACAAAATACATCTGAACTTAGGGGAGATTTTTATTCAAAAGGATTCTTGCAAAGGAGGAAAGAAGGGGTTATTGCCAACAAGGGGATGGAGAATATCACAGAAGAGAGGCCGCTTTGACCCTAAGATCTGCAAGGGCTCAGGGGTTTTCGTTCTGGAAGAGAGTAAACAAGCCGCCTCTCATCCCACTTCCCCTCCCTCGTTCTTTCCAGAAGAGAACGCTTTAGAGGCCAGCGTATTGTCCAAGGGGCTGTGTGCTGGCTCGGGCTGAGGGTGGGACAGAGTTCAGGGTCTGCAGGAAGGAGAGAAACGTAACCAAAGCTGGGTTGACAAGCATTTTGTTCCGATGGGCCAGTGAGGACCGACAGTTCAGCTATTCATTTAGGAGGCAAAGGATGGGAATTTGGAGGGTCTGTATCTGGCCTTGTCCTAGGCAAACGAGGGGGACATCCATGGGTCTTATCCAAGTCATATGGAAAGGGAGGTTCTTTGCAGTGAGCTGTTTTTTTTTTTTTTTCGGAACTCAAAAGGGTGAGGGGTATTTCTTTAAAGTCACTGTTTTGCAAGAGCCCAGGGGCTCAGGTAAAATTCAACACTGTCACCTGTAAACGCTTTAGATGATTATAAAACAAAACTAATGTCTTTAAAAGCATTCCCTAAAAATCAAAAGACAAAACAAACCTATCTGGGTACGCAGTTGGTGGAGTAATCACACAGAGAACATTCCTAAGTGACTTTGAAACTGAACAGGACCCCATGGGGCCCTCCCAGCTACAAAAGCCCCTCCATGTCCCCTGTTTGCAGAAAAAAGGCTTTAGTCTCCTAGGCCTTCCCCAAGTTCCAGAGAGCAGGCTCAGGCAGTTAATAGGACAGAGTCACAGGACTTTGGGTTCCCCTGAAGGGATGGAGATAACAATCTAGAACATGTTTGAGTTGTTCTGCAGAAACTAAGACACCCACCCAGGGGGAGGATGGTGACCACACGCTGACCACAAGCACGCAGACCCCAGACTGGTAGAAACCAGAAGGTTGAGATTCCGGGGACATCACCCTGTTACCACCAACCAATCAGAAGAAAGTCACACGCCCTGCAGCCCTCACCCCAAATTTTGCCTTTAAAAAGTCTTCCCTAAAAGCCATCAGGGAATTTGGGTTTTTTGAGCACCAGCCACCTGTTCTCTTTGCTTGGCCCCGAAGTAAACCTTTCTGTTCCAGACTCTGACTTTTTGGTTGTTTGGCCTCACTGTGTGTCAGGCACACAAACTTGGGTTTGACCACAGCAGGGAGTCCTGTGGGACCTAGACTGTGCCCTCCAAATACCATTTCCCACTAAAAGGACCCAGGGCTCCTGGTGAAATGGCCGACTCCAAGGCTGGGGGAGAAAATGCCCAAGAGAAACCTGGAGTACCCTGTTGACCCAGAAAACGAGGAGTTTATCAAAGACTGCTAGGGTTGTGTCCAAAGTACTCAGGAGCAACTTGAAGGAGTTCCCAGTGGCCAAATAGTAGACAACTGGAATATTAGTAAGAATGATAGATTAAAACAATCAAACATGTTGAAATCCAGGAGTTTATAATAATATTCAATAATTTTTTTTTTTAAAGAAAAACGTCATCAGTCTTTTTTTTTAGCCGCGCGGCTTGTGGGATGTTAGTTCCCCAACCAGGGATTGAACCCACGGCCTCAGCAGAGAAAGCGTGGAGTCCTAACCACTGGACCGCCAGGGAATTCCCCATCAGTCACCTTTGGAGGATTCTAGAGAACGAATACATTTTTTGGAAAACTAGTAAATAATGGAAAAGAATCAAGTCCCATTTATCGTCTAATAGAGTTTATGCCAGGAATGCATTGATATAGACTTTATGTGGATTATCTCACATTATCCCTCTCAGCCACCTAGAAAGGGTTGAATACTCTTAGGATGTCCATTTACAAATTAGGAAACCGAGGCCTTGAGAGAGTAATTTAACCAAGCTCTCCCAGCTACATAAATAGAGGTGCTGGGACTTGAACCAGGCCATTGGGCTCCAGAACTTATATGCTTGACCACCGGGTCATACAACTGCTATAATGAAGACACTCTTTGCTTTGCCCAGCCAAAGGCAAAGACTTCAGAAAGACAAAAGCTCAGACAGGAAATGCCAGGGCCTGAGGCTCATTGAGTCTTCGATGTCTAGTCCATGTTACTTTACAGAAAAAACTCACACCACTTCAAGCATGAGAATGTTCTTACTCACCTGATAATGGGCCTGGCATCCAGGAGACATTTTTAAAAAAATTATTTTCCTCCCTTTCCCATCTTCCCCCCATAAAACAATAACAATGAAAACTACCAACTACATGAGGCTGAGCCAGAAAACCCTGTTTGGGGGTTGGGCTGATGGCTGAGTATTAGAGCTGTTCCCAGCACCAGTGCCCAAGTTTCTGCTAACTTGAAAGAACATTTGTCGTTGGCTTGGGCAGAAACCTCATCTGAATAAACCCTCTTGTGCAGATTTTGTTGGTGATATTTTGAAGACGTGTCTACACTGGGAGTGTGAATTCCTGAGTAGGGTCCTGCATAAGCTAACTAAGCACTGTGAGGGTATGGACTGATGTTAACTCCACACATCTGTTACTTCACTGTTTATACCAAAGTACTTCAATGTAAATTATACACAAGATAACATCTGAGTGAGGCAAAAACCTCAGACCCCCAGTATTATGGCGCTCATCAAAGCCTGAGAAAAGCTGAACTTGACTTTGGCACAAACTCCGAAGTAAGGATTTTCAAAGCAAATAGGTTTTTCAGGCAATGGGAAAAAATACACTCAGCAAGCCTGTGAAAACTGCCTTATATTTAAAGTGGGTTTCTTGTGGACCGCATAGAATTGGGTCCTCCTTTTTTATCCAATCGGACAATCTCTGTCTTTTAACTGGCATGTTTGGACTACTCATGTTTAAGGTATTGTGTTGGCCAAAAAGTTCATTTGGGTTTTTGACCAACCCAATAATTTCTATGAATATGGGTGGATTAAAACCTTCCATCTTGTTAGCTATTTTCTATTTGGTCCGTTTGTTCCTATTTCTTCCTCCTTTTCTGCCTTATGTGAGTTTAATTGAGCATTTTTTATGATTCCATATAACTCTTGAGTTATTATTTATACATCTTTTAAAAACATCTTAGGAGCTGCCATAGGGCTTACAATATACATTTTAAAATAATCTGAGTCTACCTTCAAATAATATTATACTGCTCTATAAGTCATGTAAGGATCTTAAAACTTTTATTCCCATTACTCAGCCATAAAAAGAAACGAAATTGATTTATTTGTAGTGAGGTGGATGGACCTAGAGTCTGTCATACAGAGTGAAGTCAGAAAGAAAAAAACAAATACAGTATGCTAATGCATATATATGGAAGCTAAAAAGAAAAATGGTACTGATGAACCTAGTGGCAGGGCAGGAATAAAGACGTAGACATAGAGAATGGACTTGAGGACACGGTGGGGGGCCGGGCAGAGGGGGAAGCTGGGGCGAAGTGAGAGTAGCATCGACATATATACACTAACAAATGTAAAAGAGATAGCTAGTGGGAAGCTGCCTAACAAATGTAAAAGAGATAGCTAGTGGGAAGCTGCCGCATAGCACAGGGAGAGCAGCTCGGTGCTGCTTTGCCAAGACCTAGAGGGGTGGGAGGGAGGCTCAAGAGGGAGGGGATATGGGGATATATGTGTGCATATGGCTGATTCACTTTGTTGTACAGCAGAAACTAACAGCATTGTGAAGCAATTATACTCCAATAAAGATGTATTAAAATAAAACCTTAAAAAAACTTTTATTCCCAATTCCTTTCTCCCATCTTGTGTTATTGTTGCCATATATTTTATTTTTACACATGCTGTAAGCATACAATGCATTTTTGCTATTTTTGCTTTAAAAATTCAGTTATCTTTCAGCGAAATTAAATAAGAAAAAAATACTTAAGTTTACCTTCACTTATTCCTTTCCCAATGTTCTTCATCTCTCTGTGTAGATCCAAGTTTCTAACCTATATCATATTTCTTCTTCCTGAAGAACTGCTTTTATCATTTCCTAAGTAAGTCTGCTGGCAATGAATTCCTTCATTCTTTGTCTGTAAAAGGTCTTTATTTTTTTCTTCATTTTTTAAAAGACATTTTGCTGGGTATTGAATTCAGGACTGACAATTTTTTTCCTTCAGTACTTTAAAGGTGTAACCCCACTGTCTTCTTTCTTGAATGGTTTCTGATGTAATTTTTACCTTTGTTCCTATGTAGGTAATTTGTCATTTTTATTCATCTGCCTTTAAGATTTTCTTCTTTGTTTTTTAGCAGTTTGAATATGATATGCCTAGATGTAGTTTGGTTTTGCAATTTGTCCTGCTTCATGCTTTCTGAGCTTCCTAAATCTGTGATTTGCCTGTCATTAATTTTGGAAAATTCTCACCCTTTATTCCTGTAAACATTTCTTCTGTCCCATTCTCTCTCTTCTTCTAGGATTCCAATTAGGCATATATGAGACTGTTTTGAATGCTCTGGTTTTTTTCTGTGTTTGTGTGGGTAATTTCTATTGACCAATCTTCAACTGCACTGATACTTTTCTCAGCTGTGTTGGACCTAGTGGCGAGGCATTCTTCACCTGTTACCAAGTTTGATTTCTAGCATTTCCATTTACTTCATTATCATTTCTATCTCTCTGCTGAAATAACCTACCTGATCTCCCATTCTCCATTAAAGTTGTTCATATATTAATCAGTTATTTTAAATTCCCTGAGAGTTCCAACATCTGTGTCATATCATCATATTGGATGATTGGTCTCTTCAGCTTGCAATTCCTTTTGCATTTTTGTATGCCTCAGTTTGAAAGCTGGGTACATGGTATAGGATGGCAGATTCTGAGGAAAGTGTTTTAAGGCTTAGAGACGAGTGTGCTATCCCCTCAGTGTGCCTTTAGCCTGTGGGCTGTATCCAGTCAGTAGTTGGGCTGGGGTGCGGAGCTGATTACCTTCAGTTGCCAAGGCTTCACGTTCCTCTGGTGAAACACTGCATTTAGCGAGTGGGCCAATCCACCAGAGGGATTCTCTCAGAGTCTGCTCCTGGCTTGGATTTTGGATCTCTCTTTGTACTGCCCTCCAAGGAAAACCTGTCTCAGCATTCTGAGCTGTATCCACTGTTTGGTTCTTTCTATTCCGTGCTTGAGTCATATGGTGGTAGAATGAATGGGGGTGGGGAGTGGGGTTGCATTCTCTGACCTTCTCATCGACCTTCAGTCTTGGCAGGCCCGGGGGAGCCTGGATCTTGAGAGTAGGGCTCTCAGGTGGTTCCCACCCCTGGATCTCGAGAGTATGTATGGCTCTCAGGTGGTCCCACCCCACCTCCAACTCGAAAGCCAGGCCTGGCTCTATCCTGCATCTCCCCCAGGCAATGGGGGTGGGTCAAGCTTTTCTTTCCTATTCCCTCCCCCAGCTGCAAAGGGTCTCTGAGTGCCTTACAGCTACAGTTTTTATGACCCTTCCCCTTGCAGTTGAAGGTTTTTGTTTCTTAGGGAGACTGGAGAGCTGGGTCTCAAAGGAGTTTCCACAGTGGGAGCCATTCTGCTTCCCCCTGTGGCCCCTTGCAGAAGCTTTCTCAGGCTTCTCCCCATCTTCCCCGTGACTGTCTGGTGGGATCCTGTAGGAAAAGCCTGCAGGAAGGCATGAATCCCTCTGTGTTTGCAGCCCCAGTGGCTTCATACTCTCAGCCCGTTGCAGGAAGTTAAAATTTTCCAGCTACATTTTCCTACCAGCATATATATGGCCAGAGGCGCCTGCCCCCCCAGGTAAGCAAATGCTTAGGTCCTGTCTCTCCCCAGATTTCAGGTTAGTTGCTTGCCCTGCAACCTCAGTTCTCTGACGGGTTTAAGAAAAGTTGTCGTTTGTAGTTTGCCAAGCTCCTCCCCTGTTGCAGGTGGGAACTATACTCTGTCTAGCTCTCTACAGCTCTGCACTGAGGCCAGAGGCTGGAAAACACTTTGAAGGCTCTAATGTGTGTCAAATCCTGACCATGAGTCATGCTCCCCTGCAGGAATGCAGGCTGGGTTCCTTTTCCCAGCCTCTGCAGTCAGGAGCGGTTCAAACAGTGACACCTGACCCCACTGAGACCTTGACCAAGGAAGAGCAGAGGGCAGCTGGGGCACAGAGGTGGCTCTGAAGTGCCTCTGGGTGCTGGAAGATTCCTGGGCCAGGGAGGGGGTGCTGGGTGTGCCAGACCGAGGAGGAGCGGGGCCCCTTCCACTAGTGAGCCACAGGGCGGGAGAAGGGAGAAGGGTCTTCCCGCCCCACGCCCGCCTCCTTCTAATTCATTCTCAAAAAGGCAGCCAGAGAGAGCGTTAAACTTACTGTTCTAACAGGCTTTTCCCCTTATAATTGTGACATGAGGAATAAGCAGTTCTTCCCCCACATCAAGGGTTTGCTCCAAAGTGGAGACTCATACATCCTTACGTAGTCCCCATATAGAAACAGGGTGGGAGGGAGGCGGGGACTCCGTGGTCAAATTAACCCAGCTGCGAGTAGAGAAAAAGCTCTCATTTCCGAATTCCTGCCAGAGTCTGTGTATCCAGCAGGGGCCCGCCAGTGTGAGGGCTGCTGTGGGCCTCTGTCCTGCTCTCTCCGCCCGTGGCTCTCCACCTGTGGCTCTCCGCCCGTGGCTCTCTCCGCCCGTGGCTCTCTCCGCCCGTGGCTCTCTCCGCCCGTGGCTCTCTGCCCGTGGCTCTCTGCCCGTGGGCTGGGAGCTGGAGCAAGAAGCAGAGGCTGCTGGGCATCATTGTGTCAGCACCCAGTCAAGCGCAGAGGAGTCTGGGCAGTTGACGTTGTATCACAAAGGTCCCCTTCCCGGTTATGGATTCAGGCTGCCTGGCTCTGAGGATCAGTCTCTGGGAGACGGGGCGGGGGGTGAGGGGTGAGGGCCGGCGGTGGTATAATAACAGATCACTAGTTGTACGATCAGGCCATTTAAGATGGCTGCTCCGTTGCTCTCTGTACATCCCCTGCTCGACCAGGCCCTGCTTCACTCACATGACTATCCAAATTCTCTTAATTATACGGCCTGGTAACTGAGCCCACCTGACGTCAATTCCCCCATAAATGGTAGCCTCCTTCTCTCCGGAGTAGCAAAGACTGCTGTCATGTTTGCTGCACACAGTGGGGTCTCAGTTCAGGACCCTTTGTGTAAGATTCCCCCATCCCATAAGCCGCTGATGTCTCTGTCCCTGTCTCTGGGCTCTTCGGTCTTGAGGCTGGGCAACTGCTAGGCTTGCAGGCCAGCGGGGTGCAGCCCAACACTAGTGAACGCGCCTGAAGGCAGGAAGAAGCGTCTGGAGGAGGCATATTTGCCCAACGGCTTGCATGGGGGACTTGGTGGGCACCATCTAGGGAGATCAAAAACCCACAGGGGCAGTCATGCTAAAGGCCCCCCAGGCGGGAGAATGTTCTAAGAAACTCAGATCCTTCTGAAGGTGCCAGGTCTTGGACTGCCCTAGTGGGTGAAGGTGACTAGGTTGGAAAATAAGACCAATCTTCCGTTGTGGCTGAATGTTTGAAAAGTGGGGGGAAGAGAGGTGGATAGGCTCTAGGGCCGTTGCCAGGGAAGGGTCAACTTGAGACGAGACTTGGGCCTGGGATATGTCGCTGGTGAACCCTCTGGGGAGATCTTTGTGGCTCTTTGGGTGATGGGGACTTTTTTTTGGCTGCGCCGCGAGGCTTGTGGGATCTTAGTTCCCCGACCAGAGATTGAACCCAGGCTCTTGGCAGTGAGAGGCGGAGTCCTAACCACTGGACCACGAGGGAATTCCCTGATGGGCACATATTTTAGGTTAGTTAAAAGCTGTGTCCTCCCACCCTGTGATGTAATTCCCTCTGTGTCCCACCTTCAGGAAAGTCTGTTCCAGATGCAGGGCCTCGTGCTGGGGTGGACAGGAGACCAAGGGACCTGGGGCCTTCCTCACAACGTTCCTCTGCTGAGGCTGCCTGGTGGAAGTGGCAGCATTCAGGCGGTTCTGGAGATGAGGCAGGAGCCAGTGGCAGAGGGGCAGGGGCCCAGGACAAGGACCCGTGAGCCTGGGAGGGGCCCTTGGCACGAGGCAGCTGCCCAGTGGATGACCCCACCCCAGCCCTTTCTTTAACATACTGAAAGAAGTGAGCCTTAAAGAGGGGCGGGAAGGGATGCAGACAGAACACTCATTCCAGAGAGAAAACTGATTACGTGGTTCCCTGTGTCAGACCCTCTGTGGCTTCCCCATCCCCTGCCGCCTCTCCCCTCTCACTTCCAGGCCTTTGCACATGCTGCACCCCTCCCTGCACCACCCTCCACCCCTCTTTCTTATTTTTTTAATTTATTTTTTAAATTTTTATTATTGTTTTTGGCCGCACCATGTAGCATGCGGGATCTTAGTTCCCCGACCAGGGATCGAACCCACGCCCCCTGTGGTGGAAGCGCAGAGTCCTAACCACTGGACAGCCAGGGAAGTGCTCTTTTTTCAATTATTATTATTAATAGACTTTCTCTTTACTAGACTTTATTGTTTTAGAGCAGTTTTAAGTTTACAGAAAAATTGGGCAGAAGGTACAAAGAATTACCGTATGCAGCTTCTGCCCCCCCTCCCCCAACTCCAGGACACAGCTTCCTCTGTTATCAACATCTCGCATCAGTGTGGTACTTTTGTTACAATGGCTGAACCATTACTGCTACTTTATCATTAAAGTCCACAATTTACCCAGGGGCTCTGTCTCTCTGTGTTGTACAGTTCTATGGGTTTTGACAAATACATGCTGTCATGCTTCCGCCAGTAGAGTATTGAACAGGAGAGTTTCACTGCCCCCGAAGTCCCCTGGGTTCCACTTATTCATCCCCCTTTCCTCCCCCAGACCAAGTGACATTCCTTTTTAAATGACTATTAATACCCATTTTACTCTTTGACCTAGTTTACTTTCTTTCTGATTCCCTCATTGAGCTTATAAATCTTTGACATAGGTTGGTTCTACATTTGCATGAAGTGATTTATTTAACTTTTTGAAGATGATGCTTTGACAATGGAAGAACACAGGGAAAATGACAACAGATAGTTTGTACTTTCCCTTTTATAAAGGGAGTAGGAGCCCAAGAAAGGCTGAATGCTGTTACTCTTCTCTCAGGTGACTGGTACAACTACCCAGCAAGGCAGGAGCTTTTACCCCATTATAGAGATGAGCAAACCGTGGTTTGGTTGCTTAATCACTCACCCAATGTCACACACCTGGGAAGTGGCAGGGCTGGACTTGAACCCTGCACCGTCTGGCCACAGAGCCTGTTCTCTTTCAAGCATAACCAGAGTTGAGCATCTGTAATGTCACCTTCTATCCGTGAGCTGTTTTTCTTCCACAGCCTCGCCAGGCCTGACACTGACCTTGACACAGCTGGCCAGAGCAGGCTCTGCAGGCCTACCCACCCTCACTGCCTTCCTGGGCTCTTTGCCAGGATAACCATTGCTTCTGGTGGCTTCACTCGTGCTGGGGACTGAAGAGCCCATGCGGCCACAAGAAAGACGGGAATCTTGTGAGACTCCAATATCAGAATATAAGAGGGACTTCCGGACGTCTGGACCAGGCTCCACGGTGGCCCCAGACCCCGGCCCTCACGCCAGCGGGGGCCTCCCCTGATGGGTGGCACACTTCCTCCTCTCTGGGCAGTCAGTTCTCTTCCTGTTCTCACCTGTCCACCTCAACCTGGACCTCAAACGGCTGCTGCTCAAATCCCCAGAGCCTCGGCTGACTCCTGGCTGGTGTCTCCTGCCCCCATACAGCCTCTCTAGACCATGGGCTCTAGATCATCCTCTACTTCTGCTGCCCACTGCCTGGCTCTCCACGTGTCCTGCTTCAAATCCCGGAGAGAGCGCTCGCTGGGGAATGAGAGGAGCCAGCACAGAATGCCTCTGTTTGGCAGAAATTTGTCCCCAAAGCCATCTCATAATTCTGGTAACCTGCCCCTTGACTGCCTCTTCTCAGTCAGTCCCTGCAGCCCCACGGTGAGAAGAGGGGGCAGGGAAAGTGGGCTGGCATCACATGATGTCAAATATGTTTGCCCAGGGGCATCCCCTCCCCCCAGGGCTGTGGGCAGGTTCCGACCCTGGCACCTGGATACCCTTCCTGCCCCCTCCCCACATTCCTGCCTGCTGTCTGGAAGCCGGGGGGATGGACATGTCACAGCCAAGATAAAGGACTGGAGTCCAGTTGGGTCTCCTAATACGAAGCTTATCTTCATTATTTTACAATGTTTTGTCAATGCACTACAGACCAGTACAATACAGGCCACAGAGTACAAAATGTCAGCGGTTTTCAGCTCACCTTGCCCTACCTGCCGGTCCCACCCTACAGCCCTGCGAGCCCATTTTAGATTTCTGACCTCTAGAATAGATTTGTGTTGTTTTAAGCCACTAAGTTTGTGGTAAGTTCTTACAACAGAAATAGAAAACTAATGCAATCATTGATATTCATATATTAATAGTGTCTTACACTCATTGTGCTTTACTCTTTTTTTAAAAATTTATTTTTTTAATTTATTTATTTACTTTTGGCTGTGTTGGGTCTTCGTTTCTGTGCGAGGGCTTTCTCCAGTTGTGGCAAGCGGGGGCCACTCTTCATCGCGGTGCGCGGGCCTCTCACTGTCATGGCCTCTCGTTGCGGAGCACAGGCTCCAGACGCGCAGGCTCAGTAGTTGTGGCTCACGGGCCTAGTTGCTCCGCGGCATGTGGGATCCTCCCAGACCAGGGCTCGAACCCATGTCCCCTGCATCGGCAGGCAGACTCTCAACCACTGCGCCACCAGGGAAGTCCCTTTTAATTTATTTTATTTATTGATTTATGGCTGCGTTGGGTCTTCGTTGCTGCGCGCGGGCTTTCTCTAGTTGCGCCAAGCGGGGGCTGCTCTTTGTCCCGGTGCGCGGGCTTCTCACTGCGGTGGCTTCTCTTGTTGCAGAGCACGGGCTCTAGGCACGCGGGCTTCAGTAGTTGTGGCGCACGGGCTCAGTAGTTGTTGCTCGTGGGCGCTAGAGCACAGGTTCAGTAAGCGCACGGGCTTAGTTGCTCTGCGACATGTGGGAATCTTCCCGGACCAGGGCTCGAACCCATGTCCCCTGCATTGGCAGGCGGATTCTTAACCACTGCACCACCAGGGAAGCCCCTGGGCTTTACTATTTACCAAGCATTTTACATCCTTGTCTCCCTCACTAGATTATAAATTCCTTAAGGATACGAACTGTCTTTTCTACTTCTCTTGCACCCCAATACTGGGTGGATGAGGTGGATGAGGGTTCCACATCCTTGGATACCAAGGGCTGACTGTGGTGTCTAATATCTAATGGCTCTAGGAACTTGGTAAAGGAGGAGGAAAGAGGGAAGGAAGGGAAAAAGTGATGCTTATTCCGCATACATTCTGTCCCAGGCACTATCCTAGGCATTTTACAAGCTTCATCTCATTAAATCTTCACACTCCTTAAAGAAAGGCGGCGGGGAATGGAAAGAAAAAGAGAATCTCTCTATTTCATAAGTTCAGCGTTTCATAAGTCCTCATGTTTCCCGTGTTTATTTCCCTTTGGGCTTCACGGGTTGTCAGGAAAGTTCCATTTGAAAACCTCTATCCTTTAAGCCAAGGGAAACACAGAAATGCGACCGCTTTGCCCACGCTTGGCCAGAGAGAAGAAAGAGCTGGGTCCAGAAGTGGGTTGAGAGTGAGGCTTTGAACCAAGAGAGTTGGGTGCAAGACCAGCTCTGCAACCCACTGGCTCCATGAACTTGGGCAACTTACTTACGTTCCCCAAATCGAAATCTCTTCTGCTAAAAAACTCATGCAACATTCACTACACAAATGTGAAGTGAGCTCTCACTATGCGCCAGGCGCTATCCCTGGTCCTAGACAGATGAACACAAAAGGCACAAGTCCTGCTCTCATGGGGCGTACTTTCTAGAGGGGTAGAGAAAATAAATAGGACACATAAATATGTAGTATGTTTGTCAACAATGCTAAGGGGAAACAAATGTCCTTCATAGGTGAGTGGTTAAATAAAGGGCAGTACATCCAATATCATGGAATATTCTCAGCAATAAAAAAAGGAAGAGACTATTGATACACACAAGAACTCTCACGGATCTCAAGGGCATTCTGCTGAGTGAAAAGAGCCCATCTCAAAAGGTCACATGCTACATGATTGCATTTGTATGTCATTCTCAGAATGTCAACATTTTAGAGATGGGGAACAGATTAGAGGTTGCCCAGGGTTAGGGGTGGTGGGTGTCTGGGTTTGACCAAGGAGAGCAGCATGAGAGAGATCTTTGTGGTGATGGAGTATTCTGTACCTTGGTTGCAGTGGTGGTTACACAAATCCACACATGTATTTAAAATGGCCTAAAACTACACACACATTGGACCAATGTCAGTTTCCTGGCTTTGATGTTGTACCATAGTGACGTAAGATGCCACCATTGGGGGAAACTGGGTAAAGGGTGCATGGGACCTCTCTGTACTGTCTCTCCAACTTGCTGTGAACCTATCATTATTTCAAAATTAAAAGTGTTTTTTAAAATATGTAAGAAAATATAAACTACAGTAGGGAGGAAGGGTAGGCACTATGTGGGCAGCGGGTGTTGAAATTTTGGATAGGGCATGACAACCTCAGAGGGTAGAAGGGTGGTTTAAATGCAATGTGACACGAACCTAGAAATGCTGCAAATACTCAGTAAATGCCAGCTTATTATTGTTTTTATTAGAGAGCTTAGGGTTCTGTTTAAATAACTCCTTTTTTAATTGATAATATTGCTGTGGTTATTTTTTTCTAGGTCCATAACTTTTGAAGATGCACACTGAAATATTTACAGATGACATGGCATGAGGTCTGGGATTTCAAGATAAAACACAAGGCAGAGAAGCGGAGGGATGTGGATGGTCAGGATTGGCGAGGGTTTGGGCTGTGATGGTGGCAGGGGTCCCTTGAATTCCGTCTCTAGGACACAGCAACCTCTCAGCCCAGAGGGACCCCAAGCACAGCAGGAGCCAGTTCTCCTGCGGGTCCCTGAGGTCAAGACCACGCCCACATCATCGGCTTTTGGTGTTGCAGAGAAAAGGATGTGCCCTGCCAATCCGGTGGACCCACATCTTTGGCTGGGGGTCTGTAGGAGTCCATCTGAAAGGGTTTCTCTTTCTGCTTTTTGAGTTGAGACCATCTCCTGGTTTGCTGTTTAGAGCTGGTTTTAGGGTTCGTCCCTGTGTTGCTTCTTTCTTTTTTTTAATTTATTTTATTTTTGGCTGTGTTGGGTCTTCATTGCTGCACACGGGCTTTCGCTAGTTGCGGCGAGCGGGGGCTACTCTTCGTTGCGGAGCACGGGCTCTAGGTGCGCAGGCTTCAGTAGCTGTGGCACACGGGCTTAGTTGCTCCGTGGCATGTGGGATCTTCCCAGACCAGGGCTCGAAGCCGTGTCCCCTGCATTGGCAGGCGGATTCTTAACCACTGCGCCACCAGGGAAGCCCCCCTGTGTTGTTTCTTAATGATCTGTTCACTTAGAAAATCGGGTTCTAAGGGCAGGCAGTGCAGCAGGATGATGTGTGTTTTCCCCAAACTTGTTTTAGCAGCAGAAACTTTTCTCCCCCCAAACAAATCCTTATGTGGCAACCAAATGTATGAAACAGACCACCTTTCTACTTTTTTACCGTGTGATCTTGAGGAAAGTGCTTCTCCTCCCCTTCGGTTTCTTTGCACAACCCTTTACAGTTGATCAGCTCAGCTCCAAAAAGTAGACAGGCTAGATGAGGTCTTGTCTTGGAGCCAAGGAACCTGGGAGGAGAGGGTTCCGTTATTTGCTCCAAGTCCTGTGGTTGATAAGCCGTGGGGCCACTTTCTCCCTGAGTCCTCCACTGTGCCCTCGGAAGGCTGGAAGGGTGGTCTCGTCCCTGCAGCCCTAAACATGGGGTCCAGTGACGCGTGTAAGTGCTGCAGGCAGTCAGAGCCAGCCCGTCTCCAGCTGGAGAGAACCACCTGGTTCCAAGCCCTCAGCCTGCCACTGGCCACCCAGGGGACATTCACGGCAACCAAGTTTCTTCAAAAGAAGGGCGTTTGCCACTGCCTTCAGGCCTCTAAGGAACAGTGGCCTGTGCGAGGGGTCTTTATCAATAAAGATAATAACAATTAACAGTATTTATTGGGTCAGGGCTCAACATGCATTTCTCACCCAATCCTCCCAACTACCCGACTGTTAGGGTGTCACTATGATTATTATCCCTATTTTACAGATGGGGACACTGAGGTCTAGGGAGGTGAAATAACCTACCGGAAGTCAGACAGCCAGTCAGTGATGGAAGCAGGCCCCAAAACTCAGCTCTATCTGATGCCATAGGCCTTGATTTTTCTTTTCAGTTTTTTGCTTGTTTGTTTTTGGTAAAAAGCATCACACAACAATCCCCCTTCCCAGTGGAAGAGAGTTTTCCTTCTGGCGTAGTTCTCTGGAGCTATTCCCTGCATATATATTCCTTTTTTTTTTTTTTTTAATTTATTTTTTATTTTTTATTTTTTATTTTTTTAATGCTATTCTTGTCTGCTTACATTCTTTTTATGTATGTATGTATGTATGTATGGCTGTGTTGGGTCTTCGTTTCTGTGCAAAGGCTTTCTCTAGTTGCAGCGAGTGGGGGCCACTCTTCATCGCGGTGCGCGGGCCTCTCACTATCGTGGCCTCTCTTGTTGCGGAGCACAGGCTCCAGTCGCGCAGGCTCAGTAATTGTGGCTCACGGGCCGAGTTGCTCCGCGGCATGTGGGATCTTCCCAGACCAGGACTCGAACCCGTGTCCCCTGCATTGGCAGGCAGATTCTCAACCACTGCGCCACCAGGGAAGCCCATATTCCTTTTTAATCTTACTCCAAATGGAGGCTATACACACTACTCTCCACCTGGCTTTTTCACTCAACCGAGCATCTTGAAGATGGTTCTGAATCAGCACGTACAGATTGGTCTTGTCACTTTTCATCTGCTCAGTATTCTGTACGTATGGCCATATCGATCCTTTTCTTCTATAAATGATCACTCACGTGGGCTCCAGAGATTTCTCACCCTCAGCACGGCCAGTGCCGATGCCCACACTCAGCCAGCACTCCTGACTGCCTCTTGTCAAGCGACGCGGCCACGACCCCTCCCTGGGCTAAGATTCTTCCAGTCCTAACCACAGCCTCTGATCCTTCAGCTGGAGAAGGGCCGGAGCAGGTGTTCTCAATACCTCCTGCCATGGGTCAAAGGCCCTGCAGGAGGGTAGGAGGGCTGGTGAAGGGTCACCTGGTCCATTTGCATCCTCCAGGCCCAGCCGAGTACAGACCTCCCAGAGGAGACCCACCCACCTGGCACGCTCCTCCCTTAAAAGAAGAAACACATGGGAATACCCTGGGGTCCAGTGTTTAGGACTCTGCGCTTTCACTGCCAAGGGCCCGGGTTCAATCCCTGGTCGGGGAACTAAGATCCCACAAGCTGCGTGGTGTGGCCAAAAAAAAAGAAGAAACACGTGGCACGTGCAGGTGGCCCTCACACCCCATCACTGTTTCCTGCCCTCCCCACTTGGGCACCAGCTTCTAACCCCGTTATCTATCTTGTCCCCTCAGGCCAACTTTCCTTCCTCACGTTCTCTCTGCGGATAGTGGAGCAGATGGTGACCTTGTTCTCCAGGGTCAGTGCTGCCTCTCCTGGGAGGTGGCCTCAGATGACCCAGGGACTCTGCAATGAGGAGGGGGCCCTGGTAGGCAGCAAGCCTGGGGCCTGTGACAGGAGCCGCTTGGACATGAAGCCAAGGCAGGACGATGGGGCCATGGGCAGATTGGAAAATCACCTCAAACCCAAAGTGCCCTCAGTGCCCCAACCAAGTCAAATGAAGCACTGACTGAACCACGACAAAGCTTCAGTAGTTTTCTTTCTATTCCTACAAAGCTTAAGAGAAGCAGGAAGGGGGAGAGGAAAGACTGCATCCTTCTCAATGTGGTGCTAATGAACATGCACCTTGGGAGCAGAGAGATCTGTGTTTGAATCTTAGCCTTGCAACATACCAGCGATACGACCCAGAGCTACCCACTTCAGGCCTCAGTTTCAATAGCTGTAAAATGGGGGTAAGGATACTAACCTTATCAGTTGCTGTGACAAGCCACGTAGAGCAATTTTTACTCTGCCTAGCACCTAGTAAAAACTCAATACATGTTAGCAATGTTGCTGTTTGTCTTGGGGCAGGTTCTCTAGAAGCAGAGGCTGAGACCAAGATTCTTGTGCAAATGCAGGTATGGGCATACCTTGGAGATACTGCAGGTTCCGTTCCAGACCACCGCAATAAAGCGAGTCACGTGAATTTTTTGGCTTCCCAGTGCATATAAAATTTATGTACACACTACACTATAATTTGTCAAATGTGTAATAGCATTATGTCTTTAAAAAAAACCAATGTGCATACCTTAATTTAAAAATAATGCTGTTGGAAAAATGGTGCCGATAGACTTGCTCAACGTAGGGTTGCTGCAAACTTTAATCTGTAAAAAGAAAATGCAGTATCTGCAAAGTGCAATAAAGCAAAGAGAAATAAAACGAGGTATGCTTGTACTGAGGGAGTAAAGGAAGCAGGACAGGCAGCTGGGCAAAGATACCGTTTCAGGGAAAGTCCTGCCTCAACCTGACCCCACGAGGAAATCTGGAGTGTACATTATGCACAGAGGTGTCCTGGGGCTGGACTGTGACAGCCTTGCAGCCATCAGCCATTGGCCAAGGATATGAGGGGAAGGAGAGCTGCAAACCTGCCAGGCATCTCTGGATGAGACTGCCGGGGCAATCCTCCAAAGAAGAATGTAACTGTGAGTCCTTAACAGCCAAGCTCTGCAGCACTTGGAGGGTGGGCACACCCACCTGGTGAAAGACATCTGTGCAGGGCACTAGCAGCATCTGCTAGGTTGTTGTTATCATAAATAGAAGTAGCTGCCCTGAGCACTGTGTTGAGGAAGATTGTGAGGCTGAATGGTGGCTCAGTGGAAAAGGATGACTTGATCGGGACTTCCCTGGTGGTCCAGTGATTGGTTAAGACTCCACACTCCCGATGCGGGGGGCCCAGGTTCCATCCCTGGTCAGGGAACTAGATCCTGCATGCCGCAACTAAAAGATCCCGTGTGCTGCAACTAAGATCCGATGCAGCCAAATAAATAAATATATTTTTTTAATGACTCGATCAACTAGTAATGTCTGCAATGGGCTTGGGAGGGGAAATTATGGCAGTGATTTTGCTCATAAACTTGAGGACCTTTCCAGCTCTACCTCTCTAGAATAAATGCTGACCAACTACTCATTCATTCACCATATATTGATAGAGGAACTACTGAATGTGACGTACTGCACCTTTGCAGGGCCTTCAAGGAGCTTATTGTCCAGGAAAGAAGAGAAGACACATGCACACACAAGAGGTACCGGCTCACACACGAATGAGCACAAGCTAATAGTTGCTGAACCCACACCCTCACTGCCAGCCATTCGATAGGGCCTGACAGGAAGGGCTGTGTTTTCCAGCAATGCAGAGCCATTCTCAAAACCTAATCTAAACAATTCAGTCCCTGGGTTTTGCTCATTTCCTCTTAACATGTGTCCAACTCTTTGGGCCTCTTCCATTGTTCTCCAGGTGCTATACAACACGTTTATTAAGGCCTCGGGCTTTGGACCCCGAGAGAGCTGGGATCGAATCCTGGCTCTGCCACTTACTAGCTGTGTGACCTTGGGCAAGTTACTTAATCTCTCTGAGTCTGTTTCCTCACCTGTCACACTGATCTAACAACAGCAGCTGCCCCATACAGCCAATGTGACATTTGCTGAGGTGGCATTTGCTTGCCAAGGAGGACATATGTCCCAAGTGAAAGAAGTGTTTCTGCAGAAGTGGGGACCTCCCAGCTCACTGAGGAAAGTAGCACAGTAAGAGAGGCTGGTGGGATGGCCCCCAAGAGGATGGGAGAGGGGCGGCCACCTCGGCTACCTTCTCTTCCAGCTCTCTCTGCCTCTTTCCCTCTGCTGGGTCTCCAGTGCCTACCCCTGCCTCAGTGACCTAAGAGCCCGGCCCCCGAGCCCCGAGAGACCCTCAGTGCCACACCAGACTTCGGGGGTGCTCAGAGAGCCTGGCAGGGCCCGGAGGGGTGCACCCCATTCTCCCAGTGAGAGGAACTGGGGTGGCAGCTGGAGGGACACCTCACCGCAGCCAGGTTTGCCTCCCTCTGGGAAGTGCCAGGAAACAGGGGGAGTTGTGGGGAGGCGACCCAGGCATCCCCGAGCCCCTAAGTGTCCTTCACGCCCCCCCAGAGGCCGCCAGGGAGGAGAAGGGGCCTCCAGCCCCCTGCGGACATTCCCAGTCAGGAGCTCCAGGGACCCCACCGGCCTCGTCAGACAGGTGCTGGGAGGGGGCTGGCAGGGCGAGCAGACTGGGCGGGTCTGAGGCACGCCTGCATCTCCCCCTCGCTCTTTCTCTCTTGCAGCCTCTCTTGCTCGCTTCGTCTCTGTGGGTGTCAGTCTCTGTCTCTGTCTGTGTCTCTGCCCCGAGTCCATTTCCTCTGTCTGGCTCTGCCTCTCGTTCGTCCCAGCCTGTCTCCGGCACCCTGACCTCCCTCTCCCTCCTGCCCCACTTCCCTTTAGCCTCCTCTCACCTCCCAGGTTTTTCTCTCTCTCAAAAGAACCCCAGCCCCGTGAGGTTTCGGGAAGGTGGGGTTTGGTGACTCAGAGGCCAGGGTCCCAGAAGCCCAGCAGTGGCGCAGTCGCCGGCTCCCCGGGAGGCCACGGCCCCAGGAGCCGCAGCTGGGACCACCCCTTCATGTGGTCTATTTAACTTCCTCGTTTCTGACGCGTCCCACATGGAGTGGCCAACAACCAGTCCGTCCTCTCCCCCAGGGTCCCTTCCTTCCAGGGGACTTTGTCATCCGAGAGCATCTTGTCTCCAGAACAGGGAGGGCATGGAGTGGCGTGGTCCCAGCCAGCAGGGTCTGGGGCAGCTACCCGGGCTTTCTGGGTTTTTCCCACAGTTCATCCAGCCCAGCTCGGTTTGGAATCGGCCGTGTTTGGCACATACTGGGCTGGAATGGCGTCACGTGTCCTGAGATGCCAGAGCCGTGAGGATGGGGTGTTAGGTGTGAGGAGACCCTCCTCATCTGTAGAAACATGTCTGAGACCCTGGCCGCCGCTGGGACTGGGAGCAAAGGGTGGTCCCCAGCGGGATGTCTTGCCCAGCCTTGGCCCTTGGGCCTGGGTTGGTGGCACAACTGGCCCTGGATTCAGTTGGCAGAGTTGGGTCGTATTTGTTCTCTCTGCACCACCTGGTGGCATCCAGTGCCACCTGGCACAACGGATGGTACCCCTGGCACCTCTCAGCCGCTGGCCAAGACCTTCCAAGTTCACCCCTTTGTAATTTCCAGGTGTCCAGCTGTCTGGGCCCCATTTTAACTGGAAGTAGGCTGGCACAGAGCTAAGCGAGCACTCCCTGCCAACTTCCTCACCGCCTAGCTTTTGATTCTAAAGCCATCTTTCTGCCAATCCCACAAAAGGAAGCCCAAACCAGCAACAACAAGAAGGGAAAGAACAACAGTAAAAATGTGATGGACTCAGTGGATGTTTACAGCAGGTCTTGCGGGTCCAGAGAGGTCCTTTTGTGCAGTCTGGGCTCAGCCCGTGACCAGGACGGAGCATCTGGGCCGAGTTACTGGCCCGGCTACAAAGGCGTCCCCTTCACAGTGGCTCAGGACTCGCCAAATATTCCAGAAACAACAAGAGGGTTTGAGGTTGAAAAGTGCAGTTCAGGGATTTTGTTCATGTTCTTGTAAATGATACACAAGTATTCATCTGAGAGAATGGGAAAAGCTTAGGCAATTTAAACACAATGCAGCAAACAAGGGCAAGGCGATGATGACAGTCTTGGACTCAGTTCCTCGCGGGGCCCCAGCCAGGAGCAGTTTTCGGAAAAGGCCTGGTCCTCTCTGTGGCTGGTCTTGAAGTTGGGTGCTGGGACATTTCTAGAGGACTGGGAGGGGGTTAGTGACATCACATCTCTTTGTACCATAGTTTGTGCAAATTCTGAAAGGAGTGAAGGAATGAAAGGAAGAAGGAATAAATTTTTAAAATAATCTTTTTATTCTCTAAAGAAGTATGGATTTGAGCTTTGTCTCTGTCCTCCTAAAGCTGCTTACTAGGTGTTTCTCTGTTCATTTTCCCCCTATCCTTCATGCACCCACTGCCCAGGTCTGAGGTCGCCATTGGCTATTTTTTTCTGTTTGCCCATTGCCCAGTTGAGGATGTGTTTATGGTTTTTTCGAATGACCTCCCCCACCCCGGTCCTATGAATTAAACAGAGATAGACAGACAGATGAGATAAATATAGAGAGATAGATTGATATTTATATGTATCTCTCTCTCTCTGTATCTATATCCATTGATTGACCTATAGACAGAGGATATGATCAGAGACCAGGAATTCAAGGCTCTGTCACTTACCTGCCCAGAGACCCCTGCTGGTCTTCAGCGATATTAGGGACCACCCCTGCCTAGGAGTGCTCAGGGGTGTGCTAGAAAATATTTAACAACAGTCTCCTGGGGGAAGGGGAGGGGGGAAGCCCTGATTGTAGCCTTTGCTGATTTCTGTGGTGTAAACATTCCCACCATGGCTGATGTCACACTACCAGTGTGATGTCACTGAGTGTGGAGTTGGGAAGAGATGCACATAACTGGCTCTCACATAACTGGCTGTTTGCTGGATCCAGCACACCACACGGGAGATCATTACGGGGTGGATACAGATGGCCTCTGTCCACTGCAGCCGCAGGGGTTTGAGGCCCTTTCCTCTCAGCCGGCTCTTACCCTTTCCCCTCAATTCCTGGTCCACCTTCGGTCCCTCCTCTTCCTCCAGCAAGTACAGACCAGAGGGTCAACCGTCCTTATCAATCTGCCAACCAGCCCACAGCCAGAACATCAGGCCTTTTTTTTTTTTTAAGGCAGAACTATAAAGCAAACCACATAAATGTATTATTTTCCCCAGATATGTAAAAAGAAAGTGTATACTTGTTACTGAAAGCAGACAGTGAGGGAAAGGACAGGGTGCCAGCCGCTAAGGGAACAGACCCACTGAGGTGGCCCAGCTCCAGAAGGTCATGGCCTGTAACTTGTGGAGTTTGTGGTTGATGGGGTGGGGATGCCTCAGGAAAGGAAGAGGTGGCAGAGTGGGCGACAACGGGCCAGCCCAGAGCCCTGGGAGGTCCCACAGGGAAAGGGAGGCCGTCACACGTATGCCGGGCCGGGCTGGGGAAAGGAGCCCCAAGCACAGTCTGAGAGTCTCTTAGTACAAGGAGGTCACATCGGAAGCTCATTTAACGTAGAGGTTCAACTCCACGCACTCAAGAGAGAGAAGTGACCTTTTTAATAGTTGAGGCAATTCCACGAACCATCCCATGCAGGAGCGTACTCCCTGAGTGAGCCTGAGGGGGGCACGTGGGTCTGATCAGCTAGTGTTACTGCCCTACTTGGGGAGATCATCTTGCCCCTGCGTGTAAGTCTGCTGTTTAAAGACGTGCATTTTTCACCCAGCCTGGCCCCTCCATAGAGGCGACTACTGGGCTAGGACCTGTCCTCAGACCCAGGAGTCTGTCCCACCCTGGAAGGAAACCAGACTGGTCTGTCTTCAACAGAGTGCCTTCCTGCAGGGGTTTCCAAGGGAAATTTGGACAAAGCACAATTTTCACCTGATGGGAAGGCGCAGAGGGAAGGGGGCAATGAGGCTCATGAACATGAGGGAGGGAGACGATAGGAGACTGTGGAGTAAAGTCAGTCCCAGCGGAGCCAAAGTCACCACTGGCTGACCTCGCCTTGACCCTTAGGGGGCTGAACAGCCCCCATCTCACCTTCACTGAGACTTTCACCCCTCTCCACTTTATGGTGAAATGAGGCATATAAGGCTCCCCCTTAGAAAAATTGGGGACCCCTGAACCAGATGTGCACTGTTTCCCCAGCATATAAGATGCTTTGGGGTGGTGC
Organism: Balaenoptera borealis; assembly: GCF_965194805.1. Classification (NCBI taxonomy): domain Eukaryota; kingdom Metazoa; phylum Chordata; class Mammalia; order Artiodactyla; family Balaenopteridae; genus Balaenoptera; species Balaenoptera borealis. The sequence continues at coordinate 107,238,048 of NC_138874.1, forward strand.
TCAGACACAAGCAACATTAAGTCAACATTCTAGGAAAGTGATTTCCTTCCCATTAATTTGTGAATCTTTCTGGCTATCTTACAGGGAAAGCTGCCACTCCAAGTCCCATGGAGCAGGGGGCTTAAACAACAGAAATTCATTTTCTCACAGTTCTGGAGACTAGAAGGCCAAGAGCAAGATGTCTGTAGGGTTGGTTTTTCCTGTCTCCTTGGCTTGCAGACAGTCGTCCCGTCTTCTCCCTGTGTCATCACATGGCCTCCCCTTTGTGCACTCCTGCATTCTAATCTCCTCTTTTAAAAAAAAAACACCAGTCAGATTGGACTAGGGTTCCCCCTAATGGCCTCATTTTAACTTAATCACCTCTTGGGATTTCAACACATGCATTTCAAGGGGACACAGTTCAGCCCATAACACCCAGGTTTAGTGCTGACATCACTCTGTCTCGACCTTCTCTCCTTTTTAGAAAAGAGAGAAGACCTCAGGCTTAGAGACTTGAAGGCAAAAGAACCTGAGTCAGAGCTAATCATGTCATGTTTCCAACAACTGTACATTGTCTTCTAGGACATTTGACACTGATTGGCCACTTATAGCAGTGATTTAATTTAATTTTTAAAAATAAGTACACTTGACAAGTGAGTGAACTCTTCAGTATTATGAGGTGCATTATGAAGGTGGTACACAGAGGACTAAAGTTTGGGGAAATGTGATCTAGCCTAAGAGGCTTAGCAAATGGGATTGGATTGATGCTCAATGGCTGGCTGTGTTAGAGCAAGAACTGGAACCCAGGGCCCTACCCCCAAGCCCAGATCCTTTGCAGCAGACCCAGTGCTATGCCAATGGGCATTTGGTGCCATGCTCGGGGGAGTGGAGCTCTGTGGTTTGGTGTCTTGGTCCGTTTAGGCTGCTATAACAAAACACCATAGACTGGGTGGTTTATAAACAACAAACACTGGGCTTCCCTGGTGGTGCAGTGGTTAAGAATCCGCCTGCCAATGCAGGGGACACGGGTTCGAGCCCTGATCCGGGAAGATCCCACATACCATGAAACAACCAAGCCCATGAGCCACAACTGCTGAACCTGCACGCCGCAACTACTGAAGCCCACGCACCTAGAGCCCACGCTCCACAACAAAGAGAAGCCACCGCAATAAGAAGACCGCGCACCACAACGAAGAGCAGCCCCCACTTGACGCAACTAGAGAAAGCCCACACGCAGCAGTGAAGACCCAACACAGCCAAAAATAAATAAAATAAATAAATTTTTAAAAACAACAACAACAAACATTTATTTCTCACATTTCTAGAGGCTGGAAATCCAAGATCAGTCTGCCAGCAGCCTTCTTCTGGTTACAGATTACTGACATCTCACTGTTATCACATGGCAGAAGGGGCTCAGGTTCTCTCTGGTCTCTTGCATAAGGGCACTAATTATTGATGAGGGCCCCACCTTCATGACCTAATCACCTCCGGAAGGCCCCCACCTCCTAATACCATCCCCCTTGGGGATTAGGATTTCAACATATGGATTTGAGAGCCGGGAGAACACAAACATTCTGACCATAGCATTTAGAGAGAATTGTCTTACAGGTGAGCCCACCATATCCAGGCTGCAACACACTGGACACGTTCCTTAAACTCTCTGTGCCACTGTGTCTTTATCCACAGGGTTGTGGTAGAATTTAAAATGCTAATATACATATGTGCTTAGCCTAGTACCTGGTCTGCAGCGAGGCCTTGATTAATATTAGCTATTGATCATGACCATAAAAAGAATCATGGGACATCCTCTGAAACAACTGAACCCCAGGTGTGTGTGTTTATTTTTTAAAGAAAAAATCTAGAAACAAACATCCTGTGAGCACTTCCCATACAGGTACTCAAGCACATGTAAGCACCCGCTCTGGGTAATGAACGGAACCAGTGAACTGCGAATGAGTGATCAGTTTCCATCTGATGCTCCTGGGGCACATGTTAAAATGCAGATCCCTGGACCCAGAACAGGGACTCTAGGAGGAGGACTTGGGAATCTGTTTTAACAAGTGCCCTGCGTCATTCTGATGTGCTCTATGTGTCAGAACCACTGACCTAGAGCCAAACTTGTCTGCCTGTATGGCCTGTGGGCTGGTCAGCCTTTTGACAAGGCCCAGTGTGGGCCCTCCTAGCTACAAGATGAAAACAACCTTTCTCAAAAATGTACATTGTTGGAAGTATTTTCCCATAATTGACTGTAATATGGAGATGTGGGGGGGGGTTGTTTTGCTTTGTTTTGTTTCTTTTTTTAAGTGAAGTCTTTTATTTTGAGAGAACAGTAGATTCATACACAGTGGTAAATAATAGAGAGAGAGAGAGAGAGAGAGAGAGACCCCATGTACCCTTCATCCAGCTTCCCCCAGCAGTGACATCTTACAAAACTCTAGTACAGCACCACAACCAGGACGGTGACATGGATGCTGTCAACTTACAGGGCACATCCATCGGCACAAGGATCCTTCATGCTTCCATTCCTGCCCCACCGGATCCTTGACCCCTGACAGCCACGACATAGAAAGGGAGGCCGCTGCAGAGGGCACACAATGCAAAGCCTCCAGCTCAGCGGTAGGAAGGAGAACCAGTGGGCTGAGGGTGTGGCAGCCTGAGCCAAGGGGGCTCATTTTTTTAGGAAAACACTTCAGAGACAAATCTGTTTAAGGGGAAGCCTTAAACAAGGTGTGCGTGAAATTGAAATCTATAAAGACCCAAGGGTGAGGTGGAAAGGATGCGGGAATGGGCATCAGGGTCCCATGCTTTCTGCCGGCCTCTACGGGGGGGGACGGCGAGGGGAGACAGAGGCAGGGGGAGACGTGGGTGAGGAGTGGAAGAGGGGGCTGGGTGGAAACCCAGGGAGAGATCAGATGATTTCTGCTTCTCAACATCTGAAACGAAGGAATCAAGAGATCAGCCAGCCCCTTCCCTCTCTAGACCTCTGTGATAAAGTTTTGCACAGTGAGTAGCATCTTGGAACCTGTTTTTTCTACAGTTAAAGAAAAAAACCAGTCCAGTGAACTGGTTTCACCTCTGAAGAAACTCTGCGGTTTCTACAGCTTGAACTTGAGCAAAACTGGAACATCAGAAAATTCTTTCCTTCTGTGGCATCTCTTAAAATCTTCCAGTGAGATGCCTGATCTGTTCCCCCCACCCCATTTCCATAAAGAAAGCTGGGTGAATGAGGTTGTCTCAAAAAATATATTTTATTGTCCCTCTTTCTGCTCCCTCTGCCCCCTTCCACTGCCCTTGCCTCCTCTGGGACCCACAGAAGGACGGTTCCTGCTGGAAGGGGTGACCTTCAAGCCAGTCTCTTCTTGAGATGAGCTGCCCAGCAGTTTGTTTGCTTTTCTTTTTCATCTAAACTCCAAATACCACAGAACCAGCACCTGCAATTTTCCCTAACACATCCTTTGAACTTGCTGCAAGTTAAACCATAGAAGGTTTCATTTCTCAGTTGCAATGTATGTCGCCTTCCCCCACCCAATTTGCTTCCAAGAAACACCCCGTGTTCCTCCTTTCCTACCCCGCCTCCCAACAACAACAACAAAATGGAAATACGAACTTCAACAGCGCCCTTGCTTGGCTCTATGTAAACAGCATAGCGAGAATAAAGCCCAGGCTCCCTCGCCCTCCTTCCTCTCACTTCTGAGCCGGGAACACCATAAATAGGGACCGTGCTGAGGGGCAGATAAGGCACATCCAGGCGGGAGAGATGTAATTAGTGGCATCCTTCCTTTGTGTGTGCAGAAGACAGCAGAATGCCGCCACCCACATGATGCTTTGGCAAATGTACTGTCACTCATTTTCACAAACAATTCAATGGGTTTTTAAAAAGTGCCTACAAAAGGCAAAGAAAGGCAGGGGAAAAAAACCAGAATGACAACTCAGCCAGTGTTCCAAAGTTACTTGAGAGTTGCTTTGGGGACAGTGAAGCCAAACTGACTTGATGACTCCTCAAGCCAAAGTTCAGATGGTCAGAGAGCCTGGGGTTCACGGGACAGGCAGGGGGCAAAGCGCCAGATTCACAGTCAGAAAAATTAAGCTTGAATACCCCCGTGTTCTTCATGCGGCTGTCACATGCCTCTGAGTCTTACTTTTCCCATCTGCTTAATGGGCATATTGATACCAGCGTTTTACCTCTAGACTTCTGGTGAGGCTCAAAGGAGATCACTTGGAAGAGTGAGTGCTTTGGGATCTATAGGATAGGGACTGTTGTTTAAGGAAGCCAGAGTGGCAAATCACCCTGCAACACTGAGCATTAACTCTTCCACAGCGGCAATCCTTCTGGCCTCCCTTCATTAAGAACAAGGGTTAATATAGTAACCCAGAACATACACGCTCCAGTCTCAGAGCAGCTGCACGGTTGACGAGGCACAATCCAATGTGTTTTCCTTTTATTTCCTCCAAACCCTGAAGGAGATCCAAATACCAAGTTCTGGGAACTTGTTAAAATCCCTGTTTCTCTCCCACCCTCTCCCCTCACCCCCGGCAGTCGCCCTGGCACCCCTCCGTGCTCCTCTCTCCCCTCTTCCCCACCTTTCTGTAGGATGGAGCTCAATCTAGCCTCTCTGGCCTAGAAAGAATCCTTTTTACGTGTGAGGTGGTGATCCAGCTGGCAGTGATGGGATTCTTGAGGGCAGCTGGTTACAGAGGAAGTCTCCGGGGTTAATATTTATTTTGTATGCCAAGGCGATTGTTTCTTTTGATGGTGTCCTCAAAGCTCTCCGGGGCCCAAACTTAAGAGTTTTTGCAAATGTTGAAAACAAATTATGCCTTTGGGGATTTTTTTTTTTCTCCTAAATCTCTCTTTTAAGCTCGTTTCCTGCTTTCCCTCAGAGTGAAAATGAAGATTTGAGTTCCTGCCTTTCTTGAGAAGCATCTTCCAGAATATAAACCCGCAGCCTCTCAGAGCTGAAAGAGGTTTCGGGGTTCAGCTAGTCCAATCGCAGGTGATGTCTGAAGGCCCTGTCCCACGCCCCGCAGGAGGGTGCCCAGCCTCTGCTTGGATGCCACCAGGGAGGGGGCATTCTCCTCCTACTTGAGGCTCCGCAGATGATGCCTGACTTCTTCTCAAGTAAGCCCTCCCTAAGGGGTACTCTGGCCTCTGTGTCCAGGCTCCACACCTTCCCACCCCACACACCCAGCTCTCAGGGGAGGTTGTAGGAAGGAAATGACCCAGAAATACCCACATCTCCTGTACAGGAGATGCCCCCAAATGTCTGAGGAGAGGCAAGTTTTGAAGGAGAATGATTTAAACTTGATCAACCAGAATTCCAGTGGCTTCTTCTCAGATTCACAGCTGAAGTTGTTTCCGAGAAGGGAATTGGAAAAGCACTGAAGTCAAGAGCACGGGCCGCAGCCGGGACTGCTGAGAGAGGCCAGCTCCCAACATTTCAATTGAGATGTTTAAGTAATCCACCAAGGAAATATTGATATTCTCATGGAAAAAGAGCCCTCAACTCCCCTTGCCTACTGAGATTGAGGGAAATGGCCTCTTTGGTGTGGAATGGGAGGGGAGAGTCAATATCCCTGGAAAACTGCAATGACAGGGTTTAAATCCACCCTGATGTTAAGTCATGCCTTGGAGATACATTATTTATGTCCCTTTCCTCTCAGTGGCTGGAGAAACTCAAGGGCAGGGCTGGCCTTGTTCATCTCTGGGTCCCACACTGCCTGGAGCTCAGGGACTGTCACATGAGATGTATTCAACCAGCACCTATTCAAGAGAACAGGTTTTCTAGAGAGGGGCATTCACAAGGCCACTGAATCACTCTATTGGCTGGATTAAGACCCAGGCCTTGTTCACTGAAACTTTATATTGTCTTTTTCCATTTTCTTCTCTGAGAGTGAACTCTGAGTCAGAGATAACCTCAGAGGACTTGTCCTAACACAGTGTCTTTGGGTTACTTACACCACCAGGGATGCTCCCTTTTTAAACAGGTACCTGAAACCGCCCGGGTCAGTTTCCTTGGGGCGGGGCTCAGGAGTGTTCATTGCAGTAAGGTTCCCAGATGTTTCTGATGCATAGTGAGGTTAGGAAGCACTGCTCTAGGTAAGGAGGTGGTGTTCTCTGTTCATTTAGTTGAGACAAACCTGTGCTTGTTCACTTTGTCTTCTGGACGCTTGTAATCCTTGCAGCTGAAGTTAGCAGATGCTGGATTCATACTGCGGTTCCCAAACTGCCCACCGAGGCACCCAGAGGCCACCGCAAACTGACAGGAGTGCCAGAGGATATCTTATACTTTCAAGGGAAACACAGGGATAGCTGACACTGAATTAACTCCAGGTGGTTCATGGTTTCAACACTAGATCATGTTACATTCCTTCTGATGGAGCCATATCTTTCTAAAGCTGGGTTTTCGGTGGTTGCTGCGATAAAAAGGAAGTACCGCATGAAAATCGCTATGGGACAGGATCTAAGGGTGGTGGCGTCAAGCTGATTCCAAGGTTTGAGAAGCTGGCTGGAGCCCACAGGTGCACACATTCCATTAGTAAGTAATTTTGGTTATTTTTGAATGAAATAGAAATACTCTCTTTAAATTTTGATGTATGTGTGTGATTTTATAAATCAACTATGAAGTTGTTAGGACACAAATACTTATTAAATTGTTTGGACCTGTTTAATAAATGGAACAGTTAGTTTGGGGTTTGTTTGCTTCACCTAAGAACACTCTGAAAAGATTTATGAGACTCCAAGGGCATCGTGAACTGAGAAAATTCAGGAGCCTCTGGACTAAGGAGAAAGGTCAGCATACATAATGTTAATTTATTCTCAGAAGTAAAGGAAATACAAGCTAAATGACACCATGAAGAAACAATAAAACAAGTCAAAAATGTGGAGCATTTTATACTATACTTAGCCTGGTTTCTTCGAAAAAGGCAACGCCATTAAACAAAAAATAAAAAAGATTGGGAAACTGATCTAAATTACAGAGAGACATTACAATGCTAGCTCCTTGATTGGATTCTGGTTTGAAAAAAGGACACTTCAAAATATCCTGTAGTGGGGCTTCCCTGGGGCTTCCCTGGTGGTGCAGTGGTTGAGAATCCGCCTGCCAATGCAGGGGACACGGGTTCGAGCCCTAGTCTGGGAAGATCCCACATGCCGCGGAGCAACTAGGCCCGTGAGCCACAATTACTGAGCCTGCGCGTCTGGAGCCTGTGCTCCGCAACAAGAGAGGCCGCCATAGTGAGAGGCCCGCGCACCGCGATGAAGAGTGGCCCCCACTTGCCGCAACTAGAGAAAGCCCTCGCACAGCAACGAAGACCCAACACAGCCAAAAATAAATAAATAAATAAATAAATAAAATTAAAAAATTAAAATGTCCTGTAATTTGAGAAGTTTTAATACGGAGTTGGTATTAGATGATATTGAGAATAATTGTTCAGTTTACTAAGTGTAATAAATGTTATTACTTTAGGTGAACCATTGCATCTAATTTTCTTTAAAATAGTTTGGCAAAAAAATATGAACATATAGAGGAAACATGGCTAATAATTATTAATAATAATTAGTGGTAATTATTAACAATGATTAAATACAGACAATGGTTTTATTGTAATCGTATTTTTACTTTTCTGAATGTTTTGAAACTCTTCCTATAAGTAGTTTTCATAAAGTAACGGGTTAGTGGTAAACTGAGCAATGCAACTGGTCAGCACTGAAGAAGCAGGGATGTAAAGATATGGATAAATCCACTGAAATCCCTCCCAACTTTGCCACAAAATTGTACAAAGGCAGAATGGCACCTTGGCTGTTAACTATTTTGCAAAGTGACTAATTTTCTTAATGAAAAAAATCAGAGGAAAGTCTCAAAGAGTTCTGTGCATGAAGGAGGGGCCACTTTATTCTCACTCCACACAGCTGGACAAGGAGTTGGGGACAGGGTACCGAGATCGCCATCCGTGAGAACCGAGACAGGAAATACAGAAGGTAGGATGAAAAGCACAGCTTCTTGAGAAGATGCCCCTTAAAAGCTGTCCCCCAGATGCTGGCATTGTTCTGTAGCTGGACCTGGTAGTGATTCCATGTGTGTAAACAAATGTGGACAGTCACTGAGCTGCCCACTCGAGATTTGTATATTTACCAAACATTAATTATTCCTCAGTTTTTAAAAAAAGCCCTCCCCTTACCCGTAAAATAATAATGCAGCCCAGAGAGCTGGGGAGGAAAGAGTGAAATTTTAACCTCTTACTTGGAGGCTTCAGAAATAACTACATTTCAGAACAAACACCAGAGATAAAAGATGAGGGTTTGGAGATATACTTTTAAAATCCACCGATGAGAAAGAGAGAAATTTAATATCTCAACAATTTTAAACCTTTAAGCCTCTGTGCACAAAGCTAGTCATTTCTTGATCTCTTTGTTAATGCAGCTTTTGTACCAGGCAGTTTACTGTACAAAGTCCTGCAGTTCTTTAATAAACTCACATCAAAACATTGTTTCCAAGTGCTTAAAAGAAAATTAACAGTGACTTTAGAAATGAATGAAATGAACAAAACAGTCCTCTCCTGATGGCCTGTCTGGGTCTTTGGGGCCAGCAGAGGCCAAGGTTGGGGGCTGGGAGGAGCGGGGCCGGGGGGAAGAGGCAAAAGAAAACCTCAGTGTAAACGCAGGAAGTGCCTTGTGCTCCTGCCTAAACAGCTGTGGGACCGAGGCGGCTAGGAAGGGTGCCCACCTTCCTGCCACTCACACCTAGAAGCCAGGGCGGTGGCCCTGGTCAGCAGGCATGGACCTGGCAGTTCCAGGGCTGCCCCATCCCCAGACCCAGGCTCTCGGAAGGTGATTAGCACGAAGACCCTTTCACAACTGGACCTGGGGAGGGGGGCATCGCAGGGCGCCTCTGGTGGGGTGGGGACCCCTCCCCGGGGGTGAGTGTGGTGCCCAGGGCCTGGTAGGGTCCTCCCCCGCTGCCGGCCCCTCCCCTCAGAGAGCCCAGCTGTGCCCTCTCTCCATGGCTCAGCAGCTCCCCCGTGAGCCCGAGCCGGGAACTTCAGGAAAGCTGTCCCTGTGCCGGGTTCCCTCTTCTCGCAGAAGCAGAGTCGGGGACATCCTGGAAAGCACGAGGGCAGCTCCTCCCAGGGGAGACCATCATTCTCGCAGGCCGAGGGAAAGTCGCCTAGGATACGAGCAGCTCCCCAAAGGACATCTACTGGATTCCCTTCCCTTTCCTTCGGACGCAAAAGGGCTCCAGAAGAGACCACCAGCTCCCTGTTTTCACTGCTTTTTTCCCGGGTCAGACGCCAACCCGTTCTGTCAGAGACCCTCTCTCAGACTTCCTGCCTTTTAACTTGGCCACTTGGCTGAACTAGGAACCTGGCTCCAGGTTGGCAACGGAGCCCCCTCCCGGCCTTGATACCCAATCCCAGGCCCACCCTGGTCTCCCCTTCCCTCCCCAGCTGCCCTCCATGTCCTCTGGTGCTGACCCTCTCCTGCTCTGAGACCCACTCACTTTCTACATCAATCATTTGAGCGGTATTCAGATCCAGCTCCCTGGCCCTGGGACTCTTCCTGTGTTCACTCAAATGACGTAGAGGAAGAGCCCCAGCCAAGGAGTCAGGAATTAGCCCAGACTAGGAATCTGCTACATCTTCCCTGTGTGACCTTGAACAGACCACATGACTCTGGATCATTAATATTTATTGACCCCCACTATGGACCAAGAACTGTGCTATGTACATTATATGTATTATCTCATTAAATCTCATTGAGTCAATGTTATCCCCATCTAACAGGTGAGGAAATTTAGGCTTGGAAAGATATGTGACTTGCCCAAGATCACACAGCTAATAAACGTTGGAGCTGGGTTAGAATTTAGGCAGTCAAACTCCGAGACATGATCTTAATCAAAATTCTCATGCTAGTCAATAGTAAAAAAGTAATAATAATAATAATAAAAATAATTGAGAGAGATTCTTCCACTGCTAAGATTCTGCGGAAAGCTGCAAAATTTAATAGAAGTGGACCCACATTTTCGTGTCTCCAGATGGGCCATGACCTTAACCACCTAAGAAAATTCAGAGAAATACTGCCTCCAGGAGGGGAAAGGACAGCCCTCCTGGGAGACCAGGGTCTCACCTCTGTAATCACCAGGATCTGTAAATACAGATATTTACAAGGCAGCCAGTGGCACTATATTTCTTCCCCCATTCTTCTTAGGAGGGTAAGAGGGGTGACATGTGGACCAAAAGCCACATACTTGCAAAGGCATCCTTCCTCTGGAGACCAAGAAGCAGCAAATTCTTTTCCTGGGAACATCTCCATCAAGCAGACATCTGTTACTCTTAGGCGATCTGTATGCCATAACAGTTTAAAAAACAGAGTTTAAATGCTTAAATAAGAAGGAAACAGTTTGCCCGCGTTGCAAAATAGCATATAAACTGTGCTGGAATTAGCACAAGGGAAACATTTATCTTCCCTAGATAATCTTGAAACTGGACTTTTTTTTTTTTTTTTTTTTGATGGTGTATAGTTATGTTTACTGGCATGGAAAGATGGTCATGATATATCACTAACTGGGGAAAAAAACTGGTTGCAAATACCAAACCAGACTTTTTAAAGGAGCATTTGACTCTACCTCCCTTGCTGGGGCAAAGTACTCTCTGCATATCCTGCCAGGGAAAAAGAAGAATGGGTCAAGACCAGCTGGGTGGTGGCCTTGTCCCTGAGAGAGCAGAAAGAGAGTCCCATTTTTTAGCTGGATTGGGCAAAGATTTGTCTGAGCTGAAATCTGGCCCAGCCTGGTATAGAGAAAGATGGTGGGCTGGGAGGGGGTGTGGGGAGGGGTCTAAAAGACCTGGGTTCCAATCCTGGCAGCACCAACCATGAGCCATGGTGACCTGGTGCAGGTTCAATGCCTCCAAAGGTCAGCCCCCTTTGATACAGTGGAAGCCACACCCACTGCCCAAGTTGGACACCATCTGCAGTGCACCTTGCACAATGCCTGGCACGTGGGAGGTGCTCAGGAAGTGGTGGGCCTCCCAATTCTGCAATCACAAGGGTTGACCATTACCAAAGGGCAACACTGGAGTGCCAGGCTGTGAGTGAGACCAACCAAAATTTGAGATCCTGACCCACTTCACATTCCTTTGTTCACTCAAGGAACATTTATGGAGGGTCTATCAAGTGGCTGCTCGGGGCCAGGGAGTAGACCCACCTCTGGGAACTCAGTGAAACACATCCCGTCCCTGTCCTTGGGGAGAGAGGTCCTAAGCTGGTAACAGAGAAATAGCCACGTGCCAGGGCTCTGAAGGCGCTGGGAAGCGGGTAGGGGGATGCTTAGTGGGGTCCTCGGGGAAGACCTCTCCCAGGAGCTGACATTTGGCCTGAGACAGGGAGGAGCCAAGGTCAGGAGGAGGCAGCCTGTGCAGAGGCTGCAGGAAGCAGCGTCCGTGCCCTGCTCACATCTGAAATGAGCTGTAGAGGGACAGAAGGTGAGCTGGGGCGGGGCTCAGCTCTCCTGGCTTTGCAGTCCTGAGGCCATGGTCATGATCTGAGCTTTCATTCTGAGCACAAAGAAAGGCCCAGAAAGGGCTTATCCAGGTGAGCAACCTGGTCATGGTTGTGCTTTTAAAAGGTGGATCTGGATGAAGATGGGGAGGGGGTGTGGAGTGAGGAGGACTGACCTGTGAGGAGGCTCCACCGGGCAAGACACGAGAGAGGCAGCTTGGTCAGGGCCCAGGGCCGCGGAGGTGGGAAGGATGGGTGCATTCAAGATAGATTTTGGAGCAGAATCTAGAGGACTTGCTGATGGATCAGACTAGAAGTCAGGAAAGGGGAGACCCTCAGGCCTCTTCCAGGTCTCCCGTCCCAGTGGCTTTCTGGGAGTTGGGAAAAGGTCCCCCCTTTCTCCAGGTGGATGCAACACTGTGAATGCCCCTGCAAGCTCCCAGCGAGGGTACCCAGCAAGACCCTCACTCAGAGGCCCCAAGGAGGGACCCCCAGGTTTCTGCTTCAGCAACTTTGGACTTGCAAAGTTTGCAGTGCCTGTGGGAATCCAAGGAGAACCATTTGGGGACCATTTCGACAGAGGTTCTACCCCTGCCCCCATCTGTGTGTGAGGTTTCTCCCCTTCCTGCCCAGGCATCAGCCCTTTCACAGTGCTCACTGCAGTGTATGAGAAGAAACACAGTTTTAAAGCCCTGGAAGCTAATGGTACAACAAGACCATTTAGCACTTAAATACATGCAAGTTCTAGAACATCCGCAGCCCAAATGAAAGTAAATAATGACAGAATGCGAGTCATGACTGCGCTTGCCGAGCATTTGCCAAGCGTATAAACAGCGTGCTCGCAAATTCAGAGCGGGGACCTGGGAGTTGGGTACCAATTCATCAGCTCCCAACTCTAACACGTGAAGGGACATATTAGCAAAATCGTAATGGGAAACGTAGTTAACTAATTCTTCATTCTCTGGAGTTAACCTGAGACTGGAATTTAAAAAGCTTATCCCCATAAGAACAGAGAGTACTCATTCTCATGTTTTTTGAATGAAATCACTTCACTGCCAGTGTCAACATGAAGCTTAATTAACTCCCTGATATTTAGGGAAAAGACAAAACAACTGAGCATGTAGACTTAAGAGATGAACACAACCAGCCGGTCCTGTCCCCTCAGTCTCTCTCCCAGGGGCTGGTCACTTTCTTTCTTGCAGCGGAGTTTTTGGTTAAAAACCCCATCTCATCTCCCGACCAGCTGCTGGCAGGGTTGATGCTCTATTCTTTATTTTTTTTTGAACTGTGTATAGTATGACTTTTGTCTATTTTATGGCTGCACGTCACAGCCTGCGGGATATTAGTTCCCTGACCAGGGATCGAACCCATGCCCGCTACAGTGGAAGTGTGGCGTCCTAACCACGGGACTGCCAGGGAATTCTCCATGCTTCACTCTTTAATCCCCCTACATTCCTATAGCTAGTATTTGGCCTGGGATGTAGTAGGTGCTCATTAAGCATCTGTTGTACGAGTAAAGGAGCATCTTTACCAAAATGCCAGTATTCACCCCAGCCCTGGGCCTCCCTGGGGCCCTGTCCAGGCAGAGGATGAACCAAAAAGGGAGCTGGGGTCAGGAGATGGAAGGTTTGGTTCCAGCCTCAGACTCCACCACTCACAAGCAAGTGTGAGTCGTGTCCTTTGTTTTGGTTTTCCCATCTCTAAAATGGGAGAAATAGATGTTCTCCCACTTTTTAAGGTTTTGTGTATGAAGCAATGGGAAAGAAGCCTTTGGAAAGGTGTTCTTCAAGTGTGAGGTGACCCCCGCCCTGCCTTGGAGGGGAGTTCTGTGATTGAGAAGGCAAGATGGTGCAGGAGTGTGAACCGCAACTGACTCTGAGAAAGCTGGGCGGGTCAGCAGAGTGGATCTGGAGGTATCATTAATGACTGAAAAGTCATAGAGGAAAATGTCACCAAGGCCATGCTCTCTGCATACAGGAGGTGGAGATTAGGGCACAAACTGTAGAGCCAGCAGAAAATGTAAAAGGTGAATGGCCTGTTATAAGGCAATAGGGAATGATGGGGCCTGTAGCCAGCTGGAGATTACATTTGCGCTCTGCCCAAGGCAATTGCACTGAAAGCTTTCAGACACATGCCTCATCAAACACAACATCTATGGCCTGTGGGTTGAGATTTTGAGACCCTGCAGACTGTTGTCTTAAGCGTATTTTACTCTGATGCTTTGACCTCTGGGTCCTGGCTGGCACTGGAAGAACTGCCCCTCCCAGTGCTAGCTGATTCTTAAGAGATAGAAAACAACTGACAGATCCAGAGTTCACATCCCCAGGTCCCTTCTTTATGGGGCTCTCACACTCTGGGCCACCCGCCCTAATGACTCAGGCCCAGGTACCAGTTAGGGACAGTCCCTAAGCCCCAGAGCCCACGGAAATGATACAAACTAGCCAAACCTACCCTTTGCCCTGCCTTTTCCAAGGAAACCACAATAAAGGCTTTTGCCTACGTTTTCCTCACTCTCTCCACCTTCTGCCCGACCCTGGTGATTCCCCACATGGCCCTGCATGGTGTGACCTGCTCCTTTCTCTTAAAAACTATCCTTTCAATGATAGTCGTCTCCTGATCTGCTGGGCTCACCATACCTGAATAATAATAAAAGCTACATTTTAGAACACCTGTGAACTGCAGCATGAATTGTCATGGCTGCTGTACTCCCCCCATTGAATCTTGGCACCTAACACGATCCCTAGAACATTGCAGACACAATTTAAATATTAATCAATAAATGGACGGATGGACAGACATAGGGTGAAAGTGAAAAGCTGGGTAGAAGCCTCGGTCTGGCTACACAGATTCACTACACTTCTGTCTCACTTCTGCAATGGCTTTAGGAAGCTGAATTCTGTACCTGCCTCAGTTCCGCGATTGGCAGGGACGCAGGCAGCCCGGCCAGAGCAAGCTGGGGGAAGTGCTGTGAGAAGTAAGTCATGGCTGACCATAAGCAGCTCACCCTCCCACCCGCATTCAGCTGTTCAGGCACCTCCTAAGCCAGAGGCTTTCTTCTGGCAGACAGTCTTCCAGCTAACTCTGGCTGTTTCGTTCATGTGCTTATGAAGAGCTCACCACCTCAAAGGGCCTCTGAACCCAGGGGTAAAAGGGTAAAAGCCAGAAAGAGGGTTCCCAGCCCACCTGCAGTCTCTGGGACCCGCCCAGCACAGGCTCTCAAAAGAGAGCACCAAGCAGCTCGCTCAGTTCCCTGGCACCTTGAAATTATCCTGCATCTGCGACAGTGCAGTGGGGATGTGGGTCTGCATCCCTGCACTTTTCTGGCTAGTAAACTGCACGTTGAGCTAGAGAACCCATGTTGTTTTTATTCCTTACTCTTTCGAGTGCATCAATCTGCTCTGCTTGAAGATGGACTGAATTTCCCAGATGATAGGGCCCTTGGGTGTCATTCACAGCATTACTATCTCATCCCAGGCAGAGAGAAGGCATGTCAGGGATGACCTGGGGGAGGCAGAAAAGCCCCTGTCGGGGGGATCAAGCATTTGCTGTTTCTGATGAATGCTCAGTTGGGTGGTTTGGTTGGCAGCAGTGAATGGCTCCCTAAGACCATCCCTTCCCCAGGCCCAAGATGGAAGGACAGGGGGCATTCGACCACAGTGAATGGACAGTGAGAATCCGGGGAACGGCCCAAGTGGTCGCCCTAGGAGAGGGTGGTCAGTAGGGTGACTATGCAAACTGGTTTCACCGAGAACAGAACCAGCTGATGCCTATTATCCCAGCGTAATGATTAAGCTCACTCCCCTTCTCTCTCAAGTGTCCCGGTTTGATTGATAAATCATACAGTCATGCTCAACAGCAGGGAATTTTGCAAATGGGAACGTCTGACTTGGAAGGCTCTCAAGAAAGAGTCTGGTTGCTTTGTTTGTACAAACAGGAGTTTAAGTTTTGGCAAACATGCTGGAGAAGGTCTGGCAGCAGCAGATGGCAGGAACAATGAGCAGAAGGGAACTGCACCTGACCTTGGGCTCCGCTGGGGGTACCTGGGCCCAGCAGGATTTCACTCACAGCCTCTTCACCCAACAGGGGACTTCCAAAGACAGCATTTCCTTCCTCTGGTTGAAGTCTCAAGCCCAGAGTTAACAAGTCTAGCAAGGGGTAGGCACCAAGAAGAAAGGGTTTCACCAAATGGGCTGCAAGAGAAGGGAACATCCCCCCAACTCCATCATCAGCACGGGCCAGTGCCACCATCCCATTCAGCACCACCTTGCATCACCATGGGGACCCTGAACAGTCTCCCATTTGTCTTTCTTCCCGGTTGAGATCTTGTTTCTGTCAAAATGAACTATTTATCTTTGTTGCACGAAATGTCACGGATTATGGGCAAAACCAGGACAAACCCACGCGCAAGAAATAAGAGCCCTCTGATGATACCCACACGCAGCTCCCCAGACCTTTAGAGGCTGTGATGAATTTCCTTTCCCCAGCACTGAACTTACTCTCTAGAAGTATTTAACCCAAGAGGCATCTGACAGACAAACCCCCAGTGACCTGAGTTTGTCAGATCAGTTCATTCTTGAGCTGATTCACCAAGTGAATCTGCGGACACATGTGACCCACCCACCGAGGCAGGGCAAAGACTTCATAGGTAAGAGGTGGCTGTTAAGTTTCACCTGGTGGCCTCACATGAAGTTTAATCAAGCTGTAAAATACTCAAACTGTCCAGTGTTTTAAGGACTCTTCCCCCTTTGTGTGTGTGTGAGAACTAAAACTTCAAAGCTATTTGTCTTTTTATGTAAGCTTAGCCATCATGCAAAACTTACTGGTCAAGCAGGTAATAAAATACACATATCCCATGGAAGGGTTTTGCACATGTCAGTCCTTGCAGATAACAAAGAGGTTATAAACCCTGCACGGTCCTGAGAGTGAGTTCCTTCACTTCCGAAAGCTGCCATTCTTGCCGGTGTCTTGAGGGCTCATGTATTATAAATTCTCGAAGCTCTTTTCGCTGCAGTCTGGGCATCGGGTGGATCTTCGTCCTCTTCCTCCGTTCGCTTGTGTTTTAAGAACAAGTCAGACTTTAAGAAGCGGCTGTAGCTGTCATACTTCATAAGGTTGAAGATCTAAGGGGAAAAGGAAACAAATCTGAAGGGTGAGGTTAATCAGGCTATGAATCATCCAATCAAATATTTATTAAATACCTATCATGTGCTGAGGAAAATACATGCCAAACACACAAAGAAAGTTGAAGTAAGTCGTGTGCTAGACAAGCTGGATTTCCTGGATGTTTTAGGTCATTATGAAATTATCTCAATGGAGTATAAGAGCTTAGAGAGTCACACGAAACAAACCTATCTATATCTTCCACAGTAGTATTAAGTTCGCACAGCACTGATTTATATCCTTGTATCAAGAGGTCCTTTAAGAATTTCCACTTTATTTGGGTAGATAATACAGGGATGTATTGCTCCAGGAACTTGAGATGGCAGAAGAGAAACCATTTCTATAGAGACGACAGTGTAAAGGCCACTGTCACTGTCATATCAGATGATGTCAATATTGTTAAGACCCCTGGAAGTCTGGCATCCAAGATCTCAAACAAACCTATTATTATGCCCAGAAACAAAATGGGGCTTATTCAATGCAGGTCAGGGAAGTGAAATGGCAGTCCTGGCGAGCAGAGGCTTCGGGAACAGGCCTTAATTAAAGAAAATAGCGGTCAGCTGAGGAATGCAAACACTTGCTTGCTCACACAGTTCCAGGAGTGCGTCTCTGGGAAAGAAATCATTCCAAGGTACGCTCATCAGGTGCAAGGGGAGAAACCCTGACAGATTAGAGGGCTGCCGCCTGCCTCACCCCAAGTCCTCAGACAGTTGCCCCCTCTCTTCTCAGCCACGGTCCCTCTTCCCAGCATCCCCTCTCCACCCACCCCATCCTTTGCCACCACCCTCCTCCCTTGCCCTGCAAAGGGATGGGAAGAGGAGAAGCAAAAGGGAAGCACTTTCTGGTGGTCGAGGGATACAGTCTCTTTCGAGAAATCTCTCTCCATCTCTCTCAGACCTTTCAACCGAACTTTCAGGGCATTCTGCAGACCGAAAATCCGCCCTGCGCACCCTGGTGCCTTCACTTATTGCACTACCAATGGGCTCAACAAGTGGAAAGTTCCAGGGGTCTCTAGAATGTTGCTCACTGCCAGGCAGGTTATCAAGTGGGTGGTAAAACGTCTTTTAAATCTGTCCTCTCTCAACAGGCACACAAACTACTTTGTAAATGAAATGTCTGATGGTGTCCAGGGACTCAGAACATCTACCTGGGGGCTGGGAGAACTGAACCTCGGCCTTGACATCTTCATTTTCCCAAGACAGCTTCAACCATGGGAGAACCACTTAAATCATTTTGCTTTCAGCAGAGTTTGGGTTTTCTTTAAACTCTTAAACTACTGCCTGCCCTTCCCTGGGTGTCCTCACTGCTCAGAAAGACCACACCTCTGTAAGCTCCCACCTTGTGCCTCTCCGTGGCAGCCATCTATTTTGTAGCCATCTTGTAATCCTAGACTGATTTGCTAAGGTTTGGAGAAATTATTCATTAAAAAAAAAAAAAAAAACCTCCCAGAAAATACAAGAATCATAGCCAGGGGTGAGGCGGGGGATGAGGAATGCCATTATCATTTCATGCAGGTGTTGCCATCCCTCACCACCTGCATTATTCGGCCCTTCCAGGCACAAGAGCCCCCAAAGGGAACTTTGAGATGCCCACCAAGTTCACAGTTTGGAACGATGCTCGAAAAGTGACTAATGAAACCAGCTTCGTGAGTGCCCCTCCTGGCCCCCAGCCCCGCACCCCATCCCGACCAGGTCCGCAGCGGATGGGACCCAGCTCTGCCAGCAGGATGCGGTTCGACCCAAGTGTCTCGTCTGTCTCCACGTGTGGGAGTGGAACATCCTGTTTGCCTGCCGTGGCTCTTCAAAGAAGAGAAGCAAAAAGGCTGGGGCTGGAGGCACCTGGGCCAGGCCGGAGGCAGTGGGGGAGGGAGGAGAGGAGGTGGCTTCAGTCAAGCGGCTGGCAGGACTCACTCAGCCTCCAGGAGATGCCAGGACACTGCAGGCTCGGCTGCCCCTTTGGCACTCCTGGCGTCAGCAAGCATGAGGGGAGGGGGCTGTGAGCTATTTAACAGGAGCAGACGGGCCACTCTCTGCCGTGGGCGGGTGTGAGATGCCCGTGAAGGACTTCAGGATGGGGCTGCCCTCTCCATGAGCCCTCACCTGCTTCCAGGTGCAGCTCCTGGTGCCGCCAAGTCAGGGGATGGCAGCTGCAGCCATCAGACTGGGACAGATTTGAAGAAGAAAAGGGATGCTGATTCCAAGAGTCTCATTTTCTGGGGCTGTGAGCTGCCTGGTATCTCTGCATGGGGTCTTCACTGCCACCGGCAAAGGGTCTCCTGGGCACTGGCCTAGGAGCTCATGGCAATAGGCAGCTCCCATCCCAGGTCTCCTCGTGGTTGGTGCTCAGTGAAGATGGCTTAGAGGATAGAGAATGTCCTAAATATCTCTTTCAAGAAAGTGGCCAGGACTTCCCTGGTGGTACAGTGGTTAAGAATCCGCCTGCCAATACAAGGGACACAGGTTCGAGCCCTGGTCTGGGAAGATCCCACATGCCGCGGAGCAACTAAGCCCGTGCGCCACAACTACTGAGCCTGCGAGCCACAACTACTGAGACCGTGTGCCACAACTACTGAGCCCGCATGCCACAACTACTGAAGCCTGCGCGCCTAGAGCCCGTGCTCCGCAACAAGAGAAACCACCGCAATGAGAAGCCCATGCACCGCAACAAAGAGTAGCCCCTGATCGCCGCAACTAGAGAAAGCCCAAGCTGCAAAGAAGATCCAACACAGCCAAAAATAAAATAAAAATAAATAAAAGTTTAAAAAACAAAGTGATTGATAAATTAAAAAAAAAAGAAAAGAAAAGAAAAGAAAGAAAGTGGCCAAAGACCAGGTACCCAGCTGCTGACCACAGCCATCTTTATCACGGGGCAAATGGCCATGACGGAGGTCCAACAAACATTCACCCAGTGAATGAACAGAATCCACCCACCGAGCAATGACAGAGGGCTGGCAAAACAGTTCAGGGTGGTACCAGCCCCACTAAGAGCACCTTCAAACCACACATCAGGCGATGCACGGAGCATCCTCTCTAATCCTCACCGAACCCGAGGACCCCAATCACACAGGGGAAGGAAGGAGGACTTGGAGATGTGGTGTTTGGCCCCAGTGGCTGGTATATTGTCAGCTCGGCTGCCGTGACGAGTACTAAGGGCTGGGTGGCTTGAAAATCAAAAATTTCTTTCCTCAGAGTCCTGGAGGCTGGACGTCCAAGATCAAGGTGACGGCAGCGCTGGTTTCTCCTGGCTTGCAGGTGCCCATCTTCCCCAGGGTCATCTGGTCTCTGCTCTGTGTGTGTCTATGTCCTGATCTCCACTCCTTACAAAGACACTGGTCAGGCTGGAGTAGGGCCCACCCCAAGGACCTCATTTAACGTTAGTCACCTCTTTAAAGACCCCCATCTCCCAACACAGTCACATTCTGAGGTACTGGGGCTTAGGAGTCTGACATATGAATTTGAGGGGAGACACAGTTCAGCCCGTAACAGTGAGGCAAAGAGGACGCAGGATGCAGACTCTGGCCGTCCGGCCCTCCAGCCCCCACTCCTGACCTCCAGGCTATCCTGCCACTCATATGGCAGAGCAGGAGGCAGTCATTAAAAATGAAGAGTGCATAGGAGTTTAACATGGAAAAACGTACCTGAGTGTGAAGTGACTGAACACAGAATTTTTTAAATGCACGTAAACTAAAAACAATGATCCCAAATACATTCTTTAACGAGTGCTTGTGTGTATAAATGGGAAATAAACATCCCCAAAGGTCAGTATAGTAGGTTGAATGGTGTTTTCCCCCCCAAATTTAGGTCCACCTGGAACTTCAGAATGTGACTTTATTTGGGAATAGGGTTAGTTGAGGATCTCAAGATGACATCATCCTGGACTTAGGGTGGGCCTAAATCCAAGGCGTGTTGTCTTAAGAAAAGGAGAGACACACGGAGAGACACCCAGAGAGAGGAAGGCCATGTGAAGGCAGAGGCAGAGATTGGAGTGATGCAGCCACAAGCCAAGGAACACCAAGGACTGCCAGAGGCCACCAGAAGCTGGAAGAGGCCAGGAAAGAGTCTTCTCTCCAGCCTTTAGAAGGAGCACGGCCCTGGCGACACCTCAGTTTCAGGCTTCTGGCCCCCTGAGCTGTGAGAGAAAAAAATGTCTGTTGTTTTAAGCCACTCAGTTTACAATAATCTATTACGACAGCCCTTGGAAAGGAACACAGTCAAATTATTGATTTCACCTCACTCCTGCTTGAGCACAGAAAATGAGATGGCCCTAGGGGTTCCAGAAGGTTCCACAAAACCAGGACTCTCTGATGGGGAGGACTGGCCTCACCGGGGCTGGACCGTGACCATCCCCTGACCATGCGCCTCTCGTTGTCTGCAGGGAAGCGAAAGAAGAAGGTGGAGACCCAGGTGGGCGGGGGGCGGGGCTGCAGGCAGCCTGCGGAGCAGAAAACTCAAGTTGGCAGCTAAGTTGCATTCCCTACCTTTTTTTTTTTTTTTTGCCATCACAGTTGTGGCCCAGCAGGTTTCAGGTTTCGGCAGCCCCACATCTGGGGGCTGGACGCCAGGACTGTAAATTGCTTAGTGTCGTGACCTTGGGAGCCAACCCTCAGGCTGCTGGCGGTGGGACTCGAAGTGAAAACAGAGAAGGGGGTCTTCCTGCCAGGAGGTCCCCCCACTCAAAGTCGTTATACAAGACGTCCCACCCTCCCCAGATCCCAGACCGCGCGACTGATTAGCATTCCCCTTTCTGCAAAGGAAAATATCCACGTGGTGCTTCAATTTGAGACTATTCCGAGTCTGCTGCTCCAGAAAAGGACTCCCTTACGGACGCATATTCATCCGTATAGACAATGAGAAGCTTAACCAGCCTTGAGGGCCCCTCCGTGAAGGTTTCACCCCTGTCTCGATCAAGTGCATTTCAAGCCTAATCAATCTTTTAACCCGTCTTAGGGGACAAGGCCATTAGAGGCCTAAACTAAACACGCATCCTACCTCCTCTTCAAAGCCCTCCACCATGTTATTTCAACTGGGTACCAGGAGGAAAAAACATGAATCCTTTACTGCAACAGAAAATTTTATTAATGGGATTTCCTATTTGCTTTAAGAACCTGGTTTAGTTTTTACATGAAAAGGACTGAAAGAACACATAACTGTCCATGAATTGCAGTTCTAGAATGCAACTGCACACCTAGACCGCAGACATGCTTTCACACCACACGGACAGACACAAAGCGTGAAGAAAACCAGCCTCCACATCCAGCCCTCAGGCAAGTATCAGCGGGGCGCTGCAGAGACTGCTGGGGCCAGGCGCAGATGGGGACGTCCCCACCCCCTGATCAAAGATCACCGCCCCCTCTGGGGATGGGGGAATGGGGTGCACTCCCCCAGGGGATGGGGGAGAAGGCCTGAGGGCAGCTGGCAGAGAGCAAGTAAGAAGATAAGCTCAGGTCAGCCCTTGTCCCAAAGCACCAGGGAAGGCCACACAGAAGGTTCTGTCACCTGGACAGTGCTCCTTCTTCCTGGACAGGCCCCCCGCCAAGGTGGACGCCGTGCCAGGGTGAGAGCAGGAATCCAGGAAGAGGCCGAACACGGACAGAGACAGAGACCCCTGCCCGGGGAGCAATCCCCTCGCACACCCATGGGTTTGGTGCTGTCTCACTGCCGCGGGGTGGGGAGGGGGCGATTTGTCCACTTGTTCCTGGAGTCCTTTTTTTTTTTAATTTTTATTTTTATTTTTTTTATTTTTTATTTTATTTTTTGTTCCTGGAGTCCTTAATACTCAAATCCAAAGCTGAAATGACATGCTTTCTACGTGGGGTGAAGGCGTTTTATTTTCGCCTTTGGCCATCAGGGAGAAAGTTCAATGCTATCTGGCACCCATCCCCCACCCCCTCTTCTTCCCCTAAACACCATTTTAAAGTTGTAAAAAAAAAAAAAAAAGTATTTCAAATGCTGTCCTTCCCTCCCCACCCTCAGAAGCCAGAGGGCCATGGCAAACGCCAGGATCCAATGCTCCTTCCACTTGAATGAAAACCCACGAACCGCTCTTTCTGGCTTTGCCCGTTGGAACATGTCATTCTCTGGACTGGGCTTGACCGTTGAGAGCAAAAGGCAGCTGGCACCAAGACTGAGGTGCCCAGTAAGTCCGGTTCCAGCTCCCACCGCACCCAGACTTGGAGAAGCGAGGGGCTAGGGGAGGGAGTGGACTCCTAGACGACCCCAGAAGGTGTGGCAGCCCCTCCCCCACACCCCTGGGTCCTCACCAGCTGGCCCAGCCCTTCTTACTGAGGTCTACAAAGGAAGCGCTTCTCATTTCTTGGGTTCTGGGGAAATTCAAAGAAACAACACTGCTAAAAAGGGGCCTGGTGCATGGTTCCTTTCGCTGTCAAGGATGTGGCTGGGAGTGCTGACATCTCACTGAAGTCTTTCGATTTTTTTTAAACATCAGAGGTTGAGGACTTCCTTTTCAGGGGAGAAAACCACCTCCACTCTGCCCTCCCCAGACCAGACGTAGCACCAACCCCGAAGCCTGGGTGAGGGCATCCTGACAACACTCAAAATCTGCAGTAAGTGTAGGCACTGGGGTCCCTAAGATTTATGGAAGAAGAATGAGCAGCCCTGCCCGCCTCAAACCTGCAGGCTTCTCTTTCATGGTCTGAGAGAGCAATGACCTTGACCCTTCCCTCTTCTTCAATCTCCTTGCTATTCCAGGGAACCCATCATTCTACTCTGTGGAATTCAAACCAGAGGCTTCAGAGCAAGAAAGATGTGTAAATTGGCACCCAGAAACTTGCAGGAGCAGAATTCTGTTTTAAATTTTTCATATGGCACAACCTCAAGTCACTGAGCAGATTTCAAAGTGTTCCGTTTTCAAACATTCGGGGAAGGGTCTGGAAGGATACACAACATAAGGCAGAAAGTGAGAGGGAAGAGGCAGAAACTGGGGGATTTTAGCTTTTCATTTCATCTCCTCCTGGATTATGTGAATTTTCTTCTCTTCATCTTAACAATGCATGTAGTAATTTAACAATTAAAAATAATTTAAAAAATTAACTTGTCCAGAATCCTGGGCAAGGCAGTAACAGGATGTGCTCATGGCTAGTGCTGGCTTAGCGGGTTCCTGTGCTGGCCTTCCTCCCTGGAGTTCTAGCCATGTAGCTGAGCAGGACACATGTGTCCAGGCCACCAAGCTGACAGGGCCAGAACAGACTGGCGTTGTCATTTCTTGTACATGTTAGGCTGCTGTGACTAATTTGATCCCTTCATGTCGTGGGTGACTCTCAGTGCCTTAGTGACTGATGGGAATATTCTAGAATCAGCCAGGGCTGGAGGTACAGGAGAGCACAACTGAGCAAGGGAGGCGAAGGTGGGAAAGGAGAAGAAGGTAAGAGTGTTGGTTGGTCTTTAATCACCAAAGACCATGCTGCTGTCCCAGCGCCCAGGAAAGGAAGATGGCGGCACAGACCAGAAGGAGAACAGTAAGAACAAATACCACTGCTTCCCGTGGATCATGGGCCTCAGTGTGGCAGGAAGAGTCCGGCTGAACCAGAAGCGCTGGGTTCACGCCCCGTTTCCCCTCTTCCAGCTCTGGGACCTCAGGCCAGTCAGGTCACCTTCCCCTCAAGGGAACTTTCTCCCATAAAGTGAGGTGCCAGGTTCCACCTTCCCCAAGACTACTTGATAGTCAGATGAGATGCACACACAAAAGCACGGTGTAAACTGTGAAGAGGTTCCGCCTTAATGTTTTCCCAGAATTCACTGAAGTGTAGAAAACTGACATAGACATTATTTGGTGCTTTTTAAAAGGTGGGGACCTAGCCAGGGTAGGGCACGTGGATTCTGCTACATTTCTGAAAGTTACGTTGAGCCAGGGTTTCTCCACCTGGGCACCACTGACGTTCTGGACCAGATACGTGTGTGTGTAGGGGGTCGTGGCGGGAGGCGGGGGCGGTCAGTGCTGTCCTGTGCATTGTAGGGTGTTTTGACAGCAACCTGGCCTCTGCCCATTAGGTGCCAGGAGCGCCCCCCCAACTCCGATCATGAAAACCGAGAATGTCTGCAGACATTGCCCCATGTCCCACGAGGGGCAAAATCACCCCCAGTTAAGAACTACTGCATTAAGACAATTTAAAGGACATGCACAGTTAACACCTGTGGAGGGCTGGCTGCACGCCAGGCGCTGCACCAAGTCAGTGTTTCACAGACGTGAGTGCATTTCATCCTCACAACTGCCTTACCATAACCTGCATTTCACAAATGAGGAAACTGAGGCTCAGGGAGGGATGGCATCTTAGCCAAAGCTTCAAAGCTGCTAAATTCTAAAGTCAAAGAAAACTCGGCTCTACGGAAACAAGGTTGTGGCCATCAGGGAGCAACTTTTTAAAATGGGGCATTGGGACTTCCCTGGTGGCGCAGTGGTTAAGAATCCGCCTGCCAATGCAGGGGACACGGGTTCAAGCCCTGGTCCGGGAAGATCCCACATGCCGCGGAGCAACTAACCCCATGCGCCACAACTACTGAGCCTGCGCTCTAGAGCCTGCAAGCCACAACTACCGAAGCCCGTGCTCCCCAACAAGAGAAGCCACCGCAATGAGAAGCCCACGTACCGCAACGAAGAGTAGCCCCTGCTCACCGCAACTAGAGAAAGCCTGTGCACAGCAATGAAGACCCAACGCAGCCAAAAATTAATTAATTAATTAATTATTAATTAATTAAATGGGGGCATTGAAGGCTTGTGGACTGTCTTGCTGCTTGGAGAGGCAGCCGTGTTTGCCGAAAGCCCCACGTTACCGATGAGGCCACAGAAGCCACACCGAGAAACAGGACCCGCCTGGGGTCAGATGGAGGCAGTCCTGGAACATGAGCTCCCACTTCCCCCTCCGGCCTAACTTAACATACAGTGACAGTGACAGTAAATCTGAGCTCAGCGTCCAGGAAGTGATGGGCAGGGAGGGGTAAGGGAGGGGGCAGGGGGTTAGGTCACCCGGGTACAAACAATGAGCCACGGTCAGGAGACTGCGGGTTCGCAGCTGAGTTTCTAGTAGCAGAGATGGCTCTGCACCGAGTCATCTGCATTCTCTTGCCTGGCTGATGAGGGACGGGCACAGCCGGAGCTGGGGATCAGAGCCAAGGTGCCTGGCTTTCAAGAGGACCAAACCTTATGAGCCCAGCCCGTACATTCTATAAATAGTCACCGTTGAAATTAAACTGGTTGCCATGGCCTCAGGGCCTAACCCCAGCCAGTTCCTCCCAACTTAGCTTCTTCATCTCCCTCCCTCACTCCACTGCAGCCACATACCCAGTGGATTCCTGCCCCAGGGCCTTTGCAACTGCCATTGGCTCTCCCTGGAAGGTCCTGCCCCCAAGTCTTCTCACCCAGCTTCCCGTTGCCACTCAGATCTCAGGCATCTCTTCAAGGAGTCCTCCCTGATCACTAGACCCAAAATAGGCCCCTCTCGGTCACTCTTAGCCCATCATCCGTTGTATCCCCTTCTGAGCATTTATCTCTGTCTATCCTCTTGGGTGGACAGGTGCTGATTTCCTCACTGCACACACAGTTCCTAGCACAGTCCCTGGTACATAGGAGGCCCTGCATCAGTATTTATAGCATAAAGGAATGAAAGAAAAAACAAGTTCACACACCAGCAAACCAACCAGAACTGAACTAGACCTCCCAGGGGAGTTTTTAAGACAAAAAGCCACTGCAGTGAAGTGCAATTCATTGAAGAAATCAGCTCTTTGTAAGATCACCTCCTCCTTCCTGCTTCCCACAACTTAAAATTGTCCAACAGCAGCCTTTGACTGTAGGCTAAAGTTCCAGGGAGATGCCCCCAGTACTACCCTCACCTCTCCTGGCTTTACCTGCACGTGCCGGGCACACAACTGGGCCACGTTGGCAGAGCAGGATTAAATCAGAGAACAGTCTCTCTAATTATGAATTTTCCAGGTAATAAAGTTTTAAGCCCCCAAACTTCTCTTAAGATATCATTTATGGGGACTTCCCTGGTGGTCCAGCTTTAAGACTCCACGCTCCCAATGCAGGGGGCCCGGGTTCGATCCCTGGTCAGGGAACTAGATCCCTCAGGCCACAACTAAAGATCCTGCATGCTGCAATGCAGATCCCACGTGCCTCAACTAAGACCCAGCGCAGCCAAATAAATAAATAAATAAACAAATAAACAATTTTTTTTAAAAGATATCATTTATGATGGAATTCTTATTAAAACGCCTAACACATTCTTCAGTGAACACGCTGACCACAACTTAAGTTTTGCTTTATAATCTGGGGTCATTAGGATCACTAACTGCATCACCATCCTGTAGCACAGGGATGCCCCCAGTGCGGTGTGTGGGGCTGTGAGATTCCCCACGCTCAGTGGTTCCCAATCACTGTGCTGTGATTTTGTGTTTAGTATCATTTTTCTGCTTCCTCCCTGGTTGTCAGCCATCACTTCTTGCTGCCCCTCACTCCACAGCCTCTACCAGCACTTCAAATGGGCTGTGAACTGAAAAACCAGAACCTGTTAGAACTGTGTGTAAACCAAGAATCAACAGGACCTGAATGAAGACCTGAGAAGCTCTCCTTTAAATGAGATTCGTGGATGTCAGGTCATCTCATCTGATGCTCAGGGAAGATCCTCCCATCCTTCTAGGCTCCAGCTGTGTCCCGAAGTCCACGCTGCCCTCTCAGCAGCCTCAGGGGCTCGGGGTCACTGCCTGCCATGGGAAGGGGCTGTGGCCCCTGGAGTTTTCCTGGTGAGCCGGTGCTGAAAGCAGCCTGCTCAGACAGCTCGGCGATAAAGCCAAGTGGTGCTCAACGAAGCCAAAGCCGCTGAGGAGGTTTTTAAGTTATGTGAAATCTTGTGGTTCCAAACATGCTCCCCTCAGCTCCACTCTCCTTCACTTAGGAAAGCAGGGCTCTTGTGAGGGCCTTTGGGGAGCAGAGACCCATAGACTCTGCTGAGCATACATTTTGACAGTTGCCAGCAAGGCCCCAAGAGGCAGAGGTTTCTGAAGTGAAACAGAACCCAGAGGCCTTCGCAGGGACCCACTGTGGACTCAGCTCAGATTCCAAATACCTTCTTTCCACCCAATTATGCCCGAGGAAGATAGTTAGTACCTCTGTCTTCCCTCAAATAAATGACTTTTAACAACAGGGTATAAAAGTACTTTCTTTACAGTAAGTAGTTTGAACAGCATTGTGCCACATATGTTAGATATGTGTGCACATGCATATTTATAGAAAAAAAAATGATGGAAAGTCTAGACATTAAATGTTATCTCCAGGCATAAAATTATGAATTGTTTTTATCTTTATCTTTTGGTTTCCCAAGTTTCTTTCGTTGAGCATGTATGATTTTTCTAGTTAGGTCTATAAAAGTTATTTTAAAAATATTTTGTCACTTAAAAAAATTGTCCTTGGTCCCTTGTATTTCCTCCTTTCTGCACCAGCTAAACCTCCCACAGTCTGAATCCAACAGGGGTGCCCTGGTCACAGAGGCCTAGCTCCATTGTGAGATGTGTCGCAGGCCTAACACAAGGAGAGCTGGTGGGACGGGAGAGCTGTCCCACCGCGTGGAGAGACAGCAGCCCACCTCGTTCCTTGCGGCTACCTTGCCTTCTGCGATCCCAGAAAAGGATTGTATTCACGTGGCAACCCCTCTGCTCCAACCGGTCTCATGCGGCTTTGAGGAGCCGTGAGGGGCTGCCCACGAGGCCGGGACAGCTGCACAGGCTGTGAGTGTGTGCGGAGTACAGTCTTTGAAGGCAGGTGCATCGGCCTCCAGCACGCCCTGTACCTATGGGACTTTGTGCTAACAAACCACTTAGTCTCCCTGAACCTTGCTTTTCTCACCATCAAAATGGGAATACTACTACTCACTGGAGATTAAATGAGATAATATATGCCAAGGGGGCACAGAAGGGCACCCCTGGAGGGTAGATATTGTTCTTATTGAGAATACCTAGAACACAGGGGCTTCAGTGCAGGTTCTCAGTCCTGGCTGCATTTCAGAGTACCCTAGGAAGTTTGTAAAAGATTCTGAGGTCCGGGTGGGGCAGATACCCTCGTGTGGCTACAGACACAAGAACTGCCTTTAACCATGCATTCCTTTCCCTCCACAAATCCATGTCCATGGCATCCCTCCCATTGGCTCAACATCACCACCTCCAGGAAGCCCTCAGCAAGTCTCCCATGCTAACTGGAGTCCCTTCAACACTCAAATTTGACTTAGAATTCATGTGGAATTTGCACTTGCCACTGTATCAACTGGAAAACATTCTCAAGGTAATATTTTTATTTTCTACCTGTCTATTTGTTTTCTATCTGATGCTGAGCAAATGAGGCCTTCTGCATGCTGGGACATGGCTCTGGGCTCTGTGCGCACTCCAGGTGATCAAAAAAATGCCAACTGATGCCGTGGACCAGTGGTTTTCAAAGTGTAGTCCCAGGACCTGCAGCATGAGCATCACCTGGGAACTTGTTAGGACGGCAAAGTCTCAACCCACCTGGGAACCATCAAGTCCAGGGGTTAACTCTGGGGCTGGGGCCCAGCTTCTGTTTTAACAACAGGTGGCTCTAGCCTTGCTCATGTTGGAGGAGTGCTGAATTAAGCTAAGAGCTGGTCTCCACTTGTGTGCCAAGTAAGGCCTTTGCTTCCCCAATAACAACAGGGCCAGCAGAAGTTTGAAATCTGTCAGTGTTCCATGGTCCACATGTGTGCATACAACGTTTCATAAGAACAGAGCATGCTGTGAACAATCACATCTGCAACTTCATGCCTAAAAAAATCTCTGCAATGCAGTTTCACCCCTCTTGCCGATTTTACTGCTGGCATTCCTCATACGAAAATTTGCCAGAACCCTAAAGTTTACCCCTTCTAGGTCCATTTTTTTAAACCTAACTTTTCCTGCTTTAAGTGGACTACGTTGGCAAAGTGGACTACGGGGCCAGCTGAAGTAGGAGGCGATGTTTGCACGAAAGCCCCAGGCTCCCCGCCACTCCCAGTCCATGTGCTTTTGCTTTTCTAGATTTTTCTGGCTGCTCCTACCTTCAGCGGTTACCACTCGTTGCTTCCTCAGTGTGGGTTCCTCAAAGAGCTCCAGCCTCCCTTCTCATCTGGTTGAGAAGACAGATAACCCTGCTTGGTCAAACTACGTGTAGACCAAGAGTAACGAGGCCGGAGGGCGGCTCCAATGGGTCAAATCCTGGGCCTGGCAGGCCAGCCTGCTCTGTCACCAACCACGGCCCCTTCACATGCCGCAGCCTGCCCAGTCAGGTGGGACGGTTTCTAGGGTGTCGAACATTTGGTTCTAACTGAATTCTTCCAGGCTGGGAAGAAAATGCCAGTTTTCAAATCAAGGTGCGTGTAGGTAAGTCAGGTTACCTGGTCCTGGAGCTTCTGGAACATCAGTGGGTGCGGTTCCTCCAGTATCGTCTCACTGAGCCGGGACTGGCCCTCGACGTTGACTTGTGAAGAGGCCTTGCTGGACAGAAAGGTCATGTAGATCTCCTTTGCCTTTTCCTGCATCTGGGGGAGATACGGAGAGCCTGTTATCGGCGAGCACAGCCCTTCCCGGCCTGAGCCCAGAAGGAGCGCTGCTGTAAGAGCCCTGGGGGATCTGGCTGTGGCTCCAGAGCTGAGCTGGATGGGAGGTCAGGGGGCGGGGGGCTCATGGTCAGTCTGGCCCCTTCCCCTCCTCTTCCATGCATCTGTAGGCCACATGTCCTGTCTCAAAACCGCTACACTATCCGTTCCAAAATGATGTCGGAAAGAATCCCAGCCCAGAGTGAGGGACATTCAGTGGCATTCACAGCCATCCCGTGAATGCTCCAAACCAAGGCCTCATGGGAACATTATTCAGCAATAAAAAGGAATAAAGTACCGACACATTCGACAACATGGATGAACCCCGAAAGCATTATGTTCAGTGAAGGAAGCCAGACACGAAAGGCCACACGTTACATGATTCTGTTTCTATGAAATATTCAGAAGAGGCAACTCCATAGAGACAGAGACATGAGTGGTCGGCTGGGGGAGGGGGAAACGGGGAATGGCTGCTTAATGGGTAAGGGGTCTCTGTTTGGGGTGATGAAAAAGTTCTGGAACTGGATAGTGGTGATAGCTGTATAACACTGTGAATGTATTTAATGCCACTGAACTGTACACTTTAAAATGGCTAAAATGGTAAACATGAGAGCCCTAAAAAATGGTCAGCATGGTAAGATGTATGTTGTGTCTATTTTACCACAATACAAAAAGATCAAGTTAAACCATGAACACATATCCCAACCAGTGATCAAGCCCCTACTATGTGCCAGACACATGCTAAGTGTTTTACAACTATGGTCCCATTTCCTTAATCCCTTGGGCGCCCATAAAGTGCCATTTTTCCTGTTAGTGTCACATCCCTGATGAGGACACAGAGGCCAGGAGAAGTGATGTGGCTTATCCAGGGAGCCTACAGGGAGACATAGGACCATCTGATTCCAAAGCCTGGCATTTCTGCTCAGTTCCACGCCTGCGCGATACATCATCCCCCCAGCAGGCGATGCACTGTCAGCCTTCCAGGGCTGGGGGTTGTTTTCAGGGAAGGAGGTATGAGAATTAGCAAGAGAGAGAACACTTGCTGCCTGCTCAAGTGCCGTCGGGCCGGAAGGCATCAACCCTAAGGAGGCACTGCCCTGGGAGGGCTTGTCAGCGGGGTTCGAAAAGGTGTGCACATCTGCACTTAGGTTGCACCAAAACCCAGCAGTGGCTGGTACAGGAATGCTCTCACGGCGAGTGCTCTTAAACACAGCAGGCCTCTGTGCTGGGGTCCCGCAGGGCGTCCCCTGAGGATTCTATGTTCTCTGACTTCCTGTGCTGGCACCTCACAGGTGGCAAATATGGGGGTTTTCTCCAACCATTAGAGCCTCAGTATTAGCTCACCCTACAGAGGAAGCCAGACAGCAAATGCCTCTCACATGGAGCCACGGAGCTATGATTCGCGGGGGGACGCAAGGAGGCTTTTCGGGGTCTGCCTAGAAACCGCCATTCTCTCCAGAGAGCCCACCTGGGGCCTCACACGTGCTGCAGAGCTTGGCTTGGGAAACCCCAGGCTCTGAAACCCTTTGGCCTCATGGAAACCACCAGAAGGCTTCAATAGCAGGTGCTTGAAAGAAGGCGAAAAGCAGTCCTTTAACTCCTTTAGGTACCGGGACTAGTTGACAAACGACCGCACGAGACGGAGGCCTGACCACCTGCCATCCCCCCAGAAAGAAAGCCTTGGCAAGACGTGCAGGAAGGGGGGCCTTAACATGGCTACTCCAGGGGACAGGCCTGGAGACCGCTGTGGAGACCCGGATGGGGCAGTACTTTGGGGCCACCCGCCTCTTGAAGACCCACTCCCTCCAGGAAGCCATGAGCTTCCCTCCCACCACCCCCATCTGTCAGGAAGGAACGTTTTTGGAAAACCACTTCCTGTTTTAACAATACTTCATGAAAGTAGACTTTCAGCCAGTCAGATTAGCAAGCTCCATGTGAGGCCCTGGAAGCAGAAATCACTTTAGGCCTCCCCTCCTCCTTCCCCCTGAACACACACACACACACACACACACACACACACACACAGTTTTCCAGATGGATGCAGGCTGCCTTGGGTGGTTCTGAAAAGAAGAAGTATGAGTAGCCTGAGGCTTAGACTGGGGCGGGAGGGGGCGGGAGGGAGGGCAGGAAGCAGGTTCCGGGGAGGCGGGGCCTGTAGGTGTATCAGCCTCGGGCCTCTCAGCAACCCCTGCATGTCCCCAACACCCCGAGTCTCTGGGAAGAGTGCAGGGCCCCCGAGGCGCCCAGGCCAGGGCCACCCTCATTTCTGACCGATCACTCAGAGTGACGGCTTCGTGGGCAGAGCTTATCTGGCTGGGCTAGGAAGCGTGACTGAGAAGGGAAACCCTGAGACTGCCAACCGCAGGCCGGTCATGGGAAGGCCTGGTGTCCACGCCAAGAACACTTAGCAAAAAAGAAGAACCGGGTCTCTTGAGTTATTCTGGTATATTTTCCAGAGCTTGGTTAACCCTATTGCAGCTCCTGTCGGGACAGGGTGAGAACATCCCCCACTGGTGAGGCCGCCTGGGTCTGGGACCCTCGGTGTGACCTGGAAGGATGGTCGGCCGCTCTCCTACCAGACTCTACAGACTGTACCAGAGCAGCTGCCCCACCGTGGACAGCAGCCGTGCCCAGCGCCCAACCCTGCCCCAGGCGGTGCTGGAAAAGGATCCCCCCTGGGCCCGTGTGATGACTCCCGGCATCAACCTGAGGACTGCCCGTGGGAGCGCGTGCACCCAGGTCTGCCTCCCAGACACCCCCCAAGCCCGGGACCTTCCTCCCCGCCTGGCAGTGCATCAGCCTCAGCGATGCCCAGCAGAAGCCAGCACCCCAACGCTGCGCCCAGGAAGTGCGCGTTTAGGAGAAGCAAACTCACTTTAGTATCAGCCCCAGAGACAAAAATCGAGCCAGAGCAAAGGCAAAGGCATCGGCAGCCCACGCTCCGACGAGCGTTCCGCTGTACGTTCTGGCTCCTCTCCCTCATCCAATAAGCGTGCTTTCAATTTTTCCATTGGGAAAGTAAAACAAAACCTTTTACCCCACATCCCCCTATAGTTAGTGACTTCTTACTGAAACATCTCAAAAGAAAAAAATGTGCATTTTGTGTCTCCACTTTCTCCCTCCCACCTGCTCCCCGGCCCCTGGCTTCTGCCCACCTTGCCAGCTCGGCCTCCCACCAGCTCACTGACGTCCTTCTCCTGGACTGCTCTCTGGCCCCTGGCCCTGCTCAGCGCTGCTGCCCTCTCAGGATTCCCCAGCACCTCCGTGCTTCTGTCTCCTTTGCCAGCTCCTGTCCCTCTGTCCCCCTCACCCCCATGTATTCTGGGGTTTCCCAAGTTCTGCCCTAGGCTGAACGCTTTCCTAGCCACATGCTCTCCCAAGATTTCAGCCCATCCCTCTCCCCGAAGCTACTGACCATGTAGCCAACTGATTTCTAGTAATGTGGGCTTGGATGTCCCACAGACACCTCACACCTAACACCAAGGAAAGAAGTGGTCCCCTCCTGGCAGGGCGTCCTGCCGTCTCTACTCCAGGAAGCCGGGAACAGTGATCCCCCAATGCCTCTCTCACCCCGCACCCTGCCTGTCACTGAGTCCTGCTCATCTTGCCAGCCCATTCCCCTCTGTCCCCATCACTCTGCCAGAGATGGACAACGGGACAGGACACATAAGGAAATTAAAGGATCAAGCCACTACCTTTATTAATATCAGCTTCAGAAAGAGAATGAGGCAAAGAAAATGTCAAGTAAATGATTTGAGAATATTTCTGAGAACAGGCTCAGGAAATGGAAAGCAGTTGGAGGGACAGCGAATGACTCTGTAGAGAGCAGCAAGGAGAAACCTAGGCGCCGGCAAGGTTGGTGAGGGGAGGCGGCAGGGCTGGGGATGCAAAGAAATGTCCCAAAATGGCAGGAACTCAGGGGCATCTGGGAACCCAGGCAGGAGGGATAAAGAAGGCAGCAGAAAGAAGCCGTTAGACCCCCAGGTCCTGACCCCCAGCTCTGAGCAGTTATCCACCCCCAACCCCCGAGAGCCTGGAGTTTTCTTCTCTAAAGAAATTGACTCAGGGAAGCTGCAGACAGAGACATGAAGGAGGGCAAGGAAGAGATGCCAAACTGAACACAAGGGTTAAGTGAAATTCCGCACACAGACGCCCAGCAAATTTCTCCCAACCCAGCTGATTGGAGGTATGTTTAGTTTATAAACACATCGGGGGACCTCCCTGGTGGCGCACTGGTTAAGAATCCACCTGCCAATGCAGGGGACACGGGTTCAAGCCCGTCCGGGAAGATCCCACATGCCGCGGAGCAGCTAAGCCCATGCGCCGCAACTACTGAGCCTGCGCTCTAGAGCCCGTGCTCCGCAACAAGAGAAGCCACTGCAATGAGAAGCCCATGTACCGCAAGGAAGAGTAGACTCTGCTCGCCGCAACTAGAGAAAGCCTGTGCGCAGCAATGAAGACCCAACACAGCCAAAAATAAATAAATAAAATAATTTTAAAAATAAAAATACAAAATAAAATAAAATATAAACACATCTGGCTTGTGGCCACCAGGAAGAGACTAGAGGGCCCCAGTCTATAGAAAACAAAAGCAGAAAAATTCCATAGGAAGATTTAAAGATAAAGTTGAAATCTCCAAAAGAAAAAGTGGGAGCCAAAAGCCACAAAGATGAAAAACTAGGAGGGTGAAAAAGATAAAATTAAGGGCTCAGTCCAGGAGAGGAGGACCATCACTGGGAAAGAAACTAGAGAAAACGGATGGAAAGAAGTTACTAAAAAATAATGATGATAAAAATAACAATATAAGAACATCTCCCAGAACTACAAATTTCCAGATTAAAAGGTTCCACAAAATGCCCCACACGATGAATGAACCTCACCCCCCTCTAAGCCTCTGACTGTACAGTTTTAGAATACTGGTGATGAAAAGGCAAAGAAAACAAAACAGCTTACATGTAACATACTGATTCTTAACAAAAATGGTAGATAATGGGACAATGTCTTCAAAATTCTGAGTGAGTTTTAACGTAGAATTCAATTCTATGCTCCATCAGATTATCCATGAAGCAGGAGAAGAGGAAAAAAATAACATTTTCACTCAACATGATCTTTAAAGGTCTACCTGCCATGTGCCCTTTCGCAGGAAGCTATTGCTGGTCATGCTCTCCCAAAATGAGGGAGTGGCTCCAGACAGATGAGGATCTGGGTCCAGGAGGCAGGGGAGGGACAGAGGGAATGGCCACTGGTGGCAAAGGAAGACCTGGGGGCACCCCAGTGGGTGGGGTAGTCAGGGGGCCCCGGGAGGAGTCCCCAGGGCAACTCGGACTGCAGAGATGATCTGAGAGACCTGTGTAACACCGTATCGAGAAGCATTTTAAAGGGCTATCTGAGAGTATAAAAATAAGAAAAGCAAAAAATGGTCCAAGAAGAAAAAAATGTAATCGTAGCATCCTCTTTGGCTCAGCAGCAAACAGTAAACAATAAAGTTTTAATAAGGAAAATGCAGTAGACAGGGATGTAAAGTAAGTGAAACCTTGGTTACATTAAGAAGACAGTAGAGGACGTCAGAAAGTTACACAGTGAGCCAGGAAGGAGTGGAGATGCCGGGCAGGCCCATGCCAGACCCCAGCCCACGCCGTGAGCAGCTGAGCTTCTATCCGGTCCCGCCTGGACCTGGCCAAGTCCGCGTCAAAGGTCAGAAAGACACAGCCCAAACCAGAGACAGAGTGAAATCTGGAGGATGCTGAGGGAATGAACCCTTCTTATTCCATCTGCTTGTGAACTGAATGACTTTCACATAAGGAGCACTCATCACTTTTGGATTTTTAAGTAGTTTTTTTTTTTTTTTTAAATAAAGAAGATGGTGTTTTAGCCTTTCAGGAAAACCTTTACTATTACTTTAAATAAGAACATCAAACATCCTAAAACCCTGGATCAAGTTTTAGTGTTAAATAAATACAATAAAATTAATAAATACCATAGACCCCTCCCCCCATAACTGTTAACTCTAAAACACTATAAAAATGCATGGTACTATTATATTTAAATATCAGTGCAAGTTGCTCTCAGAGTTATGATTATTAGACATCTTGTACCACCCCACCACTTCCCCACCCCCACTGGGTTGGTTTTTACAAATCTGTACGAGCTGCTGTATCCATCTCAATCCTTGTTTCATAGTAAACAGGCCTAATATGCATGTGCTGATGAATGAATGAATTCAGGGATAGCCAAAGAATGAACACCTTCTTGGAGCTTTTTCTGAGGTTTTATAAGACATAAATGTTGCTTTATGTTAAAAGATAGATGGATCTCACATGCTAATTCATGGGGAAGAGGCTCTTCATAGAAAAATGCTAAACCATAAAGAAATAGCAAAGGGAGAGAACTACTTTGAAAGCTGACTGTGGGATATGAACACCTGGCAATTATGACCCCAGGGAGGGAGGGTGGGAGATATCACCCTCCCAACTTCCTAAAGCCCCAGCATCCCCACCATAAACACAGGGCGTTGAGACCCTCCCAAACTAAAGGGCTGCTTTCCTGTCTGCCAGGGGGTGAAGCATAGACTAGGGAAGGCAGCAAAGACACAGCAGCAGTCCACTGTTTGGAGCTTCTGAGAATGCAAGCCCCAACAGAAAGGATGGCACGCTCCTCTCTCAAGTCCACCCCTAAGGCTGCAACTGCAGCTCAAGGTGAGCGGGAGGGCGGGACCCTACCCACGACAGATCCTCAGGTGTCAGCTGACCTGAGTGGAGACTGGGAAGGAAACAGCGAGCCCGGCACTGTCCTAGGCACACAGTCCCAGTGGGAGAGAAGACAGACAAAAATCACAAACCTTATAGAGCCCGCATGACAGAGGGAAAAGCAAACTGTACAGAAGATAAATAAATTATACAAGGTACCAGAGATCTGGCTGGATAATTATAGTAAAAAGATGAAAAAAAAAAAAACAACCAGCACAGGTCTTATTTAAATAGATGCAAAAGTGAGACTTGCATCAATCCCACAACTGCCGTAGTTCACTGTAGAGATTAATGGTCCACAAACTTCATGCTGGATCAGACGTAATAAGTCTGATTGTGAAATGCAGTTGGGCTGACTTCTCCCTGTGCTATGTCCTCTCTGCTTCTTAAAATCAGTGAAACAGAACTTACTTCTGGTTCTACTTCCCCTGCAGCCAGACCCACTACATGGTCTGGAGCGGAGACCTGGGCTGCATCCCGGCTCTGTCTGCACCGAGCTGGACGGCTGTGGGCGAGCCACAGCTTAACCTCCCAGACCACAGACCAGCATCTGGAAGGGTGGGAACTGTCACGACACTGAGTGTGATGACCCAGACCAAGGTGTGGACCCCGCAGGCCTCACACGTGCTCCTCCCCTTCCCAGCTCTGTCTGCATCCTCAGGCAGCTGACGGCAAGGCAGCAGTCATTGCCCAGAAGCAACATCCAGGCCTCAGGACACAAACCTTCAAGGAGTCACATGCTAGGTGTCAGGGCTGGGGGAGCAGAGAGGGGCTGCCAGATTCTGGAAGCTCTGGCTGTAGGATGTGGACGGGCCAGTGCAATCCAACCCCGTGGCTTTTCAGTGTTCACCTTGACACCCCGGTTCTCCAGCTGTGGCCCCAGTCTCAGACACAGCAGACCCAGCCTACCCCTCAAGAACAAGCCTCCCGCCTACTGGTCTTCCTTCAGCTCTTGCCTCCAGGCCTTCCTCCCCACAGGCTGTCCCCTCTTCCAGGAACACTCCCCCCATCTCCAAACTCCACTTAGATGTCAGCTTAGGAGTCACTTCCCCAGGGACCTTCCCGACACCCACTGCCTGTGCTCCCACGGATCCTGCACTTCCCATTTCTGTTCTCGTCACACTTGCAAAGGCTTGTTGAACAAGCAGCTTCCCCTCTAGAGGCCTGTTCCCTAAAGAGTCTCATCTGTCTTGTCCCTGTGTGTCACCCATGCTTTTCACAAGGCCTGGCCCCGAGCAGGCGCGCTGCAAAGATCTGGCAAACTCAACTGAATTGAGGGCCACGTCAGCATCACGTGCAGGGAAAACGACTGGGCGGCTCAGGGGGCAGGTTCAAGTCCCAGCGCAGCCGCGTGGGGACCTCAGCTGCCTGAGCTGTACACTGCAGGGGTGGCTGGCTGGCCTGTCAGCCCCTCTAACCTCCAACACGCAAATTAAGGCAGAGAAATGGACATCTGTCTGCCTGCTTGACTCTGAGCTAGGGTTTTAGGGTGAGGCCGGGTGAATCCACTGCCCAGGCCAGCATTTATTGACGGTTGGCCCTGGGCCCTGTGCTGGGTGCTGGGGGCAAAGGATTGCGATGGGCATGCCTGCCTGAAGGGGCACAGCCAACACCTGAGACCATTCACCAACCCAAAGGGCTCAGATAAAGTCATCCAGGGTGAAGAAGCAGGAAGGAAGCAAATGCCCAGCGTCAGGCCCGGGATGGCTTTCTGGGCTGACCTAGGGGATTCAGCTCAAGGGATCTTGGAATCCATCCTTGCCCCTACAGAGGGGAAGGTGATAGAGCGAAGGTCACACTGCTCCATCTTGGGGAAAGGCTGTCTGAGGTGGAAAAGCCTTTGAATAAACCAATGAGAGACATTTTCTGCAAACGCATAATGGCTTTTGGCCTCATGGATTCCAGCTTTTGGAGCCAGAGGCTTAAAAACTGGCAGCCCGCAAGCCACATCTGCCCATGGATATGTTTTGTTTGGCAGGCAAGGTTTTACATTTTTAAAAAATTAGTTCCATCATTTATAAAATTGGATGGTTTCACATAAGAATCCAAATGTCCAGCTTCTCTGGAAAAACAGGCAGCATCAGACTAAAGATGGGAGAAGATGCCTTAGGAAGCAAGGTCTCTCAGGGTTCTGGGGCAAGGGTGGGCAAGCGAAGACCTAGGTGGGTAGAACCCAAAGCAGGGAAAGCTCAGACGGCCACAGACCCCAAAGCGTTCACTGCCAAAGTCAGCTAAACAACCAGCTACAGCCTCTGGAGGCAGGGCAGGCCACCCCCTGATGGCCCCAATCCCCACCACTCCCTGCAGCCTCATACAAAAAAAACCTCACTCGTGCACATTATTACCGGCTCCTGTAGGCATTTAGCCACTAGCCTCTTAGAAATACACAGGCATGAGCCTCGTAAACACACCCAATCCACCAGCCTCCTTCCCCATAATCTCCGCCACCTCCCCAACACCCAATCTTCAGTGGCAGAAAATCTGGCTGGCATTGGAGCTAAAGGCTACCTCCTGCAAAGAGCACACATCCACCCAGGAGAACAGTCAGAAACTTTCTATGTGGGACGCCTGCCAACTACAAGGTGTTTCGTAAAGATATACTGAATAATTGACAATCCATCTAATGCGCGTTGTGCTTTTATCACCACACATCTGCTTTACGGTGTCCGTACAAAACACAGACATGTCAAACTCTGGGGGAAGCATTCACACAATTTATTCATGAAAAAGAAATCATACTCGATGAGAAACTCTCAATGACTTAAATCATTATTTTTACTTTAAACATTTGTCCATTTGAACAGCTCCATTTAAAAATAGATTAACAAGGCTTCCCTGGTGGCGCAGTGGTTAAGGGACACGGGTTCGAGCCCTGGCCCGGGAAGATCCCACATGCCACGGAGCAACTAAGCCCGTGCGCCACAACTACTGAGCCTGAGCTCTAGAGGCTGCGAGCCACAACTACTGAGCCCAAGTGCCACAACTACTGAAGCCCGCGCACCTAGAACCCGTGCTCTGCAACAAGAGAAGCCACCGCAATGAGAAGCCCGCGCACTGCAACGAAGAGTAGCCCCCGCTCACTGCAACTAGAAAAAGCCTGCGTGCAGTAACGAAGACCCAACGCAGACAAAAATAAATAAATTAATTAATTTTTAAAAATAGATTAACACACTTTTTTAAAAAATTGTTAATATTTGATCAATACAACATAGGCTATTCTGAAGCTTAAATCTTCCCCAAAATCCAATGTGGATCAGATTTCCCTAGGCAGTTTCAAAATTTATTGGAAAGGCAAATGTAACTTTATAAGGAGAGAAGAAAATTACCAAGAATGTGATTATAGAGTAGAAGTACCTGCTTTTTATCTTGTGTTTTCTTAAAATCTTCACATGCTAGCCAAAATAAAACATTTTCTTCACTGAATTCCTTTTTTAAAAATTCCTATGGATGAAAAGAAGAAAAAATATCAAACAGTATTCTACTTAAAAAACAAATAATGCATTTCCCTTCAAGAACTAAGTCAAAATTCAACAAATGAGGGTGTTCATTCACCCTGTAAAAGCTTCACCCTGAAAACAAAGTGTATGTTTAATGTTAAAGCTGGAATTTCATATGCATTTGAACTTAATGGGTTTGACACTGTGAAGAAGAGTAAAAATGAAGTAGGAATCTACTCACAATTCTCAACTGACAATAAATTACCAAAAAGTAAATTAAAGTGGAAGATATATTAGTTCCTTCCAGTGTTTAAACAAAGTACATTTCTCCAAAATCAGGCTCATTTTTTTAAACAAAAGAAAAGAAAACACACTAAGCATGTCTAAAAATGCCACAGTGAAAACTATTTCAAGCTGGAGGTGTGCTTTCTTTTGGCAGATGTTGGGGGCTCAGTGGCACAGCCAGCTATCCTGCTGTGCACAGAAAAGTTTTCTCCCCGAGATCTAGACGGTGCTCTAGATGGTGGCCCTGTGTCCAGAAATGCCTGCTACCCCCTCCTTGGAGTCTGCTACAGAGACCAACAGCATGAGGGCTTATCCTGGCCTGACCCAAGACTTAAAGACAGACGTCAGTGGGACTCAGGCAGATACAAGGCATTCTTGAAATTCACCTGTGCTTCTTCTGACACTTGGGGTTTCTGCAGGCCATTTCTAGGTAGTCCTGACACTTCCCCACCCACCTGCCCTCCTCTCTGAGTTCATCTTCACTTTGTCAGCTGATGTCCAGCCTCTTTCACTCTGTTAATATGTATCCTGAGAATCCCCAACATACAAGTGAACAAACCTTCACACCAGAGAGACCCAGACCACCCCCTCCCAGGTGTCACAGAGCTGGAAATTCTTTGTAGATTCTGCCAATGAGCACAGTACCTCTTCCTCATCACCCCACCCCCCTCCCATCCAGCTATATAAAAACCAGAAAGAGGGACTTCCCTGCTGGCGCAGTGGATAGGACTCTGCGCTCCTAATGCAGGGGGCTCAGGTTCAATCCCTGGTCAGGGAAATAGATCCCACATGTATGCCACAACTAAGAGTTCGCATGTCACAACTAGGGAGCCCATGTGTTAAAACTAAGGAGCCCGCCTGCCGCAACTAAGACCCGGTGCAACCAAATAAATAAATTAAAAACAAAAACAGAAACAGGCTGTGCACGCCCCTCCGTGCTGGTCCATGACTACCCAGGAAAGCATTTCCATCTTGGTCATGACAGGTGAGAAGTTCTGCTTCTCAAGTCGGGACAGACAGTGTTAAAACCTGGCCTGTGTTCCACCCACAGGCTTCTAAACTGCTTTGTATGTGCATCAAGCCCGGTGAACAACGAAAAAAGTCAAACCCTAAATCTTTTCACGCCTTCCGGGTCTTCAAGCAGATTCTCCAGAGAAGCCGCCCATTTGGCTGTGCTCTTGGGATTCTGGTGGCTGCTGCTGGAACTCCCATCACTGTCGTGGATGTCTGCAAAGCAAAGTTTAGACTGTGTATGTGGCTCAAAGATTCTGTCATCTTACAACGGGCATTATGATCGTCATCATCACCATTATGGCTAAGATGTAATAGTAAGCTATATGCCAGAATCTACTCTCCGTGCCTAACACGGTGAATTCATTCTAGTCCTGACAACAGCCTTATGAAGGGGCTGCTGCTATTCCCTCCATTTTACAGATGCGGAAAACTGTGGCTCCCAGTTAAGAAGGGACTTGTCATTTCCCAACACTCCCCATATATCCTTCCCTCACCCACGTGTCCACTGGCTGACCCACAGGCAGCCTTCAAGTCTCCCTCAAGCCC
The DNA here is from genome assembly GCF_965194805.1 of Balaenoptera borealis. Taxonomy (NCBI): domain Eukaryota; kingdom Metazoa; phylum Chordata; class Mammalia; order Artiodactyla; family Balaenopteridae; genus Balaenoptera; species Balaenoptera borealis. Next base: position 107,280,291 of record NC_138874.1, read on the forward strand.
TCCTCCCAGGGACCTTGACTCAACAGCAACTCTTCCCCATTACATTCTGTGCACAGTCTTATAATTACCCTGCTGTGTTGTGACTGCACGACCGGCTCTCACCAGTCTAAAAGCTCCTCTGCATCTTGATGTATCTCCAGCAGGTAGCTCATTGCCTGGCACATAAATTAAAGTGTGTACCAGGGCCGGGACTAGGGTGGGGAAAGGGAGGCACTGGCCAGAGGTGCAAAATTTAAGGGGGTGCCCAAAAAGCTCAGGCATCATATAAATGAGGTTTTCATGCAATATTCTGAAAAATCAAAATTAATGCAAAAAAACTCCATAATGAGCAAAATACCAAAAATTTAAATAAAGACAGGATCATTATAACTGATTTTTCCTTGTGCCTCTCAGGCTCCAATACGTCTCGGCGGGACGCTGTTACGACGGGCATAGGCTAAATGAATCAGTGACTTTGCACCTGCACATCTGCTGCACTCTCTTACTCTTACCTCTAAAAAGAGCCTCTTGACTAAAGGAAAGGGGACGGGGACCTCCAACTAACACACTCTGGCTACTTGCCTGAAGGAGGAAGTAACAACACAAACACACCTCATCTACAGAATTTGGCCCCTTCCTGGAGTCAAGGGAAAATCCATGGAATGTCACTTCAGATGGGCCCAGGTTCCAAAGCCAGTTTTGCCAATTCGAACTATGTGAACATGGGCAAAACTCTGTGTAAAATGAAGATAATCCCCCTATCCCTTGGGGTTATCAGAAGGATTAAAGGAGGAAACACATCAGGCACCTAGATGCTCACAGTGAACCCTCAAAAAATATTAGTTCTTCTCTCTGCTTCCTTAAAGTAATGATTTATCAAGTGAACTATTTTTATAGCTAATACTTCTTTTCTCCACTGCTCTCTTTTTTTTTTCAAAGTAGAGACATGTCTCTCTAAAGAAAAGTTTGAATCTGGGAGAAAATAAACTTTAAATTAAGAAATCAGCAAAACAAAACATTTTAAAAGGATAAGTTTTAAAAGTCTTATGAATATTAACTGCTGCAAGTAGCTAGGCGGTCGGTCATATGGTTTCAAATGTTTTTGGAGGAAAGTTGTATCAGAATATGTTGAACATGGAAGTAACTCAGCTTCTGTGATCTATTGTATTCTATTGGAGGTCAACAAACATATTAATTTCTCAAGCAGCTGAGACTCGGTCTCCTAGCATCTGGGAAAACTAACTGGGTTCTATACACTGATTGGCTGATTTGGGCTAAATAAAGCAGAAGCAATATGCATTGGTGATGGAGCACATAAGAGAGTTGTTTGGGACAAATCCATTCCTTTACTTGAGAGGCAAACTCACTCAAACATCACAAATGGACCTGACACTTCTCTAAAGTGAACCTTCAGTTCGTGGATATTAAATTAGTTCTCTGCTCTCTTTGCAAATGTTAAAACGGCAAGCTTCTGAACACTGCATTTCTTCCCAACGAAGTATAAATCAAATTAAAAGATCATTATCGTAAGAAATTTCTGCAACAGGGTTCATTCTGCCAAGCATTTCACAAATTTACTCCCTGTTCTTTACCCGAAGAATACAATTTGACAGTTTACTCCACTCCCCTAGCAGATCTTCTCTTAAGTAAATAAATTAGAGACACAAGTTCGCTGTTCCGGAAAAATCGTAGGTAGCCAGAAATTTCTCTCGCCATTGCAGAACAACTGCTTTGGCTATAACTTTTCAACCTTGGCCTGTAGTGATTCCAAAACTCTTGACGTTCTTTTCAATAATAAACCAAACCACATTTGGGTTTTCATGGCCTCACTGTCTTGCAAATAAATACACTTGGTGGATTCCCATTTAGCCAATAGAGTGCTCTGGTTAACTAGGTCTTCTGGTTAACTGAGAGATAAGATAGCCATCCCCACCATGAGACAATTGCTCCCTCACTCCCCTCTTTTATTTCATACTCTAGTCATTTTGCGTATTAGGTTTCTGTGCTGGCTTTCGTGTGAACAAAAAGTTTTACAACTCAAAACCCACTCATCTGATCTAGTCTCCTTATTTAACAGACTGAGAAATAAAGGTCCAGAGGGTAAGGTGACCCAGCTAAGGAACTGCTGGATGGAACCAGTACTGGGACTTAAATATGCGGGCAATTGTCCCCACCAGGACCACCTCTATGGAACCCCAGGGTGCCTCGGAACACAGGAGTTTGCAGATGGGTGGCCCTTCCTTTCAGTTCCCTCCTAGGCTACCATTTCCCTTCCATCGATGTCATGAAATACATCTATGGCTGACACTGTTACAGAAGGCACAGAATTTTCAGGGCTGGCCCAGAAAGCATACCAAGACACAGAAAGTATCTCGAATAGCCATGGTTATTAGTTTCTGGCTTTGGTGTCATGGATAAAGAGAAATTTCTTCTTGCCCTTCTGCTTACCTTCTGCCCTAGCAGATCTTTTACTATAGGAATCTTCTGCTCAAACTCTACTGCCATGTGTTTTCACTTTTCCAGAAATACTGACTTGAATTTTGCCAAGACTTCCTGATTGTCTTTCAATTTTGATTAAGGTCTTTGGCTTAAAAGGCTTGATTGCTCTAGTTAGAGCAACATTTGCAAACTCCATTCACTTAATGATGTCTCTCTTTTCCAAGTCATTATCCCCAACCTCCAATGAGACTGGCAGAGGTCCACTCCATTCGGCAATGCCCTAAGAGACTGCCCCCTAACCTGAGGCATTTCCATTTCTCAGGATCCTCGTCGGTACAAGTAGACTTCCACTATTTTCCGATGCATGTAAGTAAGGGCTTCCTAAGACAACTTGGTTCACTTTAAATGTTACAATCAGTCCAATGATGTATAGGAGAAAGAAATAACCTTTCTTCACAGCAAGCAAGTTTACTTCTGAGCTTAAGAATAAAGCAAAACCAAGAGTTCCCAGCTTCCCAACTCCTTCCCAGTTCCCGGCACTTGGAAACACAAAGGTCCAACACTCTTCTTTCCTTTTTCATTGATAAAAGTTTCCATTTTAGATGGATTACACAAGAAGGTAGGTTGGGAATGCACAGCTGGAAAAAGAGTTAAAGCTATCTTTCTAGCAGCTTTAAGATCACTCAAGCTAGTAAGGAGCAGCTGGTGATGACATTTGTTTGTTTTCATTTTGTCCAGCTCTGCTCATTTGTTGTTGTCATTTAGATCATCTGTAAAACATTTCTGCAATGAAAAAAATAATTTTTTTTTACCTCCTGGGCCCTTCAAAGCATTTTAGATCTTCAGATTTTTGCAGGCACGATACTTACTTACGTTTCAATATACTCATTTTCAGATGAATCTGTCATTGGCTAATAATAACCATTAACACTTAACGAATTATTCACAATGTGCTGGGTACTATTCCAAGCTTTTTCCATGGGTTAAATCATTCTGTTCTCACAACGACCCTCAGATGTGGTTAGTATTATCCTCACTTCACAGATGAGGAAACAGAGGCACAGTAACTCGCAAGGGGCACCCAGCTAGAAACGGGGAGTCACGGTCCAAGCCCAGGTCATCCTGCCTCCAGAGCCCAGGCCATCTGCCACAATGGCCTGCCATTGTTAGTTTTGATATTTGCTCATCTTCACACTCACAGAAGCCAGAACATGACGGCCTTAAAAAGAATGATAACACTTATGCGTGAGAAGACTGCAAAAACTAAGAGTCCAATTCCTTGCAGACAAAAACCCACCTACGACTGGGCCAGAATCATCCAGCACATAAACACAACAGGCATACGCTTTCCATTTACGTTTACGCTGTTCTGTGTGGTAAAAGCTGTTATTTCAAAGCCGGCACAGCATCCAGGTACAGAGGGCTGAGGCTGACTGCTTGCAGCATATTGTGTGATGCATTATTGATAGATGCTATGATGTCATATCTAACAGAGACCTTCTCCAGACATTAATTCCTTGGAAATCCATACTCAAAAGGCATCTCTAACACTCATCAGAACAAATTCCTGCTATTAGTCTTCAGGAAGGTCTGGCTAATTATCCTACATAGACAATTTCCCCAAGTCAGAGATTTTAGTAAAATCTCCAGCTTCCTCATATCCAGCTTCCTCAACAGCAGAGTCAACTTACATCCTCAGAGGGTTTGTCAAAGGCACCCCCCAAACGCACAGCACATTAAAGAAAACAAACTAAACATTCAAGCCCAGGAAAAGGCAGAAATGTGAACCTTAAATTCTAACGTGGTTTGGTACCACACACACACACACACCATACTCCTTTAAAATACTCAGGGAAAGTACACACCCCACAAAACTGATTTAAAACCTCATATCACCTATATCACATCAAACATTACATTTTTTTTAAAAAGTCATCCCACTTAGAAGCAGAGAATCCGTTTTCACAACTGGTGATCCATGTAAGGCTCCAGAGAAACTGGGTCATGGAAACCCTCTATCTAAATATTACTTAAGTGTTTATCAGCTCCAGTATCTAGCTTCTGAGAATAATGACCCTTCAGGCATGCAATTCCCTTGGTAGGGAGGTTTGCATGAACTGCCATTAGCAGAAAATAAAAATAAAAACGTTTTGAAATAATCATACTGATAGCAAGCATCAAAGACCGGAGCAGGCCAACAGGCTGGAGAGGTCAGCTGGGCTCAGAAACGGCCTCATGGCAGTTTTCCCACGAGGTCTGAGGCCTCAGAAAAAGTCAAGTTGCTCAGGCGAGCCCTCCAGAGGCCCCCTGTGCACCTGCGTCTGCACCACACACACCCCTACCTCTACTCTGCCCGCCAGCACCCAGCGATGGGTGAGCTGAGGGCATATCTGATAGCCAAAGGGGTGGGGACCCTTCCTTACGTGCCATGCTCTGGGGTCTTCCCGGGGAGGCCCCCGCAGCCCAAAACTCCGCTGCCTTTTCAGAGACGCTTTGTGCGAGACAGACGGTGGCTGCGGGGCTCCTGAGCACCCTTTTGGGTCCGGAGGAAAAACAAGCCTCAACATCCTCTTCTGAGTGGACTAAACAACAGATGGCCCCGGTTTCCACTTTCTACCAGAGGGAAGGAAATAAGAACGCCAGACTGTTATCTGTAGCCTCCCTAGAATCCTCACTTTCTAGGCAAAGGCCCAGAAAAAATAAAAACTACCCAGGAGCCCAATTCTGGAGGTGAAAGTGAAGACCCTGTCCGTATTTTTTCTCACTTTCCAGAAGCCCCCATGCTTCCTCTGGGACCTGACTTATGCAGAAACGTGTCCTTGCTCTCCCCTGGCCCCCACCTCAGGGCAAATAAGTAACTTCTTCCATCCGGTGTCAGGAGGGTAGACTGTGTATTTCTTGAGAGTAAGAGCTGTGTCTTCCTCAGGGTCTGCAGTGCCGGGCGCTCATGTATAGATTTATAGTGATAGCTGTTTTCTGATAGATTGTCAGGTTGAGCGGGGGACAAAGCAGAGAGGAGGATGACGGTTGTAAAAAGAGATGGCATTTACTGAACACTGACTACATCCCATCTCAACCTCACAGCCCTTGGAGGTTGGGCCCATCGGTGGCCCATTTTACAGATGAGGAAACTGAGGCACAACAAGGTTAAATCACTTGCTCCAAAGGGGAAAGCCAGGAAGTCGATGAGCTGGGACTCAACCCTAGGCTGTCTGGCTGCAGAGGCTGTTAAGGGAAGGGCAGGGAAAGATGCAAGAAATAAAAGGCGGGCCCTTTTTCTCAGGGAAATTAAAATTAATTGAGAAGATGAGGCCAGGCATTCCCAGATGGCCATCTGCCTGCAATGCCACACACTGCCATGACGTTTTCTTCACTTTTCTTCCATGAAAGAATGAGAATAAGCAGAAGGAAATATTTACCAAGTGAGCTGTGCTGATCGAGTGGGACGGTCTTGGGTTGTGTTTTTTAAGTAGATAATTACATTTATTTACAGGGTACAAAAGACAAGAGCTACACAAGGGAGCACGGTGGGACAGGTCTTCCTATCACCCCTGTCCTTCAGCGACCCAGAGCCTCTCCCCTAGAAGCAACAGCCTCTGGAAGATTCTTGTGTATCAGGACAAGTTCTTTACATGACATTATATCTCTCCTACTATTTGGGCTGTTGAAACATCCTTCATTTGTGGGATGATAAAGACTGTTGATGATGGTATTGTTGGTTTTTAATGTCCCAACTGGAGAAAGAAAGAAAGAAAGAAAAGAAAGAAGGAAGGAAGTGGAGCAGAGAAGCAGGGAGGCAAGGAAGGAAAGAGAAAAGCCCACCGCTCCACACTCACTCTCTAAATACACGCGAGCAAGATGACACACTGGATACTGTGTGAGGTCAGGCAGGCAGCTCTGGGCTCGGGTCAGAGATCTCAGTCCCCTGGTCTGTCCCTTCTGAAATGGGCAGCCTCTGCAGCTGTCCGGGGAGAGACAAGATGGGCAGGCTGCATTTCAGGTGCAGAGAGGGAGGCAGGAGGCCCGGAAGAGCGGGCCTCCTGGAGCTTGGGGAGAGGACACAGGACAGAGGTGGGACTGTCCAGCCACCCAGGGGCGGGGCGGGCAGCGGGGGGACTGGGAGAGAAGGCGAGCCAGATGAGGGGGTCCCTGAGCCCATCACAGAGCGGGGGCAGCAGAGCCGACCCACTGGCACTCGGCCGGGCCCTCGAGAGACGGGAACCTACTGGGAAGGGAAATTGGTCCCCGGAAGTCTGCAAGGGACTGTTTGGCTGCAGTGTGCGCCTCCTGACAGCTCTTATCGCAGGGCTGCTTCTCCCGCCTGCCTGGGCCCCCGCCGCCGCCGCCGGGGCTGCTGCCGTGGAGAGCTATCTGGGGGAAGCAGAAGAAACCGGTGAGCGTAAATTTAGTACAATTTAAACAGCAAGTTCCCAGAGCCCAGCGGCAGGGGGCCGAGGGGATTACTCAACCCCAGGGAGGGAAATGACTCAGTTCACCCAGAAAGCCCTAGGAAATGGCCCAGCCAGGCACCTGCCTGGTTTCCACAATTTCTAACAGTGAGTAAAGGAGACATCAGTTCAAATACCAAGTCTGTGAAGGCAAGTAAAGCACCCCGAGCGCCCGGCACCCACCAGTCCGCGAGCTGCCCGTGGTGGCGTTCAGGTCGGCACCGTGGACTCAGCTGGGGGGGAGGGGCGGACCACACGTGTATAAACCACGCCCCTCGCTCAGCCCCGCTTCTCTGTGCCCGCTGCGTTCTCCCTGAATCTGAAGGCCCGGCCCAGTGATTTTCTGCAGGGAAAATTTCCCCCAGCAGCCAAGCCGGCCCTGCCGCTGGGTTGTTACAACAGAGACATTAAATTATGTCAACTGTCATCTTTAAATAAAAACTTAAGCCCTGCCATAAATCTGAAACTGGTCCCAGAGGTTTAATGGGATAATGTATAATAGGCTCAGGGCGGGGGCGGGGGGAATTCCCCTGGCGGTTCAGCCCGTGTTCTGCTCGCAGGGGGTGGTGGAAGGCCATGGCTCTGGCTTTGCTTTTCAAGCGAAGAGCATCCCATTTACCATCAACAGTGCAAGTCGCTGTGGGGGGCAGGGTGGGTGCACAGAACCCTTGGAGGGGTCCTCACACTTCAGTGCCATAAGAATCGACTGTCAAAAATGCAGCCAACTCTCCCACCCACCTCGGGTCCGCAGGACTGAATCCGGGACGGGGTTGGGGGGGGGCGGGGTCTGGAGGGGCCTGGAAAGCTGCATTTTGTCTAGCCCACCTCCACTCCCACCCCCTTGTGGTTCGTGAACACACTTTGCGAAAGCTCAGGAAGGAGAATATTTGCACTTTGAATCGCACTTCGAAACTTGGAATTAAGCCTTGGGAGCACCAAACCTCAGTTTAAAGACATTGTCTCCAATAAGATTTTTTAGAAAAGCAAGAAAGCTTTGGAGTAAAAGGAGCTGGGAGGCAGGACTGCAGCCAGGCTCAAATCAGGGTCCAGCAGGGATGGATCCGGTTTTTGTGGGGCCAGAAACTTACACAATCTGGAGAACCACTTTAGGAAAAATAATTCAAAATTACCAAAAAAAAAAAAAAACCAGTCCAGGGTCCCATGGACCACTTGGCTGGCTTCCCAGTGCCTTTGCCTCAGGGCCAACATTCCCCCCTTCTCACTGCTGGGTGGTGATGACCAAACTGGCAGGGGCTCATTTGTCCTTTCCCATCAGGGGGTAGACATTAAACCTAAAAATCATAAAGAAATCAGGCTCTTGGAAGTCAGGCATTTAATACCAATCCATGATTTTTAGCTACTGATCTTTCTATCAGTGACCTAACCACATTTCATCAGCCTTAAAATGTGTTACCCTGAAAGAGGTACACTCCACTGGTGTCCCTAAAACTGCCCCCAGTCTTTCTGGGGTACAACCTGCCCATATGCAACAGCACCCCAAAACCATGTATGGCCCATAATTCATTTGTTCTATTTGGAAGACTTCAACCCAAAAGCGAACTGTGCAGGGATGTTCAAAGCAGCTCTACTTATAATAGGAAAAGACGGAAAAGATAACAGCTAACCATTATTACTCAGTAATGCCACGCACTGTACTAGGGACTTCATATATATGCTTTCATGTATTTGATTCCACAGCTCTATGGAACCCACTTTACAGATGGGAAAACAGACGCAGAGGTGTGCTGGTAAACCAGCTCTCCCTGGGAAAAACAAAAACAAAAAAACTTGATTTTTAGCATCTGCTGATTTCCACGGTGTAAATGGCCACTGGTAGCCAATTTCAAGCTACCTACGGTTTAGCAACCAGCTTCCAAATTTCCCAATAATTTAGCAATTGGCTCAGAGGAAAAGTAACTTGCCCAAGGTAGCTGAATGATAGAGTCATGGTGGGAACCAGGAGTTTAACTTCAGAGTCCAGGCTCTGACCACCACTCCATAGGCCTGTGAATATCTAACAATAAGGAATGGCTAAAATGAACACCCACAGGGGAATCCTTTGACCCACAGGTAACACAGAAAGGTTTACATGATCACTAACACTAACTCTAATATAAGCAATTTATAACTCTATGAAGTCCTACTTTATTAGAGTTGTCCTAAATATTAAATGCAATAATTTGCAAAATTTGATGGATGAGAAACCAGCTTCGATTTAGTGTTTAAAGAAGGGTATTTTATTCCCATTTTGCAGATCCTTATCTGCACAGAGAGGCTCCACAGCTAGTAGTGGTGGAGGTGGGATTTGGACCCAGCCAACCTACTTTCAGTCCATCCTCTTCACCAGAGTGTCCCTCATAAAATACATTAGGTGAAAAAAAGATATGGGCCAACACGTACAGCCTCTTGGTACTAGCAGAAGCGTCTCGGAGTGGGAGGCGGCAGAAAAGCCTCTGAACTCCAGAGTCAGGCCGAGCTGGGTCTGAAAGATTCTCCATCACCTAAGTGTGACTTGGAGCACGTTACCTAATAGCTCCTGGCTTCAGTTCCCTTCTCCGTAAAGTGGGGAGAACAATGCCTATCTCAATGGGTTGCCCGAAAGGTGAAGAGAAAATTCACAAAACAGAGTGAACACAGACCCGGGCCCACAATTAGCGCTTAAAGGGGCTTAGCTGTTAGGAGCAAAAGGGGTAAGATGGTTGGAATCAAGGGCATGGTTTCATCTTCACCATGGGTTCTTTGTCCTATCAAATCGTTCCAAATTGTGGCTGGTCCAGAGTGACAGCCAAACTGTATCCTTTGTCGGCTCTTCCCTGGCGCGAACTGCAGATGCGCCCTTCACCTGGTATTCACCCTCCTTCTCTGCCCCATAGTTCGGCTCCTCGGCGCAGAACAGAAGGCGTCCGGCAGCCAAGGCCTGGCAGCCCTGTCGGATGCCCGGGGTCCAGGCGCGCCTTTCCTGGCGCCGCGTGGGCATCATTCGCACCAACGCCCGCAGCGGAGGCAGAGGACTCCCGAAGGGAGGGAACTTGCGCGACGTTCTGCTTTCGGAATCTAGAGCCCATACTACCTCCAAAGTTTGGAGGTGTTTTGGATCTCCTTTTTCTCCCAGACCATCACTAAAAAGAAAACTGCTGTTGTTCCTCCTTTCAGACAAACTTCCTCCCCAGCGCGCTTCTCGGGACTCTGCGCTCCCGCCGCGGCTGGGACCACAGGGGCGCTGGACGGAGCAGGGAGAAGTGGCGCGTTCGGCCGAGGCTCCCCTCGGTGCGGCATCGCAGAGCCGCGCCCGAGCCTAGTAAGGATGCCCTGGGCGGGCAGCGCCTGCCCGGGCGGTTCATCGCAGCCCCTGCGGGCGCCCCAATCCCCAGCACGCGGGGTCCCGGGAGCTTACCTGACGGCGGCCGCTTCCTGCTCAGCCGACTCACGGCGCGGTTAAACATAGCCGCGGGCACCCCAGGGAGGAAGGAGGATCCGCTGGGCAGCGCGGCGGCTGAGCTGGAGGAAGGCGAGGAGGAGGAGGCCGAGGAGGAGGAGCCCGCTCAGCACCGCCCCGGAGCGTGCGGCCCCCACCCTGCCGCCCTCCTCCCAGCCAGACGCCGCGTGGCGCGCTCCGTGCGCCCTACCGGCCCGCCCAGGAGGGGGCCCTGCGGCCCCGCGCCGGGGTGCCTGGGCGGGCAGGGCGCAGCCGGGTGACTCCCAAACGCCGGGACCTGGCCCAGATCCCAGGACGGAGCGCACTCTCTCGGAAGTAGTCCGCGCCGCCCGGGACTTAGGAACCCTGCCCAGGCGGTTCGCGGGTCCTGGGAACCCTTCGCCGCCCGGCGGGGTTCTCCAGAGAAGCCGCCCGAGCCCCGCCCTACCCCCAGCTCCAGCGTCCATCCCTGCCTCCCGCCCTCTCCCTGCAGCCCTGGGAAACGGACGCGGCGCCTTCGGCGCACTGCGCTTCGTGGCTCCGCGCGCTTTTGCCGGGCGGCCGGCGAGGGTCACCTCCTGGTCCAGAGACCGGGAAACTGAGGCCTCGTGGTTCTGCAAAACCCAGGTGCGGCCCACGGCCTTCGCCTCCTTGTCCTCGGGTTCCAGGATGCCTGCGCGCCCGGGCTTGCCCGTCCCGCGACTCCGTGGGCGCTGGGCCCTCCCACGGCCGCGAAAGCCAGCGAGGCGTTGCCAGGACCCGGGCCGCGGTGTCCGCGGGCTGAGCGAGCCGAGCCGGAGCCGGTGGGCGCCCTCTCCCGGGCCGCGCTGCGCGGGCTCCGAAATTTGGGCGCCTTCTGCCCTTGGTCTTGAGGCTCCAAGGGCGGACCTCGGGGGAATTCCGTAGGAACCCCTCAGGTTCCAGCGCGGAGCTATACCTCTGCCCCGCACACCGGCTGGCCGGAGACACTAACTTTCGGGACACGTGGCGCACCTTTCGGCAGGGCCTTCGCGCTCAACGCTCGGAATCACTCGGGCCGCACTGCGCTCTACTTCTGATTTCTCCTCTCCCGCCGCCAGTCACCTGCTCAGGGCCGCCAGCTCCACTCGAATCTATTATCTCATTTCTTCTGCAAAACAGCCCAAGAGGAAGTATCATTAGCCCCATTTTCTTCAGGATTTGGTTTACGAGGAATTGTCTTTCCGGCGAGTCCTAGTTTTCTCCTCTGTATCAGGCTTTGTCTCTAAATTGGTCTTTATTTTTAGCTGTACTAATTGCTATTTTTCTTAACTGTTCCCCAGTCGTCGGTCCCCCCTCCACCCATCCTTTCTCAGTATTTTCACTAGTTGGCATTTTCTTTTATGTCTTCTATTCTGAGCTTTCCATTCCGCTAATTTTTCCTCCCTCCCTCTACCCACCCCTTCAGCCCCAATCCCACCCCCATCTCTGGCCTTCTATGCTCGTTTCTCATTTCTCTCCCTACCTTCCCTTCCCCTCTCAAAGTATTTTACTCAGAGTATTTCTAAGCACCCTGCCCCTCTGCTGCGGGTTTGCAGCTGCAACTCGAGGAGGCAGGCTATTGTGACCAGGAGCCGAGTTAGAATCCAGCTGAAAAGCTCGATTTTTAAAGCGTCTCCTGTTGCCGGCCTCCTCCGGCCCTGGGCTCCTGCCAGCTTCCTCTCCGTTATAACGGGATTGAACCGTGATGCTTAAACTCCAGGCAGCATGTTCAGCCATTGTAAGAGTAGGACTTTCAAACTCTACAGAGTCCTGCATACAAATGAGGTAACAATAACCAGGGAATTTGTGCAGCACCTCCCCAGAAAGCGTCTCCAGAGACCAAATTACAAGTAATTCTAACGCAGGAAGTAGGGAGACTGGCACAATGGGTGAAAGTTAGGCACAGCTAAATGTTATGCCACTTTCCAGGTCCACCCCTGCTGTGTCTGGAAAAAAACCTGCTGTGGCCTAGGACATCCTTAGGAATCTGTCCTGAGCTAAGACTGCGGCCAGTCTTAGCTGGAACAGCTTTCTGAAATGAAGGGAAAATAGAACAGCTTCAAATCACTTTTACTGTCCTGTTAGCATATCAGATAGTGAGTACAAAAATAAAGACCCATGGTTTAATGTTCACAGTTTAAAATTTGTTTCGGGGCATGAAAAGACTGTCCTCATGAAATTGCTATAAATACCTGTTTCAAGTGTCTGAAAATCCAAAAGCCAGTTTTCAACATGTGCTGTGCAGAAGACCATGTATAGAAGTATAGAGCCGCACGGTTCCTATGGCTTGCCAAAAGAAAACACACACACACACCCACACATAAACACACACACACACACACACCCCTCCCACGTGATTCAAGTTCTGCCTGTGGTTTGCAATGGCTGAAGGTACTCTCCATCCAAACAGCATTGCTAAGGGGCTTCCCTTGTGGTCCAGTGGTTAAGACTCCGTGCTCCCAATGCAGGGGTCCCGGGTTTGATCCCTGGTCAGGGAACTAGATCCCGCACGCCGAAACAAGGATCCCACGTGCCACAGCTAAGACCCAACGCAACCAAATAAATGAATATAAAAAAGAAAAAATAGCATTGCTCACTTTCTGTAGCTCATCTCAAGCCTTTACAAACACTGGTAGCCAGTCTGAGCAAGAAGAGGACAAGTGGTTTGGCCCCTTCCTACCCCTGCTGGTCTTACCCCTGCTGGTCTCACCTTTGGTTGAATAACTTTCACTGGGGACTAGGATGTCTTCTGGTAAAGCAGAATTTCAGAGTGATCATTGACTCTATAGAGTTTGACATTTTTAATTCTCAAAAACTTAAAAAAAAAACTGGTAAGCTGGGAATACGTTATAGTCTTTTACAATAAAATATATTTTTATCTCATAAAGAATATGCTCAGCCATTTGAAGCAGATGAGATATAGTAAACTAAGTAAATACATAAGTGCACAGCTTGAAGCCAAGAGACCTGGTTACCAATCCTGGCTATATAGCAGACCAGCTGTGTGTCTTCCCACACCCCATCCCCCCACCCCATCCCCACCCCGCAGCCTGTGGGATCTTAGTTCTCTGACCAGGGATCGAACCTGCGCCCTCAGCAGTGAAAGTGCAGAGTCCTAATCACTGGACTGCCAGGGATTCCCCAGCTGTGTGTCTTTAAACACAGCCTCCTAGGATTGGACAAGGAAAGGATGCCACCCACATTCTAAGGGTGTGGTGTTCACTAGCAATAAACAAGAAAGCACCTCGTATAGTGCCCAGCACATGTAGGCACACAAAAATGTACTGGAATCTGAATTACTCACTCCCCCTACAATGCTGTTTTAATAAATAATAAACTTTAGCTTATATGCGGTGAAAAGTGGCATTTTAAAAAGGAATTATAGGAAGTTGGCAGGGTTAGTAACAGCATGATGCAATTGACACACACAGTGAAGGCGGGAAAGTAAATTGTTAACAACCTCTCTGGAAGGCAAGAGAGGCAGATGTGTTAAGATGATGTTTGGCAACATGCATAAGAGCCTTCAAAATGTTTATACCCATTGGACCAGTGAATAATTCTACGACTGGTAATTTATGCCAAAGAAAGAATAGAAATACAAAGATTTGTGTGCAAAGTTGAACATCATAACACTTCTTTTATCAGTGCTATTTATGGTAGCTATAAATGTCCATTAATAGAATGACTAAGTTACAGTATATTCCTATGATGGAATATTGAACAGTTGTAAGAACTGAATGAAGAATATTTGGTGATGTAGGGCAGGGGTCCCCAGCCCCCGGGCGGTGGATGGGTACCAGTCTGAGGCCTGTTAGGAGCCAGGCCACACAGCAGGAGGTGAGCGGCGGGTGAGCCAGTGAAGCTTCATCTGCCGCTCCCCATCGCTAGCATTACCGCCTGAACCAAACCCTCCGGCCCCCGCCCTCCCTCCCCCATCCGTGGAAAAATTGTCTTCCACAAAACCGGTCCCCTGTGCCAAAAGGGTTGGGGACTGCTGATGCAGGGAACGTGCTTGTGAAGCTGTCATTGAAAAAAAGCAGGATAAAAATATAGAGAGTTTTCAGTAGGAGAGGAGAGGAAATATAGTACATTTATGGATAGAAAGCTTTATGGAAACGATTCCCAAATGTTACTAGCATTTATCTCTAGATGATGGGATAATGGGTGATTTTAATTTCCATTATTATATTTTCGTGTTTTACAAAATTTCTGCAGTGAATATGCTTTTCAGTGGGGCATGGGGGAGGGGATCAGTAGTTGGAAACATCAAAATCTCTACTGTAGGTTTAATCTGTAGGTCTACTGTAAGTTTAATCTACAAATATTTAAGCCCTCATCTTTACAGCGTTAGTTGTGCTTTCTTTAATTTCCCGTGGAAGAAGCAAGCAGACATTGACTGCCTTTCCCATCTTTGATCTCCCTTGCTTTTCAAGTCACACATTCATGGCATATCACAGCTGGATGGATCCTTGGAGATCAGCATATTACGCTGCAGATCAGGAAACTGAGGCCCAGATGGCTTTGGCTAGGAGTGATGCTAGGTTCATGAGTCATAGGAAAGTGGTCTTCCTGGCACAGCGCTCTCTATCGTGTACCATGCTGCATCCATGAAGATACACCTGCAAAAGGAAGACCTTTATGTACGTTTAAGATTCAAGTCGGGATTCCTGCTAAACAAAGGCAGGTTAATTATTTCAGTATGCAATCATACTTGTATTTCTCCCATCTCAAAGCAAAAAAAACCAAAAAAAACAAAAACAAAACAAAGCAGTTCTCTATTGCTCTATTTCACTGCAGCACTTCTCAGCAAAGTGCCTCAAATGAGTTCTCTGTACTCATCGTCTCCCATCCCTCTCCTCCACTCTCCTAAGCTCTCTCCGGTCTGCTTGCCTCTCCACCACCCCACTCAACTGCTCTTGCAAAGTCACAGTGGCATCCCCCTTGGGAAATTTAAGTCAGTTCCATCTCTGTCTTACTTGAGCGACTGTCAGCATCGGACCCTGTTGATGCCTTCCTCCCTCGAACCACTTTCTTCCTTTGACTTCCAAGATACCACTCCCTCCTGGTGTTCTTTCCACCACGTTTGCTGTCCCCACTGCCACCTCTCCTTCCACTTAAAGGTGGGCACTGCATGCTTAATTTTAGGATCTCTCGTCTTGCACACTTACTCCCTTGACCATCTCATCAAGTCTCATGGCTTTTAGTACCATTTAAAAAAATAGACTTTGGGGACTTCCCTGGCTGTCCAGTGGTTAAGACTCTGTGCTTCCACTGCAGGGGGCTCAGGTTCGATCCCTGATCGGGGAGCTAAGATCCCGCAAGTCGCGCAGCGCTGCTAAAAATATAAAAAATAAAAATAGACATTGTTTTTTAGAACAATTTTGGTTCCACAGCAGAATTAAACAGAAAGTCCACAGAGTTCCCACGCACCCCTCACTCCCCGCCCCCAGTACAGCCTCCCGCACCGTCAACCTACCCCACTAGGGTGGTACATTTGCGACAAGCGGTGAACCTGTATCAACACATCATTTTCACCCAAGTACGTGTGAAATACCATTTTTAACTTTTTTTTTTTGGCCGCACCACTTGTCTTGTGGGATCTCAGTTCCCCGACCAGGGATCGAACCCGGGTCCTCAGCAGTGAAAGTGCTGAGTCCTAACCACTGGACCGCCAGGGAATTCCCTGGAATACCATTTTCAGACCACAGAACTCCCACCTTTCCATCTCCAGCCTGGACTTGCCTGTTTGACATCTCCTCTTGGATGCTGACTAAGACATCTCAAAGTGAGTGTGTCCAAAACGGATCCGCCTCTTCCCGCCCACACCCACACTACCCGCAGCCTTCTCCTCTCCCCTGAAGACAGCTCCACCCTTGCAGTTGCTCAGACCAATTATCCTGGAGTCCCTTCTGATCATCCTTCTTCTCACACCTCACATCTAGTCCATCAAGTAACTCTGCAGGTTCCACCTTCAAAATAAATCCAGAAGCCCACGCTTGCACCATCTCCATCTCCACATCAGCCCCGTCCAAGTCACCATCCAGTGCCCTGGTTTACTACAGCATCCTCCTAGCAGGTCACTCTGCTTCCAATTGCCATAGTCTATTCTAAACGCAGCAACCAGAGTGAGCCTTTAGAAACAAGGGAAGTCTCACCATGTCAACCCTCTGTTCAAAGCTGCAGTGGCTCCCCATGTGGCCCCAAGAGAAAGCCCAAGACCTTATGAAGACTGACAAGACCCCACATGACTGGGACCTCTCTTCCCCTCTGACCTCCTTTCCCGTTCTCCCGCCTCACTCATCTGTTCCAGCGAAACCTCCTCCTATCCCTCAACCCCACCCCCCAACAATCCCACCTCAGGACCTTTGCATTGGCTCTTCCCTCTGTCTAGAACACTCTGCCCTGGGTATGTGTGGCGCGTGCTCTCGGTTTCTTCAGGTATTTAGCCAAATGTCACCTCATCAGTGTTTAAAATGGCAATCCCACGCCTGTACTTCCACGCCCCGTTTTCCTCCACTCCTGCCATGTTTCTCTACAGCGCACACCACCTTCTAACGTACTGGAACTTACTTCCTATGTGTGTGTATTGTCTGTTTCTCTGTACAGTACCTACACTCACTCTACTCTCCACTCTCCCTAGAATGTAAGCCCTGCTTTCCCAGCACCTAGAAGAGTGCTTGTCACATAGTGAGCACTCAACAAAAATGTGCTGATGAATCAAGAGGAGAAATACTTATCCCCTCTCTCCCAAAACTCCACTAAGATGACAGAAAAGACCTTACAAATACAGTATATTTTTATCATAAGGTACAAACCTGCCTGGGCGAGGGTACTGGAAAGGAGGCAATAATGGAAGAGATATTTCTTCTTTTTTAAATTGAAGTATAGTTGATTTACAGTATTATAAAATGTCAACCAATCTGAAAGCAGATAGAGCAGCAGAAACTGCTTTAACAAGATAAAGGAGCTACCAGCAGATGCGGGCAGCTGGGCGCTGGTGAGGAGGCCAGGGTACACTGCAGAGCCGCACGTGAGTTCTGGACCACAGGGCAGGCAAGGGCTGAAAACGGGTTTTGGATCAATCTCTGTATAAGGAGGCCTCAGCCTCCCTCCCACCCTAGCCCAGGAAACCAGAAATTATTGTGGGAAATGTGGAGGCACAGAGGCTGTGGACTTAGGGACCACTGGCCAGGCTGAGGTGCAAATGAGACTCTGGGCTGTATGAGAGTTAAGTGAAGGTCTGCATCCTGAAACGGGAGGCCCCTTCCCCTCCCTGCATCCAGAAAGCCAGCAGCAAGTTGCTGATAAATAAAACAAAACACAATAGATATGAATGTTTAGGGATTCCCCAAAGTTATCACATCTAATTAATCATAAAGAAATACACCGTCCACAAGCCTCTTTCACACACATACAGCTTCTGAGAGCTTTTGATGCCTCCCTCTCAAATATGAGGGGTATGCGAGGATCA
Organism: Balaenoptera borealis; assembly: GCF_965194805.1. NCBI lineage: Eukaryota > Metazoa > Chordata > Mammalia > Artiodactyla > Balaenopteridae > Balaenoptera > Balaenoptera borealis. The sequence continues at coordinate 107,298,043 of NC_138874.1, forward strand.
CAGACGTTTAAGGAATGCCTCTGACATAAGAGACCAGAACAAACAAGATAAGAATTCAGGGGAAAGACAATAGAGAGAGTAGAATAAATCTTTTTTAAAAACTGTATTTACCTAAGAGAGAGTGAAGTTATTGCATCCATAAAACAAGAAACAGAGCCTGGAATATAAATATAAAGACAAAATATTTTTTAAAGGAGGTTGGAAGAAAAAGTCAAGGAAATCTCCTAAAAAGTAGAACAGATGAAGAAATGTATAATAGGAGAGAAAAAAAACTAGTAGAGAACCCGTCCAAGTAATAGGAGTTCTAGAAACACATTACAGGGAAAATAGTGGAGAGGAAATTAAAGATACAATTCAACAAGATTGTCCAGACTAGAGAAAACTCATCTCCAAACTGAAAGAGCCCACAAAGTGAGCACAATGACACACCTACAACAAAGTACACCAGCATGAAATTTCAAAACAGACAATTTCCAAAAAGCTTCCAAAAAGCATACTACTGGTGGGAATATAAAATGGTATAACCACTTCAGAAAGCAGTTTGGAAGTTTCTTTAAAAGTCAAACATGGGCTTCCCTGGTGGCGCAGTGGTTAAGAATCTGCCTGCCAATGCAGCGGACACGGGTTCGAGCCCTGGTCAGGGAAGATCCCACATGCTGCGGAGCAACTAAGCCCGTGAGCCACAACTACTGAGCCTGCGTGTCTGGAGCCTGTGCTCCGCAACGGGAGGGGCCGCGATAGTGAGAGGCCCGCGCACCGCGACGAAGAGTGGCCCCCGCTCACCACAGCTGGAGAAAGCCCTCGCACAGAAACGAAGACCCAACACAGACAAAAATTAAAAAAAACAAAAAAACAAAAAGTCAAACATATACCGAGTGTATAATTCAGTCATTCCACTTCTATGTATTTACCCAAGAAAAATAAAAGCATATGTCTACACAAAGACTTGTACATGAATGTTCACAGCAGCTTTATTTGTAATATTCTCAAACTGGAAACAACCCAAATGTCCATCAACAGCTGAAGAGATGGACACTCTGTGGTATATACGTACAACAGAATCAATATTTTAAAAAATGAATTATTGATACATTCAACAACATGGATGAATCTCAAAACTATTATGCTCAGTAAAAAAGCCAAAAGGGGTACATACTGTATGATTCCATTTATGTAAAATTCTAGAAAATGCAAACTAAACTATAGTGACAGGAAGTAGATCAGTGGTTGCTTGGGGATAATAGGGAGTGGAATGGGGTTGGGGGGTCAGGTGGGAAGGATGGATTTCAAAGGGGCTCAAGGAAAGATTAGAGGTGATGGATATGTTCATTATCTTGATTGTGGTGATGGTTTCACAGGTGTATACATTTGTCAGAACTTGAATCGCATACTTTATGTATGTGCATTTCATCGTATATCAAGTATACGTCAATAAAGCTGTTTGTAAAATCACCTGTGAGTTGAGAATGTAAAATGGTGTAGCCCCTTTGGAAATAGTTGGGCAGTTCCTCAAAAAGTTAAACATGAAATTACCGTATAACTCTGAAATTCCACTTCTGTGTATCTACCCAAGAGAAATGGAAACAAACGTCTACACTAAAACTTGTGTGTATGAATGTTCAAAGCAGCATTATTGATAATAGCCAAAAAGTGGAAACCCAAATGTCCATCAACTGATGAAGGGATAAACAGATGTGGTGTATCCATACAATAGAATATTATTAAGCAATACAAAGGAATGAAGCCCTGATGTATGCTACATGCGTGAACCTGAAAAATATTTCACTAGGTGAAAGAACCATCACAGAATACCACATGTTGTATGATCAAATTTAGATAAAGTTCGAAATAAGCAAATACGTAGAGACAGAAAGTAGATTAGTGGTTACCTAAGCCTGGAGGCAAAGAAGGAATGGGGGGTGACTGTTAATAGGTACAAGCTTTCTTTTGGGGATGATGAAAAAGTCCTAAAATTAGGCTATGGTGACGGTTGCACAATTCTGTAAATATACTTAAAATCATGTAATTGTATGCTTTAAATAGGTGAACGCTATGGCAGCGGTCCCTAACATTTTTGGCACCAGGGACCGATTTCGTGGAAGACAATTTTTCCTCGGCAGGGAAGGGGGGAATGTGGTTCAGGCGGTAATGCGAGCGATGGGGAGCGGCAGATGAAGCTTCACTCGCTCGCCCCCCACTCACCTCCTGCTGTGCGGCTCGGTTCCTAACAGGCTGCGGACCAGTAGCGGTCCACGGCCCGGGGTTGGGGACCCTTGCTCTATGGTATATAAATTACATCTCAACAAAATTGTTAAAGAAAAATTTTTGGGGGGCTTCCCTGGTGGCGCAGTGGTTGAGAATCCACCTGCCAATGCAGGGGACACGGGTTCGATCCCTGGTCCAGGAAGATCCCACATGCTGCGGCGCAACTAAGCCCGTGCGCCACAACTACTGAGCCTGTGCTCTAGAGCCCGTGAACCACAACTACTGAGCCTGCGTGCTGCAACTACTGAAGCCCGCGTGCCTAGAGCCCGTGCTCCTCAACAAGAGAAGCCACCGCAATGAGAGGTCCACGCACCGCAACGAAGAGTAGCCTCCGCTCGCCGCAACTAGAGAAAGCCCGCGTGCAGCAACAAAGACCCAACACAGCCAAAAATAAAAATAAATAAAATAAAATAAATTTTTTTTAATTGCAAAGATCAAAACCAGCTCACATACAAAGGTTCAGAAGTCAAATTGTCATTGGACTTCTTGGAAAACTACTGGAGGATATGGTGCAACAATATAAGAAAATGCAAAAAGAGGGGAAAACTCAGGCTCCTAGGAACAGGGGACCCAACATCAAAGAGAGGCAAAGTCCCTGTTGGGATGCCAGCGGGCATGTGGTAAAGTCAGGACAGCCAGTCCAGAGGGAAGCACGACAGTGAAGGCTCCAGGAGCCTCATTTGATGAGTTTGAATGTTTTGACATTGTATTGAAAAGCATTTGATACATCTGTGGCTCTATTTGGTTAAAATTAGTGACAAGTTTATAGAAAACTAAGCAAAGAAAAATCAGTCATTAATTAACTCCAGGAAAAACCCCAAAAAGTTCAAAAAAGAAAACAACCAAAATATACGACTTGTAATTAGTAATGACAGAGTCATAAATGCTATTAACTGGAAACGGATACATTTGGGGGAAGGGGATTGAAGAGAACGAAAAGTAAGACAGCGAAATACTCATCTACCATAATGGGAAGTCAGCAGCAAAATTCTAAGATTGTTGCCTTAAGAGACAGCAGCATTGTATATTGTTCCTGTTATGTGGAGGTAAATATCAGAAGAAACAGTTAAAAATTTTAAATGATGGCCTCTGAGGAGTAAGCTTGGGAGAGGATGGTGAAGGGGAGTGCTCTTTTCCTTGACTTTTTGTACTGTTTGACTTTTTAAGCTATTATATATGTATATCATTTTAAAATAAAAATTAATTTAAAAAATTCTAGTAATCATCATGTGTCTAATACATAACAAAAGAGGTAAGAAGACTTGGTGATATCACCAATAACAGCTAGATTTCACTGAGCACTTTGTATGTGTGTGGCACTGTTCTAAGTACGGTTTTAAATACTGTTCTCATTCAACAACCCCTTGAAGGGGTCTTAATCCAGCTGCAAGTAAAATTGTGGGTCTCCATGGATTAAACAAGCACATTCACACACATTTTCATCTGATCTTCCTTAAACCTCATGATACAGGAATATAGACTCTCTTGAGTCTCAGAGAGGTCTGGAGAACGGTTCAATGTCACAGGTACGACTGAAAAAACAGGACTGGAATTCAGGTCTTCGGGCTCCTGGTACTCTTTATACACATGCCTCATATCCACGAAAAAATGATTTTTAAAAATCGCTGTTCCTGGTGTCTACTTTGTAACACTGTTCCTTCATCATATTTTTATTTATTTATTTTTTGATGTAGACCATTTTTATTTTTTAAACATCTTTATTGGAGTATAATTGCTTTACATTGTTGTGTTAGTTTCTGCTGTATAACAAAGTGAATCAGCTATACGTATACAGATATCCCCATATCCCCTCCCTCTTGCGACTCCCTACCACCCTCCCTATCCCACCCCTCTAGGTGGTCTCAAGGCACAGAGCTGATCTCCCTGTGCTATGCAGCTGCTTCCCACTAGCTATTTTACATTTGGTAGTGTATATATGTCACTGCTACTCTCTCACTTCGTCCCAGCTTACCCTTCCCTCTCCCCGTGTCCTCAAGTCCATCCTCTACGTCTGCGTCTTTACTCCTGTCCTTCCCCTAGGTCCTTCAGAGCCATTTTTATTTTTTAGATTCCATATATGTGTTAGCATACAGTATTTGTTCTTTTCCTTCTGACTTACTTCACTCTGTATGACAGACTCTACGTCCATCCACCTCACTACAAATAACTCAATTTCATTTCTTTTTATGGCTGAGTAATATTTCATTGTATATATTTATCACATCTTCTTTATCCATTCATCTGTTGATGGACACTTAGGTTGCTTCCATGTCCTGGCTATTGTAAATAGTGCTGCAATGAACATTGTGGTACATGACTCTTTTTGAATTATGGTTTTCTCCAGGTATATGCCCAGTAGTGGGATTGCTGGGTTGTATGGTAGTTCTATTTTTAGTTTTTTAAGGAACCTCCATACTGTTCTCCATAGTGGCTGTATCAATTTACATTCCCACCAACAGTGCAAGAGGGTTCCCTTTTCTCCACACCCTCTCCAGCATTTACTGTAGATTTTTTGATGATGGCCATTCTGACTGGTGTGAGGTGATGATACCTCATTGTAGTTTTGATTTGCATTTCTCTAATTATTAGTGATGTTGAGCATCCTTTCATGTGTTTATTGGCAATCTGTATATCTTCTTTGAAGAAATGTCTATTTAGGTCTTCTGCCCATTTTTGGATTGGGTTGTTTGCTTTTTTGATATTGAGCTGCATGTGCTGCTTGTATATTTTGGAGATGAATCCTTTGTCAGTTGCTTCGATTGCAAATATTTTCCCCATTCTGAGGGTTGTCTTTTCGTCTTGTCTATGGTTTCCTTTGCTGTGCAAAAGCTTTTAAGTTTCATTGGGTCCCAATTGTTTATTTTTGTTTTTATTTCCATTTCTCTAGGAGGTGGGTCAAAAAGGATCATCCTGTGATTTATGTCATAGAGTGTTCTGCCTATGTTCCTCATCTTATTTTTAAACGTTAAAGGAGAAAAGGGTTTGGCATTTTCATGTATCTTAACCAGACCTTCCTTAAAATCCAGATGAAAACTGCTCTCTGAAAAGCCAAAAAAAAGGGAAAAAGAAGTGCATTTTTGCACATAAACTCACACACAAATAAGGAATGACCATGACATAATAAGAGTTTTTTTTTTTTGAACAATCATATTGCAACACACACCTCCCACTAAGTGTGGTCCATTCTGTGTGATCATGCAGACACTCCTTAGCAGTCCTGAGACAACGGGGTGCTGCGACTGCTCAGACCTTTCAAAAAAACTTCTCCCTGGGTACGTCTAATGGTGAGCAATATCTTGCGGCCGTAACCATTTTTTGGAAACTGCTAAAAGCCATTTGATGGAAATCAGCAGAATGACATGGGTGATACAGTGGTGAAATGCTGGTGGGGGGCTGCAAGACACAGCTGCAAAATAGCTTGGCCAATTTATGGGTGTGGCTTATAAACCAATCTCAAAAACGACTTCAAAAGAATCAGCATTTGCGAAGAAGAGGATTACAGGTGACTACTTTTTAAGACAAATATATACTTCACATTTTGGATATATAAAATCTGGCATGATTAAAAGAAATTCACTTTATAAAAGCAAAAAGTTACATTACTAAAGTTTATGGCCATCATATAACACACCCACAAATGTTCCTTAGTACTTAGTAAAAACAATGGACATTTTGTGAACTAATCAGTCCCATAAGACAGAATTCAATGAAGAACATTTAAAAAATTATTTTTTAACCCAAGCCTAATTGATATTGAAAAATACGAAAGTTTTAACGATTTTAATTAAAAGTATCTGGTTATTCATCTACGTTTATAAACTAATCTCCAGAATCTTTTAAATGCTTTTAAAAATCATAAAACCTAACCAAGGTAGAAAGCAATCTTCAAAAGACAGATCATTTATCAAGATGTTCCCATTTACCATTTCCAAGTACCATTTGATCAGCCATCAAATTTCACCTAAAAGCTATTTTATAGCTGTTTCGCATGTAGTTGAAGAAAATGTTAAAAATGGTGGTAAACATATAAGAAAATCATCTGACAAAATACAGGGACTGCAGATCATGTCGTTCTTGCCTAAATTTTAGCCAGATAGAAACTTCTCTGAATCACTACTTCTTAGACGTTCATTGACCAAATTCTCAGGAAATGTACTTTGGCTCACAAGTTTGATATTCTTATCAGATTTTAAAGGAACATTACATGTGAGTTTTTGCACCTTAAACCAAAAAGAAAAAAAAAGCTGAAATAATATACAAAACCATAACTCAGATCTTGAAGATAGCTGGGGTGGAAAAATACATGTGTGTATACACAAATGAACATGTATGTATATATTCACCCATATGCATGCACATGTATGCATATATACATATTTAAATGAGTTTGTAAGCAAGCTGAAAAGCAGTGCGTTTTGTTGGCCCAGCAACTGGATAAATGCACTTTAGAAAGAGTCTGCACAGCTACACCTCTCAAGAGTAGGCATTAGTCCCACACAGAGATCTGGCAATCATCAGATCCTAAGTTTTCAGCCCATAAAAAGGAGTTACATTCATAGGAAGGCAAATACCACAAATTTCTGTTTATCAGGATTGTTAGATGATCTCTGTTGATAAAGACAGGAGAATCCACTAACGGTACTTAGTTTTACATGCTTCCAGTCATAAATACCAAAATACCTTCTTTAATAACTGTTAATCCCACACATTTACATCATAGGCTATAAAGTGCCATTTTTGATCCAGTCCGTATTTTGAAGGGATTTACAGATACAGGTAAAATTTGTAGCCAGGGACTATTTACAACCTTGAACAATCTTTCCAGCTGAGGCCACGTCTGTTCTCAGCCACTACTACCCTCAACCTTTTTCAGTCATGGTCACCAGAAAGTTTTTTCACCCTTAACATAAACAGCAGTAAATTCTCCAAGGGCAAACATACCATATTCCTGACTTTATAGGATAAATAGATACACGGTGGTTGAGGAAGACTGTTACCTGCTACATTTTGCAGGCATTGTTCTCCTAGTGTTGCTGAGGTTGATGGCCTACCTTATTTCTTCATGTCTAATATTTTTATGTCATTAGGTTAAAAAAATGCCAGTAGATTAAAATCACCTTAAGGCAATGTAAGAGGAAATTCACTAATAAGCTGACTAGCTGAGATCTTAACTCACCTAATGTCTTAAATAACTAAGTTCTGTCACATAAAATGAAAACTTGACAAAGCAAAGATGTGGAAGAGTACTGTTTCTCAAAAGGAAAAGTATCTAAGAACAGTCACCTAACAAGAAGAAAGCTGAGTAAATTTACACGGAGACTCTAATTCTGTCAGAGAGAAAATGAGAAGAATTCTGAGAGCAGTTACAAATCTGAAAGGAAAATAGTACCTAGGCCCAAGAAGTAACGATTCTGTTTATTATTTTTTAATGCGAGCTATAAAATTCAAAAGTTATATACTTTGTGTTGAAAATACACAACATAAAAATTTCCATCTTAGCCATTTTTAAGTGTACAGTTCACTACGGTCACATTGTTGTGAAACAGATCTCCAGAACGTTTTCATCCTGCAAATCTGAAACTATACCCATGAAACAATTCCCCTTTCTCTCTTCCCTTCAGCTCCTGGTAACCTCCCTTTTACCTTCTTTCTCTATGAATTTGACTACTTTAGATACTTCATATAAGTGGAATTACACGGTATTTTTCTTTTTGTGACAGGCTTATTTCACTCAGCACAACTTCTTCAAGCTTCATCCAGGTTGCAGTGTGCATCAGAATTTCCTTCCTTTTAAAAGGCTGAATAATATTCCATTGTATGTATATACGTTTTGTATAATCCATTCATCCGTCGATGGACATCTGAGTTGCTTCTATCTCTTGGCTACTGTGAACAACACTGCTATAAACATGGGTGTACAAATATCTCTTTGAGAATCTGCTTTCAATTCTTTTGGATACATACCTGGAAGTGGAATTGCTGAGTCATGTGGTAATTCTCTTTTTAATTTTTTGAGGACTCTCCAGATTGTTTTTCATAGCAGTTACAGCATTTTACAATCCTACCAACAGTGCACAAGTGTTTTAATTTCCCCACATCCTCATCGACATTTGTTATTTTGCTTTTTTTTTGGAGTATTAAAAAAAAAAAAAAAGCTATATATTTTACGTCCACAGTAAAGTTTTCAGTTTAAGGTAAGTTAAAAAAATGGAAATAACTGTCTAAAAATTTTCAAAATTTTAAAATGTATATAGCCAACTAGATCATTGTTCCCAGAACTTAAAACGTTTTAAACTCCAAGTTATTTTTACTTAGATCTCTACTTATTCTTTCTTTTGAACACCCTGTCCTTATTCTAGCCCATCCGGGAGCAGAAGATAAGCAAGGGTGCATTCAACTGTGAACACGGGAACAGCTGCCAGTGGTAGAGAAGGGGATGAGGCGGGCGTGCATGACAGGAGAAGGGCAGAAGGGCAGATTTGGCACCTAGACCGGCTTCCTTCTTGAAGATTTCCTTTCCAATCACTGCCACAAGCACGTTCAGGAACATCAACAGCAGCTCCTGAAAGGAAGCTGACTTGCCTTTTCCCCAAAACAGCTGAGAACTGAGAGGCTCCCATCACCAGCAGTAGCCACCTAGACTGCCAGAGGAAGCTCTCAATGGCCCACTTGACTTTGGGAGTGACAAGGTGGAAGGCGCAGCAACTGTGCCTTAAATAATAATAATAATAAATGACCCACACTGCTTCCTGTAGCAGTGCATTTCTCTCATTCTAACAGATCTAACCAGACCCATGCTCCAATTTTGTACACACAATGCATCTATTTCCCTTCTGTTCCTACTTTATCATTATTATTTGCCATTAGGCCCTTTGTAAAGTTTGCAAATTTACCTCATAAAAACTTACTCATTCACTCAACAACTATTCATTAAGCATCTGATACATAGGCACTGTGAGAGTGGCAAACGAGACAAAATCACTACCCTTGTGGAATTTATAATCTGGTAGAATGCCATTAATCAAATAATCACATAACTATCTATGTCTATTGTTTCAAGGACCATAAAGAAAAAAATAAGGGATAATGAAAGTATAACTGGGCAATCCTTAAATTAGATGTGGGAATGAGGCAGTCAGGGAAGACTTTTCTGAAAAAAATGACAAGCTGATACAAATAGCCAAGTAGACAGTGGTAGGAGCTTTCTAGACTAAGATGGCATATGCAAAGGCCCTGAGGTGGGTAAGCTCAGCCAGGGTGACTGGAGCTTGTTAACAGGGGGGAGGGGGAGAAGGGCTAGATGGGTAGGAAAGCACCCAGTTGTGCAGGGCTGTAAAGCATGTCAAGGACTTGAGATTTTATGCTAAGTCCAGTGGGAAGTTATTGAGGCATTTTCAGGCTACATGTTAGTAAATGTTTATTAAAAATTAATGCAACTGTATACTAAGATTTATTAAGTGAATAAAGAAAGGTGCAGAAGTGTGTATGCAGGGCTTCTCTGGTGGCACAGTCGTTAAGAATCCGCCTGCCAATGCAGGGGACACGGGTTCGAGCCCTGGTCCGGGAAGACCCCACATGCCGCGGAGCAACTAAGTCTGTGCGCCACAAGTACTGAGGCTGCTCTCTAGAGCCCACGTGTCACAACTACTGAAGCCCGCGTGCCTAGAGCCCGTGCTCCGCAACAAGAGAAGTCACTGCAGTGAAAAGCCCACGCACTGCAACGAACAGTAGCCCCTGCTCAGCACAACTAGAGAAAGTCCACGCACAGCAACGAAGACCCAATGCAGCCAAAAATAAATAAACAAATTAATTTTTTTAAAAAGTGTATACAACACACTATCATTTATGCGGAAAAGGGAGGGAGAATAAATGTTCACATATAGGTATCTCTGAAAAAAATACAAGACACTGGTAACACTATTGTCTCTTGAGATGGGAACTAGATGGCTAGGAGACAGTGGGAGGAACAATTTTTTACTGTATAGCTTTTTTTAATCTTTTGAATTATGTATCACACTTAAGAGTTACCTATATAACAGTAAGTTAAAAATTAAAAAGTCACTCTGGCTGTTGTGTAGAAAAGACTGAAAGGGTTAAAAGCTTAGGTTAAGACATAGGTAAGACATCGGAACAGTTAAAAATGAAAAAGACTGATAATATGTAGTGCTGAGGAAATGCGGGGAGTAACTGGAATTTTCATATGCTGCATGCAAGTGCAAACTGATGCAACCATTTTTGGAAATTATTGGGCAGCATCTGCCAAAACTGATCAGACACATATCCTATAACCCAGACTTCCATCCCTAGGTATACTCAACAGAAATGCGTACTATGTTCCCTAAGATTTATAAAAATTCATTACAGCACTATACATAACTCCCAAGTGGAAAACCAAGTGTTTAAAGGAGAGTAGAATGGATAAACTGTAGCACATTCACACACTACTAGCACACTGAAAAACTCAGCTATGTGCAACAAGAAACCCATTAACACTAAATCAGAAACAAAAGAATATACACTGCTTAATTCCATAGTTATACAGTTCAAAAACAAGCAAACTGATTTAAGATCATAGAAATCAGGCTAGTGGTTATCTTAGGGGAAGAGTGGAGGTTAGAGACTAGAAAAAAGCATGAAGGCTTCTGGACTGCTGTCAATGTCCTATTTCCCAATCTCGGTGGCACTACATGAACGTGTTCGCTTTGTGAAAGTTCAGAGCTGTACACGTGTGTGTACTTCTCTGTGTCATGTCCTAACTTCTTAATGTGTATATATACCAGGTAGGAAGCTACTGTAGCAGTCGAAATCGAAGATGGTAGGTTAGACTAGCATAAGAATAGAGAGCAAGTAAAGACGAGATTTATAAAGTGAGATGTTTTTTTTTCTTTCTGCTTTTTCATTTTGTCACCAGTCTAGTAGGTCTAATAAAAGCATCAGCAAACTGAATGTCAAGACAAAGGCATTTGCTTGAACGAGGTAACAAATTTGAGTAAGGTTGTAAATTCCTGGGAGTAAACACAAGTAATTTCCAGATATATTAGAATTTAAAACCTTTGCGTTTGACAGCACTAGTTTCAGGACACATTTAAGACCCAATCAAACTAGAAATATAGAATATAAGGCATTCAATAAACATTTACCCTTCGTGATAGAAGGGCAAACCGAATTTTAAATACACTATTTTAAACGTGCACTTGCAGGTGATACCATACCATGAGAGATCAATACTATTAAAATTACTGCCTACTGGGGCTTCCCTGGTGGTGCAGTGGTTGAGAATCTGCCTGCCAATGCAGGGGACACGGGTTTGAGCCCTGGTCTGGGAAGATCCCACATGCCGCGGAGCAACTAAGCCTGTGCGCCACAACTACTGAGCCTGTGCGTCTGAAGCCTGTGCTCCGCATCAAGAGAGGCCGCGACAGTGAGAGGTCCGCGCACCGAGATGAAGAGTGGCCCCCGCTCGCCGCAACTAGAGAAAACCCTCGCACAGAAACGAAGACCCAACACACCCAAAAATAAATTAAAAAAAAAATTGTTACCTACTGTTTTCCTACAAGTCTTTTATAAACTGTCTTATTCTCACATAATTAGGAAATTTCCTTATATCCTAACCAGTTTATCAGTATTGTTGAAGCACGCACAAACTTTAGATGTCTATGTGATATATATATATAGCAATTATATACATAATTGCTACTTGAAGAATCTCAACTCTGTCACTTCCTATGGTTATTTCCAAGTGGTCTATTATACTCAGATGCTGCGTGTCCAGGAACCCAATTCTGCCTTGCTGGTAGCCCCTCTTCTGAGAAAATAATGTTCCCCAAACTATCTGACACCACGGCCCAGTATCACTCATGTCCTTGAAGAGTGCTATACAGGAGTAGCTATGGTTCCTACCTGGTACATCCAGGTACATTACCATCAGGTGTACATTCTAATCACCTTTGAAAGATGCTTAACAAACTATATTGGGTAGCAATCATAGTGATCATGCACTCTAAAAAACTAGTTTTTCTGGGAAATGTGTGACCACTACCCATGGGATTTTCTTCCCCTGACAACAGCTAGAAAAGGAAGGAAACCATGCCAATCAATTTTATTTCAGATTACATTCACCCACAACTGTGGAGCCTCAGAATCTGCATTTTAACAAGCACTCAGTTCATTCTGATCAAGTTCTACTCAAGTTGAACACGAAGTGGTATTATGGTTCTAAGAGGGAGACTAAAATATCCATTTACCTTTACTTCCTCAATCATGTTCATGCATTAAACATTTACTGAGTATTTACCATGTGCCAAGTATTCTTATGTAAGTCCTAGGGTTTGTGTAGTTACTAGAAGGTCCTGCCCCCATGGAGCTTACATTCTAATGGAGGAAAACTGACATAACCAAAGACAGAAAAATAGTGAAGCAACCTGGGAATGAAGTTATCCATTTTTAAAAATAAAAGATTCCTGGTTATAATAAACTAAATGTGGATTGTGAAGGATATCGTAATCCCATCATTTTACTGAAAATGCTCAAAGGCAGTATTTTAAAAACAGCAGCATGTGCCCAACATTCTAATACACACATAGATACAAAAATAAATTAAAACACACATTAAAGGAAATTGAAAAGAAATGATCAGGGCCAGTAAATGACACAAAGATGTTGGTAATACTTTATTTTCAATAACCTGGTAAAGTCTCCTAGTCTTCTTGACAAAATGTGCAGTTTGAGCTAACATATTAAATATCCACACCCAAATTCTGATTATCATGCATGGTTTACTACACTTGCCCAAGACTGTCTATTCCCATGTCAATGCTCTTCAGAATCAAGGACTTCTCCCCTCTTCATTACCCTAGTCACCACTCCTTTCCTAATCTCATTAAACAGATAACCAAGGATGAGCTGGGCAATATGCTAAAATATAACCTAGCCAAAGGAAGTTAAAAATGTTCTTCCAAGTTTAGTCCTTTTCAAAAAAAGAAGCTAACTAAAATTATTGTATCTATTTTGTTTAGCTATGTTAAGACTTAAGAATTGGCTTTATTTTTGTGAGTGAAAGCAATCATATAAACCACATATGGAACAATTCAACTCACAACTTTTAACCAGTAAAATGAACTGTGAAAATCTGAAATTTATGCAATATTAGTATCAATTTTCGTAACAGGCACAGTTGCATATGGCTACATATTTCACGCCCATTTTGTCCAGATGGTTTTGGACTTCTCTTCACTGGTATACCAAAACCCAAGGAAGAAAGATACAGGAACAGGAGAAAAAAAAAATCACGGGTGGGCAAGTTATGATATCCACTGGATATATACACAGCAAAACCTGGCTTACCTCAAAAATACAATTCTGCAGCACCACCTGACAACCACACGGTTTGCAAACTCTTGTCAGTTCACAAGAACGACACACAGTCAAAACAGGAGGTCCACAGGCAAGCTAAGCCCAGCTGCAAGATCGACAAGTGGACAGCTCCACCCCAAGAGATTACTTTCCAACGTAAAATTATCCTGGCTTTCCTCTGACAGCTATCCAACAGCACTTCGGTTTTTGTCATGTTTGGCAAACTTTCCAAGCTGACTTCAAAATATTAGATGTGGATCACTTTGCCAGAGGAATATCTCAGAGCAACAATGTTTATTGAATTTTGAAAAATGCAACAATCTGAAAAAGTGAAAATTCAGCATTATGTATTAGAACTAGGTTGGAACACTAAGGAAATCACTTACTGGATACATACCTTTTGTCAACTGTTACTCTAACTGACACTGTTCAAAAGCCAGACTAGGAACATTATGTGAATTAATCTTCTCTTCCCTCGAACAAAACCCTAATTCAACAAAAGGGTCCATGACTATTAGCACCCCCCGCCCCACTTTTTTGTCTAAGATAAACAATTATATATAATTCCTCCTCCTCTATTCACATTTGGGCAATTCTAAAATCAAGTTATTCTCGCCCCTAAAAGAGATACTTATACAAAGTATGTTGTGAATTACAGTTTCTAGTTTATCTGCACTCATTTAAAAAACAGAAATAGACCACCCCCCCAAAGAGACCCAATTTACATAGGCACAAGCCCAGGTTTCATACTAATATGGCATTTAAATACCACACTAATTAACCACAATTTGGAACAGCACATTTTTAAAACGGCACAATTATTCACATAATTTCCTTGTTTAAAAATGGAATAGATGGCAAAATAATCTGTAGTGATCTATCTGAACATAGTAAGTAGGACATTTTATTACTACACAGAGAATTCTTATTTAACAAAACCCACTCATTTGGACCTCTTAAGAAGGCTTATATAATAATAAAAGCCTAAATCATTTTTGCATCTTTCCAATACATACTAAAAATGCAAATTCAATGTTTGTGATGTATTAAGTGGAAGCCCAAATGCTGATTTTCAATGAATAGGTAAGATATAATTTGGGTATACCTGCTAGAAAGGTGTCTAGATAATTTATTAAATTCTTTTTCTACTTTTTCTGTTTGTCGAGTGCAATCCTTACTCATAGGTACTACCAAAGGTCAATCTAGAAACGGTAAAATTATGGTTCCCATTATTTGTGGTCTCTAATGAGATTTTACTATATTAATATTCAAGAGCATACATTTTTAAGGATGCAAATTTCTACTCCTCCATACCCAGAAATTAAAATTTAATCCAACAAAAGCCAATGGACTTTTATCACGTATAGAGAACACAGAAATAGGTCCTGAATATATGTATACTCCACATACCTTACTAAGAACTTAAAAGAAAATGGAATTACTTATTTCACGGCAGCCTGCAAGAAATAATTATGTAATAAACGACAATAAGAAAAAGCCACTTATCATATAGTCTAGTCTTTATTGAAAGACTTACTTCAACTGTTGTTTACAGCTTTGGCTTAAGTTGGCCAGTCATTTTAGCCTCTCACTGCCAGCAGACATAAAAATCAAGTGGTAATGGCACGGGGGGAAATACTAGTAGAGAGATGAGAGTAAAGAAGATGCCAGTCAGAAACACATCACCAAAATAAATGTCAAAGTGATTATGAAATAAACATTTTCTTGCCTGCCGAAGAATCTCTGCTGCTGTTTTTAATGAACATGGAAAATGCAATGATTCTTAGGCTTAAATTGGATCAAGATAGCACTGACTTCACTTTGTGTTATAAAATAGTCTTGAATATGTGTTAACTTGACAGTTGTATTTTAAAACAGTGCATTTCATCTGGATAAGTAGCTTTATTTTTTAAAAACCATTTAAAATGAAATAACTTCCATTAACTGAACTGAGCATGTAATCTTGTTCTTTCAGATAAGACGAAGGACACTTCAGTCGTATGTTTACTATGCAATATAACTAGTCTGGACCATTTTATTAAATCACAGAATATACAAGCAGCTATATTTAGATGGTACTGTATTTAGCTACTTAATTTACTGGCAGACCAAAAAAGGTAAATTGAGAGTTTAATAGGCTTTTCTCAATATATATATAAAAAAAAATCTTTAGTTCAAGTTTCACATATATTTAAGAAATTTTAACTAGGAGGTATAATTAATTTGAGTGTTCTCCTTATAAAATATAAAGTAAATTTTCCATAACATCCCCCAAAGACACTAACCATGAACAAAAGAAATAAGGGTAAATTTTATAACAGAAGAGTGTAATAGATGAGTACTGTGGTTAAAACTAAAGTGCCATAAAAAATTTGGCCCAAAGATGAACAACTTCAGACCCTGTAAATTTTCATGTTCAACACATTTCTAAATGGGGGAAGAAGGAAAATACCAAAATTATTGTGGAGACCAATTTATAAAACCATCATTATTTTAAAGCTAACCGTAAGACGTCAAAAGTTTAAAAAACAGTAATCTGTGGGTGCTAGCTGAATCTTATTACTTAACGGTAAAGAGTTTTCTCATTCTGGTGCCCAGACCTCAGAACATTTCAAATACGCTGCCTAAACATTTGCACCCCCTAGCTGTCAGAACTCAAAAACATAGGATTTTTATCTCTTTTACATTCCTGCTATGATAGAAATTTGAGGCAGATTTTATGCACATGGCCTGAAAAATACCTCAGAAGCAAATGTCAATCTTACCCAATCAATTCATTTACAAACTCTGCACTCATACAACTCAGCCTCTGTTCAGGTTTGTCATCCCATGCACACTACCCACAAGGAAAAAATTAATTAAAATAAAAGTCACAACTCTGTATACTATTTAAGTTGAATATCCAATTACAAATTGGTACATTAAACTGTCTAAATAAGATGTTTTAGCAATCTTGTTAAAAAAATTCTTGGGCAAAATATATCTAATTTTAAAAAACACCCCAAGATTTTTTAAAAACACTGTACTATACAACTTATAGGAACCTTGAAATAGGTTTACAAGGTTTTAATCAAGGTATTTACATACCAAATGATGTAAAGCAAAAAAAGGAAAAAAAAAAAAGAAATCTAATTTCCAATGACATTTTAAAATGTACTAATGCATCAAAGATTTGTATGAAATTAAAATTAAGGCTTTTTCTGTATAGTAATTTGTATAATTTTAATTTTACATAGTAGCCAACCTTAGAAATGTCAGTCTTAAACATTCTTATGCATCCACTGCATTCAATGCAGTGGAATGTGTTAAGTGTTACTTCAAATAATTACATTGCTGCTACTTCTATGTTGAAGCATGCTTTTTAAACACTGTATTCAATATTTACAATGTATATCATTTAAACTTCATGTAAAAGCATAAGTATGACTGTCTGACTTTAATACAAACACCATACTTGGAATTTTCCCCCCAAAATGAAATGTAATTTACTACAGTTTTAATAATCAACACTTTTTTTTAAAGTTTTAAAAATATGTCTTAATCTGGATCACCAATATTTGCTCAAGTAAGTCAGACAATGCTGTTCCTTATTTAGGTTGCAAAATTTCTTTTATCAGTCTGGCTTCAGTTTCTTTAGGCACAGAGAAAGTATTTCCTCCAAAGCGACTCCAAAATCATGCATTTCTTCTCAATATCACACTTTTTTTCTGCTGACTTCAAATGTGGTCCACCTTGGGGGAGGGGAGGGGAGTATCAAGGTTCAAGATGAACTTATTTGTGATTCCCAGTTTTCCATGATCCTCCCTTTTTTGCTCTTTTAAAAACACAGTGAGTTAAAATACTGAACAGCAAGATAAAAATGGAATAGTATCTAAGAATCAAAATGTATTACCCATTTCTCCTATTATATCAAAATTTGTAGTCAGAATTGTCTTAATTGACTTTATTGTAGTTTTTGTACACAAAGAAAAATCATGTTCATATCCATCATGAACAAAAACTTAAAAAGGCAGAACTAGAAGACATGTGTCCTTCACCAAAGCAAAGCTGTGCTAAAGGTTCCAAACATTTCAATTTTTAAAATAAATATTTTCATTTTCCGATGTCTACTTTCATGTCTTCAGAGTGTCACAAGGAAATTGAAGCTATCATGAATTACATTTTGTTTAGAGTCCCAGCTCACTGTGTTTGGTAACTGGCCATGCCATATCCAGCCTGGTTGGGAGGAGGTATTACAGGGGGAGGGGCTTGTCCTTGGGGAGGCTGAGCACCAAATCCACCCATCCAAGCAGCTGAAGGTGATTGACTTGAAAGAAAAAAAAAAAAAAAAAACTTCAGCAAATGCAAAGAAAAAATTATCTATACAGTTATACAAAAGTCAAGCAGAGCCTAATCATAAACAAGAAATCAACATACTTCCAACAGAGAGCAAAGAAATAAATGATACATATCCACATATGCAAAATATATATTCCAATATTAGTCTTAAATTTTTGCTAAGATAACATATGACTTCTCTGAAAAGTATCTCAAAACTGATTTTTTAAAAAATGACAAATGATTCAACTCATCATCTACTCATCATATACTGCACACATGGTATATCAATTTATAAACAATTTTAAATACACAAGTTTACTTTGTAAACAGGAAGAAGAACTGGTGAAAATAAAGGTTTGGGCTGGCTAGAAAAAGCACAAGGGACCAACACAATCTAACAATAAAGGAAAAAAAGTGAGCTACTTTATATTAGATAAATTTCAGAGACTTCTCACACAAGCCAACAGGCATAAATCATTAAATTTCTGAACATATCCAGACAAAGATCTTTTCCATGCAAAAATAAACAAGTAGATAAAACAGTATATTAGAAATGTAAATCAAATTCTACCAACTGCTCATAGAGATAGGAGGACACATCAAATGTTACCCCAAACTCCCTTTCCACCTAGATAATAAAAAGCAAATTTTTAGCATTACAAATCATTTTTCATAAGGTTTCTACATGCTTATAATGCCACATAGTTAATGCCATAGTTCAATGTATTTAGTTTAAATAGATTCTCCCTAGGAAAACACACTTTTTAATTCCTTTTGTCGGAACTATATGTTTCTATACTGGAAAAACTCAAACAACTTACTCTACTCCAAATCCTTGTTGATTCCATGGTTGCCCATATACTCCATAAGGTGGTACTTGCCACCCATTTGCCATATACTGTCCATACTGTTGTGGGTTTCCATAAACTTGGCTCCACTGGCCCCACTGACTATAGTCGACCTAGGAAAAAGCAAATTACTGTTTTAGGGAACAAGAAAGAAACACAGTATTTGAAG
Organism: Balaenoptera borealis; assembly: GCF_965194805.1. Classification (NCBI taxonomy): domain Eukaryota; kingdom Metazoa; phylum Chordata; class Mammalia; order Artiodactyla; family Balaenopteridae; genus Balaenoptera; species Balaenoptera borealis. The sequence goes on from NC_138874.1 coordinate 107,316,997, forward strand.
AAAGTGGGAGACAAGGAAGAGAAAAACTAAGCACCCTTATGTGAATAGCACTCTGTTATTTATCATTGTCTAAGTTTATTGGGGTGGTGACACCTGTGAAAAGAAAGTATTAAGATTCAGTTAATACCGCAAAATAATCACTTTTGAAATAGCATTAATAAAATCAACTGAAAGCAGCTATATGCTTTACTTTTTTGTTTGCTTTCTTTTACAGTTTCTAAAGCTTTTATGTAGATATGTAAGAAGGAAACCTTAAAAAGTGCTATGAAAAATTGAATTACCTGTTGGAAGTTTTTAGTCATATCAGGAGATTCTTTACCCCAATAGCATTTAACAACATGTCCTTCAATTGTAGTACCATTCACCGAAACAATGGCGTGGGCCGCACTTTCATGGGTAGAAAATCTAAGAGAGGATGAGAATGAAGTTTTTTGTTTTTTATTTTTTTAAGTACTTAGTAAGTAATACAGAAACTCCTTAATTTATAACTATCAACTTGGTATTTTCCTAAAGTGCATCATGTAGGAGTTTAAAGTTCTACATTGCAAAGAAGTACTAAAATAACAAACTCTGATACCTGAGGGGATATCAATTAATATAACTGAAAGGAATGGATCAAACGTAAGGTAGGATTTTACCTGACAAATGAGTAGCCCTTCTCTGGAAAAACTCTGATTTCCATAATTTGCCCAAATGGTGAGAATGTCTGTCTCATAAGCTGATCTGAAAAACAAACATACAAATAAAATATTTAAGGTTCATGTTATCATGAAATTGCTGCTAATAATGATGAAGCTCCAGAGAAGGGGATTAGAAAACCAGACACTATACCTGTTAACCCAGAAGCAATTCCTCCACAGTACACAGTACAATTTTTTGGACTTGATTGGTTTACTACATCTTCAAATCTCAACTGCTTAGTGTTATCTATATGCAGAAAGAAAACAAAAATGTTGATGGGGCCTCCCTGGTGGCGCAGTGGTTAAGAATCTGCCTGCCAATGCAGGGGACACAGGTTCGAGCCCTGGTCCGGGAAGATCCCACATGCCGTGGAGCAACTAAGCCCATGCGCCACAACTACTGAGCCTGCGATCTAGAGCCCAGGAGCCACAAGTACTGAGCCTGCGTGCCACAACTACTGAAGCCCACACGCCTAGAGCCCGTGCTCTGCAACAAGAGAAGCCACCGCAGTGAGAAGCCCGCACACCACAACAAAGAGTAGCCCCCGCTCGCCGCAACTAGAGAAAGCCTGCGTGCAGCAACGAAGACCCAACACAGCCAAAACAAAAAACAAAAAACAAAAAAAGTTGATGGTTATACAGCATTATAAAACTGATTACCATAAACTATTAAGATATGCCTCATTGTGGGGAGAAATAGAATTTTTTCTCCTTAACACTATGATTTGACCTATAAAATCACCTGGTTCACAGCTCCAAATATACTCGCATCAAAGCTCAGTTATTTTCCCACAATTATATTGAAGATAAAATGAGTCTTGAAATGCTAATAAAATTTCAATTTTAAGAAATTAAGACTAAACTAATACATGATTTTGTGAAGTATCCATAAAAACATGTAAAGGAGACATATCTTACTTTCTTGTGTACTTTTAGGTGCAGGTGGTTTACGTGTGGCCCAATTGGTTCTGATTTGACGACCACCCAACCACTGACCTCCCATATGCACAATTGCATTTTCTGCATCCTATGGAGAAAAAGGAAAAAAAAAAGCAATTACAAACACAGAGAAGAGTGGTTCATAAGACTCATTAAGATGAAATAAAACGTTGGCACTTCTGGATCCAATAAATCTTATCAGAAGTGACTCATTAAAGCAATATTTATTTATAGATTTTAAAATACCAGGATAGGGACTTCCCTGGTGGTCCAGTGGCTAAAACTCCGCTCTCCCAATGCAGGGGGCCCAGGTTCAATCTCAGGTCAGGGAACTAGATCCCACATGCCGCAACTAAGATTTCGCACGCTACAACTAAAGATCCTGCATGCTGCAATGAAGATCGAAGATCCCGCGTGCAGCAACTAAGACCCGGTGCAGCCAAATAAATAAATTAAAATATTTTTAAAAACCCCCAAAAAACCAGGATAGCATTTAAACATCAAGGGGAATTATAATTCAAACATAAAAGGAGAAAATTACAATCCCACTGATCACCAAAAAAAAAGGACAAAGTTGTTTTCAAATATCTTAATTTTATGGTTGATTTGTAATATGACTTTTACTGAAGAATATCTAAAAACTCTTGATACTGTGGTCTAAATATCACCTAACCCCCCCAATCTACATTCTAATAGCAATGGACTATGACACAAGATTTAAAACTTAAGACGGAAGACTTCTGCATTATGATTTAGAATGCTGTAAAACTGAGTTCTACAATAAAAACTGAGTAAGGTATGGAACACATGCCCCCTACAGTGGAGGTGAGGAGTTGTAACCACTGGACTGCCAGGGAATTCCCAAAAAATGAATTTAGGAAGTAATGTGAATTTGCAATGAATCTAAGCAAAAAAAGGATACAACTCCTGCCCTTTATCTTACTGCTTCAATAAAATATAAATAATTTAAGTTGTTGAAACTGTTCCAAAACATTAATACCAAAGCCCATTTTATTATCTGATGTTACAGTTAATGCAAATGCTTAGATATTTGGTACCTCGTTCTTAAATACATGCAAAAATCAAGACGAATTGCTTAAAATTTCATTTACATAATTTGCTGTAGTCACTAACGTCCCAGCTACAAAAATATGGATAATAATTAAAAAGTTAAGGGACATCCCTGGTGGTCCAGTGGTTAAGAATCCGCCTTCCAATGCAGGGGATGCAGGTTCGATCCCTGGTCGGGGACACTAAGATCCCACACGCTGCGGGGCAACTAAGCCCACGCACCACAACTAGAGAGCCCACGTGCCCCAGGTACAGAGCCCCCGTGGTGCGTTACAACTGGAGAGAAGCCCATGCGCCACAACTAGAGAAGCCTGCATGCTGCAACAAAAGATCCTGCATGCTGCAACTAAGACCCAATGCAGCCATAAATAAATAAATAAAAGCATTTAAAGAAAGTTAAAATTGAGATTTTCATGGTTAAGACAAATATAATTTTTAAGAACATTTATTTATTTTATTATTTATTTGGTTGTGCCGGGTCTTAGTTACGGCAGGTGAGCTCCTTAGTTGCGGCATGCGAATTCTTAGTTGCAGCATGCATGTGGGATCTAGTTCCCCGACCAGGGATTGAACCCAGGCCCCCTGCGTTGGGAGTGCGGAGTCTTAACCACTGTGCCACCGGGGAAGTCCCAAGACAAATATAATTTAACTTCCCTTCAAATTCTGAGATTAGCTCACTTGTCCTAGTTGTGAGTTCTACTTCTAACACATCTTACCCTTACCAAGTCACAAATGCAAGCTTTAATATACTTCATTATAATCAGCCTATTTTTCCCAGTTATTTCCAAGCTTATGAAAAAAAAGAACGAACTACACCCTATTATTAAAACAAAATTACACAATAGTTGTGTTTGTAGTCAACATCCAAAAATATTCATTAGTAACTAAATTTTGCATTAAATTCAAATTGAGTTGAAAGAACATACCAGTTTATTATAAAAAGATACAAAGCCATAGCCTTTGGATTTTCCAGTTGCCATGTCTTTAACTACTCGGGCATCCCTGTGAAAAGAAGCACAGCTAAATGAGGGAAGTAAAAGTCATCCTCAAAATAAAAACTAAAAGGAACCACACACACTGTATTGTGAGCATTTTTTTAAATAAAATTCCAGTTAGCCCTAATTAACTACAGCCATTCCTGAACTCTCCCTAACGCTTCTTTACCTGTTAGAAAAAAGCAGTAGGACAAAAACATGTAATAAACATGCAACCTAATCAAATAGCCTGTGCTTTCTAAACTAAATGCTCAAATTTGAAGATTAATAGGAACAATAGTTTCCTTTTCTAATATTCTATTCGCTAGTGTCCTCTAAGGTTTACTGGTTCTATAAATTACTGTAACAATGCTAACTACTTTACCATGCAATCTCTAAATAGTTAAATGTCTTCTGCCTAGTGATACAAAATATATGAAATATTAAAAAATTGAAAAAGAGGAAAAAATAGGAATTAAAAAGGCATACATGGCCTGTTAACAGATTTCTTTATTTTTCTTGGTCAATTCTCTACCATCATTTTGGAGTTTGGGCAGCTGTAAATTTTGAAAAATTGACATTTTCAGAAATTTAAGAAAGAATAAAAAACTAACAACAATGCTAAGCACACCAGTACGAAAACAACAAATTTACACAGAAATTTTAGTGAGTAAGTTAAAATGATTGGAAATATAGAACTCCACTGAATATAGAATGTTAAAATGTAAATACTAAAATATGTATATATAAATAATGTATAATAAGAATAAATAGAAATGAGAAAAAAATCTACAACTGAGTTCCAGTGTGCACAGTTCCTTGCAGTTAGCCTTCAAGATCCTGTCCATTCTTATGAGCAATTCTGCAAAATAACCAGAATGCTATTACTTTTAATTGTGACTTGGACTTTAGAAAAACTGCAGGTCTCAGGTATAAATATAGATTGAAAAACAGCAACCTGTATTATTTTTTATACTGATTTTTAAAACAGTACTACTTACCACATCTAGATTAAAAAGCAAAGTAAATATCAAAATAGAAAATTAAGAATTAAATCTATCAAATAAATTAAATCTATAGAACAACAAATCGTAGAGAGAAATACTGTTGTTCTTAGGCGAAACGTATTTTTGTAAAGTAGTACTAAAACATTTAACTTCAATCTATAGGAAATAAATACATAAAATAAAGTGATTTTAAGCAGATAGATAAATTGTGATTAACATTTTATAGAACTTGTAACACTTTAAATTTTCCAATATATTTGATCAAGTAACATACAGCAAAATCTGAGCACCAACTTTGTTTAAAAAAAAAAAAAAAAAATCAAACCACAATTGGGCCCTACCCTAGCAGAATCAAATACCACTAACAAAAAAAATCTACTAATTAATCCCACATTTATGGCTCAGACATTGAAACATTTTACTACTATAATAATGCTACTTTTCAGCTAAAATATCAAAACACATTTATCATTATAATTAAACATGTACATTTCTAATTTCACAATATATCCAAGGATTTACCTACTTTCCCCATTTATAAATTTCTCCCATAGAAGTTTAACACACAGTATAAATCATTTATTTTTGGTTAACCCATATCTTTAACCACCAAATTTTGAAAACATTTGACAAAAAGCTGGACTTTATAATAAGTTTTACCACCCAAACATCTGCTTTAAAGATAACAAACAGAATCACTTAATTTTTAACATGTTATACACAGGATTAGATGAAAACAAGACCCCAAAACACTGAAATGACATTAACATTTTCAACAACATCTACTAATCAAAAAAACAAAACAAACAAACAAAAAATCACACTAACTAGGGAAAGAAAATCTTAATTCTGATACAAGTTAATCAAGTACAATTTTGCCTATCACTATTGAATATAGTATTGATTATGATACTTACGATATTTTACCAAAGGGGGCAAATGCTGATTTGATATCTTCTGTTGTAATTTCTGGACTCAAATCCCCAACAAACACGTGGAAATGATCTGAAATCAAAGCATTTGGTAATCAAATACTTAAGAAGTCAGGTACTAAACCTTTTTTAGGCAACACTAAAGGAAGAAAAAAACCTATTTGAGCTGGTAATGCTGCCAAGGATAATTTCAGAACTCTTCCACAGTAAAATGCAGCAGGAGTACTTACTGGAAGTATCTTTTTTCTGGCTACTTGGTGTTGTTGCCCAGTTTACTTTGACCTCCTAAAAATAAAGATTATATTTAATAAAATTATTAGGCATGTCATTATGAATCACAACACTTACCACTTATTAAATCATTTTATCAAGCAGGATTATTTTGGTAAAAGCACTAGGCTGAATAAAGCAAAACCATCACTTGGCAGAGCTGAATATTTGTTAAAAACTTGCTAAGAAAGGATACAAACTAATTTGACATGCAAATATATATACTCATAAGATGCCATCATTTATTATCTTACCTTTCCCAAAATTTTTCTCCCATTCATAGCAGCTAATGCAGCAGCTGCATCTCTGTGTTCATAAAATTCCACAAAGCAATATGGGTCATTGCTTGTATGCTGCAAAACAGAAAATCCAACAGAAGAGTTGACCCTTCTGCTATCGGGTTGCTGAGAAGAAAATCCAGGAAAAAACATTACTGATAGCTAGGCATGTACGAGGTGAGATTGCATAAGCTTATGAAAGCCTAACACTTTAAAAATAAGATTTACACCTATACCTGACTTTGCACCTCAGAATACTGTTGTACTCAAACAGAACTACAAAGCAGTACAGAATCATGACTACCAGCATTAAATCAAAATATAGAATTCTGGTGAAGTATGTTAAATATAAAACAGAAGTTTATATTAGACCAAACAAAACCTCAAGTTCAGATTTGAGAGATAAGGACCACTCCTTACCACTGCTCTTCTCTCCCAACATTATTTTCAAAGGGATGAATTCTATTTATGCATCATAATCCTTCATAAACTGTATCCCATGACTATAAAAAAAATACAGAAATGAACCAACTTTACAAACTTTACTCCTGATCGAAACTAGGATTAGTACTATTGATACATATAATAAGACGAGATTATGTATTTCTTTTCTGTACAAGGAAGGAATAAGAATAAAAAAGAAAAATTTCAGATTTATAACCAGCTGTTGAAATGAAATCCCTACCTTTCAAAATCTTCTGAAGCTCTGGAGATTCTATACACTTTGAATTGGTCTTCCAAAGACCAGAAAAATATACTAGTGATTAAGAAAAGATTTTCTGAAAATGTGTCTGAATAAAATATTCCACAACAAAGCTAAAATTTTATATCACAAAACACCAATATAAGAGAGTGAATACCTAAAGAGTGGATATAAGTATATGTATAACTGATTCACTTTCCTGTACACCTGAAACTAACACAACATTGTAAATCAACAATACTCCAATAAAAATGAAAAAAAAAAAGTGAGTACCTAATATGACACCAATAAATATAAAACACCAACATAAGATGAGAAACTACCTAAGATATAACAACTGTAACACCTATGAACCAAAATGGAAATGAATTTTATAAGATTGCAACCTATATTGAACAGCTATACAGTTGTACAAATATATTTTTTACATAAGGTTAAAAATATCACTATTCAATGTAAAATATCTAAAAATAATGTTTAAAATGTGGAATTCCAGTTGCACTTACAAGGGATTAAAAATACCAGATAAAATAAAGCTCTTTTCAACAACCACTGTTTTTCATTCCAGGAAAGTTTTAGAAGAAAAATCCAAAATAAGACGTCTAAAACAATAGTGGTGAAGCAACCAGAAGGCATTTCCTTGAGGGGAAAAAAGCGTAATCATTAATACTGACAAGAAAACTACTACGGGCTCTCATACAAAATCCTATTGTTGTAGCCAAGTGAATGCTGTTCTTACGAAGCAGAGAAAGGAAATAGGGAAACGACTCCAAACAGAAATACGCACTCAAATTCCTCTTGTAGAAGAGTTAACCTTTACCAGTAACACTCACTGAAGAAAAGGTTTAAAGGTAAATAAGAAGCTAAAACTGTGCTAGTCAACTTTTCCTTTTACTCCTACCTCTTCTGCCCTGATGGTCTCTAAGGAAAACACTGTTAACCGTAGCAAAACATACAGGAGTCCAATGGTAGAACTATGATAACAACGGGCTTCAGTAAACTAGTCTACTCATGCATACTGACTTCAAATTTATCTAACCAGTAGTAGGCCAGATCCCATTCAATGTATGTACATACATGTACACACACACACACATATATTCACATCACACTGCATTTCATCTCATTTAAGACACCATTTTTTGTCACTGTCAGAGATGTTAAAATTTTTTAACATTTGCCTTAGAATTGATAACATACATTTATTATAGTATACAGGGAAAGCTAGAATCTACGATAAACAGTATCTAAAGTAAAACATCGTAAAACTAAGGGGAGGAAAGGGATTTCATACGCTAAAATGAAATTTATGAAAGGAAACTAATAGTCTGTACTAGAGTTCATGAGTTCATGCCCTTTGAAAGCTTCCCATTTACACCACCACCAAGTGACACTCTGAAATCAACTGTGTCCTTACCATGGTGTTGTCACCAGTTTTTGTTGGATGACATAAATGTCGAGACAAAGAAATATGAGATTTTACAACTATTTACAAGTTCAGATGTAGGAGTTGTAGAATATGGATAAATTATGAAAGTTCATTTCAAACTCCTCTACCCCTTCATATGGCTGACTGTGCACACAGGTTTCAAAAAATATATGTATCAAATGTTTCTCAAAAATTTTCTAGCGACTCTCCACTTTCTCACATTTCATTCTTTCCTAAACCCACTCCAGTCAGTTTCCAACCCAACCATGGCAAGGAAACTTCATGTTGAGCTCACCAATAACCTCCCTGCCATCTCTGTGATCCCTTTTCTGTCCTCACCTTGACTTTGAAGCAGAATTCAAAATGTTGACAACTCTCCTTCTCTTCTAAATATTCTCCTGTAGATTCCACCATACTCTCTTGGTTTTCCTGTTTCCTCACTGGAGGATCTTTCAGAAAGTATTTCTTCCTCCTTAACTCAAACTATAAATGTCACTTAAGTGTTGATATGCTCCCGGGCTCGAACCTAGGCCCCCTCTACTCTCTTCTCTCTCAGCGCTCTCTCTAGATCTAGGAGCTAGATCTTATCCAGTCCCATGGCTTCAAATTATCACTGCAAGCTAGTATCATCAACACTGGTCTCTCTAGAGTTCCAAAACAGTTTATCCAACTGCCTACATATAACGTCCATTTATATGTTTAATGCACATCTTAAAATTAACATTGCCAAAACAGAGCTCGATTCCCACCACTCCCCACCCCCCAATCAATCCTGTGCCTCCCTCAGTCATGCCATACCCATTTTAGCAAATAGCATTACCATACACACAACCGCAAACAAGAATCTAAGGGGTCTTTCTTGATGTCTTCTTTTATGTCCCACGGCCAATCCAGTCCTACTGATTCTACCTCCAAAATGTATCCCAAACTTATCTACCTCTATTTCTATGGCTACGACTCTAATGAACAAGCTCCCCCCACCCCACATCATCTCCTACCTAGGCTAGTGAAATAAACACAGCTGGTTTCCCTATCCTTCCACTCCTGCCCCCTACAATCCATTCTCCATACAATAATCATTTTCCAAATAAAGTAGCGTTAAAAATGCAAATAAGAATACTTCATCAGGAGGACTTCCCTGGCGGCGTAGTGGTTAAGAATCCGCCCGCCAATGCAGGGGACACGGGTTCGAGCCCTGCTCCGGGAAGACTCCACATGCAGCAACAAAGCCCGTGCGCTACAACTACTGATCCTGCGCTCCAGAGCCCGCGAGCCACAACTACTAAAGCCTGCGTGCCTAGAGCCCGTGCCCCGCAACAAGAGAAGCCACCGCAATGAGAAGCCCGTGCACTGCAACGAGGAGTAGCCCCCGCTCGCCGCAACTAGAGAAAGCCCGCGCGCAGCAATGAAGACCCAATGCAACCAAAAACAAAGAAACAAATAAATTAATAAAAAAGAATACTTCATCGCCCTACTTAAAACCCCCACTGCAACCAGAGTAAAATCCAAACACTCTGTCACGGCTCATACTGCCACATGTGATTCGAAACCCCGACTGCCTACTCCATTATACTCATTTCCCACCATTCACCAGGTTCCAGCCACCTTGGTCTTTGGTTCCACAAATGCACCAAGCTCATTACCAACTCAAGGCCTCTGTATGGACTGTTCCCTCTGCCTCCAGCTCTTAATGTAGATGGCACCATCTTGTTATTCCTATCTCAGCTCAAAGAGGTGATTTCTGATAGTAGTCATTACCATGTTGATCCCATACCAAACATCTATAGTCTAAAAAAGACTCATTTGATCTTTTGAAATTTGGTTGAGTCAACTGCCCACTGATTAGAGATTTCTAGATCATAGATCATAACCAAAAAGCCTCAACATTCAATTAGGCAACTTCAGTTCCCATCTCCTTAAGAACCTACATTATTACTTTCACAAAATAGATGCCAACTGCAGCAAGACGTCATCCCTCACCACCTAGCCTATACAGCACCAACGCTGCAATCATCATCACAGAACTGTTATATTCTCTTCAAAGCTCTTATTCCTATCCGGAATTATCTTGTTTACTTGTTATTTACAATACTCTCACTAACATGTAAACTCTTGTGAACCTCACTGGTCTAGCTCTGCATTATATCCCCAATGCTTGGAACAGTGCCTAGTACAAAGTAGATTTTTGATTAATTAAAGAAAGAATGAATAAATAATCAAAGACAGGAAGAAAAGAAGAGATAATATACCAGAACAGAGTGATAATTATCCTTATTAGTTAAGAATGAAGATCAAAAGGCCACTCTGCTTTACATATTTTTAACAGTTCCCCTCCGTCTCAGAATATAACACAAACCCCTTAGCACAGCTCTGGCCCCTACTGAACACTCCTGCCTCATCTCCTGGCATCTCCTAAGACTAATCCCTTTCGAAACTCCAACCACGTTATGGTTTCTATCTTTCCCTCTATCTCACAAGTACTCCCGCTCTCTGTCTACCAGGCTTGATCAACATTCTTCTCTCTACCTGGATTCCCTTCTTTCTCAAATTCCTGTCTAGCCAGTTTCCATTACTATCCTTTTCGGTTTCAGCCTAGACACTGAATCCTCCCCTGACTGAAGACTGTATGGACCTATAAGCTCCTACAGCACTTGAAACTGTCAACTTCCACAGTATTTATTATCCTATATCATTAGTGCCTATTAATTCCTCTGTCTCTCTCATAGACTGGAAAATTCTGTCGGGCTAGGAACCGTTTTATTCACCACTGTATCCCTAGCACTTACCGTGGTATCTGGTACATACTAAATAGTTGAAAAAAAAAAAAAAGTGTTAATAAATAAACTGAAACCCGAGTCATTGGGCACTGCTACAGAGTCTTAACCAGGAAAGTATAAAAAGTAAGATTTTTTTGAAAAAAAGGAAAACAAATTATCCTAACAATTTAAATTCCTATCTACATAAAGTTGTTCAGTCAGCATTTACTAAAATTGCTGAAGATGCTTGGGTGGCACTATGCTCATAATAACCTAATGTTCTTCTACACACACCAATTATCATTGGAAATATTTGAAATATAACATTCTTATTGGAAATATATGAAATATAACCTAGTTTTTCAACATTCTGAGATAAGCTCTAACAACTTTTTACAAGTAGAATCACTTGAAGATAACTACATCATGAAGGACCCTTTGAAAATAACAGCACAGAAACTTTGTCCTCTCAAATAAAACTCCATTCTAAACCTAGTTTGTCAGTCAAATCAAATAAGTCAACACAACATGAATCTCTCCATCTAGTAACTTGAAACTTAAAATGATACTAATCAACTCATGTATCTCAAAATGTCAAACATTATGCTAATTGTCAGCACAGGGAACTGGGAAGATCTTACCTCTGTTATCATTTTACAGCTTTTACAGGGTCCAATCTGACTGAATAACTGAAGAATAAGAACTTCTGTCACATCTCTGGAGAGGTTACCTACGTATCTGTACAGAAAGAAAAAAAAAATCAGCAATCTTCCTTCAGCTCTGGCTCTAAAGCATTATCATCTACTCATCACCTTTTATTTCATTTTAACTTCCTCTGTCTTCAATAAAATTTTTCCAATTAAGCCTGATCCTTTGAGTGTAAGAGTAACTCTCATTTAGGAAAGTAATAATTGTTCTTAGGTCACTAAAATATCACTTCAAAAGACTCTATTAAAAACAAATCAATATGACCTTGTTTACCCCCCAAAGCATATTATTCTGTACCTATATATCATTTTCTCATCTTATTTGTTAGAATAAAAATAATAAAAATTTAAATCAGTCTCAAGACAACTACAATTTTTGGATATGAAACACAATTCAAAATAATGTATAACACACACACATAATACCACAAATATTGATTCATTAAAACACCTGATCATAGAAGGATATCAGACACAAGGTGAGTTTATCTTAGACCCCCAACCAAAGCAATTACATGAACAAAGAAAAAAATTAAAGTTACAGCAAAACACAAAGATTGAAGGATTTTGTTCTTTCTGTCTTGCTAGTAAGATTGTTATCGATGGTAGGTCTTCTTAGTTTTGTTTTAGGAGAGCAGGGTAAAATAAAATTCATACTCAAAAATGCATCAGAATCAACAAAATACATCTTTATGTAGATAACAAAGCAAATATAAAGATTTCTCTAGAAATTCAGAGAAAATTTAAGACAAATCCAGGTATACTTTTGACTATAACACATCTAAAGATTCGGGGTTTTTAAAAAAATTACAAATTGAATGTATGTATTTTGTATAAGAAACTTAAAATACACATTAAGTTTAAAAGAAAACACCACCACCACCCAGAGATGACCACCTTGTATCATGGATCTTTTTTTTTTAATTGGAGTATAATTGCTTTAAAATGTTGTTAGTTTCTGCTGTACAGTGAAGTGAATCAGCTCTATGTATACACATATCCCCTCCCTCTCCCCCATCCCACCCCTCTAGGTCTTCACAGAGCACAGAGCTGAGCTCCCTGTGCTATATAGCAGGTTCCCACTAGCTATCCATTTTACACATGGTAGTGTATTTATGTCAAACCTAATCTCCCAATTCATCCCACCCTCCCCTCCCCCCCCCACCCTGTCCAAACATCCGTTCTCTACGTCTACCTTTCTATTCCTGCCCTGCAAATAGCTTCATCTGTACCGCTTTTCTAGATTCCACATATATGTGCTAATATACAATATTTGTTTTTCTCTTTCTGACTTTCTTCACTCTGTATGACAGACTCTAGGTCCATCCACATCTCTACAAATGACCCAATTTCATTTCTTTTTATGGCTAATATTCCATTATATATATGTACCACATCTTCTTTACCATGGATCTATCTTAATTTAGCTTAATAAACTTTAAGTCTTTCTCGCACTCAGCATATAGTTCCTAAAACTCACATCTGTTATGATCCTCATAAACCAAACAACATTTATAAAATTTAACACATTTTCTTCTGGAAAGTAAAAGGACATAAGTTTTATTTTCCTAACTATAATATATAACATCTGGAAACAATGTACTGAGACCAATATAAGCCTTGAATCTACGGTTGCCATAGTTTAAGATAGGATACTCTGAAAGGGAAAAATAAGACTGAGAAAGGTAAGGTTAAGTGTTAAAAAGAAAAAAAATTTTGATTAAGAATGAATAGCAATTTTCTTTTCACCTAAGAATTTCACTGCAATGGGTGCCAATAATTTTAACACACTCTAAAAATGAAACACAAGTCCAATGTTACTTAAATGGAAGACTAAACCAGTGACAAACTGGTTTAGGTCCACTATGCCACCTTTTTGTTATATTTAAAGTAGAGCAGACCCATCAGTAGGCTGTGCAGTGACATACTTTTCCCAGCAGTAGTGAAAGGTTATAGGCTTCTGAGCTAGCCAGACAATTGCCTTTTTTTTTTTTTTTTAAACTCATAGGGGTTTGTGAACCTGTATCCATGGAATTTCTTTTTGTACAAGGTAGACCTATATGTAAAGAAAATGAACAGTGACCTTGGTCTCTGAAGTGTTAACACTCAACTAACCTAAAATGCTAATAGTTAGCTCATTTCTAAGAGAATAGGAGTGGATAAAACTGATTTTCACATATCAAATCTAACTAGTAACAAAGTTAAAATTATCACTTGAATGTAACAAATTGTAAATGATTTAAATAATTTTAATTTGTATGACTGTTTAATGAGTTTTCCAGGAAAAAACTGCACGGGCATTAATTACCTTACATACCTAACAGTCACAATTAAAGCTGTTAACTGTTTCACAGGATTTTTATTCCAAGTCAACCTATTTCTAATCAATTACGGATTTTGAAGAATTTCTAGAGGCACATTTAGATATATTAATTTATATTTCAAGCACTGATAACAAAGAGCAAAAGGTTAATGTAAATTTAGAATGTCATGAAATACTCAGAGAAAAACTTTAGTTTTAAGGTTTCCTACTTTTCAAATATCTCCACGAAAAGTTCAGTTGGTAAAGCAGCAAACTCCAAAAACTAATATAAAAATGGCCTTCCATAACAACATGTAGAACATCTTAATTTGCCAGGATAAAAAGGATATAATTCACCATATAATTTCACCTAAATTATACCCAAACCTGAGACTGCCTTTTCCTTTACTCAGAGTTCTGTAATTCATTCACCTACATTTGCCTTCATTCATCACAACACTTAATACAGAAACATTTTATAGCTTTTAAAATACTACACAGCTTAAGTACCTTTACGTTATCATAAAATTATCTGTCCCAAAATAAACACTAACAAAAATATTCAACTCTTGACCTGGTAAAAACATCATCTCTTGGTAGCATATAGAAATATTTCCTTTTTCTTTCTAAATCATCTACACTTCACTTTCTTTCTGCTTTAGTTATAAAATCATCAATATATTCTAAAGTTCCAAGGCTTTAAATATAAAATTTCTACTTGAAGAACATATACAAAATAACAGAAAAAGACAAATGGCTCAAATTCTTGTATTGAGATCAATTCAGAGTAAACACTTAGGAAATTCCAAAACGATTTTTAACTCAAGGGGGGAAAAAAAAGCAAACCTTAGGTCCATTTTGTCTTCTAAGAACAGGAACTGTAGGAACTAACGCATTAAAAACGGAAAATGATGTCTTTATCCCTAAAGTCAGGGTTAAAATCAAATTTGAGACTAGAACTTGGCAGTTTCACAGTAAGCAAAAGTTCACATTGCCAAACTACTTCCTATGTACAACCGGGCAGAATTTTAAGTTAAGAACATCATGCCTTTCAGAAGACTAATCACACTTTTCAATACTGAATGTGCTCTCACTCTGAAAACATTAGCCCTACGAAGGCTGAAATTACCAGCACTTTTACACAAGACACTATGGCTAAGTAATATTTTTACTTTTGTTCTTGCAAATTCCTATATAAGAGAAGATTTTGCAACAATATCCTTCAATGGGCCTCTAATGTGCTGATCAATTTGTCGATATTTCATTTTAGGAAGGAGGCAGGGTGGAGGAAAGGTGCAGGAGGTACAAGTGAACTGACCAACTATATAAGGAATATCAACACACATACACATACATTTTAAAGAAACAGAGAATATGATTAAATTGAATGAGAGGCTTAATTACAGCCACAATATAGCCAAATCTATGGTACAGCTAATCAATTTTATAATGGGATTTAACAGTATTTACTGCTATTGCCCTTAGATGTTCAGATTATACTCTAAATCAATGGTTTATTTCCTCCTTTTGACTGAGTCTCTATCGGGAAGAAAACAGCCTTAAAGATGGCATTGCATTAACATGGTATAATTCCAGATCCACAATTCCTACTCATTTTGGTGCGAGTAGATGAAGAAAAAAAAACTACAATAGAACACCATTACAATTTAATGTTGTATAACAGATTCAGATATACCATGGATCAAATCACTGCACTCAAAGCTACACACAACACAAACCTGAAATGTGGGTCCTACAAGGTAGGTGTCATGCAGTTCACTTCCAACACCAGTGTTATACAGCATGATCTCATTTGTTTTTTTGGATCCCAAGATACCCAATACATTTACCCCCCCAATACAAAAAATGTCAAATGGGAACAAAGAACATCAGAAAACAGACCTTCAAAGAAACTATATGACAAATTTTAGGCTCAACATCAAAGCAATTCTATATCACTTTAAATACCATCAAATAAATTAGTAATACTGTAGGTAATGAATATTTAAAGACCTACCTAGGCTATAAACACCATATTGTTTTCTGATGATAGAACCATATGTCTTAGCTTGTGTGTGTCTGCAGGAAAAAAACCTCACTAGTAACACACAGGCATATTAAGGAAACAGTTTAAGATAAGCTTTGTTAAGAGTACATTCTTTTAAAACATACTAGGCACTTGAAAGCCTAATCCAAAGATCACGATGTAAAATAAAAGAAGGATCTCCATAAATAAACAAAAAAACCCTACTAGGTATCAACCTCTAAAGTCACCTTCAAAGTTTTTATCATGTTACTTGTATCTAAAAGATCCTTTTGAGAAGAAATATGTAAAATGAACACTTTAAAAAAATATGCATTTTTATTAAAATCTGACAAAAATCCAATTGTGAAACATTTGCTTTTATCTCAAAATTTTACATTTCAAATTTTAAAAAAATATATAAAAATCAAGACCGCACCGCATATGACCACCATGTCTGCTTATATAATTTTAAATCAACCAGGACTTTTTAAAAAAACGGACTTAATATTAATTTAATGAAAGGAAGTATACAGTAATCATTGTAAAATATTTGAGTACCTCTTACGTTCCAGGCAGTGAACTAAGTGCTGCAGGGGTAAGACCTAGGAAGATGTAGCAGTCCTTGTCTAAAAAAAAAAAAAAAAAATCCTTCCCATGGAGAAGAGTGGGAGAAGGAAAAAGGAAGACAGAATAGTAAACATGTACTGACATACAGGTACAACGAAGCTCAAGATATTTCTTTACTTATATGTATACATGTCCCACTTTTAGATAACTGTAAACATAGACAACTTAATTGTGTTTCTGAGAAAGAACAGGAGACTGGAGAAGGTAGAGGTAAGAAATAAGTGACAAAGAAGTTAGCTTACTAGTCTATGGTCTAAGATCTGATGGAGATGAGAAGGCAGATGCAAAGTGCTTATATGAATTAAAGGTACTGCAATAGCATTTTGTTTAGCATGACAAAACAGGAATTCTTCATAAGGAACAGATAGATACAGTTAATGAGAAATATGCCTTGAGAATTTACCAATTATTCAGTAGCTATTATGATGCGATGACATTTCAGATTTTTAAATACAATGTAACTGTTATCGTTGTTAAATACATGCCTGCTAGGCCTAAATCCAGCTTTCCCAGATGCTTCCATCAAAGAACACATTGCTAACTAAATACCAAGTCTTGGCTTCAACAGATGTTAGAGGACAAATTTCAAGTTTGTCCCAATTCTCTTTTCTGGGAAAAGAGAGCAGAAATGGAAGACAGCACAAAACATAAATATTGATACAAAACTTCCTACTAAGCAGACTTCCCATTCAAGCATTTGATGTACTTAAGTTGACCTCAAATTCTCAAAAGGGATAGCAGATACTTTAGTGAGACATTAGAGAAGTAGGAATAAAAAAGTGTAAGCCCCCCCCCAGCCAAAAAAACAAACTTGTATCAATATTGAACATAGACATCTACCTTCTTTACTGAGCAAACTTTGGTAGGACTAGAGATGAGAAACTAGTCAAACTTCCTAAGTACCCATTCACCTTCATCTGTTCCCCAAAAAGTAATTTCCCCATCAGACAGCAGAGCCAAGTGAACTATGATCATATCAATACCAGGCAGAGGCAAGAGAAAACAAAGCAGCGACCTGACTGACTCCTTGCACCCGAGGCAGGTGTGCTGAGCTTCGAGAGGCTAGGAAAACCCAAGGTGCCCAACTTAAACATTTAATTAGAAATCACACTTTTAAAAAAAAATGCAGGAAAAAAGAAAGGAGTGCCACACTATTTGGAAAGGAATGCAAATGCTGAGTCATCACTCTTCATTAGGAAGGAAAGGAAACTCGAATAAGCGGTTCAAAGACGAAATTCATTCATTACACTGGGCTTCAGAGTCAAGAGCAACAGCAAGATAGAAGAAAAAGCGCTCAAAAGACACATCGAAGAGCTGATAAAAACATCATTTTATCCAACCCTGAAGGTCTCGACCCACAGATGAGGAGGAGGTAACACCACTTTAACAACTGGTTGTCAGTTTAGCGCAGGTAGCGCTCAAAGTAAACTTCTTCATCCAAGAAGGGAAAGATGCTCCGGCGGCAAGAGAAATCCCTTTTGCACTTTGAAAGTAGCGGGCGCTGGGCGAGTGTTTCTGACAGCGTGGGCGGGGGCACGTGGGGCAGAAAGACAGTAGGGGCTTGAGTGGTGTTAGAATGTCCGGCTTCCTCGGAGAGCTCAACTTGGGATAAGAGCCGGGAGCGACTGGAGACTTGGAGGGCGCGAGTGCTAATTCCTCGCGGCCCGCAGGGGATGTGGCTGCGGTCCCACCCCCAGTCCCACCCCCACCAGGCCCAGCCCCCGTGGGGAACCGGCAGCTCCCGGCCCAGCCCAGGGCCCCCAGAGCAGAGGGGGAGCAGGAGCTCTCCCGGGCCTGACAGGCTCTGCCGTGCAGAAACCCGGCTTAGGAGGAGGATGCAAAGAAGGGCGCGAGAGGAAAAGGTCGAAATAAGCCCCGGACCCCAGGAAGTGACTGTGTTTGGGGGAAGGGAGGGCTTCCTTTCTAAGGAAAAAGGGACAGATGAGGAATGCACTTCGCGTCCGCGCCACCGCGGCCAGGGAGCCGCCGAGGGTCCCGCCTTCGGCCCCGCTCTCCTGCTCCCTCCCACAGCGTCCCGCGGTGCCCGGGCCTCTCGGCGCCTGGCACCCCTCGTCTCGGGTACTCACAGAGTCCGGGGCTGCCCGTCGTCTTCCATCATGGTGGGTGCGACGGAGCGATCCCGGGACAAGGGGGAGGGCAGGGCCGGGGAGGGGAGGGGGTGGGGAGGAAGGGGAGGGGGGCTACGGGCACCGGCTGGGGACAGAGGAAAAGGCACCGAACCCCGCTCTCGGGCTCTCTCCCCCCAGCCCGCTCCGGACACTGCGCTCCAACCAGGAGGAGCAGGAGGAGGAGGAGGATGAACAAAATGGCCGCCGCCACCAGCCAGGCAGGAAACGGGGCAGAGCGCAGGCGCGGCCCGCCAGGTCACCGCTCAGGCCAGCCGCGACAGCCTGAAAAGGGGATAACTGAGTGAGGAGGAAAACGAGCCGCTGAGGAAACCCTGTGCCGGGTCACGACGGGTCACGTCGTGGCTGTGCGCCGGCTGGTCGGCGAAGCCCAGCCAGCTCAAGAAGAGATAGAGTAAAAAAGAGAACCGCCAGGAAGCTGAAGTCTCTGGGAATTGTGGTCCTGGAAATGAGAGAGGGAAGCACTTTCCCAGAGGGCTTCTGGGAACTGCAGTCCAAAGAAGACGGCCGGCGCCCGCTGCGTGCTGGGACGCGAAGAAGAGACTTCTGGGGAGTGTAGTCGTACGTGGGATGTGCGGCAACCAGGAAGCCGGCGTGCTGGGAGGGGAGGGGAAGAATCAAAGCGACGTTAAAAGGCGGGGAAACGAGACGAGAAAAACTGCTGTCCGGGAGGTAGACTACGAGTCCCAGAGTGCCTCGCGCTGGGGGCTGTCCTAGGGCTGTTCCAGGCATTTTAAGGCTCTTCTGTTGGCTCAGCCCAAGCTGCTGCTCCGCCTCCGTACAGCCCGAGAGCGGTTTCTTCAACTGCGGCTAAGGCAGTGCTTTGGCTCCGCGTGGTGTCCGAGCCCTCAGGCCCTTGCGGCCCTCCTGTATTAATCAAAACGGCCGGCCCGCGGTCATCAACCGCCGCCCCGCGCGAAGGGCGGAGGGGCTGGGGTGGATCTCAGGCCCGCGCTGAGCTGCAGGCTGCGCTCGCCGGGGCTCCTCCCGCTTTCCCAACGGCCGGCAGCGTCCTGTGGGCGCTTTTTCCCGCAAATAGGTATTCTAGCCTGGGTAGGCGGCTTGTAGATTGCTTTACAAGTTTCAAAGGTTTCCCCATCCGTTAACTCATAGGATAAGAGGGTAAGAAGGGCAGCCCTCAATTAAAATGACTCTTCGAGTCAGTGTACAGGGGGTGATAATGCCCTCCTACCCCCTTATTTAGTTCTTAGAGAGGAAGTCTTTGGGCAGAGACGTGCACAGACTTAAGATTATGTTTACAGACATCCATCATGTGGACGGGGAACGAAGTCTTGTTCGAACATGTGGGAAACCATGTTCAAACTGGCTACGTAACACTGTAGAATTTGCTTTGTCGCCCGCAGCAGTTCAGGGTATGCTTCCATCCCCACCCCACCTCCCTCTCTAAGCATCTTTAGGAAAACGTGATTGAGTTCGTACCCGCTCTTGTAGCCTAGTGAAGGGTAATGGTGAAGAAAGATTTTTCAGCCTGTTGCCGGAGCTTGAGGGTCCCAGTTAAACAGTGCCTTGAGAGCTGGTTTTACAAACACTACCAGTGAATCCTAATCCTGTAAGGGGAGTGAACCGTGCAAGAAAAGCGTTGTAAAGTCGATATGGGGAGGAGGGGGGATTTCGCTCTGGGAGGCTTCATAGAGACCGCGAGGAGAGAGTTGAGCCCCATGAATCAATAGGAACAGCAAAAGGGCACAGAGGCCAGGACCCATGGCTAAAATGTATGGGTTTTGGGGGAGGGAGGTGTGGGGGAAGACATGGAGTAGGGATATTGAGAGCTAAGTTAGAGAAGTGGGCAGGGACTTTATAGAACCGTGTTGTTAAGGATTGATAACAGGCTGAGGAGTTTGGGCTTTGTCTTCCAGTCAATGAGGAGCTATTCAAGGGTTTTATTTTTTTAACTGGACCTGGGTATAGAACTGTATTTATCATAATCCAGTTCATCATTGATCCATGCCTGGCCCGCTGTATTAATTTCCTATTGTTGCTGTAACAAACTTAGTGGCTTAAAACAACAGGAATGCATTATCTTAGTGTTCTGGAGGTCAGAAGTCCGAAATCAGTTTCACTGGACTAAACCCAAGGTGTTGGCCGGGCTGGTTTCTTCTGAAGTCTAGGGGAGAATGGTTTTCTTGCCTTTTCCAGCTTCTAGAAGCTGCCTGCATTCCTTTGCTTTTGGACCCTTTATCTTCAAAAACAGCAGCATAACGTCCTCTTTCCTCTCTGACCACCTCTCTCCTTACCTCTCTTTCTGACTGATCATCCTTCCTCCCTCTTTGACTTACAAGGACCCTTTGTGATTTCATTGGGCCAGGATAATCTCCCCACTTTAAGACCCTTAAACACATTAGCAAAATCCCTTTTACCATAACATAATAAATTCACTGGTTCTGAGGATTAGGACATAGGCATCTGTGGTGGGTCATTATTCAACCTACTTTTAAAAATGTAATAATAACTGTGAGTCCTCCACCCTAAAAAAAAGTTATTAGGGCAGCAATTTACATCTAACTCTTCGGTTTGCCTCACACACACACTAACTCATCCTCCTGCCTCCCCTCACCTGGGTTAACCATTATCCTGCATCCTGAATTTACCATTTCTTGTTTTCCTTTTTACAAAATTTTATTATATATATACGTATATACTTATACATACACATATATTTCCAAAAAGTGTGTGTGTATACACATATATTTTTGAATTGTTTTTAAAGATGTTATAAAAAAAGAATATGCCTATTAGAATGGCTAGAATGCCAAACACTGACACCACCAAATGCTGGTGAGGATGTAAAGCAATAGGTACTCATTCAATGCTGGTGGGTGTGCAAAGTGATACAACCACTTTGGAAGACATTTTGGCAATTTCTTACAAAGCTAAACATAGCTCCTAGGTGTCTCAATGAGTTGAAACCTTATGTCTGCACAAAAACCTGCACGTGAATGTTTACAGCAGGTTTACTTGTTATTGTCAAAACTTGGAAGCAACCAAGATGTCTTTCAATAAGTGAATGGGACAACTGTAGTACATCCAGACAATGGAGTGTTATTCGGTGACAGAAAGAAATGAGCTATCAAGCCACAGAAAGACATGGAGGAAAAGCCAGTCAGAAAAGGCTACATACTGTATGATTCCAACTGTGTGACGTGCTGGGAAAGGCAAAAAATATGGAGATGGTAAAAAGATGAATGGTTGCGGGAGATGGGGGTAAATAGGTGGAGCACAGGGCATTTTTACAGTGGTGAAACTATTCTGTGTGGTACTGTAATGATGGATCCCATAGAATGTACAGCACAAAGAGTGAATCCTAATGTAAACTATGGACTTTGGTTAATAATAATCTGTCAACATTGGTCCATCATTTGCAACAAACGTACCCATAAATGCAACATAGTAATAATAGAGGAAACTGTATGCTGGTAGAGAGAGGATGTATTGGAACTTTGTACTTTCTTCACAATTTTTCTGTAAACTTAAAACTGCTCTAAAAATAAATTCCATTACAAAGGGAAAAGAACAATGCCTTTGTATCCTTTTGGACTTTTTTCACCCACTGTAACATGGGAAGAGTCAGCCATATTTTATGTATTTAGTTCATTCCTTTTCACTATTGTATGATATTCCAGTGTGTGAATGTAGCACATTTTGTCTGATTTCTCGTTAATGGACATCTGGGTTGCTTCCAGGTTTTTACTGTTGTGAGCAGCGCTACTATGACTATGCCTGTACCCTCCTGTTTTAGATGTACAAGAGCTTTCTTTGGTTTATTCGAGTCTATACCTAAAAGTAGAATTGTTGAGTCACGGGGTATGTGAGTATTCAATTTTAGAAGATAATGTCAAATATTTTTTCCAAAGTGGATACATGGATTTGTACTCCCATTAGCATTATGTAGGAGGGCTTATGAGTGGATCCACAACCTCTTCAACACTTGTGTTTGTCAGACTTTTTACATTTTTATCTGTCGAAGTGGTAGCTCAGTGTGGTCTTAATTTGCATTTACCTAATCAACAAGATCGAGCATCTCTTCATATTTAATAGCCATATGTGTTTCCTCTTCTGAAAACTGCCTATTGATATATTTTGCCTATTTTTCTATTGGGTTAAATGTGCTTTTTTTCATTGATTTTAAGGAATACTTTTTTTTTTAAATAAATTTACTTATTTATTTATTTATTTATTTATTTTTGGCTGTGTTGGGTCTTCGTTGCTGCGCCTGGGCTTTCTCTGGTTGTGGCGAGCGGGGGCTACTCTTCGTTGCAGTGTGCGGGCTTCTCACTGTGGTGGCTTCTCTTGTTGTGGAGCATGGGCTCTAGGCGCGTGGGCTTCAGTAGTTGCGGCACGTGGGCTCAGTAGTTGTGGTTCATGGGTTCTAGAGCGCAGGCCCAGTAGTTGTGGTGCATGGGCTTAGTTGCTCCGCAGCATGTGGGATCTTCCCAGACCAGGGCTTGAACCCGTGTCCCCTGCATTGGCAGGCGGATTCTTAACCACTGCGCCACCAGGGAAGTCCCTTAAGGGATTCTTGATGCTAATCCTTTCGCAGTTATGTATATTGCAAATATCTTCTCCCAGTTTACAACCTCTCCCTCTTTAAATGTCTTTAATGAACAAAAGTGCTTAATTAATTAATTAATTAATTTTTTGGCCACACCGTGTGGCTTGCAGGATCTTAGTTCCCCGACCAGGGGTGAACCTGCGCCCTTGGCAGTGAAAGTGCAGAGTCCTAACCACCGGACCATCAGGGAATTCCCAAAGGTGCTTAATTTTAAAGTGGTCACATTTATTTGGGGTGTATGTGTGTGTGTGTGTGTGTGTGTGTATGTGTATGTCTGTGTCTTGTTTAAGAAATATTTCCCTACTTCGAGGTCTAAATTATAGACTCTGAAAGATACTCATCCATAGAGTCTACTAAAAGTTTTTAAACTTAGTATTTGAAATTTAAGTCATTAATCTACCTGGAGTTAAATTTTATACAAATGTGGGGTAGGGATCCAATTTAATATTTTTCCATGTGGATAATCATTATCTTAAAATTCCATTCATTGAACAGCTCCATGCAACCTTTCCCAGTGGATCTGACATGCTCCTTATGTCATCGTGTAATTTGGGCCCTCTAAGAAGGTAACAAGATGGAATTAGATGTGCAAGAGATGCATTGAGGGGAAACTCTTGTGAAGGATGAAAGGAGAGAATGGGAATAGGCAAGAGTCTCACAATACAGCTTGGACACTTATGAAAAGAGAAGGGAGGAAGGAGGATTGCCTAGAAATTGCCTTCAACTTGTTGCAGCTGTAAGAAAGGCTTGGCTAGGCCATTGGGGACCCTCAGAGAAAAGTTTGCCTCTTAGAGGAGACCCATGTCAGACAGAAATGGCCCATCTTCTGTACCCCTGGTGTCTCAGTCACTGGCTGAAAGCAGCCTTGGGAGAGAGTGTGGTCTCTAAGTGAATGCTACAGTGGATATAAAGTTGCTGTCTTCTAACCTGGGCAAGCCCTGGAGGCTGTCCACTAACTATGCTCCTTGCCCCAGGTTCTCTTGGAGGGAGGTCTTAGTAGGGTACCTTCACGGTCACCAGAGTCCTATGCCAGAGTTTCAGATACGCACAGGTTTTTTCTGGGCTCTCTATTCTATTCCTGTGCTAATACAAAACTATTATCTTTATAATAAGCTCAAATCGTGGTAGGCTTAGTCTCCTCCTTCCTGCTTTTCTCTAGAAGTGTCCTGGCTACTCTTGGTCCTTTACCCTTCCGTGTATATTCGGAGATTCTAAGCAGAGGAGTAATATCAGACCTGTACTATAGCAGGATGACTCAAGCAGTTGTGTAGATTATCATACAGATGAAAGATTTCCGGTTGAGAGAGCTTCTGGGACATAATTTCAGTAGTCCAGGTAAGAGAACAGGAGTTACAAATTGAGTGGATTTAGGCAGTAGCAGTGAAGAAGACAAAGTTATGGATACAAGATAACAGGGAGGCAGTAAGGTGGGAGAAAGGAAAAATCAAGTTAAGTCCCATGTTAATGGCTTGGCCATCTGCCCAGGTTGTGGGGTCTTTCACTGAGTCAGGAAATACAGGAAGAAGAACAGGTTTTAGGGAAAGTTAGTTTGGCTTTGCACTTGCTGATTGCGCATGCACTTAAAGCTGCCCAACGTTCAAATGGATATGGTAGTCTAGAGCTCACGTAGGGACCAAGACTGGCTATGGGAGTAATTAATCTGTAGGTATAATTGAAGTCTTAGGCGAGAGAAAGTGTCACCTGGGGAGGGTATGGAAGGTAGGAGGGCTGAGAATATGAGAGGACACTAACACATAAGGAGAAATCAGAGGAAGAGGAACTATACCTTAAAAATTGATAAGGAACAATCAAAAGGAAAGGTTACTACCCAAAACCCATTAGGATGGCTACTATCGAAAACGCCAAAAAACAAAAACAAAAAATAACAAGTGTTGGTGAGGATGTGGAGAAATTGGAACCCTTGTGCACTGTCGATGGGAATGTAAAATGGTACAGCCACTGTGGAAAACAGTATGGCAGTTCCTCAAAATTAAAAATAGAAATAGCCATATGATCCAGCAATTCCACTTTTGAATGTATACCACAAGGAATTGAAAGCAGGATCTCAAAGAGAAACCATACACCCACGTGGATAGCAGCATTATTCACAATAGCCAAAAGGTGGAGGCAACCCAAGTGTCCATTGATGGATGGATAAACAAAATGTGATATACACATGCAATGGAATATTATTCAGCTTTAAAAAGGAAGGAAATTCTGACACATGCTACAACATGGATGAACCTTGAAGACATTCTGCTAAGTGGAATAAGCCAGTCACAAAGGACAAATATTGTATGGTTCCACTTATATGAGATACCTAGCATAGTCAAATTCAGAGAGAAAGGAAGTAGAAGGGTGGTAGCTGGGGGCTGGGGGAGGGAGGGATGGGGAGCTAGTATTTGATGGGCAGAGTTTCCGTTTGGGATGATGAAAAAGCTCTGGTGATAGGTGGTGCTGATGGTCGCACAATATGAATGCACTTAATGCCACTGAACAGTACACTTAAAAATGGTTAAGGTGGTAAGTTTTGTTATGTATATTTTACCATAATCTTTTAAAAAGAGTCTGAGAGAGATTTCTTCAAGAAGATGAAATGTAATGAATACCTAATTTGCTTGATCTTATTGAAAGGAGAGCAAACAACTGGGGGAAAATTGGAGGATAAGTTAATAAGTACATGGAAAACCGAGTGAACAGGAAATAAGACATTTACCAACTCCTTAAAAAGAAAATTATATAGGAAAGGAGAAGTATTGATAATTATATTGTATTATTTGGCTCAGCTGTGCATAGCATTTACATGGTCATGATAATAAAGACACTGAATATTGATTTAACCAAAATTATGATATGGTACATATTGGAGGATGAGAGGACAGAAAATATGCATTTGTGTGGTAGATGAGGGGTGAAAGAGAGATAGCTTCATATCTTTTATAGTGGGAAGTCAATAGATAATACCTAAAATTGAGGAACCGGGAAATGGCAATATAGTCCAGCTATTGAAAGATAGGGACGTAAATACTAAAAATGCAGTTGAGTTGAAAATGGATGATTCTGGGAATAGGAAATGAGAGAGGTTCCAGGAGAGAATTTCTGGTTTTCCTAACAAGCCTGAGAGATTCTGATTCTTTAAACGATGTATATAGATCTGACAAAAATTAGAATTAATCTAAAAAGGAAAGAAAGCATCAATATGGTTGCACCAGTGGAAAAACTAACCCTCCCCTCCCCAATACTAAGCTTCAGACCTGAGAGTGCCCTGTAGATGATGAAAGGCCCTACTTTTGGTAAAAATCAAGCAACTAAAACATATATAGCGAAAGGCTGATCTAAATTTGAAATCAGACAAATGAGGAACGCAGACACACTGAAAACCTAGCCCGTAGCAATCTCATCCTCTACTGCATGTAAAGTCATTTAGAAACAATTTCAAAAAATCACAAACCTCTGATCTGATGAAAGGTAAAGGGTTCTCAAATCTGTGGTCGGTTACAGTTGGGGACTGGGATCCATTGTGTCCTCCAGAGGCCTTAACGTGCTCCTTCCTGTGGTGCTTTAACTCCCTGATCTCAAGTCTCTTCGATCAGGACCCTAACGTGGACACAGTCATCAGTTAAGAGACTCTACCTTAAGTTCTCACCCCCTTAACCGCTTTGAAAAACAGTTTGACAGTTATCTATAAAATTAAACATAAAAATTACTATATGATCCAGCTGTCCCACTCTAAGTTATTTACTCGAGTGAAATGAAAACTTATACTCACACAAAACCCACACCAGGAATGTTTATAGCAGCTTTATTCGTGTTCACCAAAAACTGGAAGTATCTTGTGACAATTAATTTTACATGCCAACTTGGCTAGACTGTGGTGCCCAGTTGTTTGGTCAGACATTAGTCCAGATGTTGCTGTGGGGGTGTTTTGTAGATGTGAGTAACATTTACAATCAGTTGACTTTAAGTGCTGGAGATTACCTTCATTAATGTGGGTGCGCCTTGTCAAATCAGTTGAAGGTCTTAAGAGCAATCACTGAGGTTTCCCAGAGAAGAAGAAATTCTGCCTTGAAAATGTAACATAGAAGTCCTGCCTGAGTGTGCAGCCTGCTGGCCTACCCTTCAGATTTTGGACTTACTAGCCTCACAACACATGGGCCTCAAAATAAATTTTTTGTCTCAATAGATAGATAGATAGACATAGATACAGATATTGATACGGATGATGTAGATAGGTATAGAGGTATATATGCATGTGTATATATGTATAGGTGTATGTATACATATATGTACCTATATACATGTATATCCTACTGGATCTGTTTCTCTGGAGAACCCTGACTGGTACATATCCTACATGTCCTTAAACTTCTGAGTAGATAAACTGGTACACCATTCATACAATGGATCACACTTAACAATGAAAAGGAATGAAACAGCAAGCATGCAACAACAGCAATGAACCTCAAATGCATAATGCTAAATGAAAGAAGTCAGGTTCCAAAGTCTACGTACTGTGTGACTCCATTTATGTGAAATTCTGGACAAGGCAAAACTGTAGGGACAGAAAACAGATCAGTGGTTGCCAGAGGTCGAGGGCTGGAAGAGGAGTTGACTGCAGAAGGGTTTGGGGAGATCTTTGGGGTGTGATGGAACTGTTTTATAGCTTGATTTTCTGATAGTTACTTGACTGCATATAAATTATACCTTCATAAAAATATTCTAAGAAATGAATAGGAGGCAATCATGTAAAGAAAATTATTCTATTGAGAAGAAACTGTATGGTAACACAAAACTGCCTACTTAAATATATTAATGATACATAGAAATTGAGACTAAATCTGCAATATAGTAATTATCTTAAAAATCACGTCGGGACTTCCCTGGCGATCCACAGGTTAAGACTCTGTGCTTCCACTGCAGGGGGGCACAGGTTCAATCCTTGGTCGGGGAACTAAGATCCTGCATGCGGTGTAGCCAAACAAACAAACAAACAAACAAACAAACAAAAAACTATAGAACCACACAAGGCAGTTAATAAAAATATTTTTTAAAATAATATGTCATGTACATTAAATTTAATTGAGATATGTACCCTACATAAATTATACTTTTTTTATTGAAATAGTGTTACTTAAGAAATTTATATAAAAAAACCCAAACACCAATAAACTGAGACTGTTAAAAACAAAAAAATCCATGTTGCTGCATGTGGCTTTAGTTTATTTTCTCTGCTGTGTTACATTACATTGTGTGACCATTGCAGTGTATTCATTCTTTCATTAATGTGCACTTTATGCTATCATGAGTAGTGTTGCTATGAATATTAAATAAAGTATTATTTAGTAATAATAATTACCTTTTCCTGAAAATTTACCATTATCCCTATTGCCTACAGATAAAACCCAAAGGGACTCTTATGGCTGCATCAGTAGCTTGTCCTGGGCTCTGGCTTCTGCCTGGGTTCAGCCAATGGGGAGTACGGGCTAGGTTTGCCAGATAAAATACAGGACACCCAGTTAAATATGAATTTCAGTTAAACAACAATACTTTAGCATAGGTATTTCCCATGTAATCTGGCAACCCTCATATTAGCACGTAGGAGGAAAGAGAAGACAGTATTTATTTCCTCAACTTCCTGCCCACTGGGTCGCTACGCTACAATGGGCTGGCTGTGACACACCCCCGCCTCGGCCATCGGCCCTCAACATACAGCTCACCAGGTTCTAGTAACTGGTCCTTCTTCTTGCTCTGTCAAACCTAAAGTGGTAGTTGATAGCTCCCAGCTATTATTAGTACCAGGGTACTGTACCAACTCCTTGTTGCTGTTACTAAACCCTGCCCACACTTTTGAAAATAGATCCCTGATTCATTTCCTTTCAGTTCCCCAGTTCGAGTGTGTTGTCTGTGTCCTGCAGAGGTGAGGCGTTCCCAGCTTTTTGAGGCAGAATACATACATCTTTCCTTTCCTGGCCCTCCCACAGCAATTTGTGTATACCCTTCTAACTCCTGGAGAGGCCAGAGAATAGGGCCCCTCCCACAGGCCCAATGTAACAGATCCAGCTAAGACCCTCTGATTCTTTCTCTCCTGCTGGTTTGTCACTATCATCTCCTTTAGGGCAGGAAAAAAAACAAAAAACTGTTCCAGGGACCTCACGGCTTCCTTTCCTCTCTGTGCTTTTGGTATGAGCTCTGTATTCTGAACCCTCCAGGCTCTTGGTCTCTGAAACCTCAGGAAACCTTTTCTCTCTCAATAAGCCTAGCTCTTGCAATTGAAAAGTATAGCTTTCAAGACCATTGTCTTGGTTAAATGTTTGAGAAATCCACTCAGAAGCTCTGTGAACTTCTGTGACAGGCCTAGCCCTGACACACTCCCCCCTGAGATGATAAATGTCACTGCCTTTATGGATGAGGGCCAGAGAGCAGTAAGAAGATATTGGGATAGAATAAAGCCTGTTATCTCCAAATTTTATCTCATTGCATGGTACCTAGTATAGTGAGAGTTCAGTGCAATTGTGCTTAAGAAAGATGAAAAAAGAGTTAATAACATAAAAATAGTTATCCCTTATTGAACATTTCATCTGGGCTGTGCAAACAATACCAGTCTTCACCACGCCTGCAAGGCAAGAGAGATTTCGTTTCAGCTCTCACCCGTCTACCCTGTGCTCTGTGATTCATGCCAGGGCTGGGAGTCTGCAAGGTACATTTCTCCTTTGTCAGCTGGCCAAAAGAGGGCCACTAGGGGGAGTTTGGAAGGCAGAAGGGACTTGTTCCTTCTTATTTGCTTGCCAGGAACAGCAGATGGTTCCAATTTCCAACTTCTTTCCACATTCCCGGCATTGCTGGGTGGCGCCCACTTTTCAGCTCTCTGTGCCCCAGCTCCGTGAGACCCCTCCTCCAAGGTCCTGAGGTAGCAGCAGTAGCTGGAGCCCCCTCCTCTAAACTTCTAGGTTCTTGTGATCAACTGTTACACCAGTGACCCTTGATGGATGATGCCTCTTGAAGTCAATGCCCTTGTGGAGTCCCCGCCAACGTAACTTGGGCTAGGCCAGGTGATCTGCTGTGGCCAGTGGGATATCAGCTAACAGGAAGCAGAGCCTGGATCAGAACTTATGCTTTGGGACTCATTTTCTTGGACTGTTGCTGCCACCATCACATGAGGGAGCCCTGTTTAGTTTCCTTGAGGATGAAAGAGGCAGAGAGGCCAACCACCAGGATGTCCCAACCTACTTCCCAGCAGAAGACTGCAGCATGAATGAGCCCAGGTGAGACCTGTAGAAGAACTGTCCAGCCAACCCAGACAAGGTGAAGCCTCTAAGCTTTGGGGTAATTTGTTGAGCAGCAATAGATGGCTGAAGCAGTTCTAATAAGCCCAACCTCTTCTCTCCACCAAAGGAATGGTAGCTGCTGCTTGTGGTTATTATCTGTAGCTTCAAAATACCTGTTTTGTTTCTTCAGTCTTCCAACACATGTTTAACAACTTCCCCATGTTCTCTCTGTTAAATCAACTAGTGTAATTTCTTTTGCTGACTGATACAGTATTATTATACCCATTGTACAGATGAGAAAACTGAGGCTCAGAAATTAAGAAATATGCCAAAGGTCACTGCTAATAAGGGTCCCAGGCTGACTCCAGAGCCCTTGCTATACTTCATAGTAACATTATTAATCTATAGCAATAGATAATTGTACTAGATAGTAAGCAAATTGTTATAGATTGTTATGATGACAATTATTTGAAGTTGATGTCACATAGGAAGGGTTTTGTTGAACATCCAGAAGTCTCCAGCTTGTGAGCCAGCAGAGGGAGCTCTGTCCCCAAGGACCCAGCCAGCCGCTGGCTGACCCAATGGGGAGTAAGGGTAACATACCTCTCACCATCAAAGGTTTGGGCAGAGGAGACTGTGGGCTCCTTGAGGAGAAGGGAAAGGAAGCAATGTAACATTTATTAAGCCTCAAGAACTGTGTCAATTTAAATTTTAAAATATTAAACTAGAGCCGCTTGTTTGGAGTGGATTGTCCTCCAGGAGAAGGAATCCAGGGTCCCTTCCTCTCCTCCTCCCGGCCTACGCCTGATTCCACCCTGAGGTCAAGAGGAGTTTCTCTGGAACTCAATATGGGCCACACTTGCCAGTGGACAGATTTACTGAGTTAAAGGGACCTCGGGTACAGTGTGGCTCTTTCCTCAGTCTCTTCCAGTAAAATGATAGCAGGAGTAGGAAAAGGGAGGCCTGCTCCCTCCCCAAGAACATGGGACCAAACTGCCTCTCATCCCTCCCCCCTTCTTTTCCCGACCTGCACCAGCTCTGCACTTGGCTCCTTTGCTCTTGCCCTCTGGCTACATTCCTCCCTGATGATGAAGGGTCTGTGTGAAGCCAACTTTTCCTCTCATCACGGTGGCAAAATCTGAGACTCAAGTCTGAGTTCTGGGGTAGGAAGTACTAGACCTCAGAACCTGTAAGCAGGCCTCACAGCCCAACCAACCCGGGCAAGAGGGGGAATACCGGTCCAGCCCAGCTTACCTCCTCTCCCTGCATTGGGGTTTAGAGCAAACAATCAATGACCCCTTGGCCTCCCAGTTGCAGGCCATTCCCTCCTGTTTTGGAACTAGGTCTAGCTAGAGCTGATAGGCCAAAGGTAGAATTTGGGCATTCCAGACTTCCCCTAGCTAAATGCTATTTTAAAACATGATGTAATATGTAACACATACTAAAGAATATATATAACATATGACAGTGTCAAGGATAATAAAGTGAATTCTTAGGAACCCACCACCCAACCTAAGAATTAGTACATAACCCACCCCCAGGTTTCTGTCTATATGCTCCCCCTCCTCTCATCTAATCTCTACTCCTTTAAGTTAAGGGTTAACTTAAACTAGGCTGAATCTTTTTCCATTCCCTTCTTCTTTCAAATACTAATTTATCACTGTTGTATTTCTTCTTTAATTACATTGACACTAAAGTTTCAGGCCCTCGATTTGGATTTGTCTCATTGTTTTCTCATAATCATATTCAGGCTAAATATTTTTGGTAGGAACACCTTATAGGTGATGCTGTGTCCTCAATACATCCCATTAGAAGCTACCTGGTGTTGATTTGTCCCATTACTGATCATATTAAAGAAGATGTGAAGAAGATAACTGGTGAAGATGTCCACCAGATTTTTCCTTTGGAAAGGAAATTACTGTTTGTAATTAATAAGTAATCAGTGAAGTAATCATTCGAGTTGATGTAAATATCCTTTTCCCCAACATTTTTTCAGCAGTGGTTTTAGCACTTACTGATGATTCTTCCCTGAAACAATTAGTACTACAGTGCTTCCAAAATTTTCTAGTAAACTCTTTTTCACCAACCCTCGCACTCTCCCAATATTTGATTTGAAGTCATATCCTTTTGTTCCCAGTTAAGAGCCATAAAGTAATCAAAAAGCGTATTCTCTTATTTCACCTTCATTCTTTAGTTTATTTTCTCCCAGTGTTTTGAAGGTATTGTCTACTCTTTGCTGGCTTCTATTATTGGAAGTGAGATGTCTCTTGGCACCTAGGGCTGCCCTAACAAAGTACCACAAACTGGGTGGCTTAAACAACAGAAAATTTTCTTCTCCCAATTCTGGAGGCTAAAAGTCTGAGATCAAGGTATTGGCAGCATTGGTTTCTGCTGAACCTCTCTCTGTGGTTTGCAGGTGGCTGTCTTCTCCCTGTGTTTTCACGTGGTCTTTCCTCTGTGTGTATCTACATCCTAATCTCCTCTCTCATAAGGACATCAGGGCCTATGTGCTCAGGGCCCTAATGACCTCATTTGGCTTAATTACTTCTTTAAAGACCCTATCTCCAAACACAGTCGCATTCTAAGGTACTGGGGCTTAGGACTTCAACACATGTACTTTGCGGGAGAGGGGGGGTGGGGACATTTCAGTTCATAGCAATAAGAATTACAGTATGTATCAGGTATGGTAAAAAAAAAAAGAAATCCACACCCAACACAATATAGTGCAATTGCTGAACACCGATGACAAAGAGACGATTGTAAAAGCAACCAGAGGAAAAGTCACGCCTCATTTAACAGTAGAATGGCTCCCTGCCAGGCATCCTGGAATCCAGCTTCTAAAAGCTGTCACAGCTCAGCTGCGCCCCCCCCCCCGCCGCCCCCCCCCCGCCGGATGTCTCGTCCTGAGGTTTGCCTTCTCTGAACTTACTCAGCACTAGTTTAGTCCCAAGCCTGTAATGTGGCCTTTCTGCTCACCTGCAGCAGAGGGGTTCTGGCAAAAGCCCCCAGGTGGAGCCAGACCTTAAATCTCTCTCCCACCCAGACCAAAAATGAAAAATCCATCTGGGTTACAGCACCGCTTTAAAAAGCAGATTGGAGGACTTCCCTGGCAGTTCAGTGGTTACAGCTCCGCGCTTCCAATGCAGGGGGTGCAGGTTCGATCCCTCGTCGGGGAGCTAGGGTCTCCCATGCCGTGTGGCGCAGCCAAAACAATTTTAAAAATAAAAAAATAAAAAGCAGATCCGTGTTGGGGCCGCGAAAGCTGGCAGGTGGGGTCTGAGTAGAGGGTCAGTGTGGGAGATGAGGTGGGTCTGTATTCCTGGCTGGGGAAATGAAGGTGGCACAGACATTATAGAGTTCACAGTTTTGCCAAGGGTCCCAAAGGCAGATGTCTGTGCAGCTAATTAAATCGTCCCTGCTGCCCCTGACTTTCGTGCCCACAGTCACCAGTGCCTGAGGCCTGGCATCTTATGATTAAATTCGTCAGGTGGGGATGTTTGGTCTACCCATGAGACAGGTGTCTGTCTTAGCATTTCCTATAACCCCTATTGCACCAGACATCTGTGTCTGTGCCAGGCAAGTGCTCAGCAGAGGACTGATGAGTGGGTTGATTGGAAACCCTGGAGGATCTTTGTATCCTGGAACCTGCAGGGGTTCTGACCTGTCGGAGGAATTTATAACTAAGCTGTGCATCTGCTGCTGTAACAACTGTCTCCACCACTCTTGCCTGGAATACGGGCACCACCTTCTCCACGGCGTTCCTTCCCTTCAATGAATTCTCCACATAGCAGTCACGTGGTCTTTGTGAAAAAATAGGAATCAGACTACATCACTGTTTTGCTTAACATCTTCTATGGCTTCCCATGGCACTGAGAATAAAATCCAAGCTCCTTGCTATGGTTTATACGACCCTGCAAGATCTAGGCCCCCTTGGCAGAGTTTCTTCTCCTTCTCTTTGTCACTATGGTCCAGCCACCTGGGCTTTCTCAGTTCACCAAACATACCGAGCCCTTCCCCACCCCCAGGACCTTGGCCCTTGTTCATCCTTTCGCCTAGAATGGTCTCTCTCAGCTCTGCCCGGATCCAGGCCCTTCTCATCTATCAAGTCTCAGTTCACATGTCCCCTCGCTAACCTCCTATGGAAAGTGGACTCTCCCAGTTACTCTCTATTTCATCTATCCATTTTGTTTTCTTGCTTGTTTACGTCTGTCTCCACATCTAGAACCTTACAGGACAGGGACCCTCTCTCATTCTGTTGTCCATTGCATCTCTAGCTCCCAGCACAGTGCCTGGTGCATTCAGTAGGCTTCATGTGCCAGGTGAGGTCTGCCCTGGGTCCTGGACCCTGTAGCAGAACTCTTTTCTTACATTCCAAGGGAACCCAAAGCTCAGCAGAATCACCAGAGCTGCAGCTCTGGCTCAGTCCAGCTCCTGAGCGTCCAGTCTACCATCAGAATTTAAATGGACCCCAGGAGCCAAAAAGAGTTGAAATGCAGAGCTAGCAACTGTTTACCTCCATAAATTCGCCTCCCCATTGCTCACAGTATTAACTCTGGTTTCAGGCACTTCCACTTCAATTAAGACTTGGCACAAAAAAAAAAAAAAAAAAAAAAAAAGACTTGGCACAATTCAAAATACCTCTGACCAGCGGGACACTGACTGAATTCCAGGTGCCAGGAAGCCAAATGGAAAAATAACAGTAAAACCACTGGTCCTTTGACATTATAGTTAAAAGCTTGAAAAAACAACTATTACACTTCCTTTAATGTTGATTCTGTTCCAGATTAATCTGGACTAAGTGTAGTAACTTACACTGTTTTTAACAGGCCCCATTAGGCACGTCCAGTCCGGTCCACAGTGCTCTTGATCTGAGGTTCCAGTTTGTCTCTCTGCACCACTGTTGGTACACAGTGCCAGTCAAGTCTATAAGATTTGTAGATGTTGTAAAGGATGTTTGAATTATTCCAATGGTTGTTTGCATGTATGTTCAAATTTAGAACCTCTGGACAAGTTTGTAATTATATATTTTAAGTGCTCTCCTTTCGTCATATAAATTATGGTACCTATTCAATGAAATACTGCCCAGTTATTTAAAAAGAACGTGGGAAATCAATATGCATTAATATGGAAACAGGCCCAGAACTATTGTTAAGTGAAAACAGCAAGTTGCAGAGCGTTAAGTATAACACCTCTCTGTGAGCATGTGTATGTAGATAAATTTTGTTGTAAGCATGGAGTATTTCTGGAAAGAGACCCTACATCATCTCTGGAAGCACAATGGCTGTGATGGCTGTCATTAACATATGTGAGGTGCTTGCTCTCCGCCGGGCATTGCACCAAGCATTTTTCAACGCCTTCATTTAATCTCCACAATAATCCTAAGAGGAAGATATTACTGTTATCTCTCAATTACAGATTAGGAAACTGAGGCCAGGAGAAGTAACGTAACTCAGTTTCAGTGTCCTAGATTTTTTTTTTTTTAACTTTGAATCTACATTACTTCTCTCATAAAATCTTTCCCTCTTGGATTTTGAAACTGAGAGGGGCAGTAGAAATGTTCAGTCCCAACAGGTTCTATTATGACAGTGAATGAAAATCCAGGTTGCATCACATCTCGCTGGATGCACTTTCTTCCGGCAGCCTTGCATGGAGAAGGTGATCGGGAGCCCCTGGAGTCATAGCAGAGCTCAGTGGAAGCAGGAAGGAGGAGAGGCCAGTGGGAGGCGCTTCAGGAGCCCCCGACTCTGATTTCCTAAGCGTGTGATTATGGACGAGCTGACCCCACTGCCACTAGGGCGACATTAAGGAGGCCTCAGAACTGAAGAGTAGGGGCTTCCCTGGTGGCGCAGTGGTTAAGAATCCGCCTGCCAATGCAGGGGACACGGGTTCGAGCCCTGGTCAGGGAAGATCCCACATGCTGCGGAGCAACTAAGCCCGTGCGCCACAACTACTGGGCCTGCACTCTAGAGCCCATGAGCCACAACTACTGAAGCCCGCGCGCCTAGAGCCCATGCTCTGCAACAAGAGAAGCCACCGCAATGAGAAGCCCTCGCACCACAACAAAGAGTAGCCCCTGCTCTCTGCAACTAGAGAAAGCCCACACACAGCAAAGAAGATCCAACGCAGCCAATAAATAAATAAATAAATAAAATACTTTAAAAAAACACAACAAAAACTGAAGGGTAGCACTGTCCCCCAGTAGCCTACATAATTTAAGATTACCCACTGACTGCAGCCTTTTATCCAGTGGTACCTGGATAAAACCCATTACCATTCAACACTCATCGTGATGCCAGGCCTTACATTAACAATTCATTTGACACCCACAATTACCCATGAGCCTCTTATCCCCATTTTAACAGCAAGGAATCTGGCACTTTGTGCAACTCAATAATTTAAGGCCCACAGCAAACTGCAAGATTCGGACTTGAACTCAGGTCTGTCTGATTCCCTGTGAACTTCCACTGTGGGCTTCCCGTGGGTGACCTGATGGTGGACAGGTGTCACAAATTTCATAGGTTCAGCCCCCCCTTACTAAGCATCCTTCACCCAAACTGTGTAGGGTACAAAAAGTGAACAAGTGCAAGGCTCCTGCCTCTCGAGCCAGCCTCTGTCTGCTCTCAAGTCTTCTTCGCTGGAGGAACATTGAGCAAAGTGGCCATCTGCTACCAGATTGCCCTATGGCCACCTGCCTAATGACCTCTGAAACTGCCCTGAATCTTGTTCCTGTGGTCTACAGCTAAGATCTTCCTGGACTGATTGTTGTGTCCTGGAATTTTCACCTGGGCTCTGGTGCCTCAGCCTCCGTGGACTGGCCACTCTGCCACCCATGGACCTTAATTTTAATTACTCAGGCCCCATTGCACTCTAGAGATCCAGCTTGGAAATGCAACTGCTTGGCCTCTGCAGAGCTTGGGAGGGTTCATCGTGCTCTGAATCTCATGCTCTGGAAATCTGGTGCCTTGGAGATAAGATACTTGGGCAGTTCCTGAAGGATTTTCTGAGGCTAAAAATGATGGTGATGGGCAAAGCTAGTCTTCCACCACTCCCACTTGAACACGGGGCTGCCTGGAGGCACAGCCACACACACGCGTGTGCATACACACACACACAGCCACGCTCACACACCACGTTTCGTACCTCTGGGTCCTGGCTTGCTCTTCCCTCTGCCTGAAATGCCCTCTCTTCGCGTGGCTGACTGTTATTTAATCTTGGAGATTCAGCTCAGATGTCACACCCTCAACCCCCAAGCTGAGCTAATGCTTTCACAGCACCAGGGTTTACCTCCATGCCAGCCTCCTACAGTGAAACACACCTTCCTCTTTGGACTGCAAGTATTTAAGGATGGAGCCCAGGTTCAGGTCCCCCGCGGTTGCTCAGGGTCTCACCTGATGTCTGGCCCGCGCGGGCGCTCAGAGCAGGGAGGTGGCTCTGTCCAGCAGTTGTGTTCTGAGCCTCCAGGTGGCCTCTTCATTGTGCTGCCACAGGTTCCCATTGTGCGGACACGTTACATAAGTGCAGGGCTTGTAAGTTTGCGGCTTATCTGAGGTTCCTCTGCAGAAGCCGCAATTAAAACAGCTTCCACGATGGAAAAATCACTTCTAGAATTCGATTTCCAAGCTTGTGGCCTGGATCGTTCAAGCTGATTACCGGAAACGGTTGGAGCGCTAATGCTCCCTGTGCTGAACCCAAATGGGTGTGTTTACTAGGCCGAGAAATGTTAATCCTGTCTTTGGCCCCAGAAATGTCTGGCCTTCACTTTGGAGGAAAATAGAAAAATAGAGTAGTATAGCCAGCTAGGCTCAATTATATTCCTCTTAAGGAATGTTTTTTCAAAACAAAGCTGGCAGGGGGTGGGAGTGGGGTCCTGCCAATTCTAACCTGGGGCTGCTGTGGGACCTCTGCTGTTCAGGAGATAGTGTGTTACTGACATTGATTTTAAAAATTCAGAAAAACAGTTGTGAGTAGTCAGCCTTTAGCACCATCACAAGGCTGGCCAAACATCAAGAGGGTCTGAATGCTGAAGGAGGAGTGCGCCTAGGGGAAGGAGCAGAGGTCTGAATCCGCTCTCCTTATGTAAGTAAGAGGGTGCATGCGATCAAATGACAACAAGAAGAATTGACTGAGCCCTGGCTTCTTGCCAAGCATCATGCGAAAAACTCTACATCCCTTACATCATTTGATCCAATAACTCTTGGAGGTAGATGCTAATACTAACTCCATTACAGCCGGGGAAACCAAGGTTCAAAGAGTGGCCTGTCCGAAGCAGCAGGTGTCCTACATGCTTGCAAACACTTTTTTACAACTTTAAACAATTTTTTCATCCCCCACCTATGGTAGCAACGCAACCGGCCCTGCTTCTGCATGGCCACCCCTGTGCTGTGTAGTGAGAATTCAAGTTGTTCTGACTGAAAGATTGGCAGGTGCTCCCCAGCTGGTAGGGCAGCAGGTGCCCTTTTCTCCCCAGGATTCTTCCACGCTGAGCCCAAGACAGCAGAGACAACAGATTCATTAACTAAATGAGTGACCCGCCACCTGCTTGCCCCGTCCAAGCTCTGCGAGAGTCTGTCTTGGGTTACGAGTGCAGGGAGCAGCCGTGGAGAGGAGTAGACCTTTTGAAGCCCCGTGGCCCTGGCATGGAAGTATTTCCGGGCCTCCCCTACCACCTTCCCACCAATGCTAGGGAGACAGAAAGGAGGGAAGAGTCCCTCTTTGTCAATCAGGAACGCCACCTCCTGGTGCTGGCACCAGAAGAGAGTGCTGAGCCTCTCTCCGGCCCCTGAGCTCAGCCCTGTGACCCAGCCCCAGAGCCCCGGCCTTGCATGCACGGTTTGTGGAGCGCTGTAATTAGTTAATGAACCACCTGAATGATATTTCTCTAGTCGTTCAACCAGCCCCTCTCCTCAGGGTGGTAATTGTATTTGAGGTTATTTTAAAATGTTTCTGTATCCAAATAGAGTTTACATCAGCAGACAGCGTGATTAGTAATCCTGCTCTCCCTTGGTGTTTCTAAGCTGTGCTATGAACTGCCTGGTGGTGAGTCGTGCAAAACTGGCTTCTCCAGCCAAGGGACCCTCTTCCTAACCCCAGGGGGGCTTCTCTGCCAGAAATAACCGACCGTCTGAGAGGGGAAGTAGTAAAAGTAACTTCTGGCCAGAATCCAGTTGACCTTGGTTTAGAACAGGTGTTTTCAGAAGAGGTGTTCTGCTAATTTGATCATCGTCTTGAGATGTGAACTCACTCTCCTTTACCTTTACAAGAAAATGTTCTGACACTAATCTCAGACTACCTTCCTTTACCACCTTTTATGGAATTATTAGAGTGATACAGTTAAAAGCATGTACCCCTGCTTACTAAACGTCTCCAAGCCTCCATTTCTTTGTCTGTAAAATGGGGATCATGGCAGTGACAGTAACAGGAGTTAACATTTTAGAGCTTATCATGTGTCAGGCACTGTTCCAAGTATTTTACATGAATTGTCGCACATGAGCCTCAGGATAACTCCGTGAGGTAATATGATTAGGTAATATAACCAGATACCTATGATTACCCTCACTCTTCCTGTCAGGGAACTGAGTAGTGGAGAGGGTCAGTAACTTCTCCAAGATCACTCCCCTGCAAGTAGGAGTGACCAAATTCTGGAGACTGATTCTAGAACCTACGCACTAACCATTCTGCTACTCTGCCTTTTTCATAAGGTTGTGAGGACTCAGTGACATTCACTAAAGAAATATTTACTCTGTGCCAAATACTGTCACGGGTGTTAGAGTTAAGGACAAATTCCCCCACACACCCCCATAGATATCACATCCAAGTAGGGAAGATTATCCATTTAAAGCTTTTAGTGTAACACTCTGGAGAAGGCCAGTGCTCAGTTCCAGGTGTTGGGGCTTTAGAAGTTTCTACATGGTATTTTAGTTATTTATATACACGTTTTAATGCTCCTGCTAGATTGTAAATTCCCTGAAGGCAAGATTAAATTCTGATTCCTTTCTATATGTTTTCTAACTCCTTACACATAGTAGGAAGTCAGTAAATATTTGTTGAATTAACAAACCTATAGATCCTGAATGTATGTGAAAGAATTGCAAAAAGTGCTTTATCCATGTATTAATGCAAACGTTTTCAATGAAAAGTTAATCTATAGAGGTGGTTATATCTGAAATGTGTTCAATAGAATTACACACCCATGTCAATTGCTAAGAGGATCAGATGAGAGGTACATAAAATGCTCTTTGAAAACTAACACACCAAACCTAAGTAACATGTCATTGGTATAAACAATACAGAGATGTATTATATCTCTTCTAGGCTTTCAGTGGAGCAGATGCTAATCCTAGGGCATAAAATGTCCCTAGAATGTGGATGAGAACCTACCAACCACACAAGGTAGCAGTGAGTAAATAGTGAGAGTTTACACACAAGCCAATACAAGGGATTTTTAAAATTATTTATTTATTTATTTTGGCTGTGTCGGGTCTTAGTTGCGGCATGCTGGATCTTTTGTTGCAGCGTGTGGGCTTCTCTCTAGTTGTGGCGCATGGGCTCCAGAGCACGTGGCCTCAGTAGTTGCGGCACTTGGGCTCTCTAGTTGTGGCACACGGGCTTAGTTGCCCTGCGGCATGTGGGATCTTAGTTCCCCAACCAGGGATCCAACCTGCGTCCCCTGCATTGGAACTCAGATTCTTAGACACTGGACCACCAGGGAAGTCCCTACAAGGAATTTTTATTGTAAGAAACAAAAAGCTGTATTAGTTGTCTATCACTGTATAACATATTACCACATTTTGTGGCTTAAAACAACAGCAAACACTTATTATCTCACACAGTGTCTGTGGGTCAGAAATTTGGGAGCAGCTTAGCTGGAGGTTTCAGCTCAGTGTTTCACTCAGTCAAAATGTCTGCCAAGGGCTTGACTGGGGCAGGAGGATACACTTCCCAGGTGACTCACTCACAAGTTGGTGCTGGTTGCTGGTGGGAGGCCTCAGCTCCTCTCCATAAGGGCCTCTCCACAAAGCTGCTTGAGTGTCTTCTCAACATGGTGACTGGTTTCCCCCAGGGGGAGTGATTCAAGAGACTAAGGCAGAATCATCAATGTCTTTTATGTTCTATCTTGAAAGTCACACACCCTCTCTTTTGCAATATCCTATTGGTCACATGAGTCAGCCTTATTCAATGTGGGAGGGGACTATACAAACGCAAGTACCAGGAGGGGATGGTCATGGGGCCATCTTGGAGGCTGGCTACCACGAAGGGAAACTGGAGCTCAGAAATCAAGAACAGTGGCCACAGCCAGGCCTCCCTGAGACAAGAGCTAGAGGGTATCCTGAAGCCAAGGCAGCTCTGGACACTTAGGTAGCAGGTATCCCTAAGTCTTCACTCTTGTTCTCTGCCCTTTATGTGACTCAGTCACACCTCTGTCTTCTGCCAGTTATTTCTTTTTTTTTTTTAATTAATAGTAATCTTTTATTTATTTATTTATTTATTTATTTATTTATTTTTGGCTGTGTTGGGTCTTCATTTCTGTGTGAGGGCTTTCTCTAGTTGCGGCAAGCGGGGGCCACTCTTCATCGCGGTGTGCGGGCCTCTTCACTATCGCGGCCTCTCTTGTTGCGGAGCACAGGCTCCAGACGCGCAGGCTCAGTAGTTGTGGCTCATGGGCCTAGTTGCTCCGCGGAATGTGGGATCTTCCCAGACCAGGGCTCGAACCCGTGTCCCCTGCATTAGCAGGCAGATTCTCAACCACTGCACCACCAGGGAAGCCCTGCCAGTTATTTCTATGTTTCTTGCTTCACGTTCCTAAAAGCAAAGCTTGAGGGTTCAGTTCATCTTTTTTTCCCAGGTCATTGCAGGTCACATACCAGCCACTGAGTTGGCTTCTGGGGACCCACTCCTAGCCCAGACATTTAAGGGAGTTAAGGTTCACATGGTCCAAAACATAGACACTTTAGCATAGAGTTTAGTCCGTGATCAGCATAGTCTTGCTAAGATGAGACTGGGGGGAGGTGGGGTCAGAGCTCGAGAAGCATAGTCTGCCCAGTATGACTATTGCTCACCAGACACTGTGCTGGACAGATGGGCCACAGATGGGGAGAAAGAAGAAAAATAAATACAAATAAGTTGATCCTTGGCCTCTCTGTTTAAAGAGGAAGATGCCCATAACCAAATAATTATAATTTGTGTATAATAAAGTATACTAGTAGTATCTGGGTCAGGTGGGGAAAGTTTTCTAAGAAGACCCTTCTGCCAGGGTCTTGAAGAATGAGATGGATAGGATCCAGATGAAGAGAAGGGAAAAGGGCATTTCTGTCAGGAAGGAACCCGTATAGGATATTTTGTGGGGAGGTGAGACTCTGTAGTGGGGCTGGCCGGTGGGGTGGATGGGAGGAAAGCTGGCAAGGTCGGCTGGGGTGACACTGCGATGGGTTTGGCGGCTCAGTGAAGAGTTTGGGTTGCTCCCCGAGAGTGGTGGGAAGTTCTCGAAGGTTCTGAAACAGGAATGAGGACTCCTGTGGGTGGCTCCAGGGGCTGAGGCTTCCTTTGAAGGCTTGTTTAAACACATGCGCATCCACCCCCTTCAGGTTCTAGATCACAGGGGGTTGTGTATGATTTGAGGAAAGCTGTAGTCTCCATTACGCAGAGACATCCGTTCTTGTGAGGAACTAATGACTGCCCCTCCGCTGGTTTCCTTTAATAGCAGCCAAATATAATTCCACAGGCATCCAAGTTAAGCAAAGTTTTTTCAGCACCAAGAAGGCCACATCTACATAATGAAAAGATGTCATCAGAAGTCTGCGAAAAGTCTCCCTGTGGACTCCTCATCAAATAACTTGTCATCCTCCTACCAAAAAACCTCCCAACCAATTCAGAAAATAATATTTGGAAAATAACCCTTTTTAGCAGTTCAGGCCCTACCAATAAGCAGCTTACAGCAGACTCACAATTCCTACGTAAGTGAGCAAAGTCCAGAGATGCTAGTCGCAGGTTTTATTATTTAAATGTCCATGGGCCAATTTGACGTCTGGGCTTTCACTCTGTGGTTGCTTTGGTGAAGCCTGGTCCTGCGTAGGGGAACCATTATGCTGCAGAAGCTCCTGGAAGCTGCATGGCCCATGGTTAAGAGCCCGCCACGGCAGCCAGCCTGCCTGGGCTTATGTCCTGGCTCTGACACTT
Organism: Balaenoptera borealis; assembly: GCF_965194805.1. Lineage (NCBI taxonomy): Eukaryota > Metazoa > Chordata > Mammalia > Artiodactyla > Balaenopteridae > Balaenoptera > Balaenoptera borealis. Next base: position 107,360,853 of record NC_138874.1, read on the forward strand.
TCTACTCTGTGACCTTGGGTAAGTTATTTGAGGTCTCGGCACCTCTGTTTCTCATCTGTGAAATAAGAATTGTCTTAGTCTGTTTGGGCTGCTCTAACAAAATAACAGATTGGGTAGCTTATATGAACAGAAATTTATTTCTCACAGTTCTGGAGGCTGCAGTCCAACATGAAGGCGCCAGTATGATCCATTCTGGGGAAAGCCCTCTCCATTGTTCACAGCTGGTGCCTTCTCACTTTGTCCTCACGTGGTGGAAGATGGTCAGGGATCTCTCTGGAATCTCTTTCATAAGGTACTGATCCCATTCATGAGGGCTCCACCCTCATGACTTAAGCACCTCCCAAAGACCCCACCTACTACTACCATCATCTTTGGGGGTTAAGATTTCAACATATGAATTTTTGGGGGGGGGACACAAACATTCAAACAGAATGAATTAATCCTCATGGAAGATTATAAGCATCTGTCATACAGCTCCATATAAGTATATGCTGTCATTATTACCCTAGTATAAATTAATTGATCTGCAACTTTTCTCCCATTAAGCTGTACCTATAAATTTTTTTTGTTTTGAGTTAGCTGTCCCAAACATAATAAATGGCACCAATCATCTGGTTGGGTTCATGGAAGAAACCATCCAATCAATCACCAAGTTCTGTTATTTCTTACTCCTAAGTATATTTTGAGTCTTATCTATTTCTTTCTAGTACATATGCTACATGTGGTAATTAAGCCTACAGGCTTTGGACCCAGAGTGCCCAGGTTCAAATCCTGACTCTCCATTCACCAACTGTGTGACCTTGAGCTAATTTCTTAAACTCTCTGAGCCTTGGCATTCTCTATAAAACAACAAAAATAATGATACCTACTTCATAGGTGTTTGTGAGGATTGAATGAAATCATGCAGGTGCCTGGCACTTAGTTATACATTCAATAAAACCTAATCTTCATTAATATTATCCCCATTCCAGTCCCAGCCATACCATCTCTCACTTAAATGTTCACGTTGGCCTCTTAACTAGTCCCCTGACCTCCAATCTTGCTTTCCTACGAGGCATTCTCCACATGGCAGCTAAACGATTTCCTAAAAACACAAATCTGATCGTGTCACCCATGGCTTAAAATTCTGCAAATGACTCCCATTGCCCTTGGGATAAGATCCCACACCCTAGAGAGGCCTTGCTGGTTAACACAGACCTTCACACATACTGTGGAACGTTTCCTCTGTCCAGCTAACTCCTATTCATCCAACAAGGGCCAGCTGATGTGTGACTTCCTCAAAGATGCCTTCCCAACTTTCTGGCTAGGATGGCTGTTCCTTCTTGGTGTTAACAATTGTGACTGAATTCTTATCTGTACAACTTTCATGTCCATGGTCTAGAGTTTGTGTTGTTCACGGAACATCCCCCGAGCTTGGTGTGGTGCCCTGTCCATAGTAACCACTCACTAAATATTTACAGAGTTGTGAATGAATGAACGGACAGATGCGGCATTCCCAGGGAACTAACCCTCTTCTGCAAGTGCCACTCTGCAGAGCCTTGATTCACTTTGCCTTCCTTTGCTCTGTGCGGCAGCGGTGGGGAAAAGGGACCCACTGTTTAAAACCCAGCAGGCTGAGGACAGGTTGTCCTGTCACAGAATCAGAGCAGGAAGGCCCTTTAGAGGCTGGTCATTCAGTTCCCTTCCTTGTTAACACTGCCAGTGACCAAGAGCTCACTCCTAACTGTTAGCATGTTCTTCCCCATCTCAATCTTAATCCCGTCTCCTTAAAAGTTCCCATCCAGGGACTTCCCTGGTGGTCCAGTGGGTAAGACTCTGCGCTCCCAATGCAGGGGGCCCGGGTTCCATACCTGGTCAGGGAACTAGATCCCGCACGCTGCGGTGAAGATCCTGTGTGCTGCAACTAAGACCCAGTGCAGCCTAAATAAATAAATATTAAGGGGAAAAAAAAGTTCCCATGCATGTGTGAGACTTTCATTTTCTTCTGTGACTTCTGTATTTTGCAACTTTTATAGAGTGTATATAAATCGCTTGTGTAATTACAGAGAAAACAAAAAAATCTTTAAATTCTAATCACAAAATTTAGTTCTGCTTTTTACACGAACAAGAAAGAAAAAGAGAAAGAAACCTAACTGCTGGACTCCTCTCCCACACGAGGTTGGTAACTGAGTCCAGCGTGAGCACAGCTTGGCCTCCCTTGTCTTTGGGACCTGCCTGCTATTGGCACGGGCAGTGAGCTGTTAATAACTAGCATATGCTTTTCCCGACTTTCAAATGCACATTTACCAGCCTAGCGCTGTGAGCAAGGAATGCTGTATGGACTCCCAGGGTGCTACCAGGCCTGCCCCAGAGGGTGCAGCCTGCCTCACCATGTTGTAGATGCCATGAAGGCCAACACTGCCTGCTCCAGTTCCCAAGCAGGTCTTGGGACCTTGCGGCCGATCAACAGTACAGGATAGCTGGGTGGGTAAAATGAATAAAATTAATCTGGGAAACAGAGACATTTTGGAAAATCATAACAGATTTTCCCCAGGTACAAGTGGGTTAAGCTCTAGCCTCCACTGTGTAAGAACAACCCTAAAGAATGCAGAGAAAGAACAGATTAAGACATTGGATGAAATGCTTCATTTATACTTGAGTTTAAAATTTAAAACACATTTTCAAACAATGGTATATCTTGTATATTATTTATGTACTTAAAAAATAACACTAAAAAAATCTAAACATAAGCAAAGGAAATGCTGCTAATTATTCCTCTCTATTTACTGAGAATAATGCTTCTTTTTGTGAGTGAAGAGTGATAAAAACTAAACCAGTTTGGCCTGTCAGGGTGAAGAATGTGATCTTTTTTTTTTTTTTTAATTTATTTATTTATTTATTTATTTATGGCTGTGTTGGGTCTTCGTTTCTGTGCGAGGGCTTTCTCTAGTTGTGGCAAGCGGGGGCCACTCTTCATTGCGGTGCGCGGGCCTCTCACTATCGCGGCCTCTCTTGTTGCGGAGCACAGGCTCCAGATGCGCAGGCTCAGTAGTTGTGGCTCACGGGCCTAGTTGCTCCGCGGCACGTGGGATCTTCCCAGACCGGGGCTCGAACCCGTGTCCCCTGCATTGGCAGGCAGATTCTCAACCACTGCACCACCAGGGAAGCCCAAGAATGTGATCTTTAAACACAAACAATAACCCCAAAAATCATAAAACTAAAGAGGCTGAGTTGCCAGAGGGATCCACGGAAAAAATGAAAAGGGCCCTTCAAATTTAACAACCTATTTTGTATAAAATGGGAGTGGCTCCAGAGAAATGCCCTGAGAGGTTTGTTCTCCACAGCCTCGGAAGGGGAAGGAAAATGCGTATTTCACGCACAGCAACAACCAAAGACCGTGTGTCCAGCGGCCAAGACATGGTACAGAAACACCCAAGTCGGGAAAAGCTTTGATTCTGTGAGACTCTCTCGAATCTGCTCAACCCTCCCGGAAGGCAGGGAAACCCTGTGTCTCTCTACTTCACCTTTGTATTTCAATCCCTAGCACACAGCAGTAGGTGCTTAATAAATGTGACGGTCCTGGTTCAAGAGCAAGGAGAGATCTGACAACGTGGCAATAATAACGTATCACATTCTACAGTTAACGATGATGTTTTTTAAAAAAACTTATTGGTGTATAGTTGATTTACAATGCTGTGTTAGTTTCAGGTGGACAGCAAAGTGAATCAGTTATACATATACATATATCCACTCTTTTATAGATTCTTTTCCCATATAGGCCATTACAGAGTATTGAGTAGGGTTCCCTGTGCTATAAAGTAGGTCCTTATTAGTTATTTATTTTATATCTAGTAGTGTGTATATGTCAATCCCAATCTCCCAATTTATCCCTCCCCCACTTTCGCCCCTGGTAACCATAAGTTTGTTTTCTGCATCTGTGATTCTATTTCTCTTTTGTAAATAAGTCCATCTGTACCATTTTTTATATTCCACATATAAGCAATAGCATATGATATTTGTCTTTCTCTGGCTGACTTACTTCACTCAGTCTGACAATCTCCAGGTCCATCCATGTTGCTGCAAATGGCATTATTTTGGCAGTTAACGATGATTTAATGTTATTTCATTTCCATCTCATCTCTGGGCAGGACTACAGATGTTCTATTTTCTATTTTTCTGCATTGTCTGAATTGTTTATGAGTATGTTTTTTGAAAAGAAAGTAATAAAATTATTTCCCTATTGGGAAAAAGTAATTCTCTTAACCATCATTGCCAATTTCTTGACCCCTTTTGGAACAAGGTTGGGAATTCATTCTTCCATAGATTATAATTCAATACAAGGACAAAGTGAATACATTCACTCCATAAATAAATTTATTCAGCACCAACTTGTGTAACAATTTAGGTAGGCATGGGGAATGTGTATGCTTAAAAAACACCAGTTTATGGCCTAAGAAGGAGTCAGACATTAAACACATACTTCTACTAACAAGGTCCAGTTGCAACTCTGACAACTGCAGTGTGGAAGGTACCTGGAGCCAGGAGCACCTGTGTCTCCGGGATCATTCCCCTGCTTAGGCCCAGCTCCACAGCTTTCCTCTGGCTCTTTCCCCTCCCAGAAGGCCCTTCCTCCCTCTTCCACCTATTCAAACTTGTCCTTGCTTCAGAATCCTGCTCAACTCTCCAGGTCCTGCTCAAGGCCTCCCTGACGGCTGAGGCCCACCTTCCTCCCTCCCCTCAGCATCTCTCTCAGCTTGTGCTAAGTCAGATACTGCCTTGAGGGTCACACAACTCACTAGTAGTTGTATTAGTCAGGGTTCTCCAGAGAAAGAGAAACAACAGAGTCTGTCTGTCTATCTATCTATCTATCTATCACAAGACAGAGGAGAGATGGAGAGAGAAAGAGATATTTATTTTAAGGAATTGATTCACACAGTTGCGGAAGGGCAAGTCCAAAAGCTTCAGGGTAGGCCAGCAGGCTGGGGACCCAGGAAAGAGTTTTAGTCCAAGTCCAAAGGCAGTCTGCTGGCAGAACTCCCTTTTGCTCAGAGGACATCAGTTTTTGTTCTGATTAAGGCCTTCAAGGATTAGATGAGGTCCACTCACATTATGGAGGGCAATCTGCTTAACTCAAAGTCCACTATTTTTAAACCTTCATCTCATTCAAAATACATCTTTACATAAACATCCAAAATAATGTTTGACCAAGTATCTGGGCACCATGGCCCAGCCAAGTTGACACATACAATTAACCATCACAGTAGCCTTATTTCCCTAACTAGAGTCTACCATCTTGGAAGGTACAGGTCAGCTCTTGCACGTCTGTATCTTCCCACAGGGCCAAGCTCAGGGATTATTGTCAGGAGGTGTTCCATAAATCCCCAAAGAATGGAAGAATAGAACAGCAAGACTTGATAGATCCTCTGGAAGCAACCCTATGCACCTTCTGGAAACAATAGGGATGTGTGACCAACATCTGCTTAATCCCCAGAGTGCAAAACACGTGGCTGCAGAGAAACCAGAAGCATAACCCGGATCCTTTCTCTGTTCTGAAAACAGCTCTTCAGACATACTCAGTTATACCTTCCAAGATAATAACAGATTGAGACAGAACTGGCTGTTCGTTTGAGTTTGAACTCAGCACAGCCCTAGCCGGTGAAGAAAGAACAAAAGAACAACACAAAAGCATGCTGTGGCCTAGGGAGGAATTTCTGAACCTGGTCTCTGACTGTCTTTTTAGGACTTATGTACCTGTTTCAAGCCTTACCTTTCTCCTAAACCTGTTCCGAATTCAAGCAACAAGCTCCCACCTCTTATGCCCTCTCCTGGCCCCCACCAACTTTGATCAGCCCCCTGGAGATAAACCAGGCTCAGAGGAGGGGCCCAGTGCTTTCTCAGACAACTCCCAGTCCAAGCTCAAATGTGCAATTCTAAACCCAGAATCTAGTTTCCAGGCTTCCCCTTGGCTCCTGAGCAGCCTCTTGCTTAGGCTGGAGAAGGAAGAAATCTCAAACAGCTGGAGAGGTGGTAGTTCTTCAAGCCATCCTTCAGGGCCAGTCCTCATCTTCATGTGCCCCACAATTATCTGATGCTCCTTTAAAATTCCATCTTTCTGCTTCTGTAAAAACCCTTTTCATTCCTCCTCAGTTTCAGCAGAAAAATGGGCAAAGGATAGCTACAGGCTTTTCAAAGAAAAGGAATACCAAATGTCTCTTAAACAGATGAAAAGATGCTCAATAATGCTCATAATAATAGAAATGCAAATTAAAAATACAAAGTGAATATATCAGATTGGCAAAGATCAGAAAGTTAGGTACACAGTCTGGTAAGGTTATGGGGAAACAGGCACTGTGAACACGGCTGGTGCAAGGCTGACCTTTTCTGACCTCTTTGGAGAGCAATTTGGTAAAACATCTCAAATTTTAAAAATGCACTGGTTCGATGACCAAGCACTTTCACCTCCAGGTATTAATAGATGTACTTGTACATTCATGCAAAATGATGTGTGCCAGAGAATATACATTGTGGCGTTGTTTGTAATAGCAGAAGGCTGGGAACTATCTAAATGTTTATTAAGAGAGGACCAGTTAAATAAATTATAGACTATTGTACAGCCACTTAAGGGAATAAAGAAGGTCTGTGCGGACTGATATGGAAAATTTCACAGGGTATTAAGTGAAAAGAGTAAGGAGGATGCCAGTGCACGTGATGTGCTAGTATTTGTGTGTGGGAAGAATGCACATACCTGCTGAGAAATGCGTGGCAGAATACCCAGTAATCTGGGATTACTGGTTGCAGGCACCTGGGAGCAGGGACTTGGGAGGCTTGGGAACGTTAGAGGAAAGGAGATTTATTTTTTTCTGAGTACTGTTACGGGTTGAATTGTGACCCACAAAATTCATTTGTTGAAGTCCTTACCCTCAGTATCTCAAAATGAGACCTTATTTGGTAATAGGGTCATTGCAGAGGTAATTAGTTAACATGAAGTCATACAGGAGTAGTGTGGGCCCCTAATCCAATGAGCCATGTATCCTTATACAAAGGGGAAATTTGGAAACAGACAGGCACACAGGGAGAACTCTGTGAAGATGAAGGCAGAGATTGAAGTGATTCTCAGAAAACCGCTAGAAGCCAGGAGAGAGGCATGGGAACAGATTTTTTTCCCTTGCAGTTCTTAGAAGGTTCCACCCCTGCAGACACCTTGATCTTGGACTTCTAGCTTCCAAAACTATGAGACAATGCATTTCCATTGTTTTAAACCAACCAGTTTGTGGTACTTTGTTACAGCAGCCCTGGCAAATGAATACAGTACCCTTCGGTACATTTTGAGTTCTGTATCATGCATGTATATTACTGATTAAAATTTTTTTTTTTCCAACATAAATGTCCTTTCCTCCCCGAAGCTTTCCCAGACTCATCAGTCTGGGGTGATTTCTCTGTCTTTTGACCTCTGAGAACATCTTATTCTCTGCAATAACATTTACCATTTTGTGATATGATTTAACTGTTCATGGGGTTCTCACCTCCACAAAAGGGGCTGAGCTGACATTTCATCCATCATTATAGTCCTAGAGACTGGCCCTCAAATGTTTGCTGGAGCGAATGAATAAATAGGTAACTAGTCATTTTTCACTCCCTTCCTCCATTTCTATTACTATTCATTGATTTTTGGCTTGATAAACTATCAATTCATTGATGATTAGTCAGGGTGACATCACTGAAAGATTTGGAGGATTTTGATAGGTGAAAGGAAGAAAACCTCATTTAAAAACATACCCAAATGAGTTGAGAGTTTAGTACTTTTCAGGGAAGACAATTCCAATTGGTTCTGACATCTGTCTACCATTGAGGACCATTTGTGTTGGGGAAGTGTTTGTTTGGGACTCCATACCGCTCATCCTCTGAAGAGGATTTGTGATAGATCTGTCTTTTGGGGTGTGTGTATTCCATCTGTGTGATCAGTCTCTTTGTTGTCTTGTGTAAAATGGGAAATTCAGGTTCAATTCATTAAAAAAATTTTAGCTATGAAATTATGACTAAAGAAAAAGAAAGATGATTTTTTTTAAACCAATGTATGGCAACAGTGTTCTTTAGACTCCTGAGAAAACTGATCAAGATAAAAACTCTTTGAAATTTCAAAACTGATTGTTTTTGTATATGCAGTTAGAGAAAGCTAGCTTGATAAAATGCTGTTTTCAGAATTCTGACCCTGAGAGAACAAAAATATGCCTAGGAAAAAGCTTGAGGTTAACTCTTATCGTGTCCTTGAAATACAAACACAAGCCACTTTGCCTGGGACTTCAGTCTTGGGTTAATTAGTAAAACTTCAAGCCAAAAAAAGGGGGGAAGAAAATGAAGCCTTTTAAAATTGAGTTTGTAAATTTGACTATTCTGACTGTTATTCATAAACTAATGTTTAATTGCAGTGCCTAATTCATGAAATGTAAAAAGATAAAACAATGAGATCTCTGTTTGTCTGGTTGTATGTATGTCTCAATATGCGTCTTTGTCTGTGCTTAATTTGTAAAGAGCTCTATTTAATTGGCTTTAAAAAAAATTAGCGGTTACCGTATCAAACAACTCTAAATTTACCTACTTTTTGTCTTCTTGCAAGACTAAGAGGGAAACTAAAGATGTTTGGGTTTCTTAAACACACGTCTTGTACCACATTAAAGAGAAATTGCGCTATGAAAAACTGTATGCTTTTCTTTTTTTAATTTTTACTTATTTATTTATTTATTTTTGGCTGCGTTGGGTCTTCATTGCTGCGTGCGGGCTTTTCTTTAGTTGTGGCGAGCAGGGGCTACTCTTCGTGTGGTGCGCGGGCTTCTCATTGCAGTGGCTTCTCTTGCTGTGGAGCACAGGCTCTAGGCACGTGGGCTTCAGTAGTTGTGGCACGTGAGCTCAGTAGTTGTGGCACACAGGCTTAGTTGCTCCACAGCATGTGAGATCTTCCTGGACCAGGGCTCGAACCCATGTCCCCTGCATTGGCAAGTGGTTTCTTAACCACTGCACCACCAGGGAAGCCCAAAATGTATGCTTTTAGAGGTTATGGAATATGTTCTTAAGTTTGCCAATCAGAAAATACTGATATAACAAATAGTTCAATTACCTGTTTCTTGGTTTTGTTAAGGTTTTTAAGGGTTAAAATTGTAATATGTAAAAATGATAAGGGAAACATTTCAGTGTATAAAGCAAGTAGGATATGTGTTGTCAGCGAAGAGAACGTATAAAGAATGGAGATATTTTTGTTGAGGAAAAATGAGGATAAAAATTTTGTCCTACAGTTGGTTGGGTGGGAAAAAAGGACAAATATGTATGGATCCAAAAAGTGATAAAAGTTTTGCGAAAAAGGATCTTTGAGAAAAGAATTTTGTATGTTGTCAGGATTAAGATTAGACTGAATTTAATTAGGTAAATGAATTTTGTTATTAACAGTAAATTGGTAAAAGACTAAATTCGGTTTTCTCTCTCTGTTAAGAAAAAAATTTTTTTCTAAACCAATTAGGATTATTTGGTATGTTTAATTATATGGAAAACATTTGATAACTTTCAGATCATACTGTTGAACTGGGTAAGAAATTTAAAAAAAATTCTGACCGAACGCTATTGTTTTGTTTCTAACCATACTTTTGACCCTGATGTTCAGGATGGAAAAAATTGTCCAGTGAAGTTGTCACAGAGAATAACTACTCATGATGTGTATCACTGCTGGCTCTAAGTTTACTGCTTAAAGCACATGTACAATGTTTGTGTGAGAATTGGATATAAATGGTGAAGTGTATGGTCTATAAAGCATTTCCCGATTAACATACCTCTGAGTCTGTTCATGATATCTGATTAGTTTTCCCTCAACGTGGACAAATAGGCAAATATACAAACAAAAAGAGGCCTAGCACCGAGGGGACATGAACGGACCCAGAGCAGGCAACTGAGCCATTCTGGCAACGTGGGAAAAATATATTGCGTATCAGTGCTTTCTATGGAAGGAGTTACAATTAAAAGGGGGAAATGATGGAGGAAATTTTCACATATTTAGGTATGGGGAAGTCATTCTGGCTTATACATGATTTAATTTGAACTTCAGGCAAACCAAAACAGCCTGTTTATGGCCTATTAAACATACATTGTACATCTGCTTTAACCATTAAGAAAAAATACATTCAGAGAATAATACAAAGATGCATCTTGATTATTATCTTCATTGTAAAATGTCTGCAGATTTTCAAGTGTTTGTCCAGGTACTATGAAAAGGAATCAAGGAGAGAGGTAATGTTCTCATAATACAAAATATGGATGCTAAGCATGGAGCTCGAGATTATTTCCAATTCTGTCCATTCCCCAAATTAGGCAGGACTATGTCCCACTTCAGCAAGAAGTAGTCAAGAGCGGTCGTCACCCCATTCCCTCAAACAGTTGGGGAAAATTGAAACAGAAATGGAACTAAACCCGAGCTCCTCTGCCAAGTTGATGACTAACCCTCTACCCAAAACCTTTTCCCCTCTTGTTCTGTACCCGTCCCTCCTGAAGATTGAGGAGTATCAAAGAAAAGAGGGCATTGAAACGGAGCAGGACCCTATGGCCCTTGCCGCCCCATGTCCTCCGCCTGCCTTTTGTCTGCGGAAAAACTTTAGCCAAAGAATAAGTTTAATCAGAGAAGTGAAAAAATGCAAAAACAGAGGAAAACAGTCAAAGGAGACCAAATAATAGTAGTTTAGTCACTAAACATAGTCAAGGACCTTTAGTTCCTCCTTAAGGGCTATAGATAATATTCTGAGCCACATCCTGCGAGCTGTCTTATAGATACTGAAACCCCGCCAGGTGGAAGAAGTGAACTACATGATGACCAGACTGTAGCCACGACATAGCTGCCACAATTCCGAGAACTGGCCTCAAAGAAATGGAAACAAACCGACCCTGGAACTGAAGATTAACTGTACCTAAAACAATCGAGATGACGCTGGTCAGACCACCGATGACCAATTTTCAAGAGGACTGTCAGAGCTGGCTGTGCTGTTTCTGCATGCAGCCCCCTCCCTCTGTCTATAAAAACTCTTGCCCCCTGATTGTCGGGGGAGGCGGGAGTCGGTCTTCGGACAGGCGTCCACCCTCCCCCACTGGTTGCCGGCATCCAAAATAAAGCAAACTTTCCTTTCCACCAACCTGTCCTCTTTGTTGGCTTTTGAGTAGTGAGCAGCCGGACCCCACTTTCGGTTACAGGTTGATTTCTGCCTGGTGGGGAGATGAGGAATCAAGAAAGTCTACCTCCCTGCATGGCTGTGCGTGATGAGGGACAAATGAAACAATCTGTCAATCATGCTCCAAAGGGTGGTTCTTATTATGGATTACAGAAGCAACATTTGGGTTAGATGATAAAGACTGATAGTATGGCTGCTGTATTGGTTTCCTAGGGCTGCCTTAACAAAGTATTACAAACTGGGCAGCTTAAAACAACAGAAATTTATTGTCTCTGGGGAGGATCCTTCCTTGCCTCTCCCAGCTTCTGGTGTTTGCTGGCAATCCTTGGCTTGTCGGTGCATCACTCCAATCTGCGCATCACATGGCGTTTTCCCTGCGTGTGTGTGTGTCTGTGTGTGTGGCCACATTTTCCTCCTCTTATAAGGACACCTGTCATCGGATTAGGGTCCTCCCTAATCAAGTATGACCTCATCTTAACTTGAATATATCTGCAAAGTAAGGTCACATTCTGAGGTTCTGGGTAGATATGAATTTGGGGGGAACACTATCCAACCTGGCACAGCTGCTCAGCTGGGACTCACTGAGGATGGAGAAGCAGCAAAAGGCAAAGGCATGTTTAACCTTGTAGTTAAGCACAGGCCATGGAATCAGACAGATTTAATTTCAGATCCTTATTCTACCTGCTGATCAGCCATGTGAACTTGGGCAAGTTACTCGGTATCTCTAAACCCGTTTCCTCCTCTGTGCAATGGGCTTAATGCATCCTAGAACTGCTGAGTGAAATAAATAAGATCAGGTTCTGGTGTGCTTAGCACTATGCCTGATATTTTTAAAAAATTAGCTTTTGGGACTTCCCTGGTGGTCCAGTGGTTAAGGCTTCGCTTTTCAATGCAGCGGGTGTGGGTTCGATCCCTGGTCAAGGAGCTAAGAGCCCAGTTGCCTCGCATCCAAAAAACCAAAACATAAAATAGAAGCAATATTGTAACAAATTCAATAATGACTTTAAAAATTGTCCACATCAAAAAACAATCTTTAAAATAAAGTTAGCTTTTAACACTAGCGTCCCCATTTCCACGGCTCCTGCCATCCTTTCAGGGAAGAACATAGACCGTTAAATAGCAAAGCAGAGTAGTTTATGATTAAAGGCCCAGATGCCTGGAACAGGATGTGCCTGGAACAGGATGTACCTGCCACAGGAGGTCAGAGAGCACAGGGCGGCAGGGCTGGAGCAGGCACAGTCTATAACTTTTAATAACAAACAGATGCATAGTTAGTGCTGAAATCTGAAACTTTGAGCTAAGCCATATTGATTTTCCCCTCCTCCTCCACAGGGTGTATATCTAGAGCTTATCACTGAGGTCTACACAGCATAACCAGACCAGACATCTCCTATTCATCTCTCTGCTCTACCACCTACTGCCTGTGGCCCCTCCCAATGAACCTGACCATCAAGACATTCAAAAGAGGCCAGAGCTTCCATCCAGGTGGCCCTGGATGCATGTGTTGTTCTCTGATCACATCTCAAAGCAAACAGAAACAACTTGGGATGATCAGCATTTTGCACAGATTGGGGAGAGCTGGCTGTCCTTCTATGCCAGCTCATGAGTTCCATTAGAAATGGATTAAATCATCCAGACACTGAGATCTTTCAGGTGCCATTTTCATTTAGAACTCTCCATTATGGCTGGGCTTGAGTCCCGTCTCTGTGACCTGAGCTATGAGTCAGCCAGGCCCGTCCACACCATTGACAGGACAGACTGTGATCGTCCACAGCTGTCTGCTGCTGCCCTTGTTTCTCAGCATTGAGAAAATTACGTGCACAGAGCTTCGTTTCTCAATAGTAGCTTTAAATTTTTTTTTCCTTGGTGACTAGTGGGACTAAGCCATTGATTCACTTATTGTATTTATTGAGTGCCTGGTTAAAAGCGTAGGCTCTAGAATCAATTGCCTGAATTTAAATCCCACTACTATAAATCATGAGCTTTGTGACACTGAGCAAGTTACTAAACCTTAATTGCTTCATCTGTAAAGGGAAAATCTTAGTAACACTTACCCATTAGGCTGCTGAGAGGATTGTTCCAGGTTTGGTTCCTCGGGAAGCAGATTGTGAGACAGAAGTTAGCCAGCAGGATTTTACGAAGGGATTCTCTTAAGAGCAACAGGGGTAAGAGGGAGAGCAGAGGGAGAAGCAGAGCTGGGATGCAGTCCCAAGAAAGCAGCAGCCAAACCCAGAGGGCGCTCTGGAGCTGGGAGAGCACGTTAGCCCCTACCCCGAATTGGACCCAAAGGACAGGGCAGTGAAGCCCCTCTGTTGACCAGTCACTGGATCCAGGCTGCCCCTAAAAGGAGGCGTGACCATGTGCAAGGCAGTTTTCTTCAGCTGAGCCAATCTCCAAAGGACACCTGAGATTGGGTTTCCTGCAGTGTTCCCAGCATCTAGGTCCTTCATCCCTGAAAGGGGATCACAGGCTCCATCACAAAGATTAAATGAGATTATCCACATAAAGCTCGTAACACAGTACCTGGCACGCAGTAAATGCTTAATAAGTGGTCACCATTACAATTGTTGTTGTTTTTATAACTGTTATTTGCCAGGCGCTGTGCTACAGGCTGGGGACTCAGTGTTGATCAAGATTCTGCTCCTGCCCTTAAGAAACTCAATCCATAGCAAATCAGACCATCAAGCAAGCAATTGTAATGCAGTGCACTTGATAGGGTGTCACAGGATTTGTATGGGAGCATCCAGAAGGGACACATGACCCAGACTAGGAAGGCGAAGGAAAGTGACACCAAAGGTGATACCTGGAGATGGAGAGGAAGGAGTCAGCCAGGCAAAGGGAGTGGGAGGCATCGGGGGTGGGGAAGAAGGTTGAGGAAGCAGTGTGCGCATGATGTAGTCCAGCAGGGCCAGCACGGAGTGGGTGCCAGAAACAGGGGAAGAAGGGTCTGATATACACCAGGCCAAGGAGTGTTGGACTTGGATATAAAGAAGGCAATGGGGAGCCATTAAAGCATACTAACCAGAGAAAGGACATGGCCCATTTGTGCTTGAAAAAAGTCACTCTGGCCACCATTTGGGCAATGGATTGAACATGGACAACATTAGAGGCTGTTTCCAGGGTCCAGATGAGAGATAAGGATGACCTGGACCAGGGTGGTGACAGTGAAGAAAGAGAAGGGTACCCAAAGTCAAGGAATACTGAGGTGGTGAAGTCTACAGACTCGGTGACGACTGGATGGTAAGAGAGAAAGGGAAATTCAGGGTCATGTTTAAGCTTCTGATCTGGGCAAGTGAATTCCAGAAGGCCTGGTGTCTTAGTCCATTCAGGCTGCTATAACAGAATAACACAGACTGGGTGGCTTATATACAACAGAAATTTATTTCTCACAGTTCTGGAGGCTGGGAATTCCAAGATCAAGGCACCAGCTGATTCGGTATCTGGTAGGAGCCAGGGGAACAGCTGTATTCTCACTGTGCCTTCACATGGTGGAAGCAAGCAGTGAGAGAGATCTCTGGGGCGTTTTTTATAACAACACTAAACCCGTTCATAAAGGCTCCATCCTCATGACCTAATCACCTCAGAAAGGACCCGCCTCCAAATAGCATCACACTGGGGATTATGTTTCAACATACGAATTTTGGAGGGACACAAACATTCAGTCTATAGCCCCTGGGGAATGCGTGTCCTAAGACCTAGAAGAAAAAAAGCCACCAAGGACAGACATGCCCCTCATTATTCAGCATGGCTCAAAGGAGCTTCTTCCAGGCAGTTCTCCAAGACTTACGGCTCCATTTTAGACAAACCCACTTGAAGCCCCCGGTGGAATATAACTCTCAGAAGCAGCTATATTAATCCCAGAGGAACCTGCTTCCTCCCTGCTTCTGTCTAGCAAATCAAACAAACAAATAAACAAAACACCAGCAAAGAATACTCTCAGTGTTTAAACGTAGTTGTAGTGGAAAACAAATTGAGCAAAGGAAGAACACAGAGATAAAAATTCACTTTGGAATCAATCTTCAATAAACATCAATATTTATTGAATATGAACTCTGGGCCCAGCCTTGTGCTCAGGGTTTCAGACATAAGGAAGAATAAGAGAGCCACTGACTAGTGCACTTGAGGGTCCAGCTCCTTCAATAGTAATACTTCTTATGGTAAATTACTGCATTGGCATTTGGGTTTATACCTCATTCTCATATGTTTGGTGACCTGAGTCAGTCCCTGGGGCTTAATCATCTCTGTGTTTTCACAAAACTGAGTTTTTGTACTTTAAAGCTAATAAGTAGACCTATGTAAGTGAGAATCATTCCATTGGAAGTGATTGGCAAGCCTCTCTAGCATTTGCTCCAAAATGAGTAATTTGAGGGCAGGAAGACGCAAAAGGTGTTGTCTCTGAGGGTTCCAGAGTATTCTCTGCATTTGAGTTGGAAAGTTGGGCCCAATATTAGTCCAAGGCAACTTCTCAAAATGTTTCTGGCTAAGGGAATGAGTCTGCATGCCTAAGGATCTAAAATGGGACCCCCCCCCCAAACATTCTGCCTCTGGGGGCGCACTCTCTCTCCCAGAGGAATTGAGGTGCTTGGCTGAGGTTACAAGTGCAACCCACCACTGAATTAACCAAACACAATTTTTTCCTGATTTAAATTCTCCCCTACTTTCCAAATGAAGGTCAAATTAAGATAGCAAGAACCAACTTCCACTATAAAAAAGACCCAAACCCAAAAGAATATTTTTTTTTCTTTAAAGTTGTTCAATGCAATGATAGTTTCTACATTTGAGATTTGAGGTTCAGGAGCATAAAACCATGCGCTGATGCACTTTCTTTAGGTTTCGAAAGAAAGGCAGGTGAGTTTCCATTTGTACTTCCATTTTCTCCCTGGCTTGGTGATGGTGTCGGATCAACGCTCCAGAGCTCCTTCCGGACGGTCCTTAAGCCTATGGAAAAAAGTGATTAAAACGTAACTGAGGGACGCCAATATCCTGGAGTATCAGTATATGGGGATGCAAAGGGGAGGTGGGAGAGACTCGAGTTTAAATCCAGCGACTTTAAAGGCTAACGATGACTTTGTTTTTATACGAAGGAGCCAGTCCCGGGAACACCCACGCGGCTCGAAGAAGAGGGAACGAGTCTGAAAACCGAAACCGGCCCAGGACACACAGACTACGTCCCCGGGGTTCGTTAGTCCTGCCGGCCGGCGGCCGCGTACTCCGCGGATGCACCGGGCCCACCCCAGGGCCATCTCGGCCGGGGGACCCCCGCCGGGGAAGCTGGGGCTGGGGAGGAGGTGGAGGGGTGGAGGAGGGGCGGGCTGGCCGAGGCCCCGCCCCCGCCCTGCCCACGCCCCCGCCCCGCCCCGCCACGATTATAGCTGATGACTCAGGGCGGAGCTCCACATCCAAGCGGCGCCGCCGCCAACTTATCTGGATGGGACCAGAAGTTTCTAGCTGGCCAGTTGCTACCTCCCTTTATCTCCTCCTTTCCCTTTGGCAGCGAGGAGGCTATTTCCAGACGCTTCCAGCCCTCTACGGCCACGTCACCCCCTCCTTTAATTCATAAAGGTGCCCGGCGCCGGCTTCCCGGACACGTCGGCGGCGCGCACGACTCTATCTCCGGCCGCGGCCAGCGAGCGACTCTGCACCTGGAGGTCCGGCACCCCGCGACCCCGTGACCCGGCACCCCGCGATCCGGCACCCCGGCGGCCGCCCCTCTGGGCCGACCCCGACCCAGCATGAGCGCTGCCACCCACTCGCCCATGGTGCAGATGGCGTCCGGCAGCGGCGCCGGCGACCGCGACCCCCTGCCCCCTGGCTGGGAAATCAAGATCGACCCGCAGACCGGCTGGCCCTTCTTCGTGGACCACAATAGCCGCACCACGACGTGGAACGACCCACGCGTACCCCCCGAGGTCCCCAAGGTGAGCAGGGCCCGCGCCGCAGGCCGCCGGGTCAGCGGCCCCCCCTCGACGGCCAGCAGTCGGGACAGGGCCGTAGGGGGCGGCTGGACTGGGCCGGGCTGCGGGGACGCGAGGCGCCAGGTGCCCGCCGGCCGTAGCCCGCCTGAGCCGGTGCCCCGGAGGTCAGTGAAGGCCCCCTGGGACGCACGGACCCCCAGAAGGATACCAGCTTTCAGGGGGTCGGCCTGCTGCCCCCCCCCCACGAGCCCCCTCCCTTGGCCGGCGTCGGGGCGAGGGGGAGGTCCGGGAGAGGACTGTCCTCCCTGGGCCGCGTTTGGTTTCCGGGGGTCGGGCGGGAAGTGGGACCCGCGCGGTGGCGCCAGGTCCGGTCCACCGGCTCGATTCGAGGGGCCGTGGGCCAGGAGACGAGGGGAGGCCGGCCTGGTCAGCATCGGAGGCCCAGGCCAGGCCCCGCCGCAGCCTCCGCCCGGCTTCCAGGGCCGAGATCCTGGTTTCACCCTGCTGACCGTGCTTTGGCGGACGCCGGGGGACCATTGGCAAGCTGGGGTGGGGGTCTGTTAGGGTCTGTTAGGAATTTTAGCCCCTAAAGCTCCTGAATTTGATTGAAGGTGTCTTGACTTCACCCTCCCATCTCAGGCACAGAGTGACTCAGGAGACTGGGTGTAAATTCATTCCTTTTTTTTTTCCCATTCTGTATTTGAAATTAAAATTGTATTATTGGTTGAAACTGTTTTCACTAAGAATATATTCTAGTATGACTTGTTAAAAACAAGATGCTGTTCTTCCAGGCAGTTTCTAAACTAAAGATGTGGGACTGTCTCCTAGTTGGCTATTGCCTTAGACATTGCCTCACACTGGCAAGAAAGGGACTTTTTTTTTTTAATGGCAATACATTCCCTTCCTTGTTATGTTACTAAAATACCTAGGATTTGTTTCTAATACACAAATAACTGTGTAGTAATACTTTTGTATTAGAAGGATGCCTCATTTACATATATGCAGGGATATATACTACTTAATCCTTAGAAGCATGAAAATTTGAAAATAGAAACTTGGAATGAGTCTGTTAACTTAAAAAATTATAACTAATTGTACTACTCTTGTAATTTTCTATAAATTTGAGCTTTTTCGAAATATAAAGCTTGGCAAAGAGAAATATACTTAAAGAGTAGTGTTACGTTGTCTGGGCAAAATAAAAATAAAAGTCATAAAGAGCTGATAAGTTATTTTGAAGATTTAAAAATTCACAAAATTAAAAATGCTTTATAAATCATTATTTTAGAAGAAAGATCTGTGTTATCCACCTTCATTTTTATGCAGTTTTTTCTTAAAAATATTTATAAGACTCTGGTGCCCAACAGCGAGACATTGTAAATTCAGCAGCTTACATTTATAAGAAATTAATTGTATCTTTATTTTTGAAAATTAGTACCAGAGGCTGTAATTAGCTGGGTTGGGCATAACCATATATACTTTTTTGCTTGTCTGTTCAGCCCATTATTGAGTGAAACTGATGCTCATTTCAAACCAGCACTGTTGCTGCAGCCTGCAAGGATGTAGATCTTTACTGTGGCCAAAAAAACACAAAAAACAAAAAAAAGTATCCTTTTGAGGCTTCCTTCCTATAGAGACAGGGACGGTCAGAATCCGCTGGCATCCTTGGTGGTGAGCGAAGATCAAGTTTGAACATATCCACTGTGAGTGCAGTGTAAGTCCCACCTTGCTGGCACTTTGTTTTCATCATGAAACTCACCCAGCGCGTTGAGATCTTTGTGCACCTGTACAGTGGATGGGTTAGGCTGTGGTTTTATAAACTTTTTCAAGGGGGAAAAAAACAGGTTGAGTTACTATTATTGTTCTCGACAAGTAGAAAATACGAGCTACTAAATCAGAAATCTGATGCTGGAAAAGTTGATTTGAAAATTTAACAGTCAGAATTTTAAAGTTGAAAGGTCCTTAAAGATCTTTTAGCCCAGCCTCTTTATTTTTCTGAGAAAGAAACCCAGAGAGGGGCTTCCCTGGTGGCACAGTGGTTAAGAATCCACCTGCCAATGCAGGGGACACGGGTTTGAGCCCTGGTCCGGGAAGATCCCACATGCCTTGGAGCAGCTAAGCCCGTGTGCCACAACTACTGAACCTGGGCTCTAGAGCCCGTGAGCCACAACTACAGAGCCCACGTAATAAATAAATTTATAAAAAAAACAAAAACACCCCAGAGAGTTCAAGTGTGTTTCCAAAGGCCACTCAGCTAGTACCAAGAGCAAAGAGAGAACTACACTGAAAAGTCCTAATAAGAGGCAGTGTATCTGTTCAGAAGAAGGTAGAAGTGTCTTACATTTTTATGAAACTATGAAGCGTGCAGGCTGGAATACTTGATAATTTTTGTGTCCTCCCAACCATCAAGTATTGGGTGGCTGACTTCTGTTCTGTGACTACTTAGATGGTGATGGCTGGATGTGATCAACTCAAGAAAAGAGCTCTCTTTACCAAATTAATTACTTGAGATTTCTCAGCATGGTACCAAAACATAGGGAGAAAACTAACATTCAGTTCATTAGCTCTGGGCTTCATTGCTTTCAAGACTGTGCTTTGATATACACAGAACATCTATGTGACTAATTCACTTTCACTTATATGAATGACACCTTACTCCAGAGTAAATACAATGGAAAATCCTTCACTGTTACTTTATATTCGAAATTTGGTTTCTTAATGTGGAATGAGAAAAGGGCTCTGGCAGAAAACAAAGGGTGATTTTAGAGGAACTGAGCTAAGAGGACCCTCTGAGCATCCTTACTTTCAAGAGGAGATGCTGTCAATCAATAAAGAGCTATTCACTGAGCATGAAAAACAGAGAAAGCCCTCTTCTGGAGAAGACAGCTTCTGGGTGTTTACAGTTTAACCATGTAGGTACAGAAATGGCTTCCGTGGAAAGAAGAAAAAGATTAGAACTTTGGTTTAGTCTTATCCTCTGTTGTCTTACGATTGATCCTCTCTCATTCCCCTGAGGTGGTTAGAGTGACTCTCCATCCCATTTTTACAGAGGCGGCAACTGAAAGCGAGTGTCTTGCCCTTCATTGCGGAGGCAGGACAGCTAGAGGCAAAGGCTTTGGGCTTAATCCAGCTCCACTCTGAGCAACTGAACCTGCAGTCTTCCCGGATATCGATTTTCTGCACACGTGGGCTTCCCACTAATCTCCTGGCAATTGCATGCCAGTCCAGGCCCCATCTCTGGCAGGGAGCTTGACGTCCACTTTGGAATCAGGGGATGTACAGTTTATGTGCAGCCACTCCTCCAGGCTCTCTTGCTAAATAAACAGAGGCCAGATACTTTGGAGTGTGGCGCTGTGCTGCTCCCTCACAGACCTTCCTGGGACCAGAGCGAGACCCTCCTCCCTGGAGGAGCAGGGCTGTTCTAGCTCTGCCGGTCTTGGAGGTCCCCGGCACGGATTCCCAAGCCTGGCAGTCTCCAGGGAAGCCTTTTAAGAACACAGGTTGCCAGCTGGGTGCCCCCTTGTTGAATCCCAGTTGCTCAGGGTAGGGCCCAGAAATCTGTATGTCAAAAAAGCTTCCCTCTTGGTTCTTGATTCCAGCAGTCTGGCATTTGGGAGCCACCGAAGGACAATGATCCCACTTCTTAGGGGGGCGGGGGAGCTGTGACTTCACGTGCGCCTGCGTAGGCCTTGGCATCCTCAAGGGGCCTGCTCAACATCTAACCTGCAGAGCCATCACGGGGGCCTCCCTTCCTTCGTGGTGAAGCTCGCCCGGTGCGTGGCTTCTGGGAATGAAGATCGGGGTGGCGTGGGGAGGGGTGGAGCCTGGTGGGGTGCCAGTGCCGGGTGTGGGGAGGTGGTCCCGAGACCCTCCTGAACCCCAGGAAGAAGCAAGCCAGAGTCTTTCCCTCTTTTCTTCCGCTGCCGGCAGAATCTCACCACAGTAATCTGACAGATTATCCTCAGGCTCTGTGAGAGACAGGTAGGAACATCCTTTCAGAGGAAATCGGAAATGTTTTGAATGTCGACTGAAGTAGAGCCCCATTTCTTCCCCTTCATGTTCAGCGGAGCTTCCTGAATTTTCTTAAAGATGAGATCACCCTGTTCTTTGCAGATTGACTGCAAGCTCTTGTGCCTCTTAGAATCGGAACACAGTCAGGAAATGAGTGGCCATTCTCTCCTTTGTATTTCCAGCAAGTTGCAGTTACTCTGGAGCAAATTTCTTTATGACTGATGAATAGCGATTTGCTGGGGGTGGATAAAGAACATGGCCAGATGCCTTATGAGTCCAGCTCATCCAGGACCTTCATTTTCCCCTCTAAAGAACAGTCTGTGTTTGGCTTATGCAAGAACTGTGCAAAACTTGTCCCCTGTTTTGTGGAGTATATTTACCCTTTACAAGGGTAGAGTCAGTGCTTGGGAACCGTGGCAGCGTTTGACGTTAGCCAGGGCCGGGAAGGCTTGGTTGTTTGTTGCTGTTGGGCTGCCTGTGAGTCAGAAGGCTTCATACCACCCATGAGGCTTGATTAGCGCTGTCCTCGTTTCTGGAATGACACACAGTTGCCTTATATAAACCACTCTGCATGTCTGTTACTTCCTATTGACATTTTAAAATGATCTGGTATTTTTCATAAAAATTAAGAAACCATGCGTAATCCAAACCTACTCTTTTCTCCTTCATAGTTTTGCTGTTTTCATGTTGCTCTTAACATATTTAAGACACCTTCTATAGAAAAACTGGGAGCAGAAGACAAAGGCCTTGCTTATTAGGAGCCTCCGAGGACCCTCTGGTGCTGATGGACACCGAGGAAACCTCTCTCATACCTGACTGAGGAATTCTCCAGCCCCTCCCGGCTCCCCATTGCTCGTGAATCAAGTCTACACACCCTTTTGTGCCTCAGCCCTCAGATTCACAGCTGGACTTTTGAAGCTAGGCTCCAAATCCCCTCCTTTTGCAGATGTGGAAGCTGATCTCTAGCCCTTGTTTGGCGTTGTGCAGCTGCGTGAGATATCTGGTGTTCTTAAAGTCTTCACATATTTCTATGACAATTTCTTTGGGGGCCTTGGCAGCTTTTCAGCAAGCCAGGCAGCTTGTAAAAGCTTAAGCAGAGAGAATTTCTTTAGGAAGGGATGAACTATTTTTTTGTCTGTCGACATATTTATAGATATGTGCCAGACGCAGGTGGGTGCTTTTCCAAACCTTCTCTCTTTAAATCCTCAGAGCAGCTCACTAAGGTGGAAGCTATCAGGCTCACCTTATGCATGAGGAAACAGACTTGGAGAAAGAGGATGTGCCTGGCCTCTCAGCTATGACGAGACAGAAAGACTGTTGTGGCCAGAGGTTTACCCAACGCCCCCCCCGCCCCAGGTGACAGACAGGCTTGCCGCTAGTGGACCTGGCTGCTTCTTTATAGTCAGTCCTTTATGCTCCAAGCTCGCCAGGCACAGTTCTGCTGATAAACAGCCTTGAGTCCATCTCTTACAGCCGATCAGAAATGTTGGCTCGTTTCCTGAGCCTGGGTCTGAACCTAGAAGATGGGCCCCAGTCTTCACTCATTCATCTCTTCTGACATTTTTGAGCACCTGCTCTCTCCAAGTCATGGTGTTAAAGGCCACACAGAGGACAGTTCTGCCTCCTTCGGTGCCATTTTCCACAAAGCATTTATTCCGTCTCTCCGGTGAAGTAGGCTGCCCCTGCTCTGGACTCCACATTACTTCAATTTGAATCTTTCTTCCAAAAGGCAGCACCTTTCTGCTTTGCCTTGGGGTCACGTCCCTGTGGGATGGGAGTCCCAGAGACACAGTCTGCGTCTCTTTCCCCTTTCTGCCTCTCAGAGCCCGGCAGGGTCTACAGGCTCAGTGTGTGAAGGATTCTGCGTGGGGAAGAGTAAAACATGGGCCTGGGCTCCGGAGTGGACACGCGGGTTGAAGAAAAGCATCCCTTACTGAAGTGCGTGTCGCGGGAAGCCTTCTGTTGGTTCCCAAGCAGTGTTGTCTTCTGCTCCCAAATGTCTCCCAGGAGCCGCTTCCTTTTTATTGAATTTCTGAATGGCCTTTTCCCCACAGGGGACTTTGGTATTGATTCCCTAAATTCATCCTTACGGGTCTGGAGAAGCTCTTTTTTGTCCCCGCCAGTGACACAGCATCTTGGAGCAGGTCTGCCAGGGAGGCCGGTTGCTGGCAACAGCCAGACGCCGCTAAGCCACAGCGGCAGAGAGCAGCCCCGGCGCCACGGAAGGAGTCTCTCTCCAGTTCTTTTGTCCATGAGGCTGGCAGTAAGATCAGACGCTGCAGAGCGAAGCCTCTTATTCACTGTCAGTTCTGAAACGCCCAGGATTGTAGATTGCCTGCTGCCTACATTAGGAGCCTGTAAACCGCACCTCCCGAGAGCTCCCCGCGCAGAGCTGTGTCCCTAGTGACTGAGGCGAGACTTTCCCCTGAAAATGCCTTAGCATCCTTTTGAAGAACAAACGTTTCCTATTTTGAAGTAACTTTCTCAGTTTCTCGAAAATTTAATTTAATTTAATTTAAAGTAGAATTGTTGTTCTTTTCAGTTATTTTAAAAATTCTTCTTGGACAAAGAAAGAAAGAATGAATGAATAGTTTAGAAATGGAAACGGCAGGAAGAAAGGAGAGGACATGTGTGTGGCAGAGAAGGCAGCCACATCGCTTTTGAATCTTCCAGATTGTCCCATGGAGCCTGAGTGCCAGAGCAGGACCGGCTCTCCTGCTGGGCTAGACCTGGGTTCTCTCCCTGCAGAGGCCCCATGCTGGGCTTGTGTGGAGTCCTGGGGCTGTGGTGACTCAGAGGTGAGCCCCGCTCCCGCTGCCCTGCCCCAGCCAGGCAGTGACTCAGCACCAAGCCCTGGCTCCCTGACCCCGACCACACTCGAACGGAATGTTCCAGGTCTGCGCCTCAACCCAGCTCCACCGGGCGAGATGAAATGCTTTCCCTCCTGCTGCGTTTTACCCCAAGAAGATGAAGGGTTTGGAGACATTAGCCAATCATTATCACACGGTGTACAGGGGTGGCAGGAGTAGTGAAAGGGTTAACATATCCCCGGCCTTGGCGTCTGACAGACCTGGGTTCTGGTGATCTCAGGTAAATCACTCACCTTCCCCGAGCCTCAGTCTCTCCTTCTGAGAAATGGGCATACACCAGTACCTGTCCAGCAGGGTCGTGAGGATCGGGAAAGTGATGAGCCAGGGCCTGACCTGAGGCATGTGTGCGGTCCGTGGCGACAGTCCCAGTCTTCGCCAAGAAGTCGGAGGGGATTCACAGGCGCTTGGCTTCCCCACAGAGTGGACAGTGCTGGCTGGACGTGGGTCTGTTGGTTCCCGGATGGGTATGAAGTCTCGTTTCTCAACGCAAGGCCTCTTCTTATCGCCCCTGGACCACTTTAGCTGACTCTCCTTCCACCAGTGTCCGGACACCCTCAGCACCCTTCCCGGGGGGTTCCTGTGTCCCTCGTGGGGGTGGTAGGTGCTGGGCAGTAACTCAGCGTGAGGGCAGATGAAGGCTGTTGGCCTTCTGGAGCCTCAGCCAGACCTGCAGCCCACAGCCTCATCAGCCTGTGGACTCACCCCAGATCCCCTGCCCAAGATGGGCCAGGGGAATTGTGTATCCTGTGTTCTGCAGGGGGCGCTGTGTTTACCCTGAATCCCGACTGCTTGAGGTGGGGCTCTCCCTCCAAGTCTCTGCACAGGCCCGAGGACCGTGCCAGCAGGAACCAAGTGCCCAGTGGTGTTGGGGGGAAACGGAGCCACGTTAAACGAGGGGCTGGCCGTCTGCACAGGTGTGCTGGACCCTGCCCTAAGGCGGGGAAATGTCACCGTGGGTGGAAGGAGAGAGGCAGGGGGTTTCTAATTGCCACCACCCTTTTGGGGGAGGGTGGTTGCTGGGGAAGGAATGCTTTGACAGGCTGCTTAGGGTGGGGGAGGAGTCCCTCCAGCAATCCCCCCAAGACTGCCACCATCTGTCAGAGTCTCCCCCTTGCCGGAGCTGTGGTTGATGAATTGGAGATTTTTTTCTTTTGCGAAACTGTGTTTTGTACAAAATACATGTCCAGTGAAGCCCAGCACCCTGATACCAACAGATGCTCTGCATGGTTGACATCTCACAGATGGAGGAGCCCAGTGACTGAACAGTGTTCTACCTGAGTCTGAGAAAGAACCTTGAGAAACCCATGGAAATGTGTCCATGGGGATGAAGAGTTCTCTTTATCTAAACTCAGACAAGATTTCGCTTCCTAATATGGAAATTTCAGGTACTTCTCCATCTGTGATTTGTGGCTTTAGATTGATCCCTACCCTTTTTTTTTTTTTTTTTTTTCCTGAAGAGGAAGTAGGTAGTTTTTAATTTCCCTGAAGCCATTGAGTTCAGGAGCTGAACTCCAGTGACCGGGATTCTCTTCCTGGTTCTGCAGTCACTTCCCATGTGACCTTGGGCCACATCTGCTCCATGGTATCCTTGAGGAGGGATCCAGGGGGCCCATGGGGGACTCTGAGCCCCGAACGCTCTCCCCAGCAGGGGACATACCCAGCTGTGGCCTGGAGACTGCTTATATGCCCTGGGGGGACGCACTGAGAATATTAGGGGGACACCAGCAGATGTTCTACTCCCAGACGGCTCCTCCTGCCCCAGCCTGGCTTGGCTCTTTCCCCTGGGTCGCAGGGGCATGTGTGCAGGAACCACAGTCACTGCAGGTTGCGTGTTGATTCTCAGGTGAATTTGTCTGCAAGGCAGACCCCTTCAGCGCCTGGGGCCTGTTGAAGGGAGAGGGGAGTTTAGGGCTCAGGCCCCTAGAGTTGTTTTTAGCTGTGTTTGCTTCCAGGTTGTGAAACTTTAGATACATTTCTTAGCAGAGAAAGTGCCATCCCTGCTAATTAGTGCTCTTAAGACTCTCAGATAAAGGGGCTTCAGACTCTAACAGGCTCATTACCAACTTGGTGAGATCACTGAGGAATTAAACCCAAATTCACAACTCTGTAAACAATAGGCCCAAGCAACTATTGCTTGGGAAAAGCTGGATCCGTCAATAACTATTTGTGGAATGGAGGAACATAGTTGTATAGGGCATGGCCCAGCTCAGAGTTTACAAAGACTTTCTCGTGCCTTATTTCACTTCAATCTTGCAAAAAGCCCTGGAAGGCATGGGGATTTCTATAGCTGGGGGAACTGAGTCCTATTAGCAAGGAGTCCTGTCTGAGGGCACACACCTGGCGAGCAGCAGGGAGGGATTGGAGTCCCGAATGGCAACTTGAAAACAGGGGCTCATCTCTCTCATTTTAAGCACATCTTAAAAATGTGCTTTTCCCTAGTAGAAGCACATAGGGACGCCCATCTCAGTAATCCCAGGATCAACTATACATACTTTTTTTGTTGTTGTAATTTTTATTGGGGTATAGTTGATTTACAATGTTGTGTTAATTTCAGGTGTACAGCAACGTGAATCTGTTATACATACACATATATCCACTCTTTTTTAGATTCTTTTCCCATATAGGCTATTACAGAGTATTGAGTAGAGTTCCCTGTGCTATACAGTAGGTCCTTATTAGCTATCTATTTTATATATAGTAATGTGTGTGTGTCAATCCCAATCTCCCAATTTATCCCTCCCCCACCCCTGACCTCCTGGTAACCATGTTTATTTTCTACATCTGTAACTCTTTGTAGACAAGTATACATACTTTAATAACAGGGCATATCAGTTAAAACCTCCAAGCACCTGGGACTAGATTGCTTACAGCACAGACTCTTGTCTCACTAGGAGTGCTGTAAACAGACTTTGGTGGATGTGGACTTTACTTACTATGCAGAATTTGCCCAAAGTCCATTACGTGCCCCAGACAGGGCTGGGGGCAGTGGAAGAGACCCTTTACCACATTCCAGTGGGAACTTTGAGTTTGGCTGTGGGGATGTAGATATCTCTCTATATATCACATAGGCAATAATACCTTATTTCATGTCTGTGGGCTGTAATACCAAATGGAAAGTTCTGGTAGAGTGTTGAAGCTCAGGTCTCTATGTGCGCTTTAGAAGGAAGTTTTTCTTTTGTTTTGCTTCCTGCCTGAAAGAGGCAAGCCAAGGCACTTTATTTTGATCCACGTCCTCGCTAAATGGGGAGTCCCAGGATTCTTATTTCCCGCCATCTTTTTTTCTTTGGTTTAGGAGTTCTGAAGTGTCTTTAGTAAAAGTCACTGCCTGGCAGGCGTGAGACTCTTCTGGCCTAAACACCCAGTTGGTGGAATCTGTGTCCTACTTAGGGCTCCAGGCTGGCGAGGCGGAGGTGCTGCACGGCAGCCCTCAGAGTTGCCTTTGTCGCTGTTCCCCTTCATTCAGACTGTGGTTTGTAGGTGTTGAGCCCCCGTTTGAAAGAGCCCTGTACCGTGGAGCTGGCGTCGGGGCTCACAGGGGCGCCGTTTTCAGGGTTTATGGTTCCGCCCCGCTTTCAAGGTGCAAGGTCAGCGGCTTCCTCCTCTTCGCTTGGTTCATGAAACTTTGGAGCACCTTGAATTCCAGAGAGTTCTAATGTGATTTAACTGGGTACAGTCAAGAGTGGTCATTTTTCGATTTCCGCCACGTCAGCGCTTCCTTGTTTTTGAGCTTTAGGTGTTTAGAGCTAGAAGAGATCTTGGAATCAGAGGTCACGGAGAACGTCAGGGCTGCAAGGAACCTCCTTTAGGTCAGTGCTCCCAGTGCCATGGGGGCTGGACTTGCCCACACACCTTCTGAGTCAGACTTTGTTGGGGTTTGAGCGTTGCGTCTGCACTTTTTTGCATTCCTTGGGCGCTCCGGACGCCCCCTAGAGTCTGAGAACCACTGCTTTACAGAACCTCTGGGCCTCCCCTTCGTTTCACAGCTGGGGAAACTAAGGCCCAGGGAGGGGATGTGAGCTGCTTGCGTAGCGCACATATTCCAGGGCAGAGCCAGCTTTAGGACCAAGCGCAGCCTCTTTCCAAGTCTCCTAGCTGTCCCCTGAGCACCCACATTGTTACTAAAACTCAGTAGTGACCGTTTAGTTGTGCTGTTAAGCAAACAAGACCTGTGTGAGCCACGGGCTCATCCAAGCTCCGAACCTGGCCCCAGGCTTGTCTAGTAATAATATCTTGCACTCGATAGGGCAGACTTTGGCTCACCTGAGTTAGTTTTCCCTGCTTTTTTTCCCCCGGCCTTCTCATGGAGTTGTCTGGCACCCGCAGAGGATTTTAATGCAATGCAAAAAGGAGAAGCGTGAACCGGTTCATTTTATAAATTAATGCAGTGAGATAAGCAGTGGAAGGCAGGCTCTTATTTCCTAATTGGATTTCATACGTACGTATTCCTGATGGCTCTGCCCACAGATAAGGATAATGAGCTGAGCTGATTGGAAAACACTTCCTGTAACGCCATCACTGCTCCTTAGGGAGCTAAGGCAGGTGGTGACGAGGAGGCAGGGCTGGCCGTCATCTGCTTGGTGACGGTGATGGCACCCCGTCCCTATCACGGGGTCACACAGAAGTGTAACCGCCAGGAGACGGAGTCCCCAGTCCCCAGTGAAGTCAGGGTGGGGCAGGTAGTGCCTTTCTTCTATAAAAGATGCTGGTTGGTATAAACAATAGGCTTGGGCTTGAACTCAAGAACACTTCTTATGAGACTGAGGAGACATGTTCTAGTCATATTCTAGGAGAATTATAAATATTAAACATTTAAAAAGCTTTTTTCTTGGGCTTCCCTGGCGGTCCAGCGGTTAAGACTCCGCCCTTCCAATGCAGGGGGCGCGGGTTTGATCCTACATGCTGCGCGGCGTGGCCAAAAAAAAAAACCAAACTTTTTCCTTTGAAAAAAATTACGTCTTTTTTTTTTTTTTTTTTTTACTAGACTGTGATGAAAACACCACAGAAGATAGGGAGGGCAATTTAACTCTTTTGGGCAGTGGTTTTTGGTTAGTAAAACTGAAGCATTTGCTGTTGACAGGGCTCTGATGAGAGGAGAGTAGAAAGAGAGGTGGTGTCAGCATCTGGTGCAGACCTTGTTATGGGTGGGCGTTTCATTTTCAGTTTAAATTATTCACGTAGAAGTGTTAGTTTTCTATTCTGTAGAAGAGAGGTGGTCTTTTTAACTTACCTAAAGCAGTGTTTTCTAAACAAAGCCCCCACCAGAGTGGCAAGGGAGCTCGCCTTCTTTCAGAGGCCATCAGGAGAGATGTGTGGGTTTTTATCAAATGGCATAAATGGGTCGTTAATTCACACGGAACCAGGAGTGCAGACCTCAGGACTGTAGGAAAGCAGCCTCCAGGCCTCCCGTAGCCACCCTGCCTTCCAGCTTGGGCCCCTGACACCCCCAGCCCTGCCTGCGGTGACCGCACGCTCCCTCCACTGACCCAGGCGTGGCACTACTCCCAAGACCAGGTCAGGTATCGGCTCTGCTGTCGCAGCCCCTGGGGCAGGCGGAACTGCTCTCCCGCCCGCCTTCCCTTCTTCCTTCCTTTTTCTTCCCTTTTCTCTTTCAGTTGAGGCACAAAATATACTCAGGGAGATGCATAAAAAGCACAACTCGTGGCAGGCCCGCTCCAGTACCTTCTGGATCCGGGGGCTTCCCCCAGGAGCGGGCAAACCTCAGCCAGGCCTCTGTACGGTTTCCAGGCTCCGGGAGGGTCTGAGGTGGAGACCCAGCCGGCAGCCGGCTGTGGGGCGATGCTGGGGGTGGCAGCCCTCACCTGTTCGGTCTGGACAGTGTGGGTGGAATGTGCCAGGGGAGGGGCAGTGTGGGGGTCCCAGGGAAGTGTATGGTGTGAGAGACTTCGACACGGATGTACACCCGTTTACCACCACCCAGAGAAAGACGGAGAACGTTTCCATCCCCTCCGAAGGTTCCTTCCCAGACGACTCCGTTTTCTCCAGGTGCAGTCACCATTCTACTCCAGTCACCACCAGTTAACTTCGTCCTTCAGCTTTGATTCCTCTGACACTTTGGGGTCTGAGGAGCATAATCATGGGCCTGTTTAGGGGGGGAATTCACATGCCTTTTGGCCTTCCCAGCATCCCTCTTTTTTTTTTTTTTTTTTTTGGGCGTGCCTCTTGATGTGCTCTCGTAAAACCTCACGACAGTCCTATGAAGTGGGTGTTGCTAGCTCATTTTCTAGAAAAGGGGATTAAGGCTCACCGAAGTTAAGAGAATTACCCCAGATGAAAGAACTGTTACTAACAGAGCTAAGAATGAACTTGCATCCTCTCTAGGAAAGCCCCCTCCTACTAGGAAAGCCCAGGCGGTCCCCCATCCGCAGGGCCTCCTGTGCTTTCCAGGTAGTTTTGCTTCCTGTTTGTTTCATGCAGCCCCCAGGTGGCAGGGATCGTGCCTCGCTGGTTTGGTAATCCCATGGTACCAAGCAACTCGGGAGGAGGACGTTCACCAGGGGCCAGTCAGCGGATGAGGGCTGCTGACTGCTCAGCTCTGCTTTTGTGCGTGGCCAGGAGGAAGCCCGCAGAGATGATGCCCCGGCCCTTGTCCAGGCCCCTGCTCCAGGCTGGAAGGAAGGTGCCCAGTGCGTGGAGAAAATGCCCAGATGGCTTGTTGTGAGTCAGCACCGAGCAGCACGGCGTTTCTTCCCTCCCTCTTGCTGCCTCCCTTTTGGTGTCCCTCTCATGGCAGGAATTTGGTTCTGAATGTGAGGCGTGGACCTGCTCTTGGGTGACCTGAGTTAAGCAGGCTAAAATAATGCCGCTGCCCTGAGCACGTGGGTATTCTAATCTGAGAGTGCCTGTCTGCTGGCGTCCCCAAGGACATGGCAACACCCTGGCCTCTCCTTCGTGCTGGAGGCCCTCTGGGGCGGAGCTCGGCAGGAGGGAAGCAAGTTCATGGGTCTGAAAGGGCTAAGTTCCAGGGTCAGCCCTCCGCTTTCCCTACTTGTGACCAGTTTTGCCCCACTGGGAATTACACCCTGAAGCTCCTAGACCCTCAGCTTTTGGCGTTCGTTTGCAGTTCAGAGGGATGCCTCGTGAGGAAGGATCACGCTCCTTCTTAATAGTTCACCCACTCGGGTGTGTGTACGTGGCACAAATCCTCAGCCCCCTCCTCCGTAAGAGGACCCTCTAGTGCTCAGGACATCATTAGGACCGGAAGCCGTGGGGGTCCCTGGTTTCAGTTGCCCAGCCTCTGCTTGGTGACAAGTGACATTGCCCGGTGAGTGACGGGCCAGCCTTGTTGTCTGAAACAAGATCTTTCTCTGTGGTACCTCTGGAACTTGGCCTTCTCAAGGGTCCCAAAATAGCCAGGCCGCTGAAGGGAGAACTTCGTGAGAGGACACAAGAGAGACCCAGCCGCTCCTCGCCAAGCAAGCTTTGTTGGCATCACAAGACCAGCACAATTAATCCCCGGGTTTTGTTCTCATCCTGTGCTGCTTCTGCATTCCTTGTGTATCTCCCTTTCTCGCAGCTTGTTCTGAAAATATTCCTGAGGAGGCAGCCTCCCCGCTGCCGCCCCTTCTCGGCAGATTTCCAACCTGTGGCCTGCGTTGGTCTGTATCGCTAGGAGACGTGAGGACCTTTTAGAAAGCAGAGAAGCTGGCTGTAGCTTAGGGAGTTGGAATTGAATGCTCCTCGCACCTTCTGATCTGGGTCTGAAGATTTGGGAGGCGGTCAGTGACTCTTCTATATGCGCTGCTGCCCGTGTCACCCAGAAAAGAAACCCGTCTTACCAGTTTGGGAAACTGGGACTTCTCTTGTGCTCAACAGATACCTTGGCTCCCCTGCTTCCTCTGGATGCTTCTGATTCTTAAACTGCTGTACGTGCAGCGGCTTCAGTAGGGGAGGGGGCGTCTGGAAGAAGTGGGGGGTCAGGGGAGGCGCCCACGCTTTCTGTGCTCAGCTGCCCTGGCTGGCACGGTGGGACCCAGGGTCCCTCTGTAAGATGGGAGTGCTCGGCGCCGTGCTTGTCCCTCTTCAGGGCTGTCTCCTTCCCAGTTTCTAACAGGTCTGTGTTTCTCTTTATTTTAGGAAACCGCAGCCTCTGCAAACGGGCCTTCGAGGGAGGGCTCCAGGCCGCTGCCCATCAGGGAAGGCCACGCCGTGTACCCCCGGCTCCGGCCAGGCTACATTCCCATCCCCGTCCTCCACGACGGTGCCCAGAGCCGGCAGCCACATCCTGTCTTCGCCTACCCCCAGCCTGGGACGCAGCGCTTCCAAACCGAGGTAGCCCCGGCGGCCCCGCAGAGGCCCCAGTCACCTCTGCGGGGAGTGGCGGAAGCCGCCCAGCCAGATAAACAGTGTGGGCAGGCGGCCGCCCAGCCCCCAGCCGCCCATGGACCCGAGGTAAGGAGAGGCTTGGCTCGCGGGCCTGTGGGGTGCGACCCGGGGCTGCCGGGTTTTGTGCTTCCTAGGCTGCCCCAGACCCTGATGCGGTGCCCAGGGCAACGCCTGGTGAGATGCGGGGCATCTGGGCCTGGCCTGCAGCGTCAGAGGTCACCCAGCAAAGATCGCTTGCAAGACAGCCCTGCGTCCCCCCAGCGTCTCACAGGTTGGTTTTTCAGGTGGGCAGGGATCATGGTGTATTTTGGTAGTTAAGGAATTGGGGCTCAGAAGGGTAAACAGCTTGGTCCAAAGTCATAAAGTTGGAAGTGGCATCGCTGGGACTGGAAGCCTGGCCTTCTGGCTCCTCATGCGATGATGCCCCGTACACCCACCGAGCTTTCTGTATCAGAAATACAGAGATTCTATGTGTTGTTTCATTCAGTTCAGTGTTTACAGGTAAGTATTAACTGCTTGGAGCTATACTGACGTGAAAATGAGACCGCATACCTGCCCTTACAGTGTCCACAGTTTAAAAGGAAATGTAAAATTAGGAGTCAGGAAGGCAGCTGCTTTTCAGGTTTTAAGCCTGAAGCCGACACTTCTTGCACTAATGTCTAAAGAATAGTTCTTAATCCAGTTCTTAGCTGAGATGTGAAGGCCAGTGGACCCCAGTAGGAATCCTGAGCCGTAAGCCCTCTTGGTTTTCCTGTCTGCACACCATCCCATCGTGTCCCCTGCACTGCTCTTGAGCACAAATGCTTGCTCCGGGGGTGAAAAATCATAGTTAACGTGGGACACCAGGAGGCCCTTTTCCCTTTCTTGGAGAAGCGGTACCTGAATTTGTAATGTTTTTGTTGTAAAAATCAAAAGTGACACATCAGTCAGAGAAACCTTAACAAATTTAAGCTAGCAGGGCCCTTAGAAGCCAGCTGGGGAAACACCCTTCTGATTTTCTAGAATAGAAAGTAGGTGGTTGGGAAGGGAAAGGGGCCTGGCCTGCCTCGGTCCACACAGGGGACACAGTTGCCAGTGCCCAGCTGAGTTCTCTGTGGATAAGCAGGAAAAGAGTTACGGAAAGAGGAAATGAAGTGACAAAAATAAATAAAATGTAGCGAGCGCTTCCTGTGTGTGGCACTGGGGCTGGGACACACGCACAGATTATTTTACCGAATCGTCAAGTCAGCCCAGTGAGGGAGGAGTTACTCTTTTCTATATTTTAAACGCGGCGCCTAAAGCTATTGAGCTGTTAAGAATTTGAGCCCAGGCCTCTTAACTCCTGAGCTCCCAGTCTTAACACTACATTTTGAAAATGGAAAGGCTTACAGACGGGAGGTCATATTAAACCTGCTGCCCAGAGCAGGCGCATAACGGGGACAGAGTCGGAGGGCCAGACAGAGGGTGATTCACGGGGCTGTGCACCTACCCTTTGTGTCTTGCAGCGATCCCAGTCTCCGGCTGCCTCGGACTGCTCGTCCTCGTCCTCCTCGGCCAGCCTGCCCTCCTCCTCTGGCAGGAGCAGCCTGGGCAGTCACCAGCTGCCCCGGGGCTACATCTCCATCCCTGTGATACATGAGCAGAATGTCACCCGGCCGGCAGCCCAGCCCTCCTTCCACCAAGCCCAGAAGACCCACTACCCAGCTCAGCAGGGCGAATACCAGACCCACCAGCCTGTGTACCACAAGATCCAGGGAGATGACTGGGAGCCCCGGACCATGTGGGCAGCATCCCCGTTCCGGTCACCCGTCCGGGGTGCGTCCAGCCGGGAGGGCTCTCCAGCCAGAAGCAGCACGCCGGTGCACTCCCCGCCGTCCCTCCGCGTGCAAACCGTGGTCGACAGGCCTCAGGTATGGGAGTCGGTGTCGGCAGACTAGCTGGGGCAGCATCTCTCCAGGGCCTGAGGAGCTCTGTGCAGGTGCCCTGGGTCCCCCGCTCCCCGCCGCCCCACCAGCCTTTCCTGGTTTACGCACATAACTGGGGGAGAGCGAGATCCTGAAAACGGCTGGTCATCAGCAGAAATGCAGGCGAGGGCTGTGAACCTCCAGTGCTTTCTACAGCTTTTGCTCATTTTCCATTGCAGCTGCCTCAGGGGCAGAGCTCCAGCCGCCACCGTGGGAAACAGCGGGCAGAACACAGCGTCACACACGTGGGGCCCAGGAGTCTCAGTGCCCACCATGCCCTTGCAGTGCCCTGCAGCCCCGCCACGCCCCCCCCCCAGCCTCGTCTCCTGCCTCACTCACACCCCCTCCTGCACTCTGCAGGCCCTTCACTCTGTTGTCTCCTCTTTTGTGCCTTTGCTTGTACTGAACCCACTTCCTGACATGCCTTCACAATCCAAGCTGTCCCCATCCTCCAAGGGACAAGCCAGTCTTGCCACTTGCATGAAGCCTCCTCGTCTTTCCCACGGTGCCTAGTATGAGTCCCTTACAGTTCAGCATCTGATCATTCTGTGCATTTATTTCAAAAGTGTTCATCTGCTCTCTTCAGCTCTGCTCTGACCTTGACCACAGGGAGCATGTCTTACTCCTTTCTCCTCCTTTGCGGTAGAGGACCATGTTCCCTGGCCGATGCCCGGCTGGCTGGGCGGATGGGAAACCTTCCTTCCTGCCTGGTGAAAGTTACAGGCAGGGCCCGCTTATCCTTCAGTAGAGACGTGCAGGCACTGGTTCCTGGGGGAGGAAGTCTTCTAGTTTTAGCCGAAGAACACTTGGCAGCCGGGGCCCCTCAGCTGCTGAGTGAATTCTCGGCCACGGTTTTTATTTTTTATTGTTTTTTAAATATTTATTTATTTTTTCAACATTATAGAAGTGCCTTTACATTTATTTCTGTATGTATGTATGTATGTATGTATGTATGGCTGGCTGTGTTGGGTCTTCATTGCTGCGCGCGGGCTTTCTCTAGTTGCGGCGAGCGGGAGCTCCTCTTCCTTGCGGTGCGCGGGCTTCTCACTGCGATGGCTTCTCTTGTTGTGGAGCACGGGCTCTAGGCGCACGGGCTTCAGTAGCTATGGTGCGTGGGCTCAGTAGTTGTGGCTCACGGGCTCTAGATCGCAGGCTCGGTAGTTGTGGCGCACGGGCTTCGTTTCTCCGTGGCATGTGGGATCTTCCCGGACCAGGGCTCGAACCCACGTCCTCTGCATTGGCAGGCGGTTTCTTAACCACTGTGCCACCAGGGAAGTCCCTTGGTCACAGTTTTTAAAAGGAAAGTGCCCTGTAAACAAATGCAGGGCATCTTCTTACTACAGATGGTGACCCTGTTCAGGGCCCTCAAACAGAACACCTCCTTTTATTGTTTTTTTATTTGTTTGTTTGTTTGCTTTTTTATTATTTGGAAATTTGCTTTTTTTTTTATTTGGAAATGATTTCAACCTTACAGAAGAGAAGTCCAGTATATATGAAGGTCATGAAAGCAAAGGTTCACCCATATTCACTGTTAACATTTTGCTACATTTCCTTTGTCATTTTTTCCTCTCTCCATATATTATCTATATTTTTTGTTTGAGGTTTAATTGTAAATATCATGCCCTGTACCCCTAAATATGTCAGCAGATATTTTCCTAAGAGAGCAACCTTCTCATTCATACCCACAGTAGAATTATCAGATGCAGGAAGTTTAACGTCCTTAAAACATTGTTGTCTCATACACAGTCCATTTTCAGATCTCCTTTATAGCAATTTCCTCCTGTTTCAGGATCTAATCTAGGATCATGAGCACTGCATGCAGATGTTGTTTTCCTTTAGTCTCCTTTAATCCGGAACAGTTTCTCAGTCTTTCTCTGCTTTCATGACCTTGACATTTTTGAAGAGTACAAGCCATAGGGCACCCCCTCTTAAGTGTTTCCAAAGTCACTGACTCAGCCATTGTTTTAAAACCCAAGAAGAGGCGTGTGGCTGGTTCATGAGTGCTAAGGGCCAAAGTTAGGCATTTCTGGTTGGCGGAAGAGATTTGATGGAAAAGGAGGCTACTGGTGTTCAAACAGCCAAGTGTCCATCAGATCCTTACTCAGACTCAGTAATCCTTTCAAATGGGAAAGAAGTGCCCATTTGCAAAGCTGGAGATGTTTTCTCTCGTATCTATCCCATATTATCAATATTTTCTATAATTGGTGAAACAATATGTAATCCTATTTCCACTTAATCTTATTTGTTTATAGTGGCCTCCCTTTTATAGCTTGTTTAGAAATCCCTTTTTAGAGGCTTGCAGAGATTTGACCTAACTGAACATTATAGTGGGATTTAGTGTCTTTAATATGGAGTACTTTAGAAATAATGTAGTCCAACTCCTATTTCCCAGTTGATAAAATCAGTGTATGAGATTTTTAAGGGGGTTTTAGATGTTCACTTAAATGCTAGGTGAACCAAGATATTTCTGTTTCAAGCATAGTTAATTTTCTTAAATATCGCTATAGCTTATAGTCATATTAAAGAGTATCTCAGCCTCTGTAGCCAGTGTAGTCAGTGCAGAGATTCTGCACTGCTGAATGTTAGCTCTGGCACAAATGTGTCCAAGCAGAATTCTCACTGCGTTACCCATTTTCAGCATCTTGCTTATTCTCAAAAGTTACATCAGTCTGGGCAGAAACCACAAGGCTGTCATAGGTTTAAAAAAAAAAAAAGAAGACGATTATAACTTTTCTGAAACAGGAGATGGAAAGGCCACACCCTGAGCAGAGACTGTCACACAGGGTAATGAAGGGGGGCAAGTGGCAATTATTACTCCATGGCTCCATCACCTGAAAGTCTGAGTCACCC
Source organism: Balaenoptera borealis (assembly GCF_965194805.1). Lineage (NCBI taxonomy): Eukaryota > Metazoa > Chordata > Mammalia > Artiodactyla > Balaenopteridae > Balaenoptera > Balaenoptera borealis. Next base: position 107,397,959 of record NC_138874.1, read on the forward strand.
AGGACTTTGCTTTGAGGTAAAGTAACTCAGCCGTCAGCATGAGTTTTTGGTATTTTCATTTTAGAAAATTATATTGGTTTTCTTTTCATTGCCGTAAGAATACCATCTCCAGAAAAATTCAGTGAGAGATGACAGACCAAGAGACCAAGGTTAACGAATGAAAGCATAACAATGGTTTGGTCACATACATGATGAATATCATATTTTAATTTTGTAACAGGTTTGGCTGACTTTGAAAATCCCTCTTATACTATTAAACTTTAAAAAAGTCATTTCTGTTTTCTTCTAGTCAGTACTAGCTACAAACGACTGCCTGTGACTCTCAGCCAGTTATTAAAACTATCTCTGTGTCCTTGCCTCTTCTCAGCAACCCATGACCCATCGAGAACCTTCGCCTATTCCCCAACCTGAAAACAAGCCAGAAAGCAAGCCAGGCCCAGCTGGACCAGATCTCCCTCCTGGACACATCCCGATTCAAGTGATCCGCAAAGAGGTGGATTCTCAACCTGTTTCGCAGAAACCCCCGCCTCCCTCTGAGAAAGTGGAAGTAAAGGTTCCCTCTACTCCCGTGCCTTGTCCTCCCAGCCCCGCCCCTTCTGCCATCCCCTTTGCCCCCAAGAACGTGGCTGCAGAAGAGAGAGCAGCCCCCAGCCCTGTCCCTGCAGAAGCCACAACCCCAAAACCAGGAGAAGCTGAGGTACCCCCAAAACATCCAGGTGTGCTGAAAATAGAAACCATCTTGGAGAAGGTGCAAGGGCTGGAGCAGGCTGTGGACAACTTTGAAGGCAAGAAGACGGACAAAAAGTACCTGATGATAGAAGAGTATTTGACCAAAGAGCTACTGGCCCTGGATTCGGTAGACCCAGAAGGACGAGCTGATGTCCGCCAGACCAGGAGAGATGGCGTCAGGAAGGTTCAGACCATCCTGGAAAAACTTGAACAGAAAGCAATAGATGTCCCAGGTCAAGTCCAGGTTTATGAACTCCAGCCCAGCTCCCTTGAAACCGATCAGCCACTTCAGGAAATCATGGAGATGGGTGCCATGACAGCAGACAAGAGCAAGAAAAGTGCTGGAAATGGAGAAGATCCCAATACTGAAACCCAGCAGCCAGAAGCCAAAGAAGCAGCAACTCCAAACCCCAGCAGCACGACAGACACAGCTGCTAACCCAGCAGCACCATAGTCTCCACTAAATAAAAAATCAGCCCCGGAGACTGGGAACTGATTGTGTGCTTTAGAGAATTTTAAGTTGCATGCATTTCAGGGACTTAAAATCAGTTGGTTTTTACTATTCATAGCCGCTTGGTACACAGTAACTTGGGTGGAGGCAAAACACACTAATAAAAGGGCTGAAAGGAGAATGATGCTTTTCTTCTGTATTCGTATTCTGTACAAATAAAGAAGTTGCTTGTTAACAGAAGTTTAACCCCATAGCTTGTTGTTTTGGAGCCCTCTCTGTATGGGTCCCACATGTTAGTCATGGATGTGAACTATCTTTCTACAGCTCTGGACTGAAGGAGTTTTTGTGGGGGTAGATGGGGAGTCAATTTCTCATCAGTAAATATGAAACCCATTTTTCAGACGTGTTGCCATTTTAATGGGATGATTTTTGTCATCTCATAGCTAAAATACTTAACTTTAGATAGAATAAAATGTGTAAGGAGCCGTAGGAATATCTGTATGTTGGATGACTTTAATGCTACATTTTAAAAAAGGAAAATAAAGTAATAATGTAACTCAAAATGTCTTCTGTGCTTTCTAAATTTTGAAGAGTGGCAGCATCAAGATGGTCTTTCACTGGCTTCAGGAAAAATAAACAGACACATTTACAAGCCTGCTCTGGGATTTGTAACATCTCTACTGGCCCGACCCATGAGAAAATGAGTCTTGGTCATTTTTCATTCTCAGGTTGCAGCTGCAACCTGGGAAGACTCAGAGCTGTGAACCCAGGTGATGGGAACCTCTTCAGATTGCTCCAGCGGAGGTGCATCTCTGCCCACCTGGCCCCGGGCCATCCTCAGCCCTCACTAAAGGGCTGAGTGGGTTCAAAAGTGCACAGTCCCCAGTATTGTCTGAGGCTGGCCCAAGCGTTCCCTGAAGTCCAGGTCACTGGGGGTTGGGCACGTGTTCTATGAGAGTCTTGGGGTCATCTTTATCTGACATTCCTCTGCGTCACCAAGCCAGTCCGAGACCAGGTTTATCTTCCCAGATTGGGTTCCTCGAAGTCACTGGGGTTAGGGATCAGATGCACTGCGAAGCCACTGGGGGGGACGAAGATTGTTCTGGGCTAAGGTTTTTTAAGAGCTTGGGAAGGACCACCGCCCCAGAATGTGGAGATGTGCAAGATTTTGTTTTCTTAAGTCCTTTGCCAAATAAACCTGAAATTGAGAAGGAAGAGAAAGATGGGTCTGAGATCTTGGAACTCCAAGGGAGCCCTCTGGCTTAGGAGCCCCTGAGCTGAATTCCTCATGACTGTATCGAGTTTAATATTGGTGCCTGATGATGCTGCACAAAAATACACGCCGGTGTGCTTGCCACTCTCAGCTTCATGAGAAAGGCTGAAGTCACTCCGATGGGAATCCGCCAACATCTTTACAGGGTGAACTCATGTGAGGAGTAAAAGCTGACTGCTAACAACACCACCGATTCTAGAAACGCAGATTTGTAAATAGGAAAAAAGCTTACTGGACTATTTCTTAGATGAATCAAAGATAATGTGACCATCTTTTTGGTGACTTGGGCCTCTACTCTCAACGGATCTCAACGTTAAGGCTTCTTAAGTGGTTACTGAATTAGGTTGATGTTTTATCACTGAAGATCATCAACAGGTAGCCCTTTAACGTAGTTAGAATGTTTTCAATCATCCAAATTAGATGGTACGTGGATATCAGGCAGGAGTTACCCGACCTGTGTTGGTGGTTCCTGGGCCTTGCATGGCGGCAACCGGCTGGGCATAGGGCTGGCTGCAAGGCTCTTGTTAACGTGCCTGTTTGCCCCTGTAGGAGTCAGGGGACATATATCCACTGAGTGTCTCCTAGTGTCAGGGGAGTTTGGCTTATTTAATCATCCCAGTGCTCTTTAAGAGAACATTATAGTTTAGAACACAGGCTTGATTCAGAACTCCTGGGTTCAAATCACAGCTTCACGGAAAAGCTCTGCGACGGTGGGCAAGTTACATAGCCTTTTCTTTCCTGGTTTCCTCAGTTGTAAAATGGGGCCGGGGGAGCGGTAATGGTTAAATGAAATCAGACATGGGAAGCAGTGAAAGGAGTGCCTGCTGGCACATTAGCTGTAATTAACGTCCTCATGTAATGGGCGAAGAAAGTGACTTGCGCTGGCAGAGCCAGGAGCAGGGGCAGGATTGAATCCAGGCCCAGGAGACACTGAAGTTCATGCTGGTCTCACCATCTTCTTTAGCACCAAGAAGGAAAGGACTCCGCGTGAGGTACCACAGAAATTTGAGGATAACCTCTCACCTCTTCCTTGGTCAGAACATTGGTTCTTTTTTTTAACATATTGTGTCCAAATCCTATGAGATTATTCCTGTCTCTCAGATGAAACAAATGACTTAGAACTATTTTTCTTTCGGCTGCGCCACGCGTCTCATGAAATCTTAGTTCCCCCTCGGCAGTGAGATTGCCAGGGAATTCCCAACTTGGAACTATTAAGTAATGGCGTCTATACTAGAGTCACCTGCAGACTCAAAGCTGGGCGCCCAGACCCCTGGGTTTGGTTTCCAAAGGTTCCTGGAGCTCCCTTCCCCCTCTCACCTTGCCTCTGCTCCCCTCCAGCCATTCCCACCCGAGTCTGCGCCCACCCTTGAGGCCTACCTGTCTGTGAGACCTTCCTGGCTCAGACAGTACCCTTCTTCTCAAACTTCCATTTCCCGAAATTCCCAACAGCCTTCAGTCTGTTTGCCAGGGGACAGTTGTCTTCCAGCCGTTTTAATATCTTTAGTCACTTCCTAAGCAAGACTGTAAGTCCCCTGAGGGCAGGTCCATTTTAACACCTTATTCCCACATTGTTGTCCAGACCTGGCACATGGGTACCCTGGACGGCCAAGGTCCCTTAAAGTTCCTTTGACTTAAGGTCTTAGGATTCCAAGGCTAAATTGACGTTTACTCAGAAATAAACATCAATATTAGTTGACGAGAGTTTAGAGCCAGCTCTCCCACCAGCTTTCTCTTGTAATCCCCAGAATGTTAAGAGTTTAGGCAAACTGATTCCCTCTCTGGGCCTTTTTCTCCCCATCTATGAAAGGTAGGCGTTGACCCAGGCCCTGGTTGGTGGTCTGGATGATTCCGGCAAGTTGGCACTTCTTCGTGTTGTGGTCTCTGTGCTTCCTTTTTCTCCAGCCGTGCAGCACGGAGCTCCGTCGTGGGCTGGGCATTCCTGCAGCGCCCGTGTGAGTGTGGCCGCCGCTCTGTAACGTTATACAAACGTAATCATATGCCAAGGGACAGGATCCAGGGTTGCAGTTATTTTGGGACGTGCAGGAGCCTGTGGGAAAATGCTGGAACATGTCTGAGTCACCCAGGCAAATACCTTTCTTTCCGTGTTCCAGCATGTTTTGAACTTCCAGGCGGCACAAAAGAAGCCCCAGCAGGGCACACATGCCCTTTGTGTCTTTGTGCCCTTCCTGGGCTGCACCTCTGTTTCTCGGCTGTGCCCCTACATCCTCTGAGCACTGAAACGTTTGCATGTGGAGGGGTGCGAGGCGGGGCTGGATTAAGCCCTTGGAGGCCCTAAGCGTGGAAAAATTGTGGTGCCTCCCCACAGTGTAATTCAAAATAAAAACAAGCGTTAAGCCTCAAAAGAAGAGTAAGGATGATCTGAGTTTGCCCTGCTCTATACTCTTGTTGCTTTTTTAAAAATTAAAAAATTCCTCCAGCTGTGTGTGTGTGAGGTTGGGCGTGTCCCTACTTTCCTGATACTCAAGCTGCCCACTAGGAACCAGTGGAGACCAGGAAGGGCTGCTTCAGTCCCGGGGGAGAGTCCTGAGCAGGGCGAGGGTCCAGGAGCAGAGGAGAGAGCAGGAGAGGCCAGAGCTGGTGCCATCCGCTCTCAGTGGGAAGGAGGGGAAGGCAGCCACGGGTCATCTGCTCAGGTCCCCATACTCGGGCGCCCGGGACGGTGGGGGGCAGAGTTCCCGGAGCCTCTGGAAAGCAGTCTTTCTTTTTTTTGTATTGCTTTAATTTTTATAATAATTTATTCTCATGGCAATAATTTGTGTGGCTAAAAAGGCAGTCTTAAGGAGGTACAAGGAGGTGGGGAGGGCATGGTAAAAAAATTCCAGGCCGACAGGGCCTTTTTCTAGAACACTCCCTTTCCTGTCCTTTCCTGCCCTAGCCAGCGCTCGACCCTGATGCCCTGGGTTGTCCACAGCCCTGTTGCTGAGGAAGCAGGTCTCTTCTTCTCCAAAGAGAAATCCTACCATCAGCCCCTCCCTGTTCCTGTCTACCTCACCTCTCTTTCTCTCTCACCTGGCTCCTTCCTTCTCCTGAGCCTACAAAGTGCAAACCAAAAAGACGCATTTCCTCCTCGATCCCCAGTTTACCCCCTTATTATTAAATACCTGGAAAGAGCAGCCTCCCAGGCTCTGCTCCTCCTGCTGCAATCCGCCCCCTGCCCGCTCCTGTGGCCGGGGCTGCAGTCCCGGCAGAGCGGCCTGGACTCGCCTCCTCCCCTGCCCACTCTTACAGGGAGGTCTCCCAAGCTCCCGTCCTCATCCCACTGCTTCTGTCACTGTGTGATGGTTAGTTTCCTGTGTCGGCTTGGCTTGGTGATAGTACCCGGCTGTTAAGCAGACACTAGTCTAGGTGTTGCTGTGCAGGTATTCTGTAGAAGTGAAGGAGGTCACTACCCTCATTAAGGTGGGTGGGCCTCATAAAATGAGTCGAAGGCCTTAAGACCACTAACAGATTTCTTGGAAAAGAAGACATCCTGCCTCAAGACTGCAGGGTGAGCTGCCGCCCGAGTCTCCAGCCTGGGGACCTGACCCCCAGATTCCCCACTCGCCTGTCCCCACAATAGCCAGTTCCTTAAAATCTCTTTTAAACACACACACACACACACACACACACACACACACACACACACACATTTTCTGGAGAACCCTGACTGATGACACATACTGTTTACGTTCTCACGGGGTCACTGGCTTCTACTTCCCAGACCCCAGTCACCTCTGGGTCTGTGTTTCTGGTACCTGCTTTCTCCTGAGCACCAAACTTCTATGCACAGTTGCCTTCGGGGCACACAGGAAAGTGAGCAGTCACTTGATACCCTCCAGGAACCTAGAATCTAAACTCCAGGGTTCCTTCAGCACCATCAGCGCTGTCACAGCACAAGCCTTCCGTGGGGCACAATCCCAGATGCTCACGGAGGCCACCAGCTGGAGGAGCAGCAGAGCCAGCCATCCCAGAGGGCGTGGGGCTGGGGGCAGACACCAGCTTCCTCAGTCCCGGCCCATGGTGGCCATGTGAGGACATGGGTCCAGTGTTGTAAGAGCTTTCCAATTTTCAAGCAAGGCCAGAAATCTGTTTCTGTGAAGTCTCTCAATTTTTAAATATTTTAAAATGTTAAAACACCCCAGCAGGCCCAACAAAACCCATCTGCATGCCAGATTTGGCCTTCAGCTGCCAATTAGCAAGGCTCAAGTCCAACTGTGCTATGAATACTTAATTCTGTCTCGGTGCCTCCGTCCTTCCCTCTGCCCCTGGGAGTTGAGAGAGCAAGGCCTGTGGCCCAGGTTCTTGGACCACTGTGCCCCGCCTGGGGTGGACCACGTGACCGGGAGAAGTGGCAGCAGAGAGGCAGGTCTCAGCTCCCTGCTCCCCTTCTCTCCATCTTGTTGAAATCCTGCTTTGTTCCCCACAGCATCCACGGCTTTCATCCTGCCCCTCAAGACCGCCAGCAGTGCCCTGGGGTGTCTGCTTCAGAGCTGGCCTGCCTGCGAGGTCTCCAGTCCCGACCCCTCTGTGCCAAAGGAGTCAGGGGCTGTCTCCTGGCCCCCTCGTGCAAGCACATTCAAGTCCCTCCTCTCTTCCTGGCCTGCGCTCTTCGCACACGGTTTAAGGGCAGCGGTTGGGAGGCGCTGGCGTCAGGTAGGCTGAGTCCCCATCCCAGCCTCATCACTCAATAGCTCTGTGACCTTAGGACAGGTTCGTTAACCTTTTTGAGCCTTGGTTTCTCCCTCAGTTAAATGGTGACAATAAGAGCACCTCACTCTACATGCCTTAACACATCTAATCCTGGGGACAACTATTTGTCCAACCGAGAACATTGTTTCCACCATCCTTCCCTACACACCACCCAGTGACAAGGAGAAGGGGCCAAGGAACAGGTCCACAGGTCCTTCTGGTCTCCAACCTCCAGATGGTATCTGGGCAGAGTCCAGGGGAGGGATAATCACACACACCTCAGTTTCTTCTCTCCCTGCCATCACCATCCATCTCTGCAACCCCCAACTCAGGCCTGGATTATGTCATTTCACAGTGCGTTCCAGGCAGGGATTTTACAGTTGCAAGGAACAGGGAACAGAGAACCCCTCCCTGCATAAGATCTCAAGCAACAGGGTTTACTGCAAAGACCTTTGATCCCCAGAACCCAGGAAACACCCAGGCCAGGCCTTGAGAGGATCAGGAGGTGAAGGAAGGCTGGGACCCAGAGCCGCCCAGGGTCTGCCATGGGACTAAGCTGCCAGCTCTTCCTGAAATTGCCCTGCTCTTCTCTACCCAACAACGATTAGGACATAAGAATCAGGGCACATTATGCCATCAGGGAGGCACTCACGTTGGCAACTACTGGCCATTCCAATTGCCATGAGATGGAACCTTTGGGGAGAATGACCTCAGCAAAGAGACCAGGAAACAGAGTGGTTCCTGGGAGCTGGAATCTGCTCACAGATTCTGGAATCTACACACAGGAATATAGAAATGGGGGCTGTAAGAGCACACTGACCCTTAATGCCCCTGGCACTTGGTATCTAACAATGGCAGTCACCCTTCAGGGCCCCTCAACATTATGTATATGGAAGGGTAATGTTTAAGGGGACAGTCCAATTCCAAAACTGAGACACAAAAAGGACGCCCCTTTCTACATTTCTAAACAAAATGTAAGCAAAGTCAATCCTAGGTGTTGGGATGTTGAGCCAGACAGAGCATGTGTGAGGGCCAGCTCGTGACCTAGATCCTTAAGGGCATACATGCCCAGCCTCACAAAGCCCCCATGCCCACGTGCTTTCCTAGCATCCTCCCACTGATACAGGAAGGGTGTGACAGAACAGACAAACTTCCAGCAAAAAGGCCTCAGTCGGGAATCAGTCACATGGAAACTCACAGTGGACAAGCTCCAGGAGGAATACCTACAATGTGGCTCTTTATGACCGATAGATTCTTGGAACTGCTTAGCTTCAAATGACCACGCCAGTGTAGGAATAATGTGAAAAGCAGTGAAATCACACAGCTTTAGGAGACCTTATCACCTTCCTCCTCCTTCCATCCCTCCTGGAGATACAGCTTCTATACACTCAGAACTTCAGTTTACATAGGCTCCTCATGGCCACATAGCCTTTCTTCATATCTGAACCATTTAGCTTCCTCTCCCATTGTTCACTGTTTCGTTATCTACATGTCTTTTTCTTTTAACTTCAGTCTTACTGAGATATAATTCATATACCATACAATTGACCCATTAAAATGTACAATTCAGTTTTTTTAGTATATTCAGAGTTGTGCAACCATAACTACAGTCAACATTAGAACATTTGGGACTTCCCTAGTGGTGCAGTGGTTAAGAATCCGCCTGCCAATGCAGGGGACACGGGTTCGAGCCCTGTTCCAGGAAGATCCCACATGCCGTGAAGCAGCTAAGCCCGTGAGCCACAACTACTGAGCCCTTGTGCCTAGAGCCCGTGTTCCGCAACAAGAAAAGCCACTGCAATGAGAAGCCTGTGCACCGCAACGAAGAGTAGCCCCCGCTCGCTGCAACTAGAGAAAGCGCGTGCGCAGCAACGAAGACCCAACACAGCCAAAAATAATTAATTAATTTAAAAAAACAAAAAAAAACATTAGAACATTTTCATCACCCCCTAAACAAAACTCCACACCCATTAGCATTTACTCCCCATTTCCTCGTAACCCTCTCCCCACCCCCAGCCCTTGGTAACCATTAATCTACTTTCTGTCTCTACAGATTTACCTATTCTGGACATTTCATATAAACGGAAGCATTCAATATTTGATCTTTCGTGACTGGCTTCTTTCACTTAATGTAATGTTTTCAAGGTCATCCACATTGTAGCATGAATCAGGACTTCACTTCTTTTTAGTGCTGAAAACTATCTATTGTATGGATACACCACACTTATTTATCCATTCCTCAGTTTATGAGTATTTGGGTTGTTTCCACTTTTTGGCTATTATGAATAATGCTGCTATGAAAATTTGTGTGTAAATTTTTGTGTGGACACATGTTTTCATTTCACTTGAGTATATACCCAAGTGAATATACTTGCTGGGTCACATGGTAACTCTTATGTGTAACTTTTTGAGGAACTGCCAGACTGGTTTCCAAAGTGGCTGCACCGTTTCTACCTTCCCACCAGCAGTGTAGGGAGGTTCCAGTTTCTCCACATCTCACTGTTTACATATCTGAGTTAAAATGTTTGAGTATAGACTTGGCTGATAGCTCATCTCTTAGCACCAGGAGATATAGTTCACTGACTAGTCCACGGGTTGTCTGCCTTGGGTTGGATATTCAGCCTTGGTCAACTCAGCTAGGACCAGGGCGATGAAGCAGAGTAACATGTTCAAAGCAAGGCTGCAGAACGCCCATACCTTCAGCACAGCCCGTGGGGAGGAGAAGAGGTTTGAATGACGCAATTCCCTAAAGGCAGAGTGCTTGAGGATGAAACCAACTTCATGTCAGGACCACACGCGCCCAGAGGACAGCTGGCTACAGAAGCAAGATGGTATTGCTTTCCTTGGGACTCTAAACAAGGCAAATTAGGAGACCTTATAACTAGTTTTTTTTTTTTTTTAATATGAGAATGCATGTCTTTTTTTTTTTTTAATTTATTTTTTTGGCTGTGTTGGGTCTTCATTTCTGTGCTAGGGCTTTCTCTAGTTGCGGCAAGCGGGGGCCACTCTTCATCGCGGTGCACGGGCCTCTCACTATCGTGGCCTCTCTTGTTGCGGAGCACAGGCTCCAGACGCGCAGGCTCAGTAGCTGTGGCTCACGGGCCTAGTTGCTCCGCGGCATGTGGGATCTTCCCAGACCAGGGCTCGAACCCGTGTCCCCTGCATTGGCAGGCAGATTCTCAACCACTGCGCCACCAGGGAAGCCCTTATAACTAGTTTTGTCTGCTTCAACAAATGCTTTGGGGTCCACATACAGTCAGGTCTCTAATTTTTCCAATTAGTTGCTGGAGCACCTGCATGCCCTCATGGGCAAAAGCCCTGTGTCTTCATCACAAGGCCTCTCCTTTCCTCCCTGAGTTATCCAAGAACCTCAGGAGGCACTCAGGTCAGTGGGCTCCATCCATCCTGCTGCAGGTATGGAAAGAGAGAGAACAGGAGGTGAGCTTTTTTCACCAGCTAGTGCCTCAAAGTCACCCCAGTGTTGCCGTTGAAAGCAGGCCCTTCCTTGTTGGGTGGACACTTGCTCCTTTTGCAGAGACCTGGCCTGGATCCCTAAGGCCACCACCTTGGGGCCACATTCCAGGCTCCAAGTTCAAGGCTCTCTTGGATCACACTGATACAGCCAACAGTTGGATCCAGAACTTTCTCCTCAGCCATACCCTGTGCGGGAACCAGCATGTGGTCCCCATGAAGATTCAGCCCAAGCTTGAGGCCTAGGAGTAATGGACATGGACCTTTCCAGCTCATTAGATCGCAAACTCACACACCTGTTAGCATAAGCAGATAAACAGTTTATTTAACATAAAGAATATGGCTGCTGAGAGGGGTTCACAGTTCACCTTCCTTCCCAGGTGTGATGCAGAACAGGTGTTTATCACCATAACAAGACTCTTCTGAACACCTTCACCTGAACAAGCGTCTTAGCCAACTTCAACAGAACGCAGCTGAAACAGTCAACCAGTTTTTACCTGTGGACCTCCACCTTTCGGCCTCCAGGTATGTCCTCCTGTGAACCTTCGCTAAGCTCCTTGCCGCCCCCCAACAATCTCCCCACCTTCACACCCCACACTCCTGGTCTCCAGTTCAGGTTTCTCTCACAGAATTTCCCTTGGGGTCTTTGGTATTCTTTTCTGTCAGCAACCTTTCATCTATCCCAACAGGTTTTCCTGTCTCTGAATCTCAGAGAGAAAGACCTGGGATCTGGAGATTTTGCCCCGGCAAAACTCCTTTACTGTTAGGCAAGTTTATATTCTTTCTCCCTGGCAACTGAATTTACTTATCAAGAGGTATTAAGGGAGAAACGGGCTTCATCAACCCTTTAAAAAAAGTTTACGTCACCTTCCACTCATGGCAATGAGTGCCTACTTGCATAAAATCTTCATAACTAAAAGAATCTACACGGAGACTCTTGCCTGAATAATGAAAGTTCTAAGATGACTCTGGGTCTGCCCTCTGACACAATCATAATTATGGCATAATTTATAAATTTCTCCCAATAGGTGCCCAGTTATATTTTTAAAAATTTTTAGATAATTTTGGTGAATTGTTGGGTCACAAAGTTCTTTCAGAAAAAAAGAGACAAAATGATCATTATCCCCAATATATTTTTAAACCCTGAGGGTTTAGTAATACTAAAAATATGGTAACTCTTCCATTTTGTTCATGATATTTCACCCTAACGATCAAGATTTTATAAAATACATAGTTTAAAAATAAAGTAACATTTCATAATCATTTCATGAATGGTTTTAAGGATTAAGTTTATTAGAATGATAAGAGAAAAGAGGAAGTAGGAGGTAGAGGGAAGGAGGGAGGAGGAAAAAGAGGAAGGAAGGGAGAGAGGGAAGGAGGGGTTCCCAAGAATAACATTATCAATTAGTACAAAAGGTACGGCTGAGATGGTTTATTTTATTTTATTTATTTATTTATGGCTGTGTTGGGTCTTCGTTTCTGTGCGAGGGCTTTCTCTAGTTGCGGCAAGCGGGGGCCACTCTTCATCGCGGTGCATGGGCCTCTCACTATCGCGGCCTCTCTTGTTGCGGAGCACAGGCTCCAGACGCACAGGCTCAGTAATTGTGGCACACGGGCCTAGTCGCTCCGCGGCATGTGGGATCTTCCCAGACCAGGGCTCGAACCCGTGTCCCCTGCATTGGCAGGCAGATTCTCAACCACTGCACCACCAGGGAAGCCCCGGTTTATTTTATTATAAATGTGATTTTATTTGTGATACATTGGAATGTGAAACTCGAAATATTCCTTTAGAGCTAAGGCTTTACCAAAAGCTATTTGAAAGTTGGAAATCTCCAGGGGAATTAATTTATGAGCACAGACTAAAGCTGGCAGCTTCCGGCCTGGGTGGACTGTGGCTATTAAATTAGGCCCTGGGGTCCTGAGATCCTGGCTCTTCATCCCAGCATCCCCAGTAACTCACTGTGTGTGTTAGCAAGCCGCTTCCCCTTGGACTCACGAAATTCGGCTTCAGTTCCATGATTGCTAACAGAGGACTCAACGCCACAGATAATAAAAATCTGAGGTCAGAGATTTCACCCCATTGAGCGGTAGGGGGCGACTCATGACTGTGCTTTCCATTTTTACCCCAGCCCGAAGAAATCCTTTCCTGCTTTCTCAGGAAGTCATTCTTGTGACTGTGGGCTGCATTTCAGAATGAATTCTTTCTTTCATTATTTTTTTATTTCTTATAATACAAGTGATACACTAACAGAGACCAAGGCCTTACTTGAAAATCAAGTAAAAAAAGCAAGTACAGGATGTGGTGCTGGTCTAAGATTAGAACACAGCCATGCATTCATTCATGCTTTCATTCCATGAATAAACGAGACACCCCCATTTTCTAAAATTGGGGAGATTTGTGAATCAGAAATAATCTAATTCACAATCTGATTAGAATTCTATTCCAGTAATGGAAACTGACCAGACCCATTGAGATGAGATGATATGGCCCACTCATATCTTGGTTGGTTTCCTAGCAATGTAAGCCTGACTTTGGGGGGAGAAGACAAATGGTCTTAGCACTTAATGCCAGGCTTATTCTTTCATAAGGAGCAGGGTCAAAATAAAATTTCCTCGTACAAGACAGAGCTTTTTTATCCTAGTCTGAGAATGGAAAAATTAATGATGAGTCATGTTTACTTCTTAGATAACTAGTAAGAAACCCCACCACCCCACAGCCCTCTCCCGTTGCTCTTGATGGTGGCAGTAATTATGGGAAATCAAAGCACCCATCGTCATTCCTGCCACTGGGACTAGAGCTGCCCCTCTCCAGGCGAAATGGGCAAGGTATGGGCAGAGAAGAAATTCAGCGTCATGGTAAGGCCTAAAGCCTGCCTTTGAAAGACTTGAGAAAAGAGTCAGAAGCAACTTCCTCCCTCTGTGGAAAGCAGTGGTTCCATAATGGCAGATCGACAGATCAACCCTCCTATCGAGAACAGCTAGAAAAGCTGAACAAGACATCGAAGACGTGTTTGAAGGTGAGCTACCAAGATTGTGAGGACTTGAGGGCCAAGATCCTAGAGAAAAGGGTTAACAGAGAAGTTAGTTTTGAGATATTTTCCCATTCTTAAGAGGCAGAGAAGTTTCCGGCATCTTATGCTAAGGGGACAAAAACTGGAGTTCAGAGCCCCCAAGGAGGAGGAGCCCAAGTAATCACCTTACGCTTTCAGCTGGGACTTCCAAAGGGCTACATCAAGGAGTGGGGTGAAAATAGAGAAACCCTCACAATGATTGAAGTTCAGCTTCCAATCAGCTCTATTTTTGATTGGCAAGTTTATATTCTTGCAAGGTTTCTCAACCTGAGTGCTATTGTCATTTGGGGGCAGCTAATTCTCTGCTGGGGGGACTGTCCTGTGTTAGCAGCATCCCTGGCCTCTACCCACTAGAGATGCCAGTAATACCCCCTCTCCCAAGTTCAGACAACCAGAGCTGTCTCCAGGCATTGCCAGTGTCCCCTGGTGAGCAGAATCACCTCTGGTTTAAAACCAGAGTGTAAGGGTATCTGCCCAGACCCTACTGCCTGCCAGTAGCAAAAATAAATCTTACCATCCTCCAGAGCCTCAAATTATATCTGTGATTTTTCCTACATGATATCCAGCACCTAATAAAAACATCACTTTAAAATAGATGACAAAGTTGACAGACATAAAAAGAAATAGACAAATCCACAATCATAGCGGGAGATTTTAGGACACATTTCTCAGGAATTGATGGAATAAGCAGGAAAAAAAATCAGCAAGATTTGGGCAACAGGGTTAATAAACTGTGAAGAAGGAAGAGTTTCTAGAAGGAAAGAATAGGGCAGCAGGTCCAGTTCCACAATGGTGGGGTGCGGGGGCTGGAGGAAAGGGAGGCATTAGGGGAGATGGACAGAGATGGGGAGAAAAGGAGTGTCTTTGTGGACGCCCTTATTCTGAAGGCCTAATGCTGTAAGACCTCTTCACTGTGGGTGGTACAAGGGAACTGCCTAAGTGCAGACATTTCTTTTGTTCCTTCCTCTAAAAACTCTACTGGCTGCTCTGTGAGATCTCCCGGCATCTCAGTCCACAACTGTGGCCTCCATCACATTTAGTGATGTTTGTGTTAGCAAAGACTTGTAAGGCAGGCGAAGGAGTGGTAAGCACTTTCTGATCAACTGGGAGTGTGTCTCCAACAGAGGAGAAGCTGAAATTCTCCTCCTCCCAGACCCCTGCCATTGAGGTACCGCTGGATATCACCAGACTTAGAGTCCTATTGTCTGACAGCAGTTTCCAAATTGGGAGACAGAAGGACTGTCTGATTCCTGTTACCACTCTCCCCTCAATATGTTAGCAAGAAGCACTCCAGGACACAGAAGAGGAGCCTGTCCCACCTGGGTTACGCAGGTATTGTTGATACCTGCTATATGGCAGACGTTATTCTAATTGCTGCCAAGACACAGAGAGTATAATAAGACTGGGATACAGAGATGGAGGAGACCTATCCTTTGCCTCCAGGGAGCTCCTCCCAATCTAGCAGGGGTGAGGGGGTGAGCAGCAGCAAAACAAGCAAACCAATAGTTTGAACACGGTGTGCTGAGGCTATGCATGACAGAACATAGTTTGCTAATAAAATGCAGGTGTAATGGGACTCATGAGTGGTTCGTGGAGAGAGAGGACAGTAGATTAGGGGAAGCTGGTTTAAGCATCTTCTGGGGAGCAGGAATAATGTGAACAAAAGTCTGCAGGTGGAAAAGTATGAAGTTCATTCAGGGAAATTTTTACTCAATAATTATTGAGTGCCTACTCCACACCAGGCATCATGCTAGGAGCTAGATGTACATCAGCAAGCAAGACTCAGTCCTTCCCTCTAAGTTGCTTAGGGCTGATCCAGTAGGGAAGTTTGAAAAGGAAACAGGTGATTTCTGGGCCTTGCTGGGGAGAAATTCTACAGTGAGCTGTCTGGAGTAGCTGGAGCATGGAATGTATACGAAGAAGTAGTGGGAAATAAATACATGTCAGGTGCCCTGGGGGCCATATTATGCCTTAAAACTCAAGGTGAGGCCTTTTTTGCCAAATTTGATTGGTAATAGGGAGCTACTGAAGTCTATTGAGCAGAGAATTGGTGTTTTACACATGTGAATTCATTAGGCAAGATGCTGTCTTGTCCTTGATTCCTGCCTTCACCAGGGCCAAATCAGAGGTCAAGGTGGAATGGACAGCAGCATGTGTGTGATTGATAGGATGGATGTTGAGGCCTGAGTTCAAGCTTGTGGGGCATGGAGGTCCCCTGTTAGTATCCATCCTACCTCCGCTGCCTGGGAAGATCAGGTGCCTGGCTTGATGGAGGGGGAAGGCTCAGCAGCTGACACCCTCAGTTTTTTTCTGGAAAAAAAAATTTTTGTGACACTGACTCCTTATAGCTGGAAAGGACATTAGAGATTTTTGGTACAGCCCTCTCATTTTCAGATGTGGACATAGGTGTCCAGAGAGATTGGGTGACTTCCCCATAGGTAAGGTAGATCTCAGAATAAACCTGATCACCAATATGGGCATCTGATGTTGCCTGCTCACTGTTTCCCCTTCTGCTAACAGAAGAACCACAGTTTTACTCTGGGAAAACTCTGATCCTCCACTCTCAGGCCACCTGGCTCAGCTGGGGCCTTTTTCCTTTCTATACCATTTCTCAGGCTTGGCTCATCAGAGCCCCAGCATCAGCTCTGTGGCTTTTGCTGAAGCTATGAGAATCTTTTTCTGGAGAACCTGGAGCTTCCAGGGGTCACTATGCAGAGAGAACATGCCACAAAACCGTCAATCAGGGGGAAACAAAGCTGAGAGGTGGAAAGAGTGAGACCAAGGTCTGATAACATAGTTTGAACCCCTGGATCCAGCCATGCCTGATGGATATTGACTCCTGGACTTTTCAGTATGTGAACCAATACATGTTCTTATTTGTTTTGTGTTGTGTTTCACTTGCAAGTGTGTCTGAACTAATACATTCCTGACTTGCGTTCCTTTTTCCTTTTGAGCCACAAATGCTAATCCTTGGGTTTCCCCGGCAGGGTCACTTAGGCCTGTGACACAATTTCTTTCCCCATCTATTATTACCTTCTGCTGTGGAGACTCTCCAAGCAAGACAGTGATGGCAGCAAGGAGTGAGTGAGGCAGTTAGCCATGGGCCAGCAACACGGAGAGGAGGCTTGGTTTCTAAAGACTTGGGCCTAGGGAGTTCCCTGGTGGTCCAGTGGTTAGGACTCAGCGCTTTCATTGCCGTGGGCCCGGGTTCAATCCCTGGTTGGGGAACTAAGATCCCACAAGTGACACATGGTGTGGCCAAAAAATAAAAATAAAAAAAAATAAAGACTTGAGCCTGCATTTCATTTATCTCAGTGGATTTCTGTAGTAACATCAACGTTAGCAGAAATACAGGCAACTTGTTCAAATGAGAAACTAACCAAGATATAGATAATTCATCATTTTTGTCTCTTGTTTTCAAATTATATGTATAATATGTGTTTGCATGTGTGTGCAGGTATACATATTATACATATATTAATATGTGTGTATATATGTATGTATATATAGATTATACATATATAAGTGATATAGAAGTAATATAGTACTTCCATTGAAGAAAATTCAGAAGGCAAAAAACATATGCAATGAAGAAACTCTTCCATAATGTTAACACCCAGGGAATATTGCTATTGGTATTATGCTATATTTCCCTTTACTATTTTTTCTATACATGTATAATTTACAAAATTATCAGGTTGTATATTCAGTTTTGAGTATTGTTAAATGAAAAAGCAAGCTGCAACATGTAAAAGAATGAACTTAGAACACTCCCTAACACCATATACAAAAATAAACTCAAAATGGATTAAATACCTAAATGTAAGGCCAGACACTATAAAACTCTTAGAGGAAAACATAGGCAGAACACTCTATGACATAAATCACAACAAGATCCTTTATTGACCCACCTCTTAGAGAAATGGAAATAAAAACAAAAATAAACAAATGGGACCTAATAAAACTTAAAAGCTTTTGCACAGCAAAGGAAAACATAAACAAGACAAAAAGACAACCCTCAGAATGGGAGAAAACATTTGCAAATGAAGCAACTGACAAAGGATTAGTCTCCAAAATTTACAAGCAGCTCATACACCTCAATATCAAAAAAACAAACAACCCAATCCAAAAATGGGCAGAAGACCTAAATAGACATTTCTCCAAAGAAGACAGATTACCAACAAACATGTAAAAGGATGCTCAATGTCACTAATCATTAGAGAAATGCAAATCAAAACTACAATGAGGGGCTTCCCTGGTGGCGCAGTGGTTGAGAATCTGCCTGCCAATGCAGGGGACATGGGTTTGAGCCCTGGTCTGGGAAGATCCCACATGCCGCGGAGCAACTGGGCCCGTGAGCCACAACTACTGAGCCTGCGCGTCTGGAGCCTGTGCTCCGCAACAAGAGAGGCCGCGATGGTGAGAGGTCCGCGCACCGCGATGAAGAGTGGCCCCCGCTTGCCACAACTAGAGAAAGCCCTCGCACAGAAACGAAGACCCAACACAGCCAAAATTAAATAAATAAATTAAAAAAAAAAAAAACTACCATGAGGTATCACCTCACACCTGTCAGAATGGCCATCAGCAAAAAATCTACAAACAATAAATGCTGGAGAGGTTGTGGAGAAAAGGCAACCCTCTTGCACTGTTGGTGGGAATGTAAATTGATACAGCCACTATGGAGAACAGTATGGAGGTTCCTCAAAAAACTAAAAATAGAGCTACCATACGACCCAGCAATCCCACTACTGGGCATATACCCTGAGAAAACCATAATTCAAAAAGAGTCGTGTACCACAATGTTCATTGCAGAGAGCTCATTTACAATAGCCAGGACATGGAAGCAACCTAAGTGTCCATCAACAGATGAATGGATAAAGAAGATATGGCATATATATACAATGGAATATTACTCAGCCATAAAAAGAAACAAAATTGAGTTATTTGTAGTGAGGTGGATGGACCCAGAGTCTGTCATACAGAGTAAGTCAGAAAGAGAAAAACAAATACCATATGCTAACATCTATATATGGAATCTAAAAAAAAAAAAGGTTCTGAAGAACCTAGGGGTAAGACAGGAATAAAGACACAAACGTAGAGAATGGACTTGAGGACACGGGGAGGGGGAAGGGTAAGTTGGGATGAAGTGAGAGAGTGGCATGGACATACATACACTACCAAATGTAAAACAGATAGCTAGTGGGAAGCAGCTGCATAGTGAAGGGAGATCAGCTCGGTGCTTTGTGACCACCTAGAGGGGTGGGATAGGGAGGATGGGAGGGAGACGCAAGAGGGAGGAGATATGGGGATATATGTATATGTATAGCTGATTCACTTTGTTATAAAGCAGAAACTAACATGCCATTGTAAAGCAATTATACTGCAATAAAGATGTTAAAAAAAAAAGAAAAAGAAAAAGCAAGCTGTAGAAGAGAAGGTGAATGGCAGAATTTTTGTTGTATTTATGTGTATATCATATGTTGGTACTCTCAGGTCTGGGAAATATATGTCATATTATTGATATAAATAGATTCTCTCTGGAATTGAAACACAGGAAACTTACTTTGTAAGCTCTACATTACTATATTCCCTGAACTTTTTGGAAAAACTATGGGTTTCCCTTTTTTTTTGTTTTTTGGGTTGTTTTTAAAGCATTTTAAAACAATTAATTTATTTATTTTTGGCTGCATTGGGTCTTTGTTGCTGCGAGTGGGCTTTCCCTAGTTGCGGAGAGTGGGGTTACTTTACGGTGCGGTGCGCAGGCTTCTCATTGCGGTGGCTTCTCTTGTTGTGGAGCACGGGCTCTAGGCGCTCGGGCTTCAGTAGTTGTGGCTCAAGGGCTCTAGAGCACAGGCTCAGTAGTTGCTCCGCGGCATGTGGGTTCTTCCCGGACCAGGGCTCGAATCCGTGTCCCCTGCATTGGCAGGCAGATTCTTAACCACTGTGCCACCATGGAAGTCCCTAAGGGTTTCCTTTGTTATCTAAATAAAGGTAAATAGCAATTTCTTTAGCATTAATTCCTCATTCCTTGTTTAATATCATTTATGCAGCTGAACATTACTATTTATTCCCCAACTCATCTGCTAAAACCAGTGTTTAAGTGAGCTGTATCAAAACAGCCAGAATATAACCAACTCCATCATTTTTTTTTTCCTTTGGCCGTGCTGCGTGGCTTGCGGGGTCTTAGTTCCCTGACCAGGGATTGACCCGGGTCACCTGTAGTGAAAGCACTGGGTCCTAACCATTGGACCACCAGAGAATTCCAACCAACTTCTTCTTTGAAGCTCTTTATTAGAGCCAGGTGCTGATAAAGTCCAATGGGAAGCAATCACATACAGCAGTCAAATGTTACCAGGCAGTGACTTAGCAAGTCTGTGAGGCATTTGACATGACATATTATACATCGAACCCAAGCTGCTAAAGTCCTGATAGAATGACATGGTGGATTAAGACAGAGCACAAAGTCTTTGTGGCTCCTCCCTTACTAGGAAGCATGATCAGCGAGGCAGCTGAGAAGAGACCCACTCTGACCTGGGGAGCAGATGCAGGTCAGATGCATCAGTGCCAATGACACTGGGCTCATGGGCTCTGTTTGAGGATGATCTCACCACCCACCTCTTCTGAGACCTTGCTTTATCCATTATCTCAGCTCTCTCGAGTGTCCAACTTCTCTCTCTCTTGATTTTCCCATCAGCATTAAAATATCCTTAAGTCATTCTCATCACTCTATCCAGTTAGTGCCCCATCTCTCTCCTCCCTTGCAAAACCAAGGTTCTGGAGGGAGTTGTCTACACTCACCACCTCTACTTCCTCACTTCCTGTTTTGTTCAAGTTCCTTTGGAATAGAGACCCTTCTGGCTGGCACAAGGGAGCTGCCTCTTGCAGGAACACACTAGAAACCATGTGCAAATCTAGACATAATACACTGAAACAAAGCTGGTCCCATAGAAACTTGGAATAAGAATTGCAAGCCCATCAGGATCGGATGCTCCTCATCTTTCCTCCCTTCCCCTCCACTCTTCTCCCTTCCCCTTTCCTCCTCTCCTCTCTCTCTGTTTCTCTCTGACCATCTCTTCCATTCTCCCCTCTCTCTACTTCTCACCTAGCACCATCCCATAATGACCACTCCAGCTCCAGTCAACCTCAGAATCTTTAACCCAGCTCCCACTGTCAACAGACAGATGTCCAAGAGAGAAGGAACCTAATTAGCCTGGTAATTTCCTCAATAGAGGAGACGAGTCAGGCCTCTGACCTCATATTACAGGATGTGGCTATTTAAGGCCAAAGGGTCATGCACAGGCCAGCCTCCCTTATAAGGGGCTGTGGAGGGGGAGAGCAGGCCATTAGAAGCATCTTTGTTTTCCTCCCATTCACTCTTCAACCCAAGGCAATTGGCTTATTTGCTCAGCAGTCCAGAAGCTGCTCTCACCGAGGTCATAAACAAGGTCTTTGTGGTTGAATCCAATGGCTAGTATTCATTTCTTTCTGTCTATGAACATTCCGTGGTTTTTAAAACTGTTGACCCTTTTCCTGTGCCTTTGCATACAACTTCCATGACATTTACACTCCTTAATTCTCCTCCTACCTTTCTGGCTGCTTTCTTCCAGCCTGTCTTGTGGGCTCCTCTTTCTCCAGCTCTCCTTTCTATTTATTTATTTAATTTATTTATTTTTGGCTCCATTGGGTCTTCGTTGCTGCACGCGGGCTTTCTCTAGTTGTGGCGAGCAGGAGTTACTCTTTGTTGCAGTGCGTGGGCTTCTCATTGCGGTGGCTTCTCTTGTGGTGGAGCACGGGCTCTAGGCGCTCGGGCTTCAGTAGTTGTGGCTCAAGAGCTCTAGAGCACAGGCTCAGTAGTTGTGGCGCACAGGCTTAGTTGCTCCGTGGCATGTGGGTTCTTCCCGGACCAGGGCTCGAACCCGTGTCCCCTGCATTGGCAGGCGGATTCTTAACCACTGTGCCACCAGGGAAACCCTACTTCTCTTTTCGAAGTCAGCCTTCTTCTGGGCTCAGATTTCCTTTCTTCTCCAGAGTCCTTTCTTCCTGCTGGTCCCTCTACAGGCACCCACACGGCCTTAATCACCTGCTCTATACTAATAGCTGTCTCTACCTGCCTGACCTCCTCCCAGACCTCTTAACCAACTGGACAGCTCCACCTGGGTGCCCCACAGGTACCTCAGAGTCATCGTGTGTACATTTGAACTCACCACCTTCTCCCTCAAACTTTTTCCTCCCTGGATGTTTTCTTTTCTTTTTCTTTTTTTTTTCTATTTATTTGCCAGGTCTTAGTTGTGCATTCAGGATCCTTAGTTGCAGCATGCAGGATCTAGTTCCCTGACTAGGGATCAAACCTGGGCCCCTGCATTGGGAGCACAGTCTTAACCACTGGACCACCAGGGAACTCCCTCCCTGGATGTTTTCTACTTCAGAAGATGGCACCACCCCCTTGCTCAAGCCAAGAACTGGGCCTCATACTTTATGCCTCTCTTTCCATCACTCTCCACACCCAACCAAATACCAAACAAAAAAGAATTGACAGTAATTCCTTAATATATCAAATACCTGGTGCTCCACTTTCTAAGTATCTCTTTGTTTTCTTCTTTTTCCCTCCCGCCATCACCATTACTCCTAGGGTCATTCAAACAGTCTCTAAACCGGGCTCTCCACCTTCAGTTTTCCAACCCCTCCAATCCAGTTACCCCACTATGGCCAGAGTATTCTTTTTCCTTTTTAAAAGAAATGTAGTTTTAGTACTTTTATATATACAAAAAACTCAAACCACTATGAAAAATGGAGTCAGGCCTGCTTTAATATAAATATATACTTTTATTACTTTTAACATTTTTGCAGAATTTTGAATGTACATGAAAGAAGACAGAATACTATGATGTTCCTGTGTTCCTATTCCCCCAGCCCTAAAAACCATCACCCCAGACCAGACCTGCTGCATCCCTATCCCAGTCTGCTCCCCAACTCACGTAGTGTTTTGAAGCAAATCCCATGTGTCCTATGATTTCATTCATAAATATTTCAGTATGGATTTCTAAAAGGTAAAGACTTTTAAAATACCATTATCACGCTTTAAAATCATTAACAGTATAATTCCTTTTGCATCCCCATGGTGTCATTTAACTATATCCTCAGTCTTCTGTATTTGCTATATATTGGTAGTTGGACTTAGGAGATATTTTAGTCAGGTCAGGCTGCCATAACAAAATACCATAGGTTAGTTGGCTTAAACAAGAGAAGTCTATTTCTCACAGTTCTGGAGGCTGGGAAGCCCAGGATTAGGGTGCCAGCATTGCTGAGTTCTATGAAGGCTCTATTCCTGGCTTGCAGACAACTGCCTTCATGCTATGTCCTCACATGGTAGAGAGAGAGCTCTAACTCTCGTCCTCTTCTTATAAGGATATTAATTCCATCATGGGGACCCCACCCTCACGGCCTCACTTAAAACTTAATGGGCCCACCTCCAAATACCATCACATTGGGAGTTAGGGTTTCAACATATACATTTTGGGGTAGGGGGTGTAAGGGGGGCACAAACATTCAGTCCATAACAGAGAGTATCTTTTTTTATTAGCAGCATCATTGCATCAGACTCTTAATATTCAGGTCTTAAGGTTAATTGGTTTTCCTTAGCATCAATAGCTTGAATTTCCTAGACAAGTAGAGGTTTCTAAATCTTATTATGAGGACTTCCCTGGTGGTCCAGTGGGTAAGACTCTGCACTCCCAATGCAGGGGGCCGGGGTTCAATCCCTGGTCAGGGAACTAGATCCCACATGCTGCAGCTAAGACCCAGCACAGCCAAAATAAATAAATAAATATTTTATCAATCAATCAATCAATCTGATTATGTCCTCCCCTACTTAAAATCCTTCAGCAATGCTCCCATTTTCCTCAGGCTAAAGGCCAAAGGAGTGATCATGTGATTATTCTCTGGCCACTACAGTTGGCCAAGGGATGAATATGTGACCCAAGCTAGACCAATCAGAACCCTTTATCAGCTTTTTCTGCCAGAGCTGCTGGGACTCTCTTTTGCTGTCCACTGACCCTAGGTGAGGCTCAGAGAAATTCCTCTGGAACTTCTCTTGTTTCCATGAAGGGACCTCTGCTAGCGCCTGGTTCTTAACCCTGGCTGCACAATCAGAGAGATTTTTTAAAAAATACACTAGCCCATGAAAGAAGCCAGACACTAAAGACCACATAGTGTATGATTCCATTTTATGAAATGTCAAGCAAATCCATAGAGAGAGAAAGTAAATTGGTGGTTATCAGGGGATAGAGATAAGGGGGAAGGGGCAGTGGCTGCTAATGGATCTGAGGTTTCTTTCTGGGATGATGAAAATGTTCTGGAATTAGACAGCAATCACAGATGCACAACTTTGTGAATATACGAAAACCACTGAGTTTTACACTTTTAAAGGTGCATTTTATGGTATATGAAGTATTTCTCAAAGAAGCAATTCACGAGTCCAGACGCCCCCCGAGGCATGGACAATTTTGGAAAGCTCCCCAGGTTATTCTAATGAGTAGCAAGGCTTTCCATCCACTCTTAGACTAACACACCTGCTCCCTCCCTTCCCCACTCCCTTGTCTCCAGGAGAAGTGGAGACACTAGGGAGAGAGCTTTTAGCATGCCTGCTTGACTTGTGTCTCTGTCTCTCTCCCTTTCTCTTTCTCTTCCCTCTCTCAGATCAGTTCCGCTGGGAAGATATCAAGAAGCCCAGTTATGGCCATAGTCTCTGTTACGGACTAAATTGTGTTTCCCCCCATTTAAATGTTGGAATCCTAACACCCGGTGTGAATTTCTTTGGGCATAGGGCCTTTAAAGAGGTAACCAAGGTAAAATGAGGTCATAAGGGTGGGACCCTGTCCTCATCAGAAGAAGAAGACACACCAGGGATGAGCTCACACAGAGCAAAGGCCATATGAGGAAAGAGAGAGAGTCTCAGGAGAAACCAAAACTGCTGACACCTTGATCTTGGACTTCCAGCCTCCAGATCTGTAAAAAAATAAACTCCTGTTGTTTAAGCCACGAGTCTATAGTATTCTGTTATTGCAGCCCTAGCAGACTAATACAGTCTCCAATCCAGCTGTTCTGGTGGTAGAGCACGAGGTAGGCAATCATATCTGTATATAATGATAATTTTGTCTTACCTTTTCTAAGTGTTATGCCTCTTATTTTTAAAAATTGTGGGGCTTCCCTGGTGGCGCAGTGGTTGAGAATCTGCCTGCCAATGCAGGGGACACGGGTTCGAGCCCTGGTCTGGGAAGATCCCACATGCCGCGGAGCAACTAGGCCCGTGAGCCACAATTACTGAGCCTGCGCGCCTGGAGCCTGTTCTCCGCAACAAGAGAGGCCGCGATAATGAGAGGCCCGTGCACCGCGATGAAGAGTGGCCCCCACTTGCCACAACTAGAGAAAGCCCTCGCATAGAAACGAAGACCCAACACAGCCATAAATAAAAATAAATAAACAAAAATTAAACTTTAAAAAAAAAAAAATTGTGTTATTGCAGTGTCTAGAACTTCCAGGAAAAATGCTGAAAATATCAGGAATAACAGACTTCCTTGTCCTGTCCCTTGACTTAATGAGAATGCCTCTAGTATTTCACAGATAATATGATGTTTTCTTTTCATTTCTGATTGCTGAGTCAGGTTGCTATAACAAAGTATCACAGACTGGGTAGCTTATAATCAACAGCTATTTATTTCTCATGGTCCTGGAGGCTGGAAGCCTGGGTGCCAGCATGTTGGTGTGACGGCTCTCTTCTGGGCCACAGACCTCTCGTTTTATTGTTACGTGACAGAAGGGATTAGAGACCTCTCTGGAGCCTAAGAGCACTAATCCCATTCATGAGGACTCCATCCTCATGACTTAAGCACCTCCCAAAGGCCTCGCCTACTAATGTCATCACCTTTGGAGGTTAGGATTTCCACATATGAATTTGGGGAGGTTACAAATATTCAGACCGTAGCAGATACTTTTCTTCAAATTAATCCAGCTTGACAAACCACCTTGTTCCCGCCCAGCTGTCCAGACACTTCTGGGATTTCCTCTACACACTCACTAGGCTATGAGCAAAATGAACTACAGACTATGTTTTGGACTTGCCATTCTTCTTTGTGGCTCCATGCCTTTGTACATCCTCTTCTTCATCCCAGGAACACCCTTCCCAACCTTCAAATGTCTGGCAACTTAAAGAGAACTAGATAAAATTTTAATTGCTCTTTAGACCTGGGACATAGGGAATAAGATTTCTCCTTCTCTTCCCATTTGGGAGAATATCAGAGGAAACATTCCCATCACCCTTGCTCTCTCCTAGGGGAGAGGTGGACAGTCTGACTGCACCACTCTCAACAGTGGGTGGGGCGACTGATCTTAAAGGCCGGGCCCACGCTACACCCTTCCTTCACTTCCTGAGTTCACATATGATGCTGACATATGATATGAGGTTAGCACCCCTTGACAGGGCCACCCTCCTCGGGGTGGGCCAGGGAAGCAGGGATCTGTCTTTCTCTCTTTTCCAACATCTCCACTGTGACTGAATGGGTAGATCCCATGACCCTTGCCCTGGGGTCCTGCTCTCTTCAGTTCAGCAGAGAGAGAGGAGGACTACATCTCTCTTAGGCCTAGGTTTAAGCATGTTCAAGTCAGCTTTTATCGGAGCTTTGCATGAAGTTTGGTTTTCTATTTCCCATTTAGCTGGAGATCCTCGGACATGTCTTTAGTTGGTGTATATCCTGGAGTACGGGGAAGGTGAGAGACTCTCACGCAGTGCTCTCATCAAATGTTTGCCAGGTAGGTCTTCCCTGGTGGTGCAGTGGTTGAGAATCTGCCTGCTAATGCAGGGGACACGGGTTCGAGCCCTGGTCTGGGAAGATCCCACATGCCACGGAGCAGCTAGGCCCGTGAGCCACAACTACTGAGCCTGCGCGTCTGGAGCCTGTGCTCCGCAACAAGAGAGGCCACAATAGTGAGAGACCCGCGCATCATGATGAAGAGTGGCCCCCGCTTGCCGCAACTAGAGAAAGCCCTAGCACAGAAATGAAGACCCAACATAGCAATCAATCAATCAATCAATAAATCTAAAAAAAAAAAAAAAAAGATTTTCTTTAAAAAAAAAAAAAAAATGTTTGCCAGGTAAATGAGGGGACTGATTTATGTACCCAGCCTTTCCCCCCTCTGGTAATAGCTACCGTTTACTGAGTACCTTCCAGGAGCCAGGCCCTTACATGATCTCACTGCATCGTCCCAACAACTCTATCAAATATGTATCATTATTTCCATTTTATAAAAGAAGACATCCTATATACCACTACCATATTAACTCTCCTGGAGAAAATCTCTGCTTTAAAAAATCGACCCCCATTCCTCACAAAATCCAGCCCCAGTGTCATCAGTCTTCACTCCAGCTGACTCCTTGGGAGCTCAGAACCCACCACACCTCTGTGTTGGCCGTATGTGTTACTGATCTTGCTGAAACATGCACTCTCCTCCCTAGTTCCTGCATTCATTCAATCACACATATTTATTGAGCACCTACTATGTGCTGGGTACTGAATCAGGTGCTGGGGACATGGCGGGTGATGAAGATAGACATGGTCCCTGCCCTCAGGGGGCTTTCCTGTACCAGGTCAAGACTTGAACAAGCCCAGTGAGTATTGCAAAGGAGAACTGAGGGCTGAGTGGGTGTGAGACAGAGAGACGTAATCTAATTTGGGGAGCCAGGGAAGGCTTTTGTGAAGAAGTGATGGATTTAAGCCTACGTTTCTGTGTGCTTGCTCAGGCTGCCCCTTGGGCTGGAACACCCTTCCTGCTGATTTTCTCTGATCCCCTTTCATTATTCAATATCCATGTCCATTGAAATCTCCAGAAGTCTGTCCTTGATCTTTTTGTTAAAATATAAAGTATGAAGATGATAAGAAGTGAAAAACAAAAAACTTTAGAAATAATTTCATCATAGAAGTAGAGACTGTTCATTGTCTTCCAGTATCTTTTCTCCTCTTCTCTTTGGTAATAGAAACCTAAATTTTAGCTGAAGACTATTTCCCACCTCCTTTGCAGCTACACTTGGCTGTGGGATGTAAGTGGAAGGGGCAGGTGCTCTTAAAAGGAGGAATGAGCTCCTTTTATTCTCTTTCCCATCCTATTGCTCAGTGGACATGAAGGCTGGATATCCATCTTGGACCATGATAATGGGACCACCTCCTCAGGATGGGAGAAAGGAAGCTGGAAGTAGCCTGTATCCCAGGTGCCTGGAGAAACACTGTTTCCTGTGGCTGCCATAACAAATTACTACTAAATGTGTGGCTTAAAACAACAGAAATTTATTCTCTAACAGTTCTGGAGGTTAGAAGTCCAAAATCAAGGTGTTCGTAGGGCCAGGCTCCCTCTGAAGCCTCTAGGGAAGAATGCTTCCATGTTTCTTCCACCTTCTGGTGGCCTCCGCTGCTCCTTGGCTTGTGGCAGCATCCCACCAATCTCTGCTTCAGTGTTCACATAGCCTTCTCCTCTGTGTGTCTCTCTGTCTTCTCTTCTTATAAAGACACCAGTCACTGGATTTAGGGCCCACCCTAAATTGAGGATGATTTCGTCTTGATATCAACATAATTACATCCACAAGGACCCTATTTACAAATAAGGTCACATTCTGAGGTTCCATGTGGACATGAATTTGGGGGAGACACTCTTCCACCCACTATACCCACTATCCATCTCCAGAACTTTTTTCATCTTCCCAAACTGAAACTCCATATCCATTAAACAGTAACTCCCCATTCCCCCTCTCCCCAACCCCCGACAACCACCATTCTATTTCCTGTCTCTCTAAATTTGACTCTTCTAGGTACTTCATACACGTGGAATCATACAATATTTGTCCTTTCGTGACTGACTTATTTCACTTATCATGATGTCTTTGAGTAGGCAGCATGGCTCTTAACTGCCTCAGCCTAAAAATGACACATGTCGCAGTCCACTGGCTAGATTTAGTTACATGACCCCAGAGGAACTACAAGCAAGGCTGGGAAATGTAGAGGAGGACATGGAATATTTGGTGAGTACTCGGTTCCACGACATACACCCATGTCACGTGACAAATTCTCTTTTTACTTAAGCTAGCTTGAGTTGGTTGCTGTTACAACCAGGGAATTCATTCTGTACATGCATCTCAATATCTGGTGAATGAGGAAGCTCAAAACGGGGGACTTTGGGGCTTCCCTGGTGGCGCAGTGGTTGAGAATCTGCCTTCAATGCAGGGGACACGGGTTCGAGCCCTGGTCTGGGAAGATCCCACATGCCGCGGAGCAACTGGGCCCGTGAGCCACAACTACTGAGCCTGCGCGCCTGGAGCCTGTGCTCCGCAACAAAAGAGGCCGTGATAGTGAGAGGCCCGCGCACTGCGATGAAGAGTGGCCCCCGCTCGCCGCAGCTAGAGAAAGCCCTCGCACAGAAACGAAGACCCAACACAGCCAAAAATAAATAAATAAATAAATAAATTTTTAAAACGGGGGACTGTAAACAACAAGGTCCTACTGTACAGCACAGGGAATTGTATATTCAATATCCTATGATAAACCATAATAAAAAGAATATATGTATGTATAACTGAAAAACTTTGCTGTTCAGCAGAAATTAACACAACATTGTAAATCAACTATACCTCAGTAAAATTTTTAAAAATTAAAAAAATTTTAAAAACTGGGGACTCTGTTACTAGCTGGTAATGTTTTTGTGCTGCTATTCAAAATCAGAATTATAGGTTGTTGATGTTAAAAGAACCCTGAGTCCAGAGTTAAGGTAATCTTCTAGTTTAACTTTCTGTAGACACATACCCTTCGACCAGCATTTATTAGACAAAGTGCGTTGAGCACTTATGATGCATCAAGAACTATGAGGACTGTGGTGACACCACACTGAATAAAATTTGGCTCTATTCTAGTTAATGGAAAATATTGTCTTTCCTCTGTTGATTATAATTACTTGCTTGACCTATGACCCACATGTTTTATTATTAGACTGTGCTCTTGAGGGAAATTTGTGAGTATACCATGAGTATATTTTTGAGTTGTATAATTTCACTTCCTTCTTCTTTCTCAACACTTTTACTATTGATAATACTGTATCAAAATTTCCCCTTTTTTCTTTTCTTTGTATTTCTCTTTTTTGGGAAGTTAAATAATAACAGCGCCACATTTCATAAACTTTTATGAAATCTTCTGCCATCTAACCAGGAATGACTTCTCAAAAATTTTAAGCAATGGAATAACTTTTCTAAATCTGTACTTGATGACCCAGAGCCTATGATTTGACATTACTGCACAGTGTAAGAGATCAGCCAGTATGGCAGTGATATGAAAATTTCTTATATGAATGTGGAATTAGGTACAAAGAAGGAATCAGTGATGTGTTGAGGTGAGCAAGACACCTGGGTTCTAGTCCTGGGTCTGCCCACAAATTAACTGCATCACTTTGGGCAAATTCCTTAAATTCCCTAGACTTTGGCCCTTCATCTGTAAGATAAAGCTGTTAAACTAACTGGAAGTCCCTTTTCCCCTTAAATTTCTACGCTTTTATGATTCTAGAGAGAACCATAAGGAAGAGAGAGTGAAACAGCTGGGACAATTAGGAAACTGTTTGGAGAAAGAAAAAAGAAAATGAAGGGAAAGGAAAATTCCAAGGACAAAGAAGCAATATAAAATAATTCAGAACAGCAGAAAGCAATGGAGTAAAGTAAAACAAGGTGAAAAGGAGGAAATAGAAGCTTAAATTTTTTTTGGAATTGCAAAAGATAAATCTTGTGAAGCTTTAAGCCAAAGAGGAAGAAGGAATCTGTTTATATTTCTCTTCCATTAAGACGAATTCTTCAGAAGTTACTATGAATTGCCTCTCTAGGGTTTAGCAATTCTAAAGAAAAAATTAAAAAGAGCTGGACTTCCCTGGTGGTGCACTGGTTAAGAATCCGCCTGCCAGTGCAGGGGACGTGGGTTCGAGCTCTGGTCTGGGAAGATCCGACATGCCGTGGAGCAACTAAGCCCGTGAGCCACAACTACTGAGCCTGCGTTCTAGAGCCCGTGAGCCACAACTACTGAAGCCCGCGTACCTAGAGCCCGTGCTCTGCAACAAGAGAAGCCACTGCAATGAGAAGCCCGCGCACCGCAACAAAGAGCAGTCCCTGCTCGCTGCAACTAGAGAAAGCCCGCACGCAGCAATGAAGACCCAATGTAGCCAAAAATAATAAATAAATAAAATACATAAATTTATTAAAAAAAAAGAGCTGATATCTAGCAGTGACTTTGAGCTATCAGCTTGTTAATACTAGCGCATTGTCATTATTGAGTGAATAAATGCTTTTTAAGGAGAAGGTAGACAGAGAATGTTGTGGGCTAAAGTGAGACAAAGTGGGGTCACCCATGAATGAATCATTCAATTTTGTTGGTTCTCCTCCAGACTAAGAAAGAACGATTACATTTCATGACTTCCTCCAGCCTTCCAACAAAGCCCAGTACAGAGGAGGAGAACAATGCTTAGCTCACAGCCACCTGACTCACATGACAATGGGGCCCTGTTGTAAGGTGTTGTATGAGTGGCTTATTCTGATTCTGTTGGTCGGTCAGAGGCAACACAGCACAAACAGAAACAGCAGCCCCTAAACAAACCATGGTTTAGTACAGAAAGAAGGAAGGAAGTGTCTATTCCTGGCTTTTCCCATCCTCTCTACTCCTCTTGCTAGTCCCAGTTGTCTTGGTCTTGTGGTCAGAAGTAGGGTGCATCCCCTTTATCCTCTTAGGGTCTCTGAGATGTTGGCAAGTTCCTGTGTGCTCTGCCTCTTATCTTCCTCATCCCTAAATAGGGACAATCATGTACATCATGTTAAGTAGACTGGTGGTGCCTACTACAGAGTCTCATGCAGAATGAAAGCTCAAAAATGTTAATCATTCTTATAATATGCTTTCCCTCCATGGACAGTCTTTTTCCTTTCCAAAGAGTAGATGAATTGTTTAGAGCAGAATACCACATTTTGGAAGAAGTTTCCTCTGAAAAATGATGTTACCAACTTTAGGGATGGGAATGTGAAATTTTTGTAATGGAAAAGTCACACAAGATATTACAGATAGAGTCCATGGGACAATAAGTTTTAAGTCACAGAATCATGAATCTCGGAGATGGAAAGAACTCCTAGAGAGCTTATTCAGAAAGGGATTCTGGGCTATTTCACCAGTAAAAACGTTGTTAATCTCCCTTTTTGCCTGGAGAGTCATGGCTTTTGGTGGTTTTGAGTATATTTACCCCTAGGTAGCAATATCTTGTTCTTAAAATGACCATTGTGGATTGAATTGTATCCCCCCAAAAGATATGTTCGTATCCTTACCCCTGGTATCTGCGGATGTGACCTTGTTTGGAAATAGGGTCCTTGTAGGTGTGATTGAGTTAAGATGAGGTCATACTGGAGCCCTAATCCAATGGCTGGTGTCTTCATAAGAAGAGAAGAATTTGCACACAGACATACAGACCCATAGGGAGAACACCACGTGACAATAGAGGCAGAGATAGGAGTGAGGCATCTACAACGTGAGGAACACCAAGGATTGCCAGCCACCACCAGGAGCTGAAAAAGGCAAGGGAAGATTCTCCTGTAGAGCTTTCAGAGAGAGCATGGTCCTGCCAACACCTTGATTTTGGACTTCTAGCCTTCAGAACTGTGAGAGGATAAATTTCTGTTGTTTTAAGCCACTCAGTATGTGGTAATTTGTTACGACAGCCCCAGGAAACTAACACATTGACCAAATAACATCTCTTTGTCCCCTCTCTTATCTGTAGAATAGAACTAATTCTTGCTCTCAATAGCTTTGAAATTTCTGACGGAGATAATTATCAATACACAGTATTTTATATTAAAATAATATACATTTGGACTGGAGAAGCTTTCTGATGGCTGAGTTGGTAAGCTCCTAGGAGAAAGAGAGACGCTCTCTCTACAAGTCCTCTTCTGTGCTGATCCATCGAGGGCAGGAGGTCCTGTTGGGAGAAGCCAGACCCCACCAAAACCATCTGTGAATGCTACTGATATTTACTCCTGCTACCTCAAAATAAACATACGTCTTTTAAGTATTTTGAGCTCTATAGAGGCTGCTGTGGAAAATTAGAGGTAGCAGTAGCTTCCTTTGCCTCCTTTTGTTTTTAAACTGGATTTCCCTTCCTCAGAGCTTATTATTCATACCTTTTCCCTCAGGACATCTTCTCCTTGGTACCTGATGATAAGTAATTCTTGTTCTGATGTCATTGGTGATTCCACACCTGAGCAAGGTATTATTTTTCCATTCTATCAGGAACTCAGCTATTTATTTCCATTCATTCATAGACTTGTAGCCGAGAAGGATATTTTAGTTGAATATATTCCCTTACATGTAAGGTTGTAAAAATGAGTTAAATGGAATACATCCCTAGCACTGTGGGGTGTTTTTTTTTCTTTTATATGTGAAACCCTGTTTTAATAGGTAAACCCTGTTGACTTCATGGTTTTTTTTTTACATCTCTCACTGCTACAGTGAGTCACATAGAACCTGGAACTGCCACTAAGCAGATGACTGGAAAAGGATCTGTTGCTTAATTACATCATCATTAGTGATAAGCTCTCTGGTCTCATACTTTCTAACTCCAAAAAAGGTTTTGTTTTGGCTGTTGAAAGAGGAATCCTCTGTCCTGGTGTTGGGAATATTTTTCTGTGCTTACTTTCTGGCTTCAGTGTTAATCTTCCTCTAGGGCATTAATAATACTCTTTTTCTTCAAGCCCTAAAGAGAAATATGACTAGCTATTTGGTTTTATTTTTTTCTCCGAACACAATCCTTTGGCTCTCATTGTGTCTCTGAAATGTAAGCTTTTTCTTTTGCCCATCATTCACCTTTTTTCGTGTGCTTTAAGAAGAAGACACTTTCTCACATTAGGGGTTGGTTATAATTGAGGTTTTTATGATTTAAAAAAAAGTGATTATTCTCAGTCATCTTGTTCATTCACACTCTTGGTGCTATTTTTAGCGTACAGCAAACCTGTTGTTTTAGATTAGATTAATAATGGAACTGAATTTCTCAACTCTGGTTTTTTCCATTTTCTCAGTTAATGAAATACATGTAATATGTCTCTATAATCATCATTTTTAATAGGTACTTTCATTTATCCAATAACTTTACAGAACATATCACTCATGGATAAATTGTTGTAAGTATCTGGTTTATATGTGTCTATATTATTTCATATATTTCACATTATACTTAGAGAAAAGATTCCACATCTTGTAGGGTGACTGGATGGATGGACCCCAAGAATGGGTAGGGGGTGATGGGAAGAAGAAGCTGATGATGAGCTCTTTGGCTGGTGTTTTTGGCTGAATTGTGTTCCCGCCAAATTCTTATGCTGAAGTCCTCAGACTGACTGTATTTAGAAATAGGGCCTTTAAAGAGGTAGCCAAGGTGAAAATGAGGTCATCTGGGTGGGCCCTAATCCCATGTGAGTGGTGGCATCCTCATAAGAGGAGGAGATTAAGACATATACAGCACACAACAGAGAGAGAATCATGTGAGGACACAGCAAGAAGGTGGCCAGTTGCCAACCAAGGAGAGAGACCTCAGAAGAAATGAACCCTGACGACACTTTGATCTTGGACTTCCAGCCTCCATAACCGTGAGGAAACAAATTTCTGTTGTTTAAGCCACTTAGTCCGTGGTACTTTGTTATGGCAGCCTGAGCTGCTAATACAGCTTGGTACCAGCTGCAAGTCCTTCCCTCTAGCGGAGGTCAGCTTGAAGGGCAGTGGGAGGGGCTTGAAGGAGAAGGACGGGTGGCAGAGCTGTCAATTTGGAGATCTGCTTGGTACAACTCTGAAAGCTCTAAGTATGTCATCATATGTAGGCTGGCTTGCAGAAATGGGGCCCCTCTTGAGTGTAGGGAAGGGGAAGCAGTGCAAGTAAGAACAACACATACTAAGTATACGAATACACACGCCTGGATCTGGGGGGTGCTGGGGAATGGCTGCAAATATTCACACTTTAATAATTTGGTTGCTGTCATACTCGAGTCCCTGGTGACTGATGTTTTACTTTCCTTAGGAGTAAATAAATCTGGACTTTATAGAAGTAGAAGGAAGCAATACAATTAATTTGTGCAGGCTTCTATTACTCTGTATGGCTTTTTCTTTCTGAGTGACATGAGGAACTGGTGTATTAAAAAGGGCAGTAAGAGAAAATCAAGCCATCCACCTGTAAATCTCCCTTGGGCAAACACACTTGGTTGAATAGTATCCATCTCGCCCCGGCAAATTCACATCCATGAGGAACCTGTGAATGTGACCTTATTTGGAAATAGAGTTTTGGCAGATATAATTCGTTGTTAAGATGATGTCATACTGAGTTACAGTGGGCCCTAAATCCAATATGACTGGAGTTCTTATAAGAAGAGAAGAACTGAAAGAGACACACAGAAGCAGAGGGGGAAAAGGCCATGTGACAGAGGAGGCAGAGATTGGAGTAATGCAGCTGCAAGCCAAGAAATGCCAAGGATTGCCAGAAGTTACAAGAAGCTACACAGAGGCAAGGAAGGATCCACCCCTAAGCCTTCAGACGTGTGTAGACCTGCCAGCACCTTGATTTTGGACTTCTAGCATCAGGAGAGAGTGATTTCTGTTGTTTTAAACCACCTAGTTTGTGGGGCCTGGTTACAGCAGCCCCAGGAAACAGATACACAAAGTGAGCAGGGCAGGGACAAGCACAGCGCCTGACAAGTGCTTGATGGCTTGTGAGTGTCCTACAGTAGCTACAGGTCCCAATGAGAGATTTCAAACCTGTGGTGAGTATTACATAAGTGGGAAAGTGTCTAGCAGAGACCCTCAGAAATAGCTCTCCCCTTCCTTTCAACACACGTATGGTAAATGGAAACTGCTGATTGAAGTTCCATGAGGACATCTTGAGGGTACCCATTGTCTCAAAAAAGATAACACATGTAAAGAGCTTTAAAACCAGAATGCCTCATAAGCTGGGAGGTGATTATTGCAGCTCCAGTGTAAAGAAACTTCTCTACTCTTATATAGAATAGCTGCTTTGGGACATAAAGTCAGCTAACTTTTGAGAGAAATCTTTCCCTTTATGAGAAGAATGATCGTTTAGCAAAAGGTACAGAAAGGGAAGTATTGGAACTGCAGTGTTTTCTTAGATCTTTCAGATGTAAACTTGAAATATGAAGCTCTGGTTTTAATGTTTAGTGTATGGTATGCTTGTCTTTTCTGCCAAAAGCAACTGTGTGAAGATGAGTGAGGTGTGTATCTGAAGCTGATTGGGAATGAAATAACATCATTCCTAGGTAGGGCATTAGAGAGAGGCTAGGCAGTGTGGTGGGAATCATGCTGGATTAGAAATTCCTCATAGTTGGTTTCTATGAGGCCTGATGTCAATAACGTGCTGCCTGATCCTATGGCAATTTGCTCCAGTTTGTGGAGTCTTCATTAGGCTAGATGATTGCTAGAGTTCTCTGTCATTCCCCCACTGAGTGGGAGGAGTATGACCCCTGCAGTGGGTTTAATAGTGTCCCCCCAAGAAGATAAGTCCAAGTCCTAACATTCTGTACCTGTGAATATGACCGTATTTAGAAATAGGGTCTTTGCAGATGTAATTATTTTTTTAGGTTGATTTTTATTTTATTTTATTTTTAAAAATTTTATTGGAGTATAGTTGATTTATAGTGTTGTGTAAGTTTCAGGTGTACAGAAGAGTGATTCAGTTATACATATACATATAGTCATTCTTTTTCAGATTCTTTTCTCATATAGGTTATCACAGAATCTTTCGTAGAGTTCCCTGTGCTATACGGTAGGTCCTTGTTGGTTATCTAATATAGAGTAGTGTGTGTATGTTAATCCCAAGCTCCTGATTTATCCCTCCCCCCCACATTTCCCTTTTAGTAGCCATAAGTTTGTTTTTGATATCTGCAGATGTAATTAATTTAAAGATCTCTGGATGAGATCATCTTGGATTAGGGTGGTCCTTAAATCCAATGACAGGTGTCCTTGTAAGAGACAGAAAAGGAAAAGATACACAGAGATACAGGGGAGAAGGCCCTGTGAAGATCCACATGTAGACAGAGGCAGAGACTGGAGTTCTGCAGCTACAAACCAAGGAATGCCAAGGATCATGGAATCTACCAGAAAGTAGGAGAGAGACATGGAAGGGACTCTCCTTCAGAGCCTCCAGAAGGAAACAATCCTGCCAACACCTTGATTTTGGACTTCTGGCCTCCAGAACGGTGACAGAATAAATTTCTGTTGTTTTAAGCTACCAAGTTTGTGGTAGTTGGTATGGCAACCTTAGGAAACGAATACAGTCCCCTGCAGGTCAGGAGGGGTCCCGGCACTGTAGTCCTCTTCCCCGGTAACCCATGAGGAATCACTGCTGCATCTGATGACGAGAAGCCAGTGCTGCCTGTCTTTGCCAATCTTTGCCAGACCGAACACCTGCAGAATCCTAACGGGGATTGTATTAGTTTCCTATGACTTAAAACAACACACCTTTGTTCGCTTATAGTTCTGGTGCTCAGAAATGCAGAATCAGCCTCACTGGGTCAAAATCAAGTTGTCAGCCGGACCCTGCTCCCTCCTGGAGGCTCTGGGGCAGAATCAGCTCCTTGCCTGTCTAGCTTCTGGTGGCTTGGCATTCCTTGGCTGTGGGCATATCTCTTCCATCTTCAAGGCCAACATCTTCAAGTGTCTCTCAGCTCTGTCTTCATATCACCTTCTCCTCTGTGTGTGTAAAATCTCGTTTAGCGTCCCCCTTTTTTTTTTTTTTAATTAATTTATTAATTTATTAATTTATTTTTGGTTGTGTTGGGTCTTCGTTTCTGTGTGAGGGCTTTCTCTAGTTGCGGCGAGCAGGGGCCACTCTTCATCGCGGTGCGCGGGCCTCTCACTATCGCGGCCTCTCTTGTTGCGGAGCACAGGCTCCAGATGCACAGGCTCAGTAGTTGTGGCTCACGGGCCCAGTTGCTCCGCGGCATGTGGGATCTTCCCAGACCAGGGCTCGAACCCGTGTCCTCTGCATTGGCAGGCAGATTCTCAACCACTGCGCCACAAGGGAAGCCCCGTCCCCCTTTTTAAAATTGAGATATAGATGACATACAACATTGTATTAGTTTTAGATGTACAACATAATGATTTGATATCAGTATATATTGTGAAATGATTAGCATAAGTTTAGTTTATATCCATCACCACACAGAGTTACAATTTTTTTTTTCTTTGTGATGAGAACTTTTAAGATCTACCTCAACCTCCTTCTTGGAAGGTTACATGTGACTGCATTTAGGACCCACCTGAGTAATCCAGGGGAGGAGCCTTAATCACATCTCAAGATATCCCATCATATTTTCAAAGATACTTTTTCCGTATAAGGTAACATTTACAGGTTCCAGGGATTAGGCTCTGATATCTGTTATCTGTATTCTGCTGGCTACAGGGGTTTAGACTGAGCTTTAATGGAAATGTCAGATAAGCAACCTGAAGCCGTCCAGTAGTAGGGCTGGAAGCTTTGCCTTCATCTAACTTATTCTTTTCCTCCTGCCACTCAGGGTTGGGGTGGGTGAGGCACACCCTCTCAGTTTAGGCCTTCAGGGAATATTCTGAATGGTTACTACCTGTTTCCTCCTTTCCATCTCTCCCATTTTTGAGGGTCTGTCGCCTGCCTTCCTTTAATTCCCCTCGCAGTCTGATGTCTCCCAGCCCCAATTTTGAAAATTCCAACCCTTCCAACAGGTTAGGACCTGCGCTGTATCTCCCCAAATACCTGTCCCTTCAGGCCTCGTCCCGACGTGACTGAGGCTGTCCCTCTGTCGGCTCTGGATTGCGTGTGGGAGCAGGTGGGGGAGTGAGCCCGGGTTCCTATGAACCGGGGAAGGACTGTGGTGCCTTGCTTGCTTCCAGGGATTTCCTTGACCAGGTGTGGTGTAGCCAGGTTCCTTCTGAATCCCTCAAAGATAAGCACACCTGGTACATGGAGTGCTACTTTTCTTCCAAAGACAGCCTAGTCTAATATCACATGATGAAGACACTTTCTTCCTATTTATAGTACTTTTGAATCCACTCTTGGAACATGTACAACCTTAGCATTATTGAATGAAAGAATTCTTCCTAGCTCTGTTTTCACGATAAGGGCTCCACATTAACTGGAATAGCTCTCTCTGAGTCATTTGGGATGAATGGTGCTATCCTTGAACACACTGTTTCCAGTCTCTAAATTTATCTCTTGATAGAACTCAGTGCGTGTGTGCGTGTGCGCGTGTGTGTGTGTGTGTGTGTGTGTTCACCCAGCTACGTGAGTGTTAGTGGATTAGTGAATTAGGGGTAACAGAAAGTATATTTGAATTTAGAAAGAGGGGAGGAGCTAAAATGATACAAGAGGATGACCAAAGAGGGAAGGACAAATCAAGAGAAGACGAAGAGCAGGCCCCAAATTCTCCTGGGATGTAGAGCCCAGAACATTCTTTTATGCTAGCGTTGGGATCAAGGTTTGTGGCACCTGAAGCTTCTTCAACATATGGCAGGTCCTCTTTAGAAAGAAGAATACAAAATAATGAATACAGAATTATGTACAGGGCTTTGGATGAAATCCAAAAGCCCTGAAGCTTAGTGTAAAATAAATAAGCAACAAGGATATATTTATGGCACAGGGAAATATAGCCATTATTTTGTAATAACTTTAAATGGAGTATGAAAACAAACAAAACTCCTGAAGCTTAAGTTTCATTAACCTCAGGGCGAATCCTCTGTCTCTGGTTGGAAATCGTATGGTTAGGTCATTCAAGATGGCTGTTCTCTTGCTCCCTGTACATCCCCTGTTCGATCAGACCCTGCTTCTCTCACATGATTATCCAATCCTCTTAATTGTAAGGCTTAATTAGTAACTGTCTACATGCTTGCCCCCTACCCGAGCCGTTGGTTTCCCTGGTAACTGATGAACCAACCTGACGTCAATCCCCCTTATAAATGGTAGCCTCCTTCTCCCGAGTAGCAAAGATTACTGCCTTTCACCACCCACAGTGTGGGTGTCCCTCTAGGACCTTTGTTTTGGATGCGTGAGATCTCTTATCCAATAAATTGTTGATGTCTCTGTCACTGTCTCTGGGTTCTTTTTTCAGTCTCAAGGCTGGGTAACTACAGGGCTTGCAGGCCTGCGGAGTGCAGCCCAAAAGGAATCAAGACTAACATCCTTCTAGTTATATGATTAATATCTATTACTTTTATTTCCCAATGACGTGATTTGAGGTAAAACATCTGAATCATACATATTAACATATTTCGTCTTTAATATATATTAATATATACATATTAGGTATGTAATATATATGTTAAAAATCTATGTAATATGTTAGAAATCCGTCAAATAAGCTGAGATCTAGAGGGGAAAACTTTACACATAAAGTACATTTTAAAAAAATTATACAGTAACATTTCTTTAACACTTCATAGTTTGGGACACCCTTTCAAAGACAAGTTCATTTAATCCTGACAATAAACTTGTGAAGAAAGTTTTCTATTTTATCTCCATTTTACATAAGGGAAACTGACCTTCGAGAGTTGGAGATTTGCCCAAGTACCTCAGGCTTAGGTAAATAGGGGAAATGGGCGGGGACCCAGGGCTCTGCCAGCCTCTCGCTGGGAATGGGGGAGGGGGTAGGAAGAATAAGACAAGAGAATTCATCTAAACTGCCTGCCTCCTGACACTGATCCTTCCTACCTGTCTCTCTTCATTCCCCCCCACCCCCACCCCCACCAATCCCTGGATTCCTCAGCTCCAAGCTCAACAGGCAGAACAGTAAGTAATTTGTTCCAAACAGGCCGGGTCAGCAGAAAGCAAGGGACTGATGTTGCTTTGGGGAATGCCTTCAGATCCAGCGCTTGTCCATCTCTGCT
Source organism: Balaenoptera borealis (assembly GCF_965194805.1). Taxonomy (NCBI): domain Eukaryota; kingdom Metazoa; phylum Chordata; class Mammalia; order Artiodactyla; family Balaenopteridae; genus Balaenoptera; species Balaenoptera borealis. Next base: position 107,438,594 of record NC_138874.1, read on the forward strand.
GGCAGATACCAGTTCCCCGAAGCTTGCTCTCTTCCTCTGAGCCAGACACTTGGGCTCCAATTGTGAAATCATAAGGGAAGAAAAGTCCAGATAGTAACCCGTGGCCTTTTAAATGTAAGGGCCCCAAACAAAATTGTTTACAGGCCATATTTTTTTCCCATTCAAAATGAAAATAGTTTAACCAAATCCCAAGGGAGAAATAGGCTCATGCTGAAGTGATGGGATAGACTTGTTAGTGTCTGAGTGTTCCCAGCCCGTCCCCTTTTCCCCACAGCTGGAGAGCTTTCTGGCGTAGTCTTCCATTTCTTTCCCTCTCCCATCCTCCAAGGAGGGCCAGGTCTCTCCAGGGGAAATAGCCCTGAGTGGTCAGATTTCACAGCAAAGAGCTGAAAAGGGGAAAGGAAGCTGGAGAGGAGGTTGGAGAGGAGAGGTATGGGAGTATCTGTGCCATAGGATGATGATGAGCAGAAAAGAAATAAGATTAAAAATAAACAACAAAACAAAAACTTACAGAGGGCTTTACAGTATTTGAGAAATACTCAAAGGACTGGAGCTTTCTCAGATTTGTACGGAATGGATCTTTTTTCAACTTTGATGCTGCCCTGAACTGAACCGCTTGGGTTGTGGCTTTTTTTTTTTTTTTTTTAATTTATTAATTTATTTATTTATGGCTGTGTTGGGTCTTCGTTTCTGTGCGAGGGCTTTCTCTAGCCGCGGCAAGCGGGGGCCACTCCTCACCGCGGTGCGCGGGCCTCTCACCATCCCGGTCTCTCCCGTTGCGGAGCACAGGCTCCAGATGCGCAGGCTCAGCAATTGTGGCTCACGGGCCCATCTGCTCCGCGGCATGTGGGATCCTCCCAGACCAGGGCTCGAACCCGTTTCCCCTGCATCGGCAGGCAGACTCTCAACCACTGTGCCACCAGGGAAGCCCGGGTTGTGGCTTTATAAGCATCACCCCTACAACCTAGAATCCCTACTTGATTAAATCATAGAACAGCGATGTGAAAAACCGTGAGAAGTGGTCCACTGCTCACAGGCAACCTCAATGCTAGTATCTCACCATTTTTGAGAAGCAGCAACTATTAGAGTGATGGCCAAATTTTGAAGATGTATTTGCCACATTCGCAGCTGGTCTCTGGTTACCCATCATGGGCCTCATCATGGAGACTTTGCAAATCACGTTGCATTGCTCGCTTCCCCCACCTACGTACCCCCCACTCCCTATGCTCACCTGGTCAGGAGCAGCCCAACACCCTTCCCCCAACACACACCCTTCACTGTGCTTCCTCAGGCTCTTTGAAGAATTGCTGTAAAGGGCTTCCCTGGTGGGGCAGTGGTTAAGAATCCGCCTGCCAATGCAGAGGACACGGGTTCAAGCCCTGGTGTGGGAAGATCCCACATGCCGCGGAGCAACTAAGCCCGTGAGCCACAACTACTGAGCCAGTGTGCCACAACTACTGAAGCCCACGTGCCTAGAGCCCGTGCTCCACAGCAAGAGAAGCCACCGCAGTGAGAAGCCGGCGCTCCACAGCGAAGAGTAGCCCCCGCTGGCTGCAACTAGAGAAAGCCCGTGCGCAGCAGCGAAGACCCAATGCAGCCAAAAATAAATAAATAAATAAATAATAAGTAAATTTAACAATTGCTGTAAAATTGAGGGAAAACGATGGAGTGGAATTAGGGAAACCAAAACCCTATATTTCCTGTTACTAAGTGCTACTCTTATGAAATGGTGAAACGCTGTGAGCTGTTACTATTTTTCTTTAACCAGGAGAAGAAACAATGGGTTTAAAATCCACTGGGCAGCTTTTCCAAAGATGTACCAAGTTTCTACAGGAGTAATTCCAGCCCACCCCCGCCATTGTTTTCTGGTGCAGCACAAAGCATTCTCTGAAAAATCTCTAAAATGATTATCTAACAGAAGGCATTTTTGACAATTGTTATTGATTTACGATGGTACAGGCCCCAACAGGCCATCAGCCTGAGAGTTGCAATTGGCAGAGGAAGGAAAAGCCACAGCTACTGCTGTGGTTTAGAAACGGTGTCAAAGAAAAATACTCTTCCTTATATTCCATGTAAAAGAGGATACAGTGCAGAAAAATGGCTTATATACTTAACTATAGCTCACTTTGACAGCATTTAAGGTTTTAGGAAAGATCAAAAATACTAAGCAGTGTGTGAAGAAGAAAAAGAGCTATGCCCTGGACTCCTGGCTTGTCAATGCAAAAGGTTCTAAACCCTTAGGCAATAAGTTACCTAAAATTATGTTTTTGTGTGTGGTGGAAGAATGAGTTTTAGACACACACATATTTAACTAGTTTTCTTTTTTTAATTTAAAGCAATAAAAGCACACACACACACAAATCAAAACAGCATACAGGAATATAAAGTGAAAAGGAAGTTTCTACCCTCCGTCTTGCCATTCCTGAGTATCCCCCCACCCCCATTTCCATTCCTCAGAGGTAATCACACTTCCTGTGTTTTGTTTCAGAAATGTTCTGCGCTTATAAAAACATAATATCTCTCCCATTCTCCCCTTTAAAAACCCAAATGGGATACATTAAAATACTACTCTGCAGCGAGGACTTCTGCTATTTAACAGTATACCTTGGACGTTTTTCTTCAAATTAGCTTATTTAAAACTCTCTAATTTTAACGCTATTTTTAAAATTGAAAAGTAAATACATAACATGGAGGAAGTGAGAGACAGCTGGTTTTAGACAAATATGAAATTATCACTGTAAAAGGCTAATTATCTTTCCTCTGGAAGAAGATTAGATGCACAAAACACATTTCATTTCTCTCTCTCTCTCACACACGCAAAAGAATTATTATAGCTGGTTTAAACAATAACTTGGGTCCTTGACAATTTTATCAGACTGTACAACTAAAAAGCCAGTACTGACTAACCCCCAAAGTATAACAATGGAGGAGAGATGATCTTCTCTATTAAACAAAAGTATCTCTCATTTAGACCAATGCAACAGACTTTTCCCTTTTTGTTCTATGGTGCTTCTCAAATGAACAATCTTACATATGTCAAAGCTCCAAAATGGTTGTTACAGTTTCCAGTTGTAACTTCATGAAGTTATGGGAGGAGGTATGGTAGTCAAATCCAGGAGATATCGGCTGATGATTGGTCAAATGTGAAAATTTGGCTTGTGAGTATCTTGGGCTCTTAACCACTCTGACTGCTGACTGAAGAAATCAGCAGCCTCCTGGCAGGCAGAACATGTATTTAAAAAAAAAATCTCCTTTGGAAGATTTCTCATATACAAACAATACTGAAGAAAGTTCTCGTAGACAAACAACATACAAGACTGTAGACAAGTAGACAGGAGATGATGTTACAAGTCAAATTTCACCACAGGACACTAGAATCTAATCATAACCCCCAAATCTCAGAAACAAATAATAAACGTGACATTGAAGGCCAAATCGATAATCAGAGTTGAGTCATTTACCATCGTTATTTGCCTAAGTTTAACTATGTGGACACATTTCCTCACATTCACTGATTTCAGGGCTGGAAGAACCGTTAGTGATCATCTCTTTTAATAAATAAGGAAACTGACACTAAAAGAGATTAAGTGACTTGAGTAAGATCAGATAGAACAGGCTAGAACCTAACTTCCTAGTGGATATACTTAAATTAGTATAAATATACGATACATGTAAAAGAAGATATATAATACACATGATGGTCATTCATGTTTAAAAAACAGAACAGCATCACATGAACTTTCTACCATAAACTGGGTGGCACCATTCAAGGGCAGGAGGGCTTTGAATTAGGAAGCTGGAAGAGAGTGATGAAGGCTGGCAGATAGCCACAGGCCAAGGATGGGGAAGCCAGCCAGAGAGTAGAGAAGCTGCAGTGTCAGGAGCACCTGGCAGGTAAAGAGTATTTGAGGTTCAGGAAGTCCTTAGCAGGAGCAGGGCAAGGCACCTGTGGCAGGAGACTCAGGATGTGATATCTGCTAGGGACACAGTATTTACTCTTTTCACTCATTCTGCTTGGCCAGGCCCGGGCTCTAGCATGCATTCAGAGTGAGAGGGAGACAGCACTGTGCATCTGGGTCAGATAGATTCCAGGAATATCTTCAGGTTTTCTCTCTCCTAAGGGCTCTGCTTGTTAACTCTGGATTTATAGGTCATCAACCGCATACACTGGTCTGAGTTAATGACTGACTGGTGTTTTCTACTAAGCTGCTGTCAGGCAGATTTTTCCATTTAATTTCATTTAAAACAGTGGTGCTTAATCCTGGCTGCACATCAGAATACTCTGGGGAGCTTAGGAAAAAAAAAAAAAAATACTGATGCCAGAGCCCATGTCAATTAAATTCTGCTTTAATTGGACTGAGGCCCAAGTATTGGTATGTTTGAAAAACTCCCTAGGTGATTCTAATAGGTAGCTACAGTTGGAACCACTGATTTAAAACATCAGGGAAAGTTTCAATCAACTAATCAATTGTTTCAGAAGTTACAATAGCATTATTTTCTTCACATCTGGTAATGTGATTCATTAAAAAATAAAGAAGTAATTTGCAGAACATCCTGTCTTCATTAGACTTTCTCATTATCCATTTTTGCTAAGGAAAGTCAACATATGGCTGAATTCAACAATAAATCCGAAATTGATGGCTCCACTGAATCTTCTTTTCACCATCTTATTGCCATTATCTTCTTTGTCCAACTCACCTCATTTGCCATAGTAATTGCTCCTATTGACCCTTTAGGTTGAGATGTCTGGACAATCCAAAAGGCATAGTACTTATCACAGATTCCAGGACAGTTTGTCATCATGGGACTTCCTGTGCTATGGAAATTCAACTGAGAAACCAGCGTGGGCTGGAATAATTAGTAATGTGGAACTCCTTCCTGCTTTTGGGCCCTCTCACTTTTATCTAGCAGAAGGTTAAAAGCATTGCCTTGCTTTTCTTGTCTTCTACCTCGTTTTTTTGTTTGTTTGTTTTTTCCTTCTTCCCTTCTAAGGCATTAGAAAAGGCAGGAGATAGGGGTAGAAAGATTCATTTACTCATAAAGCTGGGAGTGTAATTAAAGGTCATTTAGTTCAACCGCCATCTGAGACCAAGAGACTTTCCCAAGATCACACAGCTAGATCACCCCTGGCGTGGGGACTGGAACTGGGGTCCTGACTCCCAAGCCCCATTCTGTTCAACATACCACCTGGCCTTTCAAGATAGATCGAAGATACTCGGGAGGGCTTCCTCTTTCCACAAGAGGTTCTCCAGCCATCTTATCCTTGTCAAACTAGACCCCTTTTACTTCCTTGACATTTTATTGTCTTCTCACACGCCTCCTGCTTAATTCGGGACATGATAGCTTATGGACTTTGCTCTCTTCCTTCTCGTTATTTAGAGCCCTGTGCTGGTAATACTTGTTTAATTTATATTGTTACATGCTTCTCGTTGATGTGCATTTATTGAATGTTTGCTGTTGTCAAATGTCGCAAGGTTCTAAGAGGAAATTCCAAAACAGAAGACGTCCCAGCTCCGTGGAGAGTCTGGCTGGTGAAAGACCCCTGCAACCAGCCCCTTAGGTCGCATTTCCCAGCTTTCCTAGTCTGGGTCTCTGCGGGCAGCACAGGCCCGGGGGAAGAGGGGGGGTTTCAGGCTGGATTTAGAGAGTCGGCCTGGCTTTTCTCAGGGCTGGTGAAAGTAACGAATAACCTGCTGGCATGGGAGGGGAGGCCCCAGAATTGGGCTTCTGCTCCAAAGGCCGCAGGGCAGTAAGGCGGCCAGCCTGACTCATCCAGGCCAGTGTTCTGCCCGCAATCGCCTGGGGTTGGGAAAGCGGGCCCGCCGGGGCGGGGCCTGGAAAGAGCGGGAGGAGGAGGAGGAGGGGGCTTGGATGCGGAGAGAAGAGGGAGGAGGAGGAGCCTCGGGGGAGGAACCAGGAGGAGAAACCCAGGAAAAGCTGGAGAAGAAGGCGGCGGGAATAGGCAGGAAGAGGAACGGAAAAGAGAAAGAAGCGGGGAGGAGACGGGGAGGGGGTGGAGCCTGGGAAAAGTCGGGGGAGAAGCCGGGGAAGGGGTGGGGAAGGGGGAGGAGCCATGAGAAGGAGCGGGGGCGGGGCCGATCAAGGGGCGGAGCCGGGGGAGAGGCCTCCAAGGCCGCCGCCGCCGCCGCTGGGGCGCCTTCTCCTCCCGCGGGTCTGGCAGCCGGGGCGCTCCCTCAGCCGCCGCTCCCCGAAGCGCGGGCTCTGGCGGCCCCGGCCGACGAGGACGCCCCGCGCGAACCGCCGCCTCTGGGGTCGCGGGGTCGCGGGGCTACGGAGCCGCTGGCGCGCCCGGGCCGCCGCCGCCTCCCTCCGCGTCCGGGGCCGGCATGGAGCTCTTCCAAGCCAAGGACCACTACATCCTGCAGCAGGGCGAACGCGCGCTGTGGTGCAGCCGCCGCGACGGCAGCTTCCATCTCCGACCGGGTGAGGCTGGCGGCACGGGGTCGCCTTGGGCGGGCGGGGGGCGAGGAGGGGGCGCGGCCGGGGCCCCTCGGCCGGGGGCTGCGGATCTGGCGCCTCCTGCGGCCCTGGCGGGCGGGCTCGAGCGAGGGCGCGCGATCTGTCATTATTTCCTGAGGGGAGGGAGCGCTGGCGTCGCCCCTGCCCCTCCGCGGGGGACAAAGGACTGGCGACCCTCGTCCCGCCGAGCGCGCTTCCGCGTCGCGATCTGCTCCGCTGCCCGGGAGAGGGGACGCGAGTCGAGCCGCCCGCAGTCGGGGTCGGGCCGGCGCCCACCAGAAAGTTCGAGCGAGGTGCTCCTGGCCTTAAAGGCCTCTTCCTCTCTGGCGTGGCCTCTGCCCGTCCTTCGGGACAAGTTCTGGGTTCGAATCCCGATCTCAGGCCAGAGGCGATCGCGCCAGTGTAGTGGAACGTCCTGCCGGAGCTTCAGTGCCTGTGGACATCTATGTGTTTCTGGTGGTCCTTTATCATTAAAGGCGTGACTTCATTCTGGTTACCTCATAGGCACTCGATTTACAGTGCCTTTTTTTTTTTTAATTTTAGTATTACGGTTAAACTGTATCGTAATGTTCAACTTTTAATATTTTTGTGTGACTCAGTAGTGTGCGATACACTCTTGTGGGTCCATGTTTGGGTGTCATGTAAGCTGTCATGAGATGTCTAAGTCTACAACGATTAGTCTGCATTAGGAAAACTAGGTCACAGTGGTGAGTTAAACAGGGCAGTTGCTGCCCTCAGAGAGCTGACAGTCCCGGGGGGGGGGGCGGTTTCCCTTGAGGGGCTCAGGAGCACCTCCCGCTTTGAGGTTGCCAGTCCTTTTTCCTAATCACTGCAGATCTTTCATTTTAGGAGAAGTAAGAGAACAGAGTTCTTGAAAGAAATAGCCAGAGCATTTCAAGTTTACTTGTAATTCTTGTATGTAATCTATACAAAAGAATTTACGTGGTATGAATTGGAAAGTACGAAAGGCACAAACGAACTTTTCATATACATCACAGCAGTTACCATTTATAGGAGGGTTTCCAAGGATCTGGTCCCTTAATATATTATTCCCAATCCTCACAACAACCTTACAAAGCAGGTGGTGATATCCTCTTTCTCAGGTGAGGAGACAGGTGTGAAAGGTTGAGTAACTTGACTGAGGTCACAGAGAGTAGAATTGGCCCCCAGAACACTTTCTGGCCCGTCCCACTGCTTGCCTAGGAAGGCCTGCTCATTGATTTGCTAGAGCAGTGAAGGAGAACTTATTTTTTTTCTAGGTTTTGGATGTATTTTCTTGCTATTACATTTTATTTCCTCTATTCAGAATGGAAGAGAAACTACTGCACCCAGATAAGGTTCTTTGATAATCTTGAGACGGGGAGGTGTTGTAGATAGGCTAATTTTGGCCAGTCTCCAGTCATTCTCTTCTCCCTGTTTTCCCTGATTTGATCATTTGCCTGGTCTTTCTCCCCTCGCCCCACCCACAATGTTTGGATAAGGCTTCAAGTGCAGACTGAAGAAAAGTAGATCGCAAAATTCCCCAGGATGTCAAAGAGCCGGTTCTTTGGATTCTAAGAGCTTAAAATTAACTATGGCAGCTGGATGGAACTTGACATCATCTCTAACTCATTGGACAGAACACTTTTCTGTACTTCATTTCCTCAGCTATAAAATGAGGGTTGGACTTTTTGGTCCTTGTGCATAATGAAATGTTTTTGAAACAGTGCCAATTTAAGTGTTTGTTCAGTGTACCTCTTTGAGGACAATAATTGATGTGTTTCATGAAGAACACTCAGGAAATCTCTAGGTCACCTGTGTATTGGGACAGTGAATTGAAGCATACGTAGATAGAGGTGGACGTGGTTGTCTCCATTTCTAGGGCTACTCTCTCCTTTCTCTTAGCCTCTAAGATTGACAGAGATGAACCAAGCTGGTGGAATTACATGGAAGGAGGTAAGGTCCCAGGAGTCCTCTGAATAGATGGCTTTAAATGAATTATGTGTCATTCTGTTTGGTTTGTGTTCATTTCTCGTACACAGGAACCTGTCCAGTCCTAACAGCTTTAGGGATAAGTTGCTTCCCTCACGAGAAGTAAGTCAACTCTTCTAGGGTGCTGGCTAGTAGCTTACCTTTCAGTGGAAGGATACTTAAACTCATACTTCTGAGCTGAAGCTCAGATGATCATGCTACAGGCTTAAGCCTTTAAGGAATATTCACAGGGAAACCTGGGCCTAGATTTTGGATTAATCCATGAGGTTTGAATTACTGTTTATATATCCAAAGTCCATATCAGAAGGCAAATTAACTTTTTCTGAATAAAGTGGTTGTAGCCTTTGCAATTAAGTTTATCTCACTTCTTAGGATATAGCCAACCACAGACTAAAGTAGACCAAAAATATAGAGGAAGGAAGAGGCCATTATCTTTCAGAACAGCCTGTTTTTGATCTTCAGGTGTTCAAGTACATATAGCCAATGAATAAAGAATCTCATGCACCTGACTTTACCAAATAGTTTATCCTATCCAATACTCAAGAGCCTTTCTAAAGAATGCCTATGTAATAATGGCATTTAATTGTTAAATGTTTTCCAGGTCTTTTTCTGTAGACTTATTTAAAATTCTCCATTTTATTGGATCATTTCCCTCTGCTTTTACAGCCAGTTTTGCTATTGTTTGTAATGAAAGCATTTAAAATCTTTCATAGTTTCTTACTGGTTATTCAACTGAATAAATTACTGGCCATGTCCTTTTCTTTCTAAAGGGCAGTATCATAAAACCAAAAAAGCCTGTGAGCCTTGTGATTTTTATGTTTGTGGCAACTTGAAACAGGACTTTTCTTCTAGTGACATCAGAAGGATCAGTATTGATATTTAAGTCTAAAGTGACCATTTCCTTAGTCTGGAATGTTTGTTACTGTCAGTCTCTTTTCCTGCCTAGTTTATTTTGTAAGACCCAGTTCAGATGCCACCCCTACTCTGTGCTCACCATAGCCTGCATTCCTGGGGCAGAATTATTGGTCACCTTTTTATGTTTCCAGGTGCTTTAGACACTTGGTACACACGTTAGTTATAGCCCTGACTGTATCATATAATAATAGTTTGCTTCCTTCTTCCCCAGTGGACAGAGCATTCGTCAAGGCAAGGACCACGTTCTACTCATCTTGGTATCTCTGAGCTTTAGAGTGCTTAGGACACAGAAGGCATTTTTGGTTGAGTTGAGCCGAATTAATTTAACTCCAGGTTTTCTCTCAGTACTATCATTGCCACAAATATAGGATGTTGTGTTATGCTTATTACTCATTTTAGGCCCTGTTTTAAATGTCTTCTAACTGGGGTGGAAAATCTCTGTCCAGCTGGATAAGGAAATAAATGTGAGGAAAGGTGCATTTCCACTTATGTTGTTTTTCTATCTGATTTAACGTCACTTAAAAAAAAAAATCTTTGTGATGGTATTCCTTATTTTCTTCTTTAACATTGTTTAAATTTTTTCTTCTAAGTAGTTGAGTATTTTTTCTGGTTTTCCATTTTTTTAAGGTTAGTGAGTAGTCTGTATTCATACTTAGAACTGCTTTTTTGGTGGATGCTTATATCTCTTGCAGGGTAATGACCACCAGAGGAAAATATTTAGACTTGTTTTATTTTCAACCAGGGAAAATGATGAAGCACTGTGTAAACATTCAATAATCTCTTGAGAGTGGAGTTTCACTATCTGAGAATAAGGGCTGTAATTTAAAGACTTAAAAAGCAATATAATATAGCCCACTGGTGAGCAAGGGTGATATGGTCTTATCTCTTTAATCTTAAAACTGCTTCCACTTGTCCTTGTAGCTTTGTCTGATAGGACAGTGTTATATAATTTACTGCTGCGTATTGCTTCATTCTATTCTGAGACTGACCACGAAAAGATGGTAGAGCATCTGTCATACACATAACATTCATAAGCATGTAAACTATTTAGAGAGAGATGAAACACTGAATGATAAATACCAGTGAACAGTTTTTGGAGGGGGATGCTAGTTTTCAGAATGTACAGAAACATAAAAATGCATTCCTGTTTTTCTTATTTTTTGATAATGAAATTACTTTTAATATGTCATATGAAAACTTTTTTGAATGAGAAATTAGTTACAGAATTGAAATCTAAATAGAACTTTTATCTGTTTTGAGGAATCATATTTTATGAAACTATATCCAGTTTAGACTTTTGTGTTATTTGGTATTTACTTTGAAAAAATTTTTTAACTTTACCTTTTTAAAAAATCACGTTTGCTAAAAATTCACCGCTTACCATGACAAAATGTAATAGGGCATTTTAATTTAAAAATTAGTTATTAAATATATTGTAAAAATCTTTTTAGCCATTTTTGTTGCTGTTGAATAACCAGTTTTTTCCCCTAGTGTCTTTAGTTTTCAGTTTCTTTTAAATGGCTTACCAGTTTTATACCTTGAACACTTCTTACCCCATATTTTATGTTTCTAACAGGCTAGCAGTTGGATTGAACAAATCTGTAAACTTATTTTGTGAACATTTATTGTTATGCATGCAAGATACAAAACACATCTTTCCAAAAAATTTCCCCCTTTCTTTGGCTTAAAAAAAAAGATAGTCTTTGTAGGGTGAATTATGACAATTTTTGGAATCAGGTTTTACAGCTAGAGGGAAGTTTTTGTGCATATTGTCTGCTTTGTCAACTGAGATTAATAGTAGCTAATAACAACAGCTTTTATTTACTAAGCATTTTTCTGAACCAGACACTGTTCTAAGCCCTTTATGTGTACTGTTTCATGTCATCCCCACAATAAAACTTAGGCGGAGGGGTTTTATTATTATTTTACAGGCACAGAGAAGTAATTTGTCCAAGTTCAAAGAATAAGAGGGAGAGCCAGACTTCTAACCCCATATTGACTCCAAAGCCAAGTTTTTCTCAATATTGACAAAAATGTCTTATAAACCTTTCTACCTTCTTTTTTTTTCCCTTTCTACCTTCTTGACCACAAAGTTGTAGGATTTATATTTTTATGGGTAATATCTGAAATGTATTTAGCTGTCATAGTCATTATAGTGTAGCCTATGTAGAGAATAAAATAGCCTCTGAAATGTCAAAGTATGCACGTTGAGGAAGGATCTATGTAGAATGAAAAGGCTGATGATGGGACTATTGGTCTGTTCTTTGACCTTTCACCTGTCCTCACTCTTTTCTTGCAAATCTAGTTTATATAGTTACAGGGAATATCATTATATAATAGGTTGACTAGTTTTTCCAGTTACGGTCAGTTTGTAAGGTTTCTCTTCTTAAGTTTTTACAACATTTGCAGGTTGTGGAGGGAATAGATAGAGGGAAGATCTTGGAGCAGAAACACTGATATGTACTGGATGGGAACTATTTCAGCCAGTGTTGAGCAACCTGAAGCCTTCTCAGTCTAACTTTGCAAGAGTTCCAGATCCAGTTTCACAGACATCCTTTCAGAGCGCGTAAAGCAGAGAGGGAATGGAGGAGAAAAAGTCTTCAGGGCAACCACTTCTGAAGAGGGGAGGGACCTTTGTAGCATCACTGATTCCTAGATGCTTGTGTCCTGGCCCTGCCAGCAGAGGCCAGGACTTGCCAAAGGCTGGCTTCAGAGGAGAGCAGTATCCAGGCCTTTAGGGTAGAGCATGCAGGTGCCAGAAACCAAGGTGCCCTGACAGCTTGGTCTTCTGGGAACGTGGCTACTTTGGTGCTGCTCCAGGATGTCCAGCAGCACGGCTTCCCCGTATCCCACCTGCCCAGCCTAACTCAGCCCAAGCAGGGAGAAGGAGATGTAGATTCATTACTATATCCCTAGCACCTGGCCCACTGCAGGTCTTCTGTAAAAATTGTATTGAATGAATTGAAATAATTCTAGTCTCTGGTTGACCCTGTGTACCTTGAGCAGCAAAGAGGTTGTTGGGAGGATTAAATGGAGAACATAAGAACAGAAGACTAAAACGCTGCATCTCCTACCAACTTTAAAAAATGTGCTAATTTCTCATTGTCGTTTTATTCAGGAAACGGGGGAATCTAACTTTTAATTCTGTGGGATTCAATAAATCTTTTCTTTTTTTAATGAAAATAAATGAGACCCAAAGACATTTTAATTTTTCTCTAACTGACCCTATGCCAAAAAAAAAAAGATTGTTGGCTGATTTTGGTTCTTATGATTTATGACAAAATTAGCTGATGTATTTGCAGATAGATACTAGACTATCGGAAAATCAAACTAATTTGGCTATAGTATTGATTCAGTGCATTCTCAGAGCCATAGTCTGACCTTGATGTGGTTTTATGGGGATTTAAATGTGTTAGATCTTTATAAGCTGCATTACTATCTCTCTGTAAACCTTTCTGTAAACTGTTCTATTCCTGTTCAAATATGTTTTAAAATATAAACTTTTAAAATCTAGTCTTGCAAACACAAACCTGAGAAGTAACAGCAATCTCATAGAACCTGTAACAAATTACTCATTAGCTGGGCTAAGTCATAATCATATGTGTCAGACAACCATAAATGAGCTGAGAAGAATATTTGAATTAGAGTATGTTTACCAAAATAGAGAAATACTACATTACTTTATTATCAGTAGCTGTTGATAATACATTAAGTAATATTTAAGTAGTATTTAAAAAGTGAGGGTGAGCACTGCACATTTAGCATTATAGTACTATCAGAACACATACTGGTAGTATCTTAATTAAATCCCATGCTCTGTTAGGATGACTCATTTTCTGGTTGCTGTGAGACCCTTAAAGGAACTGCTCTCATTCACGAAAAAGCATCCACTCCTGGCAACTTTTTGGTAAGGCTGGTTGAGGGAAGTACAGGTTGATTTTAGGTCAGTGTTCCTTGTTGTTTTTTCTTTTTAAGTTACCTCATTTTTTTTTTTTTTAATTTATTTTATTTATGGCTGTGTTGGGTCTTCGTTTCTGTGCGAGGGCTTTCTCCAGTTGTGGCAAGCGGGGGCCACTCTTCATCGCGGTGCGCGGGCCTCTCGCTATCGCGGCCTCTCTTGTTGCGGAGCACAGGCTCCAGACGCGCAGGCTCAGTAGTTGTGGCTCACGGGCCCAGCCGCTCCGCGGCATGTGGGATCTTCCCAGACCAGGGCTCGAACCCGCGTCCCCTGCATTGGCAGGCGGATTCTCAACCACTGCGCCACCAGGGAAGCCCAAGTTACCTCATTTTAATTGCAGATTCTTTCACATTTAACCTTGAATTTCTTTAACTTCACAGTGGGATATTTAAAAATACATTTAAAGTACATTAATTTTTCTTTATGAAAATTTATGAATCTTATTCTTTGAAATCTCTTTTTACTTATACTAAACTTCAAATTCCAGTTTCTGCAGTGGTCAACATATATAATTTGAAATAGTCCTAATGTGTAACTGAAATGTTGGGACATTTTAAACATGCCACAGTGCTCTTAATTTTAGTAGTTTGCGTGTATAATATTAATGATGCTTCATGGTGTCATTATACATTGCTTTTATGCCAGATATAAACATTCTTCTTCCTACTTCCAGCGTAATAACCCTCCCCTCCCCCAGGGAACAGTTGTGGTGGGTAGACCAAAGAGTTTGGCAGAGTTTCTAGTTTGCTAGTCTCCCTCTGGGCAGTTGTTCTTCTTGACTTCCAGGATTCACCTCTAGTAGCTATTGCATTTATCCCCCTTTGCACCTTTCAAATACTCCCTTTCCTCAAAGAAGCAGCCCTCCGCCCCGACAACTAATTTAGTATTCTATTCCTTTCTCCTTCCAAATTATATTAAGTCTGAAATTCTGTGAAGTCATTTATTTATTATTTCAACAAACATTTATTGAAGATCTGTCTTCTAGGCATTGTGCCAAGGTAAAAAGATGGATAAAATACTGTCTCTACCCTATAGCTCAGGTAGTGGTCCAACAAGGGAAAGGCATACACAGGATTCTAGAGTGACAGATACTGTGATAGAGCTGAGTTCTGTGGGAGATTTGAGCTGGGTCTTGAAGTTCGAAGTCTCTGTTTTTTCCCAAGATAGTGGAAATCTATTTTTCTTCCTAATAAAGAAATGGGAAGAAAGGTGTTCTTTTATTTGAGTCTCTGAAGTTCCTTCCAGCTGTAAATTGTCTGTGATTGTTTCTGTCTTATTTAAGAGTGGAAAGTCCTGGAAGAAACTGGCTGTGTGACTAGTGGACTTTAATGGATATATTTTTTTTTTTGCCTTGCCTTGCCGGAAATAACTTTGTATGCACAGTGCCTTGGTTCTAATTAAGTACTCAAAAAAAAAAAAGAAAGAAAAAGAAAAAAGTTTATGAGAATGAACAGTGCCTAACTGGCCAGACTGAAATAGTACAGGTTCTCCCCTGTACCTCCCACCCCACAGGACACTCTGCTGTGGCCCTCGTTTGATCTAGAAGCAGTTCTTCATTTGAGGGCAATTAAAATGGCAGGTCCTAGACCTGATGGTGTGTTTGAAGGTAGAGCTTTTTGTTGGTAAGGACCTATGGTATCAGAATGACTATACAGATGATCCTAGATGGAAGAGTAAGTTTTGAACAGAGTTTTCAGGAAAAGCTAGGAAATTATTTAAACGCCAACAGAGACAAAGGTTGCATCTATTTTATGTTCGAAGTGCTAATTTTATGCATCTCAGTTACCGGCTCTAAAATGAGTTAAGGAAAATACCAACTGTTAGCTTACCTGTGCTCTTATTTAGCTCTCAGAATCCTATTTCTTTTTTTTTGTCTTTTTCTAAAGATTTATTTATTTATTTATTTTGGCTGCGTTGCGTCTTTTTTTTAAAAATTAATTTATTTATTTATGGCTGCGTTGGGTCTTCGTTGCTGTGCGGGCTTTCTCTAGTTGTGTTGAGTGGGGGCTACCCTTCGTTGAGGTGTGCGGGTCACTCATTGCGGTGGCTCCTCTTGTTGCGGAGCACAGGTTCTAGGCGCACATGCTTCACTACTTGTGGCTCGCGGGCTCTAGAGTGCAGGCCAGGGAGTTGTGGCGCAAGGGCTCAGTTGCTCCTTGGCATGTGGGATCTTCCCGGACCAGGGATCAAACCCGTGTCCCCTGCGTTGGCAGGCAGATTCTTAACCACTGTGCCACCAGGAAAGTCCCTGCGTTGGGTCTTTGTCGCTGCGTGTGGCCCTTCTATAGTTGTGGTGAGCGGGGGCTACTCTATTGCTGTGCACGGGCTTCTCATTGCGGTGGCTTCTCTTGTTGCGAGCACGGGCTCTAGGCACACAGCCTCAGTAGTTGTGGCTCACGGGCTCTAGAGCGGAGGCTCAGTAGTTGTGGCACACGGGCTTAGTTGCTCCACGGCATGTGGGATCTTCCCCAACCAGGGATTGAACCCGTGTTCAATATCCCTGCATTGGCAGGCAGATTCTTAACCGCTGCGTCACCAGGGAAGTCCTATCACTGGATATTGAATATAGTTCCCTGTGCTATACAGTAGGACCTTGTTGTTTATCCATCTTATGTATATTAGTTTGCATCTGCTAATCACACACTCCCAATCCTTCCTTCTCCCCCACCCGCTCTCCCTTGGCAAGCACAAGTCTGTTCTCTATGTCTGTCTGTTTCTGTTTCATAGATATGTTCATTTGTGTTGTATTTAGATTTCATATATGTGATATCATATGGTATTTGTCTTTCTCTTTCTGACTTACTTCGCTTAGTATGATAATCTCTAAGTCCATTCATATTGCTGCAAATGGCATTATTTCATTCTTTTTTATGGCTGAGTAATATTCTGTTACATATATGTATACCACATCTTCTTTATACATTCATCTGTCAATGGACATTCAGGTTGTTTCCATGTCTTGGCTATTGTAAATAGTGCTGCTATGAACATAGGGGTGTATGTATCCTTTTGAATTATAGTTTTGCCTGTGTATATGCCCAGGAGTGGATTGCTAGCTCATATGGCAACTCTATTTTTAGTTTTCTGAGGAACCTCCATACTGTTTTCCATAATGGCTGCACCAATCTACATTCCCATCAACAGTGTAGGAGGGTTCCCTTTTTTCCACACCCTCTCCAACATTTGTTATTTGTAGACTTTTTAGTGATGGCCATTCTGACCAGTGTGAGGTGTTACCTCATTGTAGTTTTGATTTGCATTTCTCTGATAATTAGTGATGTTGAGCATCTTTTCATGTACCTGTTGGCCATCTGATATGTCTTCTTTGGAGATATGTCTATTGAGGTCTTCTGCCCAAAAAACAATTTCTAATATCCTTCATGATCAAAACTTTGTGGCCCTCTTGCTGCACTGTAATTAGATCCCAGTTTTAATAGAAAAGTCTAGAAATTCTTCGGATCCCTTTCCTAGGTAGTATATCTCATCTTTTAACTATTCTTAGGGTTTTTTGGTTGTTTCTTTTTTTCCCTTAGGGTTATTTTTTTAAACGTATTTTTTTATACTAGCTTACACCAACTTTTTGCTTATTCACTATATATTATGAGCTCTTTATTCAGTTTATGGTACTTAATTACGTGAAAGAATTTCAAGCTGTCCACGGCACAAGCGTCATCTTTGAATCACTCAGGTAGGATAAAACTATAGCTACTAATGCAGGTTCCAACTAGTAACCTATAATCACTTCGACCTGTAATTCTCAACCTGGCTGTACATTAGAATCACCTGGGGGAGATTTACAAAATACCTGTGCCTGGGTCCCAGCATAACCCAACAGTCAGACTCTCGAGGAGTGGGGCCCAGGCATCAGTATTTGTAAAGCTCCCATATGGTGATAATGAGCAGCCAGGATCCAGGACCGTTGAGCTGGAGTTCACACTGGGAAAGCAGCAGCTGCTAGAACTTCTAAAGTGGATTAGCTCTTTAGCTTGCTGAATGCTGGAAAATAATTACTATTAGAGAGTTCAGAGAAACATGTATCAAAATTTGCATTTATAAGATGGCATCTGAATCAAATTATTCCTTAACCTTTTTTTCTGGCCTAATTAAATTTTGAGAATTTAAGTATGGATGAGCTAACCATTGGAACTTTTAGTTCCTCATTGTAGAACCCTTTTCCTCATCTGTTTGACTTTGGTGTTGGTAATTGTCTTTTCAGAGCAATAATGTCCTTTTGTCTTTAGCAGGAAATGAAACTTGGGTCTGATTATGTATGCATACACTAGCACCTTTTTTTTTTTTTTTTTGACACAAGTGAAACTGCCTGTAAGCTTCAGCAGCTGTGCAAAACCCAGGCTTGTTCTTGGGCTGAGGGAGCGCCATCACTCTGGGCTCTTGGAATGAGTGACTCATGCTCTCTGCAGGCACACAGTACTTAATCACTTGTTTTCTGTGTACCAGGAGGAAGAGGGCATATGAAAATAGAAGCCATGTACTGCCAAATGGATCTGAAATAAGAGTGGAAATGTTGACCTAATGGGTCAAACAATTGAGCTTATGACAAACTACTTATGTCTTTGGGTGTATGTTGCTTTAATGGTTTCACTAATTAAAATTTGGCATTATTTCTAAAATACTATGCTTTTGTAATTTGTAAGCAGCTCTACTCTTTACTAGATAACCTTGATAATCCTAAATTTTAAAACCTATTTGCAAACTTCAAATGTTTCTCTTTTGAAATTGTGGAATTTCAAAATTGGAATATACCTTTCATTGCAATATACCTTTCGAAGGAAGGATTAGAAAGCACTGTTTGTTGGAGCAGATCAATTACATGGCTGTTCTTTGTGGGAGGAAGGGACAAGCCCACTGGCCATTTTCCCTGCTATTCCAATGCCTTCTGCCTCCAGAGTAGGCATTAATAATGGTGACAGAGTGTCCATTACTACGCATAGTTGCTACATATGCCTAGACCAGTATGGTTCATACATGTCCTCTATACAAACACTCTGCTAATGCTTTTATTTATTTTTATCTCCTTAATGAAGAGTAACAGATTAAAAAATACACACACACACATATTTTGAAGTGTCTGTTGTGTGCCAGGAACTGTACCAGGCATAAAGTCATAGCGGCTCAAAAAGACACACTCAGCCTCCCTTCTTGTGCCGGTTATATATAGCCTGTTTCAGGCCTTCCTCCACTGGCTTGTCGCTGTATTGGTGTGAGAAGCTGTGGGCACCTGCTAGAGATTTTAAGATAATTTAAAGTTTCCCAGAATTTTTAGTTAAGTCTTTCATTGTGAGAAATCACATGCTCATCGTTTATTATATTTATTGAAAGGGAAATGCTTTTATTACTAAAAGTGCCCATATAGCAAAGACTTGTTTTGGGATTTTCTTTAAAAGCAATCTTAGTCTTATTAAAAGTCGAGGAGAATAAGCAATTGGTAGGAGAAATTTTCCAAGTTACGCTTTCATGCTTGCTTCTACTCATTTACTGATTTGGTTCAATAACTATTGAATGAGTCCCTGTTGTGTGTCAAACACTGTGCTAGGCTGCAGGCATACAGTGGTAAACAAAATAGGCCTAGAATTAAATAAACTGATAGAAGAGTCAAGACTTAATTGTCTTTTAATTGGTAAGTTGAAACTTTACGTTTATTATAATTATTAATATATTAATGAGTTATTTCCACCTTTTATTCATGTTTTCCTTTTATTGTGCTTTTCTCAGTTTTTTTGTTCTGTCACCTTTTACTGTGTTCCATAGGATGGTATGAATTTTATTTTTGTTTTTACTTTAAAAATTTTTTAATTCTCTGGATGGTATGAATTTTTATCAGATGTCTTTCTGTTGCTGATTAAAAGCTACCTATTCTGGTTTTTGTTCTTCTACGGTTTCTCAAAACTTAGGACCCGAGTACTTATTTTCACGTATATAACGAAAGTCTACTGATGTCTGTGTCTTTTTCCCAAGTATATTTTAACCTTCATTTAGACTCTACCGCTTCTAGATTTCCCCTCTCCAGTGTAGGGGACTTTAGGGGAGGGGAGGAAGCTGGCAGTTATGCTTGATTTGCTATTTGGACCTGAGTTGGGTTGCTAGGACTGTTTCTGCGTGCCTAATTTAGAGCTACATCAGAGCCCTGTATCTGTTTCACATTCTGAAGAAACAGAATTTTGGGAGCATATCTAAGCATTGAGATATTTTCATAAAACATTTATTACTCTCAGAAGGCTTTTAGGGATTATGGCCTTAAGATTTAATGTAAAAAACAATCGAAGTTGGGTTTTTCCTTTTTTATCCTTTCCTTTTTAAATAAAAAGCCGTATGTAGACCCTTGAAATAAAAATCTATGGAGAGATTTAGTGAGTGCTAGGAACCTGGAATTTTAAATGCATATACCTTTCCCAACTTGAGGTAAAAGTTATTGAATGTTTATGTGCCAGACATTGTGCTGGGTACTTTCACATAATTCTTCCATTTAATCCTCATAAAAAATCCTGTAAGTTAGATGGAATATCTGCTTATGAAAGAGGGACCTGAAGTTGAAAGGGGTTCCAAGACTGCAGTAGAGCTGGGATTTTTCTCTCGGGATATGGAACGCAGGCTGTGCCCATGTCACTCAAATCTCTGGACTCTGTCCAGTCTTCCAGTTGCAGATTTGGAACCAGGTCACCCTCATGCACACTCCTGTCACCTGGATCTCTGGCTTTAGGCTTGCCTTCTCACATCCCTCCTCTACATACTAGCCCCAATGTTCAATCTCAAATGCAAATCTGCCCTCTCTGGAGGAAATGTCTCCTGAATTTACTGCCTGTGGTCCTCCTGAGTTGGTCCCTGTTTGGTTTTTCAGCCTCATTCTTACAGCTTCCTGCCTTTTACCTTAAGGGCTTACAGTACCAAACCGTTTAGAGTCCTCCTTGCATTCAGTAAATATTTGAGTGCCTGTTATATGTTAAACAGTCTGCTGCATGTGGGCCTGCCCAGGGCTTTTCTCATGATCCAGATGGAGGAGGTCTTGGCCCTGGACAAGGATAGTGGCCGTGGGGATGGAGAGAAGTGAAACATTCATCAGATATGAGGAGGTAGAATCAACAGGACTTGGTGAGGAAGAAAGCTGTTTTTTTTTTTGGCCGCGTCGTGCAGCTTGTGGGATCTCATTTCCCCAACCAGGGATTGAACCCACACCACAGCAGTGAAAGTCCGGAATCCTAACCACTAGGCCACCAGGGAACTCCCAGGAAGAAAGCATTTTGACTGTCTCCCAGGTTCTGGCTTGTGTGGCTGGAATGATGGTGGTGAGCTGAAAGCCCCATATGAATTTAAAATGAGAGTATTATATCTGAGTAATTACACATGGTAGGGAAACTTATGGTGTTAGAGGTATGATAGAGCCCTGGACTGAGAGTGGGATATGGGGTTTTGATTTTAACAAGCTGTGTAGTTAGTATTGGACACTTTTCCTCTGCCAGCCATGATATCTTTATTTGAAATAGAGCAGATGACTTTAACTTTGTTACTTCAAATACTGAACCCTTCTAACGTGATTCAGTGCAAATTATCTGACTCCAACCTGCTTCTCCTTTCCGTGTCATTCATTCATTTGTCTGTTCAACATTTGGAGCCTGCTGTATATCATGCACTTGGGACATAAAGCTAAATGAGATCAGGTTTCAATGAATTTTCTGTTCTTGATGAGCTTCCTGTTCAGTCAGGGAGACAGGCAAGTCAGTAATTAGGTGCATTAAACCAAAATGAGATGCCACGATGCGTATACGAGCAGGGTTCAGGGGAACCACAAAAGAGAACCTGATCAGTTCTGCTGGGTGGGTGGAGTGGGGAATGTGTCAGGGAACACCAGTGCCCCTTGTTCTGAGTCTGGAATGAACAGCAGGCTGAAGTGGGTGGGGAGCAGCATTCCAGGCCCAGCCTGTGCACGCTTCCAGATGATTGTAGGAAGACAAGGATGCTGGGGTGGGGAGGCGGGAAGAGGGTAGACAGGAGCGGCCCGCGCTGGGCCTTGAGAGCCTTTCCAAGGAATTTGGACTTTGTTTCTCAGGCTCTGGGGAGTCGGAGAAGAAGTATGACTGGATTTACAATGTTCTATGTTGTATGTATTTTTTTCATGCCTAATGTATTTCTTTTACAATATCAATGTTAGACAAACGAGACTTTAGGGCAAAGAGCATTATTTGAAATAAAGGCAGTTATTACATCCTGATAAACGGAGCAATTCACCAGGAAGATATAATAATCCTGAATCTGTATGTGCCTGACAACATAGTCTCAAAAAATATGAGGCAAAAATTAAGAAGGAAAAGTACACGAAGCATGAGATTTAAAAAAAAACACAAAACCCTGTCAAAGTATTAGGCTAAGCAGTCAAAAAATTAGCAAGTACATAGAGCAGTTGAATAAAATAATTAATAAAGTTGATAATGAGCCCTCACCCCAGAGTTTAATAGTGTATTCAAATGTTTGAAGTAAGAAATACTTTTAAAAGCATGACTTGAACAGACACATATATATGTATATACCTATAACTTCAGAAACAAACGTTTTGTGAAGTGTTTCCCCTTACATGGTACAGTTTTTCTCTTTTCTGTTTCTTTGCTGTTAGTGCTGATCTCGTTGTACAAAATTGACACCCTTTTTCTTGAAAACACTAAGAAAATATACATGCTTTTCAAGTACACACAGAACATTTACCAACTGACTTTCTGGATTCCCCTCACCACACCAAGCATCTGGTACTCCTCTTGTTCTGCCTCTTGTCCTTCCCCCTGCTAAAGCAAAGATGACTTTGACTCCTATTTTTACTGAGTCAAGGCCATCCAATACATCCATCTGCTTCTCATCTCCATTTCTATATTTAGCCTTTTCATCTTTTCTTCTAGACTTAGAAGAAAGTAATATCTTTCATTTCCAAGGTTAACTTTTACACCTGTACTTTTGATTTCATTTTCTTTTCCTCCTTAAATAGCTCCTGGTTTTTATGCCTAGACATTTCTCCTTGACCACCGTATCATGAACTCAGTCTTAGTGGCCTAACTAGTTCTCTCTCTGGACCTCAAAGATTATTAGTGACTATTATTTTTATTTATATTTATTTATTTATAATATTTATTTATTTATTTATTTGACTGTGCCGGGTCTTAGTTGCGGCACGTGGGATCTTTTTTTTTTTTAGTTTTTTAGTTTTTTAGTCGAACCCGCATTGGGAGCGCAGAGTCTCAACCACTGGACCACCAGGGAAGTCCCAGTGACTATTATTTTTAGTCGTTAGACTGCAAAACTTAGTCATCTTTATAGTTTTTTCTTTTTTTTTTTTTTAAGTGAAATTTTAACTTTCTTGAATGGCTGCTATAGTCACATGGTTCAAAATGCCAAAGGTGCAAAAGGGTATTACTGAGTTAAGAGGTTCTCGCCCACCTTTTCTCCTGCTGCTGTATACCCTGCTTTTTCTGCCTTCCTCCTTCTTACTCATCTATGTCCTCATCTTATCCCTCTCAAGAGAGGATAGATGTTTCACTGTCATTTTAAAATTTACCCTCTTCCTGTCCTTTGTGTAGCTTCCTTTGGGGTGTTTCATGTTAATCTCCTTCTGAACGTTGTTCACCTACTGCCCACCCTGCTCCCCAAGCTACCGTATCCTTTCAAGCCAAGACTCTTGTAATAAATAACCTTCTAGCTCCTTTCCCTACTCGCAGTCTCCACCTCCTTTCAGTGCTGTCACCTAATCCCTGGCTGCAGTCTTGTTTTACTTTTGTCATTATCTGCCTGCCAAGGCCTCCAGGAAGTAAAGCTCATTAGTCTTTTATTCAAGTCTCTCCTTATTGGCCTCAGTTTACTTTTTCCAGTCTTATCAGTAAAGATCTCCACCATACTAACGATACTCATTGGTCATCTGATCTATACTGTTTGCTCCTTTACTTTTTTTTTTTTTTTTTTTAAAGATTTTTAATTTTTATTTATTTATTTATGGCTGTGTTGGGTCTTCGTTTCTGTGCGAGGGCTTTCTCTAGTTGCGGCAAGCGGGGACCACTCTTCATCGCGGTGCGCGGGGCTCTCACTATCGCAGGCTCTCCTGTTGCAGAGCACAGGCTCCAGACGCGCTGGCTCAGTAATTGTGGCTCACGGGCCTAGTTGCTCCGCGGCATGTGGGATCTTCCCAGACCAGGGCTCGAACCCGTGTCGCCTGCATTGGCAGGCAGATTCTCAACCACTGCGCCACCAGGGAAGCCCTGCTCCTTTACTTTTATATCTTAGCCTGATAACAGTGCCTGGTTCTTGGAAGGTACTTGATAAGTGTTTCCCCAGTGAAGGGACAGTTTCCAAAACAAACCTTGTACTTTCTTTCTGCTACATTATTTTTCTTTCTGATTTCCTTATGCTTGAAGTTCCACTTCCTCTATGTAACTGTCCATGACTGCTCTAGCTCTAACTTTTTCATCCTCCTCCATATTCCTAGAGCTCATCTGAAACCCAAGGGATAGAGTCTTAAAACTGTGGTTGTTCATCTGAAGTCAGGGTGGGGTTATGAGTAGCTGGAGCTATTTCCTTAGCAGGGGCACCTGTGTTGGCAGATGTTGAGATTTGGCCTGCCTGACAGGGATTCTGGTTATTTGAAAAGAAATCAGGGTACTTTTAGTTTGTACACCAACATGAATTCCAGAGTTAGAGTTAGATTTTTATAAATTAACAAAGAGGTAAAATTAATAAATACATAATTGATAATGGGTAAGGAACAACTTAGATAACATGGTAAGCGAAAAAATAATGAAAAAATGATAGATTTGTATAAAAATTTAAAACTGAAAATATTTGCAAACATGTCAAAGAGTTGATGTTCTTAATATAAAAAGAACTCGTAAATCAATAAGGAACATAAAGAAAAATTGTTAGAGGATATGAATAAGAAAATCATAGAAGAAGAAACATAAGCAGTCAGTTTTATGATTAAATGTTTAATCTTACCAGCAATGAAAAGAAAGTAAACATAATTTAGGCAATGGATGCCATCAAATTAGCAAAATTTAAAAAGAAATTCTAAATGATGGCAAGCATAAGAAGCATTTTCATATGCTTCTGGCAGAACTCTAACTTGGTGCATAACCTTTGCAGAAAGCACTTTGGTAATATTTGAAAGCTTTCATTTTTTTTTATGTTTTCACCTATTAATTTCATTCCTAGGAACTGTTCTAAAGCTATTAATTCGGGAGGGAAATAAAGTATTTGCATAATGTTCATCATTGATCACAGTATTGTTTATAATAGGGAAAAACTGGAAATCACTTAAATGTCTAAGAGTGAGGAAGTGCTTCCTTAAGTGGAAAATTAGACAGCCATGAAGTTATAATTTTGGAGAATATCTTAAAGATGTGAGAAAATACGAAATGGTATAAGAAAACTTAACATATAGTGCTGTGTTTGCAATATTGCAGTTGGATATGCACACAGACATATGTGAAATGTAGCAAAATAATGTTATCTCTGGGTGGCGGGATGGAAGTGGTAGAATATTTTTTCCAATTTTATACAGTATTTATAATAAGAATGCATGTTACTTAAAATGTAAATATTGTCTTACTGATTAGTTCCATATATAAATTCTGAGGGAGGCACTGTAGTTGGATGGTTAAGAGCACAGGCCATGAGTCATGCAGACCTGGCTTTGAATTGCAGCTCTGCCCTTGATCCATTGTATGACATGGCCACTTTACTTTTCTAAGGCTCCATTTCCTCATCTGTGAATTGGGGTTCCTAATACCTAACTCATAGAATTGTTAGGGTTAGAAATGGTAATGTGTATAACAGCCTTTAAAAAAATTAATTCCCTACTTTACTTTAATTCTTGAAATAAAAACAGAAGTTAACTTTTTTTGCCTCCCATTGAATGTATCATTAACAACAAAGATGTTCAAGATACACTAGTCAAAACTCAAATGAATTTGAAGACTAAACTATTAAGTCTTCTGTAATTACCCACATGTGTTACAGATTGATTATACATTTCATTAAAATAGAATTTAAATGGTAATAATTAAAATGTAATTTTAATTTTCTGCTAAGAGAAATGCTGTTTTCATTCTTGCTAATTTTTTCCTGCTATTGAACCACCACTAATGTTACCTTTATCTCCATGGATATAACAGCCTTTTGTGGCCTGGGTTCCACAACAGAATTATGCCCTCATGTCCTCAGGCATCCTTTGTATGTAATGAATTAGCTTCTCTTCTGTGTGTCTAGAATGGTACAAATTATGTACCATCCTTGGGAGAATTGAGAAAACAGTCATCCAAATCATTGTCTTGTTCTGTGGTTCAGATGAGGAGCCCTGATTGGATGCCTGGCACATGTTAGGCACTCAGTATAAATGGAAGCAATTCCTATTGTTTTTTCCATAGAAGTCCCATAAAAGAGCACTGACTTTCTGGGTTTCTTTGCTTGGTGTTAGCTTCTTTGGGAAAGGGTATTTTCCAGAGTGTGATTCAGTAAGTGCACATCTCTGCGGTGGTTTCTCAGGCCTCGTCTTTGGATCTGGGACTGGCCATGGCGATCGCACCTTGGATAACTCCTCTCGTTTGCCCTCTTGTAGTGTACCAGCCTCCTTCCTCCACTGCAGGGCGCCAGAGTACTGCCTCCCATCTGAGTAGAGTTTTAGAATTTCAGTTCTCTCCCCATAACTGTCCTCATATTAGAAGACTTATTCAGGTCGGAATTAATACTTGTCCACAAAGTGCTCGATAGTAATGTATTCAGTTCTGGGTGTTGAAAACTGCTCTTTTGGGATGCTGATCATTTTTTAATATACTGCTAAAGATACCGTTTTTTTTTTAATTGTCTTGTGACATTCCTGTGACATTTCTTTTTAAAATTTTTCAAATTTTTATACAATTTAAAAAGTTACTTTCCATTTACAGTTATTAGAAAATATTGGCTATATTCACCGTGTTGTAAAATACATCCTTGAGTGTATCTTACACCCAACAGTTTGTACCTCCCACTCCCTCACCCTTATATTGCCCCTCCTCCCTTCCCTCTCCCCACTGGTAACCACTAGTTTGTTCTCTATAAAGATACTGTTTTAATATGTTTTCTGATGAATATTTTTTCATGATTGCTTCTTATTTTATTTTAGCTACTGATCTACTTCTTGCCTGGAATCCCATTTGTCTGGGGTTGGTAGAAGGTGTTATTGGCAAAATTCAGCTTCACTCAGGTATGTTTCTGTAAACTCCTTAAACTTGTCAAATTTAATGTGGCATTCTATGACATTTTCTTCTTTGAGGATAAATGTAGATTCTGTAATGGCTTTGATTCCTTTACCTTAATTTTGGGTCTGCCCAAAGTGGGTGTATTTCCGTATAAGTGAAACAAAAATATAAGCATACTTCATTTTATTGTCCTTTGCAGATATTGCGTTTTTTACAAATTGAAGGTTTATGGCCACCTGGCGTCAAACAAATATATTGGTGCCGTTTTTCCAGCAGCATTTGCTCACTTCATGTCTCTGTGTCACATTTAGGTAATTCTTGCAATATTTCAAACTTTATATTTGTTATGGTGATCTGTGATAAGTGATATTTGTTACTACTACAACTCCCTGAAGGCTCAGATGATGGTTAACATTTTTTAGCAAGAAAGTATTTTGTTGTTGTTGTTTGTTTGTTTGTTTGTTTTGGCTGTGCCGTGCGGCATGTGGTACCTTAGTTCCCCCACCAGGGATCAAACCTGTGCCCCCTGCAGTGGAAGCATGGAGTCTTAACCACTGGACCGCCAGGGAAGTCCCAAGAAAGTATTTTTTCTAATTGAAGTATAGTTGATTTACAATGTTGTGTTACTTTCTGGTGTACAGCAAAGTGATTCAGTTATGCATGTATATATTTATTCTTTTTCATATTCTTTTCCATTGTGGTTTATTACAGGATATTGAATATAGTTCCCTGGGCTATACAGTAGGACCTTGTTGATTATCTATTTTATATATAGTAGTTTGTATCTGCTAATCCCAAACTCCTAATTTATCCCTCCCCTCTTTCCCTTTGGTAACCATAAGTTTGGTTTCTATGTCTGTGAGTCTTTTTCTGTTTCATAAATAAGTTCTTTTTTTTTTTTTTGGCCACGCCACGCAACTTGCAGGATCTTAGTTCTCTGACCAGGGATTGAACCTGGGCCCTGGCAGTGAAAGCGCCGAGTCCTAACCATGGGACCGCCAGGGAATTCCCTTGTGTCATATTTTAGATTCCACATATAAGTGATATCATATGGTATTTGTCTTTCTCTTTCTGACTTACTTCACTTAGTATGATAATCTCTAGGTCCGTCCATGTTGCTGCAGATGGCATTATTTCATTCTTTTTTACGGCTGAGTAATATTCCATTGTATTGATTTTTTTATATATATATATATATATATGATCATATATGTATATATATATATATCACATCTTCTTTATCCATTCATCTGTTGATGGACATTTAGGTTGTTTCCATGTCTTGGTTATTGTAAATAGTGCTGCTGTGAACATTGGGGTGCATGTATCTTTTCGAATTATAGTTTTCTCCAAACATATGCCCAGGAGTGGGATTGCTGGATCATGGGGCAACTCTATTTTTAGTTTTTTAGGGAACCTCCATACTGTTTTCCATAGTGGCTGCACCAATTTACATTCCCACCAACAGCATAGGAGGGTTCCCTTTCTTCCACACCCTCTCCAACATTTGTTATTTGTAGACTTTTTAATGATGGCCATTCTGACCAGTGTGAGGTGGTACCTCATTGTAGTTTTGATTTGCATTTCTCTAATAATTAGCGATAATGAGCATCTTTTCATGTATCTGTTGGCCGTCTTTGTCTTCTTTGGAGAAATGTCTACTTAGGTCTTTTGCCCATTTTTTGATTGGGTTGTTTGTTCTTTTGTTATTGAGTTGTATGAGCTGTTTGTATATTT
This sequence comes from Balaenoptera borealis, assembly GCF_965194805.1. Classification (NCBI taxonomy): domain Eukaryota; kingdom Metazoa; phylum Chordata; class Mammalia; order Artiodactyla; family Balaenopteridae; genus Balaenoptera; species Balaenoptera borealis. Next base: position 107,466,875 of record NC_138874.1, read on the forward strand.
TGGAAATAAGCGCTTGTTGGTCACATGGTTTGCAAAGATTTTCTCCTAGTCTGTAGATTGTCTGTTTGTTTGTTTATGGTTTCCTTTGCTGTGCAAAAGCTTATAGGTTTGGATTAGGTCCCATTTGTTTCTTTTTGCTTTTATTTCTATTGCCTTGGGAGACTGACCTAAGAAAACATTGGTACTATTTATGTCAGAATGTTTTGCCTATGTTCTCTTCTAGGAGTTTTATGGTGTCACGTCTTATATTTAAGTCTTTAAGCCATTTTGAGTTTATTTTTGTGCATGGTGTGAGGGAGTGTTCTAACTTCATTGATTTACGTGGTCTGTTCAGCTTTCCCAACACCACTTGCTGAAGAGACTGTCTTCTCCATTGTATATTCAGCAAGAAAGTATTTTTAATTAAGTATTTTTTAGACATAATGCCAGTCCACTTAATAGACTACAGTGGACTTCAGTCCACTTAATAAACTACAGTTTAGTGTAAACAACTGTACACTGGGAGACCAAAAAATTCTGTGTGACTCATTTTATTTGCTTTATTGCAGTGGTCTGGAACTGAATCCACAGTATCTCCAAGGGATGCCCAAAAAGCTTTAGAGAAAGGGGGGCATAATATTAAAATCCTTTCTTCCTCTTAAAAAGACCCCCCACAAGCTATTAAATGCCTGTTTTTAGGAATTGTGTCAGGAACTGTGCTAGTCGGTGGGATACCATAATGAGCAATAACTGACCTGTTCCCACCATGAGCGGAGCTTATGGTTTAACAGGGAAGTTAGACATTAGTGAGTAATCATTGAAATAAATGTATAATTATTTGTTAATTGTGTTAGGTGCTCTGACAGAAAGATACACCAACCATACTGATTTTGAGGGAGAGGACAGTAAGAATAAGGCTGGAGAGGTAGCCAGGTGTCAGACCAGGACTGCTTGGCTTTGGGTTAGCTGTCCATTCCTAATATAGTCAGCTCTGGCCAGGGAGGAGTATGGGTCTGGTAGTACACAGTGCAGTCCTTTCCGGGAGCTGTATCCAGGGCAGGCAAATTCATGGAAGGTCTAGGTCATTCACTAAGCCCTCCCTTTGAAGGACAGGCACCTGTGCTGAGTTCAGAGGGAATTTTGTTTGTAAGAAGGTAGCTGTTATTAGGCAGGTCCCAAAAAATCATGAAAAGGACTGAATGAAATATTTTAAACACTAAATTTAAATATCTGTTTTTCCTTTGATATCGATTTTAATGTGAGTTAAGAACTATAGGAAGCTTTGCTGTTACTGCTGTGTTATTGGGAGTGTAGCTACCTCTGTAGTGTGCTTTTAAAAATGCTTTTAAGATAAAATTATTGCACGTTTGGAAGCTAGGTTGATTTCTGGATAATATAAAGCACAAATTGCCAGAGACAGTCTAGTTTTCTTTTGCTAGATTCTTGTGGTTATTTTCTAAAATGTGTTAACTATTTTATAGACACAAAAAGCTATTTATCACGGATACGCAGTATAGCTTGCTGAAAAACAAACACACACTTATCTACCACCTAGATTAAGGAATGAAACATGACGAATGTCTTTGGAGCCCTCACTGCCTTTCTCCAAGTATATCCTCTCCTGCCTTCTTCCCTTCAAGAGAGTCTGCGATTTTGAATTTTGTACTTATTAGTCCCTTGATTTTCATTATTGCTGTTGTTATGTATATATCCCTCAACAATATGTTGCTGAGGCTTGTGTTTGGGGAATTTTATATCAATGATACTAAGCTGTCTGTGTTCTTTCACTTCTCCCCTCCACTCCCACAACTTGATGCTTTGGGATTTATCCACGTTGATATAGGAAACTTTAGTTCCTTATTTTCACTATTGCATGAATATATCATAATTTGTCCTTTTTTCTGTCATTGGGTAATTTTTGTCATTGTTTGTTTTTTGCCATTAGAAATAATACCACTGTGAGCATTATTGTATGTTCTGTCTTTGGTAGTTTTTAAATTCTTTCAATACAAAGGAGAAAAGCATTAGACATTGTGTAACATGCTAAGTATTTTAGTCACACTCTCCTACCCGTCCACATTTACATACGTATATCTTTAATTCATTTATATGCTGACAGGATAATTTCACAGTTGAATGTTCTGAGCTAAAATTCATTTTCTATTGTTTAAGTGAAGCTTATGAAACTTTGGAGTTCTTTTTCTCCAATTTCAGTTACATCTTGAAACAGTGAATAAATCACTGACATGAGTCAAGAGACCTGAATTCAGGCTTTATTTATTAGCTTTGAGGTATAAGAGAAGTTACATAATATCTGTTTCATCTGTTGCTGTGTAACAAGCTGTCCCAAAAGTTAACGCCTTAAAACAACAACAACGTATAATAGCTCACGATTCTGTGGGTTAACCACACGGCTCTTCTGCCCTTTTCTTCTGTTGGCTGGGGTCATCCATGTGGCAACATTCAGCTGGGGGTTTGCCTGGGGGCATCTCAGTTTTCCTTCATGTGGCATCTCTGTCCATGTGTCTCATCTCACAAGGCCTCTCCTTGGGGCCTCTCTCTCTCTCCTGGATACCTGGGTATCCTTTCAGGGTGCTAAGATGACAAGTTCCAATGTATAAGGGCTTATCAAGCCTCTGCTTGTGTCACTGAGCTTGCTAATATCCCATTGGTCTAAGGAGGTCACACATCCAAATGTAGAGCTAACGTGGGAAGGGGTTTCACAAGGGTTTGCATCCCAGGAGGGTGGTTCATTGGGGGCCACAACGCCCCAGAGCCTCTACTTTATAAACTGTAAAACAAGAGTAAAAATAACTGCCCGCTTCTTTTCCTTAGGGTATTGCGAGTCTCAAATAAGATAATATACCTAAAGGTGCTTAGTAAATTATCACTATCTCATCAAATCTTTGGTTGCAAATACAAACCTATCAGTTTATGCAAACAAATTTTTATTAGGAATTCAAGGGAACAAAACCAAGAAATGGATTTGTTCAGGATCTGAGATTACTTTTGCGGCAGGTGGTATCTGACCACCACTTCCCCCTGTACAGCTCCTACAGTCTTCTCTTCTTTTGGCTGTGTCTGTTTCTGTGTTATGTGCAGCAGAATTTATGCATTTATGTGGTACTCAAACCAACCTCAGCCGTCAAGCCAACCAACATCTGATGTTCCCTACAACCCCTGGAGACTGACTAGCTATCTAGTTCAGACCCCTAGGGAAGAGACTTTTTGGCTTACCTTGAGCCAGGGACCTTCCCTGGTCACAAAGTTCAAACATGCCCACTGCTCTAAGCGGGACGGGTAAGCAAAGCAGGAGGGTTTGCACTTGGCAGACAACCCAAAGTCGTTTCCTGCAAGCAATGTACAAATATGTTACTGGCTGATGAGTTTGATGCAGTCAAAGTATGGTCATTAGGAGGTAGCGGAGGTGTGGGCATTTCCTGTGGTCAGCCCCTGTTTACATGTACTTTCTCTCCTTGCACCATGTGCCTTTCTTTGGACCAAAAACAAGAAGTTGGTAGGCAGTGTAGACATCTGTTATATAGGATATTTTGGAAGAGGGAAAGGTGGGGAATAGAGTGAACTAGAGAAAAAAATACTAAAAAGAAGTAAAGAAGGGCCGGGAAGGTGTCTCACTTTTTCACTCTCCTAACCTATGTCCCTTTTTTTTTTTTTTCTTCCTCCTGCCCCATCACTTCTAAGGTTTGGCTGTTAAGAAAGGGTGTGGGAAGGAAGCAAAGGAAAGTCTTTTCTGGGTCCCCTGCTGTTCTTCTTCCCCTCACCCAGGAGAGGACTGCAGCCACACCCTGTGTATCACTCCATCCCCAGCTCCCACCCCCTGAGCATCCATCTTACTCTTGTCACCTTCTCTTTCTTCATCCTCTGTCCTGGGCTTGCTTCATCTCCTCCCCTCCCTGTGTCCCATTAAAGCTGTTGCTCTGATCACACTACCAGCTTGGCCGATGGGCAGTGTGTTCCTGGTATGTGTTATAACCGAGATAATCACTCCATGTGCATTTTCCTACGGGGCCATCTTACCTTCTGGGGGTAGAAGATGAGGGGAATAAAATGTCTGTACTTAAACTTTTTCTCACTGCTGTTTCCCTCCTACTTAGTCTCTACATATTAATGCACGAATTTTTGTTCTTGCCTAGTGAGATGGGAACATAAGTTTACTTGAATAGTTGTCATTGACAGTCTAAAAACGGCGTGGGTGAGCCATGACTGTCATCAAGCTCATGGGATGTAAGCAGTCGTGACTTAGGAACCGTTAGTAGTTGGCTAGGGCTGCTGCAGCGAAGTTCCACAGACTGGGGGGCTTAAATAGAAATTTATTTTCTTGCAGTTCTGGAGGCTTGAAGTCCAAGATCAAGGTTTCATCAGGGTTGAATTCTTCTGAGACCTCTTTCGTTGGCTTGTAGATGGCTGTCTTCTCCTTGTGTCTTCACATCATCTTCACATTGTCTTCTCTCTGTGTGTGTCTGTCTTCAAATTTCCTCTTATAAGGACACCAGTCATATTGGATTAGAGCCCTCCCTAATGACCTCATTTAACTTCCTTACATCTTTAAAGATCCCACTCTTTAGAATAGGGTCACATTCTGAGGCACTGGGGGTTAGGATTCAAACATATGAATTTTAAGGGAACATAATTCAGCCCTTAACAGGAACCTGACATCCACTGGAAAGCTCACTGCAAAAGCATGTCAAAGAGAATTCCCACCATTGCTTCTGACCCTTTATTTTACAGTGGAATAGGCCATTCCCCAAATGTCACTGAGTAGGCACTGGCCCCAGCAGTGGACTAACCTTAAGATCACACAGTTGCCTTGGATCATGTTACTTCCTCCAAGCCTCAGTTGCCAACTATAAGACAAAGATGATGACACCTCCTAGATACGCTTATTGTAAGATTTAATAAAACTCACATGAAGTGCTTAGCATAGCTCCTGTTAATAGTAGGCATTCAATAGATGCTGGCTATTACTGTTTTTTCCTTAGTTCTAAAGGTAACTTAGAGGTGTCACATATATCACTAGAGAACCACTTAAGTTCTAGCTATATAATTTTGAACAAATTTTAAACTTAGACTTTTTTTTCCAATAATATTAATGTTTACTGAAACTAATGATACTAACATGTCACTAAAAGGTGACATGGTGGGGATTATAAAAAGTAATGTTTTTAGAAGTGAAATATTAGTAGCATTAGTGAAGGTTATATTCTATAATCCATCTGCCCCTTTAGAAAAATGTGTGGTGGAAGAATTTAAAAGTATTATTTGGTTGTGGTATCCTTTGCTGATAATTGCCCTTCCTTTTAGCAAGCTCTGTCCCCAAAATTGTTCTATTAACCCTGGTGCCTAGAAAACAACTATTTAGAACCATTAGCCTTTCTTCAGTTTGGAAGGTGTCTTCCCCAGACATTTGCAGGCAGGTGGACTTTCAGCCAGCGTCTAATGCAGTCTATTTTTGACAACCTGAAGGTGTCTGACTTTGGTTTGATCACCTGGGATTTATTAAGATGAGGAACAGAAAGTAGAAGGGACATGTAATATGCTAAATAGATGAAGGAAAAGTAAAGCTTCATGAAAAATCATTGTCTTCTATTCCTTGTAGTGTCCGGGGGGAAGTAAGGATGATAGTCAAATTCTTACCACAGTTGTAATTACACATTAATTTTTTGTTTTCTTCTTTTTCGTTTGTCCTCTTCCACCCATCCTCCTTCCCCAGGGTATAAGCTCCAAGACAGGGGCTAGGTGTGTTTTGCTCACTGCTGTGTCCCCCTGTGCAGTGGCTATTCAAAAATATTCAGCAAATAGTTATTTAATAAATATTTATGGAGTGCCTATTGTGTGCTGGGGGCTGCAGGATGAACAAAATTCAAAGCTTCCAGGAGCATAGAATCGAAGCCAAGAGATAGACATTAATTACCCCATCAGAATTTTATCATTAAACATAAGCTTCTGAAGAAGAAAAACGTGGGATGTTGTGAAGCACATAGCAGAGGGGCCTGACTGGTGGTAGCGGGGGGTCCTGGATGGAAGGCATCCCTGAGGAAGTGATGTCTGAGTTGAGGCCTGAAATGTGTTTTCTCAATCACGGGAGTCTTTTTGCACAGCTGCTAACTCTGCCAACGACTACTCTCCTCTCACTCCCCACCCCTCACCTTGGCCCTGTCCAGATTATCTTACTAATATTTCAGGCCTCAACCCAAACACAACTTCCTTAGGGATGCCTTCCATCCAGGAGACAGCTATATCATCACAGAGCCAGGAAGAGATTGCTTGAGGCTGGAGGTTTTAAATGGATTACAAAAACTCTTTAAATTAAAATCTCCAGTAGTCCCCCCCCTTATCCGTGGTTTCACTTTCCGAAGTTTCAGTTACCTGCGGTCAACCATGGTCCGAAAATATTAAATGGAAAATTCCAAACAATTCATAAGTTTTAAATTGCACGCCATCCCGAGCGGTGTGATGAAATCTCACTGTTCTGCTTCCTCCTGCCTGGGATGTGAATCGTCCCTTTGTCCAGCTCATCCACACTGTATGCTATCAGCCCATTAGTCACTTAGTAATCATTTCAGTTATCAGATCAACTGTCGAGGTATCACAGTGCTGTGTTCAAGTAATGCTTATTTTACTTAGTAATGATCCCAGTGTTCAAGAAAGAATGTATATATAGGGCTCGGTTCTATCTGTGGTTTCAGGCATCCACTTGGGGTCCTGGAACGTATCCCCGGGGGATACGTGTTTTGAAGACTGAGAAGAGGATTAAGCTCGTTAGGGTAAGAAATATCTGAATATAAAATGCAAAAGTATTTTTCCCACGATATATTCAGAAATAGTTTGAAGAGAGAATTGTCAGGAATCTTGATTAATTTAGCAATAGAGGCTCTTAGGTTAGTAGTAATTAAGTGAATTACTACTCCTAGTATTGAGCAGCTACAGACACAGTTCACTCAAGTCGCTCCCATTCATTCAAATAGTACGCACCATCTGCTGTTTCTCCACTTTTAAAGTGGTGAGGATATCTTGATCATTAAAATGCTAAAATGTATTATGCGTATGATTTTAAAAGTTTTATTTTAGTCTGTGGCTGTCAGTGGAGACCTTGCTATGACACTCAACGACATGAAATATTTTTATACTTTAGTGATGAATGAATGGAGTGTCGCCAGCATTGCCTTAGTAGTTTCCTAAAAAGCCATTAGAAAACCCCACTGCTCAAGGGCACTGGAGAAAAAGGAAGAGAAGCCTGACAGGGTCCCTTCAGAGCTCTCAGCCTCTGCTGGAGGCCTGCTTCTCAGGCACGGTCTTTAGATAGTGCTTTTGTTTAAATACAAGTTTAATTGTCTGCGTACAATTGCACTTGAGAGAAGTGGATTGTTTTATTGTCTACTGACAACTCATATAATAAAAATATGTAAGGATTGCGATGATGGTTGTACAACTCTAAATTTATCAAAATCGTTGACTTGTTATACTTAAAATGAGTGAATTTTATGGTATATAAATTATATCTCAATAAAGCCATTGAAAATATTCAAGTCAGAGAATAGCTTTTGTTGTATCCTGTTGTCATTACTTCTGATTTTAACTTAATCTAAAAATGAAGTAATCTACCTTTTGGTAACAAAGGTGATTTTTTTTCATGTACTAAAGTTGATTTGAAGGAAGTATTTTAAAGAAACAGTGTTATTCGGGACTTCCCTGGTGGCGCAGTGGTTAAGAATCCACCTGCCAATGCAGGGGACACAGGTTCAATCCCTGGTCAGGGAAGATCTCACATGCCGCAGAGCAACTAAGCCCGTGTGCCACAACTACTGAGCCTGCACTCTAGAGCCTGTGAGCCACAACTACTGAAGCCCACGTGCCACAACTACTGAAGCCCACACGCCTATAGCCTGTGCTCTGCAACAAGAGAAGCCACCACAATGAGAAGTCCGCGCACCGCATCAAAGAGTAGCCCCCGCTCGCCGCGACTAGAGAAAGCCCGCGGGCAGCAACGAAGACCCAACTCAGCCAAAAAAAAAAAAGAAACAGTATTATTCGTAACATAACATTTCTACCAAATAATCTAAAATGTAATTTAAAAACAGTCATTTTATATTCACTTTTTCATTCATGAGGGTCTCAGAACTACTTATTTTGGAGGTAAGATTTACATTGGTGACTAGGTTCCTGGTTAATCCTTAAAAGATTCTTTAATTGTAGTTTAGCTGACCTATTCTGTTAATAGCTTTGGGTCTTGGAAGCAGGCAGCCAAGTGGTACAAGTGGTTCCTTTCTTTGGCATCTTCTTGTCTCTGGTTTTTGCTTCCCTCTTCCTTTTACTCTCTTCCCAGGTACCTCCGTGCTGAATGACCCTTCCCTTCTCTCTTTGCTCCCCTCAGCCTGCTCCATTACTTTATGCTTCAGAGTTTTCCATCACCTCCCTTGTCCCTGATCTGAGCTCCAATCTCCTTGGTACAGATGGTTCCACCTCCCCAGTAGGAGCAGTACTTGAACTAGACACATGAATGTGACCCATAGTTCTGAGCTCTCCCAAGGGTCATCAGATAAGCATGCTGCTTAGTTCTGAGCATACCTCTAACTGACAGATTTTTATATCCTCAGGCAGAGAGAAACTTTAGAGTCAAGCCAGCTTGCCTCTTCTGTTTCACGATCGTTCCATTTTCTAGTTATAAATGAATTTGTTCTTAAACTCTAGTTGTTTCCCTCAGTGATCCCTATGGCAGTGATATTAAAAGTTTTTTTGCTCCATAAAGAGAAGAGGCTTATTAAGGTAAGATTGACTGACTGACTGTATGGGCCAGCTATAAACGTTCTTCCTATATTTATTTCCTCCTTTATATTCTTATTGAACATTTTGAAGTGATTACAATCAAATTATTATCAGGTCTAATTGTGTTTAAGAAAGAAGATTCTTGGTTCTTGGCTATCAGGTTTGTTACAGCCGGTAGGCTTGGGTCCCTTCATGCACAGGGGCCAGTCACCTCCAACCTTGAAGCATACTTATGTCACCCTCCAAAGCAGTAATTTATCTTCATGATGATAAACCTTCATCATAAATAAAAATCCCAATTATATTTAGTATGCCTGGATTTAATAGGTAGGAAAGTATGTAATATATTAACATTTTAAATAAACATGTAAGAAAACATCTTAGCGCTTCAGGAAGATAAAGATATAGTTATCTGGAAAATGTACTTTTTATTTTTAATTTTTATAATGTTGACTTTTAAAATTTTTATTTTATTTTATTTATTTTTGGCTGCGTTGGGTCTTCGTTGCTGTGCACAGGCTTTCTCTAGTTGCAGCGAGCGGGGGCTACTCTTCGTTGCGGTGTGCGGGCTTCTCATTGTGGTGGCTTCTCTTGTTGCAGAGCACAGGCTCTAGGCGCGCGGGCTTCATTCAGTAGTTGTGGCTGGCGGGCTCTAGAGAGCAGGCTCAGTAGTTGTGGCACATGGGCTTAGTTGCTCCGTGACATGTGGGATCTTCCCTCACCAGGGCTCGAACCTGTGTCCCGTGCACTGGCAGGCGGATTCTTAACCACTGTGCCACCAGGGAAGTCCCCACTTTTTATTTTTTGTTTGGCCGCACCATGCGGCTTGTGGGATCTCAGTTCCCCAACCAGGGATTGAACTCGTGCCCTCAGCAGTGAAAGTGTGGAGTCCTAACCAGGACTGCCAGGGAACTCCCTGGAAAATGTACTTTTATATAGAAACTCATTTTGCCCATTGATACTCTATAAGTTAGACTTTTATAGTTTTCTAGGACTATTATAAATGGAAAAGACATTACATTTTTATGGCGTATAATAGATTATTTCATTTTATGGCAGGTCATTATTAGGGATTTTATTATTAGGATGAATTTAAATTCATAGGTTAAGCTGAAGATGCTTCTGATTCCACCATTTGGTACCTTTGAAATGGAGCCTAATAAGTGTACCTCTTGCCCTAGATGCTGTCCTTATGAGTCATTGTCAGTTTTCTATATACCCAGACTTAGAAAACTTTAGTAGGCAACAGAGCAACCCATCAAGAAACACTGAGTAGCTACTATGCTTGGAAGATGAACAAATTAATAATTGGCTCTTTGGTCACTGAGAGTATTAGAAGCCCAATATGATGTACTTTGAAAAAAATAGCTCTGGTGTGCTGGTACTGTTACTTGTATTTCTACTTACCTGATGTATAATGGTGTACGTTGCTCCCTGAAATATATTCAAAGATGTATACTGCTCTATTTCCATTAGGAAAAGAAAGCATTTTTCTTAATGTAGTTTTAAAAAATAGAAATAACCTTATATATAAAGCAAAAAATTATATTAAACATACCATGAATCCATATCTTTTAGTAGAAATTTAAATTCATGCATAAGTTTGCATAAAACCTATAGACTTATGCTCATATTCATTTAAAAGTACTAAATGAAAAAAAAAAAAGTACTAAATGGCCAATTAATAGCTTATGCAATAGGTATCAATGAAGTAGGTTTTATGCACACATTGGACTGAATTTAAATTCCTACCAAAGATTTGTTTAAAAAAAAAAAGAAAAGCAGGATCCTTCAAATTGGAGCATAATTTATCTTGAGATAAGCCGTTAAGACATTACCCAATTATTAGAGCTCTTAAAATGCATAGTGTGTTAATATATTATATAATGGATCATTTAAAGATACTTCGTACATTTTAAAAAATGAGATCAAGAGAAACTAGACAGATTGTTTCTGACAGCAAGAGACTAGCAGTATTTGAAGAGATAATAGCCAAGAATTTTCTAAAACCAACTATAAATACAAGTCACAATGTCAAGAAATACTTTGAACTGCAAGGGAAAAAATACCAAGAAAACCACACTTAGGCACCTTGTAGTAAAACTGATGAAAACTAAAGACAAAGAAAACATCCTAAAGCAGCCAGAGAAAAACCACACATTAAATTCAAGGGCATTCAATCAGCCTTGATAGGAACAATGGAAGCTGAAAGACAGTGGAATGCTGTCTTCAAAGTGCCTGTCTAGAATTTTATACCTTCAAAAATTAAGGGAAAAAAGACATTTTGAGCCAAACAAACTGAAAGAATTTGTCATCAGCAGTATCTGCACTAAAAGAAATACTAAGAATTCTTCAGGTAAAAGGAACATGATTCCAGATGGGAGTGTGGAGTTGTAGGAAGGAGTGAAGTTCAATGGAAAGAGTAAATGTGTTGGTAAATTTAAATAAAGTTGGCTTTATATGAGGTTTAAAATTAACGCAGAATGAAAACACACAACAATAATAGTAACAATAGTGAGCTAGAAAGGGCTGGTGTTCTAAGGTCCTTTCACTGTCCAGGAACTGGCAAAAATACTAATTTACATTAGGCTTTTGTAAGTTAGGGCTCGTATTATCAGACCCTACAATATAACCACTAATAGCATAATAAAAGATTGTAAAAACCTAATAAAGGGGGAAATGGAATAATAATAATTTTAACACTTAATAATCCAAAAGAAGGCAAGAAAAGAAAGCATGTAGAACAGGTGGGACAAATGGTAAGACGGTAGAATGATTCTTAAGTTTATCAACAATTACATTACATACGAATGGACTTAGTACTCAGTTAAAAAACAAAGCTTTTCATAATGGAAAAACAATAAAATTCATCTACAAGCTGCTTTTAAGACAAATACCTTAGGTATATGTATATGTATATAGAATGGTCCAAAGTAAAAGGATAGAAAAAAAGAGAAACCAAGCAAATGCTAACCTACTGAAAAATAATGTGTCTATCCCAATATCAAAACAGACTTTAAGGCAAGAAGCATAAAGAGATATACATTTCAAAAATAGCAAAAGTTCAAGTCACCAGAAAGATATAGCAATTTTAAATTTGTGCGCACCTAAGCCTTAAAATATAAAAAGAGCAATGAGTCATTTGGCTTAAATTTATTAGTTAGACTGTCAACTTGAAACGGCAGAGAAACATATGAGTATTCTTATTATCAGCTTGACACAGAAGAAAGGAAAGGTGAGCCAACTATAATCCCCTTTCCTAATTCTCTTTTTTCCTTCTTACCAACACATCTCCATTCTCTGATTCATCTGGTGCAAATGCAGACTCTGAGCATTTATTAGAGGTGTAATCTACAGACGCTCTTCAACAATTTAAATATTTGTTATTTGAATATTATGTTAGAACTTTGGAGTATGTAGTAACCACCTGAGTTAGTATTTATTGGCATACGGATATAATTATAAATTCTATTGTGCAGATTTCGAGTGTTAAGGCAGCAGGGTTCTCTCTGCTTTGTCATTTCCCAGCTTCTCCTGGTGGACGCTCCAGGTGACGTGGACCTAGGAGAGGTGAAGGAAGTGCTTTGTCCTCAAGAATATAGTCTGCAGGATCAGGGCAAGCTAAAGGAGGAAAACACATGAGAGTCATTATCAGACCCACCTTCTTTTTTATTTTTGCCTTTGGTCGTAACATGAATGTTTATAGAGAGACACAGAGAAACTGGAAAGTGTCCAAAAGAGCAGTGAAAACAGAACCTTTGTATGCTACAGAAGTAAATAAATAAAGTTTTTTTTTCTCTAAAAGAATTAAGTCTTAAAAAAAAAATCCCGCTGAACCAGTTCAAATCAGAACCAGTCTTTGGAAAAGGTGAACCAGAAGAAAAAAATCAGAAAAGCAAAATCATTTTCACGCAAATATTTCATTCACTTCAAGTGTCTGGCCCACAGAATATGTACTGCCTATGTATTTCTATCACTAGGGGCTCTTTTAGTTGAATCTCACTTAACCTGTTTGCCAGATTAACCAACATGCCTCACTGCCTCTGCAGAGTCTGTTGGTAGATGCATTGGATGCTCTGAAGGCCGGTGGAGACTGGGTAGGAAGCCCTCTCTCTTCTGGTGGATCGTGTTTATTTCCAATCCTGTTCATACTTGTTTTACTCGATATTGTAATTACATAATTAAATAAGCCCATCAACTATGAGTATTGATACAAAAAGAAAGACTTCCTGTTTCTATGAAGGCTAAATTGAATGCTTTGGAAAGACTAGATAAAGTTGTGTTGCATCAAAAGAAAAAAGAAAAAAAAAAAGGGAAATTACACCACCAAATACTTATTAGGGGCTCATTCTCAAAGAATGTGGGAACTCAGTTCCCTGACCAGGGATCATTGAAGCCGTGCCCCATGTAATGGAAGCGCAGAGTCCTAACCATGGGACCGCCAGGGAATTCCCTAAATTATGCATGTTTAAAAGGTCATTGTTAAACTCTCAAGTAAGATTAAAAGGACTAATGCCAACAATGGTAACCAATTGCTCTCCATCTCTGCTAGTCTCCTTATATGAGAGAACTCACAAGGTGGGGTTTGGATTAGATTTAAAGAATTGCCATGGAGTGGGGAACAATGGTCAAAGGGAGCATTAATTGTATATGTAATGTTTACATTTTTAAACAAATGGAATGTATTCCTTTATTTCCTATCGAATTAATATTAATAAAAATGAAAAGGATTGCTAGACATTCATTGTTGGATCAAATGCTTATCTTTTCTATATGTCAGTAGGATGGATAGCCATGTTGAGAAATATGTAAGATGCAACACTTCCTAGAGGTGAGGTCATGAGTAGGGAGAAAAGAGTTTCATCCAATTTTAGAAAAAAAAAATTGTTTTTTTATGAAAATCTTTATCCTGCCATTACTTATCCTCTTTTAACTGAGTCAGTTATTGTATAGGGCAAGCAATTGAATCTTTTCCAGGACTATTGTTTTAGTTTGCCCTAACTGGTCATGCTTTTCAAGATAATCACTTCCTAATCAGTTTTCTTATCTTGCTGGGGAAGTCAGATTTTCCTGTCTGTCTTTTCCTGAAGGAGTCAGGGTTACAAAATTGACCTTTTTTCCCATTGTAAAATGTTTAAAAAGTTGAAAAAATATCTTTATGCCGAAAGACCTTGCTAGACTAAATTACCTTTGACACATGGTTGTACCGCATATCCAGATTTCAGTGTGGCAGCTTTAATTGAGCCAAGTTTCTTTTCCTGGTGGGTGATAAAAATTAATGCAGTAACCTGCATTTGTGCTTTTAAAAACTTTATTACAAAATTATGCCTGACTGGATACTGGGATTACTAAACAGTAGTAATGGTATATATCAATACTTTTACATTTTTCTTGGCTTAAAGCACAAACTAGAGAAAATATATTTGGATCATTTAACCCTGTAACTAACATGCTCATTCTTGCCGAACTTCCAGGCTTCTATGTGTTTATTATTGTGTTTTGTTTCACCTAAGGCAAAATAATTACAGGGATACATATTGCTATTTCTCATGAGGTTTTTTGTTTGTTTTGTTTTGTTTTCTCGGGTCAGCCTAGAAATATCTTAGCGTCCAATTCAAATTTTTCATTTTCTTTCCATTATGATTTTAATTGTTCCTTTGAACACTATTTCAAATACCTGTGTCTCTGTGTTTGGCAGGAAATATACTTTTTAGTCTTTTTCTTTCTTTCTTTTTTATTTATTTATTTATTTATGGCTGCGTTGGGTCTTCATTGCTGAGTGCTGGCTTTCTCTACTTGCGGTGAGCGGGGGCTACTCTTCCTTGTGGTGCGTGGGCTTCTCATTGCGGTGGCTTCTCTTGTTGCGAAGCATGGTTTCTAGGTGCGTGGGCTTCAGTAGTTGTGGCACGGGGGCTCAGTAGTTGTGGCTCACGGGCTCTAGAGTGCAGGCTCAGTAGTTGTGGCGCATGGGCTCAGTTGCTCCACGGCATGTGAAAATCTTCTCAGACCAGGGCTTGAACCCGTGTCTCCTGCATTGGCAGGCGGATTCTTAACCACTGCGCCACTAGGGAAGCCTACTTTTTAGTTTTTTATTCTCTGCTCTGGTAGGTAAGACTCCTAACAAGTTCTTTTGTTCTTTAGAAGGAGCTTTTTTAAAAAAAAGATTGAGGCATAGTTCACACACCATAAAATTCACTCTTTTAAATTACAATTCAGTGGTGTTTAGTATCATCATAAGGTTGTACAACCATCACCACTATCTAATTCCAGGACATTTTCATCATCCCACCTTACTTAGATTATAACTAGTAAATGTCGATTTCCTTATCTATCTTACTCTTAGTTTTTTCATTTTGATCAGTGTGTAAGACTAAAAACAGTAAGACAGGAAACTGTATATTAAAAGATTTATGAGATATTAACCCAGTGCAATTTGTAGAGCTGGTTGGAAGTCAACTACAAAAAGACATTTTTATTCATGGTCCCCACACTCCCAGAATCTAAATTATTTCAAAGCAGATTCCAGATATTGTTCTGCAGATACTTCAGTATGTATTTCAACACTAATTATTGACACACCATGCTTTCCCCCTCTTTATTATCATTTACTAGATGCCCGTATTTATGTGGGTCTGTGTCTGTCTTCTCTGTTTTTTCTAGTATTCATTTGTCCATTCTTGTACTGGCTCCACGTTGTTTTATTTACCATAGGTTTATCATGTTTTGCTACCTGGTAAACATTAGCTCTTAGTAATAATGACAGGAATTATAAAAATTATTTAGTCCTCATAGATACTCTCTGAAATATGTGGTTTTATCCCATTCTACAGATGAGAAAACCAAGAACTGGAGCAGTTAAGTATTAAGCTGAAGTACATGATAAATAAATGAGGCAGCTAAAATTTGAGTCTGAGTTCTGACCTTGAAGTCCAGAACACTGAGGCTTCTCTGAAAAGGGAAGGCTACTGTGTACAAAATTTTTTCTCTTTTGTTTGAGATCATTTACATTGTATTTTCGCAGATTTAGTCTTCATTATAATCCCTCAGGCATATTGAACTTAAGTCTGTAATTTTTTTTATAGAAGCACCTCAGTTTTTCACAGTTTCTGTGTATGAGTAGCTAGCTAAACTCTAAAAATATGCATATTTTATTTTTAAATGTATTTGGGTTTGTAAGTTGAATATCAGTATTGACAATACCAATGTTTTTGTGGAAAAAAGCATGCCTTTGGTTTCCCAAGTGAGTCTATGTGTGGGGTAAAACCTCTGTGTTTGAAATTTAATATTTTTATATTTTTGGTACTATACCATTAGATGGCTTATTGGAAAGACATTTATTACGTGTGATTGTGCACATTGTGTTTTTGTCATTGCTGTAATTTCTTAAAATCGCAGTTCTTAATGTTAATATGAAAGCAAGAAGGCATAAACTGGGAAGAGGGCTTCCTAATGTTGGCTTGTCTGATCATCTGCCAACACTAAATTGTTCAGTGTGAAATAGAAATTATTCCTGTGAGGTTAAGAGACCTGTGGTAAGAATTTCTTTTTATTCAGCAGACTGTATTAGCATTCAACAGTTTATTATGTATTATGTGCTTTATTTATTTTGTGTTAGGTTTATTGTGGTTAGGTGCTTGGTAACCGTAATCTATGCCTGACGTACTTCCCAGCACATGGTAGGTCCTTGGTTAAAGTTTAATGATATTAATGAAATGACCTGCAAAAGCCTTGAAACTTTGGAGTAGATTTCCACCCTATTTTATAAAGAATTATGAAATGTTTCCAAATTCTTGCATTTATGAAATGCTTTAAGCACATCTCCAGAGCACTTTCCCTAAAATGAGAGTTGACTAATATTTGGGGGAAAAATGGGGGAAATTAAAATACTATATATCTTTTTAAAAAATATTTTTTCATAAGGGGAATATATATCCATCATGCTATTTTTCTATAGTAAGAAATTCCTGAAACACTGTTTCAATTATTTTTATTTTTGGTACTAATTAGGTAGTATTTTTAAAGGGTGTAGCCTCATAAAATGAAAAATTGCTTTTGGATGCTGTCTTTCATAGACCATTTCTCAGTTAAATAGAAATCTTTTGTGAGAAGTAGAAATTTGGATTGGAAAGATAACTATTGGGCCTCTAGGTGTTTTCTTTCCTTTCTTTCTTGTAATTATTAAGTATTTCTTTCATTTGTTTTACACCCCTCCCCCACTTTCTTCAATATATTTACTTATTTGCTCAGTCCTAGTGTACACATAAAGTAGTTTTGGAATTGCTAACTCATACCCTTCTGAAAAATAATTCACTAACCAGAGTGCAATATTGTATACAGTTCTTTTTGTCTTTATCCTTGCAAATACTGTTTTCCAAAGTTATTTAGATTAGTTTTTCTTCCTTATATCCTACATTATGGTTACGTTTTCCATTTGTAACAGAGTTGGATTACTCTTTGCATTTTGTTTTGGGTTCCCTCCACATTCTGGTTAATTTGAACTACTTGTTTTTGAGGGGATGTGAAACATTACCATGATTCTAAGAGTCAGAACTAAGTGAAAGGGTGTACTTGGAGATATGTCATCCCCCTTATCCCTTTTATCCCATTCCTGTTTTCTCTTCCTTCCATGTCATTTCCACCTACCCCTTGTTCAGTAACCAATCTCATTAATTTCTAATTTCTCTTTCCTCTTTTTTTTTTTGTACAAATGAGCAGCTATGTGCATATTTTCTCATCTTTCTTACAGAAAGGGTGGCACACTCTATATACTCTTTTGTGCTTTGATTTAATACTATATCTTATTATATAATACCCTTATTGTATATTAATAATATCCAGTTTATCCCCTTAATATATCTAGGAATCACTTCTTATCAGTTTATAGAACGCTTCTAATTCTTTTTTTTTACAGCTGCATAGTACTCTACTGCATAGATGTGCCATAGTTTATTCAGCCATTCTCCTGTGTCTGGGCATTCTAGTTGTTTCCAGTATTTTACAGTTGTAAACTGCTGCAATGAATAGATTTGAGTATGTGTACTTTTGTGTTGTTGAGGTGTGTCTTCAAGGTAAATTCACAAGAGTGGGATTGCTAGGTTAAAAGGTAAGTGTGTATGTTTTATTATTAGTTATCACAAAATTTCCCTCCAGAAAAGTTGTGTGCGTTTGTGTTCCCACCAGCACTATGAGAGTGCCTGGTTCCCACAGCCTGGCCAGCAAATGTGCTGTCATACTTTTTTATTATCCCCAAGCTGATGGGTGAGAATGGTATTGCAACATTTAAATTTACATCTCCATTGAACATCTTTTCATACATTTAAGGGTCATTTTTATATCTTTGTTGTGCTCTAAAAGGTACCAGTCCACGGCCTGTTAGGAACCGGGCCACGCAACAGGGTGAGCGGGGGAGGGGAGGAGGGGGGAGCAGGTAAAGCTTCATCTGCCGCTCCCCATCGCTTGCATTACTGCTTGAACCATTGCTCGCGTTGCTACCTGAACCGTCCCCCCCACCGCTCACATTACCACCTGAACCACACCCCACCCCGCCTTGGGCGTGGAAAAATTGTCTTCCACGAAACCAGTCCCTGGTGCCTAAAAGGTTGGGGACTGCTGCTTTAAAGGGTTGTATCTTTTGCACACTGTGTTTGATTATTCACCTTCAGCTTGCCGGGACAGTACCACTTTATAGAAGCCAGACATTAAATATGACTTTTCTCTTTCAGATCTACCATGGTGGCTTATTTTAATTCGGCAGAAAGCTTTGGTGGGCAAACTTCCAGGAGACCATGAGGTCTGTAAAGTTACCAAAATTGCTGTGCTATCACTTTCTGAAATGGAACCTCAGGATCTTGAGCTAGAGGTAAGGTAAAGTCTCAGGAAATTTTATGGAAACTTGATATAGATGTAATGGCAACTATGGGGATTTGGTTTAATAGACCAGAATCATAGAGTTGTAGAGCTGGATAATATCTTTAGAGTAATTTAATCCTATGGTTTTCAAATCTCACTTTGGTAGTGGAAGCTTTGTTTTAAAATCTGTGAAATCCAGTATATAAAATGCATAGAAACCAGAGCTGCTTTTGTTGAGGTAGTGATGGGAGAAGAGGGGTTCCTTGGGGCCCTGCCTACTTGGCTTCTGCTGGAAGGCCACCTTCTGTTTCTAGGGATCCCTAAGACTCTGCATAGCACAGTTCAAAAACTGGTTTGGGGTAGGGGAAGTCAAGAAGGTGAGATTTAACTTTTATTATATCTTTTATCTATATTTCTTGAAATTTTTCTCAGGCCATATTTCTCTTGTAGTTTTTTTCTAAGTTTTTTTTTTTTTCTCCTTTTTCATTTCTAATTTTATTGACTTGAGTCCTCTCCCTCTTTTTCTTGATGAATCTGGCTAATGGTTTATCCATTTTGTGTATCTTCTCGAAGAACCAGCTTTTAGTTTTACTGATCTTTGCTGTTGTTTTCTTTATTTCTATTTCATTTATTTCTGCTCTGATCTTTATGATTTCTTTTCTTCTGCTAACTTTGGGTTTTGTTTGTTCTTCTTTCTCTAGTTCCTTTAGGTGTAAGGTTAGATTGTTTATTTGAGATTCTTGTTTCTTGAGGTAGGCTTGTATAGCTCTAAACTTCCCTCTTAAAACAGCTTTTGCTGCATCCCATAGGTTTTGGATCATCATGTTTTCATTGTAATTTGTCTCTAGGTATTTTTTGATTTCCTCTTTAATTTCTTCAGTGATCTCTTGGTTATTTAGTAATGTATTGTTTAGCCTCCATGTGTTTGTGTTTTTTACGTTTTTCTCCCTGTAATTCATTTCTAATCTCATAGTGTTGTGGTCAGAAAACATGCTTGATATGATTTCAATTTTCTTAAATTTACTGAGGCTTGATTTGTGACCCAAGATGTGATCTATCCTGGAGAATGTTCTGTGTGCACTTGAGAAGAAAGTGTAATCTGCTGTTTTGGGATGGAATGTCCTATAAATATCAATTAAATCTATCTGGTCTATTGTGTCATTTAAAGCTTCTGTTTCCTTATTTTCATTTTGGATGATCTGTCCATTGGTGTAAGTGAGGTGTTAAAGTCCCCCACTATTATTGTGTTACTGTTGATTTCCTCTTTTATAGCTGTTAGCAGTTGCCTTATGTATTGAGGTGCTCCTATGTTGGGTGCATATATATTTATAATTGTCATATCTTCTTCTTGGATTGATCCCTTGATCATTATGTAGTGTCCGTCCTTGCCTCTTGTAACATTCTTTATTTTAAAGTCTATTTTATCTGATATGAGTATTGCTACTCCAGCTTTCTTTTGATTTCCATTTGCATGGAATATCTTTTTCCATCCCCTCACTTTCAGTCTGTATGTGTCCCTAGATCTGAAGTGGGTCTCCTGTAGACAGCATATAGATGGGTCTTGTTTTTGTATCCATTCAGCCAGTCTATGTCTTTTGGTTGGAGCATTTAATCCATTCACGTTTAAGGTAATTATCGATATGTATGTTCCTATTACCATTTTCTTAATTGTTTTGGGTTTGTTTTTGTAGGTCCTTTTCTTCTCTTGTGTTTCCCACTTAGAGAAGTTCCTTCAGCATTTGTTGTAGAGCTGGTTTGGTGGTGCTGAATTCTCTTAGCTTTTGCTTGTCTGTAAAGCTCGTGATTTCTCCATTGAATCTGAATGAGATCCTTGCCGGGTAGAGTAATCTTGGTTGTAGGTTCTTCCCTTTCATCACTTTAAGTATATCATGCTACTCCCTTCTGGCTTGTAGAGTTTCTGCTGAGAAATCAGCTGTTAACCTTATGGGAGTTCCCTTGTATGTTATTTGTCATTTTTCCCTTGCTGCTTTCAATAATTTTTCTTTGTCTTTAGTTTTTGCCAGTTTGATTACTATGTGTCTCGGCGTGTTTCTCCTTGGGTTTATCCTGTATGGGACTCTCTGCGCTTCCTGGGCTTGGGTGGCTATTTCCTGTCCCATGTTAGGGAAGTTTTCAACTATAATCTCTTCAAATATTTTCTCGAGTCCTTTCTCTCTCTCTTCTCCTTCTGGGACCCCTATAATGCGAATGTTGTTGCGTTTACTGTTGTCCCAGAGGTCTCTTAGGCTGTCTTCATTTCTTTTCATTCTTTTTTCTTTATTCTGTTCCGCAGCAGTGAATTCCACCATTCTGTCTTCCAAGTCACTTATCCGTTCTTCTGCCTCAGTTATTCTGCTATTGATTCCTTCTAGTGTATTTTTCATTTCAGTTATTGTATTGTTCATCTCTGTTTGTTTGTTCTTTAATTCTTCTAGGTCTTTGTTAAACATTGCTTGCATCTTCTCGATCTTTGCCTCCATTCTTTTTCCGAGGTCCTGGATCATCTTCACTATCATTATTCTGAATTCTTTTTCTGGGAGGTTGCCTATCTCCACTTCATTTAGTTGTTTTCCTGGGGTTTTATCTTGTTCCTTCATCTGGTACCTAGCCCTGTGCCTTTTCATCTTGTCTATCTTTCTGTGAATGTGGTTTTTGTTCCACAGGCTGCAGGATTGTAGTTTTTCTTCCTTCTGCTGTCTGCCCTCTGGTGGATGAGGCTATCTAAGAGGCTTGTGCAAGTTTCCTGATGGGAGGGACTCTTTTTTTTTTTTTTTTTAAAGAAAGAAAAACCACTGATCTTGCAAGACTTTTTCATTTTCCAAGAGGAAAGCAAGCCTACAAATAGAGTGACTTAGGGCCAAGACAATGAGATTGCCCAGGGCCAGTGTTTGTCTCCACACTGTGCCTCGCCACCGCCTGGCAGAAGTAACCCATGAAAGCATTTGTGTCATGTCTGCTGTCGGTGTGGGGATGTGGCATCTAGGGATGTCATCACTCTGTCATAGTCCTAGCCTATTTTGGTCACTATGTGATGTGCCAGACAGGCCCTGAGGGTTAAAGGATTATCATACTTAATCCTTTGGACTGTCCTATAAAGTAGGCACCGTCACAGTCCATGTTGTACAGGTGAAGAAAGAAGGCTTGGCGAGGAATTAATCACAGCTGACACGTGGTGGTGTCCAGACCTGGACTCAGGCCGTCTGATCCTGTATCACTCTGCTGAGCTTGCCTCCCTGTTACCTGAACAGCAGGTAACAGGTAACATAGTTCCCACTGCCCCACAACTCAAATACGTGTTTTTCTAGCCTGAGTTCTTAGGAAGGAAGTTTGGGGACAGGGTTAAATTGTTTAAAAAAATAAGTACAGGGATACCTCAGAGACATGGTGGGTTTGGTTCCAGACCACTGCAATAAAGCAAATATCATGATAACGTGATTCACATGAATCTTTTTGTTTCCCAAGCATATAAAAGTTATGTTTATACTATGGTCTATTAAGTGTGCAAGGACATTATGCCTAAAAAAATAATGTGCATACCTTAATTTTAAAATACCATTGCTAAAAAAATGCTAACCACCATCTGAGTTTTCAGTGAGTCAGTCTTTTTGCAATAACATCAAAGATCACTGATTACAGATCACCATAACAAATATAATAATGATGAGAAAGTTTGAAATCTTGTGAAAATTACCAAAATGTGACACAGAGACATGAAGTGAGCAAATGCTGTTGGAAAATCCCGCCAATAGACTTGTTTGATGCAAACCTTTAATTTGTTAAAAAAACAAACAAAAAAACAATATCTGCGAAGCACAGTAAAATGGGCATGCCTGTGACAATATAGTTATTTTTATGCTTCAGGTTTTGCTGGAAGTTTGACAATCTAATTTTAAGAAACCAGCATTAAAATGAACTTAGGAGGACATTGCTATTCTATTTGTTACAGGTATCAACAAGAGATTAGAGTACTTCTTATTTCCTTTAATTGGTGCTAGAGATGGAATACTATTACTATTGCTGATCTGAGACAAGTAACTTAGGTGGCAGTTGGGCCTGTTAAAAGCAGGTATTGGCAGTTTTTGTTTGCATTTTATTTTAATGAAGAACAGCCAGACTAAAAAAATTGTGTCAGTTTGCTAAGCCAATAAACTTGTGTCCTTTGGATGACTACTGACAAATTGAAAGGTCAGTGTGGCTTCTTGTCACCAGCCTTTGCCTTGAGGGCGAGCACCCCTTGGGCAGCATGCTGGTTTGGGCATTAAGCCTGGGGGCCCTGGCAGTTAGATTTAGAGCAAGAAACAGCTTATCCAGCACCTTGGTCACCTGCTAGTCATCAGTTTGCGCATCTGGTACTCCCAACCCTGGGGAAATGAGCTGTCCTCATCGGAGAACTGGAGCTGGACTTTCCAGGGAGGTTTTCTTGTGCCCTTTGTGGCCACCAATCCGTAACATTTGAGATTAGTAGCTGACTGTTGTGTAAATGGCAGGGGTGGAGGGGGAGGAATCTTTAGGAAATAACATTTAATGGAATTTTAAGACACAAAAATGTGAATATGATGAAAGCTTTTAAAATGTCTTTATTCTGAAGACCTTTCCTTTTCTCTCTTGATACTCTTAAGTGAATGAGATTATCTTCAAATACAGGTGAAAATGAGATATTCCCCCACATAGCTGAGTATTTTTACAGCGCAGTTGAACAGTCTGAGCTATGGCATTTGCCAGGGTACTAAAAGTACCGTCCACGTTAAGAGTTGGAAATATGTAATGACCCTTGCTAATTAAGGGTAAACGTGATTATAGATAAAGTATTTCCAGATCCCATTTTAGTGATAGTTTGGCATGCCTTTCTCTCAAGAGAATAGAATTTTAGAAATTTGCATTTAAGCCTTTTTTCCCTTTCCTTTAATCCTATTTTATGGTAATGGAGCTTTACAGTGAACAATAGGAGGAAGGGAAAGAACAGCTATGTTGAAAATCACAAACTGTTTGCTTATTTTCTGACACATTAATTTAAATCTTTGGTATCTTTAATTCAATTTCCATATAACTCCAGTTAAAAGGTGCATTTAGAAGCATGGTAATTTTTTTTTTTTGATTATACAGTAAATTGTAACTGAGGGGGAGGAAACCCCTCCACCCCCAATCCCTTAGAAATAATCATTGTCAATATTCTGGTGAGTTTTAATGGTTGTTTCCATTTGCCCCCAGCTCTTTGGAGGAGCAATATTACTTGCAAATTTTCAGAATAGTTTTTATTTTTTGCATCTTGGCGTATTTTTTCCTACTTAACTCCTATTATTTTTTAAAATTCCTATTATTTTTCATGGCCATACATATCTTATGCACGTAAGACTTTTTTAAACAAAACTGATTCTTTTGTCTTCTTTTTTATTTATTTATTTTTTAAAATAGCTACTTTATTTATTTATTTATTTATTTATTTATTTATTTATTTATTTATTTTTAGCTGTGTTGGGTCTTCGTTTCGTGCGAGGGCTTTCTCTAGTTGCGGCAAGCGGGGGCCACTCTTCATCGTGGTGCAGGGACCACTCTTCATCGCGGTGCGCGGGCCTCTCACTATCGCGGCCCCTCCCGTTGCGGGGCACAGGCTCCAGACGCGCAGGCTCAGCAGTTGTGGCTCACGGGCCCAGCTGCTCCGCGGCATGTGGGATCTTCCCAGACCGGGGCACGAACCCATGTCCCCTGCATTAGCAGGCAGATTCTCAACCACTGCGCCACCAGGGAAGCCCCTTATGTCTTCTTAGTATGTTTTTGTAATTTGGACGTCTGTGTATCAATTTGAATACCCACTGCTCTCAGTCCTTCCCAGCAGGACCCTTGGGCTCTTTAGTGTCGTCACTGTTCTCAGATTTTCTAGGGCCTCATCTGTCTTCTGTCATCGGAGCAGAAGCACTTTTATTTCAGGGTCGGGAATTAATAGAATTTCTAGTTTTCTACCCCAGTTGACTTTTTTTTTTTAACAGCTTTATTGGAGTAAAATTGCTTTACAATTATGTGTTAGTTTCTGCTTTATAACAAAGTGAATCAGTGAATATATATACATATATCCTCATATCTCCTCCCTCTTGCGTCTCCCTCACACCCTCTCTATCCCATCCATCTAGGTGGTCACAAAGCACCGAGCTGATCTCCCTATGCTCTGCAGCTGCTTCCAGATAGACTAGCTATCTGTTTTACATTTGGTAGTGTATATATGTCCATGCCACTCTCTCACTTTGTCCCAGCTTACCCTTCCCCCTCCCCGTGTCCTCAAGTCCATTCTGTATATCTGCATCTTTATTTCTGTCCTGCCCCTAGGTTCTTCAGAACCGTTTTTTTGTTTTTAGATTCCATATATATGTGTTAGCATACAGTATTTGTTTTTCTCTTTCTGACTTACTTCACTTTGTATGACAGACTCTAGGTCCATCCACCTCACTACAAATAACTCAGTTTTGTTTCTTTTTATGGCTGAGTAATATTCCATTGTATATATGTGCCCCATCTTCTTTATCCATTCATCTGTCGATGGACACTTAGGTTGCTTCCATGTCCTGGCTATTGTAAATAGAGCTGCAGTGAACATTGTGGTACATGACTCTTTTTTTTTTTTAATTTATTTATTTTATTATTATCATTATTTTTAAGCTGGTGGGTTTTTTTTTAAAAATTAATTAATTAATTAATTTATTTTTGGCTGTGTTGGGTCTTTGTTTCTGTGCGAGGGCTTTCTCTAGTTGCGGCAAGCGGGGGCCACTCTTCATCGCGGTGCGCGGGCCTCTCACTGTCGCGGCCTCTCTTGTTGCAGAGCACAAGCTCCAGACGCTCAGGCTCAATAGTTGTGGCTCACGGGCCTAGTCGCTCCGCGGCATGTGGGATCTTCCCAGACCAGGGCTCGAACCCGTGTCCCCTGCATTGGCAGGCAGCTTCTCAACCACTGTGCCACCAGGGAAGCCCCTGTTGCTAGTATTTTGTTGAGTATTTTTGCATCTGTGTTCATCAGTGATATTGGCCTGTAGTTTTCTTTCTTTGTGACATCTTTGTCTGGTTTTGGTATCAGAGTGATGGTGGCCTCGTAAAATGAGTTTGGGAGTGTTCCTCCCTCTGCTATATTTTGGAAGAGTTTGAGAAGGATAGGTGTTAGCTCTTCTGTAAATGTTTGATAGAATTCTCCTGTGAAGCCATCTGGTCCTGGACTTTTTTTTGTTGGAAGATTTTTAATCACAGTCTCAGTTTCAGTGCTTGTGATTGGTCTGGTTATAGTTTCTATTTTTTCCTGGTTCAGTCTCGGAAGGTTGTGCTTTTCTAAGAATGTGTCCATTTCTTCCATGTTGTCCATTTTATTGGCGTATAGTTGCTTGTAGTAATCTCTCATGAACCTTTATATTTCTGCAGTGTCAGTTGTTACTTCTCCTTTTTCATTTCTAATTGTATTGATTTGAGTCTTCTCCCTTTTTTTCTTGATGAGTCTGGCTAATGGTTTGTCAATTGTGTTTGTCTTCTCAAAGAACCAGCTTTTAGTTTTATTGATCTTTGCTATTGTTTCCTTCATTTCTTTTTCATTTATTTCTGATCTGATCTTTATGATTTCTTTTCTTCTGCTAACTTTGGTTTTTTTTGTTCTTCTTTCTCTGATTGCTTTAGGTGTAAGATAGGTTGTTTATTTGAGATGTTCTTGTTTCTTGAGGTAGGATTGTATTGCTATAAACTTCCCTCTTAGAACTGCTTTTGCTGCATCCCATAGGATTTGGATCGTCGTGTTTTCATTGTCATTTGCTTCTGGGTATTTTCTGATTTCCTCTTTGATTTATTCAGTGATCTCTTGGTTATTAAGTAGTGTATTGTTTAGCCTCCATATGCTTGTATTTTTTACAGATTTTTTCCTGCAATTGATATCTAGTCTCATAGCGTTGTGGTCAGAAAAGATACTTGATATGATTTCAATTTTCTTAAATTTACCAAGGCTTGACTTGTGACCCAAGATATGATCTATCCTGGGGAATGTTCCATGAGCACTTGAGAAGAAAGTGTATTCTGTTGTTTTTGGATGGAATGTCCTATAAATATCAATTAAGTCCATCTTGTTTAATGTATCATTTAAAGCTTGTGTTTCCTTATTTATTTTCATTTTGGATGATCTGTCCATTGGTGAAAGTGGGGTGTTAAAGTCCCCTACTATATTTATGTTACTGTCGATTTCCCCTTTTATGGCTGTTAGCATTTGCCTTATGTATAGAGGTGCTCCTATGTTGGGTGCATAAATATTTACAATTGTTATATCTTCTTCTTGGATTGATCCCTTGGTCATTATGTAGTGTCCTTCTTTGTCTCTTGTAGTAGTCTTTGTTTTAAAGTCTATTTTGTCTGATATGAGAATTGCTACTCCAGCTTTCTTTTGATTTCCATTTGCATGGAATATCTTTTTCCATCCCCTCACTTTCAGTCTGTATGTGTCCCTAGGTCTGAAGTGGGTCTCTTGTAGACGGCATATAGATGGATCTTGTTTTTGTATCCATTCAGCCAGTCTGTGTCTTTTGGTTGGAGCATTTAATCCATTTACATTTAAGGTAATTATCAATATGTATGTTCCTATTACCATTTTTTAAGTTGTTTTGGGTTTGTTATTGTAGGTCTTTTCCTTGTGTTTCCTGCCTAGGGAGGTTCCTTTAGCATTTGTTGTAAAGCTGGTTTGGTGCTGCTGAATTCTCTTAGCTTTTCCTCATCTGTAAAGGTTTTAATTTCTCCATCAATTCTGAATGAGATCCTTGCTGGGTAGAGTAATCTTGGTTGTAGGTTTTTCCCTTTCATCACTTTAAGTATGTCCTGCTACTCCCTTCTGGCTTGCAGAGTTTCTGTTGAAAGATCAGCTGTTAACCTTATGGGAATTCCCTTGTATGTTATTTGTCATTTTTCCCTTGCTGCTTTTAATATTTTTTCTTTGTGTTTAATTTTTGATAGTTTGATTAATATGTGTCTTGGCGTTTTTCTCCTTTGATTTATCCTGTATGGGACTCTCTGTCCTTGCTGGACTTCATTGACTCTTTCCTTTCCCACTTCAGGGAACTTTTCAACTATAATCTCTTCAAATATTTTCTCAGTCCCTTTCTTTTTCTCCCCTTCTTTTGGGGCCCCTATAATGCAAATTTTGGTGCATTTAATGTTGTCCCAGAAGTCTCTACGTCTGTCCTCAATTCTTTTCATTCTTTTTTCTTTATTCTGCTCTGCAGTAGTTATTTCCACTATTTTATCTTCCAGGTCACTTATCCATTCTTCCGCCTCAGTTATTCTGCTATTGATTCCTTCTAGAGAATTTTTAATTTCATTTATTGTGTTGTTCATCATTGTTTATTTGCTCTTTAGTTCTTCTAGGTCCTTGTTAAAAGTTTCTTGTTTTTTCTCCATTCTGTTTCCAAGATTTTGGATCGTCTTTACTATCATTACTCTGAATTCTTTTTCAGGTAGAGTGCAGTGAGTCTGGGACATTACCCTACCAGTTTACACATTCATACTTCTTAAAGAATCATATGAATATTCATTCTAAGGAAGGTAAATGATGACTATGAATTGCCTCATATCAGTTCAGGGATTATTTTGTCATTAGATGAGCTTGTAACAAACTTTTAAAAAACTTTCAGGTTTCAGAGTTTTTTGGATTTTGGAGTTAAGGGATATTGGGCCTATACCAACTCTGTTCCAAGCCCAGGAAGAGGATAGATTAAAAAGAAAGAGAGAAAAGAAAAGAAAAACAAGACATTGCCAGGCCTAGAGGGAAACCGCATCTTATTTTCATGGACCATAAATGGAATAGTGAATCAGACAGAGGCCTTCTAGTTTCTGCATCCATAAACAGGCAGTGGTGGATGGAGATTTGGTCCCTACACATTAAAGGGAACTAAAAGGGCTATATTGGAGATGGGGGTCTGGAGCCATGTTCAGTACTTTCAGCCTGGTGCTGGAGTGGGACCCCCCCCAGTTCATGAAAGGAGGCTGTTAGTTTATCTATTCTAAGAGGGATAATTGTGCCGAAAAGAATTCTCTTGTCTCTTAAGCCAGTAGCACCTCCCTTGAGAAACACTGGTCTTGGCAAAAGATAAGGATCTGAATTAACACAATGACAATCAGCATGAAGTAGTTGGGGTTGATAGGAGAGACTTTAGCAGGTAGAATAATGGAAGATGACTCCAAGGTTTCTTGCTTAAGTAATCCAGCGGGTGATGTAGTCATTGCCTGAGATACGGCATACCAGAGAAGGAACAAGACTTGCCAAACAGACATTGGTCAGGTTTGGAGATGCTGAATTTGAGAGACTAGTGTCTCATTAGTGGGGAGATGTATTTTGGGGTCATGAGCTCAGAGCAAAAGAGTGGAGTTGGAAATGTAGAGTTAAATGTAATGGTAGTTAAAAATGAGGAAAGAGAATGAAATTTTCTTGGCAGAGCATGAAGAATGGGAAGAGAACTAAGGGTGGAACGTTGGGAGCCACCATTATCTTTAGAGATAGAGTTGCCAACAAAGAAGACAGAGAAGGAACAGTTGGAGGTGGGGGAAGAGCCCAAAGAGACAGGAGTCATAGGGGCCAGGTGACGAGATGGCAGAGAGTGATCATTAATGCCACATTCTTAGACAGGCATAAGGTTTGTCCTTTTCAGAGCGAGAGCGTCCTTGTTTAACTCTGAGCAGTTTCACTGGCCCTCACTCTTTGACCTACCCCAGTCAGACTGTAGTCCTCGCAGTTCCGGTGACTGTGACACTGTGCCCTGCTCACTCACGGAGATTTCAGGGTTGAGGGATGGATTTAAAAAGATCCTGGTAAACTTGAACAATGTTAAAAGGTGCTAGGAAAGGGGCTATTAGAGAGAGAGGTTGGAATAGAGGAGAGAGGGGGTGAATGACAGGGCAAGGTCCTGATCCTAGAGGAGACACAGTGGGAAACTGGCCTTGCAGAGAAAAACAACTCCCGTCCTTCTGAGAGTGAGGAGAGTGGGTGCAGACTCGGTGTGCTGCTGCAAGATTACTTTAGAATAGCTAGATATTTAGAATCATCTTTGATATATTCCTGGGGGAAAGTCTTGCTGGCTTGAATGCTCTTAAGGAATAACTGTGTCTGACAGAGGCGTAATATCCTGTTTGAATATTAAAATTGCAACAATCTATAACTAGGTTTAAGGCATGTTTTCAGATTTTTTAAAGAAGGTGTTATTAATAGAACTAGATGATTACTAACACTCTGCATAAAAATCACTAGCCAGCAATTGCTCAGTGCCGCAAGCAGCAGCAACAGCAGCAGGGGACTAACAGGAGAGCTCCTTTGCTGCCCCAATAATTCTGTACTAACCAAGGCTGGAGGGGTATGAGGTGTATTCATGGAAGAAGGGAAGTGATGGTTTTCTAGGACTACTTTTATGCCCCGTGTGTGAATCTGGAGGTTACCACTTACATTTGTAGCGTCAGAGCCCATCCATTCATTTAACAAAGGTTTTTTGAGACCTCCTGTACCAGGTACTGCTAAGGCCCTGGAGATATATGAGTCAGTAAAACAAAGATCTCTGCTATTATGGAACTTACATTATGGTGGGGGTGCGGCAGACAGTAAACATCAACATAAATATCTTATGTCATATGTTGGAAAGTAGTGAACACTATGGGAAATAAAAGTTGAGTGCAGTAAGGGTGGTGGGTGGAGTGCCCAGGAGTAGAGATTATGGTAAAATATCTGGGGAGAGGATGTCTGGGCCGAGAGAATAGCCAGAACACAGGCCCTGAGGTGGAAGTAGTCCTGGCTTGTTGAGGAACAGCAAGGAGGCTGATATGGGTGGAGTGGAGTAAGCAAGGGGAGGAGAGCCACAGGAGATGAAGGCAGAGGAGAGAAGATGAGGGTCTAGTTTTGAACATGATGAGTGTGAGGTACCTGATGGAAATCCAAGTGGAAACATTGGGATTTGTGATTCTAGAATTTTGGGGAAGAGCGGGCCTGGAAATGTACCGCTGGGAGGGCAGGGTTGGCATGTAGATGGTATTTAAAGCCATGAGACTGGATGAAATCGCTGAGGGAGTGAATGCAGATAGAGAAGGGGGTCAAGGACTGAACCTTGAGGTGCCAAGACATTAAGAAGTCAAATGGTCAGGAAGGAACCAGTAAAAGAGGAAAAGAGCGACCACTGGAAGCCAAGTAAGACAGTGTATCAGAGAAGATGAGGGAGAGATGAACTGTGTCAAATGCTACTGAGTGGTTAAGATAAGGATCAGGAATCCACCACTGCGTTTAGCCAAGTAGAGACCATTGGTCACACTGAAGATAAGGTTGAGGTGGAGTGGTGGGGCCCAAAGCCAAGTTGGAGTGGGCTGGGGAGAGAACGGGAGGAGAGGGATTGGAGGCAGTGAGGAGTACAAAGAAGTAGGACCCTAGCTGGCACAGGAGGAGTGTTAGAGGAGAGAAATATCAGTGTGTTTCAGGCAGAAAGAGGGGAGAGGAGAGAATTGCTGGAGCAACGTCCATATGCTTGATTCTCTCTCCTTCCCCATTATCTCAAGATCTGGTTAGTTTTGCTTACTTGAAGGGAAATTAAGTTAACTTGGTTTTGGCAGGATGACTGTAGATTTTTTTTACTTCACCTTTGGTTCCCTTGTCTTCACTGATAGGCCAGGAGGAGTGTAAAGTTGTAATCACGTTGTGAAACCCCTGTGAATAGAGTGTTTGGTAGCCATAGCTTTGAAAAGACATAAAACCCATAAGATTGCAGTACATCTGAATTCTTCGTTCAGTTATCAGTCTCCACTTCCAACTTGATAAAACAGGAACAGCCCCCTTCCTTTTTTTTTTAAATTAATTAATTTACGTATTTATTTTTGGCTGCATTGGGTCTTCATTGCAGTGCGCGGGCTTCTCATTGCGGTGGCTTCTCTTGTTGCAGAGCATGGGCTCTAGGTGTATGGGCTTCAGTAGTTGTGGCATGCAGACTCAGTAGTTGTGGCACACGGGCTTAGTTGCTCTGCAGCATGTGGGATCCTCCGGGACCAGGGCTCGAACCCGTGTCCCCTGCATTGGCAGGAGGATTCCCAACCACTGTGCCACCAGGGAAGTCCAGCCCCCTAACTTTTTTTTTTTTTAATTAATTAATTAATTATTTATTTATTTTGTGGCTGTGGTGGGTCTTCGTTTCTGTGCGAGGGCTTTCTCTAGTTGCGGCAAGGGGGGGCCACTCTTCATCGCGGTGCGCAGGCCTCTCGTTATCGCAGCCTCTCTTGTTGCGGAGCACAGGCTCCAGACGCGCAGGCTCAGTAGTTGTGGCTCACGGGCCTAGTTGCTCCGCGGCATGTGGGATCTTCCCAGACCAGGGCTCGAACCTGTGTCCCCTGCATTGGCAGGCAGATTCTCAACCACTGCGCCACCAGGGAAGCCCCAGCCCCCTAACTTTTAAAAAAAAATTTATAATCAAACCTCAAACCAAGGGACTTCCCTGGTGGTCCAGTGGTTAAGAATCTGTCTTGCAATGCAGAGGATGCCAGTTTGATCCCTGGTCGGGGAACTAAGATCCCACATGCCGCCGGACAACTGAGCCCGGGCGCCACAACTAGAGAGCCCTCACGCCACAACTACCGAACCCACTTGCTCTGCAGCCCACACGCCTGCCACAAGTAATGAGCCTGTGCTCTCTGGAGCCCAAGCACCGTAATAAAAAAGATACTGTGTGCCGCAACTAAGACCCCGATGCAGCCAAGAAATAAATAAATAAATAAATAAATATTTTTAAAAACCCCACAATCTTGAACTAGTTTCTTCTCCTCATTAAGTTTTTGTATCCTGTTTGTAATCGAGTAATAGTTATTTTGTACGTAAGACACTACTAATGATAACCATTTAGTAACTGTTAGCTCTTAACAGGAGTCTACCACTTAGCATAGCAGTAAAACCAGTGTATTGAAAAAATGGAATTAGTCTGCATATGGTTAATAGAATCCTTGTGTCCCTTTCAGAATATTTGCTTTGTGTGTTGAGCCACATGAAATTATATGTAAAATGCTTGACTTTAACCAGGTAGTCCTCTGTAGAACCTCTGTGCCCTTCTCTTGTCTTAACACCTTCCCATCCTCTTCATCACCTTTGCTGGTTGGACTGCACATTTCCTGCAGCCCCTACTTTCTGCTTCAAACTTAATCTCTGGACCCAAAGAGTGTGTTTTTATGCTGATTTCATTAGTGTGTGTGAGGATAGGAGGAGAGAGAGTGGTTGAAATGTCCAGCTTTTAAGATTCCCAATAGAGCAGACTCTTGGCAACTTCTCCCCCAAAACACTCAATTAACTAGCATGAATATTTAGCACATATTGCTCTAAAGAAATGTGGCTAGAGCATAGCATATGTGTATTTTGCACTACTTTTAATCTTTGATGCCAATTTTTAAAGCGTTAATGAATCCCAACCAGAGCATTTCATTCTTCAGTTATATTAGATAAGAACTTACTATGATCCTAACCTGAATTTTCTACCCCTAAATCCTAAGTATATCCTGCCCTGTATTCTTTGCTTATCCTCTATTGTAGCTTTCTAATCCTTGAAACCACAGCTGTGTTTTCTAATATCAGCTGTCTACTGGGTCATTTTACCTGCTCTTGAGGTTTTAACCACAATGCTTGAGGAGTAGTGACACTTCTGCACTCACACTTGAACATTAAGCAAGCAGATATTAGTAATAATGAATTCTCTTTCTCCTCCTAATTATTTAGCTCTGTAAGAAGCATCATTTTGGAATTAACAAACCAGAGAAGATTATACCATCTCCTGATGACTCAAAGTTTCTACTGAAGACCTTTACGCATATTAAATCCAATGTGTCTGCTCCTAATAAAAAGAAAGTAAGAGTTTAATTGATATGGGCTTAGAATTCATCTTTGATTAGTTTTAAATTGAGGGGTGACTTTGCTGCTAATAAACTTACTTTCAAACTACTTGTCATATTAAAGCACCATCTCTGCATATCCTTGGGATTATTTTTTACTTTTCTCCTAGGGAATTGTGTGGTATCCACACAATGCTTTACATTTAATTCCTGCAGTAATAGTAGATTAATTTCTTACAGGTTAAGGAAAGTAAAGAAAAGGAGAAGTTGGAGAGAAGATTACTGGAGGAGTTGCTGAAGATGTTCATGGACTCAGAATCCTTTTACTATAGCTTGACCTATGACCTGACCAATTCAGTGCAGAGGCAGAGTGCTGGGGAGAGGGAGCCCTGTCCCCTCTGGCAAAAGGTACCTCTCACAGCTCAGAGCAGGGTTTGCCACCAGAACAACTTATGGACCCGTTTGGCTTCTATAGGAGAACTGAAACAACATGTTTCTGAACTGTTTGTTTTCTACCTTTTCCAGGTCGATGACCGATTTTTCTGGAATAAATACATGATACAAGACCTTACTGAGATTGGTGTGAGTAGTTGTTTCCGAAATATTCTAAGGTAGTTTATAGTTGTTAGGCAAATATTTTTAAGTTATACTAAAATAAAAATTTAAAATCTCACGTAATGTTTTCCCCTGTAGAATGAGAATCATTTAGCTAGGGAAAACCAGGGCACTATTTTAAGGCAGTTCATAATTCGACTATATAGCCACAGGCTTATCTTTTTAGCAGGTTTCCATAGAACAGTCATAATTTAAGGCTGTGGAACTAATATCCATAGAGTTCCTGTAAAAGATATTTTGTTTGTACCCATTGGAAGTGTTGAAGCCCAGTTTTCCTTTAGTGATACCAGTCATTTAATGTTCCTGTTTCCTCATATGGAAATTGGAATAGACAAATCTCTAAGAACGTTCCAGCACTACAAGTATTCGAATCAGGGAAGACAGAGGATATGATGAGATTATTGCATGAGGTTCCTTCAGGTTTAATGATTACCTTCTTCCTTTACTCTGTCATGTATATCGGAGAATTATGACTGTCCAAAGACAATTCATTTATTCGGTCAATCAACCAATATTTATGGAAAGCCTGCCATGTGCCAGTTACTGTTTTGGACACAAATTGAGCAAAAAGTTGAATAGGGTCACAGATTATCTTTTTCTTAACCTTTCAGAAAGTTCAAACCTTTTTTCTTTCTGTTTCTCCCTATTGGTGGTGGTTAGTATAAATGATTTTGACCTATTTATCTGGTGGTGTCTAAAACTAGGTATCTATCATGGCTCACCTCTCTAAAATGTTCTTGCCACTCTTTATGATGCTGATCAAACCATGACCACCAAAACTTAATGATAGGGGGAGAAAAATAAAGGTGTCTGTAATGAGTATTTGTCCTGTTTGCTGACATATTCAGCTCTAACGTGTTTTGCAGAGTTTTTGTCAGACACGTAGCATTACCATTTAAAACTGATGACTTACAATAAAGGTGGCATTTGGTAGCATACCTATCTCTGTTCCTGTTGAGAGTTTTGTATTTATTGCTAAAACAAAAATATAAATAATGAGAATGGTGATAAAAGTAATGAATGCAGATAGATCCTTTGCTTCACTATTTTCAACTCTAACCACCTTCCTAAGATCCTATCTGCAGTCTCCATAAAACAAAACTGTGAGAGGACCTGGAGTATGTGGTTGTGAAAGAAGGGGTGGATTTGAAGTTGATGCTGAGGTTAACGCTAGATACAGATACGGAGATAGGAGGGAAAGAGGGACTAAGAACAACTTCTCTGGAGCACTTTTCATTCTTTACTGTCCCTGCATACAGTCGGTTGAGAAATCTGAGTATTCTTAGTCTGAAAGACTAAGAGGAAATCTCTAACTTTAATTAATACTCTCCTAATTACATTGGATGACTTTTTAAAATAAGATATTTATGGAAAGGATTCTTTTTTTGGTTCATTGACTACTTGGATTTTAGCTTGGCAGAGCAAGACTTTTTCTAAACTAGAAAGTAGAATAGACCTCTATGTTTCATAATAAAGTGATCAGAGTTGGTTGTATTTAATTAAAGGCTTAATACAATTGGGAGTTGAAAATCAACATTTAAGCTTTATTTTCTTCTATACCAGCAGTAGGCAGGCACTGTGCCAAACACTTTTTAGGTTTTACTCATTTAATCTTCACAACAACCTTATGAGGTTGTCGTTTTTCTTATTTCACAAAGCAGAATGCCGAAGCATGGCAAGGTTAAGTGATTCACCTGAGTGAGGAAGTAAGTGGTGGAGCTTGAATTTGTACCCAGCAGCTATGGTCCCTTTCAGGCAACTCTTCTTGAATGACCACCATAAACAAAAGGAAAGGCTCTCACCTCCGCCCCCCTCCCTCCCTCCATTCCTTAGTGTTCTCCAAAAAGCAGAAAATATAGTTAAAGGATGGAAGGTTTCTGCTTCTAATAAACTAACAACAAGTATGTGCTAACTACTGCTTGGGTTTAAGAAAGTAGCAGTGCTGTACAGAATAGGGGCAACATGATGTTCATATTATTTTCAGACACCGGATGTGGATTTTTGGATTATCCCCATTATTCAAGGTTTTGTGCAGATTGAAGAACTTGTGGTTAATTATAACGAGTCATCTGACGATGAGAAAAGCAGCCCGGAGACCCCCCCTCAGGAGTCCACCTGTGTAGATGACATTCACCCACGCTTTCTAGTGGCTCTCATTTCACGCCGAAGTAGACACAGAGCAGGTGAGTGGAGGGCTGTAATAGTGTACAAATTAAATCCAGGCGAGAATGGAACATCTGCAGATGTATTGAAATGCTAATGACAATAATGGATTTGGAAACACAGTTGGCTTCAAAGTGCTCAGTGACTCTCAATAGTGTGATATAATTGGGGACCAGTTTTTTGGAGAGAAGTGAATGGGAGAGAGTTAACAAAAGGTAAAAGAAAAGGAGGTATATATGTGGAAAAGAGCAGAAAGTCACTTGGGATGTGCTTCTAGATACCATTGTTCCTACTGACAGCCTGTATCACAGTAATAAATCCTTCCCAGGTGCTCGCACCTTTGGGAAAAACCTCTTTCAGTTCACAGGAACTATCTCAGCTTCAACTTTTAAAAAACGATGAATAAAGGCATGATCTGGGGTAAGTTGATACTGTTCTGCCTGGCAGTTGCACATTAGATCCCCAAGGCTGTCCTGAAAGACACAGATTTGGTTAAGAAGCATATCTAGTGAGACTAATTTTTTTTTCAGTGTTGCTGTTTTGTTTTAATTTTCTTTTAGGAATGCGTTATAAACGAAGAGGAGTGGATAAAAATGGAAATGTTGCAAATTATGTGGAGACTGAGCAGTTAATTCATGTGCATAATCATACCTTGTCGTTTATTCAAACACGAGGCTCTGTGCCTGTGTTTTGGAGCCAGGTTGGGTATCGATATAATCCAAGACCTCGGCTGGACAGAAGTAAGCCTGTCAGTTATTTGGTTTGCAGACGATGATTTCAGAGGGAGTTTTTTAAAATATTAGATACTTCACAGGTTTGGATTTGTTTTGCCAGATACTTCATTTAAAATAATAACTCATATGGTAAAATTTAATAGTGATATAATAATCACAAAAGTAATAATGGTTGTTGACGATATAAGTAATTAACAATAAAAAGATTCCAAAATAGAGCAAAACAGAGCTTAATTCACAGATTTTAATTTGTTGTTTCTTTAAAGAATACTTTATTACATGCTTAATTTTGGAAAAGTGTAAATATGGCCAATATTTATAGAAGCAGGAAATATCTTAAATAAGACAGCATCTACAAGTAATAGATAGGATGCCTTTACTCACATGTTTTGCTGTGAAAGGTTTGTTGTTGTTTTAAATATTAAGGATTTAATTTCTTCCAGTATTTTAACTTTAGCACTGGAATAGCTCAGTCATGTCAATCTAATTAGATTACTGAAAGAGGCTGATTTTAAAAATTGTTTACAGGATATTTTTCTCTCAAAACAATTTATATTTTTGAGAATTCAGTAAAACTTCAGTTTTTAACATCCTTGTTTTAAAGGGGTTTTTATTAATTTATTATAAACTACATGAAACCTTTTCTGACAAGTTGGCTGGTTATATAAATAATAAATGTCATGGTTTCATAGTTGCCACCTTCAGTATTTCAGTTTAGTCTAATTGGGGGAAAAAAAATCAGATCTTCCGCTTAGCATTTCATTTTAAAATATTGGTTTTAGACAATCTTAGTTACATTTGGGCTGTCAATAAATTATGTAAAAGTAAGCGTAAAGGTGGAATAGACGCTAATTTCTGTGTTACACATGGGAAGGAAAAAAAGATTTTGTATCACTTCTTTGTAGGTGAAAAGGACACTGTCGCCTATTTCTGTGCCCATTTTGAAGAACAACTGAAAATTTACAAAAAACAGGTGGGATTTGATCTGTAGTAATAAGTGTTCCTTCATATTTTTAGAAATGGTTATGCATCTGTTTCTTTAAATTTCATGAAAATAATATACGATTCATAATTAAGCAAAATGGCATTTCTCGTGAAGTTAACACATAGCTAAGAGTGTTCTTACTATTCTTTAAGAATTATCATTGAGTCAGCCACTTTAGACTGTTTTTAGATGAGATTAATCTACTGTCAGTTACTACAGTCTGAGAAGTTATCTAGAGTAGGATAGGAAAGGCATCTCTCAGTACCACCTATAGGTCCATCTCTTTGAGATAACAATTTGGTATGTATCCTTCAATATCTTTTTTGTCGGCCCACCTTCCTTATTTATTCATACACTTATATGTAGGTATGTGAACGTATAAACCAAAATCAATTGAGAACTGTTAGGTGAAATACAAGTTCAATAAGATGACCAGATTTCATACAGATTAATATAGACTAATCAGTAACTCTCTTATCCATTAGCAATGACCAGTCTGAAGGTGTAATGCCATGGGATGCATTTTTCTAACAGCAACAAAAATAGGAAGAAATAACCTGAAATCTACTGAACATACAAAAAAGATAGCATGTATATGGGGGCAAGGGTGTTGGGAGGGGAGGATTACTGAAGAACGTAAAAGAAGACTTGAATAAACGGAGAGAAAATATTATGTTCCTGGAAGGAAAGACTCAATATTGAATAGATTTCAGTGGTTAATATATAAATTTTGTGCAATCTCAAAGAAAGTCCCAGCAGGGAAATAAAAAGCAAACCCTCATATTGAAAAAAAATATAAAGTTTGTAGTAAGAGATAAAGGCAGGTAACTGGGGAAATGAGAACGCTCACACATTGCTGGGAGGGGCATAAGTTGCTATAGCCATTTTGAATGGTATTAGCAATCAAAATAAAATATGCTTATACTGTTAATCCAGTAATTTGTCTTTTGATATCTATCCTACATACCATATACAGAAATCAGTTCCAGATGGATGTGGATCTAAATGTGAAAGGTTAAACAATAAGCCTTTTAAAGGAAAATATAGAACATCTTTTGACCTTGGGTCTTAAACAGGGCTTTAAAAGCACTAACCATAATGAAAAAAAAAATGACTTTACTAAATGTTTAATTTTTATTAAAACTTTATTATTTACTGAAACTTTATTGAATTATCAAATATTTTGAATATTAAAATACTACTATACATTATAAATACTATTTATTAAAATTAAATAGGACTTAAGCACCAACCATAATGAAAAAATTGATAAATTTGACTTCACTAAAATAAAAAAACTTCTGATTATTAAAAGGCACCATTAAGAGAATGGAAAGGCAATTCACAAAGCAGGAGAAGACATATATATGACAAAGGACTTTTATCTAGAGTACATTAAAAACTCCTATAAATCCATAAAAAAGGTGTACAGCCCAAAAGAAAATTGGACAAAAGACTTGAGCAGATTCTTCATGAAAAAAGATGTCCAAAGGCCGATAAACATGAAAAGGTGCTCCACGTCGTTAATCATCAGGGAAATGCAAACTAAAACCACCATTCACAAAACCAGAATGACTAAAATAAAAATGGTGGTAAGTACAAGTTTTGTCAAGGATGTGGAGCAACTGGAACTCTAATACAACACAAAAAATTTAAATCTCCCTGAGAGAAACATGTGTTCAATCAAGGAGGCATGTATAAGCCTCCTTTATTGCAGCATAAAAAAACCCTAATTGTTCATCAGGAGGTCAATGGGTAAATAAAGTACAGCATATCTAAAGTGCTGAATACAAATGCTTAAAAATGATGAGGTACATCTGTGTGTACTAACGTGAAAAGATCTTAAACTCATATAGTGGAGTGAGAAAAACTGCGTAACAGCATATGGCATGTTACCATTTAAAAAATCCCACAAAACAAAACTGTGTCATATGTAATTCTCTTCCGTATAATGTGTGTTCTCACCTACATATGGCATGCACATTTATATAGGAACGCACTTAGGTGGCCTGAAAGGGTACACATCAAACTTGTAGTGGGAGTTACCTTCAGGGAAGGCTGTGGACTTAGGTTGTGGTCAGGAAGGCTGTGACCTTTATCCACGTTTGAATTTTTTTACAATGTGAATAAATTTCATGTATTCGCAATATGTGTAATTATAAGTAGCATTGAAGAGAATAAACCATAATTTAAATGTAACACATAATCACTGTAAAAATTGAAGTAATACTGAGGTATGTAAAGGAAGTAGAAGAAATAACCTCCTCGCCACCCTCATTCCTGCTCCCTGTTGACTTTCACAACCTGTTTGTACACATCATACACATCAACTTTATAGACGTGTATACTGAGCAGACACTTGTTCCTTTCTAACAGTACCCCAAGAGTGTTCTTTTATCCACCCTCATCCTCTGGGTAATTGCTCTCTGGGAGGTGGGCCTTCGGTCGGTGTGACTCAGTCATGGTGTCACTACTGTTGCTCTTGCCTGCGATTGGTATAGGCGTGGGCCTGTGTATGTTCTTGGCACTTTGGCCAACGAGGTCTGATGTGAAGGGAAGTCTGCTGGGAGGCTCTGGGCAAGATTTCCTGCTCTAATAAAAAGAGATACAGGGCTTCCCTGGTGGCGCAGTGGTTAAGAATCCGCCTGCCAATGCAGGGGACACGGGTTCGAGCCCTGGCCCGGGAAGATCCCACATGCTGCGGAGCAACTAAGCCTCTTCGCCACAACTACTGAGCCTGCGCTGTAGCGCCCTCGAGCCACAACTACTGAGCCCACGAGCCACAACTACTGAAGCCCGCGTGCCTAGAGCCCGTGCTCCACAACAAGAGAGGCCACCACAATGAGAAGCCCGCGCACCACAACGAAGAGTAGCCCCCGCTCGCTGCAACTAGAGAAAAGCAACGAAGCAGCAACAAAGACCCAACGCAGCCAGAAACAATAAATAAATAAATAAATAAATAAGAGATAACAGGAA
Organism: Balaenoptera borealis; assembly: GCF_965194805.1. Taxonomy (NCBI): domain Eukaryota; kingdom Metazoa; phylum Chordata; class Mammalia; order Artiodactyla; family Balaenopteridae; genus Balaenoptera; species Balaenoptera borealis. Next base: position 107,507,795 of record NC_138874.1, read on the forward strand.
CCCACAGTCAGTCCCTCTGTGGTGGTTGTGTCTGGATTTGATTGGTACTGCTGCAGCTGTGTCAAGGCTAGGTCATTAGCCTGAGTATTGACTAATATGCCGAGGATGGCAGAACAAAAAGATAGAGCTGGTTTTGGTCACCATTGAATGAAGCAGTTCTGGAACCATGCAACCTCGACTTCTGAGGTTCAGAACAGATTTCCATTCTGAGATTTGAGTCAGTAATTTGTCATTTGCAGCAAAAAACATCTTGACACATGCATATATACACATTCAAAATTTAAGTCAAAAGAGGGCTATAAGCTATGGAATATACACTATTCTGCAACTATTTTCACTTAATAGCTCATGGCTATTATTTAACCATTTCTCCATTGGTGGACCTTTAGGATATAGTTTTTGCTATTCTAAAATTCTCCAGAAAACATCCTTTATGTATTTTGGAACACTTGTGTGCTTTATAAAGTTCTAGAGGTGAAATGGCTGGATCAAACAGTACATTTCTTTTAGGTTGATACCTACCACTCAGTTGCTTCCAAAAAGATCACACCAGTTTACACTCTCAGTAACAGTGGGAGCCAGTGCCCATTACCCCATATACTCACTAATGCTGTCTGTATTTAGTGTTCAGCTTTTACCTGTCTATAGGTGAAAACTGGTTTTCTGTTTTAAAATTTACATTTCTTTAAAGTTGTAGTCTCATGTTTATTGGCTATTTGTTTATCTTCTCTTGTGAATAGCCTCTGTATCCTTTACCCATTTTTTTCCTTACTGAATTTATAACACTCTTTATATATTAATGGTTTTTATGTTGCAGGTATATTCCCCTAGGTAGTCCTTTATTTTTTTTTAACCTTTGCTTATACTGTCATTTAGTACACAGAGGTTTTATATTTTTATGTTGTCACATCTGTCCATCTTTTCTTTACGCTCTCTGGTTTTTGTTACGCTTAGAAGGTCATGTGCCATCCTTCAATTAGGGAAAAATCATCCCAACATTTCGTCTAGCTTTTTTATAACTTGAAGAAAAAATATTTAGATCATTAATGCATCTAGAATTTATTTTGTGTATAATGAAGTGTAGAGGGCTAACTTAAGTTCCCCCCATGTAAACAGTTATCCCAATAACATTTGTAGTACACCACTATAGTATAGTCCATATGTAGTCCACATATAGTATAGTCCATATTTCTCTCAGAATGATGTAACCATCGCTTAGATTCCTCAGTGTACATACGTCTGTCTCTAGGCCATCTGTCCTGTTCTGTTGAGTCATTCATTTTTCTGTACTGGTACCACAGTTTTAATCACTATACATTTAAAGTGTGTTTTGCTCTCCAACGGGGCGAGTCCTTTATTATTATTAGTGTTCATATATTTTCCTGTATTATTCACTCTTCCAGATAAACTTTAGAATTAACTTTCCAAGTCTGTAAAAAGATCCTGATTGAATTTTGATTGGGATTGTTGAGTATATAGATTAACCTAGGGAGACTTGACATCTTTACAATATTGAATCTTGCCATCTAGCACCATGGTGTGTCTCTCCATTTATTCAGGTTTTCTTTTATATGTTTCAGCAAAGCTTCATAGTGTCCAGTATGCAGGTCTTGTATATTTCTTTAAAAATTATTCTAGAGATTTAAAATACCTGCTATTATAATTTGTTTTCATTATATATTCTAAGAGGTTATTGCAAATGTATAATGTGTAAAAGAGCTATTCATGCCATTGATGTAAATTCTCATAAACCTAAATGTAACAAATGAAAATCTAATTTTATAGGGAAAAAAAATTGATGCTTGAGTGGATTAATTTCTGAGCCTGGCTATAAATTATTTCTAAAACATAATTCTAAATAAATTCAGTAAAAATCATGAGTCTAATGTCTGATTAAAGTAAATTTTTTCCTTTTCTTTACTCTCACAGGTTATTATTAATTTGGTAGACCAGGCAGGAAGGGAGAAGATAATTGGCGATGCTTACCTGAAACAGGTGTTGCTCTTTAACAACTCACACCTCACTTACGTTTCATTTGACTTCCATGAGCACTGGTAAGATGGCTTCCTGAGATGAGTTTTGATCAGTTCCAATGTTTGTGGTAGACACTGCCACAGGGACCTTAGTTTTTCTTCTCTTTATTGGGAAGAAAATCTTGTTCTCCTCATTGTTAGAAAGGAAAGGACTATCATTTGTTTACTTAGTTCCATTTTCATACGGGTTTTATTTTGCCTAAAAATGTAAGTTAATTCTTCCTGAAATATTTACAGTCTTTTTGTTCCAAAATGACTTGGAGACTTAGAGTTCCTTTTTTCCTTTTATCCTTCAGTTAAAGAATTTCTGGAACGTTTCCTTTCTGCTTGAGTTTGAGCCTGGCAGGAGTAATAGTGTTCCCTTACTTAAAACTCATCCTGCTGGCTCATCTTTATACTGTTAGTAATACTGCTCTCCCTTGGGATAACCCCACTAGAGTTTGCTCTGGAAAAACAACAGTCATTTTGATGGTAATTTTAACTTGTGTGTATTCTGAAAGCAAATTTCTTCTGTCATAATCCTGACTCTAATGTGGGTTCATTTACCTAGGTATTGAAAATTTTGGTGGGGAAAGAAGCTTCTGATGGCTGTGATATGTTTCAGTGTATTCTTAAGCATATTTTCTTTCATAATGAAAATTAGTTATAAATATTTATGTAATTGCCTATTTAAAGTAGTGTTATTCTCATATTTATAGTAATAATTTTCTTTCATTTTTCCAAATAACCTTAGATATCATATCTTAAGCTTAAAAAAATTATTAAAGTTTTTTTTTTTCCTTTTGGCATGTATTTTAGCCGAGGAATGAAGTTTGAGAATGTTCAAACACTAACAGATGCCATTTATGACATTATTCTTGACATGAAGTGGTGTTGGTAGGTATTTCGTAAGAAATCAGTTTGACAGACTCTTGGTCTGTGAAATCATATGTATTTGTCTAGTACCACTAAGTGTTAAAATAATAGGCTGAGAAAGGATTTTTGTTTTTCTTGTTTTGCTTCCCAATTCCTATTCTCCTTTTCAAAAGCGTGTGAGTCATTAGGCATTGTTAGCTTTGAACAGGGAAAAGGTGTCAGGTGGTCAGCAAAATGGAGTGAAGTGCTCTGTGACTATTCTTTAATTCCTTCTAATGCTCCATGATCTACATTTCTTCTTGGTCCCTAACATGGGAAGGAAGGTTTAGAGGTATTTGGTCCCAGTTTTGAGACATTTAAAAATTATCAGAGAAGGAAGTTGATTCTTCAGGGGAGATGTAGGAAGAAGTTGGCTTAAAGGACAGGAGAGAACATTTGATTAGATTTTAAGGCCACAGGTGGCTAGAGAAGTTAGATGAGTGAGGCATGCTGCATGACTTCTCACTGGGTGATAGAGTGAATTAGTCTGTTCAAGCTAATTTAGATGCATTTCTACTTGAAGTCAAAAAGGAGGAACAGGATGGTGTTTTAAAGTGCCTTCTGGTTTTAAATGTGTAGAAAAGCATAACTAGGGGTTGTGTCAGCTCTGCCTAGTCGTTGTGTGACTCAGGCAAGTCACTCTTCCTGTACCTGTTTTTTCCCCCAAAAATGGAGATAATATCTTCCTTGTCGAGTTATTGTGTAAATTAACAATAACGTCTACAAAGGTCTCAGTAATGCCTGCCACATAATAATATTCTAAGCAAATTGATGACCAATGTTGCTGTTGTTATTATTATACTGTGAAGAATTGTGGGTTTTGAAAATTTTAAAGTATTTCATATTGTAAAGTAATTCCATACTGTTTTTGAAAAGGGTTGATCAAGCTGGAGTAATATGTAAACAAGAAGGGATTTTTCGAGTTAACTGCATGGACTGCCTGGATCGCACCAATGTGGTCCAAGCTGCCATTGCACGAGTGGTCATGGAACAGCAGGTAATTTGGAGTCCACTGGATTGTAAATGTTCAGTTTTAATTTTTTTTCACATGTAAACCAGTAACTAAAATCTTTGTTCCATAGAACATTTACAGCATGCAAACATCCTTGTTGCTTTAAAACCTGGAAAGTACAGCCTTTCCTAGAAATCAGTTGAATCAAGTGGCCTTTTCTTAAGTACTCATTTCCAAAATGTGAGGCCCAGCATTTAAAATTGTACTGGGTGGCACTGTGTAGTCATCTACCTTTTCCTCTCAGCTCCAAACGCTCGCTTCTGTATTTGGGGCGTGGGGTCTGCACACCACCTTTCTGCTTAACTAGCTGGTTCCATGTCAGGCTCTGCCAATAGAGAGCATTAAAGGAAAACCAGGAGGCTGGAGGAGGACAAGGGGACAAGTTTCTTCACCTGTGTTATATTCCCATCATCAGCACCCTCTCTGTGGCTTTGGTTCCTCTGGCACCACAGAACCAGCCTCTTCCCTTTGTGCCCCAACCCTGCTGTTTCCTGGAGTCATTATATCTCTTACCTCAGTGTCCCCTTTTAGATCTTTCAGCCCTGTAACACCTGGGTAATGAATTCCCAAGGTTGACATTCCTAGCATGTTCTTTTCTCCTGATAGAACCTTGTGACTATCCTTTGGGGATGCCTTCTACTGTCGCATTGAAGCAGCCAGGCTTTGGAGATCAAGCCCTGGCCCTAGCACATACAAGGTGTTGACCCCATGCAAAGAATTCAACCTCTCCAAACTTCTATCTCCTCATCTATAGATGGGGGTAATAAGAGTATTGATTGCATAGGGTGGTTATGAGGAGTAAATGAGATAATTTATTTTAAAAAGCTCGGACTTCCCTGGTGGCGCAGTGGTTAAGAATCTGCCTGCCAATGCAGGGGACACGGGTTCGAGCCCTGGTCCAGGAAGATCCCACATGCCATGGAGCAACTAAGCCCGTGAGCCACAACTACTGAGCCTGCGCTCTAGAGCCCACAAGCCACAACTACTGAGCCCACGTGCCGCAACTACTGAAGCCCGCATGCCTAGAGCCCATGCTCTGCAACAAGAGAAGCCACTGCAATGAGAAGCCCACGCACCGCAATGAAGAGTAGCCCCTGCTCACCACAAATAGAGAAAGCCCATGAGTAGCAACGAAGACCTAATGCAGCCAAAAATAAAATAAATTTATTAAAAAAAAAAAAAAGCTCTTAGAATGTGGCACCAGACTTAACATTTATTGGGCACTTACTGCTCTGCTACTATTAATGTTATTGTTGTTTCTATATGATTTTTTGATGGTTAGTTTCACTTCATAGCCAAATTTAAAAGAAAGACAAAATATAATAGTATGAGTCTACACATTAAAAATTACAGCAAAACAGTATAAATTTTTCTATTTATTCAGATGTAGCAATTCATAAAGCTATCTTTCAAGTGGTGCTTAATTTTGAAAAAGTCTGAAAACATCATTTTTTTAAATTTAAGGGTCCTAAATTGTACATGCATATGCTTCCTTTCTCTGCAGTATATATTTTATGCTATAGTGTCCTGGCTTATATGCAGTTAATCTACCAATGTATTAATTTTAGCTGAAAAAATTAGGTGTGATGCCCCCCGAGCAGCCACTACCGGTGAAATGCAATCGAATTTATCAGATAATGTGGGCCAACAATGGTGACTCCATTAGCAGACAGTATGCTGGGACAGCTGCCCTGAAGGTAAGTACCTGCAGCCAGCATCTGTGTGTATTATGTGGGACACAGGGTATAGTTTAAAACCAACTTGATTTTTGAGAGAAAAGTACATGGGTTTCAGGTGGTAGGTGTATGTAGTTGACTCCTTTCTGGAATGTTTGGGTAAGGCAGGGGTCACATGTTCAAATTCTGCAGATGCCAGGTAATGTGACCCATTAGATTAAAGGGAGAGATGGGCTGTGTGGACCTGAGGAAGAGCATATGTTGTCTTAGGAAGGTGCTGTTCTGCTACTTCCTAATGGGGATGGAGGCCCAGTGTTGCTAGACCTCCCAGTTTTCAAGGGAGTTCGGAAAGTTGGAATTTTATGTATAATGGTTAAAACTTTATACAGACAAAATAAAACATGTCTATGTTGGTGGGATTTGGGTCCCTGGTATAATTTGCCTCCTCTGAACTTGAATCCCAACCCTGCCTCTTACTAGCTCTGTGACTATGGGCAAGTCACTTAACTTCTCTGTCTCTTCATTTGTAAAACAGGAATAATACTAGGCCCACTTCAAAAAATTGGCATGGGATTATATGAGTTAATAACATGTTAGAGCTTAGACCATTCCCTGACACATAGTAAATGTTGAAGAAAAGTTTTATTATCTTTTTGTGATTGTTATACATAAAGTCTTTTGAGGATCCTACCAAGCTGATCTTCACAGAATTTAATGTAAACGTAAACTGTAGTCACTGGTCACTAAATACTCCCTCTGTGGGCAATAGGAGGTGGTTGAATTAGCTTAAATTAGGTTTATGTTAATTTTCCTTCAAAGTAATAGTTCACCCCAGGATATTTGTTATAACAAATTGTACCATCGAGAGCTCAACAAGCATCAGATTATCCATCTTTTAGTTGGGTGATGAATGTCAAAAAGCTTTTTGTTAATTAAGGAAACTGAACTTTAGAAATCCTTGTGCAAGTTATTGTTTAAAGAGAAGTACTACTTATGCACTCAACGTCAGAGCACCTAAATATATAATACAAATACTAATAAAACTAAAATGAGAAATAAACAGCATTATAATAATAGTAGGGGACTTTAATAGCCCACTCTCAACAATGGATGGATTATCCAGGCAGAAAATCAATAAAGAAACAACGAATTTGAACAACACTATAGACCCTATGGAGCTAACAGACATACAGAACATTCCATCCACCAACAGTAGAATACACATTTTTCAGAAGCACAAACGAAACAGTCTCCAGGATAGATTATATGTTAGGCCACAAAACAAGTCTCAGCAACTTCAAGAAGATAGAAATTATATCACATTTCTTTTCTGAGCACAGTGGTATGAAACTAGAAATCAGTTAACAGGAGGAAAATTGGAAAATTCACAAATATGTGGCAATTAACATACTTCTGAACAACAGATGGATCAAAGAAGAAATCAAAAGGGAAATCAAAAAATATCTTGAAACAAATTAAACTGGAAACACAGCATACCAAAATTTATGGGACACAGCAAAAGCAGTTCTAAAAGGAAAATTTATAGCTATAAATGCCTATATTAAGAAAAAAGGAAGATCTCAACCTAACAATTAAACCTCAAGGAACTAGAAAAAGAAGAAGAAACTAAGCCTAAAGTTGGCAAGAGGAAGGAAGTAATAAAGATTAGAACAGAAATAAGTGAAATAGAAAATAGAAAAACAATAGAAAAGATCAACAAAGTTAAAAGTTGGCTGTTTTGAAGAGATAAACAAAATTGACAAACTCTTAGCTAGGCTAACCAAGGAAAAAAGAGAGAGAACTCAAAATTATAAATGAAAGAGATATTACAACTGATACCACAGAAATACATAGGATTATGAGACTACTATGAATAGGCATATACCAACAAATTGAACAATTTAGAGGAAATGGATAAACTCCTAGAAACATATAACCTACAAGACTGAATCATGAAGAAACAGAAAATCTGAATAGACCAGTGAGTAAGGAGATCGAATCAGTAATCAAAAAGCTCCCAACTAAGAAAAGCCCAGGACTAGGTGGTTTCACTGGTGAATTCTACAAACACTTAAAGAAGAATTAATACCAGTCCTTTTCAAACTCTTTTCAAAAAATAGAAGAGGGAACACTTCCAAACTATTTCTATGAGGCCCTGATACATAAGCTAGATAAAGACACAACAAGAAAACTCTGGGCCCATGTCCCTGATTATTATAGATACAAAAATTCTCAACAAAATACCAACAAACCGGGGCTTCCCTGGTGGCGCAGTGGTTGAGAATCTGCCTGCCAATGCAGGGGACACGGGTTCGAGTCCTGGTCTGGGAAGATCCCACATGCCGCGGAGCAACTAGGCCCGTGAGCCACAACTACTGAGCCTGCGCGTCTGGAGCCTGTGCTCCACAACAAGAGAGGCCACGATAATGAGAGGCCCACGCACCGTGACGAAGAGTGGGCCCCACTTGCCGCAACTAGAGAAAGCCCTCGCACAGAAACGAAGACCCAACACAGCCATAAATAAATTAATTAATTAATTAATTTTAAAAAAATACCAACAAACCAAATTCAGCAGCTCATTAAAGGGATCATATTCCATGAGGAAGAGGGACTTATCCCTGGTTCAGAATTTGAAAATCAATAAATGTGTTACACCACATCAATAGAATGAAAGACAAAAATCATATGATCATCTCAATAGATGCAAAAAAAAAGCATTCGACAAAATTCAAAATCCTTTCACCCAGTGGTGAAAACTGAAAGCTTTCCTCTCAGATCAGGAACAAGACAAAGGTGCTCACTTTCACCACTCCTATTCATCAAAGTGCTGGAAGTCCTAGCCAGAGCAATCAGGCAAGAGAAAGAAATAAAAAGCATCCAAATTGGAAGGGAAGAAGTTAGATCGTCTTGATTTGCAGGTGGTGTGTTCTTATGCAGTTGACCTTTGAACAACATGGGTTTGAATTACACGGGTCCACTTTATATGTGGATATTTTTCAATTGTAAATACTGCAATACTACACAGTCTGTGGTTGGTTGAATCCCTGGATGTGGAGGAAATGTGGATACAGAAAGCCGACTATAAGTTATACAGAGATTAACCTCCACATTGTTAAAGGGTCAACCTTATATAGAAAATCCTAAAGACTCCACCAGAAAACTATTAGAACTAATAAATGAATTCAGTAAAGTTGCAGGATACAAAATCAACCTACCAAAATCTGTCGTTTCTATACACTAATTGAGATTATCTAAAAAAGAAATAAAATAATCCCATTTACAGTAGCATCAAAAACAATAAAATAGTAAGGAATAAATTTAACCAAGAAGGTGAAAGATCTGTACACGAAAAACTGTAAGACCTTGATGAAAGAAATTGAAGAAGGCAAAAATAAACGGAAGATAGCCCAGGTTCATGGCTTGGAAAAATTAACATTAAAATATTACCCAAAGCCATCTCCAGATTCAGTATAACCTCTATCAAAATTCCATTGGCATTTTCCACAAAAATAGAAAAAAAATCCTAAAATTCATGTGGAACCACAAGAGACCCCTAATAGCCAAAGCAATCCTGAGAAAGAACAAAACTGGAGATATCCCACTTCCTGATTTCAAACTATATTACAAAGCTGTAGTAATCAAAACAGTACTGGCATAAAAACAGGCACATAGACTAATGGAATAGAACCGCGAGCCCAGAAATAAACTCACACAATCAGTCAACATAATAATTAATAATTGACAAGGGAGCCAAGAATATTCATCAGGGAAATGATAGTCTCTTCACTAATGCTGTTGGGAAACTGGATATTCACATGCAAAATAATTAAACTGGACCCCTATCTTACACCATTCACAAAAATTAACTCAAAATGGATTAAAGACTGTAAAACCTGAAACTTTAGTTTACTCCTACAAGAAAACATAGGGAAAGTTCCATGACATTGATCTTAGCAATGATTTTTTGGACGTGACACCAAAAGCACAAGAAGAAAAGTAAAAATAAACAAGTGGGACTACATCCAAAAAAAAAAAGCTTTTGCATAGTAAAATAAATAATCAACAAAATGAAAAGACAACCCATGGAATGAGAGAAAATATTTGCAAACCATATGTCTGAGAAAGGGTTAACATCCAAAATATGTAATGAAGTAATGCAACTCAATAGCAAAAAACAAATAATCTGATTTAACAACAGGCAAAGGACCTGAACAGCCATTTTTCCAAAGAAGATATACAAATGGCCAACAGGTACATAAAAACGTGCTCAACATCAGTAATCATCAGGGAAATGCAAATCAAAACCACAGTGAGCTGTCACCTCCCACCTGTTGGAATGGGTGTTATCTAAAAGACAAGAGATAACAAGTGTTGGGAGAAAAGGTAACCCTTGTGCATTGTTGGTGCAAATGTAAATTGGCATAGCCACTGTGGAAAATGGTAAGGAAGTTCCTCAAAAAATTAAAAATGGAGTTACCATATGATCCAGCAATCTTATTTTATGAGTATATATCCAAAGAAAATGAAATCAGTATGTCACAGAAATACCTGTACTCCTGTGTTCATTGTAGCACTATTCATAATAGTCAAGACCTGGAAACAACAGATGAATGGCTAAAGAAAATGTGTGTGTGTGTGTTTGTGTATACAAAATGTGTGTGTATATATATAATGGAATATTCAGCCATAAAAAAGAAGAAAATCCTGATATTTGCAGCAACATGGATGAACCTTGAGGACATTACGTTAAGTGAAATAAGGCAAACAGAGAAAGACAAATACTGCATGATCTCACTTATATGTGGAATTTTAAAAAGTCAAACTCATAGAAACACTGAGTAGATTGGTGGTTACCAGAGGATGGGGAAAATGGGAGATATTGGTCAAAGAGTACAAACTTTCAGTTATAAGTTCTGGGGATCTAACGTACAGCATGGTGACTATAGTTAACAGTACTATATATATACACACACATATATCAAATCATCACATTATACACCTTAAACTTATACAATGCTCCTTGTCATTATACAAAGCTGGAAAAAAAAGAGGAACACTTTTTCCTTTGATATTAAAATTCTTTGGATGCAGCATTCATGTCTCTCTCTTCTATAATAGATTCATGTTGCTAAATTAATATTTCCTGCGAATGACCTAATTGGCAACATGTTCTTCCTAAATTGTCAATTTTAGGACCAGACTTGTTTCCAAGATTGCCTTGGATAGAAATAGTGGGGTTGGGATGGGGGAGAAAGAGACTATGCTTTCCTTGCCTTAAGTTTAAGTCGCTACCTCTCTAGGGACTTGCTCTGACACCTTTGTTGTGAAAACCAAGAGAAACAAAACAATTAAATCTTCATTGGATCATTCTACAGGGATTGTAATGTGCAGCAAGGTATGGAAACCTATGCTCTCTATATATATACACACAAAACTACATACGCAGGTTAAATTCCATTATAATAAGCTCTAGGGAACTGTCTGCATTTTCCCACATCAGAAATTTGTGTGTTTTGAATATCATACCAGTTGGAGGTTTGAAAATCTTTTTGTTGTTTTGTTTATTATATAATAAGTTTTGACCTGTAAATTCTAGATATTCTACAGATTGCCAAGAATGGCTTTACCTTAAGGCACAGTCTAACTGTGGAGACTTTATGCCACCAATAGCATGTTTAATTGTTTGACATGCTTGGATCCGAGTCAAATACTAGTAGATATTTTAATTACATTATTTGGAAATTATAAAACCCTATAGAATTCCAGTCTTGAATCAAAAGCCCACATTGACTTCAGGAACATTTTTGTGTTTGAATAAATTGTTAAAGTGACTTTTTCCTTGACAGGGTGACTTTACAAGGACAGGAGAAAGGAAGTTAGCAGGAGTTATGAAAGATGGTGTTAACTCGGCAAATAGGTATTACCTGAATCGATTTAAGGATGCTTACAGGCAAGCTGTTATAGGTAAGGAACATAAATGCCTTTCTCGCTCTCAAATTTGTTATTCTTTCTGTGACTAACCTTTTACAGTAACTAACTTCATTAACATAGTTCATATGTTGTATAGTATATTTGTGTCTCTGTGTTGAACATCTTACCCAATAAATCAAATTTTTACAAGATTAGAATTTTTTTTTAATATTTTATTTATTTATTTGGCTGCATTGGGTCTTAGTTGCAGCATGCGGGACCTTCGTTGTGGCATGCAGGATCTTTCGTTGCGGTGCACGGGCTTCTCTATTTGCGGCATGCAGGCTTCCCTCTAGTTGTGGTGTGCGGGCTAAGTAGTTGTGGCGTGCAGGCTTAGTTGCCCCATGTCATGTGAGATCTTAGTTCCCCAACCAGAGATTGAACCCGCGTCCCCTGCACTGGGAGGTGGATTCTTTTTTTTTTTTTTTTTTTTAATATTTATTTGTTTGTTTGTTTTGGTTGCACTGGGTCTTAGTTGCAGCAGGTGGGCTCCTTAGTTGTGGCTCGCCGGCTCCTTAGTTGCAGCACGCAGGCTCCTTAGTTGTGGAATGCGAACTCTTAGCTGTGGCATGCATATGGGATCTAGTTCCCTGACCAGGGATCGAACCCGGGCCCCCTGCATTGGGTAGGTGTAGTCTTATCCACTGCGCCACCAGGGAAGTCCCTGGAAGGTGAATTCTTAACCACTGGACCACCAGGGAAGTCCCTACAAGTTTAGAGTTTGACACATTTTTTAGGCTGGAGCAGCAAAAGAAACCGCTCATTTCCATACGTATTTGTCAATTTGTTATTCATGTGACAGAAGGCAGGGTTGAGGCTCCTGGAGTATGGAATAAGGTGCCCTAAAACCTCATCAACTAAAAACTCCATATTATATTTGTTTTCCCATTACTCAAGGCTGAGAGAGAAAAACGCGATGATTTTCTTTCTTCGTATAATGTTTATCATGTGTTCTTGCTATGGACAAATATAGCATCCTTTCTTATAAGCATGATTTAACAGGGTATTAGGGTATCAGATTTAGAGATTATCCTAACCAATTCCTATCACTATTTAAGAAAAGAAATGGAGGGTAGATTGCCCAGTGGAATTCATGCCTTGGCATATTTTAACTTCAGTTTTCATGAAAGTATTACCTTTTAGGATTAAAGTAAATGTAGAGTATTCTGGATTAGAATCAAATGTAACAGCTTGTCATATGGTCTCTAAGAATATTTTTTAAATCCTATTTTTTTAACCTGATTATTTATTATACATGAAGTAGTAGGGCCTATGCATAGACAATTGAGGAATTTGAGAAGTCTGGTGTAATTAAGTTTGGTTCATTTGCCACACATAGGGTGCATGCTGATAGGAAAATTGGATTTTAGCAGTTTATTCGAGGAAAAATAAGATGCCTTTCTTTCTGTTGGTTGATCTAGCACCTCAGTTATGCCATTGAGGAGGCAGGTTCTGTTCCTCTCTCATTTTGACGATCAGTCGCATCGGCTTCATCCTAACCCTGAAGCTGCATCTTTTCAAGTTTAAGAGAGAGGGGCCAGTAGCGGTCTGGGCTTACTGCTTCCCTGTAAAGGGCCAGTGGTTGGCAGATCTCTCCCAGAAGCCTCCTCCAGTCTTGCAGTCCCAAACAAGCATAGGGAATGGGATTACAATGATTCTGTTAAGCCTTGAGCTGCATGCTGTACCAGGAAGAAGTTAGCTTGTCTGTTCAGTTCCTTTGCCCATTTTAAAATTGGCTTATTTGTCTTTTTTGGAATTCTTTTTTGGAATTCTTTATATATTCTTGGATACAGGTCCCTGATCAGATAGATGATTTTTAAATATTCGCTCCTATTCTGTGGGTTGCCTTTTAATTTTCATGACATTGTCCTTTGAGACACAAAAGTTTTTAATTTTGATGGTGTCCAGTTTGACTATGTTTTTTCTTTTGTGGCTTGTGATTTTAGTTTCGTATCTAAAGAAAACCATGCCTAGTTCAGGGTCACAAAGATTTATGCCTATGTTTTTTTAATGAGTCTTATTATTTTAGGTCTTGTATTCTCTTTTGCTTTTTAAAAATGCATTAGTAAACCAAGAAGATGATAGATATTAACACTTTCTACTCTAGATTTGATGCAAGGCATTCCAGTGACAGAAGATCTTTATTCCATATTTACCAAGGAGAAAGAGCATGAAGCTTTGCATAAGGAAAATCAGAGAAGCCACCAGGAACTAATTAGTCAACTCTTACAAAGTTACATGAAGTTACTGCTGCCTGATAATGAAAAGTTCCATGGGGGCTGGGCCCTCATTGACTGTGACCCCAGGTGAGTTGGAGTGGTGTCCTGGTAACTAACGTGCTTTCTGATGCTGCTAATTTGTCCTAATTATTGCTAGCAATTGCCCATAGCGCTGTGGGCATGGATGCACAGTTCATGGCGGTTCTCAAATACATGGCTGGTACTAAGGCAAGCTAAGGCACTCACCTTGGCCATAAAATTAAGGGGGCACTAGCAATATTTGATTTTTTAAAAACCCAGATTGTGAAACTACAGTTCAAAGCTTGTTTTGTGAGTTCTCCCCTGCCCCCAACCCCACTCCATGCCCCAGAATCTAGGTTTATTGTATTAATGCACAAAAGTGAGTGTACCAAGAGGTTTAATGATGCTAGTTACTTTGGGTTGTAAAGTGGTCCTGGTCTTTCATAAAATAAATAGGCCAACTAATACTTAACGTTCTTTTTTAAACAAAAACCATCCAGTTTCAAGTGGTTCTTTAAAATACCAACTGAATGGCAGGATCCAAATTTATCCACCAGATTGAATGCTTGCTTTCAGGCTAAAATCTAAAATTATAATTTTCAATATTACGAATCAGAAACACTTCAGAAAATTCTAGACCAAGCTCTGAGAATAAAAGGCTCTATTTAGATTTTATTTTGCATTTCATATGTTTTTAATAAAAGGGGCATAAAATAAGCTTGAAAGAACAATAGGACGCAAGGTAGTATACATATATTAAAATGAGTAAAAGGCAACATTGACTGTAGGTTCATAGGGAAACCTTCCGTGACTTTAATTCCATGGATTATTTCGCTTTGATAGTTAGTATTATATGTATGGATGCAATTTTTGTACTCTTAAAAATGAGGTTTTCCTCACTCACTACTGAGCAGAAAATTTCTGTGCTCTTATAAGCCATTTGGTAAAAAATTTTTATTCATGTACGTTAGTTGTTGTTTTTAAAATAGCAGTCCAACTTAATGCAGCACGAAACAAACAAAAACTCCCAAAAGGTAGTACTTTTAATTCCCATTCAGAAATAACTGCAGGTATCACATCTGCATTTTGCTTGAGTTTTAACTTTGCACTTCACTTTTTTGAAGGTGTCGTGATTGTCAATCTCATTTTCCTTAGATCAAGTGTTTTGGGTTTTTTTTAATTTTATTTTTGGCTGCGTCGGGTCTTCGTTGCTGCGTGCGGGATTTTCTCTAGTTGCAGCGAGTGGGCGCTGCTCTTCGTTGTGGTGCGCAGGCTTCTCATTGGGTGGCTTCTCTTGTTGCAGAGCACGGGCTCTAGGCGCGCGGGCTCTAGAGTGCAGGCTCAGTAGTTGTGGCGCACAGACTTAGTTGCTTTGGGGCATGTGGGATATTCCCGGACCAGGGCTCGAACCCGTGTCCCCTGCATTGGCAGGCGGATTCTTAACCACTGCGCCACCAGGGAAGTCCCTAGAACTGTCCTTCTTATTAGAGATACTTTGTGGTTATCATCCTTTCTAACACTTCTAAGATTTCTTTAAATTTGCTACTGATATTTATCTTCATTTGCAAGGCTTAAAGATTTTCCAGGTGGTGGATAGTTTTCCCTTTCTCTTGAAGGGAGATGTTTGGAAACCTGCTCTTTGGCTCTCTGAGTTTGCTATAGAGCCTTTGTACAGTCCGTCTACTGAGCCAGAGATGTGGACCCAGAACAGGCAGCCCCTGGTGGAGGACAGCAAGAGATAGCTCTGGGAATGGCTTGGGGGGCTCAGGTCCCCAGACAGCCAGCGGTGAGTTCAGCCCCTTGAGCTTGTGGGCTTCAGCCGTCAGCACCTGTCTGCCTCAGGCTGTGTGTGTGGTTTTTAAAAACACCTTTATCAAGATGTTATTCATATAGCATATAATTCGCCCATTTAAAGTGTACAATTCAGTGGTTTTTAGAATATTCACAGAGTTGTGCAACCATCACTTTGGTCAGTTTTAGAACATTTTTATCACCACAAAGAGAATCCGCATACTCTATCCCCACCCTCACCCCCTAAGCAACCACTGATCTATTGATACTTCTATCTCTCTGGACTCGTGTATTCTGGACACTTTATATAAATGTAATCATGTAATATGTGGCCTTTGTGACTGGCTCCATTCACTTAGCATAATGTTTTCATGGCTCATGGGCGTTGTGGTATGTATCAGAACTTCATTCCTTTTTATGGCTGAATAGTATTTTATTGTATGGATAGATCACATTTTGTTTATTCAGTCTTCCTTTGGGCATTTATGTTTCCACCTTCTGGCTATTCTGTTGTAAATAGTGATGCTGTGAATACTCATGCACAAGTTTTTGTTTGAGCACCTGTTTTTCTTTTGGGTGTATACCTAGGAGGGGAAATTGCCAGGCCACATATAATTCTATGCTTAACTTTTGAGAAACCACCAAACTATTTTCCACAGTGGCTCCACCATTTTACATTCCTACCAGTAATGTAGGAGGGTTCCAGTTTTTCCATGTCCTCACCAACACTTGTTTTCCATGGTTTTTTATTGTAGTCATCCTAGGGGGTGTGAAGTAGTATCACATTGTGGTTTTGATTTGCAATTCCCTAGTGACACATGATGTTGAGCATTTGTTTTTCTTGTGCTTGTTGGGCATTTGTATGTTTTCCTTAGAAAAATGTCTATTCAAATCCTTTGCTCATTTAAAAAATTGGCTTGTGTGTCTTCTTGTTGTTGAATTGGGCTACATGTTTTTGTAAATAAAGTTGTACAGGAACCAGGGCTGGGATTAGGGTGAGGCAAGTGAGACAGGGTTGTACAGGTTGCAGGGTCAGATCCTATCTTTATTTGAAATGTTGATGTTTTGTTTATCATGATATGTTTGCATTAATTTTGATTTTTTAAAAATATTGCACTAAAAACTTACCTTGATGGCTGAGGTTTTTTTGGCATCCCCTTAAATTTTGCGCCAGGGACCAGTGCCTCACTCACTTCACTGCAATCACCGCCCTGTTTAAATACCTGGCGGAAAAAGTTACAAATGCTCCGTCCTGTGCAGCTCAGCAAGAATGGCTGCCGTTCCCTTTTTCGTTACCTCCCAGCACCCCAGCTGGAACTGTCCAGCACAGCTTTGTGCCGTTTGCTTGGTTTCTGCCCTCCTTCGTGCTTACCCGGTGCCCACCCCCGGCCCCGAGCCTTTTTCTGTTAAACCCTGAGCACAGCTCAGTTTATTCCCCGCGGACAGCCCCTGGCGCATACAGATCAGACCTCTCGGGCCGTTCTGTGTCCTTTCCCTTCCAAGCGGCCGCAGCGGCTTCAGCGAAAGCTGACTTGAATGACAGCCGCTAAGCGCCGCCTGGCGCGCTGCGGCCGGGGGAGGAATCTTTAATGTGACGGGAAATCGGCGGTACCGTCCAGGTGCCCTTCAGCATCAGCACAAAGCCAACTCTTTATTTTGTCCAACTCGGACTCACTTTTTCTTACACCGAGAGCACATGACCACTTGCACCCGCGTTAGTGGACTAGTGAGGCGCGCTGCAGCCCGCCCGCTAGCAGCCCTCCAGCCGGCAGGGATGGCCCTTCGCAAAGGCGTGCGTGCGCTCTCATGGGAGCCGGGCTGGGGGACCAGAGCCCGCGGCCACCTCGGCGCCCCTCTCCGCCGGCCCGGGAACCCGCCTTGCTCGCGGCGAGGGCGGTGCCGGACCGGCCGCGCATGTGCACTGGGCGCGCGCCGCGGCGGAGGCGGGCGGCGGAGGCGGGCGGCGGAGGCGGGCGGCGGAGGCGGGCGGCGGAGGCGGGCGGCGGAGGCGGGCGGCGGAGGCGGGCGGCGGAGGCGGGCGGCGGAGGCGGGCGGCGGAGGCGGGCTGAGGTTCTGGGCGTGACCCGACGCGGCCGCGCTGCAGTTGCCGCAGTCGGCGCAGTCGCTGCAGGTGTTAGCTCTGCTGCTGGTGGCTCTGACTGAGCTTCGACTCGTGGACGGACGGACGGACGGACTGACGGGATGCCGCGCTCCCACCGGCCTCCTCCGACCGCCCAGCGGCAGGCAAACGCCACGGGCAGTGCCGCCGGCAACGCCGCCGAGCCCAAGCCCGAAGGCGGCAGCCTGGCGACGACTTTCAAGATTTTTCTCCTTTTTGCAGGACTTATGGTTAAAGTTCCCGTGGGGTTGTATTTTTCCTGTAAATTACTGCTTTTCCAAAGTCTCCTGTTAATGTCGCCTGATGACAGTGGCTTTTACGCGACCATTGTCGCGGTGGTGGGGCTGCATGTGGTGCTGGCTGTGTTCGTGTTCATCGTGTGGAAGGAAGGGATGCCTGACTGGTGGGAAGAGAAAAGCGAGTAGCGCAGCGCCCACTTCCCAGCTGCAGGCGCGGGGGTGGGGAGCCCTGAAAGGGGGCTTCTTGTTTTTCTTGTCCGTGTTAAAAAAAAAAAAAAAAAGTGTGGGTTTTTTTGTTTTCTGGGTTTTTTTCTGTTTAAGTGGGGCGGAGGGTGGCGGGGAGGGAAATTAAGTATTTACTGCAGCTTATACGTCGGTAAAAATGCGGGGGGGGGGGAGGGCTGACATTTTTGTAGACTGCCTGTCACGTGCCAAGTGCTTTTCGTCCGGACAGGATGCTTTTGACCGAGATCATGTTTGACCGATGTAAATATTAGTGTCAAAATAGAAGCTAAGATAAAGTAACACTAATTAGTAGGGTTAGAATTTATTTCATATTACAATACGTGTCGTGACGTAATTTTTATGGCTTGACTCAAGCGACAATTTTAAGAGTGCACGTAAGTACCAACGCGCACGGCTAAACTACGTTTTACGTCGTTAGTCTGTGTTCTTCTCAGTGAGCCTGCCAAAATCATAGAATTTACGGTTTTTTCTTTACCGTTGGTTATTGCTCATATTTTGGATCAATCTGTGTATTCACTGGGTTCTGGCTTCTGACCTAATTAGTTGTATTTTGGGGGCATATTTTTGGTGAAAATTGAGGTCAGTTTGTTATTTTAGATTAAGACTGTTAGAGTTCACGCTGCAGCAACGTGCTGCCGAGGTAAAATCCTGCACTTGAAGATCTTGGTAAAGTTGTCTCTGCAGTACCTGTTAAACAGTGACCTCATTCTTACGCAGATTATGTACGTGACTTAAATTCCATCTACAAGTGATTTTTTTTCTCCCTCCTGTTTTACATTTGTTTTTCAGTAGCATTTGGTAAGTCTTTGCAAATAGCTATGAAATTCTAAGGTGGAAATATCCACTCCAACAGTGAAATTTTGAGAAACAATGTAAAAGCGTGGATTAATTTTCACCTTTTGATTGGAAAAGCTGTTTTAATAGTAGATGAAAGTTTGAGTTCAGATTCTGCCCGTGTTATCTGTTGACTATGTGTAGATTTTCTGTGTTGACCTTTTTAAAAAAATTAGTATTTGGTTTAATGGTTAATCAATATTCATTTAGTTTCTAACCCTTATTCTGATACTTGACTTTAGGGTGGAAATAAAATATGGCAAAATGGACTTAGAATAAGGAACTGTTTACTCATTCCTTAAAAGCTGAGTAAATCTGTAGTAAGAAAAATGCAAAGTAGTTTGGGCTGGGTTCCATTTTTGCACATAAACATTACATTTACGTAAAGTTCTTTCAAAGGATGCATTCTACATGAGTGTAAAAATACCCTAAATGTGCAGTGTCATTTTGAAGGTTAGGTCATGTGAGATGATCTAGACAATTTCTCTTTTCTCAGCCTCACATTTTCCTTTCTTTCCAACCCTTACCCCCTCTACCATCATCCAATCCCCCGCCCCCATTATCCCATTTCCCCTGAGTGCTCTCTCCTCCTTGGCTACCTCTCTGAGAAGGGACCTCTTCTCAGCTCCAGTCCTTTCCTTCACCTACCCCACCTTCCTAAACTGGGTTCCTGGTTTTTCTGTTTTTTTTTTAAATTCCCAGATGGATAGATTGTATATATTTAACTTAAGAAGTGGGACTCATTGATTACTTGATTTTTTTCCCCACCCCAGCCCCTCCAATCTTTTATCATAAGTGGATCTGCTGTAGAAAAAATAGATGAAAACAAAAATATTTAATTCCCTGTGTCGTGTTTGTTTAGCCTCATTGATGCTACTCACAGAGATGTGGACGTGCTGTTACTGCTTTCTAACTCCGCCTACTACGTGGCCTAGTAAGTTGCTTATTGGTTTAAAGCTTTTACTTTTTTTTAATGCGAGTAAATTTACTTTTTAGAATCGTAACACAAAAAAGTTAAGAATCTAGTTTTGTTATTTAAGAAATTTCACTGAACCCCTTTACCTTACATAATTGTTACATCACTCTGACTTCAGTTTGAAAATGTGCTTTATAATCAGTGTTTATATAATAGTGTTCTTTTAGTATTATTTCCTATAGATCTCAAGTTTTGATGTATTCCACATATTTTTATTGTGAATGACCATATAGCATTGTTTTTATTACTATACCTTAGTTAAATGTTTCACCATTGTTAGGCATTAAAATACTTCCATCTTTTTTGCTATTATGAATGATACAGCTGTCTATGTGCAGATAATTGTGTGTGTGTGCACATGCACTTCTCTGATTATAAGGGTATGATGAATTATATGACTTTTGTGCCTTATTGCAAGATTGATCTCCAGAAAGACTACCAGTTAACAATGCCACTAGCAGAAATACAAGTACTTCCTCATAGCCTTACCAGAATTGAGGTTTATTTTTGTCAAATACATATTCACTTTCTTTTTGGCCTTGTGTGAACTGTCATTTTTCAGTCATTGGCCCAGGTGCCTATTGGCACTGATCATATGGATTTTTCATTCTTGATTTTGGATATCAGATTTATCTGCTGTATCAGGAATACATAGCTTCAGTATATGTATGTGTTTTTCTCTCCTTTTAGGTTAAGGTTTAGGTTTGTTGGTTTGATTTCTTTTAGTGTAAGATGTATAAACTGATTTTCCTTTAGATGTTGAACTATATATTTATGTGTGTGTGTGTGTATGTATATATATATATATATATATATATATATAAAAAATATTCATCTCATTTCATCTAGTTTTTAAAATATTTTTGTTTAACTCTACCCCAGAATGTATTGTGCTGTGGAAGATTTTAACTGCATAGTAGTTGCTGCTATTATACCTCAGCTGACAAGCCAAATATGCTTTTGATTTTAATCCTCTTCTTACTCTCTCTTTCCCTTTGTCTAGTTATGATGATGAAGTTGACAAAGTAAACCAGTATCAACGACTAAGTCTAGAAGACCTGGAAAAAATTGAAATAGGTAAATTTTAACATACTAACCAAGTCATAGAAAGCAAATATTGTTTCTTCTAAGAGTGGGTCATTATTTAAGCACGTGGTATAACATCTTATTGGAATCAGAAGGGGATAGTCTAAGTAGTACATTTCTTAGGATTTCCTTCTGATTTTGAGAGATTAGTGATGGATATAGTCTAATAATAACTATATTTCTTTCATTACTTGCCTTGTGAAGATTAACCCTGGGATCGAGACAGTTTAAATATTTGAGACTGAAGAATTTTTATTTATAATCTCATGAAACCAAATCATGAGAAGCATGTGCTCTCATTTAGATTATGAAGAAAAAAGTGCTAAATAATTGATGAATGTCAGTCTTTTGAAGATACAGAAGAAAGTGAGTGTTATGCGAAAGATTTACATGTATTCATTTGGGTCTTTAGGTCCTGAACCCACTCTTTTTGGTAAGGCAAAGTTCTCCTGCATGCGACTGCACTACAGATATAAAGAAGCAAGTGGCTATTTCCACACCTTGAGAGCTGTAATGCGCAATCCTGAAGAGGATGGAAAAGGTAACGGAGAGAGATGAAAGTAATCAGTGATAACTTTTTCTCTGCTCTTATAAGCCCAAGTGGACTTGGGGACTGTACATACCCAGTACCAACTGAATGATCCAGGAAAGTAGCTTTGTGATTTGAGATCTTGAAATAGCAGCTTTGTTCCCAGCAATGCAGGGACATTATTTGAACTGATGATGTAGTCTGGGGCAAGGGAATCT
This sequence comes from Balaenoptera borealis, assembly GCF_965194805.1. Classification (NCBI taxonomy): domain Eukaryota; kingdom Metazoa; phylum Chordata; class Mammalia; order Artiodactyla; family Balaenopteridae; genus Balaenoptera; species Balaenoptera borealis. Next base: position 107,529,658 of record NC_138874.1, read on the forward strand.
GTTATGGGAATTCTCAGTGTGTTTGGCCATATGGGTGTCGTGGCTTTTCCTACCACACATGCCTCTCATGGACAGTAGTCAGAGACAACACCTGTCTTGTTCACGGCTGTTGTCTCAGCATCTAGCAGTGTTTGGACAGATGAGGGTTTCAGAATAAACTTTTAATTCCAATCGATTTGGTTCTTTTGTTCTTTAGTCTTCTGTTAAAATTTTAGAACATTTTGAATTAGTGAGGGGAGTGATGAACAAGTAGCATTTTTCTGTAAATTATAACAAATAAACTTGTATTTAATTACAAGATTACAAATTTCATTTGGAGTTCTGAGTTAGAACTGCTAATTTTTAAATATGTTTTTGGAGAAACTGGCAAGCAATTATATTTGGGTTTCAGATACCCTTCAGTGCATTGCAGAGATGCTGCAGATCACCAAGCAAGCCATGGGATTAGATGTGCCTATAATAGAGAAAAAGCTTGAGAGGTAAGTATACTACTTTGGATAGTAATGTCTTTATTCTTCAGAGAAAATTAAAGTTTTACTTCTTTTAAAGTATTTGCAAAAGGGAGAGAAATCACGTTATGATACTGTGTTGGTATTTAGAGGGAGAAGTATCATATCTTTGTGGATCAGAAAGTAATAATTTTGTTTAAATTATGGCCATGGGACTTCCCTGGCGATCCAGTTGTTAAGACAGACTCCGTGCCTCCACTGCAAGGGGCCGCTGGTTTGATCCCTGGTCAGGAAACTAAGATCCTGGATGCCGCTCGGCGCGGCCAAAATAGTAATAATAATAAATAAAATAAATTATGGCAAGTGATATATTTTCAAACACTTAAGTATACTCTTAAGAGAGGGAACATTCAAATTTAAATAACTTTTTAGAGAAAATAACCAGCCAGTATGTTTTAAACACTAGGTTTTTGAATTTTGGAAAAGAATGCCTATAAACAGATTATTTTACATTTAAAATCTGTGGGTTTTCCAGCTAATGAGCAGGTTTTTTTTTTTTTTTTTAATATATTTATTTATTTATTTTTGGCTGTGTTGGGTCTTAGTTTCTGTGCAAGGGCTTTCTCCAGTTGCGGCGAGCGGGGCCACTCTTCATCGCGGTGCGCGGGCCTCTCACTGTCGCGGCCTCTCTTGTTGCGGAGCATAGGCTCCAGACGCGCAGGCTCAGTAGTTGTGGCTCACGGGCTTAGTTGCTCCGTGGCATGTGGGATCTTCCCAGACCAGGACTCGAACCCGTGTACCCTGCGTTGGCAGGCAGATTCTTAACCACTGCGCCACCAGGGAAGCCCCTAATGAGCAGGTTTTAAAGTCCACATTCCACTAGAAAAGAGAGTCATTTGGTCATCTAGAGGAAAATTGTCTTCTGTTAGAAATAATTATTTCAGTAGCTTTTTTTTTAATTGAATGAGATTATTTAAATTTCATATAATCTATAAAGAGCTACTATAAAGTAGCTCTTTAACATCATAATTTTTATGAAATATTCTCATGACCAGTGATCTTGCATGACCAAGTGTGGAACCAGTGTACTAAGACGTGTGGTAAATAGCACTGACTTTTTTCTTATTTATAGCAGCCATGAGGGATGCCAGAGAAGAAAACACTTAAGTGCAGTTATGTTAAATGTCCCAAGTCTTCTAAAATAAATCCAGGTGGCCCACAGGCAACATAAGGAAACGGCGTTCTTTCCCCTCCCCGCTGTACCTGAATTCAGCAAAATTGGAATGTGTAGACACTTTAGCTAAGATGCTGTAGATACCTGTCTGTAGTTGGTGTTGCCTTTGCTGGTGGTTTAGATTGCTGACGTGGTGGATCTGTGCTGCCCCAAATTGTAGCCAGTCACCACATACGGCTGTGGAGCCTTTGAAATGGGACTAGTCTAAATTTTGGGTGTGGGGTTTTTCTGGAAACATTTATTCTCAGAATAATGCAAAAGCAGAGGTTGAGGCTACTGTTAGGAGGCTTCCCTCCCCTCCTCCATTACCTCCCTCTCCTCCCTGAATGCCAAAGAACTCAACATAGTTCATCTAATTACTGTGAAGCGCTTCATTAAGTAGGATTAAAATATTGCAGATGTAGTGTTTCCACAGGGTGGTTCTTCAGTGCACCAGGTGGCCTGCTTGAGAAAGATGACAGCACGTGGGGGAGATGTCTGTGGCCTGCTTGCTGAACTTGGGGTGAAAGTCACACAGCCGGGCCACCAATTCCATTCGGTGCCTGGGGGTGACTTGTCAATGTCACTTACAAAGGCTTCTGCTGCCCTGTTGTAAAATATAAAATACTATGCATTGGCTGTTCCAAAGACTTAGTTTAAGAAAGATTAAGATATCTGATTAATCATCTCTTAATACTGATTAGTTGAAATGACGATATTTTGTATGTAAAATTGTATATAGCTCACATTTGTATTGGACATTAATGTTCTTGCATTAAGTCCAAGGGGTTATCTGGGTTTATCATTTAGCAGTGTACTGTTTTTAAGAAATTGGGGCCAATTTAAATAAGAGTTTTCACTTACGTTAATAATTGGGAAATTAACTTTTTTCTTTTCTAATTTGTAGGAAGAGCAGTAAACCTCATGAAGACATCATTGGCATCAGATCTCAAAACCAAGGCTCTTTGGCCCAGGGAAAAAAATTTTTAATGAGCAAATTTTCATCTCTAAATCAAAAAGTGAAACAGACCAAATCCAATGTAAATATTGGCAATCTACGAAAGCTAGGAAACTTTACAAAACCTGAAATGAAAGTTAACTTTCTAAAACCAAACTTAAAAGTAAATCTTTGGAAATCAGACAGTAGTCTTGAAACCATGGAAAACACTAGTGTGATGGATAATAAACCCCAGGCAGAGTCAGATGGGGAAATGTCTTCAGATAATGACTCATACCACTCTGATGAATTCCTTACAAATTCCAAGTCTGATGAAGACAGGCAGCTAGCTAACTCTTTAGAGAATGTAGGGCCAGTAGACTATGTTCTTCCTAGTTGTGGTATTATTGCTTCAATACCTCGATTAGGCAGTCGATCCCAGTCTATTAGCAGCACTGATATTAGCATTCATGTTCCTTCAGAGGTTACTCTTGCTCATGAAAGTGGGCTTGGAAAAGGCTGTGAGTCTTCTTTGAAGAAAAGTCCTTCTGCTGACAACATACACACATTGACTGGCTTTGCCAAGCCCGTGGATATTTATTGCCACAGATTTGTTCAAGATGCACAAAACAAAATGACCCAGCTATTAGAAACCAGGTCTGTTTCTCAGCAGGCTAGTGAGGAAGGAAATCAAATGACCAATCAAGTTTCTAACGAAGAAGCTCAATTTGAATCAGCGGAACAGATACCTTCTCGACCATCTCAGTTAGATGTGTCTTTTTCTGCAGCAGGCCCACAGCTTTTGTCAGTTGAACCAGTGCATTCAGTCGTATCTCAAAAGACCCCCGGCTCCGAATCTGGCACACTTGAACTTGAGAGAGGGCTTCACATAACTCCTCCTTCTCCTTCAGAGAGCTGTAGCAGCAGAGCAGTCTCTCCCTTTGCAAAGATTCGAAGTTCCATGGTCCAGGTTGCTAATATTACCCAAGCTGGATTAACCCAGGGGATAAGCTTTGCAGTGGCAAAGGTTCAGAAGAGCCCTGCAGAACCTGAAGGAGTTAATGAAGTCCAGCAGAATGAACTTAAAAATATGTTTACTCAATGCCAGACACGAATAATTCAGATTTAGTTTTTAGCCACACAGAATCCTGTGGCTTTTATTTAATCCAAAAAAAAGGTGTCATATAACCTGTACTGTCTTTGAATCTAGGGATCACAAATTCTAATTATGTTTATTTTGGAAAGGTTTTAAAAGGAGACTGAACCTGAGCAGATTTCCAAATCTGAGAGCTAGGACAGTGGAAGTGCATCATCCTAGAATGTGTAGACCTAAGTAGCTTATACACTACAGAGCAGTTTGTCTCTTTAAAAGTAATTCAGGAATAGATTACTTTGGGACGTAATAACCTGAACCTTTTTTGGAGTGGGGTGGGTTGGTAGAATGTATGAAGTATACACAAAGGGTGGACATGGATCCATTTAGGTGATTAGCATTTTTCATAACTTTTGTTTTTCTGTTTGTCAGTTCATTTCTGTGTGTTTCCTCTACAAGGTAAATACTTAGTTTTTAGTGACTTCAAAGTGTTACTAGTATGGTGAAGCATTTTAATATAAAAACTGTTGGTTTAAGTTTTTGATGGCTTAACCATTCCCTATAAAGAGTTAATTGAGGGCTAATGGCGTTACAGTCAAGAAATGAATGCCCATTTGATCCTAATTTTCCCCACATTCTACTTAAATTTAAAATACTGCTACCTTGTACACCCCAAAGTCTAGGAGCATTAAGACTTGTCAGTCATAAAACCTGAGCTGTCAGATGTGAACACCAGCACCTATTAATTTTGCTCTCTTTTCAGAAATGTTAAGAATGTATACATATTGGATACTGGTAATATTTGAAAGAAGTCTTTCAAGTTGTAATTTTTTGCAGGGGGCAGTCCATAACATCCTGTGTAGACGAGCACAACTATTGAAAATTTAGTCTGAAGCACAACTGTGCTAAAACTTTAGGTTTTATGACTGTAACCTTGACCACATGGAACCAGGGCCTTGTCTGTAAGCCTATACAGTAAGAAAATTGCACACCTTATTCCAAACAAGTCAGTCATTGGTTTGTCTGATATATTTAGAGCCTTACTCTGTTGAAATGATTCTCAGCTAAACATTATGTCTGTTGTAACTTTGATATTTCCACTTTTGTTATTTATTAATGGTATCTTTTTTGAAGTGTCAGATGTTGTGACTATTTAAAATAAAATATCATTATAATTTAAAGTGACAATGTCTATGAGAATTCCTTGAATAATATTTTGAAGATAAAGGTTTGATATTTTATGTCAGACTAAAGAATTTGGAAGCAAGGTAAGTTTGCCATAACTGAACACTTGGTCCCAGGCTTTCCTAATACTTTACTCTTTTGAAGTGTTTTCATGACTTTAAAAATGATGAAATGGATCACAAACCATCAGATTTTAAAAACCAGACATCGAAACTGAATGCTTTTTTCTCTTACCACCTTTTCTTGAAACTATTAGATGTCCTACAACATAAGAGAAAATAAAGTCAAGGTCAGGTGATAAAAGTATGTGTTTTAAGCTCCAAAGAAATTAGTTCCAAAGAGATTTTTGAAACCGAAAATTAAGGAATTAAAATTAAAACTAAATTAATTAAAATTAATTTTAAAACTAAAATTAAAACTAAAATTTAATTCCAATCAGGGTGATAATATATAGATGTCTGTTCAGTTTCCCGGTGCTTCAAATAGGATTAACATTGCATTAGAGCAACAAACTTCACTGTCCCAGGAGAAAAGGATTTCTGGAGCCCAGAGTACTAATCTCTTACCTGAGTGGGGCTTCAGAGGGAGGACGCCATGCTGCACCGCCTCTCATACTGAAGTTTACCTCTGGTAATGGGTTTTCCACACAGAAGATCACATGGGGTGAGTCTCATAATTCATGAAAAACAGCCCAAAGTACTAGTAATTTAGGAAGTTTTATTTATTTGAAAGAGGGTTTTCCTTTCAGGGGAACTTCTCGGTAAGACCAAGCAAATTATGTACTTCTCTTTGGTACATTACAATTCACACTGGCACAATAAACACACAGTAACTCATCTACTCTGTTGAATTTTATTCCCACAAATCCAGTTGAGCCTTTGTTTTATTTCTAAAAGTTTAAGGAAGGTCTAGTCTACCAGTTATAAAAATGAAAACCAGTTAGAATTCTAAATATAAACAGATTATTTACATTAGTTTATAAAAATAGATTTGAGTTTAGGAAAAGTTAAACAACTAGTAATTTTCACTTCAGCTCATGAGGCATAATAAATTCCTCCATTTTCAAGGCTGACCCTGTTTTCTTGGTTAGCAATGTCACTTTAGGCCTTGGGGGCCAGGGGGGTGCAGAGTTTAAGTAATCATTTAACTGATCGCTAATGTTTCCGACTAATTAAGTTACTGACTAAAAGAAACTAATCTTTATATATAACCAGTGATAGCTTAAAAGTAATGTTCTAACCTTTCCAAAGATTCTTGATGCCACTTATACTACTATACTGTATCAATTCGCTTTCTAGCTATGGATAATATTTTTATTCCTTTGAAAATTTGTATTAAAACTGTAATTTGTCTGGGGAAAACCTAACTACATACAGTTTTATCAGGGCATTCCTGGACTAGCAGATAATATTAGTTCATCTAATACATCTGGAACTAATTGATAAATTTATATAAAAAGTGCAAAATCCAATGTAATCACAGCAACTAAATGACATTTATTAAGGAAAAGAATTAAAAACCATTTTTTTCTAAAGAAGGCATTTTTTAAAAAGTTAAATAAATTTTGTCCTCTTCCTATTTGGGCAAAACAACTTCACAGGGCAGACAGCATTCCCTTAAGCGAGTCCATAAAACAGTGGTTCCCAAATACACTGGAGTGAAATGAGAAAAATAAGAACAATGTAGTGTTTTTTCAAAAAGCTACATTTATTCCATTTAAAGGACTATCTCTTGTTCTGAGATTGTCCTTTTATGAAAAAAAAGGGGTGATAATACAGTGACTTCTTTCAGATTACTTGGCAAAATAAATTGGCAACTCTGTCAATCCCCACAATTTTTGGAAGTATTACTGGTCCATGAAACCCAAAAAGTCTGGGAACCACTGCCATTTAAAGACTTGTTTTTTGCATGTTGTTAACAACTGTTAAATGGAAAAAAGCTGCGGTCAGATGTCTGGGAAATAATATTACAGAATTTCACATGATCATGTGAATTATGGCAAGTATGCTCCATTCCCCAAACTTGGACCACTGTACACATTCACACCCACTGTTCATTGGAAAGACATAAAAATCTGAAGTGAACAATTCCTCTGACTTTGGAATTGCAACAATTTTCTTCAAATGATGTTGATGTTAGCATTTCAACAGAGTCTGGCCTATGACTTAGCCGAAGCTAAGGAAACTAAGGAAATGGTATAATCAGCAACATTATCAATATTAAACTTTTAATATCAAATACATTTTTGTACATTACTAATTTATATAATTATAAAACAAACTTCAAAAGCTCCATAAAATCAGTAAGGAAAAAGCCCTTACTGAATATTATATAAACTTTAGATGTTACCAGGTGTGATTTCAGGAAAAGACATTGGTTTTTTTTTTGATACAAATTATCTACAAAACAGTGTGGTATAAATGATATTTGAATTTTACAATAATGTGGCTACAATTTGCCCATTACTCTTTCATAGGTGTCAGTACCTTCAAAGTTCATTTCCATTCACACATTTCTGCTGTTGAAGCCTGGTTCTTCTTAAAGACTCTAGCTGCTTTGCTCTTAGCCATCGTTCTCTTGACAGTGTTGTCTGACCAGCACTGAGAGACAGAAACCTGGTTTGAAATACAGAAACAAATTTAAGTCTAGACCTAGAATAATGACTTTTTTTTTTTTAAGACCTACTGGTTTGTAAGTTTTTTTTAATACTGTTGTGGGAGACAAGACCATCTGGTAACTACAGAACTGAAAAGCCAAGTGAGACTTCTACAAAGGAATACTTTAAGAGTCATATTTGGAGGGCGATTCCCTCTTTGAAGTGTGGAGAACAGGGAGCGTGCCTGGTCCACTGAGGTGATCCCTGGCCACTGACTCCCCCTCAGTGAGTCATTTCACAAGGGATTTTTAGAAGGAAAAAGTTCATTTCCATTTTTATAAGTCTGCCTCAGTTATCCTAAATAAGCAGATTTATCCACAGCTCACTGAAAAGGCAATCGTGGACATGTACACTCACCGAGCTACAATGAGCAACTGGTGGAGATCGTCGGCAGTGATGCTCTGGGGGTCGTTCTTGCGCATCTCCACAAAATCATCTTCCACTGCCTTTATCAAAACAGTAAATGAACTTTAAAATTATTCCTTATGAGGAAACGACATTTGCATTTTGTAGGGAAAAGGAAGGTAACATGGTGTCTTGCCTGATGTGAAAATGAGGAAGTCAGCCCTGCATCTTAGACAAATGAGGTAATATGGGTAAAAGGACTGAAAACCAAACTTTACACATAAGTTACACCACTGAGGAAAGTACTCTAAACAAAGTAACAAAACTCAAGATTCATTTGAGAACACCAGACAAACAGATAAAAGCCAGCAACGTGCACAGCAAACATGATGCCTTTAAACACAGGGAAGAGAGATGTCAGCAAAAACCGCCAAGTAAAGGACCTCTGAAAATCCTCACCACCATTAAAGGGAACAAGAACACTGGCAAAAATGATCAAAATCAGCTTCTTCAAAACTCTAGACATTAACCAGATGCTTGAAACAATTCGGGGAGCATTTTTTCAAGAAAGATATGAAGAACAGTGACCTTTGAGACATTTAAATTTGCCCTATTCCTCTACCCACCTCCAAGCAGCCCTGAAAACAGACAGCCTGACAACCACTGGAGAGGGCTGTGGGGCTGGAGCTCTGTCAAAGCACCATTCCCAGAGAACTGTCATTATTTGACTATCTGGTGGTTCCCAGGAAGAATCCATTTGCAAGCCTGTCTTTATTTAACCTGACTTGGCACTTGCCCACTGAATAGCCTATTCTCCCAGAGAGTTTATCAAAAACAATCAGAAGCAACTACTGATCATCTTAGCCATCCCAGACATTGGGTAACAGTTGGGGCAAACAGCAGGCTAACCAAAACCATTAAAAAGAAAATCTAGGGAATGAGAGAGATTGGTTCAAGACGGCGGAGTAGATGGACATGCACTCACTCCCTCTTGCGAGAACACTGGAATCACAACTAACTGCTGAACAATCAGCGACAGGAAGACACTGGAACTCACCAAAAAAGATACCCCACAACCAAAGACAAAGGAGAAGCCACAATGAGACGGTAGGAGGGGCGCAATCACAATAAAATCAAATCCAGAAACTGCTGGGTGGGTGACTCACAGACTGGAGAACACTTATACCACAGAAGTCCACCCACTGGAGTGAAGGTTCTGAGCCCCACGTCAGGCTTCCAACCTGAGGGTCCGACAAGGGAGGAGGAATTCCCAGAGAATCAGACTTTGAAGGCTAGCAGGATTTGACTGCAGGACTTCGACAGGACTGGGGGAAACAGACTCCACTCTTGGAGGGCACACACAAAGTAGTGTGCACATCGGGACCCAGGGGAAGGAGCAGTGACCCCAGGAGAGACTGAACCAGACCTACCTGCTAGTGTGGGAGGGTCTTGTGCAGAGGCAGGGGGTGGCTGTGTCTCACCATGAGGACAAGGACACTGACAGCAGAAGTTCTGGGAAATACTCCTTGGCCTGAGCCCTCCCAGAGTCTGTCATTAGCACCACCAAAAAGCCCAGGTAGGCTCCAGTGTTGGGTCGCCTCAGGCCAAACAACCAACAGGGAGGGAACCCAGCACCACCCATCAGCAGAAAAGCAGATTAAAGTTTTACTGAGCCCTGCCCACCAGAGCAACGTCCAGCTCTACCCACCACCAGTCCCTTCCATCAGGAAACTGCCACAAGCCTCTTAGATAGCCTTATCCACCAGAGGGCAGACAGCACAACCAAGAAGAACTACAACCCTGCAGCCTGTGGAACAAAAACCACATTCACAGAAAGATAGACAAGATGAAAAGGCAGCAGGCTACATACCAGATGAAGGAAAAAGATAAAACCCCAGAAAAACAACTAAATGAAACGGAGATAGGCAACGCTGCAGAAAAAGAATTCAGAATAATGCCAGTAAAGATGATCGAGGACCTCAGAAAAAGAATGGAGGAAAGATCGAGAAGATGCAAGAAATGTTTAACAAAGACCTAGAAGAATTAACAAACAAACAGAGATGAACAATACAATAACTGAAATGAAAAATACACTAGAAGGAATCAATAGCAGAATAACTGAGGCAGAAGAACGGATAAGTGACCTGGAAGACAGAATGGTGGAATTCACTGCTGCAGAACAGAATAAAGAAAAAAGAATGAAAAGAAATGAAGACAGCCTAAGAGAACTCTGGGACAACAGTAAACGCAACAACATTCACATTATAGGGGTCCCAGAAGGAGAAGAGAGAGAGAAAGGACCAGAGAAAATATTTGAAGAGATTATAGTTGGAAACTTCCCTAACGTGGGAAAGGAAATAGCCACCCAAGTCCAGGAAGCACAGAGAGTCCCAGGCAGGATAAACCCAAGGAGAAACATGCTGAGACACATAGCAATCAAACTGGCAAAAATTAAAGACAAAGAAAAATTATTGAAAGCAACAACAGAAAAACGACAAATAACATACAAGGGAACTCCCATAAGGTTAACAGCTGATTTCTCAGCAGAAACTACAAGCCAGAAGGGAGTGGCATGACATATTTAAAGTGATGAAAGGGAAGAGCCTACAACCAAGATTACTCTACCCGGCAAGGATCTCATTCAGATTCGATGGAGAAATCTAAAGCTTTACAGACAAGCAAAAGCTAAGAGAATTCAGCACCACCAAACCAGCTCTACAACAAATGCTAAAGGAACTTCTCTAAGTGGGAAACACAAGAGAAGGAAAGGACCTACAAAAACAAACCCAAAACAATTAAGAAAATGGTCATAGGAACATACATATTGATAATTACCTTAAACATGAATGGATTAAATGCTCCAACCGAAAGACACAGGCTTGCTGAATGGATACAAAAACAAGACCATCTATATATATGCTGTCTACAAGAGATCCACTTCAGACCTAGGGACACATACAGACTGAAAGTGAGGGGATGGAAAAAGATATTCCATGCAAATGGAAATCAAAAGAAAGCCGGGGGCTTCCCTGGTGGCGCAGTGGTTGAGAATCTGCCTGCTAATGCAGGGGACACCGGTTCGAGCCCTGGTCTGGGAAGATCCCACATGCCGCAGAGCAACTAGGCCCGTGAGCCACAACTACTGAGCGTGTGTATCTGGAGCCTGTGCTCCGCAACGAGAGAGGCCGCAATAGTGAGAGGCCCGCGCACCGTGATGAAGAGTGGCCCCCGCTCGCCACAACTAGAGAAAGCCCTCGCACAGAAATGAAAACCCAACACAGCCACAAATAATAAATAAATTAAAAAAAAAAAAAAAAAAGAAAGCTGGAGTAGCAATACTCATATCAGATAAAATAGACTTTAAAATAAAGAATGTTACAAGAGGCAAGGACGGACACTACATAATGATCAAGGGATCAATCCAAGAAGATATAACAATTATAAATAGATATGCACACAACATAGGAGCACCTCAATACATAAGACAACTGCTAACAGCTATAAAAGAGGAAATCAACAGTAACACAATAATAGTGGGGGACTTTAACACCTCATTTACACCAATGGACAGATCATCCAGACAGAAAATTAATAAGGAAACACGAGCTTTAAATGACACAATAGACCAGATAGATTTAATTGATATTTATAGAACCTTCCATCCAAAAACAGCAGATTACACTTTCTTCTCAACTGCACATGGAACATCCTCCAGGATAGATCACATCTTGGGTCACAAATCAACCCTCAGTAAATTTAAGAAAATTGAAATCATACCAAGCATCTTTTCTGACCACAACACTATGAGATTAGAAATGAATTACAGGGAAAAAAACTGTAAAAAACACGAATACATGGAGGCTAAACAATATGTTACTAAATAACCAAGAGATCACTGAAGAAATCAAAGAGGAAATCAAAAAATACCTAGAGACAAATTACAATGAAAACACGACGATCCAAAACCTGTGGGATGCAGCAAAAGCAGTTCTAAGAGGGAAGTTTAGAGCTATACAAGCCTACCTCAAGAAACAAGAAGAATCTCAAATAAACAATCTAACCTTACACCTAAAGGAACTAGAGAAAGAACAAACAAAACCCAAAGTTAGCAGAAGAAAAGAAATCATAAAGATCAGAGCAGAAATAAATGAAACAGAAACAGAGAAAACAATAGCAAAGATCAATAAAACTAAAAGCTGGTTCTTTGAGAAGATAAACAAAATTGATAAACCTTTAGCCAGACTCATCAAGGAAAAGATGGAGAGGACTCAAATGAATAAAATTAGAAATGAAAGGGAGAAGTTACAACAGACACAGCAGAGATACAAAGCATCCTAAGAGACTACTACAAGCAATTCTATGCCAATAAAATGGACAACCTGGAAGAAATGGACAAATTCTTAGAAAGGTATAACCTTCCAAGACTGAACCAGGAAGAAATAGAAAATATGAACAGACCAATCACAAGTAATGAAAATGAAACTGTGATTAAAAATCTTCCAACAAACAAAAGTCCAGGACCAGATGGCTTCACAGGTGATTTCTACCAAACATTTGGAGAAGAGCTAACACCCATCCTTCTCAAACTCTTCCAAAAAACTGCAGAGGAAGGAACACTCCCAAGCTCATTCTATGAGGCCACCATCACCCTGATACCAAAACCAGACAGATACTACAAAAAAAGAAAATTACAGACCAATATCCCTCATGAATACAGATGCAAAAATCCTCAACAAAATACTAGCAAACAGAATCCAACAACACATTAAAAGGATCACACACCATGATCAAGTGGGATTTATCCCAGGGATGCAAGGATTCTTCAATATATGCAAATCAATCAATGTGACACACCCTATCAACAAATTGAAGGAAAAAAACATATGATCATCTCAATAGATGCAGAAAAAGCTTTCAACAAAATTCAACATCCATTTATGATAAAAACTCTCCAGAAAGTGGGCGTAGAGGGAACCTACCTCAATATAATAAAGGCCATATACGACAAACCCACAGCAAACATCATTCTCAATGGTGACAAACTGAAAGCATTTCCTCTGAGATCAAGAAAAAGACAAGGATGTCCACTCTCACCACTATTATTCAACACAGTTTTGGAAGTCCTAGCCACGGCAATCAGAGAAGAAAAAGAAATAAAAGGAATACAAATTGGAAAAGAAGAAGTAAAACTGTCACTGTTTGCAGATGACATGATACTATACATAGAGAATCCTAAAGATGTCACCAGAAAACTAGAAAACTACTCAAGCTAATCAATGAATTTGGTAAAGTTGCAGGATACAAAATTAATGCACAGAAATCTCTTGCATTCCTATACACTAATGATGAAAAATCTGAAAGAGAAATTATGGAAACACTCCCATTTACCACTGCAACAAAAAGAATAAAATACCTACGAATAAACCTACCTACAGAGACAAAAGACCTGTATGCAGAAAACTACAAAACACTGCTGAAAGAAATTAAAGATGCTACAAACAGATGGAGACATAGACCATGTTCTTGGATGGGAAGAATCAATATTGTGAAAATGACTATACTACCCAAAGCCATCTACAGATTCAGTGCAATCCCTATCAAATTACCAGTGACATTTTTTACAGAACTAGAGCAAAAAATCTTAAAATTTGCATGGAGACACAAAAGACCCCGAATAGCCAAAGCAGTCTTGAGGGAAAAAAACAGAGCTGGAGGAATCAGACTCCCTGACTTCAGGCTATACTACAAAGCTACAGTAATCAAGACAATACAGTACTGGCACAAAAACAGAACTATAGATCAAGGCAACAGGATAGAAAGCCCAGAGACAAACACACACACCTATGGTTAACTCATCTATGACAAAGAGGCAAGGATATACAATGGAGAAAAGACAGTCTCTTCAATAAGTGGTGCTGGGAAAACTGGACAGCTACATGTAAAAGAATGAAATTAGAACACTCCCTAACACCATACACAAAGATAAACTCAAAACAGATTAGAGACCTAAATGTAAGACCGGACACCATAAAACTCTTAGAGGAAAACATAGGAAGAACACTCTTTGACATAAATCACAACAAGATCTTTTCTCATCCACCTCCTAGAGTAATGGAAATAAAAACAAAAATAAACAAATGGGACCTAATGAAACTTCAAAGCTTTTGCACAGCGAAGGAAACTACAAAGAAGACAAAAAGGCAACCCTCAGAATGGGAGAAGATATTTGCAAACAAATCAACAGACAAAGGATTAATCTCCAAAATATATAAACAGCTCATTCAGCTCAATATTAAAGAAATAAACACCCCAATCCAAAAATGGGCAGAAGACCTAAATAGACATTTCTCCAAAGAAGACATACAGATGGCCAAGAAGCACATGAAAAGCTGCTCAACATCACTAATTATTAGGGAAATGCAAATCAAAACTACAATGAGGTATCACCTCACATCAGTTAGAATGGGCATCATCAGAAAATCTACAAACAACAAATGCTGGAGAGGGTGTGGAGAAAAGGGAACCCTCCTGCACTGTTGATGGGAATGCAAACTGATACAGCCACTATAGAGAACAGTATGGAGGTTTCTTAAAAAACTAAAAATAGAATTAGCATATGACCCAGCAATCCCACTACTGGGCATATACCCAGAGAAAACCATAATTCAAAAAGGCACATGCACCCCAGTGTTCACTGCAGCACTATTTACAATAGCCAGGACATGGAAGCAACCTAAATGCCAATCAACAGACGAATGGATAAAGGAGATGTGGTACATGTATACAATGGAATATTACTCAGCCATAAAAAGGAACGAAATTGGGGCATTTGTAGAGACATGGATGCATCTAGAGACTGTCATACAGAGTGAAGTCAGTCAGAAAGAGAAAGACAAATATTGTATATTAACGCATATATGTGGAACCTAGAAAATGGTACAGATGAACCGGTTTGCAGGGCAGAAATTGAGACACAGAAGTAGAGAACAAACATACGGACACCAAGGGGGGAAAGTGGCAGGGTGGTGGTGTGATGAATTGGGAGATTGGGATTGATATATATACACTAATATATATAAAATGGATAACTAATAAGAACCTGCTGTATAAAAAAATAAAATTCAAAAGTCACTGTGGAAAAAAAAAAACCAACAACCAAACCAAAAAAAAAAAGAAAAAAAAAGAAAATCTAGGGAATGAGATATCCTTAGGGGGATCTGGAGGGGGAGGAATACCCATATATATGTATATATATATATATACACACACACACATATGCATATATATGTATATATACATATATACACACACGTATATATACACCTATACACATATACATATACACACCCACACACACATATGTGTGTATATCTATCCCTGACCACCAGGAATTTAGAAGGTCACATGCATGCACAGGGCTGGGCGCATGCTCAGAAGATCTGAGCCTGAGCAGGCAGGCCATAACCTCTCACTGCTGAACAACCTTGAGGCTCTGTGCAAGCAGAAGGCAAAGGCTACGGGGCAGCTGTAAACTTCATGGCTGAGTGTTAAAGGATTGCCGCAACATGGATACAGAGTCCCTTAGCTTAGACTGGGAGACTGCTTCCAGGCATCTAAGGAAATTAAATTTCTATCCAATCACTGCCCACTGAGCTAACCAAGACAAGACTTCAGTGCCCACATACAACTAAGAATACAGACTTTTAAAAATCAGTTCAGAAAAGTCACTAAACAACAAAGAGCAACAACAACAAACCCTGGGGGGGCAGGTGGGGAGGGGGCAGAATCTGCCAGAGCAGAGTTGCCAAATTATATTATTTAAAACACCTGGTTTGGACTTCCCTGGTGGCGCAGTGGTTAAGAATCTGCCTGCCAATGCAGGGAACACAGGTTCGAGCCCTGGTCCGGGAAGATCCCCCATGCCGTGGAGCAACTAAGCCCGTGCACCACAACTACTGAGCCTGTGCTCTAGAGCCCGCAAGCCACAACTACTGAAGCCCGCGCGCCTAGAGCCCGTGTTCTGCAACAAGAGAACCCACCCAATGAGAAGCTTGTGCACCACAACAAAGAGTAGCCCCCACTCTCCGCAACTAGAGAAAAGCCCGCACGCAGCAACAAAGACCCAACACAGCCAAAAATAAATAAAATAACTAGATTTAAAAAAAAGTCATCTATAAAACACCTGGTTTTCAATACAAAAAGTAGGAGAAATACAAAGAGACAAGAATGTGTAGCCCCCTTCATTGGAAATAAGAAGTCCTTGAGGAAACTTAAATATTGGAATTACTACACAAAGACTTTAAATTAGCTATTTTAAATATATTCAAAGAACTAAAGGAAACCATGAATAAAGAACTTTAAGTATGAGAATGATGTCTCACCAAAGAGAAAACACCAGTAAAGTGATAGAAATTATTTAAAAAGCAAACAGAAATTCTGAAGTTGAAAAATACAACTTAAATTAAAAATTCACTTAAAAGGCAGAAGAAAGATTCAGCAAATCTGTAGATAGGCTGACCAAAATTATCTGGTCTGTGGAACAGAAAGCAAAAAGAATGAGGAAAACTGAACAGAGCCTCAAAGACCTGTGGGACACCATCAAGTGTACCACATACATACATGGGAGTGCCACAGAGGAGAAAGGGGCAGAAAGAAACTTAGAGAAATAATGGTCAAAAACTTACCAAATGTCTTGAAAACTCCCCCCAAATGTGCATTAATCTGCACATCCAAGGAGCTCAATAAATTGCAAGTAGGATAAACTCAAAGAGATCCATACGTAGACACATTACAGCTAAACTGTCAAAAGCCAAAGAGAGAATCTTGAAAGGACAAGAGAAAAATGACTCATTGTGTACAAAGAACCCTCAATGGAAACTGACTTCTCAGAAAATCCAGAAGGCAGTTGGTGGACTTAAAAGTGCTGAAAGAACAAGCCTATGAACCAAGAATTCTACATCCAGCAAAATTAGTCTCCAAAAATTAAGGAGAAATTAAGACATTCCCAGGTAAGCAAAAACTGAGAATGTGTCACAAGCAGAGCTCCCCCATAAAAAATACTGAGAAATACGAAAGAGAGTTCTCCAGGCTAAAGTGAAAGTAACTTGGATCCACATGAAGATCACTGGTAAAGGTAACTACACAGGTAAATATAAAAGGTAGTATAAATGTCTTTAAAGACAACTGCATAAAGCAATAATTATAAATGTGTTGACAGACGTATCAATGTATAAAGACGTAATGTGAATGATAATAAAGCACAAAGGAGCGGAGAAGGAATGGAAGTATAAAGGAGCAAAGCTTTTGCATACTATTGTGATTAAACTGGCATAATCCTAAATTAATCCCAGATTATCATAGTTAAGATGTTAATGTAGCTCCCAGGGCAACTACTAAAGAAAAAAACTATGTCATAAAAGAAAAGACATGGAAATTAAAATTGTACACTAGAAATATCTATTTCAAACAAAAGAAGACAATAATGGAGGAATAGAGGAACAAAAAAGACATATGACACAGAAAACAAATAGCAAGTTTACCTTATCAGTAATTACAGTAAATGTAAATTGATTAAATATCCCAATTCAACATAGGGAAATCCTTTGTTTTAACCCAAACACACCTTGGTTATTTCATCAGATATGCTATAATCCAGGAACCTCAAAAGGGTCAGATAAATGCGGAATTTATTCAGCACAGAAGGCAGCACCGCGGAGAGAAGGCTGTTCATGTACTCCTCCATGTTTGGTGGAATTAGCTGTGGCTGTAAGTGGATCTGGCAGTCTGCCTAAAATGAGAAACAGTACACATTATTTTCCAAGTTCCTAAATCAATCTAGAATTTCAGGGGGATGCATCATCTCTATCAGCCCCTAAGGGAATTAAATACAATTCATCATTAGGGGGAGGTCACTTTTTAATATTAATTTATATGCACTAGAACTATCTCAGCAATAATTACATAAGTTAGCCATTTCTTGGTCACTTATGTTTCCTCAATGGTGTCAGTAAACATAAAAAGATAGTGAATCTCTAAAAAGCAGCTAATTAAAATGTTTTAGATGTTTCCTTAATCACGGAACATGTACTCTATTTCTTACTGAACTGCATTTCTAGAAACCACATATAGCAAATCACACTTTCCCACAGAAATTTACCATTGGGCCATTCATTCTCATTCACAGGCAGTTCCTCATATACCAAGGGTGAACATCATTATACAGAGCAACTATATGCCTTTTCAACAACTGGGCATACTTCTCATCATTAATGACTCAGACGTAAAAGCTCTCTTCATTAGTCACTGATGATTCACCAGAGCATTTCACCATAAAGCATAGAAATAATTACCAGGTGATTAGGAACATTTTAAAAAGAACTCTAAAATATTTCTCATGTAGGATTGGCAGAAAACAATGGAAGAGAGGCAGCAAGAACAAAGGTCTGGATGTTAATCAGGCAATTTATAGACAGTTTCTACTTTCTCTCCCTACATGTGGGAGTTTCTGCTGCCAAGAGTTTTCTTTGCTTGTCTTGTGATTTTCTTTACAGATACAAAGTTTTCATCCCAGAGAACAAAATAATCAGTTCCCTCATTAATAATCAGCAGCCACAACTTTGAAACAACTTATTAATAATAAGCAATACCAAGAAACAAAGCAAAAATATAGTTATCTTTCCAATATAACCTCCATCCATTTTAAAATGACCCTTCATTACCGGCAGGAGTGATCTCCCCTCCGAAGTAATAAAAACATTAATATTGCAGGGGAATTCCATCTGGTGGTAGTTGAAGTCATAATCCACCTTCTGCCAAGTTATTAGGTTGCTCAGGGCAGTCACATTATGAACACCTACAAAAACAAGGGAATAATTTTTCAGTAACTTGATTTTAATCACCTAACCAAATTAGTTTTGCTGACATTGATAATAAGACATGAGATTTCTACTGCTTTAAAAAAAGTATATGAGGCACTGTTCAATCTTCTAAATGTTCATTAATTAATAGGCTTCACAGATAATATCTGTCAAGCTAGACAAACATATTTCTGGAGCCAAGATTCCTCCCCCACCCACCCCAAATCTAATACCAAGCATCTGGTGTGCAATTAGATATAAAATAGTTCCCGATAAAAGTATGATTATTTTGTATGGGGCATCTTCACAGGGCTAAAATAATCTGGTAGAACCAAAACTATTTTTATACAGAGATAAGGTTACTGAATTTTACTGAATTTATACTCACCTTTGCCTTAATTCTACCCAGTCTACACTATTTTTTCTATTTTTACCTCTTGAACTTACCAGCAGCAAAGTGTCTTCTTAATTCTCATCTGAGCATAGATAAAGCAATCTGCTTTCTTGTAATTTTATAACATGTTCCATAACTGAGGTTAGTGCGAGCCATCTGATCTACTAAATATTTTTTCAGAGATTCTTTGAAAAAAAATTTTTAAATCACATTGGCTGGTAAAAAATGTTTTATTAGATCTTTTCTACAACTTTTCTTTTGAGGTAATATAGGACTAAAGGCAAAACCTCCTCCCTTTTCAGCCTTTAAAAAGCTACCTGCTACTTACTTGGTGGATTATCATACTATTTTCAAACTATCACAAAACATAGTTGATGTACACAATTTATTTGTTAATGATATATGCTTTAACCAAATTCACAGAGCAAGCCTTTGTCTTAAATACTTGTGAAGTGTGAATTTGTCTTTGTTCAGTTATTCCTTAGAAAATCATTACCACGCCTGGCTTTGCTGGGAGTTAGAAATGGAAGGACAACGTCCGTGCACACACCTGGCGTGTCCAGCTGCCCCTGTTCCAGGAGAGTTTCATCAATTACAAGAGAAGTATTGCTGGGCAGCTGGAGGAGCCCGCTGACCAAGCGATTGGCTGTGTAGTCTTTGTGGGGAATGAATTTCAAGTGGTTCATGTTCGCTATAGTCATCTGCAGATGAAAAGACTGCAAAGAGAAATTTTTTTAATGATCAAGGAACTAAGTTTCCCTCTTTTAAGAAAATATATATTTGGAGTTAAACACTACATTTTATAATGGAAAGAAAGAGCTTATTATTTCTAAGGGAGTAAGCAGTCTCATGGTTTCTTGAGCTCTTAGAAACAAAAATTTCTCCATCATAAGAATTTCTGATTCTATGAGCTGCTTTATCCTCAGCTGTCTTGTTCAGTATTCTTGAAGAATATTTTTTATTTTACCAGTGAACCAGAAACAAATGATAGACAACTGATATATATATCAAATATTCAGAGGCTTAACTTCTTTAACTGACCACAGGCTAACAAAACAGAAAATAAAATGTTTATTTACACATCAAGACGGAGAGAGAAAAGCTTAATTTTCCTCTGTGCTCCCTGAATTAAAATCACATTCACCAGTAAAGGTAAACATACAGTAGAAGTAGGAAATCATCCATACACAAATACGATATCTAAATCAGTGATCGCGAGAGGAGAGGACAAACACCAAACTATATTGCCCAAGGTGATCTACAAATTCAATGCAATCCCTATCAAATTACCAATGGCATTTTTTTATAGAACTAGAAAAAATTTTTTTTAATTTGTATGGAAACACAAAAGACCCCAAATAGCCAAAGCAATCTTGAGAAAGAAAAATGGAGCTGGAGGAATCAGGCTCCCTGACTTCAGACTATACTACAAACCTACTGTCATCAAAACAGTATGGTACTAGCACAAAACAAAAATATAGATCAATGGAACAGAATAGAAAGCCCAGAAATAAACCCACAAACATATGGTCAATTAATCTACAACAAAGGAGGCAAGAATATACCATGAAGAAATGACAGTCTCTTCAATAAGTGTTGCTGGGAAAACTGGACAGCCACATGTAAAAGAATGAATTAGAACATTCTCTAACACCATATAAAAAAATAAACTCAGAATGGATTAAAGACCTAAATGTAAGACTGGATACCATAAAACTCCTAGAGGAAAACATAGGCAGAACACTCTGACATAAATGGCAGCAATATCTTTTTTGGATCTGTCTCCTAGAGTAATGGAAATAAAAACAAAAATAAACAAATGGGACCTAATTAAACTTAAAAGCTTTTGCACAGCAAAGGAAACCATAAACAAAATGAAAAGACAACCTACAGAATGGGAGAAAATATTTGCAAATGACGCAACTGACAAGGGCCTAATTTCCAAAATATACAAACAGCTCATACAGCTCAGTATCAAAATAACAAACCCAATCAAAAAGTGGGCATAGACCTAAGTAGGCATTTCTCCAGAGACGACATACACATGGCCAAAAGGCACATGAAAAGATGCTCAACATTGCTATTAGAGAAATGCAAATCAAAACTACAATGAGATGTCACCTCACACTGGTCAGAATGGCCATCAAAAAGTCTACAAATAATAAATGCTGGAGAGGGTGTGGAGAAAAGGGAACCCTCCTACACTGTTGGTGGGAATGTAAGTTGGTGCAGCCTCTATGGAAAACAGTATGGAGTTTCCTCAGAAAACTAAAAATATAATTACCAAAGGATCCAGCAATCCCACTCCTGGGCATACAAACAAAACTCTAAATCAGAAAGATACATGCACCCCTTTGTTCATAGCAGCACTATTCACAATAGCCAAGACATGGAAACAACCTAAATGTCTATCAATAGATGAATGGATAAAGAAGATGTGGTACATATATACAATGGAATACTCAGCCATAAAAGCCAATGAAATAATGGCATTTGCAGCAACATGGATGGATCTAGAGATCATCATACTAAGTAAAGTAAGCCAGACAAAGACAAATATCATATGATATCACTTATATGTGGAATCTTAAAAAAAAAAAAAAGATACAAATGAACTTATATACAAAACAGAAGTAGACCCACAGACACAGAAAGCAAACTTATGGTTACCAAAGGGGAAAGGGTTGGGGGTTGGAGGGATAAATTAGGAGTTTGGGATTAACATAATACACTACTGCATATAAAACAGATAACCAACAGGGACCTACTGTATAGCACAGGGACGTATACTCAAAATTTTGTAATAACCTATAAGGGAAAAGAATCTGAGAAAAAAATAGATATATATGTATGTGTAACTGAATCACTCTGCTGTACACCTGAAACACAACATGTAAATCAACTGTACTTCAATTTTTTAAAAATTTGTGAACCACTATATTGTACACGTGTAACTTATATAATATTATATATATCAACTATACTTCCATTTAAAAAATTTTTAATAAATTTTGAAAATAAAATAAAACATATCCATTCAGCATAGAGAGCTGCAGACCTCTGAATAAATTGCTCCAAGGAGGCCTGAGGTGTGGAGGACTCCGCACTATCATCAGCGCTATGGGTCTCGGAACCTGCTCCACCCGGGAAACGCTGCCTCCTCACCCAGTCTCAGCAGTAGAAAATCAGTTAAGCCCACCTGCACCTCCCTCAGTCTTCCTGAGCCCACCACACTCAGTGCCCTCGGCACCCTGCGTTGTACTCCAGTACACTCTAGTGTACTCTACGATCACTCTGGACCATAAAGAAGTATGGGGCTTCCCTGGTGGCGCAGTGGTTGAGAATCTGCCTGCCAATGTAGGGGACACGGGTTCAAGCCCTGGTCTGGGAAGATCCCACATGCCGCGGAGCAGCTAGGCCCATGAGCCACAATTACTGAGCCTGCGCGTCTGGAGCCTGTGCTCTGCAACGAGAGGCCGCGACAGTGAGAGGCCCGCGCACCGCGATTTAGAGTGGCCCCCGCTTCCCACAACTAGAGAAAGCCCTCGCACAGAAACGAAGACCCAACACAGCCAAAAATAAATTAATTAATTAAGTAAAAAAAAAAAAAAAAAAGAATAAAGAATAGATTAAAAAAAAAAAGTATGTGTGGTACAGGTGGAGACTGGGGTGGGGAAGGATGTCAAGGAAGAGAGAAGATGTATTTTCAAAATGCAGAGGATTTTTGCACTTTGGCTCAGTAATTCAAAGAAAGCGGGGCGCGGGGGGGCTGGTCATATTATAGATACAAGGAAATGACCCCAAAAGAAACAGAGTCTGTCAAAACAAAAGGTGGCATAGAGCAGGGTGCAGCTCCATATAAGCAAAAGCAGGCCACTCACACTCACTGCTACGAAAACTAAATAAGATATTAAAAAGGCAAGTGTTTAGAAAAAGTTCAGTGCTGGCTAGACACAAACATAAGAGTAATATAAGGGAGTGGGATATGGTAAAAATGAAACAGTAAACAAACCACTACAAAGTGATGTAGAACAAAAAGAACAAAATGGAAATACCTTACCATGCAAGAATCTTGAGTACTTTCCTCATATCACTTTCATACTTAAAAATATAATTCATGTCCCAAGTATGTGCTACTTAAATCTTGGCCTCAAGCTTTGAGTGGCCCTAGGCTGCCACTCAGACCTCACGTCCTACGCTCCCTCCCCAGCACTCATTCCATGGCAGTATACCGGCCCCTCGGGCTGGCGTTCCTCAAACATGCCCAGCACACCGCGCTCAGACCCTGAACTTGTTCCCTGCACAGGACAGACACTTTCCCCAACACGGCCCTGTGTCTTGATCCCGGGCTTGCATCAAATCTCTCCCTGAACTCCACCCTGGAGAGGGCTTCCCCAACACGCTGTACATGTCAGCAACTCCACCCTGGCCCACCCCCCAGCGCTCCCTATCCCCTTCCCCTGGGCCTTTACTGTTCTCCATGGCACTTCAGTGACATACTATATATGTTATTTATTATTTGTTGGTCTTCCACCACCAACAAAATGTGGTCCAGGGCACTCCCAGGGAGTTGCTGAAACCCCTTCAGTAATTTTCAAAATGTGGTCCAGGGCACTCCCAGGGAGTTGCTGAAACCCTTTTATGGGGTCCATGAGGTCAAAATCACACATGGATAAAAGATCCATTCAATGTGCAAGACAGACCAATGCATTTACGATAGCAGAGTATGAAAAGTTCATTGATGAGATTACAGATTTCACACAACTATCCTTGAAGAAAATGCCATATGCACAGTTTTGGTCTAGTATCAGAAGAATATCTACAGTTATCTGACAATGCCATTAAAAGTCCTTCCTTTGCCAACTACTTTTTCATCTGTGTAAGGCCAGCATTCCTTCATATACTCCAGTCAAAACATCATGTTACGATAGACTGAATGCAGGAACAGATACGACAATCCAGCTGTCTTCTATTAATCCAGACACTAGAGAGACTGGCAAAAATTTAAAACAATGTCACTTTTATCACTAATATTTTTTTGTTTGGAAAAATGGCTATTTTTTACAAAAATATTTTACTTCTGTTCATATGTAATCGATTTTCAATGAATATTTTAATATGTTTTTAGTTTTAACTTCTAATATGGTAAATTGATAATAAAAACCCAAAAAACATCTCTTTGAGTTCTCAATAACTTTTTAACAGTGTAAAGTGAGTCAAGGAGAGTGAGAAATGTTGGTCTGTTTAGTCCACTGCTGTTTCTTAAGAGCCCAGAAGACACTCAATAAACACTGGTTAAATGAATGATCTGTTTCAACCTCTTAAATTTCCAAAGTAAGAAGTGATTGGCATTGCCAGTCACACAACTAATTGGAAGCTATTCCCCTGTCCCCAAGAGCTTACTACCACACAAACACTGCGTTCCAGATGTCCTGGCAAATAAAGGTAGCTTGACTTTCCGAACAGGAATTAAAACTGGGGCAGTAGAGATAAAGTTATTACCTCAACTAAAAGAATTATGCTCCTATAATTTAGAGTTTACTTAGATTTACGATTTTAAATCACACAAAGGATACCAAATTGTACAAACAAATTGGCATCAACGGAGAGTGCAATGTTAAGGGAGTTACTACAGTTGTGTTGTTACTTGAAGAAGCCTGTGCTAAGGCAATAAAGGAAACGTGAAATGTTTAGGAGTTAGTACATTTTAAATTATGAAACTAGGCAGGCTTTGTTTCCCCTTACTGAGGTCTGTTAACATCTCAAAGTTAAATATTTGGGTTGAATGAAAGACAATTAGATGGACGTTTAAAGTGTACTTAAGCTTATAATACATATTTATATTGATCTTACTGCTGGAACTAGATGTTGAATAATTCGATATAAGTGTTCCGTGAAGGTACTATTCCGTGGACACCCACTCAAGTTAACCGTAAATTTTCCTAGTGGAAGAACATCTCTTCTTGTATATCTAGAAAAAAAAAGATATCAACCAATAAGATACTCAGGTGATTTCCTGATCTCCATCAAAAAGCAAACGAAGAAAAATTAGCTTAATACTGTCATTAAAATTAAAGCAGATCACTCTGATCAGTTGTTTTTTTAATCAGAAACAACAATAAAAATAATAGCCAATATTTAAGTGCTGGGCACGTGCCAGGTACTGTTCTAAGTACTTAAATGCTTTCTCATTTAATTCCCAAACACTGTGAGGTAGGTATTATTATTTTCATTTTACAGATGAGAAACCTGAGACACAGAAATTTTAAGAAACACGCCCACATTCACATAGCCAGGAAGTGACAGAGCTGAATTTGAACCCAGGTAGTTTGGTTCCAGAGTCTATGCTCTCAACCATCATGTACTATCGTCTCAAATCCTACCTGAGGAAAGATTTGTAGTACAAAGATGTTTAGTGGAGGATTATTTAAACAGAGAAAAAGTAGGAAAACCTAACATTTAGGGAAAAAGTACAACTGTCTGTAATGAAATACTGCACAGCCATTAAGAGGTTCAAGAAGAATTATGATAGGAAACGCTTAACATAAATGATAAAAGCAAGATAATGATCTGTTTAGAGTATAATTGAGATCTAAGTAGGGATGGATACATATGTAAACAAAAAAAGATGATATGAACAGGTACCAAGATCTGTTAAGTGAGATCATCTTTAAGTGGTGAGATTACAGACAATTTCAATTTTCTTCTTTATGCTCTTGGAACTTGTTGAAGGCACACATGTTATTTTGAAATCAGAAAACAAAGAGCTGTAGTGAAGTGAAAGGGAGCGGGGCACATGTCCACGGATACAAGTGAGATGTACACCCAATGGACCTCACAGAGCCTTGGGATGTATAAACAGAGAATTCAGAATGCAAAAAGGATAAAACAGCTCATTTTACTCATTGGCCAGGTTCTTTATCTGATTTTTGCTCTTAAATTTAAGGAGGTACAATCAAAATGCTACATGTGACACTGAGAAAAGTTGAAAAAGGAATTTCTGTGATTTGGTATAACACCTGTTACACTGAACAAATAACCATCTGGTGATGAAGCCTAATAAACAAAAACAGAAACCTTTCTGTTCTTTTCCCCTCTCAACAGAACACCAAACTCCCTTAATTCCCACCAGGAACAGAGTACTTACACTGTAGAAATGAGATGTAATATAAGATATTCAGCAGCCAAACTGTCTCCCAAAAGGGCGTGAGTGAGGAACCCAAGCAGTTCTGCTCTGACTGGAGACAATTCAGACATGAAACTGGAAACAACTGGAGAGAGAAGGGAGACCAGATTCAGAACACAAACCAGTTCCTCTCATGTCTCTTAGGTTAAGAAGTAACTGGAACAAAGCACTGCACGTCAGTAGATGACTAGTATGGACTTAAAATATTGGTCAGTAAGCGATGCCAGTTGTCGAAATAAGACAGCGTGTATACCTTTTGGGGGGGGCCTCATTTTAATGAAGAGAATTAACACAAAGGAAAATGGGGCAAAGAAATGGTGACCGCTGGAGAAATTTATTCTGACGACCGAGAACCTGACTGACAGCTCCACCACGCAGCTCTCACATGCTGGGTAAGTCTCTGGGCCACGAGGCTTTAGCACTTACACTTACAGGTTTTGCTCTCCTCCTTGTTAAGGCAAGCAGGCAGTAAAGGGTTGATGTGCTGCAACTTCTGGGCTAAAACCACATGGATTCTTGGCACTAAGGAGGCAGGAGGACTGTGCACTCTCTGTTCTTCGGCTGTGTCTGTGCATTCCATTGGATCTAGCAGCGAAGAGGCATCCCTGTGGAGAGATGACAGAGCTTCAGTTCACAGAGGCGGCAGCTGTATAGATGTAAAAATAACACACATCTCTGAAAATAAAATGAGAACTCAAGCCAAGAACAATTTCACCTGCACATCTCCTTAAAGAGCAGAAAATGCTCCTCTTCCTTGTAAACAGTTACATCACAGATTTCAGGCTACTTTGGTCATATTATGAGATAATGTATTTATTCTATTCTTCAAGATCAATAACATTTTTACTGAGTGTGCTGTAACTGCAACAAATGGGATACAGCATATCACTCATCAAGTTACTTCAAAATGCAGACACCCTTTCTTAAGCTATTAGCTGGGACATCAAATACTTCATCGCATGTCTCAAAAATGGGGGTCTCTTCCTTAAAAGCCATCAGGTGGCTACTATTCAGTGTGAAGAATCCATTCATCTCTCTTGCTAATTTTTCTTCCTAAATTTTATTCTTACGTGATAGCTCTCTTGAATAGTGAATAGACAAGCAGTGAAAAGGAAGTGTGAGTTTTTCAGATTTGCTAAATAAATTACCAGATGATAGATTTATTGTGAGATGATTGAAACAAATGACTAAAATGTTTTTAGACTTTACAGACTGACTCTAGAGAGTAATCAATTCATATCACCATCTTCCTTAAATACAAGAATGATACCAACAACCTTTATATAGTGTGTACCACATGCTGGGCAATGTTCTTCGCTTTGCACACACAAATTCGTTAAAACCTCACAACCACCCTCATGTATAATGAGGAAACCAAGCCACTGTAGAAGTTAAGTCTAAGGTCACAAAGCCAGTAAGTGGCCAAACCAGGATCCCAACCCAGGCCATCTGGCTCAGTCTGTGTACTAAAATGCCTCCATAAATGAAGTAACTCATGAAGCAGGAAATTCACCATAACCAGAAACAGCCAAGACAAGCAATTTTGTATGCCATTATTATGGAACTGTTATTTAAGTTTATTTAAAGTTGTTTAAAATGTCTGTTTTGCATCATTTTTTAAGTGTGAATAAGTTCTTCCTATGGAAAACCAAGATGACTGTCCAATATTTAACAAAAAACTCTACTGTAGGGGCAGAATATAATTCCTTTCTTTTGCCAACCTCAAAACAAAATAAAAAAGAATGAGGATGATCTGGATTTTCAGAATATATTAAGTGAGGGGAAAAAAATATGTAAAAGAGTACATATACCATGCCCCCCTTTTATATAAGGGTAAGTGAGGAAAAAAATATATATGTATCTGTTTTTGAAAAAAAGAGATACAGGAAGGATAAAAGCAGAACTGAGGCTGGTTCCCTACAGCAGCAGTCCCCAGCCTTTTTGGCACCAGGGACCAGTTTCATGGAAGACAATTTTCCCACGGATGGGCGGGCGAGTGGAGGGTGCAGGGGTTGGGGGAGTGGTCCAGGTGGTAACGCGAGCAATGGGGAGCGGCAGATGAAGCCTCGCTCTCCTGCCCTACAGAGCATGGGTGGGAGCAGGGTAGAGGAGATGAGGGTAGTGGGGAATGACATTCCTACATTCTTTTTATACAGTTTTGATTTTGGCAACAATTTCCATGTTTTCTATACTTATCTTTAAGTACAGAAACCAGTAAGGACAGAGGGAAAACTCTGCAGTGAAGCACAATGGAAACAAATGAACCTAACTATGTATAATGAATAACAACTAGCACAGCACTGAAGTGGGAGGAGGTCACCCAAGTCACTCTGGAACACAGCTGACTATATATACACTCTCATTCTAAAATAAAAAGATTTGGAAACAAATAATGAACTCAAGTTACTAGGTTTGTTTTTTGCAGTGGTATGGGTTATCGATTCTGAAATTACCTTCTCTGCATAGCAGTCCCCTCTTACCAGCAGGGAATACATTCCAAAACCCCTAGTGGAGGCCTGAAACTGTGGATAGTACTGAGCCTCATATATAGTATGTCTTTTCCTATATATACGTTCCTATGATAAAGTTTAATTTACAAATTAGGCACAGTAAGAGATTAACCATGATAACTAATAATAAAAATAGAACAATTATAATGATATACTGTAATAAAAGTTATGTGAATGTGGTTTCTCTCTCTCAAAATATCTTATTGTACAAATTTAATGCCTTTTCTATCTTAACTAAGCACTTATCACATACCGTGACTGTTAACTTTTGCAGGTTGAGATGCAAAAGCAAAACTAGCACTAATTTCCTTTTCCTTCTCAACAATTTCACATAATCTTCTACTGTTCTTACTGTAGATCTTAACAACCTCAGCATACGTTTTTTTTTCTTTCCGTATAAGTCAAAAAATTTTACCTTTTCACTTTAAAATAAAGCACTTTACAGCTTTTCTTTGGCATACTCAAATTGCCAGGATCACTACCTCTTGTGCTTTGGGGCCATTATTAAGTAAAATAAGGGTTACTTGAATACAGGCACTGTGATACCTGGAAAATCGATCTGATAACTGAGATGGCTACTAAGTGACTAACGGATGGCATACCCTGGACAAAAGGATGATTCACGTCCTGGGCAGGACGGAGTGGGACAACTTGAGATTTCATCACGCTACTAAGAAAGGTATGCAATTTAAAACTTACTGTTTATTTCTGGAATTTCCCAGTTAATATTTTCATACAGCAGTTGACTGTAGGTAACTGAAACCATGGAAAGCAAAATCAAAGTAAGGGGGACTCTACTATATCATAGAATTGAGCAAAGGAATATATTGAGGATACTGGGAGTCGAGTTTCTTTCTGTTAGAAAAGGGAATTACAAATACGGAAAGGAGGAAGACTAGAATGACACCGAGTTTTGGAGCTGAACTGAACTGCAACCAGGAAGACAGTGTGAGCTCATGGTTTCTGATATTGTAAATAATATAAAAATATATGTAGATGTGTGTATATAAACGTGTGCATGTGTGAGTACGTATATATTTATTTCCTAGCTCTGCTGAAACGGCATAGAAGCAATGCCAACTCAGTACCAATGAGCACACCAGTACTCAAATCCTGATTTTTTAAATAAAATTCCTCACTAAAAGAAACAGGTGCTCCTTGGAAAAAGGGCTGATACTGAGGCTGAAGCATGGGAAGTACAAGATGAGGCTGAAACAGCTTAATGCATCAGAAAATATATGTTCAAAAATGGTAAGATAAGGTCATGTCAAAAAGAACCCAGAGTTTGATCGGGAGCGGGAGCGGACCCCGGAGAGCCCCGAGCAGCCCCACTGCCACTGCGGGCCCCACTCACCATTGCCGCAACCATGAGCAGCGAGGCCGAGGCCCAGCAGCCGCCCGCCGCCCAGCCCCCGCCCTCACTGCCGCCGCTGCCAAGCCCGGCACGACGGGCATGGGCAGGACTGGCATTGGCGCAGGGCGCGGTGGCCCCGGCGGCCTCACTTCAGCGCCGCCTGCCGGCGGGGACAAGAAGGTCATTGCAGCAAAGGCTCTGGGGACAGTAAAATGGTTCAATGTAAAAAACAGATATGGTTTCATCAACAGGAATGACACCAAGGAACATGTATTCGTACACCAGACTGCTGTAAAGAAGAACCCCAGGAAGTACCTTCGCGGTGCATTAGATGGAGAGACTGTGGAGTTCGATGTTGCTGAAGGAGAAAAGGGTGCGCAGACAGCAAATGTTACAGGCCCTGGGGGAGTTCCAGCGCAAGGCAATAAATGTGCAGCAGACCGTAACCATCATAGACACTATCCACGTCGCAGGGGTCTTCCACGCAACCCCCGCAGAATTACCAGAACACTGAGAGTGGGGAAAAGAATGAGGGATCGGAGAGTGCTCCCGAAGGCCAGGCCCGACAGCGCCGGCCCTACTGCAGGCGAAGGTGCCCCCCTTACTGCACGCGGAGACCCTGTGGGCATCGACCACAGCATTCCAACCCTCCGGTGCAGAGAGAAGTGATGGAGAGTGCTGACAATCAGGGTGCAGGAGAACAAGTTAGAGGAGCGAGACAGAATGTGCCCTCCTCGCCAAAGATGCCCAGAGAGGACGACAAAGAAGAAGATAAGGAAAATCAAGGAGATGAGACCCAACGTCAGCAGCCACCTCGACATCGGTACCGCAGCAACTTCAATTACCAACACAGACGCCCAGAAAACCCTAAACCACAAGATGGCAAAGAGACAAAAGCAGCCAATCCACCAGCTAAGCATTCACCCGCTCCCGAGGCTGAGCAGGGCGGGGCTGAGAAAATGCCGGCTTACCATCTCTACCATCACCCGGTTTAGTCATCCAACAAGAAGAAATGAATATGAAATTCCAGCAATAAGAAATGAACAAAAGATTGGAGCTGAAGACCTTAAGTGCTTGCTTTTTGCCTGTTGACCACATAACCAGAACTATCTGCATTATCTAAGCAGCAAGGGGTTTTTATTATTTTTACCAAAAGATGGCTCTTTTTGGTAATGACAAACGTGTTTTAAAAAAAAAAAAAGAAAAAGCCTGGTTTTTCTCAATACACCTTTAAAGGTTTTTAAATTGTTTCATATCTGGTCAAGTTGAGATTTCTTAAGAACCTCATTTTTAATTTGTAATAAAAGTTTACAGCTTGATTTTTTCAAAAAAGTCAACAAACTGCAAGCACCAGTTATAAGGTCTTAAATAATAATTAAAAAAAAATAAGGACCCAGAGCCTGCTTAAAGTGGCTCCCAGTAGCCAAATATGGGAAAATTTGAGCCTCAAAATAAATAACAGATTAACGTCCACACTAACATAAACAAAAATTACTTGAACGAATAAATAGGACAGAAATCTTACAGTAGAATGCCAATGAATAAATGTAGAAGGAATGACTGAACAGAAAATCACCATCAGAGTAACAACTGAGTCTAACAAGAATCATCAATGAATGCTAAAATAAGTGGGTGAAAGTTAAATGAGAAACTGGAAATTATATGGTCTTGAAGTATCTCCCTCTAAATTACCTGTTAACTACAAAGTGAAAAATAGTAACTTTACAGTACAGAAACCTGGTAGACACCACCTCAACCTGAGCAAAAGAATATACTGAGGATACTGGGAGTCAAGTTTCTTTCTGTTAGAAAAGGGAATTACAAATACGGAAAGGAGGAAGACTAGGATGACACCGAGCTGTGGAGCTGAACTGAACTGGAACCAGGAAGACAGTGTGAGCTCATGGTTTCTGATATACCGACTTGTAAATAATATAAAGACTGATGTACGTGTGTACCACAAGTAACCAAGAGATCAAAAAGAACTTCACCAGTAAGGGGATACTGTACCTGCTGGTGTGATACACTGAGAAGGATACATCACTTTGTAGTTTCCTGCCCAAAATGTATAACCAGAATCTAATCACACGGAAACATCAGACAAACCTAAACTGAGAGACATCCTTGAAGACACTTGAAGAGTGTCAAGGTTCTGCTCTGCCATGTGAGGACACAGCAAGAAGACAACCATCTGCAAACCAGGAAAAAGGCCCTCACTAGACACTGGCGTCTTAACCTTGGATTTCCCAGCTTCCATAACTGTGAGAAATGAATTTTTTGTTGTATAAGCTGAAAGAATAGAAAAAGTTGTCAAGGCCTTGAAGGACAACAAAGAGCTGGAGACTGCTCCAGGTTAATGCAACGAGTGACCCTAAGGATCCTGGACCAAGAAAATGACTGTCAGAAAGAACAGCAATGAGACAATTAGGGAAATTTAGTGTGGTCTGTGGTCAGTGTACTGTGTATTCACAGCAAATTTCCAAACTTT
This sequence comes from Balaenoptera borealis, assembly GCF_965194805.1. Classification (NCBI taxonomy): domain Eukaryota; kingdom Metazoa; phylum Chordata; class Mammalia; order Artiodactyla; family Balaenopteridae; genus Balaenoptera; species Balaenoptera borealis. Next base: position 107,562,324 of record NC_138874.1, read on the forward strand.
GTAGCTATACTCTGATTATATACGAGGAGGTCTTTGTTCTTAGGAAATATGAATGCAACAAGTATTTAGGATATGACATACGTAACTTACTCTCAAGTGTTTCCAAAAAGTGTATGTATATATAAAAATGCGTGTATATAAAAATAAGCAAATGGAGCTTAAGTGTTAACAACTTGTAAATCTGGGTGAAGGGAGAAAGGGAGTTCTTTATAATTTCAAACTTTCAGAAAAGTTGGAGGGTAATTATGTCAAAACAGACTCACCTTTCATCATTATTCAGTATACTTAGCACGGGATCCACAGATAGTATGCCATATAACTCAAGAACATCATTTACTTTAAAACAATCCCAGTCTTCATAGACCTAACAAGAGGTCACACAAAATCACATTGTTAGGACTAAATAACACCAAAAAAGCATACAATATTAGTCTTAAAGTTCAAGTAATAATATTATCTTAGCATTTTAAATCAGAAAATGAACCTCAAAGCAACTCCTTTATTTGATAAATTGAAATCAAGAGAGGTAAAGCACTTACCTGAAGTCACTCCGCAATGAGCAAATAAGTTAACAACTAAAACATGGGACCTCCTGACTCCTGGCCAATGTCTGTTTCCCCACTACATTCAGAGAAAAGGCTTTCTCCCAAGGATGATGGTCAACTAAAACTAGAAACATATTATCTCAAAATCTATTAACTACATCAAGAGAAGGGAAGAACCCACGATTATTAACTTTGGACTTATTCACAAGCTATGCAGTGTTAGGAGGATTAACACAAACTTAGAATGGCCATGAGGTTTCTCACAGTAAAGAGCCAAACTTTCAAAGCTGTCTATCATGATGGATATTAGAAACTGTCAAAGCCTCCTACTGGTGAGACCTAAGAGAAGCATGGAGGGAAAAACGTGCTAATTCTTGCTCCTGTGCTACATAACTGAAGTGCCATTTAAGTTAAAACCACAACAACTAAGAACAGAAATTCTCAATGATCATTTCTGAAACTTGTATCACTTGTTCACCTCTCATGATTAAAAAATCAGAATAAGCAGAATAGGGGAACAAACTATTAACAGATTTCTTTCCTTCTACCTTATTTTAAATCTAAGTGAGAAATGGCTTTTGATAAGAAAAGGAAGAATGATGAAAATAAAGCAGATAGGGAATTCCCTGGTGGTCCAGCGGTTAAGAATCCGCCTCCCAATGCAAGGTACGCAGGTTCGATCCCTGGTCCAGGAACTAAGATCCCACATGTGGTGGGGCAACTACGCCCGTGCTGCAACTACATAGCCTGCGCGTCTCAACTAGAGAGAGGCCAACGCACCGCAACAAAGATCCCACGCGACTAAGACCCGACGCAGCCAATAAATTAATTAATTAAAAAATAAAGCAGATATTAGTAAGTTAGAAATGATATAGGAAGGAAATAGATATTAATTTAAAAGTTGTTCCACATCTATCTGAAATATCCATTTTTTGTAAACAATGCTGTGGCAGGCAAAAAAAGGTCCCCCCACCACTCCGACCAATATCCACATCTTAATCACTGGAATCCTTGAGTATGTTACCTTACATGTAAAAGGAACTTGTATAAATTAAGGACCCTAAGATGGGGAGATTATTCTGGATTGCATGGGTGGGCTCAATTCAATCATACATGTCCTTAAAATTGGAGAATCTCTCCTATCTATGGTCAGAGGGAGATGTGACTATGAAGAAATGGTCAGAGGGCTACATTACTGCTGACTTGGAAGATGGAGGAAAAGGGCCACAAGCCAAGGAATAATGGCAGCCTCCAAAAGCTGGAAAAGGCAAGAAAACAGATTCCCCCCCCTAAAGCCTCCAGAGAGGAACCAGTCTTGCTGTCACCTGAATTTTACCCCCAGTGAGATCCATGTTGGACTTCTGGCCTAAAGCCTGCAAAATGATAAATTTTGTTGTTTCAAGCCGTGAAGTTTGCGGTGATTTGTTACAGCAGCAAGAGAAAACTTGCTAATACAAATGCTAAGAGTTTTCTGTTTTAATTTCTGAGACACTTAACACATCTTTGTCAGCATCAGGTCTATGAAAGATTTTATTACCTTCACGAGGCATGCAGGACCCTTCTCTCCTGGCAGTGGAAAATTCAGATCAAAAGGAGAAGAGAGGTTTAGCGAGTTCAGTTGTTGTCCAGAAGAAGCTTCTGTTTCTAAACGTTTTGGTTCTCCACACCACTGAAGACCACCAACACTCCCTAAATTCAAAGGGACAGCATTGCACATCGTCATTGCTAAGGCTTCCTGGAGATAAAGAACATTCCTAAACAGCCTTTTGAATTTGATAGAAATGATGCTTCTGAGCTTGCAAACTTCAAGTTGTTACAGTTTTTAAGGAAATAACACATACTAGAACCCCTTTGACCTATCAAGAGAACAAAGATTATTATGAAGATCTGAAAGTGTAATCACTTTCCCCCTGCAATAAAATGGCAACAAATCCCCCCCCCAATCAAATCTCATCTAAGTAACTTTAGAAGTTAATATTTAACATGGTTACTTGACATCTTTGACCCAAGGAGTACATGGGTCTACTGACAACAAAAACACCTTTGTAGAACATACTTCTTTCTACTTATTAAGTAGAATAAAACCATATAGCAATAAACTCATTTACCAAACATCTATTAATGTCCACTATGTACCAGGAATCAGACTAGTTGCTGGGGATACAAAAGATCATTTAAAGATAGCCTCTACCCCTAAAGTAGTCACAGTTTAGGGCTGATAACTAGTTAGAATTAAAATATAGCTTCCCATACCACACAATATTGCTCAGCAATAAAAAGGAATAAAATATTGATATAAGCAACAACTTGAATGGATCTCAAGGGAATTTTGCTGAATGAAAAAAGCCAATCTACAAAGTCTATATACTACATGATTCCATTTATGTAACATTCTTAAAATGACAAAATTATAGGGATGAAGAACAAATTAGTGGTTGCCAGGGGGGAGGTAGAGAGGCAGGAGAGGTGGGTATGATTATAAAAGGGCAACATGAGAGATCCAGGTAATGAACTGTTCTGTATCCTGACTGTGGTAGTGGTCACATGAATCTACACATGTGATGAAACTGCATAGAACTAAATACATACACATGCACAAAAATAACTGCATGTAAAAATGTGAATTCTGAATAAGGTCTATGGACTATATCAATATCCATTTCCTGGTTATGATATTCTACTATTAATTATGCAAGATGTTGACCCAGATGAAACTGGATCAAGTATATACAGGATCTCTCTTATGTTTTACAACTGCATGTGATTCTACACTTATCTCCAAAACAGCTTAAAATATATATACAGCCTGAGAGATTGCCTAGAAACCAACAAACAAGGTAAACTTTACGTAAATAATGCATTCAAATGTATTCAAAAGCCCTGAAAAGTATGATACTCAAACAAAAGGGGCAAGAAATAGAAAGAAGCATCAACAGATAAGAGAATTACCACATGTCTTGGATTCTAATATGTTATTTATTGTTATGATACACCGTTAAATTTAATAAACATTTGGGGGGTGAGTGGAGAAAAAGAACACTATCACATTTGTATACATTTAGTATAAAACATTCCAATTTTTAAAACATTAAAATATGCCTTAGCATTAAAGAAATATGGTAGTATGAACTTATAAAGTAGAATAATATATGATTAAATGAAATTCAGTAGTAAATCTTTGTTTACCATTGATTGTTATATTTGCCCTCTCAACCCATCCTTCACATTCAAATTAACTAGACTGATTTGTTTTTACCTCCTCTGCCTTTAACTTGTCCCTGGATTAAAGATGCTAAAGAGAAATGACGGGACACAGAAGGAGAAATAAAGACAAACTTATCTACCTGCCATATGAAGGAATTCAGTGCTCATAATAACTGTGATTGGCGAAATCAATAATGATATATACTAATTTTGAAATTCTCTGATTCTCTTAGAAAATTTCAACTTTTGGTCTCCTTGTTTTAATCAGAATTGTGTTTTAATCAATTTTAATACATAAACCACTACAAACTTACATAAATAGAACAATCAGAACTGTGACTATTCTAAGGGTTATTTGCTTTGAAGTTTAGGAGTAAGAAATCCAGTATACCACAATTACACATTTTTCCTCCAGTGTTTTCAGTCTTACTAATTAAAGCATCACTATTCCAAAAAGAAAATAAGGATGTTTCAGATATAAATAAGTCACTTTTACAGTAGAGTACTTCATATTACTTAAAAGCTGAGATTAAAAAAAAATATGAAGAAAGATAAAAGACTTTTCCAGCTACCCAAATTGAGACCCTTAACAACTGACAGTAGAGTAGCCACTTCTCACTAAGTGATGCCTAACTGCTCAATTATGAAGCACAGTCTGACCAAAGAGTAACTGTTCAAACTCTCAAAACTGTCTATAATTCTGATAAACCTCAAAGCAAAGTTGTCAAATCACTGCCAGCTCCTAAATCTAGAGCTACATTATACAACAATTAATTCTGAATACGAATCTACTGCAAGAGACCAGAAGTCTACCGAAAGCCCAATGGCACACACTACCTGCTTCTCTGGCACCCGCATGCTGCTCTTTCTGTTTATTCGGCTGTAGGTCCATATCTTCATCATCTTCATAACTCCTCTTGTGACGACTGGGAGTGTAGGACGTTGAAGGGCTGACTCGAGCTTGGTTTGTATTAACGTAGGCGTTAAATGAAAGGTTAAGGAAAGATTTTCATGAACTGGGGAATATCGTTAAGTTACCCTACCTAGGTGACTAATAAAAGACTATTACTTTGGCAGTTTGGTTAAAATAAAAATGTATTTTTAAAAGAAGGTTGATGTATACAATAAATAAGCTATAAGGATATATTGTATAGCAGCGGTCCCCAACCTTTCTGGCACCAGGGACCAGTTTCATGGAAGACAACTTTTCCCGGACGGGTGTGTGTGTATGGGGGGGATGGTTCAGGCGGTAATGAGAGCGATGGGGAGCGGCAAAATGAAGTTTCCCTCGCTCACCTGCCGCTCACCTCCTGCTGTGCGGCCCAGTTCCTAACAGGCCACGGCCCAGGGGTTGGGGACCCCTGTTGTATAACACAGGGAATACAGCCAATATTTTATAATAAATATGGAGTATAATCTATCAAAATTTTGAGTCACTATGTTGTACACCTGAAATTAAAACACTATTGTAAATCAACCACACCTCAATTTTTTAAAAAACCCAGAATAACAAAAATTTCTTTTTAATAAAAGAAGGTTGAACTTCCAGTTTGGGTCATAAGAATTAACAGCTCAAACTTATGCCCCCTACCTTGCTGTAAAGAACTGTAAAACTGATCTCCCAAGGCAATAGAAATAAAAGCAAAAATAAACAAATGGGACCTAATCAAACTTATAAGCTTTCACACAGAAAAGGAACCATAAATAAAATGAAAAGACAACCTATGGACTGGGAGAAAATATTTGCAAAAGATGAGACCTACAAGGGCTTAATTTCCAAAATATACAAACAGCTCATACAACTCAATAAGAAAAAAACAAACAACCCAATCAAAAAATGGGCAGAAGATCTAAACAAACACTTCTCCAAAGACGGAATATAGAAGGCCAACACGCACATGAAAAGATGCTCAACATCGCTAATTATTAGAGAAATGCAAATCAAAACTACAATGAGGTATAATCACTTCACACTGGTCAGAATGGCCATCATCAAAAAGTCTACAAATAGTGCTCGCTTCGGCAGCACATATACTAGAAAAGTCTACAAATAATAAATGCTGGAGAGAGTGTGGAGAAAAGGGAACCCTCCTACACTGTTGGTGGGAATGTAAATTGGTGCAGCCCCTATGGAAAACAGAATGGAGGCTCCTTAAAAAACTAAAAATAGAGTTACCATTATGATCCAGCAATCTCACTCCTGGGCATATATACAGAAAAGACAAAAGCTCTAATTTGAAAAGATACATGCACCCCAATGTTCAAAGCAGCACTAGTAACAATAGCCAAGCCATGGAAGCAACCTAAATGTCCATCAACAGATGAATGGATAAAGATGTGGTGTGTATACACATACATACATACACACACACACACACACACACACACACACATACACACACACACTGGGATATTACTCAGCCATGAAAAAGAATGAAATAATGCCATCTGCAGCAACATGGATGGACCCAGAGATTATCATATTAAGTGAAGTAAGTCGGACAGAGAAAGACAAATATTATATGATACCACTTATATGTGAGATATAAAAAAATAGTACAAATGAACTTATTTATAAAATAGAAACAGACTCACAGACATAGAAAACAAACTCATGGTTACCAAAGGCGAAGGGTAGGGGCTGGCGGGGGAGGGATAAATTGGGAGTATGGGACTGACAGATGCACACTACCATATATAAAATAGATAAATGACAAGAATTTACTGCTTAGCACAAGGAAATATATTCAATGTCCTGAAATAAACTATACTGGAAAAGAAACTTTAAAAAAGAATACATATATATATATGCATAACTGAATCACTTTGCTGATACCTGAAACTAACACAATATTGTAAATCAACTATACTTCAATTAAAAAAACAAAAAACCTGTAAAACTGGACAAAAGGCATGAAGCAACTGTTTTCAGACTTTGGACAACAAGGAACATAAGGTTATGATCCTTGAATGAGAAGAAACACCACAGGTAAACTCCACATTGTCCCCAGCTCTCTCAGGGGCATATTCCAAATTGCAGCAAAGGGAAGTGGAGGTTCTGCTCTTGCTGGTAGAGAAAACAGAGCACATAGCTCAGGGCTACTGAAGCAACTGGAATTTGCAGAACTGTTAGAGAGGAAGGAGCTGCAGATAGAGCCCTGGGAGAGAACAGCTGCTGCTTGGTTGGGAGCTTAGCAGAGATTCTGGAAGTTGTACAATACCAGAACTGGACCCTGCTGAGAATCACGAGCACTTAGGTGAGACCCGGAAATAGCACATCTCGCAAGTAAGGACTACATCCTACACTGTAAGTGACACTCATACCTACCTTAACAAATCCCAAAACCAAGCCTTGACATGATCAAAGTGATCCACTTAAATTACCTGCCTGCCAGAACAAAATTCAACATTCTTGAAGACAAAAGTAAACTTTCAACAGTGCTGTATATCAGCATAAGTAATCATAGCACATGATTAATTATGTGAAGAAGCAGGAAAGTATGGCCTATAAGCAGGATTTAAAACAGTATCAATAGAAAAAAAAAACAACAACCCAGAGACAACCTGGATGTTGGAATTAGCAGACAAGGGCATTAAAAAGCAACTCCAAAATTTACAATTTTAAAAGAAAAGATGAGGACTATCATCAGAAAAATGGAAACAAAGAAAAAGAACCAAATGAAAAAATCTAGAACTAAAAAATAAAATGGAAAAAAAAAACCCTCAATCACCTGAGAACAATAATAATTAGTCTACAACCATGTGATTTGAGCCCCAGAAAACGAGAAAAAGATGAGACCGGGACAGAAAAATATTTGAAGAAATAATGGCTGAAATCTTCTGAAAAATATCAACCCACAGGTCTAAAAGCTCAATAAAACCCAAGCAAGAGAAACACAAAAAACCCAGACATGGGCACATCATAGTCAAGCTGCTGAAAACCACAGAGAATATTAGAAGCAGCCAGAGGAAAATTAAAGACCCATAACATACAGGTGACAATGATAAAAATGATAGCTATCCTTTTATCAAAAAACAATGGAGGCCAGAAGACAATGGAACAATATCATTAAAGTGTTGAAGATGGGAGATACCTGTCAATCAAGGATTCCATAACCACTGGGAGAAAAAAAAAGGTTCTACAACCACTGAAAATATCCTTCAAAAATAAAGGTGAGGGACCTCCCTAGCGGTCCAGTGGTTAAGACTCCATGCTCCCAATGCAGGGGGCATGTCGATCCCTGGTCAGGGAACTAAGACCCGGCATGCTGCACAATGCAGCACCACAACACACACACACACACACACACAAAAGGGTGAAATAAAGACATTTTCAGTTGAAAAAAAGCTGAGAAAATTTATCACCAACAGATCAGTACCTAAAAAAAAAGGCTCAGTGAAATGATTCCAGACAAAAACAAAGCCAAAAAGAGCTAGAAATGATAAATATTTATGCAACATAAAAGATGTAATTTTTCCCCCTCATTTCTAAATTTATGTAGGAGACAACTGTTTAAAAGATAAATAGAAGTATATTGTAGTGAGGCTCAAGGATCAAAGAAGAAATCACAAAGGAAATTAGAAAATATTTTGAACTGAATGAGAGTAAAAAGTCGAAATTTGTGGGATCCAACTAAAGCAGTAATTAGAGAGAATTTTATGGCCTTAAATGCTAATATTAGAAAAGGAAGATATGAAATGAATGATCTGCACACTAACCTTAAGGTTAAAAAAAAAATTAAAGCCATTACTAAAAACGAAGGAAATAAGAGCAAAAATCAATGAAATAGAAAACAAAAAATTAAAGAAAAAGTTGATTCTCTGACAAACCCCTAGCAATACTAATCAAGGATAGAAGAGAAAAATAAATTAACATTTTGGAAATGAAAGATCATTGTTAGATATCCCTTAGACATTAAAAGGAAAATAAGGAAATACTATGAAAGTTTTATGTCAATAAATTCAAGAACTGTGATTCAATGATTGTGAAACATTCCTTGAGAGATACACAAATTTATCACAACCAACACAAAGTATCTGTTAAAAAACTGATTTAATAAGTTAAAATCTCATCAAAAAAATGCCTGGCCTCAAACTGGAAACAACCCATATGTTCATCAATTGGAGATTATATAAACAAATACCATCAGCAATAAAAAGGAATGAACTATGGATACACATGGATGACTCTCAAATGCATTATGCTGAATAAAAGATATCAGACACAAAAGACTATACGTTATATGATTCCATTTGTATGACATTCAAGAATACGTAAAATTAAGCTATAGTGAAAGAAATCAGAGCAGTCGTGGGGAGGAGGTGGTGACGGGAAAAAGGCACAAAGTTCTTTACTTCGATGCGTGTGCAAATTACAGGTGTATGCATTTATCCAAACCACTTAAGTATACCTTTAAAATCTGTGCATTTCAGTATGTGAACTATGCCTAAAAAAATTAGTAACTAAAAAAAATAAAAATGAGAATGAGATGTCTCCACAATCTCTCAAAAGAAGAAACATGTTTCCCCTTAATAAAATTAGAATGAGTTCTAATTTAAAACTAGTTTTTTTACTTAATGATTGTGCAACTCTCTTTTTCAGTCCCTTTAAATCCACCTCAATCTTTTAAACAGTATTTCACTAGCAGAATGCACCATAATTTTATCATTTCTCAGTGATGAATACTGAAGGTTGTTTTATAGATTTTCTTGTTTAGGACAAAGGAAACATATTTTATTAAAATAAAGCCAAGCTCTATAAATGAAGAATAATTTTCTTTTCCAGCTACCTTCACTGAGGTAAAAAGACTAAGTTTAAAAAAAAAATCAAAATGTGAAATGTGGTCTCTTCAATTCAGAAAATAATCAGTAACCATTCAACACATAAGAAGGTTCAGATAAAGGATATTTCTTTTACCCACGTGGATTCTCCCGGCACTGGAACACAATAGAAAGTCTGTCTTTCCAAAGTGGTAGTTCGTGGAGAGTTTAAATCAACTTCTTGCTGCGGCTGTGATGTACACAAAATTTTATTTTATTAAAAAAAATTTATTAAAAAAACTTTAAAAATTAGCAACCATATTTCCATGTTATTTATAAAATCACAGTAAATACTTTCATATTAAGCGTTAATTAACAAGCAACTACTAAATCCAAACTATCATTTTTGAAAAGAAAACGGACATAAAATCATTTCAAATGCAATAATCAATATAGTACCTTCCTTCAAATCCAAATATACAGCACCCTAGGTTACAAAATTAAATCCCTTTGAATATTAATCAGAGTGAGGCCTCCCGGAGGTCCTCATTTCAGCACCAACACTGGCTCTATCCAACTGTCTGCAAACTCCAGTGCTGGATGTCTCAGGCCAAACAACCAGTAAGACAAGAATACAGCACCACCCATCAAAAAGAGAACAAAAAAAAAAAAAGAAACAACAGACCAAATAAATGAAGACGAAATAGGCAACCTACCTGAAAAAGAATTCAGAGCTATGATAGTAAAGATTATCCAAAAATCTCGGAAACAGAATGGAGAAAATACAAGAAACATTTAACAAGGATCTAGAAGAAATGAAGAGCAAACAAACAGTGATGAAGAACATAATTACTGAAATTAAAAATACTCTAGGGCCTTCCCCAGCGGTCCAGTGGTTAAGACGCTGCGCTCCCACTGCAGGGGGCGCGGGTTCGATCCCTGTTCGGGGAGCTAGGATCCCGCATGCCGTGTGCCACGGCCAAAAAAAAAAAAAATACTCTAGAAGGAATCAATAGCAGAATAACTGAGGCAGAAGAACGGTTAGGTGAGCTGCAAAATAAAATGATGGAAATAACTGCCAGGGAGCAGAATAAAGAAAAAAGAATGAAAAGAATTGAGGACAATCTCAGAGATCTCTGGGACAACATTAAACGCACCAACGTTTGAATTACAGGGGTCCCAGAAGAAGAGGAAAAGAAAGGGGCTGAGAAAATACTTGAAGAGATTACAGTCAAAAACTTCCCTAACATGGTAAAGGAAAGAGTCAATCAAGTCCAGGAAGCACAGAGAGTACCATACAGGATAAACCCAAAGAGACACACTGAGACACATATTAATGAAACTATCAAAAATTAAATACAAAGAAAAAATATTAAAATCAGCAAGGGAAAAGCAACAATTAACATACAAGGGAATCCCCATAAGGTTAACAGCTGATTTTTCAGCAGAAACTCTGCAAACCAGAGGGAGTGACAGGACATACTCAAAGTGATTAAAGGGAAAAGCCTACAACCAAGATTACTCTACCTGGCAAGGATCTCATTCAGATTCGATGGAGAAATTAAAACCTTTACAGATAAGCAAAAGTTAAGAGAATTCAGCACCACCAAAGCAGCTTTACAACAAATGCTAAAGGAACTTCTCCAGGCAGGAAACACAAGAGAAGGAAAAGATGTGCAAAAACAAACTCAAGGAACAGGATAGAAACCCCAGAGATAGATAAACCCACACACATACTGTCCCCTTATTTTGGATAAAGGAGGCAAGAATATACAATGGAGAAAAGACAGCCTCTTCAATAAGTGGTGCTGGGAAAACTGGACAGCTACATGTAAAAGAATGAAATTAGAACACTTCCTAACACCATACACAAAAATAAACTCAAAATGGATTAAAGACCTAAATATAAGGCCAGATACTATCAAACTCTTAGAGGAAAACATAGGCAGAACACTCTATGACATAAATCACAGCAAGATCCTTTTTGACCCCTCCTAGAGTAATGGAAATAAAAACAAAAATAAACAAATGGGACCTAATGAAACTTAAAAGCTTTTGCACAGCAAAGGAAAACATAAACAAGATGAAAAGACAACCCTCAGAATGGGAGAAAATATTTGCAAATGAAGCAACTGACAAAGGATTAATCTCCAAAATTTACAAGCAGCTCATGCAGCTCAATATCAAAAAAACAAACAACCCAATCCAGAAATGCGCAGAAGACATAAATAGACATTTCTCCAAAGATATACAGATTGCCAACAAACACATGAAAAGATGCTCAACATCACTAATCATTAGAGAAATGCAAACCGAAACTACAATGAGGTATCACCTCACACCAGTCAGAATGGCCATCATCAAAAAATCTACAAACGATAAATGCTAGAGAGGGTGTGGAGAAAAGAGAACCCTCCTTGCACTGTTGGTGGGAATGTAAATTGAGACAGCCAGTATGGAGAACAGTATGGAGGTTCCTTAAAACACTAAAAATAGAACTACCATATGACCCATCCCACTACTGGGCATATACTCTGAGAAAACCATAATTCAAAAAGAGTCATGTACCACAATGTTCACTGCAGCACTACACTATTTACAATAGCCAGGACATGGAAGCAACCTAAATGTCCATCGACAGATTGAAAGAAGATGTGGCACATATATACAATGGAATATTACTCAGCCATAAAAAGAAACGAAATTGAGTTATTTGGGGTGAGATGGATGGACCTAGAGTCTGTCCTACAGAGTGAAGTAAGTCAGAAAGAGAAAAACAAATACCATATGCTAACACATATATATGGAATCTAAAAAAAAACAACAAAACCCAAAATGGTCATGAAGAACCTAGGGGCAGGACGGGAATAAAACCACAGAACTACTAGAGAATGGATTTGAGGACGTGGGGAGGGGAAAGGGTAAGCTGGGACAAAGTGAGAGAGTGGCACGGACATATATACACTACCAAATATAAAACAGATAGCTAGTGGGAAGCAGCCACATAGCACAGGGAGATCAGCTTGGTGCTCTGTAACCACCTACAGGGGTGGGATAGGGAGGGTGGGAGGGAGGGAGACGCAAGAGGGAAGAGATATGGGAACATATGTATATGTATAACTGATTCACTTTGTTATAAAGCAGAAACTAACACACCTTTGTAAAGCCATTATACTCCAATAAAGATGTTAAAAAAAAAAAAAACCCCAAACAATTAAGAAAATGGTAATAGGACCATAAATATCAATAATTACCTTAAATGTAAATGGTTTAAATACTCCAACCAAAAGAAACAGACTGGCTGAATGGATACAAAAACAAGACCCATACATATGCTGTCTACAACAGACCCACTTCAGACCTAGGGACACATACAGACTGAAAGTGAGGGGATGGAAAAAGATATTCCATGCAAAGGGAAATCAAAAGAAAGCTGGAGTAGCAATTCTCATATCAGACAAAATAGACTTTAAAACAAAGACTATCACAAGAGACAAAGAAGGACACTACATAATGATCAAGGGATCAATCCAAGACGATATAACAATTACAAATATATATGCACCCAACATAGGAGCACCTCAATACATAAGACAAATGCTAACAGCCATAAAAGGAGAAATCAACAGTAACACAAAAATAGTAGGGGACTTTAACACCCCACTTTCACCAAGGGACAGATCAACAAAAATGAAAATAAATAAGGAAATACAAGCTTTAAATGATACATTAAACAAGATGGACTTAATTGATATTTATAGGACATTCCATCCAAAAACAACAGAATACACTTTCTTCTCAAGTGCTCATGGAACATTCTCCAGGATAGACCATATTTTGGGTCACAAATCAAGCCTTGGTAAATTTAAGAAAATTGAAATCATATTAAGTATCTTTTCTGACCACAATGCTATGAGACTAGGTATCAATTACAGGAAAAAAAACTGTAAAAAATACAAACACATGGAGGCTAAACAATATGTTACTAAATAACCAAGAGATCACTGAGGAAATCAAAGAGGAAATCAAAAACTACCTAGAAACAAATGACAATGAAAACACAACAACCCAAAAGCTATGGGATGCAGCAAAAGCAGTTCTAAGAGGGAAGTTTATAGCAATACAATCCTACCTCAAGAAACAACAAACATCTCAAATAAACAACCTAACCTTACACCTAAAGCAATTAGAGAAAGAAGAACAAAAATACCCCAAAGTTAGCAGAAGGAAAGAAATCATAAAGATCAGATCAGAAATAAATGAAAAAGAAATGAAGGAAACAATAGCAAAGATCAATAAAACTAAAAGCTGGTTCTTTGAGAAGATAAACAAAATTGATAAACCATTAGCCAGACTCATCAAGAAAAAAAGGGAGAAGACTCAAATCAATAGAATTAGAAATGAAAAAGGAAACGTAAAAACTGACACTGCAGAAATACAAAGGATCATGAGAGATTACTACAAGCAACTATATGCCAATAAAATGGACAACCTGGAAGAAACGGACACATTCTTAGAAAAGCACAACCTTCCGAGACTGAACCAGGAAGAAATAGAAAATATAAACAGACCAATCACAAGCACTGAAATTGAGACTGTGATTAAAAATCTTCCAACAAACAAAAGCTCAGGACCAGATGGCTTCACAGGCGAATTCTATCAAACATTTAGAGAAGAGCTAACACCTATCCTTCTCAAACTCTTCCAAAATACAGCAATGGGAGGAACACTCCCAAACTCATTCTACGAGGCTACCATCACCCCGATACCAAAACCAGACAAAGATGTCACAGAAAAATAAAACTACAGGCCAATATCTCTGAGGAACATAGATGCTAAAATCCTCAACAAAATACTAGCAAACAGAATCCAACAACACATTAAGAGGATCATACACCGTGATCAAGTGGGGTTTATCCCAGGAATGCAAGGATTCTTCAATATACGCTAATCAATCAATATGATACACCATATTAACAAACTGAAGGATAAAAAACCATATGATAATCTCAACAGATGCAGAAAAAGCTTTTGACAAAATTCAACACCCATTTATGATAAAAACTCTCCAGATAGTAGGCATAGAGGGAACCTACCTCAACATAATAAAGGCCATATATGACAAACCCACAGCCAACATCGTTCTCAATGGTGAAAAACTGAAACCATTTTCTCTAAGATCAGGAACAAGACAAGGGTGCCCACTCTCACCACTATTATTCAACACAGTTTTGAAAGTTTTAGCCACAGCAATCAGAGAAGAAAAAGAAATAAAAGGAATCCAAATAGGAAAAGAAGAAGTAAAGCTGTCACTGTTTGCAGATGACATGATACTATACACAGAGAATCCTAAAGATGTTACCAGAAAAATACTAGAGCTAATCAATAAATCTGGTAGAGTAGCAGGATACTAAATTAATGCACAGAGATCTCTTGCATTCCTATACACTAATGATGAAAAATCTGAAAGAGAAATTAAGGAAACAATCTCATTTACCACTGCAACAAAAAGAATACCTAGGAATAAACCTATCTAAGGAGACAAAAGACCTGTATGCAGAAAACTATAAGACACTGATGAAAGAAATTAAAGATGATACAAACAGACGGAGAGATATACCATGTTCTTGGATTGGAAGAATCAACATTGTGAAAATGACTATACTACCCAAAGCAATCTACACATTCAGTGCACTCCCTATCAAACTACCAATGGCATTTTTCACAGAACTTAGAACAAAAAATTGCACAATTTGTATGGAAACACAAAAGACCCCAAATAGCCAAAGCAATCTTGAGAAAAACGGAGCTGGAGAAATCAGGTCTCTCGGGACTTCAGACTATACTACAAAGCTACAGTAATCAAGGGTTTCCCTGGTGGTGCAGAGGTTAAGAATCCACCTGCCAATGCAGGGGATACGGGTTCGGGCCTTGGTCCGGGAAGATCCCACATGCCACGGAGCAACTAAGCCCGTGTGCCACAACTACTGAGCCTGCGCTCTACAGCTCCCGAAACACAACTACTGAAGCCCACGTGCCTACAGCCTGTGCTGTGCAACAAGAGAAGCCACCGCAATGAGAAGCCCGCGCACCACAACGAAGAGTAGCCCCTGCTAGCTGCAACTAGAGAAAGCCCGCGCACAGTAGCAAAGACCCAACACAGCCAAAAATAAAATAAATAAATTAAAAAAAAAAAAAGCTACAGTAATCAAGACAGTATGGTACTGGCACAAAAACAGAAATATAGTTCAATGGAACAGGATAGAAAGTCCAGAGATAAACCCATGCACATACGGTCACCTTATCTTTGATAATGGAGGCAAGAGTATACAATGGAGGAAAGACTGCCTGTTCAATAAGTGGTGCTGGGAAAACTAGACAGCTACATGTAAAAGAATGAAATGAGAACACTTCCTAACACCATACACAAAAATAAACTCAAAATGGATTAAAGACCTAAAGGTAAGGCCAAACACTATAAAACTCTTAGAGGAAAACATGGGCAGAACACAGACATAAATCACAGCAAGATCCTTTTTGACCCACCTCCTAGAGAAATGGAAATAAAAACAAAAATAAACAACTGGGACCTAATGAAACTTAAAAGCTTTTGCACAGCAAAGGAAACCATAAACAAGATGAAAAGACAACCCTCAGAATGGGAGCAAATATCTGCAAACAAAGCAATGGACAAAGGATTAAACTCCAAAATATACAAGCAGCTCATGCAGCTCAATATCAAAAAAACAAACAACCCAATCCAAAAATGGGCAGAAGGCCTGAATAGACATTTCTCCAAAGAAGGTATACAGATTGCCAACAAACACATGAAAAGGTGCTCAACATCACTAATCATTAGAAAAATGCAAATCAAAACTACAATGAGGTATCATCTCTCACCTGTCAGAATGGCCATCATCAAAAAATCTACAAACAATAAATGCTGGAGAGGGTGTGGAGAAAAGGGAATCCTCTTGCACTGTTGCTGGGAATGTAAATTGATACAGCCACTATGGAGAACAGTAGGGAGGTTCCTTAAAAAACTAAAAATAGAACTCCCATATGACCCAGCAATCCCACTACTGGGCATATACCCTGAGAAAACCATAATTCAAAAAGAGTCATGTACCACAATGTTCACTGCAGCTCTATTTACAATAGCCAGGACAAGGAAGCAACCTAAGTGTCCATTGACAGATGAATGGATAAAAAAGATGTGGCACATATATACAATGGAATATTACTCAGCCATAAAAAGAAACGAAATTGAGTTATTTGTAGTGAGATGGATGGACCTAGAGTCTGTCCTACAGAGTGAAGTAAGTCAGAAAGAGAAAAACAAATACCGTATGCTAACACATATATATGGAATCTAAAAAAAAACAACAAAACCCAAAATGGTCATGAAGAACCTAGGGGCAGGATGGGAATAAAGACACAGACATAGAGAATGGACTTGAGGACACGGGGAGGGGGAAGGGTAAGCTGGGACGAAGTGAGAGAGTAACATTGACATATATACACTACCAAATGTAAAATAGATAACTAGTGGGAAGCAGCTGCATAGCACAGGGCGATCAGCTTGGTGCTCTGCCACCACCTAGAGGGGTGGGATAAGGAGGGTGGGAAGGAGGCTCAAGAGGGAGGAGATATGCGGATATATGTATGCATATAGCTGATTCATTTTTTTATACAGCAGAAACTAACACAACATTGTAAAGCAATTATACTCCAATAAAGATGTTAAAGGAAAAAAGAAAAAAAATTAACTCCCTTTAAATAAACATGTTATTTTATTAAATTTTTTCAAAGACAGCTTTCATGGTAATCCCACTGTCTCTCTCATAGAAAGCTATCAGAATTAGCCCATTAAATAGGAATTAAGTGAAATACTCATTACAAGGTAGCTCTGAGATGAGATTTAAAAGTCAGATACTATTCCTTAGAAAAGGCATATTCTCTATTTCAAATATACTTAGAGGTAAGAGGCAGAGAGGACCCAAGATGTAATATTGAAAAAATTACTTCAACAAACACATATTACTTTTAGAGTACCAAAAAAATCCCTTAAAAGTAAATAAAATCTATATTCTATTTTTTAAGAGAAAAAGAAAGGAAGAAAAGAAAGAAAGAAAGAATCCCAGAGATAACAATTGAGCCTGAGATAATATATATAAGCTAAGTTTTTTCTGTGTCTTTCTTTCCAGGGCCAAAGTTCCCTTTTCCTGGTATGGTGCTTTTACTTATGACTCTTTAGCAACATAGTACAAAATACAAACTCTTTGCCTTTGGGAGTGTCACAGATGGACAGTCTCACCTATTTCATTTTCCCATTTCCAGAGGCTGAGATTATTGAGCTATAGAGACACTGCATTATTGTGTACTAGGGAAAAAAATGTGTATTAATTTATTAGCCTAATATGGCTTAGGGCCCCTCAAACAAGGGATGCAGGAAATCTAAAGTTGATTCATTAGACTTGCACAACGGTGCATGCTATGGGGCATCCTAAAGGAAAAAGACATGGGAGAGCTGGAGGCCATCATGTGTAAGATTAAACGAATCCATCATTCATGAGTCCGTTACTCTAAATAAGTATAGGAAGTTATCATTTTTTCTTTATAGCAACCTTCCAAATTAGGGCTTTTCTTCCATACAGATCAGCCCGCTGGGCTAAAACATTTATTCAACAGGAACAATTTCTACTGTGAATTAACAGGCTGGGATTAGGGTTTATAAATCAACCTCTTGAGGTTTGGGTAAGCAGGAGTCAGACCCCCAGAATGTAAAAAGCCCTAAATAACTTGATTAAACTAAGATTCTGGACTGCAAAGCAGAAATCTAATAGATCCAGAATGGAGGTAACTACTGAGGCTCACCTTTCTACTGGGGTCGTGCCTCAGCACGTGCCTGGTCAATCCCCACCTGTGATACTTGTTTTCTCTCTAACAATTGAAAATTACCACCTGTGTTTCAATAGAACCACATGAAAAACACACAAAAAGCAAAATATGAGAGATATTTTTAGTTAATATATTTTGACATGCTGATAATCTTCTTCTACTATTAAACCAGAAATAAATTTTAAACTTTCCCCAGTTACAATGCCAGGCATGTTGAACAGGTGTCTGAATGAAATTAAGTTTAATTCTGCATGTTGTTCTTCTACTATCAGAAAAGCAATACCAAAGAAAATGCAGATATACTGTGGTTCCTCTTAATTGCTTTTCTAGTAAGTTTCTATCTCAAAACTAACCCTTTTACAACTGTAATTATATCCAGGATTCTGTCTTCTTCCCTTTCCCATTACTGATATGTAAGAGAGTTTCTATTACTTCCTTTTATCAAAGAAAGCTTAAGTTTACTTTTTTCCTCCCAGGAAAAGAGGGCAGGATTTAATCAAATTTAATTAAGCACGTGTAAAGCCCTAAATTATCTTCTTTCATTTTTCTTCTACTTTTCATTTTAAAAGAACTTATCATAACCTGTAATTTTAAAAAGCAAGTATATAGATATTAGGAAAAGAAAGGAATTTTATCATTTACAATATTCCACCTTCTAAGAGATTTTTAGAAGATCAAAAAAAATCATATCAGAGAAACTCAAGTAAAAGGCAAATAAAGAAAACATTTCACATGACTTCTTAGAACTAACTTATACACAAGATAAATAAATTTATGACCAACCAAAGAGAGTAATACATTCCCTGATTCGGAAAAAATTCTCATTAAAACGTTTTTTATATATTTTAAGTATACATACCCCACACTCTGCTACATCTCTATATTTTCCAAAATGAAGAACCTATGACCCAAAGCAAAAAAATAACAGTATTATATCAATCTATCAGAATCAAAATTACCATAAACAACACAAGGACAAAATTAATACTACTAATTGTAAACAGTAAGTTTCATGAAAAAAGCAATACATACACGTGCTTTTGTGTTTCGGTTAACAGTTTCATAAACTCCCATGTAAAATTCAGGGTCAAACATATCCTGAATCATGCAGCGAAACTTCACAAAACTGTTAGGTTTCAAATAATGAAGAGGAACTTCATTCAATGACGGTACCTTTAACAAAAACAAACAATCAAGTCAAAATATTCTGTGTATAAAACATTAAGCGCATATACATAGACATATATATCCAGACTCAACCCGCAATTCCCACACACACACAAAATCAAGGGAGCCAAATGATCTCAATGGTTAATACAACACAATTGCTAAACAAAAGTACTTGCTGTGTTCTTGCAAGTTTGTATGATGACATTTGACTATAATGTAAAAGGATGCTTTTCCTTCATAACACTTTCCAATTAGCAGAAAGGCATTTGCTTTGTTGAGCTCTTCTCTTAAAACTCGTACATGCCAATTCTTTTAAAATGAAGGCAATAAAACAAAAGATAATCGCTCTCACAACTACCCATTTTTTTCATGGTCAATTACTGCCACCTAGAGGCGCCAATATAGAAGCACTTATTTGCTTGAATTTAAGTTTAAGTTGCAAAAGAGACCAAAACCTTTTAATACATATGCACTTAAAGCAGAGGGCAGTGCACATTAATTTATATATATTTAAACTGTGTATGGATTACTGCTCTACTGTGAGAAACTGCAAGTCTGCCCAACCCTCGCCACCCACCCCCTCCCCCCCCCCAATAGCAATGAGCTCACCCATTTAGGAGCATTATTTTCCTTCAGCTTTTCCTTAAAATACTCAATTACTTTCTTCTCCCAGCCAGGATTAACTCCATTTTGAGCTGAAAGAAAAATATACTGTTCAAAGCTGAAGGTACAATCTATAGTAACAGACTATGTTCACACATTAGTTTAGTGTGCGCCTTATTGGAAGCACTGAACAAGACACCAGAAGCTGCCTTGTTGGGGGGTTGGATATTACAATCAGGGCGAGGCTGACCCCCTGCAGGCTCTCAGGAGCTAACAATCTCCTGAGAACACCCACAGAATGAGATACGAAGCTCCCTAGACAAAGCAGAACAGGAACCATCATTTGAAAAGCACACTGATCTTTGAAAACATTTTTATACAGATTTTAAAAATTTTTTACAATTACCCTGAAATGAAGAGCAGAGAATGGTGGTGGGTTTTTTTTAAGTTTTTATTTGGGAATAATTTCAAACTTTCAAAAAGTCACAGTGAAAAACATGTCACAATGATAATTACAAAGAACACCTGTAACCTTGCCCCATTTACTTTATTTGCTTGCTCTCCCTCTCTCCCACATATTTTTCTGACTCACCTGAGATTACATTACACACATCATTTATTTTTACCTTTAAATAGTTCAATGTGTTTCCTAAGAATAAGGAGATTATCTTATATAACCACAGTACTTGTTATCAATCTCAGGAAATTCAAAATTGATACAATACTTTTTATCTAATCTACCATCCATATTCCAACTTGTCATTTGACCCAACACTATCCTTCATTGCACTTTTTCCACTTCAGTACAGGACCCAGTCTAGAATCACATACTGCTTTTAGCTACCGTGTTTTTTTAATCTCCTTTATTCTGGAACAGTTCCTCAATCTTTATCTTTTATGACATTGACACTGCAGAATACAAACCCTTTATAAAAAAGTAGAAATCTCCTCACTGGGTCTGTCTGACGTTTCCTTATGAGTAGATTGCAGTTACGTGTTACCAGTCAGAGTGCTACATGAGGATGCTGTGCCCTTGTAGGTACATCATTTACAGACAAGCTGTCCATCTTCCCCTCATCAATGATGTTAATTTTCATCACCCAAAGTGACAGCCAATTCCTCCACTGTAGTTACTTTCTTCCCCTTACAACTAAAAAGCAATCTACAGGAGATACCTCAGATAATTTTCATGAAATTTGCCCTGCTCCCAAGACTCAGCATCCATTTTATGCTTCTTGCAATGATGATTGCAAAATCAGAGAAAGGTGTTTTTAATGTCATGTTAAAGAAAACCGGACTTTGAAAAATTATGGGAATTGGTCAAGACCAAAGAGCGAATCATCAACAGAATTAGGAATATATGTTTTCATGAACTAGAACTACCTAACCATAGCTGGTCAGTACTTTCACCATCACACAGGTACCATACTCATCACACAGGTGCTATGGAGATGTGGCGTAAAGGAATTTTGTCTATATCTGTTATGGAGCTGATTCTGTTAGAAATACTCATAAAATCCTGCTAACACCATGCTGCAGCAGAGATTCCAAATGCTTTCACTTAACTGAGCAAAGGACGGTTCTTAAAAAGAACTCGTGGAGATGAAAAACGAGGAAGTGATTCTGATGTGCAATGAGGATTAAATCTACTAGTAGTCAACTAGTCCTCAAAGCTTGGTTCCCAGACTAGCAGTATTAGCACCACCTGAGTGGTTGTTAGAAAGGCAAATTCTTCAGCCCATCCCAGACCTACTGAATCAGAAACTCTGGAGGTGAAGCCTAGCGATTCATGTTTTAAAATACCCTCGAGGTGATTCTGATGCACACTGACATTTGAGAACCACTGCTCCACTAGACACATGCCAATAAATGATTACGGAATTGGACGGCGGGGGGAGGGGACCAAAATGGGTATTTTTGCTTCTAGTCCAAATGGATGTTTAAAGAAAAGACCTACATGCAGCCATGACTGCGAACACCACTATGCTGACTACGTTTGTGTAAGAAACTTGAATATACCACATCACAGGTGATGAAGCTACATCAAAGAGTGATTGGGAAGCAGTAAGTTACTTCTAAGTAACTTACATGTACACAAAATGTTCTTAAGTAAAGGCCAGCTTACAAATATCTGGTACTGCTGGACAATTAAAGGACTGCAATAGATAATTCCAAAATTATCAAGAGTTCAATAACTATCCATTATTTATTAAGCCTACTGTGTGCCCAGCACTCTGCCAGGTGCTATCAGGATACTTAGAATTGAAGGAACTTAGAGCTAAGATAAGCTATGGATAGAATAACAGGCAAAAGCAAAGAAGAGAAACTAACGTAGGTCAAAAAAATCTCAGTGAGGGCTTCTGAAAGAGGTGTTTGAGCCAGGCCGGGGAAGAAGGGTAGAACTGAAACATGTTGACGTATGAGGGATGGGCATATTCCAGACGTAGAGCACTCTGGGGGAAGAAAGAGTAACGGTAAACCAAGGACAAGGATGGACACTACCAGAAATTCAAATACATGGAGCACTAAGTGCCTGGAAAAGAATAAAGCTACTGAACAAAAGGAAGATGAGGCCAAACACATCACAGAGTTTTCAATGCCAGGCTACAGATCTGCTCTCTATTCACAAACAATTCACCTTTACATTTCCAGGGTCTAGCAAGGGCCTGGGACATAGCTATCGGAGTTAGAGAAATAAACATTAAATAAGTACAATGTAGAGAAAATAGGTTGTTTCGCAAGACTAGCATCCATTTCCCCTTTTCCTAGTGACAGTGCCTCTTTTTGAGGGAGGAACCACAGCACCGTCACTCCCAGCCCAAGGGTGGACCTGATCTAGACCTCACAGTGGTTCTGATGATCAGTTTAGGGATGCATCAATCAAGGACAATCCTGGGAATAAGGCTTAGTAGCTGGGTTCAACATTATAGGTTATAATCCCGCAGCTGCATGTGGCCACAGTGACCAAGGTCTGTCTGAAAACTAAGCCATCCCAGAGGAAAGTGGAGTAAAAAGGCTGATTTCTGTAGACACAGTTTGAAGTATTTGGCTGTAATTGAGTCTGACGTTAACCCTCTCAGGAACCGTTATCTGAGACAACGTATTCATCTTCTCTGGTTTAAGTAGAATCGAGTTGGGCCATTTGCAACCAAGAGACCTGCTGAGCACACACATATCACTCTATTATATTTCCCATGAATTCCTGGCCATCTGAATGTGGGCACCACTGCACTCAATCCTGCCCTAGTTCAAGCGGTCAGGGGAACTGAGGAACAAAAAATATATACGCTTTCACACTCTCAGCAACAGCGTATGAGGGTTCTAGGTATTCTACCTCACCAACACTTGGTCTTGTCAATCTTTTTAATCCTAGTCATTGTGCTGGGTATGCAGTAATATTTCACTGGGGTTTGAATATACATTTCCCTAAGGACTAGTGATGTACACCTTTTCATATGTTTATTGACCATTCTAATAATCCTTTTGTGAGGTGCCTGCTTATTAATTTTGTCCATCTTTTAAAAAAATGATTTTGTTAGGAATTCCCTGGCAGTCCAGTGGTTGGGACCCCATGCTCTCACTGCCAATGGCCAGGGTTCACTCCCTGGTTGGGGAACTAAAATCCCACAATCCACACAGCACGGCCCAAAAAAAAAAAAAAAGATTTTGTTGTGGCATCAATGATTTGTACAAATTTTGTGTATTCTGGATGCAAGTCTTTTGTCAGATATATGTAGGGCAAGTATTTTCTCCTAATCTGTAGCTTGCTTTTTGACATTCTTAATGGTGTCTTTTGATGGGAAGTTTTCAATTTTGACAAAGTCCAACTTTTCAATTTTTTCTTTTATGGTTACTGACCCCAAGGTCATGAAGATATTCTCCTGTTTTTCACTTTTCACATTTAAGTCTGTAATCCATATCAAATTAATGTTTTTGATTATAGTGTGACATAGACATCAAGGCTCATTTTTTTCCAAAAAGATATCCATTTGTTCCAGCATTATTTAATTAAACAACTTTCTAGCAGTAAATTGCTTTGGCAAACAGAGTAACAATTAACTGTCATACATCTACCAAAGAGAAAATATGCAAAAAATAACCACTCACTAAACATATGCCACAAACCCATGGTCAAAACCAGGAACTTCACTCATACACTGCCAATCTTTCCTGCTATAGAATTAGCAAACTATCATAGTTCCAAGTCCATCAGTGATGAGAAATAGATGTTGTGACTCGGGTAAAGTCTCCTGGTTGGTCCTCAGCAGCAATAAATGATAGGTTTTTTTAAAAATAAATAAATAAACAAATAAATAAATTGCTTTGGCACTACTGTCAAACTCAACTCATTGTATTTACGTTAATGTATTTCTAGATTTTCTGTTATGTTACACTGATCTAGTTGTCTATCCTTATGCCAATACCATATTGTTTTAATCACTATGGCTTGATAGTTAGTCCTAAAATCAGGTAGTTATGTTCTTCATCTTTGTCTTCAAGTCTGTCTTGATTATTCTAGATCCTCAAGTTTTCTAAATAATTTTGAGGAACAACTTGTCGACTTTTATGTAAAGTCTGCTGAAATTTTGATTAGGTTTATATTGCATAGTATAGATTTGAGGAGAACTGACAACTTAACAATATCGAGTCTTCCAAGCTATGAACTCTCCCATGGGAGAGAGCATAAGGAAACCTATGCATAAATTCCAAGAGACTCCATCTGTCTTTTCCCCTTATGATCCGGCTGTGTATCCTTACCATGCTGTTTTAATAAATCTTAGCCAGGAGTACAACTACATACTGAGTCATATATGTCATTTTAGCGAACCTCCAAACATAGGGGTGGTTTTGGAACCCCCAACACATAAGTGTATCAATAGTTCATTTCTTTTTATTGCTGAGTAATATTCCACTGTTTAGCTGAACTACAATTTGTTTCTCCATTCACCCGTTGAAGGACATTTAGATTGTCTCCAACTTTTGATGACTATAAATAAAACCATTATAAACACTTGTATGCAAGTTTTTGTGTGAACATAAGCTTTCATTTCTCTAGGGTAAAAACCTAAGAATGTGACAGCTAGGTATATATATATATATATATATGTATGTGTGTATGTATACACACATACATATATATATATTATATACGACTAACATTTTAAGATTCTGCCTATTTCCCAGAGTGGCTGTACCATTTTTCATTCTCACCAGCAAGGTATAAGAGACTCAGCTGTTTGCATTCTTACCACTACCTGGTATTGTCAAATTTTTTAAAAAATTTTAAAAATTTTAAAAATTTTAGCTCTACCAGTAGTTGTGATATCCCATTATGCTTTAAATTTGCATTTCCCTAGTGACTAATGATACTGAATTCTTTTCATGTGGTTATTTGCCATCCTTATATCCTCTCTGGTGAAGTGTCCATTCAAATCTATTTAAATCTTTTGCCCCTTTTTAAAATGGCTTAATAATCATTACATTTTCCTTATATATTCTAGATATGTCCTTTATCTGATATATGATTTTCAGGTATATTCTCTCAGCCTTTCATTTGCCTAACAATGCTTTTGCAAAACGAAAGTTTTTAATTTTGATGAAACCCAATTTGTCAAATTTTTGTTTTTATGCATTATGTCTTTGGAATTATGTCTAAGAACTCATAGCCAAACCCTGGGTCATGAAGATCTTCTCTTTATTTCTAAAAGTTTAACAGTTTAAGGTTTTATACTTAGATCTATGACCCATTTTGAGTTTGTTTTTGTATAAGGCATGAGATTTCGGTTGCAAGTAATATTTCTGCATTTAAATGTCTAATTGTTCCAATATCTTAGTTAAAAATAATCATATTTTTCCATTGAATTGGCTTTTGTATATTTGTCAAAAGACAATTAGGGCAACAAGAATGTGCCTTAAAAACATGCTAAGTTAAAAAAAAAAAAAAAAAAACCATGTTTAGTGAAATAATACAGACAAAAAATACAAATACTGTATCCACTTATATGAAGTACCTAGAATAAGCAAATGCATAGAGACAAAAAGTAAAACTGAGGTTCCAGGCGGGTAGTGGAGGGAGAGTGGACCTGAAAGGAGGGAACTCCATTTTATCTTGAGTGAGTCTGGATAGTAGGTGGCTGTGGTAGATAGAATAATGACCCCCCCCCAAAGATGTCCACATTCTAATCCCCAGAACCTGTGAATATATTATGTTACATGGCAAAAGGGAATTTAGGCGGAGCTGACCTTAAAACAGGGAGATTATCTGGGGGGATCCAAGGTAATTACAAGGGTCCTTAAAAGTGGTAGGAGGCAGAAGAGGAAGTCTGAGTAAGAAGATGTGAGAAGAACTTGACCAGCTGTTGCTGGCTTTGAAGATGGAGGGGGGCCACAACCCAAGAAATGTTGGCAAACTCTAGAAGCTGGAAAAAAGACAAGGAAGTAGATTCTCCCCTAGTGCCTCCAAAAAGGAATGCAGTCCTGCTGACAACTTGATCTTATCCCAGTGAGACCCAAATCAGACTTCTGGCCTCCAGAACTGTAAGATAATAAATTTATGTAACAAACGCTGGAGAGGGTGTGGAGAAAAGGGAACCCTCCTACACTGCTGGTGAGAATGAAAGTTGATGCAGCCACTATGGAAAACAGTATGGAGGTTCCTCAAAAAACTAAAAATAGAGTTACCATATGATCCAGCAACCCCAGTCCTGGGCATATATATGGACAAAACTATAATTCAAAAAGATACATGAACCCCTATATTCACAGCAGCACTATTCACAATAGCCAAGAAATGGAATCAACCTAAATGTCCATCAACAGATGAATGGATAAAGAAGATGTGGTACATATATACAATGAAAACTACTTGACTATAAAAAAAGAATGAAGTAATGCCATTTGCAGCAACATGGATGGACCTAGAGATTATCATACTAAGTGAAGTAAGACAGAGAAAGACAACTACCATATGACATCACTTACATGTGAAATCTAAAATATGACACAAATGAACTTACCTACAAAACAGAAACAGACTCATAAGAGAACAGACTTGTGGTTGCCAAGGTAGAGGGGAGTGGAGGAGGGATGGATTGGGAGTTTGGGATTAGCAGATGCAAAACAGCATACACAGAATGGATAAACAACAAGGTCCTACTGAATAGCACAGAGAACTATATTCAATATCTTGTGTAAACCATAATGGAAAAGAATATAAAACAGAATGTATATATATATATATATATATATATCTCTATATATATATATCTATATCTGAATCACTTTGCTATACAGCAGAAATTAACACAACATTGTAAATCAACTCTACTGTAATAAAAAAATAAATTTATGGGTTTTTTTGTTTTTTTTTTTTATTTTTGGCTGTGTTGGGTCTTCGTTTCTGTGCGAGGGCTTTCTCTAGTTGCGGCAAGCGGGGGCCACTCTTCATCGTGGTGTGCAGGCCTCTCACTATCGCAGCCTCTCTTGTTGTGGAGCACAGGCTCCAGATGCGCAGGCTCAGTAGTTGTGGCTCACGGGCCTAGGTGCTCCGCGGCATGTGGGATCTTCCCAGACCAGGGCTCGAACACGTGTCCCATGCATTGGCAGGCAGATTCTCAACCACTGTGCCACCAGGGAAGCCCCACATTTATGTTGTTTTAAGCAACTAAATTTGTGGTAGTTTGTTACAAAAGAGATAAGAAATTAATAGGGTGTTTTTTAAGGAACTGGTCGATTTCATCCAAGTCGTTCAATTTATATCCATAAAGATGTTTGTATTATTCTTTTCGTGTATTATTCTTTCACATGTCTCTAACAGTATCTCCCATTTCGTTCCTGATGTCAGTAATCTTTGTCTTTTTTTTTCTTTGCTAGTCTGAAGATGCATATGAATTTTATTGATCTTTTCGGGTAAAAAAACAACAAAACACCCAACGAGCTTTGGGTTTCATTGATTTTTTCTTCTGTTTTCAACTTCATTCATTTCTGCTCTATATTATTTCCTTTGTTCTGTATGATTTGGGTTTATTTTGCTCTTCTTTTCTAGTTTCGTAAAGTATAAGCTTAAATTATTGGTTTGAGACCTTTCTCTCTTCTAATAAATGCTCTTAAAGTCTCTCAGTACATCTTTGGCTTATCTCACAAATTTTGATATGTTGTGTTGTCATTTTTCTTTAGTTCAAAATATTTTAGAATTTCCCTTGTGACTTCTTTTTGATCCACAAATTGTTCAGAATGTTATTTTCACAAGTCTGAATTTCTTGTTATCTGTTACTGATTTCTATTCTAATTACATTATGGTCAGAGAACATACTTTGATGATTCCAATTCTCTTAGGTTTGTTAAATATTTGTTTTATGACTTAGGATGTGGTTTACCTTGGTGAATGAATGTTCCATGTGCACTTGAAAAGAATGTGTATTCTGCTGTTGTTAAGTAGAGGGTTCTACAATAGTGAGATCTATTTGACTGATGGTGCCTATATCCTCGCTGCTTTTCTCTCCACTAGTTTGGTACAGTTCTGAGAAGAGTAGTAGCATGTCCGACTATAATTGCAGACTTGTCTACTTCTCCTTTTAGTTCTGTCAGTTTCTGCTTGTATTTTGAAACTCTTGCTAGGTGTCTTTACATTTAGGTCTTCTTGGTGAATTGACTACTTTATCATTATGTAATGCGCCTCTTATTCTCTTCTCACACAACCTTTCCTAAAAATAATTTAAAATTTAAAAAGACTCCAATAAAGAGGTAGGCACAGGATTCAAGAAACAACAGAATTCATGAACGCAATGGAAAAAAAAATCCCAGTATGAAAACTAAGCAATAAACCTAAAAAGCAACTGACACAAATTAAAAGAGTGATTCAACAGGCTCATTAAAGAACATCCACGAAAAGATAACAGTCTGGAGTAAAAAAATGATGTGAATAAAATGCTGGGAGAACTTAGTGAAAACGATGTCAAAATTCTCTTCAATGGGGAGAAAATGCAATACTACAAACAAATATAAGTAAATTAAATTTTAACACACTACTGCTTAACAAAATAAGATACATACATACCTGACAACATAGCCTCAAAAATACAAAAAGCAACAACTTTCAAAACTAAAGAGAAAAAAAATAAAACAGCAATCACAATTACAGACTTTTCCACAGCTCTCTCAGAAACATAAATTAAGCACAAAAACACAAAAACAAATAATATAGCAAATATGAATAAGATAATTAGCAAGTTCTCTAATAAATATATAAATATCCAAACAGAGAGTGTATTTTTTAAGTACACAGGACATTCACAAAAAGTTCTATGTACTAGCCACAAAGGAAACCTCAATAGATATGAAACATACAATATGTTTTCTGACCAAAATGTGACAAGAACTCAATAGCAAAAGGAAAGCTTAAAACAACTGCATCCTCATGTCCTTGATGATTTAAGAAAAAACAAATAAACTTACACTATTAAAAAATCCTTAGTTTAGAAAGGAATATGGAGTGATAATTATGAAATACTCTTGGATGACAAAGAAAGTTGTACAGGTTAATATCTGTGGGTTACTAAAGTGGTGTTTAGGAAGAAAGTTACAGATTTTAACACATTTATCAAATACCAAGAGAGAATGGAAATAGATGAGTTTATTAGCATTCAAGTTAAGAAGCTAAAAAAAGAGCAATAGGGACTTCCCTGGTGGCGCAGTGGTTAAGAATCCACCTGCCAGGGCTTCCCTGGTGGCACAGTGGTTGAGAATCTGCCTGCCAATGCAGGGGACACGGGTTTGAGTCCTGGTCTGGGAGGATCCCGCATGCCGCGGAGCAACTAGGCCCGTGAGCCACAACTACTGAGCCTGCGCGACTGGAGCCTGTGCTCCGCAACAAGAGAGGCCACGATAGTGAGAGGCCCACGCACCGCGATGAAGAGTGGCCCCCGCTCGCCGCAACTAGAGAAAGCCCTAGCACAGAAACGAAGACCCAACATAGCAATCAATCAATAAAATAAATAAATCTTTTAAAAAAAAAAAGAATCCACCTGCCAATTCAGGGGACACGGGTTTGAGCCCTGGTCCGGGAAGATCCAACGTGCCGCGGAGCAACTAAGCCCATGCGCCACAACTACTGAGTCTGTGCTCTAGAGCCCGTGAGCCACAACTACTGAGCCCACGCGCCTAGAGCCCGCGCTCCACGACAAGAGAAGCCACCGCAATGAGAAGCCTGTGCACCGCAACAAAGAGCAGTCCCTGCTCGCCGCAACTAGAGAAAGCCCGCGCGCAGCAACAAAGACCCAATGCAGCCAAAAAATAAATTAATTTAAAAGAAAAAAATTTTTAATTAAAAAAAAAAGAGCAATAGAACAAACCAGAGAGTAACAAAGGAAATAAAGCTAAGGGCAGACATCAATGGAATGGAGAACCAAAACACCAATACAAATGATTAATATTAAGACAGACAAATTTTCTGGCATGCCTGTACAGTAGAAAAAGATAAAAAGAAAGAAAGAATAAAATATACAAATAAATAAAAACAACAGGATACAAATAAGACACAAAACTAAAAGGAAAAAATAACAAAACTTTAAAAGGAGAAATGCTATAGATAAATACTAAAAACTATGTACAATATCATGAACTATGAACTAATAACTAATAAACTAATTTTGAAAATTCAGATAAAATGGACAAATTTCTGAAAAAATATAAGTTGCCAAAACTGGCACAAGATTAGAAGACTGAGTTCTTATTTTTATCACAATTTGGTCAAAATAAACATTGTAGGTCCAATATCAATGAGAGAAACAAAAGAAACAGTAGCTAATCTTTCCTCCCAATCCCATGAAGTTCCAACCCCAGAAAATTCTGCAAAGTTTCAGGACAACTTCACAAAAGATAAAGAAGCAAAACTCCTATATAAACTATTAACTTCTGAATCCAATGGAATATATATTTAAAAAATCATGTTCAAGCAGTACTTTTATCCCAATAATGCAAAACAGTTCGTTATTAGAAAATCTATTAGTGTAATCTGCCACACTAAAAGATTAAAGGAAAAAAAAAAATGATCTTCTCGGGGGATACAGAACCAAGCATTTGATGAAGTCCAAGACCTATTTTATTATGAAAAGCTGTAAATTATGGCTTGATATTAAACCTTGGGGTTTAAGAGAAATGATTTGACCTTGTTCTTAAAAGACTATTCTTAAACCAAAATAATGACAAGATTGTACTTCCTTCCCTACTGGTCCAAACACCCTAGTAAGTCCTACAGGGAAAACAACTATACAGTCATAAATTGTAAATGTTATTCACTGATTTTTTAAAAATTGAACTATAGTTATGTACAATATTGTATAAGTTTCAGGTGCACAATATAGTCATTCACAATTTTTAAAGGTTATACTCCATTTAGTTATTATAAAGTATTGGCTGTGCTGTACAATATATCCTTGTAGCTTACTTATTTTATACATGGTAGTTTGTACCTCTTAATCTCCTACCTCTATTTTGCCACTCCTTCCTTCCTCCTCCCCACTGGTAACCACTAGTTTGCTCTCTATATCCATGTATTTCTTTTTGGTTATATTCAGTAGTTCATTTACTCACTGATTTTTAACCCTTCTAACATGATCAGACAAAGCACAAATTATAGTCACAGATAGAATATAAATATTATAAAGTTTGGTAATATACAATGACTGACACAAATTGGGTAGAAGCAATGGAGGGCAGTAAAGAGACACTAATTTCCTCAGTGAAAGACTTGAATTAGTGTCTAAAATTGTTGGAGGAAAAAAGAACATGCCTTTAAATCTAAAAGGAAAGCAACAGAAGAATTAAAAATAGTGTAAGTGAGAAACCAGAAGCTTTTCCACTAAGAACGGGAACAAGGTAAGGATGCCCCCTCTCTCACCACTCCTTTTCAACATGGTACTGGAGTCTTAGCTAATGCAGTAAGACAAGGAAGGGAAATAAAGGTATATGGATAGGAAAAAATAATAATAAAACTCTCTGTTTGCAGATAACATGATTTTCCATGTAGAATACCCAAAAGAATCAACAAAAAACCCTCCTGGCACTAATAAGCTATTAAAACAAGGTTACAGAATGCAAGGCTAACATACAAAAGTCAATCACTTTTCCTATGTACTCCCAGTGAACAAGTAGAATTTGAAATTAAAAACATAGTATCATTTGCAGTAGCATTCCCCAAAATTAAGTTCTTGGGTATAAATCTAACAAAATATGTATAAGATCTATAGGAGGAAAGCTACAAAACTCAAAAGAAATCAAAGAAAAACTCAATAAATGGAGAGATAGTCCATGTTCATGGAGAGGAAGACTCAATATTTTCAAGATGTTGGTTTTCCCAACTTCATCTATACATTCAATGCAATTCCAATCAAATCCCAACAAGTTATTTTGTGCATACTGACAAACTGAATCTAAAGCTACAGAGAGGCAAGAGACCCAGAATGGCCAGCAATAGTGAGGAAGAACAAAGAACAAAGTTGGAGAACAGAGAACCTTTAAAACTCAATGATAAGAAAATGAACAACCCAATTAAAAACTGCGCCAAAGACCTGAACAGACACCTCACCACAGAATGTATACATTGTGACCACCTAGAGGGGTGGAATAGGGAGGCTGGGAGGGAGACGCAAGAGGGAGGAGATATGGGGATATATGTATAGCTGATTCACTCTGTTATAAAGTAGAAACTAACACACCACTGTCAAGCAATTATACTCCAATAAAGATATTAAAAAGGGCTTCCCTGGTGGCACAGTGGTTGAGAATCCGCCTGCCAATGCAGGGGACACGGGTTCGAGCCCTCGTCTGGGAAGATCCCACATGCCACGGAGCAACTAAGCCCGTGAGCCACAACTACTGAGCCTGCGCGTCTGGAGCCTGTGCTCCGCAACGAGAGGCCGCGATATTGAAAGGCCCGCGCACCGCGATGAAGAGTGGCCCCCACTTGCCGCAACTAGAGAAAGCCCTCGCACAGAAACGAAGACCCAACACAGCTAAAAATAAATAAATAAATAATTTTAAAAAAAAGATATTAAAAAAAAAGTATACAGGTGGCAAATAAGCAAAAGATGCAACACATTATATGTCATTAGGGTAATGCAAATTAAAGCAACAATGAGCTACCTCTACACTCCAAAATCCAGAATACTAACAAATGCTGGAGAGGATGTGGAACAAGAGGAACTCTCATTCATTGCTGGAGGGAATGCAAAATAGTACAGCAACTCTGGAAGACAGTTTGGCAGTTTCATATAAAACTAAACATACTCTACCCATACCAATGGCACTCCATGGTACTTACCCAAAGGAGTTGAAAACTTATGTCCACAAAAAACCTATACACAAATGTTTATAGCAGTTTTTATTTGTAACTGCCAAAACTTAGAAGCAACTAAGGTGTCCTCCACTAGGTGAATGGATAAGTAAATTGTGGTATACCCAGACAATGGAATGTAGTGCCAAAAAGAAATGCACTTATCAAACTAGGAAAACACATGGAGGAAACTTAAATGCATATCACAAGTGAATGGAGCCGATCTGAAAAAGCTACATAGTATATGATTCCAACTATATAACATTCTGGAAAAGGCAAAAAAAAGCTATGGAGACAGTAAAAAACAGATCAGTGGTTGCCAGGGGTTAGAGGGGAGAGGAGGATTAAGAGGCAGAGCGCAGAGGATTTTTAGGGCACGGAAACTATCCTGTATGATGCTATGATGAATGTATGTATGTACATATTATTATACATTTGTCCAAAGCGACAGAATACACACCACCAAGAATGAACCATAATGTAAACTATGGACTTCAGGTGATAATGATGTGTCAGTGTAGGTTCACCAATTATAACAAATGTACCACCCTGGTAGTAGATGTTGATAACAGGGGGGAGGCTATGCATGTGTGGGGCAGGAGGTATTTGGGAAATCTCTACGTCTTCTGCTCAATTTTGTGGTGAACCTAAAACAGCTCTAAAGAAGTCTTCAAAAACGAGGATGGGGGGAAAAGTACACATTGAGACTCAAATGGAAGTAAAATATATATTGTTTAGAATAATGGTTGTAAATTATAAATTTTACCAAAGTATAGTAGCTAATGTTTAGTGAACACTTAAAAAAGACTGTGCCAGGCACTATTTTAAGCACTTTATATGCATTATCTCATTTAATCCTTTTAACAGGCTTAAAAAATGGATTTTCTTATTAGTCCCATTTTACAGATGATAAAATTGAGGTAAAAAAGGTTAATTAATTTGACATGTTCACACTCCAAGTTAGGAAGTAAGAGGGGCCAAGCAGTGACCTACTACAGAAGTGGTAGGAGTAGTCTACCCTAAGTGCTAGCAACAAGAGATACATTTCCTGCAGAGAATTTAAAAATAATAAAACCAACTAAAATTCATTCTGCTTCTACCATCACTCTGAATTGGCAATTCTAAACAATGTCAGTGATAAAACATTCTTCCCCAGAAAATCTTTTGTTGGTATTAATCCCAAACAATTGTGGGAACTAAACTAAAACTACTGCTGAGTTTTAGTAATATATGTGGTAGTGTCAAATTAGCACATTTTTACTACTTAACCTTTAATGAATATTGCATTCTACATAGAAGTTAATTTGAAGAATCCTCAGTTACACACTTGGCTCCCAACATAGACACAGCTACATGAATATGTTTGGATAGTAAATTTCTAAGTGGTACACAACAGTCCAAACTTGGTTAGAGCAGTTAGTATCCCCCAAGCCCTGTGGTACTCTAGAGTCCTACATGTATACAAAAGATTTTAAATAAACAAACAATAACCCAGTGATTGTAAAGATGAAGAAGGAGAACTTGAGTTACTTCAATTCTATCTTCCATGGGACAACTTGTTGGAATTGTTATTTGTGTTTAATAAATCAGTGAAACAGTGAGAAGTGAGAGGGGAAGTAGGTGCAAATTTTACTCATACATGAAAATTTTACTGAATCTGAATCATATCTTAAAATTGAAATGTATTCTTCTTAAATGGCTATTTATTTTAAAGCTAAAGAATGAATTATGAAAATATGTTAGTAACATCAGTGGAAAGATTTGGTATCTCTCTAATTTGTCTTTTTTTTTTTTAATTTGTGTCTTTTGCAGATGTTTCAGTTTTATCAAAATTCACTTATTAGTCATCGGACAATTCTTTATATAAAATATTATTATATCAAACTATAACTAAAAGACCAAAATTCAAACTATTAGGTAGGTATAAACACTACCAAGTAAACAGTTGAGTTTTGTCTGCAGAAACTTGATAAGTTATTCTTAATACAAAGAATTCATTAATTATACAATTAATACAAACTTATTCAAATCTAAAGTGTGGTACCCCTACCAACATGAAACAACATCAACATAACAGAACTCAACAACAACAAAAAATTCTAAAATGGGCAGGGAGAAGTTGCTAGAAGCAATGTCTAGATCTATTTTGAAATATGTAATTACCTTAAGCACTGCATATAGCTTTATTTCATGATTATTACTGAAAATAATTCTGTAGTATAAAGAAGGGAGGTATTAAAAAATGATTATAGACAAATATTCTGGGTATGGCCCTGTAGTTAAGAAGCAGTCTGGCTCTAGAATCTGTAATCTTTTTATTGTTTGTTTTGTTTTTTGTTTTTTGTTTTAACATCTTTATTAGAGTATAATTGCTTTACAATGGTGTGTTAGTTTCTGCTTTATAACAAAGTGAATCAGCTATACATATACATATATCCCCATATCTCCTCCCTCTTGCATCTTCCTCCCACCCTCCCTATCCCATAGAATCTGTAATATTTACTATTCTCTATTACCAAAAGAACTAAACGCATTACAGATTCAATGCAATCCCTATCAAAATGCCAATTGCCTTTTTTTTTGCAGCAATGACAGACTGATCCTAAATTCATATGGAAATACAAGGGATTCTGAAGAGCCAAAACAATCTTTAAAAAAAAAAAAAGGAACAAAGTTGGAGGACTCATACATCACTTCAAAACTTACTACAAACCTACAGTAATCAAGACAACATAGTACTGGCAGAAGGGTAAACATATAGATCAATGGAATGAAACTGAGAGTTCAGAAATAAAGCTATACATCTATGGTCAATTGATACACACACATACACATTTTTTAAACAAAGTTGCCAAACCCATTCAGTCGGGGAAGAATAGTCTTTTCAACAAACAGTGCTGTGGGGCTTCCAGATTGGTGAACACAGCCACATACTGAAAGGGTAGCGCACCCAAGTTCCATGGAGACCGAAGCTCTTCCACAAGGGACCCTTCCACAACTTGCCCTATGTACCTCTTCATCTGCATCCTTTATGATATCCTTCAAAATAAACTGGTAAATGTTAAAACACACACACACACACACACACACACACACACACACACACAAGGTGCTGGGACAACTAGATATCCACATGCAAAAGAATGAATTCGGATCGCTACCTCATACCATATCCAAAAATTAATTCAAAATGGAGCCAAGACTTCAAGGTAAGGAGCTAAAACTTAAAAATTCTTAGAAAGAACATAGGTGTTAATCTTTGTGACCTTGCATCAGACAATGGTTTCCTAAACACCAAAAGCATAAGCAACTAAAGGAAAGAGATAAATTGGACATCATCAAAATTAAAAATTTGCATCAGAAGACACTATCAGGAAAGTGAAAAGACAATTTATAGAATGGTAGAAAATATTTCTAAATCATATATCTGATAAGGGTCTAATATTCAGAATATATAAAGAACTCTTATAACTCAACAATAAAAGACAAAACCCCAGGGCTTCCCTGGTGGCGCAGTGGTTAAGAATCTGCCTGCCAATGCAGGGGACACGGGTTCGAGCCCTGGTCTGGGAAGATCCCACATGCCGCGGAGCAACTGGGCCCGTGAGCCACAACTACTGAGCCTGCGCGTCTGGAGCCTGTGCTCCGCAACGGGAGAGGCCGCGACAGTGAGAGGACCGCGCACCGCGATGAAGAGTGGCCCCCGCTCGCCACAGCTGGAGAAAGCCCTCGCACAGAAACGAAGACCCAACACAGCCAAACATAAATAAATAAATAAATTTATTAAAATAAAAAAAAGACAAAACCCCAATTTAAAATCTGCAAAGGGGAATTCCCCGGCAGTCCGGTGGTTAGGACTCTGCACTTTCACTGCCGAGGGTGAAGGCTCAATCCATGGCCCGGAAACTAAGATCCTGCAAGCTGCATGGCGTGGCCAAAAAAAATAAAAATATCAATAAAAACCTGCAAGGAACTTGAAAAGACATTTCTCCAAATGAGATACACAAATGGCCTATATGTATATGAAAAGACACTATTATACTATTATCATTACAGTAATACAAATCAAAATCACAATGAGATACCAGTTCACCCCCATTAGGATGGCTATTACTAATAAAACAACAGATCATAACAAGTGTTGAAGTGGACTGGAGAAATTGGGACTCTCATACATTGCTGGTGGAAGTGTACAATGGTGCACACACTTTGGGAAAAAGTTCCAGCATAAAATTACCAGATGGCCCAGTAATCCCACTCTGAGACATATTCCGAAGAGAACTGAAAACATATATTCACACAAAAACTTGTACATGAATGTTTATAGCAGCACTATTCACAATAGCCAAGTGTTCACCTATGGATAAATGAATAAACAAAATATGGTATAGCCATACTATGGAATATTAATTCTGGTCATAAAGGAATATAGTACTGATACATGCTACAACATAGATGAACCTCGATAACATTATGCCAAGTTAAAGAAACCGGACACAAAAGGCCACAAGTTATATGAGTCCATTTATATGAAATGTCCAGATTAGGTAAACCATAGACAGAAGTAAATTAGTGGTTGCAAGAGGAGGGAGGAGGGGGCAATTGGGAGTGACTGCTAACAGATATGGGGCTTCTTTCTGGGGTGATGGAAATGATGTGGTGATAACTGCACTCATAGTGAACATACTAAAACCCACTGAACTGTACGTTTTAAAACAGTGAATTTTATGTTATATCTCAATGAAGAAAAAAGAACTATAATCGGAAACAGTTAAAACTAGTGACCTCAGTGGGAGAAGAGCAGCATACTTTCACTCTTCATTTAATACTATCATGCTGGGTTTTTTTAACCATAGGCAAGTTATTATTCAATAATTTTAAAATTCATATATGCACATGTATAAATATATGTATTTATGCTTTTGCCACAGCTGCCCAATCCATTCTTCTTCTCTGAGAACTTCCCCCACTGCTGAGGTATGGGCCTCAATAGTTACGACTATCCTATATAACACTGCCCTGGCCATAGCTGACTAGTGGAGCCCTGACTCCATGCTGGGCCAATCAGATTCTCTAACCCTGGAATTTGGGATTAAGATAAAGATGCTAGCTCAAGTGGGTTGGAACTGACAGGTGAAATTGGGAGCTGTGGAATAGAGAAAGATAAAGTTTGTGTGCAGAGATGAACGTAGCCTAAGGGAGAAAAACTGAGAAGCGCTGCTTGGTTGGATTCCCGCTAGTTTTCCAATTCCATTCAGTAGTCTCTTGGGATACCAAGCCACCCTTCCTGCCTTTGGGTTTTATAGTCTTATAACAAATCACTTTTTTTCAGTGGTCTAACAAGGGCCAGGTGGTAGGAGAGATCGAAGGTGGGTACAGACAAAAGGGGGTGAACTGTCGGTACAGAATCATGGTGACAATAAAAAAGCAGACAGACTTTTAGATGATCTTATTATCGCTTTAAATTCTCTAAAATGCTAGTGATAAAATACTACTCCTTTCCCTCCTCCACACACCAATTCCTTTTTTTCATGAGCTAGTCTAGTTCTAGTTCTGTTAGATATGACCAAAGTGCCTTGAATATAACCAAAACTAATGATCTTGACCCAACCAACAATCTGAAGAGAACGTACATAAAGAATCAGTTGATAAGCATTCCTACTTTTCTGAAATTAACAGCAGTTATTAATTCAAGTTATTAATTCAAGTGAAAAAAATTCCTTCTTTAAAATAAAAAATGATT
Source organism: Balaenoptera borealis (assembly GCF_965194805.1). NCBI lineage: Eukaryota > Metazoa > Chordata > Mammalia > Artiodactyla > Balaenopteridae > Balaenoptera > Balaenoptera borealis. The sequence continues at coordinate 107,601,580 of NC_138874.1, forward strand.
AAAAGAAAAAGAAGTATACAAAACTTTTTCTCATCTAAGATTCCTGCTTTTGTTTAAGGGAAGCAATTTAATATGGGTCAGTAAATGAACAATCACTGTGGGGACTGAGCCATCAGCATTATGCACATAACAGAGTCCAATAAAGTATTCCTGAATCTTAAGCCTTTGGACCTCAAGATTCTACATATAAAATCTCTTAGAGGGCTTCCCTGGTGGCTCAGTGGTTGAGAATCTGCCTGCTAATGCAGGGGACACGGGTTCGAGCCCTGGTCTGGGAAGATCCCACATGCCGCGGAGCAACTGGGCCCGTGAGCCACAACTACTGAGCCTGCGCATCTGGAGCCTGTGCTCCTCAACAAGAAAGGCCACGACACGATAGTGAGAGGCCCGCGCACTGCGATGAAGAGTGGCCCCCGCTTGCCGCAACTGGAGAAAGCCCTCTCACAGAAACGAAGACACAACACAGCCATAAATAAATAAATAAATAAATAAATAAATAAATAAAATTAAAAAGTGTTTAAAAAAAAATCTTTTAGAAACTGGTACAGAAACATAAAAGGTATTTTTTGAAGGCTTACAGGAAAAAATTTACATATGAATAACTGTAATATGGAAGATACAAATTCAAAATATGGATTGGTTCACAAAGATGAATTATGATTCATACAGTTATGACTGGCCTCTAAGAGAATTTCAAAGTTTCTTATCCAAACCAAGAAAAAAGAATTAGAATTAGGATTTGCATGTGAGAGTAACTCGTACCTGGTACGATCACATCGCATTCTCTGAACCAATACAATGTCCACCAGGACTGTCCTTAGTTTAGATTTGTGGTCACAGTAACCACCACAATTTACACCATTTCTGATTGATTAATCAGTCTTTCCATTGCCTCTCCTCAGCAAATGTTCACGGAGCCCTTTTGATGTACAGATGTATTCTAGGTGAATAAAGCAGATACACGCCCTGAATTCCCAAGGTGAAAATACAGCCGAGGAACCCAAGAAACAAGTGATTTCAACAACATGCTTTACAAGCTAATTTCCAGGCCACACAGGATCCTATAATTACATGCAGCAGGAGGTACCTAACTTAGGTTCCCAAAGGAAGAGTAAGATTTAGCCAGGAAAGTGGCCCTGGGAGAGGAAGTGGGGACCGGGCAAAGGAAATAGCCTATGCAGAAAGCCTAGAGGCAAGGTTCAACATCAAAGAACTGAAAGAAGGTTCAACATGAGGGGGAATATAGTGATGAGGTCTGAGGGCTGGGCAGGGGCGGGGCCCAGAAGGCTTCATAAACCACAACAGACGGGCATTCCTTTTCTATCTGGGGGAAAGATGGATTCAAAACAATTTCCTACTAAACAAAAAAGAGTCCACAAGTTTAACACCTCACTTACTTCTCACACGAACATACTTGTAAATGGTTTTAAGATAAAGTTATTCAATATATTCACAGTGATAGGAAAATATAGCAAAAATATATACTATACATCAGAACAGCTTCTACAAAAACATCATGACTGTAAGTATTAGTTTTCTCTGTAAGACACAACCTGTATGAGAATAAGACATTCTGGAGGGAAACACATCCACAAGGTCCCGGTTCCCACAACACTACACAAACTTTACAAAATACTGTGAAGCCAATACTTTATATCCAAATTACACCTTTTGTACTACAATGAGTCGTTTGCCTCTTAGGATCATACACGCAGGAGACAAAATCTGACACAAATACATTCAAATATATACTACATATAAAATCACCTCATTGATCCAGCAAGACTAGGATAGGGGTATTTCTCATAAATAAATTTTCTAAACATCAATAACGGGAACTTCATCCTTTAAGCACCAAAACTTACTTTTGAAAGATTTTTCCTAAAAAGTATTTATGCCCCTGCACCCTCTTAAACCTACTGTGCAACTTAATCTTCACTCCACATTTTGGGGCCATTATTTTGGAAATCAATTATTGGTTCCAGTATTCATTACGAACATCAATTACTAGGATTCAGTGGAGAGATATATGCCCCTTCCTCAAAAGCACCCTTGATGGATATACAGTGATTCAAAAAAAAAAATTTTTTAACAACATATACATAGTTTTAAATTTCTTCTTTATCAGGTTGTCGGTGTTCACTGGCTACAGTCCGGTTGCCTATCCAGGCCTTCTTCTAATTTGCTGTTTCTAGTTTCAGCCTGGGAAACCAGCTAACTAAACTAGCTCAAATTATAAGGAAAATGAATGAAGATTTGCTGAGTGAGCCTTTCCTGCAAGAAGTACATACATTTTCTGCCATCGGTTTTGGCTGCTGGGGACTACTGAGCTTCTTAATAGGCGTTCTCACTAATATCCCACAACGTCTTAAGTGAGGAAGGCCACTCTACAAGTTTAAGTTACCTCCTGACACGTCAGGTGTTCTGATCTAACACACTGATTTCTGGTCGGGTTTGCGTCCACCACTCCTAAGCGCAAAAGACATGGGGGTTGCGGCCAAAATGCCCAGTTAACTGCAAACAAACCTAAATTTTCCGTAGCAGAAAAGTGGCATTAACAATAATTGCAGCTAAAATTTACTAAGCTTGCCTGCCACATCCTAAGCTCTTTCTATGTAGGAGCGCGTTTGAGTAGTCCAACATTTCTTGCTACCTCTGGCACAAGAGTAGATGGAGACTGGGCTGGTTTTAAAGGCATCCTAAAAGAAAAATTAAGCTGTTACACTAAATCTTATCTCGAAAAGAGAGGATGTGTGTAATACAGGAGTTAGAGCCAACTTCTGCTGCGAGGGAGCGAGCACTCCCCCGACACACCGGAAGTTTTGAAATATCCTGCAGGCTTCCCCTAGGCAAAGTGCTTTTCCTTCACCCCATCTCCGCCGGCCCTCGCGAAGGTTCAAGGGCCCCTCCGAGCTCTGCCGCACGCGGGGCTCGGGCCGCCAGCAGGGCCACGAAGGGAAGCGAGGCCGTCAATCACGGCCGCCCGCCCGCCCGCCCGCTCGCTCCTCGCGGCGTAACCTTGGCCGCTTGCGAATCGCGAATCGGGCAGGTGGGAGGCACCTGCGGCCGGGCCCGGGAAGCCGCGGCCCGGAGTCCGCGGTGTGGAACGCCGGCCGGCGCAGGCCCGGCTGGCCGTCTCGGCCGCGCGAGCCCTCGAGGTAGCCCCGCGTGGGGCCGCGCGGCGGGGTCGGGCCCGGGGCTCCGTCAACTCGGCGGCCACCCCGGCCCGCCCCCGGCGCCGCCACTCACCGAAGAAGCCCTGCACGATCCCCAGCGGGTGACTGAGCCAATCCTCCCCACAGGGCATCTCGCAGACGGGCCGGAGCCGGCGCGGCCCGGCGTCCCGCGCCGCTGCTCCTCTTCGCTGGCTCGGCCGCTTCTCGCCCTCGCCCTCGCCCTCCCACGCAGGGTGAGCCTCGCGGCGCGGGCCGCCCGGCCTCCCCGCGCCTCAGAGAACGGCGGCTGTGGCGGCGGCAACGAGGCGCTGCCGGAGACGGGCAGGTGGCGCGTGCGGGCCCCCAACCTCCACTTTGCACAATGGCGGGAAATAGGCGCCGCCGACCGCGCTGCCTGCGACCTGGGTGGAGCTCACGCGAGGAGGGGCGGCGGGAGCGCGCTGCGCGGTCCCGCGGCGGGGGGGCGGGGCGCGCCTGCTGGGGGGAGGGGGGCGGGCCGGGGAGGGGCGGGGCCGCGGCGGCAGGGCGGCCGCCATCTTAGAAACGGGCGAAAGGAAGGGCAGGCGTGGCCTCGGGATCCGGAGCTCGGCGTCGCGGGCCGAGGGAGGTGTTTTGCTGGGTGTCACTCTGCAGGATCGAAGGGGGAAACTCCCGAGGTCCGGTTTATACATTTATAGTGCGAGGCGTTGCACAGGCTTTGCAACAGACCAAAAGCACAAGCCCAAAGAAACTTCAAAGTTATCGCTGGGCAAAATTAGAGTGTAAAGCAGCCTTTGGTGTCCGCCCACCTCATCGCGTCCTCTTGGTGCCTTTTTTTTTTGCCGATGGCAACTCTTTTTTCTGGTTCCCTGCCCGAAACCCTATGTAGTGACTTTCCTTCAGCCGGATCAAGTCTTACCCCACTGAGGAAGGTGTACATTTAGATAAGGGGGACTTTGAAAAACCCCAAGCTCCCTTTCTGTCATCTCAGGCACTGCAGAGGGACTAGTTCCTAATTGAGAGGCAAGTTCATAACTGTGAAAACATACCCTGGCCTGTGTCTGCCTAGAAGCTGGAAACAGCCGAGGAGCTTTGGCGAGGTTCCTACAGGACGTGTGTGTCAGGACACCCTCAGAATGAAGACGGTGGCATCAGCACACACAAAAGATCAAGTCAACAGTAACCTTTGAATGAGGAAATTTGGGAAATATGCAAGTTCTGTAATGAAACAGCCACTAGGCCTGGAATATATCTGAGAAAATCCCAGTCTCATCAGCTGAAATATGGCGTATTATCGGAAGGATCTGAATGGAGTCTAGAAAGTGGGGAGCTGGAGAACCTGAACTCAGGTCTCAAGCCTTCCTTAGGGCAAAAGGGGTTATTTTGTATTTGTCACCGTGAACCGATTACATTCTGCACCCGGTATCCATGGGTGAAGTTTGGTTGAATCCGCAGATGTGGAAACTGCAGGTATAGAGGGCCGGTCACCCAGGGCCACTGTTCTCTGCCATTTTATATAAGGGACTTGAGCATCCACAGATATCCGTGGGGTCCTGGAACCAACTCCTTGCAACTAATACCCAGGGATGACTATGACTGGTGTACTGTATCATACCTGTGGCTCTGGTGAGTTTGGGGAAGCTGTTTCAAATTTTTGGCATTACCACCACTTCTTTCATTCATTCATTGAACAGAGGGGGTTGCCAAGTCCCTAGTATTGAATGGAGAAACCCCCTCTTTAGCTTTGTGGCCAGTAATACACAAATTAAATATATGTCATGAACATCTGCTTTTATTTATTTATTAATTTATTTAACTTTTTGGCCACGCGGCAGGGCATGTGGGACCTTAGTTCCCCCACCAGGGATCGAACCCCTACCCCCTGCATGGGAAGCACAGACTTTTAATCACTAGACCACCAAGGAAGTCCCGAACATCTACTTTTAAATTGTGATAATTTCAGATTTACTTTATATGAAATTGCAGCTGGATACCAATTCAGCAGTGGCTAGTAACACTTAAGCTTTTGGTTTCTACCTCTGTATTCAGTTATTTGTAAGCAAACAATTGCTCAGATTTTACTTAAAGAGACACTGTGATTCTACTGAAATGTGATTACTTTATAATGTGAATAATTTCACCCTCTAATTTTCCTGTGGCAAGATGTTTTGATACTACTAATAGTTATGAAAATTTAAAAGGCCAAGGGAAGGTCCAAGAGAGTACTTCTCTATGGCAAGTTTTCTCTTCCCACCACTGGTAATCACACTTCTGCCCCCACCCCAAGTCCATATTTTTAAGGAGGACGTTACGTAACCCTGTCTACAAGTAATTACCGAAGGCATTGGAAATACTGGGGTGAAAAAGGGAGATACTATCCCTGCCTTCGTGGTATATACGGTTCAGTGAGAGACTTATTACTAAATAACTATTCATTTACAACCATGATAGGTGCCAGGCAAGAAAAAGTGAAGTTCTATAAGAGGAATGAACAGCACTATGTATTCTAGTGAGGGAGACTTGTGGGGAAAGGATCCTTCAGGGATTTCCTGAAAATGTGACATTTACACTGGGACTTGAAAGATAAATAAGAGTTAGCTAGGTGAAAAGTGTGAGGGAAAGGTGTTCCAAGCCTTAAAGCTAGGAAAACAAAAACTTGAACAGAAAATTAAAAGAATCACAATTTATTGCATGACATGGCTATCAATAGTGTTTAAATAGCATAATAATGTTACAATTTGAATATTAATCTTACCAACATTATAATTTTTTAAAATATTTTTAAATTTATTTATTTGGTTGCGCTGGGTCTTAGTTGTGGCAGGCAGGCTTCTTAGTTGTGGCATGCAAACTCTTAGTTGCGGCATGCATGTGGGATCTACTTCCCTGACCAGGGATCGAACCCGGGCCCCCTGCATTGGGAGCCCGGAGTCTTATCCACTGCACCACCAGGGCAGTCCATATAATTTAACTTTAGGAGGCTAGAGGGATGAGGATATATAGGATTCATATATGTGATAAGGACAAAGAAGACCAAAAAGAGCAAAATCCTCATCTTTCATCTGGGAAGTCAACACATAATGCAAAGGAGAAAAAAAGGAACAGAAGTGACATGTAATCATGTTAATTTAAAAATCTTAGAAATACAGGAAGAATCAGCAGAAAGAATTGAATGTAGTTGCCTCAGGATGGGGTAAAAATTTCTTTTAAACATTTGCTTGTTTTCTATATACTTATCACAAATTCAGCCTCAGCTGCACTAAAATTTCCACCAGATCCTTAAAGCAATGATTTTGGTATTTGTATGCTGTCCTGTTCCCCGGCACCTAGAACAGTGTCTGACATCATAGATGCTCAATAAATATTTGCTGAATGGATAATGCACACTTTCCATGAATTGCCCAAATCTCCTCTCTAGATATTTAGACACATCAGGTATTTTATATACTTTATTTTCTTGGACATCTTTCCCAAAGCCCTTTTTCCTATTCCAGTCTGGCCTTTGTTGCCTTCTACTTCTTAGGATCTTCTACCACCATTATCCTAACTCTTGTTTAGGATTCATCTGTTCATTGAGACTTTGAAAAAAGTCTGTTCTCTCCTTCCAGGGCTATATAAAGTTTTCCCAGGGAAGAACTGCATTTCCTAGCTACAGAAGTGTAGCTGAGGTTGGTTGCCTGGCTAGGGACTACATTTCCCCGCCTTCTTTGATGCTAGGTAGGGCTGTGTGATTAGGTTTACCAAAGAAACATGAGGGAATGTGACATCTGGAACTTCCACTTCAATTTCTTAAACCTTTGGCCCTGGATATGTTCTTTGCTCCTTCCTGATGGATGGGATGGTGATTACTAGAATGACCTTGTGCTAAAGTCAGCCTGGATTTTTATAGGAACATTGCATTCCGAGATCTCTTTCTTAACAGCTGCTAGCATTACTCTAAATAATACCAAAAGTATTATCAGAAGTGGTGTGCTGTCGTAACAAATAGAAAATAATGTGGCCCTAGTTTCGTGGTTGGATAGTGGATGACAATAGGTGAAAGACAAAATGCCTCAGGCAATGAAGGAGATGATTTTATTCAGCCTGTTGCAATAGGGAGAACACGCATTCAGGACATTTTTAAAGAAGAGGGGTAAAATTTGAGGTTTTATAAAACAAGGGATTCATTGAGGATGGGTAGGGGTGAGTCTTATTTTGGAATGTGCAAGAGCAAGGTGGTCCTTTACAGTAAGCCCTTTCTTAGAATACTAAAGGGATCAGGAATTTTTTTTTTTTTTTTTTTTTTTTTTGCCTTGCCCCCATGACTTGCAGGATCTTAGTTCCCAGACCAGGGATCGAACCTGGGCCCCTGCAGTGAAAGCGCCGAGTCCTAACCACTGAACTGCCAGGGAATTCCCAAGGAGGAATTTCTTAACCATTTCTGTTTTCTGGGGAGTGAAGGAAACAAATAGGAAAGTTGGCACTCATCAACCAGGTCCTGACCTTTGTGAACCAATTGCTCTACTGTCAGAGGATACAGGTTCTATTGTTAAATATGGTCTGGCCACTGTTTGTGTATTCAGTCTCTCAGATATACCTTGCAAGCCACGTATGTAATTTAAAAGTTAAATTTAAAAAAGTAAAAAACAGGTAACACTAATTTTAATAAAATATTTAACCCAACATATAAAAATATTATAATTTGAACAAATAATCCATATGAAGACTATTAATCTTTTTTTTAAATTAATTCTTCAAAATCCGGAGTGTATTTTACACTTATAGCACATCTCAATTCAGACAGCCACATTTCTTTTTTTTTTTTAAATGTAGGTGGAAACGCTTCAATTTAGTATTCTTTTTTTTTTAACTTTGGGTTTATTATTTATTTATTTATTTATTTATTTATTTATTTATTTATTTATGGCTGTGTTGGGTCTTTGTTTCTGTGCGAGGGCTTTCTCCAGTTGCGGCAAGTGGGGGCCACTCTTCATCGCGGTGTGCGGGCCTCTCACTATCGCGGCCTCTCTTGTTGTGGAGCACAGGCTTCAGACGCGCAGGCTCAGCAATTGTGGCTCACGGGTCTAGTCGCTCCGTGGCATGTGGGATCTTCCCAGACCAGGGCTCGAACCCGTGTCCCCTGCATTGGCAGGCTGACTCTCAACCACTGCGCCACCAGGGAAGCCCCAGACAGCCACATTTCTAATGATCAATAGCCACAGGTGGCCACTGCTACCAGATTAGGCAGCATAGGAGAAATTGGCGTCTTCCAGGATTGGAAAAACCAATCAATTCGGTATTCAAACCCTAGGAGGATTCACTCAAAGGTATTTTCAAGGGTCCTTTAAGACTTCTCAGGTAAACTAGAGAATCTAGCCCTGTGGCAAAGATGAGATCAAGGTTGTAGCCTGGTTTCAGATGACCTCAAGTTAACCAACGTTAGGCTGAGAGAAAAAAGAGCTCAGGTCAGACATGGAAGTTATTGGAAATAAAAAACCAGGAGCCTGGCCTGAAAAAGTCTGCAACTGTTCAAGCCTGAAAGCAAGTCTCAGGCCCCAAACTCATACCAACAGGAAGTAAATTGCCAAAGCTGTACAGCCCCCAAAGAGGACATGCTTCCCAGTGCTACTTAACATATGGCCTTGGATGACCATGGTCAAGGAGAAACCCCCCAGAGGGCAAAGCCAGGGCCAGGAAGAACTGTGGACTGCGGAGTTATTTACAGAGGACCAAACCAAAGTCAGTCAGGACTAACCACAAACATTCTCCACTGTCAGGGCAAGGAGTATTTTCAATTTATGCCTAGCAGGATTCAATCATTTCTATGGAACCGTGATTACTGTGTTTTCCATTCCTCTTTTTTTCCCGGTGGGAGTCTCCATTGCAGTTACCCAGTTTTTGCTCCACAACTGTCTATTGGGTGTCTTATAGTCATAGCTCCTGAGGAACCACATCCAGACTCATTGGAACGGGCTGAGCTGCCTAGAGATCCTGGACTTTTAAGCTGGATGAAGCTGGTTACCACCCTTGGGGCATGAGTATGTTCTATTTAGGAATAAGGGTGGGTACATGATGGCCAGAGGGACAGACTGCCATGGCAATTGCCATTTGCCCACCAAAATCTTCTTCCTCCATAGTTACAGAAGTGTAGTTACGATGTGGGTACCCAGGTGGGGAGTGTATTTTCCAGCTCTTCTCGCACCCAAAAGGAGTGCGTTTTGTCGAAGTTCACACTAGTGGAATGTGAACAAAAGTGATGTGTGCAACTTCTGTCTCACTTGTTAAGATGGGACATTTGTCCCTGAACTGCCCTGACCCCTTCCGACTTCCTTGGGTGGCAACAACTTGAGCAGCCTCAGAAGCCCCATGTTGAAGACAAAAGCTGGTCACCAACATCTACTTTTGTGTGAGTGAGACACGAACATTTGTTTGAGCCCTTGCATTTTTGGGTCTTTTTGTTTGGGAATTTGCTTGAATTCCCCTGTACACCTGTGTTGGATATCATGTTACCTGCATCCCCCATAGGAAGACTTTCTTAGCCTTATTCTTTTATTTTTGGTGGAGCAAGTCCTTCATATTTTCTTAGAAAGTGTGCTTGAGAGGGGTATTTTGGGAGCTGAATTTCTTTGCATTTGACCTGTTTTTATCCTTCTGGAACCTTAAGGGATCTTTGTCTCCAATGCTCCAGTATGTATGTTTTCAACTATTGTGCTGGGTACCAATTAGAAACTTGTATACTTCATTTCTGGGAATTAAAAAAAAATTTTTTTTTCCTTGATGATTCCCTCCCCTGTACTTTCTGTCTCTCTTAGCAGAGCTCTTAAAATTCAGATATTGGATTTTCTTGCATGGCAGTCTAATTTTCTTAGGTTTCTCTCCTAGCTTCCATCTGTTTGTTTTTTTGCTTTACTTTTTGAGAAATTTCCTTGTATTCATTTTCCTTCTACTGACTTTTTTGTTCCCTAAATATTTCTTTTCTTTTCTTTCTTAAACGTCACCCTGATCTTGTTTCTTGGTTGCAGATCCCTCTGAAGATATTATTGATAGATTTTTGAAAGTTCTTGCCTTCCTGTGTAGGTAATTTCTTCTAAATTGCCATTTCCTGTTCCTTTTGTGGGTCTTGTTTGAATCACTATCTTCCAGGTTAAAGAATCTTCTTGACTATGTGGTAATCGTATTTAAAGTGTGGGGACTACCTCCCACCTGTGCTTTTTCTGATCACACCTGTCAACCTGACTTGGTGCCCAGCACATCACCTTGTACAGAAAGCAACACAAACCTTCCTCCAAAAGAATGGCCATTTCTGACAGTGACAGAACACGAGGCTCTTTTCCCACAATTTCTGAATCACCTACATGTGAGCTGATGCCTCCTACATCTCATTTTAAGCCTGGACTTCTTTCTTCAGTTTCAGAGCCGTATATCTAATGGCCGGGCATCTCCATTTTTAGGTTCCAGTTTGTCCTCCTGTTCCACTGTGTTCCCTGAATCAGAAATTAGCACACTTTCCCTTCAGTCACCTGTGTCTCATCCTCCCCGTTCACCAGCCTTGCCAGGTGGAGGTGAGTATGGAAGACAAGAGAGGGTGGCTGTCCCCTAGAGTGTGAACTGTCACGGCTCTGCCCGTTTGTCCACTCTTGTATCTCCCATGTCTGGCATAGGAGCAGGTTCACATAATAAGATTTGCTGAATGAATATCTGAACAAAACACAAAGCGTGGGGACTAAAAAGGTGATTGGGAGCTCAGAGCATATACATGGGTCTTGTTGGTTTTTTGTCTAGATGAGTTTATTTTCATACAAGTATTTCATGGAAATAGGAATGTAGCAAGCCAGTCAGGGTAGTAGGAAACAAATATTAAGTGCAGGTTCGCACATGTTGTTCTATTTACACCTGGGAGCAGGCTTTCGCAACCTTGGGCGCAGCAGCTGCCCTCATCCGAGGCCCCTTTGCAGACGCAGCCCTGGGCACACTTGGCACAGCTCACGGGGCAGCAGGGGCAGCAGCTCTTGCAGGAGGTGCATTTGCAGGAGCTACAATAGGCGCAGGAGCCACCAGTGGCTCAGGAGCACTTAGGGTCCATTGTGAGCCGAGCTGGGGCCAGAGGTCCAAATCAGTGACAAAGAAGAGGTTCTTGGGTTAGTGGAGGGTGTGTTCTGGGGCTTGTTGATTGTGAGCTTAATTATGGGGTGATTCTGCTCTGGGCTGTCTCATTGGGAAACCCAGATGTAATTCTCTCTAGATCTTTTATTCCCTGACCCCTGCAAGATGCTTCTAATCTCCTGCCTAGAGGTTGAAGACCCGCCAGCTAGTGTTTTTGGAGCTGAGTGAAGAAACTGGGCTGGCTTTGTGGAACAGGGTGTTTTATTACTCAGTATGTATGTATTTGCTTAATCTTCCTTTTGTTTTACCCTCTCCAGAAGGGAAAACTCAGCCTTTTTCCTTTAAGGGGGATGGTCAATAGTCCAGTTACTGAGAGTGGGGGAGGGGATCTGTTTCTTAAACAGTTTTAACCAATCCTCCTAATTATAGGACCTCTCTCTTCCACTGGACTGCCACTTCCAGAGGTGCCTGAGGTTATCAGGTCCTAAATCTTTTGGTGATCCTGTGGTGCAAATAATGTTGCCTTTGAGCTTCCCCCATTACTGGCTTGCTAAATCATTTACTACTTGCCTATTTTTTTGGTGCCTTCCAAAACCTTGTTGCTGCCAAATCTTCTCCCATTCTCCTCATCCTTATGGGTTTATGCCTAAAAAAACCAAGCAAATCCATCTGTGTTTTCAACAGAGCTTCAGGAAGAAGAAAATGAAGATACAGCTGTTCAATCTGACATCTTTCCCCGGAAATTACTCCTATTTCTGTTCATTCCTACTCCAATCGCTCTAATTTGAGCCACCATCATTGCTCAGCTGGTCCACTGCAGCAGTCTGCCAACTGTTCTTCCTGCTCCCGAGGCTTGCTCTTTCCTTATCTATTTTATTACACTGAAGACAGAGTGAACTTTCTACAGAGCAAATGTTATTTCTCCACCTTCCTTTAAACCCTTCTTTCAGTCTCTTTTGCTTTTAACTTGTAAGGACCCTGTATCATCTGGCCTTGGTCTACTTTTCATTCTTATCTCCCAGTTTTCTCCCAGTTGCTCACTAGGCTCCAGCCATGCTGTAACCCATATTTCTTTTAACATTCAAATATGGCATCTTAAGGTATCCCTACATACTGTAACTTTATCTGTAATTGTCTCTCACCACTTCTTCCGGTCCCTCTCCTCCAAGCTTTTCCGGTTAACTTCTACTCATCGGCTTTCAGGTGTCAACTTTAATATTTCTTCTTCAGGAAAGCCTTTCATGTCACTCCAGGCGAGGTAGGTCCTTTGTTGATGGTCTGATTGTTCTAAATACTTGCTACCCCTCCCCTAAAAGGGTTACACCTCCCTCTCCTGATGGTGTCAATATTCCACACAACACACTTTGAGAAATTCTACATTATTACTTTCATCACACTTTAGTTTATTGTTATTATGTGTTTAGTTGTCTGTCTTCCTGACCAGACTATAAGCTCCAAGAAGGAAAGGTCCTGTGTCTATCTTGTATACCATGGTACCCCCAGTGTTTAGTGTACTGCTTCGACCACCCGTAGTAATGACAAAGACCCCCTTGACCAAACTCTAGAATGGCTACCAACAGCTTAAGGCCATGTCCCCAGGATGAACCCTGTCCCCCTTAAAATGCCTGCCTGAGAAAGCTCAACACTGCCAGGAGAATTTACTGTTTCTTCCAACCCAAACCAGGTGATAGGCATATAGGCCCTGACCCTCCCTTAAAGCAGTAACTTTAGAAAGCTTGCGATTATAAATCCTTTCTCCACCCCTTTGGGATATAAATCTTTTGTCACCCAGAACTGCCTTCTCAAGGACCTGAGAGCTGTCTCCTCCCAGCCTAGTGGGTACCTTGCTCTAACTTGTACCACTGCATGTCATAAAGATATGAGAAGTTAATTTCTGCTCCATATAAGTGCCAATTAACAAACCCGGTCACATGGACGAACACCCCTTGGCACTCTTCAATGCCTTTGCCTTAGCACACGCCAGTCTTTAAAATCTCCAGCCTTTTGTTTTGGGGAAGTTCAGTTCACGACGAACCCACTTCCTTAACGCAATAAAAATCTATCCTTATTGGTTTAAACTAGTATCTGGCTTTGTTTTTGTTTTGTTTTGACAGTAAGCATACTAGTTGTTTTATTAATAAATAAACAGATACTATATAGGTGTGAACAGCTGGGGGAGAGGGTAGTTTCATTATTTGAAAGCTTCTCTTGGGTTTCTTCTATCCCTCTCCCACCCTCCAAGAAGCTGATTATCTGTTATTTTTTTCTTTCATAATCTCTATGTGAAAGATGACAATTATATCCAAATTATCCATAGTGCATTTTAGGATTAAACTAGTCAGATTATTTTAGACAGGTGTAGAAAACTATTAAAAAAGTCACACGCCTATTTTAAATTTTTTTTTTTTTTTTTTAATGTCTGTGTTGGGTCTTCGCTTCTGTGCGAGGGCTTTCTCTAGTGTGGCAAGCGTGGGCCACTCTTCATCGCGGTGCACGGGCCTCTCACTATCGCGGCCTCTCTTGTGGCGGAGCACAGGCTCCAGACGCGCAGGCTCAGTAATTGTGGCTCACGGGCCTAGTTGCTTCGCGGCACGTGGGATCCTCCCAGACCAGGGATCGAACCCGCGTTCCCTACACTGGCAGGCAGATTCTCAACCACTGCGCCACCAAAGAAGCCCCCACACGCCTATTTTAAATGTCAATTCCCTGGTTTCTCTTTTAAACTTTTTTTTCTTCCCTCTGGCTTAAAAACTTCAAAAGTTCTACCATTTCTATTTCTGGGTGAATGACAAGAGTTCAATTCAGTCCAAAACGACGTGGGCGCGTTAGATGCGGGTGTTTGGTTACAATTGGTGAGTTTGGCTAGGCTTAAGCTGCAAATGGCCCACACACCTTTTCCTCCCTCTGTCTGCAGCTAGCACTCTGATACCTGCGCCTGCGGGCTTTCGCTGTTCCTCCAAAATTTTATCTAGTTAGACGCTTCTGTGGGTACTTTTAGGAAGCCTAGAGAGCCCCCCGAAACCCGAGATTTTCAGTGCCGATTCGTACTTTGATTCACAACCAGCAACCCTCCCTCTCCCACGCTCCAGCCCCAGTCGCGGCCTCCACTTCTGCCTCCCGTCCGGCCCCGGCAGTGGCCGAGGGTGTCACGTGCTAGGACCCGGGCGTGAAGCCTGCGCCGCCATGTTGGTTCCTGGCAGCCTCGTAGGAGAAAGCAGAGGGAGGCTGACCAGCCGTCCGGAGTTCCGGCCCTTGTGCGCAAGTGCGGAAGTGTGTTGGCCCCGACCGTGACCGGTTTCCGGCTGGTGGTTCCGCACCGGCCCCCAGTAGACGTGTAACGGAAGGTGGGCCGCAGCCATGGCTGAGAGGAAACCTAATGGTGGCGGAGGCGCCGCTTCCACCTCGTCGTCGGGCACTAACTTACTTTTCTCCTCCTCGGCCACGGAGTTCAGCTTCAACGTGCCCTTTATCCCAGTCACCCAGGCTGCCGCTGCCTCGGCCTCCCTGCTCTTGCCTGGAGGTAGTAAGGAGATGAGGATCCGGTGGGGCAAGTGTGTGCTGGGAGGTGGGCGGGCGGCGGGGGGTGGCGAGGGTCGGACGGGAGGTTTTCCTTGTGCCTGGACCCGACCCTCTGGTACCTTGCCAGGGCCATCAGTGGCCAGGTTTGAGTGGCCTGAGGACTTTGGGATGTTGGGGGCGGGGGCCAAGCTCTTCGTGGAAGAAACTGTTCCCAGTGCTGGACACTCCTCAGCTGGCATTCCACAGATTTTTGTTGAACACCTCCTGGTGTGCCAGGTGCTTGCAGGGAATGCAAAAAAATTAGACAGTGCCTCCTCCTCTCCTAGGATACTGTAGGATATCTCTTAGGATAGACACGTAATATTTGCAAAGTAGAGGTACAGAACGCAGCCATCTTTCAAGGCGGTGCATCATTTTCTCTAAGGAGCCCTTGCTTGTTCTCAAGTCCCTACTCCTGTGTGCACCTTAACACTTTGTACATATCTTTATTATTGTCTAGGGAGATTGCTTTTTAACGATTACATGGCATAACCCAGAGCTGGTGTTTAGGAGCACAGACTGTATTTCAGCCCTAGCCCTGCCAGTAACTTGCTGTGTGACCTCAGGCATGTTACTTTACCTCTCTGTTCTTCGTTTTCTATAGGGGCTGTGATGAGAAGTGAACTGATTTTTGTAAAGCACTGAATATAGTGCCTGGCACATAGTGTTATATAAATGTTTGTGAAATAAACATGTCTGCCTCTCTATTTGGATTGTGAGCTTCTTGAAGTTTGCAGCTATAACTTATTTACCTTTTTATTTCTAGGATCTTGTTTAGTGCCTAGCACATAGATCCTCAGTAAATGTTGAATATTTTCCTGTTGAATAATTTATTCTTGTTTGGAGGACTGAGGAAAGTTTCATGGAGAAGTGAAGAAGGGCAAATCGGAGACAATACATGATGGTTCCCTTCCTTTGTGTTATGTTTCTTCTTGGTACTTATCACCACCTGACATGTACAAATATTTGTTTATCTTTTTTTAAATTTTTAATTTATTTTACTTTTTATTTTTGGCTGCGTTGGGTCTTCGTTGCTGCGCGCCGGCTTTCTCTAGTTATGGTGAGCGGGGGCTACTCTTCGTTGTGGTGTGCGGGCTTCTCGTTGTGGCTTCTCTTGTTGCGGAGCGCGGGCTCTAGGCGCACGGGCTTCAGTAGTTGTGGCACACGGGCTTAGTTGCTCCGTGGCATGTGAGATCTTCCTGGACCAGGGATCGAACCCTTGTCCCCTGCGTTGGCAAGTGGATTCTTAACCACTGTGCCACCAGGGAAGTCCCATATTTGTTTATCTTATCCCACTAGCATGTAAGCTCCATGAGAGCAGGAACTTATGCCTAGAACAGTGCCTGGTATGCTGTAGACCGATTTTTCAATAGAAACTTGTTGAATGAATGAAAGGGTGGCAGTCAGGAATATGTATGTCTTGTTGTGATAGTGTGGCTGAAAGGTTCACCATTGCCATTTTTGGTGGAGGACTAGCATGGCTAGAGCAGAATGCTTTGGGAGGTTGCAGGAATAAATAAGGCTGTGCATGGGGTTTTCATGTCATCCTCTGCTTCACAGATGTTTAGTTCATGCCCATCTTCCTTGCTATATAATTTGTGTCTGTTACTGTCAGTAAATGCTAAACATCTTCATTGCCAAGCACAGGATAACTTACCTGTCTTGAAAACTATTGTTTCTTGGAGATGGTTTATTTTTTTAATAAGAAAATTAATACTTTTTAAAGCTAAAATTCTGTAACAAATATTTTTCTACCTTTAAAAAAGATTTGATCATTAGAAACCCATTCAGATAATTTCCAGAGACAAAAGGAGAACACATTGGAAGCAACGGTTGGAAGCAACGGTTAATCATGTCAGTGAAAGAGACACATAGGAAGCAATTTCATTCATTCCACAAACCTGGATTGAGCAGCTTCCGTTTGCCAGGCCCTGTTCCCGATGTCAGGGAGACACAGAGGAGCAGATAGCATTGCCCTCAACGACTGCACAGTATATACAGACGCAGTGTACCCAGCTGTGTAAGTAATTGTGATATAGGTTTATGATGGCTGGAAAGAGGGATTGATAGGCTGCTGTGAGAGCTGTGGCTGTCAGGCTGGCTGACCAGGGAGAGGACATCCCTCAGGCCTTCAGGACCTCACAGAGGAGGCAGTTCTTGAGCTGAATATTGAAGGATACATAGAAATTAGGGAGTCTGGGGAGACAGACATGTGAGAGTCTGGAGGTGTGAGAGAAACCTGCTGATTTGGTGGGATTTGGTGGTAGGTGCTCACATTCTCTCTCCCTCCCCCGCTCTTTCCCTCTCGCCCCCCCCCTCCCCCCCCTGCACCCCTCCATGTGACTAGAGTGACTGCAGGGGAGTGCTTCAAGTGGTCAGCAGGGCCCAGATCACGAAGGGCCTCAGACACCACACTGAGGAGTTTGTAGTTTACCCTGTGGGGTGTGGGGGGTGCCCTTGAAGGGTTCTAAACAAGGTAGTGGGATTAGAGGTGTGTTTCAGAAAGACTGGAGTTTTCTGAGATTGCACCAGAGTGAAGCTGACTGTGGCAAGAGCGGCCGATCTGGAAGCCACTGTGAGTCAGGCAGGAGCCGGTGGCACTCTAGCCCTGGTCAGCCACACTGGGTGTGAAGAGCAGGGAACAGATACGAGAGGTTGTTACACCGTCAAATTGTTGGGACTTAGTGACTCGGGGGGGGGGGGGGTTCCAGGCTGTGCAGTGCAGAGTCCCCTTTTCTTTGCTCAGTTTCAGCCCCAAGACATAGCACCACCTGGCATATAATGGATACTGTGTACATATTTCTTTAATGAGGATCTGAATGATTAAATGAAGGGTGTGAGAGAGAGGGAGCGGTCTGAGAGAGCAGGTTTCTGGTTTGAGTGTCTGGATGGATGTTGGCAGACATCTGTTGAGGTTAGTGAGATGTGTAAACGGAGCACATGAAGGGGGACAGTTAAGATGACAGATTCAGTTCAGGCTTACTAAGTCTGAGGTACATGTGGCTGAACCTGCCAAAAAGTATTGAGGAGGCAGTTGGAAAATAGGTTCTGGGACACATAAGATCAGTCTCAGTTTGAGACAGAGTTGGGAGTATCACACGTATACAGGTGCTCATTAAAGTTATGGGTCTTGATACCAGATGTGTCCACATGTAATTAGAAAGTTCCCCTGAGGTGAGGCTGGCAGCTTGTTGAGATCAGTATTTTGTTTGTAATTGATGCTAATCAGAAAAAAGTTTCTTGGATCAGGTTGATCCCAAGTTGTCTTTAAGGATGAAATATACCACAGAGGTTTTTTCCTCTGTTTTTAGATGTTAAGACATCAACTAAGAAATCTGAGTCCAAGTGAGGTTCATGTGACTGAAAAGAGAGGGTAGGAATCAGAAATGTATCAGAAAAGTAGAAGGATATAAGCAGACAGGGGGCCTTGTGCAGGAAGATACTTTTAGTTACAAAGAAACAACTCAGAGGAGTATTTTGAATAGTGGAGTATCTCAGTTAAATTGATGTCTGTGAAATATAATGAGAGCAGCCTAAGAGCTGAAGGCCTCATTCAGCAGAGGTCAAGAAGGAGCTCAGAGCTTGAAAGGCCACCCTTTGGCAGGTCTCAAGGGCAGGGACCAGTGTGCCTGTGTGCTGGGAGAGGGTCCACCCTTCTGATCTGCTCTATGCCTCCAGCAGTGGGAGATAAGAGGGAATTGGAGATGAGAGGGAATGAGATGGGAGAAGGAAAAGATTAGGAAGAGGAAGACAGTGTTAGAAGCTAAGGCCTCCTAAAAGTTTCCTGAGGAAAGGTAGACTGGGCTTTTTTATTTCTGTTTATGTATGTATGTATGTATGTATGTATGGCTGAGTCAGGTCTTTGTTGCTGCGTGGGCTTTCTCTAGTTGCGGTGAGTGCGGGCTACTTGTTGCAGTGCACGGGCTTCTCATTGCGGTGGCTTCTCTTGTTGCGGAGTACGGACTCTAGGCACGTAGGCTTCAGTAGTTGTGGCACACAGGCTTCAGTAGTTGTGACTCGTGGGCTCTAGAGCGTAGGCTTCAGTAATTGTGGCACGCAGGCTTCAGTAGTTGTGGCTCATGGACTCTAGAGCGCAGGCTCAGTAGTTGTGGTGCGTGGGCTTAGTTGCTCCGCGGCATGTGGGATCTTCCCAGACCAGGGCTCGAACCCATGCCCCCTGCATTGGCAGACGGATTCTTAACCACTGCACCACCAGGGAAGCCCAGACTGAACTTTTGAGGCCATGTAGAAGGAGAATGTTTTTATCAATATTTTACAACTTGGTAGCAGAAGAGAGGATAAATAGTTTGGTGCTAATAATACCCACAGTGAAGATCACGTTGGGCAAAGGGAAGTGAGGAGAAATTCCCTTAGTTAGAAAATGACTTTTCCAGTGATTTGGCATTCTCTAATGACTATCTGGTTGTGATACTGTGTGGTTTTAGGGATGGCAATTAATGGTTGACCTACTTTGCCTCAGGAATACAAATACCACATGTTCACTTATATAATGAGTGCTTTGTAGGTAAGAGCCCTGACACACCCCTTGTTGTCAACAGAGTTAATATCTGTACTTTAGTTTCTTGTCCTTACTGTAGAAATAAAGTTTTGTGTATTTGGGTAGCAGAACAGTATTTGAATTGTTTCTTACCAGGAAAAAACAGCATTCAAAATAACATGTAAAACTAGGAGTATAGATTTTGTTTCTATTTTTAAAACCTTCTCCTATATACATATAAGCCTACATAATTTATACATATCTACAAAATAAATAGTATATAACTTTATATTTATTTTAAAAGTGTGGAAAGGTATGTATCAGAATATTAACCGTGTTAACAGTGATTGTCTCTGGGAGGTGAACTTATGAATGAGTTAGTATTTTTCCCTCTTGTTTCTTATTCATGTTTTCTAGTTTTTTATTTCAAAGAAAAAAGAAAAAAAAAGTTTTTCATTATTGTCTTTAATGCAGAAATGTAAGTTTGAACAACAAAATAAGAGGTATAATTGCTAGATCTGCGGTATAGAATCTTATCTACAGAGTGATGGCGTACCTTTAAACCATGTACCCTTCTGTTCCCTTTCAGAGGATTCCACAGATGTGGGTGAGGAGGACAGCTTCCTTGGTCAGACTTCTGCTCACACGTCTACCCCACAGACATTTAGTTACTTCTCTCAGGTATCAAGCAGTAGTGATCCTTTTGGGAATATTGGACAGTCACCGTTAACAACTGCAGCAACATCGGCTGGACAATCAGCATTCTCCAAGCCCCTAGCTGCATTCCCTTTTACAACCGGATCCCGAGATATGTCGAATGCATTTTCACCATCCATTTCGAAGGCTCAATATGGTGCTCCAGCTGCTTCACAAATGGAAATAAATACTTATCTGCCTTCTCAGCCTAGTAGTCTCCCTCCTTCACATTTTGGGAGCCCACCCCAAGGAACGCCCCAACAAGGATACAATCCATATCGCCACACAGCTGTAAGCAGCAGGGCTAATCCTTATATTGCACCACCACAGCTGCAGCAGTGCCAGACACCGGCCCATCCTACCCATCCCCCGCCCTCTGGACCCCCTGTTCAGATGTACCAGACACCTCCAGGATCTTTGCCATCGGTATGGAAACATGTTTTTATATCCTAATTATTCACTGTAATTTTTAATCTCTCTCATCTTAACCTATGTTTTTGAAAACCCTGTGCTTTTAATAATCAATATGATGACAGATTATTTTCAGAGGATATGTTTTTGTAAGCTACATGCTTTGAAGTAAACAGTCTTTTAAAGATAGCTCATTGAATGGTTCATATTTTAGTTTATATTATCTATTTATGGAAGTAGTAATTGATTTTAATGAGTTAACCATATGCCAATATTTCCAGATTTAATGTAAGATACCAGTAACAAATGTCATCTAGGGACATGTTAGAGTCGGAGCAATAATTAACAGACTGCCAGCTTCTCATTTTTTAATTATACCACTCAATCAAAACACTCAGTTAGTGGGACTAAAATTGATTACTCCAGTAATTTCTTTTATTTACATTTATGGAGTTTGGATCTAGACAGTCAAACTCTGTCTCAGGGGAGCAATGGAATAACTTTTGCATTGGGTAAATTTTATGAAATTCCTTTATACCTTTTTACCCCACTAATTATTCAACTGACTTCCAAAGGGAAGTGAACTGAATCAAAAAAAAGGGAAATGACTAAAAGGAAGAATTAAGAACCCAGCCCAGTGTGGCAGAGATAATAGTATTGCAATCAGAGTGTAACCTGACTTCTCTCTTGGGGATAGAGAATGGGTTCCATTTTACCATCTAATTTAAATCTTACCAATACACAAACTCTTGGTAATGTTGGATTTTAGCATATTGGAAAGTAACCAGATTTGTAGCATGTAATATAAGTTAGTATACTTTGTTTGCTGATGAAATTTTGTAAAGATTCCTAATTAAGAATTTTTAAAATGACAATTTTAAATATAAGAAAAGGTTGCAAAAATAAAAATAGGACAGAGAACACCCCCAATACCGTAACCCAGACTTACCTGTCATGAACATTTGTTCTATCATTTGTGAACGTGCACACTGACACGTGTTGGAGTATCCTTTCTCCCCTCCCTCCCTCCCTTCCTTTCTCACTCTGTATATGTGCAATTTTGGGGGGAAACATTTGAAGATCAGTTAAATACATTATGATTCTTTACTCCTAGATACTTCAGTGTGTACTTCCTGAGAATAAGGATATTCTTTTACATAACCACAGTACAGTTATCAACCTCAGTAAATTTGCATTGATAGAATATTCTAAAATGATTTTTAATAAAAATTTTAAAAAATAATTGTATTCTGATTTTAAAAGTATTTTCAGTGCAGAAAATTTGAAAAATGCCAAATAGCCAAATGATTAAAAATTGCCACTAGAAAACCCTGTTTTTATTTTGTTTTATGTCTTTCTTATCCTTTTTTCTAGATAAAAGCATAGTGGTTTTTTTTTTTTTCTTTTTAAATTTATTTATTTATTTATTTTTGGCTGCGTTGGGTCTTTGTTGCTGTGCGTGAGCTTTCTCTAGTTGTGCCTGAGCGGGGGCTACTCTTTGTTGTGGTGCATGCGCTTCTCATTGCGGTGGCTTCTCTTGTTTCAGAGCATGGGCTCTAGGTGCGCAGGCTTCAGTAGTTGTGGCGCACGAGCTTAGTTGCTCCACGGCATGTGGGATCTTCCCGGACCAGGGCTCGAACCTGTATCCCCTGCATTGGCAGGCAGATGCCTCACCACTGCGCCCCCAGGGAAGTCCCAACACGAGCATTATGTATGTCTTTTGTGAACAAGCAAGCAAGCATTATGTATGTTTTTTGTGAACATATTTTAGGTGTTATTAAGATTTTTTCTAAAATGTTTTTAATGGTTCTAGGGAATTCCAGCATATGAGTAAAAGATGATTTATTTAACCAGGTTTCTATTAGACATTTAGATTGTATCCACTGATTGTCTATTATAAATAACTTTTTGATATACATTCTTATGGGTAAATTTTTACAATTATATTTTTAGGATGAATTCTTAGAAATGGAATGTCTAGGTCAAGGAATATGCACATTTTGTTTTTATTTATATTTATTTATTTATTTTTGACCATGGGGCTTGTGGGATCTTAGTTCCCTGATCAAGGATTGAACCTGGGCCACAGCAGCGAAAGCGCCAAGTCCTAACCACTGGACCAACAGGGAATTCCCAAGGAATATGCATATTTTAAAGATTAAATAAATCATAAAAGACATACTGCTAGGTTGATTTCTGTAAAGGTATTAGTTTACTTTGCCATCAGTGTGAGAAAGTCTTGTTCACTTTGCAACTGATTTTGGGGTTTGTTAGATTTTTAAAAATTTTACTTGCTTTGGAGCCTGGTTATTAAATAGTTGTCTAGAGAAATATTTAGGATAATCATTACTATGTTAGTTTGGGTCTGAAACATATACAGAATTGTTCCTTTGGACAGACGTGATGGTCCTAACTTTTGTCCCCCCCAGATTCCTCCTTCAGTGCAGCCAGGGTTGTCCCCTCCAACCCAGCAGCAGGCACCTGCTAGACCTGCAGGTCCCTCTGTGCAAGCGTCATCTCCTTTTCTACTTCAAAACCAATATGAACCTGTCCAACCCCACTGGTTTTACTGCAAGGAGATAGAATACAGACAACTATGGATGCCTTTCAGTGTGTTTGACTCTTTGAATCTTGAAGAAATCTATAACTCAGGTAAGCACAGATCCTGCATCATTTGTATCTGATTTTAGGAAGAGAGGAATGAAGAGTATTTATCCATGGCCTACTTTTTATGAGTGTCAAATTCTTTAATCCTTGTAGAGCCTGCCAGCCTCTGTACCTTAAGATGATAATATTAATATAAGTTCTGAGTTATTTGAGCAAGGTATTTGAAGAAATGTTTTAGTAATTTTCTTTTTTTGCTTAAAGGTAGTTTAAATCCAAGAAACGGAGTCGTTCATATAACCCAGGTGTCAGTTTTCTTATTTCCCTTATTTGTTTGTAGCTATAGGGCATTTATAAAGCATTTTCTATGGAACTCTTGTTCCTGAAGATGCTGTGAAAAAAGTGTTCCATGGTCAGATGAGTTTTGGAAGTGCTGTAACTACATCCATCTCTTGAGATAGTGCACAAGAGTGTGTTAAGACTCTGAGAAGTCTTCACTGTAGAAATAGGTTTCTTTGTTTATCCTGATGATATTTCATCTTGGGACTTAAAAATCACCTATTCTTTAGAAGTATGCTTCATGGAGCATTGCTGCTTTGATTAAAAAAAAAACCAAAAAAACTACCAATTATTTGAATTATTTCATGATCATGCTTTTATATTTTACCCTCGTTATTTCTTCTCCACTTAAAAGAATCATCATTTTGAGCAGCACAGATTAATCTTAAACTTCTGTTTTTTAAAAAAAATGAGCTTAGTTCTTTGTCTTTAAGGATAGACGAGTCACCATATTCATTATTTATTACTTTTAAATGTACCTTGTAACTGTCAAGTTAAAATGTGGTCTTTGTGCTCCAGTCCAGCCAGACCCTGAGAGTGTGGTTCTAGGCACTGATGGAGGGCGCTACGACGTTTACCTCTATGACCGGATGAGGAAAGCCGTGTACTGGGAAGAGGAGCCAGCTGAAGTGAGACGCTGTGCTTGGTTTTACAAAGGGGACACAGACAGCAGATTTATTCCCTATACAGAGGAGTTCAGTGAAAAACTGGAGGTACGTGGGCTTTATTCCTTTATGCTTTTCTTTAAAACACATAGACTCTGTATACATTGGAGCCCCATGTAACACCACTCACAATGGAGCAGACTTTATTTAGAAGACAGCCTATCTTGATCCTGTGTGCAAAGAAGATTGCCTTTTAATTGGTGTCATCTTTTATGAGGTGCTAGTTGTGGCCTCGGTGTCTAAAGATAGAATGTTTTTCAGGGGAACATCACAGATCTAATATAATAAGGTACTTATATCAAATCTTCAAAAGAGCTTAGGCTGCTATGATTTGCTGCTGACAGCAGATGCCAAGCAGATGGATGCTTTTCAAATTAATATTCAGTAAAAGGCTTGAAATTCACCTCTGGTTTATGAAAACAAATATAAGAATAGGAACAAATATTGTGAGACTTTTTAGCCATCTTAAAATTGGTGGTTAAGGTTGTTTTACATAATTGTGTTAACTTCTTGTTATAATTCTACTTAATAATTGAGTAATTAAATATTTGAAATAAGTTAAATGAATTCATCTGCATACATGGGAAATGGAGTATGGAACATACTCCATCCAGGGAAAAAAGCCCCTGATTTATAGTGTTTGCTGATTTCCATGGTGTAAATACTCCCACCATGGCCAATAGTAAGCTAGCACCATGATGTAACTGGACACAGAGTTGGGAAGCGGTATGTGTGATCAGCTCTTGTGAGCTGGTATGAGTGAGCTCTAACGCACCATTAGAAACAAAGGTTCATGGAACAACACCTACCTCACTAGGTGTCATTCACTTACATATTTTCTATGTCATTGAAAATATTAATTTTACAATTTATTACTGGTCATGACCCACAGTTTGAAAAACACTGATTTAGAGCCGAGTCAGAACCCAGGTAAGAAGGGCAAAGACTGAAAAGAAGGCAGAAAATTAATTTTGTTCCTGGAAATACCAAATATCAGGAGGCACCAGTCTCCTAAAACATAATTTTAATCATTTGAATAAGGAATAAAATATGTAAAGGAATGCTGATATCTTTGGCGTAATTTTAGACCTAAATAAATAGACAAATGTGTACTATAATTTTTCGTACCCTTGGCAAGACCCTACTGAAGGCATAACATCCCAAGGTTGAATGTTTAGTCCTATTATTTTGAAGCTAAAGTATATATTTTCAAGTCTAAGCAGTATTTGAAAGTGTATACTATATTTGATTATAAATGGGTGACACAGGCTTCGAGGATGGAATTCATGTATTGACCATCTCAACAGCACATAGCTGTTCTTAACTTTAGGAGACCTTAGTTCCTGTTCAGCCTCTACCCAGGAAACTCAAGCCAGATCAGGGAAGAGGCAGAGGAGGTTAGGAAATGAAAAAGCCAGTAAGAAAATGAGAATCAAGTGATACATATTGCTAGTGTTGTAGATGATCCCGTCCTATCAGAGCACTAAAACAAAACAATAGAAGAGTTGGAAACAAAAAACACCTTAATTTGATAATTACACCAATGTCTGCATAGGAAACCAGGAGAACCTCTAGAAATTCCATTAGTACCAATGTAAGAGTTTAGCAAGTCTGTGGATATAAAGTCAGCATATAAAAATTAATAACATTCCTACACAATAGAAATAACCAATTAGAAACCATAATAAAAAAAGAAGACTATAACACTAACAAAACTACAGGCTAAGTAGAAAAATCGTCCAACAAAAGGTATATATGAACTTTATGGAGAATAAACTATGAAGCAGAATTGAAGGATGTAAAAGATGACCTCAAAGAAATAGACCAAAATATTACATTCATAGATGCACAGTCTCAATATAATAAAGATGTCAGTTCTTCCCAAATTATTTTATAAATTGTATGTAATCCCAATCAAAGTCACATCAGGGTTTTTTAAGTAAAATTTGCAGACTGCTCCTAAATTTTATATGGAAGATCAAAGTATCAAGAATAATCAAGACCATTTTGAAGAATGATAAGTGGAAACATACTCTACCAGACAAGATTTCTTATAAAGCTGTGTATTGAAAGGGAATAGTAAGAAATGAAAATAGATCTTAAGATGGTGAATCTTTAAACATTTTTGTTTGTGATCTTTTAAAAAATGTAAACAAATATATTAAAAATCTTTTAAAAAGTAGTGAGGAAGAGGGTCAGCTGGATAGAGGCTGATGGAGAGGAATTGTTACTGAATGACTGCCCAGGAGACAAGAAGAAACACTTCTATTTTGACATGATTGTCAAATAATCACTGTTACTCAGTTTTAAAACTATTTATTTATTTGGTTGCACCGGCTCCTTAGTTGCAGCACATGGGCTCCTTAGTTGTGGCATGCGAACTCTTAGTTACGGCATGCATGTGGGATCTAGTTCCCTGAACAGGGATCGAACCCGGGCCCCCTGCATTGGGAACTCAGAGTCTTCACCACTGCGCCACCAAGGAAGTCCCACTGTTACTCATTTAAAAAAAGACTTTGGGCAGTGGGTGTACCAGAGGTTCCCCCTTACCTGGTCTTGAATCTCTCTCCAAGAGACCCTCAGACTTTTGTCTTATAGACAACAGAATAGTGTCTCTGGAGGGAGAGTAAGAAAGTGGTGGGACAGTCAAGTCTTTGGAGTCAGAAGGTCGTGGGTGGGAGTGAACCACAGTTCTGCTTTTGCTCCTTACCTTTGTGATCACTGTGTGGTCTTGTGCAACTGTGAACTAAAAATGCCTGCTAGCATTAGAATTGTGTCCGCGCCCCCCCACCAAAAAAAAAAAAAAAAAAAGATAGGTTGAGGTCTTAACCTCTAGTACTTCAGAATGTGACTTTATTTGGAAATAGGGTTGTTGCAGATATAATTAGTTAAGATGAGATCATACTGGAGTAGGGTGGGCCCCTAATTCAATATGATTGGTGTCCTTATAAGAAGACAGTCATGTTAAGACAAACATGGAGAAGACCATGTGAAAGTAGAGGATTGGAGGGATGCATCTGTAAGCCAAGGAATACTACACATTGCTGACAGACCACCAGGAGCTAGAAAGAGGCGAGGAAGGAGTTCCCTATGAGTTTCAGAGGGAATGCGGCCCTGCTGACACCTTGATTTCAGACTTCTAGCCTCTAGAACTGTAAGGCAATAAGTTTCTGTTTTTATAAGCCACTCAGTTTGTGGTACTTTGTTATGGCAGCCCTAGGAAATTAATAGACTGTTTAAACCTTGGTTTTCACCTCTGTATAATGGGGATAATATTATTTAGGGCTGATTGAGAGCAGTTAAGTGAGGTACTGTTTTAAAATGATAATAAGTATGGTAGCCAGTTAGTACAGGAGAGCTGCTAATACTATTATTTTTATTACTATCATAGTTATAATTTTCTTCCACACTTTCTCTTAATAGATTTGTCTTACTGGATTGTATGTTGTTTCCATTGTAGGCTGAATATAAAAAAGCTGTAACCACGAATCAGTGGCACCGCAGATTAGAGTTTCCGAGTGGGGAGACAATTGTTATGCACAATCCAAAGGTAGTGATATTGTTTAAGATATTAAAGTGTTAGGTTTTTAAAAATAATTGTTTTACTGAATGTTTGATAAATGTTTATTTTTATTCTGCAGTAGGGATATATTTATAACAAGTGCATTGCTTTTAAGTTTACTACAGTTCATATCGATGATAGAAGCTAAAATGAAATTTAAATTTGTTTTATGAAGTTTCTGTTTATGGTAACACATTAGCTGAAGCTTAGTATGCATCATTGAAGTTAAGCTTGATAAATTTTTGTACTTGATCCAGGCTCAGCAGACTTTTCTGTGAAGGGCCAGAGAGTAAATATTTAAGGCTTTGTAGGCCATGTAGTCTCTGAAAGCAGCTACAGGCAGTATGTAAACCAGTGGGCCTGGCTATTTTCAATAAAATGTTATTTATAAAAACAAGTGGTGGGCCAGGTTTGACCTGCAGGCAATAGTTTGCCTACCTTGCCCTTGATGATGGCTTGTTTCAACCTTTAAAGTAAAAATAAGTTCTTCCTCTTTATTTGTATCATCTCTGGAAACCTTTCTTGTTTTTTTAAAGATATTGGGTGTGGTGTTTAGAGTCTTCCATTTACCATCCTTAATCCCTCTAAGCTCCAGGTTCCTCACTTGCAATAAATAAGATTTACCTCCCAGGGTCATATTTTTGATGAAGTGAGGTAATTTATGCAAAAGCATCTAGCATAATGCTAGTAATATGGTAGTTTCTCAGAACATAGGCTATTTATCACAGAAAAGTGTAAAAGAAAAACAAAAACAACCTATATTCTAACCACCTCTATAGTCCTTACTGATATTAAAATAGATAAAAATAAAAACATTCATATGCCATCAAAGTTTAAACAGTATAAAAGGGTATCAAATGAAAAACAAAAGCCTCTTACCTCTGCATTCCCCTAGTTTCGCCTCTTAATGGTAACCACACTTATCCTTTTGTTTTTTAATTGTTTTTTTTTAACTTTTGTTTTTTATATAAGCACACAAAATTTTACGTAACATCTTGCATGCATTCGTTTTTTTTGGGGGGGGTGGAAGGTTAATGTTAAACTATTAATTTATTTTATTTTTTTAATTGAAGTATAGTTGATTTACAATATTATATTAGTTTCAGGTGTACAGCATAGCGATTCAGTAGTTTTCTGGATTATACTCCATTAAAAGTTATTACAAAATAATAGCTATAATTCCCTGTGCTGTACAATATATCCTTGTTGCTAACCTATTTTATACGTAGTGGTTTGTGTCTCTTAATTCCATACCCCTATCTTGCCCTACCCCTTTCCCTCTCCCTACTGGAACCACTACTTTTTTTTTTTTTTTTTTTAATCTGAGTCTGTTTCTGTTTTGCTATCTATTGATACATTCGTTTTATTTTTTAGATTCCACAAATAAAGTGATACCATACAGTATTTGCCTTTCTCTGACTTATTTCACTACACACATTTTCTAGGTCCATCCACGTTGCTGCAGATTGCAGAATTTCATTCTTTTTTATGGCTGAGTAATATTCCACTGTGTGTGTGTATATATGTATGTATGTGTACCACATCATCTTTATCCGTTTGTCTGTTGATGGACACTTGGGTTGCTTCTATATCTTGGCTGCTGTAAACTGTGCTGCTATGAACATTGGGGTTTATTCCTAGGTATTTTATTCTTCTTTTTTTTTTTGGCCGTGTTGCACAGCTTGTGGGATCTTAGTTCCCCAACCAGGGATCGAACCTGGGCCCCCGGCAGTGCAAGCCCGGAATCCTAACCACTGGACCACCAGGGAATTCCCCCTAGGTATTTTATTCTTCATGATGAGATTTTAAGCAGGATTGTCTTTTTTTGCTTTCTCTTTCTGATAGTTCATTATTAGTGTATAGAAAAGCAACAGATTTCTGTATATTAATCTTGTATCCTGCAACTTTACTGAATTCATTTATCAGTTCTAATAGTTTTTTGGTGGAGACTTTAAGGTTTTCTATAGATAGTGTCATGTCATCTGCAAATAGTGACAGTTTTACTTCTTCCCTTCCAGTTGGATACCTTTTATTTCTTTTTCTCTGACTGCTGTGGCTAGGACTTCCAATACTATGTTAAATAGAGGTGGCAGGAGTGGGCATCCTTGTCTTGTTTCTGAATTTGGAGGAAATATGATCAGCTTTTCATCACTGAGTGTGCTGTTAGCTGTGGGTTTTTTCATAAATGGCCTTTACTATGTTGAGATATGTTTCCTCTGTACCAACTTTGATGAGAGTTTTTTTTTTTTTACCATGAATAGATGTTGAATTTTGTCAAATGCTTTTCTGAATCTGTTGAGATAATCATGATTTTTAATCCTTCCTTTTGTTAATGTGTGTATCACATTGATTGATTTGCAAATGTTGAACCATCCTTGCATCTTTGGAATAAATCCCACTTGATCATGGTGTATGATCCTTTTTATATATTGTTGGATTCGGTTTTAATATTTTTTTGACAGTTTTTGCATCTATATTCATTAAAGATACTGGCCTGTAATTTTCTTTTTTTTGTAGTGTGTTTGGTTTTGGTATCAGGGTAATGGTGGCCTCATAGAATGAATTTGGGAGTGTTCCCTCCTCTTCAATTTTTGGAATAGTTTGAGAAGGATAGGTATCAGCTTATCAGCTCTTCTTTATATGTTTGATAGAATTCCTGTGTGAAGCTGTCTGGTCCTGGACTTTTGTTTGCTGGGAGTTCTTTTTATTAGAAATTCAATTTCACTACTAGTGATTGGTCTGTTCAAATTGTCTGTTTCTTCTTGATTCAGTCTTGGCAGGTTGTATGGTTCTAGAAGTTTGTTTCTTCTAACATGTCCAATTTGTTGGCATATAACTGTTCATAGTATTCTCTTATGATTTTTTTTGTGTCTCTGTGGTATCGGTTGCTATTTCTCCTCTTTCATTTCTTATTTTGTTTATTTGGGTCCTCTCTCTTTTCTCCTTGGTAAGCCTGGCTAAAGGTTTATCAATATTGTTAATTTTTTAAAAAAAAAACAGCTCTTGGTTTCATTGATCTTTCCTTTTTTTTTTTTTTGGTCTTAATTTTATTTATTTGCTCTCTCATCTTTATTAGTTCCTCCCTTGTGCTGACTTTGGGCTTTGTTTGCTCTTCTTTTTCTGATTCCTTTAGATGGTAGGTTAGGTTGTTTATTTGAGATTTTTCCATATGACACTGGACTAAATTTAATACAATTGATTTAACAGAATAGTATATGTCTTCCTGAAAAGTGGTAGGTAAATCTGTTTTGGACATTGAAATTGAATTTACACATTGTTATTTAGAGGATTTTGCCTTATATGTATTTATAAAACAAGGATTCCTCTATTTCTTTTATTTCTTATTTGTAAACCTGGATGTTTGTTATATTTTTAAATCAAGGCATACTACCTCTGATTTGGTTGTATTATTTTCCAACATAAGCATTGGAAATAATGGTATTGATTTAGTTAGTTTTAATGGTTACTGAACACTAGCAGGACTGTTACAAAATTGATTTTGGAGGAACAGTACAAGTATCTGATTTATAAACTATACTATGAAGTAGTTTATTATGTATTGAGATAAATTATTTAGCTTATAGTGGGAATGAATTTGGTAGTGAGCTCTGTCATAATCCTTCTCTTGTATCTTGAAGGTTATTGTTCAGTTCCAGCCCTCATCAGTGCCAGATGAATGGGGGACCACACAAGATGGACAGACAAGGCCCAGGGTTGTAAAGCGTGGAGTTGATGATAACCTTGATGAAATTCCTGATGGTTCGTACAGTTTGTTTAGGACTAAGGTCATTTTTAGACTTCTCTATTTTAGAATGATGAAAAAAGGAAACAGTTATTAGGATTACCTGCCATAATATGCAGAAATCAGCCAGGCTGGCACAGATCTTTCCTTTTTATTACTTTTATATCTGTTTGTTCTTTAATTTAGAGTTCTGTTGAAGGTGCACAAACCATGTAATATAGATTCTAAAATATATATTGTTGTGAAGAAGCACTTTGCTTGTTGAAACTAGGCTTTTGGCAATATTTTTGGGCTTGTTTTGTCATGCCTCAACTAGTTTGTATTACTTTAGTGCAGGAGTGGTGAATTTTTTCTGCAAAGGGCCAAGTGGTAAATATTTTAGGCTTTGCAAGCCACGCAGACTCTGCTGTATCTCTGCTCAACTCTGCCATTGTAGTGTGAAAGCATTTGTATGCAAACAAATGGGCCTAGCTGTGTTGCAATAAAACTTTATTTATAAAAACAGGCAGTGAGCAGGATTTGGAAATAAATGTACTCATATTATGAATCTGTATGAAATAACCAGAGTAAAATAGTAGATTTAACTTGGAAATGTTCATGTATAGTATGTATGAATCTAACAAAGAGAAGGATTTTGGGAAAAGATTTTGAAGTTTTATATTGGCAAATTGAATCTCCATGTGGGGCTTAGTGCCCTGGGGAGTTCTGAAGAAATTACAAGGTTATGGAGCCTCTATAGGTACAAAACTGATGATCGTCATTGGCTTATAGCTTCTGGAATGAGAAGTGGCCTGCTTCCTCCACTCCTTGGTCTAGTTCACTGTTATTTGCCAAGGTGGACTTTGAGCTGCGTTCGTCTGATTTTGGCAAGTTTATGATGACAAAAGGGGTATTGAATATTGCTATTCAATTAAGAAAACCTAAACAGTCCCCAGCTTGTGTGTGTATATGTATGTATGTATGTATGTATATATGCATGGATGAATGTATGTCTTTCTTTCTTTTGCAGGGGAAATGCCTCAGGTTGACCATTTGGTGTTCATAGTGCATGGCATTGGACCTGTGTGTGACTTGCGCTTTAGAAGCATTATTGAATGTGGTAAGCGTTAGTCACTTTATTTCCTGAAATGATTGGAGAACTACTAGAACTTTTAAACCTTCATTTTTAAGATGGTTTCCAGCTGTATACTGTTGGCTGAGGGACTGTAAGAGGAGATTTAAATGATCACTGGGCAATACTACTTTGTACTTGATTTGCTCTTATGACATTTATAACTCATAAAATCCTAGATTGTGAAGAATTAGAAGGGATCTTGGAAATAATTTAGCCTTTTTGACAGCCTCTGCCTGAGCACTTCCAGCCACTAGGAACACCTGTGCGTTGAACTGATTTATGGTGAATTAGTTGTGAGAAGTTGTTTAAAGGAACTGTGAATCTGCCTGGTTTACTTAAATTTTGGAAGTTTTATTTTTATGTTTGTAGTAATAGTTCATGTTTATTGAATACTTGGTATGTACCAAGTATCTTGCATGAGTTGTATCATTTAACCCTCACAATAACCCTTTGGGGTATAGGTGCTGTTACTGTTATCTTTACTATTAGGTGAGGAACTGAGGCCCAGAGGATGAGTTAACCTCTCCCGTGTCACGGTCTGTAGGTTCTGGAGCAGGTAATTTGATTCCAGAGTCTACCCACAGTGCATTTCTGCCTCCCAGTAGTGGTAGTTGAGCTAATGTTTTTCAGTCATTTATATATTCCTGTAAAATAATGAAACATTAACAAGAACTTCCTAAAGGTTGGTTTTTTTTCTTTTTTGGACTAATTTTGTCATCTTTTTTTTCTTTTCTTGAAAAGTTTGTGTATAAAAAATACTGGCATAATTGAGGTAATTGCTAACTACTTAATCAAGCTAGGAAAATTTAATCAAGTTAATTTGTCTTCCCTGATTTTTTTTTTTAAGTGGATGATTTTAGGGTGGTTTCTCTCAAATTGCTGCAGACACATTTCAAGAAATCTTTAGATGATCGGAAAGTAAGCAGAGTGGAATTCCTTCCGGTTCATTGGCATAGTTCCTTGGGTGGGGATGCCACAGGTGTTGACAGGTTTGTGGATTTTGATAGCTTGGTTTTCAGATTAGTCAAACTTAGATTCAAATTTTAAACTATAGTATAAAGGAGTTTATTATGACTTCAACAAATACACTTAAAAACTTTATATACTTGCTCTGACATATGATTAAACACTGTTAAGTTTATGTGCTACTTTGTGTATGTGTGCACACGCATGTATATATGTACATATGCATGTGTGTATTCCTATTGTAAATATTTAAGGGAATCTAAGAAACTTAAGCTGGTTTTAAAATACTAATCTATAGTGGTTCACACATGGGGCTGTCCTGTACCCTATAGGATGTTTAGCAGCATCCTTGGCTTCTACCCTCTAGATAAGAGTAGCACGACCTTACCCTTAATTTAACAACCAAAAATGTCTCTAGTCATTGCCAGATGTCCCCTGGGGATAAAATCGCCCCTGGTTGAGAACCACTGATTTAGATTATTGTTTCTCAGTGGAGACTCTTCTGGCAGGACAATTCTGTGTCATGTAAGACTGTTGTGTGTATTGTAGGCCATTTAATATCCTTAGTCTAAATGCCAGCAGCACTTACCAGGCACTGTGACAACTAAAAATGCTCTCCACTCAGTTTGGAATGCTCCCAGTTGGGAAGCACAGATTTAGAAAATATTTATGCTGGGGACACAGGGCTAATGACATACTTGGATTTTAGTGAACATCATGATGTTTCAGGGCACATGCTTTAATAAAACTAACCCTACAAGCATTCTATTCTCTCCATGTGAAGCCCTGTTATGGGGATGCTTTCTTTCTCTGTGGGTATTCCTGAAGTATGGCCATTCTCAAATCAGGAAAGATTTTCATTCCATTAAGCTCCTTTTTTACTTCTTGCTACATTCTCTATTGTCCTGGCCACCCACAATTTTTGTCAGGTATCCTGATTTCCAGTAAACTGGAAGAAAAATGGAAGAGTAGGCTTTCCTCTTTAAAAATGAATTAAAAATCTTCGTTTTGGCCTTATTTTATATGATAACTTCAGAGAATCCCCACGTTCATAGTACAGTTATAGGCACAAATGACAACTTCTTTGGTTTATCTTTATTTGTTTACAGTAACTGTCTATAAAATCAACTCATAATTAGTCGGTGGGATCTTTTTTTACTTAGTGTATTTTCAGGATTCAAAATTAAAACTTTTAAAAACCGACAAATTTAAGGTGCTTACTGACTAAACATACTTTTTCTTTCTAAACAGGAATATTAAGAAAATCACTTTACCAAGTATTGGTCGGTTTCGTCACTTTACTAATGAAACCTTGCTAGACATTTTATTTTACAATAGCCCCATCTACTGTCAGAGGATTGTGGAGAAAGTGGGGTTGGAGATGAACCGTCTGTATACACTCTTCATGAGTCGGAACCCAGACTTCAAAGGAGGGGTCTCTGTTGCTGGTCACAGTTTAGGTAAAACTTCCAAATATCCACATTTTTTTTTTTCTTTTTAAACCTTGGTTTCTTTTTATTTATTTATTTATTTATTTTTATTTTTGGCTGTGTTGGGTCTTCGTTTCTGTGCGAGGGCTTTCTCTAGTTGCAGCAAGCGGGGGCCACTCTTCATCGCGGTGCGTGGGCCTCTCACTATCGCGGCCTCTCTTGTTGCAGAGCACAGGCTCCAGACGCGCAGGCTCAGTAGTTGTGGCTCACGGGCCCAGCCGCTCCGCGGCATGTGGGATCCTCCCAGACCAGGGCCCAAACCCATGTCCCCTGCATTAGCAGGCAGACTCTCAACCACTGCGCCACCAGGGAAGCCCCAAATATCCACATTTTAAATACAATTTTTGTTGAGTCATTACTGCTTTCAATGTGGGTGACATTGTTAGTTCAAGATTTAGAATTATAGATTTTAAGTTTTATAAAGGGTAGAAATGAATGCTTTGAGTTTACATTCTGCCTTATTTGCCTTTCATGTTACCTAGGAATGCTTTATATTTTAATTTATTCTGCTACTTGGTAAAACAAGAATATTGATTGTCAGATCTTGATTAAAATCTAACTTTATGTGACTTCTGCTTGGGACTTTGAACAAAAAAAAGGAGGAGAATTTATTTAGTGTTATAAAAGCACCTAGTACATTATAAAGCAAAATGCTTTTTTTTTTTTTTAAGGTTCTTTAATATTGTTTGACATCCTGTCTAATCAAAAAGATTTGAATTTATCAAAGTCTCCTGGGCCTTTAGCTGTTGCTAATGGAGTTGTGAAGCAGCCACATGTTCAGGAAAAGCAGGTATGGTCCAACTGACCTCTAGATTCAGAGTTGGAGCTGAAGAGTTTTCCAAAATCTGAACTGATTCTATGTAACAAATACCCTGAGCTTTAGGAGTGCAATGGAATCATAGAGCTCATTATTTGAGTTTCTCACTCATCTTCCTTATGGATTATAAATTTAAATGTGAGCGACAGTTTATGGTTTCTTTAAAAAATGTGAAGTAAATTATTGTAGGAAATGGGAGCATGAGTGATTTACTAAATTTATATGCTTTTTCAGAATATTCAAACTTTGGATAGCAAACTACCAAAAATTATGATTTGTGTATAGGACAGAATTAAGATTTTTTCCATAGATCAGAAGATATTTTATGGGAACTTTGTAATGTTCTCCCAACTTTTTTTTTAAAAGATACCTGAAGAGCCAAAGCTGATGTTGGATGAGTCTTGTGACCTTGATGTTGAAAATGAAGAAGTCCTGACTTTGCAAGAAACTCTGGAAGCACTTAGCCTCTCTGAATACGTTAGCACTTTTGAAAAGGAAAAGATTGATATGGAATCTCTGGTACTGATGATAGTTTGATTCATTTTTGTCTAAAATTGTTTTTCCTGTGTATGAGATTGAGAATAAGATTTAAACACTTTTACATCACAGTGCATTCAGATAAGGCAGAGACTTAAATGTTTTAAAAAAATTGAAAAAAACAGGAGAACTTTTTTTAATAATCTGGGAACGCTTTTCTAAGTGTGACATAAAACCCAGAAGCCATAAAGGAAAAAAAATTGCATAGCAGGGGATGGCATAAACAATATCTAAAGGCCAACAATAGGTTAAGAAGACTGTTTGCAACACACATTATAAACAAAGGGTTTATTTTCTTATTCAAAGTTTCTATAAGTTAGTTACACAAAGACCATCAACACAATAGGAAAATAGGCAAAGAATATGAACAGATGATATTCAGAAAAGAAAATAACAAATGACTTCTTATATGAAAACTCTGAAGAGAAATATAAATTAAAAGTGCAGTGAGGGACTTCCTTGGTGGCGCAGTGGTTAAGAATCCGCCTGCCAATGCAGGGGACACGGGTTCGAGCCCTGGTCTGGGAGGATCCTGTATGCCGCATAGCGGCTGGGCCCATGCGCCACAACTGCTGAGCCTGCGCTCTGGAGCCCGCAAGCCACAACTGCTGGACCCATGTGCCGCGGCTACTGAGACCCACGGGCCTAGAGCCCGTGCTCCGCAGCGAGAGGAGCCACCGCAGTGAGAAGCCCACACACCGCAATGAACAGTAGCCCCTGCTCGCCACAACTAGAGAAAGCCCACATGCAGCAACGAAGACACAACGCAGCCAAAAATAAATAAATTAAATAAATTAATTTATTAAGAAAGAAAGTGCAGTGAGGTTTTTTTAACCTATCAGTTTGGCAAGAATATTAAGAGTTTGATATTAATATACTATGTGGCCGGGATGAAGGGAAATAGGAACTGATGATAGTTTGATTCATTTTTGTCTAAAATTGTTTATCTTGTGTATGAGGAAAGAATTCTGTACAACATGCATGTATTTTCTGTTAAAAATTAAAAGAATGACTTAGATGTGGAGGCCTAAAATTTTACAACCTAAATTAATTCATGATTTTTAAAAAATTACCTGAGGGTGAGGGCAAGAAAGAAGTTAACTTTAAACAAATTGGATATTCAGTTGCCTTAGATGATACAGTTTCTTTTCATAATTTCCTTTTTTTAAGTTCAGTTCATGTATCATTACATTGACTAATTAATGTACTTGTTTGTTTTCTTTTAAAGCTTATGTGTACAGTGGATGACCTGAAGGAAATGGGGATACCCCTTGGACCCAGGAAGAAGATAGCTAACTTCGTAAAACATAAAGCAGTCAAACTGGTAAGGTTCATCTCTGCACCTAAAAGAAAAAACTCATCTGTGACTAGCTTGTTTATATTTTGGAAGTTTTTGTTAATATCATCATGGTTAGGTCAGCTACTGTGCTCCCTGCCCAAGGGCACAGTAATGGAGTTGATGGAAGGCCTGACTTGGGAGTCAGCCAGAACTGGATTCAAATGCCAATTAAATGCCAATTCCTGGTTTTCCTGGGGCTGAGCAAATTCCGGGATGAAGGACTTTCAGCCTTAGAATTGGTATTTGGAAATTTCCCAGTGCAACAACTGGGTAAGTCCTGGACAAAAAGATGACTTGGTCACCCTGATTCCCAGTTCAACCACTTACTAACTACATATTCATGAGCAATTTGCTTAACTTTTCTGGTCCATGGTTTCCTTCATTTAAAAAACGGGATTGATAATGCCTTCCTTATAGGATTGCAGTGAGGATGAAGTAATGCATGTGTAGCGTATCATCCAATAAATGTTAGCTCATTTTCTCTCTTCCCAGTCCTTCTCACCATCTAAAGAGATAAGAAGGAACACAGATACATTTCATTAAGTAATAGCCAAAAAGCAAAAGTTGTCAACAATCCAAATCAGAGCAATACCAGCGGCAACTAAAAAACATTTCAAAGGAATAAAACAATTGGGAATAACTCGTTTTATTTAATTTTCATTAAGTTAACTCTACAGAGATTTTCTGTATACTTAGAAAAATTAGGTAACACTTAGGGTGGCTATTTTATTTTTATTGTATTAACTTGGTCTTCGCTGATCCTTCCATCTTTTGAACTTCTGTGGTTCTTTAATTTGTGTTACTTCTTTGGAACTTAACATATGCCACTTCTTTATATGTAATATGACTATAAAGTCATAGGACTGATTTGTTATGATTAGCTTAAGCAATTGAGTTGTTCTGCATTTTATGAGTATATCTTTTGGATCAGGCATGTGCTGAGTCCTTGGGATCTGGAGATGAACTGAGGGTGTGCTATCTAGTTAGGGGGAGAGATTTGACCACAGATGATGCATCAGTGCTGCCTGTTCTGTCAGAGCCAGGTGAGGCCTGCCCGGGAGAGAAGGGGCTGGGGTTGGTGAGAGAAGACTTCTCCAAGGTGTTGGTACTTGAGCTTGAAGGAAGGGTAAGGCCAGGGGAAATGGCCTTCCGGGAGTGGGCAAGTGTTTTTCTGCAGCGGAAACAGCAGTCGAGCTGAGAATAAGGTAGAGCACAGGGTCCCGAGGGCCGGAATGGCAGATGTGGCAGATTTCATTTATGAGGGAGTGGTCCTCAAACACATTCTTATGGCTGTGAAAGTCATGGTGCTTTTAAACTAACATCATGAAATGCTTACTTACTTATTAATTTTTATCACAAATTATGATTTAGCACCAAGTCATCTGTTTAGTCTAAAGTTTAATTTTTACTTCAGAAATGTTAAAATTTAAAGCTATGTGCTGTAAGCCATATTATAAAATTTCAACCATGAGCAAATGTGCTTATAATAAGTGAGTTTTTAGACATATTGATTCTTTCCTGGTTTTTCCATTAATATTTGCTGTCTTTTGCAGTTGGCTAGGGCCTACTGGCTGATACGGAGTACTAAAGGAAAAAAACAATTGGAGCAGATCTTAAAGTTGAGACAATTCTATTATCAACTTGAATTTTATGTTAATTTTTTGTGTGTGTGTGTGAACTGGGCCACATTTGTAGCAGCAGTGTAAACCACTGGTTCAGTTCTAAGGGGACACGGTGTGAGAACCACTGCTGTAGGTCAGTGGAGCAGTGAGGGCAGTTCCATGACTGGGCTGGTGTTTTAGGGAGTTCACTTGGTTACAGTGCGGGGATGGAGTTGGAAGGGGATGAAGCTCGAGGCTGTTAGGAATCTCCAGGCATAGTCACTGTAATTATGCAGTGACTCATTGAGAGATGATAGGGGTGTAATAGGAAATGGAAAAGAAAGGTGCAACTCAAAACACATTTTAGACACAGAATAGTGTTTTTGATGGTTGACTGAAGGCGACAATGAAGATTGAGTTGAGAGGCAACATCTCTGGCGAGCACAGCGGTCACACCAAAACCAGGAGGAAGCGTGCTAGTGTTGTTCCTTTCCGCCAGGCTGTGTTCTCCAATGTGAGCACGTTCATCTCCATGTGCACGTCAGTGAAGCACAGGCCTGTAAAAATACAAAAAGAACAAATGAGAAGCTATGTTTCCAGGTCCTACATCTGTCCCTGACTTTATTTTGTAAATAAAAGGAAAAAAAGTAGAAAAGTATTCTATAGTTCTTGAAAAATCTCTAGAAGGAGCCTGGTTTGACTCCTGTAGTAGCTTGGATATATAAGTAATGGCATTATAAGAATGTTTTGAAAGGAGTAAAAAATCTATAAAGTCATCTTATTTTTTAAACTCAAAAGTAATTACCTCTGGATGAACCATGAAACTTTCTCAGCTGTGTTGCCATTGATTGCTCTGTTATTCCTAGTTAACAAGGTGCTGCCAGATCAATAATAAGATAAAATGGTGCGTCCTGTTGATTTAGTGTAACCGAAATAATGGAACCAAAGTTAGTTAGCCTGTTATTTTAATAAAGAGGTCAAATATTTGTGGCCTGAGCTTTTCTTTCCCCTTTGTAAGCCATCTTATTCATTTTCCTTTGAAAAGGAATAATTTTTAGTGCTGGGAATATTGATACTCAAGTATGTGTATTTTGGCTCATTTTGTTTTAAAGTTATTGCATGTGTCTAGGAGGGGAAACAGAACAGCAGTTCGCAGTAGGACAGTTTAGGATCTGTTTAGACAGCTCTCTTAGCAATTTAGATTGCTAAGTTCTATGAGGATAATGGGAGGTACTTCCAAGTGAGAAAGCAAATTTAAACTGAAGAACCTTGAACATGTTCTTCATTTTGGGTTTTAGGTTTAATCTTGTGGTGCCTCCGAAGGGCAGAGATAACCAAGCCTTCCAAGACTTTAACGGTGGAATCAGTTCCCAGCTGGCTGGTGGAGAGTTTTCTTTATTCTGTATTGCCTTTGAATTAACCAATTGGACTTGTTTCCAGGTTTCCTAGTATTTGGAATTTATTGATAGACAAGACCAATTTGGCCAGCTGATTTGTTTAGGCACTGTCAGTAGCTGGGTTTTTTTTTTTTAAATTAATTATTTAATTTTTGGCTGCGCCATAAGGCTTGTGGGATCTTAGTTCCCCAGCCAGGGATTGAACCCAGGACCACAGCAGTGAAAGCGCCAAGCCCTAACCACTGGACCACCAGGGAATTTCCTGTCAATAGCTATTTAAACAGAGACTTAACACAGTCATTCACAGCTTGGGGAATGAGGGCCAGTGAAACCCGTGAATCCACCATGATGGTTGTTCACATTCCCCTGACGTTGTTGCTGCTGTATCAGGGTGTGATCACAAACCCACACGAGCAGATTTTATCTCATTACTACAGAGGTACGCCTGTTCTATAGACGCTCCCAAAGATTTTCTTATTTATGAAATGCATAGATCGTGAGTATTCACTACAGTAAGTTTTGACAATTATTGCGCCTGTGTAATCACCAGCTAAAACAAGAACTAGAACATTTCTGTCACTCAGATAGTTCTCTCATGCTTCTTTCTGGTCCACTCCCCCTCCCATACAACTACTATTCTGAATTTGATCACTATAGGATAGTTTTGCCTGTTCTAGAAGTTTATATAAATGGAACCAACACTGTACACTTTTCTGTATCTAGCTTCTTTTACTCAAAATAGTGTTCTTGAAATTCATATAATTGTTGTTTTATTTGCAGTTTACTCCTTTTTATTTCTAAATAGTTATTCCATTGTATGAATGTACCACAATGTGTTTATCTGTTCTTCCCAGAATGCTTTTGAGGAAAATTTGTCAGTGGCTCCGTGTAGACATAATGGTGTAAAGATGTTGAATGAATAAATTTCTCTTAAGTTACATGTCTTTATAGGAAGTATATATTTTACAGTTATATAAAGTACTTCTAAATTATCTGGCTAAAGTTGAGATCACAAAGGAAGAAGTTGGCATTTTAAAAAATTTTAGTAAAATTTAAAATTATATAGAAAAGTGGAGAGCAAAGAGTATACTAATAGCTAATATTTAGATTTAGCTGTAGCTGTTTTGCCACATTTTGCTTTTGTTCTTAATTTTCTTTTTCTTAAGAATTTTAAAGTAGATTATAGACATCATGGTATTTTTTTCCTTAAATATTTAGTATGTATCTCTAAAAAGACATTTCCCTAATAACCACAGTACCATTATTATGCCTAAGAAATTACTAATCATTCCTTAATATTGATATATCGTAGGGATAGCTGATAACTTTTTTTCCCTCAGTTCTATTACGAAAATTTGGTATTTCACAGGAACAGAAAAAAGCATCAGAAAAGAAGGCAGTGATGGCTGCTTCGACAAAAGGACAAGAGGAAAGTGCTCAGAAAGCTAAAGAAATGGCTTCTTCTCCCTCAGAATCTGAGTCCAAGAGGAAACTCCCACTCGGAGTTTACGTTTCTTCTGTGCACGTTGATTATGAGTCTTTTGAAGTTGGCACTGGACAGGTAAGTTAACATATTGACTTGGGCCATGTATTTTATGTTGGAATCACATATCTGTATTATTTGGGTTAGCTTTAGATTCTTTAAATATTTATTCAACAGGTTTTTTTTGGTCGGGGGGAGAAAACTGATTTTCTCTTAATAAAAATTGTATGCTTCTTTCATAATGTTCGAAATGAGGGACTGAATGTCCCTCAGTTTGAAATTGTCCTTATTCAATTTTTTTCACCCCTCATAATTTTATAGCATTAGTGTCTCAGCCACTAGCAACAGAAGTGGTGATAGTTAGAAAATTATTTTCAGAATATACTTAAACTTCTGTGAGAGGTGCTTGCTACATTCCCTCAACTTATGTTTTTTATTACTCATAATTCTTCCCTGGGGGAAATATTCCTGTAAAAACCTACCAAGTAGTTGATAATGCTGCATTTAATGATATATTGTTTCTCAATGGCTTAAAAGTATTAAAATCTTTTTAGACAGTATTACTTTCAGTATATTTATAGTTGTTTATATGGTTCCATTCTCTTAAGTGAGTTCATGACTGATTTAAAGAAGGCAGGAAATGTTATTGGATGTTTGCTATAGCCTGTTCAAGCTTTTAAGCCTAACTCATTCATAAAATTTGCATTTTATTTATTTATTTATTTATCTATCTATCTATTTAATTTAGGCTGCGTTGGGTCTTCGTTGCTGCGCTTGGGTTTTCTCTAGTTGTGGCGAGCGGGAGCTACTCTTCGTTGCAGTGCGCAGGCTTATTGCGGTGGCTTCTGTTGTTGCAGAGCACGGGCTATAGGCACACGGGCTTCAGTAGTTGTGGCACACGGGCCCTAGAGCACAGACTCAGTAGTTGTCTGTGACTACTGTGATTAGTAGTTGACTAATCACCATCAGCAGTTTGAACAAGGCCTTCTAGACTTTTATTTGAGCATATATTTACATATATATTTTAAGAAAAATGGGAAATACTAGAACATTATACATATCTTCCTTGACTTACGATGGGGTTATGTCCTGATAAACCTATTGTAAATTGAAAATATCCAAAGTCAAAAATGCATTTAATATACCTAACCTACCCAACATCATAGCTTAACCTCACCTACCTTAAACGTGCTCAGAACACTTAACATTAGTCTATAGTTGGGCAAAATCATCTAACACAAAGCTTATTTTATAATAGGCTGCCATAACAAAGTATCACAGACTGGGTGGTCTTAAACACCAGAAACTTACTGTCTCACAGTTCCACGACTGAGGTGTCAGCAGGGCCTTCTCCCTCTGAAACCCATAGAGGCATCCTTCCTTGCCTCTTTCTAGCTTCTGTTGGTTTAACGGCAGTTGTTAGCGTCCTTTGGCTTCTGTGTGCATCACTCCAATCCTCCGTCTTCACGTGGCAGACTCCCTTTGCCTTTACATCATCTTTCCTGTGCATGCCTGTCTCTGTGTCCAAATTTCTCCTTTTTATAATAACACCAGTCATATTGGATTTAGGGCCCACTGTAATGCTGTAAAGACCCTATTTCCAAGTAAGGTCTGAGGTACTGGTACATTTCTCTTTTGGAGGGAACACATTCAACCCATAATGTTGGACATGTAGGCAATTTTTCATTCTTTTAAGCAATCCAGTGATAAACAGTTTTAAACCAATTTTCTGTGTACATTTTTTATTCTTTCTTTCAGTTAAATAACTGGAAGTATTTATAGCTGGGCCAAAGGACGTGCACATGAGAATGTTAATAGTTATTGCTACTTGCCCCTGGAAAGGTTGTGCCAGTTTGTACTCCGACTGGCAGTTTATAAGACTGCCTGTCTCTCCTCTCCCTCACTAGTACTGATATTATCATTTTCCTTTAAAAATATGTAGTATTCTTACTTGTGTAACTTCTTCTAAAGAAATAATTTTTTACATGAAAATAGATTTTAATTTTTTTTTTAGTATTTCATTTATATCTTTGACAACTGTATCTTACTCTATTTCTTTGAGCACTAGAGAGGTTAGATGTTTTATCACTTATTTTTTAGGCTTTTGTGTGTGTGTGTGAGGTGCTGGTTTACCTATTTTTCTATTGG
The DNA here is from genome assembly GCF_965194805.1 of Balaenoptera borealis. NCBI lineage: Eukaryota > Metazoa > Chordata > Mammalia > Artiodactyla > Balaenopteridae > Balaenoptera > Balaenoptera borealis. Next base: position 107,645,784 of record NC_138874.1, read on the forward strand.
GTTGCTTTTCTCTTACTGATAGTTAAGAATTTATATATTAAGGATATTGGCCCCTTGATGTAAATATTTTTTCCAGTTTATAATTTTTTTTAACTTTGTTTTTTCTTCTTCTCTTTTTTTTTTCTGGAACTGGGGAAAGATACATAATCTTGAGAGTATTTTGTGGCCCTCATCAGTAGCAGAAACTATTGAATTTGCAAATATAAGGGCAAACAAAGGGATGTGAAGTCTAGACTTTGTTAGAAGGGCAGCCTAGTTGTAGAAAGAGCATTGGTTTTGGAGTTAGAAATCCTCATTGTGCCACTCACTGTGTGCTCCTAGGTAAGTGACATCACCTATTTGGGCTTCACTGTCTTCGTCTGATAAGCGGGCACGAGGGTTCCTGCCATGCCCTTTGCTCTCAGTGGACCTCTGTCACGCACTTGGATTATGCCATTCATTGTTCTTCATTCTCAGGGTACTAAAATGATGAAGACTCGTATTCTGTCACTGAGCAACAAACAAAAGAGCTTTGTAAATTATAGAGTGCTGTCCGAATGTGGGTGCCTTCTCTCACTCTAGGCAGTTCCCAGTGAACTGAGAGGTTTCCCCCAAACAAGAGCTCTTTTGGGATAAATTACATTTCTGATGGAAAGAAACATGTCTAATGAATGAGGATGGTAGTTATAATGGAAGTAACGGTCATTGGATGCTTAAAATATGCTAAGCACTTTATGTGGATTAGGTTATTTATTTTTCAACCACATTATGAGTTTGGCATTGTTATGATCCCCATTTTATAGATGAGGAAACTGAGGTGGAGGCAAGAGAGGTTAAGAAACTTGCCCAAGGTCAGTCACACAGTGAGGAGTGGAGTCAGGATTCAAACCCAGGCAGTTTGATTCTAGAGTCTGTAGTTTTGACCACATTTATAACTAAAATAAATCTAATACTTCCGTACACTATATATTTTATGCTTTTTACTTACTTCTTACTTACTTCTGTATACAGTAAGTAAAAGTATAGTCACAGGATGTATTAGTATGTAAAGATTTCAAAAGGACATGTTTTGGTCCCTTTCAGCTAGCAGCAGCGTCCGTGGCAGTGGTTGTCAGCACTGTAAGCCACACCTGGAGGGGTGTCATCTGTATTGGGATGCTTTTAATTAAGTGCACTTCCAGTTTGAACTTTTGAATTTTGCATTACATGACATTGGAATGACCATCTGTCATTGTTTTCTGATCCTTTCTAGGTTTCTGTTGTTTACAACTCCTTAGACTTTGAACCAGAGATTTTCTTTGCCTTGGGATCTCCAATTGGTATGTTTCTCACTATTCGAGGAGTGGACAGGATAGATGAGAACTACAGGCTTCCTACCTGCAAAGGATTCTTCAATATTTATCACCCAGTGAGTGAACTGCATTTACTTCTATTTTTTTTTTTTTAAACAGATGTAACTTTATTTATTTATTTATTTATTTATTTTTTGGGTGTGTTGGGTCTTCGTTTCTGCGCGAGGGCTTTCTCTAGTTGCGGCAAGTGGGGGCCACTCTTAATCGCGGTGCGCAGGCCTCTCACTGTCGCGGCCTCTTGTTGCGGAGCACAGGCTCCAGACGCGCAGGCTCAGTAGTTGTGGCTCACGGGCCCATTTGCTCCGTGGCATGTGGTATCTTCCCAGACCAGGGCTCGAACCCGTGTCCCCTGCATTGGCAGGCAGATTCTCAACCACTGCACCACCAGGGAAGCCCCATTTACTTCTATTTTGAAGAAGATGAAGCACCAGTCCTCTTTATCCTAATAGAGTCTCAGATTCTTATTTCTTAGGAATTAATACTAATTTTGATTTTGTACAACTCAGCTCTCTGACCTAAAAAATACAGTCTGATACTTTCCGATAAACTTTTCTATCAAAAAGCCTTTGTTCAAGGAAATAATTTTCTTGCTTTGCTTGCCAAGTAATTTTACCCACAAACTTGAAAGTCTTCTTATAATTACCAGTATTTGAATAAGGTGTGAAAAGAAAATCAAAATCTCTGGTTTGCCAGATACCTGTTTTCTCACTCAACTAAGATATATAACTCAAAACAGCTTTTCATAGATTTCTAATTCTTCTATTTATAGCTTGATCCAGTGGCATATAGATTAGAACCTATGATTGTACCAGATCTGGACCTAAAAGCAGTTCTCATTCCACATCACAAAGGCAGAAAAAGACTTCATTTAGGTAAAAAGCAAATACTATAAAAACTTGTTTCCTTCCTGTCATTTTGTAATCTGTCATTTGTAATGAATTGTGTCCTTCCTGTCATTTGTAATGAGTTATGAAAATTTTAACACTAAGTTCTTATTTATTTAAATGCCTGCATTGTTCAGAACATGTTTACTAATTATTTGCAGGAGCTGTAAAGTTATGAATGAGTTCCTTCTCCTTAATGATTTCTCCTTGATAACATTCTAATTGTTGACATAATAAGGAATGGGGAAAGTTGGTAATAAAGTGATGAGGTGCATGATTTTGATAGAATTTGGTTATAGTTTTTGGAATTGGGAAGCAAAGTAACTTTTGAACTAATGACCAAACCATCAAGAAATAAAAATTTGATGATAAGTCAAGCGAGCTGTTTTTTCCTTGCTAACTAAACAGACTTTTCCTATTAAAAAAATTCATTAAACAAAATGGATTGATAATAATTCCAGGTAGGGTTTAGGTTTCTTTTATGTCTACTGATGGTGTATAGTACTTCTTATCCATAGGTTTAAAAGAAGGAACAGTGATCATGCCCTCTTATTTAAAATATTTTTCTTTTTTTTTAACGTTGCACCATGCTTTATAAACACAATTAACTCTTTTGAAGTTAGATGAGAAATTTGATACTCTAAGACTATGAATTCATATATTTTTTGTTAGACAAAAGCAGAAAAGGTGAAGGGGCAGGAGTTTCTTCATTTTTAAATTAGAAGTTTAAATTGTGGTTATATCAGAACCTCAAATTCTCAAAACCATTTCACCAATATGTATTAGAAAAACAACCATCTTTTTAATCTTGTGGGCCCATATTTTAACTTAGAGTAAAAAAAAAAAAAAAAGCACATAAATGTGCTTATTACATTTTTATGGTATTTGAACTCCTTTTTTTTTTGGAGAGAGGAAATGTATAGGTTTAGGCTGGATCAAGTTTAGTTGTTAAAAAAAAAAACAGAATAAGACTCCTCAAAACATTTTAACACGTTGGAAGTTCTTGGCTGAGAAACTCCATATATTTGACATTTAAGAGAAGAGGAAGAGGTCTTATCCTGTCTGAGAATAGTATAACTTTTGTTTTAATTTTTGTGGTGCAGAATTTAACCCAGTAACTAATAACTTGATATGTCATCTTAATCTCTTTAGAGTTGAAAGAAAGTCTCTCTCGTATGGGATCTGATTTGAAGCAGGGTTTCATTAGCTCTCTGAAAAGTGCTTGGCAGACATTAAATGAGTTTGCCCGTGCTCATACCTCTTCAACTCAGCTGCAAGAAGAATTGGAGAAGGTAGCCAATCAAATCAAAGAAGAAGAAGAAAAGCAAGTAGTTGAAGGTAAATTTGACTTTTGAGGCATTTTCCAGTACAAATATTATTTGTGAACATAGCACACATAAATTATTTGATGATGGTTGTCCATTGTAGTCTTTTTTGTTGAAATGTAGAGGCTCTTCCTATAAAGGAAAGTCAGTTAGGATAAACTGTACTTCAAAATGCGTGTCATCCTTTTTTTTTTTTTTTACTAGGTTTTGGGCTCGTAGTTGCTGAACTTTTTACTCTGCAGGCTTAAAATTTTGTTGAGATTGATAAGGCCAGAGTGGAATGTCAGAGTTGAGAACTAAGTTAGTATTCAGGCATCTGAATGACCCCCTGTGAGAAATGTTCTCCTGGTACTGTGTCTGACTGTACTGTGTCGTTGTAGACTGTACACGCAATGTCAGGTCATTGTGCCGTGATGTTTTTGATTCTTTCAGATTCTAATTCTATTTCCTTTCTTTCTACAACGCTCTCTCACCCCTTTTCTTCAAAACTTCTGTCGGCTCGTTGGCTCTTTCTCCTCTCTCTTGGGGAACCAGCCCCTCTTCCCCTGGCTCTTTGGAGGAATGGGAAGTGAGCCTGGTAGTTCCCCAGGTTGCTACGTGTGTCAAGCAATATTCTCTTGAGCCCAGAAGGTCAGCTAAAGTCAAAGGATAATGATTAAGTGATTGACTTTGATATTGAAATGGTTTAAATTCTAGCAGAAAAGACTGTTGAAAGTCCAGATTTTTCCAAGGATGAGGACTACTTAGGAAAGGTTGGAATGTTAAACGGAGGCCGCCGAATTGACTATGTTCTTCAAGAAAAGCCAATAGAGAGTTTTAATGAATATCTTTTCGCTCTTCAGAGTCACTTATGCTATTGGTAAGTATCTTCATCTTTGATAACATTCATGTGGCCTTTACGTTGCAGCACATACAGCAGTTTTAGTGAGGTTCTTGCTGATTTACCATTTGCAATTTGAATGCCCATATATTCAAAATCAGTATTTTCCCCCTTTAGTTTAGTTATCCACAAGATGGCAGCATGTCATCTGCCTTTGACCAAAGGCCTTTGGTACTTGCCCACTGTTTTTGCAGGGATGCCTTTCACAGAATGGGAATGGTAGGGACTTTGAAAGCCACCCTTTTGTGTATCCTCCGTCACCAAGGAGAACTGCAGCACAGCTATTTTGGAGCTGATTGGTATTCATCCAGTTTTTAAGGACAGCTCTGAGATTACACTACTTTATTTTCATTTGCCCTTCTTAGGGAGAATTGAATAGAACCAAAGCTGCATTCTCTACCTTTATGCATAGAGGTTAATTTCTTTTTTTTTTTAATTAATTAATTTATTTTTGGCTGCATCTTCATTGCTGCGTGCGGGCTTTCTCTAGCTGTGGAGAGCAGGGGCTACTCTTCGTTGGGGTGCGTGCGCTTCTCATTGTGGTGGCTTCTCTTGTTGCAGAGCACAGGCTCTAGGCACGCGGGCTTCAGTAGCTGTGGCACGCGGCCCCAGTAGTTGTGGCTCGCGGGCTCTAGAGCGCAGGCTCAGTAGTTGTGGTGCACGGGCTGAGTTGATCCACAGCCTGTGGGATCTTCCCGGACCAGGGCTCAAACCTGTGTCCCCTGCATTGGCAGGCGGATTCTTAACCACTGCACCACCAGGGAAGTCCTAGAGGTTAATTTCTAATTATCTCTTAAGTAAATGTGCTTTTCTTTTTAATAGGGAATCTGAAGATACTGCCCTGTTATTACTTAAAGAAATTTATCGAACAATGAGCATTAGTCCAGAACAGCCCCAGCATTGATTGGACTTCAGCTTCACCGTGTGAGTTTATCTTTATTGTGCGTATAAATTCTGAATGTTTCATTCTGAAGCCTCTTTTATGGAGTTGATGTTGACTATAAATTTTTCTTTTTTCTGTTTCCTCTAAGTGTTTTTCTTTCTTTCTTTTTTTTAAATTCAGAATAGAGACATTAAGGAACCAAACTCACAATACCTTAAAAAAATAGAGGTTTATTTTTCTTATATAACAGGAAGGGTTCATCTATTGAATGATGTCACTAGATCGTTTGCATCTTTTCACCTGCCTGTTGGCTCTTGTTGCCTTGTAGTTATTAGATAGCTCCCATAGTTCTAGATATCACATCTGTGTTCGGGGCATGAAGAAGGTGAGAAAGGGTAGTATTAGTTATATCTTATCTATCTTAATTAGGAAAACAGAAGCATCTGTAAAAATTTACTCACGCCTGTTGACTAAGCCTGTGTCACATGTCCCATGTCCCCGCTGAACCCCAAACTGCTTGAAAGGTTGTAAAGGTTTTATTTTAAACATTCCCAGTCATTATCGAGGGAAGGAATAGAGAAGGGGGTTAAACCTATAATGCATAAACCAACCTGCAAGTTGGCCACACTCTGTAACCTGACTGTTCTCCTGAGACACCTGACGCCAGTTTTTCCTCACTAGATTATACATCACTTTAAAAAATAGGTAATGTGTTTTTTAAAAAGTTAGAACTTTTATAGCCTTTGAAAGAGTGAAATGCAAAGTGGTGAGCTCTCGATTGCTGAAATCAAAAGTAGTTCCTGGCACTTTTTGGTTTTTTAATCATAAATGATAAGTTCAGTCTTCACCTTCTTATTTTGGAGAGGTAACCACTTTTAGTAGGATTTTCTTAGAGAAATTTTCCTGTGCATGTCCAATCAAATATGTGTTCATGTCAAAACAGAGGGATTTCATTGACTATATTGTTCTGCAACTTGATGTTGTCGATCAGCCATACAGCTTGCATAGTAACTTGTGTAGATCTTTTTCGTTCTCTTTAATGGCTACATAGGAATCCATTGTATGGCTATGCCCCATCATATTTAGCCAGCTTCCTGTTCATGGACATTTAGGTCATTTCCTAATGTGTATTAGAAAACCTTAACAGAGTAGGTAAGAGGTATAAAAGGCCATTTTGTAATCAGACTTTTGATACAGTTTTATCAGTTCTTAGCATTTCTGATATTATAATATTAAAATAAACTAAATGTAATGTCAAGAGTTACCTCAGTCCAGATTTTCAATTATGAAATAGTCATTCATTTGGCTGACAGATATTTATTCAGCACCGACTATATGCCAGACGCCAGTTTTCATCCTGGGGATAAGTGCTAAATGAGGTTGCATTCTCACCTTTAAGGTAATTGTCTTCTGCGGGGAAGAGATTACAGTAAGCCTGTACTCTAATTCACAAGTAAATGTCAGCTATTGATAGGTTCTGTGGAAAAGACAAAATAGAAAGAGGTTGAGAGTGACTGGGGGTGCTTCCAGGGAAGGCCTTGCCAAGCTGATGATATGTGAGTTGAAATTTGAATGATGAGAAGGAGGTGGACACCTGGAGATACGGGGAGAACAGTCCAGGCAGAAAGAAGAGCAGTTGCCAGGGCCATGAGATGGGAGCCGATGTGTTGTGTTTGAGGGACAGAGAGCAGACCCGTGTAGCTAGAGGGGAGAAGAGGAGGGAGGTAGGTGGGCCTGACTACGAGGGATCTGGTAGGACGTTTACGTTTTATTCTAAGCGTAATGGAAACATTGGGCGTTTCTAAGAAGAGGAGTGACATAATTTGGTTTATACTTTAGAAAGATTGCTTTTGGTGCTGGGTGGAGGGTGGACTGTTGGACAGGGATGGAGGGACAACAGTGAAGAGGCTGGTGGTGACTCCGACTAGGGTTGTAGTGATAGGGATGGCGAAAGGTGACTGAACTCAGGCCTAGTGCGGGGGTAGCGATGTCCAGGACTTACAGATGAGTTCACTCTGGGGAGTGCGGGAAAGAAGAGTTAAGGATGGCCCTTAGGATTTTGATGTGAGCAACTGAGTGGTTGCTGGTACCTTTTCCTGGGAAGGCTTGTGGGGGGAGCAGGGTTTTGGGGGTTGTGGGGATGGAGAGTTGGTAGTTGATGATGTTAGTCTGAAGATAATAATAACCTTAGAATCATCAGCACATACTTGGCCATCTGAAACCAGAAACTGGATGAGGTCACCTAGGAGTGTGTCAGTGGAGAAGAGAGAAGTCTGTGAAGTGAAAGAAAATCCAGGGGCTTGTGGTCTCAGGGAAGCTGAGAGACGATTGTTTCAAGGAGAGGGCAGTCAGCCATGTGAAATGCCACTGAGGGGTCAAGTAAGAGGAGGACCAAGAATTGGCCACTGGCTTGAAGAGGACATAGGACGTCATTGGTGACCTTGAGCAAAGCTGTTTTAAGATCATGGCAGAGGTTCAGTGGGCTGAGGAGAGGTAAGGGATCAGAGGAACGAGTTTTGCTGTGAAGGTTAACAGAAATAAGACAGGGACATTTTATGATATTCAGGTGCGTTTGTTTGCTAACGACAGTGATCCAATATTGAGGGAGAAGTTGATAATGCAAGAGCTAAAGGGGATATTATTGGAGGAAATACTTGAAAAGTCAATGGGGGATAGGGCCGGGGCAAATCGAAGCGTTTTGTCTTAGAAAAAGAGCAGGGCTGCCTCTTCCATGGGACCGGAGGAAGGCCGAGAGTGAGGGCACAGCATGGGTAGTGGGTAACGGTGGTGGTGGGTAGACCGCCGTTCTCTGGCCTCCTGTCCTAAGTGTGTGAGAGTAAGGTCTCGGTCAAGGGCTGTGGGAGACGGGAGGAGAGAGGGGAGCAGAAGAACACTCACCTCAGAGTGTGGGGAAAGGGAATTTGCCAGCAGAGTGTGGTGCGATTGCATTGCAGGCTTGAGTGCCCATTCGATATTTTGGTCATAAATTTGAAGTGAGTACAGTTAGCACGATCGCATGACTTTTCTCTGGCCATGTGCTGCTGCTTGGTTGAGGTGCACAGTAAGAGATAACTGGGTTTACTAGATTAGGGTTTTGCCAGGTGACTAAGACAGGAGGAGAAAGACAAGGGAGCTAAGGGAGGTGATAGAGACCGAAAAAAGCGAGAGGTCAGTGCAGGATGAGGTCGGAGAATCACAGGAGTGAGGAGTTTCCCAGTGGGTGACCCAGAGGTTGGGATGGGAGACGCAAAGTGAGGAGGGAGTCACTGTGCCATGGGATCTGGGCGCTGTGACCCTCTGCTAAACAAGTGCTCTGTGTGCTTCAGAAACCATTAAAAAATTATAAAACGATAGTGCCTCATACAGAAACTTTAGAAAAATGTAGAAAAGCAGCAGCAGAAATCACCTATAATCTCGCTAACTGAAAGTGTTAGATGTTAATCCTTCTAAGCTTTTTCTAAGTCTCGGTGTATTTCATATATATATATATTTTTTTTTCATATATATATATTTTTTAACATCTTTATTGGAGTATAATTGCTTTACAACGTTGTGTTAGTTTCTGCTTTATAACAAAGTGAATCAGCTATACATATACATATATCCCCATATCTCCTCCCTCTTGCATCTCCCTCCCACCCTCCCTATCCCACCCCTCTAGGTGGTCACAAAGCACGGAGCTGATCTCCCTGTGCTATGCGGCTGCTTCCTACTAGCTATCTGTGTTACATTTGGTAGTGTACATATGTCCATGCAACTCTCTCACTTCGTCCCAGCTTACCCTTCCCCCTCCCCGTGTCTTCAAGTCCATTCTCTATTCCTGTCCTGCCCCTAGGTTCTTCAGAACCATTTTTCTTTTTTTAGATTCCATATATATGTGTTAGCATATGGTATTTGTTTTTCTCTTTCTGACTTACTTCACTCTGTATGACAGTCTCTAGGTCCATCCACCTCATCGGTGTATTTCATATTATTTGCTATTTTGTAGCCTGTTTTTTTCCACTTGCGAGTATATTGTATAGTTTTTCCACCTCAGCCTACAACATGGGTGTGTGTATTTACCATTTTTATTTGTTTTTCTGAGTGGTTTATACATACAGTTGGTTCAGCTTTTATTTATTTATTTTTTAGGAAGAGACTTTTCCTTTTTTTTTTTAAATATATTTATTTATTTATTTATTTATTTATTTAGGCTGCGCTGAGTCTTAGTTGCAGCACGCGGACTCTTAGTTGCGGCATGCAGGCGGGATCTAGTTTCCCCACCAGGGATCGAACCCGGGCCCCCTGCATTGGGAGTGTGGAGTCTTACCCACTGGAACACCTGGGAAGTCCCTGGTTCACCTTTTAGAAGTGACAGAAGAGAGGGCTCTTGCTCTTACACTTCTTCCCCAGTGTCCCTGCCCAGAGGCAACCAGCGTTCCAAGTTTTGTGTATCCTTCCAGACATCTGCTAACACATACATGATTTTTTTCCTTTTTAAAAGACAAATACTAGCAAAATAAGACACGCTTCTTATGTTTGTATCTTTGAGATTTTCCCGTATCCATCCACCCATCCATCCATCCACCCATCATCCATGCATCATTTGCTGAGCACCTTACTTACTAAGTGCCAGGTACTAGTGTCTAGGCCCCGGGGTTCACAGCAGTGGACCAAACAGTCTCTGCCCTCAAGGATCTTCTTTCCTCTGGGGGAGGACAGACCGTAAATAAACAATGGAAGTGTGCCGGATGGTTAAAAATAGAGCAGCAGGAAAAGGGCAAGAGGGAGTGCATTTGGGATGGGAACAAGTTGCTGTTGTATATAAAATGGCAAGGGACATGCTCACTGATAGAATGTCATTTGAGCAAGTGAGCTAGGTGGATATCTGGGAGAGGAAGATCATCTCAGGCAGAAAGAATATATATCAGAACAAAAGAGCCGCCTTATTCTTTTCAGTAATTGTGTAGTATTCCATTGACTGTTACACCGTAATTTGTTTAACCATCCCTTACTGATGGGCATATAGGTTATCTAATCTTTTACTAGTATGAACAGTGCTTCAGAGATACATGGATATTTAATAGTTGCATTATATTTCATTTTATAGTTCTATTTATTAAAATCCTTAATTTATCTACCACTGTTGCACATTTAGGTGATTTTCCAACTTTTCACTGTTATAAATAATTCTGACATGTAGTTATACATACTTTCTGCACACCTCTGACTGTTTGCTTGACATAAATTCCTAGACATAGCATTGTTAGATCTAAGGATAGTCAACATTTTTAAAAGGATTTTGATCTGTATTTGTTGTAAAGTTGCATTTCAGGAAGGTTGCTGAAGTTTCATAGCGGCCATCCATATATGTGCCATACATATAAGTGCTGCACCCTTTTGCCCACACTGGGTATTGCTGTTTTTTTTTAAAGTTTTGCTAATTTGATAGCTAGAAATTATATCATTGTTTTATTTTGCATTTCTATTACTAGTGAAATTGAGCATGTTTAATGTATTTAATTGGCCATTTCTTCTTTTGTCAGTTGCCAGGTTTTTTTTGTTTTGTTTTGTTTTTTTAATTTATTTATTATTTTATATTTATTTTTGGCTGCGTTGGGTCTTTGTTGCTGCGCGGGGGCTTTCTCTAGTTGCGGTGAGCGGGGGCGACTCTTCGTTGCGGTGCGCGGGCTTCTCATTGCGGTGGCTTCTCTTGTTGCGGAGCACGGGCTCTAGGCACGTGGGCTTCAGTAGTTGTGGCATACAGGCTCAGTAGTTGTGGCTCGCGGGCTCCAGAGCACAGGCTCAGTAGTTGTGGCACACGGGCTTAGTTGTTCCGCGGCATGTGGGATCTTCCCGGACCAGGGCTCGAACCCGTGTCTCCTGCATTGGCAGGCGGATTCTTAACCACTGCGCCACCAGGGAAGTCCCAGTTGCCAGTTTTTGACCTTTGTGCATTTTTCTGGCAGTGTGGGGTGGGATATTTCTGTTTCTGGTTGATTTATAATTATGACAGTTAAGAGTATTGACCTTTGGTCATTGCAAATTTTTTTTCCAGTTTGACATTTGCCTTTTATTTTTATGCTTTGGATTCTTGAGGGGTGGGGTGGGGAGCATGTTTAAAAATATGTAGGCCAGTCTTTTAAGATTAATTATTACTTAGATAATTATGTTTATTCTCTTTTAGTTCTTATATGGTTTTGTTTTTTCATCTAACTTTATAGGTTAGAAGGATATGGTTTAGAGAGGGATTTAACTTTTTTCTTAAATAGTTAATTTTTTTTGCCTGTGCCATATATTGAACAGTGTACCCTTTTGTCGTTGGCTTTATGTTTTTATCATGTGCTATTGTTTGACATTTTTTTTATCATATGCCCAATATTTGTTTTCTTGGCTTTCTGACATCTCTTCTGTTGAGTTATTTATCTGCCTACCAGATAAATAACTGATTTATCTGATTTCATATTATGTATTTTCCACATTTTAGCATCTTTAAGTATGGAATGCATCTTAAAAATCAGCTGTTGCCTTAATGGAAGTTGAGTTCTCCCTGAGAGGGTTTGAGTTTTCTTCTGCTAGTCACTTGGGGGCACTACCAGTCTGAATCTGTTGAAGCTAATTTCTCTGCTTGAGATTTTCTTGGCCTTTGCTGGTAGTGTGAACTCAGAGCACAAAATTTGTAGGCAGGTTGGGGTGGAGGTACCAGTGCAAATATCAAGGAATTATTTCCCCCTCTTCCTGTTGTCAAGGAAGTGGTATGCAGGCTTCTTTGTCTTCTCTTCTGGAGGAAGCGTTGTTATTTTTTTTTTTTACCCCTCATTGAGGCTGTTGCCATTTGGTATCCCCACTTTTTGCGAGGGTCTCTGTCTCCTTTTAGATTTCATACCCTGGACATCTTTTCTTTGCATGGTACATAAAATAATATTGCATCTTACAATTGATGCTGTCTTAGAATCAGTGAAAGTTTTTAATATCTGGCAGTGCAAGTTCTTGGTATACTATGTTCTTGGCTATTATTCCAAATGAATTTTGAAATGATTTAAGTTCCCCTGACATTCTCTCTGCACAAAACAAAGCAGAACAAAGTCCAAACAATAGTAGTCCTGGGATTGTGATACATCTGATATGAAAAATTAAGAACCTTTCATTTCACACATGATTTGTTCACTGTAATTGTTTTACTTCGTATACGTGGTTGTAAAATTTAGGCAAGTAGTTAGTTCCCAATGTTACGCTGGTGCTATAAAATAATTAATTTAAAATATTAACAATCCTTCTATACTTGGTTCATTCAAGCATAGACTTTTTCTTTTTTAATTTTTATTTATTTATTTATTTATTTATGGCTGTGTTGTGTCTTCGTTTCTGTGGGAGGGCTTTCTCTGGTTGCGGCAAGTGGGGGCCCCTCTTCATCACGGTGCGCGGGCCCCTCACTATCGCGGCCTCTCTTGTTGCGGAGCACAGGCTCCAGACGCGCAGGCTCAGTAGTTGTGGCTCACGGGCCCAGTTGCTCCGCGGCATGTGGGACCTTCCCAGACCAGGGCTTGAACCCGTGTCCCCTGCATTGGCAGGCAGATTCTCAACCACTGCACCACCAGGGAAGCCCAAGCATAGACAATTGTGCTGAATAATTTTTTTCTGCCCTTTAACCCTTTTTAGGATTGTTCTTTAAAAAGCCTCAAATTAACCCAACAGATAATTCACTTTATATTTTGTCTTTTATTTTCTATACTCATTTTGTTATGAAGGTTATCAGCTAGTTTATCTCACCAAACACTCCCTGATGCCCTTTCATCCCTCCAGAAGGCCTGAGGACTTGTGCTCACAGGCTGTTCTTCAGAGGCAGTTTGCAGTGTTTGTTTGGCACTTGACAGTGTGTTTGTTCTTTTACTTCAGAAAGGAACGACAGTGCGTTATTGTGTTATTACTATAAGTTTGTAAAGCTGACCGAGGATTCGTTTTCTTCTTTTAAAGACATTCTTGTCTTTACAGAAAGTTGCAGTATAAATTACATTGCGGAGAAAATCCTCAGAGGACATCCCCAGTCTGCTCCTGTGATGGCTGACAGAAATGTGATTCACCGACAGTTACTCTGCTGTAATTCTCAGATGTAGGGCTTCATTTAAAAGAAAACATACAGAACAAAAAGACAATGAAATAAATCAGTACCACATTTGGACTGTATAGATGAGAAAAAGAAATTATTAAAATGATGCAGTTAAAAACTCCTCAGATCAGTTTAGTTGTACAATGGTCAAAGTAATATGTGATATCAATGAAGAAATATTTGTAGCATGCAGACGGTTGTTTCTGTTTCTTAAAAAACTATTGTCAGTGGGCTATTCAACTTGCTTTTTTTTTTTATTAATGTAGTATGGTCTATGGACTTCTTGAGAAACTATAATAATACAGTTTTTAAAAAACTTATATTCTACTTTAAATGTGAATTATAGTTCTGAGCTGCTTTAATGCGGGGTCATTTGTATCTGTTAGCGGAAGTAACCAAGATCACTTCTATTCCAAGCTGAACTGCGGTCTTTAAGAAGCCTTCCAGGCTGTTGCTGAGAGCAGAGCTGTGGAAGGAAGTGAGATACTCCACACGTCACAGAAGTCTTGTGAAGTGCTCTCGCAGCTTCATTGCCACCAGCAGTGGGGAGCAAACGAGAAGTTTTTCCATTTTGTCATCTAAGGTAGCTGTGCAGTTGCCTCATTGCTAAAGTTCCAATCAATATGAGAACCACAGTAGAATTTTTTTGGATTTTGGTTTTTTTGCTTTGTATTAATTTCACTTCTACCAAAGTATTTGAAAGTATGAACTGTATTGGCTTTTAGACTATAACTCTATTTCATGAAAAGACTGTTCTGTGATATTTTACTTTGTTTTACTGTAACTTCAAATTATCTAAATATTTTCCTAATACTACGTGGGAATGCTGATTTTCTTTTGTTATGCAGTAGGAACATTTTACACTGTTTACATAGTTCTCATGGAACATAGAATTTTTTGAAAGCCACATATGATACACATTTTTTGTGTATATATTCTAGTTAGTGTGAATAAAACAGTAACATCAATGCATTTTTTTAAAGCAGAAAACGTCTGTATTCTTCTTGTCTTCCTTAAAAGTATTCCTATGAGTTCAGTGGTCATTTACTTTTCATTGTGAACACCTGCTCTGTAGTTAATACATAACTATAGCATTTGCTCCTAATAATTAGGGCAGAATTAGGACAGTAGAGTTTTTGAGCTGCAGGTGACCCCAGACAGCATATATTCCAACCACCTCATTATGCAGCCGAGGACACAACACTAAATGCCTTTCTCAGGCTGCTGGGTGGCAGATCTGGGCTAGAACACAGTTTCACTGACTCCCTTTTGGCCTTCATTTCTCTACACCAGTGCTATTACCTCTCACTTAATTTCCTCTTAACTTCCCCAAACTGATGAAATAAAGAAAAATAAGGGTTATTTATGTATATTTTAATAAAATCCAGTTTGATTTTTCAACTTACAACTGGTTTTGTCTGTATTATTCAGCCTGTATCCTCTGAATATTGGGCAGAGGGGAAGAAACACTTGAACCAGTGTCCATAGTAGAAATGTGTACCAGCTCAGTTTTAGGAATCTTGTGATTTTAACACCTGGGAAAATATAAAATAGAATTTTAGAGGGTAACTCTGCTGTGGACAGAGTTTATATCACTCTTCAATTTCTTAAAAAAAACAAAACCAAAGCCAAAACAGTAATAGGTCTGAGGGCAGAGTCTGTATTTATTAGCGTACTGTTCACTGTTGTAACCACCATGCCTACCACAGACTTGTCACAAAGTAAGGCATTTTCCAAATATTTGTTGAATAAAACTTTTAAAAATCAGAAATAGAATTAAATACTTATAGACCTTAGAATGGCCATTCAGGTCAGTGGTTTGCAAACGTTTAAAAAGTATCTGAACCCTTTTCACATTTCAGTATATAAACTAGATGAGAGCATAGCCGCTGAGTAAAGCTTGACCTCCTCCTTTTCTCCAGTAGCTCGTCCCCTCCTGGGACCCTCCTACCCAGCCCTAACCTGGATTAATGCCCTCATCTTCCTCAGATGAGGAAAGTCAAGTCGCTAGTTATTCTGAAATTCTTTCCTGTGCAGAGTTTGGGACTAAAGTTAAAAAGCATCAGTGTCTGAAACTGAAGGTCAAAGAGTCGTCGTAAAACCAATGAGGTCAACCTAGGCCTGGTTTGTTAACGTGGCCATAATGAGAGGAAACTCCTTTCCGAGTCTGATGGGCCTGTGTGGTTCATGAATCCACCAGATAAGGATTTTTCTCAAAACCAGAGTGTGATTATAGTAGAAGGGCTTAACAGATTATATTGATTTTTGACGTAAGTATGTTATTGGAAAGGTGTGCTCTACATAGACCCTTGAAAATGAGGACATTAGAGCATAGATATCACTACCCCGGCAGGGAGGATCATATATGCAAAATAGCAACTCACAATATTATAAATAGAGTGCTGGAGATCAGGACTGTCCAGGAAATTCCAGAGTGGTTGATCTTGGTATTTATATTACCGTTGTTTCAGGTTTTTATGACTTGAGGTGTCATACCTTAGTGCTGAGCCTTAGTGTTTACCGAGCAACGTTCTGGTGGTGACTTGTTTCCCATGTAGATTTTGCCATCTGGGAACAGGGTGAATTGAGCTGCAGACGCTGAATGTTCTGGTTTTCCTCCAAGTTAATGGTTCTCATTGTAGCAATAATTACCAGTCAGTATGAGTTAGTTCCCCAGGGCGGGTCCTCTAAGGTGAGTTGATAGAGTTCAGTTCTTTATAGCTGGGGTGCTGACAGGGCATTCCTGCTTTTGTCCGTCTCCCTGCAAAGCGCTGGATGGACTGTCAGGTGACTTGTCTCCTTGATATTTGTATAAGACTTGCAACAGGTTGTCAGTCTTGTCCTGGTATTTCACCCCTGAAGTGAGCTTACCAAAAACTTGACAGCATGTTGAAGAGCTCTGGTGCCCACCTGCCTTTGTGTCCAAGCTCTCTACCTCTTAGCTGTGGATCCCGTGCAAGATTGTTTTCCCCTAACCTCTCGGCAAAGTGTTTCTGATTTTTGGTCAGTTTCCTCTTGCATGAAATTCCTCAACCTCATACAGTTATTGTGAGGCTTAAATGAAAATATGAGTAAAGAGCATATAGTGATGCTGGGTACATAGTAAGCACTCAGAACATTAGCTAATTGTCACTACTGCTACTCTTTTTATCACGAACGCTCAGGTTCAGGGAAGACCCACGTCTTTGTTGCTAGGTCACTGCCACTTCCAGCCCTCCCTGGGTTGCCCTTGGCCAGGTCTCTTGTCCCTGAGAGCTGCCGGACAGGGCTGAGTATCCTTCACAGAGGCCCAGGTGTCTGCAGGTGACTGGCAGGGAGGACAGGAGCTGTGGAGCCAGTCGGGGCGGGCGCGGGGGATGGTAATGCTCATGTGGCTGTCTTCACACAGATCAGTGGGACTCTTGGAGAGTACCTTTTTATTTATTTATTTATTTATTTATTTATTTATTTTTGGCTGTGTTGGGTCTTCGTTTCTGTGCGAGGGCTTTCTCCAGTTGCGGCAAGCGGGGGCCACTCTTCATCGTGGTGTGCGGGCCTCTCACTATCGCGGCCTCTCTTGTTGCGGAGCACAGGCTCCAGACGCGCAGGCTCAGTAGTTGTGGCTCACGGGCCTAGTTGCTCCGCGGCATGTGGGATCTTCCCAGACCAGGGCTCGAACCCGTGTCCCCTGCATTGGCAGGCAGATTCTCAACCACTGCGCCACCAGGGAAGCCCGAGAGTACCTTTGAGTAACTTCTACATGCCTTGATTCTCTAAGTTCCTTTTGGGATAGGATCCAGAAAACATGTTTGTCTTCCTAAATTCTGACTTCTTTTCTCCCTGGTATTTATTTCCCTGCTTTAAACATCAACGCTATTGCAGATTTCCCCAAACCTATCAGCCCCACAGAACTCTGAGAATGACTTCATGTTGTTGTTGACACTAGTGGGCGCTCGTGAGATAGTGCAGCCTCGACATTTAGTGCTTCCTTCTTTCAGTCTCAAAGCAAGTGAAACACGTTGTTTGGGCAGTATTCACACTTAATGTGACAGTAAACGATCACAATGTGTGTCCAATATAGGAAACTTACAGCGACCTGTAAAACAGACCAGGGATTAGCAAGGACGCGTCCATGAGAAAGTAGGCAGTGCTGCGTATTTGCTAGGGGGTGAGCTGCAGTTCAGGTTCATGGACAGGTGGAATTGGTGTACCTGGGATGACCCACCATGTTTTTCTTTCATTTCTTACATTATAAGAGTGACTGAAAGGTTTTATTGTGGAAACTTTCAAATACTCAAAAGTGTGGAGAATGGTGTAGTGAATCCCCCTGTCCGTACCCCTCTTCTAGCCTCAGTAGGGGTGCCAGGGTTGGCCTCTCTGTAACTTAAAAGACAGGTAAGCAGGGGCAACCAGGGACAAGGCGGGAAAGAAAGTGCATTCATGAGGTGGAAAGGCCTGAGGTGGGAAACAGCATCACCTGTTGGGGCAACTGGAAGAGATTAAGTTGTTCATGAAACACAAAAAGAGCTGTTTGAATGTGTTGAGAATGGTTTTCATTAAAGTTGTTTTAAAGACATTTCTTGTGGTGCCTTTTCTTTTTGTAAGTCACTTAATAGCATTCACTCTTGTTGAAAGGAGCATGGTTTGGAATATTGGGAAGTGCTTACTACCAATTAAGAGGCGTTCCTTTCCTGTGCCCCTCAAAGCCTGTGCTCAGCTGTATCTCTGAGACTCGTTTGCTTCTCTTTCCCAGGAGGTGAAAAGGTGTTTTGAACAGCACTTCTGACTCCTGAAGAAACTTCAGGTGAACAAGGCTGTGGTAGTTTTCTGAATGTTACTCCCTGGAGTAGAACTGGGGAGGGGAACTCGTGTTTTTGGAGTGTCAGCTGTGCTTCGGGCACTGTGCAAGCTCTTTCATGTAATCTTGACAGAAGCCCCATGGAGGTAGGTTTATTCTCCCCATTTTACAGATGAGAGAACTGAAGCTCATAGAAGCTAGCCATCTTGCCAGGGCCACTCAGTTAATGGCAGGGGAGAATAAAGTGCGCTTAAGCCTCAAAAATAAAGGGAAACCTCTACTATAGAAAGATACTTGCACATTGACTGTCTGCCTCTTTCTGGAAACAGCTAGGCAGTCACAACACTGCTCCCCACCCCCACCCCCACCCCGCTTTTTTTTTCACAAGCAAAAGCATTTTCAAAGGATAACCTTTGAAAGAAAAAGATAAGTTTTAGGCGATGTAGATTATAATTTGCTCTGTTGTTTTTGCCTGAAGTGCTCTTTTTTTTTTTTTTTTTTTAATGTGGGGCGTAAAACCTCATGTTAATGAAGATTCCCAAATATTGGTCTAAACAGGACCTTGATGTTTGCTACCCTTTGAACTGAAAAGGAAGGGATAAACGCAAAAATGGTCTTTTGTCCTTACAAAAGAGTGTTTGTAGAAGTGTCCTAGCTTGTGTGCCCTCCTGAGTGTCTGAGTGACCGCCCCCGGGTTTTAGTGTTTCTCTGGGGTTGGTTCTCCAGCTCCCCTCTACCTCTGGGTGGCTCTCCCTGGTTCAGAATTTCCTGCCCTCCCTGCTCTGCTTCCCAGCCTCTCTCGGCCTTGCCTGCTGCTCCCTCTGTAGGAACCAAGCTGGTCATTCATCCTCCCAATTTGCTCTTCCATTATCATCCTTTCCAGATGCTGCAGCAGACTAGAACCTCGGGCTCCCACCTTTTCCGCAAAGCCTCCACCCTCCAGAATCCCTGAGTGGGCCTGCTTCCCCTGTACCAGTGCTGCTCAGTGATGTTTGATTGACATTTGTTTTACCCTGGTTTGGTCTCAGGTGTCTTAACTCAAAAAGCACTGTTCAACAGGGGAAAACGACTAACACGGGACTCCATTCGCTGCCCTCAAAGGGAGGCAAACCCCGAGCGCACAGAAATGCGAATAAGAACCCCATTTCCATCCTCTTCCCTGACACCTACAGCCTCTGCCACGCTGTCCTCAACCTGCACCCCTCCCCAAACACAGTGGGAACGTGAGAGAGTTTCTCATAGTTACACCTGGACCCTCGTGGACATCCATCAGGTAAGAGGAAGGCACCTGCATGAGTAGATTTCAGCAAGCGGCTGGCGACGGAGGGAGATGCCCATTTCTAAACGTGCAGTTACCTGGCGAGGTGTCCTTTTTAGGCTGGAAGTTCACTTTCACCTTAAGGATCTGTATTTAATGTTTTTTGTTCCTCTGAATTAAAAAGAACAAAGCTTTCCCTGTGGAAAGATACATATAAAATCCACCCCCCACCCCCTTATCTTGTGTCAAAATACTTAGTTTCTTTAAATAATACCCATGATAGTTTTTACCAGACAGGCTTCCAGAAATCCTTAATTTGCCAGTTTTGAAGTAGCTTTTCTGTCATTAGAAGTTCTCATTAGAACTTCTTTGGGTCATGTTTGGGTCATGTGTGTGAAAGGGAGAGATTTTGTTATTCAGCATTTGGGTAGGCAGACTCTTCAGTCTTATATTGGAAACATACATTTGTAATAGGAAGTTACTTTTTTTTTTTTTTTGAGACTATACCTCATATCTTTTAGCTCAAATACTTTTCATTTAAGTTCTTTCAAAATACATTTTCTGATGCCATTTTTCATTTTCCAACAAATTGCAGAATCAAGCCCTCACCGTCTCCACATTTTTTCCTCTTTCCCAAATCAGTTTTGTCAACCCTTGACAAACCCTTGAATCTAGTAGGGCCGTGGTCTTCGGAAGACTGTATATGATTCTCTCCCTCTTTCATGACTTCTTATTGCCTGGGGTCTGTGGAGTTTTATTCTCTATAAAATGACAATATTTTGCCAACTGAAAATTATAGTTTACCTCGACTGTTGTCAAATCTGATGAGTTTTGCATTGATGAGTTTGAGCCTCAGTCTCCTCCAGAAGAAATACGTAAAGATGAAGGCTTCTGAGTCCTCGGTGTCTCTAGTCCAACATGTGGTGCTGATCTGCAGAGAATTAAATCCAGTCTGCTGGCTGGATTGTGGAGTCATGTCTGTCACCACTTTCTTTGGAACTGAAAGAGGAACATCAAGGGACTTCCCTGGTGGCGCAGTGGTTAAGAATCCGCCTGCCAATGCAGGGGACACGGGTTTGAGCCCTGGTCTGGGAAGATCCCACATGCTGCGGAGCAACAAAGCCCGTGCACCTCAACTACTGAGCCTGCACTC
This sequence comes from Balaenoptera borealis, assembly GCF_965194805.1. NCBI lineage: Eukaryota > Metazoa > Chordata > Mammalia > Artiodactyla > Balaenopteridae > Balaenoptera > Balaenoptera borealis. The sequence goes on from NC_138874.1 coordinate 107,666,361, forward strand.
TAGAGCCTGTGAGCCACAGCTACTGAGCCCTTGTGCCACAACTACTGAGCCCACACACTACAACTAGTGAAACCTGTGCTCCTAGAGCCCGTCCTCTGCAACAAGAGAAGCCACTGCAATGGATAAATAAGTAAATAAATAAAATTTAAATGAAAAAATGTGAAAACTGTTTATTTTTAAATAGAGGAACATCACGTCTACTCTTGGCATATCTTAAAATTCCAGAAAGAACTTCCTTGAATTGCAAGAGTGATCGTGTGCAGTAAACTGGAACTAAATTCCCATTTACCAGGCCCCAAAGGGAAATGAATATTTAAAGTTTTCATTTTATGGATGTTGTTTAGTTTTGTATAGTTCAGATCCCAGCCAACTTTAAAGTGGTTAGTTTTTATTTTATTTTACTTTGCTTTTGAATTTTATTTTATATTGTTTCATTTTGACTAAACGTGTCACATCTAAAGAAGTCACAGTTTTTCATAAGGTGGATTTAGAATGGCAAAGTAGAGAAAAAGATCAATTTTTCTTAAAATTGCTTTAAGGTAAAAAATATTTTACAAAAATGGAAGTGTGTATGCTTTAATTTCTGTAACCAATGTGTGTGTTAACAGGATATTTAGCTAAAGTTTTCATTTCACATTAATCAATTTCACATTTTTATTTTTGTGTCTAGAGTTAAGTCTCCCACCCTGTTTAGCTATGGAAGGAATTGCTTCACAGATTTTCTTTGATGAACTTAAAAAATATGGAAAGGACACGAACAGATAGTTCACTGAAACAGAACAAAACAAGCCAGTACACTTGAAATAAAATGTTCATCCTTGTGACTTATCTCAAAAATACAAATTAAAATGTAAAAGGGGGGACTTTTTTTTTTTTTAACTGCTCATACTGGCAAATGAACAAAACAAAACAAAAGGATGGGTCCACAGCTTCATACATTGCTAGCAGGAATATCAATTGCTTGTTCTTTTCCAGAAGTCAATTTGTTGTAGTATGTATCAAGAGCTTTAAAATGGTCTGTACCTTTTAACCCAGTAATTTCACTTTGAGAAATAGAGTCTTAAAAAAAATAGACAAGGATTTATATACACTGGATTGTTCATCATGGGAGAGTTAAAGAGTGAAAATCTGGAAACAAATGTTCAGTGTTGTTAAAATTAGACGGTCAGTTTGGGAAGAAGTTGGAGGAGAAAAGGGAGGAAGACTTGGAATTTCACAAATTTCTAGTCTTGGCCACAAGGAGTCTTATCGGACAGTAAGGGCCTGTGGACAGGTCGATGTAAATCTACGTATTTCTGTAACTATAAGAACAGCCCAGTTGCATCGCTGTCAGTGGCAGGCTGGCAGCACTGTCTGTACAAGTTCAACTTGTCAGACAGAGGTGGTGTCCTAGCACAGATGCCACTGCAGGGGGAGGGTGGCCACTTGTATATAAACAGCCCAGTCTGGGAGAACAGTGGATGTGCATAGCTTGAACTGTGGCTGGGTTGGGGGCTCAGAAACCCTTCTAACCCTTCCCAGCAATCTGAGGATTAAAGAGGAAGGGCCTTGGTCACCGTTGCAGATAATGACAAAGCCAGCATTGGAGTCCTGGTCTCCTGCGTCCAAGTCCATTTGTGTCCACCTTGAATCCCAAGTGGAATAACAGCTTCATAGGTCACTCTGATATTTGTGGCATAGGAATGGCACAGGCCCATTTTATAGATAAGGAAACAGAGGTCAGAAGCATGGAGTGACTTGTCCAGGATCACATAATAAGTAACTGGTGGAATTGTGGTCAGAGTACAGAAAGCAAAATTTTAAAAGTAAGATGAAAATTCAAGCTTTTACTTTTCCTCCAATGTTTGGACAAACTCTTTCAGCCTGTTGATCAAGATTCTTTCTTTTTTTTTTTTGGCCGCACTGCATGGCATGCAGAACTTCCCTGACCAGGGATCAAACCCGTGGCCCCCGCAGTGGAAGCCGGAGTCTTAACCACTGGGCCGCCAGGGAAGGCCCAAGATTCTTTTTTTTTTTTTTAGTGGATTTGGAAGGCAGAGGAGTGTGTTATCATCTAAAAAAATTACCCTATAGGGGACTTCCCTGGTGGCGCAGTGGTTGAGAGTCTGCCTGCCGATGCAGGGGACACGGGTTCGAGCCCTGGTCCGGAAGATCCCACATGCGGCGGAGCAACTAGGCCCGTGAGCCACAACTACTGAGCCTGCGCGTCTGGAGCCTGTGCTCCGCACCAAGAGAGGCCGCGATAGTGAGAGGCCCGCGCACCGCCATGAAGAGTGGCCCCCGCTTGCCGCAACTAGAGAAAGCCCTCGCACAGAAACGAAGACCCAACACAGCCAAAAATAAATAAATTAATTAATTAATTTGAAAACAAAAGAAACAGAACAAAACAAAAAAAATTACCCTGTTCTTCATACGTGGATGTCTCTCCCACTACATCCTTACCTTGTCGTCTTCTGCTTCATGTAACTGTTGACAAGGTACCACCAGGGACCTGGGACAGTTGTTTCTTCACTCTAGTGGTCTGTGAAAACATCTTGTTTTTTCTCTCTATGGGCTGATACTACCTACCTGTCCAACACTCCTGCTTTGGTGCTTTGTCAGGGTCCCACGTGAGGGAACAGGTGTGTGGCAATGATGGATATTTTTTCTGAGACAAAATACAGAGCCTTTAACTTTATAAGCTTGAGTCAGACCCACAAGAACTTTAAGAGCATCTTTGGTAGTTACTGATTATTCCTTTTATTGAACCTCACTTTCCTCTTGGCAGAAGGCTTTCATGAACTTTTTGTGTTTGACCTTTGCACTAATTAAGGGAGGAAGGCGGGACAAGGATAAGCATCTCCATCTTTTTTTTTTTTTTAATAAATTTATTTATTTATGGCTGTGTTGGACCTTCGTTGCTGCGCGCAGTCTCCCCCTAGTTGCGGCGAGCGGGGACCCCTTCTCATTGTGGTGCGCAGGCCTCATCGCAGCGGCCTCTCTTGTTGAGGAGCATGGGCTCTAGGCACACGGACTTCAGTAGTTGTGGCACGTGGGTTCAATAGTTGTGGTTCGCGGGCTTAGTTGCTGCGCGGCATGTGGGATCTTCCTGGACTAGGGCTGAAACCCGTGTCCCCTGCATTGGCAGGCAGATTCCCAACCACTGCGCCACCAGGGAGGTCCCTCCATCTTTATAGATGAGAGAACCGAGATTCCCAGAGGTGCTATGACTTGTCCAAAGTGACTCAGAGGAGTGAACGGTGAAGCTGGGACTTGAACTCAACTCTTCTCCAAGTCCAGTCCTCTTTCTGTGGCACCATTTTGTTTCTGTGTGGAAGTACATTATTTGTAAATATAGGTAACTCTGACAGGGCTCAAAAAGTATAAATATGAAGTAGCTCTTGGCATTGTGTTGGATTTGAAAATTTGGAAAATGCAGAGACGCATAAATGAGAAAATAACAATCACACATATTCCACCCTCACCATTTTGCACTTTTCCTTAATAAAAATGGGATCACATTATAATATTTGGAACTTGCTTTTTTCATTTACTATTTCTTGAGTTTTTTCTATGTTATGAAAACAGTCTTCTATAAAATCAAATCAATTTTTACTTAGTCACCTATTTTTTTGATTGTTTCCAATTTTCCAAATATGTATGTATATAAATGTGTATGTATGTATGGACAGAAAGATACATCAGATAGATCAACCTTTTGATGAATCTCCTTTCAGAGAAAGTTTTGTGAACATCTGAATTAGGTTTTAAATTCAATCACTGAACAGGTATAAGATTTCTCTGAGGTCAAATGAAATAGGAAGTTGCTAAGAAAATCAGACTTTCTTCACTTGATTTTTTTTTTTTTTCACTTGATTTTATTTGAGTCTTTGTACAACCTCTTTGCAGGCTCAAATCACCCTCAAGATTCTGTTCCCTAAATGGTAGTGTTGGTATCCCCCCCAAACTTACACTTCAAGTAGATTTAACTCTCAGTCACTGAGCTATCTAGTAAAGTGGTTTTTCTATTTTTCAGCCAAAAATTAATCCTGCTAAAAAGCTGAATTAAAAAAAATGAAACAGTTATAGGAAATGTGAATTCTAGAAGGCATTCCTCTGTTAGAACACATTGGCTTTTTTTTTTTAACCAAAAGGTGGTACTTTGTGTCTAAACCACAAACTGGTTTGATCAGTGGATGCCATGTAAACCTAATGATCCAGTTTCTGAACCTTCTGGAAAGGCTCCCTGGTTCAGGAAGTTTTGAGTTATCTTGTTTATGCTGTGTATATGATTTGTATTGCATTCATTTGTTTTCATTCAGGGCATATGTCTTACTTTAGAACTTGGTCTGACTTATGTAGCCAGTGTTAGCATTAGCAATATTTTAAATTCCTTTTGTAGTACCTGTGGCATTTCACTTATTTAAAAATGAAATTTGCCTTTGGACATAAAACTTTAATTTCAGGAAATGTAATAATTGGCTTTAGGTATTGTTTCCTCACAAACCTGTTCAGACTCTATTTACCTTCCAAAATCTTTTAAATCCAAATTATGTGTATGAGAGGGGAAGAGGGGGAGCAGAGTAGCCCATCCAATGTTGCCTCTTGACAAGAAATCTTACCTTCCAGAATATTCTTGTTACTTTTTGGCTTTTTTCCCCACCCAGTTTTTTAGTGCCCAACTCATCACGTTTTTCAGTTGCAGTGCCACGAGGGAGATTTCTACTTTCAGTATTGGTGGACTAGCTTATTGTACACCAGCCCTTCCAGCAAAAACAACTAGAAAATATAATAGATGGGGAAAATATCTGAAGGTAGCAGAGGCGTACCAAAGAAGCCAGGACTTGAGAGATCAAGATCCCAGAGAGAAGGGAAGGCTGACATTTGGTGCCGCTTTTCCCCTCGAGGTAATTGCTAATGCAGAAAGTGCCAACTGAGATGCTACTAAGCTGAGCTCTTCTGGCATTCTTATGACTGAGGAGACAACAATTAAAGTTTCAGGCACACCAAGGATGAGGGATTCTTATAAATACCCCCAGGATTTCAGCTGGGACTTGTAACAGTCTATTCCATCAGATAACGATGAACCAGAAGTAGAGCAGCCCTCACAAAGACTAAAGCCCAGGTTTAAATCAGCTTAATCCTTGGTTGTAAGGTGATCTACCCCTCTCCAAACTACCTGCAAGAAGAAAAATACATTTTTGGGGAGAGGAAGATAACATCACCCAGAGCTTCAAATTTTCTGTATAATTTTTCATACCTAATGACCAATCTATATGACTGAAAACCAAAACCAAACAGACAAAAAAAAAAAATGGTAAAGACAGATGTATAGTAGATCCAGACATTGGAGTTATTAGACACAGACTTAAAATAACGGTGATTAATATTGTCAAGAAATTAGATGACAATTTGGAGACTTATTTTGCAGAACTGGAGATATACAAGAAACTGAATGGAAATTCTAGAACTGAAAAATATAGCAATGGAAGATAAGAATTCAGCAGTGGGTTTCACACCAGATAAGACATAGTTGAAGAGAGGAATAGTGGATTGGAAGGTAGGTCAGAAAGAGATAGACTGTTGCTCACAGAGGCAAAGGATAGAAAACACAGGAAAGAGTGTAAGAGATATATTGAATATGATGGAAGATATAAATATGTGTAATTGGAGTCCTTGAAGGCAAGGAGGGCAGAAGCAATATTTTAAGAGATAATGAGGATTTTCCAAAACTGATGAATGGTTTCAATAAGTACTATAAACCCTTGGCTGGATAAATACAAAGAAAACCACACACTAAGCCACATTGTGGTAAAATGCTGGGTGGCTTAAAATCACTGCTTAAGTCACTACTTGACAGGAATGTCTTCACCTCAATGGGCAGCACCATGGCTATGAATTTCCACAGTTGCTTACATAGCTTGCCTTTAAATTCTTACCAGACACATCTCTCCTTGGGGGAACATTTTCCAAGGACCAGCTTTTGCCCTTAGTAAGGTCTCTGTGCACCCAGAGCTGGAGTTCTCCTCTCGCTGCACTTTTGTCTATAATCCTAGGGGAAAAACACTCAGTGCCTAGTGTGCCCTGGCAGGTCTCCCACTGAGGGGCTGGATGGGGTATAGGGTAATGGCTAAGAGCACAGGCTCTGGAAAGAGATTGCCTTTTTTGTTTGTTCCACCACTTACTCATCATGTAATCTCACTTCTTGAAGCTTTACAGCCCTAAAATGTACAATAAGGATTATAATAGTTACTTACACTTTTTAGGGTTGTTATGAGAATTAGATGAGCTCATGGATGTAAAGTGTTTATCATACAGGAATTAATGGAATTAATGAACGAATTTCTTTTTAAATCTCCTTGACCCATGTCTTCAGCCTGATTGGTAGCCATGTATTCCTTCCTTAATAATAGCTGAGGCTTCTTCAAATTTTTGTGCCTGGCTCACCCCAGTGGGAACTAACATGAAAGGAGAGGAGGTGGTGTACATTTTATATCAGAGGAGAGAGCTTAAAAATTAATCTCCTTAAGTATGTACAAGAGTTGGTGGACTTCGCCCTTCAAAGGAAGAAGTAAACATTAAAGTTAGAAAAGTTTCTGAAGAACCAGAGAAATCAGACCCTGATTGGATCAAATAAAACACCTGGATGGGTTAAAGGATTTTTTTTTTTTTTTTCCTTATAGTTAAAATTGCGACTCTCACTACCCTGACCCAATTAATTAACTCCTGTATTCCCAATTCAACTGCCTTCTGACTACTGTTAAGTTCTCGGTTAATGCTTTCTAAATATATCCATATGAATTCATACATATTTCCTATAATTTTTTACATATACGCACACTAGGTATTTTACTGCAATGTATTTTATTCTCATTGTGTTGCTTCTCCTTAGGTAAATACATATTTATACAAATCAAATTGTAATTTTAACTACATTGAAAAAGATTGGAAATTAAAATAAATCTTACTCAAAGAGTAATTCCAACCACTATTAGCATCAGCCTGTCTGATATTTGGCTCTCCTTGTTACCACTGAAGAGCATTCAAAGAAATAAGAAAAATCTCCATCCACAGAGCGCTGACTGTGTGCCAGGCACTGGGAGAAGCCATCACTGTGCAGGATCTCATCTGGTCCTCACAGCAACTTGGAGAGGTTTTTACTTTAGGCCCAGGGCATCATTTATTTTTTTCACTAGGCAGAAATTTCATTTAAATATGAATATAAAATTATTATTATTTTTGGCTGCACCACGTGGCACGCGGGATCTTAGTTCCCCAGTCAGGGATTGAACCCGTGCTCCCTTCAGTGGAAGCACAGAGTCCTAACCACTGGACCACCAGGGAAGTCCCCACGAATATAAAATTATACAGAGGTAGTACTGGGTGTTTTAGTCTGTTGGGGCTGCTATGCAAACTACCACAGACTGGATGAATTATGAACAGCAGAAATTTATCTCTCACATTTCTGGAGGCTGGGAAGTCCAAGATCAAGCTGTCAGTAGATTCAGTGTCTGGTGAGAGCCTGCTTCCTGATTTATAGATGGCTGTCTTCTCATTGTATCCTCACATGTCAGAAGGGGTGAGGGAGCTCCCTGGGGTCTCTTTTATAAGGACACTATTCCCTTTCGTGAGGGCTCCACCCTCGTAACCTAATCACCTTCCAAAGGCTCCACATCCTAATACCATCACATTGGGGGTTATGATTTCAACATATGGATTTGGGGGGAACATATATGTTCAGTCCATTGCACCAGGTAAGAAGTGAATTTTTCACTCTGTCCCCTTGTCCCAATTCCTCTCTTATTTATATTTCTTCAGTAGATTTTTTGCAATGTTTCCCCAGTATTTTGAAGTTTTTGTTGTTGCTGTGGATGGGATGTTTTTTTAAAAACAATTTCGAGTTGGAAATTTTTGGTACATGGGAAAGTATTGATTATTTTTCATTTATCTCATGTCCCTTGCCTAACTCCTCACTCTAATGAGTGCTAATGGTTTTCAGCTGTTTATCTTTTGGATTTACCAAACACTGGTTGGTTTTCTCATTTGCAAAATGCAGATAGTGTTGACCTTGCAGAGCTTTAATAAGGATTAAATGAGATAAAGGAGCCGAGCTTAGTGCCCGGCTTAGTGGGGGCTTGATTAATATTAACTTGCGGTCTCACTACTATCGTTCTCAGGATAAGATCTTTTTCTGTGTGACTCCACTGATTGTGGAGAAATGGATCATGGAGAAATGATTTGATCAGAAAAGGATCCGCTTACAGCTGCTGATACAAAGAGACTGACATCAATCAAGGGGCTGCCAATAGTTTATCTTTTTTACTCTTTAAATTTTTTAAAAATTGTGGTAAAATTCACATAACATAAAACTCACCATCTTAGGGACTTACCTGGTGGACCAGTGGTTAAGACTCTGCGCTTCCACTGCAGGGGATATGGGTTCGATCCCTGGTCGGGGAACTAAGACCCCACCAAAAAACAAAACAAAAACTTACCATCTTCACCATTTTTAAGTACAATATTGTCTCATGAAGTACATTCACATTACTGTGCAACCATCACCACCATCCATCTCCAGAACTCTTTTCATCATGCAAAACTGAAACTCAGTACCCATCAACAATAACTTCCCACTGCTTTCTTTCCTCCAGCCCCTGGCAGCCACTGATCTGCTGTCTGTGTCTACGAACTTGATGACTCTAGGTACCTCATGTAAGCGGAAACATATAGTATTTGTCCTTTTGTGTCTGGCTTATTTCACTGAACATAATGTCCTCAAGGTTCATCCATATTGTAGTACTTGCCAGAATATTCTGCCTTTTTAAAGCCGAATAACATTCTATTTTATGTATATACTACATTTTGTTTATCCATTCATCCGTCAGTGGACACTGGGGTTGCTCCCACCCTTTGGCTATTGTGAATAGAGCTGCTTTGAACGTGGGTGTATAAATATCACTTTGAGTCCCTGCTTTCAATTCTTTTTTTTAAATATATTTATTTACTTATTTGGCTGCACTGGGTCTTAGTTGCGGCACACGGGATCTTCGTTGCCACATGCAGGGTCTTTAGTTGCGGCATGCAAACTCTTAGTTGTGGCATGTGAGATCTAGTACCCTGACCAGGGATTGAAGGCAGGCCCCCTACATTGGGAGTGTGGAGTCTTACCCACTGGACCACCAGGGAAGTCCTCCTGCTTTCAATTCTTTTCAGTATATATGCCAGTGGATTTTTGAAAGCACTGAGGAAAAAAATCCCTGTGTGCCTTCTGTGGTTTCTGTAGCCTTTGAAAGAATGGGCTGACCAGCACACGCTGGGCATCTTAGGCTGCTGTGGCAGAAAGGAGGTGTCTGCAGCTGATTGTCACTGTGTGTTGAGCTTTCGAAGTCTCCACCAGCCTGCTGTCTCAGCACTTGGGGCTGCAGAAGGCATTGGACAAATGCAAGATTTGCTGCTCTTGTTGCTACCCACAGATGCACATTTTTCTATTTGATTGTGTAATTCCAACTGCTAAAATGACCCTGTACAATGTGGAAACTGCAATCAAGCATCAACATGAAGCTTCCAGGAAAATAAAAATGCAGCAGGAAGAAACAGCAGCAGGAGAAAGAAATTACTGGGAAACACTCACAAAATGAAATGCCTTGGCTGTTTTTTTGTTTCCCCCCTTTGTTTAAGTGCTCTATTTTATTCAATGCAGCATTGTTTGTAATAGTGGAGACCGTAAACGACCTCGATGTCTGTCAGGGGGAGATGGTTAGATAAATCACAGTCCTCCATGCTGTGGGAGACTGTAGAGCTATAAAAAGGATGCTCAACCTTTCGGTAGACAAAGATCTACCAGAAAGTTAAGTGAAATAACAAAGGCAAAATGCTGAGTAGATTGTATAGTATGCTGTCCTTTGCAGAAAAAGGGAGCAAATAAGACAGTGCGTGCGTGCACATATAATATATTCTTATGCTTCTTGTATATATATAATGAAACTCTGGAATATGCATAATAAACCAATATCGTTGGTTAGATTTGGGGGTGGGAAGGAGGTTTTCACAGTGTCACTTTTTAGATATTCCTGAGCCGTGTGAATAGATCACCTTTTGAAAATCAAGAGAGAAAGGGCTTGTATTTTTCCACCAGCTTGACCATGGGAAAGGCTCAAAATCTAAATTAAGTTGATTTATAGGCAACAAACAGTTGCACAATACCTTGCAAGAAAAACAAATGTCTGTTACAGGCTATTCAGAATGTATCTTCTGGTTAGGGAAACCAACAACTTCTGATTCCCACAATGGAGATGCCCAGAGGAGATAGGGAGGGAATGTTGCTCAAAACCTCACTTTACAACTGACCCTAAACTCTCAGGAGAAAGGGGAGAGTTGGGTCCAGGGCAGGAAACCAAAGCCAGGGTTGGACTGGGACTGGTTATACTTGGGCTTTTTCTCTCTCTTACGTCACCAAACCAGGGCAATAGCAGACCTTTGATTGTATGGCTGGACCAGAACTTTGGGTGCTTGAAACCCTAAAATCTAAAACAGCTCATAAACTAGCAGGCAGATGAACACACTGATTGATTGAGTGCCCACCTCCATGTGTCCAGAGCTTCTATCACACCACAGGGTACCCAGGCAGGAATTGCTTGAGCTTGGAAAGCCCAAGTCGGGGCTTTCTTTGTCTGTGTCTGTACCTCCAACTCACCTGGAGAAGCTCAAGGTAGGGCCTCTTCTCCCTACCAGAGAGCCATCACTGGCCAATGAATAGTCTTAAGGGAATAATGGTGAACTCAGAAGAACAATTAAGAGACATCTGAAGATCAGGAGCCCTGTGAAGGAAGGAGGACTGCCAAAGTCAGAGACTCTGGGATGGGCTGAATGAGAGAATCCTGAGATCCAGTGACATTTTATCTACCAAGTTGCACTTGAAACAAAAGGACACAGGAAAACTGAAAATAAAGAGGTGAAAATAGATACACCAGGCAAATAAAGCTCAAGGGACAATTTTAGTGTCAGACAAAACAGACTTATGGGAAAAAAATCAAAGACAAAGCAAGGTGTTGCATGCTGATAAAAGGCACAATAGACCAAGAAGATCTAATGATCATAGACATATGCCCTTAATATTATACCTTTGGAACATATAAAGCAACATATGGTAGATGTAAGATGAGAGACAGATAAATCAAGAATTATAGTTGGAGATTTTAACATATGCTCAAAAGCTGATAAATTAAGCAGAAAAAATAACCAAGGATACAGAAGAGTTTAATAACATGATTACTTAACCCAGATTAGCAGAGATAAATTTAAGCAACACAGAATATATATTCTTTTGAGCATACACAGAGCAGGCACAAAGGGATTTATGTATCATACCACAAAGAAAGTCTCAGTGAATTTGAAAGAAATGGGGTACAAAATCAATATTAATAGCATCTCCCTTACTCTAGAAATAACTCATTATAAAATGAAAAGAAAACCAATTAAAATACAGAAAAACAACTTCAAACTCCACAAACCTATAAATTTTCTAGGAATTAACATAATAAAAATTCTCAAGACCTTTATGAAGAAAAGTCTGAAACTCTATTAGAGGATATAAAATAAAATGTAAGTAAATGAAAAGCTGTGGATGGGATGACAACATTATAAAACTATTGATTTCCACTTAATCTATAAATTCAATGCAACTCCAATTAAAATTCCAAGAGTATTCTAAGGGGACTTAAACTGATTCTGAAAATTAGATAGATGAATAAAACTTCAAAAATAACTAAGACATTTTGGGGGAAAAAAAGAGCAAAGAAAGGGGACTTGCACTACCAGATATTAATATAGAACCAGGCGTAAAACCAGGCTCAGTGGAACAGAAAAGCATCCAGAAATTGACCCTGTATAAATGAGGATTTGGTATTTTATAGAGCTAAGGAAAAGATGGATTATTTGGTAAATAATCTTGGGAAAATTGGGTTGTTATCCGGAGAAAAATAAAGTTGGGTCCTCGTCTCTACCATATCCAGAAATAAACTTCTGGTGGATTAAAGACCTAAAATTAAAGATAAAAGTGCAACGTTATAGAAAAAAATGTAGATAATTCTTTGTGATCTTGGGTGGGGGGGATTTCTTAATAGATGCTCAAAGTGTATACAATAAAGAAAACAATAGATTTGAATACATTAAAAATAGGCTTTTTTTTGGCTGCTGTTAAAAGGTAAATGCCATCATCAAAGTAAATGAATAGGTAACAGCTGGTAATGTATGTACAACATCTATGACTGAAAAAAAAGTTGGCTTAGCTTCTGGAGTGTGGAGAAAGACATCTAAAAATCGGTATAGAAAAAAGGGAAATATATTAGGGAAAAAAATTAAACAGGGAATTATATGAATAGGGAAGTTACAGAAGGGGAAGCCTGAATGAATGATAAGTATCCAAAGAGATGCTCAATATCAGTCAGAAAAACACAAATTTAAATAGTAATGGGATCCTATGTCCATTTGATAGCAAAAAAAGCCCCAAACAAACAAACAAAATCTTTACGCTTACGTCACTCCCCTGTGTAAAAGCTTTCAGAGGTTCCCTATTTAGGAGATAAAACACACACCCATGTTGCCTGTGTGATGGACCACACACCCACCTCTCCACTCTTCTCCTTTGCTTCCTCCCATCAGATCTGCATTTTAGTATAACTCTAATTAAACTATGGAGATTGGAGAGAGAAGATACTAGAAAAAGAATGACTACTTAGAAGACCATTGAAATAGACCAGTTAAGAGATGCCTAAATTGGGATACAGAGGAGGGGTCAAAGCGAAGAAACACTGAGAGAGAAAGAAGGATATACAGACCTTTGTTGGGTGGCAGGGAGTGGTTGTGAATGGCTTCTAAGATTTGTCTTGGGCAACTTGTTGCATGGTGGTGCCATGCATCGAGAAAGGAGAAAGTCTAGATCAGGGTTCACTATGTTGAGGCTCAGACAGCCATAGGAACTTCAGGAGGAGATGTACAGTTGCAGTTGGCTATGAAGGCTTGGCATTTAGAAGGGTGATCTGGACAGAGGTGTTGGTTACGGGTGTCATCACTCCATAGGAAGTGGTTAGCACCATTGATTCAGTGAGACTGTTGCCTGAACCATAAAACACAATAGCTCCCTTTGCTCATAAAGGTGCTTTCTGATTACTGGCATGACTACTTTTTTTTTTTTTTTGCCAGAATACGATGATCCTCCACCACCAATTTGACCATCTCCTCATTTTTTTTTTTTGGTCACATGATGAAACTTGCCTCTTGTTTCAGACAAACTTCACTTCTTTGAAATATTACTGATTGAAGTTAGTGGTGGAGATAATTAAAGTAAACTAGTTTACCTGGAGATTCAAATTCATGACTTTGGCCTCTTTACTACTATTGCTTTAATAAGCCAGAGACTTAATATCTGAATACAGTATCTGGCATGAAAATAAGTGAACTTGAAAGCGAAAGAGCCTTCTTAATGTACTTGTTTATTAGATGACATTTTGAATGAGTTGTAGGTTAAACTGATAATTGCTGTTACTAAAACTTCCAGGCTATTGATATTCAAAGATTTATGATCTAGGGTTACTTTCGAGTACTAACAAGTATACAAATTCAAGTTGCAGAGGTTCCAGAAAAGTGCCAACAGCTAATTAGAGGCACTTGATGTATAAACTATTGTGACATAATAGGAGCCACAGGTATGATTTTTCCCTCAGGCTGTTATCTGTGGATAGTCTTTCAGTGTAGACTATGAGCTAAATAAAGAACATGGGATTTGGGACTTCCCTGGCGGTCCATTGGTTAAGACTCTGCGCTTCCACTGCAGGCGGCATGGGTTTGATCCCTGGTCAGGGACCTAAGATTCCCATGTGCCGCTTGGAAAAAAAGCAATTTAGAAGAAATAGACACCACAAGAACAAAAGCTTCAAAGCCATATTTAATATTCTCAGAGCAATAAGAGAATAGTTTATCTCCATGAAGTTAGAACAGGATGCTATAACTATGAGCACAAAGAAGAAATAAAAAGGGGGGGCCTCCCCCTTGGGAAAAAAAAAGAACATGGGACTTGGAGGTAGACTTGAGACCTAGCTCTTCCACTTACCAAATGTATGTCCTCTTGGACTGTGTGTTCTGTGGTTCAAAGATGGCTAAGGCAGCTCCGAACATCCAGAAGCAGCAAAAGGGAGCCTTTCTTCCCGCATCTATGTGAGTTATTAAGAGCCGTTTCCCAGAAAGCTAATGCACACTTCCCTTCATGTCTCAGTGACTAGCATTGCACTGTACACCCAGTCCTGAGCCAGTCATTGGCAAGGAGGGGAATGGAATTAATATGTTTGGCTAGACCATGTCTCTCATGTTTCAGAATGTCATGATCCTGCGTCTGGGTGTGGGTCTATTTGTATCCATTGTCAGTTGATCCTTTCAACCTGCAGACTCATTCTTTAAATTCTGGAAAATGTTCTTGAAACATAAATAAATTAATTTTCTTCCCTTTGGTTTTTCTGTACTCTCCTTCTGAGGGCACCCCTCTTATTTGGGTGTTGAACCTCCTGGACTATTCTTCCTATTTCTCTAATATTTTTTCATCCCTTTCATCCCTTTTTGTCATCTGAGTTTTTCATTTTGGCTGCTGAAAATTTAATTTCCAAGAGCACCTCCCCTTTTTTCTTGTTTGTGCTCATTTTTATAGCATCCTGTTCTAATTTCATGGAGATAAACTATTCTCTTATTGCTCTGAGAATATTAAATATGGCTTTGAAGCTTTTGTTCTTGTGGTGTCTATTTCTTCTAAATTGCTTTTTACTGTTTTTGGTGTCTTTCATTTTAAGGATTTTCCTCAAATATCTGGTAATTATTTTTAAGATTGAGACACTAAGAACCCCAGTGGAATTGGGCTTGTTGATTGAGAGCCTCACCATGGGTGGAGGGACTGTTTCACTGGGGAATTTCTCCTATTCTTCTAACTATCTTTGTGTCTTTTCTCTTGAGTTGGCCAGAGAAGAATTTTCAAATCTCCTTCTTGGGGTGTAGAAGCCTTGTTTCCTCTGGGTTCTGAGTCAGGGAGGGGAGCTGAATGTTTCAACATTGATATGTAAATTCTTACTTAATCTTATTTTCAGTATCTTACTCTGTCCCTCAACTATGGTTGGTGCTTCCATCTTTTTTACCCACTCCAGTGAATAAACCTCTCATTTTCTGCCAGGGTGGGGCAGGAGCAGCTGCTGAAATACATCAAATTGGGAAGAGCATCTAGGGGGTCTGAGCAAAACTGAGATAGTGGTATAATGTTTCCATAGACCCAGCACTCAGTTTCCACTACTATTAGCATCTTACATTGGTATGAACATTTGTTACAATTAATAAATTGATACTGGTACATTATTATTAACTAAAGTCCATAGTTTAGATTCCTTTAGTTTTTTTTTTAATGTCTCTTTTCCATTCTAGGATCCCATTTAAAATACCATGTTACATTTAGCTGTCATGTCTCTTTAGGCTCCTCTTGGCTATGGAAGTTTCTCAGACTTTCCTGGTTTCTGATGACCTCGAATAAACACTAATGGTAAGGTGTTTTGTAGCATGCCCCACTATTGAAATTTGATGTTCTTCTCATGATAAGGCTGGGGTTACTGGCTATTGGGAGGAAGACCACAGGTAAAGTGCCACTTTCGTTGCATCATATCAAGCGTACGTACTATTAACATGATTTGTCACTGTTGTTGCTGCCCGTGATCACATGGATGAGCTAGTCCCTGTTAGCTTTCTTCATTGTAAAGTGACTCTTCCGCTGACCCCGCCCCATTTCCGTACTATGCACTTGGGAAGGGAGGCACCGTGCAGAGCCCAGGCCTATGGAGTGGGAACTACCCTAACTAGTTCTTAAACAGACTTTCAACCTTTACTCCACTTCCACAAGTACCTGGTGCTGCCAATTCATGAGACTTTTTGAGGTTCTGAAGCACAAATTATCTGGCATCATTGTTTTTCCCGATGTTGACTTATGATTCAACTTCCTTTTATCTGCTGTTTGATTTGATTTCCTGATTTCCTGGTTCTGAATTTTTGTTGCTGTTGTCTCTTCTGTATTCCTTGTCCTTTTGGATTTATACTGTTTTTTTTGGATCCTTTTCTGTAATTTTAGTGAGGATACTAGGAGGGAGTAGAGACATAGTAGTTTTAAAAACATGTCTACAAATTCTTTGATACTGTTCCCTTCAAGAGTTGGAACTGAATTCCTCTCTCCTTGTATGTGGTCTGGACTCAGTATTTTGCCTCTAATAAATAGAACGTGGCAGAAGTGATGCTATGTCACTTCCGAGATTAGGTTATAAAAAGACTGTGGCTTCTGTCTTGGATATGTGTTCTTGCTTTCTTGGATGACTTGCTTTGGGGGAAGTCAGCTGCCATTTTTGTGAGCATCCCTATGGAGAGGCTGGCGTGGTGAAGAGCTAATGCCTCCAGCCAACAGCTGCAAGAAACTGAAACTTAAAAACAATTACATGAGCTTGGAATTTGATTCTCCAGTCCCAGTTGAGGCTTGAGATGAGTGTACAGCTTGACTGTACAGCTTGACTGCAACCTTATAAGAGACACTGAGACAGATTCACTCAGCCAAGCCACTCTCAGATTCCTCATCCTCAGAATCTGTGTGAGGTAATAATTATTTGCTGTTTTAAGCTGCTAAGTTTTGGGTTGATTTGTTATACAGCAACAGGCAACTAATATAAGAGGTAAATTACAAATGGAGACTTTTATAAATGTTAACTATCCCTGTATTTAGATACCATCATGAATTTTTTGAGAATTCAAGTAAAGATATGAACTACTTTTTTAAGTAAGTTTTTTATTTTGGAAAAATTTTAGATCTATGAAAAAGTTGCGAAGACAGGGAAGGTTTCCATATACCTCTCACCCAGTTTCCACTGTTGTTAACATCTTACGTCACCACGGAACATTTGCCAAAACTAAGAAACTGACTTGGGTACATTGTCATTAACCAAACTCCAGACTTTATTTAGATTTGCCAGTTTTTCCATTAACATCCTCTTTCTGTTCCAGGATCCAAATCCAGGGCACCATATTGCACTTAGTTATCATACCCCCGCAGCCTCCTGATGTAGTTTCCCAATCTTTCCTTATTTTTCATCACCTTGACAGAGATCTGAGCTATACTGAAATTACTTTCATTTGTTGGGTTGTGTTTCTTTGTGACACTGCTAGGAAAATGAACAACGGCTTTATAAGCTTTATAAGAATTATAACACTTATCCCATTTGATAATTAGTTTTATATTTACTTGTGTAATTATTTGGTTGTCTGCCTTCCCCAGTAGCCTGTAAAATCCATGATGGTAGGGGCTATGTTTGCTTTTGTAAACCCAGCATGGTGTCTGACACATAGTAGTTGCTCCATAAATATATGTTGAATGAATATGTTCACTTATACATATTGGCACACATACAGAGTTAATGATCCTTAAGTTTTGTGTTTTTTTTGGCCACACAGCATGTGGGATCTTAGTTCCCCAACCAGGGATCAAACCCACGCCTTAACCACTGGACAACCAGGGAAATCCCATCTTAAGCATTTTTAACGAATGAATGAGTCTCAGTAGTCCTCAGAGGACTTAGAATTGTGCCTTAATTATAGTAAGTCCCAAACAAATAATAACTGTTTGCCATACACACTGCCAAATGCTTTACCTACCTTAGCTGAATAAATAAGCATACAATTAAGTTACATAAAATGAGAATTGCAAAATTCTAAGAGACAGTACTCTGCCTCTTCCAGATGAGGAACTCTTATTTAATGCCTATGAATTGTTCCTTTCAGTCAAGCCTAATGCAGTTGAAGAGAAGAAAGATGTCAGAATGGGCACAGCGGCTGCTCTCCTAGAAACAGCACACTGAGTAAGTATGGTGTGTCTGGGTGCCACGGAGTGGAAGGAGAAATTGTCAGTTTCTCAGGAGCAATGTATTCAGAGAAAAACATCACAAGTTAACGACACAAGGGAAGAAAATACAAATTCCTAGGACTCACCTCTGCCACCTTGAAACCTAAAGCGTAAGTTCAGAAAACTTTATTCTAATTAAATAAAACTTCATTTTAATTCACTGCAAAACTTTCATCCAACTCTTAACATTTGAATTTTAAGATTTCACTCTTTAGTATTACTATTCATATTACTATTCGCATTTTAGTTAAAATGCTAAGTGCAAATCATTTGTTGGACTTTTTTATGGTGGGGAAAGGTGGAGGGTTGATGGCACCATCTGGGAAATTCCATCTTAATGGAATTTAGGAAATAAGAAAAGCTGAGCTGGTGATGTCTACGGCGGAAAACAATAATGCTTTCCAGTGGCAGCTCAACTGACATTATTACTAAAAGCTTTACGTGGTGCTTTATATATAATTCAGAAATAATAATAAATGTGAGTTGAACTTTTGGCTCCTCTCCCAGATTAAATCCCTTGAATGTTTAATGTTTATCTTATAGAAGACACACAAAGAATTCAATTTTAGACCTGTATATTTATCTAAATGCAGTGAGTGACCACTTTTTGTCTGGTTTTTGTTTTGTTTTGTTTTGTATAGTGAAAAAGTAAAAATGTGCTTCAGAGCAAAATACAGGAAAAGTCATTAAAGTAAAAATTCAGGATTGGGACTCTGTAATATATTTTGCTAGTGGCAGCATAGCCCAATAAATCAGGTCTATTTGTTTACTTTCTTTATAATTGATTTTCCATATTTTTCAGCAAGCCACAAAAATTCAGCTTTAAATATGTCTGTTTTTATCTATGACCTTCTATGGGAAGAAATTACATGTGCCCGTATTTTAAATTATTTGCCCTCATGAAATTTACATGGCCTTACTTCCAGATTGCTCTTCCATAAAAGGGCTCATTCATTTATTCACCCATTGTTTGTAAACGCTTTACATTGGATTCCCAGTGATTAGCTCAGTGTCTGACATATGGTGGCATTGTATACATATTTGTTGGATGAAAAAATATTGTCTGCATGCACACAACATCATTTTGAATGTATTTCCTAAGCCATGGTCACTTGAGATACTCATTTTCTTTCACTACATGTTCTCCCTTTCTTTGATAGTGAAAGAACTTTTACCTTGGCTCTGCCTTTAGAAGGAAGGGACTTTCCCTCTCCTTGCCACCATTCCCCCTTCTTACTGGTTGGAATGTAGACAAGGTGTAGAGCCATTGTAGACAGATAAAGGCCATGCTCTGAGGATGGCAGAGTCACAGATGGCAGGTGCTTGGATCCCTGCATGACATAGTGGAGCAGAGCTGCTCTCCAGCCCCACACACTGCATCTGTACCATTATGTGAGAGAGAAATGAACTCCCATCTTTTTAAAGCCATTGTTATTTGGAGATGTTTCTTACGCAGCAGCCAGATCTGTCTTTTAACCATACAGTTCTCAAGGCACTTAATTCTAGAAGGGGTGAGAAGTTCTCAAATAACCAGGGCAGGGTCCTATAAGCCAGGATGTGAGAAATTCCATGAGAGAGTTCAGTAAATGACCTGAGGGTTTGGAAAAGGGAGGGTTCACATCCATTAGGAGAGCAAGTCAGGTGTGCTTTAGATACTAGGATATCTGAATTTTGAGAGCAGCATTACTCTAGTATCTGATGGCCATGGATATTCTTATTCATGGTACCCTAACTGCCTGGCTTACCTTGTCTGTCTGGCACAGAGTTGCCACCTTCAGACTTGGGAAAAGCAGACAGATATTCCTGAGAGTCTGGGGCAGGGTGGTGGTGGTGGTGTCAGTGTGCACTCAGCCTGCACCAGGACAAAGAGGCTGACTGAGCTTTCTCTAGGTAAATGAATTACAGCCCTCGCAAATTATCAAGGTGGTCAGGAGGTTTGGGGTCAGACAAATGTTGGAGTTTAGATTCTGCCTATACTACTTCCCAGCTGTGAGCAAAAGACTGTAGGAGCTGAGATCTGGCTCCTTGGGTTCAAATCTCTGTTCCACTACTTAGGACCTATGTGACTACAGCAATTTGTTTAACCTCTCTGTGACCTGATTTCCCATGGGATAAAAGTACCCACTTCTTAGGACTGGTTGAGGAGTATTGAGGAGATTAAGTGAGAACTCCTGATGATATTGTCTTTTTTTAAAAATTAATCAATTAATTGATTTATTTTTAGCTGCGTTGGGTTTTTGTTGCTGTGTGTGAGTTTTCTTTAGTTGCGTCCAGTGGGGGCTACTCTTCGTTGCATGCATGGGCTTGTCATTGCGGTGGCTTCTCTTGTTGCAGAGCATGGGCTCTAGGCACACGGGCTTCAGCAGTTGTGGTATGCAGGCTCAGTAGCTGTGGCTCATGGGCTAACAGTGCAGGCTCAGTAGTTGTGGCGCACGCGCTTAGTTGCTCCGCGGCATGTGGGATATTCCCGGACCAGGGCTCGAACCCGTGTCCCCTGCATTGGCAGGCGGATTCTTAACCACTGCGCCACCAGGAAGTCCAATAATATTGTCTTTAACACATATTTAATGTTTAGTATGTGCCAGGCACACAAATATATTTATATATTTATTTAATGTATATGGAGAGAATAGTGTCTGGTATATAGTAAATACTTAATAAATATTACCTATGACTATTGTTTTTAATGACATAACTTCTTGTGATTTAATGGCCTCAGTTTTATGCATGTGTAAAACAAAGGTGATAATACTTATCTTCTTGTCATAAGATTAGGGTCATAAGATTATGTCTATAAAGCACTTGCAAAATGCCAGGTTAACAGTAGGATCAACACATTATTAAGCACTTTTTGAAGTAAGTCTCCAAAAAATATTTCCCCATACATTTCCTATGTACTTCTAAGGCAAATAAAGAGTCGCACGCAGTTTTGTTAAATGCAGACTTGAGGGAGGGAGGAAGCCATGGGCACAAGTGAAATAGTAAGTGTTTGGCTAAACACTGTGCTGCATTGGCGATCTTTGTAAGGATTTTGCGGCAAAGATACAGAGAATTTCAGTTGGTGTCAGGGGAGGGAAATAGGAGTAGCTGCCTTTTATTGAGGCCTTCTCTGTGGTTCACCAAAGCCCTGGGAGGTGACTGTGTCCCTTCTGACGGTCAAGAAAATTGAGGTTCCGAGAAGGTAACCCAGCTGGCCTGGAACTTACTGTATACACCCTCTGAGTTCCCGTTCAATCTCGTTCTGGCTGAAGTGCCAGTAGCAGGGCCAAGGAGCCAGGCGGGAATGGTGGACGGTGAGCTTGACTCACCTGGAGGTCCCTGCCCACCTGGGGGGACCCCCTGCCCCTCTGACACCTTCGACTGTCCCAGAAGGTGCCCAAGCGAAATAATCCCAGACCCTGTGATGACCCCTTGGGGGCTATTCCCCTGGATCTTCCAGGTCCTGGTCATCTCTCAGTCATTTAGGGTTAAACACCCCCTTTCCCTCCACAGTAAGAGTGGGAGAACTCTTACTGTGCTGTCTCCCAGCATGGGGCACACACAGTCTCGTGGTGTCACGGGGAGCAGTGCAATCGTAGGGAAGAGGGCTCTGAGTTGACCACACTTTTCGGGAGCTCTTTGAAAGCATGGTTCTCTTTCTCTTGCCTTTCTGGGTCTCTGGGAGGGTTGTGACCGACTGTGAGGACGCTCTCAGTTCCTAACCATTCTCTCTGCTCTCCCTGTGCTGTTGTTTCCTGGCTTTTGTGGCACAAGGGACAAGGTAGAAGGTGCCCAGGGTTCTAGGTGGGACAGGTGACGCTCGTTCTCTCCACTCTGGGATTTCTAATCCATCTGGGTCTCTGCCAACAGATTTCAACACCTTGTCTTCTGGGAGCAGAGCCCAAAGCCAGACTGTTTCGGTTCTCTCCCTTCCTCTCCAGCTCTCTGCCACCCTCCTTTTCTAGCTCCAGGGTAAGAGAATGGGTGAGGGCTGGGGAGGGCATGGGATGGGGAACCACTCCTGCCAGATGGCACCTATTTTCAGATTTTTTTTTTTCTTTTACTTGGACTGTGCCGTTTGCACTTAGAAGCAAATAATTTGTTGTCTCCATTCTCTGGACATGACCTGGTCACAGCCCCTGGGACATGAACATGGGCCACTTTTCATGATCCAAAGAGACTGTATAGAGGGAGCATGGGACCAAAGGGCATGATTCCTATCTCACAAGATCATCCTGCTGCATTTCTTTGCTTGGAATGTGTATGTGTGTGTGCGTGTGCGTGTGTGTTTGTGTTTCAATTCTCCCTTTGCCTCACGGATCCTTAAAATGATGAGACAAATTCTACCGAGTCCCGCAGCGTTGTACAGAAACTAGTGTGGCTATATGTTTCTCTTACTTGGTAACCATTAGGATTTAACAGGCAGGAATTTTTCTGTGTTAAAGAGTTTTGGAGGCCTTTTCCCAAGAACCCATAGGCCATCTTTCATACCAAAAACATTCGTCAGAGGTTTATAGGATGTAGGAGAAGTCCCAGCAACAGGTTTCATGAATGAGGGTAGTGCATCATTCAGCCATATTATCTAGTGCAAGTTTTCCATACGCTTTTTATCCAGAATCTACTCTAGATAAAGCCATGTGAAACTCCAATAGCCCCTGACTGGGGGATATCACAAAATAGGACTGCTCTGGGGGGATTTGCTCTTTACTGATGGTCTGTAGTCATCTTCAGTATATGCTTTGAGTCGCAGATCGTAACACAGTGGCTGTGGACATTTGGGACAAGGAACAGAGCCTGATGAGCCCGACATTCCTGAGCCAGTTGCCTCTAAAGCTTTACTTCTGAGCCAGTCTTAACGCTGAGATTCTGTTTGAAAGTTGTCACTTGCTGGCCATGTCGACAGAGGTTGTCACGAGACGGATAGCTGTGAATGACGACCTGTTGTAGGGGGACACAGGATTTGAAAATCACTGGTGTGGCGCGAGGGGAGGCCAATGGGTGCTTTCTGTTTTAATGAAGATTTTTAGCAGTGAGAGGATGAAGCTGAGAGATGATTTAAGGTACAAAATGTACCTTAAATTTTACTGTTAATGTTTATTATTTTCCCCAGATAATAAAAGTAGAAAATTTGGAGGATACAGGTAATTATAAAGAAGAAAACAATTACCCACCATTCCACCACCCAGAGATAAGCTTTTATCTATGCACATATTCCTACATGTAGCATATATTATATTATATAAGAATATCTTATACTTAATATTTTATAAATATTTTATGTAGAAAAATTTTATAATTATGAAAGCGATGCATGCTTGCTGTAGAAAACTCAAGCAGAGCAGACCGTGTAAGCTAGCAGTCTCCCCTACCACCTCCTGGAGGGTCAGCGTCAACATTTGGTGTGCACCCTTCCAGATATTTTGTCCACACGTGTACTCTCTGCAAATTATTTTATTCACTTATCTATTCTTTCTCACAGCCACTTGGCCGTAGATTTCCAATATCTTCTTCCAGTTCCCTGTGCTGGTGCCTGACTGGCTCAGTTAATGAGCTCACCATGCTGAACAGACTGAGGCCACTGGTTCAATACCAAGCTAGTGCCCTTTGGAATCACATAGTCCATAAGGGCACTCCCACTGGCCTGGCCACTGAACATGGATGGGATGGTTTCCAGGGCACTAGATGACAGCAAAAGTCCACTTTCCTTTCTGGGAGAAAGAACTTCTCACAGGGATGTCTGTAGAGGACCCCAGGAGCAAGGTAGTTTCCCCCACCCCCGTCCTCCCTGTGCACTGCCGTCGTGCTCAGTAATTCCCACCCTGTCACAGCGATCCTCTGTGTGGTGATTGTGGCTTGCTTAGCAGAGGCTACCTGCAGTTAAGTTGATTTAAAGAAATGAAAGACATGTTATGTCTCAACGTTTATAGTTGCACATTCTTATGTATTCCAAACTTGTACAGCTTCTCAGAAACTCTGGAAAGACAGCTTCTGAGTTGACGTCTAACGTGTCTGAAAAGTATTGATGGTGTCTGGAAGCATGGGCAAGTTGGACAATCTAATGTCTCCTGGCAACACATTGTTTACAAACATGACCCACCTCCTAAGAAGGATGGTGGCAAGTGTTAATGCTGGCTTGGCCACTGACAAAAGAACGGGTGATTCCCAGCGCTCTCTTAATTCTGTCACCAGCTGGTGACCTCTCTCTCTCTCTCTCTCTCTCACTGCCCCTCGCCCCTCCCCGCTTCCCCTCCCTTCCTCTCTCTGACATGCTGGAGGGTAGTGTAGTTGGAAATGCACATTTTTCTGTATGCTCTCCCAATTTTTAAATGCAGGTCATTAGCTTAATTTTCCAAAACTCCATGCAGGCGGAGAAAACCCACATCTGTGGGCTACATTTGGCGTCTATGACACTGTAGGGCTAAATTCCACACCACCTATCAAGTTACATTGTCTTTTCATAATTTCAGAAAACTCTATCTCTGAAATCCCAAAGTCCTTATCTTGCCTATCTCATGTGATTTATAGGCCAATCAGCTAAGTAGTTATATTAAACACCCTTTAGCTTACTCTTTAAGAGGATTAAGGGGCTGACTTTAAAACACTTAAAAGGTGGCTGCTTTGGATATACTTTTAATGTATGCTAAAGGGATTTTGGTTTAAGGAACAAATTCTGTGGTTTTGTAAAGAGAGGCTAAATGGAAATTAAACTTATTATAGAAATATCAGTGAGCATGTTTACCTTCCTATAATATAAATTCAAGCCTACATTGATTTAAGAGTGTTATGATGCTATTTATCTCTTTGAACAGAGTAAAATGGTAGTATACATGACAAAATTAAAAGGTTGTGCAGTTCTTTTTTCCATTATTAGAGTCTAAAGCTCCTTTTTCTATGTGGAACAAAGATGTCAATTATAGAGAAAAACGTCAGATGCTTTCCCTATTACCTGCTCCCCACCCCCCATATCTTTCTCTTAGTTGCGGCACACTTGATCTTTGTTGCGGCATGTGGAATCTTTTAGTTGTGGCATGCAGAATTCTTAGTTGCGGCATGCGGACTCTTTTGTTGCAGCATGTGGGATCTAGTTCCCTGACCAGGGATCGAACCTGGGGCCCCGTGCATTGGGAGCACGGAGTCTTACCCACTGACCACCAGCGAAGTCCCTCTCAGTACATTCTAAACTGCCTGCAGCGTCCACAGGAAATATATTGTGGTCTCCAAGCTGTCAGTACTAACTACTGATTCATCTATTTTCTGGTTCATCACCTTTTTCTTCGGAGGGATTAATCAGCTCTCAGGACTCCAAGAACTAAGAATAAGTCTGATTCTGTAGGATGATAAGAAAAATTAATTAATGGTATTTGGCCATAGTTGCTGGATTCACTGCTTTATGTTACTGTCACTGGGCTGACACACTATGACAAAATCCATTTCTTTTATGGGAATTTCTTTTTACAGGAGTCTGGAGGCTCCACGTGTCAGTAACTCAGTTCCCAGATCAGTGGAGACCTTGAATCTGTGCCCCTCTATTGAACAATGGGAAGTTTCCCTTCCAAAGTCAATTCAAATATCTGACAATTAGAAAAAATTTCTAATTTTGGGGGGGAGGTAGAGCTTAATAAGATCTAATTCCGAATGATATGCAGTATTACATTTAATGTAAGGACAAACCATACATTAGAGGGTCACAAAACCTGTTCCTTGGAACCATATTTATTTTTTCACAGTTCTTCATGACAATCAGTTGTGGCTTAAAATCACAGATGGTTGGGCTGAACTTGTGCTTGCACTTGTCTCTATTGGTAAAGACATTCTCTAAATACAAGGTTCCTATCAGCATCCAATAAAGACTTTGTTGTTGCTCTTTTAACTCCATCATAGTTCTAGAAGTCACAGGTTTTCAACTGCAGTGTGTTCCTACTGTGATATATATTGCCACTAATATAACAAGAAATGATCTTAGGAGATATATGAATGGTTTTTTAAATTTAAGTGGCTATATATTTATTTTAAGGTAGTTGAAAAAAATACAACTAGCACACCAAACCAGTGAATTCAGATCTTATATCATTCTTTTGACATAAAGTAGATGATTTAAATGAAATTATTAAGTAAATAATGGTTTGGGTGATACACGAATACAGCAAAAATCATATGGATGGGGCTTCCCTGGTGGTGCAGTGGTTAAGAATCCGCCTGCCAATGCAGGGGACATGGGTTTGATCCCTGGTCTGGGAAGATCCCACATGCCATGGAGCAACTAAGCCCATGGGCCACAACTACCGAGCCTGCGTGCCACAACTACTGAAGCCCGTGTGCCTAGAGCCTGTGCTCCACAGCAAGAGAAGCCACCACAATGAGAAGCTCATGCACCGCAACGAAGAGTAGTCCCTGCTCACCACAACTAGAGAAAGCCCGTGCGCAGCAACAAAGACCCAATGCAGCCAAAAATAAATAAATAAATAAATTTATAAATAAAGAAATGTTTGGTGAGCCCCGTTGTGAAGCAAAGAATTACTGTGAAATGTACTGCTTTTTAAGATCTGTAGTTTTGGATGGAATGGGTTGAATGTGAAGCTGTTCTTGGAAACATTTAAGTCCTATAAGATTTGACAGGCATTTCTTTTCACTGGTTCTCACTGTGACTTGGCACAAAGAAAGTTACTTCACATGGTAAAGTAAATTAGCTCAGGATTCTTGAAGGCAAATATTTCAAACAGTATGTGTAATACTTTAGGATGATGGTCTGTATATCGAGAAAAAGAACTACATTTCTACTGGGAATCTTCTAGAGGAACTCTAGGTTAGGGCACTTGAAAATGAGGTTTTGGTTTCCATTCTCTTTAGCACCACCTCAATAGGATACAATTTCATTCTTAAAAAAGTTTGTAAGATATCAAATTTTTTGCAATTAAGTATGTTATATATTCTTACTTGGGAGAGTATTTTAAAAAAAAACCAAAAATCTGTTTATTACTTGCTTGACTTTATGCTTAATCTTTTTTTAAACTTTTTATTTTATATTGCAGTGTAGTTGGTTAACAACGTTGTGATAGTTTCAGGTGTACAGCAAAGTGATTCAGTTATACACGTACATGTATCTATTCTTTTTCAAATTCTTTTCCCATTTAGGTTGTTACATACTATTGAGCAGAGTTCCCTGTGCTATACAGTAGGTCCTTGTTGGTTATCCATTTTAAGTATAGCAGTGTGTGCATGTCAACCCCAAACTTGGAAGAGTTTTTTGATTGTAGCTGTTTAGGTAGGGCTACATGGAGAATTGTAAAGTTTTTAGAGTTTGAAGAAGCCTGAGATATTGTTATCTTCTCCTCCTTGTTCTTTCTTTCTCTCACAGAGCTGTACAGAAGTTCACCAACTTGTCCAAGCTGCCCAGCTTGGTAGTATTGAATAATTCTTTTAATTTAGTACCCCATGCCCAATTCTGTTTAGATTCTTCACTCATTAAGCATCCAAAGCCTAAGTTTCTTTGTCCTGTCAATTCCTCACAAATTTATTTTTTCTTTGTCTAAAAAGTATAAAAGCTGCCTGCTTTGTCCACTTGTTAGGTCCCATTTCTATAAGACCTTGGTGTGCACAAATTAAAATTAGTTTCTTTTTCTCCTGTTCATCTGTCTTGTGTCAATTTTATTATTAGGGCAGCCACAAGGACTCAAGAGGGGTAGAGGGGGAAATTTTCCCTCCCCAACAATGCATAAAGGTGAGAGAGCCTTAAAACCATGGCGAATTACCTAGACACAAGACCTAGATGGCTGAGGTGTTCAGGAATTTTCTTTTCCTAACTGACTCTGGGTGAGGGTGGGAAACTCCCCCAGTGAGAATCTGGGGACAAATAAGTGTTAGAAAAATTATCCTGGTACTTCTTTTCATGAAGAAACAGAAAGGTTCTAGTATGCTAAAAACCAAACCCCTGATTTATAAAGGGGTTGAATTCTACTTTGCTATTGCAAAGAAGAAAGGATAAAAATATCCATTTTGAATAAATCTCTGTGTATTGTGCCCCATTTCTCTTCTCCTCTCTTGCCTGCAGGTTTATGGTCCCAGCAGCCTTGATTAGTTCATGATGCTCACTTTGTTTATTTATCTTGAGCTCTACTCTGTACCTCTCTCTGGGCCCAACTTGTTTGATGCATCATAAATATTAATGAGTTAATCTTTCCTACTGAAAACAATGAAGAGGAGGAAGTATTTGGGTCTTCTCTCTGTCTCTAAAGGTCTCCCCAAATAAGTCTCAATTCACCAAATAGAGGCTTTGGATTAAAACAAGCCGTCCTTACCTATATGGGAAAAGGATCCAAAAAAACAGTGGAGATATATATATATATATATAACTGATTCACTTTGCTGTACACCTGCAACTAACACAACATTGTAAATCAACTATACTCCAATAAAAATAAAAAACTAAAAACAAAAACAAAGAAAACCAAGCCATCCTTGAGACAGTTCTGAAAAGGGAAGTATCAGACACTCACTTATTAGTGTGAAATACTTACATTATTTTTCTTCCAACACCAAGTTGAAAGCTACACTTAGGAAGAGATTTATCTATTTGTGAGGTGGAGAAGAAAGTATGACTGGGGAAGGGGTCTTTGTGGCTCATAGGGGAGCTTTTGACAGTTCAGAATGCACCAGAGAATTGCTGGTGGTGCTGGTATGCTGGCACTGGGAGGGGGATGAGGAGGCTGGTGATTTAGTCCAGAGTAAGAGGAGCTTCTTTAATTAAGAAATAATTGTACGGACATTATAATTTCTGCTCCTTTGTATTTATTAGATCCTATGTATAATAATCCTGTGTGTTTATTAGAAAATCATCCTGAAATAGCCTGGTGAGACTTTTATCCTTTCATTTAGAGAGCTGTCTGGTGGGAAAAAAATGATGCACAGCAAATTAGAGGTTTGCACAGGGAAGCTTTTGCCTTGGCCAGCTGTGCCATTAACCTTTCACCTGGTGGCTAATTGCCTGTGGATCTCAGAAGCTGAAGCTAATTAGAAATCTCAGTAAATGGGACATTCTGAAAAGTCTTTAGGAAACTTTTGTTTCCCTCCCTAGGCAAATTTTGCTTACATTTACCTTTTTCTGTTATGAAAGAAAGTATGATCTAAATGTCCTAACATAAGTAGATCTCCAAGATATATTAAGACAACAAAATAAGTTTCAGGACTAAGCCTTAAGTATGATACACACACACACACACACACACACTGCTATAGATCCTCTATAAGTAAACACATGAATATATGTATGCAAAGTAGCTGTCTCATGAGGTTGTTATGAGGATTAAAAAAAGATGATGTGTATAAAATTCCTAGAACAATGTCTAGCACAGTGTAAATATGTCACAAGTGATGTAATTACTATTACATCTATTACTATGATGTAATGCATTTAGAATGACTTGTACTGAACTTGTAGCCAAACTTGTAACAGTGGGGTGGGGTAGATGGATGAATTGGACTGTAGCCTGATCTTTAATGTTTCAATACTTTTGCAATAAGTAAATATGTTCACAAATTACTTGTAGAATTAAAAAGGAATTTAATAGATCTTAAAATAAAAGCAGATATATTGAATAAAAACTTAAGAGAGATATCACAAGCAGGGCTGCCATTGGACCTGGGCAGAGGGGATCCTGCCCTGGGCCCCGTGTTCTAGAGAGTCCTGCATCTCAGAGAACACATGGGCAGCTCTGTCACTTAGGAACTGGTACCCAACATGGGTATGGTATGATTTAATGCTAACTAAAAACCCAAACACCTGCCTTTGTGACTAGCTCCGTTCAGGCCCCAGGGAAATGATTCTCCATGCCTCTTGCCCTTGAACAAAGGCAACTGCCCCCAAATGCCAGGAAGGGTGAGGCTTGTGCTGCTGCCTGTGTGGGAGCTGCTTTGTTGCGTCAGGATGATCTGAGCAGCAGAGCACTGAGGTAAAGAAGAGACAATTTAATTAATTTATCTTTAATTAACTTATAATGGATTCTTGCATAAAGAGTTATTGTTTCTCAGTAGTGCCAACATTCGTTTTCTTGCTTCTCTTTGTGTTCCAATTCTTGCTTCCAGAGGTACTCACAAATTAGCGCAGTATTTGCAGTAGTCATGCACGGCAGCTGAGGAATATTCTGCAATATTAAAACAATGCATATATTCTTGAATTTGTATATATGGAGGTATAGCTATAACATCATGAAGCATGATGTCTATTTTTTATATAGGCAACTAGATGGAAATTGAATGCTAGAATTATGAATAGTTTTACTTCTATAAAATATATTTAATATGCTTTGATTACATTTTCAAAAAATTAAATGACTAGTTTTAAGAACTTTTGACTTAAAAATTTTATCTTCATTAATTAAAAATTTTATTTTGTCCGTATATACCCTACTCCCCCACCACTTTGGAATGTTTTTATTAAAAAACCCTATTTTGTTTATTTATTTATTTATGGCTGTGTTGGGTCTTCGTTTCTGTGTGAGGGCTTTCTCTAGTTGCGGCAAGCGGGGGCCACTCTTCATCGCGGTGCACGGGCCTCTCACTATCGCGGCCTCTCTTGTTGCGGAGCACAGGCTCCAGACGCGCAGGCTCAGTAGTTGTGGCTCACGGGCCTAGTTGCTCCGCGGCATGTGGGATCTTCCCAGACCAGGGCTAGAACCCGTGTCCCCTGCATTGGCAGGCAGATTCCCAACCATGCGCCACCAGGGAAGCCCAAAAACCCTAGTTTGAAACCACAAAAATAATTTTAATTTTCAAATTTTAATGTTTTCTTTTAATTAAATCAATTTTATTGAGATAAATTTACATAAAATTAAGTGCAGCAATTTTAATTGTGGTGAATTTTATGAATGTAAACAAATAACCAACACCAAGATCAAGACAGAACGTTTCCATCACGTCCAACTTCCTTGTGCCCTTAATTGTCAATTTCTCTCTCTACCTCAAGCCCCAGGCAATAACTGATCTGTTTCTATCACTATAGATTTGATTACATTTTCTAGAATTTAACATTATATGGAATCATGCAGGATATATGTATTTTATGCCTGGCTTCATTCTTCCTGCATAATATTTTTGAGATTCATCTATGTTGTGTGTATCAGTAGTTTGCTAATTTTTTTTTTTGGCCACGCCACAGCTTGCAGGATTTCAGATTTCAGTTCCCTGACCAGGGATTCAAACTGGGCCACGGAAATGAAAGCCTGGAATCCTAACCACTAGGCCACCAGACTCCCAAGTTTGCTCTTTTTTTTTTTTTAAATAAATTTATTTATTTATTTATTTATTTTTGGCTGCATTGGGTCTTAGTTTCTGTGCGAGGGCTTTCTCTAGTTGCGGCGAGCAGGGGCCACTCTTCATCGCAGTGCGCGGGTCTCTCACTACCGTGGCCTCTCTTGTTGTGGAGCACAGGCTCCAGACGCACAGGCTCAGTAGTTGCGGCTCATGGGCCCAGTTGCTCCGTGGCATGTGGGATCTTCTCAGACCAGGGCTCGAAACCGTGTCCCCTGCATTGGCAGGCGGATTCTCAACCACTGCACCACCAGGGAAGCCCCCAAGTTTGCTCATTTTTCTTGCAGAGTAGTACTCTTTTGCATGGGTATACCAAAATTTGTTGATCTGTTCACCTATTGATAGCTATTTGGATATTATGAGTTTTGAGCTCTTGTGAGTAAAGCTACTTTGAACATCTGCATGCAAGTTTTGTGTGGACATATGCATTCATTTCTTTTGGGTAAGTATCTAGGATTGGAATTGCTGGTTCTTATAGTATCTGGTATATTAACTTTATAAGAAACTGTCATATCATTTTACACTCCCATCAGCAATGTGTAAGTGTTCAAGTTGCTCCACATCTTTGTCAACATTTGTTACTGTCAATCTTTTTAAATTTTAGCCATTTAGTGGGTGTGTAGTGGTACCTCATTGTGATTTTAATTTGTATTTCCCTGATGATTAATGTGCTTATCTGCCATTCATATATCCTCTTTGGTGAAGTGTCTATTCAAGTCTTTTGACCATTTGTCTTCTTCTTATTGAGTTGTAAGGGCTCTTTTATATATTTTGGGGAGATATAAGTTTTGTAAATATTTTCTTGCAGCCTGTGGCTTGTCTTTTTATTGTCTTAAAGTGTTTTTTGAAGCAAAATATTTAAATTTTGATGCAGTCCCCTTTATCGATTTTTTTAAAATGGTTTGCTGTATTTTTTTTTAATAAATGTATTTATTTATTTATTAAACTAATTAATTTATTTATTTTTGTCTGTGTTGGGTCTTCGTTTCTGTGCGAGGGCTTTCTCTAGTCACGGCGAGCGGGGGCCACTCTTCATCGCGGTGCGCAGGCCTCTCTTGTTGCGGAGCACAGGCTCCAGACGCGCAGGCTCAGTAGTTGTAGCTCATGGGCCCAGTTGCTCTGCGGCATGTGGGATCTTCCCAGACCAGGGCTCGAACCCGTGTCCCCTGCATTGGCAGGCAGACTCTCAACCACTGTGCCACCAGGGAAGCCCTGCTGTATTTTTTAAAAAGATGTATTTATTATTTATTTTATTTTATTTATTTTTGGCTGTGTTGGGTCTTAGTTGCAGCACGCGGGATCTTTGTTGAGGCATGCAGGATCTTTTGTTGTGGTGCGCAGGCTTCTCTCTAGTTGTGGTGTGGGGGTTTTCTCTTCTCTAGTTGTGGAGTGCGGGTTCCAGAGCGTGTTCACTCTGTAGTTTGTGGCACACGGGCTCTAGCTGAGGCGCAGAGCTCAGCAGTTGTGGCATGGAGCTCAGTAGTTGTGGCATGTGGGCTTAGTTGCCCCGCGGCATGTGGGATCTTATTTCCCTGACCAGGGATCAAACCCAAGTTCCCTGCATTGTAAGGAGGATTCTTTACCATTGAACCACCAGGGAAATCCCTCGATTTTTAAAAATTTAAAAAACAGTTCCTGCTTTTTGTGTCTTAAGAAATCTTTGCCTAATTTAAACCCTAAAATTTTCTTCTATGTTTTCTTTTATAAGTTTTATAGCATTAGCCTTCATATTTAGGTCTATGTTATGTTTTGAGTTATTTTATTCTGTGTGGTCTGAGGTAAAGTTTGAAGTCTGCGGTTTTTTTTTTTCTTTGCGTATGGATGACCAATTGCTCCAGGATCATTTACTGAAAAGATTGTTCTTTTTACCCACTGAATTGCCTTGGCAACTTTGTTAAAACCCAACTGATCATATATGTATATGTCTAATTCTGAACAGTATTTTATTTCATTGATATCTATGTTTATCCTTTTGTAAATGCTACTCTATCTTAAATGACTGAAGTTTG
Source organism: Balaenoptera borealis (assembly GCF_965194805.1). Taxonomy (NCBI): domain Eukaryota; kingdom Metazoa; phylum Chordata; class Mammalia; order Artiodactyla; family Balaenopteridae; genus Balaenoptera; species Balaenoptera borealis. The sequence continues at coordinate 107,699,589 of NC_138874.1, forward strand.
GGAAGATACTAAACAGGAGAATAAAAAGCCTCAGGGACCTCAGAAATAAAACCCTAATGAATGAACGACAAGTGGCTGGTGTGTACTTTGGGGCATCCCAAATCACACTGATGATCTCATTTGCAGTGAAGAGAATTTCTAGTCTGGGATTAAACCTTCAGGTAAGTTTCTCTATAAGGGGGCTCTGTGACATCCAAACTCAGGGGTACCTGTGTATTTAGGGACACCTAAAATAAATCAAACCTTAGACAATGACACTGAGCTTGGAGATATGAAATGGCAGGAAGTTAGTGCTTGCTGCCCATCAGAGATGATATGTTAGGGGTTAAATTGCAATCTCTCTGCAGGACTCCTTCTTATCAGGTAAAGAGAGATGAGGTATCCCTCTTGCTGATATGAAAAGTAAAAATATTTATTGCTCTGTTTACCAGATGCCTAGGATCCAATTCTATTGTCTTTGATTGACAGTGTGACCCTTACCTGTGATGCATCCCAGTTTCAGTGGATAGGACAACATAATTGTGTATTTATTTGCCACCTGCCTTCCATAGAAGCAGGTTGAACTCAGGAGCTGAGTACAAAGCTGAGTCAGGTCAGAAGGGCATCAGTGTTCATAGTCTGAATCTATTTCCCTAGAGCACATGGTCTATTTCAGGGGACAAAGACATGATTAACCAAGCTGGCCCCTGGTTCCTTTGGAAAACACAGAGCAAGAGTGTCACGGCAGGGCACACAGAAAAGGTGGGTGGGTCACATGATATACTACTTGGCAAGTTATCTCAGCCTCAGCTGTTCCCTTCTCCAACATCAACATGGAAAATGGAGCATTCACAACCATTTTGTTCCACTTATTGAAGCGTGCTAATAGATTTTTGTTGGCTTGAATTGTCCTACACTGCATTCCTTCACCAATCAATCCATTACACAAAATTCTACCCCCGTCTTCAAGTGGCAACGTCGTAGCACAGTTAACAGGGGCCTTGTTCTTTAGAGCAGAGAGTCCCATTGTTGCTTGTGTCCTGTCCTATCTTATCTAGCCTTCCCTAGGCGCATGTCTGGGAGATGAGGGTTACCATTCCTGAAAACTATCTTTTGATTGTTATCAATCAGTTTATTCTGAAGGCATTTCCGCCCCCCATTTTTTGTGAAATTGATTAAGATGGGCTAGGTAAAATTAGGAACCATTAAAACTCTGAACAAATCATGGTGAAAAAAGAACCCCCAAGTAGTAAATTTATCTTAGAGTATACTTCCAATGAATTTATATCTCAAATGAAAAATAATGTGTAGCATGAGGTTTTCCCCTAAAATAAGAAAACTTCGTATGGATGTGCATAGGTGTGTGTTTGTATAGGGTGTGTGTGTGTGTGTGTGTGTGTGTTTACGGTCAGGGGGCTCTCCCCAACACTGATGTTAACTCAAGAATATTAGGCTGGTTATTAGCACTGAAATTGACCTTGAAGTTCACCTAACTTCAAATCTTTAATTTTATAGGTAGGGAAACGGTCCAGAGTAATGAAGTGACTGTCCTAAGGTCCCACAGCCTCTACGTGGCAGCGGCCAGAGATGCTCAGTTCCATGGTTTTAGTCTTTTTAGGGGTTGCCTCACCTAGTGTAAAATGTGCATGGCATAGGCTTTGTTTAAAACTGTTTCTTTTCAAAAAGCTATCTTTCTCCTATTAGAGTTTGGCTTACCATCCTTATTTGCCCAGGACTCACAGGGTCTTTGGGACTCAGGATTTTACGCTAAAACTGGGGAAGTCCAGAAAAACCAGCATGACTTGATGACCCTATTGCAAGTGTTGCAGCTTTTCACCTGAATGGTTTTGTCATATGTTTCCTGGTGGCATGTGGCTTCTGGTCCATGCTACACGAAAGGAAACAGATGATTCTGTTCTATGGCAAAGAAGAGACAAACTGTGACTCTCTTTGGGTTGTAAGCACCCAAATCCTGCTCCCCTAAAACCAGTCCTGTTTGTCCTTTCAGGCCCGGTCACCTCCTTTCCCACCCTCCCTGACCACTATAGTGGTTTCCAGAAACCTCACTGATCGGCAGGACCGATTTCTGTACAAATCATTTCACCCTATGCCATCAAGTACTGTTGTCTATGATTTCATGTGGACGGGTTTTATCTCATCAGAGATCTTGTAAGACCCTTGAAGCAGGATGTCAGACCGCCATGTTCCGGGCAGGTGAGTATCATGGACTCCGGAGCCCGTCTGGGTTGGAACCCTGGTGCTCTGCACTTTGTTAGCGAGGTGATCTGGGCACGTCTCATAACCTCTCTGGATCTCAGTTTACTTCTGTAAAATGGAGGATAATAGTGCCCACCCCTAGGGGTGTCATGAGAATTAATCGATACCCACAGATTGCATACAGCAGCACCCGACACATGGCACATTAGCAGCTATGAGTGAGGTCTCAGTAGATTCTATGTTTGTTGACTGATTTGAATGCATATTCAGATGGCTAATTCCCTTACCTTTAACTTTCTATTGCAAGCTTTGCATTTTAAAAGTGAGCCTGGCTGTGGAGAACACTCCTTGCTTCCCAGGCTGTTAAAGAATATGGGGATATATGTATACGTATAGCTGATTCACTTTGTTATAAAGCAGAAACTAACACACCGTTGTAAAGCAATTATACTCCAATGAAGACATTAAAAGAAAAAAAAAAGAAAAAGAAAATAAGTGGGAAAAAAAAAAAGAATTCTGTCTGGCTCATTAGAATTCTAACTGCAGTGGGGCTTACCTTGAAATAGAATCTTTAAGCACAAGGCCGTCTGATAGTGTCTGCTTGAAGATTACTCTATATAAGTAATGCTTTTCCATCTTTGAACTGACCATTTAATGTAAGCATGTTATCAATTAAAAATAGTTTAAAAGCATGTTAAAAGGACAACTAATTTTAATTCATTGAAATGGATCTTTATCTTATTTGATACATAATTTGAATTTTATGGCCAAAATAAATGGTTTAATCTGATAGTTAGGGCTTCCCTGGTGGCACGGTGGTTAAGAATCCACCTGCCAATGCAGGGGACATGAGTTTGAGCCCTGGTCCGGGAAGATCCCACAGGCCACGGAGCAACGAAGCCAGTGTGCCACAGCTACTGAAGCCTGCGAGCCTAGAGCCTGTGCTCCGCAATGAGAAGCCACTACAATGAGAAGCCTGCGCATCACAATGAAGAGTAGCCCCCGCTCCGCTCACCGCAACTAGAGAAAGCCCGCGCGCAGCAACAAAGACCCTATGTAGCCAAAAATAAATAAATAAAATAAATAAATTAAAAAAAAATCTGATAGGTAACTGAAATAGAATATGTGCTTCACAGGAACTTAACTTTTAATTTTTTATATGCCTTGGTGTAATTAATAAAACATTTCTTACAGCAGAATTGCACTATTGCACTATTTCATGAGCTCCCTGAGTGTCAAAGCAAATCAAACTACTTCAATCCTTATGTAAGGAATAAAACTGTTCAAATTGCAGTGGATTGTAAATTCCTGACTTTGGAAGAAGGAATCTGTACTGTCTTTGGAAGAGGGAATAAACATTTTCTGCAATGCAAGACCATATTCCATTCTCTTCACCTATAAGAAATCCAGCCAAAATGATGACAGTGTATGTTAATGTAGTGGCCGCTGTACTTGCCTGCCCGGCCCCCTTTACCCTCTTCCTCTGTTAATGGACCACCTCCCCCTTCCTTGGGGTACAGCCCTTTCTCCCCTCCAACCGTAATATTGGGGGCTGCCCTTCATAGTACTCCACCTTCCTGACCACTGCAGTGGGTACCTGACCAACCTGGGCCCTGCATCTCTGTATGAGTTCCCCAGGGCTGCTGTAACAAAACATCACAAACCAGGTGGCTTACCATAACAGAAACTTACTCTCTCACCGTTAGAAGTCGGAAGTCAAGATGTTGGCAAGGTTGGCACCTTCTGGAGGCACTGAGGGAGAATCTGCTCCACACCTCTCATGTAGCTTCTGGTAGTTGCTGGCAATCCTTGGCATTCCTTGGTTTGTAGATGTATTACTCTAAGCTCTGCCTCTGTCATCACATGGTGTTCTCCCTGTGTGTGTATATCTGTGTCCAAATTTCCCTCATCTTATGACACCAGTCATTGGATTAGGTCCCATTCTAATCCAGTATGACCTCATCTTAACTTGATTACATCTGCAATGACCCTGTTTCTAAACAAGGTCAGATTCACATGATACCAGGAATTAGGACTTGAACATGTCTTTTGGGGGACACAATTCAACCCACCACACCTTTTTTCCCATAGTGATTTGTCCAATGATAATCGTAGTACCCAAACTGGGCCAGTTGGAGTCCCCCCCTTGAAGGTTCTAATTGGAGCTTTGGGGGACATTCTTGCTTTTTGCTTGAGAGAATCGTGATGGGGCTTCTGGCCATCATGATTCCAGCCTGGGGAGAAACTTGTCTGAGAGAATGGAGTCCAGGAGCAGAGAAAAGCAGAGAGAGGAGGAGACAGTCTTGATGATGTTCAGATCATTACATCCAAACTCACCTTTCCTTGGTTTGCTCACATGAGCCATTAAACATGTTTGAGGACTTCCCTAGTGGCTCACTGGTTAAGAATCTGCCTGCCAATGCAGGGGACATGGGTTTGAGCTCTGATCCAGTAAGATCCCACCTGCCACGGGGCAACTAAGCCCATGTGCCACAACTACTGAGCCTGCGCTCTAGATCCCACGAGCCACAACTACTGAGCCCGCGAGTCACAACCACTGAAGCCCGTGTGCCTAGAGCCCATGCTCTGCAACAAGAGAAGCCACCGCAACGAAAAGCCTGTGCACCGCAATGAAGAGTAGCCCCCGCTCGCCGCAACTAGAGAAAACCCGTGCACAGCAATAAAGACCCAAGGCAGCCAAAAATAATAAATTTATTTTAAAAAGTGTGAGATAATTTTTCAGTCATTCGCAACCAAGGGACCCTAAATAATACAATTTAAAGATGTTCTAAGATTTTGTGAGAAAGGACCCTAAAATGGAAACGCTATCCCCCAGAAAGTGACTTAGCCAAGTTCACTCCAATGTGCCTGTGTTTACTTGGCAGGTAGTGACGTGTGCGTGAAGGGACAGCTCCCACCTTCCAGGCCACGTGAAGTTGCCCACTTGCTCTGGATCCCCACAGTAGCAAGCACAAGCTCTGGCCTCATTTCATTTATTTTTCTTTTCTTCTCACAGGCTTAATCTGACCCTCTATCATTTTAATATGAATTTACAAAAGAAAACTTTTCTTGAGTTCCTAAGAACAAAGGAAAAATGTAGAATGATGTGCTTTTCCCAGGATGACAGAAGGAGTGCCGTAATAACACATTAGTATCTTGTCCAGTTGCCTGATCCATTGCAAGCATACAAAGGTCACATTGCAGTATCACTGAAAAACTCTCTGCCATCAAGTGACATTCGGCAGGCAGGAGGCTGGCCTCATGTGGCACCTGCAGGACACTTTTGGCTGCAAATAATAAGAACTTAAATAATAAGGAGCTTCTTATCTTATATAACAAGAAATGCAGACATAGGGCTTCAGTGAAGTCATCAAGTCTCTGCTGCTTCCTACCCTTCAGCTCTGCCATTCTCAGCTTGTTGGTAATAATTCTCCCCATAGTTGCAAGTTAACCTTGGGAGGTCCGGGTTCTGAATGCAACAACATTCAGAAAAGGGGAGCAACATTTTCTCCCTTGCATGTCTTTTTATTGGGAAGGAAAACTTTCTGTGAATCTCCCCATTCCAACCCCGGACTTTCCCCCAATCCTAACAGCCATGATGGAGTCTCAGATTCAGGGTTGTACCAATTGCTGCAGAGGAAATTGTTTTCCCACTATGGTTTACGAATCAGCATTCACCCCTTGGGGCCGGGGAATGGCCTGTGAAGCCCAGGACACTCAATACCTGAACAAAACTGGGGGTCTATTAGCAAGGAAGGGGCAGGGGAAAGCATCAGGATCTTGGAGGCCATTGATGGACACTCCAAATGCCCTGATGTCAGTCTTACCCAGCAGGCTGCCCCAGAACAACTTGGGGTAAGTGGTGCATGAGGAACTGGTAAAATATTAAAACTTACTTAGTGTTTCTTAGAAGGAAGTTGATAGTGTTAATATTTAATATACTATATTTAATATAATATAATATATTAATATAGCTTATTTATATGATATGTTTCTATAATATGTGATATATCATATATTTAATGTATTAATATTTAATATACAAAAAAGAGGGCTCAAAATGAATGAACTAACCATTGAACTTAAGTTATAGAAGAAAAGTAGAATAAACTCATAGGAAGAACCACAATGATGGAAGTAATAGCATAAGAACAAACATTAACAACATAGAAAACATTAGAATAACAATAAGAATAGGAGAACATTTTTATAGAGAGGATCAACAAAGTCAATTTGTTTCTTTGAAAAGTCTAAAAATTTTTCAAGCTTTTCATAAGAATGATCTAGAAAAAAATAAGGGGAACACAAATAGTATCAGAAATGAAAAAGATTATAAATGTAGACATTAAAATGTAATAAAATAATATAAACCACTTTAAGTCTATAAAAATGAAAGTTTAGATGAAATGGAAAATTTGTAGAAAGATAGAGCTAACCAAAATTGATTCAAGAAGAAATGTGTACTGAATAGGCTTATGATCTAAGGAAACTGAACCATTTGTTAAAAATCTTCCCCAAAAGGATATTCCAGGTGGTTTTTACTAGCAAGCTCTATCAGATATTCAGGAAACAAATAAATCTAGTTTTATACAAATTATTCCAGATATAGAAAAACTGGGAACAATCCTCAGCTCATTTTGAAAGTTGGATAACTTTGGATAAGGACTGAATGGGAAAGGAAAATCATTCATAAACACAGTTACAAAAATCCCAGAGAAAATATTAGCAAAATCCTTCATCAATTAAATGTGTAAATCATGAACAAGTTGGGTTTGACTTAACATTATAAAATAAATCAATATAAATGATTATATTAACAGATTAAAGGAGAATAGTTTTAGGATTGTCTCAACACATGCCAAAAAAAGCATTTGATGAAACTTCTGTTCATGGTAAAAAAATTCTTAGTGAACAGAAGACTGATAATGCCAGTTTGGCTGGCCCATTGGCTAAGTAGCAGTTTCTCAGGATGTTCCCTTGATGCTCTATTGAAAGCTGACCACAGAACTCCTCTGTCCTTTGGGGCTCCTTTCCCGAGTTTCAGCTTTGTGCTGTTGTGTGAAAGTCTTGTAAATAAAAACAGGCACATGTTATATATACTGTTCTCATCCTTACTTAGTTCCATTTTACATACTTACTATAGACATATTTTCTCTTCGATATGCATAGATCTACTGCACTCTAATAGCTACATAGAAATCCATTGTATATAAACCATAGTTCATGAACTTTGTTAAGAAAATATAGTTCAGCAGCCTGAAGACTGAGGGCAGCTCTTAATACCTACAGAATTATTATTGAGTTGGATGGAGTGAAAACCATATAACATAAAAAACTGGACATTCAGTAGATTTCCACCACCTGAGGAAAAATTTGGGCTCCTCTGGGCTGTAAAATCATCACCCTGTGAATTGAGATTTGGGCGAATGTGATAAAAGCAACTTTTGAAGGTCATCTTTCTGTATACGGGTTCAAAAGTGAGGAGGAGAAGTTCAGCAGTGCTTCTGGGGATGTGACCCAACAGAGAGAACGTGACTACAAAGTCCATGAACCCGAGGTGCTTTCATTCTAGAAAAAGCTATAGTCACTCCAACTACCCACCCCCCACTCCACCAGGAAATTTGTTGCGATGTTTGTTTTAAACAATACCATCTGTGACTCCCAGTTTCGTGGACTGACTGTGGGGCAGGAAGGGGCTGGCCAGACGCCTTCCAGAATAAAGGGGACCTGGCTTGCGGGGGAGGATGGGGGTCGGGGGGGTGAGAATGCAGGTCACAGGTTCATCGCTGCACTCTTTGGCAAGTGACTTGGGCTCTCCTGGGCCTTCTTTCCTCTCCTTTAAAATGGGCAGGATGCTACACACCTTAAATGGTGTTTGTGAGCCTTAAGTAAGATAAGCTTCCCTGCCAAAGAAGGGTGGATTTCAGAATATAGCAAACATCTTGCCGTTTGGGGAATGTGTTATTCCAGGGAATAGTTTTCAAGTGGGGTCAGACTGTGTTCTTCCTTGTGTTCAGGGGTTGCACTCAGAGTGATAATAAGAAAAGTATCATAAAATTATTTCTGGGTTAACCCAGCTGTTGGCCGTTCATTTTTTCCTTTTTGCTGGGTTGCCCCCTCTAAGACCTTCCTCAAAGCGCCAAGCAGCAGTGGGGCAGTCACTGGAAAATGCCCAGGGGAGACTGGGAGAGGACTCTAAGTACCTCCCTCACCCCATAAACAACTTAAACAACCTGATTAGACATTTCTATTCTGTCCCCCAAATCTCTCCTCTCTTGCCAGTAGGGGTTTCTCCCTCCTTGGGCAGAGCTCAGCCTAACTGGCTCAACCACGTAAAAACCTGCGGTTAATAGACGCTGTCCTCACCTGAAATCAGTTTAGCAACCCTATCCTTTTACTAGAGCATAACCTTCGGGCCTTTACCATACTGGTCCATGCCAAATTCTTAGCAAAACATTTTTTCCACAAGAGAAGATGTCATGCCAGTTGCTACGAGATTCTGTTTTCCCTCCATATTTTTGCGTCAGCAACATTGTCGTGGGCATGTGAAGCTGGCAGGAGCCTCTTCCGTCACTGCCAGACTCCTGGTGATGTTGCATCTGTTGCCTTGGCCACCTCTGGCTTCCTCAGTTATGTGCAGCTGCTACTGGCTACATGCAGATCCCTCTTGGGCCGTGTCCAAGCTCTTCACGGCTCCCTCCACCCTTTCCAAGCACTCGCCTTGGTGGTAGGGAATTCAGTGCCGAGGCTTGAGTGCCTGTGTGATGGGGCCGCTGTAACCCCAGGACCCAGCACTGCACCTACCCAGGAAAGCTACCCCCAAATTTTTGTGGAACAAATCCATGTATATCCATCGACTACCGGGTGTTATATATTACCCTCCATATAACCTTTTACACTTTCTTGCTGTGGAAGGGTGTATTAGTTTTCGAGGACTGCTATAACGAAGTAGCACAAACTGGGTGGCTTAAACAACAGAAATTGTCTCACAGTTCTGGAGGCCATGAAACTGAGCAGGACCCTTAGGGGTTTTCCGGGTACAAAAGCCCTTCTGTGTTCCCTGTTTCCTGTTTGTAAAAAAAAAAGGCTTTAGTCTCCTAGGCTTTCCCTGAGTTTCAGAGAGCAGACTCAAACAGTTAACTAATTAGCGAAGTGAGGGAATACAGAAACAAAGGGAAAGCAGTCAAGCAAGAAAAGTAATGATAGCTTACTTAAACAATAGTTCAGATAAATAAAACATAGAATAAAATAAATTAAATGAAAAAATTTTAAATTAAAAAAATTAAAAAATAAAAATAAAATAAAATAGTTCAGATAATGAAACAGAGTCCTAGCTCCCCCTCAAGGGATATACATAACAATCTGATGCATATCTTTGAGCTGTTCTGCAGAAACTAAGACACCCACCCAGGTGGAGGATGGTGACTACATGCTGACCACAAGCACGCAGACCCCAGACTGGCTGGAACCAGAAACTGATGATTAAGAGTCCTGAAACACCACCCTGTTACCTCACCACCAACCAATCAGAAGAAAGTCGTGTACCCTGCAACTCTCACCCCAAATGTTGTCTTTAAAAACCCTTCCCTGAAAGCCATTGGGAGTTTGGGTCTTTCGAGCACAAGCTGCCTGTTCTCCTTGCTTGGCACCTGACTTCATTTTAACTAATTACATCTGCAATGAGTCTAAGTAAGTTCACATTCTGAAGTACTGGGGTTAGAACTTGAACATATGAATTTGGGGGTTGGGACGCAATTCAACCTATAACGAGGGTTACCAAGTGGTATAGTTACTTTCCTTTGTCCTCAATTCTGTTGCTCTTTCTCCATTTATGTTAGAAGAGGTTGAAACTTACATAGATTTCTTTGAAGTATGGACAGAACTTTCCTTGAGGAGGACCAAGGAAACGTTCCTCACCTTAAAGCTTATAGAATTTTGGGTTTTGTCTGAATATGACAACTGAGGCTAAGAATCTTAGTGATCACATAAATCGTGCTATTCCATCTCGACCTTGTGTATCTGTGAATAAACCATATTTTCTCTTTGGAATCAGTGAATTGTTTGCACCTCATTTTTAGCTGTGTGACTTTAAGTAAAATGTAGTGCTATCTTGTGACCGGATGGACACAGCTGACACAAGGTTTGTTAGAAGAAACCAGAAACGATAGAAATGGCAAACCTTTTCTCTACTGTTTGCTCAGACAGACGCTGCTCTAAGCACGGGACTCATCCCACCGCCCCCAACCCCACCAGAGGGCTGCTGTTAACAATCATCCCATTTACAGGTACAGAGACCATGCACACAGAGCGGCCAGCAGATGGCGCCAGAGCTGGGTTTGAATCCAGGCCGCCTCATTCCCACCTGGGAAGGCACGGGGTGATTCTGACGCTGTAACCAGGCTAGAGCTTGTGTGCCCGTGGCAGCTACAAAGTAAGTTTGCAGCAAAGTAAGGGTTTATTGCAGGGCGCCGAGCAAGGGAGTGGGAGACAAGCCTCAGATCCACTCCAACTTGTTCTTTGAGTTAGGGTTTTTTTTTTTTAAAGGGAAAGAACAAAGAGTCTGGGATTAATCATGTCTTGTGACATTTCTATGACATTCCTTAATTGAGGTTTCAGAGTCAGGATGTCTGTGGTTTACGATTCTCTGACCGGGTGGTCCATGGCTTGGGGGGTCTGTTAGTTCATCTTGCCCTGGAGAAACAACCTGAATTTGTAGTTAAGGGTGATATCTGCAACAGTGATTTTAGCACATTAACGATGTTATTGACAACAGCAATTTTCGTAAAATAATGATGCTATCGACAACAGCAGTTTTAGTCATCTGACTTGTGGATTAGTGTTCAGTTAGCTCAGGGTTGAGGTCAGAGGGGACAAGAAAGGGAATAAAGTTTTAGATAGGTTCATCATAAACGCGGCTGTAGGGGGGACTCGGCTTGAACACCTCACTCTAATCCTGGCCATTGCCTAGAGCCTCTCGGGGAATACACAGCCCCCGTGGGAATACAGCTACCTTTCAGGGAGCCTTTGAAGAGCATGGTGTTGGGAGTGGAAACTTACATGGATTATAGTTAATTTTTACCACCTACATTTCTGGCCAAGAAACTGTCTTGATAAGATGCAAAACTCAGTCATGTGCCTGCCAACAGTGCCACAGCCTCGGGCCGTCAGGCAGTTGGCCCTGCCCCACACTGGCCCTGGAAGTGTCACCTCTTCAGGTGCCCGGTGGAGCCTGTTCCCTTTAGAAGTCCTCCAGCTCCTCTGTCTCTCCCCTGCCTGTGGCTGGTGCTCTCTGGGCAGTTCTCCGTTCATTAACTGTTCCCTCAGGGTTTAAGGCAGAGGAAAGAAGCTAATACCTAGTGTGGAACTTGGCAGAGGGGAGGTTGGCAGGAGCGAGATTGGAACCAGTGGCTTAGATGCACGGAGGGGATTTGCCGCCCTGCTCTGCTGGCGTCAGTGCCCTGACGCCCAGCCTGGCAGCACCATTAGTGCCTTCAGGAGTGGCTTGGTCTCCAAGGTCATGGTGAAGATGCACACATTTTACTTGGGGAGAGAGAGGGAAAAGGGCCGGTTGTGGAGGACATCTCTGCTTCCCATGAAGTGACAGAGAATATGCCCCAAGGAACCCTAGTCAGGACACACCAGGGGCTGGGGCAGTTTTCAGAGCCCAGAGGATCTGCTTAAAGAATGGGCTTCTGGTGACTGGTTAAGGGGGGTATGGGAAGAAGAAGAAAGGGGAGGGACTGGACGGGGTGAGGGGGAGAAAAGCCAAAGGTGGCCAGGCTCACCATCTTGCCTGGGGCTTAGCTGGAAATTTTGCCTTGGGGTTGACTCCTTATTATGGCTAACAGTTATGGAGGAATGGGAAGAACTGGCCTGTGAGTGGCTAAGTCATTTTATGGACAAATATGTACCTCTGTTTTCCTAACTGTAAAATGGGATGGCAGCTTTCCAGGATGGCATAGGGCTAGGAATGTGGGTTTTGCAGCTGCAGCACTGCTGGCGTTCCCATCCAGCTCTGATGCTTTCTGTGTGAACTTGAGCATCTCTAAGCCTAGACAATCTCTCCGCAGCGAATGAGAGAAACACACTGGGGTTGGGGGATGGGGAGAGAGCTCTATGCGACCTACATGCTGAGGACTGAGACCTGAATTCTCCGTGCTGGAACATGATTTTATAAACTATGCCCATGTAGATCTGACTCATGCTTTCTGGGTTTGTGTAGATAAAACAGAAACTAGCCAGAGCAGATTCTAGAGAACAGAACTGGTTCTGCTTGGAATCATGTGAGACAAATCAACAGTAGCTTGTCAAAAAACTGTAGGTAGGACTAGAGTCTTGGGAAACCACCATATGTTAATGACTGTATTTAGTTTTGTGAGTATCTGCATACACGTGATGTAAATTTAAATTCTAACCTTCTCACAATGCTATATCTATCTGTGAAGTGTTAAAAAACAAAATTCAAGTGAGTAAATTTGAAGATCTAATTGAGTTTATTAAGTGACTGATGAATCGGGCAGCATCCATTCTACCAGCCCAGAAGGACACTCGGAGAAGGTTGTACAAAATGGAAAGGTTTTTGTTTTATTAAATTATATATTTATTTATTTTTGGCTGCGTTGGGTCTTCGTTGCTGTGTGCTGACTTTCTCTAGTTGCAGCGAGCGGGGGCTACTCTTCGTTGCGGTGTGTGGGCTTCTCACTGCGGGGGCTTCTCTTGTTGCGGAGCATGGGCTCTAGGCACGTGGACTTCAGTAGTTGTGGCACACGGGCTCAGTAGTTATGGCTTGCAGGCTCTAGAGCCCAGGTTCGGTAGTTGTGGTGCATGGGCTTAGTTGCTCTGCGGCATGTGGTATCTTCCTGGAGCAGGGCTCAAACCCATGTCCCCTGCATTGGCAGGCGGATTCTTAACCACTGCGCCACCAGGAAAGTCCCCCCGAATGGAAAGTTTTTATAGGGAGACGGGTGGGACAAGGGAGCTATTAGCAAAAGAAGAGCCAGGATTTAGGCCAGGACATCTTTTTTGGGGGGAGGCAAATGGCAAGGATTTTATCATGCCGATTGCCTCTTCTGCTGGGTGAGGGGAGGGGTGGAAAGCACCCACATGAGAGACTACCTCATTGGTGCTGACCAGAAAATTCCAGATGGGTTGATTAAGATTACATTTCTGGAAAAGGTTGAAACTGCAGCTAAGTCAGGTATTAAGTGTAAGTTTGGTATAATGGGCTTTAGCACAAGTGATACCATTTTCACCCCGTGGTTTTCTCCTTGATGGTAGGTTAAAGTCAGAGAAGGTTGAAGGGTTTAGAAGGTTTATTCCAGCTAAAATCCATCTGAACTCAGATCTCAAGTGGGCCAGGTCCACTTCAGCAAGCACTGTCTTTGTAAAACAGTCCTGGTTTGGTTTCCCACTGTGAGTTCCTTTGTACAATGTTTGCCTATTTTTCTGGGACCTGGTTTCAAATTTTACGGTGGTTCTCTGCCCTACCCTCCATTCTGGCACATAGTAGGCATAACAAAAATTGGTTGAACAAACCAATGGAATGAAATTCTAAAAATGGTGAAGATGGCGGCAACTCCAGGGCCAAATCAAAATCAGATTCTGCTTATTCAGTCTCTTGTGGGAGACTTTAAAAATAAAAAGTCTAGAGCTTTTCTGGATCAGGGATCTCTCCAAGGGCCCAATGAAACTTTTGACCCTCTTTTTATTTATTTATTTATTATTTTTAAAAAATTTTTATTTATTTATTTTTGGCTGCATTGGGTCTTCGTTGCTGTGCGCGGGCTTCTCATTGCAGTCGCTTCTCTTGTTGCCGAGCACGGGCTCTAGGCACGCAGGCTTCAGTAGTTGTGGCACGAGGGCTCAGCAGTTGTGACTCATGGGCTCTAGAGCGCAGGCTCAGGAGTTGTGGCACACGGGCTTAGTTGCTCCACAGCATGTGGGATCTTCCCAGACCAGGGCTCGAACCCATGTCCCCTGCTTTGGCAGGCAGATTCTTAACCACTGCGCCACCAGGGAAGCCCTGACCCTCTTTTTAAATGCTGCAGTTAAACATGACAGTTTGTAAAAAATTTCCAGAGAGTTTATAAACTCAGGTGGTCCATCTCTGTTTAAGAATCTAAGTGCACAGACTTCCCTGGTGGCACAGTGGTTAAGAATCTGCCTGCCAATGCAAGGGACACAGGTTCGATCCCTGGTCTAGGAAGATCGCACATGCCGCAGAGCAACTAAGCCCGTGCGCCACAACTACTGAGCCTGCGCTCTAGAGCCCGAGAGCCACAGCTACCGAGCCCATGTGCCACAACTACTGAAGCCGGCATGCCTAGAGCCTGTGCTCCGCAACAAGAGAAGCCACCGCAGTGAGAAGCCCGCGCACCGCAACTAGAGAAAGCCCGCGCAGGCACAGCAACAAAGACCCAATGCAGCCAAAAATAAATAAATAAATAAATAAATTTAAAAGAAAAAGAATCTAAGTGCAAACTTCTATCTTTCTCGTGTTCCTTGATATGAATGGGGATACTTAAAGAGGGGGATGCTGTGTTCATGGCTGGAGGCAGGTAGAGATGGACTGTCAGTATCTTATTATTTTGATGGATTCCTTCCCCCTTTCCCCCACAAAGATGTGCAGAAAATTCTAGGGTGAGGAGAGGAAGACAAATATAATGGTATCCAATCTTTAGGGCCTGTTTTGGTTACTGACTTTCTAGTTATCAATTTGATGTACAAACGTGTTTTTTTTGGTTTATTTCCTTACTGCTTCTCAAGGAAGATAACAGTAGGAGATTTGGTCAGAAAACCCAAACAGCTCCGAGTGTGTGTATTATAGTGAATTCTGTGCCTGCATCTGCTGAAAATGGGCCCCAGGTAAAGGAGTCTTTAGAACAATCACATGTATTTTCCCATCAAAGCCGATGAATTAGATTTTTGTCCCCTGCAATATCTAGGAATTTCTAAGTGAAGATGCTGCACAAATGTAGCTTTCAGGTTTGCATTCCTGCTTTCAACTTCGTATAATTACTTAGGGATTACTTTGTATGTACTCTCAGATATGTCTATTTGCCAGCCACTGTCCCATGCAAATATTTGACTTGAAAAGAGTGTGTGTATAAGGAATGGCCGCATGTTCGGATAACACTCCCAGATCATTCCATTTGGGAAGAATTCCACTAGAAAACACACCCACTGTTTCTTCCACTGATTCAGCTTTGAACCTGCTTAAGCCAATTTGTTGCTATTCTGATCATGGTCAGCAGTTATATTAAAGTCCTGATAAATCAATTTACAAGTCAAGCAGTTTCGCACTGCAGGGTATTACTTTGTGGGGAGAGAAGAGATGGGAGTAGTAGCTTGGGATTCATAATCGATGCACCTCTCTTGTATAGACCCTTTTCTTAGAGTAGGATTTTGTGCAGGCATGCTATAAAGCAAATCTTATGAAGCCTGAAACAGCACAAAGTGAACTTTCCAGGGTTCTCAGATTCCCTGATTTGTTAAAGGTCAGGTTTCTCTCTGTGGGGAAGTTGGACCCTGAGTACAGAGGCAGGTTTATGCCTTAAGATGAACTTGTGAGTGCTATGGTACCCAGTGCTTCCAAGAACCAGAAGAGCCATCTGGGGTGAGGGGACAGCTTTGATCTCCCACCCCCAACTGGATCAACAAGAGACAGACATAGCAAAGAAAGAACCTTCTTGGAAGTGTTGCCATTTGCAATTTTTTTTTTTTTTTTTGCATAGAAAGTGGTGGGTAGAATATTGTGGCTGGGAGTTTTCCTGCTCAACTAAAGCCATAGTTCTTTGATTAAATCCATATCTCCTCAGAAGATTATGACCCATCCAGAAGACTATGCTTCACTTTTGAGTGCTGGGGAGGACAGGAGGCCTGCTCTCATAATTTTGTTTTTATTAGAAGCATTTATCACACTGTCATAACTCTTACTTTTGTATTAAAATTTCCACATGGCATTTTTAAAAGACATAAAGTAAAAGCTTTGTCTTATTGCAATTTTTTTTATTGAAGTGAAAATCACAGGACATAAAATTAACCATTTTAAAGTGAAAAACTCAGTGGCTTTAGCATATTCACAGTGTTGCACAATCACCACCTCTGTCTAGTTCCAAACATTTTCATCACCCCATAAGGAAACACTGGACCCATTAAGCAGTTGCTTTCTATTCCCCCCTCTACCTAGAATCCTGGCAGCCAGCAATCTGCATTCTGTCTCTATGGATTTATCTATTCTGATATTTCATATAAATGAAATCATATAATATGTGGCCTTTTATGTTGCTTCCTTCACTTAGAATAATATTTTCAAGGTTTATCCACATTGTGGCATGTATCAGAACTCCTTTCCTTTTTATGGCTGAATAATATTCCATTGTGTGGATCTGCCATGTTTGGTTTATCCATTCATCTGTTCATGGACATTTGGGCTGTTCCCACCTTTGGTTGAATGCTTTGTTTTGGAATTAGACACCAGAGCATAGGACACTAAGTGGCAACTCATATGATGGCAAGATTCTTTGATGGAAGAGTCACTCCGTGGTACCCACAGCAAGGGAGAAATGATAATTCTATAGGAGACAGAAAGAGAAAAAAGGTCCAGGTAATTGGCTAGTCCATAATGAAGACTGGAATGGCTCTGCTTTATCACCCCTGATTTACCTTGGTTCTCAAGATTGATTAGACAAGGCATAATATACACTAATTAGCAATATTTCCAACCCTGCCTTGCTTCACAGTTACCATTTTAAAAAATCATCCATAGTTCAGTAGAACTTAAACATTTCTTTTCATTTGTATATTTGCCTGCCACAAAACATTTGTCTTTATTTCAATATTTTTTTCAAGTCAACTTTCCTCAAACAATCCACGGTGAAATTCTACAAATAAACCACATTTCCTGTCACTTATGGAGACAGAAAGTCAAAGATGGAGGAACCCTTAGGCTTCAGTTTTAATTCCTCTAACGGCAAGATTTTTCAATGTGTGGCATATTCCAAGACCTCACCACTGAGAACTTTTCCTTGAAAAAATAATATAGGAGCTGGCCTATTTTCTGCCGTCAAAGTTTGATACACTCTTTTGATTCATTTAAAATACGTGGACTCAGTGCTTTTAGAAATTTTCCTTTTCTGACCCAATGGAGAAATCCACCTCGATAAGAACCAGTCAAGTAGATTGCATGCTCAGACTCAGACGTGGTATTCTTTGTTTTTGTTTTTTTACCAATCCTTGTCAGTTAATCTGAAGGAAATCTTCACTGGCCATTTGTTAGAACAAAATTTTTAGGGATGTAATTTTTACTGTAATTTTTAGGGATGTGTCCATAGGAATTTTTAGGGATGTGTCCATAGGAATCCCAGGTGGGGTTGCATAGAACAGTGTTTCTGTCTACGGCTCCAGAGGGAACCCCCAAGGAGTCTTCCTTATCTTCCTAAGTCTTGGTGATTTATAGTTTGCATTCTAGTCTCAGAGAGCACAGATCTCATGAACCCCAAGGTGGTTTGCTTTGCTGCTGGTAATCTAGTTTGCAAAGTTATTGCTTTCAAGAGATTCCTAATGTGGTCTTAGATATATGGTCTCATGTCAAATTCCAGTGGAGAAACGAGGAATAATGCTCTCCCAATCGCTCCTAGCCTCGGGTTCCAGTTTCCAGTTTTATGACAGGTAACAAGAGAATAACGAAAGAAACAGATATTCTTAGAGCAATTAAAAATGTGCATGGGAACAAAATGAAATGTAGTCACTTGTTTTTAGTCAGTTTTCTCACCATCCTTTTGGGTCCTCATCACACCCATTCTCAGTCCATCTTTTTCTTAGGCGCCCATTGATAGGGACTGTGGGTGATTTTGAATCTGATGTCCTTGGTTCCGAGCTCTACCACTTACCATCTGCGTCACATTGAGCAAGTTACTTAACCGCTCCAAATAGCAACCTCCTCATCTATAAAGTGGCAATAATTCCTAGGGGTTATTGTGAGGATTAAGTGAGATCATATATGTAAAATGCTTAGCCCTGTCCTAGCTACTTAAACAAGGTACAGTAAAAGGTCCATATTATTGTTATTCAAGTAAATGCCAAACATGTCACTCAACTTCAGTTCTTTGAGAAAAACATCCATCTGAAACATATGAGATGGTTTATAATTAAGTGTTCGTGTTACCAGGTAACATCAAGACCATGACAATGAGTGTAGCTTTATATTCCAGAGCAACATAACGCTGATAAATGGAGCAATCCCAAATTCAAATGGAAAATCTGCTTTGCTGGAGGAGTGGGTGCCAGAGATTCTAAGCAGGATGAATGTGTGTGAAATTGACTGAAATTGACTGCTGAGAAATAGGATTCCATGGGTAAGAACAACTGCTCAGGAATTTAAAAAATATATGGTTGACAATGATCAATATCCATTACATAGGTTACCAGCAGGAATTTACCCTTTTGATAATTCATATATGTGTCCAACAGACATTTGTTGAATTCCCAAGACCAGCCATGCAAAGTCCTGACACTGGGGAGCAGAGCCCCGTCCTCAAGGAGCTCATGGTCTGACTTTGTGCAGAGCACATGTGGAGCAGAGCGGTGGCACACAGAACCCTGCAGGGCCCTGATGGCTCCCTGAGGCTGGGTACCATAGGGAAGGGGGAGATTTCCCCTCTACCCCTGTTGAGTTCTTATAGCTGCACTAATAATAAAATTGACACAAGACAGATTAACAGGAGAAAAAGAACCTTTTTCATTCATGAGCATGGAGGTTTCATAGAAATAGGACCTAAGAAGTGGCCAAAGCAGGCAGCTTTTATGTTTTTTAGACAAAAACAGTAAATTTGAGAGGAATTGACAGGACACAAAAACTTAGGTTTTGGGTGCTCAATTAGTGATGAATTTAAACAGAATTTGGTCTTGAGGTAGTCAATGAAAAGAAGTAACAAGGTTTGTTTTTTTGTTTATATAGGCTTCTCAGCCCGAATTCCCTATCTCTGGCAATAAGAGTGTCCTTCTACTTCCAGATGCAGCGAGTGTCCCTTCCTTTCACATGAGAGATTTATTTCCTCCTTTCAGGGAGACAGAGAGCAGGGTCAGTGTGTCCCTCTTGCATTGGCTGTTTCTTAAGTCACTTTCATTCAAAATAATATGTCACGAGGCACATTTTGGGGCAGCCCGCTCTGGGCTCCAACAGTACCCGTGAGCTGAGGGTTGAAGAAAAGAAGCAGGTAAATAAGCCCGGGGGGTGAGGGTTGGAGAGGCAGGATCCTTCCAGTGGATTCTCTGTCTGCTGAAGGGAGCTCAGCAATTTTTGTGAGTTGCAGCCAAAAGAGTATTAATCAGAAGCGACATCTAAAGAGGAAAAGTTGATTGTTTGAGGACCTTGAAGTGAAAAGAACAAAGTGCTCAAAAAAAAGAGAAAAAGGCAAGAAAACCAAATCTGCATCACCAAGGAGGGAGATGTGCTGGAGGCTGACCGCTGGGAACAGAGGTGAAGACCATCGTGGTGAGCAGGTGATCCTCGTGCATTTGGTGTTGCTGGTGCACAGGGCAGGTAGGCTGGGGTGGTGACAGTGGAAGTGGGCCAAGTGGCAGGGACCACACGTTCAAATCTTGAACTCTATCCATAGGTGACAGGAAATCATAGAAAAGCTTTACGCACAGGAACAATGGGGTCAGATTTCTGGACGCTGTTAATTTTTTGCTTCAATTTTAGAAAATTGCTTCTCTTTCATCAGTTTCCCTCTCTCTCTTTGTCCTTCTACATGTTCAGTAAGAAAATGGGGTGATGAAAATTAACTGTTGATTTCTCTCCCTTGCACTGCATGAGTGATTGCAGCTTTGCAAAGCGACTACCCATCTGCTGCGTCATGGGCTCTTCCCAGGAACAGTGCTGTTAGCTGAGAGATTTGGGCATGAACTTTTGAGGTATAAGTAAGGGAGGCCACCCCTGGGACAGTGCCGTTGACTATGTGACCCATGGCGGGTGTGTAGGCACAAGATCAAATGTCATTTATTTGACTCTTTGCTTTCCTAGAAGCAGGTCACTCACTATAAGGAAGTTATTAATTCCTTCCCAAGCCTCAGTTTTAAAAATTGGCCCCTTTCTGCATTTTCCCAGGACACTTGTCAAGTGCTGGTTTCCTTTCTTATGGTAACTGCTCCTTTCTGTCATCTTGACACTTCTAGCTTTTGGGGAGAATTCTGTGCCCGTGGTCCTCCAGCATCTCTGCTTCCTTCTAGACACAGATTTGGTTTATCTATCTATTTATCTATCTATCTATCTATCATCTGCCTATCATCTATCTATCATTTATTTATTTAGGATCCTTTGCTCTTTTCCTTTCATGGCCTTCTAATAATCATCTTTGGCTCATTAGATGTCGTCTAATTAACACTCTTTTGGCTGCAAGTAACAAAAATCATCTGAGCTATTTTCAGCAGGCAGAATTCTTTGGAAGGGCGTTGGGGTCTGTGGCAGAACCAACCCAAGAACAGGGACATGACGGGGTCTCAGCAGAGACTAGAGCCAGGTTGCTGCTGACATCTCCTGCAATTTATAACTCCCCACGCCCACGCTAGTAAGGCTAAGTGGCCTCTCTTGGTCTTCATCCCAATCCCTGGGGTAGAGGCTTTTGGTCTGTGGTTGGGGGATGGGAGAGAGGTCATTCTGTGTCAACATGACCATTCCCACTGCAAGCCTATGGATAGGGAGGAGGGGGCAATCCCTCAAGAATGGCACCAGGCAGAAACCAATGAATTTGACCACACGAAAGTACAGTTTGGCTATGTTTTTAAATAGAGGCTGGAATTTTGTTGTTGTCGTTGTCATTGGCATTTGAAAAGAAGAACTTGTTGTCCTACTGAGTCTTGTAAAAGTCATTCAAGTTATTATATTGATATTTATTCTTCTCTTCATTTTCTTTGCATGGATCTCCGTTCCCTTGACCCTTCCAGTCAAAAAATTCTACAATCCTTTCCCTTGGTTTTTTCTCATTACTTTAAATTTAGAAGTACGTGCATTTGTGTGTGTGTGTGTGTGTGTGTTTGCAGACTGAGCTGAACCTGGTGTTCAGACGTATCTGAGCATGTGTGATAATGGGTGGGCAGAGGGCTATAGACTGGAAGTGCGGGGAGGAGAGATTTTTGCACTAGAGCAGAGGGGGAGCTTGGGTTGAGGACAGCAAGGCTCACACCTTGCAGATTTGCCTCCAGTTCAGAATCAAGAACTTAGTCTCAGCCCCGTAGAGAGTGTGGCTCCTGGCAGAAGCTGTAGGACCTAGTGAGGCCCTGGGGTGCAAGTTGCACTTCAATGTGTGATGCACTTCCCTCTCCTGCATGGAACAGTGTGGCGTGGATGTGGTGAAGACCCCAAGGACCTTCAAGCAGATTTGGCTCCTCCAGGGACACAGGACTGAGAGCACCAGGTGATGGCACTCTTGGCATTGACAACTAACTCCATTAGTTGGATTTGGTTACAAACGGAAGAGACCCCATCAGACTGGCTCCAGCACAAAAGGGGACTAACCGGTGCCTGCATCTGTCCAGTCCAGGACAGATCTTTGGGTGTGGATGGATGAAGAAGTTCAAATGATGACCCTTGGGCTCTCCACCTCTCTGAGGATTGGCCTCGTTAATAAAGGCTTTATCCACCTTTAAGGAAACATGCTGTGCTCAGGTGAACATCCTTCCAGGGTAACAAACTCAGTGGAAAGATACATTGTCTCTCCCGTTATTTGTGGAGAAGAACTCTGAGTGGCCAGATTGGAGCTGTGTCCACTTTTGGACCAATCATTGTTGCTGGGGAATGGGATCTGTGGTTGGCTGAGTCCAGGGAGGGTGCCCCATCTTGTGGCTGTGACTGAAATTCTACCAGCACGATAGGGAACGGGGGAAGGGCCCTGAGCAGACGAGACACACATTTCTACTACAGCATTATCCTGAAGGGCATCCTATCAATGGCCAGCCCTAGGGAGGAGCTACCTCAAGGGGCTTTTTGGATAGCAGATATCAATGACAGGAAGATGAAGAAGAATGATGTTACAAGGACTATACAAGAGCACACGTGAGATACCCCTAGGGAGCCCCAGAAATGCAGAAGGGTCTGAGGTCCCACGCTAGCCTGCAAAATCTAAGTGAATATTGTAATTGGACCCCACTGGTGGCCAGCCAGAGCCTGGGCAGCCTGGGAAGCGATGCTTAGTTATAGCCTGAATTGTCTTAGTTTACGTAACCGCAGAGGGTGGGAAGGCACATTTACTTGAGAAGTGTAGATGAGTGCCTGTCACTGTTGACTGCACATTTGATATTTGTGGTCATAAAAATTTGGAGTGAGTCCGGTCATCCCAGCCATGTGAGTCTCTCCAGAAATGTCCCACTATATACTTGGGTTAAACAGGGTTGGGGTTTTGCGAGGGGAGTACAACGGAAGGAAAGAGCAACCAGGGAGTTAAGGGTATTTGCAAGGAAGTGTTTCTACTGCTGGACTTTGGAATTTAGCCTGGGCAAGGAAGTGAGGTTAGGATGAGGGTTCTGGATAGGGAAAAAAATGGTCAGCTTAATGGACTGCCTGAGGTCTTCGCTAAAGAGGGAGCGCTAGAGAAGGTGAGGGGAAGGATAAGAGGGGGTGGTCAAAGAGTTGGATGTTACATTGAGATTTTGGTGGGGGCACCATTATTGGTGATGATTCCAGTTGTGAGGCTGCAATGCAGTAGAGGAAAAGATGATTGAAACTAAGAGTAAAAGAAAGAAACTGGGTGGTCAGCGTGTGGGGTGGGTCATCCAGATAGACGCTGAAGTCACTGAGAATAATTGTAACAGTAGTAGGAGGAGAAAGGGAGTGAGGCAAATGCCCAAATCATCAGAGAATGGGGAGGATTGACTCGGAGGTTGGTAGGTGAAAACCATAAGGAATGGTAAAGTCTGATCATGGATGCTCTATTCCCAAGAGCTTCAGCACCCCCAGGCTTTGTGGGATGTGAAGTGCAGAGGAAAAGCGGCCTCCGCTCGAGAGGGCTGCAGACAGGGCTGCCTCCTTAGGGTCACGTACAACGATCATCGTACCACATTGTCATCTCTCTGAATGGCACCCTCTGAACTTTCTCAAATGGTGGGCTTGGCTTCAGGGAAGGGGTATGATTAGAGGCCATCAGATTCCCCGAGGAACAAGAAGGAAGTGTTCTGAGAAGAGGCTGAGGGATTTGGGGGTGTGTTGATAATGGACGCGAGAAGAAGGGTTCTGGAGGGCAGTGAGGTGAGGGATGGGGAGTTGAGGGGGCTGCATGGAGCAGAATGTAGAAACTTACATGGAGCCTGCTAAACACAGAGTTGCCCACGTAAGAAGCAGCCCTTTTACAAAGTGACGGCTGCAACTTACAGCATCCAACCTAATAAGTTTGACTTGGTCCTCATGTTAGAAGCCACTGTGTGTTTTTTGTGTTCCTGGCATCATGGAATATGGCCGAGCCACGTGGCATGTGGGATCTTAGTTCCCTGACCAGGGATTGAACCCGTACCCCCTGCAGTGGAAGTGCGGAGTCTTAACCCCTGGACCACCAGGGGAGTCCTCAGGGAACGTCTTTTACAACAGATCACCCCATGGACTTCTTGCTGGGGTTGAGTCTCAGTAGTCTTGGGGGGTGACCCTAGGAACCTCATAACCAAACCCTAGGAATGCTGCGAATGCTATTTTAAGTCAGGCCACCCAAATGTGCCCCTGTATCACTGTTTTTGTATAACATGGTAGCAAACTGCCAAAATCTTAACTTTTAAAGTGTAGACTCCCTGCCTTATTCTAGAAAAGATACTAGAACCTTTATAATAATACATTTAGTTTAACAAGATTTAAAAACAAAGATGAGTAAAGAAATTGAGGTCAAAGGAAAATAAGGATATGAAAGATACGATGAAGCCCAAGGTGAGGTTAGCACATAAAGTGCCCTTTGTTATGATCCCAAGTGTGTGGCTGTGCTTCTTGGCCTCCAAAGCTCAGGAATAAACAAGATTCATGGCATGTAAAAGATTAAAAACAAACCAGTGGTTCGGAGAAATGCAGCTATTTTTGTTACCGAGAGCTGAGACATTTCTCCTGTGGGTCTTCAATAGGAGGCCCAGTGTGATGTAGCAAATAATATCCTCAAAAACATTCAGAATATATAATAATATATAATAATGCGCTTCCCAGGGTTGTTTCGCACTGTATCTTTCAACGTAGGTCAAATATAATGGAAAAGTATAGTTTAGTAAAAACTTGTATATGGGAAGCAAAAATGGTTCAATTATTCTTTCTAAGGGTCTGGCTGACTCAAAAGGTTGCATTTAAAATTAAAGGAACGAATGGACGGTGTGTTCTCTAAGCAGTCCTTCATCAATATTATTTCTTGCAATTAAGTTAGAGTTGCTAAGTGTAGGCTAGCAGTGAGTTTGATGGTCTGTCCTCTGATAAGTAGTGACATAGCATCGACCGAGTCATCCTTCAAGGGCAGATTCCTGGACTGGAGATGGGGTGGGCATCCTCTTAAGAAAACTGAGAGTCTGACCAGGACATGTGCCTGAGTTGGGGCTGGTCCACCTGCCCACGGAGGTGGGTCACAAAAGTACCTGTCAGCAGGGCCAAATTTTTCCTTAGAAAGCAATTCAGGATGTGTTCTAACACCTAGATAATGGGTGAGTAAAGGCCCCAAATTTTATGTCAGTCTTAGCTAGGAAAGCCTTTAAAGCAGATCTATGCACTGTGTGCATTTTTGAGGTCCTATGCTGTGCTAAGTGTTAATGATAAAGGCAAACTCCTTGCCTTCATGGAGCTTGCTTTCTGGTGGATGGAAGATGGAGAGCATTGATGTAAATGAATGAATAAATAAAATGATAATTACAAGCTGTGCTAAGGGCTTGGACGGAGGAAGATAAGATGAGGTGAGAAGGCACTTCTGAGGAGGGAACGCTTAGGTTGTGCCCTGAACAAGACACTGACCTTGCAAAAGGTCTGGGAAAAGAGCCTTCAGGAAGAAGCAATGACAAGAGCATGGATGGAGGCAGGAAGGGCTCGATGGTGAAGGCACTGAGGGCAGGTCTGTGTGGCTGGAGCCCAGGAGCTGTGTGGGGTGGCGTGAGATGAGGCTGAGAGGCAGTGGAGGCCTGGTGGAAGAGACCTTGACAGGACACAAGACAGTCTTGGTTGTCTCCAACTTTAAGCATTGTATCTTGTTTGTATCTTCTTTAAAATGACTTAGTTGCAAAGTATGTCCTTAGGGAACCAATGAGTAAATTCACTGTCCAAGTTGGTTAGTATAACAGTTATAGTTAAAATTGGGAGGCAGCACAGTGAACTTTATGCTGTGTGAATTATATCTCAATTAAAAGACATTGTGAGGGCAAGGGTCACATCTTGGTGACCAATGTGTCATATATCCAGTTGGTGCTCAATAAATGATTTTGATGATTAGAAAAAAAAGGTTGACTTTGGAAGGGTTGATGTTTAGTCCTTTGGATAGTCCTTGTCTAGCGTGGTCAATTGTTTATTTTGATCCCTTCTTATTTGTGACAACATCCTGTTCGTGCAGGGAATGCTATCTTTCGGTTTGGTAGTCAGAGTTGTTCTGAGGATTTTCAGTCTTCCATAAGGTATCAAGTCATTAGGGAACAAGTGAAAAAAAAAAAAAAGGTGGTGTTGGGGGAGAACCTACTCCTGTATCATTCTTCTGGGAAAGATCTACTTTTCTAAAGGGAAATTCTTAACAATACCAATTGTTGAGGTCCTGATAAGGTAAACGATATAGCATTGAGTTGTAATAACCCAAAGCTGGCACTATAGACTATCTTACAAAGGGAACCCTACTCTTCTTTGCGTGCAGTTGGTTTCAGGAGTCCCTACAAATAATTTCTTTGAAGTAGATTAAAACAAGTTCTCTGCTTTCTTGTTCATAGCATAGTTCTGTTTAGCAAACACTTTCTTCCCAATTCGTATAATACACAGGGAAGCTTTAGCTGGGAGCAGTTCATGATCACAGATGCCCAGGGAGAGACCTGCGTGCTGTTGATGGGCTGGGGTGGACCTCTGGCTAGTTTCTTCTCTTTTGTGTTGAATCTCCTCTCTATGGAACTGATAAAAGCCCCATTGTTCACTTAACCCTGAAGAGGTCATGTGTGAAGTGATGGTCTTCAATTTCAAACGTTCCCCCCTTTTCTTAACTTGCTTTATTTTTAATTCTAGAATGGAAAACAAAAGTTAGTGCTCTTCCTCAAAGATGGACAAATAGGGGGCTCTTTGGAAGACGTACTTTTTTTGGAAAAGGTAACTTTAAATATTACGTGACACATGCTTTGTTGTAAAACATTCTATCAATACGAAAGTTGATAGAATTATAGAACTATAGAGTAAAATGCCTCTCCATTCCTCTCCTAGGATTAAGGAACGCCAACAGTAGATGGCTATGCTTTCAGTTTCCTGTGCATTTATAGATACTCGTATCCATATGTGTATATATACGTGTATATAGTTTTATTATTTTTCTATTGTTCTACATGATTTAAAAAATTATTTTGTGTTTATTTTATTTACAAATTTTAAAAATTTTGAAATAATTACAGATTCATAGGAAGTTGCAGAGTCAGTACAGAGAGGTCCCCTGTACCCTAACCCACTTTCCCCTGAAGGGGAATAGAATATACCACCCCAAAATATGCCACTTTGATGTTTATTTATCTTTTATTTTTTATTTTTTTTTGGCCGTGCTGGGTCTTAGTTGCACCACGTGGGCTATTTGTTGCAGCATGCGGACTCTTAGTTGTGGCATGCAAGTGGGATCTAGTTCCCTGACCAGGGATTGAACTCAGGCCCCCTGCATTGGGAGCGTGGAATCTTACCCACTGGACCACCAGGGAAGTCCCCAAAATATGCCACTTTGGCATATTGATTATTTTGAATTAAAGTTACTTAGGAAACAACTGAGGCAAGAAGGACGCTCTGACCTCCTTTGTCCCCCGGAAAACAGGAAATACATCTCCCCTGTGAAAGGTACCAATCCTGTAGCAGGAGGGTGGAAGGCATCCTTATCAACAGAGACTGGATTTAGGTCTGAGAAAACTGTATAAAAACAAACCTTGTTACTTCTTCATTAATTTACTATTTTAAGCCCAAACCCCTTTGTCTTGTCAATTCTTTGCAAATTTATTGTTTCTTTGTCTAAAAGATATAAAGGTTTCCTGCTTTGGCCACTTCTTTGAGTCTCGTATTTTTGTGGGGCTCCCATATATACAAAATTAAATTTGTTTTTCTCCTGTTAATCTGTCTTATATACATTCAATTATTAGACCAGCCAAAGAACCTAGAGGGGAAAAAGGGAAAATTTTTCCACCCTACACCCCCAATATCAAAGCCAGGCAAATGACATTTGTACAACTTAGTTCTATGCCGTTTGATCACATGTGTAGGTTTGCGTGACCACCACCTCAGTCAAGATGCAGAACTGCTCCATCACCACAAAGATGTCCCTTGTGCTGTACTTTTATAGTCACACCTCTGCCCTTCCCGTCCACCACCATCTTTAACCCCTTGTTACTGTTTTTTAAGAACATGAATTGTTAACCTACTATACCTATTGATCTACAATTTTCTTTGTTTTCCCCTCTTAACAACTAGACCCGGAGAGTTTTCCACATTAGCATAGAAATTGTTCTGGGAATGCCTATCCACTGCATATTATTCTGACTAAATTACATGTATTACATGTTTTTGGTTTTTTTTTTTCATGTTCTGGCTATTATCAACAAATGCTGCATTTAATATCTTTGTGCAGTTAATGCAAGTATGTGTGTAGGATTGAGTCCTATGAATGAAATTTCTGTGTCAAAGGGATGTGTATGTTATTGATAGATACTGTCAAGCTGCCCTTCAAGAAGCCTGTATCAGGGCATACTCCCCTCAACAATTTATAGGAGCAGGAAGTCCTGCTTTATGCAGTGGTTATTAAAGGCTGGTGGCAAGTTTTATTTCACATTTTTATGAATTTTCTCCCTTTGAGTGGAACAGGGTCTCAGACAGTATATTATTACACTGTGGGCAGATTCTTTTTGCAGTAACCTAGCTTTCCTACAAATGTATTTGTTTCCTAGGGCTGCCATAACAAAGTACTGTAAACTTTGGCTCAGAACAACAGAAATAAATTGTCTGGCAGTTCTAGAGACTGAAAGTCTGAAATCAAAATGATGGCAGGGCCATGCCACCTCTGCAGGTTTTGGGGAAGGATCTGTTCCAGGCCGCTCTCCGACCTTCTGGTAGCTCCTTGGCTTGTGGCAGCATAACCCCAGTCTTCATAGGGCATCCTCCCTATGTGCATACCCATGTCCACATTTCCCCTTTTTATAAGGACACCAGTCATACGGGATTAGGGGCCTACCCTACTCCAGTATGACCTCATCTTAACTAAGTTCATCTGCAAAGCCCCTGTTTACTAATAAGATCACATTCTGAGGTACTGGGGGTTAGGACTTCAACTTTTGAGTATTTGGAGTGAGGACACAATTCAGCCCATAACAACAAGTGTTACAGATAAGAACACGCCACTCCAAAACACACAACAGAATACTTTCTTTTCTCACTCTGGACAGAATTCTTTTCTCATCCCCTGTGTCTAACGGCAGGTCCCACATTTGACTCAGCCGCCCAGTGATAGACCATTAGTGCTTTCCCTTTCCAGTTGCTAGTGTGACATGGAGCACATCTAGAAAGAATTAAGTCAAATTGAGATGAATTCAAGAGACCTGTGTTCATACTGGGCAAAACCAGAGAAGGGTTCCCCTGAGAGAATTCTACCTGTCCAGTAGGGCCCACGTAGTCCAGGTGTGCAAATCTGCAGAATTCATAGGAATGCTTTGGCTGAGGTCTTTATGACAATGACTAAAGTCTAACTTAAGGCTAATAAGCACATACCCTGAAATAGCAATCTTAACAGAGCACTTGTATGTGCTAGGCACTGACCTAAGCTCTCGACCTGTATAAACTCACTCAGTCCTCACAATGACCCTACAAAATAGGTTCTGTATTAATAGAATTCAAATAGACAAGTACATTGAGGTATGTCTTTGAGTCGTGTTCAGCTCCTGGCCCTTAACTGGTGAGCCCCAGTTCTGCTTTCCCCTTTCTACTCATTTTAACTTCGGTGAAGCAATGAAAACTTAATTTCACAATCAGCTGCCAGTGCTGGTGTGAAAGTAACTCAAGAAAACATGGCCTTTGCACAGTTGGGTATTTGTAAAGGGCTAGAGGGAGAGAGGTCTCTTAGCCCATATCAAAGTTCTACTTTCTAATGAACTCTAACATGTGGAAATAAATGAAGACCACCTAAATGAGAATAAGCAAAGGCTACTTCTTCAAAGCTTGCAGAAAGCAGGGAGTCAACCTCCATCACCTGCGTCCGGCTGAGACTCCAAGGCAGGCAGGGGAATGGGAAAGTTATACAGTGAAAAGAAGGCGAAAGCTTTAGGTGTGCTCTGGCTGGAGGCTGTTGGCTTGGGGGAAGCTGGAGGTGGGGCTAACTAGAAGTACACATCTTAAGTAATTGGTTTGAGAAGCTTTGAGGGGAAGGGAAAAATATTTTTCCTCTGATCCAACTTAGGTTCTCTGACTGGCGTCCTATAAATTAGACCAACAAAAGACAAATTAACAAGAGAAAAACAGGGGCTTCCCTGGTGGCGCAGTGGTTAAGAATCTGCCTGCCAATGCAGGGGACATGGGTTCGAGCCCCGGTCCGGGAAGATCCCACGGAGCAACTAAGGCCATGCGCCACAACTACTGAGCCCGCGTGCCACAACTACTGAAGCCTGCGTGCCTAGAGCCCGTGCTCTGCAACAAGAGAAGCCACCGCATTGAGAAGCCTGCGCACCACAACAAAGAGTAGCCCCCGCTCACCGCAACTAGAGAAAGCCCGCGCGCAGCAACAAAGACCCAATGCAGCCAAAAATAAATTAAAAAATTAAAAAAAAACAACGAGAAAAACAAACAGGTTATTAATGCATGCAGCACATATGTGGGAGAATCTTCAGTGATGAGTAACTCAGAGTGGTTAGAACTTGGGCTTATCTAGCATCTTCACAAAGCAACAATAAACCTGTAGAGAAGAAACAAAACAAAGGAGAAGGGTTTTAGGCTTCTAAGGGCATCAAGCTGTGGGAAGGTAAATATATGGGAAACTAATGGAAGATAAAGGGTTATATGTGCAGGGAAATCTTGGCATCAAATTTCCGTCTTCTTCGTGGCCATAAGACTTCTTTGACAGAGGGGATTTACAGCATCCTCAATTTCTCAAAAGTTTCTGCTTTTTGTCAGAAAAGGGAAGCTCTGAGAAGGCTTTTTTCTGAATCTGTTGATTCTCATTTACCTCCAACTCAAAATAATTGTTATGTCAAAGTGATGTACTTCAGGGTGGCGGATTCTGATCTCCTATGGCTTTCTCTTTTGGTCCTGACTTGGAAGCTGGTGGTCACTGATCAAGTCCTGACCGACCTGGGCAGGTTGCTGCAGAGGGTGGGGGTCAGAGTTTTAGTATCAAATATGGTCCAGCCCTCATCTGTGTATTCTGTCTTGCAAACGTTATACAGTAGGATCTGAAGGTATATTAGGAGTTCTCCATAATGAGGAGTAAAGACAATAGTCCTTATAGCGTGTGTGGTTAAAAAAATAATTGGGGTCTAACTTGGAGTCTCTTGTTCCACGTGGTCCTATCTTATGGTATTTGCTATGCTTGCCTCTGGGTCCTGGTTACTGTGGGTGGCTTGAAGGGCCGTGCTTCTATTAGATGCTTTCTGTGGCAGGCTTGGCTTCCTTCCAGTCTCTTCTGTAAGAGAATCGTCTCCACGACTGTGTGATGCTGGAGCTCTCTGCCTCTCCCATCTAAGCCCATTGTGGCTACTGGCAGCCTTATTCTTTCCACGTGGCACGTGGCAGCCATATTCTCCTAGATATGGTATTTGGAGGCGACGTTAGGACCCCTCGGGAGGTTCTCTTCCTATCCTAAGGGAACATGGATGCCTAAACTCTGGGTTTTACGCATGGGGCTTTGCTGATCAATCACACCACACTGAATGTTGTAGGGCCTCTATTCGTACTTTTGTTGTGGATTTTGTTTTTCTTCTACTTTCTGCCCTTGCTGTGATATAAGTGAGTCTCCCCAGCATTGCTCTGACACCCAGTGTATTGGACCAGATCAGGACCAGGTGTGGGGAGCCGGGGAAACCTGGGAGCATCAACAGCCCTCTGGATGGTGTTTCCTCCCAGGATGTAAGGTTTGAAGACATTGATGGATTTGAGATTTTCAGAGGTGGAAACTATATGAAAATGATTCGGCTTGATGAATAAATGGTAGATTTATGTCGAAGAATATTTTAAGTCAGCTGGAATTTATTGAGGGCTCTGTGGCTCCGGGGTAAGAGTGGTGGATTTGGGGCTGGCAAAGGCTGGTCAGGACCCACAAGGACCTCAGCGTTTGCTTCAGAAGAGAGACAAAAACACCAGCATCTGTGATCTTAAGGACCATTGTGTGGAAGAGGCCCAACTTTCTGAAGGCCACTTTGCTGAAAAACCACTCTCAGGGTGGCCAATAAATTAGCCAAAGGCCAATGGCCCCAAGAAAATGTAACTGCAGAACCAGCCCAAACTGGCTCTATCCTGTTTTTAACAAGATATTGAGTTGTTTTTCAGAGACAACAACAAAACTGCAAGTCATGCAGCCAAAGCAGGCGCAGAGGAGAAAATTTTGCCCTCAATTAATACCCAGAACCAAGTTTCTACCCCCAAAGGAACCAAAGGACCGGGACTTTACCAGAATCTGAACACAGATCCCTTTCAGAAGTGAAGGGTCCATTGTCCAAGAAGATCTGGTGCTGAAGCCCCTTTCCCACACCTATCGTAGATGGCCAAGCTCCAAAATCCTCGCATTGTAACCTGGCCACCAGCGCTTCCGCAGACCAACCTCCCTCCCTAACTCACAGAAGTTTGACCAAACCTCAGATCGAGGAGACAGACTTGAGCCGTGCCTCCCGTCTCCTTGCTGGTCCACCTTGCAATAAAGCTTTTTCTTTTCTCAAAAGCCGGTGCCATAGTATTGGCTTTTACCTGCATTGGGCAGCGAGCCCTTTGCTTGGTGACAAAAACAAAGCATTGCTGTCTGAAGGTTGGCAGTTTTTGTTTTTAAAGTAATTGTTTTTGCTTTAGCAATGGCGGCCTGCAAGGGGCTTGACAGAGCTGGGGCTTAGTTTTTGGTGAGATGATAGGGACTCAGACACTAGTGACGATGTTGAATTTTGTCTGAGTCCTGGGCTTCCAGAGAGCCGTGCTGACTGAGAAATCTCGCAGCCTTTTGCTTTCTGAGAAAGGAGTGACTATAAATGAACACTCTACTCTTGCATATTCCAACGTATTCCAAGGTAAGAGCCACCTGCACCCTTCCTCATGACTCCCGTGAGAGTGGGGGATGCTTCCCTTGCCTACTTGCCTCTAGAAATCCCCAGCCTGAGGCAGGGGATAGATGGGCTCCAGGCTAGGCATTTACAACTGGCCTCCTGTTCACACCTACTGGGGTGAGAAGAAGATGGGCTCCAGGCTGGACATTCATTACCAGCCCCCTGTTTACATTTCCTGAAGCAAGTGACAAACAGGCTCCAGGACTACATATTTATGACCAGACTCCTGTCTATATTTCAAGATCTGCACCTCAGTATAAAAACCAGCAACAGAAATAGGGTAAATAACCGGGCATTGGACATTTTAATGGGAGGGACAGAGTGGGACTAAACCCTGTTAAAAGATCAAGAGGTCATACATTTCGCATTCTTGGGGCAAGGGAAACATTGCACATGCACAGAAAGGCTCCTTGGGGGTCAAAAAGGAGGGGGCGCCACCCCATAATATGTGATGCTAAGGCCGTCCCATAGGCTTCTGAAGTCCATCTTGGAGAAAAGTTGCACAAGCATGTGGGGAGGGTCCTAGGGCAGGTCAGCTGTGGAAAAAGAAACCAGATAATTGGCCAAAGGTAAACAAAGACCTGGAGGAACTGCCCTATAGAAATGACTTAACCTCCTCTTCACTGCGCTCCTCCTCATTAGGGGGGACACCCACACCCTTGCTCTCTGGGTGTGCATCTCTGCCTTGCTTCTGTCTTAACTAAACAGTTTCTCTGTGTGCTCTCCCACTTGCTGTTGTGCTATGTCTCTAATAATAAACTCTGTGCCTGTTTTTACAGTTTTTGCCTCCGTGAGAAATGCATTTTTCACTGGGGGCAAGAGCCAGGGGGTGTGGTGGCTAGGATTCCTGGTTTTCATCCAGGCTACCCAGGTTCAATTCCTGGGCTGGGAATTAAGATCTTGCTTCCCACCACCACTCTCTGCTGCCTCTCCGAGATCGAGCCCTCCTTCCTTTCCTTTGAAATGTTCCTCATTAGTGGACATCTTCCTTATAACGATAGCTTGAATAAAATCACCTTAATTGTTCTGGGAATTCTGTCTTTCACTCTAAACAAACATCAGCAGGGCCTGGCAGGGGGAGGTCAGATGGTCACAGGGTCACCAGAGAGGCCGGCAGCACACCACGCGGAGCAAACCTGAGCAGGTGTGATTTGCGATAAGGAAGTTGGCCAGGAGGTGGCAGGCATCCAGACCAGAGATGGACGTTAACTGGAAGAACTTTCGTCTGTGGTTATTCTAACAAGACCAGGCGGCCCTCCACTCCAGTCTGAGAAGAACCGAGAGCTGAGCTTTCTTTTTTTTTTTTTTTTTTTTAATTAATTAATTAATTTATTTATTTATAGCTGTGTTGGGTCTTCGTTTCTGTGCGAGGGCTTTCTCTAGTTGCGGCAAGTGGGGGCCACTCTTCATCGCGGTGCGCGGGCCTCTCATTATCGCGGCCTCTCTTGTTGCGGAGCACAGGCTCCAGACGCGCAGGCTCAGTAATTGTGGCTCACGGGCCTAGCTGCTCCGCGGCATGTGGGATCTTCCCAGACCAGGGCTCGAACCCGTGTCCCCTGCATTGGCAGGCAGATTCTCAACCACTGTGCCACCAGGGAAGCCCCAGAGAGCTGAGCTTTCTAATGAGCAGTACCCACAGCCAAACATCTAGGTGGAAAGTGATAGCAAACATGTTGGTTCAGAGTTAGGTGTAGATACACCATTGAGATGATTCATTGAATATAACCTTTGGCTTTGTACCTGGTGCCTGATAAATACAGACTTAACAACTTTAAGTGATTTTCAGTTGGGAGAAAACATGGGGTCGAGAGAGATTCTTTTTCTCCTTTTCTCTCAAGGACAAAGTTCCATGGACAATTGAGGTGGTTTCATTCAGGATATTGCAATAGGGAGAATGTTCATTAATGAGGGAACACCTCTAAGAAGAGGGAGAAAAATTGGGGTTTTATAAAATAAGGGAGTCATCGAGGAAGGGTGGAGGTGGGTGGTATCTTGGAATACGCTAGAGAATGGTGGTTCTTTGTAGTTAGGCCTTTCCCAGAACATGGTGGTGGTAGGGGGTGTTTCTCAACCATCACTGCTTTCTGGGAGCACAGGGATCACACAAGGCTCGGCATTGTCACCTCCAACTTATATCCTTTGAAAAAGTACCTTTTCTCTTACTTTCAATTCCAAGTGTCTAGGCACTGGAAAAGTGTAAACATTTCCACAGAACTGCCATGATATATTTTTTAAAAAGTAGAATTATGTTGTTCCCTAGAAACTCAGTTCGGGCACCTGTATTATCAGCCAGCAAATGAATCCTCTGTCTCCGAATGCATAGTGATTAAACCTTTTTTCCCCCACATATAATGATTTCTTTACAAAAGCTACCTTTATAATTAGCACTTCTTTAGAAAGGAATGAAAGTAATTATGGTTAAATTCACAAATCTTATCTCTGTAATGATTTTAGCCAAGAGTTTCGTCTCCAAATTCTTAGGTGCAGCAAATTCAAATTCCTTTGTAATTAGGGGCATTTAAATTCTCCTTGTGAGACTTCCCTGGTGGTGCAGTGGTTAAGAATCCGCCTGCCAATGCAGGGGATGTGGGTTTGATCCCACGTGCCGCGGAGCAACGAAGCCTGTGCAAAACAACTACTGAGCCTGCGCTCTAGAGCCCGCGAGCCACAACTACTGAAGTCCACGTGCCTAGAGCCCGTGCTCTGCAACATGAGAAGCTACTGCAATGAGAAGCCCGTGTGCAGCAACGAAGACCCAATGCAGCCAAAAAAAAAAAAAAAAAAAGTTGTGACTCTCCAATTTCCAGGAGTTTACCAGATAAGTAGAGAGAGTGTAAATGACAGACCCTTATTTTCCAAGGGCTCATTGAATTTGCTTGGTTTTTCCTTAAAGTACCATTTGCTTGCTCAGATCATGGTTACTTTTAGTTCAGAGCTAGGTCTGGCTGAATGCAGGAAATAATGGGAGGGCCAAAGTCTGTTAAGTCATTTATTTTAAATTTAAGACTGAAGTGGACCGTTCCAATGAGGTCTGGATCTGAATCTCCTGCGAGCCAGTGGACAGTCTTCAAATGCCCTTGAATCCATAATGATGGTACCATTCACCAAGCTCTTCTTATGGGCTAGACTTTGTGCTAAGTGCTTTTGTGGGTTATATCATTTAATCCCACAACAGCTTTAGATGGGAAGTACAATTTGTGGACACTTTACAGATTGGGAAACTGAGAGTCAGAGTGGTTGAGCAAAGTTACACAGCTCAGAAGTAGCTGGGTCAGACTTTAAGCCTAGGAAGTCTGATTTCACATATGGCATGCTCAAATGCCTTGCTGGACAAGTAAGTGGATTTTATCCACCTTATCATCTATTGAATTATCTGAATTATCTCATTGTACAAGCTCATGAGTGAACAATAGCATTTCATTCTGGAATGTTAGAAACTATGGCTATAAAAGGGGAGCCAGCTCTTATTTAACGGAAATAGACTTGTTAAAAGTGGAGCTGGGAAAGAGACCTAGTCAAATTTCCTCCCTCCTCCCGACTCCCCTACTCCCCAGCACAGAAGTTACAGCTAGAGGGCACTGTCTACAAAACAGAAAGCTGGCACCTTGATCTTGGTCTTCCCAGTCTCCAAACTGTGAGAAATAAATCTGTTCTTTACAGAAAAAAAAAAAAAAAGAGTGAAACTAGGGCTAGTGTAAATACAATAAAATATAACCCTTCTCAAAAATCTGCAGGGCTGGTGGGAAAGGCAATTTAGGACCATGCAAGTGAGGATAAAATAATTGAGGAGTCAAAGTGTTTTCAGGTAAGGATTCTGCATGGCCAGATGGAACAAATGGATGCAAATTCTCCAGATGGCCCAGAGGTACACTGGTCATGATTCAGGGTTTAACCATTTGACTTAACTACCTGCTGGGGATGCTCAGCTGGAAGCAGAATAGCTAACAGGTCCTTTACTGGTCTAGCTGGAGGTTGTCCTCCCCAAGGCCAGAGAAGGAAGCACAATGGATTGTTATTTTCATCCTAGTGCCTAGGAGAGATTGGATGGTAAAGTGACAGTGGTGGCAACCTTGAGAAAAAGATGTTAGTCTTTGGTGCCCTTGAGGGTGGTTTTTGAGTACGGAAAAATAAGTAGTTCTTCCTCAACCTTTTCAGTTCAGTTGACACATCTTACTTTTTCAAGTCTAGCAATTTCTAATAATTGCATACTTAATTCTAACCATTCCTAAGATTGAAAGATATGTACCCACTAAGGAAACTAGTATGTCACCTCACACAATTTTGGAGAACTGCCTTCTCAGCTTCTTTGAGCTGGCTCAGTGAGCAGACCTTAATCTGGACTCTGTCAGGACCCACTGAACACTATGTTTATTGGGATGTGTTGTCAAAAACTCCACAGTGTCAAAAGGGATGTGGTCACCTAGCCCTTGTCCTGAATTCAGGTTGTGCATTGTGCATTTCTTCATTTTCCTGTCTCTCTACAGTCCTACCCAATTTGATGGCCTGATTGGATTTTGCATATCATTGACTTTTATATAAATGTCTTTCCCATTTAACTCTAAAGACCTTGGACCTTGACGGAATATTGCATTTTTTCATATAATTCTTAAAATCCAGCTCTTGCAGATTTAAAAATGATCTCTGGCTGGCTTTGTCTATTTGATCACCACCTCCATCCTACTGATATCAGAGAAAGGCAGGGCATAAGGTGCATACTGTAGACTTGAAGGAGGTCATTTCACAAATTTTAGAGAAAGAATAAGCACAACTTAATGGTCACCAGAAGAAGGTCCCTAGTCAATGTAGGGAGGAAGGAAACGGAAGCATCTAAGGGATCCCAGAGAGGGTTGTTTTTTGCTGACATAGCATTTGAATGGATGGCCATCCGTAAAGGAGGAAAGGAAAGGCACACAATCGAGTATGACACTCTAAAGATAATGTCAGAAAGGTCAAATCTGAGAGTGATTTGAGATTTGAAGCAAAAATGCCAAGGACAAAAGGACATTTTTTTTTGTTTTGAAACAAAAATGCCAAGGGCTTTCTACTGATAGCAGTGCAAGGACAACAGCTTGGGTTCAAGGGTAGTGTTAGTCATACATTATACTCTAGGGGGCGCTCAAGGACTGTCCCTGCTCCAGGTACAACTTTTTGGTGTGAGCCTGAACTGAAGGGGAACCCTCAGGTGGGCACAACAGTGCCATTATTCTAGGAAGAAGAGATTGATTTGGGAGGAGTAAAAGAATTTCCTGTAAAATGGATTCTGACAAATCACTTTTCTCTTTTGTGAGTCATTCTGTAACAGGTAAGAGCCAAATCCAACTATATGTTGGGTCTGTTCCTTTTACTTTAACCTTTGCCTTCCGCTGCTTTTTTTTCACTAAAAGGATACCGTCTGTACATAATGGCCTGCCTCAGGGAACCCTGCCCCTCTGCCCGAATGTTAAACCAAAGTGCCTTTGTTCACGGAAACATTCGGACCCTCTCCACCTGTGGATGGCTGCAAGAAAGAAGAAATTAACACATCCCCTCCCCGAGGCTGGCCATTCCAGGGGACATTTGCAAAACTTACGGCCTTTTTACTTTACTTCCTCATCTCCTCCCCCTCTCTGTGCAAAAGAAACTGGCATCCAAACCCTGATAAGATGGTTATTTTGAGACTGTAGTCTGACATCTTCTCGGCCTGCTGGCTCTCTGAATAAAGTCATATTCCTTGTCTCAACACCTCGTCTCCGATTTATTGGCCTGTTGCATGGCGAGCAGAGAGGGTTTGGACTTGGTAGCATTTCTCCTTGTTCATTCTTCCTTTACTCTCTTTAATCTAATGCTGCTGGGTTAGTAGGGCTTGAGGATTGAGAGAAAAAGCATAGGACATCCATGGTCTCTGCTAGCCTTGGCCTGACATTGAAGGCGTTGCTCTGATGTTGGTGCATTGCTCACCCAGGACCTGGGGAAGGAGGTCAGATATGAACGTGGTGCTGCGGCCCTAGTCAGTGATAAAGAGTGTGAAATTGTCAGTGTGTCGCTTGTACACATTCCCCAAGAAGCTGGAGGTGAGCTGGGGCACAGAAGGGAGCTGGAAGTGATCTTGGGTGGCCTCTGCCTGCGGTAGCTTGAAGCAGGATTCGGTTCCCCGTTCCCAGAGATTGAAGTCAGGCTGCGGCAGTGAGAGCACTGAATCCTAGCCACTAGGCCACCAGGGACAGTGGCCAGTGACGAGGCCCTGGTCCATTGGCTTTGTAGGAATGAATTTCCACAAAGAGACGGAAAGTAGTGAAACAAGTAGAGCGTTTATTAGGAGGAGAAAGAGTACGTGTGAA
Source organism: Balaenoptera borealis (assembly GCF_965194805.1). NCBI lineage: Eukaryota > Metazoa > Chordata > Mammalia > Artiodactyla > Balaenopteridae > Balaenoptera > Balaenoptera borealis. The sequence goes on from NC_138874.1 coordinate 107,738,543, forward strand.
TAGATACACACAGGCGGGCTCAGAGAGAGAGTCGCGTGCCCGTGGTAGTTTAAATTACTTATATGGAGCATTTCTTCTGGGTTTCCTCTGGCCAATCATCTTGCTTTGCCTGGCTCTGAGTCCATATTTGATTTATCTCAGCATCCTCCCCTGTGTGTGCACACACCTCTCAGCCAAGATGGATTCTAGCAAAGAGTAGACCTATGGGTAAGTTGACATCACTTACTATGGGGTGGCGCCCCTCCCGTTTTGGCCCTGAGGAGCCTTTCTGTGCATGTGTAGTCGCGAAGGTCTCTTTATCTTTTATCTGGGCAGGGCTCAGCTCCTCCTCGCTCCTGCTACTGTCTTTATCTTGCAGTATCTGTCCACAGAGGACAAAATCCAGCCGCTCAACCTGGGGCCCATCTCTCCCCTGCCTCAGAAAGACTCAAGGCATCAGGAACCTGCAATTTCTTTCCAAAAGAAACAACTAACTGCTCTGAGAGATGCACATGGTGAATATAATTAACACAGGGGAAGTAGAATGGCTCTATTCTTATTTTGCATCTCTTCTCTCTTAAGGAAGAGGTTTTCAAAAACAATGGTAGAATACATACTGATAAAAACGGAATCGAATCTAAGAGCCCGAGTTTCTCTAAATGATTTCAAGTATCTTGAGGCAAAGGAAATATTTTTCCAGGGGATCTCCAAGTGGGGACACCCAACCACTGGGAGTGGATTTGAGGAATGGCAGTGTTAGAAGTTGGAAACCTACAAAATAGTTTTGAGTTTTGAAAAAGGAAAGATGGCTTTTCTCCCCATGAATTATAGAATAGTGAGCTTGACAGTCGAAACCAGCCAAGATTCTAGAATAAATTATTAAGGGAATTACTTGTGACCACTTAGAACTAAAAATGATCAATAGAGTTAGTGTGGATTTCCTAAGAATAAATCAAATCTGATCTTATTTCCTTTTTTTCTAACAGTAGGCCCAACTGTCAATTACCTAGTTAGAGTTTAACAAGGCATCTGACAGGGACATAATCTCTGGACAGAACAGGATATTGTGTCAGGGGTGAGTATAATTAGGTGGAATCATAACAGAATCACTACTCAAAGGATATTAATTACCTTGGTCTCCCTGTAGAAGGTTTCTAATGGCGGCTACAGGACATTGTCTAACATTTAGAAATGCTGTACTTGGCATTTTCATCTCAAAGCTCAAATGCTAGACTACACAAATAGCAAAAGGAGGGAACATGATTTGAATAAAGGAATGATTTTGGAAAGATCCCATAGATTAAGCTATGAATCAAGACCAAAGTATTTATTGCTGTGTTTTATATGTAGAGTAGGTTGTGGAAACAAATAAACCTAGAATGTTATAATGGCACATACACAATAGATATTTATTTCTTGTTCACGTACCAGTCTGAGATGGATGTTGATGGTTGGCCGATGACTGGTGAGGACCCAGGCTCCTTGCATTTTGTGGCTCCTTCCATCCCTAAAGGCCTCATTAACATCTTCCTCTAGATGTACATGCGGAAGGAGAAGAGCATGCTGTTTTTTTTAAACTTTATGTTTTACTATGGAATATTTCAAACATATATAAAAGGAGGGAGATACTAAAGTTCATCCCCAATCCTCATCATTCTGATTCAACTGTGATTGATTTAGGGCCACTCTTGTTTCTCTTGTCCAGATTCACATTGATTTTTGGGGCAAGTTTACTTCGTAGATGGTGGTGTGTGTTTTGACTATTGATGATCACTTAAAGGCTTGTACATGGTGATATTCTATCTTTTCTTGCTCATTTGTTAGCCAGAGTTCCTCTAAAAAAAGAAACATTTCTCATTAGCTATTTGGTTATTCTGATGTCATACTTGTTTCTTAAATACGTTGACTTGTGTTTACAATATATTGGCTACGACTAAGTCATGTGGCCACACCTAGCTGCAAGGGAGTCTGGGAAATGTAATCTAGCTGTGTGCCTGGGAAAAAGAGGAAATGGATATTGACCAACAGCTAGCAGTCTCTCCTGCAATTACAGAAACAAAGTGAAATCTGTCAGTGCTATATTGGGTTGGCCAAAAAGTTCGTTCGGGTTTTTCCAACATCTTGGAAAAACCCAAACGAACTTTTTGGCCAAACCAATATTTAAGGTCCATAAATCCTGCTGCCCCATTTAGAATGGGAGGGACATGGCTTGGCAGCAACAAGAATGGAAAAGACTCAGAGGAGGTGGTTGACCTCTTTTACTAGCTGCCAAAAGAGCTGGGTGCACCAGTAGCAACAGTCTATTACACTTGGGGAGTTGTTGACAAACCACACAGTTGCTGAGAAGGCAGTCAGGACGGTTGGCAGAGCTGGGGATATTTAATCCAAAGACTCAGATGGGACTTGAGAGGATTCTGAAGGGCTGTTTTCTAGAAAAGGGATTAGGCTGGATCTGAGTGGACCTAGGGATGAACCAGAAGTATTGGGGAAGAATTACACGGAAGCAGATTATTGTTGAATATAGGATACTTTTCTCTTGTTTGCTATGATTCATTGTAATTATGGCAGAATGAGCTGCCTTGGAGAGACTGTGGCTTCTTGGTCCCAGGTGGGTGTGAGGAGAGATTTGGGTACCACTTGACAGAGATGCAGGTGGGGAGCTCAAGAACACGTGATTGTGCTTGTCCCCGGAGAGGCTGAAGATCAGATGAGCTCTGGGAAGTCTCGTGTATGTTAACTGAGCAGAACTGCACATCCAGAAAGGGGTATGCAGTCCGTGGGCAAGAGTTCATATTTAATCATTCCATTTGAGGTGATTTTTTTTCTTATAGAAATTATTGTTTAACTTTTTTTTTTGTTTGTTTTGTTTTGTTTTTAATTTTATAGCTACTTTATTTATTTATTTATTTATTTATTTTTGGCTGTGCTGGGTCTTCGGTTCGTGCGAGGGCTTTCTCTAGTTGCGGCAAGCGGGGGCCACTCTTTCATCGCGGTGCGGGGACCGCTCTTCATCGCGGTGCGCGGGCCTTTCACTATCGCGGCCCCTCCCGTTGCGGGGCACAGGCTCCAGACGCGCAGGCTCAGCAGTTGTGGCTCACGGGCCCAGCTGCTCCGTGGCATGTGGGATCTTCCCAGACCAGGGCTCGAACCCGTGTCCCCTGCATTAGCAGGCAGATTCTCAACCACTGCGCCACCAGGGAAGCCCTTGTTTAACTTTTGAGTGAACTTTTTACTTAAAGAAAAAAATTGGGGAGGGGGTTCAAAATGTACTTGATAGCCAGTTATTTTTGAGTGTTACCTCAACGGTCATTTGCTAATTCATTTCTGCTTCATGGAGCAAACCTAAGTGCCCGCTCTGTACTAGGTTCAGGGAACAAAGGTGGGTAACAGGTGGGACTCACTCTTTAAGATTTCAGTTGGAGAGGCAGATGTACACAGGGGTAAAGGTACTTCCATGTGGAGGGAAGTGAGGAGGATGGATGAGCCAGGTGGGCCAGGATATGTGGGGAGGTCCAGGGGGTGTCCAGGGATTCCCCTGGAATCATGCAGGGGAGATGACATAATAAAACCTTGAAGGCTCAGTAGGAGTTAATCAGGGCAGGGGAAGGACATCCCCCGGGAACCCCATTCTCTGGGGACAACTTGAGGAAAGGGAGTGAAGGTGTGAGTGTGACATTTTTAGGACATGGCTGTCCAGGAGCGTGACTGGGGCTTGCACTGGTTGAACTGAAGTGAGACTGGTGGGCTGGCAGGGATCTGGACCTGGCGGGTTGGGGGAACCGTGCTGAAGACTGGGGATCCTTCATGAAGACTTCTTACTCAATCCTTTAGGTGAAGGAACCCTGTAGGAGGACCCTGAGCTGGGCATCGCCCCCGCCCCCCACCCCGATCCTGGGTCCTGCTCTGCAGTCATCAACCTTCTGAGCGCACACAGCCCACTTTCCTGTGCTCAGCCTGCATCTGCAGGACAGGGAGTTTGAATTATGAGAAATATGATGGCTGGTTTGAAGTCAGATAGCCTGCGCTTGAATCCTGCCTCCAACTCGTATTAGCTGTTATTTAACCCGTGTGCCACTTAATTGGTAAAATGGGAATAATAATGGTACCAACCCCAGAGGGGGTTATTGTGAGAATTAAATGAGAAAATCCTTGTAAAGTGGTTACTTTTTACACTGCTGGGATTTCACTGGCTATTCACTGTCAATACCTGGTAGATGTTACTTACACTAAGTAATTAATGGTAATAGGTACCATTTCCGATCACACAACAGGGTGGGGCAGCAGTTTCCAAGTTGGTGTGGAGGAGTCTCGGATTCTTGGACACACCAAGGGGCTGCCCCAGGGGAAGCACGTGGGCAGAGTGTGGCACCTCCCTCTGCAGTTATTAGAGAAACTCCTCTTTTACTTGTTTTAAATACTAGGCTCGAGTAACATTTATGTGAAAAGTCAGTTGCCAATATACCTTAGAAAACCATTGTACTAGATGATATCTAGGTTTCCTGCTGGCGTTAAAATTCTATGATTTAAAATCAAAAGCGGATAAGTTACCTTTGCCTCCTCAGTTTCTGTTTATAAATTTTTCTGTCTGCTTCGGTCTGTTTCCTTCCTTGCTACTGTTCACTCTTCTGGCTCTCACTGCCCCTTTCCCCAGAATATCTCCTTTTAAAAATATTTCTTCATCCTATAGTTACAATTACCATGAGGACCTTTATGTCAGCCTTCTGATGAAATCCATTTCCACAAAGATGTTCATATCTGATAACAGCTAGGTGTTTGTTTTTAAGTCTTAAAAGAGGAGGTCTGGAGAGGCAATGCTTCTCCCCAAAGGAATGAGTCCCTAATGGGGGATTTTCAGACTCAGACTTGGGTGGGGGGGTGTTTGGGGACAGAACAGCCTTTCAAATTTCAGCCTACCAGCAGCTGGTGCCTCGGATGGGGTTTGTCCTTTTTTTCACCAAGGGTCCCGTGTGTGCAGAGGGTGTGTATGATCCAGGTGTCAGTGTTTACTGTAGGGAGAAGCTCTGAGCCCCATTTAATTAAGTGTCTGATTGTGTTTCCCAAATTCTTACTGTGGAATAAAATGTCGACTAATGAATGTCCAGGAGAGTACAACTGTCCTCAGTACACTCCAGCTTCAAGCCCAATGATAATTCTGGTTGTACCTATGGGTGTGCCCTTCTTTCAGAAGTAGGTCCTGGGCCAAGGACTCAGGCAGAAGTGATTCATGAAGATGTGCTCCTGGGAGCAGGAGCTTTGCTACCTTTGTGCTTGCCTTGCTTTGCTGGGAATGTACTGGTTAATCCACGTTCCTCAAGTAAGAACCGTCAGTCTTCTGGGCCTTAGTTTTCCCATCTGTAAAAAGGAATGGTGAGCTGCAAAGTCTCTTCAAGGACTGAAATTCTGCTTCTAATATTACCTCTGAGCAGGAAACACACTGTACTAAGGGAATTTCATTGTCCATTTTCTAGAAGGGGGAGAAGCCAGATAAACTGTAATTGAATGACAGATCTAAAAACAACCATGACCTATTGATTACCTGGAACTATGCTAGGCATTTTATACAGATCATTTCTGTTTTAAATCACAGCTTTACTGAGATATAATTTACATACCGTACAATTCATCCATCTACAGTGTAAGATTCAATGATTTTTAGTATCTTCACAGATATGTACAACCATCACCATAGTTGATTTTAGCTATCATCCCTCCAGCTCTCATCCTCCCCAGTCCTAAGAACCACAGATCTTTGTCTCATAGAACTTCCTATTCTGGACATTTCATATAAAGGGAATCATAAAATACATGGCCTTTTTGGCTGTGTTGGGTCTTCGTTGCTGCTCACAGGCTTTCTCTAGTTCCGGAGAGCGGGGGCTACTCTTTGTTGCAGTGCGCGGGCTTCTCATTGCAGTGGCTTCTCTTGTTGCAGAGCACGGGCTCTAGGCACACAGGCTTCAGTAGTTGTGGCGTGTGGGCTCAGTAGTTGTGGCACACGGGCTCTAGAGCGCTGGCTCAGTAGTTGTGGTGCATGGGCTTAGTTGTTCCGCGGCATGTGGGATCTTCCCAGACCAGGGCTCAAACCCACATCCCCCACATTGGCAGGTGGATTCTTAACCACTGTGCCACCAGGGAAGTCCCTACTTCATTGCTTTTCATTGCTGAATAATATCCCAATGTTTGTATATACCACATTTTGTTTATCTGTTCATCAGGTGATAGACATTTGGGTTGTTTCTAATTTTTTGGCTATTTTGAATAAAACTGCTGTAAACATTCATATACAAGTCTTTGTGTGGGTAGACACCTAGGAGTGGAATTGCTGAGTCATATGGTAACTTTCATGTTTACAAATATCATTTATGATTCTCCTAAGAATCCTGTAAAGCAGGAATTATTATTCCCATTTTACTGATGCTAAAACTGAGTCTGGAGGAGGTTGAGCATCTTGTCAATGAAACACAGCTAGGAAGTGGCTGAGTCTAGATTTGAACCACAGTCTTTCCAATTCCAAAGCCTGGGGTTCTTTCCACTGTACTCCAGGCCAAGGCTTAGCTCTGTTTCTGGTTTGCATGTGTTGATGTAGGAAGGCTACCATGAGCCTGTGGAATCAGCTTCCTACATGTGGCTCTCACCTCCTTCAAATCACAGGGCTGTTTCTGCTAGGAAGCCCATGGTGTAAAGTCCAACAGGAACTGGACTTGCATGGAATTCTCTCTCTACGGTGACATTTAGGTGTTTAAAACATGACTGGACCACCACCTAAAGTGTAGATGCTTTCCTTACGAATATCCAGGTTGCAAGTTGCTCATCGCCGACTGTTGATAGCATTTTCATCCTGTCCTTTCTTCTTTCCCCCATCAGTTCTGGTCCAGCAGCCGCTACGCCCTGACTAGAGGAACAAACTCCTGTTTCCTCTGCTCCACTGCTGCCGCCAGACTGTTATTACAATAACACGCACCTCTGACAATTCCTGGCAGCTTTGCGTGCTTCTTGTTGAGTCATTCTGATCTCCAAGTCTGCAGAGCACGCAGCAGATGGCATGGAGACACTGACTGTGTGTTCAGGAGTCACTGAACAGAGGTTCCAGTCATAGGAGCAAAGCTAGATACTATGTGTGGGGCAACTGCAGAGGTGAAAATATTTAACTACATTGATTTTTTCCTCCCAGAATATTGCTATGTGTAAACAAGTCATTTTGCTAAAAGAGCTTTAAAAAGAAACTCATAATGATACTTTTTTTTTCTTTGGCTGTGTTGGGTCTTTGTTTCTGCGTGAGGGCTTTCTCTAGTTGTGGCAAGTGGGGGCCACTCTTCATCGCGGTGCGCAGGCCTCCTCACTGTCGCGGCCTCTCGTTGCGGAGCACAGGCTCCAGACGCGCAGGCTCAGTAGTTGTGGCTCACGGGCCTAGTTGCTCCGCGGCATGTGGGATTTTCCCAGACCAGGGCTCGAACCCGTGCCCCCTGCACTGGCAGGCAGACTCTCAACCACTGCGCCACCAGGGAAGCCCCATAATGATACTTTACATTTATTTATCATAGTGCCCCTCTCTAAGGAGCTAGCTGCTTTGCTAATATTTAGGACCATTAATTCTACAGGCTGAGGCAGGGAGCAGACAGGATTATTAGGTAACCTTATTTTCTCTATGAAATTTATATGAGATAAGGAAAATTTACATAAGCCTCTCCCAACACAATCCTTTTAGCATTTTGATGCATTTCCTTCCAATCTTTTTTTCTTTATGCACAGGATTAAAAACAAATCTAGTTCATACTGTGTACACAATTTTATATCACCTCATGGCTTATTATAATTATGCAATATCACACGTATTATAATTTCCCCCGTGTTTTTACATTATTTTAATGACCATTTTAAAAGGTGCCAACACTTGATTAAATATGATTTCTTTTATTACTTGCCTATATCAGACATTTAGATTGTTCTTGTGCATTAAAGTTATTTCCTCAGGAGGAATTCCCAGAGGTAGAATTTAGAGGGATCTCTAATATCTATTGCCAAATCGTTTTCCAAGGACAGCTGATTTGTTCATTCTTCTCTGGGCAGGATGGGAGTGCTGGTTTCAGGATGGGAGTGCTGGTTTCAGCACGTCTTCACCAGCCTAGCCTGGCTGGTGTTGGAAAGTTCAAGTGCAGGGGGTGAAGTCGTGCTCAAAGAGAAGATAAAAACTGTCCTCCATCTCTGGGGAGGGTGTCCTGGGAAGGCAGGAAACATCTTTAGGAGGGGGAAATTGGGATACGTGTATAATAAAAAGCAATTTGTATCAATTATGCTAGAGGAAAGACTGAATGCTTCCTATTCTCCCTGTAGAAATTGATGGAAATCATTGTCTTGTGGAAAAGTGAACAAAGACTATGCAGCCGGAACATCCAGACTATTTTCCAAAGTGGCTGTACCATTTTAAATATGACCTCATCAATTCTCGCCAATACTTGTTATTGTCTTTCTGAATTTAGCCGTCTTGGTGGATATGGAGTGGTATCTCCCTCCATATTTAATTGGTGTTTAATTTACACACTTACATCTGTTTTAATGTCATTAATACATGGAGGGGCTTCCATTACACCAAGATTGTAGGGATGAGAACATATACATTCATAAGGGGATCTGGATACTTATAAGTTTAACATATAAATAAATTTAAACTTGTGTTTAAACCCTCTTTGAGCCCTTGGCTTGATTTGTTAAAACTCAAACTATATTCTTGATTTATTTTATTCTTATAGTTTTAAACATCCAGACAATATGTAAACCATTCTTTACATGTCACTGCAAGACAATCTTTTTGAGCAGGGACTATTCCACCCACCCCCAACCAAATTTCCAGCCCAGTACATTTTCTTTTCATTAGTACCAATTTCATAGGAGTGTTGTAAGGATTAAATAGATTATGCACATCAAATGCATAACATAGTAAGTCTTCAACAAATACTAGCTAAAAAAAACCAGATAGGACGTGCCGGTTGTGAGGAGAGAGATTTCATTTCAGGTCATTTCCTAGCCTTTGGTACCCAGATTATATCAACTACGTTGAAATAGGAAGTATTTCCATAGACTCCCTCCCACGTTTGGTTTGTTTCATTGGTTGGGGTCTAAACATCATCTGAGTGATTTCAGTCCTTAATTTCTCTGATTAACTAAGTTCCCTAGAGCTGGAAAGCCTGCAGCTATAAAATCCCCACTTGCTGCCTGGTGTCCTAGTCACCCTCTAAAAATTTCTTGAGCTGGAGGAATTATTGGGCTTATCGTGGGGAGTACTTTTTGCAGCCTGTGTGGGAACACTGCCTATGTCTTCTGAATCTTTTGCTTTCTGAAGACTGTCAGATCTATTGCTCAATAAAATGAACCTTCCAGCCAAACTTCCTTGCAAAGGCAGTAAGCCAAACATCACCTTTAGTGATCCTCAAACTATAAAAATCCAACAATACCCGTGTTGAAACTTGTTACAGTGAGGAAAAACTAAAAAACTTGGTTGGTATTCTTTTGAAAGTTCATGCACATACTCCTATTCAAAAGAAATCCTGGTTTCAGCATTCAAATGTACACTCTCCAAATTAAACTTGTAAATGCTCTAAAACTGGTCATTATTTGTTGATTACATTCCATGGGCAGAGCCCTGTACTACCTTTACTAAGAGGGTTAGAGAGATGTAGGTTGTATAAAAACAGTGGAATCTTGTGATCTTGGCTTGCAGAAAATCATGTGTGAAAACTAACAGCCAGGCAGAAAAACATAAATGAAGGCAATTCAAATCTTTACCCAGTCTCTTGAGAAATGTCAAAGGGGCGAGGACAGTCTTGATGTGCAGTGAGACTTCTTAAAAATCCTTTTTAAATATTTCTTTCACTCACAATTTTTCTCTTATACCAGATGGTGGTTCCTGAAAAGCCGCTCTGTCCTTCCTCTTTCTATGTCCTCAGACCTTTCCTGGAAGTCAAGTGCAATGCACTGCTTCCCTTGTCCCAGTGTTTCCCACTACGGCAGTCCTAAGCATCTCTTCTCTCCCCTCTGTTTCGTCCCTCCTGTTCACTTCCCCTTTTACCTGGTCCTTCTTATAGATGTTGGTCTCCAGATATGATCCCAAGGGACCATGCTTCTGGTATTATGCCCGGTGTGGGCTCTTCTTCTTAAATCAGAGCTCGCCCCGTTGCTCACGTATAATCAATAGAAATGTTGCTGATTGCTTTTGAGGCTGGGTCAGACAAAGCATTGCAGCTTCTGCCTTGGTTTCATGAAAAATCTTATTCTGAGGGAAACCAGCTGTAGAGGGTTAAATAATGTCCCTTAAAAACTCATGTCCACCCAGAAATTACTTGGAAATAGGGTCTTTGCCGATGTAACTAGTTAAGGATATCTAGATGACATCATCCTGGATTTAGTTAGATTGGGTCCTAAATCCACTGGTCTCCGTATAAGACGAGAGGACACAGAGAGACACACACAGAGAAGAAAGCCACGAAGATGGAGGCAGAGATTGAGTGATGCCCGCTGAGGAACTCTGAGGATTGCTGACAGACCCTGAGAGCTGAAGGATCCTTTCCTTCATTTACTTCTGTATTTATTTCAGAAGTACCTGGTATTTGACAGAGATGTTTTGCAGCTGTGCTTTGAGAGCTTTGCAGTGGTCAACCGCCCCAAACCAGCGCTGATTTGACCACAGGAACGCACCTGCACAGATGAGGCCTGAAGGCATCTGAGATCTCCACGGGGCGGGGGAAGGGGGGAGGGGGGAGGGGGGAGGGGGGGAGGGGGAGGGGGAGGGGGGAGGGGGGGAGGGGGAGGGGGGAGGGGGGGAGGGGGAGGGGGGAGGGGAGGGGGAGGGGGGAGGGGGAGGGGGAGGGGGAGGGGGGGAGGGGGTGGCGGGATGGGGGAGTTGTAAGCTCCTAGGCACAATTCATGCGGTGTGCAAAGAAGCCTGGAGGACTGCGCATGCCCTGGCAACCCCTGGACGTCTCCGGCCCTTGTCTAGAGCCCTGGAGGACGGCCTGCCTCCTACCCCTTACAATTCCCTTACTCCCCGCCCTTCTGGGAGAAGGTGTGTTTAAAGCAGAAGCCCTCCCTTCTCCATTCCTTGATCAGTGAATAAAGTTTCCGCTCTGCTGTACCCAACCTGGTGTCGCTGGATTGACATTTGCGACTCTGGGCAAAGGAACCAGTGAGGGGTGACTGACCCTTTGGGGATTGTAGCCACCACAAGTTACAAAGAGGCAAGGAGGTCTTCTCTTTCAGAGCCTCGGGAATGAAATTCTATCGTTTAAGCCACGCCGTTTACGGCAATTTGTTACGACAGCCCTGGGAAACAACCCCGAGCAAAGGCCTCCCTGCCTATCGCGCATCTGGCACCAGCTTTTGAGAAAGGAAGAACCTTCCTTGTGAGGTCCACCGGCAAGGAGACAGGAGGCGCAGCTCAAATCTGTGTCCGCGGTAGAAAGATGAGATGGATATTTAAGGGTTAGGGTTTGGGGGCGGTGAATCAAGGAAAAACGCGGTTGTTTACAAAATTTAACGAAGTGACGGGTTCTGACGCCCAGGTGCAAGCAGGCGGCATGTTTCTTCCTGGGTCACATGTACTCCTTCATGGGGTGTGGGTATGAAACGCGGTGGAAATCCGGGCTGTGACGTCAGAGGCCGCCCATCCCGCGAGCAAATCTGTTCTGCGCAGACTCGGATCCGCCATCTTGGCTTCAACTGGTTCCGGCCAGGTTTGTCCTGTTAAAAGCGGAGGGGTTTTGGCCCAGCTGCTTGGTTTTCTGCCCTCCTGGAACGCGTGCTCAAGAATTTCTGTTAGTCACCCGTTTCTTCAACCCTGTGGGGCACGGTTTAAGGACACCAGCTGTCACGTAAGCAGTCACGCTGTCCGGAGACCACAATGCCCTGAGGAGGTCCCGGCTGGCTCGGTGTAGAGAGACAGGGGCCCGGCTGGGCAGCCACCGGCTGTGGGCAGGAACCAGTCTCATGAACATCTGTCCCAGTGAGCCCTTCAGCCAACCCCAGCCAACATCTGTTTGCAATTGTGTGAGAGACCCAAGTAAGAGCAGCCGGATGGAGTCAGGTGAATGCACAGAACTGTGAGAAGTAACGCCACAAACAGTGGTTTGAAGCCGTTTGATTCTGTGGTGGTTTGTTACATAGCCAAGCTCTTGATACAGGACCTTCCCGCCGACCACTGCCTCCTGGAAATGGGGTTCATCTCTCCTTATCTTTCTCCTGAGAATCAGCTGTCACCCCCCCTTCTTCCCTCACCAGCCGGGAATTCAGGTGAGTAACATTCTCTACCTCTTCCCACATCCATGATAGACGGGTTCGTCTCTTCAGGTTTACAGCCTGATTGTGGAGCAAACCTAATTTAAGAACGCTGTTTACGATTCTTTCTGAGCATCGTGATAACGAATTCAAAATTATGTGCAACACAAATACGGAGAAGACACATGGTAAGGATGAGGAAGAGGCCCCTCTGGGAGGAGTCTGAGTTTTGAAGGAGGTCCTGGGTATGAATAGGAGCAGCTGGGAGGGCGTTTGAGAATGGGACTAGGTGTGGGTAGTAAGCGTTGCTTCCTTTGAGGAACAGACTGAAGGGAAGTCCGTCGGACTCAGAGTGGCTGCCATGGCCATGCCCTCTTGGAGGAGATTGGGCCGCAGGAAGTTCTCTGTATGCAGATTCCTGCTTTTGTGCCATGTGAACTGGCTACTATTGGTCAGACTAGGCTTTCACGCCAACCTGAGTTCCTCACCCTCAGCGGTCCACAGATGGCCTTACCCTGTGTGAGCAACCTGAAATTGTGGGCAGAATTTTCTATTTCCCTTCACATGTTTTTCTGGTAAGAGTATCTATACTTTTATCACACTCATAAAGGAAGTGGGGCTTGACCCTGAAAGATAATAACCAGGATTTCAGGAAACAGAATGAGAGATGCAGCAAGCACATATGAACTTTTATGAAAATGCACATATAATTATGATAGTCATTTTGCAAGAACACACACACACACACACACAAGATGCACATTAAGCAGTTTAGAGTGGTTGCCTCTGGTGGGGGCGGGGAGCCTGGAAATGGGAGTGTGGTCTGGAGATGAAGGAGGAAGAAAAGAACCAGTGTATAGGCCAGTGGTGGCCTTGCAAGTGACCTGGCTCAAGAACTTTGGCCAATAGGGCACTCTGTGTTGGAAGTGACAAACTGACAAATCGAACCCTTTCTCCAGGGGTGTTTTTAACGTGAGACGTGGAGAGCAGCGTAAATGGAGGCAGTCGTAGAATGAGAGCTGGGCGTGGAGGAGTCCTGAGGAGGGAGAGCAGGTGACTGCCTCTGCTGGGGTAACAAGATGCATGAGCTGCTCTTGGGTCACCGCAGTGACTTGAGCTAACGCAGAGGAGAAGCTGCCTCATTGTGCCTCCTTCAGAGCAGTCTTGCCGCAGATCTGGGAACGCCAGTGAGGCTCGGAGGACTTCCCTTCCAGGTCACTCCCAGACAGCAGCAGCGGAAGTGATGCCCAGGTGGTGAGAAGACTGTGAGCCTGTGAGTGTAGGAAGGGTCCTGGGGCCTCAGGAAGTCAAATGCCCTGTGATACAGTCTCGGCCTGTTTCTGTGTCCCCGAGCCTTGGCCAGCCATGGGGCAGGGTGCTCGTTCATGCCCCCTGGGCTAATGCGGCTGGTTAGAACGCAGCGGGCTGAGTGGCTGCAGAAATAATAGCTGTTCTCTCCGGCTCCCCCAAGCAGCGCGTCAGCTCGCTGTTGGCAGGAGGTCTGGGGCCCTCGTCCAATGTAGGAGCAATGTTGTAAAATGTGCTCCAGGCTGAAACAAAATTAGACCATTACAGCAATAGTATTTCTCTGTGGAGGGGCTGAGGTGCGCAGCTGGGGCTCCGTGTTGTTGCTTGTCTGTTTTGGAAGGAGAGGAGACACATTTTTGCCCACATAAATTATACATCAGGTTCAGGACAAAGTACTTGTTTCTAGGTTTGATGGAATGCCATGGTTCCTGGCTGCAGCGGCCCCCTGAGATGCAGGCTGCCATTTAAACATTCTTAATTAGTGGTGGGCTGTGATGCAGTTGTTGCCAGCTGTTCCCAGTTCCCTGGGGAGAGTCCATGTTCCATAACACACGTGATTCTCTGCAGTTTTATTTTTTAGTGATTCTCTGCAGTTTTATTTTTTAAGTTGAGGAGTTTGATCCTCTCATACGTTCTTTCTCAAGAGTAGAAACATCATAATGGACCTTAATTTAGTCAAGAAAAGACATGATCATTAATGTCATTTTTTAAGTGGTCAGACAATATGGTCCCATCAAGACATGATAGGACTTCATGGTGTGAGCCAACCATTCACTCAAGGAGAAAGATTAAGTGGGATATCTCATGGCCTTTGGGGTCAGTCAGACTGGGGTTCAGTTCTTGTTTGATTTTCTAGCTGTGTGGTCTTGGATTAGTACTGCACAGTACTTGGAACACATTATAGGTTCAATCTGTGCTGGTCGTTGTTATTATTCATTTGCAAAGCAAAGTGTCCCAGTAGTCTTTTCTGTCTCTCTCTTGCATCTCAGACAGTTGGCTCTCCTTTGCTAACGTGGGGAATCACAGCCTCTCGGGGCTGGAATGAAGTTCAACCTTCTCCCTGAAGTGTAAATTCTTGAATGCTTAGCATCCTTGCCAGGTGGTCTTGTAGATTCTTCTTGATTACCTAACACGATGAGCAGCTCACTTCTCCTGAAGGCAACCTGCTCTCTCCTCAGGCAGCTCTGATAAAGAAATCCAACCCCATCATGAAATCTGTCTTCTTGCTCCTACTCTGATGCAGAATCAACACATGTTTAGTGAGCAATAAATATTCATTGTGTAGGAGGTACCCGTAGAGGATACAAAAATTTAATCCATGTTCCTTGACCTTAAATGGGAGTAAAGAACTATGCCCAAGGAAAGAAAAATGGAATGGAAGGTAGTATTTGACACAAAAGAAACCCTGGAGGCCTATCTCCCACATCCTTGAGCTTCAGTCATTAGGACGACTGTTGGAAGGAGGCAGGGGATTTGGCTTTCTCTTTCTTTCTTTCTTTTTTTTTTTTTTTAATTTTATTGAAGTATAGTTGATTAACAACGTTGTGTTAATTCCTGCTGTACAGCAAAGTGATTCAGTTATACATATATATATATATTCTTTTTCATATTCTTTTCCATTCTGGTTTATCATAGGGGTATTGAATATAGTTCCCTGTGCTATACAATAGGACCTTGTTGTTTATCCATCCCCTATAAATACTAGTTTGCATCTGCTAATCCCACACTCCTAATCCTTCCCTCCCTCACCCTCCCTTGGCAACCACAAGTCTATTCTCTATGTCTGTGAGTTTGTTTCATAGATATGTTCATTTGCGTCATATTTTAGATTCCACATATAAGTGATATCATATTGTATTTGTCTTTCAGGATTTGGCTTTCTTGATGGAGCTGCATGTCCAGTAACTCAGGCTCCTGGGTCAGTGCAGAACATTATTAAGAAAAAATTTTTTTAAAAAATTTATTGTTATTTAAAGAATTCACCTAAGGATTATGACTATGGAGTGTCTTAGCCTGGGATCTCTAGAAAACAGGCCTGAAGCAAAGCTCACAGGCCGCAGTGGGGGCTGGCAAATTTTGGCCTGTGTCACCTGTTTTTGTATAGTCTGTGAGCTAAGAAAGCCAACCACTCAGTGATTTAAAGCAGGGGTTGGCAAACTACGTGCCAGATTCAGCCCACTCATTGCCTGTTTTATAAGATCCATGAGCTAAGAATGGTTTTTCCAGTTTTAAATGGCTGAAAATAAATGAAAAAAAGATATTTTGTGACATGTGAATATTATATGAAATTTAAACGTCAACATCCATAAATAATGTTTTCTTGAACAGTCACATCCACTCATTAACGAATCGCATTGGCACTTGCTTTCAAGCTACAAGGGCAGAGTTGAGTCGTTGTGACAGAGACTGTGTGGTTTGTAAAGCCTGAAGTGTTTACTACCTGGCCATTTACAGAGAAAGCTTGGTGGGGAAGTGGAGAATGGTGAAACCCCAAGGAGAAAAAGAGAATTGAGAGAGGCATACAATGACAGTAAATACAAGCTGGTGTTTGACACAGTGGGTCAGAGTTTGTAAGAAACACAGCAGTGCAGGACATCGCTGGAACAGAGGCATGGGAATCACTTCAACTCAGAACCGTCCAAAGCAGGAAAGAAGGGTGAGGAGTTTACCAGTCGGCTCCTTCCTCTCTCGGCTGTTGGGTGTTAACATTCCTGCACTTCTGAGCTGATTCCTGGCCCATCCAGGGAGGTGCTGGGAGAGACAGAGCTTCTGTGGTCTGGTCTGGCCAGCATGTGGGCCGAGCAGACTTTGTCAGTTGATGTCAGTTAGAAGGGGCTCCTAATTGATGGCAGCAAAGGTGGTGGCAGCAGAGCTGGGCTGTACAGCTAAGAAAGTGGCATGAACCCTCCTTAGGAAGGCTCTGGGGAGCAGGAGGGGCGGGGGTGGGTGGGGAGAGAGGAAGGTGGGTGGGAAGGTCTGGAGTGGTGCATGAACAGGGTCTAGTACGTGGAATCAGTCCTAGTATCCGTTCTCTTGTCAGTTGCAAGAAAGAGATCAGATGATGCTTGCTAGAATTAATAAGCATCACCTGAAGTCTGAGCACAGGTTGATACTTGGGATGTTGGGTAAGGCTGAGGTAAGGGAGGTCTTGGTGAGTCTGGAAAAACCTTTCTTAACTTGACCTCACCCAGCATTCCAGGCCCCGGATGTCAGAAGGAAAAAGCAAGCTCTCACCACATGGAATTTTTTTTTTTTTTTAAAAGAACCTTCAATTCAAGGAGGCTAGCCGAGAAGAAGGGATAGATTAGGGGCAAAGTCTGTAGATATAGAAGCTCTAGTTGGAGGAGGGTTGGTTTTTATTTTTATTTTTTCCCCTAGGGAACAATGAGTAGTGTTGTATTGGTCATCATTGAGTGGATATAGCAATGCATAGCAATGTACAGTGTAGTTTTGTTTGAAAGATTCTATTTTTTTAGAGCAGTTTTCGATTCACAGCAAAATTGAACAGAAGGTACAGAGATTTCCCATATGTTTCCTGTCCCCACACATGCACAGCCTCCTGCATTATCAACATCCCCCCTCAGACTGTAAATTTGTTATAATTGACGACCCTACATTGACACATTATTATCACCCAAATTCCACAGTTTACAGTAAGGTTCACTCGTGGTGTTGTACATTCTATGGGTTTGGACAAATGTACAACATGTACCCATAATTATAATATCATACAGAGTATTTTCACTGCCCTAAAAATCCTGTGTGCTCTGCCTATTCATCCCTCCCTCTCCCCTAACCCCTGGCAACCTGTGATCTTTCTATTAACTGTATAGTTTTGCCTTTTCCAGAATTAATTATGCTTTTCAGGTTGGCTTTTTTCACTTAGTAATATGCACTTAAGTTTCCTCCGTGTCTTATCATGGTTTGATAGCTCATTTCTTTTTAGCGCTGAATAATATTCCATTGTCTGAATGTACCACAGGGAATCTATTTATCCGTTCACCTACTGAGGGACATCTTGTTGGTGGTTGTTCAGCAGTTAGTTGTGATTCTGAGGTTTCCGTGAGAAGGGGTGAGCTCACTTTCTACTCCTCTATCTTGTCTCTAAAACCAGCATTCATATTTTGTTGTGTAGTAATGTTGATCCTTTAAAATTAGCTTTTGCCACTCAGATCTTTAAATCAGACACAGGACTAGGGCCAGATGTTTTGTTTTGTTTTTTTTCTTTTCCTTTGTGCTTTGTCTAGTTTCACTTGCTCATAGGGTGCTGTGTGCAGAGGCCTTGCGCTGGGGCGCTTCAGGTCAGGGTTCCCAGTGTGAAAAGGCTGCTCTGACGCCTCAGCCTTGGTGGGCCGTGTGCAGAGACGCTGTGCCCAGCATGGCAATCTGGAGCCTGACTGAAGGACATCTTGGTTGCTTCCAAGTTTAGGTCACTTCTTCATAGCCTCAGTTTCCTCTCTGTTAAATGTGTGTTTGAACAGGTCATCTTTATGTTTATTTCCAGCTCTAATATATTTCTTCCAGAATGCCCAGACCAAATAAGGGAACCAGGCTGACCTAGGGTCCTTGGCAGTGGGAAACGTTGATGATGGGACAGATAACTGTGGAAGCCTTTTCGTGCAACTTAAATCACTTGGATGATTATTGCTGTTTTCTGAATTTAATAAGGGAGCCCAAATGCCTAGGGAACTATGTGCTGGCAGCTTCATTTCTTTAGTGTTAAGGTTTTTGTTAAAAAAAAAGACAAAGCAAATAAGAAACAAGTAAAGTTTAAATAAAAAGGATAAAACACCATAAAGCCAATGTATTTTGCTAGATGATGCACAATCCCGAAACTGTCCGAATGGATTTAAAGGCTTTATGGAGACGGTTTGTGGTATTTGTGAACACTCTCGTCAGCACTTGTAAAATTATGAAATTTAGCAAGGAAAAAAATTGGTTTGCCTGTTTAGCAAATAATAAATCAAATAACTCCCACACTAAACCAAAAGCCGAGGAAGAGAGAGAGCAAGCAATACAAAGAAGAAAACAAGGGATAATGAAAAAGGCCCCAGGCAAGCAGGCAGCAGTGAAGTGAAGTTTCTTGCAGAGCCCCTGTCCTTCAGTAAGAGGTGGGAGTTGGTGGCCCCGTGGCAGCAGCTGTTAATCCTGGTGATGGAGGAGGCACATGTTCCATTACCCTCTGCAGCGGATGACAGTGATAATAATGATGGCCAGCGTTCCTCGTGTACTTGTTCCGGGCCATGTGCTGGGCTGAGAGCTTCCGATGTGTTAACTTCCCTGAAATTTCCAGCTGAGCTCCCTGCTCTCTGATCTCCAGCATCCTTGCTTTGTGCCATACAACACGTGTCACCCCTGCCTGTTCTCCTGCTCTTTCACCTGTGCCAGTGTGTTTCCTTGCCGACACTGTGAACAATCTGAGGGGAGAATGTGTCTCTCTCATGTGTACTGTCCTTGGCACTGAGCAGAGAGTCAGGACCAAACTGCAGGCTCAAAATGGACTTGATGGAATAGCTTGCAGACTCCTTTCATCTACTGATGACACCTGGAGCTTATGAAGGGCTGTGTGCTGGACCCTGAGCTCGGTACTTGCAAAGCATGACCTCATCTCATCCTCAGAACATTCCCAGGAGGCGGGCAGTTTTGTCTGTACTTCCATCTAGGGGGTTGAGGATCAAGGAGGTTCTGCTGTCTGCCCAAGGTCATTGCCAGAAAATGGTCAAGGTGGGTTTTGAACAGGGGTGGACCTGACACCCCAGCTGATGCTCTTCACCACTAGGACACATGCTTTTGCTCTGGGAAGGCCCCTGAAGGGAGACATAGAGAGCTCTTTTGCAGTTAATGAAAGGCTAGGGTATACATGCAGGAACTTTTATCAGTCCCTGGAACATTATCCTAAACAGTCTCCTCTGCTGTTGCTGAAAACCTATTACCTGGGGTTGTTTAGGAATGAACTGAAGAGGAAATGACACCAATGCCTGGCAAGGTGGAAGGACAATGCGATGGAGAAACAGAACTGAAGGGAAGTCGCAGAAGTGATGCTGTGCTCCCTTCACTTAAAAACAACCAACCAACTTGTGCAAAGCATTCTAAAGGGTTCATATAAAGTGTGTGCATGTGTGCAAGTACCCACATACTTCTATGCAATGCATAGCAAACAAGCCTGTGGGTTCTAGAAATAATCCAAATGATAAATGGTCTCTGTCTACAAATATTGTAAGCAACGATGCCAAATTATTTGGACAAGTTTGCTAACAGATGTGATGTGTTTAGCTAAACAGATATTAATTTTCCAGCTCTTTGACCCGCTGATAAATTATATCCTGTTGAAGATACATTGCAAGTTACAGTAAAAGCTGATGTTGCATGTGATTGTCAAGACGTAATTCAAATGAGATGAAGACTCTCCTGCCACATATGATGTTCTTTGGTTAGAAAATATCCACAGTGCTTTTGATACTGTAGATTTAAGAAAGACTATTTTATATAACACAGCAATAAAGGCATTTACTATACTTAAAAATAATATGTTAATCCCAGTGGTTTTTTCAGTATTTTGAACCATTTATCATTTCTGGGACAGGTTTTGGAATTTGTGATCTGCCTTTTGGAAAGGTGCTTTTCTCTAGCACTTACGTGGAATCTTTTGACACCAAGTACCTGGCTTTGAAATGTTGCTAGGCTACAAAATAAAGTCGCTCGCGGCTGGTTTAAAATACAGGCTGCTTTTGTGGGATGTATGATCATGATTTGGAGTTCCCAGTGATTTGGAAAGTTGCTGTCAGTCTCAGCTGATGCTTTTTTCGTCTATGAAAAGAATATTTCTCAACCTTGACACTGTTGACACATTAGACCAGACAATTTTTTTGCTGTGTGTGTCTGTCTTATGTATTGTAGGGTATTTAGCATCATCCTTGGCCTGTGTGGGCTAGATGCCAGTAGCACTTCCCCAGTTGGGACAATTAAAATATCTCCAAAGGCTGCCAGCATTGCTCCCCCTCTCCCCTGCCTGGTTGGGAACCACTGATATAAAGCTTCAGAAGGTCAGATGTCTGCAAAGCTCTGCATGTTGCCCTGATTTTATGGATAGTTACAGAGTATTTCACATGCGCTTTCTCTTTACAGCTGCTATTAACATAAATATTCTTATTTGTAATTCTGGCAATAGCCTGGCAGTGAAGATTAGTGGAGGGGAAAAAAGCAAAAATATCCTCCTGCGATATTGCAGTGTATTGAATTACATGCTTTCGAGGTGCCAATAAAGAAGATGATAAATGGCATAACCTTCAGTTAAATGCTGCGTTCCCTGCTTCCTGTTTCATGTGTCCCTCACTATAGCTTATCCTTCTGGATCAGTTAATTGTATGTTTCTCTTTAACCTTCACTGATGTCACCCAGAGTTGACTCTCTAGTATTTTATTTTTTATTCTTGTTATCAGTAAAGCTTTGCTATTCACTTGTCATTAAAAGTGTCAGTTTGTTTTTCATTCCATATATCTGGCTGACTTCCTGCTTGGATGGATGGAAAAAAAAATCTATTTGACTTTGATGGAGCTAAGATTATATTGCTGTTTTTTTTAAAGATTGTATTGCTATTGATCAGTGTCTTTTGCATGGCAACTCTAGTACAAGTAAAATCATAGAATTTTAGCCTTTGCAGGTGAACAATAATACTAAGGACAAAAAATAATACATATTCTGTTATTAGTCTGAGAATAATCTCTTCAGCTAGACCTCAGAACATCCCTTCTGGTTTATATGATAATATGATTTGGACTGTGAATCTAAGAGTTTTACCGTTCTGAAGAACTACTCCAACTCCCTCACATTGTAAATGGAAAGGTTAAGGTCAGGTGAGAAAAAAAAAGTGATGCTGTCAAGACCATACAACCAGATAGTTCCAGAACTAGGACTAGAACCCTCTGTGGAAGATTGCAGTGGTGGCTCTAATTCAGGGGTTGGCAAACTCCGGCCCTCAGAGCAAGTCTGGCTTGCTGCTGCTTTTTCTAAATACAGTTTTATTGGAACACAGTCACACCCATCAGTTTACTTATGATGTATGGCTTCTTTCATGCTACAGTCACAGAGTTGAGTAGTGGTAGCAGAAACAGTATGGTCCCAGAAGCCAAAAATATTTACCATATGGCCTTTTACAGAATGAGCTTTCGTATACTTCCACTAATTCTTCATTCCCTTTGCTGTATAATATTACAGTGCCCTCCCTCCTCACTTCCCCGCTTCCTGACTCTGGACTCAGCCATATGACTTGCTTTGGGCCTGCTTGTTCTTGGGCCTCTGCCGTTGCAATGAGAAATGCCCACACCAGGCTGCTGGAGGCTGACAGACGTGGAGCGGAGTCCAGTCGTCCAAGTCCTCCTAACTGAGGTCAGCCTCGATCAGCTGTCAGCTGGGCAAACCCCAGACAAGTGAATGGGGTCAGCCAACAAGCAATAAGT
The DNA here is from genome assembly GCF_965194805.1 of Balaenoptera borealis. Classification (NCBI taxonomy): domain Eukaryota; kingdom Metazoa; phylum Chordata; class Mammalia; order Artiodactyla; family Balaenopteridae; genus Balaenoptera; species Balaenoptera borealis. The sequence goes on from NC_138874.1 coordinate 107,760,547, forward strand.
GCTTACTGTTCGTGCAAAATTATTGTGGCATATGAAATTGATACACTTCTCTTGAGAATTATGTGTTAGTTAAGGACTCAGATTTTAGAGATAGATAGCCTGGGTTTGGGTCCTGACTCTGCTAGTTTTTAGCTGCATGACCTTGTTACTTCTTAAATCATGTTGCCTCTCAAATCTTTCTTTTTTCCATGTTTATAGTAGCTATTACTGCTTTCTTGACAGCTGGTTTTCCTTCGTTTTATACAAACAGGAAGGTTGTATTTCTCTGCCTTCTTGAAGATGGGCATGGCTATGTGACTTCTTGTAGCCAGCAGACTCTGGGTGACAGTAAGTGTGTCACTTGTGGGTGGAAGCATTAATTGCTAACGCTTGTTCGCCATGAATTCTTCCCCCCATGTAGGCATCTGTGGAAGAATGCATTGATGGAGGTCAGTGCTGAGCCACCACATGGTGGACACTTTCCTTGGGGAGTCATCTGGACCCACAGTGGACTTGGCATGAGTGAGAACTTAACTTTTGTAGGGTTCAGCCACTGGAATTTGGAGGGTGCTTGTTACCGTAGTTGAGCAAATATTTTTTGAGAATTTAAAAATTTTTTCTGAAATGAAAATTACTACAAATGGAAAAGTCATGGTGGAGAGAATGGGGTCCCTGTGAGTTCATCAACAGCTTTTATCAGAGACCTACTGTGTGCCAAGGAGTAATGGGGAAAACAATGCAACTCATGGGGTAAAATTGAGGAATCACCACTAAATAAGCTGCATGACCTATGGTGGAATTGACTTCATCCTTTTGAGCTTCAATGTCTAAGATTGGGACAAACCTATTTAACCTTTTCAGGATATCGTGAGGGTTCAATAGGGTAACATAATGATGAAGTTTCCAGAGTCTTGGATGAACTATGGGGACTGTTATGTGCACAGCAGACAGGATGGAATGTTCTGGGGCCTGGGCCAGGCTGGGATACCCAGTAGCCCAGTGGCTATGGAATTTGGGATGTAGCTGGGGAGACCCTAGGTAACTTCCAGGACGAACTAAGAAGGTATGCAAGAACTCTGAAGGTCATGAGGCCAGCACAGGGAGAGCAAGGACAGTTGGGGGACACTGGTGGGCACATCGGGAACCACAAGAGGCAGAGTAGAGGCAAGTTCAGGGCTTTGGAGTTAAAGAGGCCTGGGTTGGTACCACGGATCTGCTCTTTACTTACTTGCTGTGTGACCGTGGCAACTTATTTAACCTCTCTGGGCCTTCATTTCCTCATCTGTGAAATAGGGATAACAATAGCGTTAACCTTGTAGGGTTGTTGGGAAAAAAAATGAGAGAATAACTGTAAGGTACACATGACAAGTACTTAATTATTGAATGCCATTCTTACTTTTATTATTGGTGTTAATCTACAAAGTTAGAAGGTGTGCAGGCCTGCCCAATTCAAGTGGATCCACCTAGTACATATCTACCCAGTACACGTGGCTAGGGTTTCTTAAAAGGAATATACTGGGGGAGAGAGGTGGGGTGGGCAACCAGCCTTTTCCTTGGCTAATGTGATGGTGAGGCTCCATGGCCAGTATTTAGACCTTAGGGGAATAATATTTTGGAAATAGACTGAACTTGCCGAGTTATAATAAGTTCCTTGCCCGATGATGCTAAACAGAACTAAGCCCTGAGGGGGCCATGAAAACCAAACAACCTAATTTGATCCTGCCTGAATATCTCTGTAAAGGATGTGTGAATGCCTACTCATGATCTCCTCTATCTCTTAGCCCAAAGGAATTCAGTGTGAACTTGAAATCTCTTAGCGGCTTTAAAGTTTTTACTTCTTTTAGGGGAGGAAAAAAAAAAGAATAAAAACTTCTTAATTTATTCTCTTCTAGTTGCACAAAGGTAAGAATCCTGCACAGATTAAATTATGTGGCAGTTTCCATTTCTAGTTGGGCAATGTTAGCAATATGGAGATCATGTAAAAGAACAATTAGATTTTATACACAATGTACATGTTCCAAACGAATACCTCCGGTCTCTTCTTTTAATTGTTAAGTGCCTCTGGCGTTTTAGCTTATTGGAAGGATCAGGAAGCAGTATTCTAATCGGGCCAAGTTCCAGAAAGGGAGGATGGGAGCAGGAAAGTTTTTTCTCTTGCATTTCCCTGGCAAGTACCTTGTGGGATGCACATAGATAAAATGACCGATTTAGATGTAAGCAAGGACTAGCAGATGAACTGATGGGAGCCTGCTGGGAAGGCAGAACACACTGCTGAAGGCTCTGAAATGGTCCTCGGCTCAGTAGCTACCAGTGGGCATTTGGGGGGCCCCTTTCAAGTTTACAGCTATATTCTGGGCAGCAAAGTTATAGACTACTTGATTAAAGGTGTTGCAATTAAATTTGCTTGAAAAGAAGAGTTAGTGTGCCATGTCTTTTGGAAAAAAAAAAACCTGTTCATAACAGAGAAAGGTACCTTGTGAATTAATTTTCCAATTCATTCTTGCTGTGGATATCGCCCATGCCTGAGAGGCAAGGTATAAAACTCAAAGAACTGAAACAGTGAAACAGAAACTTTTTGCGATTTTTTTAAGCTCATATGATGGGATTGTATTCACTTTGGAAGTCTTTGAATCTAGGAGTTTTCCTCTCCATTGCTAAGTTGATAATGCATTCAGAGTAGATATTAAAATACTTTCATGCTTAAAACACAAAAGCAGATGTGGCTCTGGTTGTATATTGGTTTTATAAGCTGAACTCCTACCGTCAGCTTCAAAAGAACCTTGTTATCATCTAGGAATTTGGATAACTATTTTAAAGAATATTCTAAAAAAGTAACCAATATTATCATATAAAAATGCCTCATATTTGGAGATACGACTTCTTAGGACAGATTTTACTTTTGTCCTTTTATTTTGCTTCTCTTCTCCTTTTTATGCCTTTTCAGTTATTTTGGGGTTTGTGATCTTTTTGAAATGTTTTTCTAACTTAGTTTAAATTTTAGATGAAATCGTTTTGCTTCGGAGACCTAAAGAATGGTCTCGGGGTACAACTTTCTTTTGTTCTGGCTTCAGAAAAATTCAGAAGATATTTCAGCACTGCTTTGAAGTCTAATTAATGCAATTAAATTGTTTTTAAACTCCAAGACAAAAGCCTCTAGATAAATACTAAATAGTAAACCAAATACTTGTCCCTTTTAACTAAGTAGGAGTGTGTGCACACGTTGACGCTGGAAAACTGCGTGACTTTCAATAGAAAACCAGTTGACTGCCAGGTTTCTTGTCTATCTGCAGCCAAGACATTAAAGTGTGTGCGTGTATGTGGGCGCCCACACATACGTGCATGTGTATTTGCATACTTTCAAGCAAAGTTTTGTTATATTAAGACAGAAATTCCTCGAATCTCTTTAACTGGCCCCAAGTCATGCCATTATGATTGTTACAGGCATTATCCTTGGTTTTCACATTCTATATATAAGATCACAGAAAATGAATTCAAAGTAGAAAAAGCCAAAGCAATTTGCAGTTCTGGGCTTGATCAATTGGCTTTTGGAATTAGATCCAAGGGGAAGGGAAGTGGGGTTCATATTTTGAGTAGCCTTGAGACCCGAACTCTGAGTCTTTTCCAGGAAAGGCATTGGGGCAAAGACCTGGGGACACCTCTGCTCTTACCAGTGCAGCTCAGGACGGCTTCCCAGTGGTTTCCCAGAGCCCCGGGGAACCAGAGGCAGCCCAGAGGAAAACCAATGCACGTGTTTCATAAATATGAACACCAGTTTAAAGTCTATGATTAATACTGTGATTAAGAGGCTCTTAGATGTAAAACTGTAAACCTAAAAAGTGAATGTGCCAGAGATATTTGGATTTCTAAATATATGCAAATATATGAAGTGGCAGATTCCGAATGGCTGCTTTCCCTAATGCAATAAATGCTTTAGTTTCAACATATATACTTAGTTGGTGCTCAGTTCTTCCTTTGGAAGCCGTAATGAAGCTTCTTTCATGATCCCAAATTAACTGTTGGTCAAGGTTTTCTTTCCCAAGTGCTTGGCTTTTGGTGGCCTTAGGAAAGCTGCCCACCAGCCCAGGTCTCATCACAGAAGAGGCCATTTATTATCAAAGGAAAGCAAGTTTCCAGTATTGTTGGAGCTGACCTCATTGTGGTTGGTCTGACTTTGTGGCTATGTCTTGTTCCGCCATCTCCTGAGCCTTCTCGAAAAAGTGCCTCACATGATCGACCCCTTTTAAACCTTCAAATTAATTGGAATTACGTTGAGTTGCTCGTCTTCTAGCTTTTATTTATTTGTCCTTGTGATAATTTGAGTTTTCCCCAAGAACTTGTAGTTTTTTTCTTTTTTAAGAATTTTACCTTTGAGACTCCTTTGTTTGAGAATTGTTACAGTATTCACTATTCTACCCAAAGTAGTCTTTAACCTTGAGGGCAGAGACAGTGCCTTTAATTTTTTCAGTGAGTGAGGTCACACGTGTCCCATGGTGGGGAATTTTTTTGTGTTGGGGGGCAGGGGACAACAACGTTTGTTTCTTCTTCAGACACAGTAGGGGGCCAGCCCCCAACTAGCACAGTACCCTGGGGAAACTGAGGTTCCTGATGGCCTGCTGAGGCCAAGGGCCGACACCCAGGATGTTTGTGCACCAGTGGCAGGCAGGGACACCAGCTGCACACCACAGAGCTGGAGACCACACTGGGAAGGGCAGGTGACATGTGCCTCCAGTCCTGGTGTCTCGACCTCTGTTTTTAGATGTATCCTCCCTACACCTCCGGGACCCCAGGGCTCTTGCAAGGGGCACAGGCACCCAAGTAGGTCTGGGGTTGGATGACAGGCTGTGGAAAGAAAATGTGAAAATTAGTAAGTGGAGACCTTCCTGGTGATCCAGTGGTTAAGACTCCACGGTCCCAATGCAGGGGGCCCGGGTTCGATCCCTGGTCAGGGAACTAGATCCCACATGTATGCCGCAACTAAGGCCTGGCGCAGCCAAATAAATATTTAAGAAAAGTAATAAATGGAAGAGCACCCTGCAACTGTCATCTGCTTTCATCTGAGAGGAAACACAAACACAGGTGCTTGTCTCAGAGAATCATGGCAAAATACACCTTCCCCCACCACCCACAGAATTGATTCATAAAGTCTGTGGCTGTTTCCAGAAAACCATTTGAGTCTCCATGGAGACAGGAAAACAACCAATCGTTAACGTCCTCTGATTTGGGGGCCTGGGGGCCTGCTGGGGCTCAGCCAGGGAAACCCGCAAAGTCATTGAAAGAGGTGGTCCTGACAGAGGTGGCGCGTGGACGATCGTAAGAGGCGGCTGGTTGATGGGTGGGCAGAGAAGGGACCGGGGGTGACAGCGGGCCTTGGATGGATTTGCACAGCGGCCCCTCACCCCCCCGCCTCTGCCTTCTGCCCCCTGGCTGCTAACCCTAACCACAACACTCCGCTAGAGTGGACCGAGCTTGGACTGAGCTTGGCTCTGCCCAAACCCGGCTCCCTCCTCCACCTCGGCGCCCAGGGTGGTGCCTCCAGGGAGGTGGGAGAGCCCATTAGAAGCTAAGCTGCACGCGTGGAGGCCCCCCAGCCGTGCCTGGGGGTCCAGGCCTCCTACGTTCCTCTGTGATCTCAGAGGACAGTAGCATGTTCAGGGCTGGGGACCTCACAGCCACAAGTGAGTGTTTATGACTTTGGCTCATGTGATTTGGAAGTCATGTAGTTCATATGCTCACAGTATTCAACAGTTAGAAATACTGTAGAGGTTTTTTAGCCAGTCCTCTGACTTTTAGCCCAGAGACCTAGAATGAGAATGGTCAGTGCCAGAATAGCGAAGTTTGGGGTCTGTGGCAGCACTGAACTGTCTGAAGAAGTCAGGGAAGGCTTCAGAGAAGGTCATATTTGAGCTGGGTCTTAAAGGCTGAGGAGGAATTCGTTACAAATGAAAGAGTTGGACATTCCGGGTGGGCACAGGGAATCAGTCACGCAGAGTCAGGCTCCACGAAGTTCCTGTTTCCTTCCTTCCTTCATTCCTCCCTTCCTCCTTTCTCCTTTCCTTCCTTCTTCCTCTTTTTCTTTCTCCTCCCTTCCTCCCTCCCCCCATCTCTCCACTCCCCTCCCCTCCCCCTCCCTCTCCCTCTCCCTCTCCCTCTCCCTCCTGTCCTATTTTCCTTCCTTCCTTTATTTGGGAAAAGAGTTTGGGACCCTGGGGCTGCTGGAATCTGAGTGACCTTGAAGTAGCTTTGGCTTTGGAGTGTGGCCAGGGGTCACGACTGGACTAACCATTTTCCGAAAGCTTGGATGATCTCAGAGGTGGCCTTGTGGAGGATGCAGCAATCTGGCCAGAGGGTGGGGGCATCCAAGGAGGTGAAGATGGGGAGCCAGGATTTTGATAGCTAAAAGCCTCAGTTATTTTTTAAGCTTTATTAAGATACGATTAACAAGTAAAAATTATATGTATTTAAGGTGTGCAACATGTTTGATAGATGTATATGTTGTGAAATGATCATCACAGTAGAGTGAGTTTACATGTCCATCCCTCACATAGTTATTTTGTTTTTTTGTGCATGGTGAGAACACTTGAGATCTATTTTCTTAGCAAATTTGAGTATACATTATTATTAACTATAGTCACCATGCCGTACATTAGGTTTCCAGCACTTACAGTGATTTTTTACAAGCTCATTTTGGAAGGAGGTAATTCCACTGTGCCAACAGAATGTTTTAGAATTTGTTCCACTGTGTGTGGTTCAGGAGGCTGATAAGCCCTGCCATGATCGGAGAATGTGGGGTACAGTAGCAAGGGCTACAGATGTGTTTTATCCTACGACTCTCAGAATTCTGGGCACTTGGACAGCTGAGTCCCAGCAGAGCTGGGGGACCATATGTGCACATGCTGTGCTGACAGGGGATGGGGTGGTAGAATGTGGCGGGAATGGGCTGGGAGAAGGCTGGTATCTGCCTGAGTCCTGCAGGGGCTCCCTCACCCTGAGAATGCTCCTTTCCCTTACACTGCTCTCTGTTGGGTGTTCCCAGGGTTTGTCACCCAGGGGCTTGCATGAACGGTGCTCTACTACCCTGGGCTGAGTTAACAGACTCTCACTGAAGGTTTGGGGTGATGGGGGCGGATTACAGCCCAAAACAGAATAAGAAGTAACTACAAAGAAAACAGTGAGCATCCCTGTCCTCAGCCTGCCAACCCTGTGTTTCTCCCTGGCACCTTTGCATAGTTTCTAAGGTCTGCTGCGGTCTTCCTGATTGTTCTTCAGGACCTCCTCCCTTTCCCACCCCTGGGCTCCCTGTCCCCCCCCCCCCCCGCCCCCGAGTTAGCTCTTCCTTGGGTTCCCTTCTCCATGTCAGTGTAGGCCCTGCCATTGATGAAGACCCATCAGTGAGCTTTCCTAAACCGTTGTCTGAAAATGAGTGCTGCCTCTGCCCTAGAATGTGAGAAAGATGGTGCTGGTGGTGGTGGTGGTGTGTGCATGCGTACATGTGTTTAATCCCCCTGCTGGATACAATTTACAAGTTAAAGCCAGCTGGTCTTTACTCCAAAGCAGGCAGTCATTCTTTTACCAGAATCTTCATCTTAACTGTGGTTGCCTTCATCCCTTCTCTGTACCCTAATCCTGATTTCTTTGTGGATACACACATGATGAGCACTGGGAATACCCAGGGTTGGAGGAGGAGAGTGTGTGTGTCTGTGTGTCTGTGTGATCTGGGGTAGACTGACGTGGAGACCCTAGAGACAAATGCTGCACTGAGCAGTGGTGCAAGAAATAAACCCTAAACCCGTCAGACCCCAGGCAAGTCTGGGAGGAGCAGGAGGAATGATGCCTGTCTTGATAACTTTCTTCCTCCACCTCTAGGACTTTTGCTCTTTGTCCTTATGAGCTGGGGATGGGGAGGGATTTCCGGTTCCTTGCAATCTCACCCTTCTTTTGGGCGTATGAATATGAGTAGGAGATATGAACAAAGAGTTGTAGCCATGTCTGAAATTGACTAAAATTCAGATGAAATATTTGTCATTCTTTCTTTATTCTCATAATAAGGTTTCCTATCAAGGTTTTCTCTTCTGCTTTACCTGTAAGACTTGGTGTTCCTTACTGAAAAGAAACCTTATGTCACAACTTCTAAAAGTCCATAACTTCTGGAAGAGTTCCTATGCTTGCTTTTCTTTCAGATTCTTCTTTCTCACTCTCTTTTGAAGACACACATTATATTTTCATAAATTAATAAAGAATATCATAAAAGTAGAGAAAGGAAAAGTGGCGTATAAATGATAAACTCTGCTCAAAACAGAAGAAAACAAATGCTTGAATAATGTGGTCGAGTAAAACGGGCTTTTAAAAAATTGTTAAAAAGAGAGTCCACTCTCAGAATTAAGAGGTAGAGATACCATTCTCTGTGTTGACAAAGAGCAAAGCATATCATGAATCCTTAATGGGGACAGAAAAACAAGGGTATGAAGTAGAGGTTACTTCCACTTCATGCTGGGCCATGGCTTGCATAGCCCTCAACAGGCTTATCTCCATTTTGGATACTTTCCACGAATATTTGGTCCAAGAGAACCCCCCTGAATGAGCCTTATGTCCATGGAACAATGCTTACTGAACACTTAACCCGAGGAAAATACTGCAGGAGACAAGGAGGACCAAGACATACTCAAGAAGGTTATTGTCTAGGAGGGACTAAAAGATAAATAGAACTCTTCAGTCCAAAGAAAATGCATATGAGATTTAAGGGAAGCAGCATTCACAACGTGATGGAGGTTTAGGGATGGATTCATGGACAAGAGCACTTGGAATTGAGCCTTGAGGGATGTGTGGACTTTCAAGAGGTGGGGGTGATGATGGGGGTGGCCCCAGCCCGGATGGAGCCTGTGTAAAGGAAAGCCCAGGGAGGCACATAAAGGGAAAAGCAAACAGAGACTGAACATTCTGTTTTCTATCAATAATATATTCTAGAGCAGATTTTAAAGCAGAGGAATAATGTGAGATAAGATTGGGAAGGTAGACTGTGTCTTTATTTCGGAGGTTCTTGAATTCTTGGGAAGAGCGGGGAGAGTTTATTCAGTAGGCAATGGAGGCTCATGGAGGATGTTTAAGGGGGTATTTTGCAGCCCTGAGTAACCTCAAACGACCCTGGCAGCCATCCTGCCTTATCCTTTTGGTCAGTCTTCTACTTTTAAGTGCAGCCATTCAGAGATGGCTTAGAGAGAACAACAAGAAGACCAGTTAAGAAAAGGAGACCAGGCTGGGGATCACAGTGGCCTAGAGCAGCTAGCGCAAGGGTGGTGGAAATAGAAAGGAGGGGCTGTTATGAAAGGTGTGCTGGGAAAAGGATCTCAAGGGAGAAGCCAAGTCCAAGTGGGCCCTTGGGCTTTGTGTCTGGGAGGATGGTGAGGCAGACACCGGGAAGCCTGGAGGTGCTGTGTGTGGGGAAGGCAATTAGCTGGGCTTGCACAGATGAAGTTTAAAGGGTGGAGGGACATTGAGAAGAGCTGTCATTGGGTTTCTAGGGAAGAGGTGAGGCTGTGTGCGTGAACTAGGGAGTGAACAGAAAAACAGTGGTAGAGAGAGACAATGGTAGAGGTCATGGTCAGAGCTACTGTGGGATTGTCTTCCTGTAGAAAGCAGAAAGTAGGGCAGGGAAAATGAATTAATAATAGGAAGCATACGGTATTTGTTTTTCTCTTTCTGACTTACTTCACTCTGTAGGACAGACTCTAGGTCCATCCACCTCAATACAAATAACTCAATTTTGTTTCTTTTTATGGCTGAGTAATATTCCATTGTATATATGTGCCACATCTTCTTTATCCATTCATCGGTTGATGGACACTTAGGTTGCTTCCATGTCCTGGCTATTGTAAATAGAGCTGCAATCAACACTGTGGTACATGACTCTTTTTGAATTATGGTTTTCTCAGGGTATATGCCCAGTAGTCGGATTGCTGGGTCATATGGTAGCCAGGACATGGAAGCAACCTAAGTGTCCATCAACAGATGAATGGATAAAGAAGATGTGGCACATACATACAATGGAATATTACTCAGCCATAAAAAGAAACGAAATTGAGTTATTTGTATTGAGGTGGATGGACCTAGAGTCTGTCCTACAGAGTGAAGTAAGTCAGAAAGAGAAAAACAAATACCGTATGCTAACACATATATATGGAATCTAAAAAAAAAAAAAAAAAGAGGTCATGAAGAACCTAGGGGCAAGACGGGAATAAAGACGCAGACCTACTAGAGAATGGACTTGAGGACACTGGGAGGGGGAAGGGTAAGCTGGGACAAAGTGAGAGAGTGGTAGTGTATATATGGACATATGTACACTACCAAATGTAAAATAGATAGTGGGAAGCAGTCGCATAGCACAGGGAGATCAGCTCGGTGCTTTGTGACCACCTAGAGGGGTGGGATAGGGAGGGTGGGAGGGAGGGAGACGCAAGAGGGAAGAGATATGGGGATATATGTATATGTATAACTGATTCACTTTGTTATAAAGCAGAAACTAACACACCACTGTAAAGCAATTATACTCCAATAAAAATGTAAAAAAAAAAAAAAAAAAAGGAAGGACCAAAGGAGTGCAAAGCGAGCCAGCTGCAGGAAACAAGCTCTCAAAAGCTAGGGGAGGAGAAAATTTCCTTGGGGGTGGATGGGGGAGTGAGAGATGGGTGCGGGTGGGGTGGCGGCGGGGAATGTGTGAATTGCATCAAACGCTGCTGGAAAACTCAGGAGAATGATGTGGACGGTGGGTTTCTGGACTGGAGTTTGGCAGGCCTCAGGGGCCATCCTTGGAGAGCTGAGTTTCAGAGTTCAGTTTCAGCTGGATTGAAAGTGATGAGAAGAGTTGAAAGTTCCCATTGGAGAGGTATTTTTGATCTTTCCCTTTAAAAATGCTTTCCATTTTTACAGTATCATTAAAAAAATCTGGCTGGCATATTGCAGTGACAAAAATGGGCAATGTATGTGAAATAAATGTGAATAAGTGCACTTCAGTAGATCCAGGAGACTGTTTAATGTACTGGAGAATTATTTTTCAGGCATTCCATGGTGTCCAAATTGGGTTAATGTACCCCGGAAAAGTGAGTCAGTTACTCCTCGTTGACTAGTAAGGTTAGACCAACTGTTCCTGAAACCTTAGGACATATTAGCTGACTATATACTGTTGTTCATAATATCTGTTTCCTGGATCAGCATGGTTTAAATCCTGAATTTTCAGGCCAAATAGCTCTTTACAGCTGCAAAAATATACCATAACTTCTAAGTGATCATTAGTTTGATAAAAGATGTTGAGTGCCTTGTCTTGTGAAAGTGGTCTTTGATATAAGAGTAGCATCAGTGAGCAGACACAAATGTTCAGGGACTTCACACCCTGGAAGACATTGTGTCTTGTAATTGTTGGTGTGGCAGTCAGCAGCAATGACTTTTTCAGAGAGGCACGTTTTGTGGTTAACTGAGTGTACCTTTCTTTCCAGGCCATGGAAAAATGTAATTATGTTGTTCTTGAGCCTCTGGTCTAAAAAAAAAAAAAAAAGATAATTTTTTAAAGAGGTCTTTTTTAATTTTGTCCTGATCGTCATGTAAGTTAGATCTTTGAGGTGCTGTATAGTAATAATATTAAAACTATAATTTATAAAAGCAACCTTCATTCCCAATCCTTCTCTCCTCCTTCCCATTCCTCAACTTTAAAGCAGTTACAATTTTAACTTGAAAATGCAAAGAGTCAGTGGGAAGGTCTGAAGAAATAGGACTGAAATGGTCTCCACATTCCACTCATTGGACCTGGTGGGACTGCCAGCACAGGGTGAAGGACGGAGTTTTAGTCTATAGTTCTTCATACCCTTTCCAAGTGAATCCTCTTACTCCCAAGAACTCAGGGTTCCAGATTGCTTTAGCCCCTGGAGTGGATCATTTATCCTGAACTATTAAACCCCCTCACAGCAGAGGTCCAACCAATGAACGTGTGGCCCTGTATTTGTGTTTTAAAAGAAAAGGATGTTATCCTCCACAGAGTGAACCCAAGTAGGGGGATTTCAGGCTATAGAGAAACTCCTTTTTGGGGGGACAGGTTAGAAGGCTTTTCTCTAATGAGAATATGCTGGCTCCATCTATGAATATGATTCTAGTACTATTCCCCAGCACATCCTCACATTGGATTTCGGAAGGAGAGAAGAAGGATGTGTGTTTCAGAAAGAAGTCTGCTTTATTAAATGGGGTAGAGTAGAGAACTAAAGCCACAAAAAGCGTTATAATTTTCTTTCTCCATCCTGACTTCAACTCTTGAGAGGGGATATTATGCATGTTTGATTTGAGTCTTCCTTGAATTCTCATTTTGTTCTCAAGAGAGAACATATCTTAATGAGGTATGTCCAGTGGTTTGCTAATAAATGTTAAACAACTGCCTCTCTCTAAAGAAAGTGCTTCTGCCAACTTCCACTGTGTAAATACTCCTCTAAGGCTGATTTCAGTCTATCTGTGAGATGTCACTGAATGAGGAGTTGGGAAAAGTGCACATTCAGCTCGTAAGAGCCAGCACACGCTGTCTAGTCTGTCACTGGGTATGGCTCTTCTGCTGCCAGTCACAGCGATGGAAGGGATGTTTGCGAATAGCCTGTTATACTCTCGAAAGCTAGAAATGTAGCTTTTCTTGATAAACATGATCTAAATTGCTGAGGGATGTTGAAAGTAAAACACAAAACAGAGATATCAGCGTAACTCAGATATTTTCAGTTTTATAATGACCACAAAATACTAAAAAATGAGGCCTAATTCTTTTTCACACGATTTTACCATCTGCTTTCTATTCACACCTAACTGTTCACATTGCCCAAGCATGTCTTCCATGCCTTTGTACTCAGTTTCCCTCTTGCCTAGAATGCCCTTCCCTTCCCTTCCCTTCCCTTTTTCCCAGCCACCTAGAAACCTAGGTCCATCCTTTAAGACCCAGCCTAGGTGTTACCTCCTCTCATTATTCTGACCCCAGCAGGCCAACTTGTCCTTCTTTCCTTGGTATTCCCACTACACCTTCATCTTATGGCATCACAGTAGTTAGTCTCTTTGTCTTTCCCCCTGTTTTGTGAACTTCTTGAGGCCAGAGATTGTGCCCTCAATGGCCCCACGCTAATTAAGGCCCAGCGTGATCTGGGCTTTGCCCACTTCTCTGGCCTCATCTCATGCCCGGGTCCTTCCATGCTCTTATCACTTTGGCCATTACGGACTTTGCTCATCTCCTCCTCCAAGACATGCTCTCTTCCACTTTAGCACCGTTGTCGATATTGCCATCTCCACCTGGATCAGCTTCTTCCCTGCCTTTCCTCAGCTAACACCTGCTTATTCTCAGGTCTCATCTCTTTAAGGAAGCTTTCTTACTTCCCCAGACTAAATGAAGTCTCCCTGATGGATGTTCCCATAGTAGTCTGTTCTTTACATCACTGTACCCAACACATTTGTGGTTATTTAACATCAGTCTTTCCTGCTAGACATGCAACTGTATGAGCATAAGGACCTGGGTCTTTTTCATCATTTTTCCAAGCCTAATACATCTTAGGAGCTCTGATATTTGCTGAATGTTAATCATTGGAGAAATATTTAGTTTGGCTACCTGAGAATAAGAAGCTAAGAAGTAATTTCAACATCCAGAGAAGATCCAGGAATAAAAGTCAAATCTAGGAAGGTAACTCTGTCAGTGGAGAGTTGGTGAATCATGTCTACGAGACAAATTAATTTAATTACCTGGTGTGACTGCTTCATTTGCAATGATTATTCATTCACTGAGCTGGCTAAATTAGGCTTTTATCATTCACCTCCTCTTTTTACTACTGTGGAGATCAGAGATGTGGATCTCTTGCATGTTCCTAAGAATGAAATAAACCGCCCTTCTAATAACAGTGCAAAGCCTTTGTTCATGGACTGTTTGTGCAGCCCCTCTCCCTGGCCCTGGGAGGCTGTTCTGGGAAAAGGAGAGCAGGCACTTACCTCGCTCCGTATGTATTTCCTTTGTGAGTTGAAGATTAATGCATGGACCCCTCCCCCTCCTTTGGTTCATTTCATTTAAAGAGAAGATTCAAGGCACTGAATGTAAAATTGAGCGTAACATTTTGACGTTTCTTCCTCTGAGAGCTGGGCTGCTGTTAGATGCTATGAGGCCCTGGGCACTGCATATATGGGGAGTGGGGTGGCATTCTTTGAAGTTCTCCACTCCTTTTATACCGACCTCTGAAAGCACTTCTGACTCCACACAGGCAGAGATGGTTGTGCATCTTGAACCTGGCTCCTCCCAGCCAGCAGTAGTATGACAACTTGGTTTGGGTGGGGTGGAAAGGATCATGTTATACAAACTTGGAATTAGAGGAAAGCTTAACAGTTTCCTAGCCCAAGCTCCCACCCACAGGAGGAGTTCCTGCCTTCCTGGCTCCTGACTCCCACCAAGTGGAAGCTGGGCCAACCAGACTTTGCACTACTTAGATGCACTTAACAATAAGACTCTCCTGCCCGGGCCACCCTCAATAGCTTATTAAAATTTCCTTACATTCCCCTGACTCTTCAGGATAATACTCTTTTCTTTGCTGTTCTCTCTTTGAATCAGCCAGAAGCAACTTTTATTTAGCCCCATTTGCCCTCTGGAAGGTGCTATTAGCACCTAGGGGGTAGAGGCCAGGGATGCTGCTAAATATCCTCCCATCCCCAGGGCAGCCCCTCATGGCAAAGAATGATCCAGCCCAGAGTGTCAGTAGCGCTGAGCTTGAGAAACCCTGCTCTCATGCTGTGTTATAGGTACATCATAAACCCCAGTTCAGCGTTTGTGTGAACGTGAATGGAGGACAGAGTTCTCAGCATGTGGGGTCTCCAGTGCCCAGCACAGAGCTGAGAACAGAGTGGGCCCTCGGGATGCTTATGCTAAGACCCAACTGCCACCTTCTGGAATCCCACAGTCTCAGGTGTGACCCGATCTGTTGTTTTGATCCTACCATGTGAGCTGGGAGTCTTTCAGGGCTGATGTATTCCCAATGTTTTCATTGTTAATTACTTTCAGTGCCTTTGGAAAAAGGAAATAAGTTATTTTCTTCCCTTCAAAAATAGGGGTAAACAAAATAAAATCGTTTTTTTTCTTTTGGTTCTAAAGACTGTGACTTTCTGCAAGTCAGTAAAGTGGAATACTCTTGTTATAAAATCTCTGTTTCCATTGTGCAACATTTTCTTTCTTTGCAGTTCCAAGGAGACTCTCAGAGCTATTGCTTCTTGGGATGCAAACATGCTGCTCTTTGCGTTTTGACTCAGAGATCCTCTCTGAGACTGCTTGGGGCTCTGATGGGGCCTCTTCCTGCCCTCTCAGGGAGATACAAAGTCAACCCATGTCTGTAGATAGTGCTTGGAGAGTAAGGAAACAGGGTGATGAAAAGCTGTTATTCTAGATTGTTTGGAACCTGGGTAGGTATTTAAAAATGCTATGGAGGGATTGAAGAGGGCAGAGAATAGGAAAGTCTAGCAGGGGTTTAAGTTTAAGAATCACTCTGCATTTTAAGAAATAATAGATGTGGTGGTTTTATTTTACTCCTTTTGAAAACTTAGCTGGCCATATGACAGTTGGCAACATTTCATCACTTCCTCGCCAAGTGGGTTAAAAATCAAATTAAACTTTCTGCTTGCTAAAATTATGTATTCCCTGGATAGGAAACTCTAGATTTCCAAGAGCATTACATCTTATATTCTGCATTTCCTTCTTTGACAGTCAGGTGGGAACACTCTATCCTTCCATTGGAGAGGTTAGTCTAGCTTCTGCCCTGCAGGCAAGGAAGAGGGATGGTGAGGACACAGGGACTCACTGGAGGCAATGAGCCCCATACGGGGCCATCTCATGCTTCATGAGGATTGATTTAGAAAAACAGGAGGGTGACTGAAGAACTATGTTGTCATTAGTATTTCTATTAGTATGTTTTTTCTGGAAAAGGCAATTTAATGGGAGGTGAGGTACAAAGAAAGGCAGGAGTATGGATCTTGGTGTGATGATGAGGTCAGCTTTAGTATTATTTTTCAACAGTCTTATTGATATATAATTCACATACTATACAATTCGTCTAATTAAAATGTAAATTCAGTAGTCTTTAGTCTGTTCACAGAGGTCTGAAAGTATTATCACAATCGATTTTAGAACATTTTCATCAGCTTAAAAAGAAACCTGTATCTTTCAGCTGTCACCTCCCATCTTCCCAAGCCCCCAACTGCCCAGCCCCTGGCAACCACTAATCTAGTCTACTTTCTGTCTTTATGAATTTGCTTATTCTGGACAGTTCATTTAAATGGATCATACAATATGTGGCCTTTGGTATCTGACTTCTTCCACTTTGCATAATGTTCTCAAGGTTCATCCATGTTGTAGCATGGATCAGCACTTCATTCCTTTTTATGGCTGAAAAATATTCTGTTGTATGGATATAACATATTCTGTTTATCCATTCATCAGCTGTATGCAGATCACTCAGCAAGATCCCCACGTGCCTGATGAGCACTCAGTGAATGAAGGGATGAGTCCATTCATTCAACATGCGTTTATGGATGACCTACTGTGTGCTAGCAGTTGGGGATTCTGAAGCGAACAATAAAAGCTTTTACTCTCCTGGGGTTTAATGGTGCACCAGGAGAGACAGACAGGTGACAAGTGAACATGTAGTTTGCTGGATGATGGCCAGTGCTATGAAAACCTTGAAGCAGGGTGAGGACTGGACTTGGGAGGGTCACGATTTTACATATGAACATAGGCTCCTTTCCTCTACTCAATCCGAGCACTTCCCAGGGAGGTGGTGGCAGAGCTGGGAGAGAAACCAGGTCTCCTGTTACCTGAATGGTGTCTCTGACGTGAGATTGGCCTGGATACTAACGGAGAGCAATCTGGTCCATATTTCTCTGCTTTTCACATGATTTCCGTTGTCCTGGAGAAGGCACTGACTTTCTCCTTTTTTCTTCCCTGCACACTTTACATTTTCCACTCTAATATACATGAAAAGCTCACTGTCATTTTGCCATTTGGTGCTTTTGTGGGCACTGAATATTCCCTTTTTTATTAATGGGATTTAATTTTTATCAGTTAGCCCTGGAGGAAGCTTGCCTGTGGTGCCTCCTCTGAGGCTGTTGTTTGCAAGCGCCTAGGGCACTACCTGGTGCCTCCTGCCTGTGCGGGCAGGAGCGGTAGCTGCTAATTGTGTGCCGAGCATGCAAAGGCATCACAGACCATGCTCCAAGGAACACCTACCGAAATGCTTTAAAAATGCTCATTTCCCTTTATCCACTGCCCCTTGCAATGTTGACAGTCTGGTTTTTAAGATGTGAAGTGGGATGTCGCAAAAATTACGAGGTAAGGGTTGCAAGCAGAGAATTTTCCAAAAAGTGATTATTTATTCTCTGACTACAGAAATGTGTGTCTGAGATACCTAGCAGTGAGGGATTGAAGTCCACTTAGGAGAAAGCTTTGTCACCATAACGGTCCTTTTTCATGGAAATATCTTTTCCTCAGAAATGTGGAGCTGAATCCACTGGGTACCATGGCCATTAGGACTGGGGGGATGTGACATCTGACTTTTGGAACCACTGATAAGACCCCCTCGAGTCAGTAGAGGAGGATCAAAGGCTTTGCGCAGTGGGTCTGGGATGCAGTGGAGAGGCTTCCTGCCCCTGCCTTGGGGCACTCCCCGGGGTAAGTTATTCACACAGGTAAGAGCTGCTCACTGCCTCAGGGAGAAACACAGGCAGTGGAGCTCACAGAAAACCCTACGTCTCAGGCTACACAGGCATTTTCTCCTTGCTTAACTGGTTAGGGTCCTTGAATGGTGAAGTGAGACTGTGTTAACAGTCTGTGAGTGACTGAGAGCCATGCTCTGAAGAAGGAATCTACCTCCAGCAAAAAGAAAATCAACATATTTATAATAATAGGTATTGCCACTATTATTGATAAAGCACTAAGGTTGATAAAAATCTATTTACCAAAATTGTATATTGCAACAATCTTTATTTGGGGCTTAGTTTTATTTAAATGAAAATAATTATGTAGGTTATACCTGTACATACATTGCTTTAAAAAAAAATCCAAACAGTACAGATGAAAGCAGTGAGAAGTAATTCTCTCACCTCTGATTCCCAATTTTGCTTCCCAAAGACAAATAGAGTTCTGTGCATATTGTTCAAAAGCTATTTTTTTTTTAATTTTAATTTATTTGTTTATTTATTTATGGCTGTGTTGGGTCTTCATTTCTGTGCGAGGGCTTTCTCCAGGTGCGGCAAGTGGGGGCCACTCTTCATCGCGGTGCGCGGGCCTCTCACTATCGCGGCCTCTCTTGTTGTGGAGCACAGGCTCCAGACGCGCAGGCTCAGTAATTGTGGCTCACGGGCCTAGCTGCTCCGCGGCATGTGGGATCTTCCCAGACCAGGGCTCTAACCCGTGTTCCCTGCACTGGCAGGCAGACTCTCAACCACTGCGCCACCAGGGAAGCCCCCTCAAAAGCTATTTGATACATTTTCAATATTGCAATAATTTGTGAATAATAGCCTGTAAATAGCATGTTGTCCACCAGACTTCTATCTTAGCATTACTGCTCTCCAGCTCAGCACTTCACTCCTGGAAGCCTCTGTATTTACCTCCCTTCTAAGGCTGTTAGTGTCAAATAAGGTAATTCTTACATATCTGATGCCCTAGTCATAGTCAGTGCTCAGTAAGTGGTGGTGTATGTTAATGATTATTTATGATTTATCCACTAAGTAATGGTTGCCAGATGAAACGTAGGACTCCCAGTTAAATTTTCACATAAACAATAAAGAATTTTCTAAGTATAAGTATATCCCAAATATTGCATGGGATATACTTATACTAAAAATAATTGTCATTTAAATGCAAGTCTAATTTAACTGAGTATTCTGTATTTTTATTTGTTAAATTTGGCAATCCTACACTAAATGCCAAACTCTGAGCCATGGGGTATGGAGAGAACAGCATTCTAGAATGTCGAAATATTAGAGCTGGAGGGGGACTCTGGTTTAATGCCCTTATTTTATAAGGTCCACCTTCAGCACTCTGAGTGCCAACCAACCTAGCCAGATTCTTAACTGAAAAAGCGGTGTGAAAGATTCTGTACCTGGCTCTACCCTCAGGACTAGTCTATTGCCAGCTACACTCATGCATTCTCTACTTTTCTCCGTCCCTCCCGATGCCACACCCTTCCTTGGAAAGTCTGGAACTGAGAAAGAATCTTCCTTCAATCATGGCTGTCCGGGATTACTACAGTGAGGGGAAGGAAGTGAAGGGTGAGGAAGACTATTGAGCAAGCTCTGGGGCAAACTGATGGGTCTCAAGATGAGTGAGGTGGAGATTGGGGGTGGGGGGGTAGGAGGCAGAACATTTACCCAATGACACATGTCTGGACACAAAGGGAAATTTTTGGTTAGTCTCTCAGGGTTTATGGAACTCAGGACAGTCTCAGTTAACGTGTGGACCCTCCTGAGTGGTATCTTCCCCTTCTCTGTCTCAGATAGAATAAACCATGAAATGTTGATGAAAGTTGCATGTTGAGGGGGCTTCCCTGGTGGCGCAGTGGTTAAGAATCCACTTGCCAATGCGGGGGACATGGGTTCGAGCCCTGGTCCGGGAAGATCCCACATGCCGCGGAGCAGCTAAGCCCGTGCGCCACAACTACTGAGTCTGTGCTCTAGAGCCCGTGAGCCACAACTATTGAGCCTGCGTGCCACAACTACTGAAGCCCACGTGCCTAGAGCCCGTGCTCCACAACAAGAGAAGCCACTGCAACGAGAGGCCCGCCCACTGCAACAAAGAGTAGCCCCCGCTCGCCACAACTACAGAAAGCCTGCACGCAGCAATGAAGACCCAACGCAGCCAAAAACAAATAAATTAATTAATTAATTAAAAAAAAAAAAGAAAGTTGCATGTTGAGAGGAGGAGGAAAGAGTATTTGACATTTGGCAGCTGATAACTCAGCTAAGCCCTCTCTTAAAAGCATGTTATGATTATAGTTTTCATGAATAATATGGACACTAGGTAAACCTCTTGAAATGGAAAATAATGTAAGTAAACCTTTCTTTCCCTAAGAATATGTTATCCTATAATTTAGGTTTCAGAATATTTTGGGGGTCTGATTTTAATGAGAAGACCATTCTCTTTCCTGCGCTGCCTGGCTCTCTCTCAGTCTCTGTCTCCTGTCTCTGTGCAGGCTCCTCCTTCCTTCTCTCGCATTCGACCCCGGGTCATTTCAGAGCACCTCTGGGATTCCCATAAGCTTCAGTTTTCGTAAAGCCTAAGAAAAATTTATGTCACTGCATTCAGTGTATGATGTCATCAAGTGACAGCCTAGGGGGACAGACAGTAAGGGGAAAATGGTTTGGAGACTGTTACCTTCCCCATTCTCTCCCGTAGAGAGGATGCTGATGGTCACCCATGGAAGCCATCAGAGTGAGTGTATCTAGGGCCAGAGGGGAAGTGTTTTCTAAGCAAGTGGCTGCCCCAGTTTTCTGTGGGGTGCATTGATGAAGGGGAGTGAGAGGAGAGGTCTGATTTAGGGCATGAAACAAAAAAGGAACAATAAAAGACATTTCATGACACTAATAAGTCTGGGAATGGTTGGTGAAATTGTTTTGATTTTGTAGATTATTTTGAGAGCTTGCTTATTTTTTGAAATATTTAGTTTTTCTTCCTACTTCCTTCCAATTATAATTATCAATTATTGGGGAAATTGTTTCTATGTAGTAATTAACAAAATACTAAGGTTTGGTCTCTTAAACAGTTTTGAATTTTTAGGTGTGTGTTTATGTCACACTTTTCATCAAAATTTTTTTTTAAGATAAAAAGTAAAGAATCCGTTTTAAGAAAGGTAGATGCAAAGAAATAATGTGCAAAGTGAAATATAAACTATCTTTATGAATTCTGAAAGAAAAATCTGACTAATCAGCATGGGGTTGATATGTTATAAAACTTCCAAAGGCCTTTAGGCGAGGAAGACGTAAGAATCATAGGCTTGAAATATTACCCTCAGTAAGTTTGGAGTTTAATGAAGTAAAACATGGTCTTCACTTAATGGTGCCAGTTAATTAATCTTTGGCATACTCAGTGAATTTAACTATTGCAAAGTCATGATTTTCTTCTCTAAAAACCAGGACAAACGTTGACCATCTTGCTCCCTAATTTATCCTTGATTAAAAAGTAAAATCAAGTGGAAAACTTTTTTTTTTTTTTTGCGTTTTAGTCATTAATGAAGCAGAGGAAGCACTTGCATATTGATAGTACACTTATCTGTTTAAGAGTTGGTTTGAGTGAAAACTACTGGTTATGTGACTGCCAGTATATCATTTAAAGACTGAACGAGTTATTAATAAGAGTTATTAGCTACTTTATGTGATAAGACATGAGCAGTCAATTCCTTATAAATGTAGGCTACAGAGACTATGGGTTTCGCGTATCCTTGTTTCATTACAGGAACTCAGATACAGATGCATTATTGTCCAAATGTTTTTACTCTGAAAGTTGTAAAAATTTATAATTTGTATCCCAAGATAATTTAGGTCTAGCATACATAATTTTCCTTGGCTTGTTAGAAATGTTTGCTTTTTAAAATTAATCTTCAAATATACAAAATAAAGAAGCTGACCTAAGTTAAAGGGAAGAAAACCAATTAGCAAAAGATGATGAAAAGCTTAAAAATGTTTGTATGTTGTCTATCTGGATCTTTTGGATTTTGTATCATAGTTATTTTAAAGTTCATGTCTGACAATTTCAACTGCCTGCCCATCTGTCTGCATCTGTTGACTGTTTTTTAAAAAAATGTATTTTATTTATTTATTTTTGGCTGCATTGGGTCTTCATTGCTGTGCGCGGGCTTTCTCTAGTTGTGGTGAGCAGGGGCTACTCTTCGTTGAGATGCACGGGCTTCTCATTGTGGAGCATGGGCTCTAGGCGCGCGGGCTTCAGTAGTTGTAGCACACAGGCTCAGGAGCTGTGGCTCCCGGGCTCTAGAGTGCAGGCTCGGTAGTTGTGGCGCATGAGCTTAGTTGCTCCGCGGCATGTGGGATCTTCCCGGACCAGGGCTCGAACCCATGTCCCCTGCATTGGCAGGTGGATTCTTAACCACTGCGCCACGAGGGAAGTCCTGTTGACTATTTTTTGATGTAATTTTGTGTTTTGTAATTTTTTGATGTATGGTAGATATTTTGTATAAAATAACGGTAGAGACTGAAGTAAACAAAATTTATCTCCAGAAAAGGATGTGTACTTTGTTGTTGCAGGCTGCTAGTGTGGGATGGTGGTATCAGATATTGAGCCAGGTCTAGACTTTTCTGCAGCTTTGATTCAGTTCATCACTTGCTTCAATATTTTGAGAGGAGAATTGGAGCATTCTCCTCTGTGGGGCTAGGGATCTAAACACTGCTAAGATCTAGAGATCTCATTGTTTATTATAGCTGAACTGATTGCTTTCCTAGTGGTAGGAGCACTCTGTTTTGCAGTCCCCTCCTAGCTTTTTGGATTTCTAGATAGTTCACTTTGTTTTCCAATCCTACCCTACGCGTTTTGCACATTGGGAGATTTCTGTCTGCTTTCCAGAATGCTTTAGGGAGGTTTCTCTCAGCTCTTCTTTCCTGCCCCTGCTCTTCCCAGCTGAGGGCCCTTCATGTCTTCCTCGAAGGAATTGCTTCCTCTCAGCTACCCTGCTCTCCTTGCTACCTTTCAGTGGTTGGCTGTCTTGCAGGAGGAGGCTCTGTGTGCCTTGGGGGAAATATCTCTCAGTTCTGTTCTGCCCCCAGCTTTAGTGCACAGCCCTGAGCACTGAGTGAGGACCTGTGGAAAAGAATGGGCAGGTAGAGGAAGACCTGTTCTGGGGTCAGGACTCCTGGAATTCAAATCTGTCATTCCAGTTCACACGTGCCCATTAGAAGTTCATTCAAGGTTTGGGTGGTTCCTCTTTACTCCCACCCTTGGAGGATTCATCCTCTTCTTGTTGCTCAGCCAGCGAGGAGAGCAGCCATGGGTTTCTTTTCTCCTCTGAATGGCTGGTCATTAACTGGAGTTAAAGTTTAGTTCAGTATGCATTTATAGCTTGTCCATCTCATTTGGTTGTTAGACAGAGGGTAATGGCCTCTTAAAACTTTCTACATAGTACCTAGAAGTTGAACCCCTCCACATTATCTTTATTTTTTTATTTTTATTTTTTTAAATTTATTTATTTATTTTTATTTTTTTTTGGCTGTGTTGGGTCTTCGTTTCTGTGCAAGGGCTTTCTCTAGTTGCGGCAAGTGGGGGCCACTCTTCATCACGGTGCGCGGGCCTCTCACTGTCGCGGCCTCTTTTGTTGCGGAGCACAAGCTCCAGACGCGCAGGCTCAGTAGTTGTGGCTCACGGGCCCAGTTGCTCCGCGGCATGTGGGACCTTCCCAGACCAGGGCTCGAACCCGTGTCCCCTGCATTAGGAGGCAGATTCTCAACCACTGCGCCACCAGGGAAGCCCACGTTATCTTTAAATACATCAAAAACTTTATGTCTTGACTGCTTAGAGAGCTCTTTCATCCATGTTGAATGCTTCCTCCTCTCTGCCTATTAAAATACTAACGGATTTTTTTAGAACCAGATCAAGTCCATCTCCTCTGTGCAGCCTTCCCTAGTCACCTAGGGCACAGTGTCACTCTTACCTCTGAACTTTTTTAGTATTTAATGTCTCTGCAATTCTCTTGGCATTGGAAACATGTATTGATAGCTGTGCATTTTTAGTTATTTTGCCTGTATATGTCCCATCCAGCAAGTACCCATTTTGAAAAGTTGGGCATATTCACATTAGCAGAATTGGTTGACTTGTATATTCATTGACTTGGCTCCCAAATGCAGAGGCGCTAACAACTACTTAGAAGAAGGCAAGAAGAGCAGCAGGAGTCCAGGAGGCCTAAAAAAGTTAAGTTTTCCTTTGAAAAAGGAAAACAAAAACTACCTCTTTTATCATCAGTTGTGCATGGGACCATAGTAAAAAGCAGAAACAAATTGTTAATCATTCTGAAATCATCTGGAGATCGTAGGAAGCAATAAAGCAAGCAACACGGTTCTGTGGAAAACAAGCCTGACCAGGTCTATTTCATTTCCTTTGGAAATAGTGGACAGTCACAGAGACAAGGAGAAGAGATGGTATAATCTACTTGGAGTTAATAATATTGTTTCCCTTTAATTCTTTTGTGAACCTAATCAAGAGGTTTGGCAGAGACTGAGAATGAAAAGTCTTCATACCCTCAAAAAAAGATGGATGGTTTTATAGCCATGGTAACCAGTAAACACCAGAACTGGCTTTAGATCAATCAATGACAACTTGCTTCAGTGAGCATATCTCTGAAAGCCAGCCAATCAGGGACAATATTGTGCAATGAAGGTCAGTCAGTTGGCAGTGGACTCACTCCAGTGAGCACCCTTCTTATACTGGTGTCAATCCACTCCAGCATCTGCATCCAGCACAAAAAACATTTCAAGGCTGACATCTTCCCACTCTTGCTTATTCCCCCAAACCCTGTAGAAGATCAGTAGTTACCTTTGCTCAGTGAAGTCTCATGTGACCTCCCCCTTACTTAAGTGGTACTAAATTCAGCATTTTAGATTCAGATTTTAAATGATGGGTCTCATCCTTTCACATCTTTTGACGGGTTCCACCAAAATAATTTTGAAGGTTCTCACTTGCAGCATTCCATGAGCTCCTTGGGCCTATGACACGTTTATTGGGCAACCTGTGTACAAATTTTATTTGTCCTTTATATTTGCTTCTAGGTAAGCCTGTCTCTACAATGATTTGGTCTCTAACAGGTTTTAGTGGTTCTTGTTGCTAAATTTATTTTATCATCCCAGGATTTGTAACCAAACCATCTCTGACTTACTTCAGTGACTTTGGCTGCTGAGTTTATCTTGATACTCTATGGTTTGTATCTTAGAATTTATTTAAGAAAATTAGACTTTTTGGTTTGTAGGCACATAATTTGTTTTACAGAGTCAGACTTAAGTATATGTATAAAATCATTAGGGGTTTTGGTTTGTAGTTGCACTATTTGGTAAATATTTCTGCCATTAACCCGCTTAATCTCCCACTGATTGCTTTGCTTTTGCAGTTGTTTGACTGTTTGTACAGTAATGTCTAATGTGTTTTTGTTACTTCTTGGATTGTCTTGTGCCTGTTGAATGAAGAAGTGCTCCACAGAGGATGGGTGTAGGTGCAGGCTTGACAAGTTTCCTCTCCAATCCAAACCCACCTTGAAGACAAATGGTTGGAGGTCTGTTTGATTGGTGGCCAATTTGTGCATTGGTGATTGCTTATACTTTGCCTTGGGTCTTTATCTATTCATCCGTCATCAGGCCCTTAAGTTGTTTCCATATCTTGGTTATTGTAAGTAATGCTGTGATGAACATAGGAGTGCATATATCTTTTTGAATTAGTATTTTCTGTTCTAAAGATAAATACCCAGAAGTGGAAATAGCTGGATCATATTGTAGCTCTGTTCTTAATTTTGTGAGGAATCTCCATACTGTTTTCCATTGTGGCTGCGCTAATTTACATTCACACCAACAGTGTATAAGGGTTCCCTTTTCTTTACGTCCTCTCCAACACTTGATATTTTCTGCTTTTCAGTGATAGCTATTCTAATGGGCATAAGGTGATATCTTATTGTGGTTTTAATTTGCATTTTCCTAATAATTAATGATGTTGAGCATCTTTTCATGTGCCTACCATTCTCTGTATGTCTTCCTTGGAAAAATGTCTATTCAGCTCCTCTGCCCATTTTAAAATCTGTATTTTTTTTTGTTGTTGTTGTTGAGTTCTATGACTTCTTTATATTTTTTGGATATTAGCTGAGTACTTTTATATTTAAGTAAAATGTTGTGTTGTACCAGAACACAAACTAAATTGTAAAAGGCAAACTTGAAGGCATACAGTGAATTGTAGAAGGCTAGAGAGGATATAAACTTTATTTTCCTTTGTTCACTAAAGCCATTTAAGTAGTAGGAATGTCAAATAATTCTGAGTCCTATCCCATGTCCCTACAGTAATTTTGGGATCATAATCAGAATACTCATTTCTCCTTGGTGATACAACCATTACAAATTTAATAAAAGATCTACTTTGTATATAAAACAACAGATATAATGTACCAAGAAAGGCTTATTTTGAGAAATCTTTTAAAATTCTCCTATACATGATTATTGTAGGTGATTTAGACAACAGAATACACACGTTATGTATGATTCGAGAAACAACTGAAGAAAAAACTATGGCCTCAGAATTCCTACAGGCAAAAGATTCCATGACATAGGCAGAAAATTGAACAAAATCCAGAGCCCAGATTGATTTTTCTCATATTATCATAAATCTTTCTTTTTGAATGTACATGGAATGTTAAGCTATACTTGAGGGGTAAAAGCTCAACATGCAGAAAAATCCTCATTTTCTATTATGGCCTATTCCTTGACATATTAGCCAAGGCTTATTTTTCTTGCCTCAGAACAGTTGCAACCTTGGGTAAATTAATCAAACCATCTTCAGATCTTGGACTAAGATCACCTTCAAATCTGATGGTACAATCCCTATCACTAACTGAAAACATTAATTTTCTGCTATGCAACTATTTATAAAATATTGTTACTTTCTCCTTTTCCTTTTGCCAGACAGCAACTCAGTTAACCTTAACCAATGAAGGAAAGTTGCATGTTTATGTTTCTGTAGTTTGAGAAGTGTTCATACCCCAAATTGATCTTTTGGACATTCCAGTGACAAATTTGACCTAATATTATTTATGAATGATTCTTATCTTAAAATGAAAAGAGGAGGGAGCGGAGTCAAGATGGCGTACTAGGAGGACACAGAATTCGCGTCTCCTCACAACTAGGGCACCTACCAGGCACTGGTGGGGGACCACGGACACCTAAGGGGATGGGGGGAACCCTCAGCGACAGGCTTGCGGGATCTTGGTTCCCAGGCCAGAGATCGGGTCTGAGCTCCTGTGGTGAGAGCTCCGAGTCCAAACAGCTGGACTAACAGAGAACCTCAGACCCCAGGGAATATTTATCAGAGTGAGGCCTTCCGGAGGTCCTCATCTCAGCACCAAGACCTGATTCTGTCCAACTGCCTGCAAAAAAAAAAAAAAAAAAAAAGAAACGACAAAAAAATACGTTACAGACGAAGGAACAAGGTAAAAACCTACAAGACCAAATAAATGAAGACAAAATAGGCAACCTACCTGAAAAAGAAATCAGGATAATGATAGTAAAGATGATCCAAAATCTCGGAAACAGAATGGAGAGAATACAAGAAACATTTAACAAGGATCTAGAAGAACTAAAGAGCAAACAAACAGTGATGAACAACACAATTACTGAAATTAAAAATACTCTAGAAGGAATCAATAGCAGAATAACTGAGGCAGAAGAATGGATAAGTGAGCTTGAAGATAAAATGGTGGAAATAACTGCCAGGGAGCAGAATAAAGAAAAAAGAATGAAAAGAATTGAGGACAATCTCAGAGACCTCTGGGACAACATTAAATGACCAACATTCGAATTATAGGGGGTCCCAGAAGAGGAAGAGAAAAATAAAGGGTCTGACAAAATATTTAAGAGATTATAGTCAAAAACTTCCCTAACATGGGAAAGGAAATAGTCAATCAAGTCCAGGAAGCACAGAGAGTACCATACAGGGTAAACCCAAAGAGAAACAAGCTGAGACACATATTAATTAAACAATCAAAAATTAAATACAAAGAAAAAATATTAAAAGTAGCAAGGGAAAAGCAACAAATAACATACAAGGGAATCCCCGTAAGGTTAACAGCTGATTTTTCAGCAGAAACTCTGCAAGCCAGAAGGGAGTGGCAGGACATATTTAAAGTGAGAATCTCATTCAGATTTGATGGAGAAATTAAAACCTTTACAGGTAGGCAAAAGTTAAGAGAATTCAGTACCACCAAACCAGCTTTACAGCAAATGCTAAAGGAACTTCTCTAGGCAGGAAACACAAGAGAAGGAAAAGACCTACAGAACCAAACCCAAAACAATTAAGAAAATGGTAATAGGAACATACATATTGATAATTATCTTAAATGTAAGTGGATTAAATGCTCCAACCAAAAGACATAGTCTGGCTGAATGGATACAAAAACAAGACCCGTACATATGCTGTCTACAAGAAACCCACTTCAGACCTAGAGACACATACAGACTGAAAGTTAGGGGATGGAAAAAGATATTCCATGCAAATGGAAATCAAAAGAAAGCTGGAGTAGCAATTCTCATATCAGACAAAATAGACTTTAAAGTAAAGACTATTACAAGAGACAAAGAAGGACACTACATAATGATCAAGGGATCAATCCAAGGAGAAGATATAACAATTGTAAATATTTATGCACCCAACTTAGGAGCAGCTCAATACGTAAGGCAGATACTAACAGCCATAAAAGGGGAAATCGATAGTAACACAATCATAGTAGGGGACTTTAACACCCCACTTTCACCAATAGACAGATCATCCAAAATGAAAATAAATAAAATACAAGCTTTAAATGATGCATTAAACAAGATGGACTTAATTGATATTTATAGGACATTCCACCCCAAAACAACAGAATACACATTCTTCTCAAGTGCTCATGGAACATTCTCCAGGATCATATCTTGCGTCACAAATCAAGCCTTGGTAAATTTAAGAAAATTGAAATCGTATCATATATCTTCTCTGACCACAATGCTATGAGACTAGATATCAATTACAGGAAAAAAATCTGTAAAACATACAAACACGTGGAGGCTAAACAATACACTACTTAATAACCAAGAGATCACTGAAGAAATCAAAGAGGAAATCAAAAAATACCTAGAAACAAATGACAATGAAAACACAACGACCCAAAGCCTATGGGATGCAGCAAAAGCAGTTCTAAGAGGGAAGTTTATAGCAATACAATCCTATCTTAAGAAACAAGAAATATCTCAAATAAACAACCTAACCTTACCCGTAAAGCAATTAGAGAAAAGAAGAACAAAAAACCCCCAAAGTTAGCAGAAGGAAAGAAATCATAAAGATCAAATCAGAAAGAAATGAAAAACAAATGAAGGAAACGATAGCAAAGATCAATAAAACTAAAAGCTGGTTCTTTGAGAAGGTAAACAAAATTGATAAACTATTAGCCAGACTCATCAAGAAAAAAAGGGAGAAGACTCAAGTCAATAGAATTAGAAATGAAAAAGGAGAAGTAACAACTGACACTGCAGAAATACAAAGGGTCATGAGGATTACTACAAGCAAATCTATGCCAATAAAATGGATAACCTGGAAGAAATGGACAAATTCTTAAAAATGCACAACCTTCCAAGACTGAACCAGGAAGAAATAGAAAATATGAACAGCCCAATCACAAGCACTGAAATTGAAACTGTGATTAAAAATCGTCCAACAAACAAAAGCCCAGGACCAGATGGCTTCACAGGCGAATTCTATCAAACATTTAGAGAAGAGCTAACACCTATCCTTCTCAAACTCTTCCAAAATATAGCAGAGGGAGGAACACTCCCAAACTCATTCTATGAAGCCACCATCATCCTGATACCAAAACCAGACAAAGATGTCACAAAAAAAGAAAACTACAGGCCAATATCTCTGATGAGCATAGATGCAAAAATCCTCAACAAAATACTAGCAAACAGAATCCAACAGCACATTAAAAGGATCATACACCATGATCAAGTGGGGTTTATCCCAGGAATGCAAGGATTCTTTGATATATGCAAATCAATCAATATGATACACCATATTAACAAAATGAAGGATAAAAAAACCGTATGATGATAGATGCAGAAAAAGCTTTTGACAAAATTCAGCACCCATTTATGATAAAAGCTCTCCAGAAAGTAGGCATAGAGGGAACCTACCTCAACGTAATAAAGGCCATATATGAGAAACCCACAGCCAACATTGTTCTCAATGATGAAAAACTGAAACCATTTTCCTCTAAGATCAGAAACAAGACAAGGTTGCCCACTCTCACCATTATTATTCAACACAGTTTTGGAAGTTTTAGCCACAGCAATCAGAGAAGAAAAAGAAATAAAAGGAATCCAAATCGGAAAAGAAGAAGTAAAGCTGTCACTGTTTGCAGATGACATGATACTATACAGAGAATCCTAAAGATGCTACCAGAAAACTGCTGGAGCTAATCAATGAATTTGATAGAATAGCAGGATACAAAATTAACACACAGAAATTTCTAGCATTCCTATACAATAATGATGAAAAATCTGAAAAAGAAATTAAGGAAAGACTCCCATTTACCACTGCAACAAAAAGAATAAAATACCTAGGAATAAACCTACCTAAGGAGACAAAAGACCGGTATGCAGAAAACTGTAAGACACTGATGAAACAAATTAAAGATGATACAAACAGATGGAGAGATATACCATGTTCTTGGATTGGAAGAATCAACATTGTGAAAACGACTATACTACCCAAAGCAATCTACAGATTCAGTGCAATCCCTATCAAACTATTAATGGCATTTTTCACAGAACTAGAACAAAAAATCTTAAAATTTGTATGGAGACACAAAAGACCCCGAATAGCCAAAGCAATCTTGAGAAAGAAAAATGGAACTGAGGAATCAGGCTCCCGGACTTCAGACTATACTACAAAACTACAGTAATCAAGACAGTATGGTACTGGCACAAAAACAAATATAGGTCAATGGAACAGGATAGAAAGCCCAGGCAAAAATCCACGCACATATGGTCACCTTATCTTTGATAAAGGAGGCAAGAATATACAATGGAGAAAAGACAGCCTCTTCAATAAGTGGTGCTGGGAAAACTGGACAGCGACATGTAAAAGAATGAAATTGGAACACTCCCTAACACCATACACAAAAATAAACTCAAAATGGATTAAAGACCTAAATGTAAGGCCAGGCACTGTAAAACTCTTAGAGGAAAACATAGGCAGAACACTCTTTGACATAAATCACAGCAAGATCCATTGTGACCCACCTCCTAGCGAAATGGAAATAAAAGCAAAAATAAACAAATGGGACCCAATGAAACTTAAAAGCTTTTGCACAGCAAAGGAAAACATAAACAAGACGAAAAGATGACCCTCAGAATGGGAGAAAATATTTGCAAATGAAGCAACTGACAAAGGATTAATATCCAAAATATACAAGCAGCTCATGCAGCTCAATATCAAAAAATGAAACAACCCAATCCAAAAATGGGCAGAAGACCTAAATAGACATTTCTCCAAAGAAGATACACAGATTGTTACCAAACACATGAAAAGATGCTCAACATCATTAATCATTAGAGAAATGCAAATCAAAACTGCAATGAGGAATCACCTCACACCGGTCACAATGGCCATCATCAAAAAATCTACAAACAATAAATTCTGGAGAGGGTGTGGAGAAAAGAGAACCCTCTTTCAGTGTTGGTGGGAGTGTAAATTGATTCAGCCACTATGGAGAACATTATGGAGGTTACTTAAAAAACTAAAAATAGAACTACCATATGACCCAGCAATCCCACTACTGGGCATATACCCTGAGAAAACCATAATTCAAAAAGAGTCATGTACCACAATGTTCATTGCAGCACTATTTACAATAGCCAGGACATGGAAGCAACCTAAGTGTCCATCAACAGATGAATGGATAAAGAAGATGTGGCATATATATACAATGAAATATTACTCAGCCATAAAAAGAAATGAAATTGAGTTATTTGTAGTGAGGTGGATGGACTTAGAGTCTGTCCTACAGAGTGAAGTAAGTCAGAAAGAGAAAAACAAATACCATAAGCTAACACATATATATGAAATCTAAAAAAAAAATGGTTTTGATGTACCTAGTGGCAGGACAGGAATAAAGACACAGACATAGAGCATGGACTTGAGGACACGGGGAGGGGGAAGTGTAAGCTGGGATGAAGTGAGTGAGTAACATTGACATATATACACTACCAAATGTAAAATAGATAGCTAGTGGGAAGCAGCTGCATAGCAAAGGGAGATCAGCTCGGTGCTTTGCAACCACCTAGAGGGGTGGGATAAGGAGGGTCGGAGGGAGACGCAAGAGGGTGGGGATATGGTGATATACGTATGCATGTAGCTGATTCACTCTGTTATAAAGCAGAAACTAACACACCATTGTAAAGCAATTATACTCCAATAAAATCACCCAGGATTGATATGCAAATAAAATCCAGCACTGAATCCAGGTTACATTTGTAACCTTATCTCTATTTTGCTTATACTGAAGCCTAGTCTATAATGGCTTCACAGAATGTGAAGTAAATGAATATTAAAATAATACCTTGAATGTGATAAAATGGGTGCTTCCCTTATTTTGCAAAGAAGTAAGATCCTATCATTCACTGGATCCATCTGTGAGGAATTCCCTTGTGTTTCATTGTGCAAGACACTAGCTTCACTTGGCTTTTAAAATTCATATGCTTTCCAACATTCATTTTGCAGCAGAATGAGTATACCTCTTGGGATTGCAAACTTGGTCAACAATTTCTTCCTTCCGTTGTTTGTTATTAACTTGATGCTTTTATTTAAAGGAGATTCTGCTGAAGCCGCTGCTCTGTGATTTAATTCAACATTGACAAGTAATACTGGAGGTCTCAACAACGGCCTGGCAATTCCTACCTGATCAAGACCCACACTGGGAAAACACAGGGGCTGGCAAGAGATATTTTCCTAGATCAGTTAACCCCAGTGCCTAGTAGTACGAACTGAGTTATGAAGTCTTACACCTAGTGCCAATGGGAATTGGCATGTGGCTGCCTGACTCCTATGAAAGAAACAAATGCAGCCTAGTTTTGTGATGGGAAAAAGTCTCTGTGGCCTCCCCTCTGGTGTTCTTAACCTTCTTACTGGGGGATGCCAGGATCTGATGCATAAACCTGCCTCCGGCTCCCTAATTAAGGGGTTGAAAGGTTTCTCAGGAGCTCTAAGAAGTGAGGGAAATCAAAAGTAAGGGGGTCAGGAGTATAATTGGGAGTGGCTTGTTCCCATGAAGAAAGTTCTGCTTTGGTCTTAGAGATAGGCTCCTTGACTCTCGGATCAAATTTAAGACATTTTCACGGGAGGGAAGAGCTTGCTGTGACCTGACATCTTGCTTCTGTGTTAGCCCTTCGGCCCCAGCACCAGAGCCGACAACAAAGCTGATCGCTCTGTGCTGGGCAGGCTGCTAGGCATGCAGAGTGAAGTATTTTTCAGCCTTGTTTCGTGTAGCAACGCCAGGGCGTCTCTCTTCACCTTCACCCGGCTTAAAATGTCTACAGAGAGAGGAGAAGAACAGGTTAACTCAAAGAACCGCCTGCCATCCCACCTGGAAGAAAGGGAAGCAGCTTTTACTGAGCTGCTGTACTGTGCCAGGTCCCGTGCTCAGGGTTTCCGTACATCATCCAATCCACACGGCAACTCTGAGAGCTGATGTTATTATCCCCATTTTACAGAAGAGGAAACCAAAGCTAAGCCAGGTGGAGTAACCTGCCCATGGTCAAATGGCTTTCAAGCTCAGTGTTCAAACCCAATCCTATTTGAGTGCGTAGCCTGCCTTTCTTCTGCTGTTGCACGTCTCCAAGAGTTTCATGGGTCAAGTACTTCTGTGCCCATGAAGTAATTATAGCACTGTGGTTATGACAGCTCTTGTTCAGGTGTGGGGACATACATTTCTTTATCATATTAAATAAAGAGCAAATGGCTTTTTTTTTTTTTAAAGCACAGTCACTCCTTCCATCATCTGGGGGAAATGTTTTCAGTAGCCAAGGAGCAGTGATGACGTGGGGCATCTTTGGACTTCTCTCTACAGTGGTTTCTCTCCTATTCTGACCCCATTAAAGGAACTTAAAACAGGCTGAAGGGGATTCCGGAGCTTTGGAACTGAGGGGGTTAGAATTCAGGGCATTTGTGTCAGAGCCTGGCCCAAGAAGGGGGCTAAAACAGCATCCGGAACGCTGGCCAGGGAGAGGTGGCTTCTCTTTCCAAACTCCCCTCCCCACCTCTGGACCCAGGCTTCTCGGGGTAGCTGGGTCAACCTGTTCTTTTTGATCCACGTTTTCACCTCATGCAGAGCCGCCTCTGATCACCGATTGAACTCAGGTCTGTAGACTTACTCTTCCTTCCTGAAGAGGCCCAGACTCTCCTGTCTTCTTCCAGCCCTTTCCCAAGACCTTTCCACGCCCCTCTGCTCAGAGTTGAGGTGACTCCTCTCTCCGCTCTCTTTTTAGATATGTCCCTCTTACCTATTTTCAAGTTCAAGGCATCTCTACACAGTTTTTCATGAAATCCCAAGTGAAGGGGCTGGTGGGATCTTCTGCTTACAATCTTCACCTGGCTGCCCATCTGACATAGAATAGAGTCTGAACCCCTTACCGTGGCCTGCAAACCTTTCCTGACCTGGCTCCTATGCCTGCTCACACTTCATCTTATTCTCCTTATACTGGGCCACGCTTTCCCTTTTACAGACCCTCCTTCTCGTTCCTACCTCAGAGCCTTGGACTTGCTCTTTCATCCTCTGGCTCCTGCTCTCCAGGTGTTCACTTCTTGTCATATTTCACCTCTTAGCCCCAAGACAGATACCTCAGGGAGGCCTGCTCTTAATCCAGAGGAGCCCCTCAGTCACTGGCTGCCATCATTATCACCCTATTTTTATTTATTTATAATACTTATACATCTCTAAATCTATCCTATTCATGTATTTGTCTCATCCCTGTGAGCAGCAATATATATTGCCAAGGCCAAGTACAATGTCTGGCACAGAGTAAACCCTCAATAAATATTTGTTGAATCAACAATTTGAAAAATGGTACCTGGAAGATAGTATGTTTTCAATACCTGTGGGATGAATGACCACATCCCTTCTAAAATTACAGCCCTGGATTCCTAGAGGGTCAGAGATTCCTTAACAAGTGGTCATAGATCAAAATAATTTTGAGAGCTGCCGTTTAGAATCCCTTTCTCCTTAGAGTCAGAGAAGGTCTGTGATGCAAGCATCTCCAAAGTCACCTGGTCCAACTTCCCTCTAAGTTTTGAATTATCCTTAGAGCAAGTTTGATGAGCCTGAACACTACCAGTGAGAGAGAATTTTCCAGCTCCCAGGAAGCTCCCTTAATCTTTGGGCAACTTTGTTAGAAAGCTGATGTCACACTCTGACCCATTTGTTCTACTCTGATTCAAAGGATTATGCCAGGTGATCACTGGGCCTATGAATGGATAAATTTGTGTTTCCCCATCCTGCGCACTTTGGTCATCAAAATATTTCGTTTGAGTTTTACTCTATACCTCCTTTCACTTAATTTTGTCTAAAATGAGGTAGAGATGAACTAGATGACATTAAAGGCATACAAGTCATCTGTTAAATGCAGAAGACTTGGATTCATAAATCTCTCTGACTGCTTGAATATAACAATTTCCTTTGAAAATTTTTTTCCCTTTGAAGTCTTTTTCCTAAGTCAATGTGTTTTGAAGTCACTGTCATGCTATTATGTTGATTAGCTGTTTCTGATCAGTTGTCCACATGGGAATTATTTAGAACATATGTTCTTATTACTAATATAAATGAAGGACATTTTTAAAAAGAGCACAAGGGAATACGAATACAAAATCTTGCATTTGGTGTAAAACTTTATTCTTGTTAAATTCAAGGCAACAGAGGATAGCTTGGAAGCCAATCAATGTTATATTCCTTTTAGAATTTTTTGGTCTTGTTCTTTAAAAAACACCTTTACTGGAAGACCAGTGCATGGTCTAAAGCACCTGTTATCCACAGTACTGACATTATAGCACCCAACTATTCTGTCAGCACTCAGATGCTTAGTCTTCCTTACTGACCCTTGGGAGCTGACTTGGAAATTCTGGCGCAGGGGAAAGGACAGAACGCAAGGTGGCGTTGGGGAGCCACATAGAGGCTCCTGGCCTCAGTTTATTTTCATTTGTAAGACTGGAATGACCCAGTATTCACCCTACAGTGTGAGTCTCACAAGGACAGACTGAGATGATAAGTTTACGTGCATGTTGATACAAGTGAAGCATGCTAAACACATTGTTAATAACTTAAAAATTCATGATCCATCCATAGACTCATCAGTTAATCATCCTATCTGAGCAGAGCAATCGTTTTACAGTATACACAAAGTAAAAGAGCTGGTGTAGAAAAGCCTGATCCTCTATGGAGAATATATTTGGTTCCAGAATTGCATCAGCCAGTTGCACGGACTGAACTGTGCTTCCAGGGGGAAAGATTAGTCAAGGCCTAGGGTGGAATATAGAGAAAGGAGCACTGGAGGAGGAGCCCTTGGTTTTACTCTCACAAGTCCACATGGACTTTACTGGGGACTCTGAGTAAGTGGCTTAGCCTTTCTGTAAAATGTTACATATGAGTTGGTGCTCTCCACTGCTGAGATCAAAGATGATGCTGATGAGGACCCACAGAGTCTGTGTGCCTTTGCAGAGATCATAGAGAATGACGGTTGTACCAGAAACGTTGTCCAGTTCCACAGTTTCAGCCATGACCTCCACGCACAGACCCCTCTATCTAATGCTCTATCTTAAAGCAGGGATGTCCCTTGAGCTCTGTTTCTGAATTTCCAGCTTCTGCTGGGTATACCCACCTGGAGGTAATGCTAGGATCCTGCACACAGAAGTACCAAAGCCAAAATAACTGTCAGCTGTTCTTCACAGCGAGCTTTTTCTCATCTCCTTTTTCTATCCATGACATCACCCTTTTCACTCAGCCTCAAGCCCAAAAACCCCTCTGACCGTTGTTTTCCTTGCCCTTTTCTTTCATGTGGCTATAGTGTGACTCTTCTTTAACAAAGTGCCCTTTTCCTTCTCCTTCCATTTCTATCATCACCTTAGATCTCTTTCCATAGACTTTGACAGATAAACTCCAACTTGAACATCTTTTCTTTCCTCAGATAAAATTCCATGCCCTAGCTTGGCATTTAAGATCCTGATAGGTAGGCTCTCTTATCGATTCAGTCCAACCTCCACTGCTGCCTTGTTTAAGTTCTCAACTCCAGCCTCCTCACCATTTACCAGAAATGCTGAGTGATTTTTTTTCACCTCCAAGAATTCTTTCTTGCTGTCCTTTTCCTTGGAACACCCCATTCTCTAGCCCCAGCTCTGCCTCTCAAAATCCCATTCATTCTTCAAAGCCCAACTCACACATAACTGGCCTGGCAGCCTTCCTTGTTTTCCCACCCTGGAAGTGTGGTCTCTCTTGCATGATGCAGGGAGAGCAGACACTCTGGAGTCAGACAGACCTGGGCCTGAACCTTGACCCTGCCATCACCAGCTGTAGGACTATAAGCCTCAGTTTCTACATCTCTAAAATGAGGATAATAATACCTATGTAGGATTCTCATGAGGTAGTGTTCACAGAGTTCCTAGAACAGTGCCTAGCACATAGATGGAGCCTCATAAATGAGCACTTTATTCCTTCCCTCCAAACTGGTTTCTGCTTCCTTTGTAGCCTCTGCACTGGCGTGTATCCATGGGGCTTCAGCTTATGGTTGTTTTGGAGAGGCATTATTAAGAGTTTCAAATTCTGACTCTGTTGCTTGTGAGCTGTGTGATTTGAGCCAAGTTACCTTATCTCTCTGTGCTTCAGGCTTTTGATCTGTAAAATGGGGAATCGTAATAAGACTACTGACCTCACAAAGTTATTTAATGGGCTAATACATGGATTTGGCAAACTTTTTTCCTGTAAAGGGCCATAGTGAATGTTTCAGGCTTGTGGGTCATATGTTTTCTATCACAACTACTCTGCTGTTAATAGCGAGAAAACAGCCAGAGACAATACATAAACAGTATGCCTGTGTTCCAATAAAACTTTATTTACAAAAGCAGGTGGTGAGCTGTAGTTTTCCAGCCCCGTAGTTAATACATACACTGCTCAGAACAGAGCATGGTACTCAGTAATTGGTAGTGGCTATTATTATTGGGGAATTCATTACATTTCCTTTACTTACCTGAAGGAGTCATAAAAGCAAGGTTTGTGGCTCATTCAACATAATCCCTGTGGTTGGCAGAATAACAGCTCCCCTCAAAGATGTCCATGTCCTAATCCCTAGATCCTGTGATTATGTTAAGTTCCAGGGTTTCTTAGGGAGTTTGGGCTGCAGTAACAAAAATACCATACACTGGGTGGCTTAAACAACAAGCATTTCTCACAGTTCAAGATCAGGGTGTGCCAGCATGGTCGGCTTATAGAGAGGGCCCACTTCTGGGTTGCAGACTTTTTGTTGTATCCTTCCATGGTGGAAGGGGCAATAGAGCTCTCTGGCCTCTTATAAGGGCACTAATCCTATACATGAGGGCTCCACCCTTATGACCTAATCACCTTCCAAAGGCCCCCCCGCTTCCAAATCCCATCACATTGTGGGGGTTTAGGAGTTCAGCATGTGAATTCCGAGGGGGATGCATTCAGTCCTTAACACATGGCCACAGGGAATTAAGGTTGCAAATGGAATTAGGTTGCTAATCAGCTGACCTAAAAATAAGGAGATAATCCTGAGTAACCTGGGTGGGCCCAGTGTAATTAGAAGAGCCCTTAAAAGTGAAAGAGAGAGTCAGAAGAGGGAATCATAGAGATGGGAAGGCAGCTGGAGGACTCGGTTTGCTGCCACTGGCTTCGCAGATGGAGGAATGGGGTCATGAGCCAAGGAATGCAGACACCTGTAGAAGCTGGAAAAGGCAAGGATATGGATTCTCCCTAGAGCCTCTAGATGGGAAGGCACCCTGCTGACAATTTGGCCTTAGCCATGAGACACCTGTGTCCGACTCTGATATGCAGGACTGTAAGATAAAAAATTTGTGTTTTTCTGAGTCACATTTGTGGTAATTTGTTACAGCAGGAACAGAAAACTGATACACTCTCGCATGCACCTGGTGCAGAGGGCAGATGATAACCCTTTGTCCAACAGATACACTTCTTATTCCTGTCTCATGTCTGTGCTAGAAAATGATTTGACAACATGTTTCATGTTATAAACACTGATATGCTTATAAAGCCTGTATCATCAGCTATTTATCATCATACAACTGCTAAACTAAATAATTATTGACTCTTCCAACACTGCTGACAGTATCTGCTTTGGGGTGTTAGTTTCTGTTTTTCTCTCCTCAATGTCCTTTTTACA
This sequence comes from Balaenoptera borealis, assembly GCF_965194805.1. Taxonomy (NCBI): domain Eukaryota; kingdom Metazoa; phylum Chordata; class Mammalia; order Artiodactyla; family Balaenopteridae; genus Balaenoptera; species Balaenoptera borealis. The sequence goes on from NC_138874.1 coordinate 107,799,727, forward strand.
AATTATTTTTACTAGCCTCTTCCCAGGACACCATTTGAAATGTTATAGTGTAATACTTCATCTCCTCCCAGACTTAGTGATTTACAAGAAAATTGCTTTTCCCTTCTTTCCCCTGCATTTCAACTCCGAGTTTTCACTGTGCAAAAAAGGAATTTGTTGATTTTAGAAGGTGCCTTTTATATTCTAAATCCGTTCATCTCTGTTCTTTCCTGTTGCCAAGTGGAAGCATTTTTCTGTTCTTCTGGTGGTTTTCTTGACCTTTTTTCCCTGATGCCCAGAAGAAAATCACTAGCATCATCCCTTGTGTGTTTTTGGAGAGTACCTGATATGACAATGTTTCTTAATTTTGCTTTGGCTTAAGAAAGACAGTGAGACAGAATCTGGTCTTACTTGAAGCTCTCTGGATGTTAATGGTTCCTCTTGTTTCCCAATAAATTGGTTTTTGTAACTAAAAAGACAGTTTGGAACAACATCTTCTCTGCTGTTTACTGGAATGTAGGTGTCCTGAAAGGATTGTTCCATCAGCCGTAGAATACTTACTTAGCCACACGGTCAGGCACCGTGAGAAGCTACAGAGATGAAAATCTCTCCCTGCCTTCAAAATGCCCAGACACTAGTGAGGAATAGATTTATATGTAATGCAGTGTAACACAGCTTACAGTTTTCTCTTTTTGTCCTTGAACTTAGCTACACCACATTCCCCAGCCTTGCTGGAAGGTAGGTGTAACACGGGGCTGGATCCTAGCCAAGGAATTTGAGTGGACACGATGGGCGCCCCCTTCTGGCCTGGCCATGGCAACCCCAGCCTGCTCTCCGGCGTTCTTTTTCCTCGCAGGCCGGCTGGAGTGGACATGACCCATAGGGTGACCTCAGCAGCCCTGTGTTAAAGAGGGCACAGCCGGGCTGTGTAGAGGAAGATGGTCCTGCTGTCCAGTTCACCTGCCCAGGACTGCCATGTGAGCAAGAAATAAACATTGACTGTGTTTGAACCATTATGTGTTTTTAGTTTATTGATTACAATAGTTGGCATTACCCAGTATGTTAGGCATATTGAGATAGTATAAGTGACATTTAAAGATTTTAAAAGTTTTATGTATATCTCAGTGTTTAACAAGAAAATAAAACTGGCACACCAAAACCATAATTTCATGCATGTTATTATTTAGGGCGTGGCTAAAGTAGGTATTTAAGTTCAAAAAGTGATAGCTTGAAAAAAAAAGGTAAAAGGTAAATAGTAGGGTGAGTAGTGCCATGTATGGCCAAGTGTGGCTGGTCAAGCAGTGACTTGGGGGACATGGGGCTGTCGTGTTGCCTGTATCTGCAATTTGGGGGATTCATACCAGATTGGCTCTTCAGCTCTGTGTCCTTAAGTTAACACATTTGGACACTCTTAGTGGTTCAAGTGTTTATTGCTAATTTCTTGATACTCAGTCTCTTTGCAGTGACTTGCAAATAAAAAATGAACATAAAAGGAGCAAATATCTTCTTTTTTTTTCCTTCAAGGAGGTTGCAGAGGTAGAACTTCTTGAATTGTCTGTGTTTTTCCCTCCCTTTCTAGACCTCATGTGCAGCTTTGAGTTGTATTTTTTTAAATGTCACTGTAGTAGGACATTGTCAGCCTCATTCTCGGCAAGGCCCGCATGCTTTGTTTATTTTCCAGCTTGATCCCCACTCTTCCCCATTCCCTTCCCATGTGACTGTAATGGGTTAATGACATACATTTGTATGTATCCTTGGAAATACTTAATATTGTTTTGTATGCACGTTGATTTACCTACATGGTACAGTGCCATAAATCCTGTTGTGTTTCATACATTTTTCTTTAATGCTGTTTTTTAACAATCTATTTTGGTACTGAATGCACATCTAATTATTGTTTGTTTCTGTAGCCTAGGGTTCCGTAGCATTTTCTTTCTATGTCTTTCTTACCCACCTCTCCAAGTAATGAGTGTTGCAAAGTTATGTGTCCTTTTGTTATGTGATTTAGGATGAGAAAGACCCTGGTCTCTGACTTAAAGAGAAGCCTGGTCTTGACTGAAAAGTACAAGAGAGCAACAAAATAGTGTGTGCAGCAGCTACTAAGAGGTAGCCTGCATCTTAGGATTGTAGAATCTCAGAAGTAAAAAGGGCCTTAAAGATAATAGAGTGCAGGGATTTTCAGAGTTCCAAGGTGGGTTCAGCAAATGTTTGATTTGGACATAATTTTTTAAAATATAATTTTATCTATTTCCAAGTGGCATGAATGACACAGTGTGTACACATAAAGGTGACACATACCAAAACTTCTGCAGATTCCAAATTGAAATGTTTAGAATGAGAGAAGTGGTCTGTGTGTGACTATAAGAAGGGGTGGGGACTGAGGCAAATCAGAAGGCACCTGACCAGTTTAGAAAAGCAGCCACCATTTGGTTCTGGCCAATACTTGTCAGGTGGGAGTGTGGGCCCAGGGTGGCCAGATCCTTTGATTTTTTTCAAGAGAAACTAGAAATTCTTGTTTTCATGGGAAACCTCATTTTATAACCCTAATCCAGCCAAAAGATGAACACATTCATGAACACATGGGACAGACACAGCCCAGGGGACACCCTGCCCTGCGCTGGGGAGGGAATTTCTACTTTGGACTAAACTAGGATCCCTAAGAACCTCAGAACATGGTTTTCTTACCCAGTTAACTTGGATGTGTTTAGGAGGACAACGAATTCCCATGAGGGTTCTTGTGCATGGGCACTCAGATCCAGCTTCTCACAGTGACGAGGAAGGCATTGCGGCCCCGGGGGAGGCAGTGCGTGGTGGCCACAGCTGTTGTCAGAAGGGGTACTCCTCATAGTCTGGCTGCTTCTCTGCAGTCAGGAGTTTTTGCTATCCGGCTGGACATGTGAACAGTGCCAGTTTGTGCCAGTGCCTCCTGGGCAGAGATTAAGACCCTGAGAATCTAGCCTCCATGGGTGGTGGGGCGTGCTCACCCTGGCGTCTCTGCGGTACCTGTGGGCTGTCTGTACCTGGATCAAAGGACAGGGACTCCCCGCTCTGCTCTGAGGTGAAGGCTGCCCTGGAGTTGCCTCCTGAGCTCTGCGTTGCAGGAGAGATCACCCCTGAGCAGTGTGGGAATTGCTGTGCTTTTGTGGGAGATGCAAAGAAAACAACTCACTTTAAGCAAGACTCTGCTACTTCCCCCCTCCACTTATTTACCTGTATAGTGGAAATAACAACCTGCCCTAATTTGGGCCCTCCTAAAGCAGATCCTGAGACAAGCATTGAGTGCAGGTGGTTTATTTGGGTGTTAATATCAGGAAGCACAGGGGAGGAAGTGGGGAAAGTGAAGCAGGGAAGGAGACGAGCCCATAGAGCGTGTTAGTGAGCGGGTACCTCAGTGGGCACCAGGGTCTCGATCCCGTGGGGACCCTCTGCAGAACCTCTAAAAGATCAGGCTGGCAGAGGATGGGGGTGGGGCTGGAGTGTTTGTCCTTGGACTCTCCCTCCCTTTGGTTGTCCAGGGGAGGGTGGTGGTGATGTTAAGTCCCTCACCCTTCTGGGTTGTATCTGCTTACGATGGAGCCAGCCCCCGTGGGACCAGATCACAAGAGGTGCTTGTGGCCAAATCTGTCTGCAACAGCTGCAGGTGAGCTTAGGGGGGCCAAGGAGCTCTGGGATGGAGCATCAGCAACATCTGTCTGCTCTCCAGCCCCAGGATAAACGGAGAGGCGTGGGGAACAGACAAAACAAGATCGTCTGGGGACAAAGGGAGCTGGATGTGCGACTTCCTGCCTGTGATGAGATGCTGTCTCCACCTTTAGGCTTTGATCTCTGCCTTTTGTTTTTCTCTTGTCGCCTCTGTATTCACCATGGATGACCCTGGGTCCTCCAGAGTGTTCACATGGAGGTCTGCATTCATTTCAGTGGGCCTCTAGGGGGCCCACGAGAGGTAGGATGCCCCATTTCCACAGGCTTTGAGTGACACAACTTTGAGTGGTTCATTTATTATTCAACAGTGAGTTATTTAGTCCTTATGAAATGTCAGGCACTGTGCTAAGTGTTGGGAGTTCATTAGGGAGGAAAACAGTTGCATTCCTGCTCTCCTGGAGGTTCCCATTTAATAGGGAAGAAAACAAAACAAGGAAAGCAAGAGTTGCCGGGCCATGTTCAGCTGTTATGGAAATGACAGTTGGGGGTGGTATGTGTGCGTGGGTGGGGGACTAAGAAGAGGGAAAACTTTTCTCCGGAGACCACGTTTAAGCAGGGATATAGTACCAAGAGGCTGGCAGGGGTAAGAGCAGGGACCCAGATGAAAAACATGGAAAGTTTGCAAACCAAATTAAGAAAAACTCGTGCCTTTGAACAACTCGAGATAATATTATGGATGTAGCAGTCTTTGGAGACAGACACATCTGAGCTTTTAAGCCACCTTAGCTATTTATTTGCTGTGTGGTCTTGGAAAATGACAATTTCTCAGAGCCTCATTTTGTAATCTTGTAGAAGAGTGAAGGGATTAGAGGTAATGATGTAAAGGACTTAACCCAGTCCCTGGAGCTGTGGTTCTCAGCTTTGGATGCTCACGGAACACCCGGGAGCCCTTGAAAATCTGATGTCAAAGCTGCTGCCTAGGCCGATTACAGCACAGTCTTGAAGGGCAGGTCCCAGGCACCAGGGATGTTAAAGCTCCCCAGGTGATTCCAACATGCAGCCAGGGTTGAGAACATCTGGTTGAGCCTGTGGCGTCTGGCTCCCCGGCTCAGAAGCATCTATACCTATTGTTTGAAAATCTGGAAATGATCGAATCTCCAAAAGCCTGCATTCTGCTTTGTCTCTCAGTCCCTTCTGGCTTCTGGTCAGTTGATCCACTGTGGCTATAGCTTGAAGTCTTGCATTCACATTGGGAATTTCTGAAAAAGCTTTTAATTGAAGTATAGTATACATACATATCCTCAGTCTCTTAAGCTTGAAGAATTGTCACAAGGTAAACACACCTGTGTAACCAGCATCCAAGTCAAGAATCAGGGCAATATCATTTCCCCAGGAGCCCTTGCATGGCCCTGGTATTTATTACCTCCATTCCAGCCAGTCTTCAGGGTTCATCCATGTTGTAGCATGTGTCAGATTTTCTTCCTTTTAAAGGCTGAATAACATTCCATTGAATGTATAGACCATATTTTGTTTATCCATCCGTCTGTTGAGAGAAACTTGGGTTGCTTCTGCCTATTGACTATTGTGAATAATGCTGCTATGAATTTGGATGTACAGATACCTCTGTGAGACCCGGCTTTCAATTCTTTTGGATATATATACCCAGAAGTGGGATTGCTGGATCATATGGTAGTTCTATTTTTAATTATTTTTAAACTTTAAATATTACTGTATTTTTATTCATCTCATTTACGGATGTTCCTTCAATGCAGTGGCAACCAGAGGTTAAAAAAAAAAAAAAAGAAACTTTCTTCATGCATGCACAAAGGTTGTGATATTGACCAAAGATGATGGTGAAAATTTCTCCACGTGCTCATGCCAGCTGAGGCCGGCCTGTGGTGAACCTTGGAAGCGAATTCTGGTGCCCAGTACCGGCCCAGCATGGGGAGGGAGGAATCTGTCCCCTCCCCGGCAGTTGTACCTCACCCAGGGATTTTTGAGAAAAATGTTGCTGGGTCCCGGGTCCCCGGTCCCTGGTCTGTGGTCTGCGGCCCTGAGCAGAGAAATGCTCACCAGGAGGATCAGATCTGGCAACGAGTCCCCACCGCCCAGTGATCCTGATGTGTCCCGATTACTCAACTACTAGTTGTCGCTATTTTTAATTTTTTGAGGAACTGCCATACTGTTTTCCACAGTGACTGCACCATTGTACATTCCCACCAACAGTGCACAAGAGATACAGTTTCTCCACATCCTTGCCAACACTTTTATTTTCTGGTTGTTGATAGTAGCCATCCTAATGGGTGTGATGCATTGGTTTCTTTTGAAAAGCATGCATTTGCTGCCTGGTTCCAAAGCTCCGAGGCCTTACTTAGATGCCACCTGTGTTGGATGGAAGAAGAGGGCAGCTGATGACCATTGCAGAGTTTTCCAGAGTGGCCACTGGAATGGACTATGGTAGAGTTGAAATTCTGCCTGTGGGGTGTTTTAAAGGGTGACAGAATACACAGAAAACTATGTGAGCTGTTTGGAAATGACTTCATTATATGTTTGAGCTCAATTTTCACAAAATAGCCATATGGAAAAACATTGTCAAGCAGAAAAAAAATTATCAAGCCCAGAGGCTGTTAACTTCTGTACAGATGTTACTTTTCAAGATTTAATGATATTTTTCAAATAGTTCATTGGGGTCATATGTTTGCTAAATGTAAAACAGGAACTGCAGGTTGGTCTACACTGAGTGTGTCTGTCTGAGCCCTGAAAATTGGTGTGTATTTATTTATTAAATGTATCTTTTCTTCCCCTGCTTACAAAGATGTATTAGCTCCAGCTGTCATAACAAAGTACCATTGACTGAGTGGCTTAAACAAAAGACATTTATTTTCTTACAGTTCTGGAGGCCAGGAAGTCCAAGATCAAGGTGCCAGCAGATTAGGTTCGTGGTGAGAGCTCTCTTCCTGGCTTGCAGACAGCTTCTTGCTGTGTCCTCACATGGCAGAAAAAGAGTGAGCTCTGGTGTCTCTTTGTCTTTTTATAAGAACACCAGCCCTACCGGACTAGGGCCCCAGCCTTATCACATCAGTTAACCTTTATCCCCTCCTCCTAGGCCCTATCTCCAAGTACAGTGACACTGGAGGTTAGGGGTTCAACATTTTTTTAAGGGAGGACATAATTCAGTCCATTGCAAAAGATAATAAATGTTTTTCACAAAGAACCCAAACACTGCAGAAATAAATAATGTACAAAGTGAAAGCCCCTCGTAATTCTAGTCTCCATAAAAAACCACTGCTGATAGTTGGTGTATGTTCTTCCACATATTATGTGTGTGTGTGTACTAACATTTTTTGGAAACATGCACTTAAATGCTGAGCATCAATGTGGTTTTTAAAAACCCTGCTTTTTACTGTGACTTCCTGGGAGACAGCTTCTCAGTCTGCTTTTCTTGCAAGAATCAAAGACTAGTGCCACCGCCAGGGTCATGGGAGACTCAGCTAAAAGAAAGCCCTGAGTGAATCCTGGCAGTATTTGTGGGAGAGGGTGTCTGAGGCAGAGAGGCTAACGCACACATCGGCTGTGATTCTGCTCTTTTGAATTTCTAGGCTTGCTGCTCTGCTTGCTCTCAGAAATCATCATTGATCATTCATTTTCTAATACAGGTCTCTTACATGCTCAGTAATAGATACATAATGCACATACATGATGCCCAGTTGAGGGACCTCGTTCTGCCCAATAAACACAAACCAAGACCCGCTGACAAGAGTGAGTACCCATAGGGAGGGATTCTGCCTCATCTCCCAGATGCACCTGCCTGTGACCTTGGGATCTTCCTACCTTTCCTGTATTTTTTTTTCTTTTAAGATTTTTTTTTTTTTTGTTATGGACCATTTTTAAAGTCTTTATTGAATTTGTTGCAATATTGCTTCTGTTTTATGTTTTGGTTTTTTGGCTGCGGGGCATGTGGGATCTTAGCTCCCCGACCAGGGATCGAACCCATAGACCCTGCATTGGAAGGCGAAGCCTTAACCACTGGACCACCAGGGAAGTCCCTCCTGTATTGTTCTAACGTTTTTGATCTTTGGTCTGCCTGTCTGTATTGATGGCCTATTCGAGTATACAGGTGATTCTTGTTATTCGTGGTAGTTACGGTCTGTAAAGTTGCAGTGAACACTGAAAGAGCAAATACTGAACCATCTCTCCTAGAGAAAATACAGGGTTAGGCTCCTGCAAGCCTCGGGTCACAAGAACTTTGTGAACCAGTTAATACATAACCTTGCTTTATGTGTGTTTCTGTTTAAAGACATCTTATTTAATATAGACTGTTGATTATGTAATACTGAACTCAGTGAACAGCATTATAACTCATGCCTGAAGGAAGCTTATCTAACACGTTTTTTCCGTAAGTCACATCACAACCTTCTGCCTTTAGAAACGCTGGCTAGACAATGCTTCAGCACTATGCCACTTTAAACAGTGAAATCACCAACAAAAAGCACAAAAATATAAAAAAGTGGAATGAAATAGGGCACCTAAAGGACATTTGTTTATAGTAGAAGAGCTGCAACAAGGAGGCAGAGCGTAGCTTTCTTTGTTTGACCTTGGCTGAGAACATGCATGTCAGGTGTCTCAAACTTTTTGCCGCTCTGTGTGCATGTCCATGAATGATTGTGAAAGTGCTGCGAGTATTGATTTTGGGGTTACAAATACGGTGAGTTTGCAAATATGAAATCTGCAAATAATGAGTGTTGCACTGTATCTCCAGCTCATGGAGGGGGAGACTTTTGAAAGAGCAGCAGGGGGCGCAAAGAGCACTGGACCCAGAACCAGGTGATGACCTGGGATTTAGGCTGGCTCTGCCCCCAGATAGCTGTGTGGTGATGGGCAAAACCCATGTCTACTATGAGTCTTTGTCTCTCATTTATAAGCAAGGAGGTTTGACTTAAATTACATTTTAGGTCCTTTTTGCCTCTGAAGTTTGGTGATTCTGAGTTGTGCTCTCAGGTAGAAGCCACATGGGTATAATGTGAATCACTATGTTCATCTGCTCCTTTGTGTTAAAGAGATAATCACCTTTCTTTCTGTGACAACCCCGTGGCACTGTGTTTTTTTTTTTTTAATTTAATTTATTTTTTTATACAGCAGGTTCTTATTAGTTATCCATTTTATACATATTAGTGTATATGTGTCAATCCCAATCTCCCAGTTCATCACACAACCACCCCACTCCCCCACCACATTCCCCCCCTTGGTGTCCATACGTTTGTTCTCTACATCGGTGTCTCTATTTCTGCCCTGCAAACTGGTTCATCTGTACCATTTTTCTAGGTTCCACATATATGCGTTAATATACGATATTTGTTTTTCTCTTTCTGACTTACTTCACTCTGTATGACAGTCTCTGGCTCCATCCACGTCTCTATAAATGACCCAATTTCGTTCCTTTTTATGGCTGAGTAATATTCCATTGTATATATGTACCACATCTTCTTTATCCATTTGTCTGTCGATGGGCAGTTAGGTTGCTTCCATGACCTGGCTCTTTGTAAATAGTGCTGCAATGAACATTGGAGTTGCATGTGTCTTTTTGAATTATGGTTTCCTCTGGGTATACGCCCAGTAGTGGGATTGCAAGGTCATATGGTAATTCTGTTTTTAGTATTTTAAGAATACTGGTCTCCATTGTGGCTATATCAATTTACATTCCCACCAACAGTGCAAGAGGGCTCCCTTTTCTCCACACCCTCTCCAGCATTTGTTGTTTGTAGATTTTCTGATGATGCCCATTCTAACTGGTGTGAGGTGATACCTCATTGTAGTTTTGATTTGCATTTCTCTAATTAGTGTTTTTGAGCAGATTTTCATGTGCTTCTTGGCCATCAGTATGTCTTCTTTGGAGAAATGTCTGTTTAGGTCTTCTGCCCATTTTTTGATTGGGTTTTTGTTTTTTTTAATATTGAGCTGCATGAGCTTTTTATATATTTTGGAGATTAATCCTTTGTCCGTTGCTTCATTTGCAAATATTTTCTCCCAATCTGAGGGTTGTCTTTTCATCTTGTTTGTAGTTTGCTTTGCAAAAGCTTTGAAGTTTCATTAGGTCCCATTTGTTTATTTTTGTTTTTATTTCCATTACTCTAGGAGGTGGATCAAAAAAGATCTTGCTGTGATTTATGTCAAAGAGTGTTCTTCCTATGTTTTCCTCTAAGAGTTTTATAGTGTCCAGTCTTACATTTAGGTCTCTAATCTGTTTTGAGTTTATCTTTGTGTATGGTGTTAGGGAGTGTTCTAATTTCATTGTTTTACACGTAACTGTCCAGTTTTCCCAGCACCACTTATTGAACAGACTGTCTTTTCTTCATTGTAATCTTTGTCATAGATTAGTTGACCATAGGTGCATGGGTTTATCTCTGGGCTTTCTGTCCTGTTCCATTGATCCGTATTTCTGTTTTTGTGCCAGTACCATACTGTCTTGATTACTGTAGCTTTGTAGTATAGTCTGAAGTCAGGGAGTCTGATTCCTCCAGCTCCGTTTTTTCACCTCAAGACGCTTTGGCTATTCGGGGTCTCCATACAAATTTTAAGATTTTTTGTTCTAGTTCTGTAAAAAATGACATTGGTAATTTGATAGGGATTGCATTGAATCTGTAGATTGCTTTGGGTAGTATAGTCATTTTCACAATATTGATTCTTCCAATCCAAGAACATGGTATATCTCTCCATCTGTTTGTATCATCTTTAATTTCTTTCATCAGTGTCTTATAGTTTTCTGCATACTGGTCTTTTGTCTCCTTAGGTAGGTTTATTCCTAGGTATTTTATTCTTTTTGTTGCAGTGGTAAATGAGATTGTTTCCTTAATTTCTCTTTTGGATTTCTCATCATTAGTGTATAGGAATGTAACAGATTTCTGTGCATTAATTTTGTATCCTGCAACTTTACCAAATTCGTTGATTAGCTCTAGTAGTTTTCTGCTGGCATCTTTAAGATTCTCTATGTATAGTATCATGTCATCTGCAAACAGTGACGGTTTTACTTCTTTTTTTCCAATTTGGATTCCTTTTATTTCTTTTTCTTCTGTGATTGCCGTGGCTAGGACTTCCAAAACTATGTTGAATAATAGTGGCGAGAGTGAACACCCTTGTCTTGTTCCTGATCTTAGAGGAAATGCTTTCACCATTGAGAATGATGTTTGCTGTGGGTTTGTCGTATATGGCCTTTATTATGTTGAGGTAGGTTCCCTCTATGCCCACTTTCTGGAGAGTTTTTATCATAAATGGGTGTTGAATTTTGTCAGAAGCTTTTTCTGCATCAATTGAGATGATCATATGGTTTTTATTCTTCAGTTTGTTAATATGGTGTATTACATTGATTGATTTGCGTATATTGAAGAATCCTTGCATCCCTGGGATAAATCCCACTTGATCATGGTGTATGATCCTTTTACTGTGTTGTTGGATTCTGTTTGCCATGTTTTGTTGAGGATTTTTGCATCTATATTCATCAGTGATATTGGTCTGTAATTTCCTTTTTTTTGTAATAGCTTTGGTCTGGTTTTGGTATCAGGGTGATGGTGGCCTCATAGAAAGAGTTTGGGAGTGTTCCTTCCTCTGCAGTTTTTTGGAAGAGCTTGAGAAGGATGGGTGTTAGCTCTTCTCTAAATGTTTGATAAAATTCACCTGTGAAGCCATCTGGTCCTGGACTTCTGTTTGTTGGAAGATTTTTAATCACAGTTTCAATTTCATTACTTGTGATTGGTCTGTTCATATTTTCTGTTTCTTCCTGGTTCAGTCTTGGAAGGTTATACCTTTCTAAGAATTTGTCCATTTCTTTCAGGTTGTCCATTTTATTGGCATAGAGTTGCTTGTAGTAGTCTCTTAGGATGCTTTGTATTTATGCGTTGTCTGTTGTAACTTCTCCCTTTTCATTTCTAATTTTATTGATTTGAGTCCTCTCCCTCTTTTTCTTGATGAGTCTGGCTAATGGTTTATCAATTTTGTTTATCTTCTCAAAGAACCAGCTTTTAGTTTTATTGATCTTTGCTATCATTTCCTTCATTTCTTTTTCATTTACTTCTGCTCTGATCTTTATGATTTCTTTCCTTCTACTAACTTTGGGTTTTGTTTTTCTTCTTTCTCTAATTGCTTTAGGTGGTAAGGTTAGATTGTTTATTTGAGATTTTTCTCGTTTCTTGAGGTAGGCTTGTATTGCTGTAAACTTCCCTCTTAGAACTGCTTTTGCTGAATCCCATAGGTTTTGGATCGTCGTGTTTTCGTTGTCATTTGTCTCTAGGTATTTTTTGATTTCCTCTTTGATTTCTTCAGTGATCTCTTGGTTATTTAGTAATGTATTGTTTAACCTCCATGTGTTTGTGTTTTTTACGTTTTTTTTCCCTGTAATTGATTTCTAATCTCATGGTGTTGTGGTCAGAAAAGATGCTTGATATGATTTCAATTTTCTTAAATTTACTGAGGCTTGATTTGTGACCCAAGATATGGCCTATCCTGGAGAATGTTCTGTGTGTACTTGAGAAGAAAGTGTAATCTGCTGTTTTTGGATGGAATGTCCTATAAATGTCAATTAAGTCTATCTGGTCTAATGTGTCATTTAAAGCTTGTGTTTCCTTATTAATTTTCTGTTTGGATGATCTGTCCATTGGTGTAAGTGAGGTGTTAAAGTCCCCCACTATTATTGTGTTACCGTCGATTTCCTCTTTTATAGCTATTAGTAGTTGCCTTATGTATTGAGGTGCTCCTATGTTGGGTGCATATATATTTATAAGTGTTATATCTTCTTCTTGGATTGATCCCTTGATCATTACGTTGTGTCCTTCCTTGTCTCTTGCAACATTCTTTGTTTATTTATTTATTTTTTAAAAATATTTTGTTTGAGTCTATACTCTAGATTTATTATTCTACCTCTTAACATTAGTAGAGGCACTTTGGAAATTGCTTGTCCACCACAATACTTGTTTTTTTTTAAAATTAATTTTTATTTATTTATTTTTGGCTGTGTTGGGTCTTCGTTTCTGTGCGACGGCTTTCTCTAGTTGCGGCAAGCGGGGGCCACTCTTCATTGCGGTGCGTGGGCCTCTCACTATCGTGGCCTCTCTTGTTGCAGAGCACAGGCTCCAAACGCGCAGGCTCAGTAGTTGTGGCTCACGGGCCTAGTTGCTCCATGGCATGTGGGATCTTCCCAGACCAGGGCTCGAACCCGTGTCCCCTGCATTAGCAGGCAGATTCTCAACCACTGCGCCACCAGGGAAGTCCCATTCTTTGTTTTAAAGTCTATTTTATCTGATATGAGTATTGCTACTCCAGCTTTCTTTTGATTTCCATTTGGATGGAATATCTTTTTCCATCCCCTCACTTTCAGTCTGTATGTGTCCCTAGGTCTGAAGTGGGTCTCTTGTAGATAGCATATATACAGGTCTCGTTTTTGTATCCATTCCGTGATCCTGTGTCTTTTGGTTGGAGCATTTAATCCATTCACGTTTAAGGTAATTATCGATATGTATGTTACTATTACAATTTTCTTAATTGTTTTGGGTTTGTTTTTGTAGGTCCTTTTCTTCTCTTGTGTTTCCCAGTTAGAGAAGTTCCTTTAGCATTTGTTGTATAGCTGGTTTGGTGGTGCTGAATTCTCTTGACTTTTGCTTGTCTGTAAAACTTTTGATTTCTCCGTGGAATCTGAACGAGATCCTTGCCGGGTAGAGTAATATTGGTTGTAGGTTCTTCCCTTTCATCACTTTAAGTATATCATGCCACTCCCTTCTGGCTTGTAGAGTTTCTGCTGAGAAATCAGCCGTTAACTTTATGGGAGTTCCCTTGTATGTTATTTGTCATTTTTCCCTTGCTGCTTTCAATAATTTTTCTTTGTCTTTAATTTTTGCCACTTTGATTACTATGTGTCTCGGCGTGTTTCTCCTTGGGTTTATCCTGCCTGGGACTCTCTGCGCTTCCTGGACTTGGGTGGCTCTTTCCTTTCCCATGTTAGGGAAGTTTTCAACTATAATCTCTTCAGATATTTTCTCGGGTCCTTTCTCTCTCTCTTCTCCTTCTGGGACCTCTATAATGTGAATGTTGTTGTGTTTAATGTTGTCCCAGAGGTCTCTTAGGCTGTCTTCATTTCTTTTCATTCTTTTTTCTTTATTCTGTTCCAAGGCAGTGAATTCCACCATTCTGTCTTCCAGGTCACTTATCCATTCTTCTGCCTCCGTTATTCTGCTCTTGGTTCCTTCTAGTGTATTTTTCATTTTGGTTATTGTATTGTTCATCTCTCTGTGTTTGTTCTTTCATTCTTCTAGGTGTTTGTTCTTTAATTCTTCTGGGTCTTTGTTAAACATCTCTTGCATCTTCTCGATCTTTGCCTCCATTCTTTTCCTGAGGTCCTGGATCATCTTCACTATCATTATTCTGAATTCTTTTTCTGGAAGGTTGCCTATCTCCACTTCATTTAGTTGTTTTTCTGGGCTTTTATCTTGTTCCTTCATCTGGTACATAGCCCTCTGCCTTTTCATGTTGTCTGCCTTTCTGTGAATGTGGTTTTTGTTCCACAGGCTGCAGGATTGTAGTTCTTGCTTCTGCTGTCTGTCCTCTGGTGGATGAGGCTATCTAAGAGGATTGTGCAAGTTTCCTGATGGGAGGGACTGGTGGTGGGTAGAGCTGGCTGTTGCTCTGGTGGGCAGAGCTCAGTAAAACTTTAATCCGCTTGTCTGCTGACTGGTGGGGTTGGGTTCCCTCTCTGTTGGTTGTTTGGCCTGAGGCAACCCAGCACTGGAGTCTACCAGGCTCCTTGGTGGGGCTAATGGTGGACTTTGGGAGGGCTCATGCCAAGAGTACTTCCCAGAACTTCTGCTGCCAGTGTCCTTGTCCTCACCATGAGCCACAGGCACCCTCCGCCTCTGCAGGAGACCCTCCAACACTAGCAGGTGGGTCTGGTTCAGTCTCCTATGGGGTCACTGCTCCTTCCCCTGGGTCCCGACGCGCACACTACTTTGTGTGTGCCCTCCAAAAGTGGAGTTTCTGTTTCCCCCAGTCCTGTCGAAGTCCTGCAATCAAATCCCGCTAGCCTTCAAAGTCTGATTCTCTAGGAATTCCTCCTCCCATTGGCGGACCTCCAGGTTGGGAAGCCTGACGTGGGGCTCAGAACCTTCACTCCAGTGGGTGGACTTCTGTGGTATAAGTGTTCTCCCGTTTGTGAGTCACCCACCCAGCAGTTATGGGATTTGATTTTATTGTGATTGTGCCCCTCCTACCCTCTCATTGTGGCTTCTCCTTTGTCTTTGGATGTTGCGTATCTTTTTTGGTGAGTTCCAGTGTCTTCCTGCTGATGATTGTTCAGCAGTTAGTTGTGATTCCGGTGCTCTCTCAAGAGGGAGTGAGCACATGTCCATCTACTCCGCCATCTTGCTCCGGCAGTGTTTTCTTATGTCACAATCTTGGGCCTCACAATAAAGTGCAGAAAAAGGTTTTCATACCTTGACTTGTAAAGAAGTAGCCCAGATTGCAAACGCGTCAGGAGCAAGGTGACAAAAGAGACTTTATCATATAGAAGGAATATGCAATTCTAGAGCCGAGGGTGCCTTTTCCAAGAGAAGTAGCAATTGAAGGTGTTTAGCTTGACTTCAGGTTAACAGAGGTGAGTGGTATGGCTAGCTCTTCATGGTGGAATGTATGTAATTTTGCTCAGCAGGTAAAATGGCAAGGATAACGTGGCACCGTTTTTAGATGGAAAATATCCAAGATGAGAACAACAATGCCATGTTTATTGTGAAGTGAAATTATTTGTTAGAGGAATTAATGAACACCCAGCATGTGGATATTCGGCCAATAACTTTTAATCAGAGTGGGAAATGTTGTCACAACACGGGTTTATTAGATCATCTGCTAATTAAATAAAATATTATGCAGTAGGAATTCCCATTTTTCCTTCTCATAACTATGAGGGAAGTTGCCGAGGATGGGCTGGAGAGGAAGGTAGCCCTTCCAGGTAGGCAGGTGAGAAAGCTGCCAGGGGACATCCTGAAACTCATGCTTTCTACCGTATTTTTAATTAACTTGGCTCAGTTCCCATTGGAAGGTGAAGAAAATCCATAATGTGTTAGAGGGCTTTATTTTTCTTCTCAAATCAGAACTCAATTTATCACTGCCAGATAAGAAGTGAAAAGGTCATCTTCTCACTTTGAAATTTCTGAATCACTTAATAGGTAATTTGTACTGCTAATTACTGCCTTTCACTTCTGTAATTATTTTGAATTATTGTCCTCCTGCTATTATTAATGGGTAAGACAGGAGACAATAAAACATGGCTCTAAGTTCCAGTTGGTTAGCCTGGCAGTTGTGCCACTTTGAAGTGACTGGCAGAGAAAGATTTGCTATTTCACTCAGCTTTGCTGTGTTGGTGACAGAAAACCAACAGCTGAAACATTATTTGCATTTTCCTGTTCTCGAACTACTTTTCATTAATATTTGGTATGGCAACTCTCTTTTTGGCTGAGCACCAGCAATAATGAAGTTAAGCAGACTTCCCCTGCTATTCTAATTGCTTTTGTGAGCCCCAGATATATCTGAAACACCTGTAGGGTTAATCAAATATCTGCAGACCTTCTGGAGTTAGCTCACCAGCCACGTGGCCAGAGAGCTTAGGAGAAATCTTGGTCAGAAGAGAACTAATTCGATGACACCTTGGGAAAATTTTCAGTGTTATGATTCTGGAATGAAATTTTTGTGAACTTAGCTATGGTGGCCTGGGCTTTTTTTAAGGCATTTCGGTGAAATTTTACAGATTGACTTTAGACAGACAGTCATGTTGGTAGGATGCAAAAGATACCAGAAAAGTTTTTCTGTCCCAGATTTCTCCCAAGCAGTAGGTAGAGAGCTAGATTCATTCCTTAAAATCCAAGGGCTCTTTTGGTTCTTAAGAATGCCCTATTTATGAGCAGATTTCCCCAGAAAGCCCAGCATCTTAAAACATTATCAGCTACCACCTCACCAGGGCATTTAGCTTAGATAGGGCTCTGGTGAGGGTGGGGTGGCCCCTGAAAAAGGGGAAAAGTTGAGAACAAACTTACCTTGCTCTGTAATTTTGCTTAGGGTAAACACCTCTTAACATTTGAGGGCGTTAACTGTAGTGTCTTATTGATGCACTTTCTACATTATACAAATTTATTGATTTTTTTCAAATAGATTGAGTTGGCTCTTAGTAGGTATAAGTGGGAAGAAAAATTTGGTGTAGAGATACCAGATGGAGGTTTGGAAGTACAGAATTTGAGAAGTACAGTTTGGGGTAGGGTACCTTACAAGTGATGGGCTGAAGGGTTAACATAGTATGAGATTCATTTGCTATCAGATAGAAGTGGCAGCATCAGGGACCATAATATCTTTGATTGTTTTCTAGCATTAATCATTACCATCTGTCAGCTGCAAAGAGGCTTCATGGCATTGGAGAACAAGTATAGAATTTGGAATAATAAATATAATAGCTTCTACTTATTATGCTGTTGCTTCTAAGCTGTTGTTGGACTCAGTCCTTTATATGCATTATCTCATTTCCCCCCGCTGATGGCGGCACCATGATTATTCCATCTTATAGACGAGGTAGTTAAATAAACTCTACATGGTCACACAGCTAGGAAATGGCAGAGTTACTGAACTCAAGTTTCAGACTCAGGTTTCTGTGTCTCCAGGACCCACATCCCTAAACAATATGCTGCTATTTTGAGGGGTCCAGAAAGTTCTTTCTCTAGGTAACAGGAAAAGGAATAGTCATATTGTAAGAAATAAAAGGAAGGCTTGTGTGTATTAGAAAAACCAAAAAAAAAAAAAAAAAAGGTTGAGGAATAAAGGGCTTGAATTTGTTGCTGCTGTCTTGGGATAGATAGAGGTCTTCCAAGTATGCTATCTTGGTCTCTCCGGTACTTCTAGCCCCAACATCAGTAACCATTTCATTCTCCATCATGCTAACCCATGGAATTCAGTCCTACCTGGCTCTGGGGAGACGCCTCCCAGGAGGGCTTAGTTATCGAAGTAAGAGAAGGACACCCTAATATAAGTCCCTTCTACCTGGTCTTCTAATATTTTTCTCCAACACCATGATGTAGTCGTGAGTGTGTATGTGGTGCATTGGGAAGAGTGTAGCTGCATGGGTGAGGGCCTTTGAAAACAGAGCTGCTCCGGTCCCACTTCTTAAAAAAATTAATTAAGAGACTATTTTTTAGAGAAGTTTTGGATTTATAGAAAAATCAGAGCTGAAAGTACAGAGAGTTCCCTTATTATGCCACCCACCCACCTATGCCCCAGTTTTCCCTATTATTAACATCTTGTGTTAATGTGGTACATTTGTAACAACTGGTGAACCAGTATTGATATATTATTAACTAAAGTCCATACCTTACATTAGGGCTCACTCTTTGTTTTGTAGTTCTGTGGGTCCTGACAAGTGTAAAACGACATGTATCTACTGTTACAGTATCATACAGAATAGTTTCACTGCCTTAAAAATCCCCTGTGCTCCATCTATTCATCCTTCTTTCTTCTTCCCAAACCCTTGTTAACCACTGATCATTTTACTGTCTCTAGTTTTGCTTTTTACAGAATGTCATATAGTTGGAATCATATAGTATGTAGCCTTTTCAAACTTTGACTTAGAAAGATATATTTTAAGTTTCCTCCATGTCTTTTTGTGGCTTGACAGCTCACTTCTTTTTATCACTGAATAATATTGCACTGTATAGATGTATCATAGTTTATCCATTCACCTATTGAAGGATATCTTTGTTGCTCCAATTATTGGCAATTATGAATTAGGCTGCTACAAACATTCCAGTGCAGGTTTTTGTGTGGACATGTTTTCACCTCATTTGAGTAAATACCAAGGAGCAAGATTTTTGGATCGTATGATAAGGATAAGAAACTGTCGGACTTCCCTGATGGCGCAGTGGTTAAGAATCTGCCTGCCAATGCAGGGGACACAGGTTCAATCCCTGGTCCGGGAAGATCCCACATGCTGTGGAGCAACCAAGCCCTCTCACCACAACTATTGAAGCCCATGCACTCTTGGGCCCGTGTGCTGCAACTACTGAGCCCACGTGCCACAACTACTGAGCCTGTGTTCCACAACTACTGAAGCCCGTGCACCTAGAGCCCGTGCTCCGCAACAAGAGAAGCCACCACAATGAGAAGCTCGTGCACCGCAATGAAGAGCAGCCCCCACTCGCCTCAACTAGAGAAAGCCTGCGCACAGCAACGAATACCCAACAAAAAAAAAAAAAAAAAAAGAAAGAAACTGCCAAACTGTATCATTTTGCATTCCCACCAGCAGTGAATGAGGGTTTCTGTTGTTCCCCACCCTTACCAGCATTTGGTGTTGTCAGTGTGTTGGATTTTGGTCATTCTAATTGGTGTGTAGCTGTATTTCATTGTTATTTTAATTTGCAATTCTGTGATGACATATGATGTGGAGCATCTTTTCATATGCTTATTTGCCATCTGTATACTTTCTCTAGTGAGATGTACAGATCTTTTGCCCATTTTAAAATTGTTTACTTTTGTTTTCTTATTGTTGAATTTTACAAGTTCTTTGTATATTTTGGGTACCAGTCCTTTATCAGGTATGTGTTTTGAAAATATTTTCTCCCAGTCTCTGGTTTGTCTTTTCTTTCTCTTAATGGTTCCACTTTTTAAAGATACTTGGGTTTCTCTTTCTGGGTGAAATAGCTAGTAATTGTTTCCAAGAAAGCACCAACTTTAGCATTCTTTTTTTCTACCCTCTCTTTTGCAGAGCTGTGTCTGCTTTGAGATTTCTAGTAGGCTGCTTGTGTTGTTGTTTTTTTTTAACATCTTTATTGGAGTATAATTGCTTTACAATGGTGTGTTAGTTTCTGCTGTATAACAAAGTGAATCAGCTATACGTATACATATATCCCCATATCTCCCCCCTCTTGCGTCTCCCTCCCACCCTCCCTATCCCACCCCTCTAGGTGAACACAAAGCACCGAGCTGATCTCCCTGTGCTATGCGGCTGCTTCCCACTAGCTATCTATTTTACATTTGGTAGTGTATATAAGTCCATGCCACTCTCTCACTTCGTCCCAGCTTACCCTTCCCCCTCCCTGTGTCCTCAAGTCCATTCTCTATGCCTGTGTCTTTATTCCTGTTCTGCCCCTAGGTTCTTCAGAACCTTTTTTTTTAAATTTTTTAGATTCCATATACATGTGTTAGCATGTGGACCTCAGACTATATTACAAAGCTACAGTAATCAAGACAGTATGGCACTGGCACAAAAACAGAAGTATAGATCAGTGGAACAGGATAGAAAGCCCAGAGATAAACCCACACACATATGGTCACCTTATTTTTGATAAAGGAGGCAAGAATATACAATGGAGAAAAGACAGCCTCTTCAATAAGTGGTGCTGGGAAAACTGGACAGCTACATGTAAAAGAATGAAATTAGAACACTCCCTAGCACCATACACAAAAATAAACTCAAAATGGATTAAAGACCTAAATGTAAGGCCAGACACTATAAAACTCTTAGAGGAAAACATAGGCAGAACACTCTATGACATAAATCACAGCAAGAACCTTTTTGACCCACCTCCTACAGAAATGGAAATAAAAATAAAAATAAACAAATGGGACCTAATGAAACTTAAAAGCTTTTGCACAACAAAGGAAAACATAAACAAGACAAAAAGACAACCCTCAGAATGGGAGAAAATATTTGCAAACAAAGCAACTGACAAAGGATTAATCTCCAAAATTTACAAGCAGCTCATGCAGCTGCATATCAAAAAAGCAAACAACCCAATCCAAAAATGGGCAGAAGACCTAAATAGACATTTCTCCAAAGAAGATATATACATTGCCAACAAACGCTTGTGTTGTATTTCATACACAATACTGTAGTCAGTTTCTCCTTTGGAGAAGGAGAGTTTAGGAGTTAAGATTAATCGAACAAATATTTGTTAAACTTCTGTTATGTGTGCTGCACCCAGGAGGGTGCTGGGGTGATGATGGTGAGTAAGGCAGGCAGAGTCCTTGTCCTTGGGGAACTTACAGTCGAGTGGGAGAGACATAATGAACCAATTGCAGCCTGTGTGGAAAGGAAAATGGAAGGGGAAGGTGGAGAGTTCTAGCAGGCAGTTAAACATTTGGATATGAAGGTCAAGAGAGGAGTAGGTCAGGAAATAGGATTTTTAGCACTTTTCTAGGTAGTTTAAATGTAAATAGAGAATGTCAAGGAAGAGTGAAATATTTCAATTAGTGTCTTTTAAAGCCATGGATTCAATAACATCATTATGAAAACTCAAAAATCTTCAGGTAGGGAGTAAGGGTAATACACAGATGGCTTTATATGCAGCTAATATGGGCAAACTCTCAACTCTAACAATATGTGGGCAGGTAGTTACTGTTGTTCTACTTTTAAGATTATATCAAGGTGCTCTTGACGCACCTTGATCAAAGGATGTGACTCTTGATGTCATGTTGTGCACAGTTTTCAAGTAAGTCTATATGTTTTTGGATATCTTATATCGGTATTTAAATCATAAACCAGAAACCAGTAAACCGATCAGTCTGTTAGGAGTAACAAAGAATATGTGCTGTTGGTTCTTATGTCCAAAATATTTATATTTGAGGTTTGAATCTCTAGGTGGGGTTGATCCACACATTATTGAACCTGAAATGAATAAACTATGATGTCTATGGCCTTGGATGTTGGTGATGGGTAATACCAGGCAACACCATGGTTTCCATGTTAGCACATGGAAACCATGTGCTAACATGGTTCAATAGGGGTGTGCGTTTTGAGTAAGGACATATCTATACCTATATATATAAGTATACTTATACCTATATATGTTACAATTGGAATATGTAGGAATATGTATTATATATAATAGTGTTTTATATATAATATAATTATATATTTTATAATTATAAAATATAATTAAATGTAATTATATATAATCATAATATATTGATGTAGTACAGTAATTACATATAACATATATAATAATATATATTAGAATACATAAAATGTATATATTCCAATTATAGCTACCTCTTCTTTGTCCTTCAGGTTTGGGGTTGTAACAGCTCAGCTGCTATTACACTATCCCTTTTGGTTGCATTAGCCACACCTTCATAAGTAGAGCCTTTGTAAATAAACCCTCCTCAAATTATCCTATCTTGAGAGTGCTATTTCCTTGTGGGACATTTTCCTTGTGAGCTGATATTTGGGCCAGTTTCCTTGTGAGCTGATATTTGGGCCAGTTTCCTTCCAAGACACTGTGGAGTTTTCCCAAGAAAGGACAGAAGAGGATAGTGTCTTCCGATGAACTCAGTATTCCTGTGTGCTGTTCCTCTTTTCCAGACCTTGTGACAAGTTAGATACCAGCATAATTTTTCAAAGTTTTAACACTGGGGGCTCTGGAGGGCAAGATTTGTGTGGGACCTAGGACACAGTACTGGGCAGAAGAGGGAAGCCTGGGAGAAGTCGGTATCACTAGATGCAAACTGGAGCCATTCTAGGCAAAGGAAGAACTGCTAGGATGGTCTGAGCTGGGGGATTGGTCTTGGCAGCGGCCAGGGCATTTACAGGGTTATTTTCTCTGTCATGTCCTGCAGACCACTTGGGCAGACCAATTCCCAGAGCCTCTGCTATGTGATATGGATGCGGCCACCTTTGTTTCTGCGTTTGATGCTGGCTGGAAGGTCTTTTTCTTGTTCTCTCATCTTTTCAAGAGGATTGTCTTTAATCTGGGTCACTGTGACAAATTTTTTTCCAGATCTTTTTGAGCAGTAAATTCAATAAAGCAAGAGTCAAGCCCCTGCTGCCAGAGCTGGGAGGGGCTGCAGTGATTCTTTCATGTAGTGGTTCTCAGTCTTGGCCAATTGGCAGAACTCCTGGGGGTGCTTTCAGAAATCCCTATCTGGGTTGGTCTGGTGCAGAAGCTCCAAGCCAGAGGTGACCCCAAGAACGTGACTCTCCAATTCCCACCATTCTGAAAATTTGTGGAAATCTTAGGCATAGCTTTGGACTTCCCACAATTTGTAGGTAGAAAAATCCCAGTTTGCATCCGGATCCAATCCCCTCAATTTACAGATAGGGAAGCTGAGGCCCACAGAACAAGATCACATCCTTGGACACTTGTCCCAGCTTGGACCAGAAACCAGGTCTTCCAGCTCCAATCTGCCTCTCCCAGGTATCTCAGAGTTGACAAATTTTGAGGCAAGAGCTGGTGAGGAGGCTGTCAGGCCCATTCAAGTATCAGCTTAGTTTACCCTGGTCAATCAGGCAGAATCCGCTCTTGAGTTTGCACGTGGGAGGAGGGGCAACTCCAGCTCCTCCCACTTCTGGTGCTGATGTGTCCTACCTCTCTCAGTAGCCAAACACACCGTGGAGTGCAGTGCAAAGACGATGTAGCACAAGATGGATGGAAATGGGGGTGAAGCCATCCCTGTTGCCTTCCTCCCACCTTTTTAATTTATGGTGTTGCTGTCTAATAATTCTCCTTTCTAGCAAACTACCAAGCATGTTACCAAGCAGAGCAGCAGCACCTTTTGGGAAAAGAAAAAAACCACCTTTGAATTAATTAAACCCTTTGAATATATATGCTTTGCAAAAAGGATAGTAGTTCACTGGCTAATGATATGTATTTGACCAGTGAATTTTACACTGTTAATGAGGTGGGTCAGAAGAGCTATTTTAAAAAAGGCATTAGTTATGAATATGATATGCATATTTTTGGAGATAAAAGGGCTTTATTTTGATGAAAAATTGAAATGGGAAGAGACTAGGCAGAAACACTGATAACCCGAAAGACTCCTGATGTGGTTGGTATAAATGTTACTGCTGGTGACAGAAAGTTAAATGAGTTTGAAATAAAAATAATTAATTTCATTGCTTCCTGGTTAAAGAGACTGAGAGCACAGATGCTCCATGGACCGCTGTGCGATTTGTAATTTAGTTGTAACAGATTTCCATATATGGGATTTAGAGCTGGATTTTATATATTAAAAATTGAGTGCCACGGATAAAAAGCAGTTCCAATTTCAATTACTTGGGCTTTTATGGTCCATGTGGTGAATATTTAATGGCCAGGAGTGGAGAGCTGTTTTCACAGGTACTATATATTCACTTAACTTGACTGGCTGGGTCCCTTGGGGACCCTTTTCTTCCAGTTGGAAATCTTGTTTAGAGCACAGACTCTTCTGTTGTCCTCAGAGTCTGGTTTTTCTTGGTCACTGAGGCTGGCATTTCCCATGAATTGGTTATGGCAAAGACATCTCTTGCTTGCCAGAAAAGAGGAGAGAGACGTGGCACTTCTGGGTATGGGTACTTCCGATTAATCAGTGGACTCTTACTGCTCTGAGCATAATTCTTCCAGGAATGTGTATGCTGTTGACCATTGTTCAACTTTTTTTTTCTTTTTTTTTTAAGTTTTAGAAAAATTCCAGTGCAAATAGTTTTAGCATTTTTTGATTATAATAATGTGTATTGCAAACATTTTAGAACTTATAGAAATGTATATTTTAAAAAACACCCATAGGATTTCCCTGGTGGCACAGTGGTAAAGAATCTGCCTGCCAGTGCAGGGGACACGGCTTCGAGCCCTGGTCCGGGAAGATCCCACATGCTGTGGAGCAACTAAGCCTGTGCGCCACAACACTGAGCCTGCACTCTAGAGCCCGCGAGCCACAACTACTGAGCCCGCACGCCTAGAGCCTGTGCTCTGCAACAAGAGAAGCCACTGCAATGAGAGGCCCGTGTGCCGCAAGGAAGAGTAACTCTCGCTCACCGCAACTAGAGAAAGCCCGCGCACAGCAGCGAAGACCCAATGCAGCCAAAACTAAATAAATAAATTTATAAAAAAAATTTTTTTTTAAAATAAAAAACACCCATAGACTCTTCACCCAAACATATCTGCTCTTAATATTTTGATGTATAGTCATTCAGGATTCTTTTTTATGCTTAAAAATATCTGAATCTACATATATATATATTTAAACATAAACATGGTACCATATAATATATGCACTTTTGAAACTTGCCCTTTTTATATAACAATTGTCGTGGATATACTTTGTTAATGCTATGATTTTTTAATGCCTGCATTGTATTTCATTGTATAGATATTCTGTAATTTATTGAATCAACATCTTGGTGGATATTTGGGTTATTTTCAGTTTTTCATATTAAAAACAAGGCTGCAGTGTATATATCCTTGTACCTGCATCCTTTCAGACTTCCTTAGGACAACTTCCTAAAAGAGGAATTTCTGTGAAGTAAGTGTGCAGTCTTTCAAGGTTCTAAAACATATTGTTCTACTGCCCTCTACACAATATTTTAATCTTTGCCAAGAGAAATGAGAACTCATTGTTTTAATTTGCATTCCCTTAATTGTTAAGGTTTTTGTTTTCCCCACTTGTATTTATTCTTTATTTACTAGAAGATCAGCTCATGCAGGTTGAGATGTTCATCTGTTTTGTTTCTTTTCTGTCCTCCATTCCTAGAAGAGCTTGACACACAGAAGGAGAAGGAGCTCAAATATTTGTTGAATGTTGAATGAATTACCTTTCCTGTCCTTTGCTCATTTTTTCCCTAAAAGGTGCTTGTCTTTTTATCATTGCTTTTGAAGAGTTTTTTATATCCTAAAGCTACTAACTCTTTGTCATTTGTAGTGCAAATATTTTTCCCAGTTTGCTTTTTATGTCTCGACTTTGAGAATTTAAAATTTTGCCTGTGGAAATATTTATTTATTTTTTTACAGGGCCAGTTGTATCAATATTTTCTTTAGTTTTACCTTTCCTATTCAGCTTGAGAAAGGGCTTTCTCATTCTAGAATGATAAAACTGCAACCTTGATTTTTTCTAGGTACTTTTAGTGGTTTCATTTCAAACCTTTAAGTATTGATAATTAATTTACCTGAACATGTTTTGATAAAAGGTAGAGATTTACCTGGAAGATTTTTTCTCCTGAATGCTTACCATAAGCTCTCCTTCCTCCATGGTTGTAAGACCTTTGAAGACAGGGAGCTGGAAGGAGGGAACTAACATTAAATTGGGGGCTATTTTCTAGACGTGTGATATTTGCTATACAGATTTCCTGACCTAGCAGTGCAAGGTAGATGTGGTTTCCAGTTTGCAGACGAGGAGACTGAGGCAAGAGGTAAGACATTTGTCTGAATCACTTAGTAAACTCAGGCCCTCAGCCCCGAGCCCCTCCTCTTTCCACAGCATTCTGCTGCTTCCTGCCTCCCAGCCTCTGGGTGTCTCAGTGTCCAGGTATTCTGCCCAGTGGTAGGGCCACAGGCACCTAATGATGCTACAGCAGACCTAAGCCATTAAAAAATGAAATTCTCAAGGTAAGAAGTTTAGAGAAAAGTAGTATTTTGGTGGAGGAAGCAAAGATGTATTTATAGCCTCTCTTTCTATTCCTAATACCTGGTAGAGTCCTTCAAATATGTTTTTCTTGGATCCCGGACTTGATGTTGTCAAAGACAAGTAGAGCAGTTGGCAGCAGACAGTTTGAATTGTAAGTACTTAACATGGAATGAAGGTTACTGTGTGGAAAATGAGGGTAATGATTATTATTTAAGATGTGTGAAATGTACTCAAAGTCATAAATGTTTGGCAATTCTAGGATGGCAGTCATTATTTTATTGTTAAAACGCAATATGCTCCGTTGAGTTGAGGCCCAGCACTTAAAGTGATGCTATTAAATAGCGATGTTTTCTTCAATAGTTGTGCTTTGTGTGTATTTTTTGTGCAGCAGCAGTATTTGATCATAATGCTTTTTCCAAACCGTGAGCTAAATGTGAATAATCACTTGAGTATACTTTTTATGATGCTAAGAATTTAAATTCTGCAGCAGTGTTAATCTGACAAGGCCACACACTAACACTTAAAGCAATGTAAAACAGTCACACATTTTTAGAGGCTTGTATTTATGCATACTGGCACATGAATTTGCATTTTTACATTCACTTAATTATTGGACACAGTTAATTTGATACATAAACTTGGACAGAATAATTATTTTGGGTTTTATAAGAATAAGATATGTTATGAATTATATATCTTATTTTCATAATTATAAATATATAGTAAATATAAAATACATAAGAATAAATACATATAATGGATAATAAAAAACAAATACATAAATATATTATGTATTAAATATATTATATAATAATTATTATAAATTATGTAAAATAGGTTATCAATAATAATTAAATTTTAGAATTAAAACATGATATGGTGTCATTTTTTGCAAATATTTTCTCCTGGTGTGACTTGCTTTCCATTTTCTTAGCAGTGTCTTTCTAAGAGCATATGTTTTAATTTTGATGATGTCAGTTTATCATTGTTTTTTCTTTGTACTTATGTCTTTTGTGTTCTAGGAATTGGTTGGTTATACAAAGATTGTGAAGACTTCTTTCCTGTATTTTCTCCTATAAGCTTAATGGTTTAGTTTTTACCTTTAGATCTATGATCAATTTCAAATTAATCATTGTGTATGGTGTGAGGTATGTGTTAAGGTTCACTTTTTTCCATATGGGTATCAAATTGTTCTGGTACTGTTTGTTGAAAGATTCTATTTTCCCATTAAATTACCTTGGTGCCTTTATCAAATATCAGTTATGTGTATGTATAGGTCCATTTCTGGACATTGTATTCTGTTCCATTGCTTTATGTGCATGTCTTATGCTAAAACTACAGTGATTTGAAGGTTATTTTCAGTGGGTATAGAATTCTCAGTTGACCCTTTTTTTCTTTCAGCACTTTAAAGGTGTCATTCCATTGTTTGGGAATCCCATTATTTCTGATGAGAAGCCAGCTGTTTGTATTATTGTTTCGTTGTATGTAGTGAGTCTTTTTTCTCTGGCTGCATTCAAAATTTTCTGCTTATCTTTGACTTGTAGCAATTTGACTATGTTGTACCTACGTGTGGTTTTCTTTGTATTTATTCTGCTTGAGTTTTGCTGGATCTGTTGCCCTTTTGATTTTCAAATTTAAATCATTTTTTAAAATTTCAGGGTTTAAAGATGTTAGTATTATTTATAATTTGTAGTATCAAAGTACCAAAGATAGTGTTTTCCTATTCAAATCTTCTTGCTTTTTTTTTGGTAGGGAGGAGGAGTGGTTTACTGGTTATGTGTACTTTGAATCTTTGTCCTATCTTCTAATAACGTTGATATCTTTGTTCCTTTTTTAAAGATGAGATTCCCCAGTGTTCTCTGTGTTTCTGTTCTCAGTCACATTGGTTTTCTTTTTGTGGCTTCTAACATAGCTTTAAGGAAAACAAATCTCTGTGAAGATATTTCTCATTTATGTTCTGAGCTCTGCCACTAGCTTGCATTTTCTCCTGTTGTCTGTCTCTTCTGTGTTCCTTTGTGTCTCTTATTTGAGCCCTTCTCAGAGATATGAGGTTATCTGTCATGTTTTTGAATTTAGGTAGAACTATTTGTCTAAACTCTGTCTTCTAGGCTAATTCTGATCATATGCATTCTTCATCTGTTTTTCTTGTGTTCTTTTCTTTTCACTCTGCATCTTGTCACCCTCCTGACTTTCTGTTGTTCTTTGTTGGTTTCTTTCTTGTTACTACTCATCTTTGTACATGAATGTCTCTTTCTCCCACATCCCTGCTAAATAGTAGGGCATGGGTGGGGTAATGAGCTAGGACTATTCAAAACTTATTTTAGGACTGTTTTCATATATAGATACCACATTCTGTTAGGTTTTCAATCTTTGGGACGTGTTTCTGTTTTACTTTTGGCATTGAGGGAGCAGTGTGCTCGAGGTGGAGCCCCTCAGGTCACAGGCCTTCTGAGCCATGTGTGGATGGAGATGCCTGCCTTCCCTCTCTCCTTCCAGCCCTCCAGGTGAAGCACTCTGGCTCAGTCAGAATGGCTCTTCACATGGCTCCTTCTTTAGATCCTTCTCCCCTGCCATTCTGCACTGACCTTCTGAGAATCCACAGGAATATCATTCCTTGCTTCTCGCAAGGCTGGCCAGGCCCTTCCCGTCTTGGTGTCCAATGGGTAAATCTTTCGGTAACACTTTCTGGGAGATCTCTTCTACTCTGGATCTGAGTTGTTATGTATTAACCCTCAGAGTCCTGCTTTATCTGGCCTATATTTTACTGTATTTGGTAGCTATTCTTTAAATTTTGTATTTTAGAGTTATGACCATTATTACCTCATTTCCTTAACAATGGAGTTTTCTTCTTTTTTCTTTGTTCTTTCTTTAAAAATAATTTTTTTGTGTGTAGGTTTCAAGGTAAGGCATAAAGTACAAAATGCCTTTCCTTTTTCATATCTAACTGGGAGTCCACACATTGGGTTTCAGATGTCTTTGGTCTAATTGCTGCAGATGGCTTTGAAGAATAAAATGCTAAGAAAAAGGGCACATGCTGTAGAAGCTTCTGAACAAAATATTTAACTGTTTGTAATTTTGTTATTTGGTCAAAATTATCTGCTTCTTACTCTGAAATTTGTGTTGTGGCAATTGTAACTATAATCAGCTCCCAATAAGATGTGTGTCACTCATGCACCATCTTATTTATTCTAAAGGTATTCACTGAGCACTAACTATGTATGCCAGGAACTGTTCTAGTTGCTGTTTCAGAAGGGCAGCATCAAAATGGGAATATCGGGATAATCTTTAAAAATGAAAATAACAACTGAAGGTGACTGTAGTACCTTGTATAGAGCTGCACACATATGACTGGTTAATGTATATATTTAGTGGTTGATTTTGGAACAGGAAAGATGACATCTTTCCTCTGTTGTCCTTGGGGTCCTCACTCACTATTCATAGTTTGATGCTAAGACCTTATTTTCACTTCGTCATATTTTGAGATAGCTCCTAAATTTTGAACTTCTTGAGAGTAGCAGTCGCATTGCCTCAAAACCTCTAATACCTGTGGTACACTCCTATAAACTCAGGGGAATCCAATGCATCTTTAAGATTGATGACAATGGTGTTATGGACCTGGAACAGAAAGACTTCTGAATAGACACTAAGTGGCGTATGTAAATGAATGTTTATAAGCACATGACATTTTTTGCATTAGTGAGCCAGGTAGCGTAAGGGATTCATTCCCAGACATTTTGTCTCAGTTCATTTATCCTTTTATCAGTCTTGTTTTTGCAGCCTTTTATTTATTTTCATTACTTTCTTCTGGATGCTTTCCATATGTCTCTTAAACATCTTGCTCCAAACTTTGTTGGTATCCCACTGATAATAGTCTGAATTCAGTCAGAACCCGAGAGAAACATTTTCTCCAAGTTCAAAGGAAAAAAAGCAGTTTCTTTGGGATGCGATTGGCTCCTAAGCAAAATACTGAATCATTTCTTCAAAAGCGTGATGGTAAACAAGTCGCTTAAAACCTTCAAATGGATAGCTCATCTCGACATTAAGCAGGCCGTGCGTGTGAAGTGGGAGATAAGAGCACTACCTGGAGCGTAAATCTTGAGATGTGTCACTGATTTGAGTTAAATGGAGTGGAGAGACGCTGTTTATCCTCACAGTGAAGGAGGCGGCACAGTGAACGCAGGAGCTGTTTAGAGCTCTTGAGCGGTTTATGAGTTTTTCTACACCAGGAGGTGAGGCAGGCGCTTAAAATTACTGAGGTACATCCTAACCAATTACGGAACCCTCGAGTGAGAAGCTCTGATCAGTTGCATTTGGAAGAAGAACTTTCAATTAAACTGTCAGGCTAGGCAAACAAAAGACAAACTTAGAGCTGCATCAGTCAAAAATATAATATTTACACCAACCAGGTTTGAAAGAACATTGTCACTCCTAAAATATCCGAATATAAAATATCTCTCTCAGCACAGAGAACAGACCCAATAGGATCTCCTCATTAGAAAGCTAATGAGTATTTTAAAAAGTATAGTAGGGGGCTTCCCTGGTGGCGCAGTGGTTGAGAATCTGCCTGCCAATGCAGGGGACACGGGTTTGAGCCCTGGTCTGGGAAGATCCCACGTGCCGCGGAGCAGCTAGACCCGTGAGCCACAATTACTGAGCATGCGCGCGTCTGGAGCCTGTGCTCCGCAACAAGAGAGGCCGCGACAGTGAGAGGCCCGCGCACCACGATGAAGAGTGGCCCCCGCTTGCCACAACTGGAGAAAGCCCTCGCACAGAAACGAAGACCCAACACAGCCAAAAATAAATAAATAAATAAATAAATAAAATAAATGTACTAAAAAAAAAAAAAAAAAAAAGTCAGCTATAAAAAAAAAAAGTATAGTAGGAACATGGAGAATGGTCAGCAGTGACTTGAGCATAAGTTGAAATATGGAAAGGAATGCTCATGTAAGCCAAGTTCACAAGTCATCAGGGGTCCTCTCCAAGCTACTTCCTGTAAGACTTCATCTAGAATCGGAGGGGTGGTGGTCCCTTTCTACCTGGACTTTAAATTCCATGACGAACATGTTGACCAACCTCTAAATGCGTGCTCAGTTTTTTCCTTTCAGCCTTCTAGAGTTGTCACACTTGATCTTCTTGTCTCTGACCTGCACGTTTTGCCTGACTATACTGAGACCCTCCTTGAATAACAATGGCAAAGACATTCAGATCCTCAAGAAATGTCATTTGAGCATGTGGGTCAGTCTTCCATGGATTATTTATAATAACTTAACATTTTGGAATGAGTGCTGCAAGCTTAAGGAGATTTATGCAGCACTTGACCTCTGAAGAGCTCTCATTTTATGAGGTCTCCAGGTCCCTGAGTTACCTGAAGATAGTACAGTTTTCATAGTTACAGGAAAAGAGGTTTATAATGGAGCCTGGGGTAGGTGTAGGTTCTGGATCTCAGAGCTAAATTTTAGAAAGAATTTCTCTCCATCCTTATTTTCTCCCTTCCCAGGAAGGACCCTTGGAAATTCATTCTTCAGGTAGGAATTGCTGCGCTAGGAAATTGGTGATGGTAGTGAGTTTTGCTGGCTCTCGTCCTGTTTTCCCAGTGATTATCAAGGATACTGAGGGCAGATGGCCAATGAGTCAGGTGCTGGGGCTTAAAGCGGGTTTGGAGATAAACACATTATGAAAAAGTGCACGGGAAACAAGCAGTCATTTTACTTCATTGTGTTTAATATTTCATTACTGTGTTAAGCTTGGAATTATATCTGTGGCTTTATATTAGCTCAAAGAATTATTGTCACCTTGCAATTGAACAGGTTGTTGTTGTTGTTTTAAAGATCTCCCGTGTATCTCTTAGCAGGTACCCTAGCAGTGGACTTCTTATTTGAAAAATAATCTCAGTGCAATCTGGAGCTTAATGTGTATTGGATTTATCTATTGATTTTACTATATACTGACCCTGTTTTCCGTAGGTTTTATAATAAACCTAAATGCAATTGTTTAGTTAAAAGTTCTTTCCCTGATATGGGAACATATGTATATGTATAACTGATTCACTTTGTTTTAAAGCAGAAACTAACACACCATTGTAAAGCAATTATACTTCAATAAAGATGTTTAAAAAAAAAAAAAGTTCTTTCCCCCACACTAGGTATAACTTTTTATTCAAGTTTCCTAATATTTGCATCTATAAAATCAGTAATTTTCACCTTTTCTTCAGTTTACCTGACTGCTAACAATGTCTCTGTGCCTATTGTGTGAACGCTTTCTGGCCTGATGCCTGACTTGGGGTTGACAAGGAACAAGGACTTTGGCAACCACAAGAGTGGGTTTATGGAAAATTCTGGACACTGTGATAGGCAGGACCTGTTTCATTTTTATTCCCATTTACCTTCCAGTGACTGCAATTGTGTATCTTTCTTTTTTGTTTAAATTTATTAATTTAATTTATTTATTTTTGGCTGCATTGGGTCTTTGTTGCTGCACGTGGGTTTTCTCTAGTTGCGGCGGGCAGGGGCTACTCTTCGTTGCCGTGCGTGGGCTTCTCATTGTGGTGGCTTCTCTTGTTGCAGAACATGGGCTCTAGGCGCATGGGCTTCAGTAGTTGCAGCACGCAGGCTCTAGAGCACAGGCTCAACAGTTGTGGTCCATGGGCTTAGTTGCTCCATGGCATGTGGGATCCTCCCGGACCAGGGATCAGACCCGTGTCCCCTGCATTGGCAGGGGGATTCTCAACCACTGCACCACCAGGGAAGCCCCCGTGTATCTTTCTTAAAAATGAAGATAGTTACATAAAAATCCTAGAATATGATAATATAGACATGGCTTTGGCAATAAATAGAGTAAAAAACGCAAAGACTCAGGTAAAATTTTGGCTTCTGCATTAGGGTTCGTTGGAGAAATAGAACCAATAGGAGATGTATCTATATTTATATCTAGATAATGGGGAATTGGCTCATGAGACTATGGAGGCTGAGAAGTCCCACAATCCCATGATCTGCCGTCTGCAAGCTGGAGACCCAGGAAAGCTGGTGGTGTAAATCCTAACATGAGGGCAGGAGATGCGATGAGATGTCCCAGTTCAACGGTGGGAGCAGATAAAGGAAGGTTGGATTCCTCCTTCCTCTGCCTTTTGTTCTGTTCAGGTCCACGACGAATTGGATGTCCACCCATATTTGGGGAGGGCAATTTTTTTGACTGAATCCGCCAACTCCAATGCTAATCTCATCTGGAGATACCTTCACAGACCCACCCAGAAATAATGTTTAGCCTGGGCACCCCATGGCCAGTGAGGTTGTTATAGAAAAGTAACCATCACAACTTCTTTTTGATGGTCTAAAGTAGTGTTTTGATTTCATTTATTTATTTTTTTAAAGGAAGTTTTATAATACACAGTCAGCCTGTTAGTGCTGAATTTCCATTTTATGGTAATTGGCAAACCCTTGCTAGTTATTTCAGGTAGATCATAATGAAAACTTTCTTCATCTCAGGTTAAAAATTGGTTCTAAGCTGTGTATACCTGGCATATAGAGAAATAAAGCACTGAATACTTACCCAGTTAAATAGGTCATTGTAGACAGCCAATGTGAATAATAGAATATGGTGCTGAGAGAGAGAAGGGAAAGGGCTTAAGGGTCCCTGGGATCAAGAAAGAGGCAGCAAGTACAAAGTAACCTCAGTGTAAGGCCATGTTTTAAGTCCCCCAGACTCCTCACTTTCAGCAGATTATCTGCCTGCAGATCTAGGTCAGCCAAGTCCTGGGAAATAAGAGGTTTTGGACCAGGATGGATTCCCTTAAAAGAGTTGGTCTCCTTGGTGCTGGTCACTCCCATTTGCTCTCTGAGCATCTTGTCTTGGTTCTGTAGCCTGTGGGGAATTGTTACTATCTCCTTCCTACCCATGCTGATCTCACGTGCCTTTACTATTTCAGATCCATCACCCTGGGCTAATGCCCAGCTTTGTTTTGCTCACTTGGACTCTGACTCATTCCTCCTGTGAGATCTTTGATTATTACGTGTGCGCACAGGCGCATGCCCTTTAGGGCCACTTACCGTCTTGTTTGCTAACTTACCCAATTTAGCCCAAACAACCAGGTTTTCATATTTCCAGGTTTCCTGTTTTTGTGCCTTTCAGGCACCCCAAGATTCCAGTGCAGATGGTGGAAATGGTGAGCAGTTGTGTGTGGTTATGACATCTCTCCCAGGCCAGCGTCCTTTCAGAGTACTTTCATTACTTGGAAGGCAAGTGTCTGAAACGTCTTTCTCTCCTTTCTAATTGGACCTAGTTCCTTCTCTATCACCAGACGATGTCTTCACTCATAACCACTGGACATCTGAATGAAGTGAGACTCTTCAAATTAAACGTCATTGCTCAGTTTCTGGTGACAAGCCAGTGAGTCCCTATCCTGTGTGATGAGAGGCAGGTGCAGAAAAAGCTGCTCTAATCGAAGCTAAATGCACACGTCTTACTAAAACCTGAGTGCTGTGCTTTACAATACCATGGTTTGATGGTAAATGCCAATAATAAAGAGAATATCGTAGGCACTCATTAAAAAGTGTGTTGTAGCTCAGTCATAACTAATGATAATGAAGTGTCAGCTAAACACCAAGTGCTAATACCTGATTGAACTGGAGAGCCTCCAGCTGTCTCTGATTTTATGGATACAATCGAAAATAGATGAGATTCTCCACAAACAGTGCTAGGACTCCATTACTAAGAATGCTTTGTTGAGATATGTGACAATATTCCTGGAATGGTATGAATAACACCTTGGTTTGCTATGTTAATGTTGAAATGTGCATGAATGTTAATTTTGATAATGTTTTCTGAGGTATGAATGGTATGGGAGCTTACCATTTTCCTACCAATCATTCCTTGGTGTAATTAATTTTTATTTAAAAAAAAATTTTATTTATTTATTTATTTATTATGGCTGTGTTGGGTCTTCATTTCTGTGCGAGGGCTTTCTCTAGTTGCGGCAAGTGGGGACCACTCTTCATCGCGGTGCGCGGGCCTCTCACTGTCGCGGCCTCTCTTGTTGTGGAGCACAGGCTCCAGACGTGCAGGCTCAGTAGTTGTGGCTCACGGGCCCAGTTGCTCCGCAGCATGTGCGATCTTCCCAGACCAGGGCTCGAACCCGTGTCCCCTGCATTGGCAGGCAGATTCTCAGCCACTGCGCCACCAGGGAAGCCCAATTAATTTTTATTTAAGTGATTAGATTAGAAGATTCCATTCTGATTGGATTAGATAATCATGAAAAAAGATTATAGTACTATAGGGTAGAGGTTAAGATATGGAGGGTGGAGTACCTTCCTCATTAGTATAGTGGTGAGTATGCCTGCTTGTCACTCAGGAGAGCAGGGTTCGATTCCCCCTAATGGTAAGGCTGCATTCTTAATTTCTAATACAACATTATAAACCAACTATACTTCAGTGAGAAAAAAATAAAAGATATGGAGGATGGGAGTCAGAATTGCTTGGGTTTGAAGTGCATTCCTACTACTTTTTGGTTGTGTAATATTAAGCCTTAGTTTCCTCTTCTGTAAAATTAGGATAATAACAATACCTTCCTTCTCCAGCTGTCATGAAGATTAAATTAGACAATGCATCATTGTTATAATGACTGCAGAAGAACTGTACCTCCAAAATTGGGTTATTCTGGTCTATCTAAATATGACCTGAGGAAAATAAACCAGAAACTTCTGCATTGGATATTTAAATCTGGGGTGACTTTGTAAATGGTGTTATGTCCCAAATGAAGTTCAGTCCAGCTGAAGGAGATAAAAACACTTCAGATTCAATGAGTTCTTTAGACTCTAGACTCCACTGTCTTTGCTTATGTTGCATTCTTAGGACCTAGCATAGTACTTGGCAAGTAGTAGCCATGAAAAAATCTAGTCTTTCTGCCTCAATCAAGTTTTGCCTTCTTCTTAATCTTCCTTTACTCTCTTACTAGAGTTTTCTTCCAAAACGTGATCCAAACCTGTTTCTTGTTTGATTACAGCAATCAAGAGAGAGGCTCTCTCTTTACTGGGAGCACCAGCTGTTTGGATGATCTTGTTCTAGAACTTCCAGGGCTCAGCCCATTGGTGAAGCTGGAAGGGGAGGATCAAGGATGTTAGCCAGGGACCTGGCAGGAAATGGATGGCTCATAAATGGATCATTTGCAGTGGTATAGGGGAGGATTTAGGGAAACCGGCAAAAGGGATGATACAGTACTCCAGGCTGCTGTCACCATCCCTGTGCCTGAAGAGCAAGGAGGGGGCGATTACTGGAAGTTGGAAGTACCTCTGATAGGAGCTGGGGACTTTGGCTGTGGCACCTGATGGGGAAGGAGCTGGGGAATAAACTCTTCGACCTCACTTTCCTCCTGCCTTTGTTCTGCTACTGGTGACTCCCATGGGGCCCGGCCAACTGGAAGCCAGAATGCCAGGGAACTGTTAACACAGGCCAGACTGGTCAGCTTCCCAGGGCTCAGAGCAGGGTGGGGAAGGGTGGAGATTAGATTTGGAGGGCCAAGCATCAGGTACCCAGCATCTTATGCAAGTAAGTAAGGGTTCATTTTACCTGAACTCCATGGAATGGGCTTCTCTCGAGGGGGAGTCAGAAGAGCATGCCAGGCAAACAAAAACTGTCCAGTGTTCTTCCACTGAAGTTCCCTGAGGTTTAGAGCTTGTCCCGTGACCACTGATGTGATATTTTATCACAGACTCTTCAAAACTTACACCTGAACTTTTATATAAGACTGGCTTTTAAATGCCTATAAATAATTTATACTGTATAAATCTGAGTATATTTTTAGCTATTTTTTCACATGTCTTCCACCTCCTATAGGTAATTTATACTACCTAGTATTAAAAAATTACCTATTGAATACCATGGTTCTTAGATCAATCTTAGATAAACCTCTGGGTATGATTTTATGTCTCTGGTGTCAGATTTATATTTTTCTCTTTGGGTCCTGTGTGCCCTCTTCTATAAAGTTTTCAGGTCACAATTGATGGACTTTTATAGATATCCAACTCAATCAATTTCTCCTTGTATAGAGAGAATTAATCTGAGTTTTCTAGATATTAGCAATACATAAAAATCCTATAATAAAGTATGCTATCATCTCTTTTTGAAAATGAGTCAAGAGACATGACAGTTTCTTTCTAAAGCAATAATCAAGAAAGAGAGCCCTGCATCTAATTCATTATGTGAACCCATAGAAAGAGCAAAAGAAAACTAAATATTTTCACCCATTTGAGTCAACCTCAAGGCTAAAATTACAGGTTCTTGCTACTTGCACTTAATTGCCATCACAGAGAAATACAGGTTGCTGTGATCAGGCATCTCATGGGATACAAAAGCACAAATCTTTGATATTTTGGAAAGTAATATAATTATCTTTGACCCAACCTGAACTGATTTGTATTCACAGTGAATTTTTTTTTTTTTAAATATCAGAAATGGAGATATACCCAAAC
Organism: Balaenoptera borealis; assembly: GCF_965194805.1. Lineage (NCBI taxonomy): Eukaryota > Metazoa > Chordata > Mammalia > Artiodactyla > Balaenopteridae > Balaenoptera > Balaenoptera borealis. Next base: position 107,837,187 of record NC_138874.1, read on the forward strand.
CTCAGGAAATTTAAATGAAAGTCTTGTTTCTGAAAGACAGTCTGTAATAAATGATAAGAACTTAGGTCATGCCCTTTCCCAGTATCCACATTTATAATAAGTAATGAATATTCTTATTAACATCAGGGCTTGGTTAATGTGAAAGTTACACACTTTCTTTATACCAAAAATTTTAAACTTCAGTCTTTTGTCCTGTTATCAGAGTCAGTATGGTTGGAACATGGGTTGTGGGTCCCCAAACTGGCCTCAGACTGGGCAGGAGAAGGGCCCCCTCACAAGGTCATGCGTAACCCAGGGAATGAAGCAAGGTACGTGGCCATTGGAGTGGGGAGGGGAGGCTGACTGTACCCCCCTCGAGGTTTGTGCCCAAGGGAATTGCTTCTGCATCGTGGGGTCCTCTTCTGACTTTATCTTTGTTTTTAATGTCATCATTTCATTCATTTTTCATCATTTATGAGCTCTATAAAAATTATAAAATATTTCAAGCATGCAAAAAATTTTCAGAAAATAAATACATGTGCCCACCGCACAAGTTTCTTAAATACTATGTTTTACCATGGCTGCTTCAGATTTTTTTTTTTTTTTTTAAAGAAAGAAAACCTCATTGTATTCCTGGAAAGGGTATCTGGAGGGGAGCATGGGAGGACCTCCCTCCCCCCACTTCCTGAGATTATACAAAACCATGTGAGGGGCCTTTCTCCTGCTCAGTCTGTTATTATTATTTCTGGGGCTCAGCCAGCCCATGTTGTTAACCACCCTATGTCTCCTGGATGCCATTTGCTAACCTCACAGTATTAGTGGGGCTGAGCATCATTTCACATATTTTTTGGCAACTCAGGCTCCCTCTCCTGGGTTGTGTTTTTTTCTTATTGATTGTAAGGATAAAAGTTTTATCCTTACATATCAACATCTATAGGCAATAGATATTGTCAGTGAAATAAGTTGCAGTTATCTTTAGCTGTGGCTTGCTTTCTAACTGTATTTATACTCTCCTTTTTCATAAAGACTTTAAAGTTATAAAGTATTTAACTATACCAATCTTTCCTTTTATGACTTATTGTCTCTGGGTTCCTTTAATTATAGGCTAGTGAGGGAAACACTGCAGAGGCGCTGAGTCCACGGTCTGGGCCTTTCCCAGCTGGGTGACGGTCACTGAAGTGCCAGGCTGTTCTGAGCAGCACCGCAGGCTGGCAGGGGAAGCGTCTTATCATTGCCTTGGCCTGTTCACCTCATGGCAGAAGGTGAGGATACTGCAACATGGTTTGAAGCAAAGGTCTGCGTCCCAGGCCACCCTCAGAGCTCCAGGACACGGGGAGATGGCAGGCTGTCAGCCCTCCAGCCATGGCACAGAGCCCTCGAATGAGGGGCCTGCCCTCCTAAGCAGCTCCCAGGACCACCCACCTCCTCCATCGCCCCTGCAGCTGCCCCTCTCCCGTGTCCCCATCGCCCCACGGTTCCCCAGCACCTGAGCTGGAGTGCAGAGCCACTGACTGACCCAGAGCTGTGATTCCAGTCTGCTTCAGCACGCAGGGGCAGGCATGATTGAGGGCCACACTTGCCTTTTCCAGGCCCCTGTAGTCCTCAACCAGTAAAAGACAAGGCAGACTTGACTTTTTGGAAGGAGTAAGATACAGCCAAGTGTTCTTGGGAGAAAGCCTTTATAAAAAAGCAAGCAACGAATCTATGCTGAAAATATGGTTTTGCAAGGCGACCCTAAGATGTCAATTTATGTAATCAGCAGATGAAGTTTCCCTTTCTCCTGAGCGGCTCTGGGCTCAACGCAGTCTGCACGCTCAATAGAGGAACGTTAGCCTCAAATCAGTGCTTTGAGCCAGGGTCCTGGGCTATCTTTCTGTCTTCTGAAGCGTTCATACAGGCTTCATATCGCAAGGGGTGAGGGACTTTCTTTCCTTCTCCTGCCCGGTGGCGGATCTGTGTGAAGACAAAGATTTCATTTATCAGCTGGCTTGTCCTACCAGGCCCAGCACAGGCCTCGGCCGGAGGTATTACAGCTGCAGCCCTTCTCGGGGTTGGCTTGTTTCTGGTCAAGCTCCCTGTTGCACTTAACAGGACAAGCAGCCCCTTTCTGCTGGTAAATAAAGTGCGGCCTCACTCGGACATCCCGCTAGCCTTGGGCATTTGTGGGCTCTCTGCTCCGTGTCTGAGAACTGCCCTGAAGTGTTCCCGAATGAGACTGTGAGACAGTTTGGGCTTGGGGTATGGGACAGTCTGTACAGTCACACCCTCCAGTTTGCTTTTGTTTCAACAAGTAAAAGGAAGCTAACCTTTGTTTACTTATTAATTTTTCAATTATTATTATTATTTAGTGTTACGAGAGACTTCTGGAAACAAACAAAAATGGGTGCTGGTATCTAAGACTGGTTAAATAATGAATTTGGTGAAAAAAAGGAATAATGTGGGAATAAATAAGTATGAAGAAAGGGTAAAATGGGAAGACTGGTTGAGCTCCCATTAAACCAAGATTTGTTCTTGGAACTTCCAGTTGTCTTATGGCTTCTTAAAGAAACTAATATTTATTGAGAGCCTTGGGTATGTCACTTAACTTCCCATATGACATCTCTTTGAGCCGTCCAGCAGCCCTGTGAAGGAGGAGGTGTGCTTCCATTTTTAAAATTTTAGAGCAGTTTTAGATTTATAGAAAAATTACAAAGATAGGATAGAGCGTTCCTATGTACCCCAGACCCAGTTTCTCCTATTGTTAACATCTTACATTAGCGTGGTACATTTGTCACAATGAATGAATCAGTAATGATACATTATTAACTAAAGTCCATACTTTATTCAGATTTTGTTAAGTGTTTTTTTGTTTGTTTTGTTTTTGTTTTTGTTTAACCTAATATCCCTTTTCTGTTCCAGGAGAGCATCCAGGAAACCACATTATGTTTGACCATCAGGTCTCCGTAGGCTCTTCTTGGCTGTGACAGTTTCTCAGACTTTACTTGTTTTTGACAACCTTAACAGATTTGAGGAGTACTGGTCATGTATTTGTAGAATGTCCCTTAATTGGGAACATGAATTGTCTAATGTTTTCCTCATGATTAGATTAGGGCTATGGGTTTTTGGGAGGAAGACCACAGAGTTAAAGTGCCCTTCTCACCACATCATATCAAGTGTACTCCATGTTTACTGTTGAGGAAACGAAGGCTCAGAGAGGGGCAGTGACTTGCCCAAGCCTCCTGCAGGGGCTGGTGCCCATTTGAACCTGCTGTGTCTGGTCCCCAAGTCCACACTCTTTTTACTCCATGACATCACCCTCTAGCAGGCCTTGAGGGGGGCAACCAAGTCCCAGAAGTGTGGTCCCCTTTCTTGAATAGCCCCCTCTCCCCATGGTATGCCCCTGGCTCATCTGTCTTACTGGAATAGGTATTCAGAGTTCGGGGGAGAGTCAGGATGATGGAGAGGTGTGTCTGAAGTGGGGTTGAGGTGTCAAAGGCAGCTGGACAGGCCAGACTCCCCTCTGCCCTCAATTAAATGCCCACCCCACCTTCAGTTGTGTTTGAGATTAAAGCGCCTATTTCCTTCAAGTTTCCATTTAACTTGCCACACCTGAAATAATGCTTCCTTCAGAGTTATTATCCAAGGCAACGTTTTCCTAGGCTCTAGTCACATGACCACCAACCACCTCCATGATTTTTTTGGTATTCCTACACTACCCATACTATTATTTACTTTAAAAAGTTAGCCTCATCCCAAGGAATAACATGACTGTAAAATCATAGATTTTATGTGCCAGCTATGTTTTTTCCTGGTGCACATTGAAATAAATAGTGAACTACTAGTAACAAAGCTTCATCCTTTGCTCCTACCATCCATTTGGAGACCACTAGTATCATGAATATCACACTCCACGAAATACTGAGTCACCCAATGAGGAGGCTGGCGGGGGGGGCGCAGTGGGCTCCTTTTTTTCTTTATAAATTAAAACAATTTTAAATCAATGTACGTATTTTTTGCAAGTCCAGTGGCACAACAAGGCAAAGCATAGGAAAAGCAGCGGTCCCTCCACAGAAGCTCCACCCCAGAAATCGCTCTTCTTAACTGTGCTCCTGCTCATTCTTCCATCTTTCTGCACACGAAGCCTCGCAGATGCCGTTGGTGCCCCACTGAGATCCCCCGGCTCTGCCACTTGAGTGCACAAGGCTTGACTCCTAACTACCAGCACCTGGGTTTCTTTGCCTGGGTGATTTCTCTTGGCCCGAGCCTGCTTTGTCACCCACAGAGCAGGTGGAAAGTTCTGGGGAATTAATGCCCTTGGGAGCAGCCCTCACCAGTGACTGATGGGCTTTCATGTATCAGTACTCCGACTCTGTAGCCTCTTGGGTGGGATACCTCTGCTGTCTGAGTTTACACTGGCTCCCCACGTTCCCATGAGGGGTTAAGCTCCAGTGGTCCTGAGTGGGAGTGGTGACACTGCACCTTTATTACTATCTTCTGATGGCCACCTCAGCCTCCTACCTTGCCTCTCAGTTAATGTGTGCAAGCCTTGATTTCTTCCGAGGCTGGAAACTCATTCAGTGCTTTCCCCACAGGGTCTGGTGCAGTGCCTCTCATCTAAGAGCCACTCAATAAATGCCTGTTGAATGAAGGGCGGGCTGTGTTAGCAAGGGGGAAGTGATTTCCTGGGTTGGTTGGTACCTGCTGGCTGATGATGCTGTACCAGGGTAGGCAGTCTAAAACCTTTTCTCTATAATTGTATTTTACTTAAGTTCCTTTGATTGCAAGCCACAGGAACCCACTTTGAATAACTTAAGAGAAGGGAGTATATTGGAAGGCTGCTGTGAGAGCTCACAGAATTGAAGGGAGGGCAGGGGCCCTGTCAGTTCCCTGATGGAATGATGACAACAGCTGGGGTAACAGTAGCTGACATTTATTGAGCACTCCCTACATGCCAGGCCCTGGGCCAAAACTGCGTTTAATTTTCACAGCAACCCCATGAGATTGGTCTTATTATTGTCACCTTTGGTTTGCCAATGAGCTACTTGGGGCACAGAGGCTAGAACTCAGGTAGGCTGACTGCAGAGCCTCTGTTCTTAACACACAGTGATGCCTCAGCAGCAGGAGTTCTGGATCAGCTTTCTAAGCTGATCCTTTGAGACTTGGCTACAATGACTTGTAGTCTCTGTCTCTCTTCTAAGTTTCAAGTTCTTGGGAAAAATCATTAAATTGGTCCAACTTTGATCAGCTCTGAACAAGTGGCAGAGTCAAGTAGCACAAACATGGCTCTTGGGACCCCACCCTGTGTGTTGGGATCCGAGAAGGGAGGATAGGATCTGGAGAATAGCCCACACCCCCAAACTGGTGTCTTCCATCTCTGTGTTTATACTTCTAACGTACAAATGATGGTTTTCAAAGTATGGTCACAAGACCAGCTGCATCAGCATCATCTGGGAACTCGATAGAAATTCAAATTCATCTGCCACATCCCAGACCTACTTAATCTGAAACTTTGGGGGTGGGATTTGGATCCAGAGGTCTTAGTGCTTGGAATGTATTTGACTTTTTGCATTTTGTGTCCCTGGATATTGAAAATAGAGTCTCCCTTAAGGCATACTCAGAGACTTTGCATTAATAGGTGTGTTGTTAGGTTGCATTTTTTTGGCAGGAGGCCGGCTCTGCTGTCTGCTCTGTTCTTTCCCTTTCCCTCCTGGAAAGAGGCTGGCAGTACTTGCTTAGTAAGAACAAAACCTAAACTAGAGCCCAATGGTCTGCTTAAATCCTACTAAGAGAAGTATGTAGGTCAGAAGTTCTTACATTATAAAGGACAGAAACAAAGAACTTAAAATTTGTCAAGCCCCAGAGGAATTTTTTCACTCATGTATCTGAAAACTCCAGGAATTTGCCTAATTTCAGGTAGAGCTGGATCAAGGTGCTCAAATGATGTCACAACGGCTAACCCCCCTTCTCTCTTACTCACTCATTCTGGTTTCCTTTTGTGTGGTTTTTCTGACAGATTCCTTCCACATGAAGATCCCCAGCAACTCCAGGCTTAAATGTACCTCCAGCTTATAATCTCAGAGAAAGATCTCCACTCTGCCGTTATGTGCATTGAACTCCTCTCCAAAGATCTCTGATCGGCCCTATTTGGGTTATATGACTCTTCCTGAGCCCATCGCCGTCTCCAGGAGCTACACCCGCTGTGAGGAGGGTGTGCGGCCTCCTGCCTGACAGCTCTACACTGGAGGGAGGTGAGAGCCAGTGCTGGGCCCCTAAATGTTCAACAACCTCTTCTGGTGAAGGGGCATGGGGAGCCCTAATTTGTGTCATTTACTGATTTCTGTGGGGTAGTTATTCCCACCTGGCTGATTCCAGGCTAACCAACGTGCTGTCCCTGATACCAAAAATCAGCCTCTGTACAGCGACACCAAGTTGAATCTCGGAGACAGAGTTTGGGTGAAGTAGAAAAGAATAGCTTTATTGCTTTGCCAGGCAAAGGGGGCCACAGCAGGCTTATTCCCTCAAAACTGTGTCCCAACCTGGGGAAGGGGAGGTGGTGGTTTGTGACAAGTCTTATAGTCAAGGGGCAGGGTTGACGATAAGGATCAGGGTGCCTGCAGGGCCTGCATTCCTTCCATCTAGAGATCATCTTGTGTCAGGTGGTCTCATGATGGGCTTCCGTGGTTCTCTCGAGGTTGTTGAATTGTGACCTTCTCTCTGGAATGAAGAATGCTTCATCAAGTAGTTAACATCTTCCATTTGGTTGGGGTTTTAGTTCTGCAGAAGAGCTCAAAGATATTGTTAGGTACATCCCTTGAGGGGGAACCAGGACGCTGCCCCAAGGCTGCACTGTTGTTTCTTGACTGCTCCTCCTTTGTCTCCCGCATCCCCTCCCTCCCTTGATTAGCAACTACTTGAACCTGCCCTTTGGAGCTCAGGGAAGGTCATGGAGGCTGAATGAAGCCTATTTCCTACAAACAAGAAACGGGGTACACAGAAAGGCTCCTGTGCCCAGGAGCCCCACAGGGTTCGGCTTGATTTCATCCCTAAGGTGGAGTTGGGAAGGAATGCACAGTAGCACACCCTTCTAGAGCATTCTCTCTGTGGTGATACAATAGATAGTAGGTAACCCCAAGAGCATAGATGATTGTAAAGGATAGTAAAATAATTAGGACGTGATGAGTTTTGAGAAGCCATTGCCTTTGTTTTTCTATAATTTGTTTAATTGTAAATTTATATAACTTGGATTTTAAATAATGACTGTGGTTAAAATTTAGCTCACAAAATTCCTGAAAATGTAATGGTCACCTCTCTCGTCTGGTATAAGCTAAGTCCAGCACACCACTGGTCAGAACCCAAGAGGGCAGAACAAGAGTGGTGTGTGCAGTCTACTTTCCATTTTCCCTCCCACTCCCGGGTGGGGACAATATAAAATTTACTTCTGAGTGCTACTTTAGGTGGCTCATCAAGTTTGATGGGTATTAAGAGTTTAGCAGTCCACGTCCTTGTAAACACCCTGCAGCCTGTGGCCACCTGCTTTTGAACAGTTCATTGTCAGGTAGAGCTCAGATGTGGGAATAGAGCATTAGTAGCCTTTGGGCATAAAGTAGAGTTCAACATAAATTTCTCAGTAAAGAGAGATAGCATTATTTTACTTAAATGAATTTCACAACATTTGAACTAAGAAGAAATCTAACCTCTTGCTGGCGCCCAACTGGTCAGAATGAAAAGTTGCTTGTTGACAAGCATTTTTACTTATAAAAATTCACATGTAGAAGGAATATTGAACATGTGCCTATGAATCCTTTCTTCACTGTTCACAGTATCTCTCTTTTCTTGAATTCACTGGGAAGGAGTAATACTTTGCACCCACTGTTTGTCCCACCCCCGAAGCTTTCCTCCAGCTTAGGGGGCCTGCGGCTGGCAGCAGGGATTCCGGTAGGAAGCTGCTGTGTCAGTCCAGACAAGAGATGACAGAAGCCTCAACTTGATTGTGGCAGTCGGGGTGGGGAGGGGACCTGATGGTAGGTTGAGCCACAGCAGTGACCCCGGGATCTAACTTTTAGCTGAAGAGCACAGGACAGTGATTTGTATGCTTTGAAAATGTGAATCACTTGGGTATGAATGTACTCTGTACTCGAATAAATTTAACACATTTCTTGGGAAAAGCTAGTTAACAACAAGAACTGAAGATACTATTTTATAACAAAAGTCAGATCCACTCCAACTCCCACTATGCTGCATACAAATTTCACTTACATTTTGTACTGTAGGATTTGGAGGTGCAAAAAGAATGAAGCATTATTTTGCGGGGATGTTTTCAGTAGGTAAAGTTAAAGAGAATTTGTGGCTTAAAAAAATCAGTGCACACATAGTAGGTGGTATGTCTCAGTAAATATGCACTTGGATATTGTCTACAAGCTACCTTGTAAAGGTCAACATTTAGACATTAAATCCATTTTAGAGGCTGCAATAAAAGAAAACCCCTAGGGCAGCTTGCTTAAAAAAGAATATTAATGTAACAAAGCTATGTTGCTTTCCTCTTGAGTTGGTTGAAACCAGCAGATCATTTCTTCTATGGAGACTGGGTCACCTTTTCATCTAGAGAACAAAGTGGTCAGATAGGGACCAACCTAAGGTATAAATTCAAAAAGGACACCCAGTGTTTCCACCAGAAGCAATACAGCTCCAGCTAAATAATGTTCTCATGATCTCTATTAAATAGAAGTTGAAGGATGAAAGAATAATTCTTTCGTGCCTTTGAGAAACTGTTGAAAGTCTTTCTAATGTCAATCAAAAGCACTACAATGTACATCACTGTATACCACCAGCAAAAACCCTTCAGATGCACCCTAGAACTATCTTTATAAAGCGAAACCTTCTTGGGAATATGGAAATTTACCAGCAACATCTAACAGATCAATGACTGAATTTTTAAAAAGTGGCTGGTACATCTTTCCTTAGATCTTATTTGTTTCCATCAAGTTAATGAATTAGTGTCAATCTTCTATTTTCAGATTTGGCTTTGGGGTCCCAGTAAATTCTGCTTCTAAAGCAACATGGTCAGATATTAGTGCTAGTTTATGATAACAACGCTCACTGGTGGTCGCTGGCTGGGTACCAGGCAATGTGTTAGAAATTTATGTGTGTTCTCTGTGACATACAGAACATATTTCATATATGAGGTCACTGAGTCTCATAGAAGCTAAGTAACCCCCAACGTCAAGAAACAATGCCTTTGAGCTTTGAATCCACATGCCTCACCCTGGAATTTGTCATCTTAATTACTGCCTTATGTTGATTGCCCTGTTAAGTAATAATGCTACCCAACACATGTGGTGTACTTTGTAGTTTGCAAAGTGCCTTACCAAACATTGTCTCATTTGAGCATAATTCCATGAATGTGGTGATGTAGAATTATTCTTTTTTTTTCTTTTATAGATAACCAACAAAGACCAGCTGTATAGCACAGGGAACAATACTCAATATCTTGTAATAACCTATAAAGGAAAAGGATCTGAAAAAGAATATATATATATATATAACTGAATCACTATACTGTACACCTGAAACTAACACAACACTTCAATAAAATTTTTTAAATGTTTAAAAAATATTTTTAACACTTTTACCCATTTAAAGAACTGTGATGCTTTTATTTGTAAAGTGCCATTATTCTGTTTGTCTTTGATTTGATAAAAACGACATAAAGAACACAAAAGCCTCAAAACCAAGGGGAGTATTCTAAGTTGGCCATACAGATGATCAGAAATGTGCCTTTATTATTTTTTTTAAAATTTTATTTATTTTTCTATACAGCAGGTTCTTATTATCTATTTTATACGTATTAGTGTTGGTGATGTAGAATTATTCTTAATCTCTGCAGTACTCATTTAAATTATTGACCTCCTTTATGCACAGAGAGAAAGTGAAATGATTGAGTTCCAGAGCAAAGGGTGTGTGCACAGTCACCCTGGGATAACAGCGGTTTCAGCGGGGGGCTCTCTCTTTGACTGTGTCTCTCCCCATCTCTCTGTTAAGATGGTTGCCTTGTTTGGTATCACACCCAGGTGTTAGTCTCCGTTATTTGCTGGCTGATTGCTCTATTGTTTTCAACAGTGTTTTGGGGCATCAATTGCTCCATCTCTGATACAATTTAATGAGGGCAGGGGTAGTTTTTGAGGCCAGTCTTTGAGGTTTGCTTTGACCTCAGTAGGGCTCTTCTTAGCTGTCTCTTTTCCTAGTTCTCTCTGGTGAACTAGCCGGCCTGTGGTTTAGCTTCCTGCAATTAAATGAGAGAGGCTACCAGCCTCCTCTTATTTTCTGATGATCAAAATCTCCGTTGTTTCCAAGAGCACTCTTAGGCCTGAACGCTCCCACACTCCGTTTCAAATAAAATCATTTCCTTTGGGGACTGCTTCTTCCCCCAGAAGCTCTCAGCACCAGTCCGTGCACTGGGTGCAGGCAGTAGCCTCTGGTCTTCTCAGCTTGCCTCCCTCAGAGTGGCGTCTCTGCCCTCTGAGTGAGGAGGGGGCAGGTGCAACTGGGGCCCCGGTATTCTTGGCTTGATAAGCTCGGGTTAGAGCATCCATCCTGTGAATGGGAGAGGTGCAGAGGAAAGGAGCCCCAAGCTCTTGGCTGAACTCACCAGGAATTCAGCCTCTTCAGCTGGAGTCGGAGGCAAGAGAAATGCCGGCAACCTGCTCCTCCCAGTGCCCTGTACCCCTTGTTTAGGAGCTGAGGGGGAGAGGACGCCCTCTTCTTGGCCACAGCTGCCCAGAGTGGATGGGTGGGGGTGGGGGCTGAACTGGGAGGGAGGGAGGGAGGGGGTTGTGGCTCAGGTGCCACAGCCTTTCACAGTCTTAGCGAGTTGTAGTAGATTTTCTTGAATAAGTGTTTCTTCACTTGCTATGTACCCTTAGGACAATTTTCAGAGACTTTAGATGGTTGTTTGTTTTTAAGTAGTTTTCATCAGTTATGCTTGTTTCATTGGGGAGTGGGTCTGCAGAGCTCCTCACATTGCTATCCCAGGAGTGGACTCCCCAGTCCTCCTTTTGCATGTCCATTTTACAGATGAGAAATCTGAGGCACAGAGCCGTTTAGCAGCTTGCCTAAGGTTACACAGTAAATGGCAAAGCTGGGCTACAAAACCATGTAGTCTGACTCCTAAGTTTGCACTGGACTGAAAGGAAGGAAGTTTCTGCAGGAGATGGCACATCCATATCTTCAGGTGGCGGAGAGGATCAAGAGTAATTCTTGGGAACTGTAATAGGACCTTCGATGCCCGTCCGGACACACCTGTGTGCCGAGACCTGCGCCACTTCATGCTGACTTCCTTTGATCAGCCCCGGGCGTGCTCAGGGGAACCTGTGCATGTACCTTTCTGGCAGGCAGTGGAAATGGATTCTGCCTAAGCTAGTATTCCCGTCCCCCTGTGGATGACAAGCACCTCACAGAGATCTCAGGTGCTTCTCTTTAATTGACATCTTTGTCTCTGCAGTCAGGGATTCGGGCTGAACAGAAAGTGGTTTGGTGCAGACCTTTCATGCAGGCCCTAATTGACAGTCTCCTCCTGAGATGCCTCCCGCTCCAGCCGCCTCCCAGGGCCTGCCCTGGGCTTGTCTCTCGTCATCAAAAATGTCCCAGCCTGTCCCTTCCTCCCCCGCTCCCGGCTCACAGCCTCCTAAGCAGGGAGCTTGCAGACATGGGGCTGTAATGTTATGTGAGAGTGTGGAGTACATTATAGGCCATTTGACAGTACCCTCCTGGAGACCCCAAACCTTTCCCTAATGAAATGAGGCCAGTGATGAGAATTTCAAACCATAGTGACTGCTGGAAAAATCTTTTGGGGTGGGTAGAACTCTGTGGCGTCTGCCTGCCTCCAAAAACATGTGTTGCCTACTTTATAGAGCTGCTTAGATGCCTACTAGCCATCTCAGCAACATGTGTCCATGGCTGAACTCTTGATCTTCAACCCCAAACCTGTTCTTCCTGCTGTCTTTCCTTCTTATTCTTAACACCCCTCTCTTTGCCACTTGCATCCAATCCATCAACAAGTCTGCTCTAAAACATGTTTCAGATCTCCTCCTTCCCTCCAGCTCCACTGCCGCCATTATCACAGGCCAGCACAGTCTCGCACGCATCTAGACTACCCAGTAGCCACCGAACTGGTTGCCCCACTTATGTTCTTGCCCCTCCCCCATCCATTCTCTGCCCAGCTGCTAATCATTAAAAAAACGTGAATCAGACCACATTCCCCCTGCTTACAAGCCTTTCATGGCTTTCCAAAGCACATAGAAGACAATCTCAAACTTCTTATCGTGGCTTGAAAGGCCTGTGGCATCCAGGCCCTGGCCACCCCTCCAGCCTGGGCCGGCCCAGTTCTTCCTTGCTCTCCCACTTGCTCTCCTCTGCCCACACTGACCTTATTTTAGTTTCTATGCCAAGACCTTTGCGTGTATTGTTCCCTCTGCCTGTGTGGTAGGCAGTGGGGCCTCCAGAGATATTTACACCCTAATCTATATAACCTGTGATATATTTTGTTGCACCGTCAAAGGGACTTCGCAGGTGTCATTAACGCTACAGACCATAAAATGGGGAGAGTAGCCTCTCTCATCCAGTTTCATCGTGTGAACCATTTATAGCAGAAAATGTTCTCCAGCTGGGGGCAGGAGGGATGCAGTAGGAGAAGTCAGAGAGAGTCGACGTGTGAGAAGGACTCAATGCACTGTTTAAGGACAGAAAGGGCAACAGGATGAGGAATCCTGGCAGCCTAAGGAGTTGAGAGAGGCTCCTGGCCAATGACCAGCAAGGAGACAGGAACTCAGCCCTCCAACCTCAAGCAAGTTCTGCCGAAGACCTGAGTGAGCTTAGCAGCTGATTCTACTCTCACAGGCTTCAGATAATAGCCTGGCTCGCTGACACCTGGATCTGGGCCTTGTAAGACCTGGAGCAGAAAAGCCAGCAGATGCCCTGGATTCTGACCTACAGAACTGCCCGATGATAAATTTGTGTTGTTTTGAGCTGCTCGGTTTGTGATAATTTGAACGGCAGCAACAGAAAACGAATAGAGGTCTCTTAAACTGTCCTCGTTTCTTTTTATTCTAGAAGACATACAGATGGTCAAAAGGCACATGAAAAGGTGCTCAACATCTCTAATTATTAGAGAAATGCAAACCAAAACTACAGCGAGGTATCACCTCACACCGGTCAGAATGGCCATCATCAACAAGTCTACAAATAATAAATGCTGGAGAGGGTGTGGAGAAAAAGGGAACCCTCCTGCACTGTTGGTGGGAATGTAAACTGATACAGCCACTATGGAGAACAGTATGGAGGTTCCTTAAAAAACTAAAAAATAGAGCTATACCATATGATCCTGTAGTCTCACTCCTGGGCATACATCTGGAGAAAACCATAATTTGAAAAGATACATGCACCCCAATGTTCACTGAAGCACTATGTACAATAGCCAAGACATGGAAGCAACCTATAAGTCCATTGACAGAGGAATGGATAAAGAAGATGTGGTATATTTATACAACGGAGTATTACTCAGCCATAAAAAAGAATGAAATAATGCCATTTGCAGCAACATGGATGAACCTAGAGATTATCTTATTAAGTGAAGGAAGCCAGACAGAGAAGGACAAATGTCATATGATATTGCTTATATGTGGAACCTGAAAAAAATGATACAAATGAACTTATATACAAAACAGAAATAGACCCATAGACATAGAAAACAAACTTATGGTTACCAAAGGGAAAAGGTGGGGGGGAGGGATAAATTAGGAGTTTGGGATTAACATGTACACACTACTATATATAAAATAGATAACCAACAAGGACCTACTGTATAGCACAGGGAACTATACTCAATGTTTTGTAATAACCTATAAGGGAAAAGAATCTGAAAAAAATAGATATATATCTATGTATAACCGAATTACTTTGCTGCACACCTGAAACTAACACAACATTGTAGATCAACTATACCTCAATTAAAAAATTATAATAAAACCTCTATTTCATATAACTTAAAAAAATAAAACTAATAGTGCCCAGAATGTTCTCTCCTCCCCCCTCCGCTGGGTGACCACTTCTCATGCTTCAGGCTCAGCCATTTTCTGATTAGACCATCGAACATAGGTCCACCTGTTTCATGCCATCCTATTCTTTTTCTTCCTAACGTTTTAATCACACCTGACCATATCCTTGTTAAGAGGCAGTTTGGTGCTGGAGAGGAGTGCAATGCAGTACTCACGTGTGCAGGCTCTAGACCTGCAGGGTTCAAATCCTAGGTCATCCTATCTGCTACTTGTGTGATCGTGGCTGCATTATCAACATTTCTATGCCTTAGTTTTCTCATTTGTAAAATGGGCATAGTAACACTAGCTCAGAGGGTTGTGAGAATGCAATGAGTATCATAAAGCATGTCAAACAGTACTTGGCACATAGCAGGCTCCAATTATTACAGTTTTAACTATGTATTTGTTGAATGGCCTTCTAGACCTGGGGATGGCAGACTACTGCCTGCCTGCAGGTCAAATCCAGCCACCACTTGCTTTTGTAAAGTTTTATTGGAACACAGCCATGACTGTTCATTTACATATTATCTTTGTTTACATATAGCACTATCGGGCTACTAAGGTGTGACCGTGCAGCCTAGAAAGCCTAAATTATTTATTGTCTGTACTTCTACAGAACAAGTTCGCTCTAGACTAAGCCCAGAGGGTTAGGACCACATCTGTTTCGTTCATCTGTAGGCTTAGTTCTCAGCACATGATGTGGCACATAGTAGGTGCACAGTGCAGCAGGTTGAGACGATGAATTGTGTGGTAAGCCAGGATTCTCTAAAAGGAGGTGGGATCCATCTGTGATGCAACACCGTGCACACACCCAGTGTCTCCTCTCAGTCACTGCTCTATCCTTTCTCTTTCCCAGCCTCATTAATGCTCTCCTGCCAGGGGATCTTAGGTTTTAACATCAGATGCCATTTTTACTTTCTAATTAAAACTGCTTTGTGGCTGTAGCTAATAAGCTCAGTGTCCTTCAGCAGTTCATCTCCAGGGTCTGTACCTGAGCTGGGCTGTCTGGGATGTTTCACATTTTAAACTGGCCAAGTCATACATCGGTAGGAGCCATGGAACATACAGTGTTTTAGTGCAACTCTGATATGAGCTTTAAATTGCCCCTGAAAAGAGCTTGAATTGCTCCTTTAGAGGCCCAAATACAGCACCAGCCTTTGACCTGTGCTTCTGTTAGTTTCATCAATTACATCAACACCTTTCTTGCAGCTGTGCTTTCAGGGCTGGTCTGCTCTGCCATCCATCATGATATGTTCATGTTTCTATTCTCATACTCTTTAATTATTCCATGGGGGCTTCTAGAGTTTTTAATGATCAAGTATATTATATTATACTTGCAGGGAAATCAGGTTACCTTTTCAGGAGGTGAAGAGACAGATATGATTACTAATTGAATCATGTGCCACCAGGATCAGCTGTGTCAGCAACAACCCAGTTGGTATGGGGGTGGGGACAGGGACTTGGAAGGTCTTTGTCTCAGGTATTCCCCCACTGATGCCGGAAAGCCTACCATTGCTGAATAATTCTCCTGCGTTAAGCCCTGTCTGCTTCAGGGCCGTTCTTTTTTATCTTATGCAAATATTTCTTTGAGTGATGATAAAGTTTCAAAATTCTGTGCTTCCTTCTTGAGTGATTTGGGCAGGTGAGGGCAGAGCTGTGAGTGTTAGGGGTCCTTAAGGATGGAGACTACTGTTTGGGAGATCAGGGAGGGAGAAAAAAGGGTGGGAGACGGTTCCACAGCTTTTTTTCCCCCCTACTGTTCTACCAGGGTCAGCCTGGTTGTGTAACCGTAGCGGGCTGGTGTTATTTTTAGGAGGAGAGAACCCAGATACGTGTTTGTGCCAGTCACTCAGGAAGTTCAAGCAGCCACTTCAGCCTTGAGATGGCTTTTGTGTCTCTCAGTCACCTCTCACCTGGCAGACCAGGTGAGCTGAAGGTGGGCAGAAGAATTTCCACCTGTTATTTCCCAGGTCACCAAGCAAGAGACCTCATCTCCCTCTAGGAAGGCAGACAGAACTTTGACCTTCTCTGTTGGTTTATCCTTTGCTTCTCAACTTCGGCAAGGATACTAGATCTCCCCGAGTCGATGGGGGTGGGTGAGGTGACAGTATTACAGTCTCAACTTGAAAACCTTCATTAACCAAACTCAGAGCACTTAAAGTGTTTGCAGACACCACCTAGTTACTTCATATAAGTGAGTCCACCGAAACCTTCAGCGCATCAGTTTATCTTTACGGGCATTAAAGTAGTATTTACTTCAGACTGGGATTGTGTAAATTAAATAAGTTAATAGATAGTAAGGGCTTAGAACAGTCTTTGGCTCATAGTAAATGTTCAACAAATGTTAACAATACCACTCACAGTATTACTATATCTATTATTATATAATTTGATATCATGCTTTTCATTTTGTTATGGACATTTCTCCAAGTGCTCACATTTTGGTAGTTAAAATATTTGTTTCAGTTGACTATTTTTAGTCAAATTTCTCATTATTCTATGTAAAATTTAGAAAATTATTTTAACATAAATCATTAAAGAGATTTTAAAATATTTCAGCATAATAGATTTTTAGCAGTAAAATTACTGGGTGAAGGAGTATAATGCTTTTGCCAACTTGTCCTTCCAAACATGAGAATATCTATCTGACTATCCTTGTTAACACACACCCACAAAAATGCAAAAACCCAAAAATGTTGTAAAATTGGGTGACAAAATGCTTTTCTTGTATTCTTAATGTGCATTTAATTTATTATGGCTGTATGACATCATTCCGAAGTTTATTAGTTTTATTTCTTTCTGGGACTTAGATATTTATGTTTGCTTATTTTTCTATTGTTTGTCTTTTTCTTGACTTAGAGAAATGCTATATATATAATAAATTTTATATATTCATGTTTTATAAATTTTAATTCTTTGCAGTTATTTTCTCTTCATCTTTCTCTAATATTTTTTTTAAATTTTATTTATTTATTTATGGCTGTGTTAGGTCTTCGTTTCTGTGTGAGGGCTTTCCCTAGTTGCGGCAAGTGGGGGCCACTCTTCATCACGGTGCGCGGGCCTCTCACTATCGCGGCCTCTCTTGTTGCAGAGCACAGGCTCCAGATGCGCAGACTCAGTAATTGTGGCTCACGGGCCTAGTTGCTCCGCGGCATGTGGGATCCTCCCAGACCAGGGCTCGAACCCGTGTCCCCTGCATTGGCAGGCAGATTCTCAACCACTGCGCCACCAGGGAAGCCCTCTCTAATATTTTAATGTTGCTTACAGAATCTTTTATCAAGTTTTAAGTTTCTATGTGAGCAAATAAGCCAATGTTTTCCTTTATAGTTTCTGGGGTTTGTATATTTCTTTACTCTGCCAAGGTCATAAAAGCAGTGGTCTAGAGTTTCTGCTACTATTTTTATAACCCATTTGAATTTTGTGCTTGACTAATGTGGGGTAGGTATATTTCAATTTTTTCACAAATGGATATTTGATTTCTGCAGTAACAGTTACTGAATTTTCTGTTTCATCGCCATTGATCTGAAGAGCCACCTATATCTGATACGAAATTCCTGTTAGTATATGGATCTGTTCCTGATCTCTCTATTTAGTTTTATTATATATTTGTTTATTGCTGTCCTAGAGTTACACAGTTGTATTTGCTATAACTTTATTAGCACATTTGATAAGGAAAGTGCCTTCATTGTTTTTAAAAACTATTTTCTTGGTAATTCTTGGGTGTCTTGACATGAATTTTAGTATTAGCTTGACATAATAAATTCTTGGGATTTTGATTGGAATTACTTTGAATTTATAGATAAGTTTTTAAACTAAAATCTTAACAGTATTAAATCTTTTCGTTCAGGATCATTGTAATTCTTTTCTCTAATAAAAAAATTTCTAGTTTAATCATTTTTGTCTTATATATTTCCTGATAAATTTATTCCTGGATATCTGACAATTTGGTTTGCTTCTGGGAATGGAATCTTTCCCCGTGAAATTTCTAATTACCTTTCTAGTGACTTTGTTGGCCTTGGATATGGCCACTTTCTGAAATTCCTTTGGTTCTAATGATTGTAATTAATTTTAATATTAGTTGATTTCACTGGATTTTCTAAGTTGATGAACACATGGTCGTAATTATGACATCTCTTTTTCCAATACTAATCGTTCTTTTCTCCCCTAATTCTTCTTGCGTGGGCAAAGACTTCCAGTACAATATTGAATAGTAGGGCCAACAGTAGGCATCTTTCTGTGACTCCTGATTTAATTAGATTTTCTCTAACATCTTTATCATTAAGTATGATGTTAGTAGAAGGTTTCTGGTTGAAAGTTTTATAAAGTTAAACCTTGTTATTTCAAGTTTATTAAAAGTTTTATTGGGGATATGTGTTTAAATTTATTAATTTATTTGTCATTTATTGAGATGATTTATTTTTGTAGCTTGTTAATGTGGTAAATTACATCAGCAGACAATGTTGAACCCAGAATAAGCCTTTCTTAACCATTTAAAAATGTTGTTCCAGTACACTCTTGGATTTGATTTGCCAGAATTTAGGATTGTTGCATTTGTACTCATTTTTGAGATAGTTCTGTAGGATGTTGTATTAGTTTTTTAGGGCTTCTATAACAAATTACTCTTTCAAATAAGGTCACATTCACAGGTTCAGGGGATTAAGACATGGACATATCTTTTTGGGAGCTACCATTCAACCCACTACAAATGTGTTATTAGTGCAGACTTCTGAGCACATGGTGGGATTGCATTTCTTAGATCCCTTGGAACTGGGTCCAGCCATGTTAGTAGTTTGGACCAATGAGTTGGAAATGGAACTAATGTCACAATTCTGGGCCAAGCATTTTATTGTTACAGCAAGATGTCCAGGGCTATTTTTTCTCCCTCTAACTTAGTGACCAGAACATTCAAGACCAGCTTGCGCACAAGGCCAGCCTGCATAACTGTGATGAGCATAGCATACTGCTAATCAGCAATGGACAGGGAGCATGAGGGAGAAGATGAACGATACTTGTTTAAATGAAGCGTTGGCAAGTTTCGTCTGTAAGGACTAGATAGTTAATATTTTAGACTTTGCTGGCCAAAAGGTGAAATCAAGGATATTATGTAAGTACTCAGAAAACAAAAGAGAACAAATTTCCACATATTTTTGTTGATGAAATCCAAAACATAATTATTAATAGTAATAATAGAGTATAATTTTTTGTCATACAAATGTCCTAATGAGAAGAATGGAATTGTTTTTTTTTTTTTTTTTTTAGAAATTCATGTTCTTTTTTTTATTATTATTTATTTTTATTTATTTATTTATTTATTTATTTATGACTGTGTTGAGTCTTCGTTTCTGTGCGAGGGCTTTCTCTAGTTGCGGCAAGTGGGGACCACTCTTCATCGCGGTGCGTGGGCCTCTCACCATCGCGGCCTCTCTTGTTGCGGAGCACAGGCTCCAGACGCGCAGGCTCAGTAATTGTGGCTCACGGGCCCAGTCGCTCCGTGGCATGTGGGATCTTCCCAGACCAGGGCTCGAACCCGTGTCCCCTGCATTGGCAGGCAGATTCTCAACCACTGCCCCACCAGGGAAGCCCGAAATTGTTTTTAAGGAGGTAATATTTCACTTAATTGGAGCTCAAAAGTAACACAAATGTTTATTTGTTAATGCTGATCTGCAGTAAGGCTTTGTGTATTTCACTTTTAAAAATGTCTTTTCACACAGATAGGGACTGCCAAATACTGGTAGCTATCCATGAGCATAGGCTTTGAATTGAGCATATTCATTGCTTGGAAGGCAGATAAATTAGGAAGTTCCTCACTCCTAGGAGCTCACAGTCTAGAAGGGAGACAGACATGTAATATCTGCAATAGTAGAGGTACAGAATGCGATCCTAATCTTTCAAGGCAGTACGTTCCTCTAAGACGTTTTCCTTCTTCTTAGGCCCCCACTCTGATATGCACACCTAGCTCTTCATTCATATCTTTATTATTGTCTAAGTAGATTGCTTTTTAATGTTTATGTGGCATAACCCAGAACATGGTGTTTAAGAGCACAGACTGTGTTTCACTCTTGTCTCTGACAGCAATTTGCTGTGTGACCTCAGGCATGTTACTCTACCTCTCTGTGCTTCAGTTTCCATTTTTGTACAGCCCATATGACTGTAATGAGATGTGAATTAATTTTTGTGTATGTTTCACATAGGTACTGTTTTGCCTTGTAATGTTACGTTGAACTCATTAAGAAACATGATCAAGTCTGTAGCAAAATTAAATTTCCAACCTCTAAAAAAGGTAAAAACCATTTTTAGCTGTGGACCATACAAAAACAGTAAAAGACCAGGTTGGGTGTATAGGCTGTAGTTTGCTGACTCCTAGTCACTGAGATGTTGGGATTGTGTTTTACTGAGGTTTATATCTATCTCTAGCTCTATTTATATCTCTGTGTGTGTACATGCTTTCTTGTTGGAATTTGGTATCAGAGTTAACTTTGAAGAAATAATAGGGAATTTTGGGATCTTTCTGTACTTTGCAAATCTATAACATTGTTTATGAATGTTTAGTAGAACTTATTACCTATTAAACATCTAAGGCTGGAATATATTTTAAAGTATATCTTTGACTGCTCTTTCAGATTCTTTCATAGTGTTTGGACTAAGTAAATTTTTCTACTTCTTAACTTCCATAATTTTTTTTTCTAGAACTATGTTATCTATTACAGTTGTCACCAGCCATATGTGATTATTTAAATTTAAGTTAATTAAAATGAAATAAAATTTAAAAATTCAGTTCCTTAGTTGTACTAACCATATATCAGTTGCTCAAGAGTTGTACATGGCCAATGGCTAACATATTTGACAGTGTGGATACAAAATATTTCCATCCTTGTAGAAAGTCCTATTGGACAGTATTAGAAAATTATAATTTTAATTGCATATTCCAGTTTTGGGCATATAATTATAGACAGTCTTTAAAAAAATAACTCCAGATAAAGAGATTCAACCTATGTTCTTCTTTGCATTCCTAATGTTTATTTACATCTTCTCTCTCCCTTTTTTGCCAGTTAGAAATTAGAAATGCCAAAAGTTCTTCTCTTTTATTGGTATTCTCAAAGAATGTTGGTTTTATTGACTAAGTCTACTATTTAAAACATATAACTTTACATTCTAAGGTTAATTACCAACCCCTTTTAACTTTTTGGAGTGTATTATTTTTGGGTTCTTTTCATCTAGTTTCTTGAGTCAAGTGCTTAGTTCATTTCCCTTCAGTCTTTCCTGGTTTCTAATAAATACTAGATTTTTAAGCTAGAAATCTTTCTTAATGTATATGGCTGCATCCCATGGCTTTTGATATATAGTGTTTTCATTTTCATTCATCTCTAAATAGTTTATAATGTCAGTTTGACAGCCTTCTTAACCAAGAGTTATTTTAAAGTGTTTAAAAATTCTAAGAAAGATTTGTTGTTAATATGTAATTGTATTGCTTTCTGGTTAGGCAAAGTAGATTGTATAAATTTCAGTTTGGGGACTTTTTTTTCCTAGTGGCTTAGGCATTATCTATTGTTGTGTCACAAATTACCCCCAATACTTAGTAGCTTAAAACAACAAATATTTATTTTCTCAGAGTTTCTGAGGGTCAGGAATCTAGAAACAGCTTACCTGGGTGGTTCTGTCTCAGGACCTCTCATGAGGTTTCGAAGCTGTTGGTAGAACTCTAGGCATCTGAAGATCCAGCTGGGGATGGGGGAGCAGCTCCCATGGTTCGCTCACATGGCTGTTGGCAGGAGGCCTCAGTTCCTCACCAGGTGGGCTTCACCATATAGCAGCTGGCTTCTCCTAGAAGGAGTGTTCAGAGACAGAGAGAGTGAAAGCAACACCAGACAGCCTCTTATGACCCAGTCTCCTGAGTCATACACCATCACATCTTATTCTGTTCATCAGAAGGGAATCACTAAGTCCAGCCTGTACTCAATGGGAGGGGACCACAGAAGGATGAGATTACTGGGAGATGAAGATCACTGGGAGCCATACTGGAGGCTGCCTACCACAGTCAGGTTTTTTTTTTGGTACTGGTTCATGTGGTTTAAAAAGAATGTTTCTGTCTCTGTTCGCTGGGATGTGTGCCATGTAGGTCTACTGGATATTACTTGTCATTTGTGTTAAGTCCTCAGAATTATTTCTCATTTTTGCTTGCTTCATCAGTTGGTTTTGGTCTGGGATAAGGGTTTATCTATATGACTATTCCATGTGCACTTGAAAAGATTGTGCATCCTACAGTTGCTGGGAGGGATGTTCTAGAAATGTCAGTGAGGTTGAGTTGTTAGCTGGTGTTATTCAAGTCTTTTATATCCTTAGTGTTTTTCTGTCCATTTTTTCCATCAGTTACTGAGAGGGGAATGACAAAATCTCCAACTGTGATTGTGGATTTATTTCTCCCTTTAGCTCTGTCAATTTTTGCTGCACGTGTTTTGAAGCTCTATTATTAGGTGTGTCACACTTAGAATTATGTCTTGATGAATTGGCCACCTTATCATTATGAAATGATTCTCATTTTCTGTGTAATATTCCTTGCCTATTTTTGCTGATTCTTATACTCACTGTTTGCATGGCCTGTCTTTTTCTGTCTGTTATTTTCTACCTGTCTGCATATCCTTCAAATTCATCCTTTTTGTTTGCTCTCTGAAAATGGATCTGGGCCCTTTAAGTATTTTTCCTGAGCCAGCTGACTCTGAAGTTCTGGCAGTAGAGGGTGTTGGAGAGACATTGCAGGAGGAAAGGGTTTTGCCTCCTGGATCTGGAATGCTAGCGATGCGTGCCTCTCCTGCAGCCGCCAAACCCTGCAGTGGTTGCGGCTCCTCCGTGCCCAGCTCTGTAGTACACAGTAGCCGGTGGCTTTGTAGTAGAATGCCTCCGACTCCTGTAGGACTCACAGCCGGAAGCATTCAGCAGCCAGCAGCTGCCCCCACCACCTCTTCCTCAACCAAAAGTGCCTCTGGTGAGACACTTCCCCGTGAAGTAGGTTTTCTAGCACCCTAGAAGACACCCACCAATGTCTTCTCTGCCATCCAATGAGCCACAGTTGTGCCCTTTCTAACATGGTCAGATCCCAGCTCTGAGGTGAGCTGAGAGATGCTCTACCTCAGCTCTAGAGGTGGTGGCTTCTCCCTCTCTCTGCTAGTCCTATATTTTTTAAAGTTCTTTTCCCCTCTTATTAGCTGGTCTCTTGTAAATCTAATCCCCCTTTATAGTTAGTACTCCTTTACATTAACCTTTTACTGTTCAAATTACTGTATGGTTTCTCTCTCCTGATTATACTCAGACTATTGAATCTCTGATCATTGCGAAACAGATCTCTGGCAGTGTGAAAAGGGGAGAGAAAATGACAAGTGCATGGAATGGGAAGAAAACAAAGAACTGGCCTCTCTATTTCTCAAAGTCAGTTTCTGAATTTAGGTCATTTATCACAGGCTACTGTTAGTCATGTTTATTGATTTCAGATCTGCAGTCGAAACCAAAACAAAGGGCCAGCCGAAGATCTGCTCCTGGATTCCACTTCCACTCTCTATCTTTTCCCAGGCTGCCGTTATTACTCTCAAATTTCTGTCTTTAGCTCTGATTATTCTTCTAGGTCTCTGCCCCACATCACCAGTCTCCTCTTGGAAACTTGAAAGTCGAATGCAAAACCATGGTCTGGGTTCAAGTCTCACCTCTGCCATTCACTCCCTACATGGTGTTGGCCTCAATTCTTCAGTCTGTAAAAGGGGGATAATATACCTATCTCATGGAGCTTCCATGACAATTACATAAGGTGCATAAAGGGCTTACAATGCTGTTGACCCGTGGCAAGCTCTGAATAAATGAGATTCTTTTAATCCTGGACATTATTCATCTAAAATCAGAAGTCATCGTATTTACTCTCCTTGAATTTGCAGTGTTTTTGATTAATGTCCCCAGTCATTTGGACCTAAAAAAAAATACAGTGTTTTCTGTCTCTGTCCTCCCTATCCAATTAGCCTCTGAGCCATCAAAACATTCTTTTCAGCACCTCTTACATGCCTCCTTCCTTACTGTTCCCCTCCTTTGCCAACCTGGCTTATGCCTGATCTGTTTTAGTGGACTTATGCTGGTCGCCCACCTTGTATTTCACCACCCTCTCTGCATTTTGCACAATGCAGGAACATTAATCTTTCTAAATCATCCCTTGCTCAGCCATCTCTGTTGTCTCCCAGTTGCCTCAAGAAAACGATCTAGGCTCTTTTAAGTGTGGCATCCAGAGTCCTGATTCATTCTCTTTCTCTACTTCTATTTCTAGTTACATCTCTACCTAAATCATCTACTCCGGGTAGAAGTTCTGCTTTCTGTATGTCTGTGGAGGCCTGGTGCTTTCTTCTTCTTAAGCTCTTTCCCCTTTCTTCAAGACAGCTGGAAAGTCCTCTTCCTACATCCTCTTTCCAGCTCCTGCCCTTTCCTATTCCTGCCCATTCTGTCCTATTCAGCCACAGCCTACCAAACTCCTGAGCACCTGGGAGGAGAAACATTGTTCATCCACTGTGGTGATTTCTGCTGATACCCTTTTACACAGCTGTCGATTTTCCTGACAAGTTTCACAGGCATTCAGCAAAGATTTGTAGACCTTTCACAGCAGAAAGTTTTTCAACTTTATGTCTTCCACAGAGCCTCACTCATTTTTGGTGTGCTATACGAATTAGGTTGAATTAAAATATTCTCTACATCACAGGGTCTGTAGTTTGGGAGCCTGCATCCACTCCTATCTGACCATGGGGGAGTTAGCTTAATCACTCCATGTCTTGGTTTCCCCTTTGGTAAAATGGAGATAATAGTACCTACTTCACAGGGTTGTTGTGAAAATTAAATGTGTAGCAAGAATTCTAAGGCAGTTAGAAAGTGCCTGGCATTGAGTAAGAGCTCAGTAAATGTTGGTTGCCTTTATTATGATTGCTGCTGAGGTGGCAGGGCCAGAACTCACCCCAGGTCTGTATGAACGTGAAGGATGTGGTCTTTTTATCCTCTCAGGCTCACCACACTACTAGACTTGCATTTGGAGTTTTGGGTTCAAGCCACCTTGCTGTGTGACTCTGGGCAAGTCACTTCACCTCTCTGGGTCTCATTTTCTCACATGTGTAATGAGGAAGGGTGGGTTGGACACCATGTATTCTCATGTTCCTTCCACCTTTAGCACCCACTGTTCCCATGAGTGTGACCAGAGGGTTTCTGAAATGTCCAAGTAGGCCACTAAAATATGTGATTCCTTGTGAGTCTTCATTGTCACCTGTTGAGGGTGGAGACAAGAAGCAGGAGTTGTCCATGAGTCCTCAGTGCTGGCCAAGAGTGAGGGGGCTCTGTCCACGGGTCACTGCGGGGAACACGGCAGAATTCCATTATCCAACTCCAGTCACCCTGAATTGATGCTCCCCAGGTTACTTCCTGGTAGTATTTTAATTTCTCCAATAAACTCTAACAATGAAAAAAAAAATCACATTGATTTTTAATCATTTGATTGAAACACTATTTCCCTCAGTATTTGTTTATTAGTAATTCAATAATTTGCTGTCCTTTAAGCAATAGCACTTCTGATAATTTTGTATGAAAATGTAAAACTGGGAAAATAGTGCCTGTCTTTGTTTTCCCCTTTGTGAATTAGGAAAAGTTTGCTGACATTAGAAGCATTTTAGTCTGAATCACAGAATACCTGGGCTCTAAAAGGCAAAATTTGACAGTCACCGGTATGGGTATAGATTTAAAAAAAAAAGGGAATTGATAATTGCAGAGAACATATTTAAAGCTATGAGGTAAAATGAAACGGTATCAAAGAATTTTGGACTTGTGGCAGCAGAGTCCTTTAAATTTCTAAAGAGACATTTGGAAAATTGCATCTAGAGGGCTATATATTTGCATCCAATAATCCATTTAAACATGAAAATTATAATTTGCAAATGAGCAATTCCAAGGGCCAGAATCCTGAGCAATGTTACTGCAGACAGGAGGAGAGGGCCCTGGGTTCCTGCTGGCTGTGAATGCATCGCAGATAAAAGCATACTTGGTCATTGTCTCAGAATAGGTAAGGC
Source organism: Balaenoptera borealis (assembly GCF_965194805.1). Lineage (NCBI taxonomy): Eukaryota > Metazoa > Chordata > Mammalia > Artiodactyla > Balaenopteridae > Balaenoptera > Balaenoptera borealis. Next base: position 107,863,303 of record NC_138874.1, read on the forward strand.
CTGAGGTAAATCCTGTCTCCATCAGGGCTTTGAATCTGCTTTTAGTCTGACTTCCCATGTTGATCTTTACCTTCCGAAAGGAATAGGAAGGTACCTGTAGTGATTTTGATTAATAAAATATCACCAGATAACTTCACAAATTAAGTTTTATTAGAAGCTTATAGATTTTCGTAGAGAAGTCTAATTATTTTTGAAATCCAAATCAGACTCCATAATTCTTGTTATAAATGGCTTCTGTGCTCAGGACCAACTATGATGCTGACAGCCAGCTTTAGAAAAGTCTTTAAGTTATATTGAGATTCAGCCAAAAATGGAGTGCTCCAGTCAAAATCTCTGCAGGTTGCATTTGTTTACTGGACTAGGGCAAGTCTCCCTGACAGTGCGGGGCAGCTGGGGCATCGACCACCATGATGAGCCCTTCTCTTCCACCCAAAGACTAGACCAAAACCAGCAGAGGGGAGAGAATAAACCGGGCTCCAGGAAAAATTCTTTCCTGTACAACTTTTCATGTGTTACATTGAATTTATACTTGTGGAGATTCAAGTTATGGATATAAATGGCAAGATTTTTAGAAAGTCTTTCTAAAATCTTGATGAGCCAGGAGAAGAAAGCTTCTCTAGGAGCCGTTTGAAATTCTGAAGTATGGATGTATTGATCATAATTATGAAATTCAGGCATACAAGTTATCAAAGATGGCTTTTGAATTTTGACTTAAGCTCATGAAACAGATCAAACAAGTCAAATCTGCACTGATGAAAACACATAAAACACTCATAAAATGCAATCTGGATGCCAGGACTTATTCGATGAATGGCTCCCCTGAGGGAGATGCTTGGGCTCCAGGAATCTCGTGTTCAGCCCTGTCCTGTGACATTTTCATCAGTCAGCTGTGTAGCATGAGGGGTCATTACGTCCTCACAACTCAGTTTCTTGGCCCATTCATTACTCAGCTGGGCACTGGAGATGCAGAGGCGAGCAAAATGCGACTCCTGCCCTCCAGTAACGCATGTCTAGTGGGGAAGATGGGTAAGGAGACAAATCACTAGAACACAGGGCAATAAATACTGAAATGGAGATGTGTCCAAGAGCCAGTGGAGTATAGAGAAGAGAGTGAATCAGAGCGGGCTTCCCAGAGGAGGTGGCACTTAGGAGGTGACATTAAATCAGTGATTGCCTAGGGACTTCTACGAAATTAGTTGAAAGTTAAGTAAAAGATATGTAGAGTTATAGAATCATCTGAATTTATAGAATCATCACTTTAGAGGTTATTTCTTCATTTTATAAATGGGAAAAGAGACTCAGAGAGTGATTTATCCAAGGTCACACAGGCAGTCAGTCTCAAACCCCAAATATGGTCCTCCTCTCCATATTCTGTGCTTAAGAGTCCAATAAAGTAGGACCTTTTCTTCTCAACTGTTCTACTTTATTAAATTTTTTTTTGAAAGAATTGATTTAAATTCAGTAAGTTGGCATCATGGAGAGACACCAAAAAGAAAACAAATTCAGTCTTGTGTTATATGTTAGTTTCCTATTGCTGCTGTAACAAATTACGACAAACTTGGTGGGTTAAAACAATAAGAACTTATTTTCCCGTGGTTCTGGAGGCCAAAAGTCTGAAATTGGTATCACTGGGCTGAAGTCAAGGTGTCTGCAAGGCCAGGCTCCCTCCGAAGGCTCTAGGCTCTTGCTACTTGTAGCTTTTTGGTGACTGTCCACATGCCTTGGGCAGGGGATGGGGACTGAACTCTAGCAACTTCGGGATGCCAAGGGATTTTTCACTCACTCTGGGAGAATTTGGGGGCATCAAAGATTTTTTTGGGGAAAAATGACAGGATTCAATATGTTTTCCACAAAAGTCTGTGTGACCATGTAAATAAATGTAATCACTGAGGAAATGACTGATACAAAAAGTATTAAGTATATTTGGAAGTGCTTCTTTACTAAGAATTGTCTGTTGTCAAAATGATTTTTCTAGTGTCCCTGGAGGACTTTTAAAAGACTGCTTTCCTGAGGCCATAAACAATTTCAGATTGAAAAACCATTGAAAAATTATTTAAAACAATATAGGCATACCTTGGAGATATTGTGGGTTTGGTTCCAGACCACCACAATAAAGCAAATATCACAGTAAAGCTAGTTCACGTGAATATTTTGGTTTGTAAAAGTTATTTTTACACTATACAGTAGTCTGTTAATTGTGTAATAGCATTCTGTTTAAAAAAACAATGTACATACCTTGATTTAAAAATATTTTATTGCTAAAAAAATACTAACCATCATCTTTCAATGCGGGGTTGCCACAAACCTTCAACTGGTTTTAAAAAATGGATTTGCAAAGCGTAGCAAATCAAAGTGCAATAAAATGAGGTATGCCTGTATGTATTTAGATATAAAAATATATAACTATATATAACTTCATATATAAAAACTATACGTATATACACATTTGTTGTTCCAGAAGATCCCAAATTTAGTCTTCTCTATGGAAAGCCTCACTGCTGTTTCTATCTTCTCCAAATAAAATGACTAATGCGCCATATGCCTGGTGCTCAGTAGGTCACAGTGTCCCTTGAAGCAATGATTTGGAAAATCTCTGTGTTGTCTTTCAGGCCGCACATCTGGAGGACAATGGGGAGGTGAGAGGACTTGGATCTTGGCTAAGAGACGGTTTCCAAGTGTCCCCGATCCTGGTCTAGAGGTCAGTGTCCTGACTACAGTGTATAATGCAGTTGTATCTAGTTAGGCTCGAATTTCAGCTGTAGAAAGGTGAACAGTGAGGACCAGCTGTCAGCAGTGGGTAGACAACCTACGAGGATCATCCAGGTCCCCGGTAATGCTCTACCAGCATTACTGTATCTGTACAGGAGTCAGCCATGCCTTGGAAAGGCACAATTCCTGAGCCCAAGGGGTGCAATTCACTTATTTGATGAACATATAGTGAAGTATCACATACTTACAAACAAGAGCACAAATTCTAAACGTCCATCTCAAATTTTCCCTAAGGGTATTTACCCTTTCTTGAGCACCCCGCTCAAATAAGACAACATTACCATCACTCCAGCGACTCTTCTGGTCTCCTCCAGTCACTATCCCCAGTCAGGAACGCTCCTGACTTTTGACGGTGTAGATTAGAACAGGTTTGCCTATTTTTGTACATGATACAAACACAATCAGGCCCTGTGCCCTCTTGGCTGTCAGGCTTCTCTTGTCAGTGGTGTGCATGTGAGATTCATCCAGGTTCCTGTGGCTGTAGTTTGTTCATTCTCACTGCGGAATAGTCATCCATTGGTGAGTACAGCACAGTTTGTTTATCCATTCTACTATTGATGGAGTAGTCAGTTTCTCTTTTTTATTATTGATGGCTGGGTAGTATCCATTCTACTCTCTGGGTGGTTTCCAGTTTGGGGATAGTATGAAAAGTGCTACTATGTACATTCTTGCACTTGTCTTTGGTGAACATCTGTACACATTTCTGTTGGGTATATACTGGGAGTGAACTTGCTGCCATAGTGTATGACTGTGGTCAACTTTAATAGATGCTCGGGCCTAAAGTTCATGGGGGCATGAATGAGACCCCTCAGCAACACTAAATGTAAAGGGAGTGAAGATGAAAAGCTTGAAGAATGAATTCTTCCCTCCTTTCTTACTGTACACAGGTTTCCATTCCTTCTGCTGACTATTTCTGAGCACTTGCCATGTGCCCAGGACTCCACATGCCATTATCTTGTTCAGTCTTCACAATAACCCTATGACTCAGGCACTCTGTCAAATCTCCACTTTATAGATGAGAAAGCTGAGGCTGCTGCTGGTGGTACCAGATTCAGACTTGGCTGTGAATTCTTATGTATGTGGTACTGCCTCTCATTCCATCTATGCTCCTTAAAAAAATCCATGAGTCTAATTCCTTGAGAGAGTCCAGGGTGTATATACCAGTCAGTCTCCCTCTTTATATTGTCCTCCCAACAGCCCTAAATGTGTCCATGTAAAGATGAAATGGAAGTCAGGGTAAGTTTATTTTAATTTAGTAACTCATTCAGAATATGTCAATTTTAAAAAATAAAGAATTAAAACTATGACGTGGGCCCATGGGACTTATCTTTGCAGCCATCGGTCTGTTTTCCATTTTAGCCAGCATCCAATTTTCTGCACATATGCTCTAGGATGATGGACATTAAATTGTCCTGCCAGTTTTATTACTCAACAGCACATGGGTGAAAGGAAGCCTTCACCTGCCCTCTGCACCTTTCAGCAAATTTGCCTTATGGTATTTTGAGCTGGGAAGTGAAAAGATAATTACCTATCTAATAGAGTTTATAAGAATGAGTGCAAATATTTCAATGGTGCCTGTTTAATAAATAAGCCACTGAGGAGAGTTCAGGAGTTGGGCAAAAGTCACACTTTTCTTGATACAGTTAAAGTGAAATTATGCTTTAGGCTTGTTTATTAAAAGTTTGCAGGATTTAACAGGTTGTAGTATTCTGCAATATCTCATACTGCACAATAGTGTCTAGATGTTACTTGCAAGTGAAACATGTAATTGGTGTTTAAAAAAGGCAGTAGGGCCGCATAGTAGAGGGAGATTAGCTCGGTGCTTTGTGACCACCTAGAGGGGTGGGATAGGGAGGGTGGGAGGGAGGGAGACGCAAGATGGAAGAGATATGGGGACATACGTATATGTTTAACTGATTCACTTAGTAGCAGAAACTAACACACCATTGTAAAACAATTATACTCCAATAAAGATGTTAAAAATTAAAAAAATAAAATAAAATAAACTTTAAAAAATAAATAAATAAAAAAGGCAGTAGGTTCATAGGCAAATCGTAGGATAGAATAGCCTAGTTAAGGATACTAGGAGCCCTGTAAGTGTGGGAAGAGAGACATGGAAGACGGCCAATAAAGGGTGTGCTATTAAGCAGGTTGCTGCCATGAGCATCTGGGGCTTGATTCTGCTGGGCAGTTCTGAGACGGTGTGGAGAACCCCCCACATCATTATCCTCACGGAGCTCTAGAGCCGAGTTATTTACCAACTCCCAGTCACTGGTTGAGAGCTTTGAGGGGGCATCCTCCAGCGCATCTGACCTTCTCTGTGAGGCAGCCGGAGAAAACCCTCAGGAGAGCGCTTCGGGTGCTGGCAGTAGGATGCCATGGGATTGGTGTGTGCAGGAATGGTTGGGGGAGGGGGCAGGGGCAGGATACCCACAGTCCCCCTTGAAAGGCAGACCTGGGCAGATGGACTTGTCTTAGGGCACCACCCAGTAGCCACAGTTGACTGGACCAAGGGTGCACCTGACCCAGGAGGAGGCAGCATTGGTGGTTGAGAAAATGGGATTCTTTGGGAACTTGAACAAGTGACAGAGAGACATGGTCAGGTGGTGGCGGACAGTGGTCTCCCAGGAGAGTGGGAGCTAGACTGGGGGCCAGAGAAAGACTAAAGGCTAGAGGTGGGGGGAACATGGGCAGAGAGTAAGAGCTTTGCTGAGGATGCCAGTGGAGGCGGGAGAGAAGAAGGGAGGGAAGAGCAGGGGAGCTGAGTCCAGGTGACCTTGGGGGAGCCAGCAGCCTTGAATCCCTACTTGGTGGCTTGGGTCCCTGTGTGGCTTGGTTGTCCTTTGTTTCCTGTCCTTAGAAGCTGGTGAGACCCCCTGGTGTCCCCTGTGTGCACGTCTCCTTTACCTCAGATAGCATGAGAGGGCTTTTGCTCTTTGTAACCAGTCAGTGCCTAACTTAGGCCCATGGTGTCCTGGGTCCTGGCACAAGCGGTGGACTAGAGGTGATGTTTGATCCGGCTCTCAGCTCATGGAAGGGCATTTTGCAGACAGAGGGGGAGTGGGGAAGGCGTTCCTGGCAGAGGGACTAACACAACAAAAGGTATGAGACTGTGCCCTGGAGGAATGCAGGGAGACATCTGTTTTGGACATACCTTAGGGTCGTAGAGGGGTGTGGTTTTGGGACGCAGTTGGGAAGAGCCTTGAGGGCCATGTTAGGAGCTTTTACTGTGTTTAGTGGGTAGCAGGGAGATGCTGGAGCTTTTACAGGAGGAGACTACCACAGGGGTTAAGATCAAGGCTCGGGAGTTAAGCAGACTTGAGTTCCACTTTAGGCTTTCCACTAGTTAATAATGTGACCTTGGACACAGTTCTTCATCTCTCAAACCCTCAGTTTCCTCATCTGTAAAACGGGGAACTCTATGCCTACTTCATAGAGTTCTTGTGAAGCTCATATGTGATTACGCATATAAAATACCCAAACCAGTGCCTGACACCCTGTAAGTGTTCCATAAATGTCATAATTAGATATCATTCTCCAAGCTCTGTGTGGGAGAATTACAGTTGAAAGCGTAGATATTTCAGGGGCAGGTAAAGTAAGTAGGATACTCTCATGATTCAGATGAGGGCCTGAACTGTTAGTGTGGATGAGGAGAAGGGAATGGATTTGTTTTAGAATTATTTCTGGTTGAGAGGAACAGAAAAACCAACTCTAACTTATAAAATAACGAGAAGTTATAGATATATTTAAGTGAAGAGTTCAGAGGTGATGCAGTCATCAGGCAAAGCTTGATCAATCAACAGTGTCACCAGGGACCTGGCTCCTTTTTATATTTCTGATCTCTTCCAGTTGGGTGTTCTCCAGACTGCCTGCCAGGGGGCTGCAAGCTGGCCACCAGCAGTAACGAGTGCTCCCTCATCCGTCCAGTGGGAGAGAAAGTGTTCATTTCAGTAGCTCCCATGGAAGACTGAGGATGCTCCTTTCCCAGGAGCCTTTCAGCAAACATTTCTTCACATTTCATTGGCCAGAACTGGGTCTCATGCCCGTCTCCTAAAGACTGCTGTAGCCAGAAAGGGTGAGCCATGCTCACCATTTACACCAGTTGATGCCCACTCCTGGGGCTGATTTGGCCAGATCCACCCAATTCCTTAGCATGAATGGAAAATTCAGGGTCCTGTTAGGAAGGGGGAAGGTGAGGAGTAGAGGGTGGGATCACAACCCCTGCAGGAATCAAGACACATTTCCTCTCGATCGTCAGTGTGGCATGGGCTCAGACTGGGCGGGAGGGAGGTAAGAGAGAGGTAGAAGACGAAACCGAGATTTCAAGCATGGACACCTGGTGGTTGGATATGCTACTGACTGATGGTAGAAAGTGAGGGCAGGTCTGGTGGAGGGCGGGTGGGGAAGAGGCTACTTTAATTCTAAATGTATTAATTTCTGGTCACCCACTGGTCACTCTTATTGGTTGCCAATAATATCAGAGATTACTTTTTAATCAAGAGAATGGACACACTATCCACCCTGACGAAGCACCTCATACCCACTTTGAGGTGGAAGTCATAAATGTGTAAAGAAATGAGGTGTCCATGTGCTTACAGTGTCAAGCTTTTGTGTGCTTGCAGTTTTCAAGCACGTGTCCACTGGCACGTCAGCACAGTGTTCTGGGTTGGGTCTCTCTCAGGGGCTTTCGTTCTTGCTACTGTCAGGATTTTGCACAGATTCTCTGAAAGGTCCAGGCCTTACAGAGATCAGCCGGAACAGAATAGATCCTCTGGGGAGATCTGTCCCCACACTGAGCTGTTCCCTTGATGTAAATGGAGCTTTGGTGTGGGCTTTTGAGAATGGTCTGAGTGCTTAATGTGTTCTCATAAATCATTATCTGGCACCTGAATGGTCTGAGAGACTCTGCTTTCTAAAGATCAGGGAATAATTTGTTTTCAGTGGTTGAAGTCCAAGAACATTAGACTCACATCGTGCGGGGCAAAGAGCCCTGAGCTAGGAATCTAAAGGTATGACTCTAGCCCTGATTTTATCACTGACCAGCCTTACTGGTGTGGGCAAGACCGTCCAGCTCTCTGCACCCCACTTTTCTGTATGCAAAACAACAGCAATGAACTAGATTTTTAGTGTCCTTTCTAGCTTTCAGGTGTGATGATTCTATAATTCTGATGCTTTTCTTAGCCATAGAAACCTCACCCAGGAGAAGCGGAGTGCTGAGTAAATGCAAGGTATGGGCTGTTTGATACACATACCATAGAAAAAGAACAAAAGGATATTATGGAAAGACAGCCTTTATGTTCCTCTGTGAGTTAATGGTGCAGCAAAATTACTGTGTGTGTCTCTATTTAGAAATAAATACATTCACTGGCCAAGGAGCTAATGGATTCGAAACAAATTTATGCACACGAGAAGCATGTTATTTATTCCTGAGGACGTGGAAAGGTGCCCATTACTGAACGTGATGGAGGAATTATTACTAGTATGAAATCCATCAGGAGACCACATTTCGATGCAATGTGCTTACAATCTCGTTAAATTGCTCAGATTTCAAAGATGTTATGGAGAAAACAGTCTCTTGGGATGTTGTTCCCTCCTCCCTGTTTTTTGATTATAATATGGCTCCTGAGTGGGGAAAGTCTCTGATACGGTCATTACAACCTGATTAGGATCTTATGAAGGTGGGCATGAAATAGTTAATGGTAAAAGCATATGTTGCTGCACCCTTGGTCGTGATCAAACAACAATAAAATCATCATAGAGTCCATGAATTGTTTTATTGGGGTTATATATAATTTGGATGTTCACTCTTGCCAAAGACTAAGGATATGGAGCATAGAACTCTTCTCAGACAGAGAAGCCGGTTTCAATGAGAAGCATGCATTTTACAAAGCTCCCATTAACAGATTCCGTAGTCGTAGAGATCCTTCAAATGGGGATGCTAAAGCCAGAGAAAAGTTAGTTCATAATGACTTTGTACTTGAAGTCTAAACTTTGAGCAACTCAGAGATCAGAGATGAAGCATTCCTGACAGCTGTCGTGAAAAGCCCAGCTACAAGGAAGAAACTACCCCTTCCTTCCTTCCTTCCTTCCTTCCTTCCTTCCTTCCTTCCTTCCTTCCTTCCTTCCTCCCTCCCTCCCTCCCTCCCTCCCTCCCTTCCTTCCTCCCTGCCTCCCTCCATCCAAGTTGATGATTCATTTTCAGACATGTTAGGTTTGCGTTTCCTCTGGTACATTCAAAGAGAGATGACAAATAGCTATAAAATAGCTACTACTGCCCTTTGGTGAGGGAGTGTCCAACAGGGCAATGAGGTGCAAGCTTCTTGAGAGTTTACTCCTGGCCAAGCCACATTATCCCCACTTCTTAGAAAAAGGGGCAGAAACTTACAGAGGTTAGATAGCTTGCCCCAGTCACACAACCAGGAAGGTGGCAAACCCAGGTATATTTTTAAGAAGGATTTTTTGACATTTTATTGTAGAAAGTTTCAGACATACACAAAAATAGAAAAATAATGTAATGAACCATAATGTGTAGCATCACCCAGCTTCAGTAATTATCAGGTTATCTTGTTTTATCTATACCTGCCATTAGATTATTTTGGTAGCAAATACCACTTCATATGTAAATATTTCAATGTGTCTTTAAAAGGTAAGGGTTTAAAAAGTAACTCCAATCCATTATCATATCTCACCAAATTAACAGTAATTCCTTATCAGCAAATGTCCAGTGTATGGATTCCTCATTGTCTCATACTTTAAAATTTTGTTAAAATCTGGGTCTAGTAAGGTCTGCATGTCGCAATAAATTGATATGTCTCTTGTCTGTTTTAATGCATGGTTTCTCCTCTCTTTTTCTCTTACACATTGTTGAAGAAACACATGATAATTCCCTTCTCTAGTTCTTGCTTCTTTTTTTCTCCTCACAGGGAACTACTTTCAAGTATTTACTCTCTAGCCTTTAAGATCTTTTAATGATATAGCGACATACACATATAAAGTACATATATTTTATGTGTATTTTTTTTTGCAGAGTTATGCATGGATTGTTTATGTATGCATTGTTGCTCTCTATATGTTGGAGGATAAAGATCCACCTAATTGCTATATGGTAATTCCATGGCATGGATTCCTGTACTACAGTGTATCCCAGTGATGTACATTTAGATTTTATTATTTTTCTCTGACCCTGACTTTGGAGCATAGTTGGAAAGGCAGGCTCAAAATCTTTCTATTCTGTTGTCAAGGACATGATAGAAATAATAACCATTAGTATTTGTAGAGTGCTTTATTCTTTACTAAATATTTTTATCTTCCTTTTTTTTCCCCCCTAGCTTATGTATTTATTTATTTATTTTTATATTTATTTTTGACTGTGTTGGGTCTTTGTTTCTGTGCGAGGGCTTTCTCTAGTTGTGGCAAGCGGGGGCCTCTCACTGTCGCGGCCTCTTTTGTTGCGGAGCACAAGCTCCAGACGCGCAGGCTCAGTAGTTGTGGCTCACGGGCCCAGTTGCTCCGCGGCATGTGGGATCCTCCCAGACCAGGGCTCAAACCCGTGTCCCCTGCATTGGCAGGCAGACTCTCAACCACTGAGCCACCAGGGAAGCCCCTCATCTTCCTTTTCTGATAGAACTTTGTGACTCAGGGGTTAAAATATTTCTCTTACTCATTGGAAAGGTTTGGTATAGGAATGAAAATTCTATTTTAGATTTATTATTACTCCAGTCTATTTTAAAGCATTTATCTACCCAACCTGCAGTGGTATCAATAGTTCATTTGTGGGACCCTCCTTTGAGAAGGAGGAGGGCAGTGGATCAGGTAGTGAGAAGTACAAGCCAGCAACAAGGGAGCAGAGCCAAAAAGGCTGGTCATGTTTGGCAAGAGCCAAGGAAGGAGATCGTTTATTCTTGGGGAACATAAAGACACGTGAGGTCTAATCAGTTCAGGAGCCAAAGCTGGTGAAACTGAGGCTGACTCTGCCTTTCTTATACTTCTACTGTAGGGCTGCACTCCACCTCCATCCCCACAAACAGGGCCTCAGGTGCTGTTACCATGATCCAGCTTGCTCCGCCTGATGGTACCTGCTACATGCAAGGAGGAGCAAGAGTTAGTCTAAAGTAGTGACAATCCTGAATGGTATCATATTAATATAATGATGTATTAGATTGAACCATATGAGATTGTCAGCATGTCTGCTTTTGACCTACAAAAATACCAAGTTTGTTATACACACACACACACACACACACACACACACACACACACACACACACACACACACACACACACACACACACACACTGGAATGTTACTCAGCCTTAAAAAGGAAGGAGATGCTGACACATACTACAACGTGGCTGAACCTTGAAGACATACTGCTGAGTGCAATAAGCCACTCACAAAAAGACAAATACTCTTTGATTCCACTTATATGAGATTCTTAGAGTAGTCAAAATCATAGAGACAGAAGGTAGAAAGGTAGTTACCATGGGAGAGGGGAATGGGGAGTTACTGTTTAACGGGTACAGAATCTTAGTTTTGCAAGATGAAAAGAGTTATGGAGATGGATAGTGGTGATGGTTGCACGACATTTTAAATGTATTTAATACCAGTGAACTATATGCTTAAATCGTTAAGATGGTAAATTTTGTTATGTGTGTTTTACAATAAAAATTGGAAAATGTGCCAGATTTCATATTTAGTATATTTCTAAGTACAAGGAATTACTCAAACCATAGGCATTTTTCCTAGGTATAAATAGACCAGCTATTTTACCTAATAAATAGACTGAATTTAATGAATGGAAAAGACTGAGTTGCCACATTTATTCTCTGGAGTTAAGTAATAATTTTGAACTCCTAGAGATGCATACAAATAATTGGTACTTGAGTACTTTATTCTTTCAGTAACTGTAACCTCTCTAAAGGATAACCAGCTTAATTGTCATCTGTAAAATATGAATGATAACACCTATCTTGTAATATAAGAATATATGCTCAGAGTTTGACAACAGTAATATCATTAATATATCAGTAATGGAAAAATAGTTTAAATCTGAATTGCTCATTAAAGAGTCTCTGACAGAGGAAATTATTAAATTAAACTCTCTGGGAAGATGATGGTAATAGCATTTAAAAAACCTTTTCAATAGACAAAATTCTTGAAAGCTGAAGGAAGTATGCTAAGTGTATTATTCATAGACTTTTCTAGAGATATGATTAAAAATGTTTCAGGTGACATTAATGTTAAGGACTAAAATTGCACAAGAGGTAAGAGGTCAAAATGAAACATATTTGTGTTTCAGAACACATTTTTGTCTTAATGAAGTCTCACAGGTAAAATGAGAAAAACTACCAGCCTATTGTGCCTTTTTTTTTTTTTTCTTTCAGGCTCTGAGTTTCTGAGCTGTTTTTCTCCTCCTATAGACCCACCCAGGCTCTGTCTTATATATATGGAATAGAATCATTTTCCTGCCCCTTTCAAATTATTGTCTCTTTCCCTTTCAAATTATTGTCTACACTACAGTCAGAATGACTTTAAATAATTCAGTTCTGATCACATTACTCCCTCATAATGTGGTTCATCAATACCCACACAATACACCCTAAAGCCTTTATATGTGAATTGGGACCTTTTATCTTCTTGCAGTAGAGAGAGTGGTGAAAGAGCCTGGTCCGCAGAGCCAGACTGCCTGTGTTACACCTGTGAAGAGCTTAGGATGGGGCCTGGCATGAGGGAAGGATGCGGTATGATTTAGCTGTCATGATGATCTGGCTCTGGTCTTTTTCCAGTCTCATTTCCATCCTTGACCCCTCCACATAATCCGTCATCATCTTTATACCCCCTAGGCACTAAGCATTTATTATTTCACTTAATCCTCATGACAACCCATGGGGCTAGATTTTAAAAATTTAACTTATTTTTACAGTGAGCCCTTGGGGTTCATACTACATTGGAACCAGTTGGGATGGTTTTAAAAATACTGATGCCTGGACCGGACCCCACAGCTAGAGATTCCAATATAATCGGTTTGGAGTGGGACCCAAGCATTGGTTTTTATTTTTTAAGCTTCTGGGTTGAAGCTAATGTGCAGGTAGAGGTGCAGACTACTGAGTTTGGTGATTTGCCCAAACTTCTCATAGATCATAAACCAGTGGTGTTACTAGGATGGACCCAGAGCCTGCATTCCTCTCCCTCCTGGGCTGCTAACTGTTCTGCCCTTGTACAACCTGTTTCAGGCACTGTTCCTTCCACTCCATGGAAATCCCATTCCCTCACTTCTTCGCCTGATGAACTATTTTCCTCTTTCAAATCCCAGCTCATGAGTTACCACCTTCCCAGGTTCCAATAGTCATCCCTGGTTTGGGGCTGCCACTGTCCGCTCTTGGGCACACATCACGTTGGACTGTAATTTTTTTGCTAGTCTGGCCCTCCCCCCCCAGACTGTGAACTCTTTGCAGGCAGACCTGTCTCATGTTTTCGGGGCCCAGCACATTGACTGGCATAGAGGAGATGTCAGGAAACGTTTAGTGAGTGAATGGATGGATGAATGACTGAATGGGTGGTTTTAAGTCAGGCTCTTCCCATAGAGGAATTGGATACCTGTTCAGAGTCCCTAACTTTATCCTCTAGGTGATTAATTTTTTTCCCTCCTTTTCTTTGTAAGTAACTGGCCCAGTTCTCTTTTTTTCTCTCTATGGAACTTTTGGGAAGAGGAATACTAAAGGCCTGCTTTGGATAACATCAGATGTATTCTCTCCACCTGAGTATTATGTAGGTCACATCCTTAAATGTGCTTTTAGGAAATAAGTCTGAGTCTTCACTTTTTCATTTGGGTCTGAGGGAGGAGGAATAGAAATGAAGTTTCTCGCCATGTCATTCAAGAAAAACTCTGCCCATCTTCCTTTCCTGAGAATTCTAGGGTCTCAGAGAGGACAATTGAACCTGTAAAGAAAAGCAGCAGTTGGGGAGGAAGGGCTGGGTTTTTACCCTTGAGAACTGAAGACTGTGTTGGGGCTTTGGTGTGTACTCCCTGGAGTTCTTACTCTCCAGACCTCTGCTAAGCAGTGCCCTGTGGGTCTTCCAACTCTGCGAGAGTTGCTGACTTAAGGGCCTTTTGATCAAGGGGGACCTTGCAAAGTTAAGGTACAGACTCTCCTTAATCCAGTTAAAATACTCCATACATCTGAAATCAGATTTCCCCAAATCAATGGAATAGTTTTATTTTAATTGCAAGATTTATTGTTGTTATTTTTTCAAGGAAGAGTTGAAACGGAGACATGCAATAGTGATGATTGTTTATTGGATCTCTGGAAGAAAAATTACATTGTGTTCAAGTTTTCATCAAGAAAAGTTGATTCTTTTTTTTTTTTCGTGTGTATGAAACCATTCGGGATTACAGTTTTGACATGGTAAAGAATATTTTCTTACTGTGTTAAATATTCACTTTACAAAATTACCATAAACTATGAATAAACATTAATGGGATATTAGAATGGTTATTCTCTCAAATCCTCAGGGTGTGCTTGTGGAAAGCTGATTATTCTAACCATCTTAATAAGTTTTAATTCTTCTAATAAAACAAGGTTGTTGAGAAACAGTGGCTTGAGAGAAGGTTTAAGTAAATGAATTTGTTTTCTGTGAAGGTTTTAAAGGATAATTTTGTGGGGTTCAAATTTTGAAAGCCTATTATAGCTCTCCAGTGCCACTATGGATTTCTTTTTCTGCATTAAGACACTTTGGGTGATTTCGTAAAGCACATTGAACAGGTTTGTAACTCGGACATACAGCTTATACTGATGTGTCTCTACAGGTGAAATTAAATACCTCTACTAGGTGTAGAAGAGGCCAAATTTTGTGTGCCTGGCCATCCCCATACTTTTCATGGACCCATTTCTAGCTATGAGATGTAGGCCTGGGTGGACACATTTGGTCTGAAAGGTTCTCCATGACCTATTTTGTATTGATTTTTCTTTTATCTCTTTTACGGGAGTTGACAATTATTCCTAGGTGGGTAGCAGTAACTCCCAGACAGATACCTCTTGAGTTCCAGTGAGTTAGTGTTTTACCACTAAATGACTGGGGCCAATTTTATTTCAGCTTTACAGCTAAAGCAGAGTGATTACTTGATTCACCTGAAAGACATAAGAAAAAGCTACTTAGGGAAGAACAAGTTTGGCAAATGTTATTTTCCACATGCCATAAATAGTGATCCAAAAAGTATATCTTAACCCAGAACACTGCTTCCCCCTCCTGTCCAGTGACTAATGTTCTTGACGGGAAAGAGAATTTCAGAATGGGTCTCTTGGATTTCTGTCATTCATAAATTGTTGTAGTTCTTTTGGTAACCTTCTCACACCAGGCTTCTATATCTTTTTTTTTTTTTTTTTTAAAGGCCAAACACCTAGTCTAGGCCCCTTTTGCACATTAATTACTTTTAAGATGATAGTTGCAGTAGCATCTAGAATTGACTTCTAGAATTTTCTAATCTTTAATCAGTAGGGTAGTAATAATGTTTAGTGATACTTTTTATAATAGAAAGTTTGGCTTCTGACTGTAAACTTACTGAGAGCAGCGATAGTGCCTTCTTTATCTTTGATTTCTCCATACTTAACAGTTTCTGGAATCCTTTAGGCATGTCACAGGTGTTTGTTGAATACAGCAAATCTTACTGCATAGCTGATGTTGTAGGGAAAAAAATTATCTATTTTTAAAAGAGAAAAGTAGAAGTGGAATAGAAATGTTGTGTGTACGGGGATTTTCTTTCGTCTGCAGCATGGTAGAATCTGTGCTAGAAAATGATGTGAGGCACGTTATATGAGGTTGCTTGCCCCTTCTTTCAACTGTTCTTTCAAAGGCACATCCCTTAAATTCTTTGGTAAAGAAGAGAATTGTAACAGAAAATTAGTCAGAGGTTGACCTCTTCATCCCCACACTGGGTTCCTGTGGAATGCAAGCATATGACTAATTGTCACTGGTTCAGATTCAGCGTGTTTCAAATCATGTTCCCTAAACAGAAGGAGCTCAAGAATGTAGCAGGTGCCGCAGGGGTGTGTGTGTTCCTGTTTGAGGTTCTCACCTGTGTAACTGGGGGATTGTGGGAACTGCAGGGAGGAGGAAAAGGGAGGGTGGTTTCTGCCTTTCAGTGGCAAATTTTTGGATCTCTGCTTTTTAGAACAGGCAGAATTCCTTAACAAGGACTATCTTAGCTGTTTTATTTAACTGTGGGACTTTGCACTAGTTATCTAACCTGGCTGGATTAAAATTTCTTTCTCAATTTCTATGACAGACATCAATTTATATGGCTACATCAGATGTGGTCAGAACGAATCCCTTTTTATTCAGTGTTTTAAAAATAATGACTTTATTGTTTTGTAAAAATTACACGAACTCATTAAACTAAAAAGTCAGACAATGCAGAAAAATACAAAGATGAAAACTATCAAATCATTAAAAAAATCTCACTCCTTAGAGATAACCAACTTTCATTAATATTTGACAGACATCATAGGTACAAACAAATGGACAAAAATAATTTGGGAAAAACGGGGTTATGGTATATTTTGTTTTTATTTAAACAGCTATTAAATTTCAGTTTGCTTAAATTTAACTGAAAAAAGTGAAATAAAATGAAAGGGAATTGTTGGGTTTCAGAAAAATGTCTCTCACAGATTAGAAAACAAACATATAGACACCAAGGGGGGAAAGCGGTGGTGGGGGGAGGGGGGATGAATTGGGAGATTGACATCTATACACTAATATGTATAAAATAGATAACTAATAAGAACCTGCTTTATTAAAAAATAAAACAAAATAAAATTCAGAAAAAAAGAGAAAAATGTCTCTGTGCCACCGTTGATGGGATTCTGATAGCTGTGTCCCACCTTGCAATACCTTGTCCAAAGTGATGGCCCTACAAATATTTGTTAAATGAGTATGTGAATAGGTTTCTGTATTATTTGTTTTTGAGAATTGATTTTTCTCAAACAGGTTATAATTCAGCCTTGCGTGGCTTTGAACTCAAGGTCGATTTTTGTGTGTGTTCATGGATTATTAATTCTTTTGCAAACATTTATTGAGACATTATTTCTCAGGCACTATACTAAGGACTGGAATTCAAGTCAGCAGATCACCCCTGCCCCCTGTGACCTGCTGCAGGGCTAAAACCTCTTGCTAGACCTGCCTTTGCCCCTTTGCAGCTTCATCTGTGGTTGCCCAGACCCTTGCTCTGGGACCCCGGCCATGCTTGCCTTCTGTTCTTCCCCTTAAATACCCCTTCTTGCCTTGAGGCCTTCAAGTGCTTTTGTTTATAGGATTTTCAGTGTATAATTACACATTTATATTTGTGGTTACTCTGTTATCTTTCTCCTCCACTAGATTCCAAGTGCCATGTGGTCAGGATGCCTGGGTTCTCACATCATATCCCCATTGCCTAGCAAGTCTTGGCCATGTAGTAGCTACATAGTAAACATTTCATTTTTCGAATAACTCATGGAAGTTAAATAAGACATGGTCCCTATCCTCAAGGAGATTATACTGTACTGAGAGTAACTGAATTAATTATTGTAGCAGAGTGTGAAAAGTGCTATAAGAGATGTATATTTGTAGATATATGTAGGTTGTTTTGAAGGATGGGTAAGGAGGTGCTGGATAATGAAGTGTTTGTGTATATGTAGAGGTGGTCGTGGTGGGAGAAATGGGATGGGATAGTGTAGGACCAAAGCACTCTGGCCAGAGCCACTGAGGGTAAAGGCTCAAAAGCATTAAAGAGTGACATATTCAGGGATCTGCAGGTCATTCAATGTGGTGGAAGCCAGAGTCAGGTAGTGGAAAGGGATGAAGTTGAAGAGGATCATGGGAAGAATATGATAGACTTTAAATTCTCCTGAAAACTTATGCTGCATAATATAATGAAAATGTTTTCAAAATTTAGGGAAAAAGTATGCGTAGCATGAGAAAATTTATTTACAAGTTACAAAAGGTCACTTGGTTTGTCTCACTAAATGTGAAATCTAATTTCTTATAATCTCAGATTTTATTCGGATATTTATATGAAGCAATGGTAGTAAAGTTTGTTGCAGAAGGTCAGACTATAATTAAACCTGTGAGTAAGTCATTTAAAAATTAAAGTTAGGTAACTAGCCATAGAGATAATGTGGATACCCAGGTAAAAGGCAAAAGTAGAGGCTGAAGATATTTAATTTTTTCATGTAGGAATTTTAAGAAAAAAATTTCCTTTTTGTGTCAAATGGATTCTTGCTGGTGATAATTTAGAGGATTCTAGCATTATTCTGTGAAAAAACCGGCAAAATGGAGCAGACTGCTAAGTGGAAAACCTTTGTATGAAGGAACATCACCCAGGAAAGTGATGGCCTGTAGTGCATGCTTACTGTTCATTACTTGTAACTGGGGGACTGTTAAACCATACTTTACTCTTCTTCTTTTGACTGAGAGAGTAAGTTTCATGAAGGTATGAAATTGCTCCCCAGTATTTTCTGCCACTAACATTCTCTTAGGAAATAAAGCTTTTCATCCTGGCTCTGCAAATAACTAGGGTAGCTAGACCCAGGGAACATGATAAATAGACTTTTGGGTCCCACATTCAGAGTTTTGGTTCAGAAGGCCTAGAATGGAGCTTGAGAATCAAAATTTTTAAAACTCCTGACTGGATCTTGAGGTTTTAACACAAACTAGAGGATAAGAGACAAAGTCTCAGGCCCATGAAAGATAAAGCAGTCTGTAAAATGCTGGGAGCCATGAAATGGGGTATGAGAAATTCCATTCACCTTTATGGGGAAGCAGCAAGAAAAGTGGGCCTCTGTTTGGAGTGGTAGAAGGGAAAAGAAGTATCTGTGAGAAAATGGACACTGCCCAGAGCATTAGGACACTCATGGAAAATGATGTCACTAAAGGTAAGCTCCCCACTTAAAGCATAAGCATCTCACACAAGAAAACACCATGAAGGAGACTTACCACACTGGAGAATTCACACCATAAGAACTAGAGATAATAGCACAATCAGATATCTAAAAAGATAAAAGAAGAGCTAGAAACCATAAGGCAAAAGTAGGACAGTATGATAAATAAATAGAATTGAAAAGGAACCAACTAGAGATGATAGAAAATAACATAAAGCCATGGCAGGGGGAAAAAGTCTCTCAAATGATGAGTCTAAATGTAGGTTAGACACAGCTGAAAAGAGACTTACTTACTTGGAGAAGGAGCTGAGGAAATTATCCAGGATGTAGCAGAGAGCGATAAAGAGAAGGGAAACATGAAAGAGAAATTATAAGACATGAAGCAGAGATGGTGGGTGTATAATGAGTCTCCAGCAGGAAAAATAAAAAGTATGTACACACAGACATCAACATAGTGAAATGACAGAACATGAATGTCAAAGCAGAAATCATAAAAGCTGCTAGAGATAAAATACAGATTATCTACAAGGAATGGCAATAAACTAATAGTAAGGTTCTTGTCAGAAATAAAATGCCAGAAGACAGTAGAATGACAGCCATCTATCATTCCTAATGCTGAAAACAGAACCTGACCTAGAATTTTATATTCAAATTACTATTCAGGAAATGACGAAACAAAGACACCTATAGGCATACAAAGACCGAGAGAGTTTGCTCCTCATAAACCCTGCTGAAAGGAATGTATGACAGATATTTCCCGCTTGCTGCAGCACAGTACAGACGGATAGAGAAGGATGCAAGGAGCACTTGATGGGGAAATTGATAAGAATGTTGGCAAATCTAAATATGAGTTGGATTAGAAAAGACTGATTTGTGGGGATTTTAAAATAAGTGTAATCTAAACACTGATATTGGCAACAAATCTATCATAGAAGAAGGGGTTTGGGAGTTTGCAATTAAAATGCTCTAACTTTGTATTAATTGTGAACAGGATTGTTACTTATTAACTTTAGATCTATTTAATTAAATGTTTACTAAAAATTTAAGAGTAACTATTGAAAGAATAAAAATAGAAAGCATGACTTCTAAACCAGTATATGGGAAGAAGAATAAATAAAACTCAAAACTGTATAAGACAAAGTAGCAAAAAAAAAAAAAAAGAAAAAACAAACCGTGGTAAATAAAAAACACAAAATAAGATTGTAGGTATAAGTTAATTATGTTAGTATTCATGACAAATGTAAGTAGATTAAAATTTTTCATTCAAAGACTCAAAAAGACATAAAGTAAAGAAATAAGATGTGGCTTAAAAGAGATATATCAAAAATATGACCACGGCAATGAAAATGAAATGCATCTTCATGTATCAATGTGGACAAATCTAAAATGTTGAGTGAAAAATCCCAGTTACAGAATGGGTACAGTTCTATATTATGTATATTTTAAAACGTATAACGATATAGTATGTTGTTTATAGACACACATATATACTAAAACTATAAAAATACATATAGGAAGGGAACATATTATCTTCAAGATAATAGTTGTTTTTGGAGAGAAACAGAGGGAATGAGACTGAGGAGGGGTACAAAGGATAGTTGAAATGTATCTTTAGTGACTTTGTATGTAAAAAATCCAGATGAAACCTGGAAAAATGACGAAAATGCATAAATGATCTGTGCTTGGCTATTTAAATATATTGCATTTCTCTATGTTTGAAATTTATAGGGATACTTCCAAGCTCTAGAGTGATTCTTCGTGCTACCAAGTTCGGGAATGAGTAGAGCAGATGACCCTGTGTCCTCTTCTAGTTCAAATCTTGTTCAAGTCCATAAGTTATTTGAAAAGTGCCTTGTTGGTGCTTATGTAGACCCAAGTCTCTTTGTTTCTGGAGAAGTTAATAAGGATTGAGCCACAAAACTGCCGAAGACTTAAAGGGAGCAGTTTAATCTTGGGCTGTCACGTTGAATTGGTGGCTTCTGTTAGAGCCATCTGTTCCAGTTATAGCTCACCGCATCCCATCCTGTGTGCTTGGCAGGGTCTCATTCCCATCATTATCCTTCAAAGAGCTCTAGATTAGAATTTTTAAAATTTCAAATCAGATGTGAGGGAGAAATTGTCAGGGGGCGGTGCGGTGAAAGGCTTTAGATGACATGTTTTCACCCCTGGCATTTTTCATGGGGAAAGAAGGGGTGTGTAAAAGTATAATTAGATGATACTTCGAAGTTTTGCCCAATAGAACTCTGTGGGCAACTTTTTCCCCCAAGCTGAATTATCTGCATTTCTTGCCAATGTGTTCTTTTCAGTCACTCTTAATATCCCATCCAGAATTAGAGATGGAGGAAATAATTGGGTCAGCTCATCTTTGCTTTGCCAATGCAGGTGTTTTCCAACAACATGTTTTCCATGGTGGTGCCCAGTTCTTAATAACAAGGCTGTGCACTGTGCAATTATTTTGATAGTAGAGAGAAGATGATAAACAGTGCCTGTTTCATGCTATGAGGGCCCTTTCATCACAGCTCTTATACACAGCATCTTTGGGGAGACTGATGGATTTCCACATCTGCATTGGAGACTCTTGACAAACTCCCCTGCACATCAGGAGTGAGAAGGATCTGGATGTTTTGGGGGATAGGCAAAGCTTCAGGTTGCCTTGTTTGTGAAGGGTTGGATCTAGCCAGATGTGGTGTTAGTCACAGGAAGCAGTATAACCGTAGTCTCAGAGATTTAAGGCCAGCCTTGATTAGATAGGGTTTATCTTGTAGTTCTCATAGTATTCAGCTGATGATGGTCATTGTAAGTATATTTCCTTCTGAAACAGAACTAGCCCTCTTCAGTTATAGGTTATGTGCCTCTTAGTGCTTATTCTTATTGTGGCATATATCATTTTGTATTATAATGACCTATTTGCCTCTCCGACTATATTGAGCCCCTTGAGAAGAGAGATTGTGTCTTGTTTGCTCTTATTTCCCCAGGACACCAGCATGGTACTTGGTACATAATTGGTGTTAGACGGATATTTTTGAATGGATGAGTTAAGCCTTGATCTTTGGTCCTCGTGAAAGGGAGATGGTTATGATGCCCCAATCTGTGAGGAGTGTCTTGGCTAGGTGGCATGATTAGTGCTGGCAGATAACTTCAGAAAATGTACAAATTTTACTAAACATCTGTTCCTCCAGTAAGAATTCAAGCATTTTTGAGCTAGTAAGGTATGGTTTTAAGGGTCGTGGAGGGTACAAAAGAGAAGATGTGTTCCTGCCCCACAGAGGAGATAGGACAGAAATCAAATAATAAGGGATGAGAAATGCTGCTAATTGAGAATGTTGACCAGAACATTTAAACAGGCTGGAAGTTGACAGTAGATTTTGGCTAGTTCAGTATAAATTGATGTTATGTTTTGTTTTGTTTTGTTTTGTTTTTTGAAAGAATGAAGCATTTATCTTTTTTAAAAAAATTTATTTATTTAGGTTTTTTTTTTTATTTTTGGCTGTTTTTGGGTCTTCGTTTCTGTGCGAGGGCTTTCTCTAGTTGCGGCAAGTGGGGGCCACTCTTCATCGCGGTGCGCGGGCCTCTCACTATCGCGGCCTCTCTTGTTGCGGAGCACAGGCTCCAGACGCGCGGGCTCAGTAGTTGTGGCGCACGGGCCCAGTTGCTCCATGGCATGTGGGATCTTCCCAGACCAGGGCTCGAACCCGTGTCCCCTGCATTGGCAGGCAGATTCTCAACCACTGCACCACCAGGGAAGCCCGCGTTTTCTAATTCTATCCTTTTACATTTATTAGCTGACACTTTTCTATAAAGAAGAGCTCCCTTGCTTATTTTTTAGTGCATTGTGGATTAATGGGTTTATTTTTAAATCAACATGTCATTATTCTTTTTGATGCTCAGTTTATTTCAGATTTGGCCAATGGAGCCCTTTCAAGCTGACTGCAGTGTTCCTTTGATATATCCCATCATTCTTTGAGCAGTATTCATTCTTCTTTGTTTTTTTGCCCAACAAGATGGTCCAGGCTGATCTTATACTTTCCCTGCCCCAGATCTGGAATCCGTCATTTCTACAAGGAGCCCCAGTTCCTGTTATTGGAAAATGATAATTAGAACAAGAACTAGGTATGCTTATTTCTACAAGGGTGTCTTTGGTTCTAGGCTGTTTCAGTGGACAGACCAGAGAAAACTGTATACTTTAACTCCTGAGTTTATCTTGATACCTCTAATTCAAATAGATCACCGTAGGGTTCTTCCTCACTCTCTCTCATTTGATATTTGTTATCTCCCTCCTCCTTTTTGACAACTGGTTTCCCCCAAATCAATATATTTATGAATTTGCTCAGGCTTTAAATATACAGAAAGTAGTTTCAGGATTACCACACTAATATCACTACCAATAGCAAACTTACCAAGTGAAATTCAAGACTTTTTGGGCGGTTTCTGTCTGTTCTTAAAATGTATCCTGCAGAGTGTATGCAGTCAGAGGACAGTGCTAAAAAATTACTTGACTTAATTCCTTATTTTTTCTGTGTGGCTTTATTATCAATTTGATATACAGTTATGTTAATTTATTTGTTTGTATTTAACTTCAGAATTTATTTTTCATCCTGTTGGTTTAATATTAATTTTGAAAAAGAAAAACAACTACAAAAGGTGTAGTTAGAGAGTCTTTCTACCTGTGTTCCTCCTCTCCCCATAGGTTACTTTTTATTAGATTCTGGGCAATCTTATGTTTGCTTATAAGAAGTGAAGTAAGTACATACATGTATGTGTGTATTCTTCCTCTTTACTCTTATGCAGAAATAATCATACTAAATAATTCTTTTGAACCTTGCTCTTTTCATTTAATAATAAGTCCTAGAAATTATTCCATATTACTTTATAGAGCTCTTTCTCATTCTTATTTTAAATGGTTAATATTAACCCTGTTACGTGGATGTACCATAATTTTATGCAACCAGTCTTCTGTGTATAGAATTTGGGCTGTTTTCAGTAGTTCTCTATTTCAAACAACAGCAATGAGTAATTTGTGCATTCACTGTTTCTTACTTATAGAAGAGGCTTCTCAGGGTAAATTCTATTAGAAGTGAGATGTCTGGGTAAAAAGTTACCCACTTGAATTGAGTCCATTTAAAATAGAGAAATCAGGCAGATGGAGAGGAGAATATCAGTTTTATTACTCTTAGAGCAGTTGGAAAATGTGGCTTAGGTGCTTCCTAATGTGAACCCCAAATTGGGCGGGCTTAACCACCTAGTTTGGAACATACTGGAAAACTGCGGGTCCTTCCTGTATGGGCGGAACCTCTATTCTAAGCTTACAGCTTTGTGCAGGGCAGATGAAAGCACTTACACTCTGCAGGAGGGGAAAGCAAAGGGCAGAGCCACAAGGCCCATGTCTTTATCTCAACCCCACCAGTCAGGGAAATGTCTCCTCCTCCCACACGGAGGAAAAAGTGAGGGGCAGAGAGAGGCTGAGGGTGTTACTCTAACTGATGTCCCTCCACGTGCAAACATGAAGATGGAGGAAAAGTTCCCCTTTTTCCCCAATACTCTGTAGCCACTAGTATCTGACTCCGTTAGTGGACTCTAATAGAGTGGGTGAAAGCTAGGAACATCTGAATGATGGATAAACATGAAAGAGCAAAAAACCAAACAAGTAAAACCCAGAAAGCTCGGAGACTGCTATACACATACTCAATTGAATGGCCTGAAGAAACTATGTACCATTTCCCTTTGCTTGGGTTATGTGGTGTAATTTAAAATTTTAAATTCTGGCTCATCTTTGCCATGTTGGGGCCTGTAAGTCGAGGATGGAACGGCCCTGTGGGCACCGCTGTGCTGGAGGTTGTGTTCTCTGCTCACATGCTGTGTGTCTAGCATGATCTCAGGAAGGACTCGTCGTGTTACACATGGGTTCTATTGGAAATGTCCTGCTCTGTGGATGAATAGTTGGAGAGGGAGGGCATATATTCCTTCTTGTCTATAAAGTGTTGCTGAAGCATTCAGAACTTGCAGGGTGTGGACTGTTTTTGGTTTAAATTTTCCAGAGGCAGTTTGGCAAATAGCTATGCTTTTAAATATTTTGAATAAAGGAGGACAATGCTTTGAGTTGTCAAGCTAGTACATTTAAGAATTCCAGACTCCAGAAGGGTTTAAAGAAAATATTTCCATGTTTTCCTTTAGATTGGAATATTAAAAATTAAACATTTTCAATAATGTTTTATTGCAAATGTGAAAAATTCATACCCAGAACCTGATGAGGAGATTTTGGATTTCTGTGAAGTTTTATCTTGAAATATATGATTTTTTTCTACTTACGTGATGAAAGTTGAAACCCTAGAGAAATGTGTAAAGGAGAAAGTGGGAGTTCTCCACAGTCCCAAACCTCAGAGGTAATCTTTTATATAGTTTGGTATAGAGCCCTCCAACTTTTCTTTCTATTTTCTTTCTGGTTATTCTTTCATTACAATTGAGTTGTTCCGTCACATTCCTTTTCCTTGCGTTGTAAGAGCCAATAACTTTTTCT
Organism: Balaenoptera borealis; assembly: GCF_965194805.1. NCBI lineage: Eukaryota > Metazoa > Chordata > Mammalia > Artiodactyla > Balaenopteridae > Balaenoptera > Balaenoptera borealis. The sequence goes on from NC_138874.1 coordinate 107,888,497, forward strand.
TTTTTCCCTCAATCCTAGTTTGAATTGTGTTTCTTGCCATTTATACTCAAAAGTGTCTTTACTAATACATACTTTATGCTAATAAATATTGTTCATTTGTTTTATTGGATAGATTTCATTGACCTATAAACTCATATATATCTTTTAAATCTCCTGTTTATAGTCATTTGTATTTTGAAATTTTGAGTTTAGATAATGCTGCAGTGAGCATTCTTGTATACTTGCACAGCAGTTTAACATATCTCTATAGAGAAAAAAATCCTAGTAGAAAAACTGAAAAGGTTCAGACATTTTGATTTTAGTAGATTATATAGAATTATCATGCAAAAAACTGTACCGGTTTATACTCCCACCAATAGTGGCAGATAGTGCATATGTACATGTACTCACAACTTTAAGTTATCAATACTTTAAAACTTTGTAAATATAATAGAAAAATAATATTTTATGGTTTTAACTTGTATTTTAAAGTTATTCCTGTGAAAGAGCACCTTTAAGTATGCTTATTACATACAGAGAGACAAAGATGAGGATGATAGCAGATTTCTTGTTGGAAATGATACAAACCAGAAGACAGTAAAACAGTATCTTAAAAGTACTGAGAGAAAACCCATCAACCTAGAGTTCTACACCCAGTGAAACCATTCTTCAGAAATGGAAGCGAAGTAAAGACTTTTTGAGATAGCTGAAAGAATTAATCAGCAGTAGACCTGCACTACAAGAAATGTTGCAGGAAGTCCAATGGGCAGAAGGCAACTGATACCAGAGGAAAATCTGGATCTACACAAAGTAATGACAAGCATGAAAAATAGTAACTACATGGGTAAGTATAAGACATTTAAAAAATAATTATTAAAATCTCTTTAGAAGATAGTTGACTGTTTAAAGCAAAAAACCCAGCTATATATTGTTGTGTTTATAATGTGTAGAATTAAACTATATGACAACAATAGTACAAATGCCATAATGGAAATATACAGATATAAGATCCTTATACTATATGGAAAGTGGTATAATATTACTTGAATGTAGAATGTAGACTGTGATAAGTTAAAGATGCATACGATAAACACTAATGTATCCCCTGAAATAATGCTCAAAGAGTTACAGCGAAAAATCCAGCAAAGGAGATAAAATTGAGCCATAAAAATACTCCATTAGTCCCAAAGAAGGCAGAAAAAAAAAATGGAACAAAGAACAATAATACAGAAGACTAATTGCAAGATAATAGATTTAAACCAGACCATATCAGTAATCACATTAAGTGTTATTGGTCTGAGCACACTAATTGAAAGACAGAGATTGTCAAATTGGATAAAAAAGGAAGCTCAAACTACATAAGAAACTCACTTTAAATATAAAGATATAAAAAAATAAATATAAAGATATGACTGTGTTAAAAGTAAAAGGATGGAAAGATATACAGTGTTAAAGTTAATTAAAAGAAAGTTGCAGTGGTACTATTGATATCACACAAAGTAGATTTTATTTTATTTTATTTATTTATTTAATAAATTTATTTATTTTTGTTTGCATTGGGTCTTCGTTGCTGCATGTGGGCTTTCTGTAGTTGTGGCGAGCAGGGGTACTCTTTGTTGCGGTGCGCGGGCTTCTCATTGCGGTGGCTTCTTGTTGTGGAGCACAGGCTCTAGGTGCACAGGCTTCAGTAGTTGTGGCACATGGGCTCCGTAGTTGTGGCTCACGGGCTCTAGAGCACAGGCTCAGTAGTTGTGGCTCATGGGCTTAGTTGCTCCACGGCATGTGGGATCTTCCCGGACCGGGGCTCGAACCCATGTCCCCTGCATTGGCAGGCGGATTCTTAACCACTGCGCCACCAGGGAAGCCCAAAGTAGATTTTATAGCAAAGGATATTACCTGGGATAAAGAGGATCATTTCATAATGATAAGAGGGTCAATTCATTAAGAGAACATATGGATTCTAAATGATTGTGTAATTATTAACAGAGTTTCAAAATATATAAAGGAAAAACTGAAATTATAACAAGTAGGCATATCCACAATTATAATCAGAGATTTCAAAATTCGTCTCTCAATAACTGGAAGAAAAGTAGAAAATCAACTGGAATATGGATGACATGAACAACACTATCAACCAACTAGACTTAATTGATATTTATAGAATATAGGTATCCCCTGCTTTTTGAAAGTTGACTTTACTCTGCTTTATAAAGACCTACGTTAGTACCTTTCTGATAACTAAAAGGAATCCGAAGAGGACTTTTGCTTTTATGAAAAGTGGAAATAGTGTTCAGCACTTGTTTTGTATTGAGCTGGTATAAAGGCAGTGCGTACCCTGGGCATGAGAGTGGCACCTGCCAAGCTCCTTCCCTGGGAACTACACTCAGCATCTCAGCATCAAGCTGCAATAGCTTTGAACTGTGTCTGTGAGCATCTGTGCTTATCTTGACTTATTTTATGCATCCATTAGCAAGACGTGTCCTAAGGCAATTGCTTCTCCACTTTATGTCACTTGGGCTTAGGAAAAGTTTCATAGGAAAGCTCTACTCTTGGATAGCAGGGGAAACCTGTACTCCATCTCACAAAAGCAGAATACACATTCTTTTCAATTGTATACAGAATCTTCATTAAAATAGACCATATTGTGGGGTGTAAAACAAGTCTGAATAAATTTTAAAGAATTCATAAAAAGTATGTTTTCTGATTGCAATGGAATTGCATCAGAAATCAATAATATCTAGAAACTAAATAAAACTCACCTAAATAACCTATGGATCAAGAGAATAAATCAAAAGAAAAATTAGAAAGTACTCTGAATTGAATAAAAATGCAAACACAGTATATCAGTATCAGTTGGGATGCAGCTAAAGTAGTGTTTGGAGGAAAATCTAAGTGTCTATACACTAAATGTCTACAGAAAAATAGAAGAAGAAAGAAACAAAGAAGATTTTAAATCAGTGATATAAATGTCCAACTTAAGAAACTAGAGAAAGAACAGCAAAGTAAGCGCAGAATAAGCAGAAGAAATGAAATAAGAGTGATTAGAACAGAAATAAACCAAATAGAAAAAAATTAGGAAAAACAGTGCAGCAAAAAGTTGAATCTTCAATAAGATAAATAAAGTTGATAAATTTCTAGCCAGATTGATCAGGGGGAAAAAAAAGGAAGGCAAAATGATCAGTATTCAGAATCAGAGAGATGACATGACTCCTGAGTCTACAGATACTAAAAGGACAACATGGGAATATTTTGAACAACTTTATGCTAGTAAATTGGACAATTTAAATGAAATGGGAAAGCTCATTGAATGACAAAAACTCTCAAAATACACTCAAGAAGAAAATTCAAATAGCTCTGTATCTTTTAAATAATTTTAATTTGTAGTTATATGCCTTCCTATAAAGAAAACCCAGGTCTAGATAGCTTCACTGGTAAATTCTCCCAAATATTTAAGGAATAAATAATATCACTTCTACACAGATACTTCCAGGAAACTAAAGAAAACAGAAGATTTCTCTACTCAGCTTATGAGGTCAGCATTTTTTCTGATTCCAAATCTTGACAGGCATTACAAGAAAGAAAACTACAGACCAATAACTGTCATGAAAATAGATGCAAAATTTCTCAACAAAATGTTAGCAATTTGACTCTAACAATATATGATGAGGGCAAATACATCCTTACCAAGTGAAATTTGCTCTGGGAATCCAAGGTTGACTTAACATTTGCAAAGTAATCAATGCAATTTACCATATTAACTGGCTAAAAATACAGAAAAAGCATTTGAAAAAAATCTAACATCCGTTCCTGATAAAAACTCTCAGCAACTTAGAAATAAAAGACACCTTCCTCCTTTTTGTACAAGTTAGCTGCAAAAAGCCTACAGCTAATATTATACTTAATTATGAAAGATCAAATGCATTCATCTCAGAAGAGGAATGAGACAATGATGCCTGCTTTTACCGCTTCTACTAAACTGGAGATTCTAGCCAGGACAATAAGTACCCCCCACCCCCAAAACATCCAGATTGAGAAAAAAGAAGTAAAATTGTCTTTATTCACTGATGACATGATTATATATGTAGAAAAATTGACGGAGCCTACAAAAATGTTTTTACAGCTAATAGGTGAGATTAGCAAGGTTGCTGGATACAAGATCAACATACAAACGTAAAATGTACGTCTATAAACTAGAAACAAGCCATAAGAAATTGAAGCTAAAAAATGCCTTTTACAATAGCATATAATATGAAATAATACTTAAGAATAAGTCTGACAAAAGATGGGCAAGATCCGTACAGAGAAGACCATGCTGAAAGAAATTACAAAAGATCTAAATAAATGAAAGTTGTACTGTGTTCATGGATTAGAAGACTCAATTTATTAAGATGTCAGTTACCCCCAAATGACTTATAGATTCAATGCAATCCCAATTAAAACTCCAGCAGACACTTTTTGTTATTGTAAAGGTTGATATGCAATTCCAATCAAAATGCTAGTAGGTTTTTTTTCTTCTTTGTAGAAACTGATAAATGGATCTCAAATTCACCTGGAAATGCAAAATATCTAGTATAATTAAAGCAACTTTGTTAAAAAGCAAAGTTGAAGAACTTACACTACTGCAAGATTTATTTTAAAGCTATAGTACAAGGTAATGTGGCATTGGTCTCAGGACAGACACGTAGTGATTGGAACAAAATAGAGAGTCCAGTAATAACCCACAATGTATATGGTCAATTCATTTTTGACAAAAATGCAAAGGCAGTTTAATGGAGGAAGGATAATCTTTTTCAGCAAATGGTACTGGAACAATTGGATAGCCCTATTTAGAAAATTAACTTTGATTCCTATCTCATACCTCTACAGAATTAACGCAAAATGAATCATAAACCTAAATGTAAAACTTAAAACTATAAAACTTCTGGAAGAAAATATATAAAAATATTTACGACCTTGGATTAGGCAAAGATACTTTAAAATGACACTAAAAGCACAATCCTTGAAAGAAAAATTGATAAATTAGACATTGTCAAAATTAAGAACTTCTGCTTTTTGATAGACACTTTTAAGAGAGTGAAAATACAAGCTACTGCCTGAGAAAATATTTTCAAATCAATATACTTTCTGATAAAGAATTTATGTCCAGAGTGTACTTAAAAGATTCAGAACTCAACAATGAAACAAATAACCCGATAAAAATGGGCAAAGATTTGAACAGACACTTCACTAAAGAAAATATATGATGGCAAATAAACATATGAAAATATGCTCAATGTTATCATTTAGCAAATTAAAACCACGAGATGTCACTTACACACCTTTTAGGATGTCCAAAATTTAAAAAGACTGACCATATCAAGTGTTGGCCAGGGTGTAGAGGAAGTGGAACTCTGATACACTGTTGGCAGGAATGCAAAATGGTAAAACCATTTTGGAAAATAGTTTGACAGTTTAAAAGTTAATTGCACACTTGTGACCCATCCACTTCTCTCCTAGGCATTTACCCAAGAGAAGTGAAAGCGTATGTCTGTACAAATACTTGTACATAAGTATTTATAGCAACTTTATTTGTAACAGCCGAAGTTTGGAAACCCAATGTTTATCAATAGGTAACTGGATAAATATTTACCTGTGGTTTATCTGTCTAATGGAGTAGGCCTCAGCAGTAAAAGTAATGAACTGTTGATGCATGGAACAATATGGATGGATCTCAAAAGGTTGAGTGATAGAAGCCAGACCAAAAAAAAATATATGATATTGTATGATTGAATTTATATAAAATTCTAGAAAATGCAAACTAATCTAGAATGACAGCAGTGATAGGTTGTGGGGAATGGGGATGGGTGGCGGTTGGGAGATAGGCAGAGTACAGGGAAACTTTTGCAATGTGTGATGAATACATTCATTATCTTGATCATGTTGTTGGTTTCTTGGGGATATACATGTGTCAAAACTTATATGTGGAATCTGAAAAGCCAAACTTGTAAAAAAGCAGAGCAGAATGGTGGTACCAAGGTCTTGGGGGTGGAGGAGTAGGAGAGATGTTTAAGTGTATAAACTCGCAACTAGGAGATAAATTCTGGAGATTTAATGCATAGTTAGTGATTATAGACACAATACTGTATTATAAACATCAAATTTGCTAAGAGACAAGGTCTTAATTATTCCCTTCACAGAAGAAGTAATGGTTATATGATGTGATAAAGATGTTAGCTAATACTGCAATGGCAGTCATATTGCAATATATAAATGTATCAAATCAACATGTTGTAAACCTTAAACTGACACAATGTTATATGTCAATTGTATTATATTTCAATAAAAATTTGTCTGCATTATAGTAATTACTCAGTAATTAGCCCTTTTTATTATTATTAGCAGACGTTTGGAAACCAGAGGGATAATAATTCTTATGAAATAGGCTTTTGACTCAGTGGGAGATTGGCGTAGTGAACTCAAATGAAAGGACTCAGGAGACTGGTTTCTTTAAGTGATCACACCACATTTTGAAATTAAGCCTTTTCACGTCTGCTCAGAAAGAAGGCTGCAAATATGCCTTGAAGCTTTGTTTGCAGAAAATGACAAGTTTCTCTCCTATCAGTAGCCATTCCCTTTGGAATCTCTGCGTTGCTGGATTGGTTCCTAAGAGTTCAGTAAAATAAGTTGTAAACAGGATTCTGTTTTGGTGGCGAATTCTTGTCAGCTGAAAATAAGACCAGCTTCTAGAGCCTGGTTTAGAGATCATGATTCCTCTGCTGTAATAATCCTGACTTGTTCCAGAAGAAACCCTTTGATCATGGGTTTTGGGGGTTGGTTGAAGCAGCATTTAACACAGACAACAGAAAGGGAGATGCCAATTAATTTAAGCCTGACCCCAAGGGGCCTCATGAATGCTGTCTGTACTTTTCCATTTTAGAAATTGCAGCACTCGAGACGATGTCTTGGATCGGGTACCATTTGTGCTGGATTTGTAGGAATGATAGCAATATATCATTTAAGAATGTTTAACTTGGGTACATTGTGATCAAATTTTGATCCTGGTACCAAAGAAAAATGACTGCTATAGAGGAGAAGGTGAACTACAATATTAAAAAAAAATGACTGATAGACGTTTTAAAATTTGTGATGCCTCCATCATATTGTTACTCTTGTGTTTTTTTCCACCGATAATTGAGCCACAGCACAGGTCCTGCTCAATGCACATCAAGAGAGCAGTGATTTGACCATGTCAGTTATATGGAGACCCCGTGCTTTCTGGGATGACTGCACTGAGGGCTCTGTGAGTGTAAGAACCAAGCTGGACTGCTTATGATCTGATCATATCCATGGCAACAAGCCCAGAGCCTGCCTCTTCCTAGGTGCTGAATCAATCATTGTTGAGTGGCTGGTTGATCTCTGAAGTCTGCTACTTTCTCAGCTATTAAAAAAAAAATCTATGTATCATCTATCTGTCCACCTTTTACATCCCTTCCTCTGTTAAAAGTGCTCATGTATTCATTCACTCAATTCTCAACAGCAACCCTATGAGGTGGGTACTATGATTATCAACATTTTACAGATAAGGTAATTGTAACACAGAGAGGTTAAGCCATTTGCCTGAGATCACACAGCTCATGAATTGTAGAGCATGCATAACCTTATGGTATTTCTGTGCTTCAGCATCATTCATTCATTCATTTTTACAAAGATTGTCTTTCTCTAAGGCCAGGTCTTTGGGATGTGGGAAGAATGGTGTAGGATAGATTTTCTCTTTTGTATACTTTTCCTAATCTCATGATTCTAATCAAAGCTGAAGGCAGAAAAGGTGAAGGCCTAAAGAAATTCAACTCTGTGTTGTGTGTGTTGTGTGTGCATGAATGCGTGGCCTGCTCAGGAGGGCATGATGGAGAGAGGCATAGAGGGCAACCTCAGGATCCCAGTGAGAACTTGGCAATGATTCTTTCTGGAAACTTAAGAAGACTTTTCCCAAGTTTAAAAAATTCCGTTTGTATGTCTTGGGTGATGGCATTTCCCTTGAAGATTAACAAAATAACATAGCTGAAAATTCTCTTGAAGTTGAGAAAAAGTATTTAACATTTAATAACAAAATTTGACCCTTGAACATTAAAATATATGTGAGTGACTTTACATAATCAATCCGATTTTGCTTTTCTATAGCATGAACCATGGGGACGTTTGGATGTTAAGGAAAAAATAATTAGGGTAGAAGGGGGAGTGGATCCTAATCCATATTCCAGCTTACTAAAACTTCCCTTAACAGAGGTGATTTGGTTTTGCTGATGGCATAATTTCAATAATGAATAATTCAAAGAAGCACACAGTGAATGTTGGCTGAAGACAGAAAAAAAATCTTTGAATTCCTGCTCCTTTTATGGGCCTTCAGAAACAGCTACCTACCGATGTGAAGCTTCTCTCTGAGGGAGAAATGGGCACTGTTCTTAAGCTAATGGGAAGTAATGGAGTGATCAGTGAAGCTCTTTTCTTGGAAGCCTAAGATAGAGTTTAGCTACCTGAAACTCTTCACATCACTGCTCTGGTATCTGGAATATTATCAAATGAGGGATGTCCAAATGGCAGGCATTTTCAGGGGAAGTCGGCCATCTACCTGAAGCAGTGCTGGGGTCTCTGGTGTGCAGATCTGGGAGGAAAACCAAAGTGAAAACTGACAAGGCCTCATTTCATCCAGAAGACAGTGCAACAGCGATTCCAGTGAGGTCTCCATGCCCGGAATGAAAATCCTTTTACCAACTGGATTCTGAGCCTGTTCGGCAGCCATGCTCACCGCTGGAGCAGAGCTGATAGGGACTGTGTGTCATCAGTCAGGGGGCCCCGCCTCCTTCTCCACTGATAAGGGGCACAGAACTGCTCCCATTTTAGCTGCCCCACTCTAGTTGCTGCAAGCCCCGGTAAGCGATTTCCATGCACTTTGTTGAAAACACACATAGAAACAGACAGAGGTGAGTGTGTGTAAGTGAATCAAATGGATGAAAAGCTCTCTCTCCACCTGTTCGTACTTCTACCTTTGCTACCAAGCCCCAGTTTGCTCACCTCCAAGGTATTTTAGGAGCCTTTTAAGCTGATGAATTGGCACCAACTGAGAGCAAGCGGTAGGGCTGATGAAAGCTTGAGGCGTTGGGGCAGGAAAGAAATATTTGCCTGTCCTCTGAGCAGTTGTACTAAAATGGGCTGGATGCTCCCTTTCCACAGTGAACGTTTCAAAACGTGAGGGTGCTTCTGATTGTCACATGACTGGGGGGCCCTCCCAGAACCCACTAGGCAGGAGCCATGGGTGCAGCGTGTCCTGTAATGTGGGGACAGTCTTATAAAACAAAGATGTGCTGTATTAGTTTCCCACGGCCGCTGTAGCAAATTGTCACAAACTTACTAGCTTAAAATAACCTGATAAGTCATTATCTTATAATTCTAAGTCTGGCATGGGTCTCACTGGGCTAAGGTCAAGGTGTCAGCAGGGCTGGTTCCTTTCTGGAGACTTTAGAGGAGAATCTGTTCCCTTGCCTTTTCAAGCTTGTACAGGCTGCTGGCATTCCTTCGTTCATGACCCCCCTCCTCCATCTTCAAAGACAGCAGTGTAGCATCTTCAAACCGCTCTCTGAATTCTGCTTTCTATTGTCACATATCCTTCTGACCCTCCTGCCTCCCTTTTTCCCTTTTAAGGACCCTGTGGTTACATTGGGCCCACCCTGATAATCCAGCATAATCTCCCCATCTCAAGATTTTCATTTTAATCACATCTACTGAGCCCCTCTCACTATATAGGTAACATATTCACAGGTTCCCAGAATCAGAACGTAGAAAATCTTTGGCAGGGGGCATTACTCTGCCTACCACACATGCCCTCCCCCAATGCCAAAAGTGAGTTTGGACTTGATTGGCTAAGAGTTAGGTGATGCTCTTTTCTTTCTGGTGATGGCAGGAGTCTTGTGTCTTTGTGGTTAGAGAGGCCTGATGATTTGGCAGGGGCTTTGACCCCTGCATGAGTAATAGTGGGGCATTCCAGGCCAACACAAACTCTCCAGCCTCCCAGGACTAGAGTTGGGCAGTATCAATCATCAATACCCCTTTACCCCATCTTTCTCTCTGAAGAATCAGTATGAGGTCTGGGGTATTTTTCAAGTCTCAACAATATACCTTTGATCAGAGGCTCCATGTTATGGCCAACTGAATTTCTCATCGTTCCTGGAACAACCCCTGTACCTTCCCTTCATCCATCAGCCCAGCCCAGGCCAGTTTCCTCATTGGCTTCATTTCCATCCCTGCTCAGCCACTTTCTCCACATCTACTCAAATTTAATTTGTCTACCTAAATTTTTGGTGAGCTTTGTCTTCTTTTCTTTTTTTGAAATCATCTAATGTATTTTTTTAATATCTTTACTGGAATATAATTGCTTTACAGTGTTGTGTTAGTTTCTGCTGTACAACAAAGTGAATCAGCTATATGTATACATATATCCCCATATCCCCTCCCTCTTGAGCCTCCCTCCCACCTTCCCTATCCTACCCCTCTAGGTCATCAAAAAGCATCAAGCTGATTTCCCTGTGCTATGCAGCAGCTTCCCACTAGCCATCCATTTTACATTTGGTAGTATATATATGTCAATGCTACTCTCTCACTTTGTCCCACCTTCCCCTTACCCGCCGTGTCCTCAAGTCCGTTCTCTATGTTTGCGTCTTTATTCCTGCCCTGCCACTAGGTTCATCAGTACCGTTTCTTTCAGACTCCATATACATGCGTTCACATACGGTGTTTTTCTCTTTCTGACTTACTTCACTCTGTATGACAGACTCTAGGTCCATCCACCTTATCACAAATAACTCGATTTTGTTCCTTTTTATGGCTAATATTGCACAGTATATATGTGCCATATCTTCTTTATCCATTCATCTGTCGATGGACATTTAGGTTGCTTCCATGTCCTGGCTATTGTAAATAGTGCTGCAATGAACATTGCAGTACATATATCTTTTCAAATTATGGTTTTCTCAGGGTGTATGCCTAGTAGTGGGATTGCTGGGTCATATGGTAGTCCTATTTTTAGTTTTTTAAGGAACCTCCATATTGTTCTCCGGAGTGGCTGTATCAATTACATTCCCACTGTCAGTGCAGGAGGGTTCCCTTTTTTCCACACCCTCTCCAGCATTTATTGTTTCTAGATTTTTTGATGATGGCCATTCTGACCGGTGTGAGGTGATACATCATTGTGGTTTTGATTTGCATTTCTCTAATGATTAATGATGTTGTGCATTTTTTCATGTGTTTGTTGGCAATCTTTATGTCTACTTTGGAGAAATGTCTATTTAGGTCTTCCACCCATTTTTGGATTGGGTTGTTTGTTTTTTTGATATTGAGCTGCATGAGCTGCTTGTAAATTTTGGAGAGTAATCCTTTGTCAGTTGCTTCATTTGCAAGTATCTTCTCCCATTCTGAGGGTTGTCTTTTGGTCTTGTTTATGGTTTCCTTTGCTGTACAAAAGCTTTTACGTTTCATTAGGTCCCATTTGTTTATTTTTTTAAAATTTCCATTTCTGTAGGAGGTGGGTCAAAAAGGTTCTTGCTGTGATTTATGTCATAGAGTGTTCTGCCTATGTTTTCCTCTAAGAGTTTTATAGCGTCTGGCCTTACATTTAGGTCTTTAATCCATTTTGAGTTTATTTTTGTGTATGATGTTAGGAAGTGTTCTAATTTGTCTGGACTTACATTTAGGTCTTTAATCCATTTTGAGTTTATTTTTGTGTATGATGTTAGGAAGTGTTCTAATTTCATTCTTTTACATGTAGCTGTCCAGTTTTCCCAGCACCACTTATTGAAGAGGCTGTCTTTTCTCCATTGTATATTCTTGCCTCCTTTATCAAAGATAAGGTGACCATATGTGCATGGGTTTATCTCTGGGCTTTCTATCCTGTTCCATTGATCTATGTTTCTGTTTTTGTGCCAGTACCATACTGTCTTGATTACTGTAGCTTTGTAGTATAGTCTGAAGTCCAGGAGCCTGATTCCTCCAGCTCCATCTTTCTTTCTGAAGATTGCTTTGGCTATTCAGGGTCTTTTGTGTTTCCATACAAATTGTGCAATTTTTTGTTCTAGTTCTGTGAAAAATGCCATTGGTGGTTTGATAGGGATTGCATTGAATCTGTAGATTGCTTTGGGTAGTATAGTCATTTTCACAATGTTGATTCTTCCAATCCAAGAACATGGTATATCTCTCCATCTGTTTGTATCACCTTTGATTTCTTTCATCAGTGTCTTATAGTTTTTTGCATACAGGTCTTTTGCCTCCTTAGGTAGGTTTATTCCTAGGTATTTTATTCTTTTTTTGCAGTGGTAAATGGGAGTGTTCCCTTAATTTCTCTTTCTGATGTTTTGTTGTTAGTGTATAGGAATGCAAGAGATTTCTGTGCATTAATTTTGTATCCTGCTACTTTACCAAATTCATTGATTAGCTCTAGTAGTTTTCTGGTGGCATCTTTAGGATTTTCTATGTATACTATCATGTCATCTGCAAACAGTGACAGTTTTACTTCTTCTTTTCCAATTTGGATTCCTTTTATTTCTTTTTCTTCTCTGATTGCCATGGCTAAAACTTCCAAAACTATGTTGAATAATAGTAGTAAGAGTGGGCACCCTTGTCTTGTTCCTGATCTTAGAGGAAATGGTTTCAGTTTTTCACCACTGAGAATGATGTTGGCTGTGGGTTTGTCATATATGGCTCTTATTGTCTTCTTCTTTAAGCTTTGTGCAAAGTCCAAGTTTTTTCCAATAAGCACTTTAATAATTAGAACCTCCTCTACCAGTTTCCTAAAATAACAACCCAAGTGCATCTGACCTGTCTTCTATGACTTAACTTTCCTTTCCAGTATGAACTGTGCCTTTTCTTGTCGCTGTACTGGATCTTATATTCCACCTTTTCTGTAGCACCCATTCATTCATTCATTTGCAACTAATTTTTAATTGAGTGCCTGCTATGGGATAGGCCCTGTGTTGTCACACTGATAATATATATTGTTTACATTTCTGTCTCCCCTTGTAGGTTGTGAGTTCCATGTGAAGTATAAATGTATGCAGACTGAAAGCTATACTGATGTATAGATATCAAGTTTACTACTAGGCAGGAGAAAATACATTTTCTAGGAGGAAAACAAAATTTATAGCTGGTCACGGAGTTGGCATGCTGGTTTGCTGTATAATAACATGACTATGTAATTGCTTCATGTTGGTTTGAAGCACTGGGCTTGAGATATCCATCTAGATTTTGGTTTCTCTGCCTTGGTGTTTTCATATTGATTCTGAGGTCAGAATGACATTGAACCCCTGGTTGAAGGGCCAGCTGGATAAGACCTTGATGTAGCTCTGGGGGTGAAAGTCAAGTCTATAGGTTGAGTCAGGGATCTATCCAGTCCCAGTTCCACCCCTGCCCTTGCCTGGGAGAGTCCTTCTGCTGGACGGACAGTGTGTGGATAAGTGGGGTCCAACAACAGACCCAAGGGAGCAGAGCCCTCTTGGCCACCCTGGACCATCTGGGACTTAGGTCAGCTGAGACCTGTCACTAGAACCCACCTCAGTGGGACTGGCCAAGGTCTCAAGACACCCAGTCTGTGACAACTGTTCTGTCCCTGGCTTTGCCATGTCCTTATCCTATGCTTCACCTTCCCCAGATCTACTGATGGGGTAATTGACCTCTGTGGCCTCTCATCGGCCAGCATACCCCTCGTCTTCTCTTCCCTTCCTCTACCCCTCTCCTTCCTCATCTCACCTCTCTTCCTCTCCTTCAGACATTTACTGAGAAGCTACTCATGTGTCGGGCAGCCTATGGATAGGCAGTGAGTGGCCCAGTAATTAGCTGATTGATTGAGTTGTCTATTTACCACATGGGTATTGAGGAGTTGCCACAGGTCAGACATTGGGACTAGCATGTCTGGAGGGGGGGGATGTGAGAGAGGATGGCAAACTTGAGGAACTAAAACAGGTCCAGCATGGCTAAGCATAGAGTAGGAAGGAGGGGGAAGGGCACACTGGTGAGAAATGATGCAGCGGGTGTTTGGACTTTGTCCTGTAAGCCCATTGCAGCTTGTAAGCTGAGGAGCAACATGGTCAGATTTGCATTTTAGAACGCTTGCTTTGCCTAGAGTGTGGACCACAGAATGGGGAGGGGCAAAAGATAGAGGCCAGGAGACCATCGAGGTAGCTCTTGCTGTGAGTAGCTGAGCTAAGAAGGTGGATTCAACTAAGGTGGGGATGGTGGGAATAGAAAGAAATGCAAAGATTAATGATGTGAACAAATATTGAGGAGTGGATGCCACCACCCTTGGGGAGTGGAGCCCACAGGTGTGGAGGAGGGTCCCTACCTCGGAGGAGCTCATAGTCTAATAGAAGTGATTCCCAGTCTCTGGGGTGGGACAAGGAGGGGGTGCCAGGAGAGCCAGTGAACCTCTGGGGAGGGACATGTGGTTAAAAAAATACTCTAAAGGGGGGGCACATACTATATCATTCCATTTATATAAAATTTTAGCCACACACATTAATGTGTTAAGTAAGCCTATCAAATAAAACTAATTAAAATAGGGTTGTTTTAACCTTAACATTGCCCCAGCATAGTTAATTTAACACAATTATGCTTCATTCTGGGCCCTCTTTGAGACAAAAATAATGTTTTTGAATGCTCAGTACCATAGAGCATGGTCCTCTGTAGATTAGCAGAAAAGTATTTTTTTTAGAAAAGTATTTTTTAATATTAAAAATTAAACATCCTGAAATTTAGTATGTATAGCATACCTCATGTGGTGCATAAATGTTTATTTTAGGGCCAATGTTTCAAAATTTCTAGCATTGTTTTAAATGTAAGAGTTATTAGCCAGGATAATATATCTGTTCAATTTTCAAAAGTCAACCATACAGCTATTCTTATGCCAAAAGTAGTTCAGGCAATCAACCCCCTGTTGAACTCAACAAACCTTGTATATAAACTTAACAAAAGAGTGTCCAATAACAGAAATAAATGTAAATAAAATGATTCTGAAAATTCAAAATAAATAAATAAATAAATAAATAATACTCTAAAATGCCCAGTTTAAACACAATCTACAGAAAGTGAGGTTCTGCAAGATCTTGGTTGGTGAGACCATGGGAAAGCACGCAGGAGTTATGTGTTTTAAAATGTGTCAAAATCCTGGCATAGTTGGAAGCAGAACATTAGAACAGATTATAAAATGATGGGATCCATGAATGGTTTGGACCAGGGGAAATGCTATTGTGAAAACCTCAAAAGGTTCTTTAATCTATGATGGAAACAAAGCCGTCTTTGGGGAAGATGCCCTTTGTTTTGGGAGACCCCTTTGGTGAGCCCCTTCCACAAGGTGGAAGTCAAGGAGTTGCCCTGGCCACTGAGGGCACCTTACTCACCTGTTGGACTAAAGATTCTCGTAACCTTGAAGGAAAAGATATTCAAAGCGTTCACATTCCTTGTGTTGCCAGAGCTGGAGGCTTGAAGAGGGCTCAGGGCTCCCCACTTTGGGGGAAATTACTCTTTGATGCGTCTGGCTGTGCAAAAGATGAAACCACAAGGTGAGTTGGGAACGGGCCACGAGGCATCCTTTGTACAAGGATGGCGACTCCATGGAGGGCGTGGGTGGCTGCAGAGATTTTATCACTCAATAAAGGGACGTGACTGTGGAGGTTTTGTGTGGGGATTACGAGTAAACCCCGGCAACCTGGCAGCTACCTTGGGGCTTAGGGAAAGGGGCCAATGAGGAAGCCCCATGAAATATTTGGTTCAGAGGGCTGTAATATGACTTCTTAAGCGTTGGTAGCAGCTCTGCGTTTGCGGGTTCTGAGGCTGTGCTCACAAACGGGGACTGGGCAGATTAAAAAGAGAGTGGGGGTAGGATGGCAAAGCAGGTAAGAGGCAGCCGGCTGTGACAGGTGAGAAGCTGGGGCAGAGTGGAGCTACGGGACCTGCACATACTTCCTGGGTGTTCTTGGGGACACTGGTGGAGGGGCTTCTTGTAGTGATGTGGCAGGGAGCTCTGGTTCTTATTCCTTGGTTATTAAAGGAAAAGTGGTCCCTAGAGGGCTGTAAGACTTAGCTCACAGATGTTGTCCCAGAGGACTCCCAGGTGACAAGAGGAAGGAGTCACTGGCTCTGCTTGAGGCAGGCATTGCGGAAGATACGCCAGTTTGCTTCCCAGAATGGGGAGTTTTCTGGCTGGGCCCAGCCATTTGTCTTTCACAGGAATACAGACCCTCGGGACTGACTCAGTCTTCCAGCTGTTGAAGACTTAGAGCAGCAGGAGTCAGAGCCTGGCTCGGAAGCAATAAGAATAATGATGGCAGGACTTCCCTGGTGGTGCAGTGGTTAAGAATCCTCCTGCCAATGCAGGGGACAGGGGTTCGAGCCCTGGTCCGGGAAGATCCCGTATGCCATGGAGCAACTAAGCCCGTGCGCCACAACTACTGAGCCTGCATTCTAGAGGCCGTGAGCCACAACTACTGAAGCCCGCACAGCTAGAGCCCATGCTCCGCAACAAGAGAAGCCACTGCAATGAGAAGCCTGTGCACTGCAACGAAGAGCAGCCCCCGCGCGCCACAACTAGAGAAAGCCCGCACGCAGCAATGAAGACCCAATGCAGCCAAAAATAAATAAATAAAATAAAATAAATTAAAAAAAAAAAAAGTAGCCCCCGCTTGCCGCAACTAGAGAGAGCCCGCGCGCAGCAACGAAGACCCAATGCAGCCAAAAATTTAAAAATATAAATAAATAAATAAATTTGTAAAAAAAAAAAAATGATGGCAAAGCATCGAGAAGTCACCCGCATTGGGTGTGTCTGTGCCAGGCGCTGTCTGTGTGTTACCATAACTGTCCTGTGAGGCTGGTGCTGTTACCTTCCCACACAGACGGCACATGGAGGCTCAGCAGAGACAAGCCACCTGACTATTGGGCCAGGACTGTCTCACTTGGACCCTGAGGGCAGGTTTAGGTCAGGGGAGTTGATTAAATGCTCAGGATTTGGAAGAGTGACCCAAGAGCAGGAGGCCTCAGCTCCAAATCTATCTGAGAACTGAACTCCAGCCCCAGGGCCCTCTGTTGGGACCCTAACAATCCCCATCTTCTGCCTCCGCCACTGACTGGCTGCTGGGGTGTGTGCCCAGGCTGAACCCTGGTCAAATAGAAGTGTTCTGTGGGTGGGCTCAGCCCGTGCTGCCCACTGGAAGGCATCCTCCGGGAATCCTGCTGTTCAGAAACCCCATTACACTCATCTAGCTTGAGTTCCACCTCCCAGGCTCTGGAGCCATAGGGGCCCTGCACTGGGTACAGCCCCGGTAAAGGTCGCTCCTGCATAGAGGGAGATCCACAAAGGCATTCCAGCTCCTGTATGAAAACAACCACCAAATCCAGTCTTACTTAAGGATATTATAAATTGGGTCCCGTTGGTGCCTTTGTGAAAAAGACAAACCCTGTGAAAAGTTGGCAGATCATGCCATACAGGAGCTGATTTACACTTAGAATGCTTACGGCAAAATTAATGGACATAGTTAAAAGAGATGTCCATAAAATGTAGGTGACCACAGTCCCAAGAGTGGAGATGGAAAGTGATCACCTCTGTGGCAGTATGTAATTTATTGAAGGCTCTAAGTTTACAAGACACTTTGTAAAATGTATAAAAAGATGAGGTTCCTGGCCCCAAGGACTGCAAGCAAGCCTCACTAAGACTCACATTGTTGAGGAGTGAAGTTCAGATACACGACAACCTGTGATCGCTCTTGGAAATACTTTAGGCAGAAAGGCTAAAGATAGCTGTTTGCTTTCACGAAGTGTTTAAAGGAGATTAAGAATGATGGTCTTGGAAGAAAGGCATAATGTTAACTTAGGGTGAAAAGGAAACGATTGTATGTCTGGAATGCCTCAGAGGCAAGGAGAGATATTAAATGTCAAATTAAAAAACAAGTAATCGATGATAATAAATGCCTGCATCTATTAAAAAGCAGAAGTCTGCTATGGGCTTGGTGAGGCATAGATGGCTTCTGTTCTACTGATTACATTACCTTGGTTATATCTTCTCTGGAGGCAAAAGGCTCCACATTTGGATAGGTTGTGGTTAGACATTTAGGTGGACCTCCTGACATGAGGTAAGCCTTTTACACAAGGAAAGGAGCAGTTCTTAACAAACACCCCCAACCCTGAAAACACACACACATAGAACTGAGCTGTTGCACTCACAGTCTGATAAATCATAAAACTCCACTCCTGCCCCTCCTCACTTCCACACAATTTCCCTTCTAGAAGTTTTGAAAAGTTAACTGACACTTGATCATGCATCACCTGATGGATGTGACACATCTCTCAATTGTATTGCAAAACCTCAAAGTATATTAGTTGTGCTCACCATTACCTGCTTAAAGCCAGGTTTCCATTTTGAAAGCTGCAGTTTTCCAGCAAATCAATATTCCCGAGCATGCGCTGGGCCGATAGGCCATGACTTCACTCTGGCTGAGACTTCAGTATCTCCAAAAAAGGAGAAAGAAAAGCTCACTTCTCGGTGCTCATTCGCTTAGGGAAAATCACATTAAAATTCTGGGCACAGGGTTCTATGCACTGCCCTCATCCTGCCGTGTTGAACTTTGTACCTGCACATGAGTCCATGGAATTGGAATTACTGATGTTTCAAAAGCTCTCTTTTGGAAATGGTTAAAAAGGGAAAAGTGCTGGCAAGCAGTGCCCCAGGCATCTCCTCCTCTTTGTGTGTGTGCACCCTGGCTCTGACACGTGGGGGCAGGGGCAGTGCTGGGTGTCCTCCCGTGGGTCCGGAAGGCGGTGCAGACTGTGTGAGACTCCCATGGTGGGGAGGCTGACTGGCCACTGGTCAGAGTGACTCTGTTTTCCCTCCCTCCTCTCCCTCCTTCCCCACTTCCTTTTTTCCTCCTTTCTCTCTTTTTTTTCTCTCCCCACATCTTTCCCCTGTTTCCCTCTTTTTCAGATATTACAGTTTGAGGGGTAGGTTGGATGGCTTCTGGAAGTTGGTTGCGGTCTCAGGACTCCCCTGAATCAGGCTTTAACCCCCTGTGCCCCTTCACGTGATTTCTAGAGCGTATTGGAGCACAGTGGCAGGGAACACCTTGAGTGGTGGGGAAGTTTGTGTGTCAGCTTGACTGGGCTAAGGGATGCCCGGATAACTGTAAAACACTGCTGGGTGTGTCTGTGAGGGTGTTTCTAGGAGGGAGTAGCATTTGAATGGGTGGACCTGGTAAAGCAGGTGGTCCTCTCCAGTGTGCATCATCCAATCTACTGAGGGCCCCGATAGGACAAAGAGGTGGGGGAAGGGTGAATTCACCCTCTATCTTCTCCTGCTCTTGGACCTCAAGTGCTCCTGGGTCTCAGGCCTTCAGACTTGAACTGAATTATTCTTCCAGCTTTCCTGGTTCTGCAGTTTGCAGATGGCAGATCATGGGACCTCTTGGCATCCATAACCATGTGAGCCAATTCCTATATTAACTTTTCAAATATACATATAGGTTGGTTCTGTTTTTCTGGAGAACCCTGACTAATACACTCTGCTAATACTTGATTGTTAACTGGCCTTTGGACCTGAGACCCAGTGCAGATCTCCTTGATAAGATGGGTTTGGCCACATAGAGAACCTTTGTTTCCTAAACCTAAACTGCTTCAGAGGAAAGCCAACCTGACACTGCCACCAGCTCCAGGGGAACTTGTACCCAGAGAGAATGAAATGGCAAGAGAGCCCTGTTGGTCCCCATGCCCAGGGCTGACCTGGTCTGGCTGCTGTGTGGGCAGAGCACACGGACCTTTCAGTTCAGACAAGTGAGAGGCGAGACCTCTTAACCAGCCCCTCTAGGTAAAGGTGGTATTGACCTTGCCCTGGAGGCTGGGCACGCGGCCTAACGAAGTCTCCTCTTCGCTGGGGGCTGACGGGGATGGAGTGTGGTGAGGAACACTTGCGTTTCTTCTAGTAAAGGCCACTAAAGTCACCCACCTCTATTATTGATATCTTTCAGTACAACATCTACCCTTTTTTGAGGATCTCTATTATTCCCATCATGCAGGAAGGTGACTAAGTGTGAATTTACACAAATCTAAAAAAATTTGAGTACTGTATATTTAGATACTGAGTGACATATAATTAGCTATTAAAGTCAAAATGTTTCTAACAAAATAAGGAGTTTTTAGAATATTAAATACCAGGTTCCTTTTTTTCTTTTGACATTAAAAACAATTTCACTAGCCCCATAACGTCTTGAGACATTCTCTGAAAATAAGATTGCTTTGTCAAGATTGTTCTAAACAGTCAGTCAAATGTACACAGCTTCATTTTCTAAAAGGTGCAAATCAAATCTGTTTTATACAGTTAATAATATGGGTGCTCACCTTATTTCTTTGAATTTCCACCAATTCTGCATTTGTGAAACTTCAGGGGTAAATTAACGGTTAGAAACCAGGTGTCTTTTTACCTTCTTGCTTCCTCCCCACTCCTTCCACTGCACAGGCAGTGGCTCTGCCCACCCAACCCTGAGACATGGGCTGGAGCAGGTCCTGCAAAGCCCACAGAGTGCTCTGAGGTCAAGATGCCTGACCCCTCAGCCCTCGCTGACCATGTGAGTTTCCTATCGCTGCTGTAGCAAAAGACCACTAAGCGAGTGGCTTAAAACAACACACATTTAGTATCTCACAGTTCTGTAGGTCAGAAGTCCCATGTGGGTCTCACTGGGCCAAGATCAAGGGGTCAACAGGGCTCTAGGGGAGAATCCATTTCCTTGCCTTTCCAACTTCTAGAGGCTTCCCCATGTTTCCCTTCTTCCAGCTCCAAAGCCAGCAGCCATCGGTCAAGTCCTGCCCACACTGCATTTTTCTCTCTCTTCTTCTTCCACTTTTAAGGACCCATGTGATTAGACGGATCCCACCCAGATAATGCAGGATAACCTCAAAGTCAGCAAACTTCACTGCATCAGCAACCTTAATCCCCTTTGCCATGAAAACCAACATGTTCCCAGGTTCTGAGATTAGGATGTAGGCATCTCTGGGGGGACCACTCTTTTGCTTCCCATACCAACCCAGGCCTGCCCGGGTCTAGCTTTGAGTTCCTGTGTCCTCCACGCTGCTCAGTCTAACTGTGCTGGCCTCCTAGATTCCTCCCTTCTCTGATGTAGGTCAGCTTCTCTACCAGGCAGGAGAATTGTCTCAGAGTTGGAGCAGGAGTAGCTGAAGCCTGGGGAAGCAGGATGAACTTGAACAGGGCCCTGGGACTGGAAGAGTGGGAGTTCTGGGCCCTTTACCGGGAAGGTGGGAGGTGGTCCGAGGCCGTGGTGGAGGGAGTGCGCATGTGGGGTACACACCTGGGCCCATGCAAAGCCCCCTGGGGAATCTGCAGTGCCTAGAGCCTACTGCTGAATAATGATGCTTTCACTGCGCTGGCCCCAACTCAGCAATGCCAGCCCACCCGTCTGTTCCCACAGACCCACGGCGAGGTGTGTGCAAATTGTTGAAAAGGCACAGTAAACATTCAGGTTATAAAGTATAGCCTGACAGCAGTTTAACCTTGGAGAATAATTTATTTAACTCTGGATGACTAGGGGCTGGGTGTTCCCCTTTCCCACTTACAGGAAAATCTATTCTTGGCTGAAGTTGATATTTGATTTTTCCTTTTATGCTCTTACATTCCTGCAGGTGATAAATAGTCTTTTAGCAAACGCTGACTTTCTCTGAAATCCTGCTGACTGTGGCCTAATTTCCTTCTTGTGCATTGATGAGACTCCCCACAGCAGAGATTGATCCATCTCCTTTACAGTAGGGTTAAGCCATTGATTTTAATCAAATCCTCTTTTTAGAAATCAGCAGTATGTATCCATTTTGGGCCCCTCCTCTCTCAGAACATTAATCAACTCGTTAAGTAATTTCTTCCAATTTATGGGTCCCAATTAGCCTCTCTCTGGAGACACAGAGAATTAAGAGACATACTGTTCATTTCCAATATCATTGAGTCATTAATCTTGAATCCTCACGTCCAAAGTTCAGGGAACTTATTCAATAAGATTTTAGACCATTTTCCAGTGTTTTCACTTTACATTTCATATGTCAATAATTGGCTTACACCTAGTGGGTGAAAGTGCTTTGGACCAGAATCTCTTCGTTGGAAAGGGTCATGTAGGGAGAGCTCCTGCTCATCCAGTGTCCTCCACTGCTGGAATTCTCTCTCCGATGGTTTCTCTAAGTCAGTGATCTTCAGACTTTAATGTGCATAAGAGCTACATGGAAAGCTTGTTAAAACAGTGTCATGGGCCCTGATTCTAATTCAGTGGGTCAAGGTGGGACTTGAGAATTTGCATTTAAAAAATTATTTAAAATACAAATTGTGTATATTTAATGTGTACAGTATGATTTGATATATGAATATGTAGTGAAATGATTAGTACAGTCAAGCTAATTAACATTATTCATCTCTGTACACCATTAACCATTTTTTTTTCTTTTTTTTGTGGTGAGAGCACCTGAACTTTCTTAGTAAATTTCCAGTATTCAATACAGTATCATCAACTATAGTTATCATGCTGTACTTAGATCCCTGGACTTACTCATCCCACATAACTTCAACTTTGTACCCACTGACGAACACCTCCTCATTTCTCCCACGTCCCTGCCTCTGGTAACCACCATTCTACTCTCTGCTTCTGTGTATATGACTTTTCTAGATTCCACATATGAAAGAGGTCATGCAGGGTTTTTTTTTCCTTTCTGAGTCTGGCTTATTTCACTTAGCATGATGTCCTCCACGTTCATCCATGTTGTTGCAAATGGCAGGATCTTCTTTTTTAAGGTTGAGTAATATTCCATAGTTTATATAAACCACAATTTCTTTATCCATTTATCCATCCACAGACATGTGGGTTATTTCCATGTCTTGGCTATTGTGCATAATTGGCAGCGACACGGGAGTGCAGACATTCCTTTGAGGTACCTATTTTAGTACCTTGAGAATTTGCATTTCTAACGAACTCCCAGGTGACACCAGTGCTGCTGGTTTGAGGACCACACTCTTGACAGTGCTGCTCTAGACAGAATGCTTTGGACAGCTGTGCAAGGAGAAGCTTTGACGGGCTGTGGGAAGGAGGGCAAGGTGATTCTGTGTCGCCAGACATTTTAATACCACAAATGGTTCGTCTAAATGGCTCCTTCTGGGGACTCTAGGCAGAAACACAAGACATTGGGTCCCAAAGAGGGCGGGGAAGAGAAACGGAGGTGAGGTGAAAAACAAAAGAAATAAACTTCATATAATTCTTAACTTTGCTAGGCCAGTTTTCTCCCTTTATAATAGTCTCCAGGAAGAGTATCTGGGTATTATCTCTGGTTACTTCTTAAAGTTTTTTCATATACTAATAATTGCCACACATACTGCCTCTTCACCATTGCCAAGAGCTTTCCTGTTAATTCAGATTCATTTAAATTCATCTGTGTGTGTTGCCTTTTTTCTCTATATTGTTTCAGTGAGTATACTTTGGGGAAGAAATGGAATTTCATTTGAAAATATAACTACCTTAAAAAGTTGCCTCTGAGGTAGGTAAAATTATAGTTGGCTTAATTGTGCCTTAAAAAAATCATCCTGTCACCAACTGATTTCAGTGAACAAGGAAACTCCTCCAAGTGTGAAATCTCCTGCCTGCACTTTCTGTTTCTTATAGAATTTTGGAAGCTGGTGTTGTTTTAGTATTGTTTGGAAGCTGGTATTGTTTTGGTATTGCTTTGCCGTGATTTTGATAGAATGAAGCTCTTTGTAAGGTTTAATATTAATGATAACCATCAATGAATATGTATGATATGCTCATGCAAAACTTGAAGCATTTAGAAAGAATGGTATTGGTTTTTTAATACACTTAAAATATGATTTATAAGTGAATTTTTCAGGAGGCAAACATTTACAGAACATTCTGTTTACTTTATAAAATATTTCACCGAGAGTTTTCTCTTTGTAGAAGAATCCCCATCTATAACTTAAGATCTGATTTACTTTTAAAGAATTGAGTAACAGTATTTTTGGAACAACATCATTGTGAAAAATGAGGTAAGGGGGTGCTGGACATTCTGAGAGATGAGGTAAACAGAAAATCGTAATTATGAATTTGTTAAGTGTCAAGGTTTCAAGTTTTTCACTTATGTTGGCCATGACTAAGCACTATCCTTTCTCATGTAAACGAGAAGAGTTTAAAGGAAGAAGTAAAACTTGAAAAAATGGGCCAGGGCTACTCAATGGATAGATTAGGAAAGTGCTTGGAAAATTTGCCGATGACTTGGGGACATGATAAGGAACAAACATAGGAAACAAAGAGGAGGAAGAAGTTTGTAGAAGGCTGCATCAGCTTGATAACCTGCTGCTAAAGATTATAGTGCAAATGATTCTCACTGTACATTATGGCACAGTTCTCTTGACTTTGAGGCCCGATTTTAGTTTTCTTTTCATATAGTTTTTTAATAGTCATAGTTTATCTTTAGTATAATTCCAGATTTTCGAAGCCTCCTCTCCAAGGCTCTGTGTAAATGCAGGTAGAGCTGGGCCAGAAGGGGAACCAAGCAGGATTCTTTAGTTCAGGTAATGACTTCCTCAGTTCCTTGCTGGTTCACTTCCAAGCTTCTTTATTCCTCCCTTTTTCTCCCCTCTTTTTTAGAGCAGCCGTATCTGGAGCAGGAGGCTTCTTCTGGGCTCCAAATGTGGAGTGGCTGTGATTTTATTCCTATTAGCATGTTAAACGCTCGCTGACCCCTTTCTTCTCGGCTCTCAAAGAGTACATGATGGGTGCCCACATGTTCTTGGACTGAGCGTTTTTTGACTCATGGCTGGATGATAGAAAAGCTGTTTTCCATGCTTGATTCATTTCATGGCCCAGCAAGGCCACAGGTGCCTCACCTCAGTATTGCTAATTCACATCACACCGCAAAGGAGCAGACTGGGTGTCAGTCTGGCTTATTAAAGAGGACCCGACCATTCGCCACACCAGCCAAGAGCTGGTAGCTTTCCAGACTCTCAGGAAGCAGGGGAAGCCGACTATGGCACTCTCAGACTTTCCTTTATTTCCTAAGGTTTTACCTTAAATACACTTCCCCTCTTCCTTCCTTTAGTAGTGAGTTCCTACCGTGCTTTGAGGCTCATTTCAAAGAGAGCTTTCTCTGAGGAGACTCAGCAGTTCACCCAAGCACAATTCAGCGCTCTGTCATCTGGATCACCCTGAAATTTCCACACATATTTGTAGTGCAGCAGTGACCTCTTTGTTTTATGCTGTTTGCGTTTCTGAGTTTCCAGCTCCTACTTAGCACAGAGCCGGGCACGTTGTATTTATTCAGTAAATGTTATTGAGTGCATCCCATTCATCCATGTTCAACACACATTAACATAGATCTCAACACACCCCTTCAACCTGACCAAGGCCAATGTCTAGTGGCACAAATACCCAAGTTAAGGCAAGGTTTAATTCTCTGAAGAAAAAAAAAAAAAAAAGGCCAGTGTTAGTAGACAGAAGGACAGAGGTGTCTGGAATTAGACCTGGATTCAAATCCCAGCTCTTCCCTTAGCCATGCGGTTTGGACACACATTTCTCCTGCCTAAGGCTGTTTCCTCATCTGTGGAATGGGACACAGCACACAAATGAGCTTAATGTAAGGATTAGATGAGAAAACGCACGTAACATGCTTGGTCTACTGGCTGGGATCAGTTAACGGGGTCTGTTCTTAACATGGGAGCCGTGGAGCTGGGATGCTTATGCATCTTAAAATCTCTCTGCAGAAAACACACTCTCACACATACACACAACCCTCACACCATTGCTTTCTTTTCTTTTCTTTTCTTTTTTCAATTGGGGTATAGTTGTTTTACAATATTGTGTTAGTTTCTACTGTACAGTGAAGTGGGGTTCCCTGTGCTATACAGCAGGTTCTTATTAGTTATCTAGTCTATACATATTAGTGTATACATGTCAATCCCAGTCTCCCAGTTCATCCCACCCCCCACCCCCTGCTTTCCCCCCTTGGTGTCCATACACTTGTTCTCTACATCTGTGTCTCTATTTCTGCCTTGCAAACCGGTTCATCTGTACCATCTTTCTTTCTTTTGGTAATGTATAGCTCAAGCCATTTGCTTTTCTACTCAGATTACTTTCAACTAATTTGCTTTTAGCTCAGTCCTAAAAATGTTTAAGAATCACATGCCCTTTTATTATATTCAGTCTGCAAAGTTTTCTCTGGTCTTGAGAATACTTTGCCAGCGGCTCCTTCATGTGTGAAGTGAGTCTGTCTTCCTAATGTATGAACTATCCTATCGCTGATAGTTTGGGGCTACTGGCTCCCACTGGGG
Organism: Balaenoptera borealis; assembly: GCF_965194805.1. NCBI lineage: Eukaryota > Metazoa > Chordata > Mammalia > Artiodactyla > Balaenopteridae > Balaenoptera > Balaenoptera borealis. The sequence continues at coordinate 107,914,832 of NC_138874.1, forward strand.
ACAATGCTCTCTTCCCAGGGCTGGATCAGGGACCAGATTCTCTTGGCTCTGTCCTGGGGCTCAGACGGAATTGTGATTTCAACCATCTGGTGGCCTTAAGGGAAAATGGCAGAGTAATGGTGGATCTGGGTGAATCTATCAGTGATGCTGAAAAACAAAAAATCACGACAGAATAAAAATCAGCCAGAACCCAGCAGTGGCAGCATCCTCAGAAATATAATTCAGCATCCAGAGTGTGTTCCTGAGTGGGGTTAGGACCGTTCCTCTTTGTATAGAATAGTCTAGTGTCATAGAATGCTAGATTGTTAGAACTTTAGAACTAGAAAGAAAATCCTCAGGACCCTCCCTCCCCCAACTCCATTTGAAGAGTTGGAGACCTAGAGAAGAATGGAAGTAGATCCCCAGTGAGTTACAGGAGAAACAGGAAAATGGGACCCCGATCTCATGACTCCCCTGGTCATTGTTTTTCCTAGATTTCCATGAAATACCAAAAGTGACGAGAAAGGAAATCAAGCTAGGATGGCATTTCTCTTCCTTCACCAAACTTTTGTTCACTTGATTTTTCCTTCTCTTGGACACTCAGTCTGCCTGGCGTTCTGGTTTCTAGTAGGGGAGATGCCACATCCCCTCTCTCGATGCTTTGTCTCCCCTTGTAGACTTGACACCCTGGCAGGGCTTCAGTCTCTTTTATGCCCTCAACCACTTACCCACACAGTGCTCTTCCCAAATATTAGCTAAAGGAGTGAGTGAAAGAACACGTAAATATACATTTCTCTTGCCTTGTTTATACAACACCTCATTTGCTTTACTTTAGCATTGCTCTCATAGGCTACACAGCTTGAATACAAATATATTATTTTATGTCATAATGCTTTTTAAAACTAGTGCTGCAATCTTATGCCCCTCTGGGGATTTGAGGCAAGTTATGGTACCCCCTGGATTAAGTATAAGTGATGCCTCATTTAGATTTTTTTGATTACAAATATTCTTTAAAATGTTCCTTTTCCTCAAAACCAAATTCATAGAGAGATTCTATGCTTTTCATTTGTGTTAAGGTCTTCATTAATATTTGGATCCTGTGTGATGTTAGGAATATTATAGTTTAGTGGTTGAGAAAAAGGACACTGGAGTCAGACTGACTGTTCAGATGCCTGCCCAGCCTCTTACCCTCTGTATGATCTTGGGAAGCTCTTTCATCTCTCCTCAGCTTTAATTTCCTCATCTGTAAAATAGAACCTACCCCATAGGATGATTGTGAGAATTAAGTGAATTAAGAATGCAAGGTAGTTGACTAGTATCTGTCACATAGTAAATGTGCAATAAATGTTAGCTGTGATAATGATCATAGTAATCAAACATAATAACTGCAGTCCAATGAATATGAGGATCGAAGAAGAAGAAAAGAGACATTGAGTAGAAAACTTATTCCTGAAAATTTGTTCCCAGAGATTTCAAGCAATCTAAGAAATGATTTCCATCCTTGTTTTGGCTCTATATCATGTCAAAGCAGGTGGAACTGTGTTTCCAAGGCCTCCTTGCTGTGTCTGGTTCTGGATTAGGGTTGGCTATAAGAGGATTTCGCAAAGGATGTAGGAACAGAAGTGAAGTGATGGCCTTTGCCCTCTGAAGGTCAGTGTAGGGAGCACCTGGTGGCCCCTCATCTTGTTACTGGCTCCCTTTTTGTCACAGGACTTCAGGTGAGCCCATAGCTCCTCCCACTCTCACCAGACCTCTTCCACCAGCTTTTCCAAGTCCTGGGGCAGGTGCATGTGCAACTCTGTGGCAGGGGACACCAGATTCTTCTGCCAGTCACCACATCCTCAGGGTTAGTGCGGTGAAAGACAGACACATGTTCTGGTTGTGTTGCAGTTCCCAGTTTGTTCTTGTGTGTTCTAGATCATCTCTACTGGCTTCATTGCATCCTTGATCTCTCCCTCCTCATGCCCAGCTTTTCTTCCTGACTTCCATCCCTGCCACCCCACAGGGACTTCAGACCCATCACAGATGCAAAGTCAACAACCTTCTATAGACTTCTTCACTTGCTCCTATAGGTTTATAGGTGACCAAGTAGTTGTCATCACAGAACATTTTAGTGAAAATATGGAGCATAATGGATTTGGTTGGTTGTTTCTAAGTGCACTGGATAACTTGAGTTAAGTGGTTCTTTATTACAGGTGTCTACAAGTGCTACTGGGCAATACCAAATGCTTGATGGCAGGCCATCAAATGGCCATGTGACCCCAGCTGCCTATCATGAACTGGGCGTTGCCCACTAAGCCATCAGGTTGGGTGTGCATAGCAGCATTCCATCATCCACTGGAAGGAGTATATATGAGATTGGGTTTGAGCAAATAAAGTGTGTCAATAGACTCATGTTCATGGAATTCACTGGTGTGACTGTGTCCACATCAGCCTGAAGCTGCTGACCTGATAGGCACTAAATTGCCTTTTTGAAGATCCATTTACAGGGCCAGTTGGGTGAAAATATCTTGTAGGGCTGAGATTATACGCTCTAAATCAAGTCCATATATGTTCTGTTTTCCCCATAATATTCATGGGACTGGGAATCAAAGGGTGAATATGGAAGTGGCTCTTCTCACTATTACTCCTAGTGACCCAAGAATGAATTTGCTTTCCATCTCTGAGACTTTGGGTCTATTGGTCTAGAGATCTTAGTTCCTAAGGGACAAATGCTTCCACCAGGAGACACAGCATCAGTTCAATTAAATGGGAAATTGAGGCTGCCAGCCAACTACTTTAAGCTCCTCATGCCAGTGAATCAACAGGCAGAGAAGAGAGTTTCTGTACCGACTGGGGTCAGTGATCCTGACTATCAAGGGTTCCTTCTATGCAGCAGAGATAAAGAGGAGCACTTCCCAGAACCTCTTAGAACTACCGTGTCCTGTAGTAAAAGTCAGTGGAAAGCCACAGGGATCTAATTGAGCCAGGACTTCCAAGAGCCCAGACCCTTCAGAATCAAAGGTTTGGGTCACCTCCCCAGGCAAGGAATCATGACTCACTGACACACTTGCTGAAGGCAAAAGGTATATAGAGTAGACAGTGAAAGAAGACAGTTATACAAGCTCTTACCAGTTGCAGAAGCTGTAATAGTTGTGAGCATTTTTTCTTTATTTTGGTATGCCTATATTTGTGTATGTATTAATTATTTTCTACCCCTCCTTCCCATGCCCCTACCATCTTATGGAAGATGTGTTAACAGCAGTTAACTTTATATCTCAGTATTTAAGTTACAGGATATCGAAAGAGGAGTGTGACTCAGCTAGAAGAAGAATGAACATGACTCAGAGATAGATAAAGGGGCTCTGTATCCTCTTTTTGGGAGTGTGCTTTCAATTGTTCAGGGTATAAGGACATGAAGTGCATGGTGAGAGGTGGAATGCATGATTTTGCTATTGTCTTTGTGAGTTAAATATGGTTAAAAGAGGTGTGTACGGATGCCCAGCTGACAGGGATTGGACCGTGGTGGCTTTTATACTCTATGAGCTTATTGACGAAGTTAAAATAACACCAGCCTTTCAAGAAATGAGATGAAATTATTAAACATGGAGCTGCTACAGATAGTTTTCACAAGGAGACAGAGTGTAAGCAAACAAAATGTAACTTTAAAAAGAATATCACACGTGTTTTGCTGGAGTCTCCCAAACATTAGGAAAAGGAAAAAAAAAAAATCAATTCTGATTAGTAAGTACCGAGAGGATGAAATAAAACCTGTTCCGTTAAGTTTTGGAGACGGAAATTGGCTTCGCAAGGTTTTGGATTGAATGGAGGATTGTTTCAGAAGTCATTGAGAAACAAATGGAGCAAACCTGATTCCCCGTGGTCAGAAGGCTGAACTGAGAGTGGTGATTGGAAGCAAAGTCAGTACTGGGGCTGAAAGTGCAAGTGAAACAATGACCCTGAAACAGAGGCTCACAGTGAGAGAGGCATGAATTAAACTCATTTCTTCCTCACTCGTTGGGCCTTCTTGCATCTATTAAGAGAACTCTAGCAGCCTTACTGATCCCTGTCTCTTAATGAGGAAAGTCAAAATGAGGTGAAAGAATCTTCAACACATGGTGCTGGGAAACTGGATTTCCTAATGCAAAAGAATGAAGGTGGAACTTTGTCTTATACCATATACAAAAATTAACTCAAGAATGAATTACAGACCTACCTACATAAAACTCCTACAAGAAGATATAGGGAGAAGGTTCATGACATTGGACTTGGCAATGATTTCTTGGATAACACCAAGAGCACAGCCAACAAAAGCTAAAAAAGGGGAAGGGGACTACATCAAACTTAAACACCGTTGTGCATTAAAGGATGCAATCAACAGAGTGAAAAGGCAACCTATGGAGTAGGAGAAAATATTTGCAAACCACGTATCTGATAAAGGGTTAATATACAGAATATATAAAGCACTCTTGCAACTTGACAACAAAAAAATCAAATAACCCAATTGAAAGATGGGTTTAAAATTGAATGGGCATTTCTCCAATGATTATATACAAATGGCCAACAAGCATATGAAAAGATGTTCAACATCACTAATTATCAGAGAAGTGCAAATCAAAAGCACACGAGAAATCACCTCACCACCCATTAGGATGGCTACTATAAAAACACCAAAAAATAACTGCCTTGGTAAAGTTGTGGAGAAACTGGAACCCTTGTGCACTGTTGGTGGGAATGTATAATGGTGCAGCCACTATGAAAACAGTATGGAGTTTCCTCAAAAAATTAAAAATAGAACTACCTTATGATCCAGCAGTCCCACTTCTGGGTATATACCAAAAAATTGAAAGCAGGGTCTCAGGTGTTTGTGCACGCATGTTCACAGCAGCAGTATTTGCAATAGCCAAGAGGTAGTAACCCAAATACTTTGTAGCATAGATGAGTGGATAAAGAAAATATGGTATGTACATAAAATGAAATACTATTCAGCTTCAAAAAAGGAAAGAAATCCTGTCGTATGCTACAAAATGAGTGAACCTTGAGGATATTATACTAAGTGAAATAATTTGTCACAAAAAGACAAATACCATATGATTCCACTTATATGAGGTATCTAAAGCAGTCAAATTCATAGAGGCAGAGAGTAAAATGATGGTTGCCAGGGGCTGGGATAGGGGGGAGGAGGGAAAAAAGAAGAGTCATTGTTTAATGGTAGAGACTTTCAGCTTTGCAATATGAAAAAGTTCTGGATCTGTTTCACAACCCTGAATATACTTAACACTACTGAACTGTGCAGTTAGAAATGGTTAAGACAATAAATTTTATGCTATGTTTTTTGCCACAATAAATTAAAAAAAAGAAAACCACAGTGAAAGATAGTTTTCTCTGGATTTTTTTTACTCTGCACTGTCTCCTAAGGAGAAAGCTTTACAAGTCTTCCTCCTGGTAAGCCTCAGGGAAACTTGATCAGAAATGCAACAATTCATATGCAAAACAACTCGCTCTGTGGCATTTCACCTTCCTTTTCCAGCTGTTGCTTATCTTGAAGGGCTGTTACCAGGTACCATCTGCTGGCTCCCAGAGCCCTTTTGTTATCTGTGCCCGAAGATTTCACTGCCTCAAAGTCAACTAGAAGTAGGTGTCACTTCTTTGTACTGAAGCCAGGAAACTGCTGAACCCTAGCACTTCTCATTGATCAAAGCATTTCAAGATGTTTTGATTCACACAAGACGCCATGATCTCCCCTTCCATCAAGTTGAATAGACCAGGATGAGCATGAGTGGTAACAGTCTTCTGAAACCCAAATTCAAAAATTCATCAAATGCTTTGCCCAGAAATAAGATGGAGTAAGCTTTGTTTAACTGTCCTTACCGAGACGTCACGTCTGGAAGCCATCTACCTGGATATACTAGCTGATCAGAAATTCCCCCTGCATTCTGTTTCATTTATTTAATAAACTTAAGTAGTACTTTCTGTGAATGTGTATCATTCTATTTTATAAATACTAGTTCATCTAATCCTTACAACAATCCTATGAGTTAAGTACTAATATGATTGCATCTTTTTTTTTTTTTTTTATGATTGCCTCTTAAGATGTAAATTGAAATTGAAGTACAAAGAAGTTAAACTTTTGCCCAAGATCACATAGCTAGTGAGTGGTAAATCTAGATTCAAACCCAGGCAGTCTCGTTCCAGAATTCATGTTCTATATTTGAGGAGAAAAGAGCAAATCTCAAAGAAAGCAAACATCAAGGAAACAGATCCGCTTTAAAAATAAATTACTACTTTGGGATTAGTTTACTTTCATCTATTTCCTTTACCAGCTATGGTATCATCTCAATAATGATTATTAAGTACTATTATAATTTTGGCTAATATTGATTGAACTCCTACTACTTGACACTAATTTTGCTGTTTTTACCATACATTTGCTCACATAACTAGACTACAGCTGCTGAGTTATTTATCCCCCTTTCGCACACTGCAAAACTGAGGCCCAGAGAAAGAAAATAATTATCCCGAAGTCACACAGAGCGGAAGCGTAAAGTCACACACTATAAAATTATAGCTGGAGCCATTTTTGGAGCCCACACCACACACATAAACTCTTCAAGAAATCAAAGAAAAACTGGCAGTCCTGTACTTTCATATATAATGAATACATTCGTGAAAAATGAGGACAAGTGTTAGAGGGGGGCCATTGGTCTCTATAGGGGGGCACCAACTAGAATGGTGGCCCCATGAGAGGTGGGGAATGCACCTCTTCCATTGCAGACCCCAGACCCTATACATGCCCAGTACTCCCCGGGCCAGCAGGTGCTGGGCATGAATAGGGTCTGGTGTCTGCAATGGAAGAGGTGGGGGTCACCACCTGTGCAGATCACCACCTGCAATCTTTGCTGGAGGAGTTGGCAGTGGCACCACCATTCATTTCTTTTATTCATTCATTCATTCATTCATTTATTTATTCGACATTTCGGGAGCACTTGTCCTGTTCCAGGCAAGGTATCAGACACAGGAGGTCTCTGCCTGTAGATCTCTTTTGAAAATTAAATGGGCCAATGCAAGTAAAAGTCTTCATACTGTTTACTCATTGTAAGTGCTCAGTAAATCTACTGATTAAAGCACCCAATCCTAATTCCAAATTATACATGTTCTAGATCCCAACAGTATTAGGCACCAACTGGAACTGCAAGATGTACTCACAATAGCTCCTCCAGGACAGATGCTATGATCACCTCCATTTCACAGGTGAGGAAACTGAGGCATGAAGAGGTCATGTAACTTGCTCAGGGTTGTACAGTTTAATGAAAGATTTTCACCCTCCTCCACCATAGCTGATTGATCCAGGTGGGGAGGTACCCTTCTTGACCAGGCTAATCCAGCACCTCCTTCTGGGAAATGTAAACTTACATGGAGATTTACAAGTAGGGGTGGGTGATGGGGGTGAGCTACCTTGAAACTCTCAGAAGGATCTTGAACCCTGGCAGCTGCGTTTCCTGCAGTGCCCCAGCTCTGCCGTTTCCAAGCCCTGGCAACTCAGTTCTGTAAGCTTCCTAGTAGCCTTCTGGAAACCCTTCCCCTTTTGTTTTCCAAGTAGCCACAGTCAGATTCTTTATTTGCAACCACAGTTATCTTAATGAGTATATCTCTGTTGAATTAGAAATCTGGAGGATCAGCCTGGACATTTATTTTTGGAAAAGGCTGCTGGGTGACTCTGCCCACGGTTAAGAAACACTGCCCGAAATGCCTGAGAAATGGTACCTCGTGCATATTTAAAGATTCTTAACTGCAATATGACATCTCTGCATAAATTGAGTCCAACTAATTATTTGCAATGAAAATATATTGGTCTCATAAATGCTCTGCATCCCGTATCGATGTAATTTCATTTATGTGACTCTGCTCTTGGAAGGAAATGCCCTTTAAATCAATGGAATTTAGTTGGCTATGGCCTGTTTACCAAAGTTCATAGCCCGATCACCACAAAGCAAAAACAGGCCTCAGTGACACTTATTTAGAAGAATTATTGGCTGCAGTCAGGGCTGCTACAGCCAATTAATTCTCTGAGGTTAAAAAACAAAACAACCTAAGTTCTAGGAGATAACTGAGTAATGCACTGCATGGGACGTATTCAGGTCCTAGCCGTGTCACTTAGTGATGAATTGTGCAGATAGTTTTCTGTGTCTAGTACAGTCTGACGGCGCTGGGCTCTAGGGGCTGTGTGGTAGAATTGTTTACTCTTCAGTACCTATTGCACTGTCCCCAGCCCCACCCTGTGTATCCCAGCCCCTGGCACTTAGGTATCTGGTTCTGGCCAGTGGGTCATGAGTAGAAGTGACAGGTGTCACTTCTAGGCTGCAGCATTTAAAAGCTGGCGTGTAAGTCTCCAGCTCTTGCATCCCCTGCCTTAGCAACTTGGAAACCATGTGCTGAAATGGTTGTGTCACATGATGGATTGATCTGGATTGCAAGTCACTACAGAAAGGAGAGTTACCAGTAGACTTCGCAACAGCGAGTTGCAAACCTTTGATGAGTTAAGTGTTAAGCTATTGAAGAGTTGGAGGTATTTTTTTCTTTTTCCTTTTTGCCATTGCTGAGTGTTATCCTGACTGATGTGGTAAATAACTCCATTTTCTCCAGATCAAGGTTTCTAAACCTTGGTGCTACTGACATTGTGGGGGCAGATAACTCTTTTTGGGGGGGGATGGAAGTGGGGGAGCTGTCCTGTGCATTGTAGGGTGTGTAGCAGCATCCCTGGCCTCTATCCACTGGCAATCCCCCATCAGTTTTGACAACCAAAAATGTTTCCTGGCATTGCCACATATCCCTTGGGGGTGGTAATGGGATAAAATTACCCCTGGTTGAGACCCACCACCCTAGGTAATGAATGAGACTTATATTCATTGTATCAGCCCTAGCATCTTCACTGTGTTGGTTAAGGTATTAGTATTACTTATAACTTGTTCATGCCACAGCGCAAAGAACACTAGATTGAGTTAAGAGACCTGTGTTCAAGACTGAGAGCTTGGGCAAATTACAGACCTGTTGCTGAGTGCTTTGGTTGCAAGGGGCAGAAACTAACTGTGATTAAGTTAAGGACGGAAAGGATTTGTTAGGAGGAGACGGGGAGGGTAAAGGAAGAAGGGGAGATTTGAGCAACTGGGTCGGTCACTCCAGGGATCTTGGCAGCGGACATTGTGGGCTGTCCCTTGATTCCAACAGCCTTCTGCCTGGAACTTCTCTGCTTGATTCAGATTTCCAGGAGACAGGGCGTCTCATTGGCTTTTCTTCGTCATGATATACTCATTAAGATAACTCATTAAGATAGCTTAGGGAGGTAGTAGTGATACAGGCAGCTGTAGCAGTGTCCTTTGATCAAAGCTTCATCAAAACCAAATGTGATGCGGGAAGAGATGTTTCCTAAGGGGGAGGGAGATGGCGGTATCAGAAGAAGAGGAGGAGGGAGGCTGGGCGAGTAGAAGGAGCAGGTGTCTGTTGCAGGGCCCTATTCCCGTGTCTCTAAGATGGGGATGACGAAGCCTCACAGAGCGTTACGGACCCAGTGAGACGACTGGGAAAGCGGTGGATATCACAGAGGAACCTTGAGATGGCAGAAATGAACATGACTCAGGGACTAGTGTTAACAGGATTCACCCTGATGCACACATGATGAGGCAGGACTCTGGGACATGCTAGAACTTTCTCAGTTCAGAGGTTGGTTATAGCCAGAAGCTTTGGTTTTGGGGTGGAGTTTTATGGGATCTGGGGCTCCTGAGGACATCTGTGGGAGAAATGAGGAACATGAGAAACTTTCATCTGCTCTTTGTCTTCTCTGTGCCCCAACTTCAGACCAGAGAACCAGGCTGTGGGGAGGTCAGAACATGCAGAGCAATGCTTTGCCCCTTCTGTTTGGGAAACCTCTATCCTACCCTATTCTGCTTCTCGCTCCTGTGGAGCAATGCATACAAATGGTGTTAGAGCAAAATGAGAGATTGCTAGAAACTCACAATCTAATCCCTTGGGCTAAAGAAAGGAAAAAATAAACACAAATGCCAACAGGAGGAAGTTAATTTAAACCCAACCCCAGATCCTGAAAGCTATCGGAATGAGATGAACTCATGAGAACCGGGAGAAGGGGCTTGGGAGGTTGGGGGACTGGAAGGCCATGGCCTCTGCAGAGTCTGATTTTGGGTCAGTGCAGAACAGAGAATGTTTACCTGAAATCTATTTGGCCTAAGACGTACAGTCTTATTATTTCTTGACAATGATAAAATTAGATGAGTGAAATTCCCATTGTTGTCTTCAAGGTAAGAGAGGCATAAATGAAGCCAGTATCAGCTTTTTCCAAATCCTAAATGCGTTTACACTCATTTGGAATGACCACTTTGATTCAGTTGTGCTCTGTCACTCATCAGTAATCCCATCAGGCCAATTTCATGTACAAAAATCTGGAGCTCCAGGGAGGATGTGCTTTGTAAATCCGTTCAGCCGCAGAGGCAGACAGCAGACCGTCGCGGTAAGACTACATCGGTGGAACAGTGCCAGACATCAAAGCTACGGGTATTTGATCAATTTAATGTGGAGTCAAAGAATAATTGTTTCAAGAAATCATGACCAAAATACATTAGGGACTGTGTCTCTCTGAGAACTAGGACTGGCAGATGCCCCCTCAGCCCTTTGATCCCTCAGACCACGCAAGATGCTTCTTGGGAAAGAGAGAAAAGAACGTCCAGTGAAAGATGAGAAAGCTAATATTGTTATTTTATAGTCCGTATCATTCACGTTGCACTTGGGTTAGCAGGCTTATTCAGTCACTTACTGAGTGAATGCCTACTGAGGGCCAACTATAAGCAACAAGCCAGGGATGCAAAAGTGAGCAGAGTAACTGCCCTCAAGGAATTTAGAGTCTAGTGGAGTAGATCAACACTAATAAAAAATCATACAGTGAGTACAATACTGTAATTGTGACCGGGGTTATGGAAGGGTAGGCATGTAACACTCTTGGAAATTATAATGGAGGAATGGCTCATTGGGCAGGTCAGGGGTTACTTTCTTGAGGAAGAAAAGATTTAACTGAAATCCAAAGGAAGAGTAGGAATTAACAAGGAGAAGAGATTTGGAGGTGGGGATGGAGAGAGAGGTCTGTATGTCTGGGTTCCATAGGGTCAGTGAGTATGCTGTGAGATGTACCCCAAGTACAGGGTTTTAGTCTTTATCGTGTTGAAAAGTATTAAACAGAAAATGACACGGTGAGATTTGCATTTTGAAAAGGTCACTCTGTGACATGGTGAGTGCCACATATAGGCTACTACCGGGGGTATTTGGGAGTCAGGGTCAGACTGTGCAGAACGTCAGGACTCCCAGGTAGATAAGAGAGAATCCAGGAACAACAAGGCAGTCTCAGCCTAGGTGGCAGGTGAGCACTAGAAGAAAGGTTGGAGGTGACCTCCTTCTGAAACAGTGGCTAGTCCAGCCATGGACTTCTTAGGTACACCTGCCCAGGAAGTAACTGGAGGTGAGAATAGGGAAGCAGCCTCACCTGGTGGGAAAGGGGATTAAAAAAGGAGTGCTGGTTTTGCCAGTCTCCATATTTTAATTCTTGACTCAGAGGAGCCATGGCCTGCCCCTCCTCTGCTCGTCTTCTGATGGGCCCTGGGTTCCTATTATGGATCCAGCTCTCTTATCTTACCATAGAAAATGCAGAAAAATATTGGCTATTATTACTGAATACTTTAGGAGTTCAGAAAATAAATTGTGTTATACCTATGGGGAGCAGAGAACTCTTGTTGGGTGAAATTGAGATGGCTTTTGAGCTGGGAATTGAGAGATGCCCAAATGGAGAGGGCAAGAAGAGCCAGTGTCTGACCACCAGGAAAAGACAGGAAGAGCACATGTTAAAGAGGGAACAGCCTAAGCAGAGACACTAAGGGAGAGAAGCAGGAGCTCTTTGCAATGACCAGTGGTCAGAAGAAATGGGATTGAGAGGCAGGAGAGTAGTACCTAAGAGCACAGACTGTGGACCCAGACTGCCTCAGTGCAAAGCTCAGCTCTAACATGTCTTAGCTTTGTGACCTCGAGTAGATTGCATTACTGCCCTGTGGTTTAGTTTCTTCACCTATAAAGTAGGAATAAAACCACCTACATTATAGGGTCATTATGGACACTAAATCTGGCACATGGTAAGCACTATATAAGTTTCAGTTATGATTACAGCAGTAGGAGGCACTATTATAAACACAAGTTGAGTCTGTATAAGGAAGGGGTCAAAAACCAGGCTGCAGAGTTTGCAGAAGTGAGGGTTTTCCAGATATTCTCTTATAGATTTCTAATTTAATTCCAGTATGGTTAGAGAATATACTCTGAATGACTTGAATCCTTTTAAATTATTGAGCCTTTCTTCATGGCTAAGGATATTGGAAACTGTTCCATGTGCATTTGAGAAGAATATGTATTCTATGATGGTTGGATGGAATGTTCTATAAATGTGGATCAGATCAAGTTGGTTGATAGTGTTGTTCAGATCTCCTGTATCCTTACTAATTTTCTCTCTACTTGTTCAATCAGTTGTTGAGAGAGGGGTATTGAAATCTCTAACTATAATTGTGAGTGTTTCTATTTCTTCTTGCAGTTCTATCAGTTTTAGCTTCACGTATTTTAAATCTCTGTTATTACGGGCATAAATATTTAAGACTGTTACATCCTCTTGATAAATTGATCCCTTTATCATTATAAAATGACTTACTTTGTCCCTGGTAATATTCTTTGCTCTAAAATTTGATGTTAAATATGCCACTCCAGCTTTCTTTTGATTGGTGTTAGCATGATATATTTTTTTCATACTTTTACTTTTAACCTTTTGGTGTCTGAATATTTAAAATGTGTTTCTTGTACACAGTATACAGTTGGGCCTTGCTTTTTTTTTTAATCCAATGTGATAATCTGTACCTTTTGATAAAGTACTGAGACCACTTACATTTAATGTGATTATTCATATGACTGGGTTTAAATCTATCATTTTGCTGTCTTTTTGTATTCCCAGTATTCACTGTTCTCTTTTTCCTTTTTTCCTGCCTGCTTTTGGATTCATTGAATTTTTAAAATTAGTATTTTATCTTCTCCGTTGGCTGATTAACTATAATTCTTTGTTTTGTTTTCTTAGTGGTAACTTTAAGGTTTATGGTATACATTTTAACTTATCATAGTCTATCTATATTAAAGTGATATTATGCCATATAAGAACTTGACAATAGTTTGCTTTCATTTCTCCTACCTCGATCGTTTTGCTATTTTGTCATACGTTTTAGTTTTACACATGTTATAAGCCCCGCACTGCATTATTATTTTTCTTTAAACAGTCAATTATCTTTTAAATAAATTTAAACAATAAGAAAAAATTGTACAATTTACCCAGGAAGTTCCATTTCTGGTGCTCTTCATTCTTATGCATAGATTCATATTTCCAACTGATGTAATTTTCCTTCTGCCTGAAGGACTTCCTGTAACATTTCCTGTAGTGTGATTTTGCTGTTTGTATATTCTTTCTACTTTTGTATGTCTTAAAAAGTATTTTTTCATTTGCTTTTGAAAGATATTTTTCGCCGGCCAACATTGTTTACTTTCGGTTCTTTACAGATGTGCTGTACTGTCTACTTGCTTGCATTGTTTCCTATAAGAAATCTGCTGTAATTTAAAGGATCTTTGATTCTGTATATTTAACATGTCTTTTTTTCTTCTGGATGCTTTTAAGATTTTATCTTTATCATTGGCTTTGAGCAATTTGATTATGATGTACCTTGGTGAACTTTTCTCCTCCTCCTCCTCCTTTTCTATAAGTTTTATTGAGTTTTGTTCTGTGACAAATTTAGGTTACTTGGAAACAGTTCAGTCCTTTTGGGTATTGCTTTTAAGGATTTTTTTAGGTAGATCCAGAGCCATATTCAGTCTGTGTTTAATTACTTCTCATTAATAAGGTAAACTCTTCTGTGTTCTCTACCCAAGGTCTCATGGATCATGGGGTTTTTGCAGTCTGCCTAGGAGAGGCCGACATACTCTCGGTTCTGTGTGAGCACTAGGCACTGGTACCACTAATCCTGTCAGGTGGTTCTTTTCCTCGTCTCAGGAAGGTTCTGCACACACGTGTGCTGATCGGGACTCAGCTGACTACGTGAAGGGAAGGAACGCTCTACACATCTCCAGACTTCTCCCTCTGTGAAGCTCTTTCCTCTCTGGTACTCCATCCTATGAATGATAGCCACCTTGGTCTCTCTGGGCTCTCAGCTCTGTCTCCTGAGTTCAGGGAGCCTGCCCGATGCTGTTTGGTGTCCCCAATCTGTGCAGTGGTATGGAAACTCTCTCAAGAGAGTAAACTGGAGCACTTGTAGGGCTCATCCTGTTTCTTTCCTGTCTCTCAGAGATCACTGTCCCTCATTGCCTAATATCCAGTGTTTTGGAAACTATTATTTCCTGTATTCTATCCATTTTTTGGTTGGTTTGGGTGGGAGGGTAAATCTACCTGTCACTCTGTCTAGGCCATAAGTGTAAGTTCCAGGCTGCAAAGTTTGAATGTCATTCTCTAGGCAATGCAGAAGCATCAGAACTGGAGAATGATGATCATTCCTGGGTGTCCAGAAGGTAACTCTAGTAGTGTTTGTAGGAGGGACTGGAGAAGAAAGTCAGAGACAGGGAGGCTTTGCAAAGCCCTAACAACTGGCAGTGAGGACCCAGAGAAGACATGAATTTAAGAAATTCTAAAATCCTAGTATGGAAAGTATCCTAAGATAAAATGCAAAAGTCCAAGCTTGCATAATAGAAACATCATCTAAAGTAATATGTTAAGAATTTGCAGCATTTTGTCTGCTCCTGACAACTCACATTGAAGCCTGGATTAAGTTAGAAATAGTGTTTTCTGTAGTGCCCCCCAAACACTAGGTACTTAACACCCTCAGAACTGGAGACTGTGGGACTCATCAGAAGCATCCCACAGGCCCTGCGGAGTCTGAGGGCTAGAGATTTTGTAGAATTACATAACCTCAAAGGGCTTCTGGAAGGTTGTTCTTGTTTGGACAACATTTGAGGATATTTCCCATGAGAAATCACCATATTTTATTCACATACATTTGGGAACTTTGTGAGTAGCAGAGACTATTTTAGGCTTTTAGGAAGCAAATCTCCAAATGTGCTTATCACAAAGCCTTTGACTTTTCAAGTCACGTTGGAATGAGAATATTTTTTTTCCAAACCACCAAAGTCTAAATCCAGCTGGGATTTTTACATAGGAACATTGTCTTACCCCAAGTTACTGGTGTGCTTAATGCTAAAATAATATATTTAGGATAATAAAGTAAAGTGGGGAATAAAAAAGCACAAGGCATAGTCGAATAAAATTAGTCTTGAGAAAATGTGCCCTTCCCACTTTGAGGGAGTTGGGCTTAAATGAAGTCTCTTTAAACTTGGTATGGGGAATGATTGTTTGAGGAGCAAAGATCAGAGAATATTAACAAGTTAGTGTTGGAGAAACGCTACTAGAAACCTCTGAGCATCCCTGCTCTGGGGGAGCAGTTCTGGTTGTAAAAATGCTCTCTCTGACCAGGAACGAGGACAGCCGAGAAGCGGGTGTTAGCAGCCTGTGGCCGTGTGTCAGCTTCCTCTCACGGTAGGAGCCTGGGGCCACAGTCGTGCCTTCACCTTGAATTCCTTTAGGTTTCAGAATGACTCACAGACCATCCCCCAAGATTCTTGCTGATAACCCCATAAGGAGACCTTCAGGAGCTATAAACACCCTTATACACAAACCCTTTACAAAGTGAATGTCAACCAACAACAAAAAGTTACCCTTCCAGAAGGTTAAATCCAGGAAAGATGACCTGTGATTTCTCAAACATTTGAATACAGTATAGCTACTGGAGAATTATTTTCATTATGAAGAGGGAAATGGGTGATCAAGGTGGCAGGAGAAAGAAGAATAATACAGAACCTAGAGAAACCGTTGAACATAGTAAAAAAGAAAATCCCAATCTGCATTTAGTGTGGTTGCTGATAGTGTTAAGTCTGACTACCCCAAACAATGAACGTTTTGTTAGCTACTTTACAACATTGCTGCAGAATTGTTACCCTCTGTGTGGTGCTTTTGAGGCTGGTACGTGAACTCCTCTTCCCATCCTTCTGATCCCTTTGGAAACCGTGTTTGGAGGCTGGCATGATCGGTCATGGTGGGTACAGCTTTGGCTGCTTAGAGGGCCTTTCTCATTCCCTGGGGACCCAACCCTACTCCTATAGTCAGGATCCCTTACCCCTGCCATAGGAATGGGTATTTGACCCAGGCCGGCCAATTAGAAATCCTTTATGGAAAGGCTGGTAGGTGAAGGGTAGGCACATGACCCAAGTAGGGCCATTTAGAGTCTTCTCTGGATGGGTACATAGATGTTGGGAGAGAGAGTAAGTTCCCCTTTCCACTGAAGGTTACTAAGCTTGCAGGTGTTAAGTTAAGCTGCTGGCTGAATGCAATTGAGCAGGAGGAGGAGGCTGCCAGGGAAACGTGAACGGTGGAATCAGAACCTGTTTCTGTAATTTTGTTAAGTACCTAAATGAGGCCCGTTTCACGACAGATGGAGGATTTTAGGGATTAATGATTTTTTTTTAACAGCTTCATAATTGCAGACACTTATTTTTGATACAAATATGCTTTGTACCACGTGGATTAAAACTATCATTCAATTCCTTTCCAGTCCTCCTGTCAAGATGACAAATGACCCATATCAGAAAAGTATCAGCTGGCAGAGACTGTCAGTTCATAATTTCACCAGCACCAGAAAGAGTGGTGGCAGCGGCGGCTGCTGCAGTGTCTTTCTTCCTCCAGCAGCTGAATTTCTCTGTGGAAAATCATGCCTAACATCCAGTGCAAATGGATAGTTTGAAAAAGAAGCAGTCCTCTTACATAATTGGGGAAGTTTAATGAAAACTGGCTGCCCGTCCAGTGGTTGGCTGTTCTTCGTGAATAGTGTTAGCTGGGAAGAAAATAGAAATCTGAATTTCCTGAGTAGCTGGAATTTAAAGCATCCTATAGATGCAGGATTGGCCAAACCTCTTCCTGAGCAAAGCCAGGAGAAAGATGGTTTCCAGTCTGGTTTCAACTTTGAGTTTGTGTAGGGATGCAGTGACCATGGGCTGGGTTTTTGATACTTGAGGAAAAGAGAATCCTGTTAGGTATTATTGGAAAGGCCGTGTGTTATTGGAGGAAAGGCACAGATTCAGTCTCTCCTTGGGCCCATCAGAAACCACGAACTTTGCTCTGTCCTGCAGGAATCTTCCTTTTCTTGGTTGGCTAAGCACGCCCATGGGAATTGTCTCAGAGTACACCCCACCCCCTCATCTATAATTGTCACAAGTGCGAAAGGTCTCTTTCTCTCGCGTATAATCACACATGCGTGCACACACACATCAGAAGCACTTTCCTGGTGTGTGGCAACCTGGGGAAGAGTCAGAGAATTTGGAAGATGTCATAAAAACCATTTAGTACAGGGGTTGGCTAACTTTTTCCATGAGGAGCCAGACAGTAATTCTTTCAGGGTTTGTAGGACATACTATGTTGCAGCTACTCAGCTTTGCCATTGCAGCACAAAAACAGCTCCAGACATTATGTAAATAATTGGTGTGACTGTGTTCCAATAAAACTTTATTTACAAAAACAGGTGGCAGCTGGATTTGGCCCGTGGGCCCTGGTTTTCTTACTCCTGGCTAGTCCTATGCCTTAGATGAGGAGACTGAAAGTCAAAATGATCTGCTGGCCACATTGCTAGTAAGGAGTCCAGATTTCAGACCCCTGGAGCCCAATCACTTCCACTCACACTGCCTTACACTGCAGCCTTTGGTTCCTGAATCCAGGCAGGGGAGTTATCTAAGCCCTCCTTTCTCTGGAGGGCTACACACAGGCACAAGGAATGAATTCTTTAAAACAGGGCTTCTCGATTTAGGTTTGGTGCTGCCACCTGGGTACTCATGGCTCTGTTCCCACATGAGTTGGAGGCTGGGCCACGTCAGGTCACTGCACGGTCTTCAAGGGAAACCCAAGCGCCAGAAGGGCAACTCTCACGTCACCCCTTCCCAGTGACTGAGAACGAATGCTCTAAAACAGGTATCTTGGGGACTTCCCTGGCGGTCCAGTGGTTAAGATTCTGAGCTTCCAATGCAGGGGGGTACGGGTTTGATCCCTGGTCGCGGAATTAAGATCCCACATGCCGCAGGGCACGGTCAAAAAAAAGAAAAAGGTTAAAAATAAAATAAAACACGTATCTTGTAGGCTTGCTGGTGCCAGTGTCCTTGTGGTGGGATGAGCTCCCGAGGGTGGCTGCGACCATATCTCTGTCCATGGCTGCCTCTCAAAATCCAGGTGAGAGAGTGTTACACACCATGGGGGGTGGTGATGGGCTCACACGTCTCCATCAGCGTTGTCTTCAGAGAGAGGCTGAGCACCACGGACAAGATCGGCCTGATGACCATGAAGATTCTCTGTGGTTGGCCTTCCAGGAGGGTGTGTCATCCTGGAAGCCCTATCCCGAGATATTTGGAGTCAAGAGGAGCAGCGGGAAGGAAGACGTAGACCAGCAAGCTTCATGGGACCAAGAGGGTTCCCAAACCTCCCCACTCTGAGGAGGGTCACCATTCTTTGACCTAACAGACCAAAGGCTGCCTGTGACCCACTGGCCTGGAGCAGGATCTGCAGGAAAACATCTTCTGACAGGGCTCACCTGGGCCCGGGATGGAGAGCAAAGGACGTAGTATTGAAATAGTATCTGTGAAAAGTCTGCATTAGAGGACGTTTGAAAGGAATTTTATTTCGTTCAATTAGATGCATTAATAAAGATTGATAGCCATAAAGATGGAAAAGAACCCCACATCTTGTCCCTGCTTATCTAGATCAACCTCAGAAACCACACAGTTAATTCTGAAGGTAATTCTGCAAATTCCTGCAGAGGGATAATTCTACCTTCTAATGGAATTAGCAGTATTCAGGACATTTTTTTAGTAAGCCTTCCTGCCCTCTTCTTACCAAACACACCTCACCACCATCCCCCAAACCTCATCACTCAGTTGCTTACACCTTTCAGGTAGTCAGACATGCTTAGCTCTGCACCTTTACTCTTTATTTAGCTTGGCTGTAGCATTAATTATTTTAACCTTGTCTCATGAATCACACTCCCCTGATTTTGTATCACTAGGTTAACTTTGCACTGCATATTCTCTGATTCACTTCTATTCTAGAAGGGAATTTGAACTGTAAACAGCTGTAGACAAACACATAAAAGCCCAAATCGTCTTCTTTCCACATATTGGAGTTTTGTCTTATGGGAGACTTAAAGATATTTTATTAATTTAAGAATTTGCAGATGAAATTATATCCCAGAACTCAAGTGGCCCATTTGGTGTCTCTTTCAGTATAAGCTGGACAGAATTGAAATGTCATTGAATCTAATTCTGCTGCTAATTTGTTTAGGGATTATTTGGTTGTAAAGAACAGACACACAGCCAAGGTAACTTAAGCAAAAATCAAAATGAAATTTATTGGAAGAAAACTGGACCCAGACCACAGAAGGCCAGCTGGGTGTCTTCAGGGACCCAAACCAGGATCTGGCATGTCGGGGCCGAGATCACCTTCTGTGTCTCTTGGGCTCTGCCTCTCATATCTCTGCAGTTTCCGAAGAAACTGGATAGAGCCTTGTCTAGAGCTCAGGCCCTGAGCCCCATCCTCTGAGCTCTTTACCAGAGCTTGTCACACTCAGCAGGGGTGCCACAGGGCATCTCCAAATACTCAAGAATTTATCCAAACCAGAAAAGATGTAGACCACGTGGAGAAGCCCCCTCATCCGTTCTCTTGGCTTTATATATCAGGTTCTATGTAAGAGAAACATGTGAAAAAGGGGTTCTGCTCCTGTAGCATCAAGTACTTGGAATAATTGATCAAAGCAAACAACAAAACAGCAAGAACTGTAACTAGTGGGGCAACTTTTTTTGACAATTATACTTTATTTGGTGGCACATGAGCTAGTTGCCTTGTTTACCTTTACAACAGGTTTCCTTTTGGTTTCTCAGAACAAAAGAGCCCGTTAGTTTTCTGGCTCTCTAAACGTGGGGCAAAACAGAAAGCAGGGACTGGAAAACTCAGGCTATGTGCAATAGCTGCCTGTTTTGTCAGTAAAGTTTTATTGGAGCACAGCCATCCCTTTTCATTTGGCGGCAATGGCAAAGTTGAGTTGTGACCAACACCATCTGGCACACAAAGCCTAAAATATTTACTACCTTGGTGCTTTACAGGGAGTTTGCTGATCCCTAGACTAAAGAGATAAGACAAAAACTGTTTTTACTTCAGTATGTCACAGAGAGATGTCTCAGATAGTTGTGGAGCTAAAAGACAAATGGTGCAGGAGTCTACAACGAGGAAACAGCTTGGAGATCCCACATCTCAAGTTCATGGTGGAATCTGATCATGGGATTGTTCCAAAGAGTGTTAGTAAACCAGGGGCCACTCAGGTAATGTGCTCGATCAAATGTTTTCAAGTACAAGCCACAGTTCAAATAGTTTGACAAGAGATGGACAAGCTACAGTTGTGTGTGAATTATGACTAGGATCTTGGTGTATGTTGTTGTGACACCACAAGCTATGGATTAAACAATATCCTCTCAAGCCTTGCTGGAACTGTTGAGTGGTTCTAAGGTAAACCCTGATGGAAAGTAAAGAGAAAATACGCACTTGACAAGAACTGAGAATACAACTTTTAGAGGGCAAACTGATGATTCAGAAGAGAATTTTGATATTTCAAGTTAAGGAGGAAACCTTGCTTGAGGCTGGCAGGGAGAGGCTGTGTTGGTTTCCGTGACAAAGTGTAGCTACTGCTGTCCTCTTCCGGTGCCTGGAGATGCTGAGGGAGGGAGTGGAGCATCCAAGGGACAGTGTTGCCTTGGTCACTCTTCCTTCTGACACCTGGTTAGCACCCCAGCCTCTTCTTCCTTGATGGGAAGTCCCCCCACCTTATCCAGTTTACGTCTCTGTTCCTTCATTTTAATCTGACAGGCCTCCCGTCTTATGAAACATTTCTCCAAATGTCTCTTTATCATGTGGTTTACCTTTATAATTGTGCTCTAGCTTTTCTTTTTCTTTAATATTTGAATAAATTAGCTCTTGTGTTGATAATAATGTCAGTGATAACGATATTAGTTATAACCTGGTATTCATCATCTATTGCATACCTTTTTGTAAGTCAAGCATTTGAAATACTTTCACTCATTTGACCCTCATATCAGTTCTTGGGAAGTGAATATAACTATAATTCCTATTTTACAAATGATGAAACTGAGGCTTAGGGAGATTAAGTACTTAAACAGAATAATTCATGTATTCATTCATTCAACAAATATATGGTGGCTGTCACATGTGCCTACTATAGCACTGGGTGTACTGCAGTGAGCACATTGTCATGAAGCGTGAAGCTTGTACTGCGTAGAGCGGCCAGAAAACAAACAAAACAAACACGTGATTCCAAAGTGGGACGAGTGATCAGTATGAAAGGACAGGACAAAGAACAGCAAGCGGACACCACAGGCACATGGCTCTCTGGCCCCCAAGTCCCTTCAAACTAAAGTCTGTCTCTGAGATCTATATTCTTTTATGTTTTTTAAATTTTTTATTTTTTAACATCTTTATTGGAGTATAATTGCTTTACAATGCTGTGTTAGTTTCTGCTTTATAACAAAGTGAATCAGCTGTACATATACATATGTCCCCATATCTCTTCCCTCTTGCGTCTCCCTCCCACCCTCCCTATCCCACCCCTCTAGGTGGTCACAAAGCACTGAGCTGATCTCCTTGTGCTATATGGCTGCTTCCCACTAGCTATCGGTTTTACATTTGATAGTGTATATATGTCCATGCCACTCTCTCACTTTGTCCCAGCTTACCCTTCCCCCTCCCCATGTCCTCAAATCCATTCTCTAGTAGGTCTGCATCTTTATTCTCATCCTGCCCCTAGGTTCTTCATGACCTTTTTTTTTTTTTTTTTTAGATTCCATATATATGTGTTAGCATACTGTATTTGTTTTTCTCTTTCTGACTTACTTCACTCTGTATGACAGACTCTAGGTCCATCCACCTCACTACAAATAACTCAATTTCATTTCTTTTTATGGCTGAGTAATTTTCCACTGTATATATGTGCCACATCTTCTTTATCCATTCATCTGTTGATGGACACTTAGGTTGCTTCCACGTCCTGGCTATTGTATATAGAGCTGCAATGAACATTGTGATACATGACTCTTTGAATTGTGGTTTTCTCAGCGTATATGCCCAGTAGTGGGATTGCTGGGTCGTATGGTAGTTCTATTTTTAGTTTTTTAAGGAACCTCCATACTGTTCTCCATAGTGGCTGTATCAATTTACATTCCCACCAACAGCGCAAGAGGGTTGCCTTTTCTCCACACCCTCTCCAGGATTTATTGTTTGTAGATTTTTTGATGATGGCCATTCTGATTGGTGTGAGATGATATCTCATTGTAGTTTTGATTTGCATTTCTCTAATGATTAATGATGTTGATTGAGCATTCTTTCATGTATTTGTTGGCAATCTGTGTATCTTTTTTTGGAGAAATGTCTATTTAGGTCTTCTGCCCATTCTTGGATTGGGTTATTTGTTTTTTTGATACTGAGCTGCATGAGCTGCTTGTAAATTTTGGAGATTAATCCTTTGTCAGTTACTTCATTTGCAAATATTTTCTCCCATTCTGAGGGTTGTCTTTTCATCTTGTTTATGGTTTCCTTTGCTGTGCAAAAGCTTATAAGTTTCATTAGATCCCATTTGTTTATTTTTGTTTTTATTTCCATTTCTCTAGGAGGTGGGTCAAAAAGGATCTTGCTGTGATTTATGTCATGGAGTGTTCTTCCTATGTTTTCCTCTAAGAGTTTGATAGTGTCTGGCCTTACATTTAGGTCTTTATCCATTTTGAGTTTATTTTTGTGTATAATGTTAGGGAGTATTATAATTTCATTCTTTTACATGTAGCTGTCCAGTTTTCCCAGCACCACTTATTGAAGAGGCTGTCTTTTCTCCATTGTATATTCTTGCCTCCTTTATCAAAGATAAGGTGACAATATGTGCATGGGTTTATCTCTGGGCATTCTATCCTGTTCCATTGATCTGTATTTCTGTTTTTGTTCCAGTACCATACTGTCTTGATTACTGTAGCTTTGTAGTATAGTCTGAAGTCAGGGAGCCTGATTCTTCCAGCTCTGTTTTTCTTTCTGAAGATTGCTTTGGCTATTCAGGGTCTTTTGTGTGTTTCCATACAAATTGTGAAATTTTTTGTTCTAGTTCTGTGAAAAATGCCATTGGTAATTTGATAGGGATTGCACTGAATCTATAGATTGCTTTGGGTAGTATAGTCATTTTCACAATGTTGATTCTTCCAATCCAAAAACATGGTATATCTCTCCATCTGTTTGTATCATCTTTAATTTCTTTCATCAGTGTCTTATAGTTTTCTGCATACAGGTCTTTCATCTCCTTAGGTAGGTTTATTCTTAGGCATTTTATTCTTTTTCTTGCAAAGGTAAATGGGAGTGTTTCCTTAATTTCTCTTTGATTTTTCATCATTAGTATATAGGAATGCAAGAGATTTCTCTGCATTAATTTTGTATCCTGCTACTTTACCAAATTCATTGATGAGCTCTGGTAGTTTTCTGGTAGCATCTTTAGGATTCTCCATGTATAGTAAGTATCATGTCATCTGCAAATAGTGACAGTTTTACGTCTTCTTTTCTGATTTGGATTCCTTTTATTTCTTTTTCCTCTCTGATTGCTGTGGCTAACACTTCCAAAACTATGTTGAATAACAGTGGTGAGAGTGGGCAACCTTGTCTTGTTCCTGATCTTACTGGAAATGGTTTCAGTTTTTCACCACTGAGAATGATGTTGGCTGTGGGTTTGTCATATATGGCCTTTATTATGTTGAGGTAAATTCCCTATATGCCTACTTTCTGGAGGGTTTTTTATCATAAATAGGTGTTGAATTTTGTCGAAAGCTTTTTCTGCATCTATTGAGATGATCATATGGTTTTTCTCCTTCAGTTTGTTAATATGGTTTATCACATTGATTGATTTGCGTATACTGAAGAATCCTTGCATTCCTGGGTTAAACCCCACTTGACCATGGTGTATGATCCTTTTAATGTGTTGTTGGATTCTGTTTGCTAGTATTTTGTTGAGGATTTTTGCATCTATGTTCATCAGTGATATTGGCCTGTAGTTTTCTTTTTTGTGGCATCTTTGTCTGGTTTTGGTATTGGGGTGATGGTGGGCTCGTAGAATGAGTTTGGGAGTGTTCCTCCCTCTGCTATATTTTGGAAGAGTTTGAGAAGGTTGGGTGTTAGCTCTTCTCTAAATGTTTGATAGAATTCGCCTGTGAAGCCATCTGGTCCTGGGCTTTTGTTTGTTCGAAGATTTTAAATCACAGTCTCAATTTCAGTGCTTGTGTTTGGTCTGTTTATTTTTTCTATTTCTTCCTGGTTCAGTCTCAGAAGTTGTTCTTTTCTAAGAATTTGTCCATTTCTTCCAGGTTGTTCATTTTATTGGCATATAGTTGCTTGTAGTAACCTCTCATGATCCTTTGTATTCTGCAGTGTCAGTTGTTACTTCTCCTTTTTCATTTCTAATTGTATTGATTTGAGTCTTCTCCCTTTTTTTCTTGATGAGTCTGGCTAATGGTTTATCAATTTTGTTTTATCTTCTCAAAGAACCAGCTTTTAGTTTCATTGATCTTTGCTATTGTTTCCTTCATTTCTTTTTCATTTATTTGTGATCTGATCTTTATGATTTCTTTCCTTCTGCCAGCTTTGGGGTTTTTTGTTCTTCTTTCTCTGATTGCTTTAGGTGTAAGGTTAGATTGTTTATTTGAGATGTTTCTTGTTTCTTGAGGTAGGATTGTGTTACTATAAACTTCCCTCTTAGAACTGCTTTTGCTGTATCCCATAGCTTTTGGGTTGTCGTGTTTTCATTGTCATTTGTTTCTAGGTATTTTTTGATTTCCTCTTTGATTTCTTCAGTGATCTCTTGGTTATTTAGTAGTGTGTTGTTTAGGCTCCGTGTGTTTGTATTTTTTATAGATTTTTTCCTGTAACTTATATCTAGTTTCATAGCATTGTGGTCAGAAAAGATACTTGATACGATTTCAGTTTTCTTAAATTTACCAAGGCTTGATTTGTGACCCAAGATATGGTCTATCCTGGAGAATGTTCTATGAGTACTTGAGAAGAAAGTGTCATCTGCTGTTTTTGGATGGAATATCCTATAAATATCAATTAAGCCCATCTTGTTTAATGTATCATTTAAAGCTTGTGTTTCCTTATTTATTTTCATTTTGGATGATCTGTCCATTGGTGAAAGTGGGGTGTTAAAGTCCCCTACTATGATTGTGTTAGTGTCGATTTCCCCTTTTATGGCTGTTAGCATTTGCCTTGTGTATTGAGGTGCTCCTATGTTGGGTGCATAAATATTTACAATTGTTATATCTTATTCTTGGATTGATCCCTTGATCATTAAGTAGTGTCCTTCTTTGTCTCTTGTAATAGTCTTTATTTTAAAAGTCTATTTTGTCTGATATGAGAATTGCTGCTCCAGCTTTCTTTTGATTTCCATTTGCATGGAATATCTTTTTCCATTCCCTCACTTTCAGTCTGTATGTGTCCCTAGGTCTGAAGTGGGTCTCTTGTAGATAGCATATAGACGGGTCTTGTTTTTGTATCCATTCAGCCAGTCTATGTCTTTTGGTTAGAGCATTTAATCCATTTACATTTAAGGTAGTTATCGATATGTATGCTCCTATTACCATTTTCTTAATTGTTTTGGGTTTGTTATTGTAGGTCTTTTTCTTCTCTTGTGTTTCCTGCCTAGAGAAGTTCCTTTAGCGTTTGTTGTAGAGCTTGTTTGGTGGTGCTGAATTCTCTTAGCTTTTGCTTGTCTGTAAAGGTTTTAATTTCTCTGTTGAATCTGAATGAGATCCTTGCTGGGTAGAGTAATCTTGGTTGCAGGTTTTTCCCTTTCATCACTTTAAATATGTCCTGCCACTCCCTTCTGGCTTGCAGAGTTTCTGCTGAAAGATCAGCTGTTAAACTTATGGGGATTCCCTTGTATGTTAATTGTTGCTTTTCCCTTGCTGCTTTTAATATTTTTTTCTTTGTATTTAATTTTTGATAGTTTGATTAATATGTGTCTTGGCATGTTTCTCCTTGGATTTATCCTGTATGGGACTCTCTGTGCTTACTGGACTTGATTGAC
This sequence comes from Balaenoptera borealis, assembly GCF_965194805.1. NCBI lineage: Eukaryota > Metazoa > Chordata > Mammalia > Artiodactyla > Balaenopteridae > Balaenoptera > Balaenoptera borealis. The sequence goes on from NC_138874.1 coordinate 107,941,111, forward strand.
TATTCCTTGCCCATATTAGGGAAGTTTTCAACTATAATCTCTCAAATATTTTCTCAGTCCCTTTTTTTTCTCTTCTTCTTCTGGGACCCCTATAATTCGAATGTTGGTGCATTTAATGTTGTCCCAGAGGTCTCTAAGACTGTCCTCAATTCTTTTCATTCTTTTTCTTTATTCTGCTCTGTGGTAGTTATTTCCACTGTTTTACCTTCCAGGTCAGTTACCCGTTCTGCTTCAGTTATTCTGCTATTGATTCCTTCTAGAGAATTTTTAATTTCATTTATTGTGTTGTTCATCATTGTTTGTTTGCTCTTTAGTTCTTCTAGGTCCTTGTTAAACGTTTCTTGTATTTTCTCCATTCTATTTCCAAGATTTTGGATTATCTTTACTATCATTACTCTGAATTCATTTTCAGGTAGACTGCCTATTTCCTTTTCATTTGTTTGGTCTGGTGGGCTTTTACCTTGCTCCTTCATCTGCTGTGTATTTCTCTGTCTTTTCATTTTCCTTAACTTACTGTGTTTGGGGGTCTCTGTTTCGCAAGCTGCAGGTTTGTAGTTCCCATTGTTTTTGGTGTCTGCTCCCAGTGGGTAAGGTTGGTTCAGTGAGTTGTGTAGGCTTCCTGGTGGAGGGGACTGGTGCCTGTGTTCTAGTGGATGAGGCTGGATCTTGTCTTTCTGGTGGGCAGCACCACGTCCGGTGGTGTGTTTTGGGGTGTCTATAAACTTATTATGATTTTAGGTAGCCTCTCTGCTAATTGGTGGGGTTGTGTTCCTGTCTTGCTAGGTGTTTGGCATAGGGTATCCAGCACTGTAGCTTGGTGGTCGTTGAGTGGAGCTGGGTCTTATCATTGAGATGGAGATCTCTGGGAGAGCTTTCGCCATTTGATATTACGTGGGGCTGGGACGTCTCTGGTGGACCAATGTCCTGAACTCGGCTCTCCTACCTCAGAGGCTCAGGCCTGACACCCGGCCAGAGCACCAAGACCCTGTCAGCCACATGGCTCAGAAGAAAAGGGAGAAAAAGAGAGAAAGAAAGAAAGGAAGGAAGGAAGGAAGGGAGGGAGGAAGAAAATAAAGTTATTAAAATAGAAAAAATTATTAAAAATAAAAGAGAGAAAGAAAGAAGAGAGCAATCAAACGAAAAAAGAAATCCACCAATGATATCAAGCGCTAAAAACTACACTAAAAACAAAACAAAACAAAACCCAAAATGGACAGTCAGAACCCTAGAACAAATGGCAAAAACAAAGCTTTTGGGAAATCTGAGGTCTTCTGCCAGCGTCCAGTAGGTGTTCTGTAGGAGTTTTTCCACATGTAGATGTAGTTTTGATGTATTTGTGGGGGGGGAAGGTGATCTTCACGTCTTACTCCTCTGTCATCTTGAAGGCGCCCCTCAAGATCTATATTCTTGAACACCTTTTCTTTCTGTCCTTCCTCCCTCAGTGAAACACAGTAGCCTAGCGTTGGATGGGGCTTTGAGATCCCGCGGTCCTGCCTAATGTGTCTTAAAGGTGAACTTCTCCACTATCTGTTTTTGTCTCAGTCTTCTTCAGGTATAGAGTCCCTGCAACCTTCCCCAGAAGACTTTTCTATTTTTTGTTTCTCATTACAAACAAAGAGCAAGTCCCTTCTCTCACCTTCTTCCTTCCCTCCCTCCCTCTCTGTCTCTCCCTCCGTCTGTTTACATCATTTTATTTCTACCAGGGAGTGTTATGTATTTAATTCAATTCATAAACTATTTATTAAGGATGCCTGGGGCTTCACAGAGTGCTCTCCATAAATATTTATTGAGTAAAGGTATGTGCTAGGCTAAAAAGAAGACTAATTTAAACCAGACAGGATCCCTGGCCTCAAGGAGCTGCCCACCGGCTAAGTGAGCTGACACAAAAACAGTTCCTCACAGTACAAGGCAGAGGAGCAGGCACTGGGGAGGCGGTTCACTGGGGTGGCTCGCCAAGGGTTCTGCCCTGCAAAGTTCCAACAGATTGGGTTTGTCTCACCATTCCATGAGGAGCTCAGTTCAGTGGTCAGCTTATCTTAAAGCTCTGATTCGTAGTTTGCCCCAAACTGTGTCTAATGATCTTTTGCCTCAAAAGAGGGAAATTAAAAAAAAACTCATATAAGGCTCTGCAGGTCATTGTTCAGGATGGATTTAATAGCACTGTTTCCAGGGGCATGAGTTTGTTAGGGTGGCTTTGTTGGCAGTAGTGAGCAGAGAGGTGACGAAGCGGGAAAGAGAGTGTGGGCATGTGAGACTCGCTCAGCTGTGTGCATTTGACTTGGTTACACAGTCAGCATCCCCTAAGTCAGTGACTTCCACTTGCATCATTAGCACGTCAAAGAATTGGATGGACATTTGCAGGTGAGTGTGTAATTTCTGACCTCCTCCATAGAACGCTCATTCCACCATTGAAATATGTGTGCCCTTTACTACAGCTCTACAAGACTCCCTGCCATCCTCCTAACATGCTTTTCTCTCTTACCACCTGGTGTTAGCTTCCCAGGGTTGCCAGAACCAATGACCACAAACCGGGTGGCTTAAAACCACAGAAATTTATTCTCACACTCTTCTGGAGGCCAGAGTCTGAAGTTAAAGTGTTGACAGGCCTGTGCCCCTCTGCAGGCTCTAGGGGAGAATTCTTCCTGACCTCTTAGGTTCTGGTGGCTCCAGCCATCCTCGGCGTCCCTGTCTTGCAGCTGCATCACCCCAGTCTCCTCTCGTGTGTTCTCTGTGTCTTCACATCTTTCTCTTCTTAGGAAGACGCCAGGCATTGAATTTAGGGCCCATCCTAATCCAGTATGACCTCATCTTAACTTGAATACATCTGCAATGACGCCATTTCCAAATAAGATCATGTTCACAGGTATTGTGGGTTAACACTTGAGCATATGTTTCTGGAGGGACACAATACAACCCACGCAAACCTCACCCTCCGAGATGTAGCTGGACTCTGAATACTTCTCAGCATCTCCAGTGTTACCACCCTGGTCCCGACCACCTGGGCGAGTATAAGCCTCCTAAGGAGCTTCCTGCTTCCTCTCCTGTCTCCCACCATCCATTCTCTAGCCTGCAGCCACAGCTGTCTATCGAAAATACGCATCACTGTATTTCTTTCAGGAACTGAAAACCAAACCAGAACCACCACAAGTAATCCTACAGTGGCTTCCCACTGGCCTTGGGGTAACACCAAGTCCTTATGAGGCCTCTCCCTTGGTTCACTGCCACCTGCCACTCTCTCCCACTCCTCAAATGCCCCGAACTTCCTCCTGTCCCTGCTGTCGGCACTTGCGGTGGCCTCTGCCTAGGAATCTCTGCATGCCCTTTGCAAGCCAGGCTCCATCTTTCTTCCAGGTCTCATTTCCCGTGTTGCCTTTCCGAGAGAGGCCATCCCTCATCTGGTCCACAACATCCATCCTTCCCTGATTCCCACCCTGCGTCCTCTCGTCCTTCACGCTGTTTGCCTTTCTACCCAGCAGTTACAGTCGCCTACATCATCTTATTCATTTACTTAAATTAGATGTTGTCTACCTCTGCTTCCCTTTAACATGTAAATCCCATCAGAGCAGGAGCCTGGTCTCTTTTGGTGCCTTTGTGTCCCCAGTGCCTGGACAGCATCTAGCACAAGTAGGTGCTCAAAATTATCTGTTGAGACTGAATGGAGGGTCGGAATGACTGCATTTCTTTTTAATCACAGCAGAGCTTTTCAAGTAAGTTGATGACACTGGGTTTTCTGATCTCCTAGACATGGAAGATGAAGAGAGGGCAATTAGAAGAGGAAGGGGTGCTGTAAGCAGTGAGGAGGGAATCCAGGAATCGTCAAAAAGCACCACCAGCGTTCAAACATGTAGTGTGATTGGGGGACATTTCACATGGGGGCAGATGGAGCTAGGCCCCCAACAGCCCAGGAAAACATGCATGCACGCATGAAGCTGTGTGAGCAGCAGGGACTCTGACCCCTGCCCCTGTCCCCTCCCAGCTCCTGCTGTGTCCCTCCTCCCTCGGCCGCCTGGCCCCAAGCCTTTCCGGTTTCCCCCAGAGTCGCTCCCACGAAGTGCAGGCAGTACCGCCTGCGGGCCTGACGGTGGTCTCTCGATGCTGCCCAAACCACTGGTCGCAGGGGAGCCGCTCTGTGCTGGGTCCCAAGCGGGGCTGGAGGGAAAGGCCCTTGCTCTGGCTCTGATGAGAACAGCAAACATCCCTTGGCTCATTCTCTGTACCAGACACTTTATATACATCAACTCACCACATGTCACCAAAGATGATTTCCTCCCATCCCCCACAGTGCAACATTTCTAAAATGGGGATGTGTCTTACAATCCGTGACATGATCGACCCAGTGAAATCCAGCCTTCAGTCCTGCCAGCAGCCCTGTGAGGAGGGCACTATCATTCTTCCACTTAAGGAAGGGGCACAGGGGCTTATGTCACTGGTGGTACGGGGTCGAGCTGGGATTCGGCTGGAGCCCAGAGCCCAAGCTCTTCACGGCTATACTTTATGCCACACCTTGTTACCTGGACACCAGACCACACCATTATCCGCCCCTCCCTCCTGTCCGTCACTTTTGTGACCAGGAGGCCTATGAGCACACACCTGTGTTAAAAATTAATAAACAGAAACCTCAATTAAATAGAGTTGGGAGACCAGAATGGGGAGCTCTCATGCCCTGTGAGGATAGCAGAGACCAACAGGAAGAGGAAAGGCTCCTCTTCTTTCCTGACAAGAACTCAGCCAGTGACAAGCCATAGACTCTTTGTGTCCTGTATCCTCCAGCTTCCTTGTCCTCTCTATAAAAGAGTTCTCCTTCCCTCCTTCCCTTGCTGTGTGGGGACTTGCAGGTGGCTCACCATGGTTTTAGACCCCAAGCTGCAATTTTCTGCTGATGCTGAATAAACCCATCTTTGCTGGAGAGATAGCTGGCAATCTTTTTGTTCTAGATCAACATCTGCAAACAAACTCTTTCATACTTCTCAGTCCAACAAAAGACCACCCTGAATGGTCTTTTACACACTCAGAAGGGCCACTGGGTCACCTGCTCCACAAAGAGGTTGTCTCTGAACCCCAATCTGGGCTTTCCTGGAGACCTTGCCTATAAGCTAAGTGCTCTTAGATGCAAGGAAAGGATCCCTGGCCTGCATCGACTTCACAAGAGGACACTCATTTTCTCACTTACCCAGAGATCCAGGGTAGGGGGGAGGTGGGGTCCTATCCAGGCTTAATTCAGTGGCTTACTAATGCTTCCGAGGACTCAGGTATCTGCCATCCTCAGGGTGTTGTCATGGCTCCCCTCACGGGGGACACAATTATGTCCCAAAGAGAAGAAAGTCCTTATCTCCTTCTCATCTCTGTTAATTTGGACACAAAAACCAAACCAAACCAAAATAAAACATGCAAAAGAACAAATGATCAACCGTCCCCACCTCTTCCCTGAAGTCCCCCATGATGTCCCATTGGCCGAGTTTGGGTTACATGTTCAGGCTGTAGCTGTAAGGCAGGCGGCAAGAGCTAGTGCCTGGCCATATCAGGCTGGACAGTATGATGTGATAAATAGCACAGTTTCGTGCAGTCATGGATATTCAGTGATGCCGAACTTGAATCCCCAGAAAGGTTTAACTGAGCTCATTATTCTCAGTATAAGCAGCTGGGGAAGTAGGCTATATATTTTAGAAAGCGTTCTATCCTTCAAGCTTAAAAATAAAGGGTTTCATCTTTATGTGTCAGTTGTCTGGGAAATTCATTAAGTAGAACCCCTCATCTTCTGAAAATTCCATATCAATTAGGTATTATTTTAAGTGAATAACTTGATCTTCCAATTGGCCATTCATGGCAAAGAAATCCTGGTGCATGATTGCAGATTTTTGATCTCTGACAAATTTGTACAGTCTAGCTGATTCTTAAACAGACTTCACGGATTGCTTTTAAGATGCCTCCATTTTTTTTCCTTTTCTCTTGATTTTTTTAGCAGAGTAAAGAAAAATGGACAAAAACTGAAATTTAAGTAATGCCCAGGTGTTTTTGCTCTGAGCAGAGTATTGGTGGAATGAGACACTTGAGACTCACGGTTTCAGAAAGTTTTGGGCTTATTCTTGAGCAATTGAATAAAGTATGTCCATTTTCTCTTGTGATTCTTAGATGTCCCTCATCAAGTTGATAGAACCGTTATGTTTTACAGTGGAAAGGTATATCAAAAATCCAGAGATAGTTTCATTTCTTAAATGAATGATTAATAGTGTATCAACATGCTTAATATTCATATAATCATATATATATATGTTACTATTGAAGAAACTGAGGCCCAGATGACTTATTTAGTCACAGGTAGTTACTGGCAGAAGAGCATAAACTTAACCAAAGCACATTGCCACACCCCCGCCTGGATGGAACATTTAACAAGCATTATAGTTATGATGACTTCTTTGCCTTTTCTCTCATTTTCTTCTTGTGTTGCATCAGGAAATGCATCTGGGAAGTGGAAACACTGTAACCCAAATTATATCTAATGATGAATAAGAGTCACAGTGGCCTCCTTGCCAGTGAAACTTGTTTGCTTCTACCCTTTACAAATGCACTGGCCAGAATAAATGAAGCTCTGGAACGGTCTGTACAATCATATTTGGTTACCTTTGTGATCTTATCCCGGAAAACATTATAAAGGCAGGTTTTTCTGTGTACAGGGAATGTGTAGAATATAAGATTTCTGTCAAAAAGCACTTGAATGGTCTTTAAACAATTGATGTTCAAATATGACTGTCTGCTTAGGATCATAAGTATTTACAAGGCTGACATTTGATATTTTTTATGAAAGTAGAGCAAACACTTTAGCTGCCATTTAAGCTTTGGAGAGGAATTTGCTTTTGCTTTTTGGAGATAAATGTGTTTGTGGTAGTCCTTGGTATTGATTGTCTCACTGCTAGCTTTTAGGAGACTTCCATGTTGAGGCAGACAAAAACGTCATAAACATCTTGGAAAAATGTGCTGGTATAAGCTCCCCGAAGGTCAGTGGAATATCATACTCATACTCAGAGACCCTGCAGCACTTAGCGCTCTATCTAGTTAGCAAAAATGTTTATTGAGCCCCTTTTATGGGCCAGGCCCACACCGTGCTGTGAGGTAAGGGATGAGTGAGACATACGCAAACTCTCAGACTTCACGGGGCTCAGTGTCCAGCATGATGTTGACCATGCCCCATTCAATTCCTTATCAGAGTCAATAAGAGAGTGAAAGACATTTTTCCTTTGGTTTGTAACTTCATTAGCAGCATACAGTGTAGACAAGTGAGATGGAGTTTTTATTATCATTATCATCAGATGCATTAGCGGGTGATTATGATGCACCAAGCACTTTCTCATTTTACTTATCCACTCAATAACTCTAGGAAGAAGGTACTGTTGGTTACATTCCCATTTTGCAGATCATGTTCAGAGGCATAGAGTGGTTATGTAACAGGGCCAAAGTCACAGAGCTAGTAGGGAGGAACTGAGTTTAAACCCAGGTGGTCTGACTTCTGAGTTTATCGTTATTAGCCGCTGACTATATCGCCTCTCATTTCATCTGCTGTACTCTCTCTTCACCCACTGACTAGCTGCTCTTGTCAATATCTGGCCAAACATACGCATGCCTACTGTGTTCTCGTCTCTCCTTTGTGTTGTGCTTGGATGCTCCGTTGCTGAGGAGGCCGGGAGAAGGTTGGACAGGAGAAGTATGTGAGCAGCAGGTCCCCTCAAAGTACAGCTAAGAAGCCCTGATCTAGAGATCTGCCTCTCCATTGAATGGGACCAACAATTTTAAAGGAGCATCATGTTGAAGAATGAAAAGCCAGGGGTGTGTGGACCACTGCTACTGCCTGGTTTTCCAGCTCCGCGTCTAGTGACTTCATGACGGTAGTTTGATATCGGCCTTGGTAGGAGTACTTACACTGTGGAAATCAGTAAACTCTACAGATCAGGCCCTCCCCCAACCAGAGCCAGTAGTTAAACATTTACTCGCACACCCTTGGAAAAGACTGAAAGTCACCAAACATCCATTTAGCTTTAATTCCTTCCTGAACAGCAGGATGTCCCTGCTCTGGAGTCAGGCTCCCAGATCCCAGCCACAATCACCGCCTGGCACCACCGGTTTATTTTCCTCTTCTTAATCACCTCTCCTCTCTTTCTGAAATTCCATTCTGAAGGTTCCTCCATACTTTCCCATCTCCATCCCAATGCTTCGACCAACTTCTGGACTCTCCTCTGGACTGTGGTAACAGCTTCCTAACTTGTGCCTCTGGACCAAGTCTTGCCCTGTCCAGCAGCTGTCAACACCCTGGTTAACCCTGGTTAACCAATGGAGTGGGATCTTTCTAAAACACAAGTTCGATCTATTGCTAATGACCTATTTTAAAAGAAACACCTTCATTCGTTGTTGGCTTTTCAGATCTGTTTCTGCCCTTCCTATCCTATCTATCCTATCCAGGAAGCTGGAAGCTTCCTACCCAGCTTCCTCTCGGGCTGCTCCCCCTGCTCCGCCGTGTATTTTAGCCTCACTGAGCTCTGCTGCTGGAAGGGGTCACTGTCAGTCCCCACAGGATTCTGTACAGGCTGTGATGATCATACTCACCCCTTATGCTGAAATCTGTGAATTCCTGTGTCTTTCTCTGGTCTCTGTGGTCCTTGAGTGCCAGGAAGGTGAGTTACTTAGGCACTGTTGTAGGTGTCCATTGGTTTGTTTACTCCTTACCAGTCCATCGTTTCTGGGGGGAACCGATCATCTGACCCCAACTCCTACTCTGTTTCTGTGGTTCTATGTGGCAGCACTTTTGAACCCCCAGCCAAGATGGTACAGGACCTTGGTTCAAGATGGACCATGCACTATCTTTCCTGATATCTTGGAACTGAAAGACAGCAAGAGACAGAGAGAGAGCAGGGAAAAGGAGAGCAAGCTCTTAATGCCTGGATGGTGGGATGTGAAATTCAGAATATGGTAGCCATATTCTGAAGAGTGGCCCCAGGTTAAAAGGAACCTAGTCTCCAGTGGAAGACACGACCTGCTGATGTATATAGCAAAGCGTAGATGAGAGACTTGAAAAGAGGGATTCCTAGTTGTGTTCTGTCCTCGAGGCTGGACTGCCATTAAAATACTGTGATATCACAGCATCTTTCCAATAAAGAGAACTGCTTGGTTAATCTAGTTTGGGTTGGTATTCTCTAGCAGTCTCTATCAGGAAGGCAGAGTAATACCTGCTCTGAGATAGCCACATCCTAATCCCTGGAATCTGTGAACATTTTACATTATATAGCAAAGGGGAATTAAGGGAGCAGATCAAATCAGAGTTGTTAATCAACTGACTTTAAGATAGGGAGATTATCTTGAATTATGTGCATGGACCCAGCATAATCCCAAGGGTCCTTAAGGGTGGAAGACGGAGGCAGCAAAGGAGGTTAGGGTCCCCAGTTGTGGGGAGGATTCAATTTGCTGTTGCTGACTGTGAAGATGCAGGAGGGGGACACGAGGAAAACAGGTGGCCTCTAGAAGCTGGAAAAGGCAAGGAAATAGATTTTCCCCTGGAGCCTCCAGAAGGAACCCAGCCCTGCATTCCTTGATTTTAGCCCCGTAAGACACATGTTGGACTTGTGATCCACAGAACTGTAAGACAACACATCTCTGTTGTTTTAAGCCACAAGGTTTGTCACAGCAAAAATAGAAAGTTAACACTCTAGCAGCCTTACAACCTCGGAGAACATTTCTACTCTCAATATCTCAAACTTTAAAATTCTTTCTCTGAACACTTCTCTCCATTTTTGCTCTGTGGTCTTAGCAAGTTCCTTAACTATTGTTTATGTTCTTCAGTCTCTGCCTCCACACGTACATATTTCACTTTCCTCCTAAGTATGCAAATCTTCTAACAGCATTGCTGGCACATGGAGAGATATCCAGGAGAGTAGCGATAGTAGTGGTGCTTTTTGCTATTATCAGAACAGAGGGATTTCTTGTCTCTACAGAACCTAGAGTAACGCTCCTCTTATAAGTAGTTCCTTAAAAAATATTTGTGAAATTGAACTAAGAGTATGTTGATAAAACACACAAAAACAGTTTCTTACAATTTCTGGCTAGTTTTAATTAAGGAAAACTTTAAAATGTTAAAATAAAACTGGTCAAACTCCCACTTACCACATTTTTAGGTAAAATTATAAAGCAGCATCAGCATATATGTCTTACATCTCCTGTGTATTTCTTTTTGAGAACTCAAATGTTTGATATTTATCCTTCTTCTCTGGCTTTTCATCTTTAAATACAAAATATATTGGTTTCTGTCTTATGATGTTTCAATGACAAACTGAAGCCACCTATGTTTCTTAAAGATGAAATGAACCTATCAGCACATACAAATTGTTTAATTAAGAACTCCTCCTAATTTATATTCAGCTGACCAACTTATATGTCTTAAGACCTTCATATTGATTTTACTTTTATTTTTCTTCAATATTTTAAATGAGCAAGATACCCCATAGCTCAAGAGATTTAGTAGCCGTTCCTTCTCTCGAGTTTTATTGTCTCCTGAAGTCTGTCTATAACGTCTTTGTCATTAGTGTGGGACTTCAGTTGCTATTTACAACATTTAATTACATTCTGAGTTCTCACAAGTTTGTAAATAGCAGCTAAATTTTTATAGTAAAATAAGCATTTTGTTTAAATTTAATTCAGAGCTCTGCATGAGCCACTATAGATGGGATTAAGTTAATTTGCTTGGGTTTTAATTAACACACTACTGAAAGGAAAGGACACATAGTGAAGTTTGTAGCCAGGCTTGGGAGCTGGAGTTCAGATCTCAGTTTGAACTCAATTTCAGTTTGATGTAGGAAATAAAACATTGCAGATATATGTAAAATCCCTGTTTCTGCCCCTCCCCCATCCTACTTCTGTCCTCCTTAAAGAATAACTTCTGTCATAAAGTTGGTGAGTGTCATTCTTATGCTTTAAATATTAATCTTACGTGTTTTTAAACTTTGCATAAATGGTATCCTACCATGCATATATTTTTTTCAGCTTCCTTCTGTTACATAACATTTTGTTTTTGAGGCTTATCCATTTTGATGTAGCTCTTATTCATTCATTTGAAATGCTTTGCCATGATCGTTTATTTTCCGTTCTCCTATCAGTGGATTTTGAAATTGTGTCCAGTTTTTCGCTTTTAGAAACAATGCTGCAGTGAACATTTTTGTATATGACCCTGAGAGAGAGGTTGTCTAGAAACACAGGTATGAAAATGCTAGACTTCAGCACGTGTACATCTTAAACCTTCCCTATCTGGTCAAGTTGCCCTCCGAAATGATTGGCACACCAGCTGTGTGTATTAAGTCCTGTTTCTCCACATTCTCACTCTTTCAGGGATCCCAAGACCACTTCTTGGTTCATTGATTTCCTAGAAGGACTCACAAAATTCAGAAGTAGTTTTTACTTATGGCTATGATTTATTACAGTGAATGAATACAAAGCAGGACCAAAAAAGGAAAAGGGCACTTGTGGCCAAGTCTGGGGAGACCAGGTGTGAGCTTCCAGAAGTTCTATCCCGTTGGAGCTGTACAGGACATGGTTATTCCTTTGGCAGCTAACTGCAGCAACATGTATGAAGTGTTGTGTATCCAGGGAAGGTTTACTGGAGCCTAAGGGTCTGGAAATTTTAATGAAGGCTGGTCATACGGCACATATTGCCTTTGTGATTAGCCATAGTTACTGAAACTCCAGACCTGCAGAAGGAAAGAAGCTGTTCACATAAATCGCATTGTTTTTGCATAAATTATCTAAACAAGCTGTGCAACAAGGTTAAAGTATATAAAAAGCCCTTATCAGTTAGTAGCATAAGGAATAGTCCAATATCCAATAGCTCAGTTCCCAGGAGCTAGCCAAGGGCTGGTCATACAAGCAGGCCCTCCTGAGAATGTACAAGATTTGAGCAATCAGGCCTGCTGAGTTAAGTTTTCTACACACTTGCCAACACTGATATTTTCATTTTAAACTTTTAGCCAATTTGATGAGTGTGAAATAATCTCATTAGTATTTCAATTTGTATTTTCTTGATTACAGGTGAGGCTGAATGAGTTTCCTCTTCCGTGAATTGTCTGTTCATATTTAGTACCTTTTTTTCCATTAGGATTTTGGTCTTTTCCTTATTGACTTGCAATTCTTTCTGCGTTTTGAATATTAATCTTACGTTGGATATGTGTTTCAAATATTTTTGCTCCATCTGTAAGTTACTTTTTCCTTACATTGCTAGTTTTTAAGTTATTCTATGAACTAGTGTTGAATGTTAGAAAAAGATTTTTCTTAATTCCTTGATGTATTAGTTTCTTGTGGCAGCTGTGACAAACTGCCACAAAGTGGATCACTCAAAACAATACAAATGTATTCCCTCACGATTCTGGAGGCCAGAAGTCTGATATTAAGGTGTCAGCAGGGTTGGTTCTTCTGGAGCCTCTAAGGGAGAATCCATTCCACGCCTCTCTCCCAGCTCCTGGTATCTACCATCAATCCTTGACATTCCTTGGCTAGTAGCTGAATTACTCCAGTCACAGAATCGGTCTTCACTTCATCTTCTCTGCTCTGTCTTTCCAGTGTGTTTCTTATAAGAACACTTATCATTGATTTTAGGGCCCACCTGGATAATCCAGGATGATTTCCTCATCTCAAAATCCTTAACTATATACGCAAACACTTTTTTTTCCAAGTAAAGTAACATTCAGAGGCTCAGGGATTAGGACAAGGACACATCTTTTGGGGGGCCACTATGTAGCCTACTAAAATTGAGATAATCCTATCATTTTCTCCCTTAATCTGTTAATGTCGTACATTATATTTATAGATATTCTGACTTCAAACCATCCTTGCAATCATAAGATAAATCCTAGTTGGCCCTAAGTTTTAATAGAATGTGTGTGTATGTGTGTGTGTGAGTCAAATGCAATTTCCTTCTATTTTATTCAGCATTTTAAATTTGTGTTCATAACTAAGATTAGGCTGTAATTTATTTTCTTGTCCAGTTTTCTTTTCAAGTTCCTATAAAATGATTCAACAGCCTTCCCTCTTCTTCTCTTCCCTGGAATCGTTTGCGTAAGGCAAGGACACTTGCCTTTCAAGCCAGTTTGACCTTACTGGGGCTCAGTGTCCTCATAGGTCAAATGAGGATAATGCTGGTACCAACTCTGAGGATGGTTCACATTTGATGAGCTAAGGCTTGTGGTGAAGAGCTTGGCACACAGTGAGTGCCCGGCAAGGTTGGCCACTGGTACTGAAGGTGACACCTCTTTTGCAGAACACCTACCTGACTTTGCAGTTGTTGATTCCTCCTGAAACTGTCCTCTCTTGAGAATTCTCTGACGTTAGCCCAAGCTCCAAGTGAGAAGCAGCTGGTTTAGAGGAAAGAATATTGGACTAGCAGTCAGAAAATCTGGCACAGTGGTTTATTGCTTGGGTACTTTTGATTAAAACACTTATCCTTTTCTTTCCTGTTTTTGAACAGTTTTGTCTCTACTGCTTCCTGTACAGGGTCAGCAAAAGTAGGAAAAAAAGTTCCAGGGACTTCCCCGGTGGCGCAGTGGGTAAGACTCCACGCTCCCAGTGCAGGGGGCCCGGGTTTGATCCCTGGTCAGGGAACTAGATCCCACATGTATGCCACAATTTAAAGTTCGCATGCCACAACTAAGCAGCCCTCCTGCCGCAACTAAGGCCTGGCGCAACCAAATAAATAAATAAATATTAAAAAAAAAAGTTCCAGAGAGACTTTCTTTTACAAAAACAGCTCTAAATCCCACAAAATATTCCTAAGAGGTGTTGCTACTCTCTGAACCTTAGCCCATCCTCTTCCTGCCTGAAGAAAGAGCCTCATAGGTCGCTTTGTCCCCATCCCCTCAAGAAAAGGGATTTACCTTATCCCAAGGTGACAAGGAACTTTGTCCATTAATGGATCAAGCAGATTTAGTTTGTCTTCCAAAAGGATTCAAGTTGATTAAGAACAATATTGAATGAATAAGAAGAGCTAACTGTTGATTAAAATACTGTTCAACTCAGGGAACCCTGCTGAGGTCACTACATGCATCCCACCGGCCCTCTGAGTCAGGTACTTTCTTATCTTCATATTATTGATGGGGACGTCAACACTTGGAAAGATGAAATAATTTGCCAAAGGTCACAGAAATGCAGACATTTATCTAATTCTTAAGTTTATTCCCAAATTTGACCACGACATAGACTTGCCAAAGAATAGGTGATGGAAATCCTAGAAAGTCTCACTCAAAGAGGAAGAGACTGGGAGCCCCAGGCATCTCTGAACAGCCAGTGTGGTGAGCTGGGGTCTGACCAGATGGTGGCTGGAACATTACAGGGCCTGCTGGGTGAGTGACCACTGTTTACTACATGCCATTCCCCATGCAGAGTGCTCATGTACATGTATCCCCTTGATCTGAGCATTGATGCTAAAGAAATACAGACAACGAAGCTCATCCAGGAGGATCCAAAGCACAAGTTCAGGCTATTTGTCCCCAGTAGTCATTGCCCTACTCAAAAAATGGGAGGAGGGGCAACAAACCATGAGCATACCATTAGTAAAACATGAGTGAAGACCCTAACCACACCTAACGTCGTTAGAAATTTGACACATAAAATATGACAGTGACTGTGCAGCCTGCTCCAAAGGTCAACAGACCCTTCACTGGTGTTCCCCAAAGCTCTGGGGACTGATTAATGGGCCTCATTAGCCACTGTAATCGGGTGTTATAAGAGCTGCTGCTTCTGCCGCCATGGGAATAACAGTTGCCGGCGCAAATGTGCGGATCAGCCCTGCTATTAATGAGGCTCACAAAAGTGGTAAGGCACTTTTAAAAATTACAACTTATCTCCTATTTGGGTTGGTTAAAAGAGAAATGAAAACAAATTGGACTGTCAGATTGGGTAGCCCCTTACGGCTGGTGTAAAGGATTCAGAGAAAGTCATTATCTCAGTTGCAGAAGGCTTTCCTATTCAATTTCTTAACAATGGTAATGAGGAAAATAAATGTGAAAGGAATGGCTTAGTGATGATATATGTCATCCTGAAGCCATTTTATCACAGGGTGCCAGGATGTCCCAAAGCCTGACAGTATTGCTTCTGGAAGGCAGTTCT
Source organism: Balaenoptera borealis (assembly GCF_965194805.1). Taxonomy (NCBI): domain Eukaryota; kingdom Metazoa; phylum Chordata; class Mammalia; order Artiodactyla; family Balaenopteridae; genus Balaenoptera; species Balaenoptera borealis. The sequence goes on from NC_138874.1 coordinate 107,956,237, forward strand.
TCAAGGAGCAAGGACATTTTAATTGTTATTTGTTAAAAATAGCATCTGCACTTAACTAACCTAATTTCTGGGGCTACCTCTTTGGCCTTTCAGACTGACCCTCGCAGAATTTCTTTGGAATCAATGCTGTAATACATGCTGTCATCAGAGTTGGTCTCATAAGTGTTTGTTGAATGACTCTTAAAATTCTGGAGGTGGAAGACCAAGGCTGATTTGGTTCTGTATTCCCACATTGTTGGGGAAGGTTTGATGAATGTATATTAAAGTTCTGGAGTGGAAAATTAGTCTAGGTTGCTTTCTGTATCTGAGACAGGGGTAAGTACTATATGGGATACAAAGATGCAGAAGACATGGTTCCTGCCCTTCAAAAAGCTGACCATCAGAATTAGGATGAAAGACAGGCTTCGTGTCACATGCCACTGCCATTTGGTTGGCCAGTTGGTAGTGGCTGTCTGGAGTGTGTGTTGAGAAAATGTTGAGATCTAGTCTGGGCTCAGTGGGAAAAACACTGTGATCAAATATAACATCTATCATGGGTGAGTGGGGAGGAAGGTGGCAGAGTGCTACCTCCATCCCTGCTTCAAAGAGCATAAATAACGTAACATAAAATAAATGAATAGCATAATGCAGTATAGCAAGTTTCAAGGAGCGCAAGAACTATATAAATAATACTTGGTGGTAGTTCCACTGGGGGCAGGAATACCTTCCCTCTTCAGGGCCAGTGGTTGTCATGGCCCACTGTGGACAGACTGCATGCACACCTTGGGGAAGGTGACAAGTATCACCGTGCAGTTCAGACACATGTGATGGCAGCTGGACTCCAGAGTTGGTCCTGAGAGCCAGGCAGAATAGCTCTGTGGTCATCTTGTAACTGACCATATACCGTCTTCCCAAAACTGACAAGCCCCAGATGTTCCTTGGTCTTTGGAAGCTTCATAGAATTTGTCACATAGAAGAGCTTGCCCTTTAGAATCAGATGAAGGGGTTTTATTTCTTATGCCTAAAATGCAGCTTTGAGAAGCCCTCCAGGTTTGTTGATGGGAACAGATTAGAAACTCTATAGACTGAAAAGCTTACCATGCCATCGGCATATGGAATTCAGAGTAAGACTGACATTAAACCACAAACCATTATTTTTCAAAATGACATGACACTTATATACATGTTGACGTTTAAATGGCTTCTTGCTGGATTTTAAAATTTCTCCTCACTCTCCCTTCTTTGCTGGTGCCTTTGCTCATTGGATAACCCAGTCCTGGCTGCAGACCTCCGTCTCAGACAGGCAAGGGGGTGGGGTGGGGCCAAGAACAGCACCTTCTGTCACTCTTGGACCATGCCCATATTTACTCCATGCTTCACCTGTTCTAACTCCAGTCTCTGAAAAATATACTTTCTATAAACTCTTTTTGATGCTGTTTCCAGTGGCTTTTTCGCTCTGCCCTCAGAGATGGCGAAGGGACAGAACAGAACAGGGTCAGAGGACGTGCTTGGCACCCGGAAGGAGCTGTAATTCCTCCTGACACCTTTGCTTCTGGGAGAGCTGAGGCTGCCAGGGAGGGGCATCTCCTGGCAGTCCGGTGGGCGTCTTGGCGCTACTCCCACTCGGCTTTAAAGCCTTCTCGAGTCCTCATAAGGTCCTATGCAGCCAGCCTGCTCGACTGAAGCTAGACTTCGGGGAAATTCCTTGGCTCTAAATAATTCCAACTGTAACACTCTGAAAAGACAGATGTCTCCCCCTAGGCATCAGGAGATATAAAAAGTTAATTCCATCTGCCACCGCATTCTTGAACAAAGAGGGCATTAGTATCTAGCACTTCTCACATCCACCCCTGGAAGAACAGTGTTAGTGGTGTCTGGTGACTTACCTATCCAGAGAGGAGAAGCTGAGGGCTGGATGGAGATTCTCTCCCCGCCTCTGCCTTGTTTTCCCAAGTGATGCCAAAAAGCCCATCTCGGTCCATTAATAAAACTCATGGCTGAGACACACTCATTCCAACCATCAGACTCAACACACATTTCTTGCTGTGTGTTCTGCCCTAGGCTGGACATTGGGAATCCAAAGACAGCTTCTGTCCTAACCAAGTCACAATCCAGTAAGGGAGAAAGACACATAAATGAACACGCATGACCCAGCGTGATAAGGGCTGTCATGGGGGAATGTACCCCAGGACCATCCTTTATCATATTTCATAATCTATCCAATAGGAAGTCCTGATAAGATATTCAGAATCCGATCACCTCTGCTCAGAATCCTCTCATGTCTCCCCATTTCTCTTGTCACAAAACCCCAACCCCTCAGAATGCTCAACCAGGCTGCGGCAGCCCGGTCCCCATGGCCTCTGTGAGCACCGTCTTGCTCATCACTTTGCCCCAGCCAAACGGGTCTCTTGCCCTAGGCCCTTGTTGCTATCTGGTCCTCAGCCTGGAATGTTCCTCCCCAACGTGGGTAACTCCCTATCCCCCCTCAGCTTTGTGCTCAGATGTCATCTACTCAATGAGGTCTACCCTGACCCCCTATTTTAAATTGGAAGGCTCTTCCTCACCCCCTGCTCTGGACCCATCTTTCCCTGCTCTAAATTCTCCCATGGCATTCATCACTGTCCAGTGTACTCTATTTCATTTACAGGTTATGTTTGTTGTTTGTGGTCCCCAGCTGAAGTGTAATCTCCACACGGCAAGATTTTTGTCTGTTGGTTCGTGGATGTATCCCAGGGCCGAGGGTGGTGCCTGGCACATACGTGGTAGATCCTCAGCGAATAATTGCTGGGTGAATGAGTGAGATGGCAGGCATGCACATGCTGCTGTGGGAACAGGAAGAAACTATCACAAGGGACTGGTGTGGATATCCGAAAGGTTTCAGTCACGAGGATGTGGCTTCTGAACCGGGAGTTTTACAGGCAGATAGAGCCATGGTGAGGAGAGAGGAGTTGGGCTGCTTCTCAGACAGTGGGAATAGTGATCATAAAGGCACAGGGGCCAGGAAAAGAAAATTAAGAGAGTGCACTTGTTCCAATGACAATTTTATGACATCTAACTCTGCCTATCCCCAGACTCTTTATCTTAAATGATTCATCATGTTCTTTTAAAGTTCTGATATCTTGTAGGTTTAGCTGAATCTGAGTCAAAATTCCTTGGGTTTGCCATACTGCTCTGAAAACCAAATTCCTATCAGAAGATTGAAACTTGAAACCTGAAAATATGGGGTGTTCTCACCCACTCCAGACAGAATCCTAATATATTTGAAAGCATGAATCTATACATCTAAAGCTGTGTAGCTAGAAATCCAGAGATTCAGATTTATTGGAATTGATTCTCACAGGGAAAGGGAATGAAAATGTCCGTTAAGGCAACTGATTGGTGGTGGAAATCTCTCCACCCTGCCTTTCGGAGAGCAGAAGCTGGTTGAGTTTGACAACGTCCAGTCCGCACCTTTGAGGAATGTGACAAGATGCCACATGGAATGTAGGCTTGGATTTCACTCTGTGGGGACTCAAATAGCGTAGGTGAAGTGATATCGTCCAAATTTCTTCAGGATTATAAAGAAAATTAAAATTCAGGAATTGTATATGTGAAACTTAAAAAACAACAGCAGAACTCTACAAGGTTGGGGTGTGGCATAGTAGAAAAAGCACTGGATTTTGAGGTCTAAACCCAGTATTAAAGTCCTGGCTCCATCTCCAGGACCTGGACCAAATGACTTCACTTTTCCGAGCCCAGGTTGTCTCAGTAACAGACAGTAGGGTTGTTGTGTGAAAAGACCCCACCCAGGTGCTCAAAAATTATTAGTGAAATTGGAATCTGGAAGTTATAATTCAGGCAGGCATGCATGGATGTTTTGTAAATAAAAAGGAAGCTAAATCTAGAGATTATTCGTCAAAATGATGGAATGCAAAGATTACAGAAAGAGATGACAGTGACTTAGAGAACACCATTTTATATTCCCTAATGTTATTGATGAAGTTGGTATTCATTACTACAACACCGATTCACTTGGGATTGAAATGGGATGCCAAATGCCTTGCTGAGGGAGCAGAGTCATAATTCATTACTGTTAAAATAAAATCATTAGGATGACATATTGCCAACATAAGGAACACAGTCACAAAGCTCTAGAAAAATAAACAGCTCACGAGCGAGCTTCCATTGGTAGGAATGCTTGAGTGATTATGATACTATCGCTCATTCTTTATCCCAAACTCATCACCAGACATTGGGTGAAGAAAACAAGAAGAGAAAGATTATGTTTAGGGAGAAAAGGCTGGAGCACTGTGTGCTTAACTGACCTATTTATAACCTATTTGCTGGGCAACTTGTCCTTCTCTTTGGCTGAACAGTATCCAGACATCTTCTCATGTTTGAGGAATCTCCCACCTTCTGTGGCTTGGGAGGAGGCAGGGTCCACTGGGAGAGGGTGACAAAGTCACATCCTCCCTTTTGATGACCCCAGTGACAGAGAATGATCTCTGGTTTCATATGCTTCCCCGGGTATGGGATAAAGAAAAGCTCATGACTGAACAGCATTTGGGAAATATTTTGGGGGATACTTGGGGTGGGCAAGACACCTGTATTTATGTGAAAGTGTGAAGCAGCATATGGGATTTAGAGGATGAAATACATTGCTCTTTGTGTATGACTTGCAAGGGAATGAGTGACAGGATTTGAGCATAAAACGGGGTAGATAATGCAAATGAAAGTGCTTTGCAAATTGTAAAGTACTGGAAAAATAATTTTCTACCTTCCAGGATTATTTACAAACTATATGAGACAGTATGTACCTAAAGTTGCTTTGTGGGTAATACCAAGTGCTGGCAAACGTGTAGGAGAATGAATGGGAAACCTCATCCCCTTGCAGGAGCATGGTCAATTGGTGCTGCTGTTTGGGAGAGCAATTTGTCAGCCTTTAGGGAAACTGAGTATGCACATACTCTAAGACCCAGCCATTCCACTTCAAGGGAAATTTCTTACCTCACAAAGAGACTTGTACAAGGATGTTTATCACAACGTTGTGTGTAATAACAAAGTGTTGGCAATCAACTAAATAGGCAGCAATAAGAGTAATTGATAAATGTAGTATGTAAAAAGGAATATCATACAGCTGTTAAAAATAACCATCTATGTACCAATCAAGCCCAACAGAAAAAAAGACAAAAGCCTCGACCAGTCACTTCACCAAACACTGAATAAACATATAAAAAGATTGTCAAGTTCATTGGTTAGCAATTGAAATTAAAGCCATACTTTACAACATTGGCAGAAGTTTAACTCTGACACTGTTGAGACTTTGAGAAGCTTGACGCCATTGGAATACTGATTCTCTGCTGGTGGGAGTGCCAACTGCTGCAACCACTTTGGACAATAATTTGGTATCTAGTGAAGTGGAAGATGTGTGTACTCCTAACCCAGCAACTCCACTTTGTGGCATAGAGACCCTCCTGCACATATGCTTAAGAGTATTCCTACCAGCTTTGTGATAGTAAAAAACTGCAAAGAACCCAAACGTCTGAGGATGGGAAATGGATAAATAATGATGTACAGCTATGAAAATGTTATTACAACAGTTACAACCATCTGCAGGAATGAATCTCACATACATAATGTTGATTTTAAAAAGTTGCATAAGAATACATATAATTCTCTCTACTCAATACTCTGTAATAACCTATATGGGAAAAGAATATGAAAAAGAATAGATATATGTATATGTATAACTAAATCACTTTGCTGTACACCTGAAACTAACACAACATTGTAAATCAACTATACTTCAATATAAAATAAAAATTTAAAAAAGAATACATATAATTCCATTTATGTAAAGTTGAAAATCATGCAAAACAAGATAACACATTATTTTGGAGTATATAATATATATGGCAAAAACCAGTAAAGAAAGGTAAGGAAATAATAAGCAAAAATTTGGGATTCAGTTACCTATTGTGTGGGGAAGTTTGGTCAGATTGGGGGCACCTTATTTCTATGGTACTGACGATCTAACAGCAGGTGATGGATCACCAGGTATTCATTTTATTGTTAATCTCAATACTCTTTATATATATTAACATCAGTAAATCTCAAACATGTAATACTGAATGAAAAAAGTAAAAAGCCAAATGATATACCCAGCACAATACTGATTGTGGAACAAGAATAATCCACACTAGTAATGTATTGTTAAGAATGCCTCTAGGTGTAAATGAAGCCATACAGGACAGCTATATGTTAGATAAACAAGAGTGTAATATAGCGGAATGGGTATAGAATTAGGAGCTGGGTGAAGGAGCCAAAATAAATAAAATTTTGAAATATTAATGATAAAATGGGGCTCTTTGTGAACTCTTGATGCTAATATGGCACAAACTGACTTGAGATGGGCATATTAACCATCACTCTAATTCTATGATGCATTTGAAATCCCAAAGGAAAAGAAAGATTTCTTTTCAAACTGGAAAAATCAAAATAAAGTGGTAATTCTTATAACATGTTTTGCTTGTTGGTAGGTTAAGAGTTATACCATGGATATGGACCTAGAAATTGTCATACAGAGTGAAGTAAGTCAGAAAGAGAAAAACAAATACCGTATATTAACACATATATGTGGAATCTGAAAAAACTGGCATAGACGATCTTATTTGCAAAGCAGAAATAGAGACACAGATGTAGAGAACAAACATATGGATACCAAGGGGGAAAGGGGGGGGGCGGGTTTAGGATGAATTGGGAGATTGGGATTGAGATATATACATTATTGATACTATGTATAAAATAGATAACTCATGAGAACCTACTGTATAGCACAGGGAACTCTACTCAGTGCTCTGTGGTGACCTAAATGAGAAGGAAATCCAAAAAAGGGGATATATGCATACGTATAGCTGCTTCACTTTGCCGTACAGTATAAACTAACACAATATTGCAAAGCAACTATACTCCAGTAAAAAAAAAAGAGTTATACTAAGGATACACAGTAGAAAAAAAAAGCTATTTGCTAATTGTCTCAAATTCTTAGTTGTAAATCTTCCATGAACTGAAATACATACTTAATTTCCTTCTCACCTCTTTTAAGATAAGTTATAAGGGATACCAGGGTTGATTCAAAATAGAGCTCTTTTCATGGTTACTGTCAACGGAACCACCAGCATTAGGAGCCATGGTCTACATTGATTTTGCCTTCTCTTATCACAATCCAACATTTTTTCATCTAAAATTTCTCTCAGATATGTCCCTTCTCTCTGTTTTCTTACTCCCCAGCAGTCATTACCACATCACACCTTGAAAGACTGATGTGGCCTCTATTCTGTTTATTCTGATTATAGCTGCTCTATTCCCGAATCTGTCATTTTCAGGGTGGTCAAAAATTCAACACCAGTATCTTCATTGTAAAGAATATTTGAATAATTTAATAATAACCAAAGTGATAAGGCAGGGGGAAAAAAACCATTATAGCAGTTAGAAAGGAAAAAATAAAAGTGTCCTTATTTTCAGAAGATATTATGCATCTAGAAAACCCTGGTGAATTTGTGGAAAGCTACTAGAACTGACAAGACACTTCATTCAGTGAGGTGGTCAGATATGAAATAAATATACAAATATCAGAGGCTTCCCCAGATGTCAGCAATACATTATTTAGGATGCATGATAAGAAAAAATGCCATTCCTGTAGCCACCCTTGCTGGGGATGCTGGATTCTCTTGTTTGAGCCCAGAGTGCCACAAGGTCTCATGAAAATGATCCCATCTACCTTTTGCCCTCAGCCCTTACCATCCCCTTCCAGAGGGCTGGGGGAGGGCAAATGTCATAGGAACTCCTCCACTGTCCTTGGCACATTTTTCCTACAGCACTTAAGAGCTGCAGCCCTGCCTCCAACACAGAGACCTTCAACATCGTCCCTCCCAGTACGTTTAGCTCCTCAGAGTCACATTTCCAACCACACTGCCAATTCAGAAGGCTCTCTGTTCGCATCACTGAAAGGTCCATTTGGTTGGTTTTCCTAGGAAAATGGGACAGTCTCCTCAGATGGACTGTTGAAATCTCTTCCTCCTGCCAGACAGAAGTGGCTCATTTAGAGCTCTTAAATGACAGATTTCTTTCATTTTTTTAAGGCTCACCATTTCAGAAGCGATAGTTCTGGAAAAAATTCTCTGTGATGGTGGAAACTCCAGCGTCATGTGTGCTGGGGTGGGGGTTAAGTGGAAAGGGGCAAGAGAGGGTTTTCTGGGGTGATGGAAGTGTCCTACACCATGTTTTGGGTGGTGGTTTCACAGGGGTACACAACTGTCAAAAATCACTGAAGAGGATACTTGGGATCCATACATTTTATTGTCTGTAAATCATACAAAAATAGCCACAGCTCTCAAAAGTTAGGGTGCCTCACTATTGCCCAAAGGCTTCTTAATCAGACATTTGGGGGACTTGGGCCTCTCCCAGTGGAGTTCGGTGCTGTTCTCTGTGGTCTCAGACACGTGGACCTCTCAGGATGCCTTCACTGCAAGATAGAGTGCTGAGAGCATGAGATAAACAATTAAACCCTAAATGGCTGTAACACACAGGCCAGAGATGAACTCTGAAAGAGATGAACCAGTAGATGGTCAATCTGAAATTTAAGTGAGGCAGAGAACTAGTTTCTCTTCCAAGCTCCTGAGAAATATTAATGTTATAACCTACCAGCATATGTGAAATGTGAAATTCACAGTGATCAAAAATCTCATTGTTCATCGGCCAGGTACATAACTACCTTTTTTTTCCTGTTGAAAATCTCTCTTATTAACGAAATACTCTGAAAATGCGTGGTCCAGGGTGCTTAATCTGAAGTGTTCAAGACAGAATGAGCCCCCTAATTTAAAATATATTAAATATACATCATGGAACTTTAAAAAATAATCATAATAATGCAGACATTTAACCCCAGAGATGCAGTCTGTGGACCATGGATGGGGTCGAGGAAGCTGCGCTTTTAACAAGCACTCCCAGGTAGTTCTTCCACCCTTTGGGAAACACAGACTTAGGCTCTGGGTTTCAGTCTGAGCGCCCCAGACACGGGTCTTGTTGTTTACAGGCTCCTGTGCAGTGTGTAAGCATCACGTGGGCCTGCATCCTTTCCCCACGGTACCCCTGACCCTGCTGGGCCTGGAAGCTTCTATGGGCACATTTTAGTAACACAGACCTGGAGTCATTGGCCACCTCTACTCTGGGAAGAACAGAAGCACAGCCTTAGCTAAGTCCAAAGAACTGTCACCTACAGGAAAGGTCAGGTCAGTTTGCTTTAAATGTCCAGAAAATGCTGTTGTCCCAGCAGGTATCCCACCCTTCTTCTGAGGTGGGATTTGAAGTTTACCCGCAAGCTTGCCCTCAATCACAAGCCTTTCTAACTTCTCCTTCACCCTTGAGACATGGCTAGAAATTTCTACCACTAGAGTCACTGCCATAGGGTGAGATGCAGTTTCTTTCCAGTAGGTCTATGCTAGAATGTAGAAAAGTGGCAAAGGGCCAGAAGAGGCTAAAGAAATTAGATTCAGGAAGAGACACCAGGGTATCTAAAAGAGAAATAATCACAAGAAAGGAAGAGTTTTGCCACATGATGGACCAGAACCAGTAACAAGGCCTCAGCGGAGAAAGAAAACGGGTTAAGTTACCCCCAACCCACGCCTGTCGGGGAATCACACACATCCTGGGGAGAAGAAAAGGTTGCAAAGTAAAACTGAAGTCAGTGGGCCCCCAGAAGTCCAAGTCATTCTACTAGGGGTTTCTGTTAGTTATGTATTGCTATACAACAAATCACCCCAAAACTTGTTGTCCTAAAAACACCCAAACCTTATTTCATAGCTTCTGTGGGTTGAGAGTTATTGAGCAGCTTAGCTGGATGGTGTGGCTCAGGGTGTCTCACGAGTCATGTGCTGCAGTCAAGCTGTCAGCCAGGGCCACAGTCATCTGAAGGCTTGGCTGGGCCTGGAGGATTCACCTCCAAGGCGGTGCCAGGCTGTGAGCAGAGGGCCCGAGTTCCTTCTACATGAACCTCTCCCCCAGATGCTTTGGTAGTCACAGTATGGTGTTGGCTTCCCCCACAGCAAGAGATGCAAGGAGAGCAGCAAGGAGAAAGCCATAGTGTCGTTTATGACCTAGTATTGAAAGTCACACACCGTCATTTCCACCACATTCTATCTGTTAGAGGTGAGTCATTAAGTACAGCCCACACTCAGTAAGGGCGGAATTCAGCTTTGCTTTTTGAATGGAGGAATATCAGAAAATTTGTGGATATATTTAAAAACCAGCACAGGATCTCACTCCTTCCTCCATCCCCCACAAAGAGAAAGAGGAAGAAGCTTACCTACAGTTTAGAGAGGTAAACATCTGAATTAACCCTTACGTGTAACACGTTTTATGATATGAGTCAGTAAACCTCCTCATTGTTAAAGACATTTTGGGTTAGGTTTTCTGTCCTCACAGCCGAAAACATCCTAATGCTACAGAATGTAGCATGTTAGGGTTCATCATGCAAGTGGGCAGGTCGGATGGAGGTCAGTGAGGCAAGATCCTGTGCTCAGGAGAGCCCATCCTATCCCCAGGCCAAGGGAATGGATCATGATTAGTCTAAAGCCAACCATGGTAATTCCATTCCCCTTGTCAAGTTGGTTGGCTTAGGCCAGTGGTTCTCAAATTGGAGCAAGAGAATCAGCCTTACCCCAGGATTTCGGATTCAGTAGGTCCAGGGTGGGCTGAGAAACGGCATTTCTAAGACGTTCCCAGGTACTGCTGCTGCTGGTCAAAGGACCACACTTTTGAGAACCACTGAATTAGGCCAGTGGAATGGTAAAGGGGGTAGTCTTCTAGAGGGCTCCTGGAGAAGACTTCCTGCATGTTAAAGAGACCAAAAAAGAGGCAGGGTTTTGTTTGTTTGTTGCTCTTGGATGATGGTGTGTGAAAGTGGGCTGCCAGGAGCCCTTCTGTGACTGTGAGGACCGTAAGCCAGCAGGCTAATGCTAGCAGAGCAGAAAGATGGTGAGAGAACGTGGGTCTGTGATGATGTCCTGGAGTTTCTGAATTGACCAGGCCTGAAGCTCTTTACGACTACACTTGATTTGTGAGATTATACATTTCCTTATTGGTCAAGTCATTAGGAATTAGGTTTTCTGTTTTTTCAGCTGTAAAAAGCCCCCAAACTCATACATATACAAAATTTTAAGTTTATAATGCGTGTTGGCACATTGTCTTCCAAAAAGCTGCACCAATTTACACTCCCTTTAACAGAATGTCAGAGTGCTTCCTTCCCTACACCCTTGTCAACACTGGGTAATAGCATTTTTAAAATCTGTACTAGTTTGACAGGTGAAAAATGACACCTCTTGGTGTTAATTTGCATTTCCGTGATTACTAGTGAGACTGAGAATTTTTTTAATATTAATTCTTGAAGCAGATGCAGTGTAGACAAGAGACTGAGCTATAAGCATAATGTCTCTATGATAATCACCATTGATTACTTTTGGTTACTCAGTTGGGACTGAAAATATGTAGCTTAGGCTATTAACTCTGTTGCAAGCTTGGGTCCACTGTCACACTTGGCAATAGCTGTGTTTGGGCAGGCTTCAAATCTGTCCTGATCACCTGCAGAAAGAAGAGTCTAATCCCCGAGTTTTATATTCCTCCTTTGGATCTTTTTAGCTTGAGTTATGTGCTTCTGTGGCTGCCATTTCTCTCCTCTCCAAAGTGGTCAAGAGTATAAACAGCGTTGACAAAGGCTTCATTTCTGAAGATGTGTTAAAAATTCATTCTAAAAGCAAGGGGAAATCCTTAGACACTTTGCTGCTTCATAAAGCAAAATGCAGCAGGTGACTAAGGCCAGATACGTGTCAGGTTGAAGATCATTACTTACAGCAGGCTGTTTGTATACAACTGTACCTCCAGCATCATGTATTAGAGTGATGGAGCTTTAGGAATGATGTTTCTGACAAGGAGGCGTGGAGGCTTGGAAGCTGGTACAGTTTCTGCCAGTTCCCAGAAACAAAGAATTGTCAGGATTCTTGCTCAAAGTCTGCTCCTGATGTATTTTTTCCCCTGTTTGTGTTTGAAGTTGGAGGCAGCTTGGTGAACAAAAGATTGTCTTAAGAAATATGGTTCTTCATTGGAGAGGTCAAAATGTTAGACTGAATAAGCCACAGTGAGGGCATAAATTGTGTTTTCTTTATTAAACACACACACACACACACACACACACACACACACACTGCCTGGCACACAGTGCTCAAACCTATATGCTGAGTGAAGGAATGAAAGTACACAGACATCTCTGGGCATTGCCGTTCTCATTGATCTGTAGTACGATGAAATCTCTGTTAACTGGTTTTGAACTGAAGCTCCCTGGCTTATCAAATAACTAAGTTGTTGAGATTATCCATGACGTTCGTGGGAAACTGGGGCTCCAGCCTGGCCAAAAGAATGATATTGGGGTGGCTTGTTGCCCAGGGATGAAGGTTACTGGGTTGGCTGTTTTAACAAGGCTCACAGGATATTTGCTGCTTTTACCATGACGGGGCACCTGGGCATCAGCTGTGCGAACTAAAATCCCTGGTGTGGGGAAGCTCCTGGAGTGACTGCCTGTCAGGAGTGACTCACGTTGACCAAGCACACAAAGCAGAGTCTTGATGAACTGACACCGAGGACTGTTATTGTGAAGAGGTGTCAGGCAACTGAATTGTGTGGCCAGAATATTCTCTCTCGACGTGAAGGCACAATGGTAAGACAGTTAGCATCAGGAGAGGTTGTTTGTCAAGTTAGAAAGTTAAAGAAGGACATGTCAGGCAGGGACAGAAGCACCTGGAAAGCACAGAGGTATGAGAGAATGTCTTTGAAAAGCCACAGTTATTCCAGTATTATCCATGGGTGAAGGACCAGGGTGGGCAAGCAGGAAAGGAAACCGAGGGAGGTAGGCAGGGGATAGATCACGAGTGATGTGGATCATGTGCAAAAAGTTGGAGTTTTTTCCCTCCTCCCACTCCCCACAGAGAGAAGTCCCTTTATTTATGTCTATTATAAAAGCAATACATGTCTATTACAAAAAATATAGTTAAGCAAAAAGAACAAAAAATCACCAACCATCCCTTCCACCCAAAGATGACCAATCTTATGTCTTGTTACTTGTTCTTCTATGTATGAACAATAAAATGCTACTTTCGAATTAGACTTTTCATTTAACAATATATCCTGAACATATTTTGTATGTTGGTTTACATATTTCTGCCGTATCTTGTAAAATGATACAAAGTATCTCCTTGCATGTACAGATAAAAGTGAGTGGTGGCCATTTAAGTTATTCCAACTTTTACCTATTATAAATAATGCTGTGATGAATCACCCTTTGCCTGTATCTTTGGCATATGACTGCTGATTTCCATAGGATAAATTTCCATAAGTGAGATTGGTGTGTCAAAGGGCATAAATAGAGTTCAGACTTTTTGTCATATCCAAACCCTTTGCAACATTTTCTCAGAAGCAGCCTCATAGCACAGAATAGTAAACACATTCTGAAGGCTGAGTCCATACAGCCAGCCAAGAACAATGTTATTTGAAGGTCTTCGGTTTCATCCCAAAGTTTTATACAACCTTTTCAAAGTAACTCCATATTATATATACATTAAAAGAGAGTTTTCCCTCCCGAGTTTTTAAGTAAAATCATAGCTTCAGGACGACGTGCTGTATTTGTTCTTTAGCTTCCTGTAGAGCTAAGAGTTGGCACGATGCTTAGTATGCACTGGGGAGGCGCACCCCAGCGTTAGAAGCTTGGTGTAGATGCTGAGGATGCTGAGATGCTGAGGGTTTCTGCTGGACAATGACGTGATCAGCTGGTCAGATTGGCAGGTGGAGGGAGGCATCTGGAAGGCGCTGGGGCGGCAAGCTTGGGAAGTGGTTACTGGAAGATTGAAGGGGAGCTGTGCTGAGGCTGAGTTGGAGCGATTGTGGTGGAAGTGGAGAGGAGGGATGGAAAGAGCGAGATAGCGTGGTTACCCTTTGCCTAACTGGTTATGAAGAACGAAGGATACTGAGGAATCTAGGATGATATGTATGTTTCTGTTTTAATCTGACAAATGATCAAGTGAGAATTTTGTTCCTTCCCATCGTGTTTTACCTTGACCACCAGAAAAGCTCCTTGGTCACTTAATGGTCAGTAACAGTATTTGTATTACTTGCAGTGGTTGACTTAGCTGGTTTTGATATTCTGTTTCTGGAAGATGTCTCTGATACATATTTGGAACGAGGCAGTGCATAATATGTAGGTGAGTAACAAATAAATACAACCTGGCTCTTAATCTAGGCAAGTCCTTTCCATGGGTGACATGAACCCAAGGGGAAAGAACAACCAAGCATTTGGATTAAAGCCAGGCATAATGGGGCAGGAGAGGGCGGGAATTGGTTGTGAATTGAATGGACAGACCTCTAATCTCAGATACACTGGTCTGATACACTAATACTTTTAAAGTATTTAAGTTTTTAAAACTTAATTCAACCAAGCAACTCTTTCCTCAGTTCTCCCTGTTTACCATGACCAAATAGCCAGTTTTACTAATTTTTGACACTTCTTTAAAATGTATGAGATAAGCTCATTGGAAATCTGCTTTTAGTCCTAATCTTATTTTATTTTAAATAGAGCTTTGAATTGGAGTTCTGGAAGCTTTCAGCTTTCCTTTGATTGGATTTGATTCTTGTTGGGTAGCCCCTCATTTACTTGTGCCTTTTTTTTTTTTTTTAAATGGGAAACCAATGACCTTTTTAAAATTTTATTTATTTATTTATTTATCCATGGCTGTGTTGGGTCTTCGTTTCTGTGCGAGGGCCCTCTCTAGTTGCGGCGAGCGGGGGACACTCTTCATCACAGTGTGCAGGCCTCTCACTATCGTGGCCTCTCTTGTTGCGGAGCACAGGCTCCAGACGCGCAGGCTCAGTAGTTGTGGCTCACGGGCCTAGTTGCTCCGCGGCATGTGGGATCTTCCCAGACCAGGGCTCGAACCCGTGTCCCCTGCATTAGCAGGCAGACTCTCAACCACTGCGCCACCAGGGAAGCCCCTACTTGTGCCTTTTTAATCTTCATTTTTATTTTCTCTTCTCTTCTGTTAACTTCTGGAGACAGAAAACAAGGCTCTAGCTTGGTGCTGGGGTACTTGAAGCCTGAGACTTGGAGAAGGAGCTACTTGTCCTGAGGCAGGCATAGGATCTTCATTCTTTACTTCCCTTTGTTAAGAAATGTTTTCCCCTTTCTTTTTTTTTTTTTTTTAATTGTATTTATTTATTTATTTTTGGCTGCGCTGGGTCTTCGTTGCTGCGCACGGGCTTTCTCTAGTTGCAGCGAGCGGGGGCTACTCTTTGTTGCGGTGCGCGGGCTTCTCATTGCAGTGGCTTCTCTTGTTGCAGAGCACGGGCTCTAGGCACGTGGACTCAGTAGTTGCGGCACGTGGGCTCAGTAGTTGTGATGCTTGGGCTTAGTTGCTCTGCAGCATGTGGAATCTTCCCGGACTAGGGCTTGAACCTGTGTCCCCTGCGTTGGCAGGCGGATTCTTAACCACTGTGCCACCAGGGAAGTCCCTCCCCTTTCTTAATGTTATCCCGAATTTTATTTTCAAAATTGCAAAAAGTAAATTGGATTTCCTCCAGTGATCACGCAAAAGATGATCCTGTGCCTCTCTGCTCTCTCCCCACCTCCCTTCCTTCTCTCCTTTTTTTCTTTCATTTTTTTGCTCTTTTGTTTTTTCTTAGGGGGATACTGACTACCCACTTTTTACTAACACTATATGTACCCCTAAAGAAAGGTCAGTCCCAGCTACTCAACCTTGTATGAGCTTCCCCATCACTAGCTATGTTTATTTTTGCTGAGATCTTTCAGGAAAAATTGCTGTCATACACAATATTTGTGTTCAGTTGTGCTTATCAATTCAACTGTTGAAAATCAGCAGCTAATTCTTTGTAAACAGAATCTCTGTGTCTTGTCCCCAAGAATTACAGAGGAGACTATTCTAGAAAATATAGATTATTGCTCAGACGATTCACATACTGATATATTGATAGCTACAGATGGAGAACTTTTTATGCCCCTCTCATGTTTCCAAGAGTGTGGACAACTCATCAGTTACTAAAGTGAAATTTTTAAAAAAAATAGATTTTAAATGTGTGCTCTGACCAACTTGAAAATGTGTCAGAATTTTGTGAAAAAATATTTGGAAGTTATATTGTCCTTTGAGTGTCTCATCAAACTTAGTTGTCTGATATTTTGCTACTATTGATTCAGTGATGCGTCTCTCTGGTATGGAGGGACTAAACATGTAATAAATGTAACACATTTTAATAAATAAGGGAAGCAGTTTGTCCTGGTTAGGATGGTATATAATTACTATAAGGGTCTCTGGAGCCATTCTGTTTTCAAATTCATCCTCCAGTTATTTAATTCCTTAAAACCATAGACAAACATTGTATAAACTAGTAAATCTTTCTAAATATTGCCTTGTCGTAAAAACTTTCATTAGTTATTTTCCAGATCAAGTGGAAATAATTAAATAAAATAACCCCAAATTATTAAACAAAACAAAACAAAACTTCTAATTATCTGGACCATTCTCTGATGAAGCAAAAAGAGTTACAAGTTCATTCTTGAGATCTGAGGCAGGCAAACTATTTGGTTTCCTTCAAGGCAACTCACAGGCAAACAGAGTTAGATGGTGTCTGTACTAGCACAGTTTTTATACTGATGAAAAGGACCTACGTAAATACCAATTCAAAGGAGAGAAACATGTTTTGGGAAAAAACAGGGAAGTATGTTTCTGAGACAATGTCAGTGTGTTGAGTATCAGCTGGACCCAAAGAGGGTGTCGTTCATCACCTGGTGGGAGGTCTAGGGAGAATAATGCATTGGAAACTGAAGATGGAAGAGGCTGGTGATATTTCTTTGATTTTTATGAGGTTCCAGAGGTGAGAGTTATAACCAGGCATTCCCTATTGTAGACCTTTGCCAGTTTATGCCCTGATGTTGCAATGAATCTCCAGAAGGACTAAGCATGGGCAGGTGTTATTATTAAAGCTAATTAAATCACCCTGAGTTATGGCTTATCCCGGGCATTATCTAGCAGAATGATCATAATAAAGTCTGGAGAAAATAAATAGATGAGGATTGGTTAAGCAAGCAGTTCCACTGCTTTTTCTTTCACTTCAAAAACAAGTCCTCCCCAAATACCAGAAATTATTAAGTCTCACTCACTGTGCTTTGAATTTTAGTAGTAATGCGTAATTGCAGTCTGACCTGTGTTTATCGTGGAGAAGCAGGAACTGATTTTCTTGTCTAGTTTTTTTTTTTAAATCACATTTGCTAAGGTAATTAAATAAGAGGTTAAATCACAATAAATGTCCTGGGGCACTGTAGTCACATCTTAGATGTGAAATAGCAGTGTCCCTCTTTCTACATCTCAATATAGCAAAGTCATTGATGGCTGAGGGACAGGCGGGGAGCAGATTAGTTTTCTAGGCTCTAAACAATAACTACATAATGGTTTGAAATGAAAATGCAAGTTAAATATCATAATTATAACAAAAAAAGGGAGATGTAATGAACTCAAAAGCATCATCCATAGGAAAGCAATTTAAAATGTTCACTTAAAATACAGCCAGTTTGGGGAGTCAGTGAGCAGGGGAAGAGTTTTGGAGCAAATACATTTTTTACTGAGGAATAATTGACACATAACATTATATTAGTTTCAGATGTACAACATAATGATTCGATATTTGTATATAATGTGAAATGATCATCACAAGTCTAGTTAACATCCATCACCATTGATAGTTACAAAAATTGTTTTTCTTGTGATGAGAAATCTTAAGACCTGCTCTCTTAGCAACTTTCAAATACGCAATACAGTGTTATTAACTACGTTTGCCATGCTGTATGGAGCAAACACATTTGAAAGTTATGTAGTATCAGATTTTGTGTGTGTGTGTGTGTGTAAATGGATGCCTGGGTCATATATATGTATGTGTGTATGTGTATATGTACACACACACACACACATATATATATACACACGTGCATACATGTAAAGTTATAAGTATATTGGCAAAAATGAATGAAATAGAGGACATGGTTAATTATATTAATTTTTATGATCCATGTACCTTGCCAAATAATTCACTTGGCTGGATATGGCATGGGGAAAATGTTTGAAATGAATTGCTGGGTTCTGCTAAGCCTGTGGTGATTGTTAATTTTACATGTCAACTTGGCTAGGATGTAGTACTTAGTCTAAGTGTTGCTGTGGAGGTATTTTTGTAGACATGGTTAACATGCACAGTCAGTTGACTTTAAGTAAAGGAGAGAGTGGGGTGGGCCTTATCCAATCAGATGAAGGTCCTAAGAGCAAAAACGGAGATTTCCCGGAGAAGAAATTCTGCCTCAAGACTGTAGCATCCTGCCTGAGTTTCCAGCCTGCTGGTCCTATGAATTTCAAACTTGCCAAGCATCACAATCACAAAAGCCAATTAAGAAAAACAGATCCCTGTATATATTCTATATACGTACATGTATGTATATTTGTACATATTCTACTCCCTGGTTCGGTCTCTCTGGGGAACTCTGGTTGATACCGTCTCAGTTAGCCTTCCATATATCAGACAGTTTCAATCCTCCTGATACGTTTCTTGATTTGAATCTGAATTCTCATTTGATCATATTTAAATTATTTTACATTAATTTAAACCCAAATATTAAAATATGGATGGAATTCTGAAGAAGGGTTTTATCAGGGAGGAAGGTAACTGAGGTAACACAATGAAATTCCATACTGTACTTTTTCTTCAGAGATCCAAATTTGGGAATTTTTTTTTTCTTTGAGGTCTACGTTCTGATCTAGAAATCCAAGGCAGGCATTTCTATGATAATATGATTTAGGCAGCTTTTAGATTTTCTGTGCATATATTTAAGAGAAATATGGCGTGGTCAGTTTTCTTTCAAATGGAAATAGATAGAAAGCCAGGAGTTTTGACTTCTGCCAGGGGTTTTGAGTTCTGTGGTGTGAGGCATTAAATGAAAACTGTTTCTCTGCTCACAACGCTTCTGACCTCAAACATGTGGATTTGCTACACCAAGCAATTTTCCAATTCTCTGAGGACACCAATGGGGTATCCTACAATTGAATTCAATTCTGACATTAACTGCCCGGCATTAGAGCAGACCCCATAGGTTCAGAGCTCAGATCCACAAGACTCAGATGCCAATTGCAAATAGTGGGTCGCCAGGTTACCCACACCTTGTGTGACTTGGCTACACATCCGGAGTTCCCAAGACCCCCTCCTCAGGTCCACTAATTTGCTGTAACAGCTCACAGAACTCAGAGAAATATTTTATTTACTATTACCAGTTTGTTATAAAGGATATTACAAAGGATACAGATGCACAGCCAGATGAAGAGGTGCAGAGGGTAAGGTCCAGAGGAGTACCAATGCAAGAGCTCCTGTCTGCACAGTTTGGGGAGGGACATGATTGCATTCACCACCCTGGAAACTCTCTGAACCCCTTTATTTCGGGTTTTTATGGAGATTCCATTACGTAGGCACGATTGACTAAGTCATTGACCACTGGTGATTATTAACTCAACCTCCAGCCCCTCTCCCCTTTCTGGAGGTGAGGGGGTGAAGCTGAAAATTCCATCCCCCTAATCACATGGCTGGTACCTCTGGCAACTAGACTGTTTCCTGAAGTTATCAAAAGACATTCCTATTACCCCTGTCACTAAGAAAATTCCAAGGGTTTTAGGAACTCTGTGCCAAGAACCAGGGAAGAAGACCAAATATATGTTTATTATGTCACAATATCACAGTGATAGTTTTAAATTTGCTACCCTACAATAAAAAAAAAAAGCTTGCCAGAAGTGATATGACTAAAAACCAGATGATATTTTAGATAAATGCGCTAATCAGTCAGCGAGGGTCTGGCATTTACCCATTTTCCTTGCTGCAGGCTTCTGGGTGAAGAACGCCAGCCTGCCTGGAGCAATGGTCAGGAGGTCGTGGACCGACCCAGCCTCGTGGGCCGCGAGTTGGAGGATGACCACACGCCTCTTGGGATCAGCCTGCTTGCAGGGAGGGTGTGTTCACCCTCTGCTTTCTCCTGGGTGGTGAGGGGCCCCCACGGTGCTGAGCTCTGTGTGTGCCTGAGCTGTCAGTTTATTTCTCGAATAAAGGATTCAGAGCCTCACTGTAGTCGCGCTGGAAAGCCATGCCATCCAGCCCAGCGTTTTACAGTAAGAGAATGGAGTAGATGTGACATTTTGATCTCTGTCTGTCGGTTATCTGGGTCTTATTGCTCAATGAGTTCCTAACTCCGGAGGAGAAGAAAAGAAATGTCATTTGTTAACTTCCTAAAGTCCCAACAGTATTAGCCCAACAGTTCTTGAGCGCTGTACCAGATGGGGTCTCCACTAAACAGAAACCACCCCTGCTTAATTTCAGCAGAAAAGGAATGTATGGGAAGGAGATCAGGAAGCAGAATGGGAAGACAGGGCCCCTTCATTTGGGTTGTGTCCGGGAGCAAGGGCAGTGGGCGGCCAGAACACATGGTCACCCACAGTTCCAGTCTGGTTAGCGTCCCCGGATGCCCACTGGCCCTGAGACCTAGGACATGGCCTGTGGCCCCTGGACCTGAGATGCAGCCATGGTCACCAACAGAATGGAGCCTACGCTGCCCTCTCCTTTTCTACTTCCCTCACTCCGGAGTCACAGGTTTAGGATGGGGCATCTGAATGGCTGAGCTGAAGTCACCCTTCCACTGCCTCAGGGACAGTGGGAGCAAGTGATTAGCCTTTGATGCTTGACTTCTGTAGCAGGAGGTCCTTATCTCAAAGGAGGGCATTAAAATAAACCAGCGAAGAAAAATCAACAACGAACATCACTAACCAGGGCTGGGTTCACACATTAAACTTCATAGTTATTATCATTATGCCCATTTGGCAGATGAAGACATTGAACTTTAGAAAGGTTATGTGCCTTGCCTATGGCCACACAGCTAACAAGTGGATTAAAAAAAGGTGGAAGGTGGTTTCAAACTCAGATCTGTCCAAGTTCAAAGAACAAGTACTGAGCTATACCAACAATTGCCCCTGTGATCTTAATTTTCATTCGGTGTATTTAGAGAAACCCTTTACTATATGATTAACGCCTCCTGGTCTTGGTGGTCTGCAAAACAATCTCAAACCAAAATGGCTCATCTCCTAAAGGCTTTCCAACTCTTTTTTTTTTTTTTTTAAACTTGGCAAGAACATCTTCTCACCAGATAGTTTAGAAAAATCTCTTAACTTTAACCTGAGGCTGTGCGTATATTTTTTGGTTTCGGATTAAAAGTGTTCTCTCTGTTGCTGAGTCATCTCTTCAATGTTTACTTGATGCTAGACCTTGCCATTCAGTGCAGGGAGGTGAAAAGATTAGAAATTGTAAATCAAAGCCTAACCATATCCACTCCAGAAAAATCTCATCATCACGAAAAGCCTCCTCCCAAGCCCTGAAACTGCCTCCTTCTTGCCTTCTCTCCCTGTGCTTTTATTGCACGTCCGATAAATTGCAAGAGTTACTCTCTTGAGCATGTCTGGAAACTTAGCAGATGGAAATAGTTGTGTTTAATTAATTCCCCTGATGTATAAGATAGTGTTAATTTTAAAAAAAACCCATTCTGCATTTGCCTCCCATGTGATTTGGCCTCCTCTTTGCTCATCACTGTGCTTTTGGAATTGAGTACAGTGCAGGTGAAGCCTGGAGGATGCCAGGAGGCATCCCAGGCACAGATCACAGGGTTTACTGTCTGAGGAGGCCATCTCGTTCCGCTTAGCTGGACCCCCACCCAGAAACCTGAGACATCACCCCTCCCGGAAGGGGGTCCCCTCTGTGACTGCAGTGACCACAGCATCCAAAGGAGGAAAATCAGTGCAACAGATGCTCTGTCCACAGATGTCAGAGGAGTAAGTAGGTAGAAGAGCACAAGTGGCAGGAGTGGGCATAAAAGCTGGTCACGATGGCTCAGCATGCTTCCAGCTGTAATCTGGGGACAGAGCCAAGCTTGAAAACAAAAAGAGAAGTTATAATAAGTTTAGCTATGAATAACGTAGACTCAAAAAATGGTGTCATAAGAAAAATGGGAGTTTATTTTTCTCATCTAAAGAGAAATCTATAAGGTGGGAAGTACACGTATGAAAGGAAGTTATCAGGGACCCAGGACTCCTATACCTTTCTGTTCTGTCATTCTTAGTGTATGACTTTGAGTCTTAAGGTGGCCCTTTGCACACAAACTGGCTGCTGGATCTTCAGCTGTCACATCTTAAGTTCCAGGCAGGAAGAAGGATAAGAAGGGTAAAAAGTGCATATCAGTTGGATTAGCCTCTTCCTGCTCCTCCTTCTGCGTTCTAGGAAACTTCCCCAGAATCTCCATCTCCTGTCATCTACTCAATACTCTCTTTCTGCTGTATGTCACAGACCAGAACTTGGTTGTTCATAGGCCAAAAATATGGCTACTCCTCTCTGCAGGGGATGCTGAGGGATATAGGTTTTTTTAGCTGGACATATTGCCTTTTTTAGCTGGACATTTCCCCTAACATTAGGCATTAGGGGAAATCAATATGCTCTGTGGGGTAGCTTGAGGAATTTTCCAAGTTGTCTTCTCTCCTGGTGCTGTCATTTATAAAATTATCAAAGCAAACTTTGGCATACAAGTTTGCTATAAGCTGACCTCTCTACTTGTCTCAAATTTTACACTGTTTTTTCTGTCCCCCGCCCCCCAATAGCTCTCTTTCCAGGTCTCTGTGTGGCTGGCTTCTTAAGTGTCACCTTTTCATGGAAGCTGTTCCTGAAATTTAATGCCCCTGCCTGCCCAGTCACTCTCTGATCACACCACTGTATTTTATTTTCTTCTTGCCACTCTCAACCTGGGACAGGTTTATTTGTCTGTGGTCCATGTCTCCTCACCAGAATATAATCCCCTGGAGAGCAGGCACTTTGCTTCTCTTGTTCGGACATTTCAGAATTTCTGTAGAAACATAATTTATGAGCTTACCTGAATTTGCAAAGAAATGACATTTTACAAATCACTGCAATGGAAATTACTTCTTATGTGACGATGAATGAAGAACAATAGCTTGAAGAATTCTGGATCTCTGGGGTCTCTCTTGAGCATATGATCTGCCTCACTGCTCTACATTTGCCCCCAGCTCCTGGTTCAGATTTGGACCTCAACCAAATTGCAAGTTAGCACCTGACTTTGACCCCCAGGGTCACTCTAGAAGAGAAGGAAACTTGACTACAAAATCCCAGTAAGGTACAGGTGTGCCAGGCACCTGTGCTCTGTGATGGTGGGAATGATGGCTGAGTCTGTGGTCAAGAAGAGATGACAAGAAGAGCTGTGGGCTTTCCAGGTTGAGTGTTGCCTTGCAGCTGTGCTTCTCAAAGCTGATTTCCCTGGCCACCTGCATCAGAATCACCAAGTGTTGTTAAAGTGCCGATTTCTGGGCCTGTCGGTACAGCTGAATCGGAACTCTTGCACTTTGCACAAGCTTCCAAGGTGTTTCAGAATCATTTCCATTCATGAGTCAGTAAAGATCTTGTGGTTTCACCATCCAGCAAATTTCTCTCAGGCTGGGCTGAAATGTATTATTTTAGGGTAATTTTCCTGGGATATTAATGCTTAATGATTTCCTTTAAACTTTTTTCCCCTTTGAATCCAATTTCGCAGAGCCAATTGAATAATTCAAGTTCACGTAATTTTCTAGAGATCAGCCTCCCATTCTTTCCTTGGAGATGGATGTGGGCGAGAAACAGTTAAGTGGAAAACTCACTTCTCTCCTTCTCCAAGCAGCTCTTTGCAGGCATGAGCGTTCTGCAGAAAACGCAGTGCCTTTGTGATGGAGAGTGTGCACTTATTTTATTCCCACTGTGTACCGAGTATGGGTCTGATTTCTACATGGGAGCTTCTTCCTCTACTTGCCTGGGGCTGCCTAGTTTGAGCCTCCTCAGCACCCCAAAGCCCAAATCCTGCAGTTTGTGCATAATTCCAATACTCATTTGAGATTCAGTTTATTTCCATGTAATATGCATGTACCTACTATGTGTAAGCACCATGCTAGGCTCTGGGGGAAGAGGAGGAAACAGGTACAAACGTAACGGAAAGGAGGTCCCTGCCGTCTGGGAGCTGTGGACCAATTGAGAGAGACATTATTAAACAGCCAATTAGAGTGCAAGAAAATATCAAGTCAGTCTAAGAGGAGGAACAGACTGCTTCCTTCACAGAGGAGGGGGGAAGTTCTATGGAGGCAGTGTGATTGCTGCAGGATGAGAGGGAGCAAGTCATCCAGAAGTCAAATGGGACCACAGTGGGGAGAGCAGGAGGGTTGACAACCATGCAAGCCCTCTGTGCATAAAAGATGTCAGGCTGTATTTTTGTAACTGGTTTCAGCTTGTACGTCTGGACTGTGGAGATGAATGGGCTTTGAGAAGCTCAGTACCTGGAACAGAGGCTGTTAAATGATCACTGTTCAGTGTGCGGCCAGCTGTGCTGACCAAACCCTGGGCCAGCTGCTCTCAGATCTTCTCTCTCATCGTCACCGCAGCCAGCATGCTGCCCGCAAGCTCCCGGGACTGACAAATGGAGCAAGAAAAGCAACCTCCCAAATCCCGTTTTCTCAGAAAAGAAAGGACGTTCTCCCAAAGAAGGGGTATTGGGTAGACAACCTGTGACCTCTGAAATGTCTGGGTTCTGTCTTCCCAAGTAACAGGCACTCCCGACCTTTGAGGTGGTGGGCATGTGAGCACTTTGCCTGAGGTGGGGGATGGGAATTCTTTCAGTTCCACTGCCCTCCTTTTCAGAGTGACTTCAGACCTCAAGAGCTGCACACCTGCCTCAGAGAGAAGAGGGGTTTCTATCCCAGGTCCCTGCACTGGCTTTGAAATCAGGTGTGGCTCTAAACAGGGCAGGACAGATGCTCTCCTGATGGTCCAGTTGATTTTTCAGCTTCAATCCTGTTAACCTAATGCTACCCCTTGGGTTGTTGAATAATCCCCACCAGAGTCTTCCGTACCTCCTTAACTTCCGTTTGAGAGATTTACGTGTGAGTTTGGGCACGTTGGTACCGTGTGCAGGCACTCAGCAGTGTTTGCGAATTAAGACTGATGACATGGGCAGCCACCTACACAGATTGCTTAAAAGTCATTAATTCATGACATTAACATGTTCGACGGATTTCATCAGATACGAATCAGCTCATTTCCGGGAGGGTGGGGACATGTTGCTTCCAGCGTTTCCACATGACGTATCACCAAGTGACGGGTTTTCCCGAGAGTGGTCCCTCTACCACCTGCTCCTCAGGAACCCAAGGAACTGGTTCAAACTGCAGATTCCAGAGACACACCCAGATAAACGGAATCAGGCTCTCTGGGAATGGGACCAGGAACCTGTATATTTATCAAGCTCCCCAGGTGAAGTTTGAGGGCCCTGCCCTGGAGTTTCCCTATGCTGCTCTTTGGCTCTTTCAAGGATAGCAACATACAAGAGGAGGCTCTCTGGTCACTTGAGAGATGTGTGGCTCGTTAAGAAGTTGCTTTGCTGGGTGCACAGTCAGGCAATTCAGAAAGGAATGAGGACGGACAGAGAGGAAAGAACAGAAGACACAGGAGGACCCCAGTCCACGCTGCTCACTAATTTTGTAGCAGTGATGGGACCAAAGGTTTGAACTTTGCTGTATTTTGGGATCCTCCAATCAGGTCAAGGGGGAGGAGCCAGCAAGCCTGGAGTTCCTTAAAATAGTGCCCCTCAGACTTGAGACTGGAGGGTGGATCAGAATCACTTGGAGGGCTTGTTGAACCGCAGTTTCATGGGCGCCACTCCCAAAGATTCAGATTCAGTAAGTCTGGGGAGGGACCAGGGCAAACAGCGGGGCCCAGGTGTGGGGTCCAGATGCAACTTCTTATGAAGGAAACAGAGCGCTTGATCTTGAACAGGATGCCTCTTTTGGGGGGCGTAGAGGAGAAAAAAAAAAACCCTTTTCTCTCCAACTTCCTAGATTCTCTGGCTAGGGCCCTGGAAATTAAACTGACTGATTAACAAGAGAAAACCAGAGCTTATAGTACGTGCAATATGCATACACACAGAAGAAACTCAGTGCTGAGTAACTCAGAGGGCTGGTTAGAACTTAGGCTTATATAGTTAACATCTGAGCAAAGAGCAATAAACGTGTAGAGAAGTGACAAGGAACAGGAAAAGGGCTTTAGGCTTCCAAGGGTAGCAAAGAGTGGGAAGGCAAATATGTGGGGAGAACTAAGAGAAAATAAGGGTTATTCTGGTAAGGTTTGTTATGTAGATTCCTCTGGGTGCCATCTCTGGGCTGGTAAGTTCTCTCCAGTGATTAAAAGTCTGAGTCTGCTTTTAGGCAAATGTGGGGCAGGCAGAGAGCTTTTTTGGCATTAGCTTTTTCTCGGTAGTCTCCAACTCAAAAACTCCTTACACCAAAGTGGTGTATTTTGAGGTTGCAGAGTCTGATCCCCTAGAAGGGCCGTGCTCACTCTTGGCCCCATCTCTGGATTTCCTCTCTCAGAACTCCTTGTGGCCAGAGTCAACCTGGTGTCTTCTAAGACGAGTGTTCCTCCCCTCATTCTGTGCTCTGTAAGGCAGGGGTCCCCAACCCCCTGGACGCAGACGTGCAGTGGGCCACGGCCTGTTAGGAACCGGGCCCAGCAGCAGGAGGTGAGCGGCGGGCGAGCTAGTGAAGCTTCATCTGCCGCTTCCCATCGCTCGCATTACCACCTGAACCACATCCCCCCTTCCCCAACACCCAGGTCCGTGGAAAGATTGTCTTCCACGAAACCAGTCCTTGGTGCCAAAAAGGTTAGGGACCACTGCCGTAAGAGATTGTGCCTAAACTGGGTTTCTGGAGAAGATAACATTAAAGGACATGCCCAAGCTCATATTCTGCGTGGGTTTTAGACCTTGGAGAGATCTTAGCAATCACCTCCAAGGCAGTGCTCCTGCACCATTTGACATTTTTGTTGTTGTTGATTTCGGACATTGTTAATTGATCTCTGCACTTTTTCCCACCAGGCTTGGATGCAGCCTCACAATCCTTTCAATATAATACCAAGTTTGATTTATTTAGGGTGATGCTTATTTATGACCTAGATCTAACCATACTTCAGCTTCTACTTATGGAGACATGGAGGCTCGAGGAGGAGAGATGACTTGCTTAAAGCACAGAGCTGGGTCTGGGAATACCGGTACCCTGGCTCTAGGCTGAGGTTTTTTTCTTACCTTAGTAAATGTTTAGTTTTTAATAATATTTTCCAGAAATCTTTGAATTGGAGCATAAATTTTAATAGCTAAAATATAAATTATATGGAATATAATATTTTTTCCTATAGCCTGGAAATTTCCTAAATGTTATAAAAAATTATAAAGGACTGAGTATCTAAATAAACATTGTTAAGTGGTAAGTCGAAACATTGGCAACCTGTTAAATTCTAAAAACAATGAGTAGATTCTGCACTATCTATAATTTAGGGTTGTAACTAGTGGTTCATTTATTTCACTAAAAAGAGGGGAACAAGATAGCTTAATTTGCAAATACTGAAGTACCTGGCATTTGCAAAGAACAGAGCATGTATCACCTTGTTGAACCCTCATCTCCCGCATCATTTTGATGTGCTATCAGCCCCCAATGTGTACACTAGCTATTATTCCCACTCACATGGGGAAGCTGCATTCCTTATGACCATTAACCAAAAGGTTTCAGGGTCATGTCCAAAGTGAAGAACTGGCTAAGTCCAGCATAGAAAGCAGAGGTTGGTAGAGAGACCTCTCACTCCTAATGCCGGCCGAGGAATTAGGAATTCCTTCCAGCTCTCACACTGAATGCTGCTTTGTCTACTTTCCCTCATTCTTAGACATCAGGAAGAAGAATTTAGAAACTCAGTGGAGGTGATTCCCACTGGAGGTGGCAGGAGGTTGTACTTGAGAATCCTGCCACATACCGCACATCAGCTCCTCAGCTAACCTCACCATTCTTCATTCTCATTTCATCGTTAACCCCACTCTCCTCTCTCACTGTGGTTGTTACTACTTTGCCAAGCCCTCAAGGTGGATTAATTTGTAACTTTAATAATGTGGTAAAGAACCTGGAGTTATTTTGCTTGGAAAAGGGGTATAAAGAAGGCTGCATAATTTTTGTTTCGTGTTTCCCCATAAGCAGCCCATCTATTTACTCATCATTGCTTTTGGAATTTTAGCCTTTGCCTTGGAAAAGTGCTCAGATTACTTTAAGTTTCAGGGATAATTAAGTCTATAAAATGCATGTTTGTTGCTTTTTGGTTGAAAGTAGTAAAAAGAGGAGAAAACTGGAAAATGGGATGAAAATGTTCTAGAAAATTAACTCATAGTAGATCTGTTAAAAATTCTGTAGGGGTATTAAGATACAGGTTCCCTGTAAGGGAACTGTGGTCCCTTAATAAGGGAGACCAACTGGGAAAAATTTTGCTGGCTAAGGACGTCAAGATCTTACAGATAGTCTATTAAGATTTCAAATTCACATACAGGAGCTTTGTATTAATAAATGGAAGTGGATTCTTTACTTGAGCGTGAATAAATTGGAAACAATTTAGAATTAAGATTGGAAAACCATGCTTTTTCTTCCCTTTAGATTGAATTCAGACTTGCTTTGAATTGAGCACTGAATAGTCCCATAATGTTTGTATTAGTTTATGCTTTACAAACTGCTTTCCCATTCATTATAGCTTTGGATCTTCCTGCAATTCTGAGTCACGTAGTGCGGTGATCATGATTATTTTTTTCTCTCCATGTTACAGATGAGGAAACAGTGCTCCAGAGAAATTGGTGACTGTTCAGCATGAAGCAGCCAGTAGTGGTAAGGCTGGACATTGAATCCAAGTTATCATCACATTTTGTTTGTTATTGTCTAGTATCGAGTGTTTGCTCTGGGTTGGGTGCCAGACTGGGCACAGGGGCCAAAGGCGATAGAAATAGTCTGACTACAAGGAGCTCTCAACAGTAGAAGTCCAGAGTACACAAACTATGTGAAACTGTTGGACTGGGGAGGATTTGCCGATTGATTCTGTCCGAGGGGAGCTGAAGGTCCTATAATGCTCCCCAGAGTGATAGTCCCCCTGGGGGTTGACGATGAGTGGGGTCGTTGGGTGGGGAGTTGGAGGACAAGAGGGCAAAGGAAGGGAGACACAAATGTCCAGTGGCTGGGAAGACACAAATAGTCCAATGGGACTCAACCCACAGTTTTGTGCCTGTTGAGCACTTCTGTTCGCTAAAAGATGAATGTACTATTGAAATCTGTTCTTATTTTCTTGCCACTCCAAACTATACAGTGGAACTGGGAATCCCTGAGAACTGGAATTTCTTGTTGACTTCAGAAAGGCTAATTCTCATGAGGCCAAGCTGCATGGTTAGACTCCTAGCTCTTACTGATGCTGTCAAAGAAGAAAACTTGTCTCTTTGCAAAGTTTCAGTTCAGTTTTTGCATTATTTTCTTTGACATAAAAAGGTAAAATCAATCCAAGAAGAATATTGGCAAACTCAAACCTGTCTGTTTCATTAGTACATCGGTTTGAATAATACATATTTGCTGATTGTTTTGTGACAGGACCACAAAAAAAGTTATATATGATATTCTTAAATTGTAATGAAATCGTTGCCAAGTCTTTAGGGTTCAATATTCCTTGAGCAGCAGGTGATAAAATTCAAAAGATCAGTGTATGCAATTTTCTGGGCTCTGCTGGAATGATTAATGGTTTGGCCTTGATTTGAATTGGGAAAGAGGTATAAGGCAAGATCAGTTATAGGCGAACTTGGACTTCATTACCGTGGAGCAATTGGTGATTCAGCGCTGTTCTCTGAACGTATATGGAGCTACCGGGAAGGGGACAGTGAGTGAGGAATGCATGATCTGGGCCATTGGGCTCCAACTGGGCTCACATGGGGCTTGCTGGCACGTAGTCTTCTAACTGAACTGATACTACCACATAAACTCCTCGCCTTATTAGCTGCTTCATTTGTTATTTTCTGCTTACAGAAGTATATATACTCACTGTTAAACAATTTGCATATTATGAAATATCTGGCTTGCTAAGCGAGAATTCACCACCCCTCTCCCTATCTCAGAGAAAACCACCGTTATGAGTTGGGTATTCTTGCAATTATTATTTTTTTTAATTTTATTGAAGTATAGTTGATTTACAGTGTTGTGTTAGTTTCTGTTGTACAGCAAAATGACTCAGTTGTATATATATATTCTTTTTCATATTCTTTTCCATTATGGTTTATCACAGGATATTGAATATATTTCCCTGTGCTTTAGGTAGAACCTTGTTGTTTATCCATCCTATATATACTAGTTTGCATCAGCTAATCCCAAGCTCCCAATCCCCGACCCCCCTCACCCTTGACAATCACAAGTCTGTTCTCTATGTCTGTGAGTCTGTTTCTGTTTTGTAGATATGTTCATTTGTGTCATATTTTACATTCCACGTATAAGTTATATCATATGGTTCTTGCAATTATTTTTGTGCTCATACTGCCACTCATTTATTTATTAACATAGGAAAGATCAAGTAATATATTTTGAGCTTGATTTGTAACTTAATATCTCTGTGCATTAAAAAATAAATAAATAAACAATCTCCATGGGCCTGGGCCTGGTTCGCTGTCAGGCTGTCTCTGGTCAGCAGCTGCCTGGCCCCCGTCCTCACTGTCCTCCAGTCAGGCCTCTTTCAGCTGCCAAAATAGCATTGTTCCAGGATTAATGCTTTCCTCAACTGGAGTCACTTAAGCACGCTGGGCGTGGGAAAAGAGGTTTACTCAGGCACTGGCTTATTCTTGCTGTGTGTGCCTGGTGCCCTGGGACCTTGCCTGGGTTTTTGTTTTTTTCTTGGCGGGTCTTCCTGCTCAAGGAGACTAAATAGTGGAATGGATCAGAATTTGCATTCTGGAGTTGGTGGCATCCAGGTTTCTTAATCTCAGCAAGCCTCAGTTTCCTTGTCTGTAAATGGAAGTAGTAATGGTACCTACATTACAAATTTGTGCATGTGAGGATTAATTGAAATCCTTTATGTAAAGCACTTAGCCCAGTGCCTGTGACATTGTAAGCTCCCAGTAAATGACAGTTTATATCCTCTTACTAGGTGTGCAGGCTCAGGAGGACAAGGACTGGCTATCTTTTCCCTGCTGTATCCCCAGTGCTTGGCTCATGGAAGATTCTAGATAAATATTTGTTGAAGGGTTGAATTCCCACTGGTTGCCTGCATTGATCAGGGGTCCTTTAAGGGACCCACTGACCAGGGGTCCTTTAAGACCCCTTCAAGATCAGGCCAGTCCTTCAAGCTGGAAGGAGAATCTAGAAAGGAGAGTTGGAAGGTCAGAGAAAAGTCATTAACCAGCCCTCCAGAAGTACTAACCTGGGTGGAAAAGTCGGAGCTTGCAGATAAAACTGAGAAACTGCCACTTAGGTCCCACTGCTGGAGCGGGGCTACCCAGAGGTGAGGCCAGGGCAGAAGTCTCTTGTCTCTGTCTGAGGTGGGCCTGGACGTGCTGTTGGTCAGCAGGGTGGCATTTGGGAAGAAGAGCTGGATGCACTTTGAGGGGAGAACAAGGGGAGCTGAAACCCACCTGCACTTCAGCATCTCTTTTCCCCTTGCGTAGCCATGACGACCTTCCAGAAGTAATGGTGCTGCTTCCCTTCCCCGTTGCAGATCATAGCCAAATTTCTCCTCTGGCCAGCTCTCCGCCAGATCCATAAATGTGCTCCCAGCTCAGCCAAGTTGATTCAGCCAATGAACCACTGTTTAGAACGGATTCCTGTGCTGGAGTAAAACACAACACTTCGGTCATCAAGCTGCTGGTGAATCCCACGGCTTTTTGCCAGGGTGATCGGAATGGCTTCCGACCGCCGGCTCTGCCACGCTAGATCTCCTTACTCCTGTGAATGGAAGGGTCCAGGGCCCAGGATGGGTATGCACAGATGTCCATTGTGTGGGCCTGTCTCTGAGTATAATGATGCTGAAGCTTATTAGCTGTGGTAGCAGCGAGGTCTTCTGGGAGTTCTCTAGTCTATAATTGGGTTTTACTGTTGTGGGTTTTGTGAGTGTCAGAAATAATGAGATGACATTAGGATCTGGCATGGCATCATTAGAGGACCGGTAATGTAGATTATGAACATGCATTCATATAAGGGAGAGTAATAAATCAAGTGGAAAAATGCTTCAGAAGTAATGAAGGTCATGTCCAAATATATACTCTTTTGATGTACATTAACACCAGCAATGAATAATTCATGGCCCTATCCTCCGGAGGTTTGTAGGTGCCCAGATAAAATAACAGTTCTCTGGCCATCAGAAAAACCCATGGTGAGGGTCTTTGTTAAGAAGTCTGAAGATCGTTTGTGCCACGGATAGGGTTGGGTGGGATGCTGATTAGTTCTTCAGGAGTGGGAGGCAGGGCACGTGATAGCACAGCTGTCCAAAATGGAATTCTCCCGAGCACAGTTTTATATGCCTCTACACGATTCCAGCAATATTATGGTTTTTGGAAAAAAAAATTGTTTAGCAATTTATAACAGTCATTAAATTGCTCTGACTTATGAACGAACATCATTTTCCCCTCCAAGAAACACTGCAAGCTATGTATTTTACCTCACTTGAGAATGAACCAATGCAAATGTTTGTCTCTGGATATATAAGTTCTTTTCTCATGTGCTGGGTATTTATGAGAGTTGGCACTGCTCTGCTCATTATTAAATTCAGAACTTTTAGCACCATTGTTCAGAGGAAAGGGAAGGCTGGGAGCTACATTTGTGGGTTGCCAGTTATGTGGCAACCTTTTCCTACAAATAGAATGTCAATCCAGATAAAGTGTTTTCAAACGCCATGTCTTTTGCCCCCAAGCCTCTCACCCCAAGCCAATCTATCTAATACTATCCCAATGATAGCCAAGTAGCACAAGCTTTTGGGGAGGGTGGAATGTCCGTCAGTGCTGGTCCCTGCCTGTCCCTGTCTACCTCCATCTGTCCCAGTGTATCTCTTTCTGTCTCCATTCTTGTCTCTGTTCACTCTGTCGGAAACCCTCTCCTTACCTTAAATTTTTTTTATGCTGAAGGATAATACACACACAGAAAAGTGCCCAAATCATGAGAACTCAGCTCAGGGCATTCTCGTAAGCTCTAATCAGCATCCTAGAAGTCCCCTTGTAGTCCCTGCCTCTCTGCAAGGGCAGCCACACCCCTACCTTCTAACAGCATAGACACATTTGCCTGTTTCTACACTTTACATGAGTGGAATCACGTGGCTGTTTTTCAACTGACATTTTGCTCGTGCGCCATGTCCACATTGTGCATAGTTGCAAGCCGCTCATTCTCACTGGGGACACTGTGGCACTGAGTGCATACACCACAGTTTATTGATCCGTTCTGCTGTCAGTAGGCCTTGGGAAGTTTCTGATTAGGGGCTGTTAAGGAGAGTGTCCCTAGGAACATTCTAGAACATGTCCTCTGTTCAGTGTATGCCCACATTCCTGCCATGTACGTATTCAGAAGAAGAAACGTTGGCTTCCTGTTCTTTTTATTGCAGAGTTTACCTATCCTTCAGCCATCTCAATCCTCATCGAAATGAAGAGGGAGACAGTGCTGCTTAGGCCATAAACTCAGGTGTGCAAGAAATATCACTTTATTTTTTTACTCAAATCTAAACTCTTAAGTTCTCACACTACCAGGCTGGGGGAATCTCATCCTAGTCATTTAGGGATTCCCTTTATTCCCAGGATTGTGACTGGAGCCAGGAAAGGGAAGGGGCCTTTAGCCGCCGTCAGTCCCTCTGCCGACCAGGTCACCATTCAGGCCAAAGGCTTGTTCTGCGCTGTGCTGGGGGTGTGCAGGTGGGGGGAGGCTGGGACCCTCGCCACCTCTGACCATCTCCTTCAGGGCCCCCCAGTCTGACTGCCTCTCTGGGGGGCGCCAGATCCCTGCCACTCTCCTCCTCACCTCAGGAAATCTCTTCTTCAGCGGGAAGACACTCACTGCATCATCCTGCTTCTCTGGGACCCCTCTGCCACTTCCTCAAGTTCTGCCCAACTTGGTGGGCCCAGGATTTGGGAAAACAAAAGCCAAGATGTTTCAGGCTGGTTGCGTTCTGCTCTGGCACATTCCTGCCACCTGCTTCAATGGGGAAACGTGACAATTCAGGAGAAAAATAGAAATCATCTCCAGGTGTCACAGTCTGTGCTTGGCTAACACGTCGGGAGGGTGGTGGCTGGAGGCACATGTGACGTGGGTGGTGCCACTTGATAAGAGCTGCTGTCTGTGGCCTCAAGCACTGCCCAGGTATGGCGGTCTCTCTTTTATGGGACTCTTGTGATCCCTGTTTGTCCTCTCCCAGGAAGTGGGGAAAGGGTCTCAGGTGGAGAGAAGGAAGGCATGAGAGACTGCGAGCGAAGAAAGAGAAAGATGGAAGCTGTTGGGGGAACATAGGCACGGAGAGATTGTCAGCGAGAAGACACAAGTGTCAAAATACAACAGTTACCAACCCGGGACATGTGCTAAAGTGGCTGAAATGTTGACAGTCTGACAGCCTCATGTCCTGAGAGACGCCTGCAAGCTCCTGTGGTGGGAGAATGCTCACCCCTGTTTTCATTTTCTAGGACTTCCAGAACAAAGTACCACAAACCAGGTGGCTCAAAACAACAGACATTTATTCTCTCACGTTCTGATGTCTAGAAGTTCAGATTCAAGGTGTTGACAGGGCCATGCTTCCTCAGCGGGCTCTGGGGAAGAATCCTTCCTTGTCTCATCCTAGCTTCTGGTGGTTGCCAGCAATCTTGGCCTTCCTTGGCTGGCAGCTGTGACACTCCAGTTTCTGCCTGCATCTTCACATGGTCATCTGTGCATGTGTTTTCTTCTAAGAATGCCGGTCATTAGCTTAGGGCCCATCCTAATCCAGTGTGACCTCACCTTAACTCATTATATCTGCAAAGACCTAATCTCCCAATAAGGTCTCATTATTATAAAGTATTGTCTCATGTGAGTATGGAGGCTAAGTTCCACAATCTACCCTTCAAACTGGAGACCCAGGAAGGCTAGTGATGTAGTTTCAAGGCCTGAGAGCTATAGGGCCAATGGCGTAGATTCCAGTCCAGGTCTGAAGGCCTGAGAACCAGGAGCAGGGAGGACAGGAGAAGATTGATGTCCCAGCTCTGTAGTCAGGCAGAGGGAGGGCAAAGCCAGCCTTTCTGTGTCTTTTTGTTCTACTCAGCCCTCAGTGGATTGAATGATGCCCATCTGCACTGGGGAGGTCAACCTGCTTTACTCAGTCCACCAATTCAAATGCTAATCTCTTCTGGAAACACTGTCACAGACATGCAGAAATAATGTTTAATCGGCTATCTGGGCATCCGATGGCCCAATCAAGTTGACACATAAAATTGACCAACACAGAGGCTGTTTATAAAGCTGTGAGCAGGGTTAAGAGAAAAAACTGATGGATAGCGCAGGACCCTGGTATGTTTCTATCACCCCTTGGCTTGAGAGGGCAATTGCTAGAGCCCGGAAGGAGGAGCTGAAGCTGGAGGAGAGGGCCTCCCAACAGGAGCCATGGCCTTTGGTAGAGGGACCTGGCCAAACTGCAGAGACCAAGAATGGGCCAAGGGGCATGGATACCCCAGCCTCACTTTCCTCCCTCCCTCTGTTTCCTGGCAGTGTCTCTCATGGTAGAACCAAATGCAAGTCCTATGGGCACCGCCCCTGAGGAGCTTCCAGGACACAGTGCAGAGTAGAGGAAGGTGGAGGGTGGAATTGGTGGTTAGTGTAAACCATCCAGACATGAAGCTGAGGTTCTTCTTCTGGTGTAAGCATGGGGTGAAGAGGAACAAGCCCAGAGAGTGGGCCTTGCCAGCATCCCGGGCTGAGGAGGAACAAGCCCAGAGAGTGGGCGGAAATCCATGCCACTGAAAAAACCCATTTGCAACTAATGAGCTGCAATTCATTACGGGCAATTTCTGCAGGACAGTTTCTAGTTTTCAATCAGCAGAATCAGTTTCTTTCTTTCCATGAAAGAAAAAGCAATCTAGACCTTTTTGGATAGAGAGTTAAGAAAACACCAAAATCTTATGGCCACAAATGGTTTTGCCAAGAGTTGGAGCACTCCTAGAACAGAGAATGACAAAGATACTCAAAGGACAGCTGATGTGATTATATTATATAAGTAATTCAAACCATTGCACCTTAGATTGAGTCTAATAATCTAAATATTTCAAATGGATACTAATTTATCTGGATAATTAACTCAAATTTTCTCCTCAAAGCATGGTCTCCCTTTTTTTGTACAGAATATCTAATTTATGAGAAGTAAAATTAAATCAATAGATTTTTCAATAATATGGCACGACTTTCTTTTTTTCCTTTTCTCCTTTTGACAAATGAACTCAAAGGTGACATACATAGATTTTTTTCCACCCGAAGGCATTTAAAACACATTTTCATGTGTAAGTCAAATGAAACATTACATATTAATCTGTACGGTGAGATTTATTGAGGTTTCTGGAGCTGTTAGGAGTTTTCAAATATGTGCTTAAAAACTTCTGGGTCATTTCTGTGATTTATTGTGAGGTAATACATAAATACACGTTTAGGTGCCCATTAAGAATAGATTTGAGCCCCATAATCTGGAAATTACTCAGTTCTTCATACTTCATAATACATCACATTAGCTGGTGGTATAGAACCATTATGATATTAATCGTAATAGAAATATACTTACAGGAAGGTTAAAAGACAAGATCCACTTCTAATGGCTCTTTGAGCCACTTGGAGCAAGGTAATGCTTTGTTGGCATATTTGTAAAAATTTGAATAATGAGATTGTAAGATTTTAAAAGTATTGCTGAGTGCTATTTTAAAATAACATTTCTTGTAAAATATTTTAAAATATAAGCTTTCCAAATAGCCAGATGGGGCTATTTTTTTCCTTTTCTGCTGTGAAGATGTCCAGGAGCCTGTGAAATGTATGTGTGAAGGGAGTCCCTAATGAAGCATGCCAAGGAAGCTCTCTTCTGCCCTTCTGGGGATGGATGGAGGCTATGTGGAAACTGACAACTGCATCTACAGAAGCTGTGGGAACAATGGCGTGGGGTGTCGTATGAAGACCAGTGGGTCACTTGCTAAAATATGCACGGCGGGGGGGTGGGGTGGGGAAGGATTTTGCCCTGAGGGTGCATTAAAGCTCTGATAGTCTGTGGGTTCTCAGTTTAGTTTGGTCTTGATCATGTTGGTTCTGTTACTGCTCCCCCCCCTCCCCCTGCTGAACTCTGTTGAGATGAGTCAGCTTTTTCAGTTTTTTCATTGTGGATGAAGCAATGCAGAAGCAATGCAGAAACTGAGACAAACACCCTAGGAGAATTGCAGATTCTTCACTCTAGGTACCTGGTTCAAAAACATCTGAAGATTGTAGTTACTGGGACCCAAATTCTGCTGGGTCTTGAGCTCACATTTAGTAGTTTAACATGATGGCTAGCTGGTTTGAAAACAATCCTTGGTATTCATGATCTTTTTTTCTCTTCTAGAAGGCTTAATGTGATAAAATATGCTGACTTCCTCCTGGCAGTAGGGAGCACGTAGGCATTGGTTCTTGGCCGTAGATGCATATTCACATCATTTAAGGACATTCTGATGAATAAGTATCAGTGCTTAGCCACCTTCCCAAACCTATCGAATGAGGTTCGCTCAGGACCAAGGTTTGACTGCCTGAACGGCAAAAGCGAGGTGGGGTGTAGACCACTCCTTTCCCTCGAGTTTAGGCCCTGGAGGTGTTTCTCCATAATTCACCTAACAAACTACTCCCAGGAGGACATTTGCCTGAGTGTGTTTAGTTGAGTGGGAGGGTTTTGTATGGAGAACACAAGATTAGGCTGGGATGAGTCTCTGACGTTGATGGGACTGATCTGACCCATGGACTGTCTGAGTCATAGAGAGAAAGGCTATGGGGAAAGGATGAAGTGATGAGACATCATGGCATAGCTTTGGGTGGGAGCCATGACAACATATGAGGAAGAGAGGATGTCCCCCCTCCCAACACCTATGCGTGGGGCACTGCATGGCTTCAGAGCAGGAAAAGCAGCTTGTTCTGGCCCGCGAAGGCTGGTGGCAGTGGGAAGATGGAATGACTGCCCCCTTTACTTCAGAATTAGCATCAGCACTTGGACACTGGCCTGCAACCCACCAACCTCCTGGCTTTCTGCAATCGCTTTGCTTTCCCCCTGCATGTATTTTACTTTCTGTATGTATGCACAGGTTAGAACCAGCCTGTCTGCAAAAAGGAAAAGGTGATGTGACTGTATCTGTTTGAAGATGAATCCCGCCAACTGTGTAATGCTACCTGAGACCAAACTAGAAGCAGTGCCTTGCTCCCACCTCTATTATACCTGGGAGTTTCTTATCTGCTCTGGTCCTCACTCCTTAGCTCTCCCACCTGGGCAATCTCTTGACCGGCCAACAAGCCCTTGAACTTGTAAGGATAGAAACCTGATATTTATTCCTCAAAATTAGAATGAGGGGGAAAATGTAGATAGTCTTCTATAACTATAGCATTGGAAAGGAATCCTCCCAAATCCCATTTGTTTACTAAGTTTGATGGTGGTTGTACAAGTCAATGTTAGATAAACCAGTGCAAAGGCTGAGGAGCTCATGGGGTACCACATGGGCATCAATCTTTATTTCCAGGTGGACTTGACAAGTTGGAAAAGGGAAAGTGTGTCATAAACATAACAAGATTCAAGCATCCAAGTGTTTTGTGTCCATTTGTTTCTAAAAGGGAAATACTGCTTCCTTATCAACTCACTTTATGGACTGACCACGCATAGCAGTTTCTGTGGGATAAATGATTAACATGAGTCAAAGCATAAAAAACCTTCTGTCTTCAGATATTAGCACTTTTGTGGGATTTCTCCATTCTTGTATGATATTAATTTGCCTCTGTGTGTTCAGGCAGGACAATGCCATTTCATAGTTTCAGCTTTCTTTTTTAATAAATTCACACAAATTTGTTTCAGTAGTTCAAACATATACAATCTTTTTCCTTTATCCTCAGCTGTTTCTGAATTCAGAATCTTGAGAGTGATGGGTGTTTCCCTAATATAAATTTTCCTAAATTATTTTATAAAATTGAGGACCAAATGTAATTTCTGAACTTCACACAATCAATACATTCTTGCTGTTGCTGTAGCAAGATTGAAGAAGGTTTCAATCACTTGAAGAAAATGTCCTAATTTTAATGAAATACACTGTCTCATGCAAAATTCTAGCCTCCACAGTTTTCTCTATCACATTTCTGACAGGTTTTATAATGCTTATTTCAACTCTGACAGTGTTCTAAGGATATATTCAATTCTTCATTAATAATATATAAATTACCTTTTTTTTCAAAGGAGTAACTGGGGTCAGAACCCAGGTTCCAGGCTGCTGGACTGTTGATTTGATGCTATTAATCAGGGTCTAGTAGACACCTATAAGGAGAGGTGGGGGAGGGGAAGGGGGCTGTCCCTTCCACTCTGAAATCTCCCGTGCAGCAGTTTACCCTAGCAGCTTGGTTTCTGCCCCTTGGTTCTCTAGTTTATTAAACTAAGAGTGAATTCTAGACCCAAGCTGGCCCAGTTAGATTTGTTCTCTTGAGAAAACAAATGCAGAACCAGAAGCAGGTCATGGAGAGATGTTGTGTAATAGAGAATTTGGCCTCTGTCCTTAGTTTCTGGGAGGGAGCTTCTAAACTCCTAGAGTATCCTGAGTGGCAGGAATGTCTTTGTTATTCATGGTGGCCAACTGGACCACACCTCAGTTTATGCAAAAATGACTCCAGATGGGGCTGGTCACACCTGAAAGCTCAACCATGTAATTAGAGGGTTGAGCATTGGGCCAGGTGATATCATCCCAGCCTCTGGAGAGGTGGGCTGGAGATCAAGTTCAGTCATCTGGCTGATGATTCAACCAATCATGTCTGCCAAATGTAACCCCAACAAAAAGTCTGGTCACCCAGGCTTGGATGAGCTTTCTGGTTGGTGAGCACAGATGTGCGGGGAGGACGATGTGCCCTGATCTCATGGGGGAGGACAAAAAAGCTCTGCATTTGAGACCCTCCCTGATCTTGCCCTGTATGTCTTCTCATTTGGTTAGTCCTTTAAAATAAAACTGCAGTTGTGAGCGTAGTGCTTTCCTGAGTTCTGTGAATTATTCTAGTGAATTATTCAACCTGAATGGTTCGTAAGAAACTTCTGAATTTGTAGCCAGTTGTTCAGCAGTGCAGGTGGCCTGGGGACCCCAGAGCTCATGGCTGGTGTCTGAAGTGAGAGCAGTCTTGCTGGGGACTGAGCCCTTGACCTGTGGAGGCTGTGCTAGTTCCTGATGGTTAACATCAGTATCGAGTTGGCAGTACAGCAGTAACCAAGTTGTATTATTAATGTAGAAATTTAGAGAGAACACTTCAGGCTCCTTAGCTATACCACAGCTCATGAGATACTGCAGTATCCTTCCAAGAATTCCCTTTTATCCTTCCCCCACACTTCTTTCTAGCTAGAGTGGGACTACCATTTGCAAGTCAAAGAAACTTTGGTAGTTCAGGCAGGAAAGGAGGCCATCAGAAGCGTGTGGTGCCCTCTCCCAGCTGGGATCTTGTTAAGTCCTACCTGTTCTGGTGCCCTAGAATCTGGCCAGGTGTGAGACCATGGTCCCTGCATGACCCCATCCCATCTTGCATCCTCTGCCCCAAGTCTGGTTTAGGGCTGCAGCCTGACTCTGCTTTTCCTTCCTGGACTGCTCTGCTGTTAGCCTGTGCTGTAGTAGATGCTTGTGGGGAGTATGGACAGGAGGACCTTGGGATACTTCCTCCAACTGTGACCTCTAGAGCTGCCCTGGGCTGCTTTTATGTTAAGTTCTTCCATCTGCCATCAACACCATTTTCTGTTTGGCTACTGTTTGGCCTATGTGTTCACATTTTTGGTGTTTTAGTTTTATTTAATGACAGAATAGAAGAATTTTATTGTCTCCCTTTTTTCTGTAATTTCTAAATATTAAAGGCTGATTTATGGGTTACTAAGGGATATCCAGTGATCTGTATTTCCAATATGCACTAATGGACAGTACAATTAATATTTAAAATATTTTCTAAAATATTTAAACTAAATTTTAGGCATAAAATGGTACATACTTTTTTTTTTTCCTTTGTGGCCTCCCCTTATTTCCTGCTCTTTTCAGATTCCTTATGTTATTACTGGAATGCAGTTAATTGGACTGTCAGTACTGTTTTAGCTTTCTACTGAATTTAGAAAATCTTCCAGTGATTTCACTAATCTAAATTACATGTGAAAAAATTTTAAATGTACATGAAAAATTTTATGTGACCATATATCAGTGTTAGGAGTCTTTAGGGATGGAGACATTTGCAAGTTTCTAGAGCATTTCCGATAAGTACCAAAGTTGGAAAGACTGCTTAATGGTTTTGTAATTCTTCTAAGTGCATATTTTTACAGTGCCCTATCTGTCCCTCATAATTAGCAATAGACTTCTTCAAATAAACAAAAAGGGGGATTGTAGTGCTTATTTTAAATAGTCAGGAAGTAACGAACTAGTATTTTATACCAGGGCCAATCTTGGAACAGGGAGAAGAACCCAAAAGATTGATTTGGAGGAGGTCACTGAAGAGGAAAGAGCAGAGCAGTGTGAACCCTGGGGGCAGGGGGAAGGAAGCCCTTAGGAGGATTTAGAGGAGTTATGACAGAGAAAAGAAGAGAAAGGAGGTGTAAGCTACCCTACAGTCACCTGTTACTGCCCTTGATGTCCTTCCTAACCCTGGCTACAGTTTGCTGCCCAGGGCCTCCCAAGTGAATAAGCATTTATTATGGGAAACCCCTCCCTGGTGGATAGATTGTGTTCACTATGGAACTGATGGTTAGGGTCACTCATCCCAGAGCTTCATCTCAAAATTCCAGTGACAGGTGACCTCCGTGATTTTTTCCAGTTACCTCAGGTGGATAAATTGATTTCTGATGCTTCACGCAAAGTGATTGGCCAGGGCTCAGCCTTGAGTTTATTAAACCTCCATCCCTACCCATGCACCACCCTTGTCCTGTGGCCAACAGTCAAGCCTGGCTGACATTCAAACCTGTTACCCCAGGAGAACCAGAGAGAAAGACCAATGTCAAGGAATGCTGCAGTTTCAGAGAACTGGAAACTTGGAAACTTGCACAGCTGAGATCTCACTTGATAAGTCAACAGGCAACAGATTTCATTTTTTGTATTGTTGATATGCTTTTTAATTACGAACTTAATACACATTGATTGCTAAAAATTCACACCCAACAGAAGAGTATAAATAGTGGAAAACTTTTATTCGCTCAACCCTCTTTTCTGTCCAATTCCCCAGGCATAACATTGTTAGCAGTTTGATGTGTACTCTTCTGGACCCGTAGCCGTGCCCATGAACAGAAACACACAGATACACACACTTCCAGGGCTTTTGTTCTTTTCATTTTGGCACGTGTTTTAGAGTTGACCTTTGTACCACCGTCTTGCTCTGCCTTAATGTATTTCATCATTCCCTATTGGTGGATATTTGGGTTGTCGCCACTTATTTGGTCATTCAGTAAATATTTATTGAGCATTTATTAAATGCCAGCCTCCAGTGGAGGCCAAGATTCCTGCCCTCATGGAGTTTCCTGCAATGGACACATGCACTGCCTTCTTGATCACAGGGCACGTTTTGGGGTACAGTGTGAGGATTTCACATGTTGAGGGTCCTGCCCAAATACCACGTATCTAACTCTGGATTGTGTCTTTTAAAACTCTGTAACTTTTATTTCTATGCAGAAAGAGTAGTTTCTTTTCCAGAATCCTGTCTCCTGTGGACCTATGTGAAAGTGATTATATTTTAATCAGAAATGCTGAAAGAATAATTGAAGTCATAATGGAAGAGATGGGAGAGTGACTCAGGAAAAAAAGAGGTCCTTTTCTGTGTCGTGGGCGTCATTTCTGTATCTTCAGCCAGGTGCCTGCAGAGGCAGCCAAGTCTATTTGGCAGTTTCCTCAGAAGACGCACTACCTGTGCTGAAATGGAAATCATGATTCTTGGAAGACATTCCCCCAATGTTCCAATGAATGGATCAGTGCAAATAACCTCACTAAACAGTTTCATTTAAGTTGCTTGGGAAGCATTTTCAACTAGTGCCAACTGGGACGGCAGGCCCATGTGGTTTGTTCACTCACGTCCTTGTAGCTGCAGTGGTTGCCCTACTGAGATTATTTTATGACAATTTGGGTGATCAGTAACACTTTTCTTTATACATTACCTAAGACAAATGGTCTCCCCTGCTCTTTGGTGCAGGATGTTGGAATTTCAATCAAGTAGGCACCAGGGCAAGTACAACGGCATGAGTTCAGTCATTCATTTATAATAGTCATTCATCCATTCAACAAACATTTACTGTGCCCCTGTTACAGGCACTGATCTAAGTCATGAGGAAGAAACTCAGTGCCTGCCCTATGGAGCCTACAGTGTAGTGAGAACCATGTATCAGATAATCAAACAATGAAACACTAAAACAGAAACTGTTTATAGTATGTGCTAAAAATAAGAGGCACATGGTGATGGAGAGGCTGTAGAGGGAAATCTGACTTATTCATGAGGGATAAGGATGTACTGAGAAAGTGATCCTTGAATGGAGATCTGATAAAGATGGGCTTTGAACCAGGTTCAAGGTGAGAGAAAAGCATTCCAGAAAGATGAAGCAGCAAGTACAAAGAGTCTGAGGTATGAGGGAGCATGTGTGTTCCAGGAATTGAGACGAGGCCCGTGTGGCATTGACTGAAGGTGAACAAGTCAGGATGGGTCTGAAGAGGAGGCACTTAAATCCGTTATGCAGAGCCTGGTAGACATTGCTGGGAATTCCTGTTTTTTTATCCTAATACCAACGGGAAGCTGTTAAAAGGTTTCAAGAACAAGTGTGTGTGTGTGGATGTGTGCAATATAGATGATTTGATTTCCATTTGGAAGGCTCTCAGCTGCGGTGTGGGAGGGGGCAGGAATGGAGATGGAGGAGCAGTTAAGTA
Source organism: Balaenoptera borealis (assembly GCF_965194805.1). Taxonomy (NCBI): domain Eukaryota; kingdom Metazoa; phylum Chordata; class Mammalia; order Artiodactyla; family Balaenopteridae; genus Balaenoptera; species Balaenoptera borealis. The sequence continues at coordinate 108,000,371 of NC_138874.1, forward strand.
ACCAGTGAGAGATGATGGAAAGTTGGACTGAGAGAGTAGTAGCAATACCGACCTTTGAATGCAGTTCAGGAGATAAACGTGACAAGATGCAGTTTTGGATTTAGAAATGGAGGTAATGGAGAGGTTCAGGGTGAAGGGTGACATTTAAGTTCTTGACTTGTATACCAGGAGGGACAGTGGAGCCATTCACTGAGATGGAAAACACTGGAACAGAACCAGGCAGACAAGGAAGTTGTCATAACTCTTGGAAAACAATGAGTTCTTCCTTTTGGTGCTCTCTGGGGCTTGCTTGTGCGTACCCTGCAGCTCCTCTCCGCACAAGGAAGAAGCTACCCCTGAATTTTGTGCCACCAGCACCTCTGGGAATAAGCTCTCAGATTTCTCTTCAATTTACATCACCAAATTGCTATATTTTTCATACTCCTCAGGGAACTCAATTTAACCTCTGGGACTTGAGGGATGAGTAAGAGTTCATGAGGTAGAGAGGATGAGGGAAGGGCATTTTGGGCACAGAAATAAGTCAAAGTGCAGGGTATGTTTGGGGAAGGGCAGATGGCTGGGAGCTCCTGGAATGCAAGAGCACATGGACAGGGAAGTGGTGAGAGAAGAGGCAGAAATTTGAAAGGACCAGACAGTAGAGGCCCTCCTGTGCTAAGGAGGTTGGATTTGAACCTGCAGATGGCCGGAGCTGCGACAGATTTCTGAGAAAGGGAGTGGGAGGACCGTCTTATCATTTAGAAAAAAATGACTCAAGGGACAAAGTGAAGAATACATTGGAAAGGTGAGATTTTAGAGACAAGTTTCTAGATTTAGGCAGTTGTTATGGGTTGGATCATATCTCCCCAAAAACATATGTTGAAGCCCTAACCCCGTGTACCTATGAATGGGCTCTTATTTGGAAATGGGGTCTTTGCAGATGTCATCAAGTTAAGATGAGGGCCTTAGAGAGGATCTTAATCCAATATGACTGGTGTCCTTATAAGAAGAGGGAAATTTGCACAGAGACACACACAGGTAGACACACACAGGGAGGATACCATGTGACAGTGATGGAGGCGGAGATTGGAGTGATGCAGCTGCAAGGAATACTGAGATTGTCAGTGACATGAGAAACTAAGGGAAAAGCATAGAACAGATTATCCCCTAAAGCCTTTGAGAGAGCATGTTCCTGCCAACACCTTGATTTCAGGCTTCTGACCTTCAGAACTGTGAGAGAATACATTTCCATGGTTTTAAGCCACCCAGGTTGTGGTAATTTGTTACAGCAGCTACAGGAAACTAATATAGCAGCCTTCAGTATTTCCCGAAACCCAGCTAGCCTGGGACTCATACTAAGAATCTTCACAGAGATGGATGTCCAACCACAGGGAGAATTCAAAACTCAAACTTTATTGGTCAAAGGAGGTCCTGACAACATTCAGTCGTGCAGGCAGGTCCTCACGAGCCATGCTGCTACCGGCAGTGGAACCGTGATCACCTTCTGCCTCACTGGACTCGGTGAAGCCACTCAGGAGAGAGGGAGCAGTCACACTGAGACAGCCACGTGCTCCACTGAAAACCCCAACTCACGCCTGGAGTGCTAAGAGCTATAATGGAAATGCAAGAGTTATGACATACTGTGGATGCTTCTGAGGCTTTACAGCCTGAGGGTTGGTCTCTGACAACTAAAGTTGAGTCAGACTTGCCACTTGCCTCGCGTGGTGAGGTTGCTGGTGGGGGGAGAAGGAAGCTTCTCGTCCTACCTTCGGGTTTAAGCTGCTGCCTCCCCCTGTCACTGACTGCAGTGACAGGGTAAAAATGAAAGTGAGAACCTCACTCCGTAATTAAAGAATGCAAATCAGAGCAACTAAGGGATGCCATTGTTCACCCATCAAATTGGAAAACAATGAAAGGAAGTGCTGTTGGGGACTGGGGAAGGAGGCTGTGTGGCTGTCAGTCTCAGAACGCTGGCGGGAGTGGAAATGTTTGCAGCCTCTTAGGAGGATAATCTGGTAATGTCTACCAAAATGTTTAATGCATGTACACTTTCCTGTACATTGCAGGTAAGTTCCTACATGAGTATGAATTCACCCTATGGTTATGCTTGCAAAAATTTGCTAATTCATATGTGCAAGGATGCTCATTGTAGCACTGCTTATAATGGACAAAAATAACTAGAAACAACTTGTGATAATTAGTTTTATATATCAACTTGACTAGACTAAGGGATGCCCAGATAGCTGGTAAAACGGTATTTCTGGGTGTGTCTTTGAGAGCGTTTCTGGAAAATATTAGCATTTGAATTGGTAGACTACGTAAAGAAGATCTCCCTCACCAATGCAGGTGGGCATCATCTATAACTAAAACAACCCAATTCAAAAATGGGCCAAGGATTTGAATAGACATTTCTCCAAAGAAGAGATACAAATGTCCAATACACACATGAACAGATACTCAATATCACAGTCATTAGGGAAATGCAAATCAAAACCACAGTGAGATACCACTTCACACCCACGGATATTATCAAAAAATGGAAAATAACAATTGTTGGTGAGGATATGGAGAAAATGGAACCCTTGTACATTTCTTTTTTTAAAATTTATTTTATTGAAGTATAGTTGATTTACAATGTTGTGGTAATTTCTGCTGTACAGCAAAGTGCTTCAGTTATACGTATATATATTCTTTTTCATATTCTTTTCCGTTGTAGTTTATCACAGGGATACTGAATATAGTTCCCTGTGCTATACACTAGGACCTGTTGTTTATCCATTCTATATATACTAGTTTGCATCTACTAATCCCAAACTCCAAATCCATCCCTCCCCACACCCCCTCCCCCTTGGCAACCACAAGTCTGTTCTCTATGTCTGTGAGTCTGTTTCTGTTTTGTAAATAAGTTCATTTGCATTGTATTTTAGATTCCACATATAAGTGATATCATATGGTATTTGTCTTTCTCTTTCTGACTTAGTTCACTTGGTATGATAATCTCTAGGTCCATTCATGTTGCTGCAAATGGCATTATTTCACTCTTTTTTATGGCTGAGTAATATTCCATTGTATATATATGTGTACCACATTTTCTTTATCCATTCATCTGTTGATGGGCATTTAGGTTGTTTCCATGTCTCGGCTACTGTTAATAGTGCTGCTATGAATATAGGGGTGCATGTATCTTTTTGAATTATAGTTTTCTCCAGATATATGCCCAGGAGTGGGATTGCTGGATCATATGGTAACTCTATTTTTAGTTTTTTGAAGAACCTCTATTTTTAGTTTATTTTTGTTTTCCATAGTGGCTGCACCAATTTACATTCCCACCAACAATGTAGGATGGTGGAACCCTTGTACATTTCTGGTGGAAATGTAAAATTGTGCAGCCGCTGTAGAAAATGGTTTGGTAGTTCCTCAGAAAGTTAGACATAGACTTACCGTGTGATCCAGCACTTCCTCTTCTAGCTATATGCCCCAAAGAATTAAAAGCAGGGATTCAACAATACATAGCCAAAAGGTGGAAGCAATCCAAGTGCCCATCACAGGTGAATGGATAAACAAAATATTGTCTATCCATAAAATGGAATGTTACTAAGCCATTAAGATGAATGACATTCTGGCACATGCTACAACGTGGATGAACCTCAGAAATGTTATGCTAAGTGACATAAGCCAGACACAAAAGGACAAAAATTGTATGATTCCGTTTGCATAAGGTATCTAAAATAGACAAATTCATAAAGGCAGGTTACCAGGGCCTTAGGGGAGGGAAGAAGGAGAACTTATTGTTTGTGGGTATGGAGTTTCAGTTTGGGATGATGAAAAGTTTTAGAAATGGATAATGGTGATGGTTGCACATAGTTACACATTCAACGTTGTGACTGAATTGCACTCTTAAAATGGTAATTTTTATGTTATGCATATTTTACCACAATAAAAAAGTAAAATAAAACATAAATTAAAAAAATAGACATGTATGTGATATGAAATCATCTTCCACACATATATTAAGGGAAAAGTCAAGAACAGCATATATATATTTATATATAAATATTTATGTATATATTTCTATATAAACATAACCTTAATTGAATATTTTAAAAGCATATGCAAATATACACAGTTACATGCTTTACTATTTTACTGGAAGAATGTGCAAGAAATGTTGATAGTGGTTGTGTTTGCAGAGGACTGGAAGTAGGAGGGGAGAGCAAATGGTCCTTTTTTATTTTAAACATTTCTCTGTTTAGTTTGAGGTCTTCTTTCCCCTTTCTGTGCATGATTATCTTATTAAAATAATGATAATGTAAGGTAGTAGCAGGGAAGCTGGTGGGAGTTCCCTTGGACTCACTTTCTCACATTCACAGGCCAGTCCTCTGTGGAACAGTCCTGAGCCCGGGGGCGGTAACGAGCCCAGCAGAGCCACTGGCCTCCCTGGGCCTGGGGTCCCTAGTCCTCTCCAGGACCACATGACATGGGGCAGGCTGACTACTGCAGTTACATCCTGGAATGAAGTAAACCCATTAGCCTGGGGCTCCAGTTTATGAAAGACCAGTCCATTTCACTTTATAGGCCAAATTACAGAAGTATTCACCATTGTTTTATATAGTCGTTTCAGTAATAGATAAAAGGGCACCATACATTTACTGAGGTTCAACGTTGCCTCAGTAAGAGAGTGAGAGAGAGAACTAGTTATGTCTTTGAACAATCATCTGTTGTATGTTTAATGCCTGCAAATCAGTGATGTTAGCAGTCAGGTTTCCTGGAAGAAACATCCCATGCTCCTACATGTGTATGGACTTCGCAGAGATTCAGTGGAACTGTTTACATTAGCATCAGTGTGAGGTGTAGTCATCATTCCATCTAACCTGTGACAATGGAGTGGGGCCCTGATGTCTCCTAACTGCCTTCTTGGGGGAAAACAGATTCCTTGGGCCTGAGCTATTTGGTTCAAGGAGTTGTTTGCTAAAGTATATCACAACCTAACAGGAAAGCAGTCCCACGTTTTCCTAGAAATTCAAAGAACCTGGTTGTCACTTGTGTAGGCCAGCTGTTAGACTGAGCTTTTTGAGCTGGAGCTTTTTGAGTGTTTCATACTGTCAAATGGCCCCAAGAGACACAAACAGACACCACTCCAAAACCACAAGGATGGGATTTTATTGAAATACCTGATTAATAAGAAGTTTCTAATTGATTCAAAAGTTTAATTTCCCTTTGGAGGAGGATTGATAATTTTAGAAATTAAAGTGCTACTGAGTGGGAAAAGAATCAAGTTTTTCAACAGTAGGTTTCAAACCTGGAAGAAAAACATTTTATTGCTTAAACAGAAACTCTTCATTGTACTCAATCAAGGGTGTTTCAAAGCACACTGTATCTCTGGGGTACATGTTGTAGCTTCTTTGAGCAATCTCACCATAAAGTTAGTTCTAGCAAGGACCTCCTGGAGGCTCCAGCCTTAGTTCCATGAGGTATTTCGGTTAGGATGGTTAATAACAGAGCTGGCATCACCAAAAATCCACGTTGCAGCTAATCCTTAGATGTGGGAGCTTTTTCTATTCGGAAGGAGGTGCTCATGCATTTCATTTGAAGAGGCATAAACTCCCAAGTAATGATCACTTCTCCAGTTCCACTTGACAAGGAGGGTGTCTAATCATCACTAATTCCTTTGGTGTCTGCACTGTGGCACCAGCTGTGTGATGAGCATATTTGGAATTAATCTGGATGTAATGTGGCATCCTTGTCATTAGCATGGGTTAATCTCCTCAAAACGAGAAGCTCCTGGGTACACTTTCTATGCAAATGCCTAAGACAGAGGGAACAGACTTGGCATCGGCATTTGTGGGGAGACAGGAAGGTGACACAAACCTCATTTCTGTGATGCTTGGTGACTCAGATGAAGTCCTCAGTGCAGCCTCGGAATGGCATCATCCCGTCCCTAGGAATGCAGTCAGGATGAGATGGGAAGAAGGCACTGGATAACAGGGGCTGAGGAGAGGGCCGGCCGATGCTCCTGTGAATCAGGTCTCGCTGCTTTCCTTGTCAGAGCTGTGCTCGAGAAAGTCGATCTCATCCGAGACGAGAAGAACACAGTAGGCCTATTAGCCGGTATAAATTAGACTAATGTGGTAATGACTGCCTGCCAGTCCTTTTAGGAGTTATACCAAGACAGACAGAGTATAGCCTTTTTTTAGTAGAATATTCTGGAGGCAAATCTTGATTCACTGTCATGTGCACTTTCATCAACTGTGAGGTTCCCTCCTCCTCGTGCATCGGAAGCCATAATTTGCATCATTTCCTTGTTTTTTATTAACTTTGTTTTATTTTAGACTTTAGCGGTTTTGTTTGCTCACTGACTCAACCTTTTCCTAAAGAAGAAAAAAGGAGGAGCAGGTTCTTCCAAGGTTTAGATCCACAGGTATTAAGAGGGGGGGCAGGTCCCTCATTCCCCATCGGGCAGTTTCCTGGGATCATCCTTCTTGATGTTACCCTGTGTCTTTGCATGTGCTGATGTCCTGAACGGCCCCGTCCTCACCGTGCACACCTGGGAACCTGCTCTTCTTTCCAGTGTCTCCCCCGTGGAGCCTTCTCTGCCTCCCCCAGACATCTGTCCATTCAGAAAACATTTGAAATGACGTAACAGGCCCTTGCTGGAGCACTGGAATAGCACAGTGGTTACAGCAGACCCAGCATCTGCCCTCCTAGAACTGAGAGGTTGGTGAGGGTTTTAGACAAAAGAGTAGGTAAATAAATAACCATAAATGGTTTAAACAGTGGTAGTTCATATAAAGACAACTGGATGCTAGGACAGAGAATGATAAAGGAACTCAGAGGTAAGGAGGTGAGAGGAGGCCTCCTCGAGGAGGAGACTTGTAATCTGTCCCTCGGAGGATGAGAAGGAGACTGCTGCCCCTAGAGCAGGGGAGGGAAGCAGAAAGAAGGAGCCCGAAGAGTCTGAGGGACTGGAGGAAGCCAGCGGGACGGGCGGGAGCGTGGATTAGGGGCTCCCTGTCTGGGTCTGCAAACCTTTTGTGCATGTTCCCATGCAGGGCGTGTTACAGTTCCCTGGGTTTGGTGTCTGAAAATCTGTCACCTGTCTCTGTGATCCAGTCATCTGGCGTCATCAGCTCTTGGTTGCCTACTGGGCGCATGGTGGGTACACAGCAGGTTTTTGAACGGAGGAGTCAACTCAGTGTCCTGTCTATGCTGGGGACTGATTGCGTGCCTCCTTCAAAGCTGCTACCTGGAAAGGCAGGTAGCAGGTCCTCTGGGCATCAACGGGCTGTGGTGCCACAGGTTCCATGGCTGGGATCGTCTCTGGTACCCTCAGTAGACACAGAACTGCCCAGACTGTGTTTCATGGTTGGTGCATTGATATTTCTACCTGCAGTCCTTGCTCTGGCTGACTCTGGTTGCTTGGATAACTTTGCAGCAACTTTGGCTTAATGCTGTAAATGAATTCCATAGCCAGCGATGTAGTAATATAGATATTCCAGGATTTGGGGCTGGAACAGCCATGGGAGATCATCAGCTCAGCTTTCTCATTTACTGAAAACCAGAAGGTTAAGTGACTCATCTAAGGTCACATGATGAGGTATTGGCAGGAGGGAGACTCGCGCCTGGAGCCCTTGACCCCCAGGCATTGCTATTTCCACTATATACCTGGTCTCCAATTAGGCCTCAACTCTCCGTGTAGGAGAGTGGGGTGAGAGCATGGGCTTTGGAGTCAGGCTTCCTAGCTGCCTCTGCTTCACTGTCTATGCTTGGCTATGACACTGAGCAATACCTCAGTTTCCCTATCTGAAAAATGGGGTAACTGCTAAATTTATCCTTTAGTGCAGTGACAATTAGATAAAATAATGCATACAAAGAACCTGGTCTTTAGTAAGAGCTTCATAAATGTCAGCTACTATTATCTTTTCTCCAAGCACTATGCTAGAGTCAGTCAGCACATATTTTCAACAATCCTTTCCTCTATTTATGCATTTTTTTTTTATAAAGTAGATGAAGAAGGTAGAGAGTCATATAGTGATCTTCTTCAACTCAGACTCTTTTTCTCTTTTTTTTTTTTTTAATTAATTAATTTTATTTTTATTTTTTTTTGGCTGTGCTGGGTCTTCGTTTCTGTGTGAGGGCTTTCTCTAGTTGTGGCGAGCGGGGGCCACTCTTCATCGCGGTGCGCGGGCCTCTCACTGTCGCGGCCTCTCTTGTTGCGGAGCACAGGCTCCAGACGTGCAGGCTCAGTAGCTGTGGCTCACGGGCCCAGTTGCTCCGCGGCATATGGGATCTTCCCAGACCAGGGCTCGAACCCGTGTTCCCTGCATTGGCAGGCAGATTCTCAACCACTGCGCCACCAGGGAAGCCCCTATTTATGCATTTTTTTTCTAGCTACTGAACTGGATTTTATTTATCCATCTCTCCCTGGGCAAATGTCTGTAGTGTTGGAAAACTTATAAATCCCAAGCTATTGTTTCCTTATTAAATTTTAGGAAACGACACAATGCTTCTGATGTATTCTTGCCTAATGCTGACAGTGTTGGAAGGAGGCTTATTATGATTAGAGAAGTTAATTAGTCATGCACAAGCAATGCAAATAGCATGGAGGAGAAGGAGGTCTCTGTGGGGAGAAAAATGGCTTGAACTGTGGTCTTGAAAATGAAATTATAAACGAGACAAGGGATTTACATGCATAAAATCCATCATGATAAAGAGAAATGGAGAAAATGCAATTGGAAATGAAAAAGTATGGAAAGGCTTCAGTTGTCTAAATGGAATGCTAAGCCTCATGTCTTCCATTTATCAGGTGCTTAATAAGGGTGTAAAGGGATGGGTAGATGGGTTGGGAGTCGGCAGATGGGTGGACAGCCGGATGCATAGGTGGGTGGATGGATTTGTGGACAAGTAGATGGATGAGTGGACAGATGGGTGGGGGACGGATGGATGGGGAGATGGGGAGGTGGATTAAAACAGAAGGGTCACCTGATTTTTGACAGTAAGACACCCGGGGCTCCACACCTCTGGCTGTGACACTGTCCCATATACATTGTAAATTTCCAGAATGACCTGCAGAGGAGGCTGTGATGACTGCGGGGTCCCCACCTGCCCCCAGGAGAGCCTCAGGCCTCTTCACGCCTTCGTGCCTTATGCTCTGATGGGCCTCAGTCACCACCGGAAGCGTGAGCTTCCCAGGGGAGCATAGCCACTGTGACGGTTCTCCGGGCAGGACTTCGTCATTTGACCCAGTCCTCCACCTCACCTGCCTCCCCAGCTTTTCCCCAGGACCATTTGGGACACTGGGATTACCGTCAGCAAAATTCCATACAACATCGACCTCTCCTCTGAATGTTTCTTCCACCTTCTTCTATCAGCAGAAATTAAGCTATGCCCTGAGTATCTGGCTTCTCCTACAGCCCTCTCAGGAGTGGGCTATTGTTTTCGTACCGCATTCCTCGGAGCCCAGAGAAGGGTTAGGTGCCTTGCTCGCTCCCATTGCTGGCTCTGCCCTCCTCCCTTCAAAATCCCAGCTTCTCTCCAGCACGCCCCCTCAGGCTGTCTCACTGCTGTCACTCAATGCTGCAATCGTCATCTCCTCCTGGTCCCCCTCCTTTTACACTCCCTCCTTCACTGCAGGTTTTAGCACATAATAATCACAGCTAACACTTGAAGAGTATTTCCTATGTGCCAGGCACTGTTCTAAGTGCTTGCTATATTAACTTATCTTCACAACAACCCTCTAAGGTAAATATTATTATTATCGCCATTTTAAAGGTGAGGAAACTGAGGCACAGACAGGCTAAGTAATGTGTCCACGGTGATACACTGCTGGTCCTTGATGGAGCCAGGATTTGAACTCAGGCAGCCTGGTTCATTTTTCTATACCCCAACGCTTTGGTCATAATTCTTACTGATTTCAACATCTTCTAGAGTAGCGCTATCCAATAGAATGTTCTATCACGGGAATGTTCTACATCTGCACCTTCCAGTATAGTAGTGTGGACCCTTAAAATGAATTTTTAATTTGAGTTATTTTAAATGTGAGTAGCCAAATGTGGCTAATGGCTGCCGTACGGGGCAGTGCGGCTCTGGAATCCATGCAGTGTCTGGCTTTTTAGTTCCTTGTCTGGTTAGTATCCAGCAATCGTTGCTTCCATCCTGTGTAAGCCCCAGGATTCCCATGGTCGTACTCTAATTCTTGTTTCTCTTGAAATGTCACTAAATCCAAGATCTTGGATTCAAGCATCTCAACCTGAGACCTACCTCACCTGTATTTCCAGCACATTGTCTCCAGTGCCATCACATCAACAATTTTCAACATGATCCACACCTTCTAACATTTACCCTGCGGTGTTTTTACTGCCCAATACCCCTTACATCCAGACTTCTCATCTAGCTTAGAGATAAGATGACCCATTATTACAATTACGCCTTAAAGAGATGTTTGACTGCGTAGCTAATGACATCCAGGTCCTGGGGTCCTCATTTGCAGGGGATCCTTCCAGGACCCTGGGAGAGGCCCTAGAAAGGTCAAAAGGTCACACGTTATTGCAAAATTTGCAAAGTGAGATATTAAACCACAATCAGTTAAAAATCACTGTCTTTTTCTATTCAAACTTCCCCTCTGTTGCAAATGCCTTTTTGTTGGGTAGGGTCGAATTGGCCAGAGGCAGTTTTCGGATGTGGCTAAGGGGAAGTTGAGTTGGCGATGCATTTATTTTGGGTTAGTGGGATAACATCTGTGTATAGTAATGATATTACTAGCTGTCCTCATGTAGACGTGGCTTCTGGAATATTCCTACTGCCTTCTATGCTGACCCATCCATCATCACAACACAAGGGGTCAGAGCCTGAGGTCATATGGTGCTATGAGCGTGCCTTACAGAGCCCAGTACAGGAAATGTCTGGGTAGTGGGGGAGAACCAAGCTTCAAAATGTGTGGACCCAGAAAGCAGTCTGTGGAAATTTCTCGTAGATGCCTTGGAGGAAAGAATATCCTCAATGACACAACATTTATAAAAAATAGTGGATTTATAAGGGTGAATTCATGGGGAAAAATGCTGTGTATGGGCAAAGGAGAAACTCCTGGGAGTTGTGAATGCTTAATTTGGGGGAAAGATTCTGTCAAGTTCTAGAGAAGACTATATAATTCTTCCCCCAAATTTGGCCTCTTCCCAAAGCAAATTCATGCAAGATGCTAAAAGCCTCAGTTATTTAGTTTGTTCCGTGGAATCAGCTTTGTTCAGATGCTCCAGACATCAAGAGGAAACTTGCAGAGGACTTTCTCCGATAAATGAAAGCGCATTTTAAATTTAGACTTTTTTTAAAAACAGAGGCAGGAGCTAATGTTTTTATTATGTCTTTATGAGTATAGCTTGGTGTAATTTCTTAGCATTGCCGCATATTTTAAAATAAATTTACTTTCCATATGTATCTACATATATACACACGTGCACACATCTGAGGGATTTTTCATAGTCATAATTGAAGAGGATTTCTTAAAAATAAATAAAACTTTAAGGCAAAAAAACCCCCAAAACACTTATAAATCCACTATTTTTTTGATGGGCATGATATATATAATAGAATCTATCACTTTTTCTGTATTTGTAGCATAAAACCTATAGCAGTATTACACACAGTAAGTATATCTGTGTGAAGTCACATGTTTTATTTCTGCAACCCTCATAAGAAAAAAAAACAGATATCAATCAACCTTGTTAGAGGAAAGACTGACTTATCTTTCTGTTCTCTAAGATTATTGTCACATGAATAGGCAAAAGAGGGCAGGAAAGAAAGTAATACAAAGTTGTAATACAAAGTAATACAAGCTTTTATTAGACAGCTAATAAAAAATCATGTTACTTTTCTGGATTTTTGTGATGTCTGTAGTAAGTATTGAGTCTCAAACTTATTATTTTCTCATTCTAAAAAAATTCACTTTTGTATTTAATTTCATATTTGTGATTTCGTAAACTTTCTCTTAAAGAGGGCACCCAAAACATCTACATTTCAGGCCCCCCCAAACCTGGATTCCTCCTAATGCCAAAGCCTAACCCTTAACTCTCTGGTCCCGCCCCCCAACCCCCCTTCACACACACCTGACAGTGTTCCAGCCCTGATTAAACCAGACTTCCTGTTTACTGCCACCTGAGTGTCGCTGGAAGAAGACACATAACTGGGATGGCAGTTTCTGACCTCAAAATGGCTCTCGGCACCATCCTGACCCACGTTGTTTCTTGGTAGATGCACCTCCCTACTGTATTTGATGACCATTTCACACCTGTGCTTTCCTCAAGCCTCCAACACCTTTCCCTGTCAACTCCCTTAGCTGTTCTCATGTCACTGAGAATACAGACGAGAACCTCCCGTCTTCCCCTATCTGCCAGCCCTACTCCTCTGTGTTGTCCCTCCCATCGTCGGTGACAACGGAAGAGCTCATGTTACCCTCTAAGGCAGCTACTCCACTAGGGCGATAGCTCAGCTCTTCTGGAAAGTGCAAGACCTGGGAGCGTAACAGGGGCTGTGGGTGTCCCGCCCGTTCCCCTCAGCCCACCCTGGGCTGGAAGCCACGGGGAACAGCGCTCTAACCTGCCAACAGTCCCCAAGGCTGTTCTTTGGCCATGAGTGTGGGGACGATGTGGAAGGGCCGAGTAGCCCTTGGTCAGTAGGGGGCAGGAGTGAGAGGATAAATGCTCCAGCTCCTCACCCTCCGTGAAGCAGTTCTGATTCGAGGAGTCCCTGGCTGGACTGAGCCCCATGTCCACAGCCATCAACACAGCCTCTGTTGACTTCCATCCCTTCCATGTCTTACTTTCCCAGGCTCTCACTGTGCTTCATAAGATCCACCTCCCGAGTTAACTACTTGCACCTAAATCTTTGCTCAGGGTCTTCTGTCTTCAAACTGTGTCCCAAACCCACTTGGTTCTTACCACCTTCACGGTCACCGCCCCAGCCTAAGCCACCTTCATCTCGAGCCTGTAACACTGTGATGGGCTCTCAACTCCTCTCTGCTGTTTGTGCCCCATGTGGTCTGTTCTACGCGGAGCAGCCAGATGGTCTTGATCTTTAAAGTGCATAAATCAAATCATGTGACTGTCTTGCTGAATATCCTTGGATAGTTGTCTGTCAAATCCAAGCATCTCACCATGGTCCCCTCTGCCTCTTTGACCCTGTCTCATGCCCTCTCCCTGTCACCCAAGCTCCAGTAACATGTGTCTTTGCTCTTGAACATGCCAGTCTGCTTCTGCCTCAGACCCTCTGCTTCAAATCCTCCACCTCGGTGCCTGCCTATGGGTGAGTCCTTTGCATAAATTAAATCTCTGCCTGAGTGTTACCTCCTCAGAAAGGTGACCACTCTGTGATAGAAGGAATAATGGTGCATTCAAGATGGCATATCCTAATCCCCAGAACCTGTGAATATTTATCTCACATGGCAAAAAGAGACTTTTGTAATTCAATTAATGATCTTGACATGGAGATATTATCCTGAAATGGATGGCCAATGTAATCACTGTGTAACCCTTTTAAGGCAGGAGGATCAAAGCGAGAAAAGGCAATATAACAAGAGAGAGATAGAGAGGGAGAGGGAAAGAAAGAGAGAGAGAGAGGTGCTATGCTGCCGGCTTTGGAGATGGAGAATGGGGTCAGGAGCCAAGGAGTACAGTCAGCCTGTAGAAGCTGGAAATGCAAAGAAATGGATTCTTCCCTAGAGCCTCTGGAAGGAATACAGCTTTGCCAACATCTTGAATTTAGGGCTTTTGCCCCTCAGAAATGTAAGAGAATAAATCTGTGTTCATTTAAGGCACTAAGTGTGTAGCAATTTGTTACAACAGCACTAGGAAAGAAATACACCCGCCATGAACCTTTATCCTGTGTTACCTTCTCCCCAGCACTGATCACAATCTGATCAGTAACATTTATGATTTATTTGTTTGTTTACTTGTTTGTTCCCTGTGACCTCCATTAGAATGGAAGCTCCACGAGGGCAGGGACTCTGCACTGTCACTGCTCTGCTCCCAGCAGCATGTGGAGGTGGGGCTGTGTCTTTGCACGGTGTGTGGGGTCATACATGTCGCCCTGCCAATCCCATGCCTGATGGTACTTGTTGAATGCGTGATGAAGACTGTTCTCCAGGATGATCATTGAAATATGCTCTCCTTTACCTACAGAGACAGGCTACCCTCCCTCCCTTAGCTGAACCTTCATTTGAGTGTTTTTCTTCCCAGTATTGGTAGGTGTGCCCTGAGCCAGCTGTACCTACCACCTGATCTCCTCATGGGACCATGACATTGGCTTGGATCTTTTACTTTCCAGGACCATTCAGGTTACACCCAATAATGTGCATGATTATAAGTATACTTCCCAATTAGAAAGATAAATCAGTGGTAGAGCTGGGCCTCCTAGGGGGACCAGGAAGCCATTTGGATTCCACTGTCATTCTCAAGGTCACATTCTTAATCCCCCCCACTCAAGGTGACCATTCACTGTTCCCTTTTCTGGAGTTCAACCCTCATGGTAATGATACTTTCTGCCTATTTTTACTACTACTGTGAATGTCTTTCTATCCTCATAGCTTCCGTGCGCATGGACTTTCTACTATCTCACATCACCTATGATTGCTACACTCTGCCTTTCAGAGTGGAGTAAATGCTTGATTTACATACACCAAGTGTGTTCCTTGTTGCCGCCAACAGTGAAGGAAATCCAGGTTTTGTAGGTTTGCTCTTGATCAAATTAACACATAGATTAGCAAGGCTGCGAACTGAACACTGAACAGTTTGCATTGGGAGTCAGAAATTTACCAACTCATCTCCTCATTAAAGGAGAAATCACCTTGAACAGCCACCACAGGCTTGGTGAAATTAGCATTTTAAAACAATTGAATGCATTCTTTCATCTTTTATGTCATTATAGGCTTTAATGGAGTAAATAGAGAAGGAAAAGTTAGTAAAATACGAAAGGGAGAAATTAGGCAGGCTGCTAATCCTTAGCAGAATTAAACACAGACGCCTCAAACGTATTTCTAGGCTGCTTTACAGAAAATAGCTAAATAATTCATTTTATGAATCCTCTTGTGGCAGCAAATGCCATGTCTTTAAAATGTTGTAACATTTCTTTCTGAGTTTCTCTGGAAAGTTACACGAGGAAGGGCTTTTAGGTGGCAGTGTTCGGAATCTCTAAGACGTTTTAGCACTGTCATTTAGGGGAAGTGGAAATTGTCCCGGTGGACGGTGCAGCTACCCTTGGCCCTGTGGGGTGTGCTAGGTGGAGGAAGAGGAAGCAGATCACTATCACTCTGGTTTTCTGGGAGAAATGTCTTCCAGTGACAGAATGGTAAAGATATGCTGCGTCTGTGAAACTGTATACTTGGTTCTGGGATTGTGGGTCTTTAAATGGCGGAATCATCAAAGGCAACCCTGGGGAGTGGATGGGGCTTGTTACCCTGAATCATTTCCTTAGGGCAATGCATTCGTTCATCAACAAATGTTTCTGAGCACCTGCCTGGCGCGGTGCTGGGTGCTGGCGCGATTTGGTGGTCAGCATGCCAGGCCTGGTTCCTGCCCTTTGGAAGCCTGCATTCTAATGGGACAATTACTGAGCACGGAAACACATTTTGAGAAGTGCTGAGGAAACAAACTGTGTCGTGATGGAGATCAGCAGAGGAGGCTTACTTATGATGTTTAAGCTGAAACCTGGAGATGAACTGGGTGGAGATGAGGAGTCATTTCTAGCGGAGGGATGGTTTTGTGCAGAAGCCCAGAAGAGCCCCGTGCATTCCAGAAGCTGGGGAAGGCAGGCCTGCCTGAGTTAGAGCAGGCAACAAGGAGAGTGTCAGGGAAGAAAGACTTTCTTCTGCCTTCTTAGGTTCAGTGCCTGGGGCCTGTGAATTTAACTGAAAAGACAGATTAACAGGTTAATATTTTACCTGCACAGAAGTATACAGAAGAGAAATGAAACTCAAAAAAACACCAAGACTCAGGGGCTTATATACCATTTTAACAAAGGAAAGGGGGTTTGCGTTTCAAAGGATGATAAACTGTGAAGAAGTGAGTAGGAAATGTATGGGAGGAGCTAACAGAAGGTAAGGGTTATTTTAGTAAGGTGTGTTTACGGAGATTCATCTTGGTGCTGACTCTCCATCTCCGGTAATAAAGTATAGGAGGGGAGGGCACCTTCACAAAAGGAAATTTATGATCCTCTTTTATGAAGAAAAGTGAGGTAAGAGAACTCTTCCTGCATCTGTTGATTCTCAGGTCCTTCAGTTCAAAGTCATCTTTGTGCCAAAGTGCATATTTTGGCCTGGTTTAACCCGATCCCCTTCAAGAGGCACAGATGATGGGGGGCAGAGGACAGAGGCTATACAGTGGAGGGCTTGTGGGCCATGGTAAGGCCTTTGGATTTTATTCAAGATGTGACAGGAGGTACCATTGAAGGAGTTTAAGCAAGGGAGTGACGTAATCTGATTTACATGTTAAAAATTTGCTCTGGTGTCTTTGGGGAGAATAATCATCTCACTCCACTCGTCTCCATTTGGGAAGTAAGCTCAGGAGACAGGGTGTGGAAGCTAGTGTGAGGTCAGCCAGTCAGCAGAGAGCAATGGGTGTACTTGGGGGGACCGCTGCCCCTGGCTAGAGGCAGAAGCTGGGCAGGGTGCCGAGTGCAGTGCCTGCTGCTGAAGCCAAGTCCAGAGGACACTCAGAACGAGGGGGCAGAGGCCCGGGGTCACCACGGGGCAGACTCTGCTGTGGTGCTTCAGGCCCCCACTGGGAAGAGAGCCATGGTTGGGTGACCTCCATGGGGTCCTGGGGAACACCAGGGGCTCTAGGAGAGGTGAAGGGAAAACCGCATCCCTCAGTTCTCAGCGTTGGGAACCTGGGGAGAAACCCTTGGGGTCAGAATGGTGGAGGCCCATAGAAAGAGGGCAGATGTTGTCTTTCCTGCCTGGTGGATGGTGGACCAATGCCATGGCCAAACTCACCATTTTGGCCTAGTTCCCCCCTCCACACACACACACACACACACACACACACACACACACACACACACACACACACACACACACACACACTCTCTCTCTCTCTCTCTCTCTCTCTCACTCACTCACCCCCAGTCCTGAGAGTGAAGTGGACATGGCTCCTGAGGTAAGGCAGGAGTAGTGTGGAAAGTGGACCCTGACCTAATTATCTCTGTCGGAAGCTGAAGGCTCCATTTGGAATCAGAGAATGTGCCTGAAGTCTGAGGTTCTCCCCACAGCAATGGGGTTAGGAACTACTTTAGAAAGTGAGCCCCAGGGCAGGACTTTGAATAAATGTGCAAAGGAAGAGCAGAGCGCTGTAACCTACCACAACTCCCCCTGCCCCAGGGGACGCTCTCCTTAATTCTTTTCCTTCTCAGTAAATCAAAAATAAGGAAAAGACATAAAGTTTTCGGTCTTCAAACTGAATCTCTAAGGGGAAAATAAGCAGATCTTGAGAAAGATTCACTTGCACTGTGTTGAAATATAAGATCTTAATCATAATGAGTGAACAACAACAACCAAAAAACAACCAACATGAAAACTATGTAATAACGCTACAGAGAAGAAGGAAATGGAGGGAAGGACAAAACATGCAAAAGAAGGAAGAGAAAGAAATGAAAGATACTTCTAACAAATGCTTTGCTATAAAGAGGAACTTAAATTCAATAAAATAAGAGCTTAAAGAAGAGATAAAACATAGTAGTAGATATTGGGTTATATGTAAGGGAGCTATTGAACTTAAAATAATAATGAACCCACAAGAAAGAATACAAAATAAAGAAAACAAAATAAGAGCTAGAATAAAAAGCTGACTTATCATAATGAATGCAGAGAATAAAAACAAAGATATTGAAACAGAATGATCCAATTCAGAATAATTGGCATCCTTGACAAAGAATCCAATAAATGGAACAGAAATATTATTCAAAGATATATTGGGGAAAAAAACCCCATTTTCTTCCTAAAATGAAGCCTCTCCTGATAAAAAGGCAGTAATGATCATTGTGTCTTTTTTACTGCCAAAAATAAAAAAATACAGAATGATCAATACTAAGACATATCCCAATAAAGATAATAAAATGCAAAAGGAAAGAAAGAATTCTTCAGGTATCTAAGGGGCAAAGCAGGTCACATTTGAGGTGGAGCTTGGGCAAAAATAGATAAATGGGGACAATGTGGCAAAAGAGCTGGGTGAGCATTGAACTCGTGGCTGCATATAAAAAGAGCAAGTTGCATACCGTAATTGTAGAGGGCAAATGTCGTAAACCTTTAAAATGTGCTCAATACTGTGACAGCAATAATGAGAATAACAAAGAAACAGCTGAAGGAGATTAAGAGGTACAAACTTCCAGTTGCAAAATAAATGAGTCACAGGCATGAAATGTACAGTGTGTGGAATATAGTCAGTAACAGTGTAATACCTTTGTATGGTGACAGACCATAACTAGAATTATCATGGTGGTCATATTGAAATGCATAAAAATATCAAATCACATGTTGTGTTAACAGGAACTAACACAGTATTGTAGGTCAATTATACTTCAAAAACAAGCAAACAAACAAACAGAAAAAGAGATAGATTTGTGGTTACCAGAGGCAGGGCATGAGGGGAGGGGGGATTGGATGAAGGCAGTCAAAAGGTACAAATTTCCGGTTTAAGGTAAATAAGTACTTGGGATATAATGTACAACATGACAAATATAATTAACACTGCTGTATGTTATATACGAAAATTGTTAAGAAGAGTTCTCATCTCAAGGAAAAAAATTTTTTCTATTTATTTAATTTTGTATCTATATGAGATGATGGGTGTTCACTAAACTTACTGTGATCATCATTTCATGGTGTACGTAAGTTGAATCATTATGCTGTACATACATAATACATAATACAATACAGTATTGTGTGTCAACTATATCTCAATAAAACCGGAAAAGAACAGTACTATTGTAAATGAAAATTAGGGCTGTATTTGTGTGCAAGATGAGAAGAAGGAGAGATACATGTTTTTATTCATGGGGAGGATTAAATAGATGTATCACATATTGGTAGGTCAACTAATAGAAACGTTCAAGCTTACTTATAAATGTATAAATATAACCACTTGAAGAACTAAAAGCAGATGAATAAGACTTTAAAAATATCAAAAGAAAAAGCAAATGCTGTAAATAAGACTGAGAAAAGATAACCCATATAACAAAAAGAAGCACTGAAAACTTAAAAAGAAGCACACACACAAAAGAAGATGATGGCATGAGGCAAAACAGCACCAGTAACTATAAAAGAGCCAAACTCATTCACTAAAGAAAGAAAACCTCAGGCTCAGGTTTTTAAGAATTCAATTTTTGAATGAAAGACATTCAAAGTAAGTGATTTAATAATGTTAAAAGCAAAGGGCCCTGCCAACACCTTGATTTTAGCCCAGTGAGTCTTCAGATCTCCAGAACTGTAAGATAATACATTTGTGTTGTTCAAGCCACTAAATTAGTAAACTAATACATGTACCAAATAACAAAGCATCAAATTATATAAAGAATAAAGGGCAGGGAATACAGTGAGAAATACACAGAAACGTAAAAGAGATTTTAACTCACTCCTGTTAGCGTACAAAATTGGGTCAGAGATTGCTAGCTGCTAGTCAGAATCTGTGTGCTCTTCTTCCCAAGTACACAACTGGACTACATTTCCCAGATTCCTTAGCAGCTAGATATGGCCATGTGACTGAATTCTAGCCAACGTGATGTAAGACATTTCTGGGTCAAGAGTTTCAAGAAACTCACTCTGCTCCCTCTTCCCTCAAGGCAACAATGAGGCCTTGGGTGATGGAGGAGTCTCAAGGTGGAAAGAGCTGGGTTTTTGAACCACTGACTGGAAGAGTACCACCTTGTGACTAGGACATTTTATGAGAGTGAGAAATAAACTTCTAGTGCATTTGAGTCATTGTATATTTGGGGGTCTTTTTGATACAGTAGTCTAGTTTAAGAATTAGGTAAAACAGAGGAAAATATGTTTAAGAATTTTAAAAACCTGGGAATTAAAATTAATCAGATCAATTTAATACACATTGGCATATCAGCTAATGGAGGCTACACTTATTTTCAAGTGGTCTTTTCATATTTATAAAAAATGATGATATAATAATCATGGAGAAAATCTCAATAAATTCTATTAGGTCAAAAGTGTAAGATTATATTTTCTAACCACTATGCAGTAAAGCAAAAGTAACTGACAAAAACAATAGGGTTCCACTTTTCCTTCCAACCCCAGTACTTTCACAAAAAAGAAGAAAGTATTTCTTAAATTACCCTTTATCTCTCCTTTCATACCTTTCTATAATATTTGAAATTTCTTACTTGATTCTTATATTATTTCTTAAGAATCGGGGCAAAAATGTAGGGGCAGAAATTGGGTTAGTGATTTCCAGGGACCAGAAATGGGGAAAGGAGATGACCTACATCTCCTTTAGGTAATGAAAATGTTTAGGGGTAATGAAAATGTTCTGTATCTCAGTTGTGGTGATGGTTACATGGCCTTATCCAAACTCACTGAACTGTATACCCAGAAGGGTAAATTTTGCTGTATGTAAATTATACCTCAACAAACCTGAATTAAAAAAAAATAAAGTAAAAGTAAATTTAGATAATAGAGTAAATTTATGGGCAATAAAACAGTGGGGTTTTTTTCTTATTCTTTTTTTTGTATCAAAAAATACAGTAGTAATGTAATGTAATATAATATAATGTAATGTAATGTAATGTAATTTAGAATGCCTGTTTGAACCCAGTGCAGTCGCCCCTCCATATCTGCAGGTTCCATATCCTTGATTCAACCAACCATAGATAAAAAATATTTGAAAAAAAATTCCATAAAATTCCAAAAAAGCAAAACTTGAATTTGTTGCATGCAGACAACTATTTACATAGCGTTTACATTGTATTTACAACTATTTACATAGTATTTACATTATTTACATTTACATTATTTACATTATTATGTATTATAAGTAATCTAGAGATGATTTAAAGTATATGGGAGGAAGTAGGTTATATGCAAATATTGCTTCTACACCATTTTATATAAGGAACTTGAGCATCCATGGATTTTGGTGTCTGCTGGGGGTCAGGGAACCAATCCCCTGCAGATACCGAGGGACAACTGTAGTGCACTGAATCATCTGAGTTTCAGATCTGGCTGTGTTGCATTTGGGATTAACCATGGCAAGTTGGTACTGCATCAGTATCCTCTAGCATGGTACAGTACCAATATCCAGGCTGTACTTCAGAATCCTAATATCAGGGAACATGTGCTTATTCTCTCACTTGAAGAGAGAGACAAATCACCTCTGCATAAACACATTCCAAACCCAAGATTCAGCAGGATGGAGAGAAATCCTTTAGGGCACATCCTGGGACTGGCACCATCGCCAAGCTCTGCATTTACCTCCTTACGACTGTAAGCCATATCAATATGTGGGAGGCTGGCCCTGAAAATCAGTCATCCTGGTGCTCATTATCTAGAACTTTCTAGAAGTGGACCATTTTATTTTATTTTAGAAAAGAATGTCAACAAGAATTTCAAATACAGTTTAACCAGTATTTAACAACTATGACATCTCCCTCCCCCAACCCATTTGAATACAATATGGACTCAACGTAAAGGTGCTAAAATCAGAGGGGTTTGGAGGGTCACTACTGAAATGCCAGTTGGCGTGTTCTGGTGCAGTGGAAATAGTCTGAGCTGGATTCTAGGCCTCTGTTGCCTGGGCCCTGCCTTCCTCTCCCGTGCCATCTCTGCTGCAATCACATCAGTCATTGCCAGTGTTTGAGCAATGTCAATCTGTTCATTTCAAATCTCCAGGTGTTCACTCATGATTTTCCCTCTGCTTCCTCATCTTTCTCTGCCAAGATACTCTTCATCACCCATCTGTCTACTCCAGGAAGCCTTCCCAGAATTTTCTTTCTCAGCTAAGGACCCCTAATGTTTGTATTCACAGCTCCTTGTGCATACGACTATTTTCATCACCCACCAAATAGTATGTGTTCCTGCGTCAGTCTTCTAAACTGGACTAGAAACTCTAAGAAGGCAAGGTCTCTGAGAAGTAGTCACTACTTTGCCCAAGCAGTCCAGTTCACTAAGATGTTACTTTATTAATGCAACTAAAAATTCAACCAACCAAAAATGATTTTGCTTCCTTGTATGTTGAGCTAATCTGGAAAGAAAATGGAAACCACATGGACAATTTAGCATTACAGCAGAGAAAGGGGAAATTCCAGTGGAAAACTTAGTCATAACCTTGTCACCAGGTAATGCTATGAATGTGCCCTTATCTCATCTATAGATGTGCTGAGTTTCTTTTCTCTTCAGCTGTGAGGCTAAAGGGCTGAGGAGGACAATTTACCTTACTTCCCGGTGAGGGTACAGGAACCTGTGGACAAGGAAAGTGAAACTACATTGACTGGTGCAAATCAGGGCCAGAGTTGTATGGTGGATGCACAGGCAGGTGTTCTGAACTCTGGATGAAGCTCAAATGCTGAGTCAGGAATAAGCCAGTGGTCAGAATGCGAGAACCACTGACCCAAGTGAATGAGGAAGCAAATCAGGACAAGCTAGAAACTCTAGGAAGGTGGTTCAGATCAAGCTGTGTGGCTGGGAGGGTTTTGGCTGGGTGGGACCTCTATCGAACTCCCTGGGGATACTCTCAGGGGAATTTCTGTTTATAGTAATAGCTTTTATCTTTTTATTTCAACATGAGATTTTTAAAAAAATCACAGCAATATATGCCTACATTTTTATTATAAAAATTCAAACATTTCAGATTCTTTACTTTATTTTAAGTCAGAATCTTTTTTTTCTTTCTGTTTCCTCCCAGTAAATCACAGATAAGAATTTGCTGAATGTTCTTTCAAACATCCCTAACGTTTCACAACATGCATTTATATCTGTGTGTGTGTGTGTGTGTGTGTGTGTGTGCAGTGTGTGCACACATGCGTAGCTTCGATTTTTTTTTTTGGTACCATTTTAAATATACGTTCAAATCGTTTGGCCACTTTTTAATTGGATGCTTGTTTTCTTAATAAGAGTGAAATTGGCAAAAGAAAGAAATAGATCAATAGAGCATAAGAACTTAAAAATACACTTATACATACATAATCAATAAATTTTTAACAAAGGTGCAAAGGCAATTAAGTGGAGAAAGGATAGTGTTTTCAACAAATGGTGTGGAACAATCAGATACCTAATTTTGATCATACTTCACACCATATATAAGGATTAACTCACAATGGATCATAGAGCTAAATGTAAAACCCAAAATTCTAAAATCTCTAAAAGGAAACAAAGGAGAAAGTCTTCTTGGGTGAAGTAACAGTTTCTTCAATGCCACACCAAAAGCACGATACATAAAAGAACAAGTTGATAAATTGAACTTCATCAAAATTTTAAAAACTCCGGCTCATCCAAAGACACTGTTAAAGAGAACGAAAATGCAAACTATCCACTGAGAAAATATTTGCAAATCATATATCTGGATAAAGAACCTGCATCTATCATATGGAAAGAACTCTGAGCAGAGTTTTAAAGGACAAATAAAAATTACCTGGGCAGGGCTTCCCTGGTGGCGCAGTGGTTGAGAATCTGCCTGCCAATGCAGGGGACACGGGTTCGAGCCCTGGTCTGCGAGGATCCCACATGCCGCGGAGCAACTGGGCCCGTGAGCCACAACTACTGAGCCTGCGCGTCTGGAGCCTGTGCTCCGCAACAAGAGAGGCCGCGATAGTGAGGGGCCCGCACGCCGCGATGAAGAGTGGCCCCCGCTTGCCGCAATTAGAGAAAGCCCTCGCGCAGAAACGAAGACCCAACACAGCCATAAATTAAATAAATAAATAAAAATAAAAAAATAAAAATAAATAAACAGGAGCTGTAAAAAAAAAAAAAAATTACCTGGGCAAAGGAAGATATGGTATTCCAAGGCAGATGGACAGGGCTAGTAAAGGTAGTAGATCAAGAACACCACAGTACACAGAGGGAAAGGCAGGATGTAGGACTGGAGAAGAGGCTAGGATTCAGATCATTTTTGTAAAATATTATGTTAAAGAGGTTGAACTTTATTCTGGGGGTAATGGAGTAATTTAGAATATTTTTAGTAGAGTCATGACATGGACTGATTAGAATTCTTAGGTAGCTCACTCTGAAGCCTATGTGTAAGATGTATTTGAGGGAGAAAAGTATGAGCCAGAGCTGTTGCAGCAGCCCAGGTCAGAACTAAAACAGTAATAGTAGGAATGAAGAGGAAGGGGAAAACACAAGATGTTTAGAAGATAAACTCTACAAAATATTTTATTGCTTGGATGTGCGAGATAAATTTAGGAGGCAGAAGAATAAATACTGGCTCTCAAATTTCTTTGCTAGTGATACACAGAATACAAAAGGTATAGTTTGACAAGTTACAATCAGTTCAGTTTGAGATACATTGTTTGAGTATGAGTCTGAAACTCCAAGAAGAGTCCTAGATATAGAATTAAGTTGATTTTTTTCATACAAAATTATCTGGCACAATATACTGATAATCAGTATAATGCCAATTTATAAAAACACCAAGTTCTCATTATATGTGGGTCATTTCTTGAGCACTCTGAACTGTTACATTGACATACAGTACTTGCCCACTCCCATGCCAACATTACACTAGTTTTATTTTAAAAGTCTTGTTATTGCATAAATAAGTCTCCACACCTTATCACTACCACACCTTCTTCTTCCTCTTCAAAATTGTCTTGGCTGTTTTGGTTCTTTTTTTTTTTTTTTTTTTTATACAGCAGGTTCTTATTAGTTATCCATTTTATACACATCAGTGTATACATGTCAATCCCAATCTCCCAATTCATCACACCACCACCCCACCCCACCCCCGCCGCTTTCCCCCCTTGGTGTCCATACATTTGTTCTCTACATCTGTGTCTCAATTTCTGCCCTGCAAACCGGTTCCTGTACCGTTTTTCTAGGTTCCACATATATGCGTTAATATACGATATTTGTTTTTCTATTTCTGACTTACTTCACTCTGTATGACAGTCTCTAGATCCATCCACGTCTCAACAAATGACCCAATTTTGTTCTTTTTTATGGCTGAGTAATATTCCATTGTATATATGTACCACATCTTCTTTATCCATTCATTTGTCTGTTGATGGGCCTTTAGGTTGCTTCCATGACCTGGCTATTGTAAATAGTGCTGCAATGAACATTGGGGTGCATATGTCTTTTTGAATTATGGTTTTCTCTGGGTATATGCCTAGTAGTGGGATTGCTGGATCATATGGTAATTCTATTTTTAGTTTTTAAAGGAACCTCCATACTGTTCTCCATAGTTTCTGTATCAATTTACATTCCCACCAACAGTGCAAGAGAGTTCCCTTTTCTCCACACCCTCTCCAGCATTTGTTGTTTGTAGATTTTCTGATGATGCCCATTCTAACTGGTGTGAGGTGATACCTCATTGTAGTTTTGATTTGCATTTCTCTAATAATTAGTGATGTTGAGCATCTTTTCATGTGCTTCTTGGCCATCTGTATGTCTTCTTTGGAGAAATGTCTATTTAGGTCTTCTGCCCATTTTGGGATGGGGTTGTTGAGCTGCATGAGTTGTTTGTATATTTTGGAGATTAATCCTTTGTCCGTTGATTTATTTGCAAATATTTTCTCCCATTCTGAGGGTTGTCTTTTCGTCTTGTTGATGGTTTCCTTTGCTGTGCAAAAGCTTTGAAGTTTCATTAGGTCCCATTTGTTTATTTTTGTTTTTATTTCCATTACTCTAGGAGGTGGATCAAAAAAGATCTTGCTGTGATTTATGTCAAAGAGTGTTCTTCCTATGTTTTCCTCTAAGTTTTATAGTGTCTGGTCTTACATTTAGGTCTCTAATCCATTTTGAGTTTATTTTTGTGTATGGTGTTGGGGAGTGTTCTAATTTCATTCTTTTACATGTAGCTGTCCAGTTTTCCCAGCACCACTTATTGAAGAGGCTGTCTTTTCTCCATTGTATATCCTTGCCTCCTTTGTCATAGATTAGTTGACCATAGGTGCGTGGGTTTATCTCTGGGCTTTCTATCTTGTTCCATTGATCTATGTTTGTGTTTTTGTGCCAGTACCATATTGTCTTGATTACTGTAGCTTTGTAGTATAGTCTGAAGTCAGGGAGTCTGATTCCTCCAGCTCCATTTTTTCCCCTCAAGGCTGCTTTGGCTATTTGGGGTCTTTTGTGTCTCCATACAAATTTTAAGATTTTTTTGTTCTAGTTCCGTAAAAAATGCCGTTGGTAATTTGATAGGGATTGCATTGAATCTGTAGATTGCTTTGGGTAGTATAGTCATTTTCACAATATTGATTCTTCCAATCCAAGAACATGGTATACCTCTCCATCTGTTGGTATCATCTTTAATTTCTTTCATCAGTGTCTTATAGTTTTCTGCATACAGGTCTTTCATCTCCTTAGGTAGGTTTATTCCTAGGTATTTAGAAAAATATATAAATAGGATCCTTCTGTACATAGTGAAGTGTTACTTGACTTTTTCCACTTGGCACTATGTCTTGTAGATGTTAAAGTGCCATTGCATCTTGACAAAAATCACTTGAAAAATTGTTCCAGAATATTCCACACGATATGGTGGTACCAAAAAATATTTAATCTATTTTCCTCTTGATAAATATTTGTTTTTCATTATTCAATTTTGCGCTATTTAAATGGCTACCTTCCTTATACATACACCTCTCTACAGATGGGCAAGTATATTGGTAGGATAGCTAGTTAAAAGTGAAATTGCTGGGTTGAAAAGTGGGTATCATTTAGTCTGCAAACTGTTTATAGATAGCATGGATTCTGCAAATTGCCTTCCAGAAAACTTAACCAATTTTCGCTCCTACCTTGATATACGCCTTGCCTGTTTCTCCACATCATTACAGAGAGATATTATTCTGAACCTGAGGTCCGACACTTGTGTTCAGCTGCCTTCTGTTTCCAGTGTCACCAGCAGATCACCTGATGAATGACCCTCTTCTTCCTCTACCTCCCACCGGTACTCCACACTGTCTAAGTGTCACTTCCCTTGGCTGGTCTCCCCTGATGCACTAAACTAGGTTTGATCTCTCTATCAGAAACTCACATTATAGCGTACACTTTTTGTGCTTATGTATGGCAAATAATTATTTGTTTAATGTTTGTCGTAGGTTCATTCATTCATTCTTATATTTATTCATTTATTCATTCAAAACACTGGGTGACAGATTCAGTACCTGTCAGGTGTAGGGGTTAGGAGCCCAGCCATTGGACTCAGACTTCCTGGGTTCAAAAACCAACCTCGTTTCTTACTAACTGTATGACCAAGGTACATAACTTCCCTATGCCTCTCTTAGTACCCACTGCATAGGCTTGTAGGGATGATTAATTGGGAGAGTGTATAAAATACTCTAAAGGGCAACTGGTATATAGTGAGTGCTAAATAAATTTTATCTATTACATCTTATTATATGCCAGGCAGTGTGTCAGGTGCTGGGATCTAGCAGGGAAGGAGACAAAACTGTCAAAGAAAAATCAGACTAATTTCACATTGATTATAAAGAAAATAAATGCAGGGTTGTGGGGAAAGGAAATTTCTCTTACATAGTGTGATCAGGGGAGGTGTCTCTGGAAAGGTGACTTGTGAACTGAGGCTAGATGGATAAGGGTGGCATGAACTCTACAAAGAGTTGGGGGAAGAACATTTTAGGCAGAGGAAATAGCAAGTACAAATGTCCTGGGACAGGAACATGCTATGTAAGAACATAGCCCATGTGATGGGAGAATGGAGAGCAAAGGTGAGAGTTCAGGTCTGGGTCTTGTTCACTATAGGATCCCAGTGCCTACTCTGGGGCATATCACTGTGTAGGTATCTGGCAACTTCATAGAATAAGTGTATTAGTGACAAATGGATTAATGAGTGAAGAAAGGATGATATGAATGGGTTAGAGGCCTTCTTTTGCTTGTAGGTACCATCTACCCATTTTCATTCACTCCAGCCTCTGGAGAAGAAACAGGTGAGTGTGGCCAGTTGGAGAGTGGGAGCGGGGGGTAAACATTTCAGTCTGGATAGGATTTGAAGGTCCCTCAGATCATGCATGGCACCTAGGTATGGTCACCTGCCAAGAAACTGATATGCATCTGGAAGAGGGAATTTTTGTGGATCATGTGCACAGAAAAGGTGACAATGGACATTTCAACCGGACAAGCCTGGAAGGGTTTTCACGGAAACCTCCTATTTCCAATTTTGAGTTTGCCCGAAAGCAAACTCAGTGAATGCTCAGAGTTCAATCCCCAGGCATTTGCTTCCTGTGCCAGGATGGCCTGGGGTTTCTGCCCAGTGACTGGTGTCCCGATGCTGTGTCCACCCATGCACAGACGTGTGCAGCCAAGTGCCCGCAAAGGTACCCCCTCTGCAGACTGCACACTGGTCTAACCCTCTGGTTGGAGGTGATTGCCTAAGGCAGCAGAATAGCAATATTTAATAACCATGTGAAAGAGAAGTAGGGTCCAAATTAGCAGAAACGCAAGAACCCGAGTCTGGTGAGATGGGATTAAACAAAAACTATTAGCATTGGTTTAGCACTGTAGATTTTCCAAGCTGTTTTTAAGCATATACTGTCTTATTTATTATCATGACCACCTCAAATGAGAAAAATAGCTTACTGCTAGACTATGATCCTAGGCCAAAATCCCAAGCTTTTCCCATCAGTCAGTGTTCATGTTCTAATCATAAATTACAATGCATCAGAAAATCCAACCTTCAGAGCTACTTTATTTTTCTAGGCAGTTTTAACATATCTATATTATACCTATATCTATTAATAAGAGAAGTCAATTTTAAATTGTCAGTATTAAAAATATTTCTATTTTTATAAATTGAAATAATAATATTTTATTTTAATCAAGTCAATATTTAAAAATATTCCTTTCTTCATTCATGTATTCAACATGTAGTTTTTGAACCAACTGCATGCCAGAGCAAAGGTTTTCGATTTTCACAAATCCTTAATAAGTGGGATGAAAAATAAAGCAGTTAGCATTGTTTTCCTGTTCATATTTACCAGCCTACAGAGTCCTTTTATCTTGCGGCTCGCTTTAGGGGAGAAGTCCTCCAAAGAAAGTGTACCCCTCCGCCCCAACCCCGGGGTTGAGTCAGACTGGTTTATTTGTTTTGTTTTTCATGAAATCTTTAACACCGGGGTGATCTTGTTCATGAAACTTTCTGAATTTAAAGGGCAGGGTTGCCACGGCAACTGGTGTAAATGGACAACTCCTGTAACGGGATGAGCAGCTGCCTGGAACATTTCTCCCACTGGGGTCTGCCTCTGCCTCCCTGCAGTCATTGCTTTACTGGGGCTTCGCAAGAGCTCAGCTATATATTCCAACCCCAAAACAGGCCACGCCTGAAGTCCCTGCCGTACGGCAGCCTCTCGGGGCCAACTCTGTGAATGCTTACGTTTTCTAGTATCTTCACCACAGTTTTTATTCACGTCATCATAGGACTTGCCAATAGGATGAGAGACTTGTGTGATGGTAGAATTCATGTTCTATCTAGAGAGACGAAAAAAATCTTTCCTAGGCCTATAGGAGCCAGAAGAACCAGAGAAGAATAGGAGAAAAGCTCATATTTTCTTATGCTTTGTTTTTTACAAGACAGATGGCTCTAGAAACACTACAAACTACGCTCTCTAAAAGGGGAAAGAGAATGGACAGTCTTTCACTTAACAAATATTTATTGCACACTACTGTGTGCTACACACTGTTCTAGATGCTGGAGATTCAAGGTGTAGGAGTCGGGTGGTTTCCAGTTAGTGCCTTGCTAGCCATGTGTGAACAAGGGTGCTTTATGACTTGCTCAGTGGAGAGAGTGCCCTGGAGTCTATCTTGCATGGTGTCCTGTATACAGTAGGTGCTTGACAAACACTGTCAATGACAGTAATGAGGATGGGGAACAGGAAGGTACAATACAACGGACTTCAAACAAAGAGGCCTGGTGACCCCAGGCAAGTTACTTTGGCCTCTCTGAGCTGCTTCATTTTAAATGCGGGACTAGTAGTATCTCCCTTGCAGAGGTACTGTGAGAATTTACCAAGGTAACGCCCCTGAAAGGGTATAGTGTAGTGGCGGGCAGTAAGGAGCCTCTGGAGGAACGTCTGTAAGGCTGCAGCAGGGTGTTGGGGAGGAGGATGGGGAAGCAGCAGGAGCTAGATCAGGCAGACTGCCAAAGGGGGCATATTTGCCGTTTTGGACCATAGGGAGCCCTGGAGGGTTCTAAGTTACGGGACCAGCTCGGTTCTGCCTTGTGGGAAGCATCCTCTGGCTGCAGCCTGGACAGCAGCCTGGAGCTGGGAAGGACAGCCGGCAGGCTTCTGCCCTAATGCGAATGATTCATGATGACGACCTGTGCAAGGGAACATGGCCCATGTTGGAGGGCAGTGGTTGTATCCAGGTGGGCACGCTGGGAGGTAGAATTAGCAGGACTTGGCGTTGGTGAGATATGGGTGGGAGATGAAGGAGCTGTTCAAACGCAGAGGAGACAAGATGACATTCTGATGTTTTGTTTGTACAGCTGGGTGGAGAGTGATCCACCCAGCTAGCTGTACAGCTGTCTCAGGGTGGAGGCGTCCAACCTGAGACGTGGGGTAAAGGAGCAGGACTGAGTTTGCGTGACAAAGGGCAGAGTTTAACCTTGTACACATGGAACCTGAGGGGTCTGCAGGCTGACCCCCAGTGGGGTGTCCAGGAGCTGGCACCGAGCCAACAAACCTCGAGGGAGAGTGTGTTTCTCCAGGGAGTCTGGAGTCAGCTGGTCTGTGCTTGTCTTTCAGCATATGCCTTACTAATCACATCACTCATGTTTCCTCAGATACCCCCTGGCACACAGGTGAATGAGACAGATCTGGACCCACTGGAGTTTCCACTCTAGTGTGGGCAGCATATAGCCAACGTGTGACCAGGATGTGGATGGGTTAATTTACCCCCATTTGGAGAAATGGAGGCAAAGAGGTTGGAGTGTTTGACAGTAGCTGGTGTGGGTGGTGCTAGGGTGACTTTACACAGGGCAGTTAGGGAAGACATTTAAGTCAGGTGACTATTTAAGATCAGGAGGAGGTGACATTTAAAATCAGGTCAGGGGACTTCCCTGGTGGCGCAGTGGTTAAGAATCCGCCTGCCAATGCAGGGGACATGGGTTCGAGCCCTGCTCCAGGAAGATCCCTCATGCTGCAGAGCTACAAAGCCCGTGCGCCACAACTGCTGAGCCTGCGCCCTAGAGCCCGCGAGTCACAGCTACTGAGCCCACACGCCTAGAGCCCGTGCTCTGCAACAAGAGAAGCCACTGCAATGAGAAGCCCGTGTACCGCAACAAAGAGTAGCCCCTGCTCGCTGCAACTGGAGAAAGCCCGTGCGCAACAATGAAGACCCAACACGGCCAAAAATAAATAAATTAATAAATTAATTTAAAAAAATAAAAATCAGGTCGGAAGAATAAAAGACCTCGGGCAAGTCACATCGTCTCCTGGAGCCTCAGTTTCAGCGCCTGCGGGAATGATGGTGCTTTCTTTACAGATCAAATGATACTGTCTATCAATGCAACTCTAAGTTCCATAATCATAAGGTGCTGTTACCAGGTAACAGTGGAGGTGTGGGCCCTCTCCTAATGTCCTTGATGGTACCAGAAAGAAGGAAGGGCATTTGCTTACTGCCCAGCAGTCTCCTTAGAATCAGAGGTCCTGGCCTGGTGAAGGAGTCAGGCCTTAAACTCAACGACCTGGCCCCCAACTCGACCTCCTCCAGGGCCAAGGGCTTGGGTGGGGATGCAGGCCTTGGCTGCATCGTGCTTTGTGGCCACAAGAGGGCTCACAGCTCCCAAACTTTTCCTCTAATAAATCTTCCTCGCTCTCTTTGTTTCACTGAACGTTTGAAACAAGCGTCAGACAATTATAAGCACTTCCATAATAGCTAAACATTAATTTTAGCATCTTAATTTTATAAATGTTTAAATGCATTGCTCATGCATAGCTGTTCAAATGCAGATGGTTAAATCAAATGATTGCGTTTGTAATCTTCTGGAAGTTTTTCCTTTGAAATTAAATGTCCCTATTAAGAGTTTTCTTTTGCTGTCATCCTCAGTCAGCTGTTTGGTTCCATTCTTGGTGGTGATAGTTCTCTCCCCACCATATGCATGTTTGTGCCTTGATTTCCGTTGCCAGATCTGTTAGGCATGTGGCATGTGCATGAGTCCTGCTTAATGATTCGCTGTCTGACCCTGCAGTGTCAAGCTGGAAATAAGCAAAAAGAGGAATCTCCAATAACGGGAGCTCTGAGAGTTTGGAAAGCTCATCACTGTGCAATAGAGTTCATGGTTTTCAGGTTGGCACAAGCAGAGGCAGGGGAATTTGGATGCAGTGCCAGCCTTTGCACAGATGGAAAAAAAAATTCCACGGTCATGGTGACTCCTTCTGTTGATAGGAGGTCAGCAGATGGCCATGAACGTCCCCCTCTAGAGGGCACTTTCCCGCTGCAGTTCCTCTGAGCATTGGTCACAGAGAAGAGCGGTGGGCCCAAGGCAGTCATCAGGGGGAGACGTTTCCAGCCCACTGACTCCAGAAGCATTTGATCATTGTCCTTGGCCACTGCACAGCCATCACTTGTGATAAGGACCTTGTCACCTGGAGGGCATTGGAACCTCAAGTCTTAAGCCCTCCTGAGTAGAGGGGACCTTTTCACAAGGCTGTTGACACTGGCGCCAAGGAAGAAGGCTTCAAGAGCAGTCTGAATCATTAAAGCTGAACCATCTCCTGAAGAGGCATGTTGGTTCGCCTCTATCTTGGACCCCTCGCTAGCTGTTTTCATTCTGGGCTCGCTGGTCTTCAGGATCTCTGTCGACCTGGCATGGGGCAGATCTGTACAAGTCGACCTCGGCAGCTGTTGTGGACGGCGTGGATTTGGGAGGAAAAGGAAGGGCATCCTGCGTTGTGTGCGTCTTGGTGGCAGAGAAGATTCTGCCAGAGATTCTAGAAGCTGAACGAGGGTTTGTCCCTGGTCCAGACTCAGCCACTCTGATGCCCCACCTGAGAGTATGATACACCGATGGAGGGACCCTGGGAAGTGACTCAGAGCCAATAGGGTGCAGCTGAGGGCCCACGGATAGAGTCCTAACCGATTGTTCTTTGGTGTGTGGGCACCGTGTATTTCTTGCTGCTTGGATCTCATTTGTTCATGCTTATTTTTGTTTTTTGAGTCTGGTTCTTTGTCTTTTCTGTCGATGTTATAAAATCCATTCAAAGAATTGCTGCTAAGAACTTTGGTTTCCTCTTCTTTACCGAAGCCCTTGATTGATGTAGCGACTGAGAGAGCAGCTCGTCTTCTTCACTCTCGATTCTTTTGTTTTCATCTGAGACTGTTTTCTTTTTTCTGCACGTGCTGTGGGCCCAG
Source organism: Balaenoptera borealis (assembly GCF_965194805.1). NCBI lineage: Eukaryota > Metazoa > Chordata > Mammalia > Artiodactyla > Balaenopteridae > Balaenoptera > Balaenoptera borealis. The sequence goes on from NC_138874.1 coordinate 108,033,846, forward strand.
GTTCTACAGATTTTCTTCATCTCACGCAAATCTTTTCCTGAAGCGAAAACCACCACACTTTCCCAGCACTTAGTGAACCTGCCAGCCAGCACCACTCCCGGCTCCCCCTGGATGGCTGCTGCGCCCTCTTCCTAGAAACTCAGTGCTTGGGGCGGTGGGTCTTCTGGTCAGTCCCTGGGTGCAGCTCCAGCCTCTGCTATTTACTCCTGTGTGACTTCGGGTCCAATTCTTAACTTCTTGGTGTCTCAAATTCCTCATCTGAAGAATGGGCATAGTAATGGTCTATAGCTTATACAGTTGTAATAAGAATTAAATTCATGAAGATACGTAAAGGGCCTAGGCCAGTGCTTGGTACACAGTGAGTGCTCAATCGATCACAATAGCTCTTGTTATTATTGCCTTTGTCTATTTGTTAGGAGGCTTCACTGACGGGGTGGATGTAACGTGTTCAGCGTAATTCCTGGCACATCGTAGGTGCTCAGCTGTCGTTATTATTAGTGTCCTTCATCTGATGGACTATTTCTCATCCTTCAGCTGTGGGTCAACTCACCTCTGACCTAACTTGCTGACCTTATCTGCTGTTGGTCAGCAAATGTCCTGACCTTCCTTGCTGTTGGTTGAACTTAGCCCAAAAGGAGCAAGTGGGAAGAATGAAGAGATGTAGGTTAGGGTTAGCAATACAGATGTGATAGCAAAAGCCTGCAAATCAACATGGGCTCCCCTTGGCTGGTGGTACTTCCCTTGGGACGGGCCCGTGATTCCAGTTTAATGGGAAAAATCAGTTCACAGGTACTTGTGGAGGTGGTGTTGTAGGATCAGGCCCCCGTCCTTGGTGAGCACCACTGGTCTTCTGGGGTTTGTATTTGTTTCTGTGATATCTTCATGTTTATTTTCCTTCCCCCACCTCCTTCTCTCTCCTTGGGATTTAGTGCAGTTTTGGTTGGAAAATTGCTGTCTGTGTGGGAGGGTTGGAGGTAAAGGTTTGTGTCCAGGGACAGGAGAGTAGCACATTTTAAAGGCGGGCCATGGTGGCTGCAGGAAGACAGAGGTGCGGGGCCCCGGGAGGAGTGGGGGAGGGGAAGAGCTGGGCTTGGCCCAGGATGGTCCCATCTTCCTCCTCATCCCCAACCCTGTCTACCCTGTTCTTCTCACAGCCCGTGGCCCTCCCCGCCCACTGTTTTCAAATACTTCCTTGGTAGGAGAAGAGTTTGGCTAGAACTGTCTAGTGAAAGGACCGTCTCTGCATTCTAGGAATCTTCAAAGTCAGGGATGCTGATGCTTCAGGCTAATATCAGGCCAGTGGGAAGAAGCGTTCGGCCAGGCAGGCACATATTTTGAACACGATGGAATCTGTCTACAACCTTTGCCTGGATTCTCTCTGAGAATTCTCACCCATAACACGATCCTTCTCCTTTTAAAATATTCCTTAACAAATGCTATTGCACACATAAAGATGCTAACCGTAATAATACCAACACAGACGTATCTTGAGCATTTGTCATATTCTGTGTGCTGTCAGCATTCTGGATGCATTTTTTTCCCAGGTAACACCCTATATATCGTCTCATTATTCGCATTTTGCAGAAAAGGAAACTGAGATTTACAGAGGTTACATGACTTGCCTAAAACCACATAGGCAGTAAAATGTAGAGGCAGTATTTAATATCAGATAAGCTCTTAGAAACCTAACTCATGGTAAGAAATTGACATAATTTTTTATTAAAGTATGCATGATATTTGGTAATTATTTTTCTAGATCAGTTTTCTCAAATTTGGAGGACTAGTTAAAACACAGAACATTGGGCTCTATTCCACAGTTTTTGATTCAGTAGATCTGGGGTGGGCCAGAGAATGTGTACTTCTAACAGGTTCTCAGGCAATGCTGTTCCTGCTGGTTCAGAGACCACGTGTTGAGAACCACTGTCCTAGACCAACTGGTGGCTGTGCCTTGACTGGAAATGTTCAACTATAAAAGCATTGTCAATTTAGACCCAGCTTGCAGAGATTCTGATCACGTGACTAGGACTAAGATGTCAGTTTGCACAAAAAAGATAAGGTCTTGTCAGTGAATCCACAGCTTGCATAGTTACGAAGAAGAGGTTTAAACTATAAGAAAAGAAACTGCTCTCTGGCATTCACAGGTGGGCTAATAAGTACAAACCAATAATTTATCAGCCGGTTGTTTCCCTAAAAGGTGCCATAAATTGTGCCCTTGGTGGCATTAAATAGCACTGACCCACAAAATGAGAAAGTTACTTGTTTTACAGTTCTCTTTCTGCTCCAGTGATGTCAGTGAGAGAGCTTTTGTTTTGTGCTTTTTCCTTTAACACCTCTCAAAAATGCTCTTTAATTTCCTCTTTCAACAAAGCCTCAAGACAGGGAACAGTAACCAGAATTTAATACACTGTTTGTTTTTATTGAAGTGCTTTATTTTATTTTTAACTCATATATACCCTATTTAAACAGCTTGGCACAGATTGTGAAGACAGACCGCCTTGGCTTTAACCGGTTCTGCCAGTTACCAACTGTGGGCAAATTTCTGAACCTCTCTGTGCTTCAGTTGCCCCAGTTTTTAACAAGGATAAATAGTCTCTGCTTCACTGTTTTTATAAGAATTGAATGAGTTAAAATTTATAAAGCACTTAGAAGATTGTCTGGAATATCGAAAGTGCTATATAAGTACTTGTAAATAAACACATGAGTAAATAATTCACAGAGGTATGAAAAATATTGTCTTAAAGCAATCAAAGGGCAGAGAGGGTGTGCTAGAAACCGGAAGCTGCCATGCCCCTCTCAGCCCACGCCAGGCATCGCGAATGCAAGGTAGCCACAAGCAGTAGTTGAGACTTAACACTTAAGACAAAGGTCCTTTTGCTCACCCTGCTCCAGCCACTCCAGCAGGCCCGGAAGGGGGCTCAGGTTGAATGAAGTGTGGCCTGGCAGCAGCTCTGGTCAGGGCAATGCCCACAGTGGTGAGAACAGTCAGGGAGGCTGAAGGAGGGCAGTTGAGGCTCCTGCCCAGACTGGCCATTACTTTTTTGTCCTCATTAACTAAGGGTCCTGAGGGAGCAGTGGTCCACTGTCCACTCAAAGCCAACCAACGGGACTGTCTAAGGATCCTGGAAGTAGAGGTGTTGGGGCCATGAGGCACATGGGATGGACACCCAGGTCAGGGGGGTACTGTGGAGGCAGACAGGCCCTGGGCCCACGTGTCTGCTCCTCATTAGCCAGCCTTTTGACATGCAGCCCTCCTGAGCAAAACCCAACTGCGTCTTGTCCGCCATCTTGCCTCAGTCCAGGCTTCCCTTAGTTACCAGGGACCTTGTTTAATAAAAAGTGGATCCAGAGCCAGTGTTCCCAGAGATTCTCATTCAGTAGGGCATCTACATCTTTAACCAGCACATTTGTGATTCTGATACTTCCGGATAGCCTGCTTCTGCCTCTCTTTTTTTTTTTTTTTTTGTTTTGGCCATACCCTGTGGCTTTCGGGATCTTAGTTCCCCGACCAGGGATCGAACCCAGGCCCTCGGCATTGAAAGCGTGGAGTCCTAACCACTGGGCTGCTAGGGAATTCCCTTCTGTCTCCTTTTAAAGGGGGATGTTCCTTTGTCTTTATTGCTTTAGAATTTTCTGTGTAATTTTTTTGCTGGCACCACGTCCCTTTTGAAAGGAAGAAAGTGAAAAAATGCTGCCAGATAGATATGAGTGATGGCATTAAAATGAAGGATGAATTTACAAAGTGCAGAGAGCTTTGAAAACATTAAGTCACTTTCTCCATTTGACCTTTTCATTCCTTGCACATTATGAAAAATTAGGTAAATTGCTCTTAGGTTATTAAGCAGAAAGTTATGTGTGCCTAAAATCTTTAGCCAAAAAAAAAAATCAGAGCTTTTATGCTTTTATTATCCTATATTAAAAAGATTGGGCTTCCCTGGTGGCGCAGTGGTTGAGAGTCTGCCTGCCAATGCAGGGGACACAGGTTCGAGCCCTGGTCTGGGAAGATCCCACATGCCGCGGAGCGGCTGGGCCCGTGAGCCACAATTGCTGAGCCTGCGCATCTGGAGCCTGTGCTCCACAACAAGAGAGGCCGCGATAGTGAGAGGCCCGCGCACCACGATGAAGAGTGGCCCCCGCTCGCCGCAACTAGAGAAAGCCCTCGCACAGAAACGAAGACCCAACACAGCCGTAAATAAATAAATAAATAAATAAAATAAGTAATTAAAAAAAAAAAAGTTTAACCCAATATGAGTTTCTGTGCCAAAGTATTGAAATAGGAAGCCTGGAGTGCTAGGATATTACAACCCAGTTTTTTGTTTGTTTGTTTACATCCAGTGGAAAGTGTGCTCCATGGCGCTTGCAATTTAGAAAAAATCAGTTGCCAAAAAAGAACACATTGTCAGGCACAGAAAAGAGGAGTTGAAAACACAGATGAGAATGGAAATGAGAACAAAATGGTAAACAGTATTAGCTTTGAGGGATGCTGTGAATCATTGCTGTGCATGTTTCTTTGGTTGATGGAAAAACACCAAGATGGGAAATTCTTCCAGTGGGTGATTTTTTTTTTTTCACTGTGGTAAAATAGGTATAACATAAAATTTACCATTTAAACCATTTTTAAGTGTACAGTTTTGTGACATTCAATGCATTCTCACTGTTATATAACCATCACCAACATCCATCTCCAGAATGTTTTCATCCTCCCAAACCAAAACTCCATACCCATTAAACCCTAACGTTTGATTCTTCTCCCCACCCCGAGACAATGCTACTCTCCTCCCCATGAATTTGACTACTCCTGTTACCTCTTATTGTAAGTGGAATCATATAATACTTGTCTTCTTGTTTTGGCTTATTCCACTTAGCATAATGTCCTCAAGATTCATCCATGTTGTAGCAAGTGTCAGCTTTTCTTTCTTTCTTAAGGCTGAATAATATTCCATTTTATGTATAATCACACTTGGTTTATCCATTCATCTGTCTGTGGACACTTGAGTTGTTTCCATCTTTTGGCTATTGCCAATAATGCTGATATAAACATTGGGGTACAAGTCCTCCAGCAGGGGATTTTAATAATAAAAAGCAATGACCCTTTCCCACCTCCCCCTGGCGAGTCTGGTCTGATATTCCAGAACTGGCAAGGCTGCAGCTGCTTGAGTGACACTCAACTTGAGATACACTGAGTGAATGGCTGAAATTCCGGAATCACTGGCCAAGCTCTTCCTAATTTCTCTGGAGGCTGAGTTTGCTCATGCAGTGTGACAGTTTAGAAGTTCTCACATTTTTTCCCCAGAAAGAGAATGTGGGGAATGGTCATCAGCCTACTTCCTTTGAAGGCAGTTTTCAAAGTCCTTGACCTCTTGGGAGCAGTGGTGGGTGGTCACACGAGAGCACCTGCTTTAAAGGATGCCGCTTTCTTGGTTCTGGCCCCTTCAGGGTGCCTCTGCCTCACTCCTCCCTTTAAAACTGGCTGGCAGAAGCGCTCCCCGGCGGCACTTCCCAGGAGGTCAGGCCGTTTTCAAATTCAGTTTTTGAAAAGGGCTTTGAGGATAAAAGGGGGTGCCTCCTCTTCATGCTGCTCCCCCCTTAATTTAATCTGGTCTTGCAGGCTCTCCCTAAAACCAGGCTTCTGTCCCCACCCCGCAGCGATGGTGGGAGCTGTCAGCTAAGATGCTGCTGCACCTGTCCTGGCAGCCCTCCTCCTCCTGGAGTGTGGCCTCACTTACACCCCAGAGGCTGCACAACCTTCCTCCCAAAATGATCCCCTTGGTCCTTCAGCCATTTCTCTCCATCTTTTCCAAACTCATCTCACTGGCTTAGAACTTTTGCAATGGGGAACCCAGCTCTGCCAGGGCACGGATAATCCAGATCACTGAAATAGACTCTTTGAAGCGCAAACCTGGACAACGCTCATGATTCTTACTGGAAGTCTTTCAGAAACCACATAGCATCCTTAGGTTCTGTTTTGTTTTGTTTTGTTTTGTTTTAGCAGATACTCATTTTTAATTATTTATTTATTTATTTATTTATTTTTGGCTGTGTTGGGTCTTCATTTCTGTGCGAGGGCTTTCTCCAGTTGTGGCAAGCGGGGGCCACTCTTCATCGCGGTGCACGGGCTTCTCTTGTTGCGGAGCACAGGCTCCAGACGCGCAGGCTCAGTAGTTGTGGCTCACGGGCCCAGTTGCTCCGCGGCATGTGGGATCTTCCCAGACCAGGGCTTGAACCCGTGTCCCCTGCATCGGCAGGCAGATTCTCAACCACTGCGCCACCAGGGAAGCCCTGTGTTTTTTTTTAACATCTTTATTGCAGTATAATTGCTTTACAATGGTGTGTTAGTTTCTGCTGTATAACAAAGTGAATCAGCTATATGCATGTGTGTATCCCCATATCCCCTCCCTCTTGCGTCTCCCTCCCACCCTCCTTATCCCACCCCTCTAGGTGGTCGCAAAGGAGCTGATCTCCCTGTGCTATGCAGCTGCTTCGCACTAGCTATCTATTTTACATTTGGTAGTGTATATACGTCAGTGCTACTCTCTCACTTCGTCCCAGCTTACCCTCCTTCCCCCGTCCTCAAGTCCATGCTCTACATCTGCGTCTTTATTCCTGTCCTGCCCCTATGTTCATCAGAACCTTTTTTTTCCCTTAGATTCCATATATATGTGTTAGCATATGGTATTTGTTTTTCTCTTTCTGACTTACTTCACTCTGTAGGACAGACTCTAGGTCCATCCACCTCACTACAAATAACTCAATTTTGTTTATTTTTATGGCTGAGTAGTATTCCATTGTATATATGTGCCACATCTTCTTTATCCATTCATCTGTCGATGGACACTTAGGTTGCTTTCATGTTCTGGCTATTGTAAATAGAGCTGCAGTGAACATTGTGGTACATGACTCTTTTTGAATTATGGTTTTCTCAGGGTATAGTCCCAGTAGTGGGATTGCTGGGTCATATGGTAGTTCTATTTTTAGTTTTTTAAGGAACCTGCATACTGTTCTCCATAGTGGCTGTATCAATTTACATTCCCACCAACAGTGCAAGAGGGTTCCTTTTCTCCACACCCTCTTCAGCATTCATTGTTTGTAGATTTTTTGATGATGACCATTCTCACCGGTGTGAGATGATACCTCATTGTAGTTTTGATTTGCATTTCTCTAATGATTAGTGATGTTGAGCATCCTTTCATCTGTTTGTTGGCAATCTGTATATCTTCTTTGGAGAAATGTCTGTTTAGGTCTTCTGGCCATTTTTGGATTGGGTTGTTTGTTTTTTTGATATTGAGTTGAATAAGCTGCTTGTATATTTTGGAGATTAATCCTTTGTCAGTTGCTTCGTTTGCAGATATTTTCTCCCATTCTGAGGGTTGTCTTTTGGTCTTGTTTATGGTTTCCTTTGCTGTGCAAAAGCTTTTAAATTTCATTAGGTCCCATTTGTTTATTTTTGTTTTTGTTTCGATTTCTGTAGGAGGAGGGTCAAAAAGGATCTTGCTGTGATTTATGTCATAGAGTGCTCTGCCTATGCTTTTCTCTAAGAGTTTGATAGTGTCTGGCCTTACGTTTAGGTCTTTAATCCATTTTGAGTTTATTTTTGTGTATGGTGTTAGGGAGTGTTCTAATTTCATTCTTTTACATGTAGCTGTCCAGTTTTCCCAGCACCACTTATTGAAGAGGCTGTCTTTTCTCCATTGTATATTCTTGCCTCCTTTGTCAAAGTTAAGGTGACCATATGTGCGTGGGTTTATCTCTGGGTGTTCTATACTGTTCTATTGATCTATATTTCTGTTTTTGTGCCAGTACCATATTGTCTTGATTACTGTAGCTTTGTAGTACAGTCTGAAGTCAGGGAGCCTGATTCCTCCAGCTCCATTTTTCTTTCTCAAGGTTGCTTTGGCTATTCAGGGTCTTTTGTGTTTCCATACAAATTTTTTGAAATTTTTTGTTCTAGTTCTGTGAAAAATGCCATTGGTAGTTTGATAGGGATTGCATTGAATCTGTAGATTGCTTAGGGTAGTATAGTCATTTTCACAATGTTGATTCTTCCAACCCAAGAACATGGTATATCTCTCCATCTGTTTGTATCATCTTTAATTTCTTTCATCAGTGTCTTATAGTTTTCTGCATACAGGTCTTTCATCTCCTTAGGTAGGTTTATTCCTAGGTATTTTATTCTTTTTGTTGCAATGGTAAATGGGAGTGTTTTCTTAATTTCTCTTTCAGATTTTTCATCATTAGTGTATAGGAATGCAAGAGATTTCTGTGCATTAATTTTGTATCCTGCTACTCTACCAAATTCTCTGATTAGCTCTAGTAGTTATCTGGTAGCATCTTTAGGATTCTCTACATATAGTATCATGTCATCTGCATACAGTGACAGTTTTACTTCTTCTTTTCTGATTTGGATTCCTTTTATTTCTTTTTCTTCTCTGATTGCTATGGCTAAAACTTCCAAAACTATGTTGAATAATAGTGGTGAGAGTGGGCACCCTTGTCTTGTTACTGATCTTAGAGGAAATGCTTTCAGTTTTCACCATTGAGAATGATGTTGGCTGTGGGTTTGTCATATAAGGCCTTCATTATGTTGAGGTAGGTTCCCTCTGTGCCTACTTTCTGGAGAGTTTTTATCATAAATGGGTGTTTAATTTTGTTGAAAGCTTTTCCTGCATCTATTGAGATGATCATATGGTGTTTATCCTTTAATTTGTTAATATTGTTAATAGTGATTAAAGGGATATCTGGCTGCTCTGCCTTGTGGGACCACTGAGACTTTGTCCTATTATTAACCTTCTGCTTCAACTCACCAGGACAAAACCAAAGAAACTCTTCTGGGTTGTTGGCATCTCTATTTTGCTTTCTCTCTGTGTAGATTAAGGATGTTGTTGTTGTCTAGATCTACTGATGATGAACTTAAAAGGGAGGGAGGGCTGTTACCTTACTACTTGGACAAAGATTGGGAAGAGGGGAGATATGGCACCCATTCTCATTAGGATCCTTGGCGTGGAGAAGGGGAAACATCTTGTGAACATCACTTATTACTCAAGTGTCAGAACATCTTGTGTCCTGGAAAGTTATAAAACAGACCTGTGAATTGAATAAGGAGGTGAGCTTCAGGTAAAGTGGGAAGGGGCCAGCTTTGTCCTGGTGGCATCACTGTCTCCCACTGTCCCTTGCTGACAATTCCTGGTCATGCACGTGGATCGCTAGAGGCTAAGGAGAGAGGGGGGAATCATTCTGGAATGGAATTTTATTCTACGGCTGATGGATGGACAGAATAGCCACTCTCAACTATCCTTGCCAGTGCTGGTGCCATTGAATGTAACCCTTAGTCATTGGCTTTTTGCTCCATGGGAGTTGATCTTGCTCACTAAACTTTTGTAGCCCCTGTACCTCTTTGTCCCCCACATATCCCTCAACAGTGCTTGGCACATGGTAGATATTTGGCAAACACTCTGTGATTGATGTAAGAGATTTTAATGATTCAGTCAGGTCTCGATGACAGAAAAAAATCCTAATCAAACTGTCTTAACCAAAACCAGGAATGCTGTGGCTTAGAGAAGTGGGAAGTCCAAGTATTAGTACCTTTAGGTCTAACTTCCCCCAGGGCCTCTTACTATGCCAATGGGGCCTGATCTCTCTAAATCTTACCCCTTTTCTCCTCCATACTAGCGTAATGCTCAGGATCTTCGTGGTGAAAGGGGCCAGCTCCAGTCCCACCTCCTCCAAGGTCTAAGTTGAAGCAAGAAGAAAAGTGCCTTTCTCAGCAGTGGGAGGAGATGTTGCATTGTATCTCATTGGTTCTAACCAGGTCATGTGTCCATGCCTGACCAATCACTGTGGCCGAAAGAATGTATACTCTGATTGGCCAGGCCTGAGTCAAATGCACATCTTTGAGGCCAGGGTGAGGTCAGCTTTACTGGAAGCACAAGATGTGAGGGTGGAGATGCTGATTGTCTTAATCACCTCCTATTCCCCTCTTTGGTGAGGGAGGGGTTCCTGACCTGGGGTTATAGGGGTGGCCAACATAGGACACATGACCCCTGGCACTGGATAGGTGAGGTAGACAGTGGTTTAGTAGTGACATACACTCATAGTCCCAGGGAGGAGGACACTGCATGGCACACAGGGCTACATGAGGGTTGCACGTAGGAAGAGCATGAACAAGTGGAGTGGCCCCCGTTTCCATGGGAAGATGTGATTGGCCTGTTTGAATAATTTTGCAGGTTGGTAGGGAACTGAAACCTGGCACTTGGGATAAGCAGAAACTGTGCCTGGTTCCTGAGCGACAAGGAGGTCATTGTCTAGGGGCCTTATCCACAAGAGCAGAGCAGGGAGGGAAATTAGCAATTAGGCCATTTGAAGCCCTCCTGGTTTCACCAGATGTCCCCAAAAATGAAGGACTATTAGCATAAGAAGGACAGATTGATGCTGGGTAGAAAGACGACAGACATCCACTATCCCTGAGTCAGGAGGCTTCCAGAAAGTGGTCGTTGGCAGCTGGTCATCAAATGCCAGTTCTTTTGGACTGGTTATCCTTATCCTGACCCAGTATTGGGAATCTTGCATAAATGCCTCTAAGGTCTTAATGGAGAAGGTTAGGCAAGAAAGTGTGGATGGCGCATGACAAAGCCCTGAGGACACCTATCCTGCGAAGGTGGGTCATGCCTTTTGGGAAGAGAGCCCTAGTTATAGAAGTTTCGAAATGTCAGCCTTCAGGGACACCCTGGATGGAACACACAGCTCCACCCCAGGCCACTTCACTCCTCTTTCCTCATGTTCAGGGGCCCTCAACCTATCCAAATGTAGGTTGAGTACATCAGATGCCCAGGTGGACCTGATTCCAAGTCTGACCATGAGAGAAAATCTTTGTTATCCAATTGGAATCATTAAAAAAGAAGCTGTTTAATGCCTCTGGGGCACAAGGCTGGAGTTGCTGCTGATCAAAGCTTACCAGGATCATAGGTGATTTGATCTGATAATTACTAAAGCAGAGGTTCTTGAATTTTTTTCCTATGAAGCTTTCTGAGAATCAGATAAAAATTATGGACCCTCTTCTCAGAAAAATAAACACATATTCCAAACTTTACAAACAACATGGGGGTTTCATGTTATCCTTGAAATCCCATACATTATGACTAGAGAACTCCATGGCCTTGGGAGTCATATTTGGAGAAGTTGGTGAGTAGCAAGTCAGGTAACGCAAACTTTATTCCCAGTTCCGTCTCTGCAAAGGCTGTACACCTACAGGGTAATAGCTTTTGGAAATCCAGAAGCCTGTGCTGTTGGTCACTGGCAGTGCTGTTTGGGGCCCCTGTGCCAAGATGTGTGCATATCTGTCCACTGCTGCTCTATACACATTATCCCCTTGCAGTAGGGTCTCCTTAAGCTCTTTGAGGAAGAACAAAGGACACAAAGGGTGGAAAGATTTCTTTAGAAGTTGGGCTCCAAGATGCAGTCTTAATATGTATATTAACTTGTGAAACTCATCAATGTCACTTGCACCATGATAGAAAAGACAACATGTTGTCTGCTTTAAGCTCAAGTGGCAAATGGACTTTCAGGCAGATGGACGTAACACAAACAGGCATAGCTGCTGGAGGTGGCTCTGCACCCAACTCTTTCCTGAAATCCTAGTTTGGGCCAAGGAAGTGATGAGCAAAACCAAACCGTGTGATACCATACTTAGCAGCTTCTCTGAAAGCTTGAGTTTCGCTCATTTATTCATTTGTATGATAAATATCACTATTTACTGAGTACCTACTATGTGCCAAGTATTTTTCTAGGGGATATAGCAGTGAGCATGGAAAAGATCCTGTCCTATTGGAGATTACCTTCTAGTGAGATCTGTGTGGTGGGCATCTTATTGCGTGGTGGGCATTTGAAATCTGCCTTCTCGATATCCATTCACCCTTCTTTGGCCATAGTAACTGACTTTAGCTCGAGGTTCTACCCGCTTTCCACTCTTGTTCCTCTTGGTTTAAGGGATGGGTTTATGCCCCAGAGTTATCCTAATCGCAGTCGCCAAGCATAGTCCCCCACCGTCATGGACCCATGACCCAAGCTGGTCTAATCAGAGCAGATCTCAGGACTTTGGCAAGAACTACTGGAAAACAAATACACACACCCATATTTTTTTTCTTTGCTGAACTTGAACCTAGGAGGCTGTAAGATGGCGCTGCCCAACAAGGAGAGAACAAATCTGAGTTGAAGACAACAGAGAAGTACTATTGAGTGATGTGCAAAGACTGCCTGAACCCAGCATCCCCTCTGGTCACTGGCCAGGGCAATCTGAGTTGGGTTTTCTATCAGTTGCTACTAGAGGAATCATAATTGATTCACCCGCTGGCCTGGAAGACTTGGTGAAGTAGTTTCAGTTACAGGCACGTTCTGAGTTCCTGGTGTGTTTAAGGTTCTCTGAGGACATATATGCCAAACTACAGAGCAGGTGAAGGTGGGCCTTGTCACCCCTTCCTTCCTATCGTCAACCCCTCTGCTCGCTCTCCAATATCCTGCCCCAGGCAGCCTTCCTGCCTTTGCCAGGCACCGGTCCTGTGTTCCATTTCTGCTCTCCCAGCATCCCATCAATCCCCACTTGGATGGTGAGGGCCAGGGGCCTTAGCACGCTGGAAAGGACACGGAGCCTGTTACTGGAAGACTTGCCCTTTAGTTCGGCTCTACAACTGACCATCTAGGTGGTCTGGGTGAGCCACGTAACCACAAGCTTTATCTTCTAAAAAAAGTGGTGGAGATAATAATAATAATAATAATAAAAACTTTTCTTCCACGTGTGATCTTGTGGTGAGGATCAAAGGAGGTAATGCATGGGAGTGTGTGTTGTAAACAGCAAACTGACATGAAAAAGAAGATGCCCGTTGTTAAACAGCCTGAGGTATGACTCTGCTTCGGAGAATTTATGCTTTAAAAGGGGATCTTTGAAGAGGAAAGACTTCCTTGCTACACAAATGAAGCTATAATGGTGAAATAACAGCCTTTAGCAAGCGTGGATGTTTTGAAGGGCCAAATCTCAGTTATCCAGTGAAGGCACTGCTCCCCGGCCTGGCCCTGTAGCCGACTTCATCCCCAGGATAGCACTTATGACTTGGAGGAATCTGGTTCATAAAGGAGAACATTTCTCTTTTCCTTGGTGGATGTTTTTGCAGCACTCACAAGGCAAGAGGTGGTGTTGAGAGAAAGGACTGACCGGGCAGCCTAGTTTCCTGACAGGGCAAAAACATGGGTGGGGAGCTGCGTGGAGCTGCCCTTTCCTCCTTCTGGAGGTGAGAAGGTGACCAGCGCGTGCAGCTCCCGGGAGAAAGATTTCTGGCTAATGAAGGCTAAAAATTTCAAAACGAAGAGTTGTCCGAGAAGAATGGGCTGGAGTATTGAGCTCACCAGTCAGATCAGGTCAGCAGCCAGGGAAACAACCTCTACTGTTATCTGAGTGCCTCCTTGCAAGGAGCATTTGAGCAGCTTCCAAATACTCCCTGGAAGAGACCTTTCCGTTTGGGTCTCTGAAAGACAACCATGGCAGTTGTGCTGAGTGTGTCTGACCCCATGGCAGTCAGAATACTTGGACGAACTGAGGAGCTGGCATTGTTTGCTTGGGGGATCCCACTGAGAATTTTCTCCGCATCCTGTGACCTAATTTTTTCCTTTGTTTTCCCTCTTTTTAAAAAAAGTTAAGATATAACTTACACACAATTAAATACATAGATTTAAAATATACAGTTGGATGAATACTGACAAATGTATGTACCCATGGAACCAGCATCCCAATTAAGCACAGAATATTTCTAATACCTCAGGAAGTTCCCCTGTGCCACTTTCTCGTCGCCACCCAGAGGAAACCACCATTTCCCTCTCTATCACCATAGCCCAGTTTGCCTGTTCTAGAGGCTCATATAAATAGAATCATATGGTATGTTCTCTTTTATGTCTGGTTTCTTTTGCTCAGAATATGTTTTTCAGATTTATTCATGTGTTTGCATGTATCAGTAGCTCATTCCTTTTTATCACTTAGTGGTATTTCATTGTATGACTATGCCACCATTTATCCATTTCCTGTTAATAAGCATTTGGCTGGTTCCAGTATTTGGTTATCATGCATAAAGCTGTAATGAACATTGGTACAAGTCCCCTGGTGTTGGCTAGCACAGAGCAGGACCCCGAAGAGATGGGTGGAGAAAATGAAAAGAATCGAGGGGACCAATACAAATTGTCAGTTTTTGACAAAGCTGTCAAGGTAATTCAACCTGAAAAGATAGTATTCTTAACAAGCAATACTGAGTAACCGGATATCCTTATGAAAAAAAAGAACCTCAGCCCCTACTTTATACCACATGCAAAAATTAATTTGAGACATAACATAGACCTAAATGTAAAAGCTAACATTATAGAGCTTCTAGAAGAAAACATAGGGGAAAATCTTCACAGATGTGGAGCAGGCAAATGAACAACCATGAAAGAGGAAATTGATAAGTTGGACTTCATCAAAATTAAAAATGAGTGCTCTTCAAAAGGTACTGTAAAGAAAATGAAAAGTTAAGGCACAGGTAGGAGATATTTATAATATGTATGTCTAAGAAAGGATTAGGGTTCAGAATATATTAAAAACTCCTTCAAATCAATAATAAAAACCAAAAATCCAATTTAAAAATAGGCAACAAACATGCAGAGATACTTCACAAAAGAAGATGAAAGAATGGCCAAAACTCACATGAAAAGGTGCTCAACATCATTAGCCATCAGGGAAACACAAATCAAAATAACAATCAGATTTCACCCAAGATGCAGCTAGGTGCCATTAAAAAGCACAGGACTGTGAATGAGGGAACTTGGGTTCTGGTTCCGCTCCTGGTCCTGCCCCTGACTCCCTGAGGGGGGTCTTGGCAAGGCCCTGGACCACCCACAAGCGAAGGAGCAGAACTAGCTGTGCACTAAGAACAAAGACTTCTTAATCTTCAATTTTTTCCCTTGCACTAATATTCCAAGATTCTAATTTGTGACAGAGCATCTATGGCAATGAGAATCCTATTGGTGACTCCCTTACAAAGATTTCTTTTTGGACAAAGTAAAGGTAGTGTTACTCTGACTTTTCACATGATGAATTTGAAAATAAGAGGCAAAATCCTACTAAAAAAGAAAGTTTCTAACTTAAAGCTTTCTAAGAACTGAAGTAACGTTTTTCCCTGAAGACTTCATTAATTCATACATTTTCTCCTTTGATGGCCTAACAACTACTCTGAAAATATTAAAGGGTTAAATCACTTTCAGTGTGCTTTATCTCTTTCCAGGAAGTAGGAAAATTACCTTTTATTATGTGGAATTTGGCTTAATGCACTTCAGTATTGGGTCTGCAGTGCTATATCCTCAGAGGTCTTATAAATATTACTACCAGAAGGTGAAAGAACTGAGAATATTTAACTTGGAAAAGAGAAGACCTACTCTCTCTCTTCCTCTCTGTCTCTCCCTCCATTCTTATCTCTGTCTCTCTTCCTTTCCAGTTGTAGAATAATTAAAGAGCCATAACATAGAAGAATAGGCATTGAATATATTCTGTGTGGTCCCCAAAGCACAATTTGGAGCCGTGGATGTAGGCTACAGGCAAGTCTGTTTCTACTCAAACGTCAATAACAATAGGTCTCTCCAGAGATGGAATGAGCAGCGAGTGAGTTCCTCATCCCTTGAGGTGTTCAAGCAGACAGATATTTATTGAGACCCTTGTGGAAGATATTCATGAACCAAGTTGAACTTGATGACCTCTTCTGAAACTCCTCTTTGATCCCTGGTGTTTTAGGCACATCAGCAAGTTCATACCAGGCAACCACAGTGGAAAGCCTGAATGTGTGGGTCTCCATGGGGAAGGATCACCATGCTGGCTACCTGTTTCCAGGCCACACTCTTAGAGCAGCTAGGTGGGTATCACTGAGATACAAAGTATAACTTTTGGAAATGACATAATAAGAAATTGTTGCAAATTTGTGTTTTCTGAAAGTGGCTTTGGTTTTTAGAAATAGCCAAAAATCTGGTCAATATGGGATCATCATACTGGACAGTACCATTTGGGAATTTAAAGAAAAAATCCAACAGCAGAGGCATGACTGCGAAGGGATGAGGGTGATTTTCTTGGCATGCCCACAAGCTCAATATGAAATATGAGAGATTTTCCCCAAGTGGCACTTTGAAAATGTGTGCAACCACAGAGGCATTGAGGGAAGCTGCACCCATTCGAGTGTCTACATTCTGAAGTGATTTTTCAAAGATCAGTCCCACATTTTACAGTTACGGTGCTCACTTTATCTTGGTAAGGGATTGGCATGTTTCTTTCTTATGATAGAACGTTTCTGAGACTGCTAGAGCCTCTGACCCATGCTTCCTTCTCTAGAGAACTCATCACGTTCCATGGGGGTCTTCTGAAGACCCAGCAGGGGCTGCCAGCCTGGGCACCTGGCTGGATTGCTTTATCTAACCTGCTTTACTTCACTCGCTTGTCCACTCATGTATGTGCTGCTGCAGTACCATGGCACTTCGAAGGTCTCTACCCTTTGGCACATGTTCACAGCTAGACAGCTGCTGGAGCTGGCCACCCCACACCCATGGGAGTGGCCTCCCGCTTTGTGGGATTTGGGACACCGAGGATGGCATCTTTAGTCCCTTTCACGGGGACTGCCCTTCAAGAGGGACCTGGCTTAAATAATAAATTCTCTGTGAGAGAGAGAGAGATGGACAGACACACACACCACGGAATATCCTGATCCAGGTTTATGTAATGAACAAGGCTAGAGCTTTCCCTTAACAGCTGACTTTGGTAAACAAGAAAGGGGATTATTAGCGCAGATGACAGAGTTGCCAAAAGGGTGGAGATGGAAGAGACTGGGCAGCTGAAGAGGAGCCTCTGGGTGGCATCGAAGCTTTGTTTAAAGGTAGTTCTGTAAGTCTGCATGACAAAGCAAAGACAGGGCAGCCTTATCGTGGATAACTCTTCTACTGGTTAAAGACTGAGGGACAGGACAAGAACTCAGGGAAACACGCTAGTTTTCTGCAATCTGCACGGTTGTGGCATGGAAGGGGGTATCCTGGCCTATGTTAGTTTGCTCTACCTCAAACATTTTCCCTCCTCCAAAGCATCAGCCCTGTATTTGGGGGTCCACTTTCTCCCATTCTCAGCTCAGGGGCTCTGGGTGAAGGTTCCACTCCCAGCTTAGGGATGAAGCATGTGACCCAGGCCTGAGACAATCAAGCCATCATGATACCCAGACCATGGTGATCGCTTCAGGGCTGGGCAGTGCCAATGACATTCAGTGACACTTTTGTTGGGACTGCTGGCATCAAGATAGAGGTCTTTCCCGTTAAATTTGATCCTGTGAGCTGGATTTCTGGCAATCATCTTGTAACTACCAGGAACCCAAGACTGAAGCCAATACAGTGCAGACAGAGCAGAGGTAGAAAGAATCAAGTCCTGGTGACATTGCTTAGATCCTGAATCCAGCTGTGCCTGAAGCCTGATCTTCCCCTGAACTTTCAAACTCTTCTTCTTTTTTTTTTTTTTTTAAATGAATTTGGGTTGAGCCATCTGTTCCTTGGCACCCCAGAAGTTCTGACTGTATCAGTTCTGTGCAGCTAGCAGGCAGCGGGTGGGAGCTGGTGGAGCAGGACTAATGCACTGATGTAAGTTACAGGACAGCGTTTTGTTGTAATTCCCTATAAGGAAGAGATTTCAACAGAGCTGTCTGAAGAGGGTACAGGCTCCCTCAAGGGTGAATTCTTTATCAGTGGCAGGATTTCCAATATGCACAGGATGACCACGTTGTGGGGAGAGCACAGAATCAGTTCAAGCATCAGATGGGGAGTTGAACTGGGCAGCTGTTTAGATCTGTGTTTCAAAGTCACTTCTTCATGATGGCAGCAGTGAGGTCACATGCCCTTTCAAACTCCTTCTCTAGGCATCTCTAATACAAGCAAGAAATGATCAAGAAAATGTTGCACAAAGATTCTAATTCTGTGATCTTTTTTTTTTTTTTAAAGAATCAATTTTATTTATTTACTTTTGGTTGCATTGGGTCTTCATTGCTGCACATGGGCCTTCTCTAGTTGTGTCGAGCAGGGGCTACTCTTCGCTGCAGTGCGCAGACCTCTCATTGTGGTGGCTTCTCTTGTTGCAGAGCATGGGCTCTAGGTGCACAGGCTTCAGTAGTTGTGGCATGCGGGCTCAGTAGTTGTGGCTCACGGGCTCTAGAGTGCAGGCTTAGCAGCCGTGGCACATGGGCTTAGTTGCTCCGCAGCATGTGGGATCCTCCCAGACGAGGGCTCGAACCCGTGTCCCCTGCAATGGCAGGTGGATTCCCAACCACTGCGCCACCAGGGAAGTCCCTAATTCTGTGATCTTGATAACAGTCCCTGGTGGGCAGGACCAACACAGTTAGGTCTCTACCATGAATTTAACCTTGGTCCACCCTTCAGCTCTGCCACGAGGTCAATCCACTCTGCCCTCCAAACCCCTTCCGCCTTCTGCCCCCTTCACCTACTTGTGCTCTTGCCCTCACTTGGAATTTCCTTTGCCTTTTAAGAACCAATTCTCCTTGACAAGGCTTTGTGCTCTGGCCACCCCAGACCAAAGGAATGACTCCAACCCTGATCTCTGAGTGATCCAGTTTTCTGAAGCACTCCTTTGGGACTGACTGGTACTGCTTTGCATAGTTCCTTAATGTTTCTTCATGGTTCCTTGTCTGCCTATCTCCTTGAGGGCAGATTTGGATAATGAATCCTAACACCCAACACATGGCTTTGCAGAGGCTGTGCTCAGTTGATGCTTATAGGTAAGTGATGTGTTAATATCATGGGCTCTTGTTAGTAATCTGGAACCTGGCCACCTGACAGTCTCGGATCTGGGTCATTGGAGTTCACTGAGTTACTATGGGCTCTCCTACACCACAACCCAGTCCAGTTGTGTCCAGGGTAGTTGTAGGGCCCAAGGCACAGAGGAGACAGACCCACACCTCCTTCCTCCAAGTCCTTCCTACTCTATCCACATCTGACACCCCACGTGACTGATTTATATAGTCATTCATTCATTCACCAAATACTTACCAAGCACAGTGTGCCAGGCATTGTGTATACAGTGACAAGCTAACTAGATACAGTTCCTGCCTCTGGGGCTTCCGGGATGGAGTCCCTTCCACACAGAGCCAGGATTGTTCCTCATCTGTCTGCCTCTCTTTCCTAGACCCTGAGATGTCTTGGCTCAGGAATCTTGGAGCCATCATATGTCCCTTTGGAGGTAGGGTCTCTTTGCCCTTTGCTGATGCCTAAGGCCTCCTCCTAAGGTCTTCTTTCTTCCTACTCTCCCTCTTGTCTGAGGCTGAGCTATGGCTCCTCATTCCCAGGAACCACATTCGAATCCATTTTCCCAGCTCACAAAACCCAGAAGAGATCTGGGCTCCCCAGAGACAACCTAATGGTTATGGTTAATATGAGTTTTGCATCTTGAATGTCCATTTGGTTTAAATTAATAAAGACAAGTGCAAATTCTGAGAAATATACACAGTCCTGACAGGTGATGGGAAAGCAAAGCCTAACCCTCGCTGGGCTCTGGCTTGAGGTCCCGACCCTCAGGTCACCGGTGAGGATCTGGCCTTTGACTCTGAACCCTGAGGATGAGGCTCCTGGTCCTCCTGGCAGCCCCTGCTGCCTCAGGTGCTGATGACAGTGCTGTGTCAGCCATGAGCGACACTGACCGCCGGGGTAGGGACTGTGCCAGTCTCTTTTTTCACATTTCACAGCGCGGTCCAAAGCTGCTGGGGGCTGCGCGGGAGGGGTCCCCTGGCCTGGCGCTGGTGGCATGGCGAGGAGTCAGGCTCGCCTTTGCTCAGTCTGTGCCAGGACCCTGGAGTCTGGCTGGCTCTTCCTCAGGGCAAAGCAAAGCCTGCGAGTAATCTCGGGGGAACTTCCTAGAAAAAAAGAAATGATTCCAGGTTAGAAAGATGTAGGAAGGGCAGAAAACGGATGGGAGGGAGCGCTGGCTGGCACGAACAGTGAGTGCCAGGGCTGTCTGGAGCCGGAGAGAATTCCCAAAGCGCTCTCCTACTACCTGCCCACGTGCGTGCGTGTGCCAGGGAGCGAGAGACCCGAGAGCGAGAGTCAGAGGCCGAGCGAGGAGACGCAGAGGGGCCGCAGGCAGAGCCCAGGGCGCGCGCTGCCCGGGCGCCGAGCCCAGGGGCCGCCCACTGGCGGGGAGCGCGCAGGGGAGGCGGCGGCGGCGGCCGGGCTTCCCCGGGCTTCCCCTAGCCTGGCCGCGAGCGCACGGCGAGGGCTCAGGACGCGGAGGCGGTGCCCAGCGCAGGGGAGCGGGGAGTCCCCGAGGCGTCCTCCGCTCGGGGCCGGGAGCGTGGGAGCGGCCAGCGCGGCGTCCCTGAGCCCCGGAGCCTCAGGCAGGAGGTTTGGGCTGAGCCCTCCCCGCCACCCGCCCGCCCCTCCGGGCGCCCGCCCCCCGCCCCCGCCCGCGGCCTGGAGCGCGCCTCCCTCGCCGCCCCGGGTCTGGAGAGCCGGCGCCGGCCGAGCTGCGGGGGAGCCGCGGACAGCACCAGCCGCAGCCGCCGCGGGAGCTGCTCCGGCCGCACCATGCGAGAACTGGCCATCGAGATCGGGGTCCGAGCCCTGCTTTTCGGGGTCTTCGTGTAAGTAGTGGCGCGCCGCGGGCGGGGGCGCACGCATGGACTCGGGGATCCACGGACCGAGCGTCTCGGCGCCCCAAGTTTGTTTGCGTCCCGCCGGGGCCTGGATTCGAGGGCCCCTCTCCGCGCTAGGGATGTCCTAGGGGACCAGGAGAGACCCTCCCGGTCTCCCTCCTGGGACTCTGGGCGTGAAGGGACCCGCGTGCGCGAGGCTGAGACCTGTTCCCGACACCCGCGTCGCGCCGGGGAGCGGCTCCGGCCGCCGCTCGGGTCCCCTCGCCTGCGCCTTTCACCGGCTCCGCACCACCTGCCGGCGGATTCTGGCTGCCTCCCTGGACGCAGACGCGACCCTCGTTGGCGTCCTCGGGAAGTTTCTCCTTGTGTGGGATCTTCCGAGCCCGACGTTTGCAGCCTTCGCTCCTAACCACATCGCTTATTGCCCGCCGCGTGCGCGTCCCTGGCTTTGGCGCCGCGGGTCCGGCTGAGTGTTTCCGCTGGAGGCGTTTGCCGTAGTTCTCCCGCTGGAAAACTGTTGCTGCGGAGGCTCGGAAGTCCGGGGCCGCAGCCTGGGGTGCGGGCTTCATACGCCCGGAGCTCTGTGCCGAGTCCGTATCCGCTTAGGGCAGTAGCGGAATGCCCGGTGGGGCCCCGAGCAGCGGGTGCCCGGAAAGAGCGGTCTCGGAGGGGGCGCTAGCGCAGGTTCTCTCAGAGACATCTGAGCCCCAGTGCGCCCCGGGGACCCGCCGCCCGCCTCCCGGCCCCTGTCGTGTCTCTGCCTTTCAGATCCAAGCCCAGAACACCAGCTCAGACCCACTTCACAGCCTCCTATCATCTCCTGTCACCTAGGCACCCACATCTACACTTGTCCCTCCATTAGGGGGTCAGGTTCTCTCTCCTCCTGCGCCCATGGCTGTCTTCAGACACATTTTACATATTTAAGTTGCATGAACTTTCTGGATTTGACTTTTTTTTTTTTTAAAGCCCACTGAGCTATTCCAAACAGGAGGCCCCTCTCTGGATTTCTGCTCGGAATACGGAGTCTTTGGTGGCAGGAGGGAGGCTGTGAGATGACTTCTATTCCGTGCAGCCCAGGGTATGCGCATACAAAGAAATGCCCTTTCTTGCATGTTTTTCTTTACGAGGGGCTAAATTTATCTAGAGTGTTTATTCACACCACCAGAACAAGCCGTGAGCTCCCCCAGATGCAGAAAAGACCCCTCTCCTAGCTTCTGACTAAACACTAGTGTTACTCAGTGGGAAGAAGGAAGGAGAACTTCGGGTGGGTCCTGATGCACTTGGGAAAACAGAAAACACTTTTCCCTCCTCTTAATCTATTTTTCTACCTTTGGAATATACATTAAAACTAGTACTTGCCTTGTGGTCAGTTGGGGACAGTTTCCAATTGGCAGATAGGCTAAGCCTCATTAAATTATTGTGTGATAGAAATGATAAAATAGTGTTCAGTGCACAGAAGAATTTACCATTTGTTGGGTGAATGTTTGTGTGAGTAATACTGAAATAAAGTGAGGCAGGCTCTTTTGATTGCCGCTGGGAATTGTCAGATTAAAAAAGGGTCCAATAATATGTAAATATTTGTATTGTTTTGAGATATCCCTTCAAACATCCCCCCAAACATTTACGGGATGTTTACAAATATATAATGAATGGTCTATACAGTGGATTTGGGAATTTTTGATAATTATCATTTTATGTGCTTCTTGCTTCCTCTAAGGATGTTATGTAAAAACCAGGCAGTTTATATTCTTTTCTCCAAACTTCCCCTTTGTATTAATTACTTACTGGGGGATCTGCTATCACCCAAAGGGATACTCTTGGGCACTGATGGCATTTTTGGATGATTCCCTGGTTTCATATCAAATTGGAAATATTAACAGTGAGTCCAACTGTGGCTCTTTTACCTGCAAAGACCAGCTTTGGTATCTGTGCAAGACTCCCTGGGAATCTTGGAAGCTCAGATGCTGTTATCATCAGGCAGATAACGACTTCCTTCCGGAAGAACCGGTTTGGAGCACACAGATACAGATGACCCTTTGTTTTCTCAGATAAGCTTCTGGCGAGATGACAGAGGCTGACTTTTGGGGGGAGTTTCATTCTTCCTTTTGCCGGTGCTGGTCTGATGGCAAGCTTCAGTGGCTTGAACTCCCCTCTGCTCATGAAGGTGGTGGTCTCAGTGGCAGGGCTTCACTCCAGTAGGCTTAGAAAGTCCCTCTGGGCAAGCCGAATCCAGTTGCTCAGCTGTGGGGTCCAACTTAGCTGATACTATCTGGTTTTGCTTGGTATAGCTACTTTATTTCTCAGGATAAGAGAATAATCTTTTGGGGGGGGGATACCTTATGTCTTTGCAAACTTGTGCCTCTGGGGGAACATCATCTGTGGATGCACCTGTTCTCTGATCAGATTTGCTCTGCATAAGAGTAGACTTCCTCCACCCAGTGCCCACGTGCTCCCAGAGATGTGAGGTTAGTGCTAATGCAATGCATTTTTGGATCCATAGGTAGTAGGGATATCTGCTTTCCCTTGTTCTCTTAAGGAACTGGTTCTCTGTCTGTAGACGAGGTTTAGTGCCAAGGTTTGATGATTCAGGGTTTCAAGAGGAGGCTTTCCATGGGACGCTCTCCATAGAGCACCCAAGAAGTACTTGGTCCTGCCTGAGAAGCTCAAACCACTGAGAAGAAAATTAGTAACGAGTAACGAAAATTAGGGCTGGCACATAAAGTTTAACCTAAAAGGAAATAAATTGGTTTAAGGAATCAATGTTTAGGAAAAATCAAATTATGATGTGTAGCTTTGAGGCTGAATTTAGTGCTGTGAGGCTTGTGGGCCTAAAGGTCCAGTGCTGGCTTTAGCAGGTGCAGAAACACTCAGAGAACCTCTGCTGGCGTCTTGGGTGGCAGCAGGACGGAAGGAGCCCGCGGGTGTGCCTTCTCTCTGCCTTGCCCGCAGTCCCTAAGTAAGAGCAAAGGGGCCTCTAGGCAGGACCTGGGGTCTTCAATCTCTCCCTCTGTCCCTCCATCCCTCCCTCCTTCTCTCTCTCCCTCCCTGTGGTTCCTGGAGGCTCCCTGTCTGTCATGTCCCTCCAGGAGCTGGGGGTCTGCTTAGGATGCCAGGCTGCTCAGGGAACAGCGTTTGCCTCACCTCAGATCCACCCAGCATCCTTCTTTGAGCTCTTCCTATGCAGGAGGCCTGTGCAGGTGCCGGGGATGGTTGGGGACTGAAGGCCAGGCGCCTCCAAGGAGCTCGAAGGCTGGCAGAGCCAGCACATCAGGCACCACTATTTGTTATCCCCCTGCCTCCCCATCCAGTCGGCAGATGCATATTTGGCCTCTTCTAGGTGCCTGCAGTTGTAGTAGTAATTTTCTTTCTCTATCATTAGTAAACTTTAGTATGTGTAATTCCAAACAGACACAAGGAAACTTGGCACTTTAGCCGGTTCAGGTGACTTGCTCGAGGGCCCTGGCTGTCAGGAGGATTTTTGGAATATCGACTGTAGCTAACAGATCTTTCTTCATTACCCCTCAGAGTCCAGTTTAAGACTCTAGAGGGGGGATGGTTATGGTAGTTGGAGCAGAGTGCTGAGTTTTACTTGGAGGAATTAATTAGTCCTAGGAGGAATGACGAGGAGACAGGTGCCAGGGAAGGCTGCTTAGAGCTGACCTCTCTCACCTGAGTCTTGAGCAGTGCATGGTAGGTGCAGAGCGCCTGGGCCCAAGGACCTTCCTGCAGACAGAGTGTCCTGGAGCAGAAGCCTGGAGGCACATTTTGAGTGGGATCAGGTCACCACGTGTGGCCTCAGCACAACGTGTGGGTGCTAAGAGGGGCAGGAAGTGATCCTGGGACAAGAACGCAGATGGTCTCAGTGCCCTGTCAGGAAGCGTGGACGTTCCCTTGTAGGCACTCACTGGGGAGCCCTGGGAAGTTTGAAACAAAAAAGCACCGTGATCAGATACATGCCCAGTGGGGGGAAACGACAGTTCCCTTGGGCACCTGGGCCCCGTTTCCTTCTGGGAGTGACCGTGCACAGCTCTGGCGCCGCTGCTGGGCCCCTCTGTGCTCTCCGGGGGCCCACAGTTTATTCCGCCTTCTGTGCAGGTTACACGTCTGGAGTCTGCATGTCTGTCTTCTTTGCTTTCCGCACTCTCCCACCTGGGCCTTGGGTGGTCGGCACCTCGGGAGAGCTCCCCAGAGGGCACTCAGTTTCTGATGATTGTGTTTATAGACCTCTGAGTGTTCTGCATCTATCCAGAGCAAGGCGTCCTGAAGGGCAGTCTGCTGACCACCTGCACCTGGATTACCTGGGGCTCAGTTCAGACTTAACTGGATCAACCTATGGAGTGGAGTCCCGGGAATCTGCATTTTCAACAGGTGATCCTTCTCTCCACCACGTTTGGGAACTACTGATGTGCAGTTTACAGTAGCTTGAGACCCTCTTGTGGTCAAGGGTCGCCTCTAGTTCTTTTCTCCTTTCTGGCTACACGGAAGACTAACGTTCCCAAACCCCTGCCTTTAGGTGGGACCATAGGGAACATGGGAAGAGTGACAGGTGTCACCTCCAGGTTGAGGCAACATCATTCCCGTTCAGTGGCCTGTCATTGTCCTTCTCTGTCGATGGCGAGCATAGAGCTCTGTGTTGAGATGGCAGAGCTGCCAGATGCCAACAGCAGGACAGCTGCTATTGGAGGTAAGCTCTGTCGAACAGAAGGAAACTTTTTGCCTTTGGGGACTGATTAGCTCCAGTAGCAAACATCTATTCTATTATATCTAACTAATACACCTGTAATAATTTTGCTCCCTCTCTAGAAAGAGAGTTGTTTGAGGCAAAGTGTAAATGTTAGACCTTGGGCTTTGGAGCTGGAAGGTCTGGATTTGGATTTTGGCTCTGCCACTAACTAGCAAGTTGCCTAAAATCTCTGAACCTCAGTTTTTTCATGGGGGAAGTGGGAATAGTTCCTACTTCATTGGGTTTTATTAAATAAGGTGCTGTGAGTGCCTACGGTACATATACCAACAACTAGGTGTCTTCTTCCCACTCTTGTGAATTCCTGTTACTTATATGTAGTGTCTAAGGATGGCAGTGTAGTGTAGTGGTCACAGTCATGGCCTCTGGCATTGGGTTACCGGGGCTTGAATCCTGGTTTTTCCACTTAGCTGTGTGAGCCTTTTAGCAAAGTATTTATCCTGCTTCAGTCTGTGCTTCTCCGTCTGTTCGATAGGAGTATTAACTGCATCCATGGATGTAAGCCTTGTGAGTATTAAACGAGAAGAGTCTCAACAAATGGTAATGTGATTATTATTATCCTTTTATTAAGATGAAACCATAATATACACTAAAGAGAAATGCCATAGGTAGCTAATGATACTCTTATTACAAATGATTTACTACAGGATTTCTATAAAATAATAGACTCCTTTAAATATATTTCAGATGATTCCTTTTAGCCCCCCAAAGTGAGGTATGTAACTTCCCATGAGTTCATTTAGTGAGCTGTACCCCCACTCCTCAGCGTGGGCTGCTGTCTGTCTGATGGAAGGTGTTAGGGGGTATCTCAGCCCTGTAGCTTCTCAATGGTGACAAATTGCTGGCCTTTTACAACAGTGATTCTAGGACATTGAATCAGAAATGTTATCAGCCTAACAGCATTTGATAATGTGTAAGGAAAATGCTGTGTTCATATCATTTACTTCTGAGTCTGTGTTCATCGTACAGAGTTCTGCTAGAAGCCCGGTGCAGACAGTTCTTCCATCAGACACCCCCTCCACCCCCAGATGGTGTATGCTGGACCAAGTATGCCCAGCACTTCTCCCCCGCCCGGGAAGGCGTCTGCTTTGTTATCTGATAAATGGAGCATCCTTCTGTTTGAAATATTATTTGCCACTGTAAAATGAGTCGGCTGTACCCAGAATTCTGAGAATTGTTGATGTTTTTCCACAGGGAGATAAATGCTTATAACACCATAAAAGGAGATCATTAATTTCATAGCTTTTGGATAAAGTTATCTCAATTAGTTATAAAGATTATGCCTTTTATGACCCACACAAGGCTTGGAAAAGCTCCGTACCTCTATTTTTCTGTGATTGTGTTTTTAAATATGAAAATCATCTTAGTAATATTGCTTCTTTAAAACATATAATCTTAGTGTTCTGTGGATGAATTAGAAACCCTGGTTCACAGTGAGGAAGTGAATTCGTACAGGACTTGGAGATGCCCGGGATGGGTGAGCAGGAAGCTGGGAGGGGCTGGGTCTGTGGAGCCCGGGGACGGCTTCATCACAGTCTTTTTTTTTTTTTTTAACAACTTTTTAAATTAATTTATTTATTTATGGCTGTGTTGGGTCTTGGTTTCTGTGCGAGGGCTTTCTCTACTTGCGGCAAGTGGGGGCCACTCTTCATCGCGGTGCACGGGCCTCTCACTATCGTGGCCTCTCTTGTTGCGGAGCACAGGCTCCAGACGCGCAGGCTCAGTAATTGTGGCTCACGGGCCTAGTTGCTCCGCGGCATGTGGGATCTTCCCAGACCAGGGCTCGAACCCGTGTCCCCTGCATTGGCAGGCAGATTCTCAACCACTGCGCCGCCAGGGAAGCCCCTCATCACAGTCTTTTAATATGTGACTGTGAAAAACTGTCCCGCCAAGGTGAGGCACAAGTTGTTACTATGTCTCCAGCAAAAACAAAGGAGCAAGAAACAGGGTCAGAAGCTGCAGGAGCCTCTAGGTTGGTTTGCAGAGAGGGCGCAGTCTGCTGATCAATGCTAGACATTTCTTTCTCCTTTTCCAGAGTTTTTATTGAAATATTAGTTTGAAACATATAAAATTGCTGATATTTGACTGTTTTGACCTACAGAAACGGGAATTTCATTTTAGTCCAACCTAAAAATAATATACACAAAGAAAGGTGTATGATTCATAATTGTACAGCTGCCCAGAATACCTTCCACCCTCTGAGCCCCCTTCTGCCACCCTGAGGGTCTCCATCACTCTGACTTCTTCTAACAGCATTTTTGAACTCCGTGTAGATGGTATCATGCAGTGCGTACTTTTTTCTGTGGCTTTTTTTGGGTTTTGTGCCCGGCTTCTCTTGAGACTCATCCATGTCGTGCATAGCTGCAGTTTGTAAATTTTCTTTGCCGTAGAGCATGTCATTGCATGATGGTACCTCTTCATTTACTCATTTTATGGATATCATTTATGGATATTTGGGTTATTTATGGTTTTGGCTGTTAAGCATAATGCTGCTTTTGTTTTTAATGAATATATTTGTAATTCCTGTGGCATATTAGTATGTCCTGAGGAGTGGAAATGCTAGGTTACTCATCTGAGGTTTTTAAAGAGGATTTGGCTTCTTTCTGTCTGTCTCAAATTCTGAAAGAGAGCTGCAGTCTGTATGCTGCTTTAGTCTCCATTCGTTGGTCAGTTGCTTTGTGTAAAGGATGTGGTGGCCCTGGTGAATGACATGAGGATGCCTGGAGCCGGGTCCCTACTCTGCAGCAGGGTGGGCAGCATGGCACCAAAGTCAGCTCATGGGCTTTGGAGTTAAGTCCTGACTGCTGATGGCAAAGATGTGCCTCGGCTTCCTCATCTGTAAAGTGGGGACAAGATATCTGCCCAGGAGGCTTAAAGATGAAGGTATGTAATATGTGACACATGGTAGTTGTTTAAGCCAATCTCCTTTCCTTCCTCCGTCTCTCTTCCTTCCTATGGGGAGGCCGAGATACAGGTCAAAAGATATCTAATGTCACAATGTAATAATAATAATGAGTGTAGCTTTCAGCGCCACAGCAGCGATGAACCTGGAACTGAGATTTAGGAAGTTTGGGGAAAGTGTTCTGAATAATTGTCCAAGAAGCCATTGAGAAAGAGAAGTGGTTGGTATGTGTGTATGTGTAGGTATCCTTTAATAGACCTGTTTCTCCATCTTGGTTAAAGGAAACAAGTTTCAACAGTAACAGGTGCCAGCTTTGTACTAGGCACTTGTCACACCCTAGATGACTTAATCTTTGCAGTCCGCCACCCCAAGAAGTGATACTGTTGTCCTAATTTCCAGAGTTTAGAGTTAATGCTTCTCAAATACAGAGAACTCTTACCAATCAGTATGAGAAGAAAAGAGCTTTTCCAAAAAAAAATAATAATAAGGACAGTGGACAGAACAGGGAACTAACAAAAATACAAATAACCAATCTTGTTTAAATCTTCGATTTCCATAGAAGTGCGAAATATGCATCTAAAAACAATAAAATACATTGCATATAGATTAGCACAAGCTTTTTATGGGCTACGATGAACGAATGCAGCCACCGAAAGTAGTTTTGTAGATAATGTAGGTAACTATTTGTTAGCTTGGAGGATATCCATAAACTGTTAAGTGATAAAAAGCAGGTTACATAAGTATGCATAAAGCTACTGTAATGTGGTAATTAATAAAATCAGTTTGTATCTATGTCTGTAAGAAAATAGCTATAAAGATAAACAACAAAATCTTAATGGTGGTTATTTCAGGCTGATGGGATTATATAATATTTGCTTTTTTCTTTATACCATTTGTTGTGTAATTATTTTACAGTAAACATTTATTACTTTCACACATAATTAGAAAAATTGATTTAGATTTTTCCTGTTATGGGGAAAAAAAGAAGCTAATGAAATATCCTAGATAGGATACTGGATGATTGTTTTGTGATTGTTTTAGAAATATCTGAAGTGGGAATGTGTCAAAAGTTAACCCTCCTATATTTCATATCAACTAAAATATTTAAAGGAAAATCAGAAGGTAAGAATTAACATGCAGGATGTGCAAGGTGAAATGGATATGATCAGATGCTGCAGGTGGAATTGTAAAAGGACATAACCGTTTTGAAGAGCAATATTGCAATGCATAGACAGTCATAAAGTTATTCCTGTCCTTTGACTTAGAACTCAAAAAATATGTTGAAACACTGATGTAAAAAGTGCAAAATCCTAAATCCTCATGTATAAAGATGTTCATTGCTGTGTTTCATACAAAGCAAAGTAAATATATTTGTCAAATAAAAATAAATTAAGACTCAAATAGTCAACATTTGAAGAACGGTTTCATAAATTATGGATACAAAGAAATACTATATAGCTATTAAAATAATCATTTTGAAAATCAGGGTAAAATTTTATGATGTAACAGTTAAAGCACTATACAGAATATATCCTATTTCCAGACTATTGGAAATATATCTGATTTGGGCAAATATTAGAAAGGATTACACAAAAGTGAATGTGATGGGAATGAATGTGTTTCTCCTCACTTGAACATTATTTTAAGATTATAAAATAGTTTTAAATATTAAAACAGTACAAAAAGTGTAAGTTTTCCTGAACTCCGTCACTTATCTCTGCTAATTCCATTCCCTTCACTTTTTAAACTTTTAAACACATATATTTTAAAAACTGAGAACACATTTTATCTATAGTAGTTTATTTTTTTTACTTAATGTATTGATATCTTGGAGATATTTTCTATCTCTGTAGATCTACTTGTTCTTTTTGCTGGCTGTGTGGTGTTCACCTGATTAACCTGTACAAGGAGTTATAGGGTGTTTTCATCTTTTGTTATGACAAACGGCATGGCAATTGTGCATATATTGTAATGTACCTGTTAAAGTACTATTGTCATAAACTTGTGCAAATGAAATTTCTGAGTCAAAGGTCACATGTATTTTGAATTTTGATGGGCACTGCCAAATTGCCACCCAAACTATTGGTTTACATTCTACCAATAGTTCAAAGGTGTCTATTTTTTGACATTCTTGCCAATGTTGGATATTATTAATGTTTTATATTTATACCATGGGAGAGAATGTAACATTTATATCTTTTCACTCATGTATTGGAAATTTGTATTTTTTTAGGTGAAATATCTTGTATTTGCCTTTATCCATGCTTTTATTGGATCTTCAAATTTATTTTACTGATGTGTAGCAGCGCTTTATTCCTTATAGTTATTGACCTTTTATTTCATAAGTTGCAAATACTTTTCCTCTGTGGTTGACTTTTAAGTTTCTTTGCAATTTCTGTTATTGTGCACATTTTAATGATGTAGTTAAATATGTCAGTCTTTTCCTTTATGGTTTCAGAGTTTCTCTTCTATTTAGAAAGTCCTTTCTCATCTAAAACAGAAATATTCTTCTGTTTTGCTTAGTATACTTTTATTCTTTAATTTTAATTCTTTAATGTATGAGAATTTTTTAAAATTTATGGAGTGAGGTAGAGAATTTACCTTTTTTCTTGCCTGTGGTTTGTCAATTATGAAATAGACATTGTTTTCTCAGTGACATCTTAATCACATACAAGCTTCCATATATCCATGGATTGCAAGTGAATTCTATTCTGATTATCTGTGTGCCTGTTTGCTCAATATAACATTTTAATTATTGTAGTTTTATAGTTTATTGAGATATCTGAGGGGAAATGGCCCCTTCTCCCTGAGAAGGGACATAGGATGGTGGTTTAGACTACAGGATCCAAAGCCAGGATGCCTGAGTTCAAAGCACTAATCTGCTATTTACTAGTTACGTGAACTTGGGCAGGTTGCTTTATCTCTCTGTGCTTCAGTTCCCTAGTCTTAAATACGGGGGTAATTATAGTGCTAAAATAGTTTCATTGAATTGAGATCAGAGGCTGTGGCTTGCGTGATTTCTATGTTTTATAATTTATGATTTTCTGTATGGCCACACACATAGTCAATTTTAAAATTTACATACAGTGTAAATTTTTGTAAATTTACATAGTTTGAACATAATGAATAGTTTCTGTATTTTGGGTACAAACCTCTAAATATATTAAAGCAAGTTAGCTGTGATATTCAAATCCTCACTCTTTTAAATTTGTTCTTTTTAATTTGTTCTTTTTAATGTGAAGATATACTCCCTCTGTCAAACTGGGGTAATTAAAGCTTTCACATTTTTTGAGATAACTAATATTTCATCGTATTGCTGCCAACTTATTCTCTGTTTTCTTGAAGTGGTGCTTCATTTCTGTGTTTTTTACCCTTTTGTTTCTTGCTTTAGCTGAATAGCTTAAGTTTTCCTTGCTACCTCCCATTTTTTCCTTCAGTGATTTAGAAGTCAAATTGCTACGTCTACATTTCTAGTTAGTGTTCTTAAATTTTCTTTCCTTCTGATGAATTGAATGTTTTATTATTATGAAGTTTCTATCTTTGTGTTAATATTCCTTATCTTAAAGTCTACTTTATCTAATATTAATATATAGCTACATTATCTTTCTTGAGATTAATATATGCACAGAATGTATTTTTCAGTCCTTTTACTTTCAACCTATCGGTATTTTTATGTTTAATGTATGACTCTTGTAAACAGCTTTTAGTTGTATCTTTTAGTTTTACCCAGTCTGGCCAGTCTCTGCCATTTAATTGGAGTGGTTAAGTCATTTACAGTTAATGCAGTTGATATGGTGGGGTTTAAGCCTACCACCTTGCTATTTGATTTTTATTTGTTCCATCTGTTCTTGTTCCTCTTTTTCTTCTTTTAGGCTAATCAAACACTTGCTGCTACAGTAAATTCCCTACATATGAATGAGTTCCATTCCAATAGTGCATACCTAAGTCCAATTTGTTCGTAAGTCCAACAGAGTTAGCCTAGGTACCCAACTAACACAATCGGCTATATAATACTGTACTGTAATAGGTTTATAATACTTTTCACACAAATAATACATAAAAACAAACAAACACAAAGAATTAAAACATTTTTAATTTTACAGTAGAGTACCTTGAAAGGTACAGCAGTACAGTACAACAGCTGGCATATAGGGGCTGGCATCGAGTGAACAGGCAAGAAGAGTTACTGACTGGTGGAGCGAGGGGAGATGGGAGATGGAATAGCTGAAGGATGGTCAGCAATAGGAGACAGAGGGCAAGATACAGTGTCACTCACGCCTGACGTTGGTGGAACGCACATTCGCATCTTTGAAAGTTCTCACCTTGAAGGTTCGTATGTAGAGGACTTACTGTATTCCACTTTATCTCCTTTGTTGTATTTTAGTTTTACCTCTTAAAAATTTTTAGTAGGTTCTCTACACATTACAATATGCACTTTTTTTACTTGTCACCATGAAGTCAATATTACACCATTTCACATACAATGTAAAAATCTTTCAAAAGCATTTTTCCCCCATGTCTTTGGTACATTGTCATAGATTTCACTTTTATGTATAAGTCCCATAAAATATTTAAATTTTGTCTTTAGCAATCAATGTGCTTTAACAGAAATTAAATTTTTAAAATAGATTTACCTACATATCTACCATTTCCAGTACTCTTTATTTCTTCTTTCATATTTGGTTTTCCCTTTAGGATTATATCCCTTCAGCCTGGATAACTTCCTTTAGCATTTCTTGTAGGGTAGGTTTGCCAGGAATGAATTCTCTTGGCTTTGGTTTTGTTGGAATTGTCTTTATTTTGCCTTTACTTTTGAAATATTTTTGTTGGTTATAGAATTCTAGATAGACAGTTTTCTTTCAGTACTTCAGAGTTGGCTTTGAATTGTCTTATAGATTTTATTATTTCTGATGAGAAGTCAGCTGCCCCTGTTTTTGTAACTTTCCTAAATGCCACATGTTTTTCCTGTTGGCTGATTTTAAGACTTTCTCTTTATTTTTGGTTTTAAGTAGTTTGGCTATGATGTGTCTAGGTTGGTCTCATTTGTATTTTTCCTACTTGGGTTCATGGAGATTCTTGGAGCTACGGTTTGATGTCCTTCATCAATTAATTATTCTCAAAACATAGTTTTTCAAATATTTCTTTTGCCCCACTCTCTCTCTCCTCTCCTTCTGGTTCTTCTATTACACATGTATCAGACAATTTGATATTGTTCCACAGGCCTTGGATAATCTGTTCCATTTTTTAAAAAAAATTTTTCTTCCCTGTGACTTAGTTTAAGATAATATCTATTGACTTTTCTTCAAATTCACGAATTCTTTATTCTGCTGTGTCTATTTTTTCTCATGGGTAAGCCCATGTCATAAATGTTTTATTTCAAATGTTCATTTTTTTCAGTTATATAGTTTCCCTTAGATTCTTTTTTTAGAGTTTTAGTTTCTTTGTGATGTTATCCACCTGTCCACCTATTCTTTTCATCTTTCCCTAGAATTAAACATATTTATAGTAGAAAGTCCTTTTCTGCTATTTCCAGCATTAGGATGATCCATGGTTATGTTTGTTTTTTTTTGTTTTTCTGTTGATTATGGGTCACATTTTCCTGCTTCCTTGCTTGTGTAGTAATTTTTAATTGTATATTGGACACTGAGTCACACATTGTGGAAATGCTTGATTGTTACTGTCCTCTAAAGAGTGTTGAGTTTTATTCTTGCATGCAGTTAATTTACTGTTGGGCCACCTTAATCCTTGGAGCCTTGGTTCTAGGCTGTGTTTGCATAAGTCTATCTTGGTTTTGCCTTAGATCCTAGGGTGCATCCTTTAGTCCTAGGATGTGTTTCTTACTCCTGTGGTTTGGCCCTTCTGAGGTTTCAGGAGAAAATGTATCTTGGGGAAACTTCAACTCCAAACTCTATCTCCTAGCACTAGCTAGCTGCTGAAGTCTCTCCTTCACTCTTTAGACTGTGACTGTTACTTTCCATTGGGGTCCTTGTAGTCTTCTCCTGCATGTTGCAATTTCTGAGTTTGCCAGTGATTTGAAGGAAATTTGTGCATTCAATTTTGTGTACCCCTCTCTGTCTAAACTCCTTAACAGGGATGTATCTCATTTCTTGTATCATCCATTATTTTCTTCCCATATGCTTTATGCTTTATCTTTTCCTTAATTTTTTTCATATTCTGCTTTGCTAATTGGCACCCCTTGAGGCTCTTCAGCCTAGCTATGGATTTTATGTTTTTCATTCTTTTTAGGGAGGTTTTGAGAGGGAAGAAAGACAAAATGTATGGGTTCAATTAGCCATCTTGAACTAGATGTCTCTTTAAAAAACATTTTTCAAATTTTTCTTTGATACAATGTTTACATTTTTATATTTAAAATTATATTAAAATCCAATTGATTCTTTCACACATGAATATTTTTATGGTCTTCTGAGCCATCATGTAAGTGGCCTCTTCTTTGCCTATATAATAAAATCCTACCTATTTTCCAAGACTTGGCTCAGAATTTGCTTTTCTGTGATATCTTGTCTAAATATATTAGCTCTGACTAAATGTATATAATACTGATGATAGAATTATATAGAAGTCCCACATATATCTTTTTTTTTCTTTAATGATGGAAATAGTTGGTTTTCTGGATGTATGGTGTTTTAATTCAGTCTTGTGGACCAGTGAAAATATCTTCAGTCATGTAATGAGAACATATTAAATTAGATTTTAAAAATATTAATACCTTATTTATGAAAAACCACAAGAAACAAAGATGCTTTGTTTTTTTCCTGATGCAAAATATCCTTTTATTGTTTCCTAAAAATAGCAAACTGGGGTTGTTTGGCTCCAGGGATGATGAAGATGATATGATAATAATGATAGCAGTAACTAATATTTATTGACCACTTACTGTATGCCAGGCAGTGTGCTAAGGCAATTTACTCTTTAAATCTTCAAACGATACTATGAGGTAGGAATTTTATAATTCTTCATATTTTTGGATGAGAAATCTAAGGCTTAGCGAGGTTAAAGAACTCACCCAGTGTCACGCTGTTAATAAGTGGGATGAGAGCGCTTTCAGTGAAACATTGAAATTGAGTGTTTAATGCGATGGAACAATTTACATCAGATTTGGGTAGAGAGGGGAAGAGAAGAGACTGGTGGTGAGGCTTTCTGGTAATTAAATGACCCTGACAACTTCAGTGAAGTTATGGACATGAAGGGGATTGACGTACACAGAGCAAATGGAACTCTGACATTTTACCAGAAGGCACCACAGAGTGAATTATATTCTACCCTGTGTCTGACCTGGCAGAGTCTCTAGACCTTGTCTCATCTGTCTTCCCCTCCTTTTCTTTTTTTAAACAGAGGGCGTTAATCAGACCCTCCTTGTTCAGCGGCAGAGGTGAACCTAGAACCACAGTCTCTTGACTCGTGGCCCCAGGGACTGCTCAGCGTGTGACTTCCTCTATTCCTAAGAAGGCACAGGTCCTGCGCATTTAGGATCATCTTTTCCCCATCCTGTCAGGATCATTTGAATGCAGCTGTGTTTCTCTACAGACTCTGTGGGGCAGCTAGTGGGGGAGCTGCTTTTTTTTTTTTTAAATCAAAACACACCATTGCTCAAAAGGAGCAACATCTTTGTCCGACATCTCCCCACCCCACCCCTGCTTCCGGTTATAAGATGAATAAATCCTGGGGATCTACTGTACAGCATGGTGATTATAGTTAATGATACTGTACTGTATACTCGAAAGTTGCTCAGAGAGTAGATCTTAAATGTTCTCTTCACAAAAAGGAAGTGGTGGTTATGTGACACGATGGAGGTGTTAATTGGCATTATTGCAGTAAGCATTTTGCAGTATATGCATTATCAAACCAGCACGTTGCACACCTTAAACATACACGACGTCAACTATATCTCGATCAAGCTGGGAAAAAAAAGTCCTGACAGCTCCCTCCCACGTACTTGTCACACTTCCACAGGACGCGCGAGAGAAAGGTGTCCCCAGGCCGCAAGAACATGAGGTGACGAGCCAGCCATGCCTGAGGGTGGTGTCCGCTCCTCGTGGTCAGCCTGTCCTGAGGCTTCCTGTGGACTTTGTTCCAAGTGTCAGGACAAGGGACGGAACCTAAAGGTCAGGGGTGGGTGTTTCTGGAGGTGTTTTCTCTACAAAGTCCAGCTTTAAAAACTGGGGGGGCACCACATGTTACACTCAGAATATCTGTACCTTGGGCAGAGTATCTGTAGATGGTGACACATAGCTTTCTTTGGTCCAGTTCCCTTGTCCTGGGAGCAGGAGTGGATGACATATAAGGGAGCCACTGCCGTCATTTAAGATAGCGTTGAAATCCCCTCCATTCCTTCACTCCTGGAGCCTCAGAGGTACATTGACTGTGTCCCATTGTGCCAGGCCCTGGACACAGAGATGAAGAATGCCACATGCCTCACTAGCCCAGGTCATGTCACCAGTGGACAGCAGAGCCCGTGGATATTGGGATACAGCCAGACTGGTCTTTCTGGCCTGGGGACCTGCCAGTGCAAGAGGACTTGCCAGGAGTTCGGGGGTGCAGTTGGGGCTGAGGCCTTGGGTGGAAGAATGGCAGCGCTCAGAGCAGGGTGACAAAGTAGAGTGGAGGACCTCAGGGAGCAGCTTTGCCGGCGGCCAGCCGTGCCCTCCTCTCGGTAGACCTTGCCGCTGGCTCTTCAGCCCCAGGGCCTGCCCTTGGAACTGCTTTGCCATGAGAAACAACAGCTTCTTTCTTTTTGAGTGCTTACCCTGTGCCAGGTGACGTTCTTATGCTCTGTGGGCAATTGGCTTATCGCATCCGTACAGCATGATGTGGGTGCTGCCATTTCTTCACTTTGCAGGGGTCGGGGGGTGAAATGCAGGGAGAGGAGTGATGTGTCCGCGGTCATTTGCGTATAGGTAGCGGAGGTGGAACTGGAGGCCAGGCCCGCCGGGCTGTGCTCTCTGTTCCCATTGCTCTGCTGCTACAGCCGGGGGTTACTTTGTCCCAAGCCACCCACACAGCGGCCTTCTGCCCACCGTGCCTGGCGTGGATCTTGGTCACAACAAACCTGTAGTGCACCCGAGTCCAGGGTTGAGGATCCCAGACTGCCGGAAGTCCAGTGCTGCCTCCATCTTGGCTTGGGTTACTTTAACCTCTCCTTCTTCAGTTTACTGATCTGCAAAGTGGGGATAGAAATAGTACCTGCCAGAACCTGACAGGGTATCAATACTCACAGAGCAGTGCCTGGCACACAGGGAGCACAACACAGATGTAAGCCGCTATCGTCATGTTCGCAAGTGCTCATCTGGAAATTTCCCTTCCCTTCTTCTTGCCCCGTCTTCAGAGCAAAATGTCTTTTTCTGTGCTCTTCTGCAATGGCCCTCTTATCACCCTGACCTTATCTTGCCTGTGAGAGCCGTTTGTTTATAAGAATTATGTGTCTCAGTTCACCGTAATCACTGTTTCTTTCTTGACCAAGTGGAACCTCTCCCTCGATGTCAGCAGGCGTTGTTGGAAAATAGTGCCTGCCTTGGAATAGGCCACATAAAAAGCATCGGGAGCCTCGGAAGAAGCTTGATTAATTATCTGTGTACTTTATGCCTAAAGTGTGAACTG
Organism: Balaenoptera borealis; assembly: GCF_965194805.1. Lineage (NCBI taxonomy): Eukaryota > Metazoa > Chordata > Mammalia > Artiodactyla > Balaenopteridae > Balaenoptera > Balaenoptera borealis. The sequence goes on from NC_138874.1 coordinate 108,071,782, forward strand.
TGGTTTTCATTTTCTCAAGAATGTGAGCCGTCTGCTTTGAATTAATCCAGGAGAGCAGTGTTTTTAAAAAAAAAAAAATCTCCCCACTGCTGTGTCAGCACTTACAATTACTGCCTGAGGGTTTTCTTTTTCCTTCTTAGAGAATCTTAAGGTATGTTGAATAATTTTTGGATTAAGTTTAATTATTTCAAGTTTGAAAAAAAGAAGGGAAAAGAACTTTGTGAAGATTGTGCTCAGGAAAGAAGTGTTCCAATTGTCATTTTTTTTTTTTGTTTCTAAGGTGTTTTGAAAATCGCTCTGGGTTTTTCTGCTGGTTATACTGGAAATCACAAGTCCTTGCTTACATCAGGAAATCAGAAAGCAAGGCTCACTCCGGATTGAGACGGGTTCGATTTAACACTGAATAGAGTCAAGTCCTAAGTACAAATCAATGTCAAATATAAATAAGTCCAGGCGCAATTTCTCCGTGTGGCCTTGGGTTATGAAAGCATTTTCCCACTTGACTACAAGCTTCTCAAGAGGAGAACCCTTGAGTTTTGTGTTCACCAGTCTCTCTCCCACCCCTGATACGTACCTGGCACATAGTAGCTGCTCAGGAAATAATAATTGAGTGAATGACGTTAACTGTGATGAGGTGACTTCAGGTCACACTTTCACCTACTGGAAGAAGGAGCTCTTCCAGCTGGGACCCCCTGGGCCTGCGTACAGGAAGACAGAAGCCAAGGCTTGTCCTTTAGATGTACAGAGAAGCTCGGAAGAAAAGTTGCAGGAGAGCATGGGTCACTAAATGGAAGACAAGTTTTCATTCCCAGGAAGAAACACAATGAAGAAAAGGCCAGGAGCTGCACTGAGATGCCCTGTGGGTTTGCAACTGTGTCAGCTCCCTGGGAAGCATGGCAGACCCCTCACTGGGCTCTGTCATTGTCCCTCTTGTAGGAACAAGCAGGGAGGTGGCAAAGGTGGCAGTGGGGTAGCGTGGCCTTGTGTGCGTTTGATTAAATGTCCAGACACACACTAGGCTTTGCCAGGTCTCCACTGCGGCAACCCCCCACCCCCCATCCAGGGCCCACGCCCACCGCTGTCTGCACAGCCTTCCCGTAAGGGGTCCTTAGTGGAGTCATGCCTATTTCCCCATGTGCAGACCCCACGCTCAGTTACGTCCCATCTCTTCTTGGGGGTTAGCTGCTTTGTGTGGTTGCATTACCTCCGAGCTGAGGTCTTCCAGGACCTCAGCTTTTAAACAAGTTATCTTTGCTAGACTTCTTTCTTTTTACTTTAAATAAATGATTATTTAAAATTATGAGACAAATGTAGGCTCAGTGCAGGAAACTTAATAGAGAGAAAAAAATTGAAAGAAAATGGAATTATTTATGATCCTACAACCCAGAGAAAACCAGAGTTAACATTTTGGTTTGTATTCTTTTAGTCTTCTCCTGCTCTCCCAACCCCCCACTCATGCCATAAGACATAATACTTTTTATGCACAAAAGGTACGCCTCGTCTGAAATAAAATTTTATAGGCTGCCTTTTTCACTTGACATTACACCCTCAACATCTTTCTATACCAATAAATATTCTTCCCCAACTTGCTTTTTTAATAGCTGTGAATGGTGACAGAATATGCTGCCCCAGAATTGGCATAAAGATTATTTTGGGAAGAGGGCAGTTGAGAGGAGGCAGATGCAGGAAGGGCTCCCTGCCCTCCCCTGTTTTCCTAAAAGCAGGGCATTAACTTTCAAGGGTGTCCTTCCTCCCCTCTCTACCAGGAAAGACAGAGATTGGTCACTGGAGACAGCACCAGAGGAGTCTACATAACAAACTCCACAGTTAGCCTTTACCTACCATTAGTTTCCGTCTATGTATTGACTTTCCCACAGTTTGCTGCCCTTAGAAGCCTAAAACTTCTTTCATTTGTCCTGTCATTTCTTCACTAATTCATTGCTCTTTATTGGGGATGCTATATAAGCTGGAGTTCTAAGCCACTGCTTCGAGTTACTCATTTTTCCCTGGGTATCCCCTGTGTATATATGAGGTATCCATGTTAATAAACTTCTGATTCTTTTTCTCTTGTTAATTTTTTTGTCTTTTGTTATAGGGGTCCCAGCCAAGAACTCAGAATGGTAGAGGGAAAATTGTTTTTTCTTCCCCTACAGCTGCAACACAGTCCATTAAATTAGGCAAATAATCTAATACAATAAGCAGACTGGAGTTGGACATTAGTGGTCTGTCTTTGGTTTTTAGTTGATGTAGACAACGCTGTGTTGAACATCCCGGCTCATGCCTTGCCATGCACATCTCTGATTAGATTCTTAGGCTTAATTCCTGGATGAGGGATTTCTGGGTCAAAGCATTTTTCCCTCTACTTTCATCAGCTTGCCCTCCAGAAAGTTTGTACTAATTAACGTTGCTCCTTGCAGTGCCTGATCTGCTGGTTCTCCTCACCATTCCTGCTCAAATGTCTCTTGCTGGAGAAACCTCCACTGAACATTCTGTTCAATGTCTCATGCCCCATTCTATCACATTATCATATTACCCCATTTTATTTTGTAATAGCACTTATTTTAATCTGTAATGATGTTGTCCATTATTTATTGGCATCCCCGTTTGTTGGCAACTCACTCTGTGAGTGCAGGGACCTTGCCTGTTGGGGGTCAGTGCTGTTTGGCAGTGCCTTTCAACCATTCACCCATTTCCACCACACTTGTGTATCTCGGTGTGCAGGACAAGTTTGCTGAATGAACACATGTTTACCCACAAGGTCAGTGACACTTGTATTATCATGCATTTAAAAAGTTGTTATCTTTATTCTAAAACAAAGGACGCCAAACGTAACTTAACCCATTGCTGGTGACCAGTGGCCCGGGATCCTTTGGTGTACTAAGGTATAAGGCCCCTTTCCCAAATAGTAACTGGGTTTTGTAATTACTGTGGTTTGTTTCTTTTGGCTTAATTTTTTTCTCTGTTCGTGAAAGGCTGTAGACAGTATTCTTACTTGAAGCAAGTTATGTTTCCACTTCTGATTTGGTGCTACTAATCTGCTAAGGCTTTGAAAGGAGAGAGTCACCTTACTTAAACAGTGTATAAAACAAGAGTGAATAGGTTTAGCTTGAAGAACTGAATAGCTCTGCTGTGTTTAAGTGCTTGGGTATTCTGTGTGCCCAGAGGCTTTTTTGACTGTTTTCTGTTTCTTATAGAAGGATGGTGTTGATAGCTGAGTTCTACGAGCGAGGTATTGCAATTCTTGTTACTGAGTCTGTCCCTCCCTTGAGTACAACGAGAGAGTGGCTAATATAGTAGTTAGATGTTGAACAAGTAGTGTATCCAGAGAATACTGGCAGTGGCTGTGCATCTGGGACATGGCTGGGCGATGCTGTCGAGGCCCATGCCTCTGGACTCTGAATCTGGCCTCCTCTGTCCAAGGTTTTTATCAGCAACTTGGATAAAGACATAGAAAGCAGGCTTATCAAATTTGCGAATGAAACAAAACCAGGATGGAAGGCTAATACATAGGATAATAGAATCAAGATTCATAAAAATCTTGGCAGGAATGATGGGTCTGAAACTAACAAGGTAAGCCCTAACAGGATTACATGTGAAGTCCTGCGTCTCACTTCAGCAGAGCCAGCCACAGCTGCCAGCGATGGGAGGGGCCTGGCTTGAAGGCAGTTTGTGTGCAGAGGACCTCGTAAGGCCTGTGGGTTTCCTAGATGCTAATTTAAAAAGCTAATTATGCCTTACATACTATTAACAGCAGTAGGACCTCCAGATCTAAGGATGGCAAACTGCCTCATAGCAATTCCTTCCTGGAGCACTTCTCCCAGCCGTCCCTCTCCCCACAGCCTTACCCAACTCACGTGGTGTTCAGGCGCTAGCTGGGCTCCTACTTTCTCTGAGGAACCTTCCTGAGTCCGCAAGATGAAGTGAGTTATGCTCTCCTGGGTGCTCAGATAGCACCTTTTCTTCCCCATTACAGTCTCCCCAAACCTCGTGGCCATTGTCTTTCTGATTGTCCATCTTCCTCTTTGGACCCAGGGCTCCTGGAAGGCAGGGGCTGTATCTGCCTTCTTGGACGCTCCATCCCGAGCAGTGACACTGTGACCGGCACACAACAGATGCCCAGTGGATGCCCTGGTTGGGGGTATGTCCATTTTTGGAATATGGGTTAGGGTTTTGGACTCTACACAGTTGGATCTCGTACCCCCAGTACCACCAGGTAGTGACAGGTTTGCAGACCTTGTCCTGTGGGGAACAGGTGATGGAATTGTGGCAGCTTAGCCAAACCACGCTCAGGTGCGGACCGCCGAGAAAGGAGGGTGTGGACCATCCCAGAGGTTCCAGGGCAGTGCAGGGAACAGCAGGGAGAAGGGACTCCTTGGTTCCTTGAATGGAAGAGCGTGAAAACAATTGGAGCTGTCCAAGTGCATACGACCGCTTGCTTGGTAGGAGTCTCCCATCGACTGTGAATGCTGAATTGGGGAGAGGATTTTTAAATTGACAGTGGAGGAGTTGAAAGCTAATGATAATAACAACAGCTAACTTCTCCAGGGCCCTCCCCAGGCATCGGGCAGTTTGCTTAACTGAGTCCTCATGGCCTCCCTGTGGGGTTTGGGGCTCCTCTTTTCTCGGTTGGGAAGATGAGGACTCCAGGACCTTGTGTCAGGCCACCCAGCTAGTAAGTAGCAGATAACTAAAGTCTGTTCCTGTGCTAAGGGCGTCTGATGCTGGGATTCTGCTGTCTGGGGGTTGAGCAGTGTCTCCTCCAGGATCTGGTAAGTGTAGAATTCAGTGGCTGCGGAGTTGTGCCTGCCTCGTAGGGTCCCTCCCCACCTCCTCCGTCCATGTCTTTGGGTCGGCAGCTGACCCTTCGCTGGCTCGGTGTATGACCCGCTCTGGTAGGACTTCCCCCTCCCCCGCCCCGGGAATGGCAAGTAGCCAAGTTCGGCTGCATTGTTAACACGCAGATGTTGGTCTTCTGTGGGCCTCGAGGCATTGTGGGGTGATGGAAGACCTCACAGACCCGGAAGCCAGACAGCCCTGTGTTCGAGTTCCCGCTGCCACTTGCTGGCTGTGGGACCCCGGCCCAATCGCTTAATCTCTCTGAACCTCAGCTATGAAATGTAGAATTCGTCTCCAGTTCTGTAAAGCACTTGACCCAGGAGGCCCCCTGACAAAAGATGGCTCATCTGCTGTCGGGTTCTCAGCTGTGTTGCTCATGGTTAGAACTCTGTTGTCCGGATAAGCTGAGCCTGTCCAGGAAAACAAAATTGACTTAAAATTTCCACACCGTGTATGTGGCACGTGGAGCTTTCCCTGCCTAGTAGGTGTCAGGGCAGAGGGAAGGGGGAGAATCAGATTGTTGAACTCGGCTGGCCTCGCGCTGCCCCGGAGGGTTCCATGTCCAGGCCTTGCTGCCTCTTGTCATCCTGACTGCCCTTGGCCTTCGTAGTTGTCGCGTGTGTGTGTGTGTGTGTGTGTGTGTGTGTGTGTGTGTATGTGTGTGTGTATCTCCTCAAGGTGTTTTCTGTATCTCTCTTCTGTAGCCAGAAATATGATTACAGACCATTTATTAGAGGAAATATCAGTAAATATGTGAGTGGCTTTTTTCTCTGAAATTATAGAGAAGGATCATTCATTCCTCAACAAATTCTTCGGAACACCTGTTAGACATCAGGCAGAGCTCCAGACCCCGATGATATAGCAGTGAACAAAACAGCGTCCTTGCCCTCGTGTAGTTTACATCCTAATCTGGTGAGAAGGTACCAGATTAGTAAGTATACAAGTAAAAATACGGTCTGTTGGATGGTGATGAAAAGTAGAAAAAATATATGCGTGAGGAGAGAGAGGACTGATTTGGGATGGGGTGTTGCTGATTTACGGAGAAATGCTTGAGAAAACCTGGCAGAGGAGATGTTCCCTGAGCAGCCGCTGAAGGAGGTGAGGAGTGAGCCGCGCACGTGTCGGGAGGAGCATTCCTGGTAGAGGGAACAGCATGGACCAATTCCTGACGTCGGGCCTGCTTGGCAGGTTCAAGGAACCTCAGGGAGGCCAGTGTGGTCAGAATGGAGTGAGGGAATAATGAGGACGATGGCAGCACAGACCGACTGGGCAGTGGATCCTGGGCCCTGGGGCCGGCTGCCTTGTGCGTCTCTGCTAATCCCCACTGTCCAGAGGCCCTGGTTCTCCACCAAGAGGCAGCGTGGGGAGGTGACATACCCAGGGTCACAGCTCTGAGTGGAGAGCCCGGATTCTAACCCAGACCCACATGGTTCCAACGTCCTTGCACCTCCCCGTGCTGGGCTGGTGGCAACTCCACTCTTCTGCTCTGCAGAGCCATCCTCCTGGTTCCCTGTGCACCATCCCCAGCCCGGGGCTCAAGTCCTGCAGAGGCGTCCACTGTGCCGACCATTAACAGAGACCCGCTCCCTCCTCCTCCCCATGAGGCGCTTCCTGCCAGGTTTCAGCCCTCATCCCTGTGGAAGTTCTGCGGGAAGAGTATTTATCCAGGTCAGAATTGGAATAAATGAGAAGTTATTGTTTGAGGACAGGACACGGAGTCAGTACTGGCCTCTGTTAGCAGGGGCGGGGGAGAGTGCCAAGTGACCCTTTCCAGGGCCCTGAGGGTGCCTTTGAGAGAGGCGGGCTAGGGTGGTTTGCTCTTGTGCAAACAGGGGCACTTAACAGGGCGTGCTCTGAGGGGTCTCATGAGCACTGAGGCAGTTAATGCACATGAAGCACTCAGGACGTGCTGGGCATGGCGTGAATCCTTGGTCAGCGTCCACCGTGATCACCATCATGGGCCTGACACTGCTCCGGCCCCCGGGATGGAGGGGGAGAGACAGGCAAGGGCTGTGTTCTCATGGTACTCCCAGCCTGGCGGGGCCACCGGAAATAAGCAAACATTTGCGTGGTAGTAAGTGCTGCGGTGGAAATTTAGTGTGATGTAATAGTGACTGAGAAGATACAGCTATGTTAACATTTGGGGGATTTTCTTCTTGTCCCTCTTTTTCTCCTTTGAGTGTTTGCATGTCGTATAAATACCAACAGCAACACAAAATGGGAGAACACAGGATTCTCCTTTCACCTAGGCAGGCAGCATCTGGAAAAGGCAAGGAAGTGCATTTCCTGTCAGAGCTTCCCGAAAGGAATGCAGCCCTGCTAGTGCTTTGATCTTCGCCCAGTGAGATCTGCATCAGACTTTTGACCTCCAGAACATGTGTTGTTTAAAACTACTAAGTTTGTGGTCATTTGTTACATCGGCAATAGAAAGCTAATACAGTTGGTTTGTATGCCTGTGCCTCCCCCTAGACTGTGAGCTCCCCGAGGGCAGGGGCTGTGCCTCATTCACGCTGGACCCCAGCGCCTGGCACAGCCTTCGGGCTCAGCAAACATCGACTAACCTCTTCACACCTGCTCAGGAGCTGCCCCTCAGAATTAGGGCTGGCATGGCCCCTTTGATTCTCTTCCCCAAACTCAAACTCTAGTCTTGGTGTTTCCCAATGAGCTTGCTTAGCTCCCGACTAACGGGGCCTCCTTGAGAAGGGGAGTCCTCGTAATGTAGAAGGATTCATGGGCAGAACTCAAAACATGCACATGTTTTTTGATGCTGGTTACTGTGGATTCCTTGTAACATTTTTTAAAGGACCATTATTGATTCATTCAGCAGGGAAATAAATGAGGTAAAGACAAACCAAAGAGAGAATCCAAACAAAAGAAAAAAGAACAGGAAAAGTGAAAAGGATGAAGAGATATGTCCCGTTGACCTTCCGAGCTGCCTCCTGCCTGCCTCACTTTGTAAGGAGGCTCCAGAGCAGGGGTGCCTCACCCTGGATGCCCAGAGAGTCTGATTTAATTGGTCTGGGGCAGGGCAAGGGCAGTGATATTTTTTAAAAGTTCCTGCAGTGAGTGTACTATGCAGCAGGGGTTGAGAACCACTGACCCGAGGGCATTCTTAACTTTGCTCTGTTCTCCTGTTAGAAGGTCTCCAAACCCTATAAGTCATTAAATGTTATTTCTTAGAGGCCATTCAAGCGTTTTACAAATGGAAAAACCAAGGTCACAAGGCACTTGGTGGCCCAGTTAAGACCAGGGCCTCCGTCTGTGGACTTCTCATGCCCTCCATAGATCCAATTGGTGCTGCCAACAGCCTCAAATCAGGATGATCGCACCAACTTCCATCTGTGAGTGGCTTTCTTTCAGTTTTTCAAACTTTTTTTTTGCTTCTTCCGAAATATTCCTTTTAAAGATCTGCTAATGCTTTGATATGAACATGGCCCCTCTGTCTCCACCCTTCTCTTGATCAGGCAGGACCACTTGGTGAGTATATGAGCATAGGCTCTGAGATCTTGCTGCACTAATACTGTGTGGCCTCTGAGAGCCTCAGTTTGACCATCTGTAAAATGGGGATAGTACTAGAAATACTCCATAGGGGTTGTGAGGTTGAAAAGACATATGGTACATTCAAAGTGCCCAGAACAGTGTGTGGTACATGAATGCCAGATGTTATAAATAATATTATTGTTTTACATTACTATTAATATAGGGAAGAGAATGGGCGTTCAAGCCTCAGAGCCAGTAACAAGTATCGACGGGCACGTCATTTTTCACTGTTGCTTTTTGGCTTGCTTTGGACTGTGTCTGGTGGTGGTCACTCCTTGACTGGACATGGTGAGTCCTCCCTTGGAGGAAGTAGTTGTGAGTTTCTAAGCGAGTGTAGGGTGAGAGGAGCCCTCACTTTGGAGCGAGAGCTCATTGGGCATTTATCCCGATTTAACCTACCTGTCTTGAGGTCAGCCTGCCCAGGGCCGTCTCCTGTAGGGACCCAATCTCCTTGGACAGAGCTGAGCCCCTCCCTCACTGTAGGATTCAAAAGGGACCTGCTGCCTTCTCCTGTGTGTCTCCATTACATAAAAATTTTCCATGCAAGTAATTGCAGAATGGGGTAACAAGGAGGATAATAGGGGGAGATGATTGTGGATAAATCAGCTTGATTACACACTTTCCCAAACTTGATTATACAAATTTGCAGGGCTGTGCAAAATCTTGAAAGCCAATTAAGACCTTCCAGTAATGACTGCAGATTCCGGGGAAGTCTCTCTCATGTGTCTAGCAGGTTGACCAACAGGTTGAGAATGGTGAGTATAACTCTTCTGCTTTTGATTTTTTATATTTCAGAGACAGCCATGGAGTTTTATTGTAATGTTTTTAAACAAAGCAATTACACGTACAGGTGGGAAGGTACCCACTCTTCTGCTGACTGGGCATGGAGTGATGTAGACGCACCTTTGGTATTTTGCAAGGGGATCATTCTGGTTGGTAATATTACCAGTTGCACTGGGTACTGATCCATTTGAAGGCACATGATACCATTGATAAAATAAATAAAGGACTTGGGGAGGTCATTTAAGGCGAGAAGCAATAGTTGATTTATTCAATAGCATACTATTAGCCTCCTTTTACCAATATTACTTAACCTTTAAACTCAGGGTTTTTTCCTTTTTTCAGCTTTATTGAGATACAGTTGCCATATAACATTGTGTAAGTTTAAGGTGTACAGCGTGTTGATTTGGTACACTTATATATTGTGAAATGATTAGCATTAGCTAATACCTGCATCACATCCCATAATTAATATTTCTTTTTTTGTGGTGAGAACATTTAAGATCTACTCTCTTAGTAAATTTCAAGTATATAATACAGTATTATTAACTATAATCACTATGCTGTACATTAGAGCCCCAGAACTTATTCATCTTAGTAGTTGGAAGTTTGTACCCTTTGACCAACATCTCCCCATTTCACCCACCTCCCTGGCCCCTGGTAACCACCATTCTAGTCTCTGTTTCTATGTGTTTGGCTTTTTTAGATTCCACATATAGGTGAAATCATATAGCATTTGTCTTTCTCTGTCTGACTTATTTCACTTAGCTTAATGTCCTCAAGGTCCAGCCATGTTGTTGCGAATGGCAGGATGTCCTTCTTTCTCAAGGTTGAATAATATTCCATTGTGTATATAGATCACATCTTCTTTATCCATTCATTGACAGACAAGGCTTGTTTCCATATCTTGGCTTTATAATCCTGTACGAAACATGGGAGTACAGATATCTTTTTGATATCCTGTTTTCATTTCCTTTGGATATATACCCAGAGTGAGATTGCAGGTTAACATGGTGGTCCTTTTTTTTAATTCTTTTGAGGCATTTCCATACTGTTTGTTTGTTTGCTTACCAGTTTTATTTTTAAAAAATTTTTATTGGAGTATGGTTGATTTACAAATGTTGTGTTAGTTTCAGGTGTACAGCAAAGTGAATCTGTTATACATATATCCACTCCTTTTTTTTTAGTTTCTTTTCCCATATAGGCCATTACAGAGTATTGAGTAGAGTTCCCTGTGCTATAGAACAGGTTCTTATTAGTTATCTATTTTATATATAGTAGTGTGTATATGTCAGTCCCAATCTCCCAATTTATCCCTCCCCACTTAGAGTCACGGATGTAGAGGAACTTCCATACTGTTGTCCATAGTAGTTGCACCAATTTACATTCCCACCAACAGTGCCCAGGGATCCCCTTTTGTCCATATCCTTGCCAACACTTATCTCCTGTCTTTTTGATGATAGCCATTCTAATAGGTGTGAGGTGATATTTAATTGTGGTTTTAATTTGCATGCCCTAACCTCAGTTTCTTAATAGGCAAAAATTACCTTGTAAGGTGTGGTAACATCTGAATGACATAATATATGTTAAGTGCATAATTCCACAGCTGGAATGTAGGTGTTCCCATAATTGTTAAATTCTGCATTGTTTGGGAGGGGAGATTTGCAGTGTTTGGACAGAAACTCTGAAGTTATCCAGTCCAGTTCCTTAATGAGAAAAATGAGGAAAAGACTTACTCGAGTTGATTTACCAGCTAAGCCAAAAATAGGTGTTCTGGCTCCCAGTGTTGGTGGCTACTGCCTGCCTGGGACTGGTTCCCAAAGCCAAAAGGAAACCCGTGGCTGTCAGCTCATAAGCAACTAGAGATTCAATCCAGGATGGGGAGTGAGAGCTCAATTTGGGAAGACCAGAAGTCCTGGGCAAGCGTGGCCGTGGGAGCAGACGTGGTCCCCACTGCCTGATGGCCTTTGCCTTGCGGGGCCAACATTATTCATGAAGGGCCTGGAGGGAAGGAAGGGAGCTTGAGAAAGAGAATGTGAGCAGGGAGAGGGATGGAAGAACAAGAGAATGTGTCCCAGGAGCCCAGGGTCACAAAACCCACTCAATGGGTGGGATGTCAGTGCTTGCCGAATGAATGAGAGAAGGAGGGGGTGATGAGTATTGGGCCTACTTTCTGTGTGCCAGTCATCTCGTTTATAATAATCCTTCTGCAGATGAGGCACAGAGAAGTAAAGTGATTTCGCCAAGGTCAGACCCAAGGAAGTTCTTTCAGAATCTGCGCTTTTCATTTAACTACCTTGCTGTAACTGCAAATGAATGGATGAATAAGTGAGTGCATTTCCATTTTACCTATAAAGAAGTAACAACATTGAAGGGCAAGTGACTTTGCTATAATTACAGAGTAATCAGTGGTAGAGTCAGAGCTAGTTAGCTGTTTTGATTCCTAGTTCAACGAGCTGCTAACTTGCACCGGGCTGTGTCTCTGTACCACCTGGGCAGGCCCTGGGCCCTCCCACTGCCCCCTCCACTGAGCCAAGTAGTTATCTGCAGCCCACCCGTGGCCACACGCCCCCCTCAGAGCGCTTTTGCCCATGTTTCCAAAAGTGGGGGCAGTGGAAAGAGCCCAGGATTATGGTTAGAAGATCTGAGTTTGGGTTCCAGTTTGGCTGAATGACCTTGGGCAGGTGAAGAAGACTCGCTGGGTCTCAGTTTCTCTCTCTGGAAAATGGGGATAGCAGTGCCTCCTTTTCAGTTGTGAGGCATGATTGAGAGAAGGTGTAAGACATGCCTGGCAGGCTGCTGGCAGGTAGGAAGCACTGAGAAAGTGATCAGTTTCCCTCCTTCAGTTCCCTCTCTCCCTTCTTCTCTTTCTCCCTTCCTCTGACTTAAGATTCCATGTGGCAGAGGATTGGCTCTTTATTGAAACAGCTGGATTTATTTGTTTAGTCTTGATTCAACAAATATTTATTTATTTATTTTTAATTGAGGTATAATTGATTTATGATATTATATTAGCTTCAGGTGTACAACAGAGTGATTCAATATTTTTATAGATTATACTCCATTTAAAGTTATTACAAAATAATGGCTATATTCCCTGTGCTGTACAGTATATCCTTGTAGCTTATTTATTTTATACATAGTAGTTTGTGCCTCTTAATCCCCTACCCCATCTTGCTACTCTCTGCTTCCCTCTTCCCATTGGTAACCACTAGTTTGTTCTCTATACCTGTGCGTCTGTTTCTGTTTTGTTATATACATTAGTTTGTTTTATTATTTTAGATTCCACATATAAGTGATAATATTTGTCTTTCTCTGTCTTACTTTGCTAAGCATAATACTCTCTAGGTCCATCCACATTGTTGCAAACGGCAGAATTACATTCTTTTTGATGGTCGAATAATATTCTATTGTATGTATACCACATCTTCTTTATCCATTCATCTGTTGGTGAACACTTAGGTTGCTTCCACATCTTGGCTATTGTAAGTAATGCTGCCGTGAACATTGGGGTGCATGTATCTTTATGAATTAGTGCTTTCATTTTCTCTGGATATATATCCAGGAGTGAAATTGCTGGGTCATATGGTAGTTCTGCTTTTTTGAGGAAGCTCCATACTGTTTTCCTTAGTGGCTGCACCAATTTACAATCCTACAACAGTCTACGAGGGCTTCCTTTTCCCCAGATCCTTGCCAGCATTTGTTATTTGTAGACTTTTTGATGATAGCCATTCTGACAGGTGTGAGGTGATACCTCATTGTGGTTTTGATTTGCATTTCTCTATGATTAGTGATTTTGAGCATCTTTACATGTGTCTGTTGGCCGTCTTCTGTTGGTATATCTCTTTTGGAAAAACTACCTATTCAGGTCTTCCGCCTATTTTTTAATTGTTTTTTTTTTTTTTTTGATATTGAGTTGTGTGAGCTATTTATATATTTTGGATATTAACCCCTTATTGTTCATACCGTTTACAAATATTTTGTCCCATTCAGTAGGTTCTCTTTTTGTTTTGTTGATGGTTTCCTTTGCTCAACAAATATTTATTGAGCACCTACTACCTACCAGGTGCTGTTCTAAGCCCTGAGAATACAGCTCTGATAAAATGTAGACAAGAATCCAGGGTGCCTCTTGGAACTGATGTTCCACTGTGGCTCTTACTCTGCCTCGTGCTGCTGTATCTTTTCAGCTGTGATGAGGACCTGGTTATCTTCATCCCCTTCTTCGGAAGATTTCGAGTGAGCAGCTTCATCCCAGCCATAGAGCCCGGTTATACCAAGGGGAAGCCATGGCTTGGTCCTTGACTCAGGAGCTGGCCATTGTTGGGGCCACAGATGCCAGCATGGGGGTGTCTCCAGCTGTCCACGGTCAGGCCTATGTCCACAGGCCCCTGGCTCGATGTGACTCTGTACTGAGGAGCTCAGGGTTTGCAGGGCAAGTGGCTATGAAAACACTTAGTGATGCTCACCATCAGCAACAAACTTTGAGGGCAGAAACGAGGCTTTATCTGCTTAAAAACCACAGGCCTGGCCATTCCTGTTCTCAGCCCTGACCTGGGCCCTGCCATTAGCCTCTCATCTGATCACTACTGTCCCCAGCCCGCAGCCTTTTGATTCACGGCTGTTCCATCTCACGCATCAGCCTCCTGTCACCTGCCAGCCGCACTGAAGACCGTTTTAGGAGAACATGGCCTTATCCCTCCACCGGGGAAAATTGGTCGTGGAGAGAAGGTCAGGGGCTTAGTCCAGGTCAAGACTTGGCTGCTTTCTGCAAAGGACTCAGGTAAGAAAGACCCGATGCCGCCCTTCGCTGTCGGTAACGGACGGACACCAGGGGAAATCAGATGAGGTTATAAGGGAGGGGAAATCTCAAAGACATATCGCAGTCTCCTATTTAGAAACAAGTGCTCTCTGGCTGGTGTATTTTAATTAAAATTACAGCTCAGAAGCCTCTTAAATTAAGTTCTGTCTTCACTGTGTTTTGCACTGAGTGTTGAGGGGCATTTCTTCTGCCCCACTTCTCTGCTCAGTGGTGTGTCCTGGGATATCTTTCTGTGACCTGGTCTGGGGATGGGTATGTAGAATGTTCCAGAGTGCTTTACGCTCTGGCTAGATTCCTAAAGACTCCTAATTAATCCAGGAATGAACGGTTCACTGGGCATTGTAGAGTCGAAGATTAATTGGAGACTGAGGTCTCTTAGCAAAGAAATTATACACGTTTCTCCCACTTGCATCTTTTACTAGTTTTTTCTTTGGAGTGGCTTTTGTTTGCCTGTGGCTCAGATACAGCACAGTGGTCTCTGCACCAAACGTCATTTTCCGATGGGAAGGGTGTCTGACCCAGAGAATATTCAGTCCTGGAGGGCTCTGTGTCGCTGGCCCTGCTGGGAGATGAGGAGCTTGTGCTGGGGTGGGGATCTGGGCTCCAGGAAGTCCTGGCAGCCAGGTTTCCCTGAATCCCAAACGCAGCGGCTTGACTCTGCCCCTAGTCTCCGGCCACTGCGGGGCTCATTTCCACAGGCCCCCCATTATCCTACTTATTAGGCACCTGCTTTCCAAGGCAGCATCTGAGCCAGGGAGAGGGCTCCTCATCACCCCAGGCTCTGGGGCACCTTTAACCTGAGGGTTTCCAGGTATGTCCAGGTGTGTGGCTTCTTGAAGGCTGCTCCATTTCTCTCCTTTCTTCTTTCTGATTTTTTGCATTAATCTTCCCATTGTCACACTTTACTGAAATCCATTCAAAGCTAATAATACTTTCCAAGAGTATCAGTTGCTTTGGCTGGTAAGACACAATTTTGTAAGTGTCTTTATAGCCAATGAGTGAAACCATTAGAAAAAAAAAATCCTTTTTGTTGTGGAATTTTACAACCCTGTCCACCAGTTATCAGCACTTTTGTTTCATTTGTTTTCCTCCACTGTCCCTGTCTTTTGGTCTTTTTGTGGAGTATTTTAAAGCAAATTCCAAATATGGCATCATTTCACATCTAAATACTTCAAAAAGTAACTTTAACCAGTGAGAACTAAAAAATAAAATAAGGTAAGCAAAACCTTTAGTTGCCTGCCCCCCTCCCAAACCACAATACCATTTGTAACACCCAATAAAACTAACACTGATTTCTTCGAATCAGGATCCAAATAAGGTCCACACATGGTTACTCGGTGTGCAAGTATTTTAGGAATGATTTTTTTTAATTTGGAATTTTTCAGTGATTACTATGTCAGTGCCAGTTGTTGAGTGCTTCTTGTGGGCCCTGATGATGATACCAAATTCTCACTACATCCCGGCAGGGTGTTCTGCCCATTTTATAGATGTGGAAGGGGATTCAGCAGTTTGCCCCAGGTCATGAAGCCCCAACTGGCCCCGATGTGTTAGCTTTTGCAGGTTGAGTTTATGTAGAACAGGATTTTCTGTTTGAGTGCAGGCAGTTAAAACATTTTCAGTCTACTGTTGCTTCCTTCCAAAGGGAAGGCACCCTCGGTAGAAATGTTTGGAAATAATTGCTCTAAATGTTTGGACTTCTGGGGTGATGCATATGGTTTCTGAACATTGTGCTTCTGCAAAGTAAGCTTCCATTTATGCCTGTGCTCCATCGCAGGCGTGTCCGAATGTGTTCTGCTTTTTCTGTGAAGCAGAAGTAGTTTTGAATATGCCACTGCTGTTGGAGATGACTCCTGGGGGAGGTGACAACTGAGCAGAGAGCAGCCCGGTCTTATGCTGAGTCCATGCTAAGTCCTCACATTCATTCCTCATCATGGCCCTCCAGGTAGGTGGTATGGTTATCTCCATTCCCCGAGGAGGCAACGAGGGCTCAGAGAGGAGATGTCACTAGCCCAAGGTCAGAGCTAGTAAGTGGCAAGGGTTAAATGTAGGCTTGTCACTCCACAGCTCTGGATGCTACCATTGCACTTTCACGGCAACACTACCTTCTGTGCTGTTTCCCCTACTCAGGGTCCTGCTCCAGGACCTCACTATGCCAATGTTTTATCCTGGAAAATTTGAAATATACAGAAAAATTGAGAGAGCAAAACAATTCCCCATATACTCCACCTAGATTAAGCACTTAACGTTTTATCCTATTTGCTTTATCTCTGTATTTATGTTTCTATATATACTTTTCTGAACTATTTGAAAGTAAGTTGCTGACGATCATGATCCTAAATACCCTAAATGTTTCAGCTCCTTCTCCAAAAAATATTCTTCCACATTTTTGACCACTTTGAAGGAAATTGTAACATTCCCTTACTGTCACCTAATATGCAGCTCATTCTCCAGTTCCAAAATTTCCCGAGTCATCCTCAAAGTTTCTTTTAAATAGTTGAAAAAAAAATTTTTTTGACCCAAGATCCAGTCAGAGCACAGTGGTTACACTTGGTTGTCTTATCTCTTCCAATTCTTGTAATCTGGAACATTACAACTTTATTTCTGGGCTTGTCTGTTCCTTTGCCCCTGTATTTCCGACAAGCTGGCAGTTGAGCCCAAAGTTCTGGTTAGGTTCAGAGTATACATGTCTGGAAGAATGCTTCATGGGGATGCCGTGCGCTCCTTATAGCCTGTGTCAGGGCTCCACAGGGGTCTGTGATCCCAGCACTGGTGACCACAGGTAGGGCGTGCAGGTTAGTGCCATTTTTCTAAAAGCTGAAGAAGAGTTGGTGTGAGCAGAGCATCTCTGAGTCAGTAGCTTTGCATTATCCATGCAGCCTGTTCCTGGTCCTCTCTCTTCTTTCCTGAGCACTGGATAGATGGGGGACATCTCCAGGCTTGGCCCACACGTTTCCACTGTCCCACCACTTACGCCATCCCACCCCATCATATTTAGGAGGGCATAGCTGAGGAGTACATATTTTAATCACCTCTTATTTGCCCCCTTGGCGAGGGAGGGATTCCTGCCCTGGAGTTGAGTTATAGGGATCCTGACCGTTCATGACAGCCAACACTGGACAGATGAGGCTGAAAGCAGTTTATTAGTTACAGATTCACAGCCCACTGCGTGTCACACAGGGTCACACAGGAGCACACTAAACAGCCGGGGGCAGTGGGAGGCAGGCTTTGTAGTATCAAGGGGGTGGGGTGCCCCCTGCTTCCTGTAGGAGGATGTGATTGGTTTGTTAGAATAAGTCCATGGGCTGGCAGCGGACTGAAACCTGCTGCTTGGGGATAAGCAGGTACTGTAACTGGTCCCCTTGATAAGGAGGGTTGTTTGGCTGAGGGAGCTGAGTGGGAGGGAACTTGTGGTTAGGACATTCGAAGCCTTTGTGGTTTCAGATATCAAGGGAGGACCTCATATCAGGCCTTAATTTTCGGCTTTTTGCTGTAGTACAACAACACACCTACAGTTACTCTCTCCATGCAGGCACCCCCTCAGCACTTCATCTTAGTCATTCACCTACTAGTCATACCAACCCTCTGAGGTAGGTGCTGTTATCAGCACCACTTCATAGATGAGGAAACTTAGGCCCAGGAGGTGAAGTGCCTTGACCAAGGTCCCACAGCTGGAAGGGATGATTGGAAAGCTCACCCAGGCCGCCCTCGGGAGTCTGTGCCCACACAATTGAAAAGGACGTTAGATTTAGAGTTTGGGGAGGTGGATGTGAATCCAGGCTCTGCCTCGGTGGGCAGTTACACTTGCTAAGCCACAGTCTTTTCATTTATTGTGCAAGAGCAAGAGGGACCATCCCAAGAGGGTGCTGGTGACTCTGGGAGATGTTCCTTGTCTGGTCCACGGCTGGTCTCCTGGATGCAATTCTCCTCCATCCAGGTGAAGGGCAGGTTGCTTTGATTAAGTCTACTGCTGCGGGGAAGCTGCTTTTCTGAGTGACAGGGAGGAGGGAGGTGGTGGGAGTGGCTTCTTGGGGGTCTTCATTTCTCTTTCCACCTCCTTCCCGGCGTGTTATTCTTTCCTTTTCTCTTTCACAACAAACAGCGAACTGCTCTCTGCAAGAATCTGATCTCAGTCGTTCACACTGCATGAGAATTGAGATCGACATGTTGCATTTTCCCAAGAGTGAGGCTGTATTTCTAATTGTGGAAAATTATATCTCTTAATAAAATAATTGCAGATGCCATTACATTGGTGGGAGGCGTGTGTGTGTGTGTGTACGTGTGTGTGTGTGTGCGTGCGCGCATGCGTGCATGTTCCTTGACCTCCTTAGAATTCCAGACTGTGTGCTGAGGAAGACATGGAATAGTGGACATTCTATAGCCCATAGAGCTGTGCAGACTTAGGTAAGACACCCTATGTCTTGTAGCCTCAGTACCCTCATCTCTAAAATGGGAATACTGTAACAGTAATTTCTACCTCGTGGGGTTCTTATGAAGATTAAACAAAGTAATGTTGGAAAGCACCACGTAAAGCACTTGGCACAAGACGGCTCCAAATGTGATAAGTATTTACTATTATAATATAAATGTGTTAAATTGTTATTATTATAATCGTTACCCTTGTCTTTGGGGGTGGCCAAGCTCCCCGACCCAGGGTAAGTCCTGTCTGGTGGCTGGTCTCCGGTTTACTGGCTCACAGAGATAATCCATCAGTATATTCTTTCAGTGGCCTGTCCCCAGGACTAATGGAAAATCCCAATGCCTCCTCCCTGCCGGTGGAGCTGCTTGCCTGTTCTGCTGACCGTTTGTAAGTGTTTTCCCTCTTGCATGAGAGAGGCCCACTAGAGAGGAAAAGTCAATAGTGCAATTAAGAAACATGCTCTGCTTTTTGCTGTCGCCTGGAAAGCTCTATTACGTGTCTTGTTTTTTCGTCATTCGGATCACGCAAGGTTCAAAAGTGACCTTCTGGGCCATTGTTTCCTCATAGAATGGCTAAAGGATGTGGTAGCTGTTGACATTCACCTGTGCTGTCCAGTCTCCTTCCTGCAGCATGCAACCTCACTGCCCTGGGTGGGGCGGAAGGGGGGAGGGGAGAGCTTCTTCAAGCCGCTCATCATGTCATCAGCATCCTTCTTGTTCATGTTTGCAAGAACAGCGGCCACCTTTGGCTGAGCCCTTTGGTGCCCCAGGCGCTGTGCCAGATCCTAACATTTATTACTGCTGACGATAGCAGTATTATTACTGCCCTGGGAGATACGGCCATCCTGGGATACGAGGAGGGAGATCTTAAATCTCAGAGAGGTTAAGTGACTTTTTTCAAGTCACCCAGCTGGCAAATGCCGAATCAGGGATTTGAACCAAGTTAATGGTCTGATTAAGTTCATATTCCCATACCATCTTGTGTTTTTTATGGTTGGGGGAAAGGATGTTGAAATCTGAGTCTAGTATGTGACAGAAATGTTAACCTATCTTGAAAAAAGCATATTATCAAGGTACATGAGTTAAAGGTCATTGACAAATCTATGGAATCCATTATCCTTTAGATAATGAGGAGACCCTGGGGCTTTGAGAACTTGACTTTGAGTCAGAAGAGGCACAGGGGACAGTAGCATCGTGGTCGCTTGTTCAGGGACTTGCTGTTCCTGATACTGTGATGTCAAGAGTGGCCATTCCTCTGGGTTCCCAGATTTGGGCTGGCTGAATCCCTTGCTACATTCAGCAGGTGGACAGTAATAGAGTCACACCCTGGAACATCCCTAGAGGCCCAGGGTCCTCACATGCAGTTCCAGGTTGGAGGCCATCTCATGGGTCTATCTAGTGAGGCCCCCCAAAGTAGAGTGGGGTGGTGAGCTTCTGTGTAGTTGAAGTTCTGATACCTGTAGCTAAAGACCTTGGCATCTCATTCCTCAATCAGGTGGCACTTAGCAACACTTGACTGTAATCTCCACAAGAGTGGGACTGTATGTGTTTTCTACACCAGGGTTCACAGGACGGTACCTGGTACATCACAGGCACTCAGTAAATGTTTGTTGAATGAATAAGCAATAGGCAAAGATGGAAGTCCACTGTCTGTCCCTACTGCACCCCTTCCTCTATAAGCAGACATGTATCCTAGGCTGCTTAAGGGCAGGGTGAGCTATGCACACAGGACTAGCCACCAGGAGAGAGTGTGTGCGTGCATGTGTATGTGTGTTTGCAAGCGTGTGTGAGCGTGGTGTGTATCTGTCACCACTCTAAATGCTACCCTAGCTGGCCCTGGTCTGGGGATCCTCCAAGGGGCAAAGTGATGTTTTTATTTGACGCCCGGCTGGGCCTGGAGAGCCTCCCATGGTGCAGTGCGTGACACTGGAATTGCATCTGCTTCTCCTTGGTGAGGTTCAGGGGACCACAGAAGGGCGACAGTCCGTGTGTTTGTGATTTGGGGAGAAGGAGTAACTGGCTGCCTACTTGGAACGCCAGGATGTTTTTATCTGCTTGGCGTTGGCTTTGCTCCTCCTTTAGCCTTCTGCCTGCTTTTCACTCTGTGTCAACATCAGATCTCCTTCTGCCTCTCTCCTATTTCAGTTAACTTTGGTGGGTCTCCCTGTATCTTAGAAGATTGCTTGCTTTTGCTTGCGTTCTGCTCACTCAAGTTCTGGCTTGGTGTGTGTGTGAACATGCATGTGTGCGTGTGTGTGTATGCGGTATGTAGATAAGAATCTGGTCTAAGGAGGATTAAAGCATCTATACTATGCATAAACTATGCATGCATTGAAGAGAGAATTGCTCGGCATCAACTCAGAAGAATGTCTGAACTTTCAGTGTATGTTTTCCAAATTCTTCTAACTGTATCATCAGAAAACGAAGGAGAAAACGAGTAACACTGTCCCAACTTTGAAATGAAGATAATGTTGGATTAAGATAACTGTCCAATTAAAACAGCAAAGAAATTGGAAGGAGCGTGTCTTGGATCAAAATCCAGCAGCAAGTTACCTGACTTCAGACAGTTATCATTTTCACAAAAGAAAATTATCTGTTTCCTTTAGTAGTAACTCCATGCTTTTCACATCAAAACATGTTGACCTATACAGTTTAGACATTTTATTTTAGTTTGGAATTTCAGTTAAGTGCAGTGGTATTGTTGACAATAGTTAAGATTCAGTGAATGCCTTTGATGGGGGAAGAAGTCAGTTATTTTGAGGCTGGACTGGCCCTGGCTGCTGAATCAGAGTTTATCAGTAACAATGGAGAAAACACTGCTTTCACACCTATGTGGTCTCATTAACTACCATCTGTTCTTTGGAACAATTAATAAATGATACTTTCTGACCTGTTAGATTTCCTTCTCACATAGAGCCCTTCCTTTCTGTTTACTTTTGGTCATCAAGTCTGATGAAGTCTTAGGAGTCTTCTCTGCCCTTCAGCCTATCAGGAGTGAAAATGGATAACGGGGCCAGTTAGCCATTGTCATTGGAGGATCGTCACACCAAATCTCCTTTTCTCCATGAGTCTCTGCAGTGATGCAGAAATACCGTTCACAGTGAGGACAGTTTTGATTCTCAGCCTCAGGCTATGAGGAACTCTGCATCGGTGAATCTGTCAGACCCTTTCTGGGCATTGAGATGTTTTTCTCTGTATTGTATTTATTGGAAATGAAAGTAAGCAAAGTGGTTTTAAACACCTCGCAGTGGTCAAAGAGTTGCTACACTTTCTTCAGCCTTTTCTTGAAAACTCAAGGACATTGGTCATTATACTGGCCTGGGGTATGCTGATGCTTGCAGGCATTACTAAGACCAGTGGGGCTATTTTCTTCTCTACCGAATGGCCCCAGATTGCTGTGCTTTTGAGTTGTCATCTTTGTTTTTCATCTTTTTTCTGCCTTTCCTGTGACACAAGTGGTGCTGGAGAGGATTGTAGGGGCTTTGCAAGGTGGATTTAGATTACACACGGATGTGACCCACCTGACTCGACACCACGGAGGGGGCACATGCGCCCCGCCTCCTCTCCTTCCATCGCGGAAGGTCTTGTTTAACCTCACAGAGAAGGCAGGCCTCCACCCAGAGGCAAAAGCATCAAGGTAGAATTTAAGAGCGTGCTTTTGTTTTCATTGTATTTACTATGACGTTTACCAGCTGTTTATAGAGGGAATCCTGATTTCATAATTCAGCAGTGACATGAAGTTTCTTCTAGAATAAACTCATTTTAGTTTACAAAGTCTGAAGAAAAGTCACAGTACAGGTGGAGGGCGGATCAGGCAAAACCGGCCAACTTGGTTCTTAAATGGCCGAAGTTGGGAAGCACTGGCTTTCCCCGAGAGCTCTGTGTCTCCCACTGTAGCGCTCACATCAGTCTTGTTAAAAATGAAGATTCTGAGTCAGTAGATCCTGGCTGGGGCACAAGACTCTGCATTTTGAGCAAGCTCCCTCCTAGGTGATGCTGACACCCTGGCCTCTGGCGACTCCAAGTTTGATCGACAGATCAGCAGCATCAGTATCACCGGGAAGCTTGTTGGAGACGCCAGCCCTCAGTCCCATCCCTGGACCTGCTGTATCTTCAGTCACCAGACCCCCAAGTGGTTCCCGGGCGCATTAACATTTGGGAAGCCCTGATCGTACATGCTGCTGCTGGGGGGTCCTCAGTGTGTAGTGAGCCCTGCCGAGCAGGCAGTTAGAGCCCATGCCTGAACTCCTCACGTGGAAGCGGGGTTTCCATTTCCTTGTTTCCAAATCACTTTACAAAGAGCTCATGGAAGGATGTTTCCAGGCCTGGCATGCCCTCTCTTAGGAACACACCTTCCAGAGCTTTCCATTCCACCACATATCCACCTCTGCTCCTGTTTGCATTTTGAGACTCATGTCCTCTGCGTAGCTGCCTCACTATCTGGATTCTCAGAAGCTGACGCCTGTGGCTGGTGCATGGCTGGAGAAGGGACATCTATCTTTCTTGGTACTGCTCCTCCCAGAGGATATAATTTGCTTGACAGATGTGTTCTGGCTGCAGCCACTCGGGGTAGGGTGAGGAATCGTGCAGAAGGCTGGGTGCACGAGGCTTTAAAAAATGGCCGTGAGGATAGTGTCCCTGGGGAGACAAAGGAGGTGAGGAAGGACAGTGCTCAGCGGTGTGCCGGCTCCCTGGCCCTGCGGCCAGCGGTGTGGGGAGGACACAGGAATCAAGGCTCTGGGGTCTCTGAGAGTGGGAGCTGCAGGACCATTACAGTGATGACAGCCTGTGGGTGGCAGATTGTATTTGGAAGGTGGCTACAGCCATATCTCTCATCTTACCTGCTTTTCTGTAATGCGGACTTTGCTACACCCCTGCCAAGAGGTAGAGTAGGGTCCCCTCTCTTGAATCTGGGCTGACCTTATGTAACCCAGTGATGCCACAAGACTTTGGAGGCTGGGTCAGAAAAGCCATTCAGCTTCTGCCTGGTGCTCTTGGAACCCGCATTCTGGATGAAGCCAGCAGAATGAAGAATTCTGACTATGCTGAGACTGTGGTACTGGAGAAGTATGTGAGGTGCTCCAGGCGGCAGCCCCAGCTGAGCTCCTGGCCAACAGCCGGCACCCACGGCGGCCACGTGACAGGCCATCCTGATGTCCAGCCTGGTCAAGCCTTCAGGTGATGCAGCCCCAGCTGACATCTAACTGCTGTGACCACGTGAGAGATTCTAAGTGAACTCTGCCTAGCTGGACCTTCTCAGTTTTCTAATCCACAAAATCATGAGCAAAACAAAATGATTGGTTTCAGACATTAAGTTTTGGGGTAATTTGCTATGCAGCCAGAGTAACTGGAGTATTCTGAAAGCTTTGGTTTTTACGAGTATATTCTCGAAAACAACTCTAAAACAAAATTCTTTTTCCTTAGTTATATTTAAAATGTTTTAAAAACACCAGGGTGCAGTGAGTAGGTTGTTACAAAATGACCCCCCCCACCCCCCCCAATAAAGCCTGAAAACTGTCTAGTAAAAACTTGCAGATGGAGGCAAGAGTAAAATGATAAGGGTGATAAAATGCTGCTTTCTGTTCATGCTCTGTTAGGTACTTTATATTCTTTCATTGTATTTTTACTCCCACACTTTAAGGTGTGCCCATTCTATAGATGGGATGACTGAGGCTCAGAGGTGTTAAGGAACTCACTGAGAGCCGCACAGCCGGAGCTGGAGTTTGAACGTGGGTGGGCCTGACTCCATAGCCTGTCCTGCAGCAGATGGAAGAATTGTTCGCCTGGAGAGCTGAGTCTCTGAGTCTCTGAGTCTCCTCTCCTCTCCTTAAGGACGAGGGCTCAGGACCCTTAGGGGTCATTCCGTTCAGTGCTGGGCCCTTCAGGGTCACCTGGGGAGTGTTTTAAAATCCACATACCAGGCCCAGTCCATACCAAGACTGTAGGTCTGGAGTAGGGTGTCTCCAGTGGTTCTGACCCATCTCCATTTGTCACCTCTGGCTTAGCCCAACCTCCCGTGTTGCAGGTGAGGACACTGAGGCCCAGTGAGGAGAAGTGGCTTGTTCTGAAGCCCAGAGCAGCTTAATGGCAGAGCTGGGGCAGAGAGCAGGTCTCCCAGCGCCCAGACGGCATGCTCCCCCGTGTCTCACTTTGGAGGAGGCTTGGAGGGCCGTTAGCAGAAGTTACCTTACACATCGATGACGGGATCTCAGGGCACTTGCAGTAAGATTCTGCGGTAGAAATGTTCTGGACACAGTGCTGAACGAAACAGTCAGGGGCCGGCACCGCTTTCTTCTTGAAATTACATAAATACACGGACAGAGGAACAGAGTTTTAGGACTTAAAACCTCCACTGCGGGGAGAGGGAGGGGAGGAGAGGAAGAGAGAGAGACAGAGAAAGAGGGAGGGATATGTATAGAGAGACACAAAAGACAGGTTGAATTTTAGGTCTCTTGTAGGTACATGATAGGATTCAGCGTGAGGCTGATCAGACTGAGGGTGTTTTCTGTGGCAGCTGTTCAAAGTCCTGAGCAGACATCAGATTCTGCAGTCGCTGAGAGTCCCATCCTGCTGGGCTCTGAGGACACAGCCCTGGAGTGACCCCCAGCCTCTACACCCTCCCAGTGTAGCTGGACATACAAACAAATCATGATCATACAAAGGCCCAAGTCTAGGGTAGAAACCAAGGCTGTGAGACCCCTGATTCTGTCCCAGGGCTGGGATGGCTTTAAGATGACCCACCATCTAGGTTTTTCCTAAGACTGGGGCTTTTCCTGGGACACAAGATTTTCAGTGCTAAAACCAGGAGAGTCCTGGGCAAACCCAGACTGTTGGTCACCTGGGTGTGGTTTCCTAGAGGAGATGACCTCTAGGTCATCTAGCTTACCTCCAACTCCTCCCCATCCCCAATCCCCCTCCTCCTCATCCTGGTAATGGTACCTTTTCCTGGAAGCCCAAGCCAGAGCCCTTGGAATCTGCTTTGACCACCCCACCTCCCATGTACACGTTCTTCCATTCTGTCCTGCCCTTTTCTTCACTCTGCAGCTGTCTCTTGCTGGGACAGCTGCCATAACCTCCTAACTCTCTCTGCCTTCCCTTCTCTGTTCTGCTCCAGTTGCCCATCTTCGCCACTATCTGGAATTGGAAATTTCATTCTACACTTCTCTGCCGAATTCATCCTTGGTTCCAAAGCCAAACTCGTTCGCCTGGCACTCAAGCCCTGAGTCACCTGGCCCCTGTGCTCTCTTCGCCACATCTCAAGCCATTCTGAACTGAACTCACCAGGTCAAGAGCTGAGCTGGAGAGCTGGGAGGCGGCCCGATGGCCAAGAGCTGCAGAGCAGACCTGCAGTCTCTGTTCTTCCCCCCAGGTTTTCTCTTGGTGGTAGTTCTCTTCATCCACCTGGGTGTCTGGGGCTCCCAGGATGTGAGGGGTCGGGAGGTGGCGAGCTGAGGAGATGGATGTCTAGAGCTGTCTGCTTTCCTGGAAGCAGCCCCAGGAAGCACCGCGTCCCCCTCTCCCTTCCTTCTTTCCTCTCCTCTGTGTTTCTCTCCTGTCTCTACCTTCCGTCTTCTCTTGAAGCTCAGTCTGCCTCCTGGTGGTGGTGCTAGTGGCGGGGTGCCGTCTGGGGTGGCGTGGAGGGAAGAACACCACCGGTTCTTTCTCTAGTCCTGCCTGCTGCTCCCTCACCTTTGTTCCAGCTCAAGTCCATTTCGTTCCCAGAACCTGTGCTGCTGGCCTTGCCTTGCCCCAGTCTGAGCCACCATTCTGGACTTCAACTCCCAGTTCACTTTGGATCTCCAGGTTTCTAGAGTCTTTGTATGTCAGTCTCACAGCCGTTCTCTTATGCCCACAATTAGTCCTCGCTGGCAGGTGGCGACAGAAGATTCTACAGTCTCGGTAACTACCTCCATCTTTCCCCAGTTGGAACTGGCCGAGAACCATCAGCCGGGCCGCCTGTCCTCCCCCGGCTCCCCCAGAGGCCGGATCGTCCACCTGAGCGTGTGCAGGGGCCACCTTCTCCAGTGCTCAGCCCTCACGCCTCTTTCTTTCTTTTGTTTCAGTTTTACGGAGTTTTTGGATCCATTCCAGAGAGTCATCCAGCCGGAGGAGATCTGGCTCTATAAAAATCCTTTGGTGCAGTCAGACAACGTACCTACCCGCCTCATGTTTGTAAGTACCATGATTTCATGGCTGATTTGACCACTCTCCCAAGTATGAACCAAATGGGCTTTCATTTCTGCATTTCCAACCCCTGATGATGATGGCAAGCAGCCTGAAAAAAAAAAAGAGGCGAGCTGCCCATCAAATTAAAATTCAATTCCAGATCAGGATGGTCGCCGCTTGGTCATGTGAGAAGCAATTGCCTGATGCTTTGGAAAAGAAGGGCCCTGCTTACCTGAGCTAAACCCGAGTTGTTTCCAAATACTTAGAGTAAAATAAGATGAGAAACTAGTGAACAGAGTTTCCTGCTCCATCTATTTTTAAAAAGACCTCAATGTAGCTGTACTCAGGTAACCACTTTTCTGGGTTTTGCTGGTCAGCTGACCAGTGATGAGATCACTATGTGTAACTCACCCCTGACAGCATCTCTGGTCCTAGGATAAATGGGCAAGCACCCAAATAGCTGGTGGATATATTGGGACATTTTTACCTCTTCGCTCTGCCCCTTGTCGATTACAGTCTCTTACGCTTCCTCTACTGTGTGCTGGGCCCTTGGCTGAGAGCGTAAGAAAGGATTATCTCATTTAGTCCCACCCAGTATCCCAGTGAGGAAGATGTCATTATTGCCCGAATTTTGCAGGTGCAGACCTGCATCCCAGAGAGATGAGGGAACTTGCCCAAAGCCACACAAGCTAGAGAGCAGCAGAGCCACGATTCGCATCCGAGCAGCCAGCTCTGAGCCCTGCTCGCGGCCAGGAGGCTGCCCCGCAATCAGGAGCCGAGTGTCCAGGACTCCTGGCTGAAGCTCACTGGCTCCTGGAGAATTGCCTTCAGGCCTTTCTGTAGCAGAGGAGATATTGAAGCTCCCTCGTGTTACAGAACAATAATGCAGCTTCTGGGTGGGCACCCTTGTAGCTTGAAGCTTATTCCTATTGAGCAGCCATTGTGTGTCTTGCCTCTGGGAACTTAAATGACTGTTCCAGAGCTTTTAGAGAGAACATGAGGAATATCTTTGCACTGTGAAAGAAACTCCTCTGATTTTGTGGAGGAAATCTTGTTCATCGGTGATGATTGGAAAGATCTTTGTGTCTGCAAACATCCCAAAGTGCCCGGAACACTACATGAGCATTACAGTATTATTTTAATTGCTTTTTCATAATTACTTTTCTGCTGGAAAATAAACTGGATTTTTGTAAATATCGGGGAAATTGAAAAATGTAGGGTGCTTGTGAGTAAGGTATTACCTTACACTTGAGTATTAAAATCAGATTTTTTTCCATTTCTGCTCTAACTCAAATCTTCCATAAATCCTAGAAATAAAGTAACTAGTGTGTGTCTAACTGGTTTACTCCATGGTTTTAATAGGGAAAGCTTCTGTTGATCACTTGTTTCCATTTTCAAAGATTTCACATTTCGTGTGCTGTAAAACCCAGTTTGGAGTGAATGTTCATTTGGGATATTGTGAGAAATTTGTGGCTGTGTCCTAGATTTGTGAACAGTGGATTGTTTTGAAGTCTAGATAAAAACGCCACAAATATTCTGGCTGCAGACACAAATAGGATGGAGCACATTTGCATGCTGGCAGTGAAGGGAAGGAGGCAGTAAAGGAGTTCTTCAGTGCTGTGATTCTCGGAGAATAGAGGGGTATTCAGCCACAAACACTGATTCATACCCTCTAGTCTCCTAATGAAATAAGTTCAACCTTTTGTTTTGTTAATAGTAGTTGATGAATTTCATTCATTTGGTCACAAGATTTAGTACGATTCCATAATAACACAAGGAAAGCAGTAGATACATTTAGAAGATGTGTAACACAAGATGAAAAATGCTTTGTCACCACATAAATTAGGTTTGTTCTCCTGGGTTTTATTAAGAGTTTAATACAAGACATCAGTTGTCTGCTTTTGATCCTTTTAAACCTTCTGGTGTTTATAGAAGAATTTGTAAGAGAACATATTTTCACTGTTTTTAAAAAATAGCTTGGTTTCCTTAGAAAGCTCAAATTTCATTATTTAATGCATAAACAGAATCCTGGGATCTCCTCTACTTCTGTTTAGAATGTTTTAATATAAAGGCAAACTTGCTAACTTTCTAATAACCAAAGTGTTTTTTAAAGGCAGCTGCTATAACCCCGATGTTTCTTTATTTGGGAAATTAGTGTCTCTGGAGTTGTGCCTATTTGCGCACGCGTGTGTGTGTGTGTGTGTGTGTGTGTGTGTGTTTTAAAGGAGCTACTTGTTCAAATGTCACAAAAATAATATCAGAATGTTAGGGAATTAAGTGAGGAGTAATGACATCACCAAGAAGCCCTTGGCTGGCATTTCCTCTGTCCTTGGCACCATCAGCTGAGGTGACTATATCTGTCAACATGAAACTTGGGTGTGGTTGGACCATTTGATTCTAGGAGCTTGTTTCCCTTGATGACTCTGAGCTCCTGTGGACCAGAGAGGCAGGCTGAGAACTCTTTTCTCACACACTGAGTCTTGACTTAACATTTCCTGGATGTTCCCAACCATCAGCTGCTCCCTTATTCAAAAGAGGTCATACTTCCTTTCTGAACATGTGGAGGTTATCAGATCATCTTTGAAAGCCTACTTTTCGGTGTAGGAAGACTCCTTTGGTGTTGGGTGTTGCTTTTCAGTACCCTCCTTGTTGTCTGTAGTAGTCGTGTCTTTGTGTGTCCAGAGAACACTTCTGGGAGCTGGATGTGGGTGAGGAAAGCCATAGGAACTGCAGGGGATGGGAAGTCAAATCAGATTTGACCCCTGCAGGCTCCTGGGGGACATGGTACTCTAAAGCGGAGTGGAATCTGGAAAGAGCCAGAGGAGAGGCTCAGGTGAACTGTTAGGGATGTTCGTCATCACCCTCATCATTATCCTCCTCCTCCTCATCATCATCAGCACGGTAGTAACAGCAACAGGCAACATCTCTTGAATGCAGGCACTGCGCTCATCATTTTACAAACAGCATCTTAGTGAATTCTCTCAGAATCCTTTGAGGTTGGCACTTTTGTTATCCCATCATTCCAGTGGGGAAAATGAAACTGTCATGAGGTTAAACAGCTTATCCAAGGTTTACAACCATCAGTGGCTGGACCATGATCTGAATGCCAGCAGTCAGAGCGCAGACGGCCTTGGAGCCACTCGCCTGTGCTGCCTCCTTGGGGGCTCGGGTGAGCTGGACAGGTGGTGAGTGCAGCGTGTCACACACAGAAGAGCAGGTGTAAAGGCACAGGCCCAGCAGAGCCAGGGCCGTGTGGGCCCCACGAATAGGCGTTGGCTTGGAGTGCTGTGTGCTGCAGGGGGCCGAGGGTGGCAGGGATCCAGACAGATTGTGGACAACTTCAGGTAAGTTAAGTAGTAGTTCATTCAGCAGAAAGTTACGAAGCACCTTCCTTGAGCCAAGCCCAGCGGCGGGTAGTGGAGGTGCGAAGCTGAATAAGATGTGGTTTCTGGTCTAGTGGGGACACAGACATGAGCATGAGTCAGATGGTTCAGCGTCACAGGAAAGCCCTTGAAGGGCAGGCAGGACTCAGGTAGGGAACTGAAGGAATGGTAAGTGTTTCCCAATTTCTTTCCTTGGCTTAAAAAAAAATGTACCCAAGACCTGTCCTTTGCCCCTCGTTTTGCTCTGGCCATGATACTGATATGTCCAGAAGATTTACTTCTGTAGAATGTTATTGAGATTGTGTTGATTTGATAACAGGGGTTTCTATTCTGGAATAGGATGCTTCTAAGGAAGATGGAAATAAAGTCAATTTGGGGGGAGGAGGGAAGGAAAGGAGACAAAGCTGACTTGTGATAGTTTAATTTTTAGACACCTTTGAAAAGTCTCCACTCTCGGCTTTGTGACGGCCTATAATTGTTTGCCCATAGCAGGGCCTTTCCCAGGTGTCTGCTCGTCCTGAGATGTTAGAAGCACCACGCAGCACACCTTTCTGTCAGGTGCTGGGAATTAGGGCACTTTGGGCCCACTGTTTTGTCTGATGTGGATGAACCCCAGGGACAAGCTCTTCTCTGGCTAGCACCCTAACATCAGGTGCCCTGGCTTCAGCCGTTTCGGTGGTTAAAAGCGCTTGGCACATTCATGCCCTTCCCTGCACACACAGTGCTCCATGCTTGGCAGATTCCCAGAAGCATGCTGGCCACACAGTGCCTTGTATCAGTGCCCAGGTTTACCCACTGTCTGCGTGTAGCAGTGGCCGGGACGGACGGCACTTCCTGTGTTGGTTTCATTGGTGGATGCACAAGGCAGGGCCCTTGCTGGAGACACTGGTCCTGTAGGGCACGGGCAAGGTGCCTGGGCTAATAGGGCTCTTCCCTGTGCCTGACCTCCCTGCACAGATGGGCTAGAGCTTAAAGCGCTCTATTCCCATATGTCTGGTCACAGGATTCTGGCATTGGTCATCTGTTCACAGGTTTCCCTGGTGAACAACAATCAGAATTTCCTGGATACTAACTCTCTGCTGGGCCTCATGGGTGAGCAGTTGGCAGGGGCTCTAGAGTGGACTGCCTCGGTCCACTCCCAGCTTTGCTAATTACTAGCTTCGTGAATTGGGAAAATCACCTCCCCTCTCAGTGCCTCAGTTTCCTTATCTGTAAAAGGGGGCTTTAACAACACTTTCCTCCCTCCCCAGGGTGTTGGGAGCTTCAAATAGGGTGATAGACTTACAACAGTTCACTTAGGGTGTGATCTGTAAGAAGCATTCAACAACAACTCAGTGAATTTAAATCCTCGCAACCATGCTTTGCTATGTATATCATCACTATACCCATTTGATAGATGAGGACACTGAGACTGAGACTCAAAGGTGAATAGGTTAAGTGACATACTCAAGGTCGCAGAGCTGAAAATGTCAGAGCTGGGGCTTGAGCCTGGTTCTACTAGATCTGGGTCTGTTCCCCACGTTCATTTTGCTCCACATGTTCATTTTGCTCCACAGAGCTCTGGCTTCCTTGCCTGTGGAAGAGCATCGTGCAGAACCAGCCACATCCCAGGCTCTGCTTAATGACTTTTGTATGTTATCTTGATATGTGGGTGCTGTGTAGCACATTTAATTAGCAGTTTACAGGATGTTCTTTGATACAAGATGATCTCACGCTCAGTTTCCCCATCTGTAAGATGAGGCTGTTGGGCTAAGGTGATCACTCTGATTCAGGACTCCAACCCAGGTAGCACGGCAGCCCAGGTTGGAGCGTCATGGTCCCAGTAGCTGCATGAGTTTGTGTGTTCCCTTATCTCCCTGAGTTCCAGTTTTGTTTTCTGTACAAGGAGGATGTTTCCCCCAGCGGAGTAGCTAGAGGATTAGACAATGTGAGGAAAGACCCTAATACATAGTAGGTGCTTAATTCATGACAGCTGCCACTAACACTTCTATGACTTATCCATGTTCCTGGAAACAAGCCCCATTCTTTCCTTCTCCAACTCCAGAGTAAACGTGTTTACCGTGCTTTATTAATGCTTCTTGCTTCTGAGGTGAGAACGGCTACAGCACGAGTTAGAAGCACAGAGCTTGATTTAAACAGACTGAGTGCAAATTCCCACTTTACCACTTATTAGCTGTGTGACTTTTAGCAGGTTGCTTAACCTCTCTGTGCCTTAGTTTTCTATCCATTAAGTAAGGAGCCTGCTTCATAGGGTTGCTGTGAGGATTGAATGAGTTAATTTACACGAAGTGCCTGTAACAGACCATGTCATTAGTGAGTTTTCAGAAGAGCAGCCCTGTTCTCATAACTAGTGGGGAAAACTCAAGCACAGAGCAGTGTCAGTATGTTCTCTGCATCCTGAAGCAGTGAGTGGCTGGAGTTCATTGTCCTGGTCTCTCTCAGGTCCCATTTAATAAGCACAGACAATTCACTGTCTTCCCACTGGGACATTCCCAGGATTTTCCAACTTTTTTTAAGCCATGGAAACATTAATCTAAGGGAAACAATCCCAGGTGAAATTTTGCCTGTCCCTTTCTGTCCTCCATCTCCACACCTGTTTGGAGGTAGAAGTAACCACTCCCACCCCTGTGTCTCTGTGTCCATCTTCATCTCCTCCATGGGCTTGGGCAGCAGAACAGTGCCTTCTAAAGGTGTTTGTCAGAACGTGGAAGGGGTGGGCATCGGTTTAACTCAGTCCGGTTTGCTGAGTGAAAGTGGGGTGCTTCTTTTTTCTTCATTCTTTCACTCGGTTCAGAGGTGCTTTTGCCCCGGAGGAAGTTGTTTTCCTAACGTGTTGGCTTCTGGGGCTCATCTCTTAATTCCAACTTCTGGTTGAAAGATGGTTATAAAAAGCTGGGGGGAGCAGGTGGTAAATGTAAGTAAGTCTCTGTCCTGATTTGAGGACTGCGCTGCCCAAGGATACGGCAGATACGTTTCCAGGAAGAAGGAGCGAGACCAGAACCGAGATGCCATTAGGATGATAGGAGCAGAGAAAGGCCCCTGACAGTCACGTGCAGACATTTCTGTTGCGGCCGCCTGGGCGGGGGGCTGGGACCCTAGCCTGATGGCTGCAGTTCCTCACCTGCGAAGCTCGTGAGATGGGAAGCCCTGGGCCCTCCTGGTGCTTAGCCTTGGCCCAGGAAGCAGTTTGTCCTTGGTTCTAGAAGACAGACCAATGTGCATCTACCTAGGAGAGTTAAAGTGCTGTCTGGTTGGGCGAGTCTGGGTGGGGATGTAATTAGGAGCAGGAGAGCTGAGGCCACAAGCAGTGCTAAGAGAGACCCCCTTGGCCTTGAAGCTGTGCGCTTAGAGCCACTGGGCAGCTCTGATGCCTTCTCCGGCTCCAACTCCCGGGCTTGGAGCCGCGGTCTCCCATGCGGTGCCCCATCTCCTGTTTGGTCACCACAGTCCTGCTCAGGATCATCTCCTGTAGGCGGCCTCTGGAGCCTTGGAGGGAAAGTCTCCCCGAATCATATTTTCTCTGGGGTTCCATTTCTGTCTAACCTCACACTGTGCCAGCTGAGATTGTCCTACAGTATTTTCTTCAGTTCTCCTTTCTCATATTTAAGGTTTGACTGTCGGTGGGGTCATTGCAGCACTGTTCAGTGAGCTGCTTTCTCCTGTTTGGGGGTGGTGGCTGGTCTATGGTGCCCAAAGTGAGAGGAGACAGAAAGCTCAGGACTTCTTTGACCTCGACCGTAACTTTGGACTTCCATAAGCAGGGGCTTCAGCCATTGTTCTCTAAACACTGAATGTATGAGTCAAAACTGATGCAGTGTTTCTCAGTCCCCGGCATCATTTGAGATGCTTGTTACACAGTGTAGATTCCCAGACCTGTCCTGTATGAGTGTTTGAGGGACGCAGCATTCTGACAAGCCCGGCAGGTATTCAGGTGTGAGAGCCACCCAGGCACGCGTGGAAACTCACAGACTTGCTGGAACTCTTAACTCACAAGCGAGTGTTGCCTTTTTGAGTCGCCCCTGGGGAAATCCTCTGCTTCAGTTCTGAATCTTCTCTTGTACAGCTGCCCTTAGACGTGTGTCACAGTCTTCTGAATACCCTCCGTGGCGATAGGACTTACTGATGTGGCATTTTAATAGCCAAGTCATTCAGGGCCACTGCCGATAAGGAGGCTCATCAAGCTGGTTACTACCATTTGTGGTCAGAAAGAAACCAGTCAGTAAGGAGAAGGGTTTTCATGTCTCAGGAACTGTCTCTGAAGACAGCTCCCAAAGAGGAGTTCCCAAGATGCCTTGAGCTCTGGCAGTCTGGCTGTAGCAAGTGTGCAGGGCATCCGAAATTATTTTAAAAGACTGTGTGCATTTGGATGAATTCTGTTTTTTAAAAAAGGAGAGTATCTTCTAGCCATGCCTTAGTCCTGTTAGAAAGCCCCTCTCCAAAAAGTGACACCGATTAGAGCCCAGGTGGAGATTTCCCAAAGTGGGAACGCTGTTGGTTAATAGTGACACACCTCACTGTTCCCACCATCTGTGAGCCGATTGTAGATTTGTGAGATATATAATCCCTTTTGATTGTTATCCTGAGACATTATAATCATAAGGAAATAACATAAATAACTTTTTCTTGATTGTTGGAATGTTGAAAACAATGTACTAATTATAGAATGCTGAGTAAAGATTAGACATGAGAGGCAGAAAACCTGGCCTCCAAAGCCTGGCCTTGCTACTCACCAGCTGTGTGTCCTTGGGCACATCCTGTAGTCCCCAAGCCTGGCAAAGAATTGTCACAAAGCCAGCGTGAGGATTTAAGAGACTCCAGTACCTGACGGTACCCAAACGTAGTTCCTGCCTCATAGAAGGTTCAGTAGTGAGTGTCGCTTGCATCTGAATCCCACCAGCTTGGTTCATTAAGCACTTACTGCACTCCTGAGTGCTTTGGTCCGGGGGAAGAAAGGAGATGGAGGAAGGGAAGAGGAGAGACTTCATGGAAAAGGACTAACCTCTGCTTTGCAGTGGAAATGAATATTCAACAAAAGAACATCAAAGGGGAATGAATCAATCAACTCTAAGGAAGTCCCATGTGCTCCCATGTTGCCAGAGTGCTGAGGATGGGAGGCCAAGCGTTCTTCCACGCCTCTGCAGGGGAGGACGGGAGGAGGGTTACTGGCAAAGATGAGTCATTATAATTATGGACTGTTCTTCTCTGTTTAAAGAGCCACCACTTTAAACGTGGCTCCCAGCAATTACAAATCAGTTATAACCCATAATCAGACCTCTGACTTTTCAAGTCTGTGGAGTCTCTAAGTATAGATATAAATCCTTCTTCGTCTGAGGTCAGGAGTTCAGTAAGATCATTCAACTAGTGAGTCTAAACGAAGCTAACTGTAGCTAATTATCAATCAGCCCTCTGATAGCAAACTGCTATCCTCATAAGGGATCATTTGTTATTTCTTCCAGGCAATTTCTTTCCTCACACCTCTGGCTGTTATTTGTGTGGTGAAAATTATCCGGCGAACAGACAAGACTGAAATTAAGGAGGCCTTCCTAGGTAGAGTATTCACAGTTCCTGCTTTAAGGGATGGGGCTGAACTTAATTATTTAGGTCGCTAGATTTTGAAAGTCTCAGTTGCACCCAGCTGATTTTTCTCTTCGTCAAATTAAGTTTGGAAACACAAGACAAGGTAAACTTTTATCCCTAAGAAGAACCAGTGCACGGATGGTAAGTACCTTATCTTCAGGGTCAGCCCATTGCCGCTGTCCCTTGTGCTGAAAGTGAGTGTCAGACTCGCCATCAGAGCTCTGTGCTTCCCTGGCACACCAGAAGGGCAGCTCTTGGCTGTAAGGGAAAGTGAATCTGAAACTTTGTCACCACTGACTGTCCAACCCCACATTTGTGGCTAATAGGCCCATATTTAAGGACAATTCAAAAATCAACCACAGACTCCTTGACCAATCACCATTGGCTAGAGGCAAAAATGTGCAAAAGCAGATGTAAAATATAATGTAAATTGGAAACAAACTCCATAACTCATCTTCAGTTTGGGGACATTTTGGCAGTTAATCAACTGTTATTATGTAAAGAATGCTCCAATCTTTGCCATTGATTATAACACCATCGTTATCAGTTCTCCCCAAGCTGAGCCATATCTGCATGTGACATGAGTCTGACATTTTTAGGGTTAAATCCATTTTTTTCTGATCTGCATATTAATCAAAAGACTGAGAAATGACAGCATTAAGAGAAAGCAAAACTATCTGGCTTGTTTAGCAACCAAAATAAACTACCTGGAGGCCAGGTTTTTAGCTTTTTGATGGTTAGGAAAACTGAATTAGGTTTATTTTTTGACATGACACGTTAAATTTACCCAACCCATCACACACATTGTGTTTGTTGGTGTGTTGTATAGGCTCACCATTCAGTTAGGTAGTAAATCTGGAAATATGAGATTCTTCAGTAAAGGTTATGTTTGTTAATTACTGGGCTTTGAGGAAATGAAAATGTAGCGAAACATGGTCTCCCTTGTTCTTTGTAAGGGAAGGAAGATGAGGGTGAGATCTAGGGAAGGCAGAGCAGTAAAGGGACAGGGAACATTCTTACATAATCAGGCTTTGGTTAGGCTCTGTCTAATTGAAAAGAA
Source organism: Balaenoptera borealis (assembly GCF_965194805.1). Classification (NCBI taxonomy): domain Eukaryota; kingdom Metazoa; phylum Chordata; class Mammalia; order Artiodactyla; family Balaenopteridae; genus Balaenoptera; species Balaenoptera borealis. Next base: position 108,108,359 of record NC_138874.1, read on the forward strand.
CAGAATTCCTCTGAAATTACATCAAATAAGTTAGAGGTTTGGTTACAGGGCTATAACAAGCAATCTCACAGACATCCAAAAATAGGGGAAAAAAGGACAGAGGAGCCTCATGGGGACGGAATAGGTATCCAGGCCACGAGGGGTGGAGGCGCCCCTGTCACCTTATGACCCCTCCTCTCTGCGATGTGCCCATCCTCTCCTCTCACTCCCTGCCTCAGTGTCCTGTCTGGACGTCGTTTCTGCTGCCTGCACCTTTGGTCTGTGTGAGGTTTGGGCTCGCAGTGGTGGGTGCCCCTGGCCCACACCTGTATGACCGTTAAGCTCCAGTGCCACCTCGAAGTTTCACTGCATCTCGTGGTCTAGACTTCCCAGGTGGAGACTCGGGCTCGACTCATTTCTCAAGCCTGGACACAAAAGTCCCGAGTCTCTGGCCCGCCTGTGGATGCCTTCCCTGAAGTCAGGTGTGTACCCCCGGCTGCTTAACTGTGATTTGAAGCTTTGGTCGTCACATGGTCTCTGTCTCCTCAGCTGAGGTGGTGGAAAGGTCAGGTTTTCCAGGAAGGGCGTAGGTGCCCTCCCACATGTGGCTCGAGCATCTGGACAGATATCACTGTGGTCCCCCAGATGTCCCTTTAGGAGCCCTCTCAGTTGACCTGGAAATCCCTCTGCTTCACTTGTTATTCTAGCCGCTCCCTTGACACGGAGTCCCAAGATATGTGACTGTGGGTAGGAACTGTCTTTCATGGTTATGGTTATAATTTACTGCCCGCTTTTGGAGCTGGGCTGTTGTTATGGCAGTGAGTAGCTTACAGTAACTTTCCCTAGACCTTTCATTCTCAGCTAAATCTCCCTTAGGATGACATCTCAAAATTGCACCCCATACCCAGCCTCCTATATGTTAACAGAGAAGGCGGAGTTATTGGATGTTCTGTTTGCCTAGATAAATGAGAGCCTGCCTTGTAAAAATGATGAAGAACCTCCCATTGTATACACAGTTTGTTTTAAATTGCTGCTTTTAGGAAGCCTTGGAAGTAGGGGTTGGGGAGAGTGATCTCTAAAAACCAAGGACAGAAAACTAGGTGTGTAGCTTTTCTACTGTTACCTGGGATGCAGGACTTTCTCAGTGAGGGTGGTTTAGTCCCTTCTTTACCCAGGCATCTTCAGCAGACCCGAACCCTGAGAGCTCCCCTGATCTGCCTGTCCACAGCAGCCCCCTTTGTGCATCTGCTCTTGGACGAGTGAGGCCTGCCCCACCCAGCATCGGGCTCTAAGGGATTTGGCTGCAGAACAGCCAGGTCTGTAAAACGGAGAACCCTGTTTTGGAAGGACTGTGGTGCTGAATTCCCAACAACAAAAGTAACAACAACAAAAGCCCCTCTTAATCCTCTGGGGTGCTTATAAGCAGGAGTGCCCTCCATATAGGCCACTTGCAGGCCAACTCACATGACACACTGCTTTGAATTTCTTTATCAGACACAGTCTGGCTTGTCTTTCTGACTCTTCTCTCCAGCCCGCAGTGCTGTGGGATGCTGTAAACACAGCCCTTAGGAATCAGACCCCCTGGGTTATTGTTAATCAACAAGCCACCCCCTGCCCCCATGATTGGCGCCATTCATTTCCTGCTTGGCCAGCCTGTCACGCGTCTAATCTCAGCCCAGCCTTCCCTCTGGTATCAGTGAGAGGGCCCCTATCTTGGTCCCCCTGGGGGTTGTGCTACTCAGATGAACATAATAATCAGTTCATTTTACTTCCGGAAGGCTGCAATGACTTCCACCCTAAATATTGTCGCTCCAGATCCCCACTCTCTTCTGTCTCCTTCAGGCTTTTGGATCAGAGAGTGAAGCTGCCAGCTGTTGGTGCTTATATCACATCCACACATTTTCTAGCTCAGCTACTTGAAGCTTTTCCGAGAACTGCTCTGTGCTCCAGTAAACCCAGCTGGTGCCGAGGTTGAGGACGTGTATGGTGTTCTGGATTGATGTAGCAGTCTCTGAAGTTCCCCAAGGGCATTGGGAGGTCAGCTAGTGATGCTTGTTCCCAGAGACCTTCTCTGTGCAGAGGCCATGCTAGGACCAGGATAAGAGGGCCCCTCTGGGAAAACACAACAGTGAGCCCGCTAGACTAGCCCTGACAAGAAAAGACCCCTGTCATTTCAGGGCTATTTCACAGCCTGTTAATTGTCGTGGCTCTGGGAGAATTCTGCAGTGAAGGTGGCCCAGGGCATTTTCCCTCCTCTCCGCAAAGGAGACCTCTCAGCAGTGCTGTGAGCTTGTGAGAAAGAAGGGAAGCCAGCGTTTTAGGAAGGAAGGGTCTGTGCGTGCAGAATGTAATCATATCTCTCCAAGTCCCCCCACTCTTGCTTCCGGTTTATATACCCCAGTTGCGTGCTCGGTATTTTAAAGGTGGTGGCGTGCTGCTGGCTCAGGCTCTGCTCTCCCCCCCCCGGTGGCCCGTCCCGCCTTTGCTGCCACAGTCAGACATGGCACTGCTGCCCAGCCCCCGCTTAGGGGATTAGTTTCCCTTTGACAAAGGTGTTCATTTGAACTGGCCCCTCCCGTTCTCTTTGCTTCCCATGACTTGTAAAAAGCAGGTGGGTTCTGTCTCCACCTCAGTGGCCTGTGCCCTTGGTGACTGGTGACTGTTCACAGTACTTTCCGTTTGCAGAATAACACATTTGTCTCCCTTGATGACCATGAACTGCTCCAGGCAGCTCCTTTCCGAAAATGGCCCTCCACTGCTATTTTCTTACGTAAATCTCAGCTAGTATTGAACAGTTAATACTTGCCAAAGGGAAATCGTAACTCATATGCTTTATTATTCAACAAAGCAATGGAACGGGGCATCAATAGGTTTTTATTGCTTATGCAAAACATTTGGCCTTTCATCGCATTGACTTGCCTTTTGTGCAGTCTTGATAAACACAGGAGAGAGGTGCAGGGTCCTTACAGGGAAAGCTCCATGACTCATTTCATCTGCACCCTTTGGACGATCTGTGCTTCATCCAGCAAAGTCCTTCCAAGCTGCTGGGAGAAGGTCCCCGTGCTGTCTATTTTTAAAGGATGTAATCCAGAAGTGCCTACTGTTTTAGGTGGCAAGAAGCACCACCTGGGCAAGTCTTTTCAAAAGCGAACGAGGTTTTGGGGACACTTCACCTTCTCAGAAACGGTGATTTGTTTGATAACAAGTGGACAGCCGTCGGCAAGAGATGGGGTCAACAAGGAGGTGATGGCTGAGTGGGCACGTCCTACTTGCAGTAGGATTCCAGCAGCTGCTCTGATTAGAATTGTGTCTGAGAAGATTGCCAGAAGGAAATAAAAAAGTTATGTTTCTTGCTACCTGTAAAAGAGATTCTACATGCTGTCCTATTAAATCTGTTCCTATCAGGCCAGAACACGATAGATGGGCTTCTCAGTGATATTGAAAATTTCAGTCAAGGAGGAGAGATCAATTTCATGTCACAGGGGCTTGGAATTTTACGAGTCACTCTCCAAAGTCCTGTTCTAACTACATTTTCCTTTAGCTGCTCAAACTTGCCTCCCTTTTTTAATTTGCTCATATTTCTATGGTCATAAATTAAATAGTAGTGTGACGGAACAGAGGTGATGGTGATGATGATGATAATGATGATGATGATGGTTTTGATTTGCGAGCCCGCTGGTTATTTTTCTGTCTGTTGGTTTTGTTTTGTAGCCGTGTCCTTGGCTCTTGCTTTGAATGGAGTCTGCACAAACACTATTAAATTAATAGTGGGAAGGTAAGTTCCAAAAAAGAAACAAATAGCGACTTTGATTCTCAAGGTTGTCTATGTAGGAGCCTTGGCCACAGGGCACTGGATGGGACAAATTTGAGCTCTTCTGGTTTTCCCTTAAGTTGTTGTCCTTCTGAGATTTCTGTCCTCAACACAGATCTTTCCTCTCCTTTGAATTACGAACTCAGTATTTCAGAAAGCAGGGCGTCAATAGTAAAGCAGTGTCCACTGAGTGCACTTCCTTGTGGACCAGAGCCCACAGCTGGCACCTCTGGTCCCCACTGATGTTCCATCGCCTCACCAGACACCCACTCACTTGCCAGTTTCGGCCTCCAAAAAATAAATAAGCTTTCTTATTTATCGTTCTCTTTGGAATAAGAAATATGGATTGGCATTTGAGCTTTGGCTCATGGCACATTTCTCTTACTCCCCTGGGAAGTGATTTCTCTTCTCCGTTTATCTTGCCTCCTCCCCCAACTGCTCTGGAAGTGAGCTAATCTCTGTAGAGACGAACCGTCAAAAGACCCGAATTCAGGACCTGACCTTGGCCCTGACTGGCTGTTGGCCTTGGGCAGGTTGGTTCCCCTCTTGGAACCGCAGCATCGGTGATCATGTAAACACTTGGTGCGCGGTGCTGGCCAGGCATTGAGGGGGCAGAAGAGGGATACAGATCAGGCAGTGCGTGGCTTGGGGCTGCAGTGTCCTTGCAACTTTCCAGGCTTAGAGTTGCTGTGGGGTCTGATAAAATGCCGATTCCCAGGCCGTGTCCGCTCTGAGGTTCTGGTTCAGTAGGTGAATAGCCACACTTGGAGAAACACTAGCCACATAGGGGAGAGACAGTAAGCCAGCAGTTCTGATAGATTACTGATAATTGATATGTTACAGATACCGATAGATTGTTACTGGGCCCAGGTCCCAGAGCTGGAGGACCAGTGAGTCAGTCTGTGTGAACTGTGACCCAGTTCGTACAGAAAAGGGGGATTGTGTTGACAGTGCTAGCAAGACCTTGTCCACGGCAGGCGTTCGGCAGAGGTTAGTTGAATTAATGTGAAGTAATTCACCATCACACATCTGTGTGAGAATCCACACTTGAGTGAGGTGGACAAGCATGGGGTGAGCTGTGTAGGTACAAGAATCCAATTGCTGGGGTTCGGAGCTTGTCTTTGCCACTTACTGGTTGTGTGTGACCTTGGGCAGTACGGTAATCTTTCTGAGCCTTCATTTTTGCACCTGTGAAATGAAGGAGGTCCGAGGGCCTGCCCCAGGGTTGTCGTAAGAATCATATGACACATAGAGTCACAGATGTAGAGAACAAACTTATGGTTACCAAGGGGGAAAGAGGGGTGGGACGAATTGGGAGATGGGGATTGACTTATATACACCACTATGTATAAAATAGATAACTAACGAGAACCTACCGTTTAGCATAGGGAGCTCTACTCAGTGATCTGTGGTGACCTAACTGGGAAGGAAATCTAAAAAAGAGGGGAATCTATGTATACATATAACTGATTCACTTTACTGTACAGCAGACACTAACGCAACATTGTAAAGCAACTATACTCCAAGAAAAATTTTAAAAGAAAATAAAATTTAAAAAAACATGCACCCATGGGCGGTGCTTAGTGCTGGGTCTGGTATGCAGTACGTACTCAGTACATGTTAGCCGTGATTGTGGCAGGAGGCTCGGCCTCGGGGCCGGCTTGTAGCTGCTTCCCTGTAGAGCCTCCCCTGCAACCTGGACCAGGAGCCGACCTGGCGACCTTGTGCTCTGCATCTTGGAGCTGAGCTTTCAGGTCCTCTCAGTGAGGTTAAGTGAGACCTGCTATTTAAGGAAGGGCAGGCAGTTGGCCGTCCAAATTCAAGATACAGGGCTACGAGGAGCCTGGAGGCTTGGGTCCTGGAAGCAGCCTCCGAGTAGCAGACCCATAGGTGGAGGCAGGAACTACCCTCTACTCCGCCGGCCCTGTGCTTAGGTGGCTCCTGGAAGTCATCTCACTTGACCTGCAGGACCTCACCTTTGGGTAGGTATTGATCTCCCTTTTTTACAGATGTGGAAACTGAGGCTGGGGTGGGGGATGGCTACATGACCTTCCCAAGGTCATAAAACTAGTAAGTGGCAGAGTGGGAGTTCCAGCCCAGATCTTTCTGACCCCAAAGCCTGAGCTTTGCCTAAGCCCATAGTGTCTTTGGGGTGGGGCGGGCTGCGCTGTTGATGGCAGAAGAAGGAGCTAGGACAGCAGGGGACAGCGGGGTTAGCTTGGGGTTTGTTTGTGATGGCAGCGTTTTATATTGAAAATGTCCATGGTGTCTTTTGTAGACCTCGCCCCGATTTCTTTTACCGCTGCTTTCCAGATGGAGTGATGAACTCGGAAATGCACTGCACAGGTGACCCCGATCTGGTGTCCGAGGGCCGCAAAAGCTTCCCCAGCATCCATTCCTCCTGTAAGTTCAGTGGCTGGGACACTCTAATTCCTGGGTCATGTCTTCTGATCGCTTTCTTTGGGAGTTTAGGTGGAGAGAAAAGTGTTGATACACGGAGGTCGAGCATGGTTCATTTTTCTTCACTGGTTGGCTTAGAAACAAGATATTTAATAGGAAGTAATAAGCCTGAGGACAAGGCTCTGGAGTTTACAAAACATTGTATATGTTGCTTTTGTGAACTCGGCAGAGTGTAACATGTGACACTTTACCCTTTGGCAGTACCAATCAGAACTTGACAGTGCAAGGGAATTAACCATGTTCCCTGGGACCTTATGCCTTTCAGCTCAGTGTTCTCTCCAGTTTACTCCTTCAGTGAAGGTTGTGTGTGTGTGTGTGTGTGTGTGTGTGTGTACCAACATATAGTATATATATGTATATGTATATAAATGAACATACACCCTCCCCAATATATAGTCTGATTATGGGTATGTGAGCTGGGACCAGCCTTAAGCAAAGAATAAATAACATGAATTAGGTGCGGTGTGGTATAGTGCAAAGCATACAGGTCTTTAAAGTGTGACACATCCTGACTCTGCCGGGTCCTAGCGCTGTGACTTAACCTCTCTGTGCCTCAGTGCCTGCTGTGTAAAGTGGGAATAAGGCCTCCGCTGTTGGTTGGAGTGAGGGTTAAAATAAGCGATGAGGGTCACTGACATTTCTGGAGCGTCTGCCAGGCCCAGATGTTAAGGTACATTATCTTATTTAGTCCATTCAGTATCTGTCAGGTACTTGGTATCATGCTTCAAATAAACCCCAGTCATCCATGCATTGTTTAGTCTCAGGGCTGAGGTTCCCAGAGTGTTCTGGTTTGTGTCTTCATTCGTTCCCTCAGTGTTTACTGAGTGACTGAGGTGCCAGGCACTGTGATAGGTGTTGGGGACACAAAGATAAGTGAGACACAGCTCGTGTCCTGGGGAGTCCACGGGCAGTGGCAGGTTGTATATTTAGGTTGGTGATTCTGGGATCATTGGAGAGGAGCCAGGCCCACAGGTGACCACCTGGGAGAGGACAGCCTGCTCTCCTGACCCGGAGTCCTTGATTCCCCACAGGTCTGATCATTGTTTAGCTTTGGCGAGCCTGTTACCTTAATCTTTTCTCTTTTTTCTAAGTACCTAATACACACCCTGATAGTGGCTGGATCAGGGAATAACTGGACGGCCTTTCCTGCAGAGTGGTTGTTGGGCGTTTTGCTCAGAGTCATTAGAGATTAGGGCCTGTCAACCATATAGAGGTGCCTGGCCCTCTAAGTGGATCTCCGTCAACCTGTGCCACAGCCCTGCCAGGTCTGGTTGTCCCCACTCTGTGTACAGGGACAGTGAAGCTTAGACAGACTCAGCAACTTGTTCAAGGACACTTAGCTGACCTTCATGCCAGCCTCTAACACGATAGTGTCTTGGGCTTTAGGTGATTAAATACAACAAGGTGTTCACAGCCCACGTTCATTTAATTAAATAACTCATTTTCTCCTCTAGTTTACTGGAGGCTTTAGTGGGTTGAATAATGGCCCCCAAAAAGGTGTGTCCAAGTCCTAGCCCACAGAACCTGTGAATGTGACCTTATTTGGAAAAAAGTCTTTGCAGATGTAATTAAGGATCTCAAGATGAGATCATCCTGGCTTTAGGGTGGGCCCTCAGTCCAATGACAGATGTCCCTAGAAGAGAAAGGCAGAAGAACATTGAGACTTAGAGATGCAGGGAAGAAGGCCACGCGAAGGCAGAGGCAGTGATTGGAGTGATGCAGCCGCAAGCCAGGGAACACCTGGAGCCACCAGAAGCTGGAAGAGGCAGGGAAGGAGCCTCCCCTGGAGCCTTCACAGGGACCGTGGCCCAGCCAGCACCTTGATTTTGGACTTCCGGCTTCCAGAACTGTGAGGGAATAAATTTCTTTCATTTTCAGCCACGAGGTTTGTGGTAATTTGTCACAGCAGCCCTGAGAAAAGAAAAAGGAGACTTAGATTGAACACATTGGTTCATGGGGAGGGTTTGCCTTTGGAGTCACGGGGGAGATGGAGAGAAAGCACGCTCCTGGGCGTGCTTCCTAAAATGCCCTCTGAGGTTAGTATGGCCAGGGGCACAGCCTGCGTGACGGTGTAGGGTTCACGGTGCTTCTAGGCTCCAGTCACTCCCGTTATTTAAGGTCACGCATCCATTTGGAATCACTTCCTGTCCAAGTTTGTTCTTCCTCTCTGAAGTCATGTTTTGTTTTAAGTGAGTCTGTTTCGGAGGCCGTGTAGGTGCCAGCTGGAGGAATGCCTGCAGTATTGATTTCCTGTCTCCTTACTGTCAGGGATTCCTGTGCTGGCATTGTTTAGAGGTACCTGGGATGGTATTCACCTGGGGTCCGCTTCTGTCTGCTCTCCATCTGTATGTATCCTTGTGGGGTCACTCAGGTTCTCTGTTGTTCTAAGACATGTTCTGTTCTCCCAAAGACTTGGTGCTGAGCTTCAAAAATTATAAGCAGTAAGAAGTGAAACCCTGTGGGAAGACCTTAATCCTGGCTTTCAAACTGTTAACTGAGGACTGCAGCACAATTTCGTAGCTACTGTTGCATTTGAACTTGGGAGGGAAATAGGTCTTATATTTGGTGAATAACTCAAGCTAGAAGAGTGCTGGACCACAAACAGTAGAGGCCGGGACCCACAAAAGTGTTTCTTTCAGAGGCGCACCCTCCCTGTCAAATGCGTTTCCTGACAAGTCTGCCCACCAGCTGCCTTGTCGAATGCGAGGCTGATGTCCTGTCTGTGCTAGACAAGTTTTTTGACAGAGGCTATTACTATCTTTTGCTTAAGATGTACTTATAATGTTACAGATTTTTACTACTTGGCAGACACAGAATCCTCCCCAGCCTCTAGGCTTTGGGGAGTATTTTCATCTGCTCTCTTTCTCTTTTTTATGACAGGTCAGAGATTGCCTTGCAGGGAGCTGCCATATCCACTTAGAAAAACCATCAGTGCTGTTTTCTGGATTTCTTATTGTAGCTAATAGGAAGCCTAGTGGTTGGTGTGACTCTTTGCTCCTCCCAAGAGGTGGCAGACCTCAGAGGGGGTGACCTCAGTGGACTCCCATTTTGTGTACACACTCTTTCTCCCTTCAGTAAAATCAACTTCGTGGGTTGCATTTGGGTGAGTGGACACAGGGGTTCTGGACCAAGGGATCTCCGGAGACGAACTCCCCATTCTAGGTAAACACGGGTTTGCTTCTGTTCTGTTCACAGGTAATTGGGGACTGGAAGGTAGTCGATGTCCACATGTCATCCTGCAGAACAGTTGGTTTTCTTTGAACACAAGAACAAACATTGATTACTTTTGGAAACAAAAGAGCTTGTTCTCAGTTTATCATAAGCAGTCCAACGGCACTGCCCTGAAGGGCTCATGTGCCAGACTTTCAGCAAACGGCACGTCCCTGCGGTAGCTGTGCTCTGGGACTTGCTCTGTGACGCAGCCTAAGCCACGCTTGCTGGAAAAGCAGAGATCACAGTTTCAAAGAGCGAGTGATTTCCTTCAGAGTTTTGAGAAGCTTGGGGTTTAAAGTGGAGAAAGGCAATGTGGCTTTAAAGCAGGGATATTCTGAAAAGGAGATTGTCTTTCATCATACCATCTCAGCTTTTGATTGGGTGTTGTTTCAACTTCCAGAAAGAGGATAGATTTCAGAGAGAAAAATTGAAAAAAAACAAAACAAAACCAAAAAACCTTACTATTGCCAAGTCAATCTATTAAGAAACTTCTTTTCTATAAAATGGTGGGAATGAATAAAGTGATACTGTTGTCCAGGGGTCAGCAAATGACAGCATGTGGGCTGCCTGTTTGGTACATAAAGTGTTATTGGAACACAGAGATGCCCGTCATTTACGTATTGTTTATGGAGGCTTTCACTTTACAATGGCAGAGTTGAGTAGTTGCAGAGAGACCTGGCCCGCAGAACTGCAAACATGTTGCCCATACTCCAAACAAATAGTATTGAAAAGCATTACCACAGGGGTCCCAGTGGGGGAGGGATGAATAGGCAGAGCACAGAGGATTTTTAGGGCAGTGAAACTGCTCTGTGTGACACTGTAATGGTGGATGCCTGCCTTGATACATTTGTTGAAACGCACAGAATGTACAACCCCAAGACTGAAGCCTAATATAAACTGTGGACGTTGGGTGATTATGATGTGTCAGTGTAGGTTCATCAATTGTAACAACTGCTGGAGGATGTTGCTAATGAGGGAGGCTCTGCATGTGTAGGGGCTGGGGGTCTATGGGAAGTCTCTGTACCTTTTAAAATTTGCTGTGAACCTAAAACTGCTCTAATAAACTAACGTCTAAGAAAAAGTCTTTACTAAAGCAAGACCAGTGCGCTTGAATTGTGCACATAGATGTTTCATTTTAAAACAAGTCCATTATCGTATAAAAAGGGGGCATTTATGGGATAATCAGTGCTTGTGGGATGCATTCTTTAAATGACAGACAAAATTTCAAGGCATATCTGGCCGATGGTGATTTAACAGATTCTTGTTGAGTACTTAGTGTTTTATAGGTACAGGCTTGCACTTGGGGAGGGTACCGGATGCTCGGATGTGGCCATGTGCTGTTTGGGACCAGGGCAAATACAAGGTGCTTTAACACAGTGCTCTGGGATTGGGGAGCTGGGAATTCCAGTTGGGGAACAGGGAAAGCCTCTGGAGGACAAGCTCGTTCTCCTGTCATTTCCCAGGAGAGTACACATGAGCTAGGTGTTTTGGGTCATTTATGTTTGAAGTGTCTTTATTCTATTTTCTAGCTGAGTGTAGAATTCTAGGTTGAAAATCAGTTCTGTGCAGGATTCTAGTTTACCATGTGCTTCAGAGAGACCCAATGACATTCCCTGCTTTCGTTTTGCTTTTCTCTTTCTCTCTCTGGAACCTCTTAGGAGCCTTCAGCTCTGGTCATCTGAAGTTTCACAATGATGTGCCTTCCTGGGGCTTTTTTCTTTGTATTTACTGTTCTGGTCTCTCAGTGGGTCCTTTTATTCTGTAACTTTGTGTACCTCCCTCTTATATTCCCTATTTCTTTTCTCTGGATCCTGTATTAGGCAGATACTGAATCTCCTGGGTTGATTTTATCTTTTAATTTTATTACCTATTGTCTTTGTCTTTTTGTTCATCTCTCTAGGAGATTTAAAAAATTTTTTTTACCAGCCCTTCTACTGAATTTATTATGATTTTTATATTTTTAATTTCCAAAAGCTCTTTCCTGAACTCTGATTTAAAAAAAATAACGTCGGGTTCTTTTGTCATAAGTACAGTGTCTCTTTCTTCTTTGTCTGCAAGTATCATCTGCTCTCGCCTTCTCTTTATCTGCATGTTTTTTGGTATCTGGCTTTCCTTAAATATCTGGAGATCTTCGGCTGGATGTTCTTATTTAGCGTGGGAGCCCTGAAGCTAACTGGACAGAACCCCTTAAGTGGGCTTCACTGAAGGGTGGGTGGGGGGTGAACTGGTTGACCCTGAGTGTTAGCATCTGGCCTTTACTTAAAAGCCGTTCCATTCCCTGGAGGAGGCACCCCCTTCCCTGTCTCTGGCCAGGTGTACATGAACCTGGCATTCTGGAAGCCAAGCCCAGGGGCTTGGTTTCTCACAGGTCACCTTGCAGACCTTCCCTCAGGCCCCTGTTTTCGGTCTGATTGTTCAGCCCTGTTTTCTACTTGCCTGCTTTTTCCCAGCCCAGAGCCTTGAATGGTTAAACCTTCTACCTCCTTCAAAAGTTGGGGAGGTGACAGTGTCCTGGTTTGAGGATGGGGTGGGGACCTGGAGAGTTTAACTGCTCTCTGGGGACTTCCCAGCTACTCTGCTGTCCAGCCCACGTCTCACCCCTGCCTCCTGCAGTACCGGTTCAAAGCTTTGCAGGGCCCTGCCTGGTGAATTAGCGCTTCTCGTGAGCACCGCTGTCCGCAGGCATGGAGGTGCGCCTTTCCCCGGCTCTGCCAGCTGCCTCCCATCCTCGGGTATTGTGGGGTGCAGTTGAGGTGCTTCTAGCTCCATTTAAGATAGAATTTGTTTCCCTATTTGCATTAGTCAGGGTTCTCCAGAGAAACAGAACCAATAGGGTATATGTATATATAGAGAGGGAGAGGAATAGTTATTTTAAGGAAATGGCTCACAAGATTGTGAGGGCTGGCAAGTCTGAAATTTGTAAGGCAGGCCGGCAGGCTGGAAATTTGGGTAGGATTTCTCTGTTGTAGTCTTGAGGTAGAATTTCTCACTTGGGAAACCTCAGTCTTTGTTCCTAAGGCCTTTAAATGATTGGATGAGACCCACCTACATCATGGAGGGTGAGCTCCTTTACTTAAAGTCAACGGCTTGTAAATGCTCATCATATCTAAAAAATATCTTCAAAGCAACTTCCAGACTGGTGTTTGACCAAACATCTGGGCACTATGACCTAGCCAAGTTGACACATAAAATTAGTCATCACGCTATTGCTCCTTCCTTCCCCTATCATTTTAAATTCAGAAATACCATCATAATGCTCTGATACCTAATAGTTGCAGGGGCACCATATGTTAGAAGATTCTCATGCAACCTCAGCGTTACTTTGATGACGGAGTCCTTGAGAGTGGAGTGCATACACCAAAGGGTCTTTGTAGGCTGAGTGTCTGGGAGTTTGCTTTTGTGGAACAAATCTAAATGGGTTATAACTATGGATTGAGAAATTATCATAAGATATCATCTATGCTAAGCAGCCAGGTTTAATTCCATCAAGCATGAATATTTAATATTATAAACCAGCTGGTTTTTGGAGTGGTTAGGCAGGCTTTTGCATAAAGAAACAAGAAATAGAGCAGAAGACATTGCAGGATTTGTTTGTTTTGCATCATTTAATGAAATGAAATTGCTATCCAGGGTTTTTGCTGGTAGATGGGAAGCTTCTTCTTCTTCTTTTAAAAATGGTATAAAATGGCATGGGCTGCTTTGGGTCATTGGTTCAACCAGGACGAATTGCTGGTTTTGTCTGAGGTCAGTTCCATTTGTGTGGTTTGTCTTCTAACTGAGAAATGAAAGATTCCAGATTAACTATCATGTCAAGGGACGCATCAAACTTGGCAAGAGCCTCTCCTGGCTTTTTTCCTAATTTTGTATTATCCTTTATCTCAAACTTCCAAGACAATTTCCGAGGTTCTGGGCAGCAACTGCACTCACTTTGCAGCTTTTTCATCATTCAAATGAAGACTCCCCTGAATGCTGGAAAGACTTGCTTTGGGGATGCCCAACCCTTGGAGGCAATGATTGCTTTAAGAAGAATCAGACCTCTTTGTAGGATGATGTTCCTCAATCTTTTTTCATTATCACCCTTCCTCACTTTATAGGCTTCCCCCCCCCCACCCAGTTTCTCTTCTCTACCATGAAATATTAATTCCACAGATAGATTGTATATCTGTTTATGTACTGTGGCCCTCTGGAGGACCACAAGCAATTGTAATAGCTAAGATTTTCTCATCTCCCCAAGAACCAATTTTTGTCCCCTTGGGGGCGACATTGTCTTGGTGGGGAATGGGGTTCTTGGTTTCTCTTACGAGCAGTAAGCTTTCTCCTCCTGAGGACGGGTAAGACTTTCTTGTTTCTTTGCATGTCTCATAATTTTGTTGTTGTTGTTGTTTCTGGAAATTGGGTAGTTTGGGTAATATATTGGAGCAGTTGTGGGTACTGGTCATTCCTCATTCTGGGGCTTGTTTTTGCTGTTTGCTTACTTATTTGTTTAGTGACTGGTTGGATTATTTTAGTGAAGTCTGTTTACCCCACCGTAGGAAGCCTCAGTGTGGTGTGGCTCTTCAGAGGCTGCAGCCTTGGGCATGTGCACACTCACCTGGGATGACAGTGGTTTGAGTAGGGTTCTCTTTGACTGTGTTTTTCCCTGACCACACCCCAGTGCTAGGTTCCACTGACTGATGGCTCTGTTGTTGTCAGCAGTGCTCTGGGACATAAATTGCTCCACAGATTCATCCAATTCAATTCAAGCTCCTTTTCAGGGATAGCTTTTGAGGTCATGTTTGAGATTTGTCCATCCCCCAAGATGAACATCCCCTTCTTCTTTCCCTGGTTCTTGCTGGTAAACTAGCTGGCCTACCATTTAGTTTCTATCTCCAGTGAAGCTGCTGTTCTCCTCTTAATTGCTTTTCATCACAACCTTACATACAATGTTTGTGAGAGTACCCTTAGGCGTGAACTTTACCAAGTTCCAATACAGTCAGTTCCTTTGGAAAGAGCTCCAGAACTCTATCTTAAGGTCTGCCTCTCCCCGAACCTTGTCTCTGGGGCTGAAGACAGGGACAGTGGCAGGTTCTTTCTAAGTGATGCTCTTGCCTAGGACTTGGGCACTGGATGGAGGGGAACACAGTAGCTTCTGGTCTTCTTGGGAGGTGATAACAGCCTGTCTCTCCCAGCAAGAGAACATTGCCCTTGACTAGGAGCTGTGGGAGGAGGGAGAGGGAGCCCTGTGTTCTGGGCTGTACCCATCTGGAATGGACTTTGCATCATCCTAGGCTGGGAGGGAAGGAGGAAGAATGGATCAAGGTTCAGATGCCACAGATTCTCACTGTCCTTACTGAGTTTTAGTATATCTTCTTAAATTAATGTTTCTTCATTTGCTGTATGCTCTTAGGACCACTTCCAGAGACTTAATTAATAATTACTTAATTAATAATTAAGACTTAATTAATAATTACTAAAAAAATAATTTTTTTTTAGTAATTTTCTCCAGTTTGGCTTGGGAGTGGGATCCACAGAGCTTCTCATGTGCCCTTCTGGAAGTGGAACTCCCTTATGTCAGTTTTGATAAATTGTGTTTTTATACTAGTTTCTACATGCATCTAGATTGTTGAATTTGTTAGTATAAAAGTGTTCATAATATTCCTTTATTGACTTTTTGATGTCTGTTAAGAAAGTACAGTAGTGATAGGCCCTCTTCCATTTCTGATATAGTAACTTGTATTTTCTCTCCTTTTTTTTAATGATTAACTTTATGCGTGGCTTATCAATTTTATTAAACTTTTCAAACAATCAACTTTTGTCTTTATTTTCTCTATTTTTGTGTCTTCTCTGCTTTGTTGACTTTGGCTCTTATCTTCATTGCTTCCTTGTTTTTAGTTTGTGTTCAATTTGCTCATAGTCTTAAGTTGGAAATTGAAATAATAGTTTTTAAAGTCTTTTTTCCTTTCTAATGTAAGCATTAAAAGCTATAAATTTTCCTTAAGTCCTGTTTTAGCTGTATCCCACAAAATTTGTTATATTGTATTTTTATTGTTATTATGTTCAAAATACTTTCTAACATCCCTTGTGGTTCCTTCTTTGATCTATGGGTTATTTAGAAATGAATTTTTTCACTTTCCAAATATTGAAGGCTTTTCCAGCTATTTCAGTGTTACGAATTTTTAATTTAGTTTTATTGTGACTAGAAAACATACTATACAAAATTTCAGTCTTTTGAAATTTATGGAGATTTGTTTTATTGCCTAGTATATACTTTATCTTGGTGGATCTTTCATTCACACCTGAAAACATATTCTGAATTTGTTGGCTGTGGCATTCTATATGTGTCGATTAAGTTAAGACGGTGTCATTCAGAGATTTTTGATTCTTTCTTCTTTTTGTCTCGTTCTGTCAGTTGAGAATAGAGTTTGATAATGTTCAGCTATGATTACAGATTTTGTCTGTTTCTCTTTTTAGTTTTGCTGATTTTGCTTCTGATGTTTTGGAGCTCTTTTTATAGGCACTTACACATTTATGATTGTTTTATATTCTTGTTATCTTGACCCTTTTATCATTATGAGATGTCCTATGCTCTTCATTCTCTCTCCTCCTATTTCATGTAATGACTTCTTGTGGATGTGAGGCCCCTAGGCCCATCAGAGATCTTGTTCTTGGCCTGTGGTGATAGAATGGACTTGAATTGTAAAGGAATTGTTGGATCGACAGCTGTTTTGTGTGGGTTCCTTTTATCACTGTTTCAAACCATTGGCTTTTAAC
The DNA here is from genome assembly GCF_965194805.1 of Balaenoptera borealis. Lineage (NCBI taxonomy): Eukaryota > Metazoa > Chordata > Mammalia > Artiodactyla > Balaenopteridae > Balaenoptera > Balaenoptera borealis. The sequence continues at coordinate 108,124,572 of NC_138874.1, forward strand.
TCAATCTTCCAAATTTCAGCCGAGAAGTCATTTAGGATGTTAGGTGTGTTCTAAAACTAGAAATTCGTATGACCCCATGTCTTCTGTAATGGACATCTTCTGGGATATAGATAGATGGGAGGAAGGAAGGAAGGGAAGTAGGTAGATAGATATCATGAGACAACACTGTTCCACAGTCCCCTTCTCTGGAAATTGTTCCAGTCCTGAGGTGGGTGCCCAGGCTCAGCTGGGGCACTTGCCATAGAAATATTATCTTTTGGGTTCAGAACCACCCCAGGTCCTTTCTTTGTGTTTTCGCAGATTCATATCTAGTGTGCATATCCTTAGAACCAGTGTGTTTTCTTTTCCCTTTCGGGTAGAACTCGTAAACATACATACGTTATTCCCATGAGGGTCTCTACAGCACATATTTCATTCCAGACTTGCTTCGTTATGCCTCCCACTGGGCCTGGGGGCCATCTCTCTTGCCTCTGTTGGCATCTGCTTGGAAAATGCAAAGTCATTTGAGTGTTAGCTGGAGCCAACTTAATTAAGAAGTTAAGTCTGCTGAAGGAAAATGAAACAGATCATTCTGCAGCCAAGTGTGTGCAGTTGTTGGATGAGTCAAGCCAATGCTTGAACACACTCAAGCTGTCAGAACCCACTCATATTCCTTTAGCACTTACTATGTAATACACATCAATTTCTAACTACCAGCACCTGCTTCTCTCTCTGAGGGCTTCTGTGGTTGCCAGAACCCTCTCTGCCTGTGCTTACGACAGACTGGGCACATAGGGAATGAATGCTTACCCTGTCCCCTAGAGCAGTGGTCCCCAACCTCTTTGGCACCAGGGACCGGTTTCATGGAAGACAATTTTTCCAAGGACCTGGGGTGGGGGGGATGGTTTCAGGATGATTCAAGCGTGTTACATTTACTGTGCACTTTATTTCTATTATAATTACTTTGTAATGTATAATGAAATAATTATACAGCTCACCAAAGTGCTGACAGGAGGCGGAGCTCAGGCCGTAATGCGAGCGATGGGGAGCGGCTGTAAACACAGATGAAGCTTCGCTCGCTCGCCCACTGCTCACCTCCTTCTGTGCGGCCCGGTTCCTAACAGGCTATGGACTGGTACTGGTCCGTGGCCCAGGGGTTGGGGACCCCTGCCCTAGTAGCCTACAGCCAATGATTACTGGGGGATGATGTATAAATACCCCAGCTACCTTACCCCTTAGGTGGAACAGGTCTGAGGTGTGTGTTTTACACTGTCTCCCAGAGTTCCCCAGTAGAACTGAGCCCTTGCTGCCCACAGTGGTACTTGCTTGATGTCACACGCTTTGCTGGCTTCCTTCCCATACCTCTCACTTCCCCACTGATGTTTCCTGGGACCATCTTCCTATTAAACTACTTGCACTTGAATCCATCTCAGGGTCTCATACTGAGGGAACTCAAACTAAGACATTACCATGGCTAGCTCCTGCTTATTCTTGAGTTTCAGCCTAAAGGTGGCTTTGTTTAAGAAAACCACCCTGAATACCCCGAAACTCCTGTCATCATTCTTTGTCGTAGCACATAGTTGAGTCCGTCATCATCCTGGTTGTTTACCTGTTTTTTGTCTGCCTCTGCTTCATGAGAGCAAGAACCTTGATTATCCCCAGCACTGATGTGTTCCCAGGACCTAGCACAGCGAATGGCTCATTATAGGTGCCTCCAAATATTTATTGAACTAATTGATTTGTTAGCTTAATTGAAAAAAGACTCAAGTGAAGCTACATTTATGCTATAAAAAATGGGTCCCAAATTCACCATCGACGCTGAGTTCTCGGAACACCCTGCCTTCCTTTGTCTAGAGTAAGAAAGAGACCTGAGCTGTTAGGGTAGTGTGGTCAGCTCTCCTGCTAATCAGCCGTGTAATCTCATGGCAAACCCTTGACTGCTCAGTCTTCTCTTTTACTCTTAGAAGATGAAGGGATATAGTTGGGATAGGGTTTCATAACTCATTTTGAGTGATGGAATTCTGGGTCTTTTTCAACCTCTCTGTCATCAGCTTTATAAGAGGGTTTAAAAATACCTCCCAGAGGTGTTGTGAGTATTGAAAAGGATAAAGGCTGTGAAGCCCCTTGTACTGTGCCGGCACACAGTAGGTGCTTTGTGACTGGATCCCCTCTCTGCCTCCTCCAGCAGAGCTGAGGATCCCGCTAATGCCTGCAAAGACCAAGATGACACCGTGGGACAGGGTCCTTTCTGCTTGGAAGCCTGGGGTGGGACCCTGGGACTGGGGACTCCTGGGAGGAGAGACCAACGAGCTTCTTTACTCCAGAGCTTAGATATTCCAGAGTCTTTGTTTCTTTTGTAAGCAGACATTTTCAGAAGTTAAAACTTCTTCGGGAGCCTTTTTGTACTTGTTTCCACCAATAAATGATTCCGTTTCAGTTGGTTGCCTCTCATAGGATTTTCTCCCTCAGTTTTCTAGGCCATGAGGATCTCTACAATTTTTCATCAAAAAGAAAGGAAGGAAGGAGAGAAGGAAGGAAGGGGAGGAAGGGAGGAAGAACCCTTGCTTTCTTTATGGTTCATTTACTAACTAGATGCTAGGTGAAACTTGACAGACTCCAGATCCCATGGTGATTAGTAACTTTGTAAAAAAATATGGCTCATATTTTTGTCCTTCACTAATATGGCCTTTTGGTCAAATGTTTGAGTATTTTGGCCTGGGTATTATTTACCACATCTTACAAATAAAACAAGATTCCATTTATTTTCTTTCAAAACTGTTCCCTTCTGGAAAAGAAGAAAAGTAACTGGCACTTGCTGACTGGCTCGAGCCAGGGAGCCCAGTGGAGAACTGCCCGTGTCTCCCCATTTCTTGGTCTTATGGTCAGAGGATTCATTTCCTCCTGTTATTAGGATTTAGCTATAAGAACAAGTGAGATGCTGCCATGTATTTCACGATCCGGCCTTTGTCACGATATCTTAGGTAAAACTCCCAGTACTCTCTAAGTGCTTCAGAAAGTATTCATTCACTCATTTCTTTAGTGATTCAGTCATTTATTCAACACTCGTTTAGTGGACCTACTATGTGCCAGGTCTGCTTGTGGTATAAGAGGAGACAGATGCCATCCTTGTCCTAGCAGCATTTACAGGACACGGCCACTGTGAGCCATATGGTGCCTTATGCCAATTAGGAAAAGGTGTCTCTTGCTCCCAGCAGATGCACTCCCAGGTACAGGGTGTCATCAGTAGAAAGCAGGCATCCCTTATCAGCTGGGCACCCTTGGGCAGTGAGTATTCTGAACAGCCATTCTTGGCAGCCCTGATGGACAGCAATGGACATTAAACAAATCATTACTCAAATAGCTAATTACAAGCCTGCATATACAAGTAGGAAAAGTACATAATAACTAAATGGTGTCTCTTACATAATCAGAGGCATCTGGGACAATTAATTCTGAAGGAAGTGTGAGGCAAGACCAGAGAAGAGGGGCTGAGAACATTTCTCACGGGGAGAACCCCAAGCATCCCTCCCTGGTGCATATGGAGAAGAGAGCCAGGACACTTAGATAATTTTAAGACTTTTGGATTTCTAGTCTAATCACCATGAGCATTCATTTATTTTCTCTTTCTCTATATGTTCATAACTACATATTGCTGAATGTCAAAAGAATGCTATTTTAAGACCTATCCTGGGGCAAAAAATGATAAATTTGCTTTTATAGTCATTAGATTTCTCTACATAAATACTTTGATATTTAAGAACATTTCTATATTGGTTATGATAGAGAATAATTATTTTCAGATTCAGACAGACCTGAGTTTGGCCTGGCTCCATTACTTAGTAATGATGTGATCTTGGGCAAGTTGCTTCATGACTTTCTGCCTCAATTTACTCATCTGTAAAATGGGAGTTCTAATCTCTACCTTTTAAGGTGTGGGGAAAATTAAATGAGATGATTTAGTGCCCATTCCCCCTTGAACTCTGACTCTGGGAAAGATCGGAAGAGGCTGGTCTCTGTTCTCTTTGGAGGAGATAGGAGGGCAAGAGTGAAACAAAGTCTGCCCCATATGTATCTATGCAAATGCGTTTGTTTCTAATACAGTAGGACAGCCGGCTACAGATGCATCCAGTTGAGTTCTCTACTGAAAGGTGTGTGTTTGATTATTAGATTCTTAATAATGTCCTTCATGGTATGTGTTTTACTATGAGAGTCGTGCAATATATTCAGTCAACATATTTTTTTTGTGGTGGTTCTCATGTCTACACCTATGATATTAATTTGATTCTACATATAGATCTGTACACTTCAGAAACTCACTGTCTTATAATTTTTCAAAACAAAAGTAAAAAGTTGAAAAAAAATTTTCTCTTATCATGGCCTGCTGTGTATTTAAGAATTATGGCGTGCCACTTAGGTTATTCCCGAAAACCAGTGTGTGTTTCAGAGAGCCTCCCTTAAGCTAGGCTTATGGACAAGGCCAAATCAATGACCGCAGCATGGCGCCCTTGCCTGCCAGCAACAGGCTTAGAAGTGGGAGGCCTGCTGGAGATTCATCTCCAAGAAGGTTGGTTAACAGTTGTAACCACACTTAGAAAGGTCACAGAGGCGGGGATACCCAGAGTGAGGTCAGCCAGCATGGGCCCAGGTACAAACTGCCAGAGACATAGCCTGACCTTCGACCGTGGGATTGGAAGTCATCACCTGCTGCTTCATCCATTGTTTTCCTCGTTGGATGGTGGCTAAAGCTGAAGAACAGAAGTACCAGTCAGTCCTCTAAGCAAATAACAATTTATGGAGGCAAAGGAAGCCTCTGGGTACAGCTAGGATGGTTGTTTTAAAAAGTTGTAGGCAACCTGGGAACCACTCGTTACTGGGCCTCCTTCAGTCTGTTTATGAGAGTTGGGATTGGGAATAACACAGGCATCGCAGTGCAAGTTCTTACAGAGGAGCTGGCCACCTCCCCCAGGAAAAAAGAGGTGCTTTTGGAGGCCTTTGGCCCAACACAGGAACTGTATAAGCCTCGTGACTTTGTAAAAGTATATTCAGTTCCTTTCATGCATGCAGCCCATCTGTGCTCTCATTCTTCAATTGCTGCTGAGAAATTAACTGGTAAAAGCTTTTCATGTGGTAACAAGAACCACAAAACCCACTGCAAAGTGACTGTGCATGATGCTTCGTTCTCGTCCCCGACATTTGGAACAGTTAGACCCCTGATTGTTGGTAAATGATGTCTTCATTTCTCAAAGTCTTCAAAAATTCTTCCACGCATGTGCAACACTCACTTGGATGGAATTTTTCTTCTTCCAGAGGCAGTCTGTATGTCCTTCCTGATCAAGCAGCACTGTCCTTGCCTGTAGATGGCTGAGGCAGAGGAGGGGTGGAGCCCAGGTGACCCTGGCACCCTCACAGCTGCCTGTCACAGAGTGCCCTGCCTGTGTCGTTGGCCGGTGGCCCCCTGCCAGTTCCGGTGTTGGAAAGAGCTGGAGCCTCTGCGGCCTGTGAGACCCAGAGGTGGGTCCTTGGGATGCTGTCTCTTTCCTTCACGCTGCCCTGGAAGTAGCAGTGCAGCTTAAAGGTGGGTGGGATGAAGGCTTGGCTCTCCTACAGTTTTTCATTTAAATCCTTCCTGAGAAGACCTGGATTCTGTACCTCTTCAGTCCCCAAACTCACTGTACAGTCTTCTTCAGTTCTCTCATCCATGATGGCACCAGCAGCCCTAAATGTTCCTCTGTGACACCAGCCTTGAGAATGTAAGGATCTGTATCACTGCAGTCAACTCACCGATTTCTTTAACAATTCACTGGGGAATTCTAATCTGGGTATTTTCCCAAGCCATGCTTGAACCACTGTGAGTTCTTCAGAGAAACAGAACCAACAGTGTATATATAATGAGATTTATTAACAGGAATTGGCTCACATGAGTATGGTGGCTGAGAAGTCCCACAATCTGCCATCTGTAAGCTGGACCCAGGAGAGCTGGTGGTGGAAATTCCAGTTCAAGTTTGAAGGCCTGAGAACCAGGAGCGATGATGTGAGTCCCATTCTAAAGGCTAATCCAGAAACACCCTCACAGACACACCCAGAAACAATGTTTAGCAAAATATCTGGGCACTCTGTAATCCAGTCAGGTTGATACATAAAATTAACCATCACACTCTCCTACCCTCTTTGGGGAGAGCATGTTCCTGTCCTTTCCAGCATGTACCCTTCACACCAATCAGCCTCAAGACCCCATAGTCACTGCCTTAGCCAGTGGTTCATTTTCTTCGCCTCCGGGAAATGTCCCCTTGGCCCTTCTCTGACAGTCCACCCTGCCTGGCACAGAATAGTGTTCAGAAAATGAATGTACATCCTACCTACTTATCTTTCAAGGTTGGACTCATTTTCCCAACTCTTCCTGGTAGCCATCTCTGCTTATCAAGATCCACATTCACTTCTCCATATCATCTACTTCGTTTCTCTTGCAGAGTGGATGTTGCTAGAGAATACACGAGAAAGCTCTTGCCCGTTGTAAATTCAAATGTAAAGAAGAATAAGTACTGTTCTGACAATTGTTTTTAGCATTAAATAATTCATTATATGCATTGAATAACAGGTGAAATGAATAACAGAAATTCACAAGGAATAAATAGGTCTAACATGTAAGTCCAGTATTTTACTGAAGCTCAGGAAGACTGGACAGCATATAATGGATCCTATAATGGATGTCCCTGAAATTGTTGCCTTTTTTTAATCTTTAAAAGTTATGAGCAAAGATAATGGATAGGAAAATTATTTTTCTCCATTTTCTAAAATAAGACAGTCAATAAGTACTGAAATTAGTATTTAGTTACTCTAGTATTTTTTTTTTTAGATCTCACTTTTAAAAATAATTTTTTATTGAAGTGTAATTGATTTACCATGTTGTGTTTAATTTCAGCTGTACGACAGAGTGACTCAGTTACACATATATGTATTCTTTTTCGTATTTTCCATTATGGTTTATCACATGATATTGAATACAGTTCCCTGTGCTATACAGTAGGACCTTGTTATTTATCCATCCTATATATAATAGTTTGCATCTGCTAATCCCAAACTCCCAGTCCTTCCCTCCCCCACCCCTCTCCCCCTTGGCAACCACAGGTCTGGTCTCTATATCTGTGTAAACTCTAGTATTTCTTGACTAAGAGGAACTAAATGCCTTTCAAAGAAATGTCTAGAAATTAAAGGAGAAAGCATAACTCTATGAGGACCTATTATTAGATAAACAGAAATGGCATGATTTTGATCAAATATAGCATGACATAAGCTTGCCAGTGACATTTCCCATCCTCATCAATCATAATTTTTGAAGTGAAGGTTGAAAATTGTATTTAAAAAAAATAAACAATTGGCAATTTGGAGAAGAAACCCAGTAAGAGAATGATCGATCATCAATAAGTCAAAAAAAAGCAACATTCATTTCAACTTGGCCAAAATGTTGCTTTCTGTAATTTCCATCAACAATAGCATTTTATTCAGTACAATGTAACCCTTCTTGGCCATGTGAAAAAAAAACTGAGGGACATTTTTTTCTTGTTATGTTCCTTTTTCCAGCTGCGTTTAGCCCTGTTTCATGAGGTACGATACCTTTCCAAAGGCAGGCTGCTCAAGTGCTGGTAATATGATCCTGAATCACTTGCTCATGGAAACTTCATGGTTGAGTTGAAAGTTCATGGGTGTTAGAATCAGAAGGACAAGACTGTGAATCCAAAATAGCTTTTGTGACTTTGGTAATTGCTTAATTTCTCTAACGTTTGGGTCTTTGAAATGGACACAATAATATTTCATAATATTATTGTGAGGATTGTATCACTGAACTTTCAAAATATGCTAATTTTAAAATTTGAGTCTCATTCTATTAAATTTAAGGATAATGAGTACATACGGTCCAAGATTATTGGTGTTAGTTTTGGGGGATTGATTTAGATGTCAGCAGTTGTTTGGAATGCCAGCAGTTGTTTGTAGGTAAAGGATTTCCAGTTCTGGCCATGGGAGGGAAACTGGTATTAGACTTGCCCTTATTGTTATTTTTAAGGTTAATAAAATTGATAAACTCCTAGCACGACTGATCAAGGGAAAAATAGAGAGAACACACAAATTCCAATATCAGGCAAGAAAGACGAGCTACTCCTATAGATTCTAAATCCATTAAAAGAACAATAAGGGGGTATTGTGAACAGTTTTATGCCAATAAATTCAACAGTGTATTTATTTAGAATGGTCAAATTCCTGGCAGACCACGGCTCACCAAAACTTATACAAAGATGAAATAGGAATCGAATTTGTAATTAAATAACTTTGTAGAAAGAAATCTCCAAGCTCAGATGGTTTCACTGGTATCTTTCATCAAACATGTAAGGAAGAAGTAATATCAATCTTACACAAAACTTTAAAAAAAATAGAAGAGGAGGGAACACTTCCCAACTGGTTCTGTAAGACTATATAGATAAGGTTATAGAATAATTCTGATAACAGCATCTGACAAAGACATTGCAGAGAAGAAAATTTTAGGCCAATATCTCTCATGAACATAGACACAAAACTTCTTTAGTAAATTATCAACATAAGTCCAGTAATATATAAAAAGGAATTGGAATTTATCCTAGGAATGCGAAGTTGATTTAAAAATTGAAAATCAGTCATTGCAATTGATCAAATTAACAAAATGTAGGAAAAAATCATGTTATCAATAGACGTAGAAAAGGCAACACCCATTCATGATGAAATCTTTCATTAAGCTAGGAATAAAATGGAACTTCCTCAGTTTGATAAAAGGCATCTGTGAAAAACCTACTGCTACTTACTTAATGGTCAAAAGCTTTCCCCTTTTGATTCGGAACAACATAAAGCGATGTCCATTTACTATAATTTTTCATTTAAGTATTTTATATATATAAAAATATAAAACTATATCTATTAAAAATTGTGATGGTAGTCCTGGTCAATACAATTAGGCAAAAAAAGAAGTAAAAGGCAAGGAAGAAGTAAAGTTGTTTTTATTTGCAGATTACATGGTTATTTGCTTAGACAAGCCTAAAAAATCTACAAAATATATTAGAATCAATAATAGAATTTTGGAAGATCATAGGATACAAGATTAGTATAAAAATCAATTTTATTTCTACATAACAAGAAGCAATTAGAAAATGAATGTTTTAAAAGTACCATTTACAGTAGCATCAACTTATGAATACATAGGAATAAATTTTTTGACAAAGGTGCCAAGGTAATTCAGTGGCAAAAGGAAAGATTAAAATGAATGGACCAGAAAACCTGAATAAAAAGTATGAAAAAAATTAACTTTGACCCTTACCTCACACTATATGTAAAAATTAATTCAAAATGAATTATATACTAAAAGTTAAATCTATAAATCATCTAGAAGATGATGTACAAGAATGTCTTTGGTACTTTGAGATAGAGAATTCTTAGAAGGAACACAAAAGCACCAACAATAAAAAAAAAGATAAATTGAACTTCACCAAAATTTAAAAGTTTTGTTCTTCAAAAGATATCATTAGGGGGCTTCCCTGGTGGCACAGTGGTTGAGAATCTGCCTGCCAGTGCAGGGGACATGGGTTCGAGCCCTGGTCTGGGAAGATCCCACATGCCATGGAGCAACTAAGCCCACGCGCCACAACTACTGAGCCTGCGCTCTAGAGCCCGCAAGCCACAACTACTGAAGCCCACACGCCTCGAGCCCGTGCGCCACAACAAGAGAAGCCACCACTGTGAGAGGCCCGCGCACCGTAATGAAGAGTAGCCCCCGCTCGCTGCAACTAGAGAAAGCCCGCGTGTGGCAACGAAGACCCAACGCAGCCAAAAATAAATAAATAAATAAATTTATTTTAAAAAAACAAAAACATATCATTAGGAAAGTAAAAAGGCAAGTCACAGACTGAAAGAAAATATTTGCAGTTCAGATATCTCACAAAGGACTTGTGTACTCATATTCAGAATATATAAAGCACTCCTACAGATAAGCAATAAAAAGACAACCCAATAAAAATGTAGGCAAAAGACCTGAACAGAGACTGCATAAAGGAAGATACATGAATGGCTGGTGAGCACATGAAAGGTGCTTGATTATTGTTCATTAGGGAAATACAAATTAAAGCCGTAACAAGATACCACCTCACAGTCATTAACTAATGGCTAAATTGAAAAAGACTGACAACATCGAATGTTGATGGATGTAGATTGAAGTGCTGCTGATGGAAGTAGAAATTGGTATAACCACTTTGTAAATTGGTGGTCAGTTTTTTATAAAATCAACCATATATTTACCATATGACTCAGCAAGTCCATTCCTAGGTGTTTGCCCAAGAGAAGAGCAAATGTTCATAAAAGGACTTCTATAAAATGTTAATAGCAGTTTTATTACTAAGAGGCCCAAGTCAGAATCAATTCAAATGTTTATCAATAGGAGAATGGATAACAATAAAACGGAACAAACTACTAATATATATAGCAGTATAGATGAATCTCAAACACATAGTGAGAAGAGGAAGCCAGACACCAAAGAATACATACTGTAGTGTTCTGTTTATATGAAGTTTAAGAACAAAACTAGTCCATGGAGTAGAAATCAGAGTGGTTGATCCCAGTACGGGGAGAGGTTGTAGGCTGGGGGAGGACTGAGTGGAAAGGCTATAACTATCTTTTGGGGGGTTTTGCTTACAAGAATGTCTGTGTTTTTCAGGACTTAAGATCTGTGCATTTCACTGTGTATAAATTTAATCTCAATTTTTAAAAAATTTGACCAAGAGGAAACATTTTCAGACACTTTAACATACTGTCTACATTTTTATTAGTGACTCTCAAGGATATTTAAGAACAGCTTGGTAATTGATGAAGGCTTTCCCATAGCATTTATTTTAACTTGAAAAATAAGCAGGTTGTAAATTGTGATTCTGTTTAAGCGCTATTTGAAATGACACTATGAGATAGCAGGGTGACCTGAGGTCAGTTGCTGTCTGCTGTTACGGTTGTCCAGACCAGTGTGCTCTTATTCTGTCTTCCGTCTTCCACTTCACTTCCCAGTCATTCACACAGCAGCCAATTGATTTTCTGCTACTCTTCTCTTTAAAAGTCTTAGCATAAAAATCCAACTCTTGGAATAAAATTCAGGTGACTTTTCATGTTCCACAAAGCCCTGTAAAAATCTAGGCCCTGCCTCATCCTATAGCTTCATGTCAGCCGTGCTCCACTCCAACCTACTGACTTGACCGTTCCTTGACTGTACTGAGTTCTCCCTCTTCTACTGCTGTTTCCTACCTTGGACACACACACATGCTCTGTACAGCTCCTTTCCATCTTTCAGATTTATATAAAGTGGTGCCCCGCTCCCTGGCCTTATCAGCCATTCTCTCTTCCAAAAGCCTGTTTGTTCCTTTCCTAACACTTTACATAGTTTGTCATTATTTCTATTTCTAGATTGCATAAGGCCATCCCCCAGACCTGAGTGTAATACTTGGTCAGGCACATAGAAGGAACTGAATAAATATTTGTTGACATAATGGCTTCATTATAAAACTCTCAACCTTATCGCCCTAGGTGGTGTTGTTTTGAGTAAATGTATGTGTATGTGTGTGTGTCTCATGAAGTCCACACATTTTTTCAAAATCCTGGCAGTCCAAATTCTTATTCGTTGACAAAAACTTGCATTATCATAGGGAATAAAGTCATCTTTCTCTAAACTCGGATATCTGGCTACCTACAGTTAAGTGACCTTTCACTTCGTTATTTAATTGGATGAAACACTGAAGCCAAAATCAGGGCAATACAGCGTCATCCCTCCTCTGAGTAGAAAGTTGGAATCTGGTTTGATTGTAGGTTTTTGATATTTTCTATCTTCATTCTATCACCATTGGCCATCAAAAAGTATCTTGCGAAGTCTCAGGAACTTCATCATTTCCTGCATTTCAAATGCACATACTTTAGTGTTCATTCCCAGGAAAGCAGTCTGGCTGGTGGACCAGATGGACCATTTTGACTGTCTTGACAAGTGACTGCTGCAGCTTCTTTTTTTTTTCTTCTTCTTCTTTTTTTTTTTTTTAACTCAACTGACAGAATCCATGACCTACTTCAGCAGTGCAAAACACCAACCAGCTTTCACCTCTGAGCCTCATTTCCCCAAAGCTGTGGGCTTGTATCAGTGATTAGAAAGGCACATCGGCTACATTGATTTCCAGATCTCTTCAAGGAGCTGAGTGACAAAGGCTGGAGCTGATGGAATCGGTGCAGGAAAAAGCCTTTGAATGCTGCAGTGAAGGGAGCTGGGACCCCACCTCTAAAATTTTCTTCTTCTGATGACTGATACAGTGTAGACAGAGCTCTACCGCATTTGAGAAGGGTGCGGACATTGGGATTCTCAAAATTCAAATTGTTATCTGATTCTTTGCAGTTACTTGGTTGCATGGGGAAGGTAAAGTCATTATGCCATGAAAGGAAATACACAGTGATGAACCAACCGTCTCTCAAATTAACCTGCTCCCAAACACCTGTTCCTCCTCCTTCTTCCTCCTTGCTCAGTTCTCACTGATTATTGGGTGTTTTAATATGACAGTACAACGCAGACACATTGCAGGTTGATGACAAAGTCAAACTGCACATCTTGAGAAAGATGCAGGCTTTCATGAAGTCAGTGAAAGTGATGCTGCAGAGCTCCTTGGTCAGACAGTTAGACTAGTTAACAATCGGAAGGGGGCAAATCCAGTAGAATGAGGCCAGTAGAGTTGCTTCCGAAGAGACTGATTTGAATGTCAAAGGATTACAAGATGTAATTGAGAAAAAAATAATGAATACTACTAATATTTTTGTTAAAAAGATCTTCCTGGTGATTTTGAGGGAAAAACGTTGTATTTTGTGGTTGCACACTTTTATTTTTTAAATTATGTCAAACCTCCCAAAACTTGACTTGTTCTGTTCTAAAAATTAGCTTAGTTGCAACTATGACCCACATTTTATTAAATATAAGATAAAATTAGTTTTATAAGTTTTAGTTTAATTTTTTTAGTTGAATCTCAACAAAAGCTTTTTTACACTATTTAATATAAAAGGTTGCTCTTGGTTTTGAGTGAACTCACATTAAGTAACTTTTTGCTGTCAAGGAGATTACCCTTCCCTGACAGCAACCTGGATTCCGTGTACCTGGGGCCTCCTGATGCCTGTTGGTGTCTGAGATTCCTGGAGAATCGCAGAGGTGGAGAGAGAGGTCTGAGAGGACCAGTGCAGTGGCCTGAGCTGTGACCCAGACTTGGCCATTCCCCTCGGTGTCCCCAGCACCTACCCACCCCTAGATCCGTAGCAGACAACTCTGCCTGCCCACTCTGGGCAGCATATGACTTCCTTGCCTGCCCTCAAACCTACCCTACCTTCAGAAAGTTCTGGGGATGCTGATAAACTCCCAGAGGCTGGTAGTTAAACTGAGTGTGAAGTTTGAGGGGTGGGAGTGGAAGGGAATGGAGAATAGTTCTAGTAAGGCAGAAACAAACCTGAGACACCAAAACCAAGCAGAACCCAAATAGCAAAGCACTTATTTTTGCCTCTAGAGAAGAAAAGGGAAAACCCAGCTCCATGGAAGAACTTTTACTCCCATAGTTAGATTGAAAAAAACTGACTTTGTACTATGGTTGACCTGAAAAGTGTAGAAGCTTACAAATGGTGAGCTGGCCCCAACTGGCTTTTTTCCTTAGTGTCTGAGTCAGATTTTCTATTGTCCTTGCATTGTACCCAGGGCTTGTGAAACTGCTTAGGTATAAAGAACTTTGACTTCTTGTCAGCATCCCAGGGACTTTATTTGGCACCTCCCTTTTCAATCTCTTTTATCCAAATCATCCAGGAAGACTTTGGACAGAAATAAGACCAAGGGCTCCTGGTCAGGTTGGCATAAGTACTCTTTTAGTTTTGTTTTTAGGTCAGCTACTGAAACTCCAAAACAGCCCTCTGTTGCTCAGCCTAGTAAAGTTCTCTCTCAGGTGTGGCTTTGGCAAATGCCTCACTAAAATTAAGACCCACCGAGTGTCATTGTGCCAGGCGGAAAGAGCATGGGACTTGGGAGGTCTGACTAGCCTAGTACCTGTTTGCCTGAATGAATGAATGAATGAATGGACGGATGGATGGATGTACTTTTGAGTCTTGTATCTATCGTTTCCAGCTGTGACCTTGCGCAGGTTATTGACTTCTCATTTATTCACGCAGCAGATATTTATTGATTGCCTCCTGGGTTCCAGGCACTAAATTAAGTGTTGAGGCTACAAAGGTGAATAAGACAGCATTTGTCCTCAAGGTCTTGTAAGGTGATAAAGACAGTAAAGGAGGGATTCTTCCAGGAGAGTAACTGGCTCTGTGTACTGGGAGACCAAGTTATAGATGTAGTTACCCCCTCATCTGTTGTTTCTGCAGGCTAGTGGCTTGCATGACTAACACTTTCACCCATCTTTGCCTTAGGAAAGTGGTGAGCACTGTTAGGAAATAACACTCGTTCTGTGAATATTTCCAGAGACTGATATCAGATATTTCAGTCTTTAACTTCCAGAATCTAATTTCTTCTTTAAGCATTTTTTAAAAGACAGATCAGGGTATTTCCCTGTCATCAGGCTTCTGGCACCTTTCCTGTTATCCGTGCTTTTGCAAAGATTCCTGGAAATAATTTTTCATCAAATGGGAAAGGGCCCTCTTGTCCTGGGGAGAAACTGTTCTCTTTCTCATGTTGGAAATCACAGTGGGAGAGGAAGAGTTAAACTATTTCTCATCCAAGCATCTGTGGATGCAGGTGTGTTCAGATTTCATGGGCAGAATGTCAAATGGTGTGGACATGATAAAATTTAAGCTTGCCATTTGCAATAGTGGGGACACAGAAAATTCAGTCTCCTTTAGAGCATTTTAAACTAAGCATAGAGTCTTTCTACTGACTTTATACAGCTGTTTATTGAGCTTTTGCTATATTCTGGGCATGCATCAAATGTTCTACATGCATTAACCTATTCAATCCTCAGGAAACACCCATGAGGTAGATATTCTTATTAATCCCATTTTGCAGGTGAGACCCAGAGGGTTAAGTGTCTTGCCCCAGGTCACAGCTAGTAGGTAGTGAAGCTAGGATTCAAACCCAGGCACTTAGATGCTACTTTGCCTATCTACCTGTCTGATGTTTAATTCAAGACATCAGTGAAGAAATCTCCAACTGATGATTCATGCAGGAAGGAGCTGTTTCCTTCCTCGAAAACTTTGTAACAAAAGTATTTTTTATGTTATGTTCATGTTTGTGGGGCATGCTTCCTTGATAATAATTTTCAAAGAAAATAAATAACCCAAGTCCTGGCTTAGCATATTTCTGAGCCCATGCAAATCATGCAAAACATCATAACAAATGGCACAGAGCTGCAGGCCTGTGTTGCACTGAGCAGGACTGAAAGGGTTGAGGTCTGCCTTTTCACCTTTAAGAAATAGCTACATTGGAAAAATAAAACATCAGCAAAGTTTGAAATACGTCATGGTGTAATAGCTGTAACAGGCAGCCTGGCCAGTTTCATTTATTCTGTATTTATTCCCATTACAAGCCTTGAGTGCTCCCTGGGCTCACTCTTGCTAAATCCAGTTTTCAGAATTCTCAGTGGCTGGAATTTTGTAATCTGAGAAATCAATCAAGTGCCTCGGGAGAGTGCCATGTCTTATTCTGCTCAGAGCCTCCACACATCTCTTATAATTAAGTATTAGGTGGAGTTCATTGCACTTGAATAATGAGGTGATGTTTGGGTAGGCTTCCTTTGTTGTTTTTTCTTGAAGAACATTGCTTCTGTTTTCTGGCTAAACAATCACTGTCATCATAAAAGTGCAATTTAAAGCCTGCATAATCATGACACTTAGCATCTCCTAAAACCAAATCCAGTAGTTCATGTTCACTAGTGAGCTGCTTGAGCCGGCGCACGTAGCCTTGGCATGCAGAGCGCCTGCCTGGGATCCTGGAGCTTTTACAATTGAGTTTGACAATGAAAGGAGACCAGGGTTGGGGGACTTGAACTTGTTCCTTTTTTAATGGCCTGACTTGCTTGATGACCAAATGAATGGCTGAATAGTCTCTGTTACAGAGACTATTACAGTTTGGTGACTGGTTCTAATTCTGCATTTGCTCCTGGACCATATACATTTCTTGGTATCCTGCTGTTGTTTTACAGGGATAATTAGTTAACAGTGAAAGATATATACAAAATCACACATAAAACATAATCTGTAATAATTAGTATCTGTAATAATATTATACAATAATATTATTACTGTTAAATGATATTAATAAATGTTAAATAATAATAGAAAACAGACCCTCATGTACCCACCACTTGGATTAAAATATAGAATTTAACTATACCCTTAGAAATCCTGTATAACCACACCACCCCCCCATGGCTTACTGTTCTTACTCCCAGTATAGCCATTGTCTTGAAATTTTAAAAATATTTTATTTGCTTTTCTAGATGGTTTTACACACACACACACATTCCCAAGTAATATATTGCTTAGTTTTGCCTGGTTTTGAACTTAAATGGAGTCATATGGAATATATTTTTGTGATTTGCTACTTCTGCTCACTGTTGTTTTTGAGGTTCTTCTATTTATTGATGTACATAACAGGAGTTTATTCATGTTCATTGCTGTATGGTGGCGTTCTTAGACATAACTATACCACAGTTTTTTAAAAATCATTCTATGTTAATGAAAATTTGGGTCATCTCCAGTTTGGAAAAATTATGAACATTGTTGCTATGAACTCCTTTTTGCAAAAATAATTCTCAGATGTATTCCTGGCAGTGAGATTTCTGGGGCATTTTATCATCTTCAGCTTGAAGAAATAACGCCATACTTTTTTTATATTCTCGCCAGCAAGTTATGAGAGTGTTCATCACCCATAGCCTTGTCAGCACTTGGCATGGTCAGAATTTAGTTTTTGCCCATCTGGAGGGTCTGATAGTAGCTCCAGGGGGTTGTGATATCTATCTTCCTGATGACTAATGAGCTGGACCATCTTCTCATAAATTTAATGCAATTTAGTTTCCCTCTTTATATGACATTACTATTCATGTTTTTGCCGATTTTTCAGTTAGGTTGCCTGCCTTTATATCATTGACTTAACAGGGTTAAAAAAATTCTGGATATTAGTTATTTGTTGGTTATGTGAGCGGCAAACATCTTCTCCCTCTCTGTGCTTGTCTTTTTCATTATCTTTATTTGTTGGTTTTTGCCTCCCACAGTTTGTATATTCATTCTTTCTTTTGTTTATTTATTCATTCATTTATTTTAATACTTTTTATTATTACAGAAGCAACATGCATACTATAGAAAGTTATGATATACAAAGAAGCAAACATTTTTTTTTTTAAACAGAACTTTATATTCCTACTGCCCAAAGGTCACCAACCTTAACATCCTAGTTCATGTTCTACTGAGTTGCATTTGTGTGTGTGTGTGTGTGTGTGTGTGTGTGTGTGATCAAAATGCAAGTGCAGTTAACAATTTCCATCTTTGCATTTGAGTAAATTTTCATCTGATGGCATATGCAAACCATCAGATTTCCCCCATTGACCACCAATATCCTTTACAGCTGTGGTCAAGCCAACATCCAATCCAGGATTTATTGTGTATTTGGAAGAAACAAGTTTTCTGTTTTAAGTGTAGTCAATTTCATCAGTTCTTTCCTTTATGGTTAGTACTTTTTGTGGCTTTTGGGACATGTTTCCCAAGCCTAAGACTGTGTTATCTTCTAATTGCTTTTCAGTCTTGTTGTCTCTTTTAGGTCTGTAATCCATCTGGAATTGTTGATGGTGAATAGTGCCCAGTACTGGTCCAATTTTATTTTCCCTGTGGATACCCATCTTTCCCAGCACTATTTATTGATCTGTAACACAACATCTGCCGCATCTTGTGTCCACACAAGGATGGGTCTTTTACTTGGCTCTCTCTCTTCTGATCCATGGGTCAGTTTGCTTATTTCTGTACCAGTGCTGCAGTGTTTTTATCCTTATAGCTTTATAAAGACTTGGAATTTAGTAGGGCAAATCTCCCTGTTAGCGAGGATAGGTGGGCTATCTTTGAATATAAATCTCAGTGGCTTAAACCAAAAAGGGTTGTTTCTTGCTTATGTTACGTGTATAATTGTAGTCACTCGGGGCCCAGACAGACAGAAGCTCCATTGCCATATCGCCCTGTGCTTCCAGAGGGGAGAAGAGAGAGTGAAGAGTCAGCCCTTGACACTTCCTCCCAGAAGGTCTGTTCTCCTCATGTTTCATTGGCAGAGCTAGTCACATGACCACACTTAATTTCAAGGGTGTACGGGAATATAGTTGTTCTATAACTAGAACTAGAGGATTGTCTGCCCTCTCCAACTTTGTTCTTTTTCAGTAGTATTTTGACTCTTCTCAGCCCTTTGCTCTTCTGTAGGTATTTTAGAATCAGCTGGTCAAGTTCCATGAAAATCCTTATAGAGATTTTGATTGCTGCTTTACTGAGTCTAAGATTTACTTTGGGGAGAAATGATATCTTCCTATCTAAGTGCATGGTATATTTGTCTATTTAGATCATAATATCTTTTAGTCATTTTATACTTCTCCCTTTAAAGAACTTGCCCATTATTTATTACATTAATTCTTAGGTACTTTATATTCTTATTGGTATTGTTAATTTTATTTTTTTAATTATTTTTTAAATTACTTTTTCTATCCGATTTTTTTATAGTGTCCAGAAATACAATTGACTTTGGTATATTGATTTTTTGGTGCAGAATTTTACTAAACTTTCCTAGTAATTCTCATTACTTATTCATAGATGATTTTGGGTTTTCTACAAAGAAAATCATATTACCCACAATATTTATTTTTTTCTTTCCAATTCTTAAGCTTTTTATTTAGTTTTCTTATCACTTCATTAGCTAGGACCTCCCCGTAAAAGGTTCTGGAAGTGGGGGTAGCAAGCATCCATGTCTTATTACTGATACAAAGGGAATGCTTTAAACATTTTACCATTAAGTATGACTTTTTTTTGGTAGACATTCTTTATCAAGGTCCTTTTATTTCTAGTTTGCTAAGAATGAATTTTGAATTTTGTGCATCTGACAAGTTGGTATTTTTCCCTTTAATGTGTTAATGTGGTGATTAATTTTAAAAATATTAAACCAGTGTTAATTTCTGTAATTAGCCCACTTTGATGAAGACGTATTCCCCTTTTTACTTAGTGCTAGTCACTGTTATCAAACCAGACAGAAGTACAAAAAAAAAGTACAAGACTTACAGAATTCCCCAAAATGGTTGGAAACTTGAAATATTCACTTCAGTGACTAACAAATCAAACATAAATGGGAAAATATATAAGACTTGAACAGCACCGTTAACAGGCTTCATTAAAATGAGCGTTCCCTCATTTTTAATTCTCTGTAAAGAGTCTGTGTAAGATGATTTATTTTCTTTTGGGATGTCTGGCAGATACGCCCATAAAATAGTTGGTCATAGAATTTAAAATACTGAATCAGTTTACTTAAGTTATAAAATTCTTGTGTTTTAAAATTTTTTTCTTGAGAAATTTTTGGTAATTTCTATTTATTTTTAGAACTTAGTTCTTTCACATAAACTTCCAAACGTATTGACAAAGTATTTCATAATATCATTTGTTTTCAATTTATATCTGCATTATTCATCTCTGTATTACTTATATGTACTGTCTCTCTCTCTCCCCTAAATTTTTTTCGTGCTAATCTTGCCAGAGGTTAATCTATTAGTCTTTTCAATGAGCCAACTTTTGCTATGAGCCTCTCTACCACGTGTTAGTTTTATTTTTCGTTATTTCTGCTGTTATCTTTATTATTTCCCTCCATCAACTTTAAATGTATTCTGTTCTTTTGTGAATTTATTAAGTTAACTTAAATGCATTGCTTAATAATGCTAGTCTTTCTTCTTTTTCTAACTTAAGCAATTTGTGCTATAAATTTTCCTATAAATGTTTCTTTAGCTATGTTCTATAAGTTTTAATGAATATTGGTTTCATTAAATTTACTTTTGAAAACTTTCTAGTTTTGATTTTTCTTCTGTGACTCATAAGTTGTTTAGAAGAGCTTTTTTTTAAAAAAAAAAAAACCCTAAACATGATTTTTTCTTCTTATATATATATATATTTTTTTAATTAATTTATTTATTTAAGGCTGTGTTGGGTCTTCGTTTCTGTGCGAGGGCTTTCTCTAGTTGTGGCAAGCGGGGACCACTCTTCATCGCGGTGCGCGGGCCTCACTATCGCAGCCTCTCTTGTTGTGGAGCACAGGCTCCAGACGCGCAGGCTCAGTAGTTGTGGCTCACGGGCCCAGTTGCTCCGCGGCATGTGGGATCTTCCCAGACCAGGGCTCGAACCCGTGTCCCCTGCATTGGCAGGCAGATTCTCAACCACTGTGCCACCAGGGAAGCCCCTATTCTTATATTTTTAAAATGATTTATAGTTTAATTACATTGTGGTCAGATAATGTGATCTGCAAAATTCTTTTGATCTTGAGGCTAGCTTTGTGGTTTAGCATATGGTCAGTTTTCATAAGTATTCCATGTGGTTAAAAAGAATGTAAATTTTTAAACTGCTGGAAATAAAATTGTATATATGTCCATTGGACTAAGCTTGTAAATTGTGCTGTTCAAATTTTACATATCCTCTCTAAATTTTCTGTTTATGATTAATTAATGCTTAGTTTATACAATTAAAGTATTAATATTAATTTATGCTTAATTTATTTAAATGCACATTAAAATTTTCCACTGTTAGAGTAGATGTTGTAGTTCTGTGGTCTTTGTAATTTTGCCCATTTTTGATTCCTATATTTTGAAGTGATGTGTAAACATAGTTTAGAATTGTCATACTTCCTATTATACTTTCTACTACTTTTATAATTAAGTCCATGACCATCTTTATTTCTAGTGCTGTTTTTTACAATAAAGAACATTTGAGTTTAATATTGAGGCCAGAGACTTCCATGATGGCACAGTGGTTAAGAATCTGCCTGCCAATGCAGGGGACAAGGGTTCAATCCCTGGTCCAGGAAGATCCCACATGCCACGGAGCAACTAAGCCCGTTCGCCACAACTACTGAGCCTGTGCTCTACAGCCTGCGAACCACAACTACTGAGCCTGCACTCCACAGTTACTGAAGCCCGCGTGCCCTAGAGCCTGCATGCCACAACTGCTGAGCCCACACACTGCAACTACTGAAGTCCGCACACTCTAGGGTAGGGCCCACGTGCCACAACTACTGAGCCCACGTGCTACAACTACTGAAGCCTGCACGCCTAGAGCCCGTACTCCACAACAAGAGAAGCCACCACAATGAGAAGCCCATGCACCGCAATGAAGAGTAGCCCCTGCTCGCCACAACTAGAGAAAAGCCCGCGTGCAGCAACGAAGACCCAATGCAGGAAAAAAAAAAAAAAAAAAAAAAATATATATATATATATATATATATGTATATATATATTGGGGCCAACTTTCTATTGGTTAAAGTTTGCTTCTTGTATCTTTTTCTGTCCTGTAACTGTTTGTACTCTATTTTTTTAATCTATGTATTTTTTTAACTTTTACCTGGGGAGCTGTTTTCAATTATAGTTGCTGTTATTACTCATGTATTAGGATTTATTTATATCATTCATTATGTACTGTTTCCCCTTCCTCCTTGTACCATTTTCATCTTCTGATTCCATTATTTTCCTCCTTTTGTTTGCAAGTTCTACCAGGCCTCTTGGTTAACACATGTAGTTAACAAAGTCTCAAATTAATTAATATTTTTGTTTTTCTTCTTCTGAGCAACATAAAGACTTTAAATGCTTTAGCTCTGATAAATGCATTCTAATATATCTGGTAGTTTTCTTTGGTGTTTAATTCTAGCCTGATTCTTCCTCTCTCTCCCCCAACAAAACCACCAACCTGTGCATAGTTTAACCATATACATACCATTCTCTTTTCCATCTCAGCCTTTCCACTTTCTGCCAAAAATATATCCTTTAAATTTCCTTCTTTTGATATATCTTTTGTGGTAAATGCTCTGTTTTTGATTTTTCTAAATTTTCTTTGACCTCATTCTCGAAAGATAACTTTACTAAATATGGAATTCTTATTTGACAGTTTGTCTCTCTGAACTTTTTCACCATATTATCCTTGTCACTCAGCCTCTCTTCATATTCTTCACCTCGCTCTCTCTCAATCCTCCTCTCCCTCCCCCCTCCCCCTCCCCCCTCTCCACTCCCCCTCCTTCCCCTCCTCCTCGTCTTCTCCTTCTTCTTCTTCTCCTTCTCCTTCTCCTCTTTCTCCTCCTTCTTCTTCTTCCTCTTCAACTGCATTCTGGAAAAATTTTGAACCTACCTTCCAATTTACTAATTCTCTATTCAGCTTTGTCTCACCTACTATTTAATCTATTTATAATTTAATCCTATTTTAAGTTCAATACTCATTTTTTATTTACAGAAATTCTTTTTTTTTTTTTATTTACAGAAATTCTATTTGGTCTTTTTAAAAATCTGCTTCATTATTTTTTATAATGCTTCTTCTTCATCCTTATTTTCATGCTTCCCTATAATTTCCTTAAACATATTTCAAGTAATTACTTTATATTCTGTGCCTTATAAAGGTTGTTTTTCCTATATATGCCCTGGAATCTTTTGTGTTTTGAGTTTTCTTATGCTGGGCTTTTAATTTTTCCTAGAACTTTATTTTGGGGAGTATTTTGATGTCTGGGTTGAAGATGAATTCCTCCAGAGAGCACTACCTACTCCAGGGCCATCCAAAATTAATTCTCCACTTTAGGTTTTTTGGGGACCATATGAGAAGCATGAACGGGACAGCAAAAACCTCCAAGAGTCGTATTTATGAAATCTCTCCACACAGCAGAAAAATGGAGACAGCCAAATTTCCCTGCTGTTTCTTTCTGAAAATCAAGCTTCCTTTCTTACTTAATCTAAGGCCTTTAGGATCTAAGGTTTATTTAGGGGTCTTCTGTTATATTTTCCCACTTGGATAGGCCTCAGACTTTGTTTCTTCACTCCTGTGCCTCAGGGAGACATCAAAGTGAAGCTCAAGGTCTGCAGGTTTCCACAGAAACACTCAGGGCACAATCTGGCTTTGCTGTTTCCTTGTGTCTAAGACCCTTGTTTTCCTTTCATTTTGGGAAACCTTGCTTTCAGTAATTCTTCTCTTAATGTCAACTCAGTGATAGGTTTAAATGCTTGTTTGTTTGTTTTATATTTCATCCAACATTTAATTATTTCCATCAGGATATATAGTCTGCCACATCGCTGGGAATAAAGTCTTGGGTTTGGAAATTTCTGGATATTTCTGTATGGGAAAAGAGGATTAAACTTGGGCTTAGAAACAGTCAGATCTGGGCTTGAGACCAGCTTCAATATTTCTAGTTACCTGTTTCCTCAGCTTTACTAACACCTTCCATTTGTATCTTGAATTTCTGTTTACAAAGTACTTTCACCAATACCATGTGTTTTGAGAGTTCGGTGATGTTGTTGTCCCCATTTGGTGAACAGATGAGACCACTTGGTGGGGGACACCACCCTGACCTGGAACCCAGATCTTCTAACACCTAGAAGAGTTCTCTTTTTGTTCTATTTTGTGCTGTCCTGGATGAAATGATTTAAAAGCCACCAAGGTGGATTTCACCTTGTTGTGTGGGGCAAGTTGCTACTTGGACACTGCCTTGACGGAGTTTCTGAGTCCAAAGCTGGCTTCTGGATGAAGTCCCTTGCTGCCAAGATCACAGGAGATGAAATGCCATATATTTGCTTTCCAAAATTTAAATGGCCTTTCTAACTTAAAAAAAATCCACAATTCTCGTATGAACATAAAACAAATCTTTTTTGAAGTAATAACAGGGGGAGACAGCCTTTGTGTACATCAACTAAACGAAGCTCTTGTCCTATTTATGATCAGTTTCCTTAGGGGTGTAAGTGAGAGATGAGCCTGGTTGGTCTTTGGTGATGGGAGTTTGGTGTCAGAGAAACAAGGATGTGGGGGAAGGTTGGGAAGCCACCTGATCGGCCACCATGTCACCTGGGGCTTCAGTCCCTGGTGGTGCAGTTTTCTTCAGTAACCAAACACTGGCCTAGCCTAACGTAGGGCAGAAATGCGAAGTCCATTTGTCTTCCCCTTTTCCATTTACACAGTATTGGGAAGGTTTGATTGGGCTGTGTGGTCAGCACCCATCACAGGCTGCCCTGGTGGTCAGCATTCGAGCCAACTACCTTGGAGGTGGTAGATCTTTTTTTTTTGTTTGTTTAAAGTAGATGATGTACTTTTTGGTAGATCTTCTTAATGCTCAGCCCATTTATAGTCTGTGTCAAAAACCCAGTCTTCCTCCTGTGTTTCTTCTCTCTTCCATCACACTACCATCACACGCACAGTGCTTCTGACACCAGATGTGCAGGGGTTTCCCCACCAAGCAATTCTCTGCTGGGCGTCCTACAATTTAACTCATTTCCAACACTCTCTATCTGGAGAGAGCCTCAGATCCCACAGGTGAAGGGCTCAGTCCCACCAGACTGCCCCCATTTCAGGCTCCAGTCACAAGTCCAGGTTGTCACTTGTGTTTCTGATCAATCAGCTACAAATCTGAGGTTCCCATGACCCCCTCCTCCAGTTTGATTAATTTGCTAGAGCAGCTCACAGAACTCAGGGAAACACTTACTGACATTTACCATTTTATTAAAGGATTTGATAAAGGATGCAGATGAGCATCCAGATAAAAAGATACATACGGTGAGGTCTGGGAGGGTCCTGAGCACAGGACATTTTGTCCCCATGGAGTTGGGGTCACCCTCCCGGTATATGGATATGTTCACCAACCTGAAAGCTCTCTGAATCCCAAATTTTTGGGATTTTTGTGGTGGCTTCATCATGTAGGTCTGATCAATCATGAACTGTTTCTAGTCCCTCTCCCCTCTCTGGAGAACGGGAGATGAAAATTCCAAGCTTCTAATCATGGCTTGGTCTTTCTGGTGACCAGCACCTCTCCAGGAGCCCACCCAGAGTCACCTCAATAGAACAAAAGATGCTCCTGTGCTCTTACCACTTAGGAATTTACAAGGGTTTTAGGAGCTCTGTGCCAGGAACCAGGGGCAGAGAGCAAAATATATATTATATATATATATTTTTTTTTTTCTATTATTTTACACATTCCCTTCCTGTTCAGGCTGAGATCCCCAATCAAGGCTGCTAGGAGCAAGTTAGAAGGGTTGTTTTCCCTGACAAATCATGCTGCAGGTGATATAACATTTCACAAAAGGCAGATGTCACTGAGGCCACTTCCTTAGAAGACAGCTAGGCAGTAGCAGTCATTAAGACTTCCAGGGTTTCTCCTGAAGACCGTACACCCCGTGGAGAGGCTAATCAGATGAGCATATTGGGCTAAGTAATGGCTACTGCCTTTTTAGTTGTTTCTCAAATGTGTACCTTACTATTCAAATCTCGCCATCAAATTTATGTTCTGCTAAGGCCATTGGTCAGAAGTAAAATAAAATTATTTTCCATTAAAATGTTATCTTTATCTGAATCCTGCCCATGCTTTTATCAGCTCCCCTAACAGTGTTATGGGAAAAGGTAATTTCTCCCTTTTGAAGGCTTACTCTTAGGTTTCAGGTCATTGTGGCATATAATCAAGACTGAAAAAAGCAAAAGTTGTCACAAGTGGAGCTTGTGAAGGGGATTTAGACCTTCAGTAGATTAGGATGTTGTGATATGCAAAATCACATCCCATCTTGGTGACTGTTCTTAGCTCTCTCTAGGGCAAGGAGTAATATTTATGATTCCTAATAAGAATTTTTCATCAATCAGTGTAGGGTGGATGGAGGGAGCCAAAGTGGCTTCTGTCATTTAAAAACCCTTAATCCTCCTCTGCTGATGTTTTGCTCCTTCCCAGGATTGGTGCTTCCGGGGCTTGACAAAAGGACCACCATCTTCTTCTCCCGAAGTCGGTTTCTTCCCCTACCACTCGTGCTTCCTCTGCACTTTTCGCACATTGTGCCTGAGTTGGTTCTTTTTTTTTTTTTTTTTTTTCAGAACAAAATCCTCTTTGGAGATGCAAACTGGGGTTATGCAAGGAATTTACAGTCTGCTTTATTCTGTTTGTATTTCCTGCCTCTGACATTTGCTTTCAGACTAATTATGAGCTTTTTGGTACCTTCTCCTTTTCCCCATTGCTCCTTCCTTAAACAAGGCTGAGCGATCCTTTCCAGCATGAGATGGAAATCTCGTCTGGCTCAGGTGGCTGAAGAATCACCCTGCCTAGAAACAGGGAATGGAGGACATGACCTTTCATGGCCATATAATGTCTTTCTGTCCCCAAGGACCTTGGCCTTTTGCCAGAGTACTTAATTGAGTGAAGTTATGTTTGTGAAAGAATAAATAGTCTCTACCATTTATATATTCATTCAGTCACCGTGTTTTGCTGACTTCTCCTCCCAGGCAGTGTGCTGGGTCCTAAGGCTTCAACAGTGACCTTGATAGACACATGCCTACAGGGGCTGTAAAACAAATAGGCAGTTAGCATTGCTATAACTACAACTATGCTAGGAAAATCTGTGATTTTTTTCTCTATTTAGAAATAATTCACAATTTCTTAAAGACTGCATTAACCTTCGGTAGGTAATTTGACCTGAGCCTCCATTTGTCACCCACATAACAGGCCCAACATCTACGGCATTGTGTTGTTCTAGTGATGCAGTGAAGCCAGGTAATGAAAGCTTCCTAGCACAGAGTCTGGCAGACGGAGGCTCTCAATGACTGATGGTTTTGTTGTCCTTCTGATGGAACACTCCTGGTACCTGGTAAACAGTTTCCACTTTCCTTCTTTTCTCGTTCATTGAAACAGCACTCCACCTGCCCTTCCTTCAGACCCTTAGAATCTCGTGTTGCTTCCCTTTCTATAGCTTCTTAAATTTTTCCCCAGTATTTAGCCCAGATATCTGGGAGGTGGCTGTCAGTCTCTGGAGAACAGAGGGACTCCTGCTCTGAAGGCTCCAGGAAGATTCTGGGGTCATCCTTGTAGGATGAGCCCAGGGAAGTGTGTGTGTGTGTGTTACACACACACACACACACACCCCATATGTCTGGAGGGTGGGCTGTGATAAGGAAGAATTCAATGAAGGCCCAGCTCACCTCCCTCTCTCGCGTTATCCTGAGCCAGTGCAGTTCCAAGCCTGACTCTAACCCTTCTCCTCCATTGGATGCAGCCCTGTCTTCTTCCTTTGTGGAACCTCCCCTGATTACCAGGTCTTCAGCCATTCATTCAGTATGTACATTTATTGAGCACCTAGTGAGTGCAGGCACAGGGTGCACAGCCTCTGCCCTCACAGAGCTGAGAATCTAGTGGAAGGGAGATAGATGCTAGACAATCACGTAAATGAAAAGAGTGGTGCTAAGTGTTATGAAGGACAGGTGCAGAGGGCAGTCAGAGCCTGTTACACCTGCTGGTGGGGCCAGGGAAGGCCTCTGAGGAAGTGACATTTAAAGAGACTTGCAGGGTGAGGAGGAGTTTGTTAGGCAGAAAAGGGATGCTCATCACTGTGTTTCCTTGGAGCCCCCAAGAGTCCACATCATCTGGTCCAGTTTTCATATTACCCTTCATGTCATTCATCTGTTCATTCACTTGTCTTTATTGAGCACCAGTGATGTGCCTGGCACGGTTCTTGATGTGAGGGATATAATGGCAACAGACACAGACACC
Source organism: Balaenoptera borealis (assembly GCF_965194805.1). Lineage (NCBI taxonomy): Eukaryota > Metazoa > Chordata > Mammalia > Artiodactyla > Balaenopteridae > Balaenoptera > Balaenoptera borealis. The sequence continues at coordinate 108,152,314 of NC_138874.1, forward strand.
ATCTTGGTGTCTTGGTCATGGAGCCATTCTGGTCCGTGGAACTCACATCCTTGTTATCTTTGTATGTGCATTAGTTTTGTTTCCTCTTCCATGTTCTCAGATTCACTGTTGGGAGGTAGCATGGTTTTGAGAAAGAGCATAAGTAGAAAAAACAGATGAAAGGGAAAAGAGATCAGATTTTAACTTAGGGCCTAAGGCGTGCCAGGCGCTTTGTCCAGTGTGCCATGGACACTCTATCATTGGTTCTCTCAATTGCTCTGTGGGCAGCTATTGACTTATAGATGGCAAGCCTGAGCTTCAGAAGTTAAGCTCCTCCTCTTAGGTCACACAGGTAGGAGGTGATGGGGTCAGGTCGCCTACCTGCGTCCATCCAGCTGGGCTACAAGAGCACTTCTTACCTGTGCTCAGTCCCTACTCCACCTCTGCCTCACTGTAGGTTCTCAGTTCATTTTACATCTCTGGGGTTGTATCCACTAGGTCTTCTTGGCTACCTTCAGTGGGCCAAGATGGTTCTCTCCATCCCTCTGGATCGGGCAGTCAAGTGGTGTTGGCTTCAACAGCCTCAAACTCTGCCTGCCTTCTCCAAGGAGCTTAGGACCCACCCATTCTCCTTTGTCCCAGCTCCTCACCAGCTGAAAGATTTAACTCTTGTTAAATCTTAAGGCTGATGGTACCAGAGTAAGTCATTCTACCTGAGGCTGTTGGCCACTCTGACCTGCCTGGAATCACAGGCAGCTCTACTGCAGGGATGAATAAATTTAAGCCCCCACCCCTGGATTATATCAATTGCAATGAACTCTTGTTTTTAAAAGAAATTTTAGAGGAATCGTTGGCGTGAAATTCAGAAGATTTCCTGGATTTTGAGAATTCTCTTCATTCCAGCAAAGATAGACTTTTTGTCTCCTACATCAGAGCAAAACAATCTCATTACTGCTGGATTAGACAGAAGGAGAGACTTTAAAAAAATCACTGTGGGTACTGAGTCTATTCTGTAATTTTATCAGAATTTCCCCTCGAATTTATGACTCTGGTTCAGTTGCTACATCAGATGCTAATGATCTTCTGTGAGTCATTTCATGAGGAATAATAACTGGCTTTCCTGTTCGGTTGAATGAGTTAGGCTACAGATGCACTGTGGACCCACATTCTAAGATTTGTAGCAATCTTCTTTCATCCTTTTTTGAAAGTGAAATCTCTTAATCAATAACTTAGAATGTTAATGATTATAGCTTGTCATAAAAAAGAAAACAGAACGGGCATCTTAGCTAGAATGAACTATGCATTGAGAAACTATGAAACTGAAACTATGAATGAGAAACTAGTCCTCTTAAGGGATTTGGGGCCACAGGGACATAAAAATAGGTTTCAACACAGTGAAACTTGGAATCGTAGAAACAAGCTCTGTGATGGGTCATGTAGCATAAGAATGGCCTGCTGGTTGTCCGACCCTCTCATCTGAGAGCTTCAGGCGTCTGCAGAGTGGGGTGGGAACAGTATCTCCGCTGGCTCCTCTCACTGAGTCTTTAAGTTTGTTCATTTGACCAGCTAAGATCATTTTACATCTGCTGGGAGCCACAGGGGCTGCAGAATTGTGAGAGGCTGAGAACCCGGTTCCAGAAGTCTCCGTAAGCAAGCATGAATTATGTAACTGAAGAGCTGCAGATTGCAAGAGTGGAGCTTGTGAAGGCTTTTCTGTGAGGACGGAACTTTACAGGACCCGGCTGGGTACCGCAGGAGCACAGCAGCTGCGGCAGCCGGCAGCGTTAGGAGAGCGATCACCCGACGCCGAGTAAGGACGCTAAGCGTGTCTCAGCTCCTCGTGAACGCATCCTCAAGATGGCTTTGTGGGTTGAGTGCTACTGACCCCGTTGTACAAATCAGGAAACTGAGGCCCCCAGAGATGAGCTCACATGGGAGAAAGTGGCAGAGTTGAATCCACATATGCTCGGTTTGCCTGAAAAGCCCGCTTTCTTCAACAATGCACAATACTCCCTCCTGTTGGATGGATTATTCAATCCTCAAATCTCCTGTGTAACTTAATTTGTTGTTGTTATTGGTTTAAACAAAACCACCCCAAACTTATCGAGTGCTTCTTTGCTCTAGTGTGAAGAGAAGGGATGAATTGATGTGCATCATGTTCAGTGCAAGCTTAGGAGGTCATTTAAACAGTGGACCATTAGCACCGGAAGGCAGGTGAGCTCTCGAATTGGCAGCCTGCAGACCCAGCCCCCAGCCCTGCTGGCCCATGGATGAGTTCATTTGGTCTGTACTGTATTCATTTTTGATGAGTTGTTAATATTTAAAATGGAGACATTTCCCATAACTATCAGGGTTTCCTTCTTCTGTTACAAGATCAAAACTTCTGGGAACACTGAGCCCATGTGGCAGACACCAGCTTGAGCAGAGGTGGGGCTGCACCTTTAAACAGGCGGATGTTCCCCAGTTTGCCCCAGTCCTCACTACTCCCAGATGTCTCCCAACAGCGAGGCCAGGTATTAGTTGCCATTTATAATCACAAATGAACCATTAATTTTTTCTGGAAGTGAAGTATTTCCTGGATCTGAGCGTCTAGCAATAGAACCCAGGAGGGTTTTCTGTTGCAAAAAAAATTGACTCAACATCCAGCTACTTTACTCATGCTCCCCATCTGCCTGGCTCCCCCGGGCGTGATGTGGTGGCCGCTTGTGGTTCAGCCTCTTATTTTGCAGAGCAACCTGAAGTCCAGAGAGGGAAAGCAACTTGCCCAACATCATGCGTTCAGTTAATGGCAGAGCCAAGGTGGGAACCTGGATCCCTGACTCGCAACAGCCCTCTGCTGCTTGTCAGGGGTCAGCAAGGTGCTGACTAGGCATGCTTGTTCCCACGTCCTTGGTTTTGGGTGGTCTTGTGGAGATGCACTGGCAAACTCAAAACACCCTTCAACATGAAAAGTTATTCAACCACCTGGTATTGCCTTTCTCCCTCTTGGAAAAGAAAATACTAACTCTTTGAGCATCATATAATGAAAAATTTGTACAAAGTCATTAGAACACAATTCCATTTGTGGTGCCAGGAATAATCAGTTTGTCTGGGGAAATTCATTATAATCAGCAGAAGTGAAAAATACAACACAAAAAGCTGGGTCCGTCCCCCTGATTCTTATCTCGTTTGCTTTTAAAACTTTTTTCTTTGGTGCTGGTTTTCTTATTTCTTGCAATCCTTGGGGTTCAAATCTCTTCCACTTGGTTGAAAAGTCAACTGGGGAGGAAAAAGCAAAACAACATTCTTTCACCTAAGCTGTCTCAGTAAATAGACCTTTCTTTGCAAAGGGAATGTTGTAAACCTGTGACAATTCATCTATGCAGCTGGAGAGAAGAAGCAGTGATTTCCTTTCAGAATCACTGGGCAGGCAGATAGACCTGTTAATGCGACATGCCTGGCACCACCACCTGGACCAGCAACCTGTATTGTGATGCTTTGCTTATTGACTCTCATTGATGACAGCCAAGTGAGCACGGAAAATGCCAGAAACAGGGTGGGGAAGCCACCCTCTTTCATCTGCTTCCTAGTTTAGAGGCTCCAAGAGCATCTTTACTTTTCACAGCCAGATCAACATAGAACTATTTACAATCAGCTGCTTCCAGCCAAGAAAACCTGCTACAAGCTCTGAAAGGAAGGGACATATGCTCTTCCCACCATCACTGTGAGTGCTTATATGCGTGTGTGTGTGTGTTCTAAACTCTGTTCTACCCCTGGAGAGGTAGACTGTCAGTTTTCTCTCACACCACTGGCTTGGGACTATTGTAATCATATTTCTGTTGTTAATAATGTTAGCAAAATATGAATGCATTTATCCTATTTTATAATCCGGATCTTCCAAAATGTCCAGTGCTCTGCCCGCATCTTTGCTCAATTCTCAGTTTTATTTCCTAATCATGCTGGAAGCAAGGACCGTGTTTCAGGGGGAAGACAGTCACTTGGAACGAATGTCATCTCACCTGCCCCTCACTAGCATAAAAACTTCCACGGCCCCTCAGGGTCTCAAATGTACGTTTCTTTGAGAAGAGAAGAGGGTGTTGTTTGCCTAGAATTGGAAAGAATTTCTTTAAAAACCTTTGTTTTCTTTTTCTCCCAGTTGAACTTGAATCTGAGCCTTGGTAAGTCCCAGGATCTCAGAGCTGGAAGGCTCATGGGAGGTTACTTCCTGGTCCCAAACCCCCGCCCTCACAGGAGGAGGTGGCAGAAAAACTGTGGGATCCTATGAATTCAGGATGGTTTGGTAGAGCCTAATTCTTATTCAGTTGGTATTTGGGAAAGCAGGAATTTTGACAAAGCACCTGAGCTGCCCACAGCTGGGACGTGCCTCCTGGGCCAGAAGGAAGTGCCTCAGAAGCCCTTTGCCAAAGGACATCATGCTGGTTCAATAACTGTGGGAATATCAGTGAGAAAGTGACAAGCATAAGGTTTAGCATGGAATCAGAGTCTATCACGTCAGCTAGACAAGGGTGCACAGTGCTGCTTTAAACATGCTGCCCGGAAACCCAATAGGATGTGAGACTGGCTGCTGCTGGATGCCCACATGATCTAGGCTGTTGAGCTCAGCCTTTAAAATGCCTTTGAATCCCTCCTCCTTTTCAAAGAAGTAGATGCTTCTCCATTTTGGAGGACCTGCAGTGCGGGTCCCACTGTGCGGGAGAGAATATGCTTTACCTGCTCTCCAAAGAATGAGCCACAGCGTCCACTGACACAACTGGCCAAATTTGAGTTCCTGGGGGCAAGGAGGTGACCGGGTGGAGGCTGAGGGTCTGGCCTCAAACCACCTGCCCCAGGACTTGACCTTGGAGGGTTTTCAGCGGCCCCTTCTCTTGTCCATCTTGTGAATATGCCCAGAGGCTCAGGGCTGTTGGCTGCTGAGCCGGGACTCGTATGTCTTAAAAGTCTCCAAACCATTTTTTATGGGGACACCTACAAATTCCTGCTTAACATCCACCCTACGCTCATTGACCTTCTTTTTAATGTTTTCCCAAGAGATGACAACTTGGCAACACCCAGGGCTGCCTCTCCTCTGATTCATATCTTGGAAACTTTCATCCATAACCCTACAAAGCCCCAGGGCAGATCTTTTAGGCCCGCCACATTCAATGTACAGTCATCCCTCAGCATCCTTCGGGGAATGGTACCAGGAGCCCCACAGATACCAAAATCCATGGATGCTCAAGACGCTTATATAAATGGAGTAGCAGTAATTAGGTGGGTAGACTGCTAAACTGTCAGATTTGAACGAAGTCCGTTACTCCTCCTGTAAGAGCTCAGAATGAGGCCGGTACCCACCAGAGCCAAGTGTCCAGCCCTCCCCGACTCTGTTACCTCAGGGCAGAGTGTGAACGGAGAGCAGAAACAGAGCAAAGTGGGTGAGGATGGGCAATTAAGAACCCGTTGCACTTGCTAGGAGAGTGGTGGTCAAATGGGGCCGCTTTGGGCACCCTGTAAATCATCTGATACCCTTCATCAGAGCAAACAATCTAGAACAGGCCTGGGCAATGCAGTTTTGCGCAAAGTTTTACTTTAAACAGAATATTCAATATATGTTGGCACTGCTTTCCTGTTTGAGTACAAATCATTATTCAAAAATGTTTAAGTGCTTCATTTTTATTCCTGAGATAAACCTGGCTTAATATCCTGTTTTTAAAAAAAAAATACTCTGTTACCTTGTTTAATTTGATTGCTGAAAAAGTTCTGCTTTGGTATAAGCTTGTGTTCATACTTGGGGAACCCCGTTTAAGAAGACACATTATTATCAGAGATAATTTGTTAAAGTTGCAGGTTATTCATTTTTATGTACATAACCATGATTATCTTGAACCTACAATTTAGACTCTTGTTTTTTTCTCTTAACATTGTGTCCTAAGTGTTGTCTGTAGTGCTACATAATCACAATAATTTCCATGGTTGCATCATAATCCACTGAATGGAAATATCCCAGTTCTTTATCTTTACATTTTCCCATAATTATAAATAACTTTGAGCAGAATATCTTCTAGATTTCTCCATAGTTTTGTATTATTTCCTGAAGATGGACTCTCAGAGATGTTGTATAAAGAGGATGAATGTGCTGTAGGCCAGACCTTCTCAGACTTCGGGGCACATGCAGCTCGCTTGTGGATCTGGTGAAATACGGATTCTAACTCAGTAGGTCTGGGGTGGGTCTGACATTCTGTATTTGTGACAAACTCACTGATGCCAAGGCCGCTGCTCAGGTTTCAGACAGTCTCTTAAAGTCCTTGGTGTTATGGTATTAGACACATTCTACCAAATCTACCAAATCACTGTGTGGGCTGGTTACCTAGGAGCTCTGCCCCTCAGGCCTCAGGAGTATTTTCTCATCAAGAGGAAAGTTTTGAATAGGCTGGTGTCCAGAGAAGGTGGAAGCTGTAGCCCCTGCCTTCAACAAAAGCATCTAAACTCACTCCTGGCTGCCATTAGACTCACCTGGGGAGGGCTTCCCTGGTGGTGCAGTGGTTCAGAATCTGCCTGCTAATGCAGGGGACACAGGTTCGAGCCCTGGTCCGGGAAGATCCCACATGCCACGGAGCAACTAAGCCTGTGCGCCACAACTACTGAGCCTGCGCTCTAGAGCCCGCGAGCCACAACTACTGAGCCCACGTGCCACAACTGCTGAAGCCCGCGCACCTAGAGCCCATGCTCCGCAACAAGAGAAGCCACCGCAATGAGAAGCCCGCACACTGCAGTGAAGAGTAACCCCCGCTCACCACAACTAGAGAAAGCCCGCGCGCAGCAACAAACACCCAACGCAGCCAAAAAAAAAAAAGAATAAGTAAATTAAAAAAAAATTATTTAAAAAAAAATAGAATCACCTGGGGAGTCCACACACACACACAGGCACGCACGCACGCACACCACTAAGGTCCACTCCAGACCAGTGCAAACAGAATGTCTTACGATGAGACCTGGCTACCAGTAGTTTTGAAAGCTTCCCAGGTTTTAAAGGTGACTCCGTGTGTAGCCAGGGTTGAGGACCGTTGTTCTAAGCCCACAGAAGACCCACCTTACTCACTGAGTTCAACTGTGGTTTAAACCTGACTGGATGGAAAGCTTGGGGTTCACATACTACCCTGGACTCCACACTTTTGACAATGGATTCAGCACAGCTATGAGTTGTCTTTGCAATTCTAAAAATTAATAACCATAATTTGTAAGAGAAAATAAGGAATTTGTCATCATTGGCTTCTCTGTCAAACTCACTTCTCCACAGCACCTGCTGTTCCAGCTTTACCGAGTGCCACCAAGCCAAAAATTCCTTACTTTCCCTCTCCCTTCAAAGCTATGCTGTCATCACGGTCATTTGTTTTGCATGCACTCTTTTTTCTTGTAGAACTCAACACATTGTATTAAAGCTCTCTATTAGCGTGGCCATGACCTTCAATCAGACCGTGAGCCCCTTGAGACCAGATATAGACTCTGAGGCATCTTTTTATTCCCCCCACCTTGATCAGTGCCTGTCTAGCACACAGTAGACACCCTTTAAGTCATTGTTTAATGAATGAATGAATGAATGAATGAATGAATGAAATAGAATAGATTTTGATCACATGCAAGCCTGGAAAGTCATTCTCATTGTTGACCTAGTCTCATTCTCATACCAGCGTGGTTCTAGCAAGAGCACAGATTGCCTCGATGGTGCCTGGTGCCAACATGGCCTTGGCCCTGGGAGTGTGCAAGATGGCAGGCAGAATGCTCAGGGTGCCCTGTGTCCCTGCTGCTTCCCAACTACTAGAGTAACACCTGCTGTTTCTCTTCGGCAGTTGCCTTTTCAGGACTTGGCTTCACAACGTTTTACTTGGCTGGCAAGCTGCACTGCTTCACCGAGAGTGGGCGGGGGAAGAGCTGGCGGCTCTGTGCTGCCATCCTGCCCCTGTACTGCGCCATGATGATCGCCCTGTCCCGCATGTGCGACTACAAGCATCACTGGCAAGGTGAGTTCCTGCCTGGGGCCCGCGCAGTCCTCGTGCCCTCTGCCTCTCTCGCGCGGGGAAGCGGGGAGACGTGCACCTACTGGGGAGAGGTGAGTGCCCACTGTGAGAAGCCAGAGTAGGCTGAAATGACAGAGCAGACACAGCTTTAAAGAAAATGCACCTGTTCAGGTGAGTGCTGGCGTTCATACTGTCCTTGCTGGGGACAGAATCGGAGCTCCTCCCCCTCCTTCATGCTCAAGTAGACCCCTCAAGTCCTGCTAGGATGGCAGGCCCTCAGTCACAGACTCAGGTGCACTTCCCTGCTAGATCCCTTGCCTCCATCTCAGACTCGATGCCAAGTGGTTGTTGGCTCCTTTCACATCTCAGATCCATCCCACAAGGACGTATTTGTCACCGTGTCCAGCCCAGGGATGGATGCCAGCAGCCACTGCAGGGCTGAGTGAGGCTTTCCTATATGTGTCTGTCCTGGGGTATCTGTGCAAAGTCAAAATAACACAGAACAAGTGAGGGGCTTGTTCCTGGAATAAAACTAAATCGTGCATGCCCCTCTGCAGATCAGCTGCAGCGCTCAGCTTGACTGGCCCACAGGAGCATCTGCCACAGCGAGAAAGGGAGCAGAGGCAGAGGCGACGTCCACAGGACGTGTGGCCTCCAGGAGCACAGGGTCTAGGGCTGTGTCTCCCAAAGGCCGATCCTCAGATCACCTGGATCAGGCCACTCTGAGCTAGGAACTGGATTTTTGGGGGTGGGTCTGGAGTGGCGGCCAGGAATCTGCATTGTTAACAAGCCAGTTTGTTAATTCTGATGAAGTCTGAGAATTACCATGGAGAGCTCCACTGTGTCAGCTTTCAGCAAACGCACTGAATTAAGTGTGCCTAATCCAGCTTCCCTGGACGAATGGCCTTCCACGACTGGTCTGTGGCCTCCACCTCCTCTTCCTTTCCTGTCTTCCTGCTGTCAGCCGGCGCCATTCCCCTCCTCCCCCTTTTCTGACCGCCCTCTTCTCACCTCTTCCCAGGTGTTCCAGTAGTAGTGAGGCGGCAGTTGAGGCTAGAGGTGAGGGAAACTCCTAGTTGGAGGTGCTTTGCCCCACCTTCTCCGGCAGCCTTCTCCTCCTTCTCTGGCCTCAGCTCCACCCTCCACCCTCCTGGGACTCACGCTCTGGGTGTCATGAGCCTCCAGCTGCAGCCTGGGGGGTGAAGGGGGAAAGGGAGGCTGATGTGCGGTGTGGACAGGTGGAGGCATCAAGCGCTGATCGGGGTCTTGAGGCCATGCTGATGGGGGCAGTCACTCGAGGCCCATAGGCTGGACCCTGAGCCCTCCCTTGTTCTCTGCTTTTATCAGTGACTTGGATGAAGTTCTGGATATATGAGGCCGCATAATGAGAGGGGGCCAGGGAGAGGATTGCTGAGCCAGCAGCACAAGGGCATAACTGTTGCATCCTTGGAACTAGGAATATTTTTCAACAGAATCATTGTGGCGCATATGATTAGGGCATTTCCCCATGAGAACTGTTACGGACTAGATGGCATTTCATGGACTGCTTCTCATTTATCCTTGTAAACTGTAATTTCTTCTTCTGAACGTGGGAACAATAATCCCCCAATATTTCCCAGAGCCGCTTCACAGACTGAATGAAATAATGGATCTGAGTGTACTTTGTAAATGAAAATGTATTGCACAAATGTGAATCGGTACTGTCGTTGCTTAGCGCATCGTTTCTAAAGAAGGGTGTGTGTGTTTCCCAAACCACTGATTTCGAGGTGGACATGCTTTTGGAACATGGTCTGTTTGTAAGCTGTGAATCCCTGGTTTCCACTTTTATTCAGCCACTTAGGATCTGAGAAATGATTAAGGGTTTTAGAGTTGAAGAGATTTTGGCTTCATCTTGGAAGGTAGTAAGAGCTTTTGTATAGTGATCTTGTCTTGAAAACCTAAGATGTGAGGTTGGCCTCTATTAAATGCTCTTTTGTTCCTCATTACCGAGCTGCGGCTGGTGCGTCATGAAAGGATGAAGGATCACAGCTCTTGGCTTTGGGGAGATGCTGGACTTCTGATGCAGCTGGTGCGCTCGAGGCCTGCTGGCAACAGGGCTTCACACCCATTCTATCCAACTGGCACCGAAAGGAACTTGGAGCAGTAGAGGGAGAATATTAATGCTCTGTGGGCTGATGGGAAAGCAAAGCAAGGGAATCTATGATCAGTGATGTTTAGGGCCATACTTGGGATGGGGGGGCAAACCAAAACTGCATCATGGTAGACTCCTGCAGCCAAAACTGAATGTGCCTCAGTTGGTACAGGTCATGGATGTGGCCCAACTATCCATTCAGCTGTGCCATCATCTGTTCAGTTTGTACCCTGGAGTCAGCCAGGAGTGGAGTGTGCCTTTCCTTGGATCCTCTAATGGGCTCTGAGTCAGGCTCATTTCACCTGAATTCCCCTTTATGAGGCCATCCGTCACTGTCTATACCTACCAGTGGTCTCAATGGGGGGCAACTGAACCTCCCAGGGGACATTTAGCAATGACTGGAGACATCTTCACAAGTAGAGGTGGTGTTTGTGGTGGTTGCTACTGGCATCTAGTAGGTAGAGGCCAGGGATGCTATTAAACATCCTACAGTGTACAAGATAGCACCTTCCCCACAGCCCCGAATGTCTGTTGCTGAGGTTGAGAAAGCCTGACCTGTAGCCACATCTCAGCTCCATCTTTCTTTCCCTTATTACGTGTTAAGAAGACACAGTGTTCAGTGAGTGGAAAATTTTATTCATTCAACACTCATTTATTAAGGGAGTAATCAAAGAGGCTTCCAAGGTTTCCAGCTTGGAGAAGGGATGGATAGTGAGGCCTTCAACTGCTGTGCAGGTGGGTGTTTGAGGCAGGATGCCCAACCGAGATTAATAAGTTGTTGTTCTTTGGTGGACTGAGGTGTCCAGTGACCATGGGCGGGGGTCATCTGTCATGATGAGAATTCACGGGGAGACCCATAGGCAGCAGCACAACCTGAGAACCTCTCATTATAGACTTTAGTGAACAACATTAATATTATGAGATTTTTATGACTCCATTCCAATTTTGATTTAAGCAACTGCGCCTGATGTGGAAGGATATCCAATTACTCAATTACATATTCATATACAGTAAATAGCCCATAATCTCAAGCGCTTTGCTCTGTTCATTTTCATAGTGGTTTTCTGTTATCGACGCCCTTCTGGTCTTTTCTGCCTTTCCAGCTCCACTCCTAACACACAAGTCTGTTGTTTTATTAAGTGAGGAAAATGGAGGGCACAGGCCATGGTCTGGAGGGGCACCGAAACACTTAGCAGGACCTCTTCAGAAATAAAACCACTGGCTGGATAATAAATCTTTATCTGGCTAAGGTTCTCCACGTCTTTGTGACATGCTGGCTTTCGGGTCAACCAGAAGCTAGAGAGTCCATGGGTAATGCCGACCACAGGGCCAGCGCTTCACAAAGAAGCTTACCTTTGTGATTAACTGTGTGTTTTCAGAGTTAAAACCTGTGGAGTTTCCATGCTGGGAAGAACATCTGTAGAGAAAAATGCACAGAAAGAACAGAGCACCTCACTGAACCCTCTTCTGCCCCAACTCATCATAGTCTTGTGTGTGTGTGGTTTCCAGTCAGTGGGCAGTTATAGCTGGAAGTGGCAGGAGTGTGTTGTTTTTCTCCATTAATGGACATAATAAGGAGCTGCCTCTGCCCTCAAATCCCTGTATCTGGGTCCAGGCTTTCCTTGTGTGACTCCAGCTTTCGGGTAGCCTTCCAACCAACACTGATTCTCTAATCATAGGTCATTTTAAGCAGCCCTGAGTGCCTGTGTAGTGTTTCGTCATAAGAAAGAGCACCTCCCTCTGAATGTAATCCAGAAAACCATGTCTCAAGGGAGGAAGCAGTCATTTGTTTCCACCCAGCCTGAGGCTGGAACGCAGCCATGTCAGTCACAGATGCCATGCTTGACTGGGCTGAAAATTTCAGGATGGTGCCATTGCCTTTGCCAGGTTTCTCTGACTGGGCTGTGAAGGGTCTGTGATGTGAGATGAATTTATGTGTCGTTTCCAGTCTCTGCAGATGGGGTGTTTGGGGACAGGGACACTGCGCCCGACTGTACATGAGCCACACTAAAAAGCCAGGTAGAGGCTGCTCCCTCCTCTCGCCCCACGTTCACCCTACACACACACACACACACACACGCACATACACACACATGCACGCGCACACACACACACACGCACACGCACGCACACACACACACACAGTTGAGGGACACACTGCTCCCTCCTCTCCCCCCACATTCACCCTACACACACACACACACACACACACACACACACACACACTGTTCACCAGGCCTCCCTCCCTTGGGGTCTCAGAAGCAATCTCTAAATTTTCTAAATGAAGTGACTTGAAAAGGAGACTTTGGAACGAAACCCTTGTTCCCACCAAAACCCACCAGCCTTACATAGAACAAGAGCGCTGAGATTCTCCCTCCGAGATCCTCCGTCCTGAGTGAACTGATCTCCCCTCGTCTTGCCTCTGCAGTCAGCTGTCCCAGGGGGTGGGGTCTGCATTCACATTTGTCTTCAGCTGCCAAATGCTGCTTGGGGTCTGGGGACCTCTGAGCCTTGACTGCCCGTGAGTCTGCCCATCTCTGCCTTCATACCCAGGGCATCCCCGAGGGAGGGCTCGAGCGGTCTGCAGCCCCAGGCCGCCCCCTCCCTTTTAATCAGAACCCACTGGACAGGGAGCTTTGGGCCTCAAGAGAGGCTTTCTCAGCCAGGCCCTCTGCCCTCTGCCCTCCGCCCTGGCGTCCCTCATTTCTCAGTTCCCAGGGAAGATAGGTTTTGGCTGCTCCCAAGTCTCACTGACAGCCTGGCTTCATTTATTCCAGGGAATGCTCCCCTCTGTTTCCGGAGAGTTTCTCTGGTTTCTTCCGGTGGCTGTGTGTTCAGGATAGCTCCAGAATCCGACTTCCTCTTCCCACTGTAGTCCACCCTCACCTGTTGCCTGGGTTATTGCTGAAGCCCTGCTACCCTTCTCCCTCCTTCCTCCTTTGCCCCTCACACTGCAGCCAGAACGAGCCTTTAAAGCCCTGTCACATGTGGTGCCTCACCTCCGCGCAAAGCCCCTGGTGACCCCCCATTGCTGTCAGCGTCAAAGCCCAGGTCCTGCAGTGGCATTAAGATCTGGTCCCTCAGTTCCTGCCTCCCTGTTAGTGTTCTGCACTGCCCCTCCTTGTTCATGCCAGTGCTTTCCCACCTCAGGACCTTTGCACTGGCTCTCTCCCGTGCCTGGAATGCTCTTCTCTCAGATGTGTGTGTGGCTCCTTCCCTTCCCCCTCCTAATCTTAGCTCGAGTGAGGCTGTCTTAGGTGACCATTCTGCTGAAATCGCAGCCCGTCCACCACACTCCCTGTGGCTCTCACCTTTGCTCGTTTATTACCACCGTCTGACAGTCACCTTTGCTCATTTATTACCACCGTCTGACAGTCACCTTTGCTCATTTATTACCACCGTCTGACAGTCACCTTTGCTCATTTATTACCACCGTCTGACAATCACCTTTGCTCATTTATTACCACCGTCTGACAAACTAAGTCATTTCTTAGTATTGATTATTGTCCGTTCTTATCTACTTGAGTAGGAGTCTGCAAACTTTTCCTGTAAAGGGTCAGATAGTAAATATCTTAGGCTTTATGTGGGTCATACAGTCTCTGTTGTAGCTACTCAAGTTGGCAATGGTGGCATGAAAGCAGCTATAGACAGCATGTAAATGAATGGTGCACATAGTTTGCTGAGCTCTGTACTAGAATACACTTTCTCTGTGTGCAGGGATTTGTGTCTCTTTTGTTGGCATGACACTTAGTAGGTACTTGTGTTAGTTTCCTAGGGCTGCTGTAATAAAGTTCCACAAACTGAGTGGCTTGGAAGAATAGAAATTGTCTCATGGTCCTGGAGGCTAGAAGCGGAAAATCGAGGTGTTGGCCGGCCACACTCCCTCTGACACCTGTACAGGAAAGAGCCTTCCTTGCCTCTTCCAGCTTATTAGCCCCAGATATTTCTTGGCTTACGGAAGCATAATTCCAGTCTCTGCCTCCATCTTTACATGGTATTTTCCTTGTGTTTCTTCACATCATCTTCCCTCCGTGTGTGTCTGTCCCTGTGTCCAAATTTCTCCTTTTTATAAGGACATCAGTCATATTAGATTAGAGCCCATTATACTGATCTGATTTTAACTTGCTCACCTTTGTACGGACTCTGTATCCAAATAAGGCTATATTCTGAGGTACTGGGGGTTAGGACTTTAGCATATCTTTTGGAGGAACAATTCTTGATGCATAACAATGCTCAATAAATATGTGTGGAATGAATGAATGAATGATTTTGACTAAATCATATTCCTTTCTTACTAGTATCATTTTTTCTATACACTGGTTTTACTAAAATTATTCTTTGCAAGTTCTTTCTCTTCAAAAAGGAACAAAAGAAGTGGACTTTACAGTTCATCCATTCACTCATTCATTATGTTGCCTGTGTGCCAGGTATTCTCTGATGGAGGCACAGTGTTGAGGTAGACAGACTTGGCGCTGCCCTGCCAGCTTACAGTGCACCAGGTGGATTGTGCATTCTCTGTGCTATGTAAGTTCTTCTATAGAAACTCAAAGTCACAAAAACAGGACGCTTCATTAGGAGTAGAATAAAAAGAACAGAAACAATCATGTGAGGTTGTTGAGTTATCCAGAGCTGGTATTTACCCTAGGGTCTTGGGTCATAGAGCCCAAGGCACCCAGGGTCCCAAGTCACACCAGCTGAGTGATGTTGGATGTTGCTGTGGCAACAGAGAGGGATGTGTTCCTCCCAAGGACTTGACAGCACATCTTCAGAAGTCTTTCTGCTTGTTTGTGTCAGAGCAGGTGAGCAGGGCTGGCACCTCAGTAGGCCAGACTCCATGAGACCCTTTCCTGTCCTTTGACCTCATGAGAAGGGGTTGGGGTCATGCCCATTTGATGGGTAAGGATTCAAATCCAGGTTGCCTGATTCAAAGTCTAGCCCTCTTTCTACTACCATTGGAGCATACTAGGTGTTGATTCTAACCTCCCCTTTTAAATAGCTTTGTTGAGGTATAATTCATAACTCATAATTCATAAATTCTCCCTTTTAAAGTGCACAATTCAAAGGTTTTTAGTATCTTCAGAGTCGTGCAACCATCACCACCATCTAATTCCAGAAAATGTTCATATCTTCCATCCACTGCAGCCCCTGGCAGCCATGAATCTACTTTCTTTCTCTGGATCTCCCTCTTCTGGACATTGCATATTCCGGGCATCACACAGTATGTGGCCTTTTGTGGCTGGTGGTGTCTGTTCTTTAGTGCATCTTGTAAATGTTGTTCAGTGCATCTCAGTTCACCGAACATTTGCTGAATGTTTGCTGGGCTCTGGGGAAACGAAGGTGAGCCAGTCAAGGGGGGGAGGGGAGTCAACACCGAGAGGTAGATGTGGGCTGAGAGGTGCACAGACAGCAGCCCAGAGAGCCAGTGGGGACCCTGGTCCAGGCTGAGGGGACGTGGAACACCCTTCTTTTTCAGCCCACACCAGAAGCCTAGTCAACTTACGTCCTATAGACTTATAATGACACCATCCCCTGAGAGAAGATGGACCTTTCTTCAGTTTCTCAAACTTGCCACGCCCCTTCCTTCCTCTGCCTAGAAGACTGTGTTGTCCTCCCTGCCTCCACTTCCCCCTCCCCCGGGTTCACACCTGGTTATCCTGCAGGGCTGGCCGGTGGGTCTTGTCCTCAGTGAAACTCCACTGGTCCAGACAAACCAGGCCACTCTGCTGGCTGATCTCACAGACCCACCTTCTCCCTCATGGCGCACACTATAGCTGCAGCTCACTGGTAAGACTGTCACTTCCCCTAGGACTGGGAACATGTCTGTTTTGTTCTGTCTCGTGTCCTAGGACCAGGTATCACGCCTGACACCTGATCCCCATGCAACATACGTGATGAATGAATGACATGAAGGCTGAGTGAGGAGACTGCAGCATGTGTACTCCGGGGACACGGAGCTCCACATGTTCCCCCATTGAATCCCAGCCCCACCCTGTCCCATGCTACCATATTTGGGGTGAAGTCAATCCCAAGTAGTTTCTTTCCCTAATAAAGGCCCACTTGTCCCCTGCCTGCTTTTCTGTCAGCACACGCTCTACAGAATGTGAATGTGATTTCATCAAGTGGCACTTGGTGGCATTCTCTCTCATAAAGTAAGTCATTTTGTAAATCTTGTTCACCACCTTTGTGATAAACAAAGCCCCGGATGACTTTGCTGAGAAGGTGACTTCGCTAGACCTTTCATTGCCCTGGTTACTTCTGATAACTGTGGTGGCACCTATGATACCACTTTTTACTCCGATTAAATGGGAAAACAACATTGGCAGCAATCACCATTCTCTGGCTTGCTGCCGCACCAGTCAGCCTGGGGAACATATACTCAGAATGATATGATGTCTTTTGGTCAGTGATGCACCTAATAAAATGCTTTGTCACAGAAAATAGGAAGTCAAATGGCATTATTTGTAGGTTTTGCTGTGTGGTCTGTTCAGTAGTCAATGGCTTAAATGCAGTTGTCCTGGATCATTTCAGATACTAATAAAAATAACACCCTGTGGGGCTGTTCTCTGGGGCTATTGGAAAAACGAAACAATAGTGTGACTCTAAGACCTTGAACTGGAAAAAGCCCTGGCACATTTCACAGGCTGCTGGCCACAGGCTGTGTGAAGAGTTTCTCAATTTAAGGAATTTGATTTAATCGCATTAATTACGCCTCGTGACTCCACTGAGGAATTCATAGTACATATCACTTTCCAGTTTCTTGGGTGACAAATGTTTTTTAAGTTCACGTGTTTATTTAAAATGCTATGAAAGTTTGGCCATGCTAAAGAGATGACAACTGTAGACGGCTGAGTTGGTGTGTGAGAAGAAGGATGGGGAAGGACTAGAAAGCCCCCAGTAGTGCCAGAGAGGAACAGAGTAACAGCGATAGACGCTATTTTTTTAGACAATGTATTTTAAGGTCTTGTTTTGTGTTGTGCTCTGGGATATACTGCTCAGAAGCAGTTCTCATTAAATCATTGTCACAACTCAATGACGTGGATATTGAGATTTGCGTTTGAGAGCTAGGGAGACTGAGGCTCCGAGGTACAGAGACTTGCCCTGGTCAGGACTGCAGTGTCTTTGTCGAGGATTCCTCAGCTGGGAGGATTCTTAGGCCGGGGGTGAGAGTAAATGCTGGATACCTTACCATGGCCCCAGATGCCTGCTCTGGGAGCAAGGATGGGCCCCTGGGTCTCACTGATGTCTCTCCGATGGTCCTCTCCTCCCCTCCTACCTTGGAGGCTACTCACCAGGGCTGAGTGGCCACTAATCTGTTTTCCTCGCTTTTCTGCCAGGTGGTGGCCACAGTCGCACCGTGTTTGCACTCCTATGGAGAGGAAGTAGCTACAGTTATTCATTCTCTGACCTGTTAGAATGACTTTTGTTTGTAAGAGATGTGTTATCCCAATCAAGGATAGGACCTACTTTCTGAATATGCCTTGGCAGTTTCCAGATGATCTGAAGGCAGTTTCAGTAGGCTGACCCTGGGGACCAAATTCCTGGGACACTCACGAGAAGCCCTCTCAGCGGCCACGCACTTGCTCCTAATGAGGGAACTGAGGCCCAGAGAGGGGAACGGAGCCCACACAGGACACCACAGGGCAGTAACCAGAATCTAGCCCCCAGCTGCTGTGCACGTATTCATTCATCCACTTCCTTCCGCCAACTTAATTCTGCATAAGGTGAGCAAAGTGCTGTTCCAGGCACTGAGGAATCAACAGCCAGTGACCCAGACAGAGCCCCTGCCCCGGTGGAGTGTAGAGTCCAGTGTTAAACATTACATCATTGCACAGCTCGGTACTATTTGCCATTCTTATCCCCCGGGGGCTAATGAAAGTGTATCCCTGGGAGACAGGGTCTAGTCTGGAGGTCAGGTGATGAATCCTTGCACAAGGATGTTGAGTTGAGCTTGGAAGGATGAGTAGAAAGTGAATAGGGTGAGGTGAAGGGAAGGGATTCCCAGGATTGAAGGGGAGAAGGGGGAGGAAGCAGACATATTGGAGAAACAGAAGGAAGACGGTGGCTGCAGCAGAGTGAGGGGACGGGGATGGCTGGGAGGTCGGCAGGACCAGGTATGTGGCTTTGAAAGCCGTAGGGGCTTAATCAAGTCCCTAAGAGCAGTGGGAAGGCGTCTAATAAGGCGGATAACGTCATCTATTGTTATGGAATAAGATGTTATGGAAAAACCCAAACTTTTTGGCCAACCCAATATTTGCACTTGGGAAACCATCACTAGCAGCTGTGTCCACCCTCAGATGCCAGAGCAGGGTCTGGACACCTGTTCTGCACACAGTGGGCCTTCATTCTGCCATCATAGAAATGCCTGTGTTCCTTACCTGTTTTGATGCTGTTTATAAATAAAATTACATGCACTAAATTACTATATTTATTTAAAAGAGCTTAAAGCTATTTATTATAGTGATTTTAAACGTTTTACTCTTAGTCTAGTAAAAATGCTGAAGGTAGAAGCAATTCTTCAAAAGATAATAAAATACCAAAATATTGTCCTTTTCCTCAAAGATGATCCCAGTTATTCTAGATGGAGCCAGAATACCTATCACAAAAGGGCTGATAAGTGGGGTGCAGTTATCTAAGCGTTGAACAGTTTGTTTTCTTGGAAGGTATATTTCTTTGACAGCCACCCCAAATTCCCCTGCAGGAGACACAGGAGAGTCAGCTTGAGACTTAAACTGAGGTCAGTACACAGTGTGTTGCTTACTGGGAAGGGTCTGGAGACTTAACATCCCCGGCACTGGTAAAGGAAAGGTGTTGTCCCCCATCTGAACCCATGTGCACTGCCCTTCAGTCATGGCCTGCTGTGTTCTGAAAGCTGGGACAACAGAAAGCTTGGGATGAACCTGCCGGGGTTCGAGCACAGCCCCGAGAAGCAGTGCAGGTCAGAGTCGGGACACCAGAGTTCAAGGCCAGTTCCATCATTAACAAGGGGTGGGGCCGTGGAAGGTTCTGTTGGCCTCTCTGAGCCTGAATTTCTTCTGTAAAATGGGGGCTGATGCTCCCTGCCCATAGCAGGTGTGGGCGATTCGACAAGGTAATGAAGGTGAGAGTGGAACCCCCAAACGGAGAATGACAGTTCAGCCTGGCAGCGACCTTCATGAGAGTGCGAAGTTTCTCTTGTCAGGGGAGGTCTTCCATTATTTTAGGATCTTTTTGGCAAGAATAACCCATAGCCAGTTTAAAGGGCATGCATGCACACGACACACACATGCACACACGACACACACATGCACACACACATGCACACACACAAACACACACAGTGAAGATTGTTGGGATGGGCTACTTTCATGGGGTCTCTACTGGGAACCAGCTGAATGCCCTTTTTGGCAAGGGGCCGCCATAGAGGTGGTGAAGGGGCCTGTTTCACCTGCAGATACCCTCTCCTGCCTTGTCTGCCCCCCCAGCGCCCTCCAACTTGATAAAATCTGCAGCTTTTTGGAGGCATTGGGCCCCTCCCGCCGGGACTGTCGAGTTTGCCAATACTGGTGTATCATAAAATGTTTCATTCACTTTGTGACTCAGAAGTTTCATTTCATCCCTGGGAAATCGCTGACTGTGAGGCAGAGGCCAGCGTGCCCGCTGGGTTTCTGTGGTGCACCGGCAGCATTGCAGGAGTCCAGTGGGAACTTGCTAAAGGAAAAGAAATGACAGCCCCCGAGGGTATCCAGATCCCATGGAGATGGCCGGAATTCTTCCAGAATTTAGAATTGATTTTCAAAATCAAGAATGCAAATCTGAGTTCATGCTGTGTTCAGCTGCATATTATATAAAGAGAAGACTCAAGTACACACTTAAAAGGGATGTTTAAGTTCTAAAAATGTTAAGAGTTTGCGGAGGCCGCAAGATCTATAGATCCAGTGAGGTTTCTCTTTCCTTCAGTCTTTCAGGGGGTCCAATCAGCAAACCAGTCATTGCCGCTGGTAGGAAAAGTGCTTTCTGGAAAACATAACTGGCCACATTTGAATGAATCATAACACGTTCCTCCCGGTTTTGCTCTTCTGTCCTAGATTCTTTTGTTGGTGGAGTCATTGGCCTCATTTTTGCCTACATTTGCTACAGACAGCACTACCCGCCTCTGGCCAACACAGCTTGTCACAAACCCTACGTCAGTCTACGAGTCCCGCCGTCGCTGAAGCAAGATGAGAGGCCCACGGCCGACAGCGCACCCGGCCTGCCCCCTGAGGGGATCACCGAGGGCCCCGTATGACTGGGACCTCGGAGGAGGGACGCTGAGCCCAGGCCATGCTCCACCACCTATCATAACACAGTAGAAGAGGTTTTCTGTAGTGTGTTCCTCATCAGTTGTTTCTCCAAATTATCCTTCTGCTTCCATTTTGCCGATGGTGTTCCTGCTACTTTACATGTCTACTTTCAGCTCTCCTGAGTTTGCAAGGGAAGGACCCAGGAACATTCTCTGAGAGACCTGTGGGTTTGGAAGGAGGCTGCAAGGGTGGGCGGGCGCAGCTTGGTCGATTCCTGCATCTGAAATGTTTTCTATCACAGCCACCGTCCTATGATTTCATGGTTGTAAAGCATAATAAAATGTCCCACCTGGAAGACGTGGCATTGCCCGTTCAGTGCACAAGTCACTCGGGGCCGCAGTGAGTTTCACATCCGCCGCCAGGGTGAGGAGGCAGCCCAACGCCAGCTCTGGCTGTGGTCATTCTAGATGCTGAGCCTGGGGGCAAAGGCTGAGAACTTTCAGAACAGTCAACCACAGCTTATGTCTCTGAAATGGAGTTGCAACTTGGAGATACACCCTTAGTATCTCCAGGGCTTTTTGAATCGTTGACTCTAGAAGGAAATGAGATGAATAAGCTCACGCATAGGCTTCCACCAAACACGATGAAAATAAAGATTCCAAGTATGGGGAGGGGGTCACTGCAGTTTTCTGAGGGCCCTGGCTACCGTATCCTTTCAAGGGAACGGCTGGGTGACGATGGAGTAAGAAGCAGCCTCCAGGTAGGAGTTTCTCCCCTGTAGGATCCCAGTGCTTGAAAGGTTGTTCAGGCGGTGGTGGCGCGTCCCCATCCTCTCTGGCAGGTGGCGTTACAGCAGGACGGGGCGCGGGCGGAAGGCGCCAGAGCTCAGTCAGCAACACGCTGTCTCTTGCTCAGCTCTTCGAACTGTTTAAAAGCGGCCAGTCGAGAACCGTCTTTAGTCTGAGTACAGAGCCTGCCGCTCCTCGGCCAGCTGGTTCTCTTCAAAGCAGTGGGCGTCCCGCCGTTCAGTTCTGACCAGGTGCACCACGTGGTTCTCCAGATTCCCGGGCCTGCTGCGATGGGAAGCGTTTCTGGTGTCTGAAGACTGTCACTTTCCAGCAGTCCATGGAACAGACTGCATTTGGAAAGACTCGAGTGGCTGTAGAAGTGGTCACCTGCATAGCTCTGCCCTGGCTGTGCCAGTTGGAACCATCAGGATGTCTTTGATCAGCCATGTCGGCTGCAGGCTCAGCCTGGGAGCGTGTGAAGATCTTATCAAGTGAGCCCCAGTGCAGCCCTCCAGCTGTGGTCCTTCCAAACCTGTGTCTACACTGAGCCAGGGAGCCACCATCCTGTTGTGGGGTCGGGGGAGGGGAAGTCTTGAAGTGACATCCTTCCAAAGTCAGATGTTTTTAAATTGCAGCAGTTACACTCACAAGCAACTTTGAAAACACATGTGAGATACTTTAAAAGCTAAGTCATAGCAATTCATGAGACATCATTTTAAATCCAGAGCCAAAATTCATGTAAAATTTTAAACAATATTCTAACTAAAAATTTCATAATTTTCAAAATAAAGTCAAAAATAAAAATGCAGGAAAAGGAGCCTTTGCTACCTACTGTTTAAAAAAAGAACACCCAATGCAGCCCGTATACCTCTTTGATTCCAGTTTTCCCCATACTCTGCATAGCAAGCAGAATGAAAGTGAGAGAGTTACACTTCAGTTAATGATGACAAAATTCTGGACCATGAAATGTAAATTTAATATAAACACTTACATTTAAAGATAAATGAAGGACTCTGAAAAGTAACAAAGAAAAGAGCATTGTTAATGCTGATGATTATTCAGTTGAAAGTCCTTAAGACAGGCCATGTAAATGCGTTCATTAAATTGTAATTAAAATCACAAAGGACGTAATAACCTGAAGTGTATGGCAGGATCCTTAGGAGACATAATTAACAGTATGAGCCAGTTCACAAAAGGCAGGTGTTTTTGTGGATCCATGTATTTTAATTTCATGCTCCATTAAGGTGAAGGAAATGCAGCATCGCAAGGCACTAATAAAACGGCCAAGGATGAAGGCATTTGTTCCCCAGTCCCTGGTCTGTTTTGGATGTGAGGCGTTACTAATTCAGGCTCTGGCAAAGCAAGTTGCAGACGTTGCAAACGGAGCCCAGCTTGAAAGCTGTGGTCCGCGAGACTCTTCTTCCCTCCCGGAGAGAACGTGCTCCGAGTCCCTCTACACTGGCCAGCGCTGTGTCCTCTGTCCTGTGGCCAGCCCAGAAGTAAGGGGGCTTGGAAGGGAGAGTCTGCAGCATTTTCCCCTGTCCCCTTTCTCCAGGTCCTCAGGTTACCTGTACACGGGGGCGGGGTGGTTTCCTTGTTCATTTTATTTTATTTTATTTTATTATTTCATTTTTGGCTGTGTTGTGTCTTTGTTGCTGCGTGCGGGCTCTTCTCTAGTTGCGGTGAGCGGGGGCTACTCTTCGTTGCAGTGGGCAGGCTTCCCATTGCGGTGGCTTCTCTTGTTGCGGAGCACGGGCTATAGGCGCGTGGGCTTCAGTAGTTGTGGCTCGCGGGCTCTAGAGCGCAGGCTCAGTAGTTGTGGCGCTCGGGCTTAGTTGCTCCGCAGCACGTGGGATCCTCCCAGACCAGGGCTTGAGCCCATGTCCCCTGCATTGGCAGGCGGATTCCCAACCACTGAGCCACCAGGGAAGCCCTCCTTGTCCTCTTAATTACTGATTTCCTGGTGCCACCCTGTAGCTCCTGAGTTAGAGGGGAAGGAGAGACCCGGAATCCATAGTGAGGACTCACAAGCAATTCTCAGGCGCTGTGGCTGGGAGCCCTGCTCCTGCCTCCCTTTTTCCCTGAGGACAGGATAGGGGAGAAGGGGACTGTGCTACGGGGCTGTTCTTAGGACGTCCTCTACTCTGGGAGGGAAAGATCTCGGAAACGATCACGTTTTATTTTTGGTTGATATTTCAGTCAGTGCTGCGTACTGTGTCCTGTAGGGCCACTATCAACTCATCTGCTGAAGCCCCAGTCCCACGCATCTCCCTTGATGGTGTCTTTTCCCCGATTTCCTTCGTCCGATACATAAGCAACTCCTCTTGGTTTTACCTTCAAAATACACCTCACACCTGCCACTCCTCACTTGCCCACTCCTCCCCTCCTTTGCTGTTGCCGCCCTAGTCCAAGGGGTCACCCTCTCTCTCCCGAACTGCTGTGATGCCTCCTACCTGCATCACCACGTCCACCTCTGCCCCCCAATCCATGATCCACTCGGGAGCCAAAGTATCTATGTGTGCACGTGCATGTTTGTGTTCATGTGCGTGTCTGCATGTGTGTGTGTGTTGGAGGGCCCAGCATTGAGGCCAGGTAAGAATCATGGGACTGGAGATGTACAAAATATAGTCAGTATTTAATTCACAGCTCACACGGTTTATTGCACCCAATCAGCACACAACACAGGTCAGACGGAGTAGGGAAAATAGAAAAAGGGGGGAACGAGCCCTCCTAGGAGAAGTCCGGGAAGGAGGCGTCTCAGCACAAGCGAAGGTCCCGGGTCAGGCACAGGTCACAGGGCCTTGGGCAGCTCCATCTGGAACAGCTCCCAGCAGCCTGGAGTCAGGGCCTTCCAGCTGAAGGGCCTTCCAGCCGCTTGGCGTGGAGTCTCTTTTTAAGGAGCAACAGGGGAGGGGTCTTGGCTCTACCAGTTGTTCTTTGTGTTCCAGTGATGTCCGTGGTGCATTAGACTTCTTATCTCAGTACCACCCTTAGTTTATCCCTCTAAGACACTCGCAGTCCTACAGCAGACGTTTCAAAACAACTACATGGACGTTTACGTTGGCCGCTGTGACTCCATTTTGAGCTACTTAACATGTCTTAACATGGCTTAAATCCTGTGATTATCACACAGAAGAATCACATCATAACCGTGTGTTCTTTTTTTATTTGGGTATTATTTACGTAGAATACACCTCACCTATTTTGAACATCCAGCTTTTTGAGTTTTGATCATTGTACACAGTTGTGTAACCACCACAAGATACAGAACTGCTCCCTCCTCCTGGGAGTTTCCTTTTCTCCTCTGCTCGCCGCCCCCTCCTCTGTCCCTAGCCCCAGGCGACCATGGATCTGCTTTCTGTTGTTAAGGTTGTACCTTTTCTAGAATGTCATATAAATACAACCAAGGTTTTTGTTTCTGACTTCTGTCTGTTTTTGAGATCCATCCACCTCATTGCGTGTCTGCTCTGGGCTCCCCCGCCTCTGGTCATAAACCAGCTGAGCAGTTTATTCCCTCTGCACCCCTGTGCCCTCTGCACCCAGCAGCTCTGCCTGGGCTCCTCCTTGCCTGGCTCTTTCTCTTTCTTCTGGTCTCAGATGCCTCCTCCTCCAAGCATCCCTCACCACGCCAGTCCTCTACTCCTCTTGACACACACACACACACACACACACACACACACAATTATTTTTCTCTCAGATTCTCCTATTAAGTTCCTTCGTGTCACAATTATATTATTCATATACTCTTGCAGGTTGAATTGCATCCCTCAGAATTCATCTGTTGAAGTCCTAACCCCCAGTACCTTACGATGTGACCTTATAAAGAGAGGGGCTCTTTACAGAGGTAGTCAAGTTAAAATGAGGTCATTAAGGTGGGTACGAATCCAGTATGACCTGTGTCCTTTTAAAAAGGGGAAGTTTGGAGATAGACCCACACAGAGGGAAGACTGTGTGAAGATGGCCATCCACAAGCCAGGGAGAGAAGCCTGGGACAGACCCTTTCCCTCACAGCCCTCAGAGGAACCCACCCTGCTGACACTTTGATCTTGGACTTCTAGCTCCAGAACTGTGAGACAATACACTTCTGTTGTTTAAGGCACCCAGTTTGTGGTACTCTGTTACTGCAGCCCTGGCAAACAAATACATTTTTTTTTTCCTTTCTGCCCTCACCAGAGTGTAGGTCTGGTGGGAGCAGGGACCCCTCTGTCTCATTCACAGTTCTGTCCCCAGGGCCCAGCACAGAGGAGACCCTTGGTATGTTGCTGAATTAAAGAATGGGCACATCCTCTTATTTGTTCTCACCATTATCCCTCTAAGGTTGGCTTATCAAATTTAGGTGACCTATTTGAGGTGACACAACTCAAAGCGAGAGAATTCTTGATTCCTAGTCCCGTGTCATTCCAATTACTCCATAGTTCCCTGAGAGCCAGCTTGAATAAAAGAAAATCTACCAGCCTTCCCTTCTTGTAGAATACAGAATGCTTGTTCTCCTGAAAGTGTTTCAGAAGGTTCAAAGCTATCACATTTGAGCTGTGGAGAGAGAAGTAAAAATAACAACAAAACAACATAGCAACCAAACCCAGATACCTTGAAGGAGGTTATCTACATTAAACAAAGCAAACCAATCAAGTTAACAAAAGCCTTCTTTTCTTAACCTAAGTATTGATCATCACACTAATACCCCAACCCATCCTTATATGATATAATTTATTAAAATTTGATTAAAAAAATTTTTTTTGAAATATAGTTGATTTACAATGTGTTAGTTTCAGGTGAACAGTAAAGTGATTCACTTATACATATATATAAATATATATATTCTTTTTTTACATTCTCTTGCATTATAGGTTATTACAAGATATTGAGTATAGTTCCATGTGCTATACAGTACGTCCTTGTTGGTTATCTCTTTTATGTTTAGTATTGTGTATATTTTAATCCCAAACTCCTAATTTATCCCTCTTCCCCCCCCACCCCTTTGGTAACCATGAGTTTGTTTTCTATGTCTGTGAGTCTATTTCTGTTTTTTAAATAAGTTCATTTGTGTCCCTTTTTTTAAGATTCCATATATAAGCAATATCATATGATATTTGTCTTTCTCTGTCTGGTTTACTTAGTATGATAATCTTTAGGTCTATCTATGTTGCTGCAACTGGAATTATTTCATTCTTTTTTTATGGCTGAGTAATATTCTGTTGTATGTATATATACCACATCTTCTTTATCCATTCATGTCGATGGACACTTAGGTTGCTTCCATGTCTTGGCTATTGTAAATAGTGCTGCTATATTACAATTTGATTTACAAAGATCTTTCAAGAAGCTGTCCATTGCACACTTAGAGCTGCAGGCCTATTGATTAAAACATACCTGTAAACTGTTGACCTGAAACAAATAGACCACCAGGTATTTCTGCAGCAAAGATGGGTTTATTTAGGATCAGCAGAGAATTGCAATTCAGGGTCTGCAACCACAGCAGGCCATGGGCAAGTCCCCCCATGGCAAAGGAAGGAGAACACTTTTATAGAGGCGGAAAGGAAATTGGGAGGGTCACAGTAAACAAAGGGTCATGGCTTTCCACTGGCTGAGTCCTTGCCAGAAAAGAAGAGTCTTTCTTCTTCTTGTTGGGCTCTGCTCTCCTCACAGGGTGTGATAGCTCCCCCTGCTGGTCTCCCAACTCTATCTAATTGCGGCTTCTGTTTATTAATTTTTTACAAAACCAAGGGGCATTTGCCAGAAAGACAAGAAAAGGAGAGGACAGAGTCGTTTTTAATTTGATACCCGAAGAGCTATGAGAGAGCGAATTCAAAACACCAAGTACAGGCATGCCTTGTTTTATTGAGCTCTGCTTTTTTTCCCACCATTGAAGGTCTGTGGCAACCCTGCATCGAGCACGTCTGTTGGCACCATTCTTCCAACAGCATTTGCTCACTTTGTATCTCTGTGTCACATTTAGTAATTCTTGCAATATTTCAAATTATTATTATTTTATTATATTTTTATGGTGATCTGTGATTGATGGTTAGCAATTTTTTAGCAATAAAGCATTTTTAAATTAAGATATGTACATTTGTTTAGACATAATGCTGTTGCACACTTAGACTACAGAACAGTGTAAACATAACTTTTATACGTACTGGGACACCAAAAAAATTCAAGTGACTCACTGTATTCAATATTTGCTTTATTGTGGTGGTCTGGAGCCAAACCCACAATATCTCCGAAGTCTGCCTGTACACGTGGAGAAGTGCCTGGGAAATGAGGGCAGGCAAAGGATAACAAATATATTATTTCTTTAAGTGGCTGAACCTTGAAGCAGGTTTGCAGTGAGACAGCTCATTCAATGAAATCATTTTTTCTCAAGATGCCTAAGTGGTATAGCTACTGCTTTAATGTGAAATTAGTTAAGTCTGGGGAATGATAGAGCATTTAATTTGCAGTTCAGCACTGGTGTGTTCTAACTCTTGCTATTTTCTTTTTAGTGGTTCCTTCTCCTCTGTCTCTATGTACTTCAGAGTGTCTTTTCTGCATTTCTGTACACTGGTGTATGTCTGTGACTTCTACACTTATCTTTCCTTCTGCCAGGTACCTCTGCCTCTCTCTCTCTCTCTCTCTCCACCTGCACTGATGGTGCTGAGCCTGGCAGTTTGTATAGAACTTCATCAGTCTCCCCCACATTGAAAGCTGATCTCTTTTGTTCCACCAAAGAGAGAGAAATCCCTTTAAGTGTACGAATGCTATCTCATTATCCTGGGGCTGGTGAGAGGAACTTCTCAAACTTTGTCATTTCAGTAAGAAAGACCTTTGAAATCTTTATAATTGTCTTCACACTCATGTCTTTCTTCTTTTTCCCAACAGCTAAAGCATAGGTAAACAGTGCTGAAATCTCATTGGCTGGTCCATGAAGGGTAGGGTGATTTATTCAGATATTAGTTTGGGTCCTGTCTTTGCTGCAGGGGAAATCAAAAAGAATGAGAGCCTTTATCATTCTGTACTCTGGGTTTCTTTCTCCCCCAGGTCCCGAAAACCTGTTTCTCTTGATGGCCTTAGGTTACTGTGGGGACAGTGTTGGGTGTTCTGGGGGGACAGGGAGGCAGGAAGGGCTTTCTGGGGCGGGGCGGGGGCAGAAGCAGCACAAGTCTGCGTGTTGAGCTCTGACTTAGGCGTTGAGGAGACATCAGTACACAAAACAGACAAACGTTCCTGTACGTGTGGAGCTCACGTCCGTTGGAGACTGAGAATGATGGTCTCAGTGATGAGAAGAGAGCCTCCTGGGTAATGTGGGAGAGAAGTGGAGGCTTGGCTGTGTGATCTGCCTGGAGAGGGGGGACCCGCACATCTTGGAGCCCTCAACCTCAACCAAGATTGACAGATACCAGGGCTGTAAGAAGGCAGCAGAATCTCTATACCTGAGGAACCACATGGGTTTGAGCAGTGAGTGGGTTGGCAAGGACTGGAAACCATGGGACCCCCTAAGCATTCTCCTCTGTGTAAGACCCCCAGAGCCCTACCCAGAGCTGGGTAGGGGCAGCCCCCAATTCACTGAGCCTGGATTCCTTGCCAGGCCAGAAGGATTGGGTTGGGGACTCAGAATCAAAATTAATTTGAGTTAAAGAAAATAAAGTAACTTGACATGTATTGCCCACTTAAATTCATAATTTCCAAGTCTTACCCAGACTTCAATGGAAGGTGTGTGCTCAATGGCATTGTACAGGTATGTGACTTTTTGTCTTTCAGAATATTGTCCGTTACTCCCTATATATTTGTTAACTCAGTCCTACTCAGTTTGGGTTGAAAAACTATAGCTGAGTGGGTAAGAGTGACACCTCTAGAATTATTCAGATCTTAGCTCAAACACAGATTCATACCCATAGATTTATATCCCACCTGTACCATGTGGCCTTGGGCAAGTTACCTAGATTCTCTTACCTTCAGTTTCTTCATCCGTAACATGGTGATAATGATAGTATTCATCTGAGACATTACATGAGAATTAAGCAAATTAATGCATGTAAAGCATGTAGGTAAAAGTGCTTGGCAGCTGACAAGCACCTGAGAAATGCTGACTCTAATTTTTACTTTTTCTTACTGACTAATCTTGGAGAAAGGGACTATTAGCGATCACCCACCATGAAGTTTTGAACTAGACAACTTCTAAAGTTCTGTCCTTCTCTAAATCCCAAGGACGATGGGTCTCTCATAGGGCTTAGTCTCTTCTCTTCCTTCAACTTACACAAGATTAAAGCCATGATTGCAAATTAGACTAAGAATACAGTGGCTTCATCCTTTAATGTGGAGGATCTGGGGTTTGCAGGAGACCAGCCAACAATCTGAGTCATGGCAGGGAGAATATAAGGCAAGGTTTGGGTTGTGTACACTGCAGCATTCTCAACGCAGTTCATAAACACATCTTCCCTTCTTTGGAACGTTGCGCCTTCCAGTACGTAATGAAAATTGCCCCAAAGAGTGAGTAACTAATTTGACAAATAAAAAGAAAAAGAAGAGCAGAGGAGACATCGAAACAAAGAAGTTGGCTCATCTTAGTCCCAGAAAATAATTTGCTAGAGGGCAGCTCCTTAAGGGATGGACATGTGGCTTGAAGCAGACCAATCAGAGCTGCCGAGACTCAATTTCAGGATTTCTGTGGGAACCACTGAAAAAGAGAAGTTCTCTTTTGCTTGAGATTGCTGTGAGGATGCAATGGGAGCCTCAAACAGCTACAGCCATCTTAGCAGCAGAAGAGGGCATCTGCTTGTAGGTGGAGCCCACACAGGAAATCAGAGCCAAAAGACAGAGATGAAACAGATGACATTGTCTGCGCCTCTCGACCCATCTGTTCCAGAAACCAGACCTGCCCCCGGCTTTTTAGTCACTTGAACCAGTGAATTCCCTTTTCCTATTTAGCCAGGTTTAGTTTCATTCTGCATCCCAGGTGACCAACAAAATGGACACTGCTTTCAGCAAGGGCCAGTCACCGCGAAGCCCTGAAACACAGTGCCCGCTTCCTCCCTGCCCACTGGTCTCCTTTCTCTTGAGTGTGAGTCTGTCTGAGCCTTGCATTTCTTTTATGAGTTTCATTTGCTCCTAGTCCTATTTCCGGCTCAGCTTCAGCCCTCAAGCCAGCCATGGCACTCCGTTCTCCTGGCTGATGCCTGGAGCCTGTCCAGTGGAACTTTGTGTCACTCAACTTTCGCCCTCATCAACACGCTGTTTTCTGTCTTGGGTGATGCAGGCTGAATGCAGAGCACCTCAGCATGCTGGTTAGAATTCCGTGGCCTTCCTTCATCAGCCTGAGTGTGT
This sequence comes from Balaenoptera borealis, assembly GCF_965194805.1. NCBI lineage: Eukaryota > Metazoa > Chordata > Mammalia > Artiodactyla > Balaenopteridae > Balaenoptera > Balaenoptera borealis. Next base: position 108,182,762 of record NC_138874.1, read on the forward strand.
ACATGCAGCTAGGCTACGACTTCCATTTCTGTCTGATGGCTGAGAGCCACAGTTTTACCCTGTTATTGATACCTGCTATGTCCTTTTAGAAAATGTAGGGATACGGCTGTCCAATTTCTCCAAATATGTATATATAAATCCATAACTACACATTTAAATCCACCCTTACTTTGATGTGATATGAAGAGAAAAGGCAGTCCTCGTAGTTTGTTTTCCAAAGAAACAAGACGAAAGTAAGTTAATACACCATCAATATCACAAGCAATGATGAAACACATTAAATACTATTTGAGAATTATTTTTAAAAGTATGATGCTAGTTTTCCATGAAGAGTTGTGACAGTTGCCTTGATTTGTGAATGACGTGTCCCCCTGCAGGCAGGTGGGGAGTTTCTAGGGTCTCAGTTTATGCTTATGAAAAGAGAAGCACCACATTTAGTGGGTGAAGGAGTCACCGAGCTTGGTGTGCACTCAGAGGCCGTGTCTTCACATTGTGCTACGGTGTGCAGGCTTAGGACACTCATCGGAAGGCCTCATGTTTATAAAACTCTTTTTCTTCTATCAGCTGCTATATGGGACCAAAAATTTGTCATCTGAATTGAACCAAGTGATTTCTTGACTCTCAACTCTATTTCATGCTCAGGAGATGTGTAGTGAAATGAAAAGTGGGGGCCTGAGGCTGACATTCTGGAAAAAATATGATCCCAAACATTTCCACCGTGCTTCTTTGAGTAAGTAGGATCCAAGAGTCTATTTTTATGGAGCAAGAGAGCTACCACATTAGCAGATCTGAGTCTAGTACTTCCAAAGAGACTTGGGGAATACTAGAGGCATGTGATTGGTGTTTCTGAACAATGTTTCAAATTTATATATATATATGTGTGTGTGTATGTTTATTTAAGTATAGTTGTACAATATTATAGAAGTTACAGGTGTACAATATAGTGAATCATAATTTTGAAAAGTTATACTCTGCTTGTAGTTATTATAAAATATTGGCTATATTCCCTGTGTTGTACAATATATCCTTGTAGCTTATTTTATACCTAATAGTTTGCACCTCTTAATCTCCAACCCCTATGTTGCCCCTCCACCCTTCCCTCTCTTCACTGGTAACCCTTAGTTTGTTCTCTATATCTGTGAGTCTGCTCCTTTTTTGTTATATCACTAGTTTGTTGTATTTTTCAGTAATATCACACAGTATTTGTCTTTCTCTGTCTGATGTTTTTTAGTAAGAAAGGAAGGAAAGAGGAAGGGACAGAAGGAAGGAAAAAGGACGAGAGGAAGGACGAATAGAGGGGGAAAAAAAAGCAGAAAAAGAAGGGAAAAGAAAAAGAAACTGAGAGGGTCAGAATTTTATTGCAGTGTCACTGTCTCGAGGGGAGGACACTTGGGCTGTGACCGGGTTTGGGGAGTGGTTGAAGGGGTTGGAGCAGAGTATAACACAAGAGCCATCATTTGGAAACCTGAGTGGACTGTTTCTTGCATGAGAAGGAAGAATTAGAACCAGTAAGTAGGAGAGATACTTCAGTTCCATTGTAAGAACTTTCTTAGTAGAGAAATGGGCTTCCAAGTGAGGTAGTGCGTTCCTTATCTGGAGATATGCAAGCCGAGACCAGACACATGCAGGGTGTGTCTATGAGGGAATACATTCACTGGGGAAAATGTAAGACTAGCTTACTGCTTAGAGTCTGTGTTTCATGTTCAACTCTTGGAAATTGAGGTGATCTTAATGGGATACCTAAGAGAAGCTCAGGTCTTTTGGGAACAAATACGGGCAGACCTCAGATATGCTGTGGGTTCAGTTTCAGACCCCCGCAATAAAGTGAATATTGCAATACACAAATTTTTTGGTTTCCCAGTACATATAAATATTATGTTTACACTATACTGTGTACTGTAAAAAAACAAGGTACATACCTTAATTTAAAAATACGTCATTGCTAAAAACTGCTAACCATCATCTGAGCCTTCAGTGAGTTGTAACCTTTTGCAATAACATCAAAGATCACAGATCAAAGATCATCATAGCAAAAATAATAATGAAAAAGTTTGAAATAGTATGAGAATTACTGACATGTGACACAGAGACATGAAGTGAGTAAATGCTATTGGAAAAATGGTGCCGATAGACTTGCTGGATGCAGGGTTGCCACAAAACTTCAATCTGTGAAAAACGCAATAGCTGTGAGGTGCAATAAAAGGAGGTACCCCTGTAACTCAGGCTCCTGGAGAGTTCAGAGGAAGAAACAAATATGGCAACAACCACAAAACACACATCAAGTAACACTTTGCAATAATGAGGAGGTGATTACTTCCCTTCAAAAACCCCACAGGGAACAATAGTAGGTAAAAGTTAAATCACAGGCATTTCCCCTCATTATCTAGTCAATTACTTGAGTTGCCTTTCTAATTAGCCTGTGCTGTCAGCTCTGGAGAGCTCTCAGAACCCAGTGAGACGGCTGTAAAAGTCACTCAGTCCCAAACTGTGTGTGGTCATTGTTGGCCAGAACCCTGCTACCCACACAGTGACATGACTAAGAGGCACAGCAGAAGCCACTTCAACTCCAGGATGTATAGTATAATAACATTTGGAACTGCTGAATGGCCCTGCAATTCAGTGTGCCCAGCGTACTCAGAGTGGACAAACATCCTTCTTAGGGTTAGAGATTTGCTTTCACACTCAAAATCTACACATCAAGAGCCTTGTGTGTGTGCCAGTGGTGGTGGTCAGGGGTGGATGACATTTAAAATAAATGCTTAAATTTGAACTGATTACTTGGTTAAATGAAGCTAAGCAAAAGCTAAGTTCCTAAACTACCGCATAGAAGCTGAGATGGAAAAAATGTCCTTCTCCCTCCTGTTCTTCGCAGTCTATATTCTGTGTACGTGGTGACTGCCACTTTCTGCAGGCTGTGCTAGGTAGCTATTTGTAAAATCGTAGTGATTGAATGTTGGGTTGCTTTTCAATGTACTTTTTAAAGAAAAGAAATAATTTGGCACAGTTCCCCAAGAATAATAGAGAAGACTGAGGTACAATCCAAATAGAGTCTCATTTTGCTTTTCCCTACTTTCATCTTTTGGGATCTTGCCAATATTTGCTATGTGTGTTCTCATTCACTGGCTTTGAAATCACTGTAGGCATGGAGATGGGGAAGTAGGAATGGGAGACAATTTTACAAAGCCCAGAGAAGCTGAAAAGGAAATTGGCGCATCACCTCCCTGGAAAGAATTTATCTAGTATTTATTATTGTCACGAGCTGGGGGTGAGCAACTTTTCTTTATCTCACCCATGCAAGCGCAGCCTTTGTTTCTTCCAAGGCAGAAGCTATCAGGTGGCCTCTGAGGACTTGTTGTAAATTTTTAGTTAATTACATGTCAAGCACATCAGATGGTAGGTAAACAGGAGTGGCTTTGTATTTGAAGAGTCTGACAGGAGTAAAGTAAGTTGCTAATTATGAAAAGGAGAATTTGGATAAGAGACAAAAATACACCTAAAGGATTTAGGCTCTTATTGTCTATTTCTATGAACTAATTTTTTTTTCTCCTGGTTATAGGCCACCATTCTTGCCTCATGACTTGTTTAGTAATTTTTAATTGTATGCTGGACACTGTAAATTTTACCTTGTTGAGCATATACATTTTGTCGCCTTCCTTTAAAGAGACTTGGCCTTTGCTCTGTCAGGCAGTCAACTTATTTGAAGAGCAAACTGTTCCTTTGGAAGATCCTTTGTGTTTAAGTTTTATTAGAATGATCCTAAAGTAGCCTTTATTCGAAGGCTAGTTAGACCTACTAAATGTTGTGGCCCTTGTAAAATCTCTATTAAATACCCTGGGTATTCACTGTGGTCTTTCCACTCTGGCTGGTGGAACTAAAGTGTCTCCCAGCCCTATGTAAGCTCTGGGAATTGTTCGTCTCAGTTCACAGGTTGCTGTTCCTTACCCAGTCCCATGGAGTTTCACTCTAAAAACACACAGCTTAATATCCAGTCAGACTCAAAGGGATACCTAGACAGACTTCTGGAGCTCTTGCTTTCCATAGTTCCTTCCTCTCCAGTACTCTACCCTGAAAAGCTGCCTCAGTCTCTCCGAACTATGATTTCTGTCTCTTCAGTTCAGCAAGATTGCTGTGTTCTGCTTGGGATCTGTCTCCCTGCACTGAGATCTGGAAAGTGCCTCCAGGCAGAAACCCAAGGTGATTGTAGAGCTTACCTTGTTCACCTTGTTTATCTCCCTTCTCTAAGGATCACATTCTTATGCTGCCTGTTATCCAGTGTCTGAAAACAGTTGTTTCACATATTCTGTTTGGTTTTCTAGTAGTTCATGGTGGGAAGATAAGTCTGCTACCAGTTACTTTGTCATGACCTGAAATAGATGTTCTCAGTTTCCTAGTCTCTGGGTGCATTTTTGCACTGTTTCTGCCCCAACAGTTCAACAGAAAATAAGCAGCTGAATGGAAAATAGGACCCTGTAGTGGGAGGAGATTATAACTCAGCGGGAAGACAGTCATAAATAACTCCACCATCGGGGAGAACAGTAGAGACGCACAGGCTGACGGTGCCCTGATCTTCTCTGTCCAGGACTCCCACACTGATACCCATCTAAGCCTGGCTTAAAAAATTCTTCCTCTTTCCCATTGTTAATATTGGCCCACCCTCTTCCTAGTCATTGTTTTCTAAGGACTGATAACAGGTGCTAATTTGGACTGTGCATTGTCTTTGTCCTGGGCCCTTAGCCTAAATAAGATGCACATGAAAGTTGGTGCCTTTATGCCGCAGGGACGGTCAGTGGGAGAGATTGTCATTAGAGGTGGCTTTTCTTAGGCTATACTCCTTCCCCCACCCCCAATCAGTAAGACCACATCTGTCCTCACTGCCTACCTATATTCTAGCCTTCAAGCTCAGCTCCAGCCCATCCCCACTGTAATCTCGTTATAACATATGTTCCAGGATCCTTGCTGGGATATAGTGTTTCTTTCCAGCATGTATTTTGCTCCTGGAACTGATTCCTAGTCAAGTCAGAGGACAGACCACTGGAGTGTCACTGTTTGACTGATGAAAACAAGTCTGAGGAAATTCCACAAAGCAATAAAAATAATAAATATTAATTACCATCAAATGGACTTGCGTGATGACTGTTAGTTCTTTGCAGTTTCAGCTACAAGTGTTGGGATTCCATCTTTTTAAAGAAGGTAAATTCCAATTCCATCTCTGGGCTGCATTTGCAATTCCCAAGGCTGGCTGAAGAGTGTTATAGCATCTTCACATTATGAAAGCTTTCCAAAGCCTTTCCGTGGGGAAAATCACCCTGGGGGTGATGCCTGTATTGAACAAAGTCTTGTACCCAGTTAATGTGGTCTATAGATATGTCTGCCCTGAGTTTGAAACCATGGAAAAAACAGAAAAGATCCATATTTTTTCTTTATATCCTGTATTCCACTCAGAAAAAAAGAAGCCTTATTAAGACAGAATTTGTAGCAGTTAACCTGGTTTAAGCAGCTATGACTTTCAGAATCTTGATTTAATAAGACTAATAGGGTCCCCCCAGATGCTGTATCTACATACTTGGGTCCTTGCTAAAGACATCATGGAGGTACCAGGAGAGCATCTGAACCTGCACTCTGGAAGGAGAACTAGGTGCAGGTTCTATTGAGACTACTTATGTGCCAGGCTATGTGTCTGAGCTCTAATTTCTTTTTTTTTTTTTTTAATTTTTAAATTTTATTTTATTTATTTTTTTATACAGCAGATCCTTATTAGTCATCAATTTTATACACGTCAGTGTATACATGTCAGTCCCAATCGCCCAATTCATCACACCACCACCCCCACCCCCCCACCGCTTTCCCCCCTTGGTGTCCATACGTTTGTTCTCTACATCTGTGTCTCAGTTTCTGCCCTGCAAACTGGTTCATCTGTACCATTTTTCTAGATTCCACATACATGTGTTAATATACGATATTTGTTTTTCTCTTTCTGACTTACTTCACTCTGTATGACAGTCTCTAGATCCATTCACGTCTCAACAAATGACTCAGTTTCGTTCCTTTTTATGGCTGAGTAATATTCCATTGTATATATATGTACCACAACTTCTTTATCCATTCGTCTGTTGATGGGCATTTAGGTTGCTTCCATGACCTGGCTATTGTAAATAGTGCTGCAATGAACATTGGGGTGCATGTGTCTTTTTGAATTATGGTTTTCTCTGGATATATGCCCAGTAGTGGGATTGCTGGATCATATGGTAATTTTATTTTTAGCTTTTTAAGGAACCTGCATACTGTTCTCCATAGTGGCTGTATCAATTTACATTCCCACCAACAGTGCAAGAGGGTTCCCTTTTCTCCACACCCTCTCCAGCATTTGTTGTTTGTAGATTTTCTGATGATGCCCATTCTAACTGGTGTGAGATGATACCTCATTGTAGTTTTGATTTGCATTTCTCTAATAATTAGTGATGTTGAGCAGCTTTTCATGGGCTTCTTGGCCATCTGTATGTCTTCTTTGGAGAAATGTCTATTTAGGTCTTCTGCCCATTTTTGGATTGGGTTGTTTGTTTTTTTAATATTGAGCTGCATGAGCTATTTATATATTTTGGAGATTAATCCTTTGTCTGTTGACTCATTTGCAAATATTTTCTCCCATTCTGAGGGTTGTCTTTTCGTCTTGTCTGTGGTTTCCTTTGCTGTGCAAAAGCTTTGAAGTTTCATTAGGTCCCATTTGTTTATTTTTGTTTTTATTTCCATTTCTCTAGGAGGTGGGTCAAAAAGGATCTTGCTGTGATTTATGTCATAGAGCGTTCTGCCTATGTTTTCCTCTAAGAGTTTTATAGTGTCCGGTCTTACATTTAGGTCTCTAATCCATTTTGAGTTTATTTTTGTGTATGGTGTTAGGGAGTGTTCTAATTTCATTCTTTTCCATGTAGCTGTCCAGTTTTCCCAGCACCACTTATTGAAGAGACTGTCTTTTCTCCATTGTATATCCTTGCCTCCTTTGTCATAGATTAATTGACCATAGATGCGTGGGTTTATCTCTGGGCTTTCTATGTTGTTCCATTGATCTGTGTTTCTGTTTTTGTGCCAGTACCATATTGTCTTGATTACTGTAGCTTTGTAGTATAGTCTGAAGTCAGGGAGTCTGATTCCTCCAGCTCCGTTTTTTTCCCTCAAGACTGCTTTGGTTATTCGGGGTCTTTTGTGTCTCTGAGCTCTAATTTCTGACTGCAGTTTTTTCTTCCTAAGAAGTTGGTTAACACACACACACACACACACGACCACCACCACCAACAACAACAATTAGTTTGGATCTCCTGGACTCTTCTTTTCCCCAGAAATGGAGCCTCCCTTATGCCCCAGACCATCACGACCCATCCACACACCCCCTGTAGAAATATCTGCTTCTTTCCTTAGGGCCACAGGATGTTGCCTATGCAGTTGCTCGAAGCATATCCTCTAAATGACCATGCTTTTATCACGTCATTTCTAGTTACTTGCTGGAAGGGGATGGATAAGTCCCTTTCCTGCTGTCTGCTGTTTGAACATGACACGTTTGCATCTGTCTTTCCTTTGGCAACTATACTTTTGCTGTAGGCTCTTCTGATGGGAGGGACATTTATTAAATCAACTTTTCTAAGGTATAATATACACTTTTAAAATGAACAGTTTTTAAGTATATAGTTCTGTAAGCTTAGACAAATGCATAGATCTAACTGCTCCAATAAAGATACAGAACATTTTCATCATTCAGAAAGTCGCTTGTGTCTCTTCAAAATCAATCCCTATCCTGCAGGCAACCACTGATCCAATTTCTATTGCCATAGTTAAGTGCTGCCAGTTTTAGAAATTCATATAAATGGAATCATATAACATGCATTCTTTTATGAGGGCCATCTATGTTGTTGTGATTGTCATCAGTTCTTTTATTGCTGCTACTTTTTATGGTTGATTGTATTCCATTGTAGGACTGTACCACAATGCATTTATCCACTCACCTGTTTGCTGACATTTGGGTTGTTTCCAGTTTTAGGCTACTATAAATAAACCTTCTCTGAACATTTGTGTTTAAGTTTTTTGTTGACATACATTTTTATTTCTCTTGAGCAAATTGAGTAGAATTTTTGGGTCACAGGTATATATGTTTGACTTTATTTTTCAAAAAACTTTGGAATTGGTTTCTAAATTGTACTATTTTGCATCCCTACTGCTGATGTATGAGAATTCCAGTTGCTTTGAATCCTCAGCAACACTTGGTACTGCCAATCTTTAAAATTTTAGCCATTCTAGTGGGCATATTTGTATATCATTGTGTTAATTTGTACTTCAGTATCATGACGGATACTGAGCATTTTTCTGTTTACTTACTGGCCATTCTTGTATGTTTGTGTGTGTGTGTGTGTGTGTGTGTGTATTTGTATGTGTGAAATGTGTTTGTGTTCTCAATATTTTGCTGAGTTTTAATTTTATTTGTCTGCTTGAGTTGTTGAAGTTCTTTATATATTTTGGTTATGTGTCCTTTTTCATGTACACATACTGCAAATAATCTCTTCCAGTCTGAGGCTTGCCTTTTCATTTTCTTAATAGTGTCTATCAAAGAATAAATGTTTTTAATTTTAATAAAGTGAATTTTTCAATTTTTGTCCTTTATGGTAGGTACTCTACCATACTTTTGTATTCTAAGAAATCTTTACCTTCTCCAAGGTGGCAAAAATTTTCTCTCATGTTTTCTCCTAGAAGTTTTGGGTTTAGTTTTGACATTGCAATTTGTGACCCATTTTGAGTTACATTTTGTTTAAAGCAAACTATTATATATTGTGGGTTTTATAACATATGTAGGAGAAACATGCGACACAGTAGCACAAACAACACAAAGGGGTTAGAGGGATAGAAGTACATAGTTCTTAGGTTATACATGAAGTGGTATAATGCTATTTGGGTAGCCTATGACGAGTTAAAGATACATATTTTAAATCCTAGAGCAACCACTTAAAAAAGAGATATAGCTGATAAACCAATAGAGGAGATAAAATTGAATGCTAAAAATACTCTATTAATGGAAAAGTAGGCAGGAAAACTAGAAACAAGGAACAAAGACCATATTGGACAAGTAGAAAACAGAAGGAAGATGGAGGTTTAAGCCCAACTTTATCTATACTTACATTATTATGGATGTTTTAAACACTCCAACTAAAAAGCAGAGATTGTCAGAGTGGATTTAAAAAGTAAGACTCAGTTATGTGCAGTCTACAGGAAATTCTCTTTAAATATAAAGGCAGATAGGCTAAAAGTAAAGGATAAACGATATATATATATATAATGCAAATAATAGTTATAAGAAAGCTAGAGTGTCCATATTAGACAGACTAACGATGAGAGGGTTGATTTGTCAGGAAGACATATCAGTCTTAAATGTCTAGGAAGACATATCAGTCTTAAATGTCTATGCCCCTAGTAACAAAATTTCAAAAAAATCCGCTAAGCAAAAATTCACAGAACTAATTAAAGAAATAGGTCCACAACCATAATTGGAGATTTTAGCACTCCTTTCTCAAGAATTCATAGAACCAGTAGACAAAACCAAAAATAGTTAAGGACAAAGAAGGCTTGCATAACACTATCAATCAGCTACCACGATCAGAGATGCATTTCAGCACTAGGGCCTGCAGAGAGAGAGGGTGAGAACATCTACTTTGCCCCTAGTGCTATGCCATCTACATTTTCTGTGTCTGGCCAGTGGGGCCCAAGCAGGTCATGTAAATGAGTGAAGTGGTGGGTAAGATGGGGCCATGGCAAAGAGAGCGTGAGCCTTCCAAAGCATCAACAGCCCCTTGCCTCAAACTCCCTTAGCCCGGACCACAGTATGGACCCAGAACTGCCAGACCTTCTGATTTCTCTTGATGCCAGTAATCTGGCTTTTTAAGGAAAACTTTTTGATTCTTAAAAATTGACACTAACGTAAACTTTTTAATAAAACACTATGAGGGTTCCTTCCCCTCCCATTCTTTCTACACAGAGCTGCCTAGTTGACCTTCCTGAGCACTGTTCATGGTACCTCCTTGCTCAGAAGTGATGGGTGCCCCAGTTTCTCTCCTCTTTCTCTCCTGCTGCTCCCCTGTACACATCCTGCATGCCTGCACCCTCCTCCTGTATCCTCTTCATTTTTGATTCATTCACTATCTTTGTCCAGGCTGTTCTCTTCTTCCAGAACACACTACACCCTCTCTGCTGTCAAAAATACACCTGTAGGACTAGCTCAATCTTGATGAGACCTGATGAATACATTTGTATCCTTTTATGGGGGGAGGGGTTCTAAATTTCTGCCCAACACAAATTCCTAAGCAGTGCTCTTTCCCTCATGCTGGGCAGTTGCCTGGAGGTCTGTCTGTGACCTGTCATCACCCCTAGCCCAGGAGATGGGCTGTTGCCAGGTGGCATCCTGATTAGGAAGTTCACCCTTCCTTGGGCTTCTCCTACTCATTCCCTCCATAAAGCATGTTTTATTTTATCACCCAGCATGCAGGATATGTGTACCCCCTTCATAATTATAGCCTTTCTCCCTCTGTCCTCTAAAAGAATAGTTTCTCCATTTCCATCCTCCTCCTAAACACAAAGCGACACCCTCCATTCATCTTCCAAAATAGCAATAGTTATTTTATTCTAAAACCAGTCTTCCCCCATGTCTTTCCCAGCTACTCCTCTGTCTTCTCTTTTCTCTCCTCTTTTCAAACACAGCCAATGGACTCTCTTCTTTAATTTTTCTCCCAAATGTCCTCTCTCCCTACTTCTTCCCAGAAGAGGAGCCATCACCTCTTTCTGGAATGCTTACTTCAGAAGTAACTTGTATCTTTTCCTGTCTTCCCCGTAACTAGTCATTAACTTGGGTGTTCAACCAACTTCTAATAATAAGTTTGTGATAATAACCTAATATTTATCCAGTACTTACTATGTGCCAGGTGCTATGTGGCTGCATCTCATTTCATTTTTACAACCTTGTAACATAAATACTATTTACTATCCCACTGCACAGAAGGGAACATTGAGAAATCATCTGTCTAAAATCATATACGTAGAAAATGGCAGAGACACAAATAAAAATCCAAATTCAGGTAATTGTGACTCCAAAACTAGCATTAGATGCCACTCCCCATGTCACCGTGTCACTAGCTACCATGTATATTAGTTTCCTGTGGTTGCCATAACAAATTTCCATAAACTGGGTGGCTTAAAACAACACATTTATTCTCTCACAGTCTGCAAGCCGGGTGTCTGAAGTCAAGGTATTGGCAGGGTTGGTTCTGAGGGAGAATTTGTCCCATGCTTCTCCTCTAGCTTCTGGTGGCTGCTGGCAACTGATGGCTTGTAGACTCGTAGCTTCTCCCTTTCTTATCTCTTCTAAAGATACTTGTCGGATTTAAGAGCCATCCTAATCCAGGATGACCTCATTTTGAGATCCTTAACTTAATTACTTTTGAAAGACTCTTTTCCCAAATAAGGACCCACCCTAGGTTCCAGATGGACATATCCTGGGGGGACTGGGGGATGGTGAACCGTTCAACCCAGGTGACAGAGAAAGTGGACATGAGGCAAGTGGTCACCAGCTGTTTCCAGTCCAGGCTGCCAAGCACTTGTGCCAAATGCAGATTCAGTTTATTGCTTCATCTTCACAATATCCAAGGAGATTTCTTTTAATTCCAGAATTTTATAAAGATAACAGATGGAGTCATTGAAAATAAAATTTACATTGTAGGATAATCCACACATACACAACTTAAGCAGATATGGAGCAAACTTTAAATGTCAAGCTGATTTAATTAATTAGTCTGGTTGGCAATCTCTACCAATGACAACCCCAGTCTGAAGTGCTGGGGGTTCTGCCTCCACTTTGGCCTGGATCACTTTCTTCCCTCGTTCTCCTGGTTCCGGGTCTCCCACCCTCTCTGCCCAGCCGCACACCCAACCCTGGCTGGTCCCTTTCTGGCACCAGATCTTACACCCTCACTGCCGAGTTCTCCGAGCTCCAGCCTTAGCGTCTCTCATCTTGGCGACACTTACCCTATGGACGATTTTTCCATGTCGTTGTCGCTGCAGCTCAGATGACTGATTCCCAAACCTCTACCGTAGAAATAACAGCCAGAGGTGCACTCTGGGCTTCTGTGTTGCTGACATAGTGCCCTCTGCCACCTGCCGGGCTTCTGTGCTGCTGACATAGTGCCCTCTGCCACCTGCCATGGCAGCCAGAGGAGGGTTAGAGCCCACTGGGGGCGCTGCAAAAGATGAAACCCTCCCCAGCTGTGTGCTGTGGCTGGATTGATTTTTCCAATTTAATTATAGCTGTAGTTAGTGCCTTATGGATTGTTACAGAGTCAGATCCTGCAGAAACGTCTGTAAAGTTTGGCAGAAAAGAGGAGTTAACGGCCTGGGCTGTATTATAGGGCTCTTCCTGAAAAAGTGCCATAGCAGGTGCTCTGTAAGAAGGAAACTTGCATGGGGAAATTGTGGTGGGGTCATCTGTAGACTCCATCACCTCCGAAGGAGTGTGAATCTCTAGAGCTTGAAGTGCTTTTAGAGGACCGGTTGAAAACTACAGATACCTCTGTGAGTTTGCAAGAGCCCAGCAGAGCCAAATTGCACTTCCAAGAAAGAGGGAGAGATCTGAGACTGACAGCTACTGGTAAGACTCTACCAGGGGTAAAACCCTGAAATACTCCTGTGCTAATGGGGATGGTCCCCAGCACCCAGCACCTCCATGTAATCCAGCCACTAGTGAATTAACACCTGACTGAGCAAGGGTCCTATGGGCACCGCTCCTGATTAGTTGGTGCATTATAGTTGTTTCCTAAATATTTGAATATTGCGCCTGAGGAACAGGAAAGACAGGAACCAATGAAGCTGTGAGTTCCCTGACTGGAGGGAAGGAGGGGACCCGCCATGGGGTTGCAGCCAGAAGCCCAGAGAGGAGAAACGTGTCAATGGCGGCTTCTGAGAGCGTGTGCCATTCACTACAGCTTCTGTTACCCCTATCGTGCATTTGGTCAGGATTCTCGCTGGGACTGTGAGAGGGGATGAACCCATGGCCAAGGTTAAGTCGACCTACCTGCAAGAGCAAGGGGAATGGCATGTGCTTGGGCCAGATGCCCACATGCTGCGGTTCCAGGAGGTCAGTGGGCTCAGAGGCCCAGAGCCCTCCTTGTCCTGGGGTTGGGGGGGGCTGGTTCCAGCTAGTGAGCCCAGGGGCAGGTGGGTGCAGCCAGGCTCACCAGGACAGATGGTGGCAGAATACAACTTGCAATGTCACCTTCAGTGGGTGGATCATCTGGAGGAGAGAGGGTGTTGTATTTAGCCCTGCTTTCTTATAGAGAAAGGAGAACTCTCCGAGGGTCAGGGAGACTGAGGCAGTGGCTTCTTGGAACTCTCTCTCTCCTCCTGGACAGCCTGCCCTTTACCCCAGGAGGGCTTCCTGTTTCTGCCTCAGGGGTCTCCACAGTCAACAATTGTGCTTTGCTGTGCTTCTGCTCTGTGCCAATATGGGCCAGGAGAAAACCCAAAGGCCACAAAAATGAATCAGACCCTGGCCTTGGTTTTGAACTGATCTCAGTGCAGCAGTGACTATCAGCACGTTCTTCTCCAGGGACATTTTCTGTGTGGTCCGTTACATCCCACTCCTCCTGCCTACACCATCTTTCATACAAAAGGTTAGTTCTTCTTTGTCTTGTACCTACATGTAAACTGGATTGTGCCTCCTCCCCCACCTGTGCAAGGGCCCTTTTCCAAAATGTACGTTAGATTTTTCCTTGTTTGATTCAAGCTCCCTAAAGTATAATTAGCGTCTCCCTTCTCTTCCCAAGTTTTCTATCTAAATTAGAGGCTGCATACATTCCACAAAGTTATCCTTCCAGAATTACCCTGGGCCTCAGTTTTCCAATTTGTAAGACCAAAGGAGTTGGGCTAGATGAATTTAGCATCTGACCTTCTAGTCTTCCTATTACTTTTTAATTTTGCTAATAAAAGATAGCCCACAGGCACCTATATATGAGTTCTAAAGAGGTCTCTTCCTCCAAGACAGAGACCCATTTTAGGGCTCATGACTTGGCAAGCAGAGCAAGGGCTGGATTTTGGCTTTTCCTTACATCTTTGGCCAGTTGCCCTTACGCAGTGAGTAACCTGTCTAACCATACATGGCAGTCTTATTATCTAACTACCAGCAGGACATGCAATTGCAAAGAACAAGCAGACGATAGTCAAAGTCTTCGTTCAGAACAATGTTTCTCAACTATCTTTGTCCTCCTCCCCCAGAGGACATTTGGCAATGCCTGGAGACATTTTTGGTTGTCACGGTGAGAGTGGTAGGGGTGCTTCTGGTATCTACTGGGTAGAGGCAGGGCTGCTAAACATCCTGCAGTGCACGGGACAGCCTCACAGCAAAGAATTATCCAGCCCCAAATGTCAATAGTGCTGACACTGAGAAACCCTGGTTCACAATATTAGCCACAATAATAATTAGGCATTGCATAAACAAAAATAAGTATTTATTCAGGAAGTGGTAGCATAAGTTTAAATCAGGAGTAATTTTAGCAGATATTTTTGAACAGTGTGTTTGAACCCCTGTCTCTCTCTGTGCCTCTTTGAGCTGTATGTCTGCTACTGCAGGACTTTCACCTTTAGCAAGAAGACTACATTTTCATTTGGGAAACCAAAGAAAAGCCTGACACTTGTGGCCTCTAAGGATACTCCTTCAGTTCTTTCTTTCTTATATCTTTCCAGACTTATAGTAACCCCTTGCTAAATTGCAGGTTAAAAGTACAAAGAAAATTTTGAAATTGATGCTTAGATTTTATGCTGTGAACTCAACTATAAATTAACCTCCAATTTGAGTCTACAATTTGAATATTCACTCTACACAAAAGCACTAGGTAAAATGTATAAAATCTTTAAGTCTTTAGCTTTAACAGTAATTGAAAGGTTATTGACCTCCAAAAGATAGTGAAGAATGTCAGTATTTGGTATTTTATTCTTGAAATTACATGTTTACATAAATGGAAATGAAATTTGGCTTAAGTAGAACTTTCAATTGTAAGATGGAAATCAGGTTGACTCTTGTTTTTTCCCAGTTGGCCTTGACTTGAAAAAGATTCAAGAATCAGACTCCACTTAGGATGTAGAAAGATACACCTAACAGTGAGAAAAAGACAGATAGTGTAAGCTACCTGCTGATAGGAACTTCTGTCTTGTTCAATGTTATGTCTTTAGCACATAGAACCTTGCCTGACATATGGTAGATGCTCAATAAGCATTAGCTGGGGAAATGACTAACTGGATTAATAATCTTTCACTATTTTTTAACAATTGCCTTTTAAAAGGACATTTGGGTTATCCCAAAATTTTGCAGTTATCACTCTACTATGAATTAGTTCCTACATATATTTTCCCAAGAACTGGAGCATTTGGATTGTGAAAGATGGCGTGAGTGGAGCCATTTAAAGTAGAGCTGGAGACCCAACTGCTAAGCAATCAACTAAGTGTCATGTTAGAAGAAAGACTTTTTCAGACATGCAAAGCCACAAAATTTTTACCTTCTAGGCACCCTTTTTAGGAAGATCCCAGAGAATGTGCTCTTCCAAAATGGGGCCATAAATCAAAGCAGAGGAAGACATGGGATACAGAAAGCAGTATGCTTACCGTACTGGTACCCACGACAGAGGGGAAGGGAGTCCTGAGGTTGCTGATACAAGGAGATCCAAGACGACAGTTGGGTGCTGGGCACATAGGACCACCAGGCCAGCCTCAAGCCTGGCTGAAGGCCCTGGGAGAGAGCTTCCTTAGGAAGATGGACTTGAAAAAGTGCTGAATGCATCTGGACTTCTTGGGAAGATATTTAGACAATTGTTTATGAGTTTGATCTTAAATTAGTGATGATAACTTATTACGCAATTTTGTACTATGCAATTTTTTAAAGAAGAAAAAGGATAATACCAACTCTGGGGGAAAAAAAGTCATGAGTTACTATGCTATAAAATCATAATATTGTAAGCAATGGATATTGATCAAATCAAATCCACAATAATACTCTACCAGGAGGATGGAAGATACAAGGGGCACACATGGGCATTAGGACTAAAGTCTTATCTTCTCTAGCGTGAAGTCACTAAAAAATGCCAAAAGCTGAAAAATCAAAAGATAGCAATTCAAGTATGTTATCTAAAGACATGGAGGTTAAAAATGAAAAGACTCAGCTAAAGGGAGTGGATGTGGCTTCTTCAGATGAACAAGAAATGGTGGGGGGACAGGAATCTAAAGCCTTCCATAACACATCTTGGAAACTATTTGACTCTTTATGTGTTTCCCTTGATGAAAATAAACAAAAAAATAAAATACAATAGAAAACCTCAGCTGAAGAGCCAACTTTTCAAAAAGGAAAGTCTGACCCCAAAATCTGACCAAATGTTGCTCTCTCCTGTTCTCTCTGTGTGAGGGAATTAAGGCCTGCAAATCTCATCTTGGATTTTCTGGTTAATCTCCTTGATCCCAGAGGCAGCGTCCTATTTAACTCCGTATTCCCAGCCCCCATACAGGGCCTGGTACACAACTGGAGCTCCACTGATGCTTTTTGAACATATACACGAATAAAGGATGTCCACTCAGAGATGCAAAAGGGCAGCGGTGACACAGAGGAGCAAGGGCTCTGAGCCACTAGAGGGCGTTCCAGAACTTTACAAAGGGAGTGATGTTTCCTCTGAAGGGACTGGGTAGATGGGCAAGGTGGGAGGGGTAACCCAGACAGGTGGAGAGCTGAGCAGAGGCATGGGGGTGTGAGTAGACAGGCATGTGTATGTGCATGCACACTCTTAGAGAAAGTGTAGTGGTTCAAAATGAGGCTGCCCTGGTGAGCAGAGGTCAGCACAGCCTCATAGGCCACTTCATGACTCTTAGAGGCCACTTAGCCTTTTCATGCCTGAAGATCAGGGATTCCCAAAGCTGATTTCTCATCAGAATCACCAGTGGAGTATTTTGACATGCATGTTCCTGGGCCCCATCTAAGAGATTATTAGCTATAGCTCTGGGATCAGAGCCAGGAAACTATTTGTCAGAAGATGCCCAGATGGCAGAGGTTGGGGACAGGCTTGGGGACAGGGGGACTGTCTTAGTTCAGGCTGCTATAACAAATATACCACAGACTGGGTAGTTGAAGCAAAACCCACTTATTTCTCACAGTTTTGGAGACTGGGAAGTCTAAGATGAAAGTAGGAAGGTGCTAGCAGATCCTGTGTCTGGTGAGGACCTGCTTCCTGGTTTGCAGACAGCTGTCTTCTTGTATCCACACATGGTGGAGAGCAGAGGAGGGGTGAGCTCTCTTCTTATAAGGGCACTAATCCCATTTATAGGGGTTCCACCCTCATGACCTAATCACCAACCAAATGCCTCACTTCCTAATTCCATCGCTTTGGGGATTAGGCTTCATCATATGAATATATGGGAGGGACACACACATTCATCCCAGAGGAGGGAGGAAGAGGGGGAGAGCCAAATCTGGGCTTTAGAGTCAAGAACCACATTGGAGATTTTTCCTGGAATCCAAAGTTGATGTAGTTTAACCTATTTGAATCAGAACAAGATGAGCAACACTTTTGTGTTGACTTAAAACACAAACACTACAAAAGAGTTACCATGTGATCCCTTCATCGTTACTAAGTGTACCATGTGATTGCTGAAACAAGGTGATTTAAGTATGGAAAATTAAGATAGATTTCCTGATGACCTACCTTTGTTACTGGAATTTAAAACATTCTTTCATTTTCTTTCTTCTGTAAATTAGTAACAGTGAAATAAATTCCAAAGTAAGCGCATGTATTTCACATCTAATATGTGTTGTTGATACTGTTTAAACTATCCAATTTTATTGAGGGGAAAATGCTTTAAAAATACCATCCGGAAAGCCATTTCCTAAATATGCATAGTTTGATTCCTATCCTGATGTTCATTTATTTCAGTCTTAGCTTACTTTAAAATCAGCCAGTACCCACTGAGTTCCTACTCTGTGCAAGGTCCTGATTTGGGAAACAAGGAGATAACTGCTGTAGGGAATATAAGAGAACATGAGCCGTGAGCCCTGTTCAAAAGGAGTTTACAAGCTGGCTGCGGAGATACGACTAAAACACATGACAAAATTACTACTGATTCACTATGTCCACATAGCTCTGGGTGCTAAGATCAAGTGAGGGTACAGAGTACATGAGCTATAGGAATTCAGATGAAGGGGAAACAGCTATGGGCTCAACTGGTGAGGGAAGGCTTCCTGGAGGAGGTGTGATCTGAGCTGGCCTTGAAAGCTGGGTGAGATTTCCCTGGACAGAGTTGAGGAGAGAGACTCCTGGGGGAGGGGTAGGAGAGGACATGAGTACAGATGGGGGAAGATGTAAAACATGTTTGGGAAATAAAGCTAGATCAAAGGAAGACCCTAACTTGGGAATCACTGGAGACGTGACTGGAAAAATATTTAAAGCAGGGGTCCCCAACCCCCGGTACCAGTCCATGGCCCATTAGGAACCAGGCCGCACAGCAGGAAGTGAGCAGCCAGCGAGCGAGCAAGTGAAGCTTCATCTGCCGCTCCCCATCGCTCCCCATCACTCGCATTACCGCCTGAACCACCCCCCCGCCACCCTGGTCCGTGGAAAAATTGTTTTCCATGAAACCGGTCCCTGGTGCCCAAAAGGTTGGGGACAGCTGATTTAAAGGGTGACCATGGAGAACTCTGAATGACAAGGTTCAAAACGGTAGGCAGCGGAGAGTGGCTGATGACTTTTGATTAGGTTAGAGAAGTGGCAGATGAACAAAGAATTTAGGGGATACCGATCTGGAGGAAAATTGTCCCATGGATGAGGAAAGCAATGAGACCAGTTAGGAGGCAGTTGTAAGAGGGTAAATCTAAGGGAATGAGGTTCTGAGTTAGACCATGCGACTGGGATTGATAAGAAAGGGAAGGCGGCTGGAGACCTTGCCGTGAACAAGTAAGCAGGCTTAGGACAAGCTGGGGTCCGCAGAAGGAGAGGGGGGCAGCCCCACCCTGAAGTTTGGTACGGGAGTTGTTGGGTGAATGATGGTGTTGCTGGCAGAAAGAGGAAGGTCATTTGGGGATGCTGGCTTGGAGAGAAAGAAAACGATCTCTGTTGCAAATATGTTGCCTTTGAGCAGGCAGCAGAAAGAAATGCAGACAAACAGTTGGAGATGCGGGATTTTGTTTAGGAGAAAGTTTGAGGCTGGAGTCGTCCCCACAGAGGTGAGAGCTGAAGTTGAAAAGTGAAGAAGAGTCACTCATTCATTCAACAACTATTTGGTCTGTATCTATTAGGTGCCAGGCACTTCCAGATGTGCTGGGGATACAGCAGAGGGCAAAGGAGACACTTCCCTTTTGGAACTCGTATTTTATTGCAGGAAGCTGACCTTAAACCAGCAATTTTACAAAGATCTGGAGGAAGGAAGCTGAGAGAGAGAGGAGGAAGAGGGCATTCCATTTTTAGGAGGCGGGAAAACAAAGCAGGACTATTGTGGAAACCAGGATTATTCTGAACTATCCCACAGAGGACTCAGAGAAAGTGGAAACTCACTGTCCTCTGCCCAGGGCCTCTCTGGGGCCCTGCCTGATTGTCTCACACGCATGTGTTTTCAGGCAGAGGCCCTGCAGTCACAGAGGCAGCTCCAGACCGCCTCGCTCCAGAATCTGTTCCCACCTTAGATTGTGATGTAAGTGAGGAAGCTGTGTAACTGATGTCTCCAAGTGGGCTGCCGAAAAGGGGCCACGAGAAAAATCACCGAATGGCAAGCGCTCTTTATTAGCCTCATGCATTTAAAAGGAACCGATGAAGCAGCTGGAAAATGAATCAATTAATGGTGTTCCGCACGTCAACTCCTCACGAGGTCCAGTGATTCCTTCAGGGCAGCCAGGGGTGCTTCCTGATGAGAGCTGGGCTCACGTTCCCATCAGCTAAATGAGGCCTCGCGTCCCATGGTTCCCCTCAGAGGGAGGGCGAGTAATGTTCATGTGACTGGTACATAGGCATCAACTGATTAATCATAATGGCAGAGAGCTGAGATCCTCGTCTGCATTTTGCATGAATCCGTAACAGTGACAGGAATCAGTGATGGATGGCAGCTCTCCCCTTAGCACAGCTGGCCCTGAGCAGGTGCATGGGGCACACTGGACAGCAGCAGAGGAAGAATTCTCCAGAATTCCAGGAGACCCCTCTACCTCTCTGCAGCCTGTGTGTCAGAACCCCCGAACACCTCTCTCACGTGACACGTGGTCCGCAGTCATGCAATGAATCCTTATTTCCCTCTCTTGCCTCCTGGTCTTGGAGTTCTTGAGGTCAGGGACTGTGTTTTACCAACCCCGGCATCCTCAGTACTTACTTCAGTACCTGGCACTCAGCACAGGTGCTCAGGATATGTCTGGAACACGTGTGAGCCCCGCCGGACGCCTCTCCTGGTGGAGGCGAGGCGTGTGGAGCAGCTACAGGTACTATTGAGTAGCCAACCCCACCAAAGGAAGCTTGGAGCAAAAGGTTCATCTTTTCAGATTCAAGAGTTACCTTCCAGCCCACCTAGAGGAATAGGTGAGAGAGTGTGCACACGTGCAGGAAAATCTCAAACACCATGCAGCCCTGGGATAACTCAGCTTCTAAATTCCTGCTGGGAAAGGGGTGTAAAATCTGGGAAGGGAATGGGCTCAGCCGTGCGTGAAGGCTGCTGGGTAAATCAGGACCACGCATCATGCACAGGCCGGTCGGTGGCACCAGGGGTTGTGCAGGAGACTCCAGGACCCTCTGTAGCTTTCCTCTCATTTGTTAGTCCAACTCCCTACTGGCTTCCAGAGCACTGAAACAGCCTTGTATAAGCTGCGTGCTTCACCCCCGCTCCAGGCCGGGATCAATGAGGCTGAAGACCCTGGTGAGAAGCAATAGCTACGGAGGCCGTGTGAACGGAAGGAAGCGGGTCATTCTTGGCAGTAGCTGGAGAACACAAAGAGGGCACCAGGGGACAGGGCCGGGGCTGGGGGAAGGTCTGCCCAGGGCTTTATAGCAGGGGCTCCAGGGCTACCCAGGAGACCCAGGGGACTGGGGCAAAGCACTAAGTTTCATGTTAGGGATTTCGCAGAAAAGAAAAACAGAAACAAATGTCCCCTCCCCAAGAATACCTTCCACTCTGTGTCTTGGGCTCAGCGAAGAATCAGCCCCACTTACTGTGCCTTTTACGTTCATTTTTAGGAGACCCAAATTTTTCCACTAAGTAATATACTATGTTGACATATTCACTATTGTATGTAATAAGGCAGAGATGTGGGTGCTATAGATTTTAGAAGGTTATTACAAAGATTGATATTTTAAAGCAAAACAAAGGATTCCTGTGTAATAGTGATAGATACTTTGGATTCTTTGCTTACAAGTGAAAGAAGCCAATTTAAAAAATTTAAAACGAAAGTAGGGATGGGGGTAGGAGTTCATATCATTGGAAAGAAGGAATTGAAGGACAATGGGACAAACAGTCCTGAGAAGGACAAAGCCCATGGCCCAGCCCCGGGGTCTAGAGGTAGGAACTCAGGGACTGTTTTTGAGGGTCTAGCCCTGAGAATGACTTACTCCAGCTGGCTTCCTGCTTGTGTAATTTTGCCCCAGAGTTGGGGCAGAGAGCTAGTAGTTTAGCTCAGATTAGGTGGCCCTCACTTGGTCACTGATACCATCCAGGGAAGAGGCCAGTGTGGTTGGCAGTGCCCCAGCCCAAGGCAGGGGCTGTCCTCCCAGTGGAGAACTACCATCTTAGAGGCCTAGGTACGAAACCCAGATCATCGATTTTTTGAATGAACATCGCTGTACGATGGGAATGCTAACCGTCAGAGGGTTTGTGTGACGATTATGTGAAGATAGTGCCTGTGAAATGTCTATTACCGCTCCTAGCATGAAAGAAGTACTCCAAAATGGTAGCTTTTAGTTGTAAAATTAAAAATGCCATAAACTTCAATTAGACCAAACTCCCCATTCCATAGGATTTCTGGCAAATCAAGGCTTTACTTTTCTAACTTGTTTTAATTCCTAGAATTTAATTGCACCTCCCCAAAAACACACAGGACCACAAAGAAAGCATTTAAGATTCTTTGAAGTCAAAATGTTTAAGCTGATGAAAAGATAAAATGTCCTCAATATCGTTATGTGGTTACACAGAGAAAGAGCTTGGTCTGGGGTTCTGGCCTCTCCCTGGAGCCCCAGCTTCCAGGCGTGGCTCTGCCGTCTTCCTGCTGCTGACTTCAGGATGACAGTCCCCTCTCTGGGCTTCATTTTCTTCATCTGTAAGAAGGGGGTTGAACTGAATGGCCCCAAATAATGACTAACATCTCAATGCCACTTTTCAGGGTGAAAAGTTCTTTGACATCTATCAGGACATTTGATTCTCCAAGTATAACACTCAGTCACTGCATGAACTTGGTTTAAACCTCTACAACTGATCACTTATCGATGAGAAGAGCCGGTGTCTTGCTGTTCTAATGGTCCGTAAGCACGTGGGTTACTGCCATCCTTCCTGATAAACCTGCAGACAGGACAGCCTATCTCAGTCTCATAGAAAAGTAACCGAGGCAGGAAGAAGCCGAGCGTGACACAGTCCTGGGGAAATTCATCTGAGCTAATCAGCCTTCCACACACACCCTCATCAGGAAATGAGGCGCTCTTGTAATATCTCAGAAGCAAGACTCTTCACATTCCCGCTCATAAAAAGTAACAAGAGGTTCATTCACAACAGGATCTGTTTCTTTTTCCAGGTGGGTGGGGAGGGCATATAGCATTAACTTCCTGTTCTCTATCAAAATTAAATTTACCCTTGGACCTTTGCATATTCCTAATTTGACTTAATTGTACTGGTGGTGAATGGTAGTGTGAACTTGCCCTTGGAGACTCTCAGAATATAATTCATGCAGCTCAAGGAATGCCTCGGTGGGGAAATACTTCCTCCTTAGTGATCCTGGATACCCAAACCCTTCATTTAATTCTTCCACAGTAATGGAGTTTTGGTTTTCCCTACCATTATTCTTTGCAAACATTTCCTGTTCCCCTACATAGGGTTATGGATTTGGGGGCTACAAGGGATCTTAGAGATAATCCACTCCCTTATTAAAGTTAATTGAATTCCCAAGAGGTTAAGTGAATTGCTGAAGGTCACAGGGCCCAGAGTTCAGGTTTCCTGACACCCATCCAGAGCCCTTTACACTTCACCGGTCTGCCCGGAAGATTGCAGGAATCCTCTTTTATTATCTCAGGTGTCATTTCATGAACAAATAGTGACAAAGAGCCAGAGATGAGAAAGAGTGGAACAGCGGAGGGAAGGCGTGGGACGGAGGGCAGTGTTATAAAATTAAACGCGGGTTATAAATTACAGCAGGGCAGCCGACAACCCTATATTATAAAGTCTCACATTGTAAATCCCTCCCCCAAACAGCAGTGTGGGATGAAGATGATTTCAGCCACAGCTTGCTTAACTTTCCACATTGCATTTTTTACCTGCTTTTGAATCCCAGCAAGACGGTTTTAGGCACCTGTGTTTAAAGCTATCTAGCAAGGCACGGGGCTGAGAGTTACTTGGTGTGTGCTGTGTTCCTGGCCATCCTAGCAGGGATGTATTCTTTCTCTCCTGGGCTGGTATGTGGGTTCATCAGGCAGTATGGAAGAACAGCCCCAGCCAATCTCTGTTGCGGTCCTTTAAGGAAGGGGAAAAGAGGGGATCGGGCTGGCCCGTCTCCACCCAGCCCTGCTTGAAGGCCCCAGCTCTATGGCAGCTCCTTTTGGGAGGGAGAAGAGAGGAAGAAAACAAAGCCAAGTCCTCCCTGTGCTCAAGAACTGTGGGGCTTTGCACTTTGCAAGGGTCCTGATGGGGCTCAATACTTTCACTACCGGAGGAATTTACCTCCCAAGCAAAGTTTCATTCCCATCCTCGCCCTATTGGCCAAAGTTCCTGGGGATAATTTAGGGATCCTGGGCACCTGAAATCAAACTTGGACCCTTGGTTACTATGCATTCTTTTACAGGGACTACCTCTATTTTACTCTCTACCTCTGCTTTGTTACACAGCATAGAAAAGTAACACATGGTGAAACGCCAAATGTTTTGAGTCTGTGAAGAACACACCACTGACCACCAGACCAGCTGGGTTCATTTTCACCACAGGGATGTTTTGCAGTTGGAGCCCCCACCCCCAGATGGTGACCCAAGCATCCCCCACCCTGCTCTGCTCATAAATATGAAACCTCCCCTTACCATACCCCAGAGAAGTCCCCTCCGGATAGTTGTCTTTGAGCCCCTGAGGCAGACAGAGGGTTTGGGGTGGGCTCCAGAACCATTCTGTAGCAAGAGGATTTGGAGTCTACCTGCCCCCAGCCAATGGTTTACCTTTCCCCAAAGTGACTCCCCGTAAAAATAGATGTGATTGCAGCAAAGGAATGCCTAGTGATGGGATGCTGCCCACGTTCACTCCAGTCATCCTGGGTCTCTAGACTGACCGTGGAAGGTAGGAGGCAGGGGAAGGAAGGGAAACAAGGTCCCTCCTTGGGTGGTGGGCTTCTTTAGGCTGTGAAGGTGTTGGAGATACGAGAACTCCGATCGCTCCCTGCTGGTTGGGGGCAGCAGAGAAGTTCTCTCTGGGTCAGGCACTGGAAGTCATCCTTCAAGAGATGCTTATGGTGACTGGCCATCTGGTCACTGCACTGTGGCTCCTTTGTAGGGGGGCTTTTTTCCCTTGGGGGCCGTAGAGGAGCCCAGGCTTACAGAAGAAGCCAGTTATTTTTCCTTTTTACAAAAATATAAATTTTTACAACCAATACAAATGCTTAAATACTTAAATCATTCAAGAAGCACTTGTAATCAAACCCCTTATACTTGAATATGCAGTTCCTACCAGGACACAGTTTGAAACCTCACTTTAAATAAATAATTTGTTTACAACGATCAAGCCTGCTAATGGGGAGGCTTCTTGCTCAGTTGCTGCGCTCCTAAAGTGTGCCAGCCACCATCCCTGCCCCCCACCGCCCCCGACCCCTGCCCTGGGCTAAGCAGCTAAGCGCTGTGGCCAGGACAACATTAAGAAAGCACCCCTCCCCCCAAACACCACCCAGGATGAAGTAACTCCTGGGAGGCAAATGCCCAGCCCTGGACTGCTTTGACCAGCCTTCCTTCTGTGCAGCTGTGGCCATGAGACGATTCTCACACATACAGTGAGTTTGTATAACAAGCTGATTTCAGAGCCAGGTTTTAAGTGGGTATCCCTTTTCCACTATTTTTTTTTCTCCTTGTATAGTTTCAGCAGGAAGAAAAAAAGAAAGAAAAAAGTGGTTTCAACCACCACCTATTGAATCGAAAGTTTGCCTGCAGCTCAAAGGGTAGAGGAAGCCCACCTCAGTCCAAAGGAACTTGGAGTCCTCTTGCAGATGTAGGTCACACAGCTTTGACTGAAAAGCTCTAATTTAGGCTCCTGGACCCTAACTTGCATCTGTGGAAGTTTTCTGGAATGTGGCTCACGTAGAAGGGAGTCAAATTTTAAAATACAGAAGAAAAATAAATTGAGGGTGGAGATGTGTGTGTGTGTGTGTGTGTGTGTGTGTGTGTGTGTCCCTCCTCTGTCCTTATGGCCCAGCTCTGTATGAGTCTAGTATCCAATTATTTTTAAGTAATTAATTAGTTTTCTAAAAATAAATCAATTTATTTAAACTAAAAATTCAAAACCAAAACCAATTCACCCATTTCTCCCACCCCCCAACCCCCATCTCTGAGCAACCACCAATCTGTTCTCTGTACCTATGAGCTTGGTTTGTTTATTTGTTTAATTTAGATTCCACATTTTTATTTTTTAAAAAGTAAAGCTAAACCACTTACAATTAATTACTTAAGTAATTTCTGTATGTTTGGTCTTAATTCTTCATCTTTTTCTCTATTCTTTGGGGGATTTTTTGGATGTGGAGAGGTTCTGTTTGGTACCCTTGCTATTACCTTGGTCCTGTCCTCTGTGTCATATTCTTTGTGATTTGTTTGACTTTATTTTCTAGTATGAATGAAAGTCCTACATCCTGTTTTCAAGTCAACATCAGTTTAAAATGTTTCTCTATTCTATATTCCCAAACTTTCTATGATAATCATGTTATAATCAGAAACAGAAACAAAAATTATTTTAAAATCAGGATCCCTGATTTCAAACGTATATTTGTTATGAGCTGTAAGGTTGCCCATCTTTCAACGCCCAACTGAGAGTAACCAATTCGGTTCTTTAAAAATCATTAGGACCATTAACTCTGACTTGACAATAGAAGACATAATAACATCAAATCCTTGACAAAGTGGGAATTAGTTCATCCATTAATTCATTTAACAAATAATTATCGTATGCCTACTGTGCGCCAGGCACTATACTAGTTGCTGCAGATATAGCAGTGAATAAGATCACCCCAGGCCTGACCCACAAAGAGCTTATGTCTCTAGGAGAGACAGATGTTGAACATAATCACATGATTTTTTAATGAAAAGAAAATAGAATAATTGAGATATAACTGACATGCA
This sequence comes from Balaenoptera borealis, assembly GCF_965194805.1. Taxonomy (NCBI): domain Eukaryota; kingdom Metazoa; phylum Chordata; class Mammalia; order Artiodactyla; family Balaenopteridae; genus Balaenoptera; species Balaenoptera borealis. Next base: position 108,209,335 of record NC_138874.1, read on the forward strand.
ATAAATTGCACACATTTAAAGTGTTCAATTTGATAAGAATTTTATACATGTGTATACCTGTGACACCACCACCACAATCAAGGTAATGAACGTATCTATCACCTCTAAAGGCTTCTCCTTGCCCCTTTGTAATCTTTCCTGCCGGTCCCTCTTCTCCTCCACATACCTAAGCAACCACTGATCCCCTTTTTGTCACTGTAGATTAGTTTGCATTTTCTAGGACTTTACATAAATGGAATCGGATGGTATGTACGCTATTTTGTCTGGCTTCTTTCACTCAGGATAATTATTTTGAGCTTCGTCAATGTTGATGAATATATCAATAATTCATTCCTTTTATTGCTGAGTAGAATTCCATTGTATGGGCAAACAACAATTTGTTTATTCTTTCACCTTTGATAGGCATTTGGATTGTTTCCAGTGTTTGGCTGTTACAACTAAAGCTGCTGTGAACATTCATGCACAAATCTTTATATAGAAATATGCTTTCATTTCTCTTAGGTAAATACCTAGAAGTAGAATGGCTGAATCACATGGCAGGTGTATGGTTAACTTTTTAAGAAATTGTCTGTTTTTCAAAATAGTTGTATTCTTTTTACAGTCCCACCAGGAGTATATGAGAGTTCCAGTTCCTCCACGTTCTTGCCAACACTTGGTATGGTCAGTTTTAAAACTTTTAGCCATTCTAATATGTGTGTCATGGTTTCTCATTGTGGGCACAATCATGATTTAATTGAGGGAAAAACTGCAGATGCTATGAGGTTGTGTAAATAGCAACAAACCTTAGCTCTTTGAGTGCTCTTTCTATGCAATACTAATTATCATACAATTCCCAAAGCCCCACATATCTTTTCAATAGATGAGTCTTTGCACGAATTTGGCAGTTGGGTATAATTTGACATTTGGCTACTCTCAGTCTCTTTTATACAGCCTAATGATCTCCATTTGGGTATGAATAAACCTGAATGTTTCTCTGAACTGGGCCATTTCCAGCTCAGTGAGTTTGTGGATGCTCAGTAAATAACTAAGCTTTCCTGCCCCTCGTATTCTATGTGTGTCAAACTTCCCCAAGGAAGGGATGCTCAGAGCTTTTTTCTTAAGCTAACACAAGGACCAGGGCGAAATCTTGACATTGTGTCATAATGTTAATAACATAATAAGATCACCGGCCCAAAGCAATAGCTAAAGGTGAGCAAGGAATGTGAAACGTGAGTCATAACTCAGCAAAAGGAAAGAAAGGAGACAGGGATGGCTTATCTCGCCAGGAGCCTTCAGGCGGTGCTGCTGCATTGCAGAGTGGTGCTGCTCCCCTTGGTGAAGGGCCGCGCCTGCTTCGTAAAGGGAGCAGGTCGCAATGGGTCAGTTCGGCGAGGCTGAGAGAACAGGAGCCAGATTGCTTAGCATCCGCAGTCTTCCCTGGCTCCGGAAGTGAGTGTCCTGTAGCTGCCTGACAAGAAGAAAGGAAAATATAAAAGGCAATAAAGGAGAAGACTGGCTCTTCAATGGTGTTTACAGTTTTCATTTAATCTCTACAGTTTGTTATTCCTCAAAGTGAAAATTCCATGTCTCATTTCTTCAAATGTTAAAAATATTTCCCTACTGTAGCCTATGGAGGTTTAGAAAAGGGAGAACCAAGAACAAAAATAAGCAAATCTCCTTTGGGGTTTATTGCAGGAAGAGTAGAAGACATTGGGTGTTCCCAAGAGCCATTCCCAGCTACTCATCACAATAAGCAAAGGACCTCAGCCCAGGGAAATTAGAACACTTCTCTGTAAAGCTTCCATTTCTCACCTCTTCTTTGTACCAGTCAGTTTAACTCTTGGCAACGCATCACTTCGTGTCTCCTCTGCTCTCCCCAGCCAGATTCTCTCACCTCTTGTACCCCCAGGATGCCTATGACAGCACTGAGTTTATTGGCTTTCTAGATTTAGAACTAGATTTAGAACTCTTTATCCCTGCTCTAATGTTGCAACCTCTTTCTCATTCCTAGGAATATTCTACTACAAGTGTGTATTTTTATTTTTTATTTTTTTATTTACTTTTGGCTGCGTCTGATCTTCGTTGCTGCGAGCAGGCTTTCTCTAGTTGCGGCGAGCAGGGGCTGCTCTTCGTTGTGGTGCTTGGCCTTCTCAGCGCGGTGGCTTCTCTTGTTGCGGAGCTCGGGCTCTAGGCGCGCGGGTTTCAGTAGTTGTGGCTCGCAGGGTCTAGAGTGCAGGCTCAGTAGTTGTGGCTCACAGGCTTAGTTGCTCCGCGGCATGTGGGATCTTCCCGGTCCAGGGCTAAAACCCATGTCCCCTGCATTGGCAGGCGGGTTCTTAACCACTGCACCACCAGGGAAACCCAAGTATGTATTTTTAAAGTTATAAATCTAAATTAATTTTGTTTGGAAATTGCTGATGAGTTTTGCAAAACGGCTTGAGATAAATGGCATCCAGGCATGAGACAAGTTTCTCCTGGAAAGAGGATCAGGTTGGCCCAGTCCGTGCTTGGTTGGGTCCATCACTGGTCTCAATGACTGTGCCAGGGAGGAGCAGGGAGATGTGGCACAAAGATGACCACCTTTGTGTGTCCTCGAAGAAAGGGGAGGAAAAACTAGTGGACACCCCAAACAAGTCTGCTTCATGTAGGGAAAGTCAAATGGACCCCTGATTCTTAGGAAACTAAGTAGACAAGTTCTCCACTCACTCTCTTGTCCTTGTCTGAAAATCAGTTTTGTTATACATAAGACAATTTATTTTCCTAATTTCTTTCACAATTCTTCAATTGCAATGTTTTAGGGGTTTGGGGTGTTCTCTACTTTCCAAATAAGAGTAGCTCACCTACCGAATTGCATCCAATGCTAGCCTGTGATGGCAACTTGTGCCGTCGGCATTATCCTGGTTGTCCTTGATGTTTATTGAGTGACGTGTAAAAATTATATGAAATTAGCCCAGTGCTAAGCTTCTATGAACATCATCTCTTTTAATTCTCACACACACTAAGAGATACTATCATTATCCCAATACGATGGATGAGGTTAAGTTACTTCCCTAGGATCACACAACTGGTAGATCAAAAATTCTACCCCAATCATCTAGTTCTAAAGCACAGGCTTTGAAGCACCAGGCTGTGGCACCTCTCACAGTTTTCTGATGATTCCTCTATGTAGCTGTTGAATCCTAATAAGCCAACTGTCTTTCTCCATCTGGCCGTGACGATCATTTACAAATTTATCACAAGTGGCTTTAACTGACTTCTCTAGTTCTTGCTCCTCTGCCTTAAGCATTGTTTTTCCCTGGACCATCATTCTGCTTCTAGAAAGATTTTGTAAATCATGTGATAGTCCTTGTCCAAGGTCCTAAGGAAACAGAAATGAATGAACACACTGGAAACTGCTCTCCAACACCCTGACAATAATCTGTGGCAGGAAATGTGGATTCTAAGTGGATCCCATTTCAAGCAATTCTCTGGTGCAGCCAAATCAGAAAACTAGATTATATTGTCCTCCCTAGGCTGTAATCTTTTAAAAAATATATCAAATGCCAGAGATTCCTTTGCTATCTTGATTTCTGTTGTAAATGGCTTTATATGATTATTTGCCATCATCCTTATTAACATAGCTTTAAAAGTTTTAGTGTCATTTTGGGGACACAGCTAGTATTTGGTGTAGTACTGCTTGCTCTTTCTCCAAAGACAGACTGCAATTTTTGGGAAGTGTTCACAGATCTCTCTTGATTTTATATCATAAAGAATATTCATGAGTAAGCTATCAATATCCAAACAGGCTACATTAAATTTTGCTCCTGGGGATAAACTGTGCAAGGGTCAAACGGGCAATTAAGATTTTGTCTGCTCTTAAAAAGGATGATGTTTACTTCCTCCCTGCAAAAAAACTCCAGATGGAAACCGAGATCTACAAAAGATGAAACTGTTCTCTGATTCATTTCTTCAGGGCTGAAGTTTAGCACTCGTTAAACTCTTAAAATGTTCAGAAGATGCTTGTTCAGATCCCTCAAAGACTTACGATGCTACTGGCTACTGTCTGCCTTCTTCCCACCAAATCCGAGATGAGTAAGTGAATATTTTCTTTTCTGAAGCATTAAGAATGGGTAATTGCTTTCACGCCAGGCATTTTTATGAAATCAAACAATAAAACGGGTCTTAAATTCTTGGTTTCCTTCAAATTTCATGAGCTTAAAAGAATTTCTATTGAGAATTTTATTTTTTATGCTGCAGCTTTAATAACTCCATTAAAGCTCTTACCCCCCCTACACCCCAATACCCAGCTGTGTGTATTTGGGTGTGGAATGTAATTTTCTTATTTCTTTTTTTAATGTCTTTATTGGAGTATAATTGCTTTACAATGGTGTGTTAGTTTCTGCTTTATAACAAAGTGAATCAGCTATACATATACATATATCCCCATATCTCTTCCCTCTTGCATCTCCCTCCCTCCCACCCTTCCTATCCCACCCCTCTAGGTGGTCACAAAGCACTGAGCTGATCTCCCTGTGCTATGTGGCTGCTTCCCACTAGCTATCTATTTTACGTTTGGTAGTGTATATATGTCCATGCCACTCTCTCACTTCGTCCCAGCTTACCCTTCCCCCTCTCCATATCCTCAAGGCCATTCTCTAGTAGGTCTGTGTCTTTATTCCCGTCTTGCCCCTACGTTCTTCTGACCATTTTTTTTTTTTTAGATTCCATATATATGTGTTAGCATACGGTAATTGTTTTTCTCTTTCTGACTTACTTCACTCTGTATGACAGTCTCTAGGTCCATCCACCTCACTACAAATAACTCAGTTTCGTTCCTTTTTATGGCAGAGTAATATTCCATTGTATATATGTGCCACATCTTCTTTATCCATTCATCTGTTGACGGACACTTAGGTTGCTTCCATGTCCTGGCTATTGTAAATAGAGCTGCAATGAACATTTTGGTACATAACTGTTTTTGAATTATGGTTTTCTCAGGGTATATGCCCAGAATGGCCATCATCAAAAAATCTACAAACAATAAATGCTGGAGAGGGTGTGGAGAAAAGGGAACCCTCTTGCACTGTTGGTGGGAATGTAAATTGATACAGCCACTATGGAGAACAGTATGGAGGTCCCTTAAAAAACTAAAAATAGAACTACCATACGACCCAGCAATCCCATTACTGGGCATATACCCTGAGAAAAGGAAGCTTCTTAAAATGTTTCAGTTCTTCTAAAATGTGAAGCACAAACAAGTTTCTCCTGGAAAAATAATGGGCATGTATTGACTAATTCAGGTTTGTCCCCATCTACTTGTATTATGGGGTGTGTGGGGATGCCTTATCACTTAATGTTTTTGTAAATATTGTCCATGAGTTTTTGGTTTAGTGTCTAGTTTCTTTTATGTATTTCTTGGTGAGCATTCAGGTAGATTCAATGACTATCCCACAATGTAGCTGTCATCCTAGAGTGTAACCATCTTCCTAATCTTATTTTAAAATATTTTCCAAGGGAAGGATAGATTATAGAATTCGCACTGTCATGATGAATTTTCTTGAGTGCAGCAGCAGAGGAAAGAAAAGTATTCCTATGTTCTAAGAGAACTTTCTGTGATGATCGAAGGAAGTGAAAGGAGACAATGGGGCATCTGAAGGTCTTGAACGAGGAGAACCCCAAATACCCGGCGGGTATTTGCTGGAAAATGAAATTCTTTCAATTTGTGAACAGTGGATAAAACTGTTAGTGAGTAAATGGAGGAGTTCCTTGGCAAATTCTGAAAGGAGATGAGGCAGTTTGAATGAATTTGAAATTGATTTATCAGGGCTACCTTCCAGGACAGAAACCCACAAAGAAGAGAAACACCTGGGAGTGGAATCAAAATTGAGCAGAATATGGACAACAGAGAAAAAGGAAAAAGAAAGTCCAGATAGAGGTAGAAGAGGGGAAAACACCAAGAAAATTCAGGAAACCAGCCATCAGATGTTTGCACACTTTTTGAAAACAAGCAAACAAACAAACAGAAGCAGGAACTCTGAGAAATGAGAAAAGCTGTTCTGAACCTTGCCTCCTGCTAAAGGTTCAGGAGAAAATAAATTCATATAAAAATGAGCAACAAGTACAATTCAAGGTCAAGTCCACTCAGAGTTAATAGAAGAAACACTGAGAGTAAGGAGCAGAATAAGATCCTTAAAGACGATGAATGCATGCCAGAAAGGCAAGCCCCACTATTTCAAAGTGAGCAAAATGACATTTGGAAAATGATATATGACATGAAATAACAATATACAGTAAAATTGGAAAAAATCAAAAGGAAACACCAAACTCAGGAAAGATTTAGGAATAAAATAAATAGAAAGCTAGCAATGTACTATCAACATGCAAGAACTCAGTGAATATTGTTTACATGCTCCTTCCTGAAAAATATACCAGAGAATGAGCTTCAGATCATCAAAGGAACTAGAGATACATTTACATAAAGCCTGGTGGTGAGCATTGAGTATACAGTTATTTGTAGAAAGAATACTAAATGAGGGTTAAAAAGGAGAGGGTATTTACAGGTATATATCTGCTGTGACAATGTAGATATGGTACGACTATTCTAAAAAGGGAGAGAGTGAGAAGAGCATATGTAAGAAATTCTTTAATTATTTTTCATAATCATACTGGGAGTTGTAGTACTGGTATTGGTATTCTGAAGTTGGTGGGTGTATATTGTGAAATGAAGCAAATAAGCCTCTGGTTCTGAGGATTTCATCAGGATTCTTAGGGTGGAAAAAAAAGGACCCTATAGTCCTTCATTTAAATTAGACATATCTGTATCATCTCCTGAAGTATTTTATCTTTTAAATACATATAGGGTTAGCCAAGAAGTTCGTTCAGGTTTTCCATAACATCTTACGGAAAAACCTGAATGAACATTTTTGCCAACCCTATATATATATATTTATGTATTTATATAAATATATATATAAATTTATATATATACATATTTAAGCTCTTTCCACTTAAAGCCTAGAAGCATGACCTACCCACAAGTAGTCTTGAGACTTCATTCCCTATTAAAAGAGATCTTGACTGATCCCAAGTCTGGGGCAGAAAAAAAGGCCAGTAAGCCTGGAATATATTGTCACGCCACTTGGCAAGAAAGTTATCAAAGACCACTAATGTCGCATCAGAAGCATTCATCAGCCAACCTGAATAGCCTCCCAATTGACATATATGGTACTATTTTTGCTCTAATAAGGATAACAATTGAAATGAATTAAAACCCATCAAATATGTTTTAGGTCCATGAGTTAACAATAATAGTTTTAACAAAAACTAACTGGCTAACTTCATGGGCTTCCATTATCTTAAAAACTGGTCAATAAAGAGAAAGAAGGATGCATGTATTCTTCTTTTCCTGCATGAACTGTCCTACTGGCTAACCAAATAATTGATGAGGGAAAGCATCTCTGTTGTAAAAACATCCCAATTAAAAGCAAAAAGAAATGATAGAATTAGAATACCTCTATTTTGAAATCCCCAGGGAATGAACAGACCTAGGCATTATGGGTTAATAACTGCTAACATCACAAAAAGAGAGACACTAGATATGGCCTCCTAATGAAAGAACATAGCCCACCTATAGTCTTACTGATGCGATCAACCTGGAGTCCATTCAAGCCTTTGGATCCGGCTGCAATTTTCAAGAAACATATAGGAAAGAGGGACATACTAACAGCAAGATAAGCACACAACCAACAAAATCCAGACTGTTGGAAACCACAGGTTAAATGGCCTGGGTTTTTCAACACATAAACGTAGGGAAAAGAAAGGGATGGAGGTAATTCTGAAGATTAAAAGAGATTTAAAAGCTGTATCAAATAATTTTTGAAATGGCAAGACAAAACTAGTGTCTAGGGATACATAAGTATGAAAACAAAACAAAACAAAAAGAAACCAAAGAAGTGATTACTGTAAAAGTCAGGATGGAGGGGGCTGTGACTGGGAAGGGGTCGGCTCTGGGTGGCTGACCAAGTTCAATTTCTTGACCTGTCTGGTGGTTACCAGGATACTCACCATTTAATAATTCACTGAGCTACACATTTGTTTTGTGTGCTTCTCTGTATCTATTTTTATTTTTTTATTTTATTTTATTTTATTTTATTTTATTTATTTATTTATTTATTTATTTATTTATTTATTTATTTATTTATTTATTTATTTATTTATTTATTTATTTATTTATGGCTGTGTTGGGTCTTCGTTTCTGTGCGAGGGCTTTCTCTAGTTGCGGCAAGTGGGGGCCGCTCTTCATCGTGGTGCGCGGGCCTCTCACTGTCGCGGCCTCTCTTGTTGCGGAGCACAGGCTCCAGACGCGCAGGCTTAGTAATTGTGGCTCACGGGCCTAGTTGCTCCGCGGCATATGGGATCTTCCCAGACCAGGGCTCGAACCCGTGTCCTCTGCATTGGCAGGCAGATTCTCAACCACTGCGCCACCAGGGAAACCCCTATTTTTATTTTTTAAAGGTGGTGCGAACATCTATTTCAGCAGGTCAGTTTAGGTACTGTGTCAGGACAGGTTACTGTGTCTCCTTTAGCCCTAATGAAATCAGACGCAGGGGGAGGAGCTCCGGGTTGCCAGATCTTAAAGATTCCCCAGGGGATTCTAATGCACAGTCAGGGTTGAGCAGTACCAGGCATACCGTGGCTCTCCAAGTATTGGGCCAGCAGCTTCAGGATCACCTGGGAAGATTGCAAGAAATACATTGTCCTCACCTGAGAACTTACTAGAACTGCCAATTCTCAGGCCTTACTCTACTCACAAAATCAGAAACCCTGGTGGTGGTCACAACAATGTTGTTTTAACAAGTCTTTGGTGATTCTGAGGCGAGCTCTAGTTTGAAAACCACTGGGCTATTGCAATCAGAGCTTCCTGCGACATGTCAAAAAGACCCACACCTTTGCTGGGATGAAAAGGCCAAAGGCTCTAGCAAATGCTTGGAGTGGCCATGATGGAGCTAATTCATCCGGGGAGAGGCACTCTGGCTTGCCTACCCAAGACAACAAATACTAGACGGAATGCAAATGCATGTTTTGGCCATTTTTCAAATTACGGCAATCTGGTAGGTCCTCTCTGCTCTGATAATGTGATATATGGAGATGGTGATTGTTGCTTTAGAGCAGGCATATGTTCAACTCTAAGCTGGTTCCATTACTGGACCTAAATAAATCTTAATGGTAACATCGCCCAAATCTATATGCAGATTTAACATGGAGAAATTATCTTTTTAGAACAACTAAACGACAGCAGCAACAAACCGCGAATCTGTGCTCTTTTGAGTTCTTAGAACATGGCCCGCTCTGAGCCCATTAGGAGGTAGGCACAGCGGAGGCTCAGGCCTCACGGGCTTAGGTCTTGGCCAAGAAAGCCATTTCTTACTTACCTGTAAATGCTGGGGCAGGTTTTATACAGTCTTCATCTGAGCAGTGTGTAAGTGAAGAAGTCTGAAAATTGCTGTTTTTCTCTCAAAGTACTTTTTAGAAGATCTGGCTTTAAAATGGGGCAGCTTCATTCCATTTGATTATTTGCAAAGGGAGTTCTATTTAAAAGTGATGTCAGGGAAAAAATATCATTATCCCCCCTTGGCTTGCCTTGGTTCTCTGGAGTGATTCACTCGTGAGGGATGGATGCTCTCCATTGACCACGCTCTGGGAAGGCACAGGCTTTGTGCTATTTCTCCAGGACAAGGAGAGATTTGCATTGATCTTTCCAGAGTCTGCTGAGTCACAGAGCCCCAACTCCAACCCAAGCCTGAGCCACAGCACACCCTCCGGTTGGTGCCGGTGACGTCTTCATAGCACATACAGACCCTGGGATGCCCCTTCCAGAAAAGACCATAAAAGAAGTCAGGGAGAAAAATGACTTCCTTCAGAACCATCTGCATCACTGTTTTCTGGTTCCTGAGATCAGGGGCAATAATTACATCAACACATTTATCAAGAGCCTAGAGTGTAAGCTTGCACAAGGATCTATGGGTACCATGGTGGACAGAGATGATCCCTAGTCTCAGGGATCTTGCAATCCAGCGAGTAGACAGTCACTAAAACAAGAACAACACGGCGTGATCATTGCTTAGTGGTGGCATGTGCCTTAGTTCAGAAAGAATGTAGGAGAAATGTCCCTCCTGGGGGGAGGGGTGGATCCAGGGAGGTTTCACAAAGAAACTAGACTTTGAGCTGAGTGTGAAGAATGAGGGATGTTTGGGTGGGAGTCAGAAAGCAGTGGGAGGGATAGAACGTTAGTGCTGGTTAGTTAGTTAGGTTAGCATCTAACCCTTGTAAACTACAAGGTGAGGAACAGCAAAGATCATGTATGAAAAGGTTCTGTAGCTGAGTCAGAGGTAAGTTTCAGTCTGGCATTCAAGGGAAGAGGCTTTGAAGAATCCTGAGCAAGGGAAGAACATGAAAATTATAGTTATTCTCAGCATTATTATTACTCTCCACGCTACACCTATCATGTGCTAAGCGCTGTGCTAAGTAATTCAGTTAAATAAATGACTCTATGAAATGAATATTAATTTCCTTCTTCTACATTTGAGGAAATAAATTCAGAGAAGGTAAGTTGCTGGCCTATAATCACTAATTACTAATAAGTAGCTTAGTCCTGACTAATACCCATGTGGGTCTGACTCCAAAGGCTGAATTCTTTGGAGTAAACCTTTTGGCAGTTTGAAGAACAGTCAACACTCCATATCTGCCGGTTCTGCATCCACAGATTCAACCAACCATGGATCTAAAATACTGGGGAAAAAATTTCCAGAAAGTTCCAAAAAGCAAAATTTGAATTTGCCTCACACCAGCCAATTATTTACATAGCGTTTACACTGTATAAGGTATTATAAGTAACCTAAGGATGACTTAAAGTATACAGGAGGGTATGCATAGGTTATATGAAAATACTTTGCCATTTAATATAAGGGACTTGAGCATTTGAAGAGTTTGGTATTGACAGGTGTCCCGGAACCAATCCCCCATGAAGACCGAAGGATGACTGTATATGGGGTGTTGAGATGACAGAGCTGGGGGAATTGCCACATAAATTAGAACTAAAGACATGTAAATGTAGAATTTTTCAATAAAAATTATGTCATGCTAAACTGTGCAGAAATTACATAACAGGACTCATTCCTTCATTCATCTAATCTACCATATGCCAGGCACTGTACAAGGTGCTGGAGACTGAGGGTAAACAAGACATGCATAGCTGCTCCTGCCCCTCCTGGGAGCTTATATTTTAATATGAGATTCAATCATTGATCAAATACTTACACACATAAGGTAAGTATTTATATTAATAACCACGACTTGTTCTCTGAGGTCAAGTCTTTCTGAGCTTTGAGGCCATGTAACAGGTGGGGAAGAGGGTAGTCCAGTCTAGAGTGGGAGGACATAGAAAGACCTCCCTAAGATCAGCTCTGAAGAGTGGGCTGTAGCTGAAATGTGGCCTGGTCAAATGGGGAGGGAAGGATGATCTCCACAGACAAAACCCCGTGTACCAGTGTCCTGTAATGGGAGGGGTGTTGGTAAATGAGAAACAGAAAGCAAGCTAGTGTTGCTGGAAAGCCAGTGGAGAGAGAGTCGGGGAGTGGGATGGGAGAGGAAGCTGGAAGGCAAATGGGGGCTATTCCATGAGGGTCTTGTAACCATGTAAGGATCTGGGCATCTGGATTAAACCATTGGGTCTCAACTTTGGTGCACATTGGTGTCACCTGGCAAGCTTTAAAAATGCTGAGTCCAAGACCCTGCTTCCAGAGCTTCTGATTTTAATTGGTCTGGGGTACTGCCTGAAAATCAGAATTTTTAAAGGTGGTCACGTGATTCTAATGTGAAGATAATCTTGTGCACCACTGGATTAAAATGTTTTTAAGTGCATATAACCATCTGATTTCCATTTTGAAAGATCAGTCTGGCTGTCGTGTAGAGGATGATGGGCAGGGCAGGGTAGATGAGGAGGGGACCCCAGTGAGGAGGCCAGAGCAGCATCCTTGGCAGCTGTTTAGGCAGATTCTTAGGGCATTTCACTGTCTATCAGGGCAGCTAGGAATTTGTCTGTAATTGTTAGAAACTTGGCGGGTGGGGTGGGGGTGGTTCTGGTCCTTCTCTTTTGCTCCTTTTTTTGAAAGAAATGTTAAGTCCAATCTGTCTCCTTAAAACTTAAAAAAAATGGTCTAATTTCTGCTTCTCGAGATAAGGCAGAACAAACCTTCTTCCTCTTCCAAGGAACAGCTTGTCAATAATGGAAGATGATTATGGTGCCCTAAAGCCACCTCTTTTTACACTAGATGCTTGAACTTAGAAACTATTTCTCATACCAAGGGTTCTAGATCCCTCCACTGAGTATGTTCTAATTTGTCTCTAACAAGTCCTCTTAAAATTTGCTACTTTTTTGTTACATAATTGTTTCTTTCTGTATTTTATTTTAATAAACCGTTTCAGTGGCTAAGGAAAAATGCTAAGAAGAATGATCATATCAAGAACAAAGCTTTGATTTTTAAAAGTTACCCATTTATTTTCTATAACAAATGATATTTAAATGATATATGTAAAAATGTACTTAAAATGTACTCTTGGCCTTGGAAAGAGTTGAAGTCAGCATTTGAAATTCTAACTTTTATATCTGTTCTCTAAGCTTAATTAACATAATTCCTTTTCAGCAAGAAAGTGGAGCCTACAGGGAATTTTCCCATTCATTTTTCTCAAAAATTAAACATTCTTAATTGAAGAATTTGAGAGTACAAAAACAATCTTCCTTTCTTCTGTCTCTCTGTTTAAGTGTGGAAAAGTAATATTAATCAGCATCACTACTGTTTATTGAGTGGTTAGTGTAGCTGGCATTGAGCTCCTGAGTTTCCACGTGTTCGCTATCTCATTTAACCTCTATCGAAATTCAAGAGAGAGGCACTATTCTTGTCTCTCTTCCAAAGATGAAGAAGGAGTTGGAGGGTTTGCCCAAGATCACACCGATCATTAGCATCCCGACGTCTGTCCCTCCAGCACAGCCCAGCACCCCTTTCTTATCCTACAGGTGTCTTTGACTTACACCTTCAAAAGAAATTTACACCTTGATTAAAGAACAAGGGGCAGGTTGGGTCCATATTTCTTCTGGAAACTTCCCCAGATGACCCAGCATGCATGACCGCACTCTTTTCTGACTGTCCTTACACTTGTCTATATGTAAAGAGACAATTATAAAGGAGCCTATGATATCCGTCATCATGTACAGTTTTTTTTTTTTAAATGCAGATTCTGATCCAGTAGATCTTGGGTGGGACCTTGTTATTTTATTTTTTTTTAATTTATTTTATTTATTTATGGCTGTGTTGGGTCTTCGTTTCTGTGCGAGGGCTTTCTCTAGTTGCGGCAAGCGGGGGCCACTCTTCATCGCGGTGCGCGGGCCTCTCACTGTCGCGGCCTCTCGTTGCGGAGCACAGGCTCCAGACGCGCAGGCTCAGTAGTTGTGGCTCACGGGCCCAGTTGCTCCGCGGCATGTGGGATCTTCCCAGACCAGGGCTCGAACCCGTGTTCCCTGCATTGGCAGGCAGATTCTCAACCACTGCGCCACCAAGGAAGCCCTCATGTACAGTTTTTAACCGCTGAGTTATTATTTAACTCCTTATTTCTGAGTGGCTTTTTTCCCTCCACCTAGACTGTAAGTTTCCTGGGGAAGGACTGTGTCTTATGAGTCTTTGTTTTCCCATAGTGCCAAGCCCTTTTCTCTCTCTATCTATGAGACAAGACATGTTATTTGAATAAATAACATGAAGAACCACTAGTTCTTCTGGAAAACATGATATATATGCTTTGGTAAAGTCCCCTGAAAGCCTAACTTTATAGGCATAGGAGTTATACACTTTGGGGTTTGTGCTGTTTCCAAACCAGGGAAGTGGTGTTCGTTTTAAGTACACTCGTGTGCGTGTATGTTAGCGTAGCTGTAGCCATTAGCTTTGATCTGTCTGATGCTAAATAAGCCTGAACAAACATGAGGCAGAATAAAATTAAGCCCTGTTTGATTCCTCACTGTGTTTACCATTAATGAGTAACTGTGAATATTAACTCAAAAGAACTGCAAACCTTTTTTTTTTTGTACACATCACACATTCTTTATCCATTCATTTGTTGATGGACATTGGGTTATTTCCATATCTTATTAAGAGGCCCCTTTGAGGCTTTGTTCCTCTTCAGTATGGCCTGAGGTAAGGAAAAATGGCCTTTGTGGTCCAGGGAGATAAGAGAAATGGGGAAAACACATAGAAACAGGGAAATTTATACAGTGAGTTATAACTCTGCCCCACTAGCCATCACCCATAATACTACTTCCCAGAGATTACTATTTTGTTAACATTTTGATACATTTCCTTCCATTGTTACATAGTATATATTTTCTATACTTGGTAATCATTCTTCCTATATAACTAAAAATCATTACCCTTACTGCTGAAAGTTAGAAAGACAGAATATCAATGGTTGGTAAAGATGCAGGAAATTGGCAACACAGTCTGTAGGCGTGTGACTTAATACAACCACATTGGAAAACAATTTGGAAATCATGAGTGAAGTTGAATTTTCACAAACTCTTTAGAAAAACCCTGATGTCCCTAAAAAAGAGGTTAAGTACAAGAATGTTTTTTAGATCATTGTTCAACAAATTTAGTGAGCAGCTAGTATGTTCTAGGCATTAGATACATGGCAATGTATAAAAAACAGAAAAAGCCCTGTACTTACAAGGTCATGCAGGCAGGTAGAGAAAAGACAAATGAACAAAGAAATGTATGTGACGGGAGGTGCTGATAAGTGACATTTAGAAAAATAAAGCCAGGTAAGAGGAATGGAGAGAGAAGACTATTTTATCTAGTCAGAAAAGGCCTCACTGAGAAGATGACAAGTTGACATTTAAGCAGAGACTCAAAGAAAGTGAGAGATTCAACCATGCGGGTACCTGGGGGAAAGGCTTTCTTGTCGAGATGCCAGCCCCAGCCCCAGCCATTTTCTTACCGTAGCCTGAGTGGTCTTCCTAATGTGCAAACCTCCTCATGTTTCTACTTTTATGCATCTTTGTATCTTTGATTATGTGGCATTTAGGAATAAGAGGGGTCCTAGATGGCTCTTGTGTTCCAAATACAAGTAATTAAAAGAATGGTGGTCGTGTTCAATGGGAAGTGGGAGTCCAGGATTGGAATGGGGAGTGGAGCTGGTTTGGAGGAGAAATGGCAAGGTACACATATACGATGCATTCGATTGAGTCCGGTGATGTCAGATGATCTGAGCTGTGTGACCAGGCCTGCCAGTCTCCCAGACAAGGAGGACAAGAGGCGGGTAATAGGTGGGAGAAAGAATAGAACAATCAAAGTAATACTTGAAAAAGAGTTGCAGAATCCAATACCTTAGCTTCCCCTCTCTAGGGGTTTTCTCATCTATACAATTACTGGGTTGTATCAGCTGGACTGTAAGTATCACGTCGTGGCTAGAACTGTACGTTGTATGGGATTCCATGCCTGCAAACTACTTTCAGTGATGCTCAGGATGGTACTTAGGGAGCAGACAGTGTGGTGGTCAGAGAGGTGGATGTAACAGTGACCAACAGTGAGCTCAAACCCAGTTGTGGTGGGACCATGGACAGCCCTCTTTTCTGGCTGTCACTCCTAGGCAGGACATCATAGTGCTCTAGAGGTGGGGTGTTCATGGGTGCTTTACACACACACACACACACACACGTGTCTATGTTCAAATGTTCAAATAAGTTTGAAAAACACTATACTAAATAAAGTTAGAAGACTTCTTTATAACTTTTTTAGCCTTTAATATGCTCATTTTCTCTCTAGGATGTTAATGTATGGGCTATAGTTCCTTAAAAAAGAAAGGAAGGAAATTGTAATCAGGCAAATCTCAGCATGCAGAATAGGGAGGGCGCAGCTGACTTCCTGCAGGCTTGTTGAAAGCCCTCAATGACCCCCTTCAGTGAGATGGCTCTTGGTGGGTTCATTGAGGATGGAGATCAGTAGGGAAAACACTCTTGCCTTCTGGACCCAAGTGCCTCTCAAAGGCTAAAGGATGCTTCTGTGGATTCAGCATGCCCGTCTGCCCCCTGCATCCTGAAGAGAGATCAGGACACGTAAATGCTCCATCTTCCAAATGCATTTGGCTCCCAAGAGTTAAATGATGTTAACCATTTAGCCCCATTCACCTCCAAGCACACATCTTCCTCACTCCCATCCTGCCGCCTTTGCTCATTTATTATTCTGTGGGCACTTATACTTCTGCAGCATAAAATAATGAGGACCCTGAGGACCTTTAGCTCTGAAAGCTGGGATGGATTCAGAAGGTCTGTCACCAGGCAGCAAAATTCCCGAGTGGTGTGCTTGAGGTCCACTTCCATTCGGCCAGAGGCACGCTCGGGTGTCAGCCTTTTATGCCTTTAGCACAGGGGGGTAGATGGCGGCTGGGTACTTACTTGCTATTTGATTGCTGACTGTGTCTGTGGTCCTGATTATTTTTGGCATGGGATGAATGCCATTAGTCAGAAACAAAACTTCCTCTCTGAGAGCTATTTGTTAAATCCAATCAACGAGCACTGGCCAAGAGCTTATTGAAGTGGATCCCTGCTATTCTGTCTCTCTCTCATCCCTTCCCTTTGTGAACCTGTCCCTCTCCCACCATATGAATTCCAGAACCTACTTACCATAATTCCCATAGGACTCTGAGAGGGGAGAAAGCCCTCGGATAAAAGATTTTCGGAAGCTGCGAGAGCAAATAGCAATTATAGAGAGGGATGTGCAGCTGTGACATCGGGGTGGGACACACAGGGTGGGTGGAGGCCTGAGGGGGGAAGTCGTATGCATGCCCTGAAATGGTGCCTGAAGTCTCCATCCCAAACAGTCAGAGGGCTTGTATTAGGCATGGAGCCATGTGGTAACTATGGTAACTAGTGTCTGATTCATTTCCGTGTCCCTGGCATGACCACTTAGTAGGAGGCCAACAAATATTAAAAGCACCAATAGATAAACACCAATTAATAACTGCCACTCCTCACACTCTGTATGCCAGGCTTAGTGCTAAACACATCATCACCTTCATTCTCATGTTAACCCCAGGCAGTAGGTATTAGAATCATCTCCCCTGTTATACAGATGAGGAAAGAGGGGATAAGGGAGCTGAAGTCACCTGCTGGGGCACAACATCTACAGTTGACAGAACCAGAGTGGAGCCCAGGTCCCTGAGTACAAAGCCAGTCCTCTTGACCACAGGCTGTGGAGAGAGCAGGTGGGGAGGAAATGCTGTAGGGCTGGGTGGGGAGGGGAAGTCTCTTCCTTAAGCCAAGTTGGAGGTCACTACTGGGAACGCAATGGACAGGAGGGGAGTTCCCATCACCAGGCATATGCTGGAATCGTCGTTCTCTGCCGGTATCTGGGGCCCTTCTGGAACTTGTCTCCTCATCCTAGCACTTCAGTGCCTGGGTGTCCCGGGCGTGTCCACGCCTTTCCCCATCTTAAGTCGGGGCAGACAACTGCATGGTATTTTGTGCTTGGGCACCTGGCTCTTTGGGACACTGAGAGGCAATGTGGTCAAATCCTTCCTTGTTTTATCACGGGAGGCAGTGTTTCTCCTAGGGTTCGGGCCAAGGTCTTTCCAGAAGGAAAGCTATCGATAACATGCCTGTCTGAAATACTGATGGATGTTTTTATTCAACTTTGATGTAGTATATTTTATAGTCAATATTTTCAGCAGCAAATATCCAACAAAATTTAGCCAGACTGAGATTGCTACCTACAGACTTAATACCTGTCAGCTGGCAACCATCTCCTGAATTACAGGAACAAAAATCCAGCAATTCACTTTTTCTCAACCAAAAAATACAATAATGGCAGTAAAATAATTACCATTTTCCTTTTCACTGAGTTCATATGAGGGCATTCAGACTTTGCCAAAAGTATTTTCTTTGTCCATAGGTCTTCCCTGCCTTTGACAAATATCCCTCCCCAACCCCAAATGTTTTTCAGTTGTTATTTTCATTAAAACTTTTAGCCTAACTTTAGTTTTATTTTATTTTCATTAAATAAAGTAGTCCTAAATAAAGATAGTCTTATTTTAGTTTCATTAAAACTTTTAACTTAGTTCATTAGAACATTTAATTAACAAAGTCCTTTCCCCAGTGGGAGAAAAAAGTTAAAATGATAATTAAATCTCCAAAAATGTAACAAGGAAATGATAACCTGGAGCAGTCCTGTACAGGTAGGTCTAGGATATACTGTGGATTTTTCTCCTCTTGTCAGAGTTGGCAGCAGAATACCAAGGTGAAGTGTTGAATTTTTCTATTTGCATCAGCTCTGTGGGAAAGGGCTCTCTGGTCTGTTCTGGGCAGCAGCTTCCTGTTTTAGAGGGCTGGAGAGAAAATGATTTTGATACAAATACATCTCTGCATTTCAATTTCAGAGCTTGCATCCTACCCTGTCCCTACTTTGAAATGTATTTGGCTCAAGAAGATGCCACCAAAATGAGTTACGTCGATTTATCTTTCTGGATGAAGGTGTTTCTAACTGAGCAATTATATATTTGCCTAAACATTCACCTCATTTCCATCCAGAGCTTCTTCTACTTTGCTTGCAAAATGGAAAATACAAAATTAGTTATCTCAGTTCCAAGAACAGAGGATGTGTTTAAATTACATATAAAAGATCCTTTAGGCCAAAGCATCTAGAATGATGACTGCAAAAGTAAACCAGCCAGAGGAAAGAGTTAGCACTGGATCATTTGCTATCTCAGGGAGAATTTTATTCTATTTCCTCTTTCTATTACAACCTTTCTCTTGAAAATGAGTCTACTGAATCTTAATGTTCAGTCTATCCTCATTCTGATTGTGTGACTTTCTCACGATAAAAAAAATTAACAAATGGAAAATGCGAGTCAAGTATATACTCCTGTTTCTTAATATTATAGGAACTGAAAATGGTACGGGGTGATTCAGTACTTAAAACCTTTTAAATTATACCCAGAAACACAAATAGGGCAAAGCAAAATTGGTTTGGGGGACAATATAAAATCTCCATTTCATAGTTATCACGCACTTGGCAAATTGTTCCATAATACTAGCAAAATTAGATTTCACCACTTCAACTCAGGAAAGTTGTGGTAGTCAATATTCTCTGGCTCTTGAAAGTTGGGATGGTAATAAAGCACAATTTGACATTTTGCAATTACTGCTTAAAGATATTGAATACAAATTTAACATCAGCTATCTTCTTCAGGTGATGACACTTACCAAAGAGTTAAGCCTGCAATGCATTTAGATGATATGACATTCAGGAATTTATTTACAGTACTATTTCCTCAGTTATCCGTGTTAGGCATTACTTACTGACTTTCTACTGTAGTAATTGACTATTAGCTCTTTTACCATCACTAGCAATTCACCACCTCCAGTTGTCCCAATAGAATTGTTTCACACTTCCTGGTAAATATCATAAATTTAAAATGCCTAAATTGTGATCATCTGCATTGCTTACTACTGCACCAAGTAATGACATGATGACTGTTTACTCTCTTATATAGAGTTCTGTCTTCCTTGGAGTTGATAATTTGCATAATTTTCTATTATTCTATTGCCAATTCACTCCTAAACTCACCTAACGGTGTGTCATATTAAAAAAAAAATACGCATACACATTGGATAATTGTCTTAGTCAGTTTGAGCTGCTACAACGAAGTATCAGAGACTGGTGGCTTATAAACAACAGAAATTTATTTCTCATAGTTCTGGAGGCTGGAAGTCTGGGACAGGTGTCAGGATGATCCAGTTCTGGTGAAGGTCTTCTTTCAAGTTACAAACTGCCGGCTTCTCATGGTGTCCTCACATGGCAGAGAGAGGGTAAAAGAGCTCCTTTGGGGTCCCTTTTATAAGGGCACTAATCCCATTCATGAGGGCTCCATCCTCATGACCCAAACAGCTCCCGAAGGCCCCCACCTCCTAACGCCATCGCATTGGAGACTAGGACTTCAACATATGACATTTGGGGGAGGGGACAAAAACATTCAGTCCCTAACAAAAATCTGTCAGTCCCAGTTTTTGCTGGGGACCTTTTTCCACAAGTCTCTATGTTCTTGTCCCAATGTCCATGGATTGTTCTCTAGGACTCTGTCCGGTTGTTCCTAGACTGCCCTTCACCTTCCCCTGGACTGGAATTTCTGCTTCCAATGTTTTCTTTGGTTTGCTCTCTCAATTTGTGAAAGTACATTCTCTAGCAGCTTTCTAAAGAAATGTGCACTTTAGGTAAATCTTTGAATCCTTACACATCAAAAAAAGTTTTTATTCTACATTCAACCTTGAGTCAGTGCAGAATTATAGGCTGAAAATAATCTTCCCTCATCATCTTTTAAAGGAATTTCTCACCATTGTCTAGCACCCAGTATTGCTACTGGAAAGTCTGATAACATTCTGACTCCTGCTTCTTTGCATACAGACTGTTATTTTTCCTCCCTGGATGTTTTTAGGCTTTTCTTTTTATTCTAGTATTCAGAAATATCATCATGAGGAGCCTTGTTATGGGGGTTGTGCTGTCCATAGGCCTGGACACTCAACAAACCTTTGCAGTCAGGAGACCCAAATTTAGTTCTGAGAAATTTTCTTGTGTTATTTCCTTAATGATTTCTTCCTGTCTGTTTTCTCTGACCTCACTCTTAATAGAATTCCTATTGCATAGACCCTCACAGATATATCCTCTCGTTGCATTTCCCCTCTCTTCCTTTATTCATATTTTGGTTTTATTTTCCTAGGTGGCTTCTGGGTTATTCTTTAAAACTATCTTCAAACCCTTCTCAGATTTTTAAAAAATTTAGGTTAATGTATTTGTATTTTTAAGAGTTTTATCTCATTTTCTATTTGTTATTTTCTAAAAGCAATTTATTCTTGTTTTATCGGTAGGATAGCTTCTTCATCTCCCTGAGGACAGTGAAGTAATAACTGTATTAAAAAAAAAAAAAACTTTCCTAAATCAAGTATACTTCAACTAAATTTTTTTTCTCTTGTTTCTGCTTCGTCTCTGTTTCCTTCCACCCTTATTTTTCTCAGATTGTTTTCTTTCATCTTTCATTTTTCTCAAATTGCTATTTTCCCACCTTTTCTCAAGGGATAAGCTCTAAAAACACTCACTTAGATCTCTGTTTGCCTTAAATTGGAGGCAGAGGGCTGATTAATTTGTAGGTTCCAATGTGGGTGATCAGTCCGCTATCCCTGGGGGAACTCAGAATGGTGGTATGTTAAGGTGTTTTCTCTGGGACCAGTAAGTGTTTTCCTAAATTAATATGCCAATCTCCAGCTTAGGAAAGTATATATTTTGATTTAGGGTCAGGGGAGCAGAATTTGGCAGGCAGGCTGGGAATTCCAATGTTCAGAATGCAGACCTTGACTTAACTTACTCCATCCTATTTTTATCCCTATGCTTCCTTCCTTCCCTCCTGATGTGCCTGAGCTTAGAGATTTCTGGATACATTTCTCCAAATACTAAGCAGTCCATTTTCTATAGAAGGAAGACAGGTGGAGCTAGTTTGTGGCTGTGTGGGATGACAGAGAGGAGTTTGTGGTGGGAGGTGTGGGGACAACTGCACTGTGCAAAGACAAGCAACCACCCTCTTTTGGATCCACGTCCTCCCTCTGCTTCCCATAGTCTGTGGTGCCAAGCTTGAGCTTCTTGAGGTTCTGTAGGACGATCTGACTCTCTTGTCATGAGCATCCTTCCCTCTCTGTACGTCTTCCCTGAAACATACACACACAGGTGGTAACTTCCTGCCCTCTGCTATCATTATTTCATCTGCATTCTGTCTTCCAAAAACACACTGAAATCTTTCAAAAGCTATTTCCTCTTTCCCAGTCTCTCAGAACTTGTGGTTTACTGCCAGCAATTTAGTGAGTTTAGTGGGATTTAGTGAGAGGAGATAAACACAGGAAGTTTATGTATCGTGTTTAAAAAAAAAAAAGTCCCTTTAGTTTTCTAAATCAAATTAACATTGACTCTAAGGTATCCTGGTGGTGAGCTAAGTGATCTCGGTTTGTGTTAAGATCATTCCCTTCCCCGGGGCTTAACAGAGTCTCAGGGACTTGGCGCCTGGAAAATAGAAGACAGCCTGTAGATTTCTGTCCCTTGTGGTCACCACCAGGATTTGCTTCTTTCACAGCAACATCACAATGTGCAATTGCTTTATTTACTTTTTGATTATGACAGCTTTTACTTTTCACTGTTTTCCCCACTAAACTGAATATTCCAGTAGGTCAGGGATGATGTCTGCCTTGTTTACTGTTTTGTTCTCAGCTCCTCACACTATGCCTGTCACATACATGAAATCAATATCTGTTTGTTCAATGAATGAATAAATAAATGAATGTTTTAAAACAAGACTTCCAGGTGATTCTGATGCAATTGTCCACTGACCACACTTTGATAGATGCTACAGTGTGTTTGCTTTGCCTCTTTTTGAAATCAGTAGTCCTCAATTAAATTCAGTTTGAGTCCATTCAATTCAACCCACCTGAGAGCAGCATCGCAGGGCAGGAGCTACAACCCTGTTGACCTCCTAAGAAGAAGGGTGTTGGCTCCCCCAATAGACTCACCCATGCAACAGTCAGAGCACAAACACACACCCTCCAACCCCGATGCACCAGCAAAACAGGTGTACAATGGGTGTGAATATTTGTGGTTTCTGGCCTCTTGGCATCTTCCTCCTTCCTAATGGTGCCATGGATTTGTTTTGGAGGAGGAAGGCTTTCCCCTCCACACTCATGTAGACCTACTTTGGTGGGCCCATCAGGTGCTGTCTGTCTAAGCCTGGAACAGCCTCCTTATCTACACTTGGCTTCTTGGACTCCTTTCCCAGCCTCCACATCTTGAGCTAAGTGATGCCAGGACAGGCAGAGCCAGCCAAGAGCTTCCATTTCAGCACTGGCATCCAGGGCAGATGGTCGAGGAGTTCTTCCTGCCCTAACACCCCAGACCCTCTGCCTGCCATCTTGTCACTGTGCCTTCTCCCAAGTCTGTGCTCTGGTTTCCCGTAATCCTGCCTTCTCTTTCTCTCTGGCGTGGACTTCTAGCTAGGTTCTCAGTATCCTTCTGCTTAAAGAACAACTGATTTAATTGGGTGTGACAGTATATGCTCCAAAAAGTGATATTTCCCTACTTCCCTTGCCATGTACCATAGTTCTAACCAATGAGATGTGAGCAGAAGTTGTAGGTAGATTTATTACTAAAGTTTATTGAAAGAATAAATACTCTCTTGAGTATTCATATCTCTGCCTCATTAAGGAAAGGCCCCGGGGTGAGGACAGATGCCATTCCTCCCCTTAGCCCTGGCCACATGAGCATATGCCCCATCATGAGAAAATGGACCGATGCAAAGATATTAACTTATGCAACAGATGATCTGATTCATCACATTACAAAGTCTTTCATTTTACCCAAAATACTACTCATTTGGTTTCTTTGAATATCATGTCTCCCTCCCTCCCTCAGTTACATTTAAAATAAAATTTCAGAAGTTTTTATTTCAGTGCCACATAGTGGTTCAAATCTTGAGCTCTGAACACAGGCGGAGATGGGCTTGAACCCTAGATCTGTTATTTCCTCAAGCAAATAATATAGCCATTCTAAGCTGCAGGTTCCTCACTGGGAAAATGCCATTACAAAAATGCCATTACTTCAGAGGCTCATAATGAGGATGAAATGAGATAATACTCCTGAAACTCCTGGCTTATAGAAATGGTAAATAATGTTAGCTAGCATTATAATGTTAGCTGTCAGTATTATTGATCACAAAATGCAAATTACACATTGATTCAGCCCAATGCATGCACTGAGAGATTCCTGTCTAATTTACACCAATAGGGCAGAATTAATGGTGATTTTCCAGCTTCTATATGCATTTTTAGAATCATACTTGGGAAATAAAAACATTGTATCACTCTTGCTTTCACACCTTATAATTCTGACTGTCCCTAAACTATTGTAATCGTGTTTGTCAATAGAACTCCTAATTAATATTTCTATAGCTCCTAGGAGAGGTAGGGTTTTTTAAAATATTTATTTATTTATTTATTTATTTATGGCTGTGTTTGGTCTTTGTTTCTGTGCGAGGGCTTTCTCTAGTTGCGGCAAGTGGGGGCCACTCTTCAGCGCGGTGCGCAGGCCTCTCACTATCGCGGCCTCTCTTGTTGCGGAGCACAGGCTCCAGACGCGCAGGCTCAGTAGTTGTGGCTCACGGGCCCAGTTACTCCGTGGTATGTGGGATCTTCCCAGACCAGGGCTCGAACCCGTGTCCCCTGCATTGGCAGGCAGATTCTCAACCACTGCGCCACCAGGGAAGCCTGGTAGGTTTGTTTTTATTTTTACATTGGGATACATAAAATGAACCAACTATAAGTATTCAGTTCAGTGAGCTTTGACAATCATATATATCCGTATAACCACAATCCAAAACAAGAGGAGAGGTAGGTTTTTATTCTGTCTTGACTTTTAAATTTTATTTTGCCCTCTTCATTATGATGTTCTGAACAAGTGACAGATATTAGAAAGTGACCCAAGTAGCCAGCAGCCACCAGATAAGAAAGACTCAAGGGTGACTCTGAAAAATGGGTTTCTTGATCCGGTTTTCTCACATTCTCCCCAGCACCTCACTGCTCAGACCTCCCCTGACCTTGTAGCTTCAACATTTCTCTCTGCCTATGTTGCTTCCTCTCAGCCTAGAAATGCTTTGAAACTCTTATTCCAAGTAAATCCTCTCTTGAACCGTGTCTGCTGCAATTAAGGCCCAATCTCTCTCTCAACTTCCCCAAAGAGAAGTCTCTGCTTCCTCAGCCTCCACGGTGGTCTGACTGCCACTCCCATAACATGGTTCTCAATAAAAGTTGGCTCCTGTGACCCCTCCCGCCCCCACCCAGGGGAGAGCTTGTCCCTGACTGAGATTTCCAAACATCCACTGCTAGGGACCAGCACAAGTCCAGGTACAGTGGACGGACAGGGAAAATACCAAGGGTACCGGGGATCATATATATTCTCACCACTGGTCTAAATAGCTGGAAATGTGAAAAAACGCCACTCGACTGGACCTTTGTTTGCTGTTGTTTTGTTTTTGCTCCTTTGACCCAACCAGCATGATGTAGTGGGAGTCCCGCTCAGCGACATGGCAGCTGCTACAGGACGCTTCCGCCACCAGGGAGCTGCTGGGGCCCTCGCTGACCCAGGCGCCACCATCAGAGTCATTCTACAGCCTGTGCAGCAGCCTGCAGTCGTCCCAAGCTACTGGTGCAGGAGGAGTCGCTGTCTCCTGGCTGAGGTTTCTGGTGAAATGGAAGAAGGACCTGGGGTTAATTGTCAGGGAGAACTCTGATCTGGGCTTTGCCTGGACTGGCCTGATTCGCCAGTGATTCAGGCAGCCTCTCCTCTCCGTTCCTCTCTGCAGAGAGCATGACCTGCTGCTGGAGGCTGGGATGGTCACTGCAGGGTCAGCGGGAGGGAGGACGAGGCCCTGGCTGGCTTGCTCAGGTCACAGACCAGCCTCACAGTGGCCGCCCGGTGCGGACACTTCCCACTTGCCGTATATACAGGCTGGATACAGATACGAAATGTTAAGAGTAAACACATAAAATAAGATCGAAAAATTAGAAAGAAAAAAATGATAAGTGAAATTTTTTTTAACATCTTTATTGGAGTATAATTGCTTTATGATGTTGTGTTAGTTTCTGCTGTATAACAAAGTGAATCAGCTATACATATACATATATCCCCATATCCCCTCCCTCTTTCGTCTCCCTCCCACCCTCCCTATCCCACCCCTCTAGGTGGTCACAAAGCCCCGAGCTGATCTCCCTGTGCTATGCAGCTGCTTCCCTCTAGCTATTTTACATTTGGTAGTGTATATATGTCAATGCTACTCTCTCACTTCATCCCAGAAATTTTATAAAGAAATTAATTAGATAACAAAATAAAAGTTAAGACTAAGGAGATCAAATGGTAGGAAAATTAAAATTACACTTTGTGCTGAACATTATGGGATGGGTGGGTTAAGTACATAGAATGAGCCTGACTCTGCTTTCAAAGTCCAGCTCTACAGGAATTCTCATTTCCTTTATTGACTCTAACTCAACCTAAATTTTGGATTCAAGTCCCTCAGTTGTTTTGAAGACTCCGCCCACTCTGCCCCCTGGTCATGGTGAAGCTCCGGCTCGTCTTCAGTGCCATGGCTGGCGAGGTGACGGGAGGGTGACGGCTGTAATTACGATCGTCTTTTCACACCGGCGACCACTGAGCATCCTCTACCCTGAACACCGGCCCCCTCAGGTGAGAGGCTCCTGACTGACCTGGGTCCACCCAGGGATGAGGTCTCTTTGCTGATGCCGGGAGCCTATCTCCAGATTCTGTCTTTTTGAACACATCATAAGACCATTCCCTCTCGGCTCTGGCCACCTCCTCAGGCTCTGCTCCCACACGTCCCAAAAGCCTCTTAATATCCACCCCTTCTTCTCTCTGTTGTTCTCTCCCTGACTCTCCTTTCACCTGATGTGTCCCTCTGACTCATCTCACTTATCACCTTCAGTGGGCTGAGATTTTCAGAAACAAATTCCAGGACAGGAGATTTTTGATGGCAACTTCTTTCTCTCTGGCTGTAGACTCTTACTGGGATGAAACACAGAGCTTTCTCTCTGCTTTAAGGTGGGATGGGACCAGGGTAGGGAGGAAAGGATGGGGAAGTGTAGGGAGGAGAAACAGAAATTAATCTCTTAAGATATCATCCAGCTTTGTACATTACGTTAAAGTTAATGACATGGAGAGATACTCAAGATTTATAAACTGTAAAGAACAAGGTTAAATGAGCATGTGTCCTATGAGAGCATTTCTGAAATATATAAACATATGCACATAGAGAAAAGACAGGATATAAATATAATGTTTATATAAAATATAAATATACAGAGAAAAGACAGAAATGAAATCCAGCTGTGTTTCCTATAGGGAGCAGCCTAGCAGATTCTTCTTCCTTTTTGACTTTTCTGTATTTTTATAAACTTTTCCATGGTGAGCTTCCTTTAGTTCTAAGATAAAACAGAAGAAATAAGACCAGATAAACATATATATTAGCCATAAGAAGAGAAGATAGCCTTATAATACCTACTCTTTTTTTTCTGTGTCTCCCACACATCT
This sequence comes from Balaenoptera borealis, assembly GCF_965194805.1. Classification (NCBI taxonomy): domain Eukaryota; kingdom Metazoa; phylum Chordata; class Mammalia; order Artiodactyla; family Balaenopteridae; genus Balaenoptera; species Balaenoptera borealis. The sequence continues at coordinate 108,236,514 of NC_138874.1, forward strand.
TTTCAGGAGAGGATTCAGGAAGCTAGGCTAATGTCCTGCAGGGTGACTGCTTCCGGTGGATTAACGTCCTTTGCTTTGGGAATTCTGCATTTCTGCTGGTGAAGGAAAGGACCCACTGAGTCTCTGGCAGCCACATCAGGCCTCTCTTACTACCCAGGTCTAATATGCCCTTCTGTGCTTCCCGCCTGCTTTAGGAAGAACTCACGCCCCACTACACACTCTGCAGGCTGGGTCGGGTGGGGATGGGAAGCCAACCTCCCTCAGTGGTGAGGACCCACGCCGAATCCACTACTGAATCAGTGTAAAAATACAGACATGGCAGCCAGCATTTGGCTCCAAGTGTGTTTAGTATCCGCCTGTGGGCACGCTGCACTTTTAGGGCAGTGGGATTGCTTGGGACTTAGAGCAGGAAGCCTGCCATGCAGCTGCTCCCAGCTTTACCTGGTGACCTCAGAAAGCCCTGCAGTGAAGCACCAGCTCCCACCTGGTGAAAATCCTCTTGCAGCTAAAAGCTAAGTGGCCTCCAGCAGACAGTGATGGAAATAACAGGCAACTCACACTTACGCTGCGCCTTGGAGCAGAAGCCGCTAATGAGTCTAATCCATCCACATTTCAGACGCCTCAGCTGTCTGCATCTCTCCCTCAGAAAGGCAGAGGCACACAGTCCCCCTCTTTGGAGGTCCATTCATTTACCAGCGATTCCATCAAACCCAGCTCCCCAGATTACATTTTAGATGATGGAGCGTTCCAGGATGCTCTCTGCAAACCAAACCAGGCTTTGTAAATGTGAAGGATGATTGTTACTGGCATCCACAGCTCCGAGGGCACATTCCCAAGTTGTAAGATTCTCTGTGTTTCAGGTGGACTTTGTGCTCCTCCACTGCAGCTGGACTTCTGACTGCAGGCAGCGTGACTGATGGAAAGCTCTGATGAGAAGTAATTTCTTCAAGAAGTACTAGGACCCCTCCTTCCTCCAGCTTGGACTAAAGTGCAAAGAAAGCAGCAGCTCACTTATAGTTTTCTTGATTTTTTGGGTTTTTTTTTTGTAGTTTGGCATTTTTGTGAGCTCTCAAAATTGATTTCCTTTCACCCTAAACACTGTTGCTTCCCTGACAGTCAATTTCAAGTAGATTATCTGTCTGTTCATCATGTGATATGACTGTCCGCTGCATATCAGCAATGGCTTGGAGCCTGGGGGTCACTGAAGCTTTAAGACCATCTGGAGGAGCTTCCTGGATTGTTGGTTGTTCCAAGTCTCCTCACAACCACTTGGTTGAAAATACAGTAAAGGAAATGCAAATTAACCCCATGTTAGGACAGCTGGTTTCTGGGAATTCAGTTTGTTGAAAAGAAAGAAGTAGATTCATGACTGATTCCTCAGCCATCCAAGGAATTTAAAAATTATTTCTGGAATGTCAAAGGCTGAAAGTTTTTGCAGATTCCAAAAGCAGGTTCTGACAGTGAACTCCACCTTACCTGCCACCCAGAGTACATGCTAGATTATCGTGGTGTCTGTAGTTCCATCAGATGGTCGGGATGTGTCCTTCTGCCCTACTCGTTGTTGACTGGACCCTCTGGGGCAGCTAGAATATGTGGGAATAAATTGAGGGTGGACATTTTCATTGCAGTCCCACTGCCTCTGGTTATAGGTAAAGCATTCAGTGCCCACAGTGTCAAGAAGATAGGCCCCATCATGGACAAATTTGTGTCAAATTCCAGGTTCTCACATCCTTCACATAACCTCCCGACACACATTTAGCATCTTCTATTGAGTGCCCTCGTATCTGTACCAGCTAGCCCAATTTGATCTTCCAAGTTCCAAATTACAGATGCTCAGCCTACACCCATCACAATTACACAGCCAATTAAAACAATTTTTTTTCCAAGCATAGCTTTGAGTCCATTAGAGCACCATTATGATTCTGCTTGTGACTTCAACCAACTCATAGTACAGAACAAGCCATTTTCCCCAAAGGCGCACCTCCTAAAATCAGAGGGAACTTGATGACACACAGCTCTCTGGGGAGGCCTAACCCATCATCTCACCAATGCTCTAGGCTATAGGTAAGCAGATGGGCCCACTGGGCCAAAGATAAGGCCATTTCAGAATACCGTGGTTGTGATCAACATCCCCTCCTGGGTGAGAAGCGTCAAATCAAGCCCATCACTTAGTCTAATTAAGGGAGTAGAAAGCAGTAGGGAAGAGAACACATTAAAATACAACTGGACATCAGTGTTGAGCTTGTAAGATCAAGAAGCCTAGGAATATAATAAGAGAGCTCTGCAAGTGCCAGGCTGTTGGGACACTTGCTGTTTTGTAGACTGATTATCAAGAGGCCTTAAGGATGCAAAATGCTTACCAAGCAACTTCTGGAATTGCAAAACACTCTTCCTGCTCATAACTCTGCTAAGGGGATTTTTTTCCACCAACAAAAGGTAATTAAATTATTTTTTCCATTTGGGATAAGAAGAGGAGAGAGAGTGGGAAATACAATTAGGATCTAACCTCATAGAGTCTGCAAATATTTCATGAAGTTATTTCTATTTTGCATAGTTTATGATTAAAGAAAATATGTATGTGCTCTTAATTTGTCTAGCAAGGAAATAAATCCAGTGGAGAAGTTTTTGGTTTTTTTTTTTTTTCTGGTTTGGTTTTTTTTTTTGGCCACACCCCACGGCTGGCGGGATCTTAGTTCCCCAGCCAGGGATCAAACCTGTGCCCCCTGCAGTGGAAGCTCGGAGTCCCAACCACTGGACCGCCAGGGAAGTCCCAGAAGTTTTTAAAACTGACTGAATTCAATTTCCAGAGGATGGTTTTAACAAAGCAGTGTAATCGTCATCATCATCACCATCATCATCATAATTTTCCCTTGAGTACCTCAAAGATCCATGCCAAAATGAGCTAATACATGTGGAAGGCTGTATTAAGCTCTAAAATACCATTTACACGCAAAAGCTTATTATTATTATGCCACAGAGTCACACCCTCTTCTTCAGCATTCTTCTGTGCGTGCTAAGAAACTAACAAAAGATTTTTTGTTGGTTTTCAAGAAAATACACTGGTGTTTCCACACGAAGAGGTTACACGTGAGTGTGGATTTCCTGAACACAGAGCCTTATTCTTCTGACATGACTCGGGTGGTTGGTTCCCAGTCCTTCCCACAGAGGTAGGAAATCACAGAGCACTGTCTTCTGTATTTATTTGTGTTTAATGAGCAGTTGACACGTTCCATTCAAGCAGTGGTTTTCAACCAGGGGCAAATTTGCCCCCAGGGACAGTTGGCAATGTCTGGAGACCTTTCTGGTAGGCAGGTGCTCCTGGCCTCTGGTGTGTAGAGACCATGGATGTAGCTAAACATCCGACGATGTGCAGATGCACGGGACACCTCCGCACAGCAAAGGATGATCCACTCAACGTGCCACCTGTGCTGAGGTGGAAAACTCCTGCTTTAAGACAGGAAGCTTTCTGCCCAGACAGTCCCTGGCCTCACAGGAAGCAGAGCAGGGGAGAATCAAGCCTCCCCCGAGAGCAGCCAGCTTGCTGTGGACAGAGTTAAGAGCAAAGAACTGTGTTGTGGGAAAACAAACATGAAGGTTGATGAGAGCCTTGAGCTGACTGGTGTGATAAGCCAGCCCGCAGGGAATGAGAGACACAGAGATCGCTTAAAAGAGATGCCGACTCCGGAGTATCGAAGCTGAACAAGAGGCTTGTGGTGGGCAAGAAAGCAGCCCACCCTCTGTTCCAGAAGAGACAGGATTCCTTGGCCTGGGCGCATAATCCTTAGCATGTGGCACGAAAAGGAAGGTGGTGAGAGGTCAAAAATCTGAAACGGAGGCAGAGAGTGTTCCCTTTTAATGAGAATTTGCTGAATTAGCAGGAAGGAGAAAAGACTATTGCAAAAGACAAAGAAGAGTTGGTAACCATCAGCTTAGCAAATGCTGTGTTTTACAGCTGAAAACATTCCTCCGAGGAGAAGCTGCAAAGTTCCTTTCATGGGAGAAGCTGTAGACACTTCGCAGAGGCTGTGGAACTTCAGCTGAATCTTGGAATGAAAGTCGTCCCTAGCAGGGAGGACCCTGAATGCACTTTCCCATCACTGATCTGCTGAAAAGTCTGTTGATTTTTTGAGCCCCAATATCCTTTATCAGCTGGGATTATGGTACTAAATCTGATTCAGAAAACTTGTTGTGAGCCTCAACCTTAAGCAAGGAAGTTGTGAAGGATGCATAATTGAGCAAGACCCTGTCCCTACCCTTAAGTGGCTCAAGTCGACATGATCTGGAAGCTTCCAGCTCTTGAAAGTCCTTGAAGAAGTAGAACTTTGTTTATGATTCCATGGTAGAAACACTCTAGGCAATTTAGCATTCGTTAGGTAAGATTTTTATCCTTAGGAAATTGGAAACCTGGGACTTGCAAAAGGGGGAAAGAAATGGCATCAAAACCCAACAGTAGCCGAGAGTGAAATGACAAATGTCCACCAGCAGAAAGCAAAGAACAGGCTGATCTTGTTGCATGAGTGATGTGCATGGGGTCTGCAGACCGGTCCCGTTGCCAGCAGCTCAGACATTCAAGGCCCTGGGGCCCAGGAACCCATCAGTGAAATGTTCCCATAAGTTACCAGAAGGTCTGTGCAATTACCACATGGGATCAGGTGGTGGGTCCACAGTTGCACTCACCTGTCAAGGTTTAAGAGTAAGCCTGGGTACTCTTCCAACTTCACCCAAGCCTGAAAGCCAAAGACAGTAAAAAGGGAAGTGACCATTTAGTATCAGAGAGCAATGAACAAGGCTGGGAGTTCACATTTCTGTTAAAATGAAAGTGAATGCAGGAGACCATGGTCAATCCACTTTATAGGCCTCCTAACACACCTCATAAAATTGATGAGTTTTCCTTGCTAATGAGAGACAAATTGAAGCAGTAAATTGTGACTGTTGTATAGTTTTTCAGTAAGTCCCATCAGGCCCTGTGCCCACCTTTCTCTGAAGTATAAATTTCTCATTATTGCACCAAATGGTTCACATGATGCTTGCAAAGTTCCTACGAGAAATCTTTGCAAAGCTGTGCCAGCTGTTTTCCAGGAAAGATGGAGCAGGACCTGCCCTTTATCTGTCTTGGATGAGGTAATAGAGTTGTCGTTTGTGTCATGCTGTCCAGTAGCACTCTGACCCTCTGTCCGTCCCCTAAAAAAATGAATGAGTCCAGTTCTGCTGGGACACGTGAAAATATTTGCCTCAGTATCACAGGGCTGAAATCTGTGCAGATATCTCTAGAAATTGGATTACATTGTTTTATTAAGAAGAAACGAGCAGCAGAATAATCCTTTGGTGGTTCTCCGGGTCTCCTGGTGTCATGGAATTTCCTTCTTTTTGCTTATTTCAAGAGAAAATAAGTAAGCTCAACCCCGAGAAAGAAGTTGGATCCAATTTTGTCGTGTCTGATACAGTAAAATTTGAGTTGTAAATTTTGATATATCCCTGTATGACTCTTCTCCCAACTGAAGTAACACTAGATGATCTTAAGGATCATTTATGACTCTAAGATTTTACGGTTTTTCAAGGCCTGATGATTAATGTGACGCTTACACTGAAGCTTAATAAAAGTGAATAAAAAATTCCACCTACAAATAAATTATATACATATTAAAACAAGTTTATTTTTTTAAATTGGGGTATAGTTGTTTTACAATGTTGTGTTAGTTTCTACTGTATAGTGAAGTGGAGTTCCCTGTGCTGTATGGCAGGTTCTCGTTAGTTATCTGTTTTACATATTAGTGTATATATGTCAGTCCCAATCTCCCAGTTCATCCCACCCTCCCTTTCCCCCCTTGGTGTCCATACGTTTGTTCTCTACGTCTTTGTCTCTATTTCTGCCTTACAAACCAGTACTGAGATGGGAGACTTAAACCCAACCATATCAATAATTACATTAAATGCAAATGGACTAGACATTCCAGTTAAAAAACATAATGGATTAAAAAATAAAAGACTCAGTTGTATGCTGTTAACAGTAAACACATTTCAATTACTATTAAAAAGCTGGAAAAATATATTATGCAAACACTAAACCTAGGAAATCTGGTGTGGTTATGTTAATATCAGATTAAGCAGACTTTAAGAAAAAGAGTATTAGCAAATATAAAGAGGGACAATTCTTGCTGATAAGAGGTTCAATTCATCAAGATCAAATATGGAACTTCTCAGTGAAGCAAGATGACTGAGTGTGAACTCTTCAATAAACTCCAAAGCAAAAAGCATTACAAGATACCAGGATAAATCCATATTCAATTGCTTAATCTTAGAAGTGAATTTGCACTGCCTGAACTTTTATATGGCCAGGCAAAATATTGTCTTGGTAACAAGAAAATATCTTCCAACAAAAGAATACAAATGAGCTAAAAACTGCTCTTTGCTTACTCTGAATATGTCCCATATGGCAGAGAAATAAAGAATTAAGATGAATGGACTACTGTTCATCTCAGAAGGAAGGCTTTGGAGTTACCGGGTGTATGTGTGCGTGTGCGTGTGTGTGCGTGTGTGTGTGAGTGTGTGTGTGTGTGGTGCAGTCTAGAGGTGCTTAAAGAAGCAGAAGTACCAGAGAGAAAGGATTCCCTGTCCCTGACTCAAACAGGGGAAGTGAGGACTTCCCTGGTGGTCCAGGGGTTAAGACTCCGTGCTTCCATTGCAGGGGGCATGGGTTCAATCCCTGGTCGGGGAAGTTCCTCATGCCACACTGTGTAGCCAAAAAGAAAAACAAAAACAAAAATATGGGAGGTGTGAATAAGGGAATTGGCTCAAGTCCAATATTTTCCAGCCTAATGGACAAGATTTTCTGGATAAACACTTAAATCCACAAAGGAAATGAATAAAGTTCTGTAAAACAACAGCAACCCAGAATAGGCAACGTAGAAAGGATGCAGCCCTGGGGCAGATTCTAACAGACCCGCACAGAAATGCAGGGAGAACGAAAGCTCAGTGACAGAGAACACAGAAGCAGCAGGGAGAGAAGTAACCCAAGCTAAGGACCAAGAGGAGAAACAAAGTGAAAGTGTCAGAAAATGGAAGAGGCTCTACGAGAGAAAAGGCTGGTGGTCAAGTTGGGCAGGGGAGTATGTGAGCACAGTGAGACCACGCTTACAGGAGACCCGGAAGCTTGCACCAGCTCAGAACTGATGAGGAGAATAAGGGGCTGAAATGACCCCGTGGAAAAGAAAACCCAGACTGAGGCACATGAGTAAAGCCCTGGTTTCTCACCAGGTGTTGGTTTCCTGTGGCTATTGTAACAAAAGACCACAAACAGGGACGCTTAACAACAATGGAAATTTATTGTCTCAGTTCCAGAGGTGAGAAGCCCCAAATCAAGGTGTCGGTAAGGTTGGTTCCTTCTGGAAGGAGACTCCATTGCACAGCTCTCTCCTAACTTCCGGCAGCAGTCAGCAAGCCCTGGCTTTCCTTGGCTTGCAGATGCGTCACTCCAATCTCCACTTTCCTTCTCCCATGACCTCCTCCTCTGTATCTCAAACCTCCCTTTCTCTTCTCCTATAAGGACACCAGTTGCTGGATTCAGGGGCCACCCTAAATCTCGGATGATCTCATCTCAAGATCCTTAACGACATCTGCAAATACCCTTATTCCAAGTAAGGTCACGTTGTGAGGTTCCAGGTGGACATCAGTTTGCGGGGGACACAGTTCTACTCACTACACCAGCTGACTCCTTGGTAACAGGAATTGATCCAAATTACCTCAGACTCTAGACCAGCACTTCTCAGATTTGAATGTGCCTATAATCACCTGGGGATGTTGTTAACACGCCGATTCTGATTCAGTAGTTCTGGGCTATAGCTGAGAATCTGCACTTCTACAAGATTCCAAGTCATGCTGATGCTGGTGGTCTGGACCACACTGAAGAACAAAGCTTTAGTGTATATTTGGAAATGTATGCAATCAGTTGGCCATGCTTCACCCCAATAAATCTGGTATAACCGTGAGCCATTTGCAAAGAATAAGCTGGCACTTTTTTTCTGTGAAAAGTAAGAAATAAACAGAAATCTGGGTGTGGGACAAACAGTTTTCCCTGACTGAGAAACAGCAAGTTGGGGGAAGACTGTGTGATGTATATTGTACCCCTCAATCTTCATTAAAATTGTGAGGCCAGCACAATGCATCATGCCCGTGAGGCTTTCACGGGAGTCTTGAATGCACAGAGCTTTGAGTCCAGATTTTGCTTGGGAAAGGACAACTGTCCGCGAGGGAGAAGGCTCTGAGAATTTGCAAAAACCGGGACTGGGGAAGTATCAGGGCTCACGTGAGTTGTGAAATCGAGGGTTTAAATCAAGTAAACAGAATCCCTGAGAGGTAGGGAGGCACTAGCTGATACCTGGGTAAGGACTGCTAGGTCCCACGTAATTGGTCTTCAGTGGCACAAGATTTAGGAGACTCTGCCTCTAGCTTTGTCATAGTAGAGTCTTTTTATCCATAGGTCAGAGAAAAGGGCAGCGTGAAAAAAATAGATTTAAAAATAGTCACTTGAGAGAAGTGGTGGATGCGATTGGTTGGGTTTCAATATTTTGAAATCAATATCCTGTCTCAGTTACCAGAAGGGACACTGCAGCCTCCTGACCCACTTTTAGACTTGGTTTAATGTGAGGAATCTTGCAAAATAAATTCCTCTTCTTAAAACAAAGGACTTTTCACAGAAAGGGCTGTGGGACAGGGAAGTGAGGGTTAATCTTTAGAAATGGTACCAGTAAATGCCCCATTTTGCTCTGACAATATTGACTTTACTGGTACCCTGCAATCCCAGAAAACAGAGATGGTTAAGAAATTTCCCACTCCTTTGTGTTCCAGAACTGGCTTCCTGCCAGGAACCTTGCCTCCCCATAGGGCTTAGATAATACTCACAGATGCCCGCCTTGTTTACCTAGAACAGGACTAGACAGAGACCCTCCAAATTTCTATTCTTTGCTTCATAATTGTTAACGGAACTATCTGTGATCAATCTGAACAAAATGCTTATTAAGCAAATTTTGGTTAAGATTCCCTTGGTACCCTAAGGCCCTGAATTTGGCCGCACCCTCATCCTGAGCCAGCATACCACCCTCCTTAATGGCCCGTCCTGAGGAATAGGCTGACCTCAGGGTAGAATATCCTCTGATCTAGTGACTTCACCTCTGCTCATCCCACTGCCCCACACCTGGTTCTTTCTAGACTTGCTTATTCCTCCCCATAAAAGGAAAGTCCAGTAGTGTATATATGTCCATGCCACTCTCACCTTGTCACAGCTTACCCGTCCCCCTCCCCATATCCTCAAGTCCATTCTCTAGTAGGTCTGTGTCTTTATTCCCATCTTACCACTAGGTTCTTCATGACCTTTTTTTTTTTTCCTTAGATTCCATATATATGTGTTAGCATACTGTATTTATTTTTCTCTTTCTGACTTACTTTACTCTGTATGACAGACTCTAACTCCATCCACCTCACTACAAATAACTCAATTTCGTTTCTTTTTATGGCGGAGTAATATTCCATTTTATATATGTGCCACTGGGAAGCAGCCGCATGGCACAGGGAGATCAGCTCAGTGCTATGTGACCACCTAGAGGGGTGGGATAGGGAGGGTGGGAGGGAGGGAGATGCAAGAGGGAAGAGATATGGGAACATATGTATATGTATAACTGATTCACTTTGTTATAAAGTAGAAACTAACACACCATTGTAAAGCAATTATACTCCAATAAAGATGTTAAAAAAAAAAAAAAAGGAAAGTCTTTACTAGATGGCCTTTGAGATGCTTGTAGAGCTATTGCTTGTAGATCTACTCTTATCAATAGGGGTCCCCTAATGCAATAGCTTCCCTTTTCCTACAGCACTAGCCCTCTTCTCTTTGCTATAATCGTTTGAAACACAGTCTTTCCTTACTTAAGTCTGGATTTGTTTTTTGTCTGACAGCAAGAGAAATAAAGAGAAATTTGTGCCTGAGTCATTGTTTGCCTATGACTTGAGTTAGTTAAGTCAGCACAATCTCTTTCCCACTGGGTTTCGGAAATGGTCCTTTTGTCCCACTCCTTGAGCCTTCTTAGGGTAGCAGTGGCAGAGTCAAGAGAGCATCCGCCTGGAAGACCGGACCCCAGTCTCTATTCCCACATCCACCGATTACAACAGGAACCCTGTGGCTGTGGATCCCTCCTGTGGCTTCCTGGACCTCAGTGAAATAATACCTTAAAGGAAACCTTGAGTCTTTTATTTCAGGTCTAACTGCTGCAACTTGGTGATTGATTAGACTTTCCAACCACTAACATGTTGAATTCTAATAGTGTTTTTGATCTTTCACCTAGGCTCTGAAGGTGCACCCAGAGCACATTGTGTGGTCCCCTGACCATCCTGACTTTTAGAGTGAATTATTCTAGAAGAAAGGGATGAAGGAAGAGAGGGATGGAAGAAGATCAATCATTTTTTAAAAGGTATTGAAAGCACTAAATTTTAGCTATCTATGGCTCTCAAACATTTTGAAAATGCAGCTTCAACGGAAATATGAGAGTGATGTTTGCTATTTGCTGATTGACAAAACATTATTTTAGGATCAAACTTCAATCCGTTTTAAAAGTGGATTTTCATTTCAAAGAAAATAAATCCTGTTTCAGAGTTATCAGGATCTTTCTGAAAAATACCAGAGCATAGGTATGTAAGCATTTGAATAAAAATTTAAGCTCCAAATTACATCATTAGTAATATACTCCTGCAGGCAACTGTTACTTGGTGGCAAGACATACATCAGTGGCAGGAGAATAGGAAGTGAAGAAGTGGCAAACATTTTGCAGCTTGGTGGATTAAAGAAATCTATCAGGCTGATTTAGTGCTGTTCCCCAGAGATACCTGAAGCCATAAATATTTAAACTTATTGTATTTGGCTTGAATGTGCCAGTTTTATAAGATGGTCACACACAAGATCCACTTCTGCTTCCAAAACCCAAAGATGCAGAAGCAGTACTATTTGCGGGAGTCTCCATGAGCTCCCTGGCTGTCCCCACTTCCTGTGTAGGTAGGTTGGGACCATGTGGCTACTTTGGGCCCTAAGAGGGAATAGCAGGTGTCACTTCCAATCTGAGGCATTGAACAGGAAGGATGTCTCGATGCCCTCCCTTTGATGGGCACTCTGGAAGTTCTACATGGAGGTGGATGCATCAGTGGATGAAGACCACAGAGGTAACATGCCATTTTCATTACATCGTATCAAGGGTACAGACTATCAACATGACGTCACCTTGATGTTGACCTTGATCGCCTGGCCAAGGAAAAGTTTATCAGGTTCCTCCAATGTTAGATTACTCTTTTCCCACCTTTTCACACTCTGTGCTTTGGAAAGAAGGAATAAATTCTCTCCCATTTATTTATTTATTGAATCATTTACTTCTACCAACATGGACTTGTGGATATTTGTTTAATGCTTTGGGCTATAATCTAATACTACTTTTTTTGTTTCTCAAATTGTTCTAGCTTGTCCATGAGAGCTCTTCAGAGGCCCCTGTGGCCCTTTACACAGGAAGTAAATCCCTTTCCTGTAAACTTTTCCCAGGAACTGGCACTGTGGGATTTGGTTCATCTTGCAGGATCTAAGTAGTATTTTTTGTTTGTTTGTTTATTGAAGTATCGCAATGGATTTATTTCTCAGAAAATAAAGAGGGTTTCCAAGTAAGTAGGGCCACTGTGTACAAATTAGAATCAGGAAAGAATGCTTCTCAATGGTTCAGCAGTTTCATAGGCCACTTAACATACAGCCTGGGTAAATAGGAGTCCCCATCTACAAAGGGTTTTTCTAAATTTATAGCTTCTAAACAGCCATGAATTTTGCTGCCAGATGGGTCATGAGAGGCAAGCTGATAAATCTTTCATCTGCAGTGGATCATGTTTGCCCACATGCATGTTTATTTTCATAACCCGTGTGTATTTCAGCCAGGTACAGCTGATCCCCCCCAAAAAAAAACCATGCTGGTGAGTGAGGAGGAATCACTCATATCCAGTGCTCACCTGATCTTGATAACTTCTGACTCTTTGCCTTTTCAAAGGAGTATCCAAGGTGATCCTGATTCTGCATATCATTATATATGACAAATTATTGTAAAGTTGAAGCATAATACAGCTTAACCTTTAAGCAGTCAATGATTTGCATCAAAATCAGTCAACAGTGATCAGGCCTTAATCAAAAGCCATTAAGAAACGAAATGTTTGAAGTTCGCCTTTTTCTTCCAGAACTACAACGGGATTGAATCATTTTTCACTGCTATATCTCATAATAGCCTAAATCAGCCCCCCCAGATATTCACTGCCAATTTAGATCTGTTACACAGTAAATACTAAACCACACAGTTTTCTGCTCAACACATTCGTCCCTGACTATAATTTGCATGACGTAACTTGAAAGTAACTTCAAGTACATGGTCCAATCAATATAACAAGAACTAAATGATACCTGCATAAAGGACAGCAGGATTCATATAATCGTCAATGTACTGGCCCCTCCAGGTGTTCTGACACTTCATATAGGGGATTCCTTTTTTTATGAGGAGTGAATGAAAGATGTCTTGCAATTCAAACAGTATTTTATAGTTTGCCAAGAGTTTTCATGCCCTCTATTTCACGTTTTTCAAAAGAAATAGTAACTCTAAGAAATAGTTAAGATGATTTCTATTTCTGAGAGAGACTGAGGCTCAAGGAAGCTAATGACACAGCCAGGGGACACAATCTCTAAGTGTGGACCTGGGCTCAGGCTCTGGTTTTCTGCCCCCCACGTACAATGTTCTTTCTTCTATACCATATTGCTTCTCCAAACCTTGTGCTTGAGTATTTCTTTGCCCGTTAGTTTTAACAAGCCCCAGTCTAGGGTACTCTAAACACACTGGCATGCCCTGTCGTTTGCAGTTGCTGTTCTAATATTTCAGGGCAACTGGTTTTGTGCTGGGATTTACTTTATGGTAACTCTGTACCATGTGGACGGATGCCTGGGGTATTATCTCCAAGTGTCACTGGCCACCATAGACTTGTGTGCTCTGTCCTTGGTCAAGGTGAGAGGAGCGTTTGGTGTTGAATCCAAAGGGAGAAGGAAGCTGCCCTTTCTTTGTCAGTAGCTCAGAACATGTCCAAGTTGTCTGGCTCATCTCTATACTTTTCCTTTTTGTAGCTTCTTCAAAAGGATAAATTAAATTCCTACAAGAACATCTTTAAATAAACTATACTTGCGTCGGCTTCCTTGCATTTACATAGAAATTAAAGGAAGACAGTATTTTTGTTACAAAAATAACTTCTTAATAACAGCTTGATATGAACTAATTGCTTGCATGGCTTTGCAGCAGTGGCAGGAATTATCACTTTGTGCCCTTAAGCTTCAGGCTTGGGCATACTTGGATGAGGGCTCAGCTTCCACAAGAGGCCCCCAAATTTTCATCTTTCCAGATAAATGAACTCTAAGCCCCCTTTGCAATGAATATGAGAATGGTACAGGCCTTCCCCTAATAAACTGGTTAGGTTTGCCTAAGTGCTTGGCATGCAATAGGACACAAACTCTGAATTCAAAATATGTGAGCTTTAATCCTTCCTTCTCTACTGACTTGATGTGTAACTGTGGTGAAGTTACTTAACCTTATCATGCCTCAGTTTCTACATCTGTAAAATGGGTACGATAGTAGTACCTATGTTACTTTTGGTTGTTTTGAGGGTGAAATGAGTTATGACATGTCAAGGGCTAAAACAAGTGAGGGTACACAGTCGGAATGGAATAAATGGCAGCTATTGCTGTTATTATAATGATGATAGGGAAGATGCTAAACCCTCTCTCTAACCACCTGAGAGTTAGGTAATACATTTACCTTGACTTTACCCTTTCATGCCGACTTCAGGAAACTGGAGGCTTAGACAAAATTTTGATGACTTGCTCAAGGTCTGACAGCTTGTAAATGGCTAAGCCAAGAGGAGAACAAATTTATTTGCCCGGAACTGTCACACTAACTGATCAAATCAGCCAGGCTACTGGCCAAAGTAATCAAGTAGCCAGTGGTCAAGACCTGAAAGGCTGGGGTGGGGTGGGGTGGGGTGTCAATGAGCTTGGTGGTGTCACAGGACAGACATTGATTTGGAATCAGAAGATCTTGTCTTGACTCCACCTTTCACTAACTCAAGTCAGTTAACGTCTCTGAGTCTCAATTCCTTCATCTGTAAAATGACCCCTGAACTAACCCATTCAATAGAGTTGTTGTAAGATGGAAAGAAATAATACATTTGTGGGACTTCCCTGGCGGTCCAGGGGTTAAGACTCTGCACTTCCACTGCAGGGGGCACAGGTTCGATCCCCAGTTGGGGAACTAAGATCCTGCACGCTGTCTGGCATGGTCAATATATATATATTTGAGATCATTTTGTAACTTAAAATGTCATGTAAGTTATCATGTATTAATTTTTGAGATCTTATAGAATGATTTTTACTTTTTTGCTCAGCTGTTGATTAAACTGACTAAGTAAGTCATCTGGTTATTTCTTGTCACATAGATGGAATCCAATAGTTTCTTTAACCTATAAACACAAATCAGCTGTGAAACAAAGGTTGGGAAATGTCCCAACCCACAAAAATGGGGACTCGGATCCTCTCCCCCAGAAAATGTACAGTTTATTTTTTTACCTATTACTTGAATAATTCATCCATTTGCTTACTGTACTTCCTTCTATGTTCCAGGCGTTATGCTGGTTAATTGGAGGAATAATGCACAATCCTTGCCCTCAGGAGGTTAACCAACCTCATAAACAATTATGATCCACTGCATTAAGTGTAGTAGTAGATAATTGAACTGTGCTGAGGAAACATTTAGTGGCATCTAAGTTGAGTCTTAAAGAAAAACAAATACTAATTTTAGGTAATAGCTTATAGTAATAGCTAAATACTATTTATAGTATTATCCTATAATACTATGCGTAAGCTTTGTGACCTTCCAGGGGCATATGGCAAAACCTGGTTGATGGACTGACCTCACCGTGAACTCCAGCCCTGTGATGGCTGAAGAAAATTGATGTCTTGGCTGAGAACGTCCTTCAGTAATCTGTTGACTGCACGGGGCTTCTCTGTTACCAATGTCTTAGGGCTGATGGCGGCAAACCTGGCTTATTTAATGTGTGAAGTTTCTACAGTGGACCATGCCTGCCTTTAAAGTGTGAATGGTGCACCTTTCTCTCCTCAAGTGACCATAAAGAAGCTCTCACGTTTATGTAGTGCAGCTCCGTGCTGAGACTAAGAGTGAATTCAGATGACATTCTTGCAGGCACCAAAACAAAATGAAAGGAATAAGATACAGTCAGACCAGAATTCATGGAAGTGAGTCATATATGCATCTCCACCTACAAAGAAATAGTCTCATTATCATTTTAAAAGATTTTTGGCTTGGAACACCATATTAGTATATTTCCATAAACGCCACTTACTATGCAGTGAAAACAGTTGTACCTGCCCCAGCATGGGAGTTTATTGACTCCCTAAAGACAAAGGCTTTTGGTCTTAGGATGGAGGGAGGGGAAGTTCAGGATCAGAGAAGAGACCTGAGGAAAGTCAAGGTCACACCAATCTACTCCACAGTTTGGGTCAAGCAGAGCCATTACTGGTTCCAATTTTTTTGCTTAGAACTGGTTACAAAATTGGCTGAACTTTGGGCATCTGCAGGCTGAGAGCTAAGAAATGTATCTCCCAGGACCAAAGGAAATGGTGTGGTGATGGATGGAGTAGGGGGGCCTATTGCCGGCTCAGATCTTAAAATTGGTCTTATGGATCCTTGACCCCCGACTGTATATATGAATTGATATTCTGAATAAGTATTCCTATGATTAGTGTTTACATTGTAGTGAGTGGTGTGTGACAAATTCTGTAATCACTATAAAGAAAATGTAGACAATACGTGCTTTGAGTTAAGGGCTTGCTCTGAGGTTTGCTTTGTAAATTTAGATGCGCCATCTAGCGGACAGAGGAGAGATTTTCCATTTATCAAAGCGGTCCTTCTAGGTACGGGGATTATTTCTCCACAGCTCTCCTGAATGCTTCCTCTCCAAGGCGCCGCCCGGGTGTAAGCAGTGAAGTGGTGGGACCAGAGCTGAGGTGAAGAAAGATAACGGTGTCGTGCAAGGAGAGGCCAGGGGAGTACTCCCGTGTGCCGCGTGAGACGGTGGTCCAGCCTAGCGTGGACAAGGGCCTGAATTACAGACGTGCGATGGAGAAGGGTGGGGACGGGGTGGGGATCTTTGAGACAGGATCCGCAGAGCGAGGTGACTGTTGGGATGTGGGACGTGGCTCCCAGAAGCCGAGTGAAGGACAGTCGTGTCACCGTTGTGTCCTGGAGCCTTGAGTGTGGCAGCAGCCTGGGTTCCTTGGCAGGTGTGGAGCAACGGGCAGGGGGAGTCCCTCCCTGATCACCTCCTTTTCCTTAATGAGAAAGGGAGTGGGGTGTGCAGTCCGGAGCTTAGGGCGCCGTCAGAAGGGGGATCTGAGACGTGAAAGCTTGGACTAGTTGTACCGCAGGTCCTGCTTGGTCTGGCCAGCACTGCAGTGACGTGTCTGTTTGCCGGGGTTGTGCTGTTCTCCCGGGTTACGCTGGGCTGCCCAAGCAGGGGGGAAAGGGTAAGGTGTGCGGGAGGCGGGAGAGGGAGGGGACACCTCCCCTGATCACCATCAGCCCTGGCCTTTGAGAACAAACCATTAGCTGCAATCCAGGCTTTGTAATTAATACCTGATCCCTTCAGCTATCTGCAAGGTCGTCCTTAGCCTCTCTAAGCTTCGGTTTCCTCATCTTTAAAGCGGAGATACGAACAGAATTTATGCCATACACAGCGCGGCTATAGTGCAGTGTGATCATTCATACAAAGTGCTTAGCAGAGAGCCTAGCACTGATGGTGCACACTGATGGTTCTAAGTCGATAGTAGCTGTTTTTTTCCCTAGAAATGAGCATCTGCAGAGCCCTCCATCGATGGCCTATAAAGAAAAAAGAACATACTGCATTATTCCAGAATTTAATGTTTACTCTGGAGCTGGAATCTCCGGGACTAGGGCAGAGCTAATGGGTGATGGTTCTACCACTTTCCTCCCTGCTTTGTTTTTTGTTGTTGTTGTTTTGTTTTGGGGTTTTGGTTCGAATAATAACAAGGAGAACTCTGTCATTCTGAATGTTTAAACATGCTACATTTACTCTTATTTACTCCCTTAACTTGTAGACAGATATTCTTGCACTGAGGCAATCTCCCAAATCAAGAAATTAAATCCAATCTTGGCTAATTTGGTAGTTAGCCAAGGTTAACTACCAAAAAACACTCTTTAGGCTTTTCATGGAGGAAAGAAAACAAACTTTTTGCTTCTTTCTGCATGTGCCCATATGGATGGGAAGAAGGAATTACTGTAATTAATGCTGAATTTTAAATTATCAACATGGGAAGATAGCTAGCATCTTCCCAGCAAGATGAGAGTGAGAACCTGGGAGGTGATAAGGTGCTTAGATAAATGTGATTTATTAAGTCCAAAAAAAACCCCTTAGGAAAAGCAACAAATAGGGAAATGAAGCCATGCACTAGCGTGAAAATGGAATAGAGCTGTTGGATGAGCGGATTTGTAACTCTGTAGTAAATGTACATATTCCTATCAAAGAAAGGGCAAGCGTTTTGTCCATTGTGATATCTACCTTTCTTGATTTCTGAGTATCATTTGATTTCTACTTTTCTGACTCAAGGTAATTTTCCTGGGGGCCATGCTTTGGAAAGAGCTTGTACTTCTAAACTCACTAGACCTCCACCTACGGATTGCGGTAGCATGCTGGAGAAGTAAGAGTTGAACAATCTCCTTAACTTCACAGAGCTCTGGGGACTGCTCCCCAAAGAGAGGAATAAATCCTTGTGGATTTTTTAAAGGCCATTATAAGGACAATCAAAAGAGGTTTCAGGAGAAAAAAAAACACATGGGAAGTGTACAAGCTAAAGAACTTAATACGAGATAAAGTGAAGGATGCGGATGAAGGACTGGAAATAAATCCTAGAAAAGCTACAGTCCATCAAGTTCAAAGTAAGTGCTTTTTCTGCTGGTTCATGGGTCATCAGCTTGTAAAACAAGAAACAACGAGAGATATGGAACCTGGTGCCCGACACAGCTCAGCGCTCCAGCACGCTGCCAGCAACCTGCCTGCATCAGGACGGCG
Source organism: Balaenoptera borealis (assembly GCF_965194805.1). Taxonomy (NCBI): domain Eukaryota; kingdom Metazoa; phylum Chordata; class Mammalia; order Artiodactyla; family Balaenopteridae; genus Balaenoptera; species Balaenoptera borealis. Next base: position 108,254,715 of record NC_138874.1, read on the forward strand.
GCGAGGGGAGTGTGGGTAGCAGCAGGATGCAGGGTTCGGAACCAAAGACACTTTAATCAACAGGCTCTGATCCAGTGTTGCTGGGCCTTTTTTCCATTATCGTCCCCCGCACCTTAAGGAGCCTTTTATGATAGCATTTTCCTAACTGCCCCCCCCACATGAAATTTAATCCCACAGATGTGCTAAATTGTTGTTTATGTACTGTGACCCTTTGATGGACCACAGATCCTTGTAACCTCTAAGATCTGTGCCCTCCAAGACCGAATTTTCAGCCCTTGGGAGTGATAGTGCCCTAGGTCCTTACTATATACCTGACCCTGACATGCATTGTTTATGTAATCTATTCCCTTTTGGCATGTGAGGCTTAGATGGGTTGAGTAATTGTTCCAGGACAAAAAGGAAGGATTTGAAATCAGAGCTGCCCAATCTCACCTTCTTCTCTTAACCACTATTTCCTGCTCACAGCAGGATCTGGACATGCCCTGCCCGTAAGCACCCTGCTCTCCTGCCCCTCTTTCTGAGATGTCAGACCATCATGGCTGGGATGCAGAAATAAGGTCCCTGTAGTCAGGGTTCATGGGAACATCACTTGTGCCAAGGGGCTCCCTTTTGAGCATCTTTCTTTGGGGCTAAACGCAGTGGTTGTGAAGAGAGATCCTAACTTCGGTACCTGGTTCCTGCTCACTCTCAGTGAGATGCTGTGTTCTACAGGACAGGAAATGATGGTGAATGCAGTAAAGACACAGTCCCGCAGGAGCAGACACAAAGGAGGATGTTACCCTGATACTAAGAAGATTGCAGCCAGTGCAATAAGAGGGAGAAGAGGGGGATATGGCAGCTGAGAAGGAGAGCGTGGACCAGCTGAAGCATCATATTGCCTAGTGGGGCTGGGAATGTGGGAAACAGGCCTCAGCTTGACATCGAGACTGAATCAGCACTCCACTTGGACCCTCCATCATCTGGATAGAAGGATGTAGCTAACAGATGCTGAACACAATGGAAAATGAATCTCACCCACATGGACGGAGTTAATTTGTCTGGGGTGGGACCTGGGCATCATCATCATCACCATCATTATTTGTAGCTTCCAAGGAGATTCTGATTGCAGCTAGGGCTGGGAGTCTCCAAACTAGACCAAGATTTTCTCCATTCCTGAGACATATAACACATTCTTATCTGTAACTGGATCACCTCAGTGATCCTCATGGTGAAAGTGGAGAAGGACTGGAAAAAAACGGTATTGATCACAAATGCTCTTGACTACAAATAACAAAAATCCTGACGAGAGTGATGTAAACCAAAACAGGTTTATTTACTTATTTTTTATTCATTCTGAAAAGTCTGCAGATGGGTGATAGCTGGCACTGGATCCAGTCACTCACAATGTCAGCACCAAAGTATCTAGAATTCTCTTGACTTTGATTTCATGGTTGCAGGATGGCTGCTGAAGTTCCAGCCATCATGTTTATACTTCAGTGGAAAAAAAGAAAAGCACCTGTAGAAAGACTGCCATTTATATCTTATTGACTAAAGCTGGATCATAGACAAAGGGATTGAGAATCAAGTTGGCTGACCTTGGTATCTGGCTTGGAGGGGGAGCATCTTTAGCTTTAAAGACCCTCTTGGGGATTCAGGTGTTCTCCTCCCCAACTGCCCCCTGTTAATTAGGAGTTACTGATCTTCTAGAACAATGGTCTCAACCAAGGGCAGTTTTGCTCCCCACTCCTTGGGAGGTGGCACTTGGAAATGTTTGGGGACATTTTTATACTGTTATGACTGCAGGGGTGATACTGGCATCTAGTGGGTGGAGGTCAGGGATGCTGTTAAACATCATGTAATGCACAAGCAGTCCTGCACAACAGAGAATTTTCTGGTCCAAAATGGCAATAAAGCTGAGGCTAAGAAACCCTGTTCTAGACTATTACAGAAATCTCTAGACCATTACAGAAATCTCCTGCTCCGTCAATCTCTCTCGAGTTCTGCCTTACAAAACAGCCAGCATTACACCATTCTTCCCGAAGCGTTGCTCTAATCCAAATATCCTCTATATGTTTACCAAGGTGAGGAGCCCAACGTGGATCTTTAAATCCTAAAGTCTTAATGCAAAGAGACCTTTATAGTATTCCTAGTAGTCATCCATATTCTGCCTGAACACTTTTCGCTCTGGGAAGCTCATTCCATTTCTTTCCTCCACCTCCTCCTCTCCCTCTTTTCCTTTTAATTGAGATATAACTTCCATAAAGTAAGTCACACGATTCTTAAGTGTACAACTCAATAACTGTAAACATTTGCAGGAATCCATGCATAGATGACCCAGATAGAACCCTTCCATCCCCCCAGAAAGGTGCCTGTGGTCCCTCTCAGTCATTCACCTCTTGGAGGTCACCACTATTCTGACTTCTTTACCGATAAAGATGGAGCTGGGATTTGAACCCAAGTCTGACCTCAGAGCCCATGCCCACAGAAGAAAAGATTATACTTTTACATAGGATGAAGTTTATAAATTATTTATACCTGAGAGTAAGCTTTAAAAAATACCCCCATCCTGCCTGTGTCTTGTCCTCCAAATTTCCCTTTTCAACAGAGTAACTTGGAGTTTGTGTGCTGTGACTTTAAGAGTGTCACAAACCTCTAAGTCAATACTGAAGGCAGCAGAGCCATGTGCCTTGTGTGCAAATGCTTATTTAAGGGCTTCCCTGCAGCAAAGAAAAGCTTATTACAGCTGGAGGCAGCCGCTCTCCCCAGGTGGCCGGTGATCCACGTGAACTTGCATTTGGCTTTCCCGTTGGGGCCTGTGCATAAAGGCGTTTCTCTCCAGCAGACACAAGCACTTCATTTTATTCCAGCTGTCGTTAGGAGCTAGAATCTTCCTGCCAACTTATGATCACCGTGGTAAAGCAAGTTTTGTACCTCCCAATTCTTTCCCTGGGGAAATGGCATTGAAGTGAAGGTCAGGGACATCCCAAGTTCGAGCTCTGGTTAGACGATGCTTCTTGCTCTTCTGCGACGTAGGAAGGAATTGGTTCAAGTCAGTAATGCACAGGCAAGAAAACTGAAGGTCCCAATAAACTCTTGGAATGACTGGTGGAGAAACTTCAAAATAGTTCCTACTTTTCCCTTAAGATTTAAACTGTGTTCACTCTAGGGGGAAATACATGCTGACGCTAGGTCAGACTCATTAAAAGTTATGCAGAAGTGACTGGTGCTTTATCCACAATGCATAAGTTGCTTTAACCTGATGGAATATGAAAGTAATTAGAATCCAAATGGCATCCAGACTTTCTCATGTGGATGAATAGATGGTCCAGGATAAACCTTGGACTCCATCTTTATATTCAACTGTAATAACTCTTTCTTGATGCATAGAGCGCCTTCTGATTTCTTCTGGGTTAAATGGTAAAAATAATTCTGGACTTGGAGTCAGAGGCCTGGGACACAAGCCCTTAAGTGATCATCACGCCATATGACTTCTCCAACTTTATCTCTTGCAACTTTCTCCCTTGCCCTCTCTGCTCCAGCCCACCGGCCTCACCCCTCCATCGAACCTAGAAGTTCTGGTACTGCCTTTGGCACTTTGCACCTCTTATTTCCTCTGCCTGGAGCACTCTTCCTTTAGATAGTCAAGATTTTGCTCCAATATCACCTTCTCAATGAGACCCACTCTGACCACCCTGATTGAAATTACAATCCGCCTCCACTCCCCATACTTCACACTCCCTTTGCCCTACTCTGTTTATCGCCTTCTAAATCTCTCTACAATTTCTTTATGTTTGTTGTCTGAATAGAAACAAATGGGATTTAGAAAATCTCTTATCAAATGCATTACATGTATTTAATTCTTAACTGTGATGGGATCTAGAAAATCTCTTATCAAATGCATTATATATATATGTGATTCTTACCCTATAAATTCCAATATTTTAATACAATAAATTCTCTTTCCCCAATATTATGCATTATCTATTTTGTTTACTGATGTATCTCAAGTGCCTAGAACCATGCCTGGCCCATAGAAGCCACTCAATACATAATTGTTGTTTTGGTTGTTGCCGTTTTAGTTTCATTTTGACCCCTGATCTGTTCAGAGACTTTAAACAAAGCCATTACTCCCTCAGAGCTTGAGTTTGTTTCAAATTTGTAAATGGCAATAATAGTAAGACCAACAAGGCTGGGTTGTTAAGCAGATTAAATGAGATCATGTATATTCAAAAGTTAGGTATAATGTTGATGAGAAGAGAATTTATTGTGTTAAAACAGTGGAATGTATAGGTTAAGAATTAAGCATATATAATATATTTGGTAAGAGAGCTTCCAGAGGTAAATGCACTGAGGATGTTTTGTACTTTATGTTTTATGGATAGAAACACAGCCTGTAAAGGAATATGGAACATTCGGTGTGAGATTGGGAGACACAGACATAAAGAGACAGAGACTAGGGAACGATTGAAGGAGGGAAGAAGCCAGCCGTGCAGAGTAGAGGGTCCCACTCCTGGTTCCCCCGAGTACATGGGTCTCCTTCCAATTTTTTTATTCCACGAAAAATAAAACACAAAAAATGAGGTCCACAGTAATCATACATCACATGATTGTGAGAGCTCCATGTGGGAAAAAGAGGATGAAAATTGGGAGGGACTTGTCTACAGGACATTGGCTGGAATCATGTGGGAAAAGGGCCATCCTGGGGCTGAATGGGGACAGTGTCCTCGAGGATCCTGTCTCCTGGCTATCGTGTTATGCCCAGTGTGGAGAACCCACCGGTTCATGAAACCACCTTGCCCCACCTTCCTGCTAGTTGCCGTCACAGCGTGGAAGGAGCTCTGGCTGGGAAACGGAAGCGCTCAGACTCTAGGCCGCTTGATCAGCAGGTGTAGGTGATTAGCATTTGTTAAACTTACTGTCTCCATTTTTCTCTCTGCCCTTTTCTATGGCTCCTGAATTTAGGGTAAGATTGTCCAGAGGGCACAGGGAAGGGAGGAAATAAAAAAGGTTCTGTCAACTAGAAAGGGATGTGCAGACGTCAGTTATTTTTTTTTCCCAGTTGGTCATCGTTAGTAGCTGTTCTGTTCATTTCCTAGGATGCCTGAGGTTCATTAAATCATGGAACATCAAAACAAGAATGACCTGTAGAGATTATGTTCATTCATTTATTTCAACACACATTTTCTGTGCATCAAATCTGTGTCAGACTTGGGGCTAAGCACTGGTTATACAAGAAATAAGTGTTGTTTTCTTCCTCAATGAGTTCACAGTTCAAAGGGAGAGAATAACAAGTAAAAAATGCACTAGTGAGACATCTACTTTGACAGAGGCACACACAAGGCGCTGTGGGGCTTAGAAAAAGGATACTTAATTCAGATAGAGGGTGCTGAGTGACAGTCAATGGGAGTGGCACTATTCTAAAGGCTAAGTAAGCACCTACTGAAGCAGAGAAGGGAGAAGACATCATTTCAGACAGAAGGATGGAGGAGGGATGGAGGCACGAAAGGGCAAAGTTTGTCTCAGGAACTGCCAGTAGTTCGGACTGGCTGGAATGAAGTGTACATGCAGGCAAAGTGTCCAGACAATGAATCTGGGCAGGTTGGCAAAATATAATTAAAGGAAAACCTTATGTCTCAAGCAAATGACTTTGAGCTTGATCTTGAAAACAGAGGTGAGCCAAGGAAGTATTTTCAGGTAGAAAAGGATGAGACAGGGTTGGTGTTTATAAAGATTATTTAGTCCATGACATGGATTCAGGAATCAACTTGGGCAGGAAGTAGTCATTCAGGCAAGTAACTAAAGAAAGTCTGGATTAAGGCAGTTGTTAAAACAGTGGGTTTGGAGAAAAGCAGACCAAGTCATGAGATCTTCACAAAATAGGACTCAGTTTTCTACACTCTGGGTTTCCATGAGGAAGGAGTTCCCTAGCACATTCCTGGACTCACACCTTTTGCATCCTATTCCTTCTGCAGGGAGGTAGAGTGACATTTAATGGGTGAATTTGGGAAGAACTGGGCATGCTCAGTTCAGCTCAGCTCAGCCCTTCTCCCTTGGGAGTGAGCCTGTGCACTAAGAACACAAGATTTTCTCTGCTTCTCCATGCCCTTGGTCTTCTTACCTGGACAGACAATCCATGTGGGATATCCTGCCCCACTGCTGTGACTGAGTGGGTGACCCTAACAAATTGTAAGGTTCAGTGTTTGCAAGTCTCTTTGGTCCACAGATCTAAAGCCTCATGTCTTCTACTGAGCCGCTCCCTAGAGGAGATTTTGGTGCTACTGCCATCTGCTACTCTTTGTTTTAGTTCTCCATTTCTTCAGACCTCTGGTCCAGAAGAATGCTATCGAATGGCAGTCCTTGAAGCCCAGCGTTAGCGATTGTTGAAGGAGACAGCAGGCGAGAGACCACATCTAAACATGACTCCTAGTTTCTGCTTGGTTTTTCCCACTCCTGGGTTCTCATGAGGAAAGATGGGGATGCCTTACCCTGGATTGGGAATACAGGGGGAGGAGGGGGTTATGGGATAGAAGATGATGATTTAAGATTTGGCCACAGTGAGTTCAAACTGTCTGTGGACCAACCAAATAGCTGCGCCCCCTCCACGTTCCCTTCCTCCCATTAGATACACCCCACCTCCCGTTAGATACACCCCATCTCCCGTTAGATACACCCCACCTCCCGTTAGATACACCCCACCTCCCGTTAGATACACCCCACCTCCCATTAGATACACCCCCACCTCCCGTTAGATACGCCCCACCTCCCGTTAGATACGCCCCACCTCCCGTTAGATACACCCCATCTCCCGTTAGTACCCTCTGCTTGTGTTTCTCATCACGTGCATCAGAAGATGCAGCTGCTCGCCTGTCTATATTTTGTCTTTGACTTCCCCAGGGTATGGTTTGTGTTTCTAAACCTCTCCAACAGCTGGGTCTGTTCTGAGCACCAGTAGTGAATCAGTCATACTTGCTGAATGAATGAATGAACTCAATTAACTTCACCACACCTTTGTGTTAGTGCTGATGTGTTTCTTCACCCGGGAGTGTTTGGCAGCATATGGCAGTATGGGGGGTCGGGGCGGGGAATGCATAATCTGAGGGACTGTTCCTCCTCCGGCATCAGCAGCTCCCTCCCCTAGTTCTTCTTCTCCTTCAGTCGAACCCTACTCTTCTCCCCACAGCATTTCTACGCCCCATAGTTATATGAGTATGGGCACCATCGCCTTGTCGGCGGAGCCCTGGGAGCTGTCAGTGGGCTGCAGGCTGTGCAGGGCAGTGAACCTCCTGAGAAACGTGGATCATTCGAGGCACTGACACGAGGAAAAACGTGAGCTCTGCTGATGACAGGAAGGACATCATCAGCCAATCGTCTCTGCCTTCTGCGGCACAGCTAAACGCAGCAGCAGCCCCTGGCTGACAGTGTGAAGATGCCCAGGCATCTGGGATAGAGGGAAGCAGGTCTGAGAAAATCCTGACAGGCATAAGTCAAAAGCACTGGAAGACAGTTCCAAGAAAGGGAGATACTTTTCCTTTATTTGAAATATAACAGACAAATAGAAAAGTGCATAAAAACATATACACAATTTAATAGTTATCAGTGAAATACCTTTGCCACTACTACCCAGGCCAAGAAACAATACATATTGCCTGCCTAGCCCCCCCAAACCCCTGTGCTCTTTCCTAATCACAGCTAGAATGTTGATTTTCATAGTAATCATTTTGTTGGCCTTCTTCATATTTTTAACACTGAACAATATAGCTTAGTTTTCTCGTTTTGAACTTTGTATGAATGGCGTCCTACCGTATGTGAACAACATCATGCTTGTAAAATTCATTCACACAGATGTGCATAATTGAGGTTTATTCTTCTGATTGCTGTCGTAGGACATTATGTAACCATGACGTGATGTATCCGTTCTATCATCCCTGAGCTGAGAGACATTCGGGTTGTTTACATTTTGCTGCTAAACTCGTTCTTGCTCCTGTACATTGGAATCCTCGTGCAGAAGTTTCTCTAGGGTATTTGTCTCGTGATAAGGTTTCTGGATCATTCAGTAGGTGTATCTTCAAATGTAACAGGAATGCCAAACTTTTTTCCAAAGAGGATGTACCTATTGACAGTCCCACCATTGGTGGATTTGGAACATGTAAAGGCACCTAAAATCCTAACTGCAGGACCTCACAATAATGTGCATTACTTGCAGACAGGGAGCTAGTCCTTGGAGCTTGCCTCATGCCTGGAAATGTGACCTTTGGTATCTTGTTATTAGAATTTAACTTCCGCTCCCCGCCCCCGCCCCGGCCCACTCCCTGCCCCCCAGAGGATGGAAAAGCATCACACATTATTTTTTTAGTCAAAGTATCACTTGTCCAATTTGGAAAGGCAGAAGGGCAATTTAATAGCTATTATATACATGCTTTTCAATCTAAAGTTGTAAATACAGAAGTAGGTTCATAGCAAAAAATAAATAGAAAACTGAATGCCTAAAATAGTACTATACACTTGACCCTTGAACAACACAGTTGAACTGCATGAGTCCACTTATACACGGATTTTTTTCCATAGGAAATACGACAGCACTACACGATCCAGGGTTGGTTGAATCTTCGCATGCAGAGTAAATACGGAGAGACCAACCGTAAATTACAAGCGGATTTTCTACTGTGCAGAAGGTGAGTACCCCTGACCCCAACATTGTTCAAGGGTCAACTCTAGATTCTTTCATGGGCTTGGCTGATTTGCTCCCTGTACCTCTGCTGAGAAAAAGAGAGTTCAAATAATATATTCCATTCCAGGTCTGAATTAAGCACCCCCTGGTACTCCCTAGTTGTGATGGGGTAAGATAAACAAAAAGCATATCCTGAGAAATTCAGCACTGTATCTGTTTAGGGAATTTTTTCTAAGAGAAGGTACAGCTTTGATTTGATTCTTTCTCAGAGCATGGTGAGAATCAAAGATCTTACCTACTAGAAGAGCTTTGGAGAATTCTATTACTGTCCTTTTTCAGATAAACAAACCAAGATACTTTGCCAAATATCCCCAATACCTAGCATAAATCTTGCATATAATAGGTGCTCAGTAAAAGCTGAACGCATAAAGAAGTTCTTAACCTTGAGTTGAGGAGAAATTTACCCAAACGGAGAAACACAATTTGTTAAAAAGCCTGTCCTTTAAGATTCAATCCTATCCAATTACTGCCTCCACAAAATATATTGTGAGTCTCAAGAAATTTGACATCACTTTTTTAGAGAAACCTTAATTCAAGGTCTAATTATGATCCTTCTATAAGCATCAATCATTAAATTCAGTTACCCCAAAGCATAAAGGAGATTCCAGGCCTCCCATCGCCCTTCTCCAGGCTGTTATGGTGAGTGTTCTCCCATGTGATTCCTGAAGTTATTGCTTGCAGGTTGGTGCTATCACCAAGTCCCCTTGGAGTAAAAAATACCTTTCCAAGTGGAAACCCAGGCTACAGGGTGCATCACAAAGGCAGTTTAACCAACTCTAATGAGAAGCTGGTAACCATGAAGGAAATATCGCTGAGAGGGCAATAAATCCTCTCGCCCTAATAAATCTCTGACAGCAAAGGACCCCATGCTGTCTCAGTGCTGTGAGCCTACAAATTAAATCAGAGGAGATGTCTTGTTGATTGATACTGCAGGTAACCAGATAATTGACCAGGCATGAGCTGACACTTTTGGCTAATTAGAGGATGACCAATGAACTGAATTCAGATGAAAAGCTGTGATAAAAGCCATTGTGGAGAAAAAGGCAGGTAACTGGAGAAATGGGAGCAAGTGGTCCTTCAGAGTGGAAGTTATATCATTCTAGTTATGAATCATCCTCTTATTCAATGAACCGGGCTCAGAAACACCAAAGGCATGGAAACTTCCCGAGGATGGTTTGTAATCCAAACTCTAGTGGCCCAGGAGAAGATGTGGAAAAAAATAGTGGAAATGATATCCCAACAATGTCTTTATAATTTGCATTCAGCGATCCCTAAAGTGTGACTTGAGTATGGAAGGGTCCAATTCTGAGAGGGAGCCATTGAAAATAAGACCTTAAATTGAACATGGATTTCAGAAATTAGGTCCCAGAGGAGGCTCATTTGATCCAAAGGGACACATTCTCAATGATTTACATGATTTATATACACTTGAGAATGTGTTTTTTACCCCAAAGATTAATAAGGCAACAGCTCCCTCCCATTCACTCTTCATTCCATCTCCCCTCCCCCTACCAAAATGCATTATTTTTATTATATATTTATTAATTAGATTTTATCTGCTATTTGCTTTATTATTATTGGTGGGGTTTTTTCCCTTAGAAGAACATTCACACACTTTCATCCATCTTGCATTACTTCCCCCTTGTCTTGTTGGTCTCATCTAGAATCTTTGTTTTGGTTGTCATGGCTATGCTTTGGTTTGTACGGGAGAAGTAATAGGAGGTCATTGCATATCTAAACAGAAATAAAATGAGTTAATTCCTTTACTCACCCATACTTCCCACACCTAATTTCTCTCTCCTGAATCAGTCTCTCTTCTTTGGATGTATCCATTCAGCTCTCCAACTCATTGATTGGGTTCTTCACTTCTACACTTTCATTTTTCATGCTCAAGATCTCCCATCTCTTCTTATTCACAACTGCGTGTTCTTACTTTGTGTTTCAAATATCTCTCCTTCCTTTTTTTAAATGATATTTATCAGGCTTATTTAAAATTCTCCAGTAGAGGTTTTCAGTATGTTGCCTTTCGGGGTACGTGTGCTCTGCAGAGGTCTCGTTATTTCTCCCCGACTATGTGTCTTGCCTTGGGAATTTCGGTTGATGTAATGTGTACCTGAGGGAGAGGCAAAGGCTTAGGCTGTGAGGTAGGGGGTGGTCCTGGACAGACTCTGGCGGATTCTGCAATTAGGAAGCAGCCACTCCCAGTGTGCTTCTCCCCCTTCCTTCCTATCCCTCACCCCCATACCCCCCAGGGACCCGCACCCTCAGAGAACCTTGGGAACTGCTCTTTCCCAAAGACTGTTCCTCTTTGCTTTGGGATTGGGGGATATGAGGAGGAAATATTCAGGGGATGACCAGCCTCGCCATGTTTGTTATCACCACAGAGGGGCTCCAGCTCTGCCCCAATGTCACTTATCACTACCTCTGATAAGTGCTGGGCTGGGGAGGTGATTTGCCACGAAAGCGTCAAGCGTCAATAGTCCACTGAGATCAAGGTGGGAGAAGGAAAAGGTACACTCCGTCAGCCCTCCCAAGCACATCTCCCGCCTGCATCCCTGGGATCCTCCTGATCTGGGCCGTCACTTTTCTTCCACACAAGGACTCATCCACCTTCTGTCTTCCCGTGGGTTTTCCATGGTTTTGATGTTAAGTGCTGGGAACCATCCACATGTCTTTTGATTTTTTTCCTTAAAATCTCCAGAGTAGGTTTGGCTTATGTTAATTTGCCATGGTGCCCAGAATTGGAATTTCTTCTAAAGGTGATGAGTGCCCATGATTATAGGAACTATGGGACTTATCCCCCCATGAAATGCACAATGCCTAGCACATAGCCAGTTCTCACTAAAACATTTCCTCAATAAATTGGTAGATTCATTCAAAGATATTTTAGATGATATGTAAAGCCATGTTTCTAATTCTAGCTTTTTTTATTTTTATGTTTTGCTTGAGAAAAAAGACATTGCCTCAGTAGCCTGAAAAGGGAGAGTTATTGCATTTTAATAGCCTAATCACAAGGAAAGCCCCCAAACAGAGTAAATAGTGCATGAAGATATGAGTCTGGGAGAGATTTCCAATTAAGCTTACATTTTTCTTTGTCATACCTAAGCTTCTCGGGCTCTGGGATCCATTTTCAGGCTGCATGTTATAATGCTAATAGTCTAAGACTTTCAACATTAATTTTGCTATTATTTCCCCTTTTTATAGCTCCTTTTTCCAAAGAGCTCAGTATGTTCACAAGAACCTACAGATTGAATATCGATCCTTTAAGTTTCACAAGAAGATAGAAAACACAGAAGAAGGAACAATTAAGAACTCTTTCTACTGTGTATATTACCCCTTAAGGGAGAAGGAAAGAAAGAACGAAAGGATGGAGATGAAGGGAGAGGGAAAGAGGGAAGAAGAAAAGACAAAAAAAGGGAAGGAAAGACAGACTTGTCCTCACCTCCACTCCGTTATCCCCTCTCCCTTGACCTTCTGCTCTGCCCTTACCTGCACTTCTGACGTGGACTTTTCTTCTTATTCAAATGGACTCTTGTGGCTACTCTATAAGCTCCTTGTTCACCTCTGTGGAGTCTTAGTATGTGCTTCACTTAGGTAATCCCGAAGCTTTTCTTCTCTCCCCTAATTGTCCCCTTCTTGCTGTTGTTTCAAAGAAAACCATGTGTCCTTTGTTGAGGAAATTGGGAACGTCCCTCAGGAGCCTCCCAACCTGTGCCCCTGTTTGCCAGAGAGCCTCTCTGTCTACACAGCCATCCATCCTTTTCCCATCTGATTGCAGTGGTCCCTTTCCAGCTTCTCCAATACAGTCTCCCTCCCCTCCTCTTCCCTCTCTGTTGCTGCTTTGGCTGCCTCTTTTGCTTCCTCCTCTACCTCCTTCCCTTTGTTAATCATCTTCTTATTTGTTGACCACTTAAAGGGTGCCATGTACAATGTAAAGCTAAGTGTCCACAAACTACCTCATTACCAATGGAATATATAGTATCAATATGCAGTATCATTACCCCTATTTTATGGAAGAAGATTTTTAGGTTCAGAAAAGTAGGGTATCTTGTCCAAGATTGCACAACTTACAGCTGGTGGATCTCACTAGCTCCTTCTCCTTGACCTTGAAACATGGGCATGTTTTGGCTATAAGTAACTAAGAAAATACATGCCTCACCTCCTTTGAGCCACTGTTCTATTATTCTCCTTCCTTTCATTGCTAATGTATCTATCAAGCAAATGGGTACCTCTGCTTCCATTTCCTCAACACCCCAACCTGCTTTAAGTCCTTGCATTCTGGCTTCTGTGCCCTGTCATTCTGCCGACATAGAGTGATGTCTCTGAAGTCACCAATGGCTGCCTCCTCTCTAAACAAAAGCCCTTTCTAATCCTTGTCCTTAATGCCTCTGTAGCTGTTGATGCTGCCAATGATCTTGTCTTTGGAATTTCAGCTGCCAGCCAATGAGGCTTGTGAAGCAGATTTGCATGATCATTCACAAGCCCTGTGAGATGAGCCGGTTCTGGACAGATGGGTCCATCACTCAAGGATGTACCCCAAGTCCATGGCCAGAAATTTCTGAGGGTCAAGAGGTATGAATTATTTTCAGAGTGGGAAGGATCTTTTATAGGTTTAAGGCTATTTTTTGCAGGAAAACAAATTATTCACCTTTTCTGAACGATATTTAATTATTTGTGGTGACCCTTTATGTGTAAATGTTAAATCTTAAGAGCCTAGATAACTACGTTTCATATTTGAAACGAAATATAAGTAACCTCAATAATACTTCAAGGATTTTGTGTCTTCAGGGAACGGGAACAAGGTGGGAGCGGGTGGGAGTGTGAGGAGTGATTCTCATCTTTATGGAATATTTCAGTGGAAAAATGAATCTCCTGGGGATATTTTATATATAACTTTGCCTCTGAGAGTCTCTTAATTACTCTCATAGGGGTACAGCTGTGAATATCACAGAATATTTATTTTCTCTGAAGATGTCGCAGTTTCTAAAATGAAAGAGTAGTTCAAAGAAAATAATCACAGATTTTGTTCCTCTGCCACATGGCCCAGAGAAAGTAGGGTCTCTGGTTGATTGCAAGCACAGATGCATGTGGTTTAACACACCCAAGAGATAACGGGTTGGCAGATTTTTAAATGGAGAATAGACTTAACATTTACATAGAGTTCTACAACGTCAAAGGTATGTTCACATATATTATTCCTTCTCCCTACTCTTTGGGTAAGATGGGGATTCTGATCCCAGTTTGAAGATGAGGAAATCAAAGTCCTGACAGTTGATACTAAGTAACCAAGTCTCCATCCGTAATAAAGGCAGACCCAGGGTCAACACCTAGGCCCCTGACCCCCAGCCAAAGGGTAAGTCTCTTTCATCTCCTTCCAGCCCATTGCAGGCAGGTGATTAGCTAACTGCAGGAAGTGGACTTCGGCAAAGATGACAGGACACAGGCATGCAGGTGATCACAGGCATGCTACGGCAAAGGTGATTCTTTTAAAAGGACGTATTTCTAACATGATTCATTCTTGGCAGTCCCTTTACAAAAGGCAGTAGGTATTTCCAAGTGGAACCCGTCACCCACCCTGGCCAGCCGAATGTTCCATTGAGAGAGACTCCCCAGGTGCTGGATGAAGTCCTATTGGTGAGCTTTGTTAAAGTTCAAAGGGTGCTTAGGTATCGCCTATGCGACTTCCGGTTAGGATACCAAGATCCAGAGAGGGGAGGTGACCTAGGAGCAATATTATTAAAATATAAGAGGAATGGAAGTTTCTACCCCTCTAGAGCAATAACTGTGTGTGGAGAAGACATTTGGGGGTGTCAGTCCAGTCCCAGATCCCTGAGGACCACCCCCTCCACCATGGCACCCCTGGTCACACATACCTAAACACGCCTGCACAAAAACACGTACACACATACACGGGCATGGGCCCCCAGCAGCCATGGTTCTACAGTGAGACCCTGCTTTTCCGGTCACAGGTGATGGGAGTAGGCGTGGACACCTGACCCCAGCTGGACCACTCAGCTCCTCTCTCTCAAGCACTGAAATCAAGAAACAATGCAAATGGGAAAAGGGGGCTGAGTGATGAGGATGACGAGGCCCCAGAAGGAAAGCCCACAAACTGGGGTTTAGAGGTTTCTCCTTCACTCCTCCTCTCCTGACCTCTGGGTCACTTGGCCTTTTCTTTGATTTCAGGAGTTACGACCTCAGTGTCTTCCAGTAAATTCCACTCTGCACTTAAGCTAATTTGAAGCGAGTTTCTGATATTTGCCACCAAAAGAATCTCAACAAAACTGTGACAGATCCCCAGGAAAATGACAAACACTCTCTCCTTATGCTCTTCTGTGATGGAGTAAGTTAATTAAGTGCTGGTCAATCCCAGGAAATCCATTAAAAAACAAATAATTTATGCAAGTAACCATCATAAGTTGAAATACTTATAAAAAGGTGATCTCTTTTCTTGGAGCTTTGATAGCTCTTAAATAGCAGCTCTTAGAAAATATACTTTTTATGCTTTCAAGCAATATACGTGTGTGTGTGTGTGTATGTGTGTACACTTTTGGGACACATACACACAGACCCATTAGTTGAATTCTCAATTGTGGAATAACTGAAGAAATTTTAAATTAAAAGTTTGCATTTATTTTCTGTCAATTATAAAATACTATTTAGTTCCTGTAGAAAATTTGGAATTGTGTAACAATTATGTGTCACCCATTATGCTAGAGAACTTTATCTATATTTTTCCCATCCTAACCACTATTTGTAAGATAATTATTATCCCTGTTTAAATATGAGAAACTCTATGTGTGTATGTGTGTGTGTGTGTGTGTGTGTGTGTGTGTATCCAAACCATCAAACCAAACAAAAGTTTGTAGTGTAGACTAAGCATAAAAAATATGGAAAACCATAATGGTTACTATCAAGCAATTCATAACACTTACAATCGTACAGAGCAAATGCGTACAGAAAAAGGAAAGCTTACTTTGGAGAAATCTATTCAGATTTCCTAGCCTGGCGAGGACCCCTCCCACTGGCTTCATTCTTCTCTAACCAGACCCTGGGTCTGCTTCTTTCTTTCTTTTTTTCTTTTTCAAATGGGACCTAATGAAACTTAAAAGCTTTTGCACAGGAAAGGAAAACATACACAAGACCAAAAGACAACCCTCAGAATGGGAGAAGATACTTGCAAATGAAGCAACTGACAAAGGATTAATCTCCAAAATTTACAAGCAGCTCATGCAGCTCAATATCAAAAAAACAAACAACCCAATCCAAAAATGGGCAGAAGACCTAAATAGACATTTCTCCAAAGAAGATATACAGATTGCCAACCAACACATGAAAGGATGCTCAACATCACTAATCATTAGAGAAACGCAAATCAAAACTACAATGAGGTATCACCTCACACCAGTCAGAGTGGCCATCATCAAAAAATCTACAAACAATAAATGCTGGAGAGGGTGTGGAGAAAAGGGAACCCTCTTGCACTGTTGGTGGGAGTGTAAATTGATACAGCCACTATGCTTATTTCTTTCTGAATTTTCTGCGAGACCTGGAGGCAGACTCAGGCTGACTGAGCAAGGGCCATTGTCTATTAGTAATACCAATTGTACCTCTGAAAACAAATGCAATCTTTTAAATAATGAAATGGCACCTGTGGTAGAATTTGAAACAATAGCTTACAATTTGCTTGAATTCCTCTCCTACAGATGGCAGCAGGACTTTTCTCTGAGAGTCAAGGGTGACTGTTGGTCCCTGGCTTCTCCCCAGAACTGTATTGGGTTGTTAGGAGTCGGGGGCGGGGAACAATAAATTGGAAACAAACTTCCCAGGTTTGCTGCTACAATGACCCCTTCTTCTCCCACCCACCTCATCAACCCCTGGCACTAGCCATGCTGCAGTATACCCCACCTGGGTGTCCTCCACATCAGTGTGGCACAGAGATTTAACACACAGGGGCTTTGGAGTTGGGCACACGTGGTTATGAGCCTCGACTCTGCTCCTCTGCAGCAGCTTTGTAACCTTGGACAAGTGGCTTCGCCTCTGAGAGCCCCCATGTCCTCATGAACAAATGGGGATAATAAGGAGGATCTGCCTCATCAGGTGATGGGATGAAATTAACAAAACAAACGTATGTAAAGAGCTTATTAGCGAGTGTCACGTAGCAGGAAATCATTACAGCTGCTCTTATTACTATTATTAAAGCTGTGTTCTATACATACACACAGCTAATACCAGGCAGTCTGTGATGACTTCTACAGCGGAAGTATAAATGCAGCTATTACTATTGGGCAGGCTTCTCGCTTGGGGAACCCAGGTTATACCCACATCTCCTCCAGCATTAAGAAAGCAATTGCTGTGATAAAAAACACCAATACTGAGAACCTTGTATTTTCATGCCCCAAAATCCTCTTTAAAAATATGCACTTGTCCTTTATCTCTGTCAGTAAACCTTAAAGATAAATGAGCTGAAGCTAGGACCAGGGAATGAGAATTCTCTGTCTCCAAAGGATGATGCCAGACTCCTAGATCTAAGCTCTAAGCTTGAACAGAGATAACTAGCTGCTGGGTAATGGCCCTGGACAGACCTCCCCAGTGATAACATTCCACAAAGCCACAGCTCCGGTACATTCACTAGGCATTTTCCTCTGATCCTAAGGAAACCTGTGCTGCTTCAAATTCAGAGATTGTACTCCAGGCATCGTATTGATTTTGCTCCCCTCCACCGTACTCACATACCCTAAAACTGTAAGATTAATTGAACTGCTAAGACAAATGGAATTATATTCACCAGCTAATTTTCCAATGGTCAGCATGACCTTTTGTAAAAGTGTCTGTTCAGCATTTGACAGGGCATGTTTTCTAACATCTCACAATGAAATATATATCAGGAAGCAAAGCTTTACAACAATTTTCTTTTGTGCTGACAAACTGAGAAGTATGACATGTTCATTTGCCCCAGAGTCAGAAAAGGCACAACCAATTACAAAGTCTGAAAATATCAAAATTGACTTATAACAGCAAATAGTCATGCCTATATAATTCCATTTAACTGGTTACTCAGCTCTTTTTGAAAGGCATTATTAAGCTTGTTAGAGAATCTCAAAGGGAATCTCTTTCATTAAGCAACTAAACAATTAGGCCTTGGAGTATTTAAAAAGATTACAGGCAGATGAATAATGCTGCAAAGTGGCCCTGAAATACATCTAGAGCTCAACAGACAGAAAGAAAGATTTATAAAACTCCTTTCACAGGTTGTATTCTTTTTTCTAATTCTTATTAACTGGTTATTTTTCCAGTGTAAGACATTCATATGTTATATGTTATATACAAATATGTTACATACAAACATATTTATATATAAATATATACAAATATTTATATATAAATATGTTATATACATGTATAATTCTATCTGTATATATATGAATTTTATATAAGATATGGATTTTATGTAAGATAAAATGGGTTTTATATAAGCAGATAAGCTTAAAGAAGAAAATGACCCATTTCAAGAATGGGTTTAAAGCAAGAAATAGCCACTGTTAATCTTGCTTTCAACTTTGAGGAGGTTTATATAGTATAGCCTGGTGGCTAAGAGCATATGTGGGTCCAGAGTCAGCGCTCCATTACTTACTGACTCTGTGATCTGGACAATTCACTCAAACTTTGATTCAATTTTCTCATCTGTATAATTGGGATAAAAATAGTATCTTCCTTACAGTGTTTTAGGAGGATCCAATGAGATAACATGAGTAAAATCTTAAATCAGTGCCTGGTACCTAGTAAGTGTTCAATAAATGTTAGCTATTTATATCCTATATAACAGTATATAATTAAAATGAGATTTTATTGTATATACTGTTTTATAGCCAGCTTTTTATTTAATAGTGTATTATACATGTTTTTCTGTATAAATGCATGCACATCTTTTCATCTTTCTTAATGGCTGCATAATATTCCATCACATGAGTGTTTGATAAATTACCAGGTAGGACTGAGCATGGTGGCACTACCTGCCAAGCTCCAGCAGGGTTTGGGTGCTGTCTTTCTATATCCGTGTGTACTTATGCACCTAATTGCATTTTTAAATTGTTATATAAAAATTAGTGGAAACAATCTAAATGCTCATTGACAGACGAATGGATAAAGAAGATGTGGTACATATATATAATGGAATACTACTCAGCCATAAAAAAGAATGAAATAATGCCATTTGCAGCAACATGGATGGACCTAGAGATTATCATACTAAGTGAAGTAAGTCAGAAAGAGAAAGACAAACACCATATGATATCACTTATATGTGGAATCTAAAATATGACACAAATGAACTTATCTACAAAACAGAAACAGACTCGCAGACATAGAGAACAGATTTGTGGTTGCCAAGGGGGAGGAGGGGTTGGGGAGGGATGGATTGGGAGTCTGGGATTAGCAGATGGAAATTATTATGCATAGAATAGAGAAACAAAAAGGCCCTACTGTATAGCACAGGGAACTATATTCAATATCCTGTGATAAATCATAATGAAAAAGAATATGAAATAGAATATAGATACATATATATGTATAGCTGAATCACTTTGCTGTCCAGCAGAAATTAACATAGCATTGTAAATCAGCTAAACTTCAATAAAATAAAAAGTTAAAAAATTAGTGGAAATGAAAAACTAAAGGTCTGATATTAATGGTAAGAATTATTGATCTTATAAGTGTATTGCAATTGAGACAAAGATAGAAAGCAATATATATTTGATTTTGAAGAGCATGTACAAAATGGAGGAAAAATATTGCCTATATTTTTCCATGCCTAAAATGCAGGTCTAAGTAGAAACTTCATACTTTATCTCTCAGAGAACAGAAGCCCTCTTCCAAAACATATTATTTATTTTCAGCTTTCACACATTTGACTAATGTCTGAAAGGAAGGTCCTGACTGCAAGCATCTCTTGACAGCTTTAGGAAGAAACATGAGTAAGTGCAGATGGCCAGGCTCATAAGAGACAGAAAGTCAAAGCCGTGTGGAATTCTGCAGGCTTTCCTAGTGCTCAGATTCTATAGCACTGAATACCTCAGTGACCCCAAATCTCTCTGTCCCCTGAGGACCGACAGACCAGGCACACAGTGGGGGGCTTGGTGTGAGATCTCTTGGTGAGAGAAGAGACACAGACTGAGTTTGGGAAGAGACCCCCCCACCCCAGAACAAGTAACATGGTCTTGGATGGAAACAGTTTTTGCTTTCATTCTGGGGTGAGGATACAGGGGGAAAGGGTATAAAAAACTCTACAGAAATGAAACAGAAACCCCTATTGTGGGTCTAGCCTGCCTAGCACTTAGTAAGTGATCTTTGAATGTTGAGCCAATAAATGAATGGACTCCCTTTTGTCAAGTAAAGGAAGCAGAAGAGCATCACTTTTTGTTTTAATGCATCTGTTCTGGCTGTATAGTTATAAAGTTGCCCTGTAATCTTTTCACTATATCTTTACTCCAATTTAGAGGAAAGGCGATGAAGGGAACTGACATTAGGGGATGGGGCTGCTGCAAATGGTGATGCAGAAACTGTGTAAATGGCACCCTTGGCATTGCACAGTGCACAACCTGTGCAGCTGTACACAACGGTCCTGGCTGTTGGGTGCCTCCCATGTTTGCAGTACATAGTATCATATCATCACATAATATTATTATATCAAATCTCCCTAAGACCTCTGTGAGTTGGGAATCACCCCTATTTTGCAACTAAAGAAATATTGATTCAGAAAAGTGAAGAATGTCCCAAGACAGCACAATGGAAGGAAGTGATGGGACGGGAGTAGGAACTGGTATCTGAGTCTGACTCAACTCAGCTCCCTGCTGAGCTCTTTCAATCATCCCAGAGAGTTTGGAGATAAATACATCTGAACACAAACTGACCATCCCCCCCGCCCATCACAAAACATATGCAGTACACAAAAGCCCTGCATTTCTTCATTGATTAATGCTTTTTGTGCTTCATTTGGCTGCCAGAGCCTGGCTCTCCTGAAGTTTGGAGCAGAATCGTGGCTTTGGCCATGAGGACGAGGAGGAGGAGGAGGGGGAGGAGGAGGGGAGGGGGAGGAGGAGGAGGGGGAAGAGGTGTTTCCCCCTTGGGAACAACAAGAAAATCACAATGATAATAATAACACTTGTATCAGTAATAGACATAAAAGTTGTTCCATTTGGTGCGCAGGAAGTCGTCTGTGACATCCAGGGAGTAATTCAGTAGAGTAATTCAGAAATCCAAGACAGAGTAAAAGGAGCTGAGAAGTGAGTGTATAGCAAAAAAGCAGATGCAGCGGGTGTAAACCCCTATTTTAAAAAGTTTGGCCAAACTTCTGAGAATTCTGAGATTCCTATTCCATCCCCATTCGTGTCATTAGTTGCAGCGGATACTTTCAGTTAGTCCCACACTCAGACGTCTGCAGCCTCTTCCTTCCCACTGCTCAAGGCTATTACCAGGAAGAAAAAGGGAAACCACTCAGTTAGGATCTTCTTTATAAATTTTCATTGAGAGAAAATCAACAAAACTGCTGAGTTGATTCCAAGAGCTGCAGCGTAGGGTCCAACGACAAAAATGAACTCCACTCAAATCTCTGGCAAGTGAGGGGGAGACTTTTGTCCTTCAGCCTGAAGGTGTTCACAGATTTGATTGGGAGGGGAAAACTCGAGTCCTCCCTTAGGACTGCATTCTTTGCTGAGAACTGCAAAGAAAGATCCTCTTTCCTCCTGCTTGACTTTTCTCATGCGCCTCTCCTGGATGAATATCATAGCAGCACTTTTTCTTTTTTATAAATTTATTTACTTTATTTATTTATTTTTGGCTTCATTGGGTCTTTGTTGCTGCGCGGGCTTTCTCTAGTTGCGGTGAGCGGGGGCTACCCTTTGTTGTGGTGCGAGGGCTTCTCATTGCAGTGGCTTCTCTTGTTGCGGAGCACAGGCTCTAGGCACGTGGGCTTCAGTAGTTGTGGCACACGGGCTCAGCAGTTGTGCTGCACGGGCTTAGTTGCTCCGCAGCATGTGGGATCCTCCCGGACCAGCGCTTGAACCCAGGTCCCCTGCATTGGCAGGTGGATTCTTAACCACTGCGCCACCAGGGAAGTCTGCACAGTAACACTTTTACCTCACTCTCATAGAGCAGAACACAGTAGCCCAGAGAAGGCCCCTCAGATCTCCTTCTTTGGAAGCAAAATCGACTCAGCCCCAGCTGCTGGCCCTGAATCTGGCCCCGAGTTTGTTGAAGCCACACTTCACTTCTCTCAGGCTGCTCCCAGCCGACGAGCATGTGGGGGACACCAAGACAGACGCGTTCCCGCAAGATGTAGGACTCCTCTCACACACACTTGAGCTTGAGAACGCCCCATTGTCTTGCTAAAACTCTCTTGGGACTGCAGTGTCCTCTAAGACTCTGCCCCCCTACCTTTCTTCCTTCCCACCTCATTCACGGGTGTCAGACCCAAGAAGGCACCTTATGGGTCTCCCAGCTACCTCCCCTTCACAGGTGTGTCAGGCACAGCTAATCCCATCTTGGCCTTGGCATTTGGAAGAACTGAACTAACACCTGCAGTTTAGTAGAAGTAGTGGATTAGCCACTAGGTGTTGGGGTAATATTGCGAGAGGCACTAGGAGAAGAATAATAGATTTAGCGTCACAAACCCTGGACTAACTGAGTTTTACAACCCTGAGCCTGGAGAATGGAGATGAAAGCAATAACACTTAACGGGTACTAATAATACAACCTTACTGTGTTGTAAGCATCAAATGATATTGTTTGTTTAGACATACTTTGTAAACTATAAAAAACTTTACAAATACTATTTATTAATAATAGTACATAATAATGATGATAAGAACACTTTGTTGTCAGAAACTCTGAACTGTTTGTACTCACAAACCTTCTGGCACCAAATGGGTGGGGTTTATTCCCATAACGACCTAGTCCGTTATTCTCCAGACACCAGCTGGTAGTCCTATAATTGAATTCAATTCTGACACTAACTACCCAGAGTTAGCAGAGACCCAAAGGTTAAAGGTTCAGTATCACAAGACTGCCTTCACTTCAGACACCAGTTTCCATACTTCTGACCAACTGGCTGTAATTCAGGGGTTCCAACGACCCCCTCCTCAGGTTCCACAATTTGCTAGGATGGCCTGCAGAACTCAGGGAAACAGTTTATTTACTATTACTGGTTTGTTATGAAAGGACATAACTCAGGAACTGCCATTTAGAAGAGATGCCTAGGCCGAGGTCTATAGGGACACAGGGCTTCCATACCCGCTCTGGGTGGACCGCCCTCCCAGAACTTCCGACATGTTCACCGACCTAGAAGCTCTCCACACCCCATCACCTAGGGATTTTTATGAAGGCTCCAGTGCACAGGCGTGGTTGGTTAAATCATTGACCATCGGTGACTGACCACCATGTCTAACTCCTCTCCCCTCACAGAATTGGAGGGGAGGGTGGGCTGCAAGTTCCAACCGTCTAACCACGTGCTTGGTTCCTCTGGCAACCAGTTCCACCATGAAACCATCTAGGGGTCCATAAAGAGTCACCTCATTGCTCTTCTACCAAGGACCCACCAACATGGGCGGCTCTCACGCCAAAACCATGAAGAAGGCGGCCCGGGTCATTGTCAAGAAGTACTACACACGCCTGGGCAATGCCTTCCACGCCAACAAGCTCATGTGCGAGGAGATCGCATGATTCCCAGCAAGAAGCTCTGCAACAAGATCGCAGGCTATGTCACACATCTGATGAAGCAGATTCAGAGAGGCCCAGTGAGACGTATCTCCATCAAGCTGCAGGAGGAGGTGAGAGAGAGGAGAGATTGATTACGTGCCTGAGGTCTCAGCCCTGGATCAAGAAATCATTGAAGTAGAACCTGACACTGAGAAAATGCTGAAGTCCTTAGACTTTGGCAGTCTGTCCAACCTGCAGGTCACTCAGCCAACAGGTGGGATGAATTTCAAAACACCACGTGGAGCCGTTTGACTCTTTCTACTGTGCTGTATTATTTTGAATAAACATCGGACAAAAAAAAAAAAAGAGTCACCTCATTAACATAAACACAGGTATGGTTAAAAGGGGCTTATTATGAATAACAGAAGACACACTTCCGGGCTTCCCTGGTGGTGCAGTGGTTGAGAATCTGCCTGCCGATGCAGGGGACATGGATTCGAGCCCTGGTGTGGGAGGATCCCGCATGCCGCGGAGCAACTGGGCCCGTGGGCCAGAATTACTGAGCCTGCAAGTCTGGGGCCTGTGCTCCACAACAAGAGAGGCCGCGATGGTGAGAGGCCCGCGCACCGCGATGAAGAGTGGCCCCCGCTTGCTGCGACTGGAGAGGGCCCTCTCACAGAAGCGAAGACCCAACACAGCCATAAATAAAAAAAAAAAAAAAAAAAAAAAAAAAGACACTCCTCTCACCCCTAACACTCAGGGAATCCAAAAATTTTAGCTCTGTGCCAGCAACTGGGGGCAAAGACGAAATATATTCTTGTCCCAGGAACCAAAACACTCTTTCATTGTCAGAAACCAGGTTGAAATAACACGGCTAAGAGAATGGATTCTGTGCCTAAATTCTCTCCCTACTCTTGTAAGATAAAATGAGGAAACATTTCAACCAATGCAAGAGTTAAAGGAGAAAGGCTTGGGACATAGGACCTTATCCTAACCGCCCCCCTGTCTCATCTTCCTGCACGGACAATAGCCAGAAAATATAACCTGTTCAAGGTGGACCACTTTCTACCTTCTTGGACTTTTTCATACTATCCAAGAGTCTTGACTAGACCCCTCTGCTTGTCCCATAGCTTTCTACTTTCTTTCCAACATATCTTTTCATCAGTCTGTGTTTAGTAAAACTGATGTGTGGCAGAGTTGGGAAAATTTTACTCTTGGGGTGAAGGTCCTCTAATCACCAATGTCCTCAGGACACTTTCCTAAGATCCATGAGTGGGTTGCGTGAGCTAAAGGCCTGGGAAGGTGAATCATTTGTGAAGACGCCTGACAATGTGTGGCTTTGTGGAGATAAAACTGGCCGAGCTACTAACGCTTGGCACCTCCTTTGCTCCCAGAGGACATTCTGTATCAGCCTCTGGAGTCTTCAGCCTGAACAACCTCCAGACACACCCCAACAGCTCACTGATTGCTGCCCTCCTTTTCCTCTCTTCGTTTCAGCCACAACCCAGGGTTAAGTAACAGCCCAATGTCCTAGTTTAGCCTTACTTATAAAACAATCACTAGCCGGGTGTGTTCTGCTACTATCCTTACAACACACTCTTATGCATTGCTATTAATGTTTATACAAACCCCCCCAAATATTTACCCCCAACCATCTACTGTGTTCCTGACATTGGGATAGCCACAGGAACAGAGGAATAAATGAGATCAATACATTAGCCCAGCATTCACAGAGCTATTGACTGATTCTGGAAAGAAAACTAGACACATAAGAACAGAAAGCCTGCTGAATGCTGCATGTGGCTTCAAGGGAAGTTCACGGAGGACGCTATGGGAATGTAGAAAAGAGGGAACCATCCTAATACAGACTTGAGGAAGGAGATCAGAAAAGTTAAGCAATTACCTTAAGGTCATGTGTCAGTGTCCTGGGGCTGCCATAACAAATCACCACAGACTGTATGGCTTAAAACAACAGGAATTTATTCTCTGACAGTTGAGGAGGCCAGAAGTCTGAAATCAAAGAGTCAGCAAGGCCGTGCTCCTTCTGAAGCCTCTAGGGAAGGATCCTTGCTGGCCTCTCCACAGCTTTTGGTGATGGCCAGCAGTCCTTGGCTTGCATCACTCCAGTTTCTGCCTCCGTCATCACATGGCCTTCATTCCTGTATGTGTCCCCGACTCCAAATCTCCCTCTCCTTATAAAGATGCCAGCCACTGGATTTAGGGTTCACCTTAATCTAGTATGACCCCCATCTTAACTTGATTACATCTATAAAGACCCTGTTTCCAAATAAAGTCTTATTCACAGGTACCAGGGGTTAAGGCATAAATATATCTTTTGGGGGAGGATACAATTGACCCACGAGAGGTCATAAAGTCAACTAATGCAGAGCCAGAGCTGTCATCAAAGATTTGTGGCTGGATCACAAAAGCAAAACTGGACCACCACCAACAATGTGACTGTTAAAATATTAATCCTATCTCCCCTGCCCCTTTCAAGGGAAACTATTGCTCTTCTAGTTTAACATTTTGATGGAGTAAAACTTTATGCAACTGAGTGCTTGTAACATACTTAGTTATAAGGCTATTTAGGGCCCTAGGTACATGCATTACTTGAACCACCACCTTATATTTGGCTAACTACCCACTCGGTGTCCAAAGGGCAGTGCAAACACTTCAACCTGGTGCACACCTGGACTTTCCTTTTCTTTCCAGGCTCCTTCTCTGTCTCACCGCCATGATCACCCGCGGTCCTTTCTCACCCTAGGGCTCCTGGCTGCATCCCAGATTTGTAAGTTGAGTCCTCCGGCTCTGAGCATTGCTCTAGGCTCCGTTCTGCAGAGGAGGTAGCCAGCACTTAGCTGCGGGAAGCTTTGGCTCCTTTTGATTTTTCACACTGGATCTTTTAGAGGACAAATAAATGCACCTGCTTAATTCTAATGTGCTTTTATGCTGCCCACCCCACCGCCACCAAAAAAAAGTTTTCCATCTTTTTATTAACCTTGTGAGAGATTCCCAGGAACCCTGCCAGGAGAGATGCAGGTTGGCAGAAAAGGGGCAGAGAGGGAAGCTAACCCATCTTGCCACATGTATGAAGTCCTAAGCTTTGGGAATTCCCTGGCGGTCCAGTGGTGAGGACCCCGCGCTTTCACTGCCCAGGGCCCGGGTTCAATCCCTGGTGGGGGAACAGAGATCCCACAAACCACGTGGCCAAAAAAAAAAAAAGTTCTAAGATTTCGTAGATAATGAACTAAAGTTATAGAATGTAGTTAAACATTCCTCATTCTGAGAGAGAGCTGAAAGAGTCTTCTCTGAACTGCACATGGGGGGTGGGAAAAAAGATGTTCTGATTTAATTCCTACATTATAATGAAAGCGATTGTCTTGTGTGTGTCATTATTTTTCCATTATCTTAATGCCTCGGTTAATGAAGACTTTCAGAGTCCACTCACGCTGCTACGGGAGCTGAGCAGTTAGATTCGATCCTCGTCCCTGTGGTTACAGATGCAGCCTTACTGCAGACGTGGTTGTCTTCCTCACATCAAAGTTGCGTCAGTGCTACTACCATCGATTGGACTGCAGATGCCAGCCTCAGAGGTCAAAGCGATTTCCATTTCACCCACGTGGGCTCCCCGCCCCCATTTCTCTTCCACTTGTAATATCACTGCAGGGGCAGCCCATTTGGAAGTCCTCGCTGTGCGGATGATGGCAGATTGATGGCTCTGGGGTACCATGGGCACTCAGGGTGCTAGACCTTTCGTGCATGACACCGACCACGGGGACAATACCTCCCTTTGTGTGAGAGGGCACACAATTTTTAATGTGTGGGGATTTTCAGACTTCATCCTTCCCCTACCTATAACAATTTCAGAATTGCCAGCATGGCTTTTTCTGTCCTCACCCCTCTCCCTGATTTCTGAGAGCAGAGAGGGCAAAATCTATGCAGAGCCTCCTAAGAAAAGAGATCAGACAGAACGTACCCCCCAGGTAGCTTCAAGGGGACAGAAAGGATGTGATTGGTCAAATGGGTCATGACTGGGGGACAAACACGTGGTGTTGCAGGAACAGGGCTGCATGCGTGGGGTGAGGGCACTCTTGACGCAGGAGAGTGAGAAAGCCCTGAGCATTTGGGGGTAGCAGAGGAGAGAAGGACACAGACAAGTTATAAAAAGTTGTGGATTTTGCCACTTTGCCATGAGTGGTTGAGAGAGACCTAAACAAGCTCAAATCCCCTACAAGGCTGCAGTTCTTCCTCTGAAACTGGGCCACATGGGACCTAGTTTTATGAACAGAACGTCTTGTTTGTTGAACACTCAGTGCCCATCTATCATCCTGGCACTGGGACTAATTAGACGAGGTGAGAACACACAATTATAGGCTTTCAGAGGATGAAGGCACGTGAGCGATAATCTAGTTTAACCTCCCATTACAGGAAATACAGGAGGACAGGAAACCTCCTGCTGCCCCCTAGCCTAACCTCCGCTGGGAGGGCTCCAAGAACGAGAACCTCAGGTCCAACTGACAACCCCCTTAATGCTCGTAAAGGTCATGCCTCGGAGTCCAAAGGCGTGGCCTGCAGACATTCATGAGTGCTCAACTCTTGCTCCCTGAGTCTCAGGTCCTTCTTCTGGAAAAAGGTCACAACAGTACCTGGCTCAGAGTGTCTGTGAAAGGACTAAATGACGTGATGGATTTGGATGTGCTTCAGAAAGAACAATGCAGACTCTAATTATGAGTACAGCCTCTCGACCCTGTGCCCTTGGATTGAGTAGATGTGTTAAAATAAGTCCTGCTGACATGCTAATACCCAACTATGTTTAATTGATTTTGAGAAAGCATTTTCAAAAGTCCATCTACAACAGGAGGAGAGAGAACCTTAGGAACGCAATACTATTCCAATCAAAATCATTCCACTTATAGATAACCAACAAGGACCCACTATATAGCACAGGGAACTCTACTCAGTATTCTGTAATACCTATAGGGGAAAAGAATCTGAAAAAGAATGGATATATGTATATGTATAACTGAATCACTTTGCTGTACACCTGAAACTAATACAACACTGTAACTCAACTATACTCCAATATAAAATAAAAATTAAATTTAAAAAATCATTCCATTTATAGTACATTTTAGTAGCTACTTTACATATCCTTTTATTTAATGATCCTGGTACCTAAGTAAGAATATATCATAGGAATTAAGAGTCTTGGAAAACCTGACAGTAAAAATAGAAAAAAAAAGATTGCAAGAAAAACATTCTAAATAATTACTTAAGAGTGGAGCAGTTAGAGATGAGTTTATTTTTCTTCTTTCTGCATATTAAATTTTTCTACAATGAAGTTACAATATCTTGGGTAATACATAATTTTGTTATGAGAATTCTGAGGACAATTTAAGTACTAGCTTTGTGTGTGCTTTTATGTTAATTTTTCACCTTTACTGCCTTAGCGCCTTTAGCTTCAAAGCAAGGGAATTCAAATAGGTGTTACGGAAGGGCCTTTCTTAGAACAACCCTATTATTTTAGAAGGTGAAAATTTCACTTACAAGCAATAGATTGTCACCCACTCCAAAAAGCTTTTACCTTCCCAGCCAGATGATTTTCTGTAGAAAAATCACACATTTTGTGAACAACTATATGCATCTTGCCTCAGAAATAATAAACAAAAAAGTGACAGATAGATGTTTTGAGTTTTAGAAATTTGGAGCGAATAGAAGAGCTCTCAAATTGTGACTTTGGCCATGAGCAGGTGGGTGTTATTATCCAGCACATTTATGCCTCGTTTATCGAGTGAAAATTGGCAACTTTACAGATGAGTTATCCTCCTTTGAGCCCATCCCCTTTCTGGTGGGTAAGACTGAGTGCTTTTTTGTCCCAAGGTAGCTGCGGTTGCTTGAGCCTGACTGAACAGTCCAGTAAGCCATTATGCAGACTGAGACACAGTTGCCAAGCACTGAAGTGCCTCGTCATTTGCATACCGCATAAATATCAAACTACATCTCATGTGCAAAAATAAATTAAAAGAACGACAGGTGCTACTGGGTCTAATTTTCAAATATAATTTAAATAAAATAGAACATTCACTACACACTTGAAGAATTTAAAGAAAATCTCTGTTAATCCTTAGAGTGTTGGGTTTTCGTTGGGTGATGTGATTAAAAAAACAGTACTTGGGACCAGACAGATCAACACGCTAGCTCTTAGGCTAAGTACTTACCACCAATGAGTTTCAGTTAGCTTATCTGTAAAATGGTCAGCAAGTAGGTTCCTTTCTCCTTCCTTGGATAACCTTAGGTATTTTTAATTTGGTGGTATGGTTTATAAAATCTTAGAAAATACTTTCTATATTTCACACATTTCTATATTTTCTTTCAGACATTTTCTGGCTTACGTGATAGCAGCGCATCTCCATCTTTAGCTGGGCTCCTTGCCTGGTGGGGAAAGGAATCAGGAAGAGATGCTAGGCTTTCTCACCACTGTGGTTACTAATTTGCTGAAGCATTTAAATTCATAGCAGATCCCAGGTCCAAATCCTCTGATTCAATAAAGGGATAAGGGTGTTTATTTTCTACCACTAGTTAGGTATGCTATTTTGTTTCTTCTTTGAAAATGAAGCTAATTCTTGTATGTGTATATAACCCACATCTTACACAGAATTTTCATACATGCACACACGGAGCTGTGCTGCAAGATTTAATATATTGTCCCTAGCGAGCGGATAGGGAGAAAGATATATAGGCATTTGCAAAAATATTCTTAGAGTGTATTGGGGTAGAGGGGCAGAAATATGATGCCACCACTCAAGCCCTCATAAATGACAGTGTCCAGCACCAATGCTGTCTGTTGCCTCCCTAGTCGCCAGCCCCCACTGTATTTTCTTGCTGGTGGATCAATGATAAACTGAGGCTGAATATGCCAGAAACTCACTTTCCAGCTGCTCTTGATCCACTGGCAGTCATGGGACCTAATTTGGTCCAGAGACTTCAGAGGAAATATACTGAGAATCTTCTTGGAAAGATTTCCCTCCCCGAGAGATACAGGATGAAGCTTCACCCTACTCTTACTTCTGGACTTTTGGACTCAGAAAAGAGCAGAGGCATCACCTCAGACACCCCTGAGTTGCTGAACAAATCCCCCAAATCAGCTCCTTTTGGATTTCTTACGATGTAGGGGGAGAAAGCCCTTGCTGCTTAAACTGCATTTAGTCTGCTTTCAGGTACTCTATTCCTTGAAGTCAGAAATATCTCCCTAGGGCCCTCTCCTATCTCCCACTCTTGCTCTGGCCTTCCTGCTTCTTATCCTTGGTCCTGGGGTAATCTCCAGCACATACAAGTAGACTGCCAAGAAAAATGGTAAAAAGTTGACTTTTTCTCCATCTCCCCAGATGCACTGCTCCCAGTGACCTGACAAAGTACATGAGGGCTGGAAATCAAATTCCCTTAGGAGCCCCCAGGGGTGGGGCAAGGGAGGGAACAGAAGAGGAATGTCTTAACCAAGTCAGTGAGGCTTCAGGGCAGAGCAAGAAGGAATGGTCGAAAGAGGTGTGTTGACGAGGAAGCTATGCCTGGTTCCTTGAAGGAGCTGTGAGGCACCAGAGCTGCCCCTGGACCCTCAGCAGGAACTGTGTCATGAGCCGTGAGCTGCAGTCACTCCAACCATGGAGGTAGCCTCTACAGAGTATGGCTGAGTTGTCTGAACCCTGAGACACTGTAGCAGAGAGAAATGCTACAGGGGCTGTCCTGAGACTCCGGAGGCAGCCGCGGGGAGCCAGCATCACAGCAGGGAGAAGCAGGTCTGCAGCCTTGGCCTTGATAAATGATGCTCTGTGGGGCCCCACTGGAACACTGCAGAGGCTCCACGCAGGACCCAGCTAGAGGGAACCGCTGAGATGCCGGCTGGGGGACCCCGCGGCTTTCATGCCCGCAGCTCTCCACATTTCCCTTTCAAGATTTGTCCCGACATCTGTACGTAGAGAAGGAACTTATTTCTCTGTTTTAGTCACCCCTCACTGTGGAAGGAAAATAGCTTTTTCTTACTGGGAGACCAGGCGAGAGGGAAGCCGTAAAATCTAGAGCTGGTCCAGCTGTAAA
The DNA here is from genome assembly GCF_965194805.1 of Balaenoptera borealis. Taxonomy (NCBI): domain Eukaryota; kingdom Metazoa; phylum Chordata; class Mammalia; order Artiodactyla; family Balaenopteridae; genus Balaenoptera; species Balaenoptera borealis. The sequence continues at coordinate 108,286,204 of NC_138874.1, forward strand.
GGACCAAGATTCCAGTCCAGACTTCAGAGCAGCACAGGCTGCCTGGTCAGAGATGTTTCCCCTGCATTGATCAGCAGGTGGACATTGGTCCCGCAAATCACAGACTGGCTACTTTTGCCAAGAAGTGAAACTCTTCAGATCATGCGCATCAGAGCAGGATGCTTAATTGGTGAATATTGGCAATCACAAGTTTTCTGAAAGGCTTGGAACAGCTTGCAGACGCTAGTAAATTATAGTATCTCCAATTCTTTGTGCTTAAGTGTATCTACCCAGCACAAAATGAAGTGGAAATTTGGCAAGAGAGAATCAAACTGATCACAAACCAGTTGGTCTCACTAACTTGTCTATAGATGTTTCTGATGTCAAATGATGGCTAAGTCTCCATAGAGCTGTGCCCTTGTAAACATCACAGTATTAAGGATGAAAACAGCCAACGTTACTGAATGTGCCAGGAACTGATAATTGGTGGCATTTAATCCTCACTACCTTGTGCAGTAGGTATTTACTATCTGTGTGGCTTTGGATGAATTTCTTAATCCCTCCAAGGTGGTCCTGGCTCAAAGACGATCTGTCAGATGCCAGGGCTTGGGTCTGAGACAACCATTCTGTCCTGTTACCTCTGAACCGCCCCTGGGAAACCCCACCTTTCACTTACAGATCCCTACACAGTCTCCCCCATGACAGGTGACCTTTATGAAGGTGGCTGATTGATAGACTGCATCATTCTGGTGACTTGAGAGGGCAACTGCAGACTCATTAAAAGTCAGCAAGTTCATGGAAGCTGGAGCTCCTGAAAGGTCACCAGCGGTGATGCAATATCAAAGCATCCACCTAGTGTGGCTCAGCCCCAGAGCCCAGCACCACACTGCTGCTCCCACCACTCTCTCTGCCTCTCTAGTGCAAGTCAGACTAGAATTATGTTAGCCAAATAAAATAGGGAGTTACTGATTAAATATCCCAACAACATTTTAGTATGTGTGTATTCCATGGTGCGATAGCATAAAGTGATTTACATAATATAAATGAGACAAAGGGAATATCATTACTTTTATGAGCACAGCAATTCTTTATGGCCATCCCATCACTGGGGAGATTTATGCTTTAAGGTCTAATCTATACTTTATAACTCAATAAAGCCATGTAAATTAAGCCTGTATCACAAAGCTTTTTTTTTTTTTGCAGATACCAATCTTCACGGCTGGCCATAAATTAGATTCTGGTAAATGGTACACTTAAAATCCACATCAGAGATCTTCCCAAAAAGGAAAATTGGATAAAAGAATAAAATAATCAATGGTGAATACTTTTCATAAGTAAATCAGGATACCCAAAGGCCTAATGTGCACCATTTGGTCCTCACTGGGGCAACATTTTCAAGCCAGCAAAAGAACATAAGAGAATCTCCAAAATAACCCTGGAATCAAACCTCACTTTCTAGGCTTTCTAAGCTCTTAATTACTTTTTAAGAGGAGCTCTGTGTGTGTGTGTGTGTGTGTGTCTGTGTGTGTGTGTTGGCGAAGATAAAGTGAATACTCCAGGCTATTAGGGTAGAAAATTTTTTTTAATGAATTTCATTTTCTTTTTTGTGCTGCCTTGGAGAAAACAGCCACGTAAATTAAACATTTTGAAGATCCAAGTACCTTAAAAAAAAAAAACAACAAACCTTTAAAAGAGCCTGCAAGACCAAATTTTAGTAACTCAATAATTTGGGATAGCTCTTCTACATTTGAACACCACAAGCCAACAATTTATTATAAAATTTCGCAGGCTGTCAGCAATATAAAAGTTGAGAAAGCATGTTAAAAACACACATGTGCACCCAAAACCTTAAAAAAAAACCCACTTTATTTTGCCTTTCCTTTTGGTTGAATATCATTAATATGATTTTATTTTATTTAAGATAAAAATATGAAAATACCATTTACTAAGCAAGGGAATGATCTGTTCTAAATCATTAGTAATTATAAAGAGTACACATATTTCATTATGCAAGACTGGCTATAAATTTGTTTTTCAGCCCATCCATTAATGAGAAGTATTGACTGCACATATTAGCAGCTGTGTTCAACAAATGATTCATATTTAAAAACTCATTTTCACTTCTCAGAAGCACTTTGGAAGTGACTGCTTTGTTTATGCTGGAAACTGTTGCTGGTTTGTGGCTCTTGAGTGTTTCAGACAGACTCACCAGGCTGAGCGGGCATATGGAACCATGTGTTAGGTGCGCTTGAAGGATTCCAGATTTTCTCCCAATCAGGCAATAAAAAAGCCACTAGAACCTCCTTTTGCTCTGTATCAGTAGAAGTAGAATGGAAACCAGAACTCAGCCATTATGGGCTGATTATATATACCCCCCACCCAATTCATTTGTTGAAGCCCTAACCCCCAGTACCTCAGCATGTCATTGTATTGGGAGATACGGTCTTTAAAGAGTTAATTAAGTTAAAATGAAGCCATTACGGTGGGCTCTGCTCTAATCCTACTGGTGCTTTTATGAGAAGAGATTAAGACACGGACACACACACACACACAGGAAAGACCGCAGTGAGAAGGCAGCTGTCTACAAGTCAAAGAGAGAGGCCTCAGGAGAAACCAAACCTGCCAACACCTTGATCTTAAATTTCCAGCCTCCAGAACTATGAGACAATAAATTTTTTTGGTTTAGGTCACCCAATCTGTGCTGTTTTATTCTTCCCCTTGGCAAACTAAAACATCAGCTAGATCTTGAGTTAAGCTGATGATTCTCAAAACGTGGTGAGAATGTCAGTGTCAGCTATGTCCCCATCACCCTAATGGAGAGCCATCTTCTGTGAGTAATGATTTCACCGAGAATGTTCCTTAATATTTTGAGAGGTGATATGGGACCCAGGTTATTATAGCAACTTGTTAAGCACTTGATTAATAATGATAGCAGTAATCATCACCAGCACTTACTGGGAGTTTATTATGTCCCAGGCTCTGTACTGCACACACCATGTGCATTATCTGATCACCATCACCACAATCGTATTAAGCAGATTTTATTGTTATTGTTATTCCAGTTTTATAGACAAGGCTTGTATCTTGCCCATGGTTCCATAACCAGAAACCCAGACTTAGACATAGGTAGCTCAACTCAGGGGTTTATGTTCTTAATTTTTAAGTTTTATATTCACTGGTAATGTCAGTGACCTTAAAATGCAAGTCTGAAAATGAAGTGACACTCCTATTTTTTCCTCCAAATGAATTTCTGTTATGATGGGGAAATCCATCCTCTTCTGAGAAGACATTCTCCTGTCCACACCACCTCCTCCACGAAGCCTTCCAGACCCACCCCAGCCCTAAGGACTCTGTTGTGCTTCTCCACTCCCACATTGTTTATTGTCTCTCTGACCTTATTGATTATATTCTCATGAGACCCTGTCATATTTTACCAACTTTTATTCGAGACATGGGTGTGGGTATTATGTAACAGGCACTCACTGTGACTTTCACTTCTTTTTTTAAAAAATTTATCTATTTTATTTATTTTATTTTTTGTCTACATTGGGTCTTCGCTGCTGCGCGTGGGCTTTTCTCTGGTTGCGGCGAGCGGGGTCTACTCTTCGTTGCAGTGTGTGGGCTTCTCATTGCGGTGGCTTCTCTTGTTGTGGAGCACAGGCTCTAGGTGCGCGGGCTTCAGTAGTTGTGGCACACAGGCTCAGTAGTTGTGGCGCACGGACTTAGTTACTCCGCGGTATGTGGGATCTTCCCGGACTAGGGCTCAAACCCGTGTCCCCTGCATTGGCAGGCAGATTCTTAACCACTGCACCACCAGGGAAGCCCGTGACTTTCACTTCTTCATACAAGATAGGGTGGGGCAACAAGCTGGCTTGTCTGCAAATGACCACAGGAACTCACCTGGGGTTGGCTCAATAATGAGCCAGCTGGACCAGGAGTTCCCCATTTCTCTGGTGGGGGAAGGAGTCTGGGCAGCCTGCAAAGAGCTGGCATCTCAGTCCAGAGTGCCTGGGCCCCACCGTAAGCTTGTCCCTCACTGGCAAGGCTGCTCTCATACTGGTTCTGTTCGAAGGGAGCCATCTTGCATGTCAGTTGGGCAAATCACGTTTCTCATACATGCCAGCTAGATTGGCTGCCTAGAGTTTTGCATTGAGAGACCTATAGGTCTGGGCTGGGATCCATGAAAAAGAGTATCCAGGATCAACTAGAAGCATTTTTTAGGCCTTCACCCCACTCTTGGGGGATGAGATGTTGGAATCGTTGTTTTAAAAGCTGCCCAAGCGATTCTAACGTCCAGGCAGGAGACTGGCTGGAGACCAGGAGAGAAGCACCTCCACTCCCCTCCCCCTAGAGGTAACACCTGGGGTGAACCGGGTGAACGGGTTGGTTTTGTGAAGCGCTGGCCACACAGTGGGTTGTCAGTAATGTCAGTTCCCATCGCCCTTCTTTGTATAGCCCACCCCAGTACTCTGCTGGACTTGAAAGAGGGCTCAGTAACTACTGCTGGTTGATGGAAGTGTCAGCCCAAGTAAAAGGGAAGAGCTGCACCACAAGAGACCGACAGAGGGCCCTCACGAGTAGAGTGGTCAACTTGTCCCAGTTTTAAAACTGAACGTTTTAAAGCCAAATCCGGCCTCTATACCCCAACACTGAATTAAATCTGAGACAGGAGTTTTGGGTGAAGTAGAAAAGAATAGCTTTATTGCTTTGCCAGGCAAACGGGGCCACAGCAGGCTAATGCCCTCAAAACTGTGTGTCCTGACCTGGAGGGCGTAGTGAGGAGTTTTGTAGTAATGGTTCAAAGAGGGCGTGATCGGCTCGTGGGCATTCCTCTGATTGGTTGGTTGGTGGTGAGGTAAGTGAGAGTCAGCATGATAAACCTTCCGGTTCCAAGGGGTCTGAGAAACCAGACCGGTTGGCACCTGGAGGGCGTTTCAGTATCTGCAAAACAGCTCAAAGGTACCGTGATGTGTATCCCTTGAGGGGGAACCAGGACCCTGCCCCAGGGCTGCACTATTGTTTCTTGACTGTTCCTCCCTTGTCTCTGCTTCCCCTCCCTTCCCTAATTAGCAACTGTTTGAACCTGCCCTTTGGAGCTCAGGGAAGGTCTTGGAAGCTGAATGAAGCCTATTTCCTGTAATAAAGAAATGCGGGACACAGAAGGGCTTTTGTGCCCAGGAGCCCCACAGGGTCCTGGTCTGTTTCAAAAGTCCCACGTCCACTCAACCTCAGGGAAACCCGGTGGCTGGTCACTCCGCTGGAAGAACAGATGAGGTTTCTGCAGCATCTGTACCTCCCTACCTAGAGCGCTGAGATTCAACACTGGCAGCCCTTGAACTTCTCCCTGCGGGCAGTCCGAGCTGGGAGGGGGCTGTCCGCTTTTCTGGTTGACACCTCACTGTGACCTTGAGTGTCCACCAGAGGGGAAGATGAGTCATGCCTCCAGCAGCAGGAGAGGTTAGACACGGCAGCAACAGCTACAATAGGTAACAAGCCCCGGGAAAACCACCACTGAGTTCTAAATAGTAAATGTAACTTGTACACATGAGACTGCCTGATTGTAGGTGCATCTTCTCTCTGGCCAAGAGGTTTGGTTTTGTTGTGTTTCAGCGAGGAGCTTTCACTGGAGTCATCCAAACCTCTTCTGACCCCCTGCTTGGGGGCATGCCTCCAAATGCCAGTTTTCAGACAAGATCAGCTATTTTCTCTCATGGGAAAGAATTTCAAGAGAGAATTTGACCAGCTATTTCTGGGACGACTGGGGAAATCTGAATATATAGATGGACTCTAGGATGACATTCATTTTGTCAGCTATAATTATGGTGGTATGGTTAGATGGGAAAAGGTCCTTATTTTTTAGAAGGATGTACTGAAATGTTTAAGGGTAATACATCATATTGTCTGTAGTTTACAATAATCCAGCAAAAAATGATAAAGTAAATATAAAAGCAAAAGTATTCCAAATCATAGCAATTGAGGCATTGTGTATAGAAGAAGTGGGTCCTCCCCACCTCTATATGGTGAGATAGGATGATGACAGTTCATAAGGATAAACTTGGATCATGAAGCAATGGTTCATGTTTGGCCTATTTACTATTACAGGATAGGAAAGTGTGTAATTTTTAATTTTCCAAATCTTTTGTCCAAAAAGGGGCTTAAACATCAAAAATTTTACAATTTTTCAGAACCCAAACCTGTAGAAAGCCTGGCCTAGTGCACAGGATACATTTTAGGGATCACAGACTTGGGCGCTGGCAGGGAGCTGGGACCCCAGCACCACCATTCACTAGCTGTGTGACCTTGAGCAGGTCACGGAACCACATGGAGACGCAGGCTTCCCCTCCGTGAAATGGGATTAATAATGCCTTCCTCACAAGGCTGTGATGGGGAGCACATCCAACACTAGGGAAAAGGAGCTTTGCTGAGACACGTTAGATAATCAATAAATGGAATAGCCTCTTATGTGGAAGGAGGAAGGAAATTTGATTTTTTTTGTACAAAAAATCCAAAGAGCCCCACAGAGAGACCTGACTACCAAGTTTAGTACTAACCTTCCCTGCCCGTGGGCTAGATGTATTGACATGTTGAAACTAATAGTCTTGGAAACGCAAAGCTGTCTGGGAACTATATGTCATAAGAAATAGCTCTGTGACATTTACTTTATAAAAATGATTTTTAAAGGAAAATCAATATAAGCAGGTTTCTGTTTTTAGTTAGTCCAACCTGTATTTATATATAAAGCAAATTAAACTTAATAGAAGTTGGAATTCATGTTTATCCCATTTTCAACCTTTAGCCTAATAAAAATGACTCCATTTTTCAAACAGAAACTATGGGCCAAGCATCACTAGATGTGATTAATTTTCATCTTTATCACAACCTAGTGAAGTAGATATTATTGTCGAATTATCCCCCATGTAACCGAAGTAATGGATATCAGAGGTGAAGTCTCATGCCCAGAGGTCGTAGCTGGAAAGGCAACACAGCCTTTGACGAGAAGCAATGCAGACTTGCCGTGACCTAACTCGGTCCCCCTCCCAGCCCCACTGCCTACAACCCATAACACAGGAACATGGACTCAAGTGCTCCTGGTCCCAGTGTCTTCCAGGTAACATGAGTGTGATGGTGGGAACAAGCCCATTGGATCCTGAGGATTAAATGAGATAATACACTAATATGTGCAAAGCATTTAGAAGAGTTCTAGCATATAGCCGATGTTATGTGACATGGGTTAGCTTATTTAATAGGTTCAGGCTGGCCAGCTGACCTTTTACACTGCCTCACTAGTGGATAAACTCACCTCTCACCGCTTGCCAGATGTCATTATCAAGAGAGGGCTGGAGATGGGCTTCTGGCCCCAAAGATAATTTCTCAGCCCCAGCATGCCCTTGGATTGGTTTCATCAAAGCTTCCTCTGCAGGACAGGTGGTCAAGATCCACTGTGTTCTTCCTGTTGCCCTTTAGAAGTGCTGTCTGGCTATAAGGATGCCAAATCCATAAAGCTGGTCAGGGCAGGAGTTCAAAATATCTGTGTGTGAAGGGGGAATTTCTGTGGCTGAGAATATCGTGAAAGATAGAGTTTAGCCAGAAACTCCTGAGGATAAACCAGGTTATAAACCACTTACATTGTAGATACATAAATAAACATCAATTCCCTCCCACATACATTCCCGCCATGCCGCGATGGGTGGACTTCAGTTGGCCTAGGGTTGGAGTGTTTTTCAAAATGTTTTTGTGTTTGTTCCCCAGCACAAGGATTTCAGGCTGGATTTGAATGTAAGGTGTGAGAGCGGTTGTGCATTGCAACGTCACAAAACACAGAGGAAACGATTCAAAGAAACAACAAGAGAGAATGGTTCCTAAAGTAAAAAGAGCGGTTTCTACTAACCACAGATGTAAGAACAAACAGTTCATTCATTCATTCATTCACTTGCGCATCTGTTCATTCAACAAATGTTTCTGGGCTTCTACATTGAGCCAAGCTGTGTGTGGGGATGGAAGGTAGATGGATGAGCAAGACTCGGTCCCTGCACTTGGGGAAGGGCGTGATGGGATGGACCAGTGATCATGCATGACCTTGGGTGGCCGTCACCTCCGTGTCCTGGACCTGCTTTCAGCTCTGCGTGGATGGAGTTGGGGCCTAACATCATCCCACCCGCAGGGCTGGTAGTTTCATCCCCCTTAGAGCTGGTGAGCCAGTCTGAGACCTTCTTGAGTGTAGAGACTGTCACGCCCACTGTCACCCCCGCTCCTGACGCTCTGCAGCGCTCCCGCCCAGCTCCTTCTTACTGGAAAACACTCTGGGGAACGGCAAGACAGGCCACTCCTAGCAATTCACTTTCTTTCTCATTCGTATTCTCTCTCTCTTCCTCCTTTTCTCCCTCTAAAGAATGAATTATATATCCCATAAGCACATATAGTTAATTAAAGAAAATTAAATCTAATGTACCCTCTGCCCATCATGTTAATGCTTATTTACTCTCTGTGCTCATCCTTTGCTATTAATACTCTAACTGATTATAACTTATACCATGAAGAAGAGGGTAGAACTATTAGTTACAACTGATAAGGGAAATAAGTACCCTTTTACCGAGCTTGAAATGCAATCACGTGATAAGCATTCATTGTGCACCTGCTACATGCCCTGACTCAGTACTAGAAAGGACCCAGATCAAACATAGGCACGTCCTCTTGTCCCGCTGGCCAAGCGTCTGGCCAGCAGCCCCAGGACAAGCAATTAACTAGCACGCAATCCAAACAAGCCCCCCCAGCGCTCACCTCATTCATCCTTTGTGTCCCGAGTCAGCCCCTTGAGCCATCTCACCCTCTGCTTTCTAATCAGTCCCTGATCCAAAGCACACATTGTGACACAGCTGTGTCAACGTGGCTGTTTTGTTTGGGGGGATGTTTTATAACATGGTTACATCGGTGATCCTGTCCAAATCTAAAATCAGCATTATGCACAGTAAACATTTCCAATCTTTATTTCTTCTCCATTTCCCCATCCTCACCCCCTTCATTAGGGGATAGTTTATTCTTTTATTTTTTTTTTTCTTCTCCTGTATTGTCTAAACTGGAGTCTGTTCTTTTATCTACTGGTGTTTTCTAAAAATCTATTCAAATAGAATTAGTCTCCATGGATATGTTTCCTGCTTTGGAGAGTCATTATAAAGTAGGTTAATGCTATTAAATATAATTTATGTAGTTTCTGTGTACTGAGAGGATGATTGGAAATTTATTTGAGGCCTGCCTCTGCAATTTGGAGAGAAGAGTCAACGTTCATTTAGATGAGACTGAAGGGTGAGTCGTGTGCCGAGACAGGGTGAGGGTCGAGTCCAGCTGTTCCTGTCTCATTGGAGGGGTAGGTCGGGATGATTTTTATTTTAGGAATTCTGAATTTGTAGGAATGGTGGAAATTCTGGCACTTATTGAGGTATGGCCTTGACCAAGTCCTTAACTTCTCAGAGCCTCTGTTTTCTTATCTGTAAAATGGGCATGACAGTACCTACTGAAACTGGGAGACTTTAGGAGAGCATGAACCCCAAGATCTTTTAAACCTTAATGGAAGAGCCTGAAAAGAAATTGGACTGAATTTAGCTCAGTCTTGCCTCACCTGGGTTAAGAGGTGTCCCACCTGTGGGATCATGTGAGGCTGCACAACTTAGAAACAGAGTGTGCCTGGTATGGGACTATTTCAAGGGTCTCTTGTGCAGGCTGGAGGATTCGTCCGCACCCCTGCAGGGCTTGAGGCTCCCACTGTCAGTCATTTTAAGAAGAGGTTGGTCCAGGAAATGAAGACTCAGGAGAGGAGGCTTAGACACAGCTGAAAAAGGGAAGTGAAAACCAACTTTTCACCTCCATCAATCCGGGGAATGTCTGGAGCTCCCAGGTGGTCGGGAGCCTGGGTATGCCCTGCAGAGGCAGGCTGGGTGACTAGTTCTGCTCTGCGCCATATTTCTCTTTCATTTTCCCCCAACCTTCAGCGATGTCACTTGCCTGGTTGAACTGAGGAGTTTAGCTGTGAGGGAGAACAGGAAACAGTTTTTCACAGGAACAAAGTAGGAGAAGTATAGAAAAGAATAAATGCAGAGTATAATTATCACCATAGTAATGACTATTATATTGATTTTCATATTTTTCTGACTGTGTAGATAAAAGTTTTAATTCAGTCTAGCAATTTGAAAGGTTAGACAGTACACATCGGTGATGGATAGGAAAGAGTGCAGGTACATAAGGTCATTTAACTACTAAAGATTGTTTAATTTCAAGACATCTATTGTTTAGAGTGGAATAATTGCTTTGCTCTCCCTTCTTTGTCTTTTCATCTCAATTCTCACGATAAGCGCTTCAGTGAGCGTCATCGAACTCTGTCAGCAGATCCTCTGAGATGCTGCAAGACGATGGTGTTTGTTCAGAGATAGCAGCAAACAGTTATAATCTCATTTCATTCAAATGATGTTATTATTGCAAGACGTAGCACCAGCAACCCAAACTGTCTCTGACAGTCTCATATTTCTACTGTTTAAGAAACAGCTGTCAAAAAGATCTGGGTGAGCTGAGCAACTGCCAAATTATGGGGAGATTATATTTTTAATCAATCACTTGCCTAAATTCGTGAAAGCTAATATTTGGTATTATTAGCTTATGTCTGGATAATAATGGTATTATTATCCAGACATAATACCATTTAGAAACCCTTCTTTCTTCACAATTCATCTAGTAATTTTTATGATTTTTCTTCCTATGCTATGGCAAAACAAATATATTAAAAAAAAGATGCACTTTAAATATAAAGATTCAGATAGGCCAAAAGATGAAGGATGGACAAAGACATATCATGCAAAGCATGAGCACAGAAAAGCTGGTGTGGCTATATTAAGACCAGTCAAAATAAATTTCAAGGCAAGGACCATGAGCAGAGATAAAGAGGAGCATTTCATAGTGATAAGAGGGTCAACTCATCAGGACACATGATATATACGGAAATATCTAGATATCTAGGTATCTAGAAAATCTTCCAATACCTGGAAATTAAACAACATACCTCTATACGGTGTATAGGTAAAGAAGAAATCATAAGCAATAAGAAAATATTTGCACTGAAAGCTGATAATAAAAACACGACATATCAAAAATTCAACGATTCCAGTAAAGCACTGACTTAAAAGAAATGTATAGTTTTAAATCTCAGATGATTGATTTAAAATCTTCTTCTTTTTGAACATAAGTTTCCACGTTATGGGACTAGAAAAATGTGAGTGAATTAAACTCAAATATATAGAAAGGAGGACAGAAATAAAGATAAGAGCAGCAATTGAAGAAATAGAAAATAGATCAATAAGAGAGAATATTAACAAGGACAATAGTCAATTCTTTGAAGAAATTGGTAACATTGATTATCCCTTAGCAACACTGATTTTCTCAGTTGGGGGCTGATCGCAGTATCTGAGCCAATATGAGCCATATAGAATGTGGGATGTAGGAATTTGACCTTATGTAACTGGGGGAGCTGGTTAAACAGTCCACGTGAAGTAATGCTTCAGTGACTGAAGCCTACAGGGGCCTCTGTCAGGAATGAAAAGGGGACATTAAGTGGGAGAAACCAGGACAAGCAAGGAGGACCAGCTGGAATGCAGGAGCGCAAACTAGAACCTGCATTCATCTTCACCATTGCTAAGCATCCACCTTCAATGTCTCAAGTGACCGACCCGCTGGTGCACTTGGGCCGGGATTTGAAGAAGCTGAAGGAGGAGATCCAGCAGGATCTGGAGCACCTGCAGGCTTGTCTGCTGTCCCCACCCATCAGGTGAGCCTACAGAGAAGCAATAACGAGCAGGAGCTGAACAGTGCCTGCCCGCCTATGAGCTGGGTGCCGCTTCCTTCTGCCTTCCAAATCTCATGTTAATTTCTCCTGGGCCCAACCATGACCCGGAAAAAAAGCAGAGAAGGAAATCCTGGGAAACGTAGTTTTGCTTGGGCAGTTTGACACAGTCCATACCCTCAATGACTGACAAAACAAAGAGAGAAAATACAAATTACCAATATCAAGATTGAAAGAGGGGACATCACTACAGAATTTATAGACACTTAAAAAAACAAGCTCAGCCTATTTGTTGCTCACCCTCGATGTTTCCTAATTGTGTGTGCTCCCTGGAGAAAGGTTTACGTTAAGAAAGGAAAAGACATCAAATTATCTATCCTACTCACTTCCTTGATGAGTAAAATATTTCAATGTATTAAAGCAAAAACAGATACAACAGATCAATTAGAGCATCAGGATTTACTCTGCAAAAGAATTCTTCAGGTTGCAGAACTTGGACATGTTTCGTGGAAGATCATTATTTCATTGACAAGCTCAAGGGCAAGAACAATGAAAGTTAAAATCATTAGTCACCGCACATTAAAGATCGGTGAGAAAGAGGATAACATTTCTGAAATGAAAATTGATATGCCCCTAATACTTTCAAGAAGAATTGCATACAACCTTAAGACCCATTTATTGCCCCAAACGGGCATCTCTGTATGCACTCCAGCTCCTTTGTTTCCTTATAGTATCGGTTCTTTGCCATTCCTAGTCAGGAATGTATGACTTGACATTTTTCACTATGCAGAGCTTTCTGTGAACAGTGATCATGAGAAAGGGGCCCATGAATTAGGTTTCTGCTTTCTCTGCCTTTCCAGAGAGAAGAGAGGCTGCAGAGAATGGCTTTGCCAGAAATATAGCAGAGATTATAATATTATAATATACCATTATAATATTATTTGTTGTACAACTTAGCACATGCTGGAAGGTCATAATGAGAAGGGTAAACAAAGGCTTGGTCAATGAGCTACCACTCACAACTCAATGACCTACCCATTTGCCTGTATCTCTACAGCCAGAGAGGAAATGTATCTGATCAACTAATTCACACAGGGAAATAGAGATGCCTTCTCAGAGTTTTTACCTTTTTCAAAAGATAACTGGTGAAATCAACCACAGTACGAATTGTGACGAGGAGATTTCAGGCACTGGGGAGGCTGGGTTGAGAGAGACTTGGGGGCTGTGGGGAGAATTTTCAGACTCTGTTTGAATCCTTACTGTCTCCTTCCAGATTTCCTTCACTGTTTAGTGAGTCTATCGAGTGTCAACTATCTCATAGGTGGGTGGGTTAATGCCTGTCCTGACTGGAAGCTTGATATCCTTAGCACCCTGACTGACTGTGTTTTAATCATTTCCAACAAAACCATTGTTTCTGACCTCAGATAGACTTGAGATGCTAGTTAGTAGCGTGACTGTGTCGGCTGCCACATTTCACGTCTTTGGGCAGAACTTAAGATGTGGCCTTGTTCAAACAGAAAGTGCCCAAAACCTCTCCAGAGGAAAGAGCTTCCCTGTAGCCACTGAGTTGTAAAGTCATCACCCGGAGAAGAATATTTAACACGGATCAGAAGACGCCTGAGAGGACCTTGAAGGAGGGGAGAGTTAAATGAGAAAGGAGGTTGTGCAAACACTCTACCGAAGATGCAGCCAGCGTGATTTGATGAGCCTTCTCTTCCTCCTAGAGTTAATTACAACTTTAAAGCCTGGCAGCTGGATTTTATATTGCAACTTTCCTCAATTAAATCGACATTTTTTTGGTCTTACTTCACGTCATCCCACTAATTGGTTTCAGCATCTACTTGTGCCAATTGCCGCCATGATCGCGTTTTAAAAAATAAAAAGGCTGTTCTCCTAAAAGAAAATTAAAAATGTAAATGTATCTTATCTCATATTTTGTCTTCATTTTCTCAGGAGATAGGAGCCAGAAGAGAGGGGGAAATAATTAGTCAGCAAAATCCAGCAATTCTCACGCTGGAATTAAACGTTAGCAGTGTGATGGAGAGCATGATCAAGCTGGGACACTTCCAGGGCCCTGGGCTCCTTCTTATTCAGCCAGTGCCTGTTGAGCACCTACCATGTGCTAGACCCTGTTCTAGACACTTCGGAATCTAAGCAAGTTCAGCAGAGTGTCCATGAGAGCAGCCCCCAACTTCCACTTCCCAAAGATGGAAGAACCATCATTCACACTCAAGACTCTGTACTTCTGGCAACGTTTTCACAGACACTTGAAATCATGGCAACATCAAGTGAACGGGTGTTTGCTGCTGTGCTTTTTCAGTAAATGCTGGTGCAGCTACTGTACTACCTACTGACGTTAGAAAGGCCTGTAAGCCCACTGTGCGCAAAGGAGTGCAGCCAAAGGCTCTTAAGAAAGGGATTTGAAATGGCCGAGACCGCTGGTTTTCGACCGGGATTGCAGGAGCCCTAGAGGCTCAAGGGGATGCCTCCAGGCCACTAGGGGGAGCTGTGCAGCAGGAGGTGGACAGACTGCAAAGCTCCAGTTCCCACCCCTCCCTCAGCCAGAGGGCGTCCCTTTCGTTTGTCTTACAGGTCAGTCTCCTCTGGGAGGTTTGATGTATGGAGACGGGTCCGTATCTTTGAAAGTAATTGAAAACCACTAGCCTACACCCTGCTCCAGCACTCAAGAGCCTTGCTGATGAAGTATTCTCTTTGGAACCAAAAGAGTTTGAAATAGTAAAGGTTTTGATGAATGACAAAGTAAGACCTAGATTGTGGTCGACACAGGTATGTTGGTTTCTTTTGTTCCGGGTCTGGTGGCCCTTCTCAGCTGCGGAGGGTTGTGCAGAGGGAAAGCTTTCCAGCAATAGGAGAAGGGCATTCTCTCCTTGCCTGTGGTTCTTCACACCCCTGCCCCCTCACCCCGCCCCCCCACCCGAGCATCTCATGCCAGGAAGCCGGGCCAGCATAACCTACCCCGAGATGCTTCCGGACACTCAAGTCCACATTTCCATGCAGGTCTGCATAGTGTAAGCTAAGCTTAACTTACTTAAAAATAGACGCTATGGTTGGATAACGCACTGTTTTTATTGCTGCCATAAACCAGGATTCAGTGAATGGAGCACTTAACCATTATTCTTCTTGCTCGTTCTTTTTCTCAACCCATGAAACAGTCAAGGATACTTTCAGGGAAAAGTTAATAACAATATGCATCTAATGGGTACTGCAAAATGTTTGCTTTATGGTGATGGATAAAGCCATTTTGGAGCAGTTCCTGCGTAGCCAGGATTCCTGGGTGTCTGTCAGGGTAGAGTCTAGAGGTGAAGCCACCCAACCCTCCAACAGAAGCATGGGCCTATACAGAAATTAGAAACAAAGCTGCCCTTTATTGAATATCTAGCCTAAGTCAGGACTTCTGTAAATGGCATCTCTCATTCTCAAAACAACCTTTTATGTTAGGTAGTCTCATTTTACAGATAGGAAACTGAGGCTCAGTGAAGTTATAGCCAAGCCACTGAGCTTTCAAATCAAGATCCGCCTGACCTAATCTCTTCCCATTTCCCATGCTACAACTCAGTTTGCACACCTCCAGTGACAGGGAGCTCACTGCCTTACCCGCAACACAGCCCTGTGCTGGACGGCACTGACAAATAAGAAGCACTTTGCGTTGAAATGAATTGCTTTATTCTCCCTTTCCTATTTATGCCTCTTTACCCAGAGCCTTACCTCCTTTTTCCCCAATCATAAATGATTGTTGTGTTTCCAATTATAAAGGAAAATTGGTAGAGTGATCAAATTTGCAGAGTAATCAGATTGATGTGAGTCAAACACATTTATTTATTATGCAACCAAAGATGCCATCCCTGGCTTGTTTTCTCCATCCTTAGTCCTAAGATCTCTGACAGGAACATCACTAGAAGAAAACATGGTCTATAGCTAAGATGGATGAAACTGCAATTTGTATTGATTTTGGTAAGACAACCAGTTAATTACATCTTTAATTACCTGGTCCCAGGGGTTATGTTTGTATTAACTAGATTTTTGTTTTTCTCTCTTTTGGGACACTTTCTCAACTGATTTCTCTTGATTATACAAGGATCAATAGATAAATGTGCTTCTAACTAACTTTCATTGCCTATATCGTTGACAGCAGTGGTTCTCAACCAAGGATGACTTTGTCCCAGCGAATATTTGGCAATGCCTAGAGACATTTTTGGTTGTCACAACTAGGGAGGGGGGGAGGGTACACTGTTAGCGTCTAGTGGGTAGAGACCAGGGATGCTGCTATATCCTACAGTGCTGAGGAAAGCCTTCCCCTCCCGCCACAGAGAAGGATTTCCCTCCATGTCAGTAGTGCTGAGGTTGAGAAACCCCAATCTACAACAATACCAAAAGAATACAAATAGTAAAGGGGAAAAAAGGGTTACTGATTTCACAGTAGAGAAAATAATTTAGAATTATGACTTAACGTTGGTGCCCACCATAATATCAAGAATCAGTTGGAATGAATAATAATGCGTCATGACTTAGTTAAAGACCACAACTTGAAACAGAGTTATCAATACCCAATGGAAACATTCCTAGCCCTCCTCCTTCAATTTTAGAAGTTGTTGAACAAAAACCAGTCATACCATGTTTCTGGGAGGCAGATAGCTTAATCCTCAGATGTCTTGAAGACAAGTGGAACAACAAATTCAAGGATAAGATGGAGTCTTGGAATTCACAGGACAACAATGGAAGGAGACTTGACTTTTAAACCTGAAGACAAGTGAAGGAGCCACCCACCACCAATGAGCTTTGGCAGGTCATTTAAGCCTCAGGCTTCTTCCCCAAACTTAAAATGAAAATAATGGAAGAATATCTGAGGTGAGACATTAAAGTGATTATATCAAATAAAACAGGCCAGCCCCCTGTTAAGTATAAAATGCTATCTGTGGAAAGTTTTACAAGGAGATCTATTATTATAAGTGAAAATAGGCACTTTCAAACAGCCCAAAGAAATTGACCAATAATGTTTAAATTCTTAATAACAAGCCCTGAAATAGTTATGCCCCAGTCAGTTCAATCCAAGATTTAGTCATTTTTTCCAAGTCAAACACAATTATGTGAATTAAGTGCTTTTAATAATATC
This sequence comes from Balaenoptera borealis, assembly GCF_965194805.1. Classification (NCBI taxonomy): domain Eukaryota; kingdom Metazoa; phylum Chordata; class Mammalia; order Artiodactyla; family Balaenopteridae; genus Balaenoptera; species Balaenoptera borealis. The sequence continues at coordinate 108,303,135 of NC_138874.1, forward strand.
CTGAAATTAGGTTACAGCATTGCACCTGGAGCTTTCTCTATTACCAACAGAATAGCATTGCTTTGAGAAGCAGAAATGGCTGAATGAGTTCTGAAATGAGACTAGAAAGAATGAAAATAAATATGAGGGAAAAAGAAAAATGTATGAAACAGTCTTTCAATTAAGTAAAACCAAACAGAAGAAACAAATCATATAGGTCAGAATCTGGGGTAGAGAGTACTCTTCATTTATGGTCTGACATTAAACAACTTTTTCATGTTTCAAAAGGACAGCAACATGCCTTTACTAGATTGAAGCCTGTATCGAATAATTAGAGTAGACATAGAAGGACGATTAAAAAAAAAAAAAGATAAGCACAATGTCCTAAAGAATACGTTTGATAAATAATTTGATTTATTTTTCTGATTTACATGGAAACAAGATCACCTAGAACTGCATCCCTCTGTAAAACTATGTTAAAAACATATATATATACATATATATGTATATATATATGTTTTAGGAGCAAAGGACCTCTTTGCATTTGTAAGGAGATGTACTTGAAGAATTGAATACAGTGCTGGTCCAAGACTGATTTTCTATATTGAGTAAAATGAAATTCAGGGGGAAATTACACCAAAGTAATCTCAAAAGCACAAATCTGATTTACTCACTTCCTGCATCACAACAAATGCAAAAGCACAGCTTCCCCCCAAAGCAAAAGTCCACCCCCTGCCCCATTCTGGCCTAACCCTGCTCCCCACCTGCTTTCTGATGGTCTATAGCTGCTCTTATACAAAACTCTTTCACTGAACTGAGCTTGCTGTGGTTCTGTGCTTTCCTCTCTCTTGACGGCTGCCCTTGCATCTTTCCTCTAGATGCCCAGCAAGGCCAGTTGCTTTAAGCATCCCTGAAACACCACTTGAAGCCACTGGCTGAACCCCAGGCTGGACAACAGCCACTGCTCCAGCCCCCAGCCCACCTGAGTCCCCTCTCAGAAATGGACTTGCTCAAACTGAACACAGGTCCTGGGCCGCCCACGTGCTGCCATGCGGTGTCTTCCACCAAAACTAAACAGATAACGTTTTGCCATGTATGTTTGGCCTCCAGACTCTCTCAGAAATAAAACATTGCAAACACAGCTAAATCCCAACTGCACCTCTCATTTCCCCCCCCCACATTATTCCTTAAAGGTGTCCACCATTCTAAAGCTGATATGAATTATTGCCATTAATGTATTTTACCATCCATGCAATAGCATATACGCTACTAGACTGCATATTTTTAAACATTTAGACAAATAGTATAACACTGTTCCTTTAGTTTGCTGTTTGCTTTTTTTCATTCAACATCATGTCTTAGAAATGTACTCACTTTGATTCCATGTAGATCTAGCTCAAACTTCCATTTAACTAACAGACCTCAGATTATTTATCAGTTCCTATACTGTTGGGTGGTTTCCACTTATATCCTATGAAATAACAGAGCTGCAGTGACCAAAGTGTGCATATCAGTTGTGTGCAAATGTGAGTTTCTCTGGAGGAGAACGTACTAGAGGTACCATATTGCTCTCTGGAGTGGTCACTTCACCGATCAGCACACCCACCACCTTTGGGACAGAGCACCCATTTCTATACATCTTTGACAACACTTGGTTTGAACGGGCTTATTAATTGTCCTAAACTGATGCACGTCATGGTATCTCATTGCTGTTTCATGTTTAAATTTGATTATTTATGTGAGAGGGTGAGAATATTTTCATATATTTATTGACCATGAAGGTTTTCTCCTCTGGGAAAACTTGCCTTTTCATTTTATTTTCCCTGTCTTTCTATTGGGTTTGCTTTTTAAATGTTTTATTTATTTATTTTTTAATAAACGTATTTATTTATTTATTGTTTATATATTTATTTATTTTTGGCTGCGTTGGGTCTTTGTTGCTGTGCGTGGGCTTTCTCTAGTTGCGGCGAGCGGGGGCTACTCTTCGTTGTAGTGCACGGGCTTCTCATTGCCGTGGTTTCTCTTGTTGCGGAGCACGGGCTCTAGGTGCTTGGGCTCCAGTAGTTGTGGCTTGCGGGCTCAGTAGTTGTGGCTCACGGGCTCTAGAGCGCAGGCTCAGCAGTTGTGGTGCACAGGCTTAGTTGCTCCGCAGCATGTGGGATCTTCCTGGACCAGGGATTGAACCCAGGTCCCCTGCATTGGCAGGTGGTTTCTTAACCACTGCACCACCAGGGAAATCCCTGGGTTTGTCTTTTTTAAATAAGAATTCCTTACATATTCTAATAACTGACATTTTGTCAATTACTTGGATTACAAAATCTGTTCTTATCTTTACATGCTTTTTCCTGCTTCTTGTCATGAAAGTTTATTGTCTTAATTAAACGGCTTGATGAAACTTTTTATTTGTGACTCATGCAGTTTTTCTGTCATTAAAAAAATCTGTCCCTTCTCCACTGTCATAATGATATTTGCTTGTGTTTTCTCCCAAAAGTTTTATAGTTTTGTTTTTGACATGTGTGTCTTTTACACAACGGAAATTAATTTTTAATATGGTAGGAAATGACCTAATGTTATCTTTTTCCAAAATAAAGAGATCTCATTATCCCAGGATCACTATGTGTGGCTGTTAGCATAACCAGTGCCTTCTCGGGCCGTCGCAGTTTCTCCTCTTTCTGCTGACCCTACCCAGGACTTTATGGTGCGTTAAACCACTTCTCTGTCGTCAAGGGCTTTGTAGTTAATAGATATTGTTTAATAATCATTAGGACCAGGTGGCCTTTATGCTCTGTTGGTCCCCAAACAATGATGAAAACCTTTGCTGATGTATTCCTGGCACCCATGAGACTAGTTACCATTTATAAATCTTGACTTAGGAATGCACTTCATGTTTCCAAGCACCTACCCCCATACCCTAGGATAACAGTAAAATTGTCCCAGTAGCCGCTCGGCAGTGCAGAGTGCAGGTGTTAATGCTTCCAGACAGCTGACCGCCCTATCCCGCCCTGTAATTTACCCTCTAATGAGGGTAATGAACTGATGCATTGATTATATGGCGCCACCTGTCTCATTTTTCAGTCTCAAGATGCCTTCTCAGTTCGGTGGGCACTTTTGGTTCCCTCCAGTCTCCAACACACTAGTTGTTTGAACTACTCTTTCCCTACCGATTTTAAAGCCACCTGTCATGTACCAGCTCAAACACATATATGTGGCTCTGTTTCCAGGCTGCCTGACACGGTTCTTTGGACTCCCTGTCCAATGCTGAACCCATTTATTTACAGTGCCTGCTTTACTAGCAGATAAGTTATATTCCCCCAGCTTTCTCCATTTCCACACACATGGCCACATTCTTCAAATTTGTCTTAGCATTTTGTCAAATTCTGTGAAAAACAATGTCAAGACTTGTATTAGATAGGCAATGAAATAATAAAGGTAATATGTCTTCTTTATAATATCAAATCTTCCTACCTACAAACTGGTATTTAGATCTTCTACATCTTCCAATAAAGTTTTTTTGTTTACCTTTTTTCTTTTATCTGCAAAGGCCTGTTACAAATATGAAGTTTAGGTTTCTTTTAAAATTGCACGTTCTATGTAATAGTTTCTGGGATATAGGGATGATATTGATTTTTTATATTACACTTCTGTCCAGCAACTATATAGAACTGTCTTATTTGTTCTTGTAGCTTCTCTGTAGATCCACTTAAAATTTTTGTGTCAACAGAAATTTTGTCTGCAAATAATGGCAATTTTGTTTCTGCCTTTGTAGTTCTCATACATTTTGTTTCTTTTTCTTATTTTATTATACTGACTTAAAACTAATGCAAAGTTGAATAGAAGCAGTGGTTGAAGCAGTGCAGGTTTTATTGAATTCAAAAGGAATATGTATAATGTTCTACTCTTTAGGTATGATATCTCCATATATTTTAGGCAAACTCTTTATCAAGTAATGATGTTCCCTCCTATTCCTAAATTTCTATTTTTTTCTTTACAAATGGATGTTAAATTTTGATTTTTTTTTTTTTTTTTTTTACGTTTGAGAAGCAAGGCAGTCACATATGTAGAGAACGGACTCTGGAGTCAATATCTGGAATATAATAAACATTGGGTGACACGTTCCTTTCACGGGCACATGGTTCTCAATCTTGGCGCCAGCATCTCTTTGCACTCTCTTTTTTTTTAATTTAGAGACATATTTTGGTTATTTTTTATTTTATTTTATATTTTGGCCGAGCTGCACAGCTTGTGGAATATTAGTTGCCCAACCAGGGATCAAACCCCGGGCCCACGGCAGTGAAAGCGCTGAGTCTTAACCACTGGACTGCCAGGGAATTCCCTCTTTGTACTCTTAAAAAGATTGAAGACCGAAAAGAGCTTTTGTTTTTGTGGGTTATGTATCAATACTTATCATGTTAGAAATTAAAACTGAGAGGTTTTTAAAATATTGATTGATTCATTTTAAAATGATAAGCCCAAACAACAAAATTAAGCCCAATCCATATTAAGTAACATAATTTTTTATTTAAAACAACATATTCTCCAAAACAGAACCAAGGGGAATAGGTGTATATACTATACCTATTAAATTTACTCCAGTCTATTTTCAAGTATTATTACAGCTCTGCACGATTACATATAGCATCTCCCAGCCTTTGTGCTATTGTAGTCATACATTTTATTTCTACCTATGTTATAATCTACATAATATCTTGTGATTATTTTTGCTGTAAACAGTTCATTTTATTTAAAGAAAAATTGAAAATAACACCCACAAAAAAGTCTTTTAAACTGACTCACATGCACACAACCCTGGGATCTGATGGCAAGCTTTGATTTCCAAAGCAGTGTTTTCAGCTGCATGTGTATTAGTTGTGACAGCTGCATCATGCAAGAACCTGCACAAAAACAACGTGCTAAATGGTGAAAGGCTTAGGAGGGCTTCTCTTGCTGGACCATATGCACTCTTCATGTCTTAGTTATTCTGATTTAGAGGAAGCAAAGAAGAAAGCCTTACTCTGCAGTGTTTTCTTAATTTTCTTCCAGTTGCTTCCTTGACCTACCCTTCGAAATGTAGGTAAACAGGGGAAAGAGTTGCCCTGCTCCAACAGTGGGTCACAGCCACCACTTCCACAATGGCCACGGGACCCCTAGCTCCTCGTGACTTATTGCTATTATCCAAATTCTCTCCCTGCCCCGTGTCCTGCACCCCAAGCCTGGCCTAACCTAAAAGGAGTTTGATGAGAGGAGAGATGAGATGGTCAAAAGAATCACAGAGGCGCCCTGCCACCACCCTCCCCAACATGTCCTTCCCTGGGACCGGGGGCTCTTCCAAATAGCCTGCCTTTCCCGGAGCCCTCTCCTCAATGATCAGAAAAATCAGTGGATCAGAGAGTCTCGGAGGGAAACACTATGCTTTGTCTGCATCTTTTCTTCTTTCTCCTCTCTTCCCTTCCTTCCTTCTTTCCTTTATCTCTCTCATGAACATACACTGAGTACCACGGAAGACGGAATAGTGGTCCCCCGACGTGTCCATGTCCTAATACCTGGAACTGTGACTTGGTTACCTTCCATGGCAAAAGTGATTAAGGGGGAGCACAGCAAGAGTCAGAGTCAGAGAAGGAAGCGATGTGACGACAAAGCAGAGAGAGATTTGAAGATGCTGCCCTGCAGGCTTTGAAGACAGAGAAAGGGGCCAGGAGCCACAGGATGTGAGGGACACAGCTCTAGAAACTGGACGAAGCGAGGAACCGATTCTCCCCTAGAGCCTCCGGAGGGAGTGCAGCCTTGTCAATACCTTTCAGTTCAATGACACGAGCCTGAACTTCTGACTTCCCAGAACTTCAAGAGAATAAATTCGTGTTGTTTTAGACCACTAAGTTTGTGGTCATTTGTTACAGCAGCAATAGGAAATTAATTCAAGCACCCAGCGGTGTATCTGGTAAAAATCAAAGCTCAGAAGGAAGGCCTGGGCTCGGATGGACCGGTGGTGCAGCCACTGGTACAAGGGATGGTCAAAGCCACAGGAGTGGACAGAGTGGATGACAGGGAGGGAGGGAGCTCCACACACCACACCCCGATGCCCCGAACAGGGCTGAACCCTAGACAGCACCGTGGGGAGTAGGCATTGGATGCAAAAGAAAGACATGACTTGCAGTTAGAGAAGAGAGAGTGGGGTGCTGCTACTTTTCAGAAGTCAAGAAGAAGTGTCATGAAAATGGTTTTCCATCTTTTATCCTGGGCCTTAAGTTTTCCTTTTCTTGGCTGTTAATGGGTAGGTCTTTAACTGCAAAATGTCCAAATCCATGGAGACAGAAAGTAAGTTAATGGCTGCCAGGGACTGGGGAGGGTAGCGCAGAGTGACTGCTAATGGGCATGGAGTTTCCTTTTTGGGTGATTAAAATGTACTGGAATTAGTGGGAGTAGTTGCACAGAACCCAAGAGGAACCTGATGCCTCCACGTTGTAGGTGTTCCTTCTCACACGGAGGCTCTTGGCCATCCCTGCTCCTGGCTTTTCTCAGGGTTCCCTCTGTGACCCTCTCCCGCATGGAGGAGAGACAAGTGAAGGGTAGGCAGGGTGAGGTGTGTCACCTGGAGAACTCCTAGCATGGGGGAGGTGTTTCTTCCAGGCGAGGTGACAGATTGCCATGGGACACCAGCCAGATCCTTTGGGTTGACTTCCAACAGCAGGTGGTGTTTGCTAATCAGAAAGGAAAGCGTGCTGCAGTGATTCCAAAACTGAAGAACAGATGGCACATGGTGAACCCCTCTAAAACCCAGGACCCACGGAAATTGTCCAACCAGACACCCCTTCCAACATGTGGAGCGGCACGTGGAGTCCCCAGAACTCTGAGGATCGGTTCAGAGATGACTCTGCTTCTGGCTGGTTCTCTAAGGCACAAGGTTCCTCAGTGTTTCCATCTGTAAAATAGGTTCTGGGTTGCCATGGAGCAATTCTGAAGATGTTTTAATTAAAACCAGGGAGATAACGACTTCCAGGACTGGGTCATTAATAATATGGAAAGTGGCATAAATTTCATAAATTTCTGGTAATGGAGGGAAACCCTATTCTGGGCAAAATATTTGGACTCCCTAAAACTTTTGCTCTATACCTAATAGTTGCTCAATAATAGTATTATTGATAGACTATAAACAAGAAAATATGTTTCTCTAATTAACTGTGCCTCACTTGAGCTGTGACTTATTTCTGGTCTTATGAAAAGAGAATGATTATTTAACAAGAGCAGTTGCTGATTTATCAAAATCATACCTTTTTCTGAAATTATTTGCCTGCCCAGGACACCTTTATAAATCCATAGTAGTGGCTTTCACAAAAGGGAGTTTATTTTGATTTCTCTATCAGCTGGATCAGTAATCAGAAAAATTATTTTGAGGGGATTATTTCAAGATCATGTCAAATAACACAGGGATCCTTCGGGAGGCATTTGCATAAGTTTCCTAAAACACAACTTGTAAACAGCAGCAACAGCTGACCACAGTGGGGACAGGGGACCCCTTCTCTTACCACCCAGCTTCCCCCCTCCTAAAATGGGTTTCCTCCTCAACATTTAATTCTCCCTGTCCTCACTGTAATCAGTCCTGGATGGAGACTTGCAAAACACACGTGTTCTAAGCATGATTAGAACCTTCTAAGAGGTGACCTTCATCATCTTCAATTTATGGGAGACTTAAAGAGTTGTTTGTTCCCTCTCTTCTGCAGTGGTAGCAACAAGAAAACATGGCAGAGATTAGAATCACTGGATGCTGGGCTTCCTCTGCATGATGGCTCACTCTCAACAGGTGAGGCAGGGGGCTCAGGTGTGACGCCCCACAGGCCCTCCTCTCTGCACCCCAGCATCTCAGACAGACACCTCACCTACGCAGACTCTTGCTTTCCAAGAGTAATCTCTCCACCATACTCCAGTGTCCAACCCCTCCTCCCTCCTCTCACATTTGGCCCTTAGCCCAACCCTCTCTGCATCTCTCCTTCACATTTCATCAACACTTAGTGACTCTCTGCTACGTGTCAACAGTTAAAGAAGTGACAGTCACCCAAGGAATCTAGGAATACCCAAATTTACCTGCCAGTAGCCAGTCTTTTTTTGAGGTTCCCAAGAAATAGATACGGCGGGCAAATGACCAAGTATTGGACACTTTTTGTTACTTCTTCGGGATTGTCTTCAAATAAGGTGACCAGCTGTTCTGGTTTGCCTGGGACTGAGGAAGTTTCCAGGACATGGAACTTTAAAACCAGGACAACCTCAGGAAAAACTGCGGCAAATTGCTCACTGTTATGGATTCAATGTGTCTCCCCCAAAATTCATATATCAAAGCTTTAACTCCTGGTACCTCAGAATGTGACCTTTTTTGGAAATAGGGTCATTGCAGTTGTAATTAATTAGTAATTAGATGAGGTGATCTTTGAGTAGGTTGGGCCCCCTAGTCCAATATGGCTAGTGTCCTTATAAAAAGGGGATATTGGGAGACAGGAATGCACGCAGGGAGAGCGCCATGTGAAGTTGAAAGTCAAGACTGGGTGATTCAGCAGATGCCAAGAAAGCCAAAGCTAGCTAGCTACCCACCAGAAGCTGGGAGAGAGTCCTGGAGCAGATTCTCCATCCCAGCCCTCAGAAGAAACCAACCCTGCCAACAGCTCGGTCTTTGACAAAAGTCGGCTCATTTTGCAGACACGGTGGATGGTTGCAGACAAAGGGAAGTGGTAAGGCAGACTTTGAGGAGTCAGGATGGTGAAGACACAGACAGGGAGCAAGGTCACTTAGAGCTTCTTTAGGGGCTGGAGCTTTTGAGGATTGACTGGGCAGTAGGAACCCGAGGCCTGTTCCCATGTGGCACACTGGGACTGGGGCTGTGGGCGGGGCTTAGGCAGGACTTCCCATGGGAATGAGTCAGGAGCGAGCCTCCCGGTCCCAGCAAAGATCTCCTGACAAGGAAGCTCTGGAGCCACCTGCCCTCAAGGGCACCTCGATGCATTCCTTAAACAGGGAATGTGACCCAAAGGCCAGAGGAGCCTTCGATGAATGTTCTGGACTCTGCCATACCTTCCAAGCCTGGGTACAATCCAGAGGAGGGGAAGGAGGACCCCTGTTCCATGAGCAAGGCTGAATTTCCTGCCAGTCAGGTTGGTGGGAGCGCAGAGCCAATTAAAGTTGATTTAGGAGAATAAGAGCACTGTGACATTTCTTATGTGCACAGATGTAGGGTAACATTCAAATCCACTGCGTTCAGTGATTGAAACAAGATGTATCAATACTTTCAACTCTTGTACTCTTAAGGTCCAACAGGCCGATGTCCCCAGGCCCATTCTTCTCCCAGCTACCTTGCCTCAGCTGACCCCACAGGTCCTATGGAGAGAGACACTTCTTCCCATAAACCCCAAACAGAAGTTAGTTTAGGGGATTCCTGCAGTGCTACAGCTGTGCTCTGAATCACAGGGAGAGTGTAGCCTGGGGAGGTGGGGATGGGAGATGAAAAAAAGACGGAGAAGCCCCAAAGAATGGGAGACAAGAAGAAGAAAGCTGATTTGTAAAGCCGCCCTCCAGAGCTCTCCAGGGCCTCTCTAGTACTCCAGGAGGCCACCTCAACTCCATGGCTTGCCTTTCTGCCTACTATTTCTGGCTTCCACTCACAGGCCAGGGTGCCTATCAGGCTGGATTATAGCCCATAGCTCACTGCACTGTCACATTTGCCATCTGCAAACAGAAGGGAGTGTATTTCAGCTGGGGACAGGGAGAACTCAGGATCCATGACAAGGAAAAATGGAATGCAGCAGAGGAGAAAACTCCAATGCGAGCTCTCTGGGGAGCTGGGGGCATCCATCTTCCTCTTCTGGTTGTCAGTGGCAACTCTCTGCCTACAGCTTCCACCATCTCTCTAAAGGAGAAAGAAACACGGCACACTTATTTCCCTCTTTTAATTGCAGAATTAAAAGGATGTGTGATAAAGCCCTACATGAACCTCACAACCTAATATTTTACCTTATCAGCATCACGTCCTCCAGATTGGGTCGGGGGAGCTCATTTCTTTTCACAAGACCTCACCCCTGATTGTAGCCTATTTAACTTTCACGACTATTTTCTAGCCACCAGCCCGTTTCTCCATAATTAGTCTTAACACAGCCAGACACTTTATGCCTCAAAATATCTACTGTTATCTTCCCAAAACCCACGAGCTTTAACCAGGGGATTTGATCTTGAGTTCAAAAGAGAAATCAAGAACAAAACAATTCTAAGATAAGAACTAAACTAATGACAGTGTTTTATTGCTTGCTACTTGTGTTCGTTTCCCCAGAGACGGAGCACGGTGGAGGGGAGCCCCACGCTGGAGCACGGTGCCCAAAGCACTGGTGAGTCATGGCCAACAGCAAGATGGGTCACAGGCAATTACTGCGACACATTAAAGCTTGTGACTAAATCTTTTTTCTAATAAAACAGAATGCAGCCAAGGTTATCCTTACAAGGAAATAACTTTCACTCACATTCTGATATGCCCTCCTGAGTGGAAGAAAAAAGGGTCAAGTGCAGACAGCACATCCCGAACCCTTCGACCACCTCGGCTCTTCCTTGGCTCAGGACACACCTTTACTGATGCCTGTTAACAATGACGGTAGTTAGATATGGTTGTAGTAAAAAAAAATTTTCAGGTTTTTCTGGAAGTCTAGATATACCCCTGGGGGTGTATTTATGTGACGCCATCCGTCTCCTGTCTTATGACAGAGTCATTGGGCGTGGACTCGCTTTGCTCCCCAGAGGCGCCAGCCTCTCTGTGTCTCACTTTACACTTCTTAAAAGTGACCATATCACATGGCCTCCCTCACAGGGTGCTTGCCAAGATGAAATGAACTGTAGAAGATCCTCGATTGCCAAAGTTCAAGTGATGGGCTTTCAAAACCGGCTGCAGAGCAAAAGCTTTTCAGCTGTGTCTGAAAACCAACAGATGGTGCTAGATGTCACCTGTGTGGATGACGGAGGGACCCAGAACAGCCTCTGGGAATCTAAAGTGTCCGGGAGTTCTTGGAAAAAAATGCACCTTTAAGTTGGGAGGGTTTGAAGTCATTGCCAAGACACACGAGGCAGCATTTCATCTTTACTGCTGCACTGGCCTCTGCCACGAGCACGTTTTAACAGTGAACTCAATAGTAGGGGGCCATTTGTCCAGGTATATGCCCGGTGTCGTGAAGTAATTGTAAATAGCGTCTCCTTTCAGAGTCAGTGTCCTAATTTGCAGGATAACATATCTGGTCACCCTACCGAGTAGGACCCTTGAGAAGCCATTCATTTCAGAGTCAGTATCTGATGGCTGCTTCCAAAGCTGTACTTTGCATCCTTGACAAATGACACACTGCATCAAGAGGGGCAAGATAGGATGATTTTTCTATTTTGACTTAGAATCCAAGTGCTAGTTTATGTAGTACAGGAGTTCTCAACCTCAGCACTGTTGACATTTGAGGCTGGCTAAAAATTCTTTGCTGTGGGCGCTGTCTCGCGAGCTGTAAAGCGTTTAGGGGCATCCCTGGCCTCTTCCTGCTAGATGCCAGTAGCACCCTCTGCCCCTGCCCTGTTTGTGACAGCCAAAAATATCTCCAGACATTGTCAAATGTCATTTGGGAGGTAAAATCATCCCTGTTGGAAAACCATGGACGTGAAACTTCTGACAATAGGATTTAGTGTGCAAATCTGAGTAGCTTCAGCCTCAGACAGTCATGGTTCCTGAAATAGCACTTGACTTCAGAGGATGAGAAACACTTACGTTTAAGGTTTGGAAGAATATACTGGTGGTCATGAGCTCCAGATTTAGAATCAGACAGATTTGGATTTGACGTGGCTCTACCACTTACTACGTAGCCTTGTACAAGTTACTCAACCTTTCTGAGCCTCAGTTTTCTCATTTGTAAAATAGATTTAGGGACTTCCCTGATGGTCCAGTGGCTACGACTCCGTGCTCCCAAGGCAGGGGGCCCAGGTTCAATCCCTGGTCAGGGAACAAGATCCCACGTGCCGCAACGAAGATCCCACGGGACACAACTAACACCCAGTGCAGCCAAATAAATAAATAAATAATTTTTTAAAAATAGATTAAAAAAAATTTTCTATCTCCCAAGGTAGTTAGGAGGATTAAAAGAGACATGACATATAAAGTATTTTAAGTGTTTCAGGAACACAGTAAGCACCCAATAATATTGTAACCACGATGATGGTTGCTATTAGCTGTTATTGTTATTAGACGGGCAGACTCACATGACGGTTGAATGGGCTGCTGTGTTCTGAAAGGTACTATGGGCAAGGCAAGTTTCTTAGGAACAGGCCCTTTAAAAGAAAAATAATTATACATTAAATAATTGGACCTGTCATATCGTTCTGCTGGAAACCTGCTTCCCAGGTGTCTGATTTGGTAAACAAGTGGGTACGTGTTTATTGTACTAAAGGATTCTTGAGACCCATGGTGTATGAGTCTCAATATCGCCTGGTCTCTATGGCACAACCCCACCTCTCCCAAAACCTAACCTAAGCCCCAACTGAGGAGGTAGTCACCGAGCCCCTGAGCCCAGGACTAAACTGTCAACCCTTTGTCACACACAGTGGCCCATGCTTCAGGTGACAGTCCTTTTGTGTCAAAGTCTACGCCAGACTGTGCTATGCCAAGAGGGCATGAGTCATTTGTGGTCCTAGGATAGTCCCTGAAGCTCAGCTTATAGTAATGACCAATCCTGCACTTTGCCTCTATCCCTGGCTGTGCTCATAAATCTTTACTTAACCCTCTCTGAACATCGACATCTTCACCTGTAAAATAAAGACGAATAATACCTACTTCTCAGGTGACTGTGAATATTAAATAAGCTCATTAGAATGTTCGGCATGGCACCTGGACATAGTAAAGGCCTTACGCGTACTTGTTGTCTGACCGCCTCTCAGATGTTCATGGATATGAAACGAAGCAATGCTGGCACAGTGCCCGCCGTGGCCCAATAGCTCATGGGTCCCCTTCCGCCCCTTCCCTCACCCCTTGGTCCTTGGTCCTTTAACACCCTCGGTGAGGAATTTGCTGGGGAACCCAAGGTGCCTGGGCTGAGCTTCCTCGTCCTCTCCCCGGTGAGTGCAAGGGAGCAAAGAGAAAAGGGGGCGCAGAGTGAGATTCACCACGGCCTCAGCCTGAGCACCCAGAAGGCCACTCTGTGAGGGAGACCTCAGAGGCAGAAGACTCTCTCTCCACCGACCGAAAATCCCACCTCACTCCGATATAAAGCAGGACGGAGAATGTATTATCTTAACGGCAGGGCCAACTTAGCCAATAGGAATGGTAGGCTGGTGTCCACGGCGCACGGAACTTTTAAGGACCTATGAGCAAGTTTTAATTTCTCTTAAAATCAGAATTAAAAAAAAATACAATCCAGCTAAAATTACATTTTTCTTATACCAACACAGTCATAAATATGATTTTATATATATATAAATATATAATATATAAATAAATTAGATAGATAGATAGATGAAAGAAGTGGCCCATGAAGGCAAAAATTCTTTAGGCCCACTAAAGTTGTAATGTGTCCCTGCCTCACAGCTAAGTGTTCAATAGGTCTTAGGAAGACCTCAATGTTTAGCTTGAAGGCTGGATGTTAATTTGGGATTTGTGGGGCTCCAAAATCACCTTCCTGATCTCCCCCTCAACTTGTCATAAAGTAAATTTTGTGCAAGTGGAGTTTAAGTGAAAAAGAAATCAAACAGGAGCCAAGTTCCAAATTGACACAAGTGATGCAGAGTCAGCAGCACAACCTAAAGCAGCACCAGGGAGGCAGCCTGGGGACCCTGCTCCAGCAGTGATCTGCAGTAATGGTGGGAAAGGCTTTGAATCTGGGGTTTCAATGACAATCTTATCCAGAACGCAAGGGGCGGCAGGTTCCTACCCACCATCAGAGTCACGTGCTACAACCACCCCATCACCTTACACCTCCTACTGTCACTTTCACAGTTGATTCTCTAATTCCTAATTTGTTTATGTATGTTTAGATACAACAGAGAAGGCACCCCTGATGTGAATTATCCTCAGTGTATGTCCTCAACAATCCTCATGAGGGCCAACGCTCTCCCAGGGCAGGGATGGGAGTCAGGGAGAGGAAGACCTGAAGCCTGAGTGAGCAATGCTTCTACCCGAAACCTGTGGGGACTGGAGCACTGGTTTGTGGTTGCAAATGGCTACTAGGAGCGGGGGATGGGGAGTGACTGCTAATGAGTTTCTTTTGGGATTGATGAAACTTTCTGGAGTTAGATAGTAGTGATGGTTGCACAATCTTGCAAATATTAAAGGAAAGAAAAGAAAAGAAAAGAAAAAGGAAAACAGCTGAATTAAAAAAAAAAAAGTAAAAGTGGGGCAAGTCCAGTGCAGACTTTGGGAACAGCTGGATGTATGGCCTCCACAATATCCTCAGGCCCCGTCTCTTTCCATCTGCAGCTCTGCTCTGCTTTGGGTGGCTCCGCTCTCAGACTGACCGCTGTCTCCACTCAGGGGCTCCTGCAGCTCTAGGCTTACATCCTCCCGTCTCTGAGTGGAGCCCAGAGAGGAGTTCTCTTAACATTGCAGAAATTGTTGTTTTCAGCTTGATTGTGCCCATTGCCTTGTCCCTGAGTCAGACATCGTGGAGGTGGAATTTGCTGATTGGCTTAAGCCTGAGTCACATACCCACCCATCTCAGTCGCTGGGGGTGGGTTGGGGATGGGACAGAGGGAGTTGACAACCTCAAGCAAACCACAGGCAGTGAGAGTGGGGGATGGGTGGGTGGCTCCCAAAGGGTAAATGGAGTGTTGTTACCAAAAGCAGGAATGGAGATTAACTAGGCAAAAACAACGGAGATGGAGTAAGTAGCTGGGTGACCTTGAATTAGTCTCTATGCCTTAGTTTCCCCACCTGTAAAACGAGAATAATAGTAGTACCTGCCTCCCCAGGTAGTGATAAGGATTACATGAGTTAAATGATATATACCACTTAGATAGAACACAGCAAGCACAGTGCAGTGTTAACTAACATTATTTCTATCTGTAATATCATCTGTTCGTAAATTTCTATAATGAGCTCCAGTTATTTACTTCCTCACCAGAGTGGCTCTTTCTTTAGCTGTCAGCAATTTTTGAGTGCTCTTTAGCAACAGTCCGTCAGCTCTTGATTTTTGGTATAAAATGACTAGAAAGCAGTTTGCCAATTTGTACGTAAGACTGAAGTAATCATAACAGCCCCGGTAATTGCTGTAAGATTACTAGGATGGTGCGATAATCCTGGCCAGCCTTTCTCCTAAGTCTAAATTCCAGGCATTCTTGGTTTTAAAGGGTTCCTACAACGAGAATCCAGAACCACACCGAAGGGAATGTTCTAGATCAGGAATCTGCGTGCCTTGACAATGAGAATGCATAGTCTGACTATTCTTGCAGTTCCTTGGAGATTCACCGTATCTCCAAGAGAAAAGCAGCCTTTTGTGATTTTCATTGCTACCAGAGCCTTTCTTTCCCCCACTGGCTCCTCAAGCCAGAGAAAAATGGCAGGACTCTGGGTCTATACGTGTCACACTGCATTAGTGCTTATTTCTAGAGACAAATGGCTCCATTAAACCCTGGGAAAGCCTTCTTATACCTGGAAAACCAGCTGAAAATATTTAAATTGAATTTCACTCTCATAGCAGAAATCCATCTTTATAATACAGTCCCCAAAACTACTTCAAATGATTTTGTGTGAATAGTTTCTGAGATGTGATAAGAAATGACTGCTTTGAGAGAGGGGGGCAATGGATGATTATTTCATTAGCTTTGTTAGCCTTGGCACACCATGACATTATGAAAGGAATTAGCAGCCCTGTGGACTACTCAGGGTACAAATAAATATTTTAATGTAATTTGGAAGGTACTGCAATAAGGTCCAGCCTGGAAAATCCACTGCTTTCATTATGATGTGCTTATGGTTGAAAGTCAAATATCTGAAAATCAAAAATTAGTCCTACTCATTTTAGAGAGAAAATACAGTATATGACAATTTTCCAAACAAGGATTTATACAGGTGCTGCTGACCTCAAGGCCCAGGCAACATGGGGGGCTTGGTTAGAGCCCTCTCAGGCAGATTCTGGGGGCTGGGGCTGAAGGTGGCTTCCAGCTACCTGGGCAACAAAGGGGGAAGCACAAGTATTTATCCTGCGTCTAGACCCGCTGTATTACCTAGTGGGCCAGGGAGGATAGGGGGCAAGTAATTCCTAATCTGTAAATATCCCCCAGAGATTCATTAAGAATACTTCACAAGGGTGGCAGAAAGAAGTATATTTTCACCATATCAGGGCTGAGCAGATTCTCAGCCAGCTGCCGACATCCCCACCCCTCCTACACAGGGTGGGTCCATGGAGAGGGTCTTTAACCAGCTGCCTGCCAGCAAGCTCCAACCCTTATTTACTGGGAGAACTTAGGCAAGTTATCTTGTTACACTGAGCCTCAGTTTTCTCATCTGTAAAATCCGTATGCTTACTCGGGATGTGCTGTGAGGATTAAATGAAATGAGGAACGTGAAACACTGAGCACAGCGTCTGCCCCGTGAGTGTTGTCCCCCACCCCTTTCCTCTTTTCTAACATAGAGGAAGGAAGGGATTCTCAATTCCTCTTTAAAAAGCAATAACAAACTATCATAGGCTACACATTCCTGTTTGTTGTGAGTTTATAAGAAGCTGAGAAGTACAATTCTTTTCAAGAGAATGACACTCAGTTTTTCTGACCTCAAATTTTCTGTGTGACCTTTGATTGAGCCCCCTGGTCAGTCTGATTCCTAGTTACCTGGACCAGTTGGTCCCCATAGTGACTCCCAGCCCTGTCGTTTGCTGCCTTGATTCTCCCATATAGCTGAGGCTCTGCAGAGTGAACCTCTCAGGGACTGCTTGCAAGAACCTCTTTTTTTTCCAGAAGCATCTCCGCCATGCACACAACTATATGGGGGTCCTTTACGTTATTACAGAGCCTGGCTTCCTCTGGCCAGAGGGGGTTCTTCCAGGCACCCAGCCTGAACAGGTGAATCAAAATTCATCTCCATGAGTTGTTCCGGAATTGGGAAAGAGCTACGGGAAGCAGTGGAATCTAGCTCAAAGCTGCTGACAGCCACGTTGCCAGCAGTTTGGTGGAAAACAGGCTGCAATGAGAGAGAAAAGAGCCAACACAGAGAGAGAGAAGCAGAGAGCAAAGGTGTAGAGAGGGTCCAGACTCTAGTCAGTATTTGACTTTCTAATTTTAATTCCTCCAGATGCCTGCTGCACCCCTCTCCTTCCTGCAGTTTAGATGTTTCCTTCCTTAGTTTCCACGAGCCAAATTATTCTCTTTTTGCCAAAGCTAGTTTGAGTTGGATTTCTGTCCCTTGCAACCAAAATTCCTGACTTGGAGCACCATTTTTATTTGATGCAAATGTTCCTCATGTTTATTTGGGATGTCATGGTTGGTTGTTTGTTTGTGTGGGGTCTTTTTACATTTTATTTTATTATGGTGAGGACATTTAACATAATATCTAACTCTTAACAAATGTCTAAGTATACAATAGTGTTATTAACTACAGGTACATGTTTGTACAACAGATCTCTAGAACTCTTTCATCTTTCATAACTGAAACTTTATGCCCAATGATTGACAACTCTACAGTTTTCCCAACTCCTGGTCCCTGGCAATCACTATTTCATTCTTTGATGCTATGAATTTGACTATTTTTAGATACCTCATATAAGTGGAATGATGCAGTATTTGTCCTTCTGTGAATTCAGTAAAGTTGCAGGATACAAAATCAACATACAAAAATCAGTTGTGTTTTTATACACTAACAACAAACTATCTGAAAAGAAAATTAGGAAAACAATCCAATTTACAATAGCACCAAAAGAATAAAATATTCAGGAATAAATTTAACTAAGGAAGTGAAAGACATGTACACCACAAATGACAAAACATTGCTGAAAGAAATTAAAGAAGACACAAACAAATGGAAAGACATCTGTATTCATGGATTGGAAGAACTCATATTGTTTGAATGTCCATACTAGCCAAAGTGATCTACAGATACAATGCAAATCCTATCAAAATCCCGATGGTGCTTTTTACAGAAACAAAAAAAATTTCTAAAATTCATATGGAATCACAAAGGACCCTGAATAGTCCAATTAATCTGGAAAAAGAAAAACAAAGCTGGAGGCATCACACTTCCTTATTTCAAAATGTATTACAAAGCTAGTAATCAAAACAGTATAGTACTGACGTAAAGACAGACATATATACCAGGGGAACAGAATAGAGAGGCCAGAAATAAGTCCAAAAATATACGGTCAACTGATATTTGACAGGGGTGCCAAGAATACACAAGGGAGAAAGGATAGTCTCTTCAATAAATGATATTGGGAAAACTGGATATCTCTTTGCAAAAGAATGAAATTGAGCCCTTATCTTACGCCATACATAAAATGGAATTCAAAATGAATTAAAGAGTTAAACATAAGACCCAAAATTGTAAAACTCCTAGAAGAAAACATAGGGGAAAACTCCTTGAAACGGATCTGGACAATGATTTCTTGGATATAACACCAAAAACACAGATTAAAAAAAGCAAAAATAAAGTGAGACTACATCAAACTAAAAAGATTCTACACAGCAAAGGAAACAATCAATAGAGTGGAAAAGGCCACCTATGGAATGGGATAAAATAGTTGCAAACCAAATAAGGGCTTAATTTCTAAAATATATAAGGAACTCCTATAACTCAAGGAAAAAAAGCCCTAATAACTCTTTTTTAAAATGGACAAAAGACCTGAATAGATATTTCTCCAAAGAAGACATACAAATGGCCAAGTATATGAAAAGATGCTCAAGATCACTATAATCATCATCAGGGAAGTGCAAATCGAAACCACAATGAGATATCATCTCACACCTATTAGGATGGCTATTAAAAAAAAAAAAAAGTAAATGTTGGCAAGGGTGTGGAGAAAGTGGAACACTTGTACACCTTGGTGGGATGGCATGGCTTTTAATATTTTATTAAACCTGCTAGCATGCTACCCTTGAAATTCAGCTTCTGTTGCAACATGCTATTACTTCAAGGGAAAACTGGGAGTTCCTCAGGGGTGTACAATCCTCCGTCTCCAGGCCCAAAAGATATCTTTTCCATGAGGGTCTGATAAAGAAGAACATGCTACCACCAGCCCAGCAGGTAGAAGACAGAACAGTCTGGAGTCCCTCAGAATTTGTTATCTTCAGTTATGCCTATAAGTGTGGAGTTTATTACAGAGTAGATTTAACTTTCTGAGTAGGAAATACAAAGTGTTTCTCTAGCAGTTTGGACACACTCAGGCAGAGTAAAAAAGTCAACCATGACCTCAGGCTCTGGAGTTCTGCATTCTAGAACAGTTGGGCAGGGTTACGTTGGTGGTTCAGTTCTTAGATGGAGTGTTTTGTGAAGCATCAAAGACCCAACATTTTTCAAAATGTTCCAGGAAGAATCTTGTTTCCCAGGCAACAGCTTTTCTATTGCTGCCTCTCAGCTGACTCCCCACAAATTAATCATGAATATAAATGAAAGTGCTTCTCAAGGTAAGTGACAGCTGCCCTCCTTGCCCTGTTAGGATAGCAGTGGAGAAATCGAGATTTGAATAAGGTCTTAAGAAAATCAATGGCACAACTCAAGGCTAAGCATCCAGACTATAGCTGAGTGGCTGAAATGCTGGTCAGAACAGGGTCTGCCAAAGTCAAATGCTACAGGAGCAGGAATTGCCTTCATGGGAGCCTGATGCTTCCTGACAGGAGGCAGTGTGTACCTTCTGCATTTAATGACATCCCTGATGGGGAGTGTGGACTGCTCATTGGTTCTTATCAAAGAATGTCTTCAGACACTGCTGGCACCAATGTTTCATGCTATGATTTAACTTTTGGAGTGTGTATTATTTCCCGTGTCAAAAGATGTCAATCTGGGTAGCTTAGGCTGCAGTAACAGAAAACCAACTCAAACTGGATTAAACTGAACATCCACTTACATAAGAGGAAGTCCAAAGATAGGGTGGGCTTTGGGGTAGTTGATATCAGGCTCATGATGTAATTGAGACCCAGGCTCTTTGCATGACTCTGCTCTGATGTCCAGAGTCAACGGCATCCTAAATCCGGTTTTCCTCCTGGTCATAGGGTGGCTTTAGCAGCAACCAGGACTACATTCTCCCTTGTTCATATCCAACAGGAGAAAGGGAGAATCGTTTCTGAAAGCCTTTCAGAGGAGCAAGGAAGAAGGTTCACAGAAATTTCCAACAAAACACTTCTCATATTTCATTAGCCAGAATATTTCATGCCAATTCCTGAATAAACCCCTCGAATTCCTGAACGAATAAAGAAGAAGGGAACTCACTTGAACCAATCAGGCCCAAGCCTAGAGCCAAGGGTAGTGAAGTCAGCTTCTCCTGAGGTTTATGGATTATTTGGGAAGGGGTACATAGCTGAATCAAGTCTGAGTTCTATTAGATAAGACACAAGGGAAATACATGATATTTAGCCAATGTTAACTAGCTAAAAGTTTAGCTAATGGTATTTAGCCAATGTTAACTAGCTAAAAGTTTGTACAGCTCACTTTCCTTTCCAGGTTGCACTGTCAACACAAATACTCTTTTTAGTTTAATTCTTAAACTCCCACCTCTATATTTGTTATGGATGGAATGTTTGTGTCCACTCAAAATTCATATGTGGGAATCCTAATTCCCAATCTGTTGGGGCCTTTGGGAAGTAATTAGGTCATAAGGGTGGCGCCCTCATGAATGGGATTAGTGTCCTTAAAAGAAGAGACACAGGAGAGTTTGCAGTCTCTCCCTTTGCTCTCATCTTTGTGAGCATATGGTGAGAAGGTGGCTGTTCTACAAGCCAGAAAGCAGACGTCACCAAACACTGGATCTATCAGTACCTTGATCTTGTACTTTCCAGCCTCAGAACTGTGAGAAATAAATGTTTGCTGTTTAAGCCACCCGATTTATGATATTTTTGGCATAGCAATGCAAACTGACCAAGATAACATCCTTCACTCCACAATAAGCAGTAGGAACTCTCATCAGGAGAGGCAGGATGGGCAAATTGCTCATAGTGTCCTGAGAGCTCTTGCTGGGTTTGCCTTGTGGACCCCTGGTGTGGGACGGCAAAGTCCCAACTGGACAAAGGCATTGGCAACATCCCAGCACAATATACTGACCAGAGCAATGCTGCTCACACTCCAGTGTGCAAAAGAATCGAGGTGGGGGAGTGACCTGCTTCAAAATGCAGATCTCTGAGCCTTGAACCATGCGGCATCGCAATAGGAGCGAGTTACACGGGGGCTTCTTACAGGATTTGGGCTTGTGCTGGATGGTTCTGAAGAGAGCGCAAGGAAGCAGAGGCTAGTTCTGTATTGGATGTTGCCAAGAAGCCGGGTCAGTTCACCCATCCAGTATGTCAGCGAGCTTTGTTCTGGAGGCAGGAGGAATGAAGGTAGGGGGCACAGCACTGATGAGAAAGCAGCCATCCCCTGGAAGGGATCCTTAGTCATTTCGGCTGCCGAGGTTCGGCCTCATATAGAAGCATCGTTTGCGTGGCCTTGTCCCTGTTGCGTTGGAAACAGTGTTTATGTTCTGTTAAAAACATGACTATCTGATGACCAGAAGGGCTATTTTCACTTTCTCAAGGGTCATTATGTGCCAAGCACTGTCAGAAAAACATCCAATCCCTATGACAACACTGTTAGTAGGTATTTTTCTCACCATAACAGCTTAATAAATTCAGGTTCGAAAAGATGATGTGATTTCCTCAAGGCCACATAATTAGTGGTCGAGCAGAACATCAAACATAGGTCTACTTGGCTCCAAAACCCACATTCTCAATCACTCCACCTTAATCCTGCTTACAGCAAAGTGTAGAGCAGATTGTGGTATCAGTTTCTATTTTTCAGAAAAATCAAGTATGATACTATAAAAAATTTTCTAATGTTTCCATTCCTATAACTCCTTCATGGTTCTAATATTATTTCTGGGTTTTTTTCTTGCTTTTTTTTTTTAAGGATTGAAAGAGGGCTATCCATTTATTGTTCTTGTTTTCAAAAGAAGACTGCTTTGATTTATTAATCCCACTCTCTTTTACTACTCTATTTCTCTTTTGCCTTCATTCTATACCTCTATTTGGCAGGAGGAATTTATGTCTCTTTTCTAACACCCTAAATAAAATGCTTAATTTGGTCATTTTTTTTGTATCAATAAAAGCATTTAAGTGAATTAATCTGGTTGAGTTCAACAAATATGTATTGAAGGTCTACTCTGTGACAGGCATAGAACTAGGTAGAGGAAGGCACAGGATGACTGAGACATGAATATATGTCCCCAAGAGGCCTAGAGAAGGGAACAGGCATATTAAAAGATACCTTTTAAAATATATAAATGTCATGGTTATCTTCAGAGGGGATTAATACTGACTTTTTCTCTTTTGTACATTTTAAAAAAATCTCATTTCTTGTAGTTTCTTTTATTTTGCCTTATTTTATTTATGTATTTATTTTTGGCCGCACTGCATGGCTTGTGGGATCTTAGTTCCCTGACCAGGGAGCGAATGTGCACCCCCTGCATTGGAAGCGTGGAGTCTTAACCAGTGGACTGCCAGGGAAGTCCCCTCTTTTGTACATTTTTGTATTTACCAATATTTCAGTGATCATTTCTTTAGTTTAGCAATATTTCATTCATGAACATATGCTACTTATGTAATCAGAAGAATACAGGAAACTTATTTTTTTAAAGAAAAGCTATTTTGGCATAAAAGCAATGATATTTAGCCTTGAATCTGGAGATTCTAGAAAGACCTGGCAGAGAAGAGGACACCAGATCTGAGTTTTAAAAGAGGAGGAAGAAACAATCAAAGAAAGACAAAGGTTATTTCATGAAGAGGAATTGGCATAAACAAAGGCTCAGAAGCAGGAGAAAAGAGGCATTACCCCAGGTGATGGTGAGGTCCCCAAAGCCTGCCTTGGGGTCTGCCTGTTTCACCGCTGTGTCCCCAGCAATCGAGGATGGACAGATGGACTTCAGCTGGGCCTGCAGCGCTAGCTCTAACAGGCGCTCCGTGAACATGTGTGACGTGGAATGAGGATGGGTGAGCAGCAGCAGGAGGGGTAGGGCAGTAGTCAGGGAAGAACATGGTTTTCCAGGAGGATAGATTTGATCCCGAGGGCTATTGGGAACCGCTGTGCAGTTTTCAGAGAATAAAGGAAATTTTTACTGCACTTGGCACACTCCACTTTAGAAATAGCTACTGTTCAGGGATGGACAATTTCGCCACAATTTAAAAATTGATGTGTTATTATCACTTCCTTGAATCACTAAAGTTCATATTAAGGAACCTCCTACCTCCTGCTGTAGATTAATTAGCTCTAATGCAAAGCCTGCAATACCAATATAGCCCTGACGTGAATATATTACCATGTAAAGACTGTTCTTATGGGCTGAATAAAGCAGAGAGCCAATGGATTCCTCAACCATAGACACCATAAATGTCTTCGATAATGGCTGCTCTATTGGCTCTTTCTGTTCCGGCCTCAGCAGTAACTCACATCCTCTACCTCCTGAGCCCCCAGAGAGCACTCAGCTAGGAAAGGCAAGACTCAGAAGGAGAGCATTTTAATATCACTGCCGCTTTACCAGATGGCAAGTTACGGTAGGAAAGAAAACATTTCTCATATATGTGTGTGTGTGTGTGTATATATAGTATTCGTATTTGTAATTATGCACATATACATAATCAGAAATACAAATTTTCTTTTAGTGTACTGCTTCTCAATAAGTAGCACTGTTATTCAGTTCATCAGGATTTATAAAATGCCCCTTTATATAATTATGCAAGGATCCTAGTGGTTTTCCCTTTAAAATATATTAAGTGAAATTTAAGCCTGTATCCTACAGAGAATTAACTTTTACAACCACTACATTCTGCCGCAAGGAAGATTAATGACTTTTCCTTGTCTAATTTCTATTGAAAGCCTTCATGCAAATGAGACAGATGTGAGAGACTTGGCACATAGCAAAGTCAGATATGACTTTCCTAATGAATTTGGCTGGAAACCCCTAGGCATAACTTCACCCTCAAAACAGCATCCTTCAGAGGTAGGAGCTGAATTCTCAGTAATCGACTTGTTTGGCGACCACCTACTAGGTCTGTCTTGAGGCAGACGAGTGGGTCTGGACCAGCCTCCCAGGTGTTGAGCTCAATGACACACAAAGGACCAGGAAAGGCAAGGTGAGACTGGGAATCCCAGGCTCCCCACAGGGGTCATGTAGACAGTGAGTACAGATTCTGGGAGACAGTTCCTGCTGTACCCAATGTCCCTTTGGGAACAACATCAGGCCAGTGAGAGGAGCAGGATAAGCAGGAAGGAGGGATGACACCTCCCAGTCCTGGCACCTGGCTCAGCTCCAGATTTGGAATCACCTGGGGACTTCAGACAGGGCTCCTTTTCTTTGGCTTCTGACATCAGGCCTAGAGTCAGGTGTGTTATGACAAATACAGAACATCGTGTTGTCAAATGGTAATCTGGCAGTCAAGCAATGAAAGACATGCTTTCATTGTATGAAAAGGGCATACGATGGGCAGTGCATTTTATTCCATTAGAAAATGTTAAATTTCTGTATTTCCAAAAAGTTCACAAAATAAAGGGCAGATTACATTAGGGAAATATTTGCAAATGATTACATCTGATTATTGAGTGGAGAAGAGGAGAGTAAAAATAGTTCTTATAGTATGACCTCAGTTTTATAAAAAATAAAACATACATGCACTTTTTAAAGGAAGAAATATTTAGTCACTTAAAAGAAGCCAATATTACCAGGGATCATATATTTTTTGTATTTATGCTCTTCTGAAGCTTCCATATTTTCTACAATAAGTACTTATTTATTTTGTAATTTAGAAAAAATTAATAGTAAAAAAGAGACAGTTATACTCACTCCTGTGAATTATTTTAGGGAAATAACATAAAATTCAAACCAACTATAAGCATGAAGATATTTACTGTAGCTTTATCTTTGTTATTAAAAATGGAAATAACTTAAATATCAGGCAATAGTGGAACAGCTAAATAAGTTATTGTATATATATTCTGTGAAATATTGTGAAATCATTCAAATAATAATTATGATGACTATATAAGTATTACAATTATGATAGAAGTTTCAAAGAAAAAGATTAAGGGCTTCCCTGGTGGCGCAGTGGTTAGGAGTCTGCCTACCAATGCAGGGGGACACGGGTTTGAGCCCTGGTCCAGGAAGATCCCACATGCCGCAGAGCAACTAAGCCCGTGCGCCACAACTACTGAGCCTGCACTCTAGAGCCTGCGTGTCATAACCATTGAGCCCACGTGCCACAACTACTGAATCCCACGCACCTAGGGCCCGTGCTCCGCAACCAAGAGAAGCCACCACAATGAGAAGCCATGCACCACAACGAAGAGTAGCCCCTACTCGCCGCAACTCGCAGCAACGAGGACCCAACGCAGCCAAAAATAAATAAATAAATAAATAAATTTAAAAAAAAATAAAAGAAAAAGATTAATAAAATGTATGTGTATTATGAAATTGTGTAAAATATGTCTTCATTTGGACAGGATTGGGAGAAAAACAGGTGAATATAAAAAATTACATTAGCAACTAAAGATTGTGGATACATTTTTCTCTTTTAAAAAAATTGTGATATTGTTCTTTATATTTCAAAGGAGTAAAACTAGATGCTCTTAGATAAACACTTTCAGTATATGTCAGGGGGCTACGAGTGCCCTGCTTTGTCTTATGCTGGCTTCTAGGCCTCTTGATTTAGTCTGTCCACACTCAAGGCTTATTACAGGGCAGAGTTTGAATTACAAGTCAGTCGTCTACTCTGAGTAGAAATACAAGTATGACACTTAGAGATTCGACGTATCAGTGGCAAGTTGGCATTTGTTTTTAATTGCAACAATCGGAGGATTTTGTGAAAGACCAGACAATGTTGTGAAAGCCTGTTAGAGTGTCTCACAATCTATTTCCACCAAGTTCCAAGCTCGTTAAGAATGTGAAAATCAATAGAATCATTTCTTCCCAAGAAATCATGATTGCCTACCACCTACAACCTCGTGGGCTTAATCTAATTTATGAAATGCTATTCCATGAGCACAATATTAAGACATTGTTTATTTGGGCTAATAAAATTCTGATGAATAAACCAAATAAGGAAGTCCTCTAGTTTATTCTTCCCTTAAAAACAGCCAATAACTGGATAAACACACACTGACAGAAACTAAGTGGCCCCAGGAATGAGATTTGCTGGCAGGTTCATTATGTGGACCCTCCCTGGAAAGAGGGAAAGGGTGAGAATGGGTGCTGACCTGGCTTCTCATCCTTAATACCCAGGACAACTATCACACTGGAGAATCTTACACGCAATATTTTTAACCCCTAAATTTGTCCAAAGTCACAGAGCTAGGAGGTGGCGGGACCAGAGCAGGACTCCTGTCTGTCTGGCTGGCTGTCTGTCTAACCGCAAAGCCCTCGCTGTCTCCAGCAACTCCTAACTGCCTCTCCTTGTGTGCAGGATGAAAGAGAAACACATCCCTCACACAGCTTCCTCGGGAGAAATCCATTTCATCATGACTGCTTTTCTCAGAAACATCCTTTAGTGTAATAAACCTCAATTACCATGTCATAAGGTGCGGTGACTGATCCATTATACTGTAATAATTATCCATAATATGTAGAGACATAAAAAGAGATCAATAACGAGAGTAACCAGATAATAAATCAGACTGATGATTATCCATGAGGAAGTAAGGAGTGGGCGGAAGGTGTTTAAAGAAAAACTCAAGGAAAGATAGGCAGATGCCAAGTCTAGGCTGTCAGTCTAGTACCCCTCCCCTTCAGCCAATCCCCCGCTCAGCTGCCGACTGTGCCTCCCACGTTACTGGGTGCCTTTCCTTTAAAATGTACTGCCTGCACAAAGTGTGCACTCCTGGTCCCCATTTCATCCCCTTTGACAATGTCACAACCACTCCTAAACCTCACATGAAAGCAGCTCTGTATCCTGGACTGAGTCCTAACCAGGTAGAGGTTCGCCTCTGTCACTGGCCAGAAATGTGATCTTGGGTAAGTCCCTTCCCCTTTCTGAGGTTGAGTTTCTTTATCTAGAACATGGGGTTGGCGATAGCTACCACTGACGAAACAAGGTTGGTTTGGAATTCAAATGCTTTCATTTAAATAAGACAGGATTGACCAATTTAAAATACCAATGTTATAAGGAAAATACTCTAACAGATGCAGTAAATGTCTTGGCACAAAGTGGTGCTAGAGTTAGCGGGAGGCTGGGTGACCAAGGGTCAAGAGAAGGGTCTCAGTAAAGACACAGCCTGAGAAGGGAGGCTCAGGGGACCCAAGCCTGGAAGAGAATGAGGCGTTGTCATCCCGAAAGATACACAAGCTGCAGCCCCTCTCCTTTAAAAGCTAATCCCCGAGGCCACCGGCCCTGAGCTTCAAACAGCACTGTAAGCACGATGTGATTGCAGGGCGGTCAGCAGAGCACTGGTTGGGGCTTGCTCGGCAGCTCAAACAGCCTGTGTCTTTGGCTATGTGTGAGGACAGCCTGGTCTTTTAGAAAGAGCTGAGTTAGCCCCTTCAGGCCAAGGTCATCATGGTCCATCCAGAACTTCGATTCCCCAAACCCTGTCTGATGTGTTCCCTTAAAACCCTGGTCTTAAAGCTGGTCACTGTGGTTTTGGTATCCTGGTGACTGACGCAGCAAATTCAACTCCACTTTTACCCAAATCCTCATTACTTCTTCTTTTTGCAGGATGCATCTTAGAGAGGGAAGATCTTTCTTCAAATTCAAGGTGATAAAGCTTAGAGGGGCCAGTGCTATCAAAAAAAAAAAAAAAAAAAAGGCCTAGATTTTTATCCCAGCTCTGTCAGTAAATTACAAGGTACTTAGAAACCCAAGTGCTGTGTTAGGCTCTTTTAATGTATTATCTAATGTAATGCTTTTAATCATCCAAGGATCATTACCAACCCCCTCTAAAAAATAGAAGAAAAGGAGGCTTAATCAACTCAAGTAATTTGCCCAAAGTCACAATAAATGCCCTTCTATTACTGATACTAACCATCCATGACTCCCTAGGACCAGAAGAAGGAAATCCAGTATAAGGATCAAAGAAAAGGCTTAGCTCACATGGAAAGTCCTTAGCTCACTGCCTGACACATGGTTATTTCCCAGCAAATGATACCTGGTATCAGTAATAGAAGTGAATTAAAAGAACCTTTAAAGGATCACATACAGTGCGTGGATTCCATGGACTTGTGCACATAGAAGCACTTGGTGTGAGAAGACATTTGGACAAGTGTGAAGGCCAGGAACCGAGCAGGACTACCAACAGTGTGACTGAAGTTGCTCATTACGTGCCATCCTAAGTGAGAGAAAACAAAAACACAATTAAAAGCTATGGAAATAGTAAAATATGCAAATAAAACAAAAAGACAAATTTTTAATTCCTAAATTTTCTCTTTGACTAATTTCATTATTCCTAGGCATGTGACCTGTCCTTACATACCATGTTTCAGCATCAGAATTATGTTCCTGTCCCTTTCCACAATCAGGCCACAACCAGGCCACCGCTATATTTCTTAGTTTTGGAAATAAGACCATGACTTCAGTCCTTGACCTTATTGGGTATATGTGCTCAGCCAAGCGGCTCCACATTCATGTTGCTACCTATAGAATGGGAGAATTTTTTGGTAAATCTGATAAGGGATTTGTGTCTAAAGTATGTAAGGAATTTTTATAACTCAGTAGTGAACAGGCAAATAACCCAATTGAAAAATGAGCCAAAAATCTGAATAACATTTATCCAAAGAAGATATATAAATGGCCAATAAACACATGGAAAGATGCTCAACATCGTTAGCCATTAGAGAAATGCAAACCAAAACCACAATGAGAACCACTTCACACTCACTAGGATGGCTACAAAAAGACAGAGAATAAAAAGTGTTGGGGAGAATGTGGAGAAAGTGCCAGCCCCATACACTGCTGATGGGACTGCAAAACGGTGCAGCAGCCTCTTTGGAAAACAATCTTGTAGTTCCTTAAAAAGTTAAACATTAGAATTACCGTATGAGCCGGCAGTTCCAGCCCTAGGTATATACCCAAGAGAAATGAAAACATATGTTCACGTAAAAACCTGCACAGGAATGTTCACAGTAGCATTATTTGTAATAGCTGGAAGGTAAAAACAACACAAATGTGCATTAACAGATGAATGGATAAATAAAAGGTGCTATATCCATACAATGAAATATTATTCAGAAATAAAAATAATAAAGTACTGCTATATACTGCAAAATGGAAAAATTTGAAAACATTACACTAAGGGAAGAAGACAGGTACAAAGAGCCAAATGTTGTATGATTCCATTTCTGTGAAATGTCCAGAATAGGCAAATCTATGGAGATAGTAGATTAGTGGTTGCCTAGGGATGAGGAGGGGGTCATGAGGTCAGGGGGAAATGATGACTGACTGTTAATGGGTATAGGATTTCTTTTCGAAGTGACGAAATAGTCTAAAATTGATTGTGGTGATGGTTGCAAAGCTCTGTGAATATACTAAAACCAACCAAATTGTGTGATTAAGTAGGTGAATTATATGAATTATATCTCAATAAAAGTATGATTTTTAAAAAACCCTATGCTTCCCAGGCAGCTGGCATTCATTGCAACTGGACTGTGGTGTGGATTGTACCATGGAGGGCAATGTGGTGTTGTCAGTAGTTAAAAGTATCAGTTCTGGAATCAGATTCACCTGGGTTCCAACACTGGCTCTGCCTTTTATTGACTGTATAACTTCAGGCAACTCTGTGCGCCTTAATTTTGTCATCCATAGGATACTTGTTATAATACAGCCTTATGACTTTGAGTAGACTCAGTGGGATGATGCAGGTGAAGGGCTTATCATAGTACCTGGCATTTTATGAGTGCTCCATAGTGAGCAACTGACTTCATCACCTTCATCCTCAACATCTCCATCCATGGTCAAACCAATTTACCAGCGCTCTCTGATGTGACCTTGGAAATTTCACTCACAAGGTGATTTATTCAGTAATATATTATTTTTGTCTTCATCCCTTTCCTCTGCTTTGTCCCACCCAAGCAGAGTAGTAATAAGAAATATCACCATTATATTCTTATCTCCACCAACTTTAAAAGAGGAAAAAAAGTTGTCCTAGTTTAGGGAAGCAAATGAGACAGCAGTGGAAGGATGCTCTGAGCCCACTTTACCTGGCTTTGGAGTTGACGTCATTGGACGTGCAGTGAAATGGTAGTTTTTCAGGCATAGAAGAGGAGCTTAGGTTCTTTCCCATGGAAAGAGCAATTGTCCAATGTGTTTATTCTGTCTTCCACACTGGCCAAGACAGACGCTTCAGAGAAAGTCATAAATAACCCATTAACATACTTAATTCACACTCTCATACCATGGGAGACATATTACTGTCCCAACCCCAGCTGTTCATCCATCCTTGCCCTGAATATTCAACATTCATGTCCTCAAGGTAGCTTACAGATTCAAACTAATTAATTCCTCTTCCTATAAAAGGGTTCCCTGCTCCCCTTCTCCACTTGTGAGCTTCTGCACTGACTCCTTACTGTCACCTCATGCCTGGTTGACCTTATGCTTAAGGCCATTTAAAACTCTTGCACCATCAGTCATTTATTGAGGACCAGGAAGAGTGTTGGGCATTGGGAAGAAAGGAATATTGAGATTTGGTTCTTTTCTGAGAGGAGTTCTAAGTCTACTAGAGTGTATTTATTCTGCTATAACACAGTTGCCTAAGAATGTATTAGTCTCCCTTGCTAGACAAACATATCTGCAGATAACAATAATGTAGGGTATAAATATTGAAATAGCACAGAAGAACAGCACAGAAGAGTGGTTTCTCAGAGGTTACTACACACTTCCATTTACATCTCACTGGCCAGAATTTAGCCTTATTACTTGATCTAGTTGTAAGGGAAGCTGGGGTATGTATTAATTTAATGGAGTGATAATGTGCCTGGAAACAAATTGTGGTTACGTTCCTAAGAAAGAAGGGGTGAATAAATTCTGGGAGCCAATTAGCAATCTCTGTCACAGGAGGCACCAATGATTTTTAATAAGGGAGTGGTATATTTAGATATGTGGTTATGGGTATCTCTGCTAGTCCCAAAGTATCATCAGTAGGGAGGGATGTGGGGCAGGGAAGGCAGGACAGCAAGGGAAGGGAAGGGAAGGGAAGCAGCAACAATTGCCAGAGAACAACTAAGAGCCAAAATGTATTCACTAACTTTCACAACTAAGAGGACGTTGTCGGTAATCTTTGAGAAAGCTGTTTTATAAGTGATAAGGTGGACACAACGACCCATGATGACAAAATTACCATTACTTTTGTTCCTTTTGTTGATCAAGGAACTAGCAATGTATTGGGGGAGAGACAGAAGACTGCAAAAACTGTAAAGAAATCATTGTGTCGAGTGTTAAAGGATAAAAAAAGTGTGGAGTACAGAGGAGGGAGGCACTGAGTCTGACTTGAAGGAGAGCAGCAGAGGAGAAACTGCCAAACGAAAGCTACCCCAACAAACAGACAAACAGGCAAAGGGCACTTGGCCTCAGGAGAAACGCTATTTTGTGGTTGTTGTTTTTAAAGTATTTCCAAGGCCAGATATGGAGTATTCTCCATATTTGCAAATTTTTTATGTTCCGGCCATTCTTCTCATTCACTCTCTCCATTCATCCAATTAACTTCACACATGCATTTATTCTATAAACTCCATGAGGGCGGAGACTTTGTGTCTTTTTCATCACCACATCTTCGATGCCTACAACAGTGCCTGTCATTGGTAGTTGCCCTAAGTGAACTAATCCAAGGCAGAAAGGCTAATTGGGGCGTTTAGCTCCTGCTTTTCACCATTTCCAGCAGGGCACATAGGTCTACGCAGTCCCAGTCTGAACAAACCGGACGTAACCAGAGTCAGCACCTCTTTCTTCCAGGAACCACCGGCTCCTACGCAGAGCTGCGGAACCGCTACAGCGGCGGCATCCTGAAGCAGCCGGAACATAGGCGTGGCGGAACCTGAAGGAAGCCGTATCTGGGGGCGGTGGAACCTCGGATTCGGCGGAACCAAACTGCGGCGCCCACGGAGCCACCCGGACTCTGTTTGGAGCGGAAGCGCAGTGGTCGACGCTTCCTGGTTGCGGGTCGGCGTCGAGGGCCGGGCTTAGCCGCAGCGATGTTGCCCTACACGGTGAATTTTAAGGTGTCGGCGCGCACCCTCACCGGGGCCCTCAGTGCCCACAACAAGGCGGCGGTGGACTGGTGAGGGCGCGGGGCTCCGAGGCCGCCGGGCTCGGCCAGGAGTTTGTGAGGGGAAGGGGACAAAACAAGAGGTTTCACCCCCCCCCCCCACCCCCCCCGCTTAGTTTGGCCTCGCAAAGACTGGGTGCCGCCTTCACACTTGGAGATTTTCATTTAAATGCTGGATTTTTGTTGTTGTAAAAGCTGTAAATGCCCCATGTGGGAACTTTCCCGGTGTGGATATATTTGCCCTCGTTCTCGCATCTCTGTTTCTCTTTGCTCTTTTCCCCACACCTTCCTCACCCTCCCAGTCCCGTCTCTTAACCTCTCTCCAGTCTACAGCCTTCTCTCCCCAATGTCAATTCCCCGACCACGTTCTCGTCCCCATTCTGTCTTCTTTCTCTTTCATCCCTGTTTCTTACCTTTATTCGTTGAACAGTGTGCCGGACCCTGTGCCAGGCACCTGTGCTCTCGCCGGCACTTCATTTCACCTTTATCGGTTTACTGTAAAATGACACTGCAAATTAACAACTAGACAGATATAAAGCAAACTGCGGTCGCTGTGGCTACTGGGAATGTTGGCAAGAGTACCGAAACCTCCTGTTCACTGTTTGTCTTTTTATCTGGTGGAAAGGACCGGGGCTAATCACAGATACCGGGGAGTGTGGTCCCACGCACTTTGTGGATGCTCAGTATTCAAAGTTGAATAAGACGAGGTATACGCCCTCAAAGGCAAAAAGACGGCGGGAGTTGCTTTATACGTCTTCACGGCTCTACGTGCATATCTCTCAGAACCTTTTTTTATCTGAAAGAAAAACTAAACAAGCTTTTTTAAAGCTAATCTAGACATTTTATTTAAATGGTATAATGTAAAATACTAGCCTTTGGGCTTAAATAATTTTATTAATGGTGGTGCATGTTAGATTTCTCACTTATTTAGGCTGCCTCTTGGCAAGAGAGAAGTTGCTTTGCTTTGCTTTTTACTTAAATTTTAACACTTTTTGTTAGGGGCTGGCAAGGTTTAATTGCTTATGGATGTCATTCGCTGGTGGTAGTGATTGATTCCAATACTGCTCAAACGCTTCAAGTTTTAGAAAAACATAAAGCTGATGTTGTCAAGGTAAGTCAGATCCTACTTTGACCCTATAACATATTGTCTATTCTAAAGTTTTAAATATCGCTAGAATCTCAGTAAGTCATATGTACACATGTTGAATAGGTTTTAAGTATGATAATCTATTTGGGGTAGCCTAGTATTTCCATATATAATGTCACATCAGGATGAGCTAGTATGGCTCAGATGAGCTAGGATGAGCTAAAATGCTAGTTCTTAGGTCATTTCAAAGCTGGTGGAAAACACTAATTCTACCATGTACTGGACCACTCATTCACTCATTAATTTTGAGCACCTAACATGTGCTAAGGATATAGAGATGAAAGCCCTCAAGCAATTCATTGTTTAGTGAGGAAGAATGAAAAGAAAACACACAAATACAGTGTGGTAGGTGAGACCTGCCTAATATGCTGTGGAAAGACAAAGGAGCTACAGGTCACCTCGTTTTAGGGATCAGAGGAGGGTCTCAGAAGTCTTTTCATTTTAGGAACTGGTAAACAGTAGTTGGCCAAGTGAAAATTGGGAGAGGTGCACTGCAGGAAAAAGGGAGAATATACACAAAGGGAAGTAATATGTGTGAGGATGGCTAAAAGATGGGATACACATGTAGGAGTGATGAAAGAAGGCAGCTGGAGAAATTCACCTGCCCCGAAAGGTTTGTAAGATTATGAAGGAATCTGGATTTTTAAGTAGGAGATTGATATGATCGTATTTGCATTTTAGAAAAACTCATTCTGGAATCAGTGGAGGATCTGTTGGAAAAAGGCAAGACAAGGCAGTGGGATCATTTAGGAGAATTGCAGTAATTTGGGCAGGAAATTCTTAGGGCCTAAAATAAAGCGGAGACGTGAAGGAGTTACATTTAGGAGCTAAGAGGTAAACTTGATAGCCTTTATAGTAAACAGTCTTAAGGGAGAGTCAGAATAGAATGACTCCAAGGATTCTGTTGAGTAGTTGAATGGCAGTGTTGCTTTGATGAGGTGAGTGTGTGAGAAGTCGGTGAGTTTAAGTGTTTAACGTGCAAAGTCTGAGACACCTGGCGCAATTGAATTACACTGATCTGAAATTTTAGGAGACATGTTACAATTGGAGATAGAGATTGGGGGTCTTTTTCGTTGTTAACAGCTTTACTGAGATATTCATACCATTTAAATTCACCCGTTTAAAGCATACAATTCCCTGGCTTTCAGTATATCCACAGAGCTGTGTAGCTGTCACCACAGTCAGTTTCATAACCCCAAAGAAACCCTGTACCCATTAGCAGTTGCCACCCATGCCTTTTCCCCGTCCCCTTCATCCCTAGGCAGCCACTAATCTACTTTCTGTCCTGTAGATTTGTCTGTTCTAGGCATTTCAAATAAATGAGACGATACGATATGTGCCTGGCTTCGTTCACCTAGCATAATGTTTCAAGGTTCATCCATGCCGTAGCATATGTCAATAACTCTGTTCCTTTTTATTGCTGAATAATATTCCATTGTATGAAATACAATATTTATTTATTGATGGACATTTGGGTATTTCCCACTTTTTAGGTATTATGAATAATACTGCTGTGAACATTTGTAAACAGTCTGTTTGTGTGAACCTATGTTTTCATTTCTCTTGGATATATGCCTAGGATTAGAATTGCTGACTCGTGGTAACTCTATGTTTAACTTTTTGAGGAACTGCCAGACCATTTTCCAAAGAGGCTGCACTATTTTACATTCCTATAGCAGCGTATGAAGGCTCCAATTTCTCCTCATCCTGAACAACACTTGTTATTACATGTCCTTTTGATTATAGCCATCCTAGCAGATATGAAGTGGTTCTCATTGTGGTTTTGGTTTGCATTTCTCTGATGGCTAATGATGTTTAGCATCTTTTCATGTGTTTTTGGCCATTTGTAGATCTTCTTTGAGAAGTGTCTGTTCATTCCTTTGCCCATTTTAAAATTGTATTTTTAAAAATTTTGGAGTTGTAAGAGTTCTTTATGTATTCTAGATACAAGTCCCTTAT
This sequence comes from Balaenoptera borealis, assembly GCF_965194805.1. Taxonomy (NCBI): domain Eukaryota; kingdom Metazoa; phylum Chordata; class Mammalia; order Artiodactyla; family Balaenopteridae; genus Balaenoptera; species Balaenoptera borealis. Next base: position 108,338,606 of record NC_138874.1, read on the forward strand.
CAGATATATGGTTGGCAAATATTTTCCCTCATTCTGTGAGTTATCTTTCACTTTTTTGATAGTGCCCTATGAAGCACAAAAGTTTTAAATTTTGATGTAGGTATAATTTTTTTTCTTTTGTTGCTGTATCCAAGAACCATTGCTCTTCCCAATGTCAAGAAGATTTACACCTTTGTTTTCATCTAAGAATGTATGGTTTTAGCTCTTATATTTAAATTTCAGATCCATTTTGAGTTAATTTTTGTATGTAATGTGAAGTAGAGAAGAATACAGGTGATTTTTTTTTTTTTTAATATTAACATGTATCTTGTGATCTTGCTAAACTTGTTAGATCTAGTAATTTGGGTGATTTTTTTTTTTTTTAACATAGACAATCATGTTATCTGCAGATAACGACAAGTTTGGGTTTTTCACTGATAATCTGGTGTCTTTTATTTCTTTTCCTTTGTCCTATTGTGTTGACTAGGACCTCTACTACAATGAATAGAAGTGGAGGGAGGATACTCTTGTCTTATTCCTGAGCCTAGGAGGAAAGCATTCAGTCCTTCACCATCAATTCTGATGTTAGGTATAGGGGGTTTTTTTGTTTTTTTGTTTTTTTTTATTTTGAGAAAAAAACATATTCTCTCTCTCCCCCCCATTTCTATCTTTTTGGCATTTCTGGAGTTTTCATTTCTTAGTTTAGATCTGTGTTTCAGTTTGGCGTCATGTTCCTTTTGCCTGAAGAATTTCCTTTAAGTCCTTGAGGTATCTGATCCTCTCAGCTGGTTGATCCTCTCAGCTTTTGTTTGGCTGAGAAACTATTTCACCAGTTTTTTTGTTTTTTGTTTTTCTTTTTCTTTTTTTCTTGTAGTGCTTTAAAGATACCACTCCCAGCTTGGGTAATTTTTAATGAGAAATTTTTGTCTTTGTTTCTGTGTATGCATTGTATCTTTTCTCATCTCATCTCCTTATCTTGATTTTCAGCAGTTTGATTATGCTGTGTTTAGGTGATTTTTTTTTTAACATTTTTATTGTAGTGTAATTGCTTTACAATGGTGTGTTAGTTTCTGCTTTATAACAAAGTGAATCAGTTATACATATACATATATCCCCATATCTCTTCCCTCTTGCCTCTCCCTCCCTCCCACCCTCCCTATCCCACCCCTGTAGGTGGTCACAAAGCACCGAGCTGATCTCCCTGTACTATGCGACTGCTTCCCACTAGCTATCTGTTTTATGTTTGGTGATGTATGTATGTCCATGCCACTCTCTCACTTTGTCCCAGCTTACCCTTCCCCCTCCCCGTGTCCTCAAGTCCATTCTCTAGTAGGTCTGATTTTTTTTTTTTAATATGTACACTGCTTGACATTTACAAAGATGGAAGTCAAGTACTACACACACACACACACACACACACAAAAAAAAAAAAAACAATAATTCTTATCCGTGGTAGTTTTATTCTGTAAAATTGTTGCAAATGCTGAGTTAGCATATACTGAAACATTGATGGCTCCTCGGGGAAATACACGGTGTGGTTCCGAGTGAGCCTTTAGTCACAATATTTTCATCAACTGATTGATACATAACCTTGTCTTATATGTGTTTCTGTTAAAAGACATTTATTATATATTGTTGATTTATTATCAGTGAGCTCATGACCGACAGCACTATAATTCATGCCTGGACAAAGGTTATTTCACGTGTTTTTTTTCTGTAAGGCACGTCACAACTTCTTGTGCTTAGGAGCACTAGACAGCACTTCAACGCTGCGCTTGAGGACCATTTTAAACAGTGAAATCATCAACAAGAAGCACAAAAATGCAAAAAACATGGTACTTAATAGACCTCAGAAAAGACATTTGTTTACATTATGAGAACTGGAGCAAGAGTGCCTCATTCAGCCACAGCTGGGATGCAGTTGTATGTTGAGTGACTCAGATTTTTCACTACCCTGCACATGTCCATGAATGACTGCAAAAGCACTGCAAATACTGATTTCGCAAATAAAATCACAAATACATTTTAGCGAGTAGGCAAATTCACAAATACAGAATCTGCAAATAATGAGGAGGGAGAGTATACATACATTCACACATGTGAATATACGTTTATATACATTCAAACATATATGCATATATATATATGCCTACGCACACATTTTATTAAAAAAATTCTTGCCTGAGGAAAAGATGTGTTGGAGTAGAAACCTAAGGCTTATTAACACTGGAGTTCAGAAAACTTTTTGTTTCCATCTTTTTCATGAAGGCTGTTGGAATTGGTTAGCATGCTTCCCTAACCTAGCATTTTCTATGAGTGCTTACTTATAAATACACACATATGTGTGTCTGTGTACATATGTCTACATGGGTATATATTTGAAGCATCTGTGGTGTTAAGTTCGTTTACTGAACACATACTCGAACGTCAGCTGCAAGCACTGTGTTATGGGGGGGGGACAGAAATGTGAGCGAGGCCTTGGTGATCCTGCCCTATGGAGCGGGATTGGTGATAGGGTTGGTGATAGGTCAAAAGAAAGTAAACAGAGTAATTACAAAGTGTTGTGGGGGAAATGTTCTGAAGTAAGCAAGTAGGATGCTGAGCTAGAGGGGAGGGGAGGTTGTGTCCAGGGAAGGCCTTGGCTCAGAGTAAGGATTCTGTGTTTTATTCCTTACTTTGCCATTATTCGATGCTCAGTTAATTCCTTGATTTTGTGCCAGGATTCTTGTGTTTTTTATTTTTTAAAAAAACTATTCTTAATGATATTACTAAAACTATGATGCACAAATTTGTTTTTTAGAGAAAAAACTGTTAACGTTATTTTCCAATTTTATGAGAGGGATAGCCAGAGTTTTTGTTTGCTTTTGTTTTTTTCCTTTGCAAGGTTTTTGTAGCTGTAAGTTGTCTCCTTTTAATTAGAAGAATAGAATGCAGAAAAAGATTCTGCTTAGCAATTTAGGATTTTACATGTTATTTCAGAATTAGATTTTATGGTTATTACTATGATCAAACGATATACCAATGATCATACCATTTTAAGATATGATATTCTGGAGTTTTTTTTACCTGAATTCCCCAGATTATTAAGGCTGTGCATCATTTTTCATATTTTAAAGGCAGGAACATGGTGATGTTTTCAAAAATATTTTAATTGCAACTTTTAAAAAATATCATAATAATAAAAATGTCTGACTTTCAAGATGGAAGCTAGTTTCTTTTTTTAAAAATTTTTATTGGAGTATAGTTGATTTACAATGTTGTGTTAGTTTCTGCTGTACAGCAAAGTGAATCAGTTATACATACACACATACCCACTTTTTTTTTTTTAGATTCTTTTCCCATGTAGCCCATTACAGAGTATTAAGTAGAGTTCTCTGTGCTATACAGCAGGTTCTTATTAGTTATCTATTTTATATATAGTAGTGTGTAAATGTCAATCCCAATCTCCCAATTTATCCCTCCCCCTGCCCTTATCCCTTGGTAATCATAAGTTTGTTTACTATATTCGTGACTCTACTTCTGTTTTGTAAATAAGTTCATTTGTACCCTTTTTTTTAGATTCCACATATAAGCAATATCATATGATATTTGTCTTTCTGTACGTGACTTACTTCACTCAGTATGACAATGTCTGGGTCCATTCATGTTGCTATAAATGGCATTATTTTATTCTTTTTTATGGATGAGTAATATTCCATTGTATGTATGTACCACATTTTTATCCATTCCTCCACTGAGGGACATTTAGTTTGCTTCCATGTCCTGCCTATTGTAAATAGTGCTGCAGTGAACATTGGGGTGCATGTATCTTTTTGAATTATGGTTTTCTCCGGGTATATGCCCAGGAGTGGGATTGCTGGGTCATATGGTAGTTCTATTTTTAGTTTTTTAAGGAACCTCCATACTGTTCTCCATAGTGGCTGTACCAATTTACATTCCCACCAACAGTGTAGTAGGGTTCCCTAGTTCCCTATTTTTATAATATAAGTGTAGAATGTAGTTTGGGTTCCAGTTGGTGTTTTATGAAAATTATGTGTAGTTTCATCCAGTGCAAGTATTTACTTGATTTGATTTCTTCTTGATACTAGGTTAAATGGGCCAGGGAAAATTATCACCATAACATTGGCTCGCCATATTCCTTGCGCTTAGCTTCTGCTGATGTCAATGGAAAGATCATCGTTTGGGATGTAGCAGCAGGAGTAGCTCAGTGTGAGATCCAGGAGCATGCCAAGCCTATTCAGGGTGAGGAAAGTCTGTACTCCGCCAAGCGTCTGTATTAATACACTTACTCTTAGAGTGGTTGGTTTTTCCCATTCGTTTAATTTCGTCACTTCTCAGTTAACTCTTGATTGTGTTTAGCCTGTTCTGCTGATCCGAATCTAGCTTTCTTTTCCTTATCAATACGCTTCTGGGCTTATTTCCTCAAATCTCAGTTGATTTGTGCTTTGGTAAAATGCATTAATTTCAATCTTGCCCTCAGTTGAGCATGATGATGAGAAAAATGAAGCTGCTGTGAACAGTCTTGTAAATGTAAGCTATAATATAAGTAAGCTTGCCCAAACTGCTCTTTTGAATTAGCCCTCAGTGCTTACTTTCTCTTAATAGAGATAAATTTTTTTTCTCATTTTCATATAGATCATTTGTTAGCTTGCTTATGTTACTGACCTATAATCAATACAGTATTCCTGGGCTCTTCAGGCTTTGACTGAGTGGCTCTCTTGACTGAGTGAATCTTTTAAATGACTATTTAAAAAATACTTGTCAGGTACTTACTGTACTACTGAACTAGATCCTTATCCTCTTTATTGTTATGAAAAAACATGAAATTCTATAAAGTCCCATTAAGTAATTCCACAAAAACATTAGGAGAGTCTGACATTGATCATGGCTAGGACAGTCTTTGACATAAAGTTTTAAATAATGAATAGTGTAAATTGCTTTGTATTTTCTTTGAAGTAATATTTCAGATTACTTGGAAATTTTGACCTCTAGATTCTAATGTCCAGACAGCTCATTTTTATATAAAATTAGTTTTTCCTATCAGTCCTGACACATATATGCAACATTGAGGGGGGTGTAGTTAAGATTTTAAGGATTATGTAAACACACACACACACACAACTAGATATCAAGGACACATTAGACAAATAATTTGCGGTGGGTGATTTCTGAATCTTGCCTTTATTCTTCTGGTCTTTGCAGATGTTCAGTGGTTATGGAGTCAAGATGCTTCCCGAGATTTATTGCTTGCTATCCATCCGCCAAATTATATCGTGCTCTGGAATGCAGATACTGGCACCAAACTCTGGAAGAAGAGCTATGCAGATAACATTCTTTCTTTTTCTTTTGATCCTTTTGATCCCTCACATTTAACTTGTGAGTACTAGTTTCTTGTGGAAAATGAGTTGAGGTGTTTGTAACATATATGGTTAATGCTATGTACATAAGATACACACACACACACACACCCTTCATACATTTATAATGTTAAAATGAGAAACACATTTAGTTCATATATTTTCAGCTCCTATTACAGATACTAAATCATAACCCATAGCATTTGCAAGTATTCTGATGGTTAGAAATTTAAATCAGCAAGCTAGACCTTCACTGTGTGGAATTTGTGAACAGAATTAGATTAGTCAGAGAAAGAGAGAGTTGCTGTGTTACTCTAATTCAGACTTAATTAAATTTTTTTCTAGGAACATCGAAAGAACCTGAGTCAAGGGTTTCATTTAGTCTGTGGCCAAATTCATTTCTTCCTTTTTAAAAAATTGTTTTAATTCATGCCGTGTATTTTGAGTGCCATAAACAGATGCATGTCAGGAACAGACCAAGCCCAAGGGATTTTTTTCTTGTGGAGGCTGTTTTTCCCAATGCGCTTTTGATATTTTACTGAGCTACTGATCTAAAAATTAGATTCTAGACAGATATTTTTGTGACTAAATTATGTAGAAAATATTTTTTATTCAGTTATCCAACAGATATTTCTTGAGCTATTGTTATATGCCAGGAGTGTTCTGGGAACCTGGAGTATATCAGTGAACCAAGGCAAGAATTCCTTCCTTCATAAAGTTTGCATTCTAGTGAGGGAGAGTCAGATTGTAAACGATGAACATAATGAATTAATAAATTACAATATATTAAGAGGTTATAAGTGGTATAAAAAAGTAAAACAAGGTAAAGAGAATGGGGGAATGGGAGTGGGCAAGTTGTTGTATTAGATAAAGTGGTCAAAGTAGGCTTCATTTTGATATTTGATCAACGACTGGAAAGAGGTAAGGGGATTAACTATGGTAAAGAATGTTTTCCCTGGATTTGAATGACTCAAAATTCTAACATGTATCCACCAACATTTATTGAGGGGTGTGTGTATGTGTGAGTTGATGCAGGGAGAGTAGGACAGACAAGTAGAAATTAAAATGGGAAACACAGCTGTATAAATAATTGCAGTACAATGTGTTTAGGCTTCGTATATATAAATGTGTGTATATGAACGTATGTGTACACTCACTCACTCATTCACTCACTAGTTTGCTGTGAAATGCAGTGCTGTGGGAGCACAGAGGAGGGCTGGCCTAGCTGGCAGAGTCAGGGAGTGAGGGCATCGCAAAAGAAGGGGAATGACTGGGACCTTGAAGGGTGACTTCTGTAATCTGAAAGGAGAGAGGCTTCAGGCTAATTTACTGCATCTCTGTAATTTGGTTGATGAGAGCACTATATATTTCAAAGCATCAGTTGACCTAACATCTTTAATTTGCTCATTGAATGTGCTGGGGTTGTCATGATTCTTGAATGCTGCTTTGTTCCCTGTGTTTAAAGCAGCCTTGCTGATTGCCAGGATAGATAAGACTTTTATAATCAGATATGTATTAGTATTAGCCAGCCTGTTTTGAGGGGGATTATTTTTTCAGTCATAAAAAGGTATAATTTGTATTGTTAAATGTGGTGCTGCCTCCTTGAATATTTCTGTTTCCTGTACACTTAGTAAACCGCTGTTGGCACTTCACTTTTACTCTAGATGTAAAGAGAAAAAGAACACTCTTTACACATCCCGAGGTTCAATTTGATACGCAAGAAGAAAAAGGAAATATATTTAGACTGAGTAGCTCATGATAATGATGAAAAATTAGTATCATCAAGTCAAATATTTGAACTTACCAAGTGTGGTACGCAGAGCCATATGGGATTTTTTTTTTCTTCTGTGAATTTTATATTCTGAAAGTCTTTGGATTTTGAAGTTATGAGATATAATGAGGAAAGGTTTTTAATGAAAGTCCATGCACTGAATATATTTGGAAGAACAAACATTTGTTCTTTCTGCCAGTAACCTTCTGGTGTCTTTTTAATATAAAACATTAATTTGGAATGCTGAGCTTGGAGGCCTCTGATGAATTGTAATGGACCACCAGTTTCACTGTAACTTGGAGAACATTCCCGTTATGTTATGACTGCATAACACTGCCAGTTCTATATTATTAAAATTATCATTACTTTGCTCTCAAAATTGTATTGGAATAAAACTCTATGCTAAACTTGATTAAACTTTAATCAGAGTTTTGCTTCTCTCAATACAGTACTCACCAGTGAGGGCATTGTATTCATCTCAGACTTCTCTCCATCCAAGCCACCCTCAGGCCCTGGGAAGAAAGTGTACATATCCAGCCCACACTCCAGCCCAGCTCACAGCAAGCTGGCTGCAGCCACAGGGGCCAAGAAGGCTCTTAATAAAGTGAAAATCTTAATCACTCAAGAGAAACCTAGGTAGGTTACAAGTGTAAAACTAACAGCGACATTCATTTATTTATTCAACATTTATCTAGATATTATCTATTCATGAAAACATCATTTTTGGAGATGTACTAAGATTAATTTTCTTCATGTTACCCTTTCTTGTTTGTAATTTTGAATTTATAAGAGGAAAAATGTTTTTTGTTTCTTCCCCTAAGAAGAGATTTAGCATTAACATGGTTCCTTTGTTTCCAGTAATGTGGTAAACAACCCCCCCTGATTTTTACACATGAAAAGTTTTGACTTCTGAAAATAAGAGATAAAGATTCTAAGATTATGGCTACTGAACACATTAAAAATTGGGGGACAAAAGCTGGATTTTCATTTTAAATACATTTTCCTGACTTAAATGCTGTGTCATCTCATTAGCCAATAAAATATAGGTGTTTTTCTCATGCATATGAAGATGTTTCCCATACTGTTTAAGGGCCAAGATTCTAAGGGAAGCTGTAGCTCTGTGACTCAAAATATAATTTAATCTTGCTCAAATTTCACTCTCCCAATCTCTAAAATAGTGTTTTAAAGGATTTCTTAGGGTTGTAAGGATTAATAGGTGCAAAATAGCTTAAGTACTGAACATAGTGTCTGATACTCAATAAGCATTCTTTTGGTAAAGGCTAGCTATTATTGTTTATTTCAGAAATTTCAACTGAATACAATTTTATTTTAAAGAACTAATTTTATGCATTAAAAATAGATTTCTGTCTTTTTCCTAGTGCTATGGTAGTTCTTATATTTTTATTGCTTTGGTAGTTTTTTTGGCATTTATTTTTTAAAAGCTTTTATTTTTAATATGCTAAGATTATTCTATCTAGACTTTGTGGGTAATTACCTAAAAAATGTAAAATACAAATTGCTCTACAATTACATTCTGAATTTATATGTAAATATCATTTTTATATAGTAAACCATAGGCTGATTAAATTCACTAATTTATCCCCCACCCTGTGCTGAAATAATTTAAGATTGCTCCTTAAATATCTTGAGAACTTTTTATTTACTTTGCATTGATTCTGTATCATAAATAATTATTTTTTGCCTGCATAGTTTTATAAGTTATGATTTATATACGTTATATTTTCTGTCATGTGAATCATATGTTCATCTTGAGTACTGGGGAAATGCATTATTTATCCCTTCAAATAGAACTACTCTGGGTGCTTTCACATACATTATTACATATAATCTTGCTACAATCCTGGGCAGTAGTACTGTGCCCACATTATAAATGAGGAAGCTGAGTCTCACATTGTTTTAAATATGTTACTTAAGCTCACCCAGCTAGGAAATGCAGAGCCAGGGCTTTAATGCAATCCACATCCCTGTCTCTAGTTCTCTAATCTAACTTTATTTTAAGTTTCAAAACCTTTTAATAAAATTGTTATGTAAGAAAAAAGGTACATAGTTGTATGCCCATTCCTACTGAAATATATTAAATATAAATTTATTATAAAATAAAGTTGTGATTAAATACATACCACAATCACAACTTACTAAAATGAGTTTTGAGACTCTTTAACAGTCTATAATCCTCATATCATTTCATCTCTTTTATTTACACGGAAGAAAATGCTGTGGTAAGTGAATAAAGTACCAAGCTTTGTTTCAAGAAAGCTTTAAGACAGCTGAAAAGTGAATGAAGGCCTTGCCCAAGCCGTCAGATAGTGCAGTGACTCCTGATCCAATTGCCTAGCCCTAACTGCCCTACGTGCTTTATGTTTTAGTCCTGAGGCTTCATTTCAGCAGTCTGTCTAGTACTTCTAATTACAAAATCAAAATAAAACTACTGTCTTGTGAATGCCATATCGTATTGTCACTGACCGCCTCATACCACAGACTTAGACTACTTTACATTTTCAAATATTCAGAAACATGTCTCTATCTGACCTATGCAGTATCATTGTCGTAATTTGCATTTTGGCACAAAGGAGAGATCTAATTTTTAGATGCTAGCCCATGTTGGTCATTTCAGGAAACAGTTGTACATTCTCATTGACAGTTATTGTGTGGAAAGTACAAAATTCAATCCTTTTTTAGCTTTTTCTGATACAAATAAAGTCTGACTCTTTTTTTTTTATTGAATTATGGTTAATTTACAATGCTATGTTAGTTTCTGGTGTACAGCAAAGTGGTTCAGTTATACGTATTATATTACGTGTTCTTTTTCAGATTCTTTTCCATTATAGTTTATTACAGGATATTGAATCTAGTTCCCTGTGCTACACAGTAGGACCTTGTTGTTTATCTGTTTTATATATAGTAGTTTGTGTCTGCTGATCCCAAACACTTAATTTATCCCTCCTCTACCTCCTTCCCCCTTTGGTAACCATAAATTTGTTTTCTGCTTCTCTGAGTCTGTTTCTGTTTCATGAGTAAGTTCATTTGTGTGTCTGACTCATTTCTTGGTGCCTGAAGTAAATGTTTACTTTTTTCAGTGCTGAATTCATAACTCTGAATGATTGTCTTCAGTTGGCATACCTGCCTTCCAAAAGGAATCACATGTTGCTACTCTATCCTCGAGAGATTTTAATCCTTGACCTTGAGGTGAATCAGACAGTGGGTGTGATTGCAATAGAACGAACAGGAGTTCCATTTCTGCAGGTATCTACAGCTTATAAATTATATTACCAAAAGTTGATTGTGAATTATGTAGAGAAAAACCATAATCTTGCAAAAGTCCTTAGTCTCACTTTCTCTTTTTCTATTTATTTAAATGTTAACAATGTTATTTTACATTCCTTATTTTTCTGCACTTTAGATTGGTTTGATTTAACTCTAGAAATTCTTCTGACTGATCTGGAGATATGTACTGAACTATTTAAGTTACATGGATAAAGACAGATTTTTTAGGATTATTGATGGATTTTTTTAAAATGTTCATTTAGTTTTAAAACTAGGGGATTATATGTGTATTTTTGTGTTTTGGGGTTTTTTTCACCCATATTCTCTAAATATGAGTTTATGAATCTCACTGTATATACTTTTAAAATCTATTGTTTTAAAAAACAAATACATCATCTATTTAAAGGTAATACCCTGCTTTCAACGTGATGGTTTATTTTGCCTACATGAAAATGGTTGTATAACCTTACGTGTTCGAAGATCTTACAATAGTATTTTCACCACTTCAAGTGAGGAACCAGGTGAGTTTATATCTCACAATAATGTTAATTATATTTTTCTTCAGAATTATTTTATAAAGCTTCATGTGGCAAATACTTACCAAAGCATGGAGTTAATAATAATTCTTGCCTTAAGAAAGTAGTATATGGTTATAACATGAGGCGTAAAAAAGCCCAAGCCCAAGATAATCTCTGAGTGTTGTAACAGTGCACCTCTTGTATGCTGCAAAGATAGTAATATTTTGTAATCCCTTCTTGATTATATCCATGAGCTAAGTGGATGTTATCTTTTGTGATTATTTCTTTAGCACAAGTCCAACCTTGTATATACCTTTATTATTACACCCCTTTGACTTCTCTGCTTTAGGATTTCCATGGTAAAGTTAACTGGTTAATAAGTCTCCAGGGCATTCAGTTGTCAGTATCAGTCTTATCCTGGAGAACAAAACTAATGTTTTTATGGAATGATGTACTATGTAAAGGTGAAAGTGACTTTCACATCTTTTATAAAGTATAATTATTTTCAGGCTTATTGTAGACCACAGTAAACTATGTTGGGCTACAAGTGCACTGTTCATTATTTAATCATACATTACTGTTGATCCTTTTTCAAAGAATTTTCTTTATTTTAAAAATATTAAATAGACTATTTTGATAATAATTATTTTGGAAATTAAACTTGGTGTAGATAGTCATTAAGTAAATTATCTTTATATCCTGAAGAAATTAGTAATTGTAAACAGGGAAGCCATTTTTGACAAACTTTGCATTAGTGAAGGGATGATATCCTTTTTGGTTGAGGTATTATTTAAATTAAAACAAGTAGCAGTGACATTGATATGGTTGCTCTCTAATATTTAAAAGAAAACTATACTCTGTTAAGATCCAGATCCTGTCCAGGAGCTTACCTATGATTTACGAAGCCAGTGTGATGCAATCAGGGTGACAAAAACTGTCCGTCCCTTCAGTATGGTGTGTTGTCCTGTCAATGAGAACGCAGCTGCCCTCATAGTGAGTGATGGCAGGGTTATGATATGGGAACTGAAGTCTGCCGTTTGTAATCGAAATTCACGGAACAGGTAAATGAACCAATAGGATCTCTTTTTTGTTTTGCTTTGTTTCCTGCTTTCTTTAGATTACCATTTATTTTATCATATAAAAATAGCAGGACCTTTTTTCTGAAAAAAATATTTTTAAATTGATAATTAAGACTTCAGATTATTAGGGGATTATGTAAACCTGCTAGAGATATTTCACCTATGGGTTAGATTAATGAATACTGTAAAAATTGATAGGATACTATGATCTAAAATTAGTATTTTGAGTTACTAACATGTGATGCAGGTTTTAAATATGTAAGAACCAGGTTTTAAATATGTTTTAAATATGTAAGAACCATCTAATTATTATGTCTTTGCAGTAGTTCTGGCGTGTCACCTTTATATTCACCCGTGTCTTTCTGTGGAATTCCTGTAGGAGTGCTACAGAATAAACTCCCAGACCTCTCCTTAGATAACATGATTGGTAAACTGCTTTTTTGTTTTTCTCTCACTTTCATGTTAGGTATACTTTTTGAAGGGCAAAATTAATAGTCAGTGGTTGCAGTTATTATAAAGTCAAAGTTAATACTTCAGGAAACTAAAATGTAGACTTAATTCTTTCCTAAATAAATCAGAGGGGTATAAAATATTTAAGCATAACAGTACCTGAAGTAGTATAGACTGTTATTGTAGTGCTGGAATTAGAAAATGTCCATTCGTGAGGGGCTCTGATCTAAATGAAAACGTCCATTCGTGAGGGGCTCTGATCTAAATGAAAACGTCCATTCGTGAGGGGCTCTGATCTAAATGAAAACGTCCATTCGTGAGGGGCTCTGATCTAAATGAAAACGTCCATTCGTGAGGGGCTCTGATCTAAATGAAAACGTCCATTCGTGAGGGGCTCTGATCTAAATGAAAACGTCCATTCGTGAGGGGCTCTGATCTAAATGAAAACGTCCATTCGTGAGGGGCTCTGATCTAAATGAAAACGTCCATTCGTGAGGGGCTCTGATCTAAATGAAAATGTCCATTCGTGAGGGGCTCTGATCTAAATGAAGGAGACGGCATGAGGTATCTGGAGGCTGCATGTGTAGCCCTTGCTGGGCAATACCATACCCCCTCCTCCATGCTCGCTGCTCCCTCAGCTCAGAATTGAAGACACTCTTCCTCTCTCTCTCTCCCTTTCTGCTACTCCTTATTCAAAATTCAGCTCAGGTGTTGCTTTCTTTAATCTCCCAAGCCTGATGTATGTGGTCGCTAATAGTCATCAGCTGATTGTAGTTGTGATTTTACTTGTCTGTTTCCCTACAGTAAATTATAAGCTCCACAAGGGTGGGACAGTGCTTGATTCAGCTTTGCATCCCCAGCGCTCAGCCCAGGGCCTTGCACATTCTAGATGTGTGATAAATATTTATTGAAGGAATAAAGTAACTGAGCAGTATTAGAAAAAATCGTCTTAACTTTTTGACTTAAATTTTCTTATTTTCACATTGGGAATTCTTACTTTCAACAAATCTTTATTTGCAGATAATATATTACTTCAAAGTTATTTAATTATTATAGGACCACTATATATTCAAGGAAGAATGAGGATTGGTGGTTTCAAATATATACAACTAGAAATTGTAAATATGCCAAGCAGTGCTGACGTCTAATTCTTTTAAAATTGTGGCTAGTGGTTTATAAAGGGCTTTCTTTATCATTATTTGTTCTCCCACAGTGTAATTGAAAATGGATATTATTTACTAGGTTCTTTTGTTGAAATGCTGTAAAGATCCATGATATACTAGAAAGAGCATTAACTTATTAATCTTCTTAATCAGAGATGACATTTATTGAGTGCTTAATACTATGTTAAATACTGTGCCAAATTCTCTTAAGTATTAGCTCAACAACCCTACAAAGTAGGTACTATTATTATTATTATTATCTCCATTTTATGTATGTGGGAACTGAGACCCAGGGGTATTAAAAAACTTGCCCCAGACAACACGGCCAATAAGTGGGAGTGTAAACCTAGTCATCCCAGTCTGGAGTCTGCTCCTCGGCCCGGCATCTAGTCCCGGCTGCTTCACCGTAATCTAAGCAAGACCTGACCTCTCCAGACCCTGGGATTCTCACAGTTCCTGCCAGCTGTGGAATCCTTGCGCTCAGTGACACTAACTTTTATACTTAAAATTCTTTTCACCTTCTAGACATAAATCCATACGAGGAAGTTTAGACACATAATTGTTTTGCAAAATTTATTTTATTAGTTACACAATTTTCCAAGTTAATTGACCTTGTCTGCACTTAATATAAAATATTAAAGTGAAAAGAATTATAAACACACATGCACAGAACTAATCAGTAATACAAAGCCTGTAGGAGTTTGAAATTTTATGCTGTTTAGTTATCTAAGTGATATATAAATTACATTTTTTAGGAGACAAAATGATACAGATTGTATAGCAGTTATATAAATTACATTTTTTAGGAGACAAAATGATACAGATTGTATAGCAGTTCTTGACAGTGTTGTTGATTTAAAAGTATTAAATAAATCTTTGTTACTTGAAAACATTTTAATTAAAACTTTTAATTTGAAATTCACTGTGTACTTAGTGGTAATTGAAAGCAATTCAGTTAAAGACAGAGGCCTGATTTATATTCATTGGGTAAAGGCTGCTGCTTAGTAAGGCCTAATCTGCCCTACTTTGTGAATCACCTCACATGGAAGATGCTTGAAGAGAAATATGGCAGTTTCCTGAAGTGAACTCCGAGCTGCCAAGAGTTGGTAAACATGGTACCTACCTGTTGAACTTGCCATTCCTTTAGACCCCATCTTTGTTACTAAAGATTGATACCAATTGTATGGCTTATCCTAAGGGATCATTTACTTGGATTCAATTTACCGATTTTACAATAACATTATTACTAAAACAACTTTACAGCTTTAAAAGGTTTAGTTAGAATCCCGTCACCCACTCCTAGTAATTATTTCATTCTTCCCTTTCACAATGTGTGTGTGTGTGTGTGTGTGTGTGTGTACATACATATATATATATACTCACACATATTCCTGATACGTACTTTTGACAACTTTATCCCAGTATTCAGTAGTGCTTTAAAGGAAGAAAATTTTTATACCCTTATTAGTGAATGGTTTTGATTTTGTTGCACACTTTGTATTCACATTTTGTGAATGGTTTTTATTTGAATCATCTTTTTAGTTTGAAATTTGATAACTTAAGTACGAACACTGTATCTAAAAATAATGCCATTTAAGACTTAACTGTCACTAGTGATGGTTTATATATTATATATTAGTAATTATAAGTATGTATTTAAATTTTATTTTACTTATTTATATAAAAATATGTAATTATAAAGCTTAAATGTTGTAATTACATTGACACATTAAGATTTCTTATTAGAAATCTAAATGAGTTCTTTGAACCTGCTATTTGTGATTACCAATTTTATGTGCACTTTAAAGAGCATCAGATTGAAAAGTAACCCTTTGGAAAGGCAGTAAGACAGGAATGTAATATCTCATGCTACAGAAACTGTTCTCTAACCCTAGTCCTCTTCATTTGCCTTGGGCGCCCTAATACCAGGAACTTTGGCTAAAATGGTGTTTCTTAGGAGACAAAGGTCCCTGAATTCTGGATAGCAATACTCTGGAGTAATCTATCCTTTGAGATATTAGATGATGCAGTTTAAGTCCCATAGCCAAGTAAGACTCATTGTATAGCTACAGGCACTAGAGTGCTACATTACACCTTCTAGACCTGAAGAGTATACTTCCACTGTAAAGTTCCTTTAGATTTTTAAGAACAGCGTATGTTATAAATAACATATTTGTATTTTTTATTACAAATCAGGGCAAAGTGCAATTGCTGGGGAAGAACATCCCAAAGGCTCCATTCTGCAGGAAGTGCAACTCAAATTCCTGCTAACAGGTCTGCTTTCAGGACTGCCCTCACCACAGTTTGCTATCCGTATGTGCCCACCATTGACCACAAAAAATATCAAGATGTATCAGCCATTGCTTGCTGTTGGTGAGTATTGGACCTGTTCTTTTTTTAATTCTTAATGTCTATTTTACATTTTTAAGATATTTAAGTTTCCTGGTTACTAGAAAATCCTTTATTCTCCTTTAAAATGCTTTAAGAGGAGGAAGAGGCTAAATGAAATTGTATAAATACTCATCTTGAAATACT
Organism: Balaenoptera borealis; assembly: GCF_965194805.1. Taxonomy (NCBI): domain Eukaryota; kingdom Metazoa; phylum Chordata; class Mammalia; order Artiodactyla; family Balaenopteridae; genus Balaenoptera; species Balaenoptera borealis. The sequence continues at coordinate 108,354,743 of NC_138874.1, forward strand.
TTTTTTTTTCTGTTCTATTAATCTTTTTTAATCACAATGATAACTCATTCACCTGACACCAGATGACAGAGACCCTGACACCATGGGTACATCTCTAAAATGTCAGGAGGAAAGTCCCTGTGTAATGCTGAAACCAGAGTACTTGTCTTTTCTTGGACCATCTCAAACTCTTCCTGTGCATGTCATTTTGATGTGAGTTTTTGTTAACTAATAATATGGTCACACTTAATAGTTTAATAATAGCAAGGTTCTTCATGTGCTAAGAATTGTATGTTAAACCTGGTTTTATTGTGTTTAAAGTGGCTATTGTCTTTATAAACTAAAGATTTGCCTTTTGGGTTGAAATTGCATATTTTTATGTTGTAGATAAAAAAAATTGGTCTAGGTTTCAACTTGCTGTCACAGTAATTTCATGGTAATGGGATTAACCTGATTTCTTTTACGGAGAGGACCAAATTTCTATTTGCTACTAGTATATAAGGTTAAAATTCATTTCTCTAAAATTTTGAACAATAATATATTTGTTTGAAATTGTCAACATTTTTCTTAAGATGCTGTTGGTTTGACTTCTGGCTTTTTCCCAGAAGCTCTGTAAACATGTGATTTGTGATTCTTTTTTTTCCTAAAATGAAAACCTGACCTTATGGCCAGTGTGTCTCAACTTAATGGCTGAGTTGTGAGCCCTAATGGCTCGTTTGAGTATTACTGTTTGGCACTACTCTTATTTTCCCATTTTTTCCATTATTATCTTTTGAAAGTGATTTGAATTTTAAGGTTCAGTGGTCTGTGTTTACAGGTGTCCAGATTTATATAAATGCAGATAGATGTTTAATTTTTGTTTTAGAAACTATTGATTCATATTAAACTTCTCATTGAGGTTTCAGTTGGGATTTGTCAGTGTACATAGTGTGTACTTCTCTGTACAATGTCAGTATACCTTCTTTTTCAATTAGGATTTTATTAATTTCTTGGAGAAAATTACTTCTTGGGATAGCTAGATAACAAGAGCTGAGTCAGGCTCTGAGATTTCCATTGTAGAATAAGCTGTATTGTGCTGGTATATAGTGAATAGCAAGTCATTTATTGAATTTAGTATAATAACAAAGTAAAAGCAAAAAATATAAGTGCCTAAAGTCTTGCAGAGTCATTAGGAAAGAGAAGCAGAGTTCAACCAGAATTACTTCTTCTTCTTGGGCCCCTTAAATATTAAATCATAGTTTCAACATCACCAAAATGTGCAGACTGTAGAAATCATATGATTATTATGAACATCTGATAATTGAAAAGTTTTGGTAATTCTTTAGATATTTTCTCAGTACTAGAAGATACTGTAGAATAGGTGATAAATGTAACCAAGTGTAATACTGTATTTCTCTAGAATAGTTTTGCAAGAAATTTCTGAAGCTTTAATTCAGCAAGTTAGCTAAAATTGGAAATTGCCTAGCATTTTTACATTTATTATTATTATATTATTATTATTTCTACATTCTATTGCTTTGTATGAATCCATTAATTCTTTTAAGTCATGTGCAGTGAGAAAGTGATTGTGCAACCGCTTACATTGTTCACTTTTATTGCTTGACTTATAAAAACATGTTGAGGGCTGAAACATTACTTTCTCAAGAAAGTATTACTTTCTCAAGTGGCCATGTCCCTTCTAATTAAAATTTAGACGTATTACCTGAGACCACGAAAAGCTTTAGGAATAATAATAACTACAAATCATAATTACAGTGATAACAGAAATAGTAATAATCATGTACTTACTTTGTGCCGAGTGTTATACTAAGTGTTTTACGTATGTTTCTCATTTAATCTCCAACAAATAGATTTTCCATTATTCCCATGTTAAAGGGATACTAACACAAATTTAGTGTGGGCAAGTAATTTGCAAGAGTATAGGGCAGAGCCAGGGCTTAAACTCAGGCTTCTTTAACTGTAAAATCCACAGGGAGCCACTGTACTTTGCTTTACTTTATGATGTATTTAATGTTAAAGACAGAACAAAACCAAAATCTTTGTAAAGAAAACTAGAAAAATCTGGTTAATTAGTTCTGCTAGGTTGCCTTTTTGAGGATCAGTTATAATAAACATTCAAAAAGCTTAAGAAGGTGCATCTTCAGATTTTGTGTGCATTGAATTAGGTTGTGAAGTCTTTGAAAATCTGTCCCTGGATTTAGGTAGGATTACAGAGCACATGAGATTTAGCCCATTTTTGATGAGAAGGAAGACACAGAAATTTACTCTTTCTTCACACCTAGCTTGGGTTCCTTTTATAAAATATAGATATTGTAAAATAATTGAAATCTTGAGAAAAGACTTTTGTTAGATTTGGAACTTCCACTAGATTAATTCTCCTCTATTATGTCATTTTAATAGGTACAAGTAACGGTTCTGTCCTGGTGTACCATCTCACCAGTGGGCTGCTGCACAAGGAGTTAAGCATCCACTCGTGTGAAGTCAAGTGAGTCTGTCATTGGGATATTGAGATCATAAACATATGTAATACCAGAAAAAAGTTCTTGTGGACTTTTCTACACTGAATACTCTGCAGTGGTGATTATTTGGCTGAAAACTTTGAATAATGCATATTCATGTCCAACTAATGGCTATGTTCATCAAGGATGAGTACTAATTGTTTACTTTGTAGAGAACATTATGCCGTGGAGAATTTTTTTCTCACTTTATTTCTGCATCTTATTTATCTCTCCTAAGGTCTAGGCTGTTTTCTCACTGGATATCACTCTTTTCCCTTGTTCCGGTTTATATAGTTTGTTTCCCTTTTCTGTAAAGATCCCTCAGTAGGACTGCTCATGAAAAATTTGAATAAGGGCATTTTAATTGTTAATTAATCTCATTTATTCTTTCATTTTGAGATGTGATCTGTTTTATGAGTTCTCTGTATGCAGAGGTATCTGAGGGAAGGCTAACAGGACAGAAGGATGACTCTTGCTTTCTGTTTTAAAGTACATACATGCCATTCCAATAAACATTTTTTAAAAATAAGTAAAGTACATACATACCTGCTCCATAGCATTACCTTGCTGATCACATGACTATATTCCTTTCTTTGCCCTGGCAATGACGGATTGTAAAGTTACACATATATAATATAAATTTATTAATCTTCCAGTATTTTTTGATGATGTTGGAACAGATGTATCTGAAAGGCCATTTCTCACTCCTGTACGTTGTATTATAGTTATAGTTCTCATGTGTGCGTTAAAATTCTTAGTGAACCCTTAGTGTGCACATTATTCGGAATAAATGCATTTTCTAAATGGGGAAGGGTCAACCCTTGAAGTATCTCAACTTCTGATTATGATGGAAGTGTCTGAAGCGTTTATGTTGCCTTATTCTTTGAAGTGCATGATTTTTTGGTACAGCCTGAGTGACTGTTTATCGCCACCTTATGCTATGCCCCTACAGTATCTCCCTAAATACATCTACATGGAGGAGTAATGTCTTCAAAAGTGTTAGGCTTTTGGGGTGCAGAGACACAGGTCTCTGCTTGGATCCTTCCAGGCTGTTGTTCATCTTTTCTCTCTCCTTCCAGTAGTCCCTGCTGCCACTGATACCTTCTCTCTCCCTTTCTTTCCTGTTTGCGTTTCTTCTCTTGACATTTCCTTTAACCCCTGGCTTTTGTGTGCAGTGTTCCCTTTTATGCCAAACACCAATCAATCAAAACTCACCATTTAATCAGTATTTGTTCTAAGGATTATGTTAAGTGTTGATACTTTACAGGCATTGTTTCATTGAATCCTCACTACAACTCTATGCAGTAGGCACTATTATTATTCCCAATTTACAGAAGAAGAAACTGAGTATTGTGGAGTCATGAAAAGGTACATGGAATTCAGTCCAGGCGTTTCAGGCTTTAGAACTGAGCTCTTAGGATACATGTGCTAAATCTCCAGCTAAAAAATTCACATAGATTAGTTGGAAACATTTTGGCAATAAGATAAAAATGTTGACTAAACCAGGATTAATGCCAGGAATTTGGTACATGCTTCTGGAAAATCAAGCACATTGTCATTTTTTTCGGAACACTGAAATCTTATTTATTTATTTATTTGTTTGTTCATTTATTTATATTGAGGTACAGTTGAGATATAACATATTAGTTTCAGATGTACAATGTAGTAATTCAATACTTGTATATATTGTGAAATGATCACCACAGTACGTAATCTTTAATAAAGACACAATAGCTAGTTAATCAGTGAGCTATTTACTGTAAGTAAGATTGTTTTCCTGGATTGTTCAGGTCGTAGATGTCACTAAGTACGTGACTTACACATGTTATGATAATATTTGTTATTGACACCAAAATTATTTGTAATGTGTTACCTGGGGTACCAGATAACTCTAAGGGGTACGCTACTCAGTCAGGCTAGTGTTGTGAACAATCACGCAAATATGCTCCATTTTTTTAAATATAAATTTTCCCTCTTAATTGCCATTTTGAAGATAATTCACATTTTACATCCAGAGATGGTGCCCAAGAGGATGCTAAAATACTGCTGTCTTTGTGTTTCAATTAATGCAATTATAGTATTACAATTAAAAGCCATTATGAAAATTTCACAGATGTGTTATAAAAATTGCTGAACTTATTAGCAGTAAACCCAATACGTTCTAGATACTCATATGCAAATTAAAGGCCAACTTTAGAAAGTTGTTTTTCTACTTAGTACTAAAAGTGTTTTTAAAAACCACTTCATCTTAAGTACTTCAGTCTTTAGCATACATATGGCCTGGTACTGCCTAACTACAGATAGTTGCATCTGTGCGTTTTTTGAAAGCTATGATGTTTTAACCAGTTATGCTTTACAAATATGAAGTATATATTGATCCTCTTCTGTATGCCTGTAAACAGACAAAACCTGGGAGGCTTATAATCCAGTGGAAGATACCTAGAAGTAAATAATGTAGAGTGGTACATATAGGTTTTCTTAGATTATTAGAGTTCTTATATTATTAGTTGGTGTCTTTGTCCAATAGGCTAAAATTACAATAATATAGCCCAATACTACTTTCAGTGTCAAAAACTGTTAAAACAGCAGTTTATATGGGTATCAAAACACTGATTGACTCAGTATTGCTTTGAGTACATTGAGTGATTTGTGGAAAGTAAAATGATCTCTATTTTGTCTGTCTGTAAATTTGCAGAAGTTAGTTTCATATAATGGTAGAACTTCAAGACCTTTCAGAAAGTGTTTGCCCCCGCCAGCCACCCAGTGTTGAGAAGTAGCTAACGTAGCATCCCCAGTGCAGGTGAACAGGCCCAACTTGGGAATCTGTAGGAGTCAGAACACTGAATACCTGTGGGTAGATTCTAAGGTTACAATTGTTCAGTAGTAAGGAATGCTACAAAACAAACTTAGACTGAGTCAGAAAATGAGCTGCTGTTCTTAAGAGTTTTTGTAGAGCTCAGTGTGTGGTTAAACCTAGACAGTGGTTTTCTAACCCTGGGAGCAGTGTTGTGCTCAGCTGTGTTTGACAAGAGTTTTCATTCTTTTCTTTTGAGAAATAATCCCCTCCTTATCTAATACACTTTGAAGTCCAACGTGATTTTTATTTTCTTTAGTTGATCAGTAGCAGTCAGATATACAGGCTGCTGCTGGAATCTGCTCAAAGGCAACACACTCGTGGTGCTCGATTATAAATAAGCAGCCACCCATGTTCTGTTATATCCTGAACACTGGGACATCCTGTAAACAGTGGGGAAAGCACTTCTCTGAATATGTACGGCACTTAGAAACATAAGGAGGCATGGTAGGCTTTTTTGGGACATCGTTCTTTTAATCTAACAGAATTTGCTGAGTGCCTGTCATGTGCTTAGAGAGACAGGGCATGGTACCTCCCTTCTAAGAGAGTACAGTCTACTGCAGTGCTTCTCCATCAGTCACACTGTTGTTTCCACTGAAAGCAATTGAGGCTTCCAGGCAAAACCCTATTTGCCCTTTGAGCCTCAGCTTTAATGTTTCCCCAGGAAGCCCAGCCTGGCCCCTGAGACCAGATTCCATGTGACTCTTACAAGCTCCTGTTGAACTCAGCACTGTTCTCTTTTGAGATAGATAATACCGGATGCACTTGTATAACGTCTCTTTTCTGCTAGATTGTAGGCTCCTGAAGGACAACAGTTACCTCCATCTCATTCACATCTGTATTCCCTAGCCTAGCAAAGTCGCTGGCATGTACTGGGTACTTAATAGCACAGGCACCGGCATATATGGGGTACCTAACAGATGTATTTTTAAAAATAATAAATGAGAAGTGGGAGGACTGAAATTTTTACTGTCCAGAGGTAGTGGCATTACTATACTGGAGTATAAGTAGTTCAGATTGCCAGCAGCAAGACTTGGAAAGTATATCTTAAGGTTTCTGTGGGTAAACAGATCTGATTGAAGCTACCAGACTTATTTAGAGAACAGAAGTTCAAAATGATTCTTGTCTCCTTTTGTTCACTCTCAGTAGAAAAATTAATGAGTACTATGTGTTAGGGGAAAGAAAGAGAAACAAGACAAAGGGACTTTTCCAGTGAATAATTAACCAACTTATATAGTAGTCGCTATAGGTGCAGTTTGAGTATAGTAAATGAGGAGGCCTAATGAAGAAAATAGGGCTTGAGTTAGATCTTGAAATAAGAGTAATCATTGATGGTGATTATGAATACATACAACGCTTACTCTGTGCCAGGCCTTCTTTATGCACTCAGTGTTATTACTCCTGCACAGCAGATGAGGAAACTGAGAGGTAGAGGAACACAGAGCTGGTAAGTGCTGGAGCCAGGACTTGATACTAGATAGTATTTGAAGAGGGAAGGAGAGGGGTCATTCCAGGCATGGAAAGTCTCAAGAGTTCTCTGTTTTTAGCAGCCTAATCTGAGTGTTTCAACACAACTTTACATTTGAAGAGTTATAAATTGATAACTACAGTAATTCCCTGCTGTTGCAAATATTATTTTCAGTTCTCTTGGGATTATCTTTGCTCCTCTGAGAAAAGACAAGTAGGTGGGTACACAGGGGTCAGTGAGGAAAAGCTACTCTCGTTAAAATAGCAAGGTTTTTTAACATCTGAACCTTTTTAACACAAGGTTCAGATGATTGAGAGGTAAGTTTGATGCCGAATGGCTTTGAAAGTCACAGAGAAGAGTTTGGATTTGACGCAGGAGCCATTGTATTGATACCTTTTCTTGGGCAGGTGAGAGACATGTTCAGAGCAGTATTAATGCTAAATTTAGCAATAGCATTAAAATTGGAGTAGAAGTGGAAAAACTAGATCAGAGGTCAGCAAACATTTTCCGTAAAGGACAGATGGCAAATATTTTAAGCTTTGTAGGCCATAAAATTTCTGTCACAATTACTCAGCCCTGCCATTGTATTGTGAAAGCAGCCATAGACATTATGTCATTGTTAAAAATGGTTGTCCTGTAAATGCTGAATGAGCAATTGCGTATAGAACAGAGGTTTAGACTTGCCTCCCAGCCAGCTACCTTGTAAGCAATGCAGGGTAATAGTAGTGTTTCTCACTTCTTTTTGTGACTCTGATGAATTCACTTGTCCTGGGTCCCCCCATTTTCCATTGATGATGAAGCCAGTTATGTTAGTGGGAAAAAAACATGGACTCACCTACTATCAGTCCCAAATAAAGGGGACTCCCAGGACATTAGGTTGATAGGTTACTGTCTTGTCATACGTGTCTGATTTTTCTTTTATGCTTTTCTCTAATTGACATACTGTTTGGAACGTTCAGCCACTTCCAAATCTAGTAGCTCAGTTTGTATTGTTTGCTTCAGGAATTTCTGCTTCCTGACCAACTAGGAATTTTGATAAAATTTGATAAAGTTCCTACGTGTACTCAACATTAAGCAGTCTGCTCAGAATATTTCTGTACCACTTGTTTTTAAACAGTGGAATTCTTGGCAAATACTGTGATGTGACTCTCTTCCTTTGCCAGATTTTAATAGCTATTTTAGTGCTATGAATTCTGATAACTAACCTGTCTTTTTATTGGATTTGGAGATAAAGTTTTAATTAGAAATAATTTTATATATGTTGGAAATGTATGATAATATAGTCTCAAATAAATGTAGTCTCAAATTAATATAATTCCTTAATTAACTTGTATAATAAAATTTAGGTCATAGAAAAAACTTAATTTTCAAATAAATTTTTCAAACAAAAAAAGAATATTAGATTAATCTTTGTTTAATTTCTCATTATAGGGGTATTGAATGGACGAGTTTAACTGGTTTTCTTTCTTTTTCTACCTCAACACCAAACAACATGGGATTAGTGAGAAACGAACTTCAGCTGGTTGATCTTCCAACAGGTTTGTGTATTTAGACTATTAAGATATTTAAAATGGTACCATCATATTGATCAAAGATGTTGCTATTTATAAAACATGTTCCAAAGTACTTTCTTTCACCTTGGAGTTTTTTCTCATTTATATATTCATTTTTATATATTCTATGTTTATGTATTCATCTTTTGGTTGTTCTATAATAATTGCCTTGGAAAAGACTCATCATTGTTTGTATGCAAATTGTGTTAACACAAGTGCATGGTAAATGGAGTACCATTAGCCTGAATGGACAAATTCATAAATATGGTATCAGTTGTACTTTCAAGTACATTGTTGTAGATAACCAGAAGTACAGTTTTAAAATAAATCTTTGTAGTTACACTTTATTAGATTCTCTTTTAAAAATTTTGGCCTTTGCAGGAAACCCTTAAAAATCTTATAAATAAGGATTCTTTTTAAATGCTTAAATTTAAAACTTTTGATAATCTCTGGCTGGCTAAATAGGAAAACTTAATTTCGGAGTTTAAAGACTTTACAATAGGAAATATTCCAGTTAAAGTAACTTGTTCACGATTGTTAAAAACCTACAGCCCAGTGAGTTTCAAAATAAGAACTTGAAAATAGAGTAAGGTGAAGGTTTTATATTATTTTATATATAGCACATGGAATGATTTCAAATAGTTTTTTTTTTTACAAAATTGTGGGGAGTTTTTTTTTAAATGGCTTAGCAATATGAATGTATGTAGATAGTTTTAACCAATAAGTTACATGTGTGTATAATAAATCATATACATGGTTGCTTCCTTGTATTCTCAATATATATTTCTAATTTATAGTTGTTCTTACTTATCAGAGTATGTTACTAAACCTCAAAGAATTAGCCCCACTTTAGTCCAGTGTTGCTCTAGTCTAATTGGAAATGACCTGCCCGGTGACCCCTATCCCTACATTCCTGATTTGCCAATAAACTGGCACTGGTCACTGTAGTTACATGGTGGCCCAGGGAAGAAATGCTGTTCTGTAGTATCATTCACTAAAAAAATGCCTGTTCATTTTTTCCAATCAGCTCAGGTCTAGGACTGTTAGATAATTTAAAATCTGTCTTTCACAGATTTATTTTTGAGGAACAAATTTCTGAGTAATAGTTACTGACTTTTTAGGTGGGACATTTAAATTCATTGATTATAGACTTTTACAGCCTTGTCTTCTAAGGAGGGCAGCCGACTAGCAGAGCGAGGAAAGGATATAGGGTGTTTGGCGAATAATAATAGTGAGATTCTGTTTGATGGCATTGAAGAGCAGGGAGACATATAGGCATCCATTTGTCTTTGAATTGAGTATGTTCTCTCTTTTGTTTAATGTAATAGAAATCTAGGAAAAGATATTAAAATATATTTGTTCAGGGACTTCCCTGGTGGCACAGTGGTTAAGAATCCACCTGCTAACGCAGGGGAAATGGGTTCGATCCCTGGTCCGGGAAGATCTCACAAGCCCTTGAGCCACAACTACTGAGCCTGTGCGCCACAACTACTGAAACCACGCGCCGCAACTACTGAAGCCTGCATGCTCTAGGGCCTGTGTGCCACAGCTACTGAGCCTGTGCGCCTAGAGCCCATGCTCTGCAACAAGAGAAGCCACCGCGATGAGAGCCCACACACCACAATGAAGAATAGACCCTGCTCGTTACAACTAGAGAAGGTCCACGCGCAGCAACGAAGACCCAACGCAGCCAAAAAAAATGTATATTTGTTCAAACATAAAGTAGAACTTGCATTTTTTAAGTTATAGAAAACCATTTAGCTTCTTTGGCTATTAACTAATTCTTAATATTCCCCAGTTTCAGTTTATAGAGACCTTTTGATAGGAACATGTCAAAATATTGTAGTTGAGTATTTTGCACATGGGACAAGAAATCTTAAATACCTGTTCAAAGAGTGTTTTCTCCACTAGTTAGTATTTGTAAACATGAAAATATTTATATTACTTTGAATGTACCAGTAGTTTTTACAGTAAGTAGTTGCTTTACCATAGATGCATTAAAACTTTAGAAATTGGTATTTCTAAATTTCTAAGATTAAATTATTTGAAAGAAACCACAGAAGGACTTCAAGAAATTCTATAAAAAAATGAAAATATATTTTTATAAAGTAGATATTTGAATGTAAGTAATATACTGTTGGTCTTTAACTTGTAATACTTTTGAGTACTTGAGAATACTTTTGAATTTAGATTATTAGAAACAGCTTAGAAGCAAATGGAAGAGTGAACAGGAATAGACGGTAGCACTGATCAAATTACACTGGTACAGCTTTTAGTTTCTTACATGTTTTATGTGCTTTTTTACCTTTTCTTTAATATTTGCAATTAAAGGTAGGAGCATTGCTTTTCGTGGTGAACGAGGTAATGATGAATCGCCCATCGAAATGATTAAAGTATCTCATTTGAAGTAAGTGTCATCCTAAAAAAAAATTCTCTGGTCTTGTCACAAGGTAATCTCAGGGATTTTTTTATCTTTAAGAAAGGGAGAGTATGCGTGCATGCGTTTAGAATTTCTTAGTGACAGCAAACTGTGATGTGCAGCCATATCAAAGAAAATATTTTAATCGCAAAATTAAGTTGCTATTGCTTTTAATTCTCCACTTCTAAAAAGACAGGGTAACTTATCTGAACCTTAACATTTCATTAGATTGGTAAAACCAGTAACCCCATTGTGTTCCACTATAGCTATGTTGATATAAATGCCTGTCACTCACTAAGAAATGTTATTTGTTGTCTGGTGAAATTCTTATTTCAACTTCCACCTCAGTTTGGGTTTACTGAGTAAAAGAATTCATTTTCCTTATTTGTAATTTAGATCTAATTCCAGTAAGTTTCTGAGTTTTTTGTTCCAAGGGAAAATAAATGTAAAGCAGGATTATTGACAACAGAGACTGAATGAAAACTAATCAAAAGAACAAAGAAAGAAGGAGTAAGCACTCTGAAATTGTTTTTAAAATTGCTTTAGCTTTTCGAGGATCTTTGCATTTCCATATAAATTTTAGACTCAACTTACCAGTTTTACCATAAAAGCTTCCTAGGATTTTGATTTTCATTGCATTGCATCCGTGGATCAACATGGGGAAGAATTGACGTCTACCGAGTTTTGTGATTCATGAACGTGGTGTATCTCTCCACTTATTTAGTTCTTCTTTAATTTCTTTCAATAATCTTGTGTAGTTTCCAGCATATAGGTCTTACGCATCATTTGTGAATTATTTTTTGCTTTTTCTTTGATGCTATTATAAATGGTGTTTTTTCTTTTTTTATTTCAATTTTCAATTATTATTTATATACTGAAATAGTTAATTTTTTACTGAGGTAATATTTATTTATAATATTATGTAAGTTTCATGTGGACAGCACTGTATTGATACTTCTGTGTACCCTACAGCGTGCTCACCACCAAAAATTTATTTTCCATCTGTCACCACACGTTTGATCTCCTTTACCCATTTTGCCCTCTTTCCTACCTCTTTCCCTCTGGTAACCACTACTCTGTTCTCTGTATCTACATGTTTATTTTAATTTGGTTTGGTTTGTTTGTTTTTTTAATTTGTTTATGTTTTTTATATTCCACATATGAGTAAAATCACACGGTATTTGTCTTCCTCTGACTTATTTCACTTAGCATAATACCCTTATGGTCCATTCACATTGTTGCAAATGGCAGGATATTCTTTTTATGGCTGAATAATATTCCATTGTGTGTATGTATGTATATATATATATACACCACATCTTCTTTATCCATTCCTCTGTTGATGGGCACTTAAGTTGATTCTGTATCTTGGCTATTGTAATTAATGTGACGATGAACATGGGAGATGCAGGTATCTTTTCGGATTTTTTTTTTTTTATTCTTTGGATAAATACCCAGAAGTGGGATAAGTGGATCATATGGTAGTTCTATTCTTAATTTTTTTAGGAATCTTCATACTGTCGTCCATAGTGGCTACACCAATTTACATTTCCACCAACTGAGGGTTCCCTTTTCTCCATGTCCTCACCAATACTTATTTCTTATCTTTTTGATAATAGCCATTCTGACAGGTGTGAAGTGATATCTCATTATGGTTTTGATTTGCATTTCCAAGTAATTAGTGATGTTGAACATCTTTTCACGTGCCATCTGTGTGTCTTTGGAAAAAAGTCTATTCACCTCCTCTGGCCAGTTTTTAATCAGGTTGTTTGTCTTTTTGTTGTGGAGTTGTATGAGTTCTTTATATATTTTGGATATTAACCCCTTATTAGATATATCATTTGCAAATATCTTCTCCCATTCGGTAAGTTGTCTTTTTTGTTTTATTTATTGTTTCCTTTGCTGTGCAGAAGCTTTTTATTTTGATGTAATCCCATTTGTTTATTTTTGCTTTTGTTTCCCTTGCCTGAGGAGACATATCTAGAAAGATATTGCTGTAGATATATCTAGATACCCTTTATCAGGTTGAGGAAATTTTTTGTTCCTAGTTTGCTGAAACTTTGTATCATTGAGTAGGTGTTGAATTTTGTCATATGCTTTTTTTGCATTTATGGACATCATCATTTGGTGTGTTTTTGTTTTGTTCTTTAAGTTGGCTTAATATGGTGAATTATATTGCTTGATTTCTCAGATGTTAAACTTGACATTCCTGGGATAAACTCCACTTGGTCATGATGTATTAGTGGATTTGATTTGCTAATATTTTGATATATTGTTGGGTTTGATTTACTGATATTTTATTAGGGATTTTTGCATCTGAGTTCATGAAGGATATTGGTCTAGTTTTTGTGTAATATCCTTGACTGGTTTTGGAATCAGGGTAATGACCTTGTAAAATGCGTTGTGAAATATTTCCTCCTCTTCTTTTTTCTAGGCAAGTTTGTGTAGAATTGATATTATTTCTTCCTTAAATAGGGCGAATTCACTGAGGAACCCATCTGGGTCTAGAATTTTTTTTGCAGTGAAGTTTTAAAATATAAATTCATCTTCTTTCATAGATGCCAAGCTATTCAGGTTATATATATATTTCTTTCAGTACGCTTTGGTAATTGGTGTCTTTCAAGTAATCTGTCCATTCATTTCATTGAAGTTGTTGAATTTATTGATATAAGCTTGTTCATAATAATTCCCTTATTCTTTTACTGGCTGTGTGATCTGAGTAATGTCTCTTTCATTTCTGATAATCAGTAAATTATGTCAATTTTATTAATTTTTTCAAATAAACTTCTATGGTTTCTTTGATTTTTCTCCCTGGTTTTCTGTTTTCTGTTTCATTGACTGCCATGCTTATCATATCCTTTTGATTCATTCACTTCTTTATCATTGTGAAATAATCCTGTTTGTCTTTGGTAATATTCTTTGTTCAGAAGTTTGTCTGATTTGTCTGATTAGTATAGCCACTCTAGCTTTCTTTTGATTAGTGTTTGTATGGCATATCTTTTTCCTTCCTCCTATTTGTAACTTATCTCTGTCTTTAAAGTTGATTTCTTATACAGAGCATATAATAGGGACTTGTTTTACTGTTTGATCTGATAATCTTTGCTTCTAATTGCATTGTTTAAATTATTCATATTTAATGTAATTATCAATATGGCATATGTTTTCATCTACCATCTTGGTAGTTATTTTCTCTTTTTTTCATTTTGAATGAATTAATATAGTTTATAATTATATTAGGTTTAATTCCTCATATGCAAAATATCAGTTAGTATAACCCACATAAGAACAAAAGTTCTTTGGAGGAGAGCCTCAATAATTTTTTTAAATGTAAGGGAGTCCTGGGACTAAGAAGTTTGAGAATTGCTCAAACTGTTTGGACTCCAGTCTCTTCTATTTCCAGTCAGTCTTGACTCTACACAAGCTTACTAAATTAGTACATCTTAAACAACTGATCACATTATCACCACTGCTTCAGAACTCAGTGATCTGCTATTCTCTGCAGGATGAATCTCTACACATGCTAGCACTGCATTTTAGGGTGTCTTAGGGATTTTATAATGTGAATCCAAAATTCACATTTTAGCCTTCTTTCTCATGATGATTGCTGTCACATACTCTGCATTTCAAACAGCGTGTTCCCCCGAACACCCTGTGTCCTTTCCTGTCTTTTGCCATTTATCACACTTGTAACTCTGCCTAGAATGCCATTTTCCTATTGTCAAAATTAATCTCAACTTTCATAGTGAATCTTTATAGCATTTACCAGATTCTCTTTTGTATTAGTTATTTACATACATGCCTTTACTTGTTTTTATATTAGATGTAATAAAAAAATGTAACATATTGCATTTGTATAATCCATCACGGTTTATAAAATTCTTTCATGTGTGCTGGTCCTTTTTTTTTTTTTTTTATCCTTACAGTATTTAGTGAGGTATGTAAGACAGGTGTTGCCATTTTAAAGATAAGCAGAATAAAACTCAAAAGGTCACATAATTATCAAGTGGGAGTCCTTTGATAACACTGAGCTACAGGGATCTTCCTACTCTGTCACATTTCCTCACTGTCAGCATGATAGAAACTTTACTTACTTTTTCATTTAATTTTTACGTAACCTGCATACCAATCAATCCATTGATGTAAGTAGTGGTATTTTCCTGTGTTGATGAGAAAATTGAGCCGCAGGAGGGTTATTGTAAGATGTGGCACCAGGATGTGAACTCATGCCTTTTCTCATCACTCTGAGCTGGGCTCCTTGCCTAATTATGGCTATGTGGCTCTCACAGGTCATTTTAGAGCTTTACCTTCTTAGGACTATATTAATCATGAGGGCTAAAGGTTAGTTTAAATTCTCTTTGTTTAGAATGTGTCATCTGAGCTTTCTGATTTACTGAACTTTTTATTTGCACTGCTTGTGAAAATTTTGCAAAAAGAGGTTTATTTAGTAATTTTGTTTATTTTAGGCAGTATTTGGCAGTTGTATTCAAAGATAAACCCCTGGAGTTATGGGATGTTAGGACCTGTACCATTCTTAGAGAAATGTCCAAAAACTTCCCTGCAATAACTGCTTTGGTAAGTTACAATTTAAGAAGTAAACATTTTATTTAGATATGTATATATGTGGTGAATATTTTTCTTTAGCTTGAATTGAAATCATTACTCCTGTGTATTTTCTTGTCAAAAATGTGTATTCAGAGAAGATGATCTAAACAAATGGAGGTAACTCTTATTTTCTTGGATGGGTTAAGCTAATATTATATTAAATTCCAATTAAAATTTAATTTAGATATTTTGAGGAACATGATAAACATATTCTAAAATATTTATGGAAAAATAAAGGTCATAGTCAACCTTGAAAAAAGAGGAGTAATGTAGGCAGTATGGGTAGGGGTTGGACCCATCCTACCCCATACAGTACATATTATTAAACCGTAGACATAAAAGCAGTGTCATATTGGCCCAAGAAACAGAAATGGATCAGTATAATAAAGAGCTCATTAACAGACCCATGAATGTTTGCGAACTGATTGTACAGTAAAGTAGCTCACAAACCCAAGAGGAGGGACAGACTGTTTAGTAGACAGTATTGGGGAAACTGTCTCACTTTATGGAGAAAAATACTGGATCTCTGCATAATACCATATTCAGAGGTGGGCTCCACAGGATTAATGACCTAAATGTAAAAAAAAGTAAAGCTATAAAATTAATACAAGTACAGAAGAGTATTTTTCTCTTCTGGGGGCAAAAGAGGATATCCGAAGCTCAAACCAAAAGGCAAAAAAATTGAATGAATTTGATTATATCAAGATTGGTGCTTTCTATTCAATGAATCAGACCATTGTCAAGGTTAAATATAGAAGACAAATTGAAAAAAGAAATTTTCCAGAGTCTAAGATGGACAAAGGGCTAACTAATCCCTCTAAGGGATTAGTATTGTGGGAACTCCTGCAATGAAGCTACAGGAGCCCCAGTGGAGGGATGAACAAGCATGTGAGCAGTTAATGAATGGCAGAGAAACCTAAAAGGCCAACAAGCATGTGAAGAAATGTTCAAACTCATCGGTTTTGAGATGTGCAAAGTAAAATAACCATGATATACCTTTTAGACTAACAAAAATTGGAAAGCCAGGTAGCATCCCATGTGGGTGTAATATGGGCTGTAGGAATTCCTTGGCACTGCTGATAGGTATGTAGACCAGTGAAGCCATTCTGCAGAGCAAACTGGCAGCACTTAGGCAAACACAGACATCCCCTGTGTCCCAGCTGATCAGCTTCTGGTCATACAGGAACTTCTGTGAGGATATTGACTGCAGTGTAATTTGCCGTGAGGAGAGTATAGAGACAATCTGGGTGTCTTTTGCTGGGAAACTAAACTAAAAACTAGGCTAAAAATTAGCAGATGTACCTATGGAGTGTTATATAACATGCAGAAACAACAGAGGTGGGACTTGAATACATTGCACTGAGTAAAAAGAGTTAGAAACAGGATGAGATATATAACACACTACTGTTAATGCAGATCACAAATATGTGCATGTAAAATAACTGCATGTTAAGAATTTATACATATGAGAGGATATTAGATTAAATGCATTAGAATAATCAGGAATAAATAAATAAAAGGAGAGGTTTGGGGTGGACCTACAGATGATAATGGGCCATGATTGGAGGAGTGTGATCATCTCACCTTGTGTACCTAAGGGGGAGGTGGGGAGGTAAGGAGTGGGAGATACCATAATTAAACGTATTATTTTCATTCTGTAAAAAATGAAAGCATCAAAAGTTTAAAACCTGTTGGAGTTGGCCATTAAGCTCTTTTCCCTTAAGCTGTAATTGAAGATTAGAGGTAGAAGGAAATAGAGGTAGATCTTTAAAATCTTTTACCATAAGCTGTAATGAAGATGCATTCATTCAACCTTTCTAAAAAAAGTAAAACCTAAGAACAGATTGTGAATTCATGTGTAGTAATAGTAAGTGACGCTGGGCAATGGCGGGTATGCCCAGCTCTTCTGGAAGGGTTCTTTGACAGAGAAACTGATCACTTGTGGGCATGTCTATCTTTGCTCCACAGGAGTGGTCACCTTCTCACAACTTGAAGAGTCTAAGAAAGAAACAGCTGGCTACCCGAGAGGCCATGGCCCGCCAGACCGTGGTCTCAGATACAGAGCTGAGTGTTGTTGAGTCATCTGTGATCAGGTACCCTGTTTCCGCCCCTGTCGTTTGTAATAGCCAAGTCATGGTTGGGAAATTGACAAGTGTCATCCCAAGGCACCGCTAGTCTGCTTTTGAACATACGTTGGTGTTTCAGTACATGCTCATATTACTATAGAGTTAGTTTTAGTATTGCACTGCTTGGTGCAGTTTGCAGCAGTAACCTGTGCAGTAACATCTACACATCAGCACCCGTTAGTGAATATGATCATTCTCAGTGCCCTTCTGCTCCATAAACTTCAGCTTCTGAAATTCAAATGAATGTAGCATGAATATCCAGATGGATCATATTGTCATTTATGTTCACCAAAGGAAAGGTATTAGGAGTTCTAACTTATGTACCACCCCGTCCCCATCCCCACTAAATTTACAAACAAAAAACTTCAGAGAGAATGATGAGTCGAGGTAAGGCCTCTGTTCTGCAGCAGAAACAGCAAAAAGGCTTTTTTTCTTGTGTGAGGTCTAGATCACCACATTTTTCTGTGCAAGGTAAACGTTCACTCGTGGCGTTAGGAGTAATTTGTGTTTTCCTATTATTGCTAGGCAAAGATTAGTTTCAGCCTTTCTTTTTTTAAAAATGGTTTTGACCTCCTGTTAATGCATCTGTATTTGGGGCGAGTTAATTAATTATGTCACTCTAGGGAAAAGAAATATCTTTATCTTATTTTCCTCTATCCCAAAGCTTGTTGCAGGAGGCTGAGAGTAAATCTGAACTCAGTCAGAACATCTCTGCCCGGGAGCATTTTGTGTTTACCGATAGTGATGGCCAAGTTTATCATCTCACTGTTGAAGGAAACTCAGTGAAAGATAGTGCTCGGATTCCACCAGACGTGAGTCCAACCTGTGATTAAATCTTCATTAAGATTTCTTATCAAAGTCCTTATTGGTTCTATATCCAGTGAAGCTATAGTTGAGTTTGAAAACTGTCTCAGAAAAGTGTAATGTAACTAAACTTTACTAAGAAGCTATTATGACTGATTAAACTTGTTCCATACTGCTAGAGAATAGCGTTATAACTGTTTCGATTAAGTGCTTAACCATGTGCTACTCATTTTTATCACTATAATAATCCATGAGGAATTATTTACATTTTATCTATGACAAGACTGAGGGAGAGTGAGTAACTTTCCCCAGGTTGCCCAGCCTAGTGACATGGCAGAGCAGCATCTTAAACCCAGGTCTGTCTGTCTGACTCTAGTTTCTCTTCTTTCCATTTCAAGCATTACCCTGAAGGATTTGACTAAAATCTAGTATTATTTTTGGGTAATAGTAATCAGGTTGTAGGTATAAAAATATTCATTAATATTTACTAACATATATATCCTCCTGTGGGCTTGTGGAGTTCTCTAACCAAGGTTTTGTAGTTAATAATTTGTGTCAACGTGTATCTCACAGGTTGTTTTTAATGGATGGATGAAGAAAATGTTTTTGTTAACGTATAATACTATAACCGTTAAGTGGAGGATGAGATGGTTTTTAAAATATATATATATTTATTTAAAATTGCCATCTAAAAATGGAATGTTGTAGTCGAATGCCAGCCCCCATATTTTACAGATGGTTCAGAGTCTCATGAGGTTGCAGTGAGGATGTTGGCTGGGGCAGGGGATCCCCTTCCCACATGGCTCACTCACATGGCTATTAATGCTGGCCGTGATGAGAGGCCTTGGTTCTTCCTTACATGAACCTCTCCATAGGGCTGCCTGAGTGTCCTCAGACATGGCAGCTAGCTTCCTCCAGAGCGAGTGATCAAAGAGAGAGCAAAAGAAAGCTGCAGTGTCTTTTAGGACCTCGTTTTCAGAAGTCACATTTTCACAGTATGCTGTTGGGTCACTGTTCATTGTGGGAGGTGACTACCAAAGGACGTGAATACCAAAGGCAGAATCAGGTAGGGGGGTGGGCCTCTTAGGGGCTGGCTACCACATCTTCCTTATTAACAACTTTAGAAGAATTGAGGGCATCCAAAAAACCTTCATTAATAAAAATTGAAACTAGCATGTGAAAGTGCTTTTCAAACTAATTACATTTTTACTGTTATATAGAACAAGTCATATCTGAGACTTAGTAATGTCTATTTGAAACTCTCTAATATTGCCAAAAGTTTTCACTAGTGTGAAAATAATGCAAATGTGAAAAATTGATATTTGGTAGTTATAAGTAGGAGCAGTAACTTTAAGTGTGTAGCAAGAAAAGCTACAGTTAAAGGGTGTGGACATAAGAGTTGCAGTGTAATGAGCTGTCCTCTGGAAAATCAGTTTGCTTTCTTAGTAATATTCAGAGCTCCTCCTCTAGACTCCAGAGAAGGACCCATCTGAACTCCGATAGTGGCACTTGCAAATAGCTCAGTCTCTCTGTTTTCTAATCACGTCGCATTTGAGATTAGAATAGAAATAATCCAATAATTTTTGAGATTCTAGTTCCCCCCACCCTAAAAAAAAGTTAAAAATTTTTGAACATTAGACACATGAATTTTCCTTTTTGTAACTGCTTCTTTCAGGATTATTGCACCACACAGCTTTTAAGATTCTACACTGTTTTATGGAGATCTGAAGTCAGGATATAGCAAGTCTCTATTCTGCCTGCCAGATTATTTTATTCCGCAGCTAGAAGCAGCTTCCTCAAGGAATGACCAGCCTTATTAGTGAAATTAGTGCATATTTTAGAGCAGATTATTTTTAGGGAAAGAGAATTAAGCATCTAGTATATAAAACATGAGAAATTGGTTTTGGTTCATTATTTTTATTTGCAGTAATCAAAATATTTTTCAATGACTAATATGTAGAATTTAGGCAGAGGTTTTGTTTGTTTATTTTAATCCAATATTTATCTTACCCTCCTCCCAAATGTAAAGTATTAAACATTTGTTTTGAGTTGAAACTTCCCCTGAGTTTTGGCCCCAGAACTATACAGTATATAAAAATGGGGGGGAAAAAAAAGGAAAAAAAAAAATGGAAAAGAAGAAGAAAGCTTGACATATTTTAAATTATGTTCTCATGGAGAGTTTATAGTTGACTGACTGCCTTTATTCAGAAAATCAGAACAGCAGGAGAGAATGAACATCTTTGCTTTGCTGCCAGCCTTACTTCTCATCTTCTGAACATCATCGTTTACATGTAGGCAACATATCAATGTCAACTAATAATACTCTATCATAGAGTTTTAAATCTTACACTGGTTCTCTTGGGATTATTTGGAGCCACAAAGCGAGTTTGTGCCACATCCTCTGAAAGCACCTTAGACTTTCCATATGGCTTATATCCCATCAACAAGCTCTTAGGTAGAAAGGTCTGGGTTGTTTAATTGTGCAGTTGTATTAATACATCACTTGTAATTCTAAGGTGGTAACACTGATTTCTGGGCAAATTTAAACTTTAATATTCTAATTTTTAGAAGTTAGAAAATAAGATTATAAAATGTAAAAAAAAATTTAAGACTGAAAAAGTAAATTTAAAGGCAAATTCTTAAACATTCTGTTAATATGGTCAGGAGAATAGAAATAAGATCTTTATACTATACAGAATTCTGTTTAACATAGCTTTCTAAGTTTTTTATTAATTGAATTCATTAAAATACTCGCTTTTAATCCAATTTTTTCTTTCGCTTCTTGACTAACACTATGATTTATGCAGTATTTGGTGTGTGTGCAAGTCTATTAATAGCCAATTTGGCAAACCCTTGGAACTTTCCTACTTACTATCGATGCCATGAGAACTAAACACGTGAATTTTTATATTGTTCTATAAATTAAGAAACAAGATTTCTTTTAATATAAGTAGAGAATAAGTAGAAAAGTAATTGAGCAATAATATTATTTAATAGCTAACATGTATTGACTGTTTACTCTGTGGCAGGCATTGTCATAAAATCTTTACCTGTAGAAATTTATTAACACTAATAGGAACTCCTCAAGTTCTGTGTGCTTACCTTACTTTATTGATGATAAATTCTAGACACAGAAAGATTAAGTAAACATGCCCCAGATCACACAGCAAATTACATGATAAAGCTTGGATTCAAGCCCAGGCAGCTGACCCCAGAGCCCAGGCTCCTCGGCTCTCCATCACATTACCTCTGTGCATGTGTTAGATCTTGAAGCTCCTTTCTCCCCACTTTGATTTATTACAGTAGTGTTTCATTCTTTTATTTGTGTTTCCCTATGTAACTTCTCTGCAGAGCCTTCTGTGAATTCAAATTGTGCAGATGGCTTTAATACACAGTATCTCTTCACCTTCCTTATTCCAGAAGGTATCAGTGAAGCTCTGGATCCCCTTTTTCTTTCTTTTTTTTTAATTGAAATATAGTTGGCATACAATATTATGTTAGTTTCAGGTGTACTACATAGTGATGGATCCTCTCTTTCAATAGAAAAATTGCTGAACAATTAGCTGTGAAACAGCTTTAAGTTTCCCCCAGAATAGATTTATTTATCCTTTTGCAGTGAGGGATAACTTGGAGACAAGAGCTCTCTTGAAAGGGTGTCCTTTCCTTCTCTTTTTTTCTTCTTTTAATTTTCTTTTCTCTGAAGTAGTTCTTCCTGAAAAGACATCCCTTTTCTATAAATCTAGTTCAGATAACAGTGTCTATCGAATTGAAATCTCCTGTTTCTTCTTAGTTGAAATCGAAATGCTAGGTAGCTCTTGTAGTGTCTGAACTCTGTTAGTGTTTGATGACGTTCTTACTAAAGCAAAACCATTTATAATTAGGTTTTATTAAAATATCTATTATTTTATCACAGTTATTAAATAAAAATATTTCTCTGTTATGACTGCTTATAAATGGTGAAATTGATGTGTATTTGTTGCTGTTGTTTTCTAGGGAAGTATGGGTAGTATTACCTGCATCGCTTGGAAAGGTGATACATTAGTTCTTGGAGATATGGATGGAAATTTAAATTTTTGGGATTTGAAAGGCAGAGTATCCAGGTATGAATCAAAAAATGCAATCGTGTTATTTGGTTTAAAAAAAAAAATCTCTTGGTATGGTTCCATTGGAGGCTTGTGACTTGGTAATAAGCAGGGTCACCAAATATGGTCATGTGGAGCTTGGACCCTTGGGTCTCTTGTCACTGAACTTGGGAGGAAGGGCCTTGAGCCAAACTCTGGAACATTCATAGAAGACCCTTATCTGCAGGTGGCTCATGCATAAGTCCTGGGACACTATTCCAGCCATTGTTAAAGAGCAGACACTTTCTGTTATACGTGGCCCCTGTCCCAGAAAGCAGAGATTCTCCTGTCACGTCACTAGACCTTGTCAAAAACAGAAATAGAAAGAGACATTGGACATATCTCTTGATGATGAGATATTACTCTACTTCATATTGGTGTTTTGGTTTTTGTTTGTTTGTCCTCAGAGGAATACCTACACACCGAAGTTGGGTGAGGAAGATTCGTTTTGCCCCTGGTAAAGGAAACCAAAAATTAATAGCAATGTACAATGATGGAGCTGAAGTATGGGATACTAAAGAGGTAGGCCCAGCTCCACGTGGGTACACTGCAAATGAAGCTGCTGGCCACAGGAACTATGTATTTTTTTCTTCCTTCTGATTTAGAAATGAAAACTATGTAATGGGTTTGTCAAGCTGATTAAAAGTTTTCTTCCTTTAAAATTTTTCTTTCACAGTATTTCTGTTTTAAAGATGATAGCCCAACAGATTTTTAATGTTATCACTATCTTTGGGACCTTTAAAATGCAGTCTGCATGTGGAAGGTAGACTGCCAAAGACTGTTCAGTTTTGAACGTAAACTGGACCTTTGCCACAGGCGCTGTCTTTCCTTGACTGTCTAATCCGGAATGATAAACATCTTCCTTTTCTTTGTGAAAGTGACAATCAGATTCACTCTTGAAGGTTCAGATGGTGAGCAGTTTAAGAAGTGGAAGAAATGTAACCTTTCGGATACTGGACGTGGACTGGTGTACATCAGATAAAGTGATCCTGGCTTCAGATGATGGGTGTATCAGGGTCCTGGAGATGTCCATGAAGTCCACATGTTTTAGGATGGATGAACAGGAGTTAACCGGTATGGAGTTCTAGGGAAAGGATGCTTGGAAACCTGTCTTTATTTTGTACCAGCTGCTCTCTTCGGGGGAGAGAGGTGCTTCTGTTTCATCTCAGTCTTGCTTTCTAGGAATCTGAGTTTAAGAAAATATTATATATTAACTTAAAGCTTGAGGGTTTTTATTGCTGAGATGCTAGACTCTTTGTAACTGCAGACGTCAATCATTCCCCGACTCTGGTTTACCAAGCGCCCCTTCCTTGACCCTTTTCTGAGTGCTCTGTCAAAAGATCAAAGATGTTTACATTTATAAAAATGGCTTCCGCAGACTTTAGGAGAACTCATCAGAGGACATAAATCTAGTGATAAGGTGCTGCTGGCTTTTTAATAGTGAGCCTTATATCTTTCTCAACCATGCATCATGGAGAAATCACTTTGGAAAGTGTGCTGAGTATCATGAATTTTGATGCCCATCTTACGACTTGTTAAAGGGCCAGTCAAAACAAAATTAGATGATTGCACTACCTTACCCTTTTTTGTATGGTTTTGTATGGTTTATGCTTTGAGATTTTTTTTTCCAGAATGAAAAATATTTTAGCAAAAATAACTGTGACTGTAAAAAAAGGATGAGAAATTTGTGAATGCACCCATCAATCTACTAGAAAATCAGACTTCCTTCATTAAGTTTTCTCCAAGCATATATTTGGTGTACACTCTAAGCTATCTGATCTGTAAAAAATTTCATTAGAGAATTGTTTAGTCATTTACTGAGTTTCATCTTAGAAACTGTCAGCTCTGGGAATTGTCTATACCTTTGTAGAGTCAATCTTTGGCACATTCAGAGGCAGTAGTGTTTTGAAAACCTGCCCCTTCATGTTATGTTTGTGCTTGAGGCACTACCAAGTTGTTGTTTATGTTGGCTGGGGTACCTTATGTTAGGTGTGCTTTTGTTTTTGTCACTGCCCCACCCTGCCACTGTATTTGGGAACCACCACTTCTTATTCTGTAACCGTGTCTGCCATCTGCTGAGGCAGAAATTGAGCATTGCATTCCCATATCTGTCCTTGAGATACTTGCCAGCTCTGCAGAAGTAACAGGACTTCCTCCTAGGGAAGGACAAGCATAGATAATATTTTTTTTTTTTTAGATAATATTTTAAACATAAAGTTATTAAGGAAATGGAGGGAATTTCAAGGATGATTTTTCTTTTAATTTAGTTACTAATTCTAGGCAAAGAAGTGTGCAAATATAATCTAAATGTTTGAGAAGCTTTTCTTTAACCTTTAACTTAAAATTTGTATCTAAAAATGTCCATAGCCAGGTACTTATTTTTAAATTAAACTGACTACAGAATTAGAGCCCATCATAAGCACATGTTTAATACCATACCCGAACAGCTGACCTGCAGCCAGATTTTAGATTACATTTTTCTTTTAAAGTTTTCCTAATACTAAAAAAAAAAAAAAAAAAAAATTATTCCTATCCAATCTCTATTGGTGTGACCTCAGCCAGAAAGGGAAAAATTTTTAAATAATAATGGGGAAAGGTCAATGAAATTGTGCATATTTCCACATATTGAACTTTAAACTCAGAACAACACTCAATAAATGTTAAAGAATAAAAACTGGTGAGAGTGTAAATATGGAGTTAGGAAAAAGATGTCTGTGTTTGCTGCCAGATATGTGCTGATTTGAGCTTGGAAAAATATCAATCTGTTTGATATAATACATTCCTATTCTGAGGAATTAGAAATGTATTTTGGACTTACTGATGTCGGATAAAAATAAAATCATTTGAGGTCATAGGCAGTGATGTAATATTTAATATATTTTTTTCAATTCTCCTTGATGACAAGTAGAAATATCATAATATTTTGATTCAAATATGTTTTCTTAGAATAGCTTAGGTAGTCTTCTTCTTCCACCTGGCCTTTATTTACATTTGTCTGATACCTCCCCTCGCCCCCCATAAAGGGGGAGGTCAGACAAATGTAGAAAATTGGAATCCCTGTTTTTGAGTTGGAGAATCCTTCTTGCCCACTGCCAGTTATCAGGGGCATAAAATGGCATAAAACAATCTTAATATCCTTTTTAGCAGCATCTAAAAGGAATTCAAGAGTATGAGACTTTAATAACATTTAGTATGATGCTGTTTCCAAGCACTTTAAATAGTGTCACTATGGTGTCAGAGACTCTTCAATCTCACTTTCTCCCCAGCTCTTAGCCCCTGTGTCGTAAGTGGTGATTACATTGAATATACTCTCTGAGTTGCCACCAGACTTACACACCGTTCTCTGCTGACTTCTCTGTAAACTGTCTATAGCTGAAGCTTTATAGTAGTATAAAATTTTACTTATTAAAAGCAAAAACTTTTTTTGTCTAGAACCTGTGTGGTGCCCATATCTCCTTGTTCCAAGGGCCGCCCTCGCCTTGAAAGCTTTCTTATTACATCAGCCTTGGAATGGACGGTATTCTTTAGACATTTCTCATGTGTAAGTTTTTTTGCATTTTTGTTTTCCTTTCCTAATTGATTTAAGATTGAAGGACACCCATGAAAATCAGCAGTGGCCTGTCTCCAGGGCTTATAGGGATTGGAACCTTAAAACCGAGCTGAGGCAGTAATGGCAGACACAATAAAAGAATCACTGATCTGCCTCTTGTCTTCACCCCTCTGGGGACTTTGGGGAAGCGTGAGCCTGTGGACAGCTGTGAGTACACATGCTGCTCTCAGGTGGCTCTGTGGTAGTCCTACTGTCTGAACATGGGGCATGGCATACTGAGTGTGAAGAGGGCCGGTTGAGGCCAAGAGGAATCTGGGGACAAGATTAATTCTTTTTAGAAGCAGCATGAAGGGGCCTACTTCAGAGGTATTTTATGTTTTATAGTCTGCCTCATTGCAAAAAAATATTCACATTATTAGTGGTTGTTAGTTAACCTACCACAGGTGTTACAGGACTTATGCCATGTGGAATGCACAGATAGGCATGGGTTAGGGGAATTAAAAAGATAATAATATGATGAGGTGTCTTTTCTCCAAGAAGTATCTACTTAAAGAAAAGAATGCTCATTTTGCAGAGCAGAACAAGCAGATTCCTTTAGTCATTGCTAAGTTCCTTATTAACATGAACCTAAATCTGATAGTTTTTAGAGCTCACTGATAAATTTTCTGGTTTCTTGAAAGCCAAGGAGACTTTCTGTACTCATTTCTTGGTTTTGACTAAATAACATAAAAGCAGACATTAAAGATGATTGAGTAGTTCCTGAGTAGACTGTTGCTATTTTGGTCTACAACCAGGTTTTTAACCAAGGACTACAAAGAAGTTATTTCTATATTAATACAACTTTTTTTCTTGTGAAGAAATAAATTGTTGTAAGTGAAGAGAAAATGAACTCATTTAAAATCTTTTCTTGGTACAGTGATTATCCAGAAAATGAAGAAATAAAGAATCTCCTTCAAGAGCAGTTGAACTCATTGTCTAAGTAAGCACTCCAACTATGTTTTATTAGAAGATAAGAATATGAAAAAGAAAAACATAATGATTTAGGCTTTTTAAAATTAAAATAAGCTTTGTTTTAGAAAATATTTAGTGGCCCACGGAGAGACCATTCTGTTCACAGAGGTGTGTTTCCCTTTAGAATCTTTGTCTTGTGGAAGTAAGGATCAGATTGCTGTGCGGTGGATGTCTTGTAGCTCAGCCTGCCTCCAGCACAAGTCCCCTGCGAAGCCTCGTGTTAGAGGGTGTACACAGGGTGATTCTTGTGTGTCCGTTTCCCTCTCCTAAAATGAGCTCTCTGTGTCAGGAGCTGTGTGTGCACTATTCTGGCTAAGAAATTAATATGCTCCCTAGAGCCAAGAGCATTTAAAAATATGTACTGGGAATAATATTGGAAAGGAAGTAGAAAAATATGGGTCCACAAGGAGTTCTTGGTAAAACATAGCATGTTTTTGCAATCTAGACTCTGCCACATGTATTTTAATATTTAATAAATTAACGATAATAGAATATTTTATTGATGTCAAATTCGAAATAATTACTTTATTGTTTTCTCTCTTCCAAGGTTAGCCTTTATGTTTAAATGGAAAAGAATAGATTTAAAGACTATCTTCTCTTCTTCCTGATTTATAAATATTCTATATTTGGCTATTTTAGAAATAGCAATTTATAAAAGCACTAGCCTTTCTTCCTTAAATATTTTAATTTTTGAATACGTTCAAGAATAAATTCTGAATGCATCGTCTCTAAAGTATATACTGTTCCTGATGATTATCAGCAAAATCATTTTATCAACAATGACATTCTTGTTCCTATAGTTAGACAGCTGTTCATATTTTTAAAAACATGAGTTGAACTGCTTCAAGAAGCAAGAAGGTAAATCACAATTAGAGCCTTAAGCTGTGGTGGTTGATGGGTACTGCTTCTCCAAACCTAGATACACTCTAAGCCCTGTAAGCTTTTGCAATTTCCGGGTCACAGCAAAGTGACTTCTTTTGGAAGTTCTAAACATACCCTTTGGGTAGGATTTTTCATTTTAAGAGTATACTGATTTATCTCCTTTATTGTTGGATTCAAAAATGTTGTCTTGCCTTTGTCTGGATTCCTGTCTGCAGTGACATAAAGAAACTCTTGCTCGATCCGGAATTTACTCTCTTGCAGAGATGCCTGCTTGTTTCAAGGTAACCCTGTTTGAAGTGTTTTGTGTAAGACACAGGGAATTTCAGGTTAACTCATTTCTTTTATTAAGGTTGTTAGTTAAGACCAAACTCTTTTGGATTTTAGAAAATATATCAGTTCATCCTTTATAGTTGGCTTACAATTAATTTTGAAAGTAGTACTACAAATAGGAAAAAAAAAAACCCACATTTTTAAAAAAATTAATTAATTAATTAATTTATTTATTTATGGCTGCATTGGGTCTTCGTTTCTGTGCGAGGGCTTTCTCTTGTTGCGGCAAGTGGGGGCCACTCTTCATCGCGGTGCGCTGGCCTCTCTCACTATCATGGCCTCTCTTGTTGTGGAGCACAGGCTCCAGACGCGCAGGCTCAGTAATTGTGGCTCACGGGCCTAGTTGCTCCGCGGCATGTGGGATCTTCCCAGACCAGGGCTCGAACCCATGTCCCCTGCATTGGCAGGCAGATTCTCAACCACTGCGCCACCAGGGAAGCCCAAAACCCCACATTTTAAACATGAGATCTAGGCCTTCTGTATTGAAAAGACTCCCTCCTACAGACAGCTTTTTAAAATATCAGCTACAAAGTGCATAAATATACCTATATATATTGGTATGCCAATATTGGTATTAAATACACCAATAAGTTATATTGAGAAGTAATAACCTATACATTCTTACTGTACAGTAGAGTTGTCCCTTATAAAAAAAGACATTTCCCTCCACTCCCCAGAGAATAAATAGCATATTATTTCCACACCTTATCTAGTCAGTTATTCCAGAGGAACTTCTTCCTTAGTTGGTCCAGATTGAAAGGTATGCTAATGGAAAACCAGGTAAATAATGGCCCAGGCTTCAGAACCATGGTGTTCCTCTGAACACAGAACAAGGGGGGATTTGGGTCTGAAGGGGCCTCATGCAGTCAGGGCCCTGTGCTGTTCGAGACCCAGTAACAGGGCTGGAGGACTTGCAGCTTCACCTCTTCCACCCAGCCCGGCACGTGGTCTTTCACGTGCCAGCACCATGCTCCCAGCACTTGAAGCTACTGTGGGAAGCCCCCATCCAGGCCCCGCTCTGCTGTGTGAGTTCACTGGAAACTTTGGTTTCACCCTTGCCAGGCTTTACGGCGATGAATCGGAGCTGCACTTCTGGACTGTCGCTGCCCACTACCTGCACAGCTTGTCCCAGGAAAAGGCAGCAAGCACCCCAGCTGCTAAAGAAACTGCTCCTCGGGACAAAGTGAACAACCCACTAGATATATGTTACGATGTGCTCTGTGAAAATGCCTATTTTCAGGTATTAGGTTTCATATGTTAAAAACCTTTAAAGCTCTGTCTTTGTAAGTATCTTAACCTTGGGAAACTTTCGCACTAAGTGAAGGTCCACGTAATAGAAATGAGTCCCTTGGCACATTCACATAAAAAAGGATTGACTCAGTACTTGAAAAGCTCATAAATGCTTACAGAGTTTTTTAATAGACATTAAAATTTTATTATTAACAGTCTTCTAATTTTTTTTGGTCTTAAAATTTTTAACTTGGTTCATTTTAATTTTCTATAAATAACAAATAATTAATTTACTTGGTTTGAATTTGCTGTTCTATATATATAAAGGTAGTTTAATAATTTTTTTAACCTCCAGTAGAGTACTAAATTACACGTAGGGATTTTTCTTCCAGCTCTACTGAAGTGCAAGTTTCTGTAAGCAGGCAAACTTGCATACAGATTATAATACATTTCAACATTTTTTCTTCTTAGATTCTTATTAAATTGTTAGATTTCTATGAAGCTGATTAATAACCTCAGAAGTCAAAGTAATGTTTACTAGAATGACTTTAAGTATAATTTAAATAATTCAAAAGTTTTAAAATCCAGCCTCAGTTTTCTCTCTTTTTTTTTTTTGAAAATTTCTGAAATTTCTAGAAATTTCAGCTGGAAAGGGTTAATCTCCAGGAGGTGAAACGGTCAACTTATGATCATACCAGGAAATGTACAGACCAGCTACTTCTCTTGGGTCAAGTATGTCAATTTTTATAACTCTTTTCATGTTTCAGGGAGTTCCTAGTTGATTAGTAATTTACAGCATTACTTATACCACACACACACACACACACACACACACACACACACACACTATAGTGTTTCCCTAAAAGTATAAAAGTATAAGTATAAATTTATGCTTTCTTTCAAAATAAGACCAACAAACATTCTGAGAAGGCAAAGGTATATGGTTAACCAGCTTGTAATTTTGGCTTCCATAATGTCACATGAGGCCTAACTAGTTTTGTTTTGTTTTGCTTTTGTGTCTTTGAATTGACTGGCGCAAAGCTTACATAAGCACCTGTATAAACCAGAATGTGGTTTTACATTTGTCCTAAAGAAGCAGTGTTGTACTTTTGTTCAACTTGTATATACGTAAACAAAGTGTTCACGAACATTTTTGAGAAAAGTCCTCTTTAAGCTGAAAACTTCAGTGTTCCAAATTATGAATTTTAAAAGGTTATATTGGAGGAAAATGGCCTCGTAATTAGAAGAACTGTTTCTCTTATTAGACAGACAGAGCTGTGCAGTTGCTATTGGAAACAAGCGCAGATAACCAGCATTATTACTGTGATTCACTGAAAGCCTGCTTGGTCACAACTGTCACCTCGTCAGGCCCCTCCCAGAGCACCATTAAGCTCGTGGCAACTAATATGATTGCCAATGGGAAATTGGCAGGTAAGTCATGTTTTTGGGTATATTCGTCAATACTCTGGAAAATCAGACCCACTCCTGGAAAGTAATTGGTTATTAGGGATATTTCTTTCTTTTTTATATACACTGGAGAAAAGTAGAAAGATGATTGCTAGCAGTTTATAAGATGACCATATAATTTAATCATCTAGACCAGAGTGCTTTTTAAATAGTAAATGGGGCACTATTAATAATTGCCAAGACAATAGGCATAAATTGGATAAACCTGGGCACCCTAAATGCTGAAAACCAGTGAGTGAGGTAGGCTTTACTTGTTTGTTTTCTGGACTGTGTTTGTACTTCCAACCCTGGTCATTTGAGTGGTAACATTGTAAAGCCCTATTTTAATATTTTATTTTAAAATTTAAGTCAGTAATGTCTCCAATAGGTAGGTATAAAATGTCCAAGAGCAGATGAAGTCAAATGGTGATTTTACCCTTTAGTGACTCGTCAGAGAGACAGCTCCAGTGTCACTTGCGGAGCTGCTATTTTGTCTTCCAGAGGGTGTTCAGTTGCTCTGCCTGATAGACAAAGCTGCAGATGCCTGCCGCTACCTGCAGACCTATGGCGAGTGGAGCCGGGCAGCGTGGCTTGCCAAAGTAGGTGATTCTAGTAGGTGCCTTGAACATTTGGGATAGAAAGTTCAGTCTTGAACGTTTGACTCAAGATTTAGAAGCATTTTTGTGGCTGCAAAGCGGCTTTGCGAATATTTTCTTGCAACTTTCATCCTCTTATTCTTTGAGTATAAATTACATTTCTTATTGCAAATTGGAGGTTGCATTTGTAGCAATTAAGTGAAAGCAGCTGCCTCCTCTCCCTACTGGGGTGTGAGCCCAGACTACAGCCCAGAGGTGTTGCCAGGCCTGTCGGTTACGAAGGTGTGGGTCCCCGTCACTGCTGGTCATGATGCTGCAGCATCAGGGGGTGTGTAATAAAGCAGAGCCGAGCTTTGTTTCATAGGTACAGATCCCATTTCGATTAAATTCTTTTTTCCTTCTATAGTGCAGGATGTCTTTGTTTTTAACGTGGGCGTCTCTCCCAGGTCCGTTTAAATTCAGAAGAGTGCGCTGATGTTTTAAAGCGGTGGGTTGACCACCTTTGCTCTCCTCAAGTGAACCAGAAGTCAAAGGCCCTCCTGGTCCTCCTCTCCCTGGGCTGCTTTTCCAGCGTGGCTGAGACGCTTCACAGGTACACCCAG
Organism: Balaenoptera borealis; assembly: GCF_965194805.1. Classification (NCBI taxonomy): domain Eukaryota; kingdom Metazoa; phylum Chordata; class Mammalia; order Artiodactyla; family Balaenopteridae; genus Balaenoptera; species Balaenoptera borealis. The sequence goes on from NC_138874.1 coordinate 108,386,814, forward strand.
TGTCCACGGCTGGTCAGGACCACCCGGGATTAACCACCTTACGCTGTCGTGAGGCTCTGCCGGGTCGATGGTAGTCCTCGGTGTCGGGAGTGAAGGGAGAAGCATACATTTTAGGTTTATTTAAAAAAGAAACCTAAAGGGATGGAACAGTCTATGTTTATTAATTCATTTGGTCTAGGAACTGTGTTATTTTCCTACCAATAATGCTAGTCACACCTAACAGGTACCTGTTTAAAAAGAATATTAAAAAAGTCTTCAGAGAATTGGGGACAATTCATCTTTGAGTAGAACAACTGAGATGAAGGCTAGAAGGCAGTAGGAAGGGTGAAGAAAGGGTGGCGAGTTGGAGGTGTCCCCTCTGAGAACCTTGAAGGGTAATTAATACTCATCACTTGTTATAGGACATTTTATTTATTTAAAAACTAAGGGAGGTAGGTTGAGGCAGATACTGCAAAAGCTTACTTGTTAAATCTGGGCAATGGGTACGTGGATCCTTGTCCTATCTCTGTAGATTTCTGTGGAATTCAGTGATTTCACAAATGTTTTTTAAGTATTAATAAAAAAGAGCGGGGGGTTGGGGCGTGAGAATTCTCCCTTCCTTTCCTCTAAGCCGGGGCTGAGAATGGTGCTGGTGCGACTTACGCAGTACTCGGGCTTCCGGGGAGAGTGTGTATAAGTCTTTACATAGAAACACGCCCTGGGATGGTTCTCCTCTCAGATACCGTAAATTATAGCACCTAACTCGTGTTCTGTTGAGCAGCATGAGGTACTTTGACAGAGCGGCCTTGTTTGTGGAAGCTTGTCTCAAGTACGGAGCGATTGAAGTCAGCGAGGACACAGATATCCTTTGCCGGGACGTGTGTGCTGAGGAGGAGCGGATGCTGTGAGCAGGTTTTAGAATCTTTCTCAGTTGTGCTGCCGGGGAAGAACTAGTCTATCGAGAAAGATCTGTATTCTGACCTTCCAGAGCCAGGAAAGAGGGAGAAACGAGAGAGACAGAATCAGAAAGAAGGTTGTTGCACCACCGGCATCAGCTGTGAGATAGACGGAGCGTCAGGAAGGGCTGTAAAGGGGAGGGAGCCCGAATTTTGTAATGTTTTGTTTGAACTTAAAAAGAAGATAGACGAAGACTAGTTTAGGAAAGGTATAGGAGGCTGCTACTGGAATAAATGCATACTGGGATAGAATAAAAAGAAAGACTTGCTGTTATCCACAGGGACAGTCTAACATGGAACAAGACACAGCAGCACTTCAGAGAGACGTGTCATGCAGGCAGGTCACTGTGGTCCACGTATGACCAGGAGCATTTCAGTTCTTCTACACGTCACTTGAGTCACATGTGTTTCTTTGGAAAGAATGAGCTTGAGAATCCAACTCTCAGGTCCTTGTGTTTGCAGAGGCCTTGTTGTTATATCATGGCACTTTTTCTTGAATTGTTACATTGTGGCCTCATTTCTACATGTCATGGTTTTGATCTTCTGTATATTTTTTATAGAAAATTAAACAACTCAGTGTCATATATCTAGGCACTGAGGAAGTTGGCTCTAGTTTGAAGGAGCCATTTTGGATATCAGAACACAGTGGAACAGGGCTGTCTAAAATCCCAACACCCAGCTATCTGGAGCTCTTACCTTGGGGCAGGCTTTGTAAATAGAACCGCTCAGTGAAGCTCATCTGCCCCTTAAACCACAGCCTCTCCGACTTTCAGACGGCATGAGGGTATGCATGTGAGTTTCACTTCTGTCATCCTTCTTTCTCCAGTCGTTAAGTGCATTTAGACCTTGGAGAATCCGGGAGGATGTTAGTTGGGTCTTGTAGAAGGACAAGCTCTGGGCTCAGCTGGTGCAAGTGCAGGGACATTACACATTGAAACATCGCCTCCCCCGCCGGGAGTTGCCCTCCCCCAGGGAAGAGGTACCTGTGCTTCTCCCGTGTTGCCCTCCCGTGGACACTCCGGCAGAGCTGGTCATTGTTTCTGGCCTGTGGGAAGCTGGTGGAGCCCTTTTTGCCCTTCTTTTCCTTAACTGTGGTTTACAGAAACTCATCTCTGCTATATATGCGGATTATGCCCGAAGTTTGAAGAACCTCGGTTTTAAACAGGGAGCGTTTTTTTTTGCTTCAAAAGCTGGAGCAGCTGGCAAAGATTTATTGAATGAGCTGGAGTTCCCCAAGCAAGAAGTGACTGAAGAGTGACAGGTCAGCATGTACCGGGGCACCCGGCCTCGCGAGCAGTCGGCCGGGGCCTTGGTCTGGCTGTGGACGGCCACAGCCCAGGCTCATGCGGACGCCGTCCCTGCCGGGGTCCTCGTGGGCCGTTTCACTACCTGTGCACAGCAGCGTGTGAACATTCACACTGTCAGGAGCGGGTTCTAGGACCTGTGTTTCTCTCAGAGGAAGGTGGGAGCGCTTCAGATTTTGAAAGTATAACATTTTATACTTTGGAGACAGTTTTAAGAGTCCCTGGAAACACTTTTAATTTTTTTTAAAGTTAAGATCCAAGCAACTGAATTGCTTTTCTCATTGACTAGATTTAAATCTATAGTAAAAGGAGTTTGTGAGACCTGTTCTGAAATCTGTGCTTTGCCTGTGTTTATATACAGTCATTCCAGGTACAAACAGAGCAGAAACATTTAAACAGTAAAGGTGACTTACCATAGCATTCCTGTTTGTTTTTTTTTTTTTTTTTTATTCCTGGTTTTCTTACCTTGAAAACAGAACTGTTGATTTCCTGATTTAGGCAGTTGCTAAGTTTTGTAATTGCAGGTTCATAGGCGCATAGAGAAATTGTCCGCTTTATATTTTGTCCAGTGTGTGGAGTCTTGTGTATTTGGATTTTAACTCCTGGGATGCGTTACAGTACCCCTCCCTCTGAAGGCGCTGTTCTTTAATAGTCTTTGTTTTCTTCCAGTGACTGAACTATATGAGATGTGACTGTCGTAAATTATTGCTAAAAATTTAAATGTGTATAATTTACAGAAATGATAAATAAAAAGGGACTTCATCCCAGCCAGGCCTTTGTGTTCTCTGAGCTGCTGTGCACCAGTCTGGGTGCTGGGCTGGCGCCTCAGGAGTCGGTTGAGCTGCCGGCCCTCCAGCATCCAAGCCGCTTTGCTGAATCCAGAGAACCTGGGCTGCGGGAACTCGGGCCCGCAACATAGAGCTGCCTCTGAGTTCCTGGGTGGGCAGGGCTTGGCTTGTGGCTCTCACAGGTGAGGAAGTGGCCTTCCTGTCTTCTCCTGGAAGTCCACGGTGGCACGTATCGTAACACCCACCAGGAGGTGTTTTTAGATAAAATCGTAGTCTCTACCCTTAGATATCAACCAGTCTGCCCCATCAGACAAGGAACTGAGATCCATGGAGAGGAAGAGCCTGTCCCGGGAATGCTTGTTCCCAGGCCAGTGTTTTGGCTAAATGTCCTAGAAGAAACCCAGGACCCATTCATTGGTCCTGTGATTGGCTAACCTTCTTGCCCTTTCTTTGCCTAGGTAGGTTACATAGAATTTTTGAAGGCCATGGGCAAACCCAGCTCTCTTCATATTGTTTATTAGTTAAATGATTGTCAGGATAGACTTTATTAATTCAACCATCAACTAGCTAAAGGAGAAAAGAATGCTGGCCTTAGTAAGCAGAGAGAAAAAAGAAGAAATTCCAGCATAGGGCATCTTGAAAATTAAATGTACTTTGGATTGGAGGCCGGCAAATAGGCAGTGAGCTGTTGCCTGATTGTGGGAATGGAGGAGAGGACCAGGCGCAGCTCAGCAGCAGCCGCTGAGCAGAGAGGCCCGAGAGCCTGGAACATGTCACAGACCGGCTGGTCAGGATGGCAGCCAGTCTGTGTCAAGATACAACTCAAAGTCCCGTTCTGAACAGAACCCGGACTTCCCTTCTCCCGTGTCCTTGTGGGCTCAAAGCTGAAACTGTGCTCCACGCCCCTCTGGTGAGCATTCGAATTAAGGGTAGGTGAATCACATTCACAGTCAGTCTTTCTGAACCTCAGCTTGCCTTTTCACAGAAGGTCTTTAAGCACATTGTGTTATCAATGCATTAGCAAAGGAGGCTTCCTAGGGTGACACAAGCAGCGGGAATTGGGAATTGGGAAGGAGAGTGACCGTGACTTCAGGTCAGCAGGTGTCTCCCTGTGCAAATCCCCACAGGTGTGCTTGTCAGGCCCTTGGCCCTTCCCTTGGCAATGAAGGAAGCCTGGGTGGAGGGGAGAAACCTGGTCTGGTGGGCAGGGGCTTCTGCGCAAGGGAAGCCCCGTGTGAGACCACTCCTCTGGCTGCTCTCGCAGAGCCATTTCCTGTCGCTCACTGTTACCTTTTTCCTGTTCGGTTACTAATTGTTCTGCGGGTGGTGGCATGCTCTCGGCCTGCCCGCACTCGTGCTTTAGTAATTTCCATCGCTTTGAAGGTGGGAGCAGAACCTTTTGTTCTTCTAAAATAGATATCAGAGCAGCATCAGTACAAGCTTCATGTCCCTCCCAGATGCAACTAATCAGAAATTCTCTACAGAATAGACCTCACCTCGATATGAAAACAGGTCCTCTCTCGACTATTTATTGCCTGGAGATTTCATCTTACATGAAGACAGTATTAGGTTTCAGTGAATCCTCAGCTCGGGATCACCCACAGTATTTCATTCTCCTTGGCAGCACTTCATGATTGAAGTAAAGTGTTCAGGTACAAACTTGTAGTCATGCTAGAATAAAAGAATTCTGCAAGGCAGAAATGACAGACAAGTTAGAATATTCTCTGAGCCAGTAGGGCTCTATTTCTTTGGGATCTATTTTAGAAGAACAAAAGCTTCTGCTCCCATCTTGTAATTGATTTGACTGACTCAAAGCAACTTGTGAATGAAAGAAGTCTCTCAATTAAAATGTAAAGGGATTTTTAATTGGTTATACTTGAAGGTGCTGGTGTTTTAAAAGAAGAAAAGTGAAGGAGCTGGGCTTTAGGAATGCAGTTCTCCTGAGAACTGCTGGAATCCAATTAGCTGGGCAGACCCAAAGGGCACTCAGATGGGCAGATTGCCCCGCTTGCCTTTCTTGTCCTTAAAGGCTCCTTGCATGTGTTTGCTCCATCAGCCATGCCAGACCCACGCAGAATAATGCCATGAAGGCCCCACTTCTCTCCCACTCAGATTTTCAGTGACTGCGGCTCTCAGATGAGTCCCTGCAGGCATTTTGCCTCAGCATTTGGCTCTCAAACCTAAAAAGGCCAACTAAACACCACCGACCCTCCTTATTTTTTTCAGTGACATTGAGAAATATGACTTAGTCAAGGTGAAAGTAACTGTCCTAAGTACAAGAGAAGGAAAGACATTCTAGGGTTCCGTAGGTGATTTGGGTTGATATCTAGCTTTTCCATCTTCCATATTTATTTTTAGCAAAGCCAAGTGCAGTTAGGCAAGAAAGCTGTTAAAAACCCTGTGATGTACTGCTTCAGAAAGATTGAACAAATTAGTTAAGACTTTAAGATCAGATAAAAAGATATTCCTCAGTCACTGCCTTAAAAACGTTGCTTGGGTCAGTTTTCTCTCGCGTTGACTGTCTTCTTGAAACTGAAGTCGGGGGGGCTGGTGTGGGGCAGCAGTGCGGCTGGCGGGGGGTGGGGGTGGGCGGGTAGGCTGCACGGGAAGGGGCCCCCGTTCCGTGACTTCCTCGAGACGAAGGGCTGCAGAGTGCGGCCTGCAGACCTGCCTGCTTTGTAAACAAAGTTTTACTGGAACAACCGTGACCATCTGTTCAGTGTCCGTAGCATTCAACAGATTTGAGTATTTGCAACAGATACTCTATGTCCTAAAAAACCTAAAATAGTTACTGTCTGGCCCTTTACAGGAAAAAGTTTACCCACTCCTACTCTAGGTCCATAATGCCAACTTGAGATGAAATTTCAGACGTCCAGTTGTCTTTCTGGGTACAGATCAGTGATCCTTCTCTGACTAGGTACACTAGAACTTACCTCTTTTTAGAAAGATGTTGTTATAAGTGTTATCGCATCCGGCTCCTTTATGGGCCCCAATTCCCATGGCAGTGGGTCTAGGAAACTACGTACAACATGTATCACCCGGGCTGACCTTAGTCTTATTTCTGACAGTTCTGAGATAAATAGATGGTATATATACGTCATCAGTCGATGATAGATGACATCAGCAGATGATAGAAAATTTATATCTAAGAGCTGTTTCATTATCAGCAATTTTAAGCAAATCTCAGTCTTACTCCAGACACCTCCTAACGTGTTCTGCTATAATAAGACCTCATTTTATTCCAATATTTTGACATTCTACCGTCTAGAGCTTTCATGCTTCAGGCAGGGTGGAAGATGAAAAATCGTTACACCCTAAGCCCGTGGTAGGTGTTAACTGTTGCTGACGTGAGTTCACAGGGTACAGATGTTTCTGGACAGAAACCCTGGGTGGGGGAAGTCTCAGCAACTGATGACTCGGGCTTCGTGTAATCCCATATGGATGAGCCAGGAAGTGGAACGGTTATCAAAAGGGGAGGATGGATAAGCCTGCAGCATAATCAAATGGAAAAGCTCAACTGAGGAGGAAACTGGCAAACCGTAAGTTGGCACAGATACATTGTGGGAGGGAAGGAGGAAGGCCTGAGAAACGAGATTTCTTAAAGGCTGATTTGGGGGGAAATGATTCGTATTGTTTTCTTAAGAACCATCTGTCCAACAACAAAATTTAGTTCTGTGGATTAAGTTCACTTCCCAGTGGTCTCGAGTGCACATCGGGAATATAATTGAACGATAGGCCCTTGCATGTCTGAAGTTGCTAATATCTGTCAAGAGTAGGACAAGAAGACTAGACCGTGTCCCGTGAAGCAGCTGGAAAGCTGTCCTAGAGAATAGTGTTCTAGCAAGAGTCTAGCATTAGTTAATTCAAGGGGTCTTAAGAATCTGATGTAAGTTTGTGCTCTTGGCAATGCCACTGCACGTTGCAGAGGGTCTGCGGGAGCCACACTGGCTAGCAGGGTAACTGTCAGCCAAGCCTTGGGTTTTGCTTTTTGCTTTTGCAAACCTGCTCAGCAGTGGTTCTGAACACCAGTGCCCAAGGTGTGGAACAAAGAGGAAAGCGTGGCCTCGGGATGGCATGTCCCTGCCATCTAGCTGCCTGACCTTGGGCAAGCTGTCACCTGAGCCTCCTTTGTAAGAGGGGGATAATATTGCCTGCCTCCCAGGGTGGTTGAGAGAAAGATGATAGATGACAGATGGGAGGGCTCATCAGTCTAGAGGATGCCCAAGTCCTTAGAAGTTATTCAGGAACGTGTGTGTTCTGTCTGCGTCGCTGCTCATGGGAAGATGGGTGAGATTGTCAGCTTTCGTTGACGACGGGGAGTCTTGCTTGTGAGACACAGACCAGCAGGAGCTGGGATTAGAACAAGGCCGGGAGGAAGGGAGAGAAAAGGAAGACAGAAAGTGACTCTCGGCATCTCTAACGTCCGTCGCCCACTCTGGCATCGTGGAAAACTTGTTCTGAGTAGAAAGAACTTGATCTGGTGCCAGGGTGGACCACCTTCTCTCCATGAGGCATCTCCAGACACCTGCTCCGTCCACTTCCAGCAGTTCCTCCCTGACCGTCTCCCCCATACGCAGCAAGTCTCCCCCTGCCTGAGACTCACACACCTTCCCCCACCCCAGCCCTCTGCTGCCTCCCCACCCCCTGCCCTGTCCTTACCCGTGGGAACCACCAAGCTCCGAGCATGGACTGAGCCACCACCTTCGGTGGGAGGCACTTCCCTACAACTGGGTGAGGCTGGGATGGAGTAGAGAAGTGAAGAGCAGCCCTGGGCACGAGGGAACGTTCACCCCCGACAGGGGAAGGACTGAACAGAATCTCCCGGGAGTGGCCGTGAAAGGACACACGGCGAACAGTGGAAGACAGACCAGGAAAGGCGCACAGCAGGTGCCGTGGGGTTCAGAAAGGCCAGGGAGCAGGCGACTCCCTGGGGCCTCCTGGGGAGGCGGTGTCAGCGTGGCCCTGAAGGATGGGCAGGAATGAGCCCAGCCGGTCCAGGCAGATGAAAAGCGCAAAGAAAGGTGTGGCTGTGAAAACAGACCTAGAACCAACACCAGCAAATGGTTCCATTTTTCAGCAATGTTGGATACGTCCCCTGGGGCTGGGTGGCAGGAGCGTGTGGACCAGCTGCTCGGGCGCCCATGGAGGCCCCCGTGGGGCCCGGTCCTGTGCTCTCTGCTCACCAGAGAACCGGCCAGCGGCTCCCATCAGCGGCTCCAGGTAGCGGGGGAGCTGCGTTCCCAGAGCCGCATCGCTGACGGTGGGTGAGAAGGAAGAGGCAGGAGCTTCTGACCTGCTGGGCAGTGAGGCTGCAGGTCTGTCGGACCACCGTGGTGGGCCCAGCCCACTGCCCCTGAAAGGGAGGTCCAGGCCTGGAGGTGGGAAGAGCAGCTTAGCCGTACCCCCACTTCCAACTGTTAGTCCTGCTGTCCATTCACAGAGCAGCCAGAGTGATGCTTTAGATACAAGATTCTCATCACATGCTGCCCTGGCCACCTCTCTCCAGCGGCTCCCATCGCACTTGGAGTAGAAGCCAGCCTTTTACCACGCCTGTCTATAAGGAAGGCCCTGCATGATCTAGCCCTGCCCACTTGCCTCTGTCCACGTCTCTGACCTTGAACATGCCAATCCGTCCGCTTCAGCACCTTTGCACTTGCCGTGCCCTTTGCCCGGAGCTCTCTTCCCCTGCTGTTCACGGGCCTCGCTCTTCCCTCCCTGAGACCTCTGCTCAAATGTCACCTCACCGTCGGAAGGGCCACCCTGATCCACTCGTACAGGCAGGGCCTCTGGAGGGCTCTGGCAGCCTGGTACCAGGCCTGCGCCTTAGGCCTTCCCACCTGACTGCGCCCTCGGGCAGCCCCTACATTCTCCAGTGTTCTAGAAGGGTTACCGACAAGTGTTGGGTAATCACATTCCACAAGTTTCCATTTTTCCCTGGCACGTGTGGCAGGACAAGCCTCCTCACGCATCTTTTTCTCATCATATCTCATTTCCTTTAGCAAATGCACATGATGTCTTATTTAAATGCAATTCTCTGAAAACTTACTAACTGGAGTGTCAGTCTAACAACATCCTCTGCTGTAGTTGATGAATACAGAAAGAAGCACTTTTGAGAGAGGAAAATGATGTTCATTGTTTTTTCTTTTCTGAAATCTGTAGATACTAAGAGGCAACCTGTCCGGAAAAGCCAGTATCCACTCTCTACTGGAGGGGGTGGAGGAAGCTGGGGGGCAGGGAGTAAGGGTTCCCCCATAACACGCACTTGTCGGTGATGAGAGCCACGGTCCCAGCCTTCAGATCCGGTTCCGCCCTCAGCGCCTTCTCGCCTCCCCGCAGCCCTGTAGCCCCTCCCCCGCTTCACTGGGGCAGTTACTGCTGGGCCACGTCCACAGCCAGAGAGATGTCTCATCACTCGGTCAGGCTTGCAGCGCCCTTCAGCCCTGACCCCTGCAACAGCTTCCTACCAGGACGTGTTGGAGCGGCCTTGGAGTCCGAGAAGCAGGCGAGGGAGGAGGGAGGGGGACTTCAAAGGCCCCTCCTTCGCTGGGTCTGGCCCGGAGCTGCACAATTGGCCCCTGGGGAAGAAGGGAAGGGGTGCTGTGCCCCATCCTTGAGCAAAGACCCATGAAAAGCCTGGCTCTGGTTTCTGAACTGAACTCGGTAAACCGAGGGAGAGATGAGTCCTTTGCTGAGATCTCCCCAGAGCCTCTACCTGGTGTCCTTACCGTAAGGACTCCATAAATATTTGTGGAAAGATAAGGTTCTAATACAGAGATGATGGTTTAAGGTTATTTCTTCCAAAAGAAAATGCCAAGGAAGCTTGCTAGTCCCACGGGTTATTCCTCAGGAAAAAAAGCAGCTGAGGTGGGGAGCTCCAAAAAAAAGTCTATTAAAAAGGGTGGGGGATCAAATAATTTGGGAAAACAAGACATTCTAAAGTCACCTTGTGGAGATTCACAATGCACATTGAAACTTTAAAGGCTCTGAAAAGTCCTGTAATGAAGAATCCTGTTTAACTGTTTCAACCAGCAATAGCTAAACATGCTTGAAGAGGAGCACCCGCCTTCCCTCTTTGCTCTCCCTCTCCCCTCCCTCCCTCCCTTATCCCCCTGCTGTCTCTGAGCATCCCATGGAGGGCTAGAGGCAGCAGTCACCTGACATGCCCAGGGACCTGCTGGGTATAGGATGTCACTCCAAGAGGACAAAGCAATGACTCCACACTCCCAACAGGATTTCTGGGACACTCGGCGCCAAGGGACCATGGGTGACCCAGGGGTCTGAGCCTTGCAGTAAGCTAGCCCCTGACCCACGGAGATGACTCCTTCCCAGAACAAGCCTCAGGGCTCTCCCTGAACAGATCTGCTCTGCTCTGATCTGACCTCAGTTGAAGCAAAAGGATTTAACGTCTTTTCCCAGAGAGAAACTAACTCTTTTATATACGTGAAGCTGGGATTTAGATCATCAAACAATTTCCTCCAGGTCTAGAAGTTTCATGGGGAGGAAAAAAAAAACACTTAAACCAAAAAACAAACCGAAGAAAAATGACCCCAAGAACACAACACCTTTAATGCAATTTCTTAGCCCTTTCGAGTTTCTGAATAATTCATGCCGCCACAGCTTTCTTTCCGTTTCGTTTCTCAGGTCCCCAGGGTGGGAAGCCAGCCTTGCCACAGTCCCTTCCAAGTCGCATCCTGCCTCTGCTTGCACACCTCCCGTGACAGGGCACTCACTGCTTTCCAGGCTGTCCCCTGTATTTCTCGTAGGTCCCACCACCAGAATGGGCTTTAGGTGACGGCAAGATGACTCCAGAGGCCCCTCACATGGCCGCAGCAGTGCAGTGTAGTGGGCGAGAACCTGGACCCTGAACCAAACCGCCTGGTCAGAATCCCAGCTCCATCGCTCACAAGCTGTATGCAACAGGCATCAAGCTATACCTCTCTCAGCCTCAGTTTAGTCACCTGCCAAATGGGGATCACACATTATACTTAACGACTCAGGGTTGTTGAGGGGATAAAATAAGTGATGTAAAGCTCATACAACACGGTTTGGCACCTGGGATGAATCTCTGACGTGATTTTTTTCTGAATTGTGATGACTTGGGGCACCTACCTGCCCTGTCTCTTCCTGGGATTCTCTGTCCAGCACGTACAGGTCTGTGAATCCAGCCTGGGCACCAGGCACCTGGACTCCTGACTCAGACTCACACCCAGGCGGCCACCTCCCCAAGGCGTAGCCAGGGCACCAGGAGCACCAGGCCAGGAAAGAGCTGGACAACGGATGCTGCCCTGCCCACAGTCAGTTCTTATGCCCAAAGCCCAGGTCCCCAATCCAAACAACCCCCTTCTGATTCATGGCCTCTCAGGCGCCCTGTTCTCATTTCCTGCCCACATTTAGGCTCTTCTAGCTCTGAACCCCAGTGAGAGGGTTGTGATTGCATTGCCTTCTCCTCTCCGGGGACCCTGTGTAAATTTGTAGCTGCCAATGGTGGGGACCCTCTCCCCTTATCTGCTTCCAATCCTCAGGGCCTGGTGAAGGAACAGTATCCTTGCAATGCTCTCCAGGACCCCTGGACCCACTTTGTCCAGCAACAAAGAGAGTCCATCCCCAAGGTGAATTATGGAGTCTCCAACCACTTATAGAAACAGAACCAGCTCACAACGTCAAGGACACAGCGGCAGATTAAAAGAGCAAAAAGACAAAGGAAAACATTCAAGTTCCATTGCTACTGGACCCTGCCCACTCAAGTTTTTGGGCCAAACTAGATTCCCCCAAGATTCCAGCCATTCATGCCTCACCCTGCTGGGCTAGGAATATGCATGGGATTGCTTTCTGAGGGGTGAGGGGCTCTGGCTTTTCACAGAGTAACAGTGATGCCTGGTGAGTTTCAGGGCTGCAGCCCAGCCTCTGAGCTCCCAGACCTTCAGGCCATGATCAAACCCAAATCCGCCCAGAAAGAGCCCCACGGACACACACGTCAGCCTCTGCCAAGGGTGAGGGCGCTGGAACACCTGCTGGAGGCTGCTGGGAATTGCTGGCCTCCCTGTAGGGGCTTGAATGTTGTCCCCCCGAAATTCATGTCCACCTGGAACCTCCGAATGTGACCTTATTTGAAAATAGGGTCTTTGCAGATATAATTAGTCAAGACCTTGAGATGAAATCATCAAACAATGACGGTGTCTTTCTAGGAAGAGGAGAGGACACACAGAGGGAAGAGGGCCACGTGAAGACAGGGGATCGGAGTGACGTAGCTGCCAACCATGGACGCTGAGGCTCTCTGGAAGCACAGAAGCTGGGAAGCAGAAGGGAGGATTCTTCCCTGGAACCTGAAGAAAAAGCATGGCCTTACCAACACTGATTTCAGACATCTGGCTTCCAGAACCTCAAGAGAACAAATTTCTGTTGTTTCAAGCCACCAAGTTTGTGGTCATTTGTTACGACAGTCCTGGCAAACTAAGACACCTGCACTGAGCAAAAAGGAGGACACGGAATTCCTCAGGGGCTTCAAGTTGTAGGGCTGACGTCCCCCTTCTTCACCCAGAACCGTAAGAATTCTGACTCCATTCCCCCATTCTTTTCTGGCTGGGCTGGAGGAGGCCTTCAGCCTGCATTTGTTTTACTGAATCTGCTTTGTCAGGGAAGAACCCACTTTTCCAGAAAGAAAGGAACGGTTTTCAGTTGCACTTCTGGACCTAGAAATTTCATTGTCAACCAGACTGACATAACCAGGCTCCCTGCTTTCTGTTCCTGACTGCCTCTTTTCAGCAGCGCTCCTGATGCTCTGCTGGCATTTCTTTCCACTGCCCTCTGCTGATCAGGCAGAACCATGGACAACAGCATTTCCAGAACCCACAGCCCAGGGAAGTCCCACTTGGTAGTCAAAGCCATCCAGACCCATGATTCTGGCTTGGGGAAGATTCCAGAGTCGGGGATTCTCTGTGGTTTTAACTTTCCAGGCTTCTGGAACCAAGAATACCTTTAGTCAGTTTATCTCAATATGTGTTCCTCAGAACTGTAATGTCCTGCAAAATATTAGTAAATATTTTTTAAACATCATAGTCAAATAAGTTTGCGAACTGCCAAAATAAATATAGTTAAACAAATTTCTGTACTGCAGACCTTCTCAGGGCTTTTAATATGTCAGATACAAGTTGTGTCCCTCCAAGCAAAGGACATGGTATTCAAGGTTCCCAAACCTGTTTGATCACAGGTTCTCCCTGTATTCTGCTTGCTTACAGCTGATTGTGGTTTGTTGAGCTACAACAATGAAGATGTCCCTCCCTTCCTTCTCTGCTACTGGAGCTTTCTCTTTCAAAAAGAGAAAGTGGTTTTAAAAAACCACTTTGCCCCTCCAGTTTTCCCCATAAATCAGTGTAACTGTCACTGATCCCCCTAGGCTCAAGTTCACTTTCAAATGGCGTGAAGGCCCTCTATCACCCAGGCCCAGGCCCCCCTTCTCGCTCAGCATCTGCTCTTTGCACCCCACGATGCAATCAACCCGAAACGCTTGTGGTTTCTGATCACACAACATCGTTACAGCTTTGCCCTTGCTGTCCGGGACGCCTTTCCTGTCTCATCTGCCTGGAGAGCATCTACACGTCCTCAAGGCTGAGCATTCTCTCCCATCTGAGGCCTCCCATTCCCTCACAACCCAGAGCAGGGGCCCCATCTCTGAGGCCCACACATCCTATCACTCTACATAGTAAAGTACCCTTCATTGGCCAGTCTCCCACGCTGGGCTGGCCCTGGGAAAGCAGGACCAGCCTCCCTCCCACCCCACCCCAGCCCTACCCCGCCAGCATCTCTGGCTTTTCTACAGTGCCAGGCACCTCCAAGTTTCCATGAACCTGCGTCTTCATGGTGAATCAGGGGCCAGGACCTTCACAGGCCATGTCTTTACTAGAAGCTGAGGTTACTGCAATGACAACGCCATCAGGTCCACATACCACTGGTTCGTGTGCTCTTTGCTTCTTGTCTCACTGTCTAGTGTTTGATATTAGCACAACTGCATTGTTCTTCTTTTCCCTTGTGCTTGTATTGTGTTATGTTTAGCCTTCTGTGTCTTTATATAGAAAGGCTATCCCTCCTAAGTACCATATAGTTGGTTTTTTTTTTTTTTTTTTTTAGGAACTCCTTTATTTATTTATTTATTTATGGCTGTGTTGGGTCTTCGTTTCTGTGCGAGGGCTTTCTCTAGTTGCGGCAAGCGGGGGCCACTCTTCATCGCGGTGCGCGGGCTTCCCACTATCGCGGCCTCTCTTGTTGCGGAGCACAGGCTCCAGACGCGCAGGCTCAGTAGTTGTGGCTCACGGGCCTAGTTGCTCCGCGGCATGTGGGATTTTCCCAGACCAGGGCTCGAACCCATGTCCCCTGCATTGGCAGGCAGATTCTCAACCACTGCGCCACCAGGGAAGCCCTCTTAACTCTATTTTGTTTTCATTTCTTTTATGAAATTTTAAACATATAAAAGTAGAGAAAATAATGTAATTAACCCCTATGTACCCATTACCAGCTTAAACAGTCATCTTTGATCTCCATGTTTTAAGGTTATTTTCAGTGGATAGTCTAGGTTGGCAATTATTTAAGCACTTTGAAGATATTCCATTGTCTCCCAGCCTCTGCTATTTCCATGGAGAAGCCAGTTTTCAGACTTATTGACACACCTTTGAATATGCCTGATACTTTTGATTGTCAGATATTCTATATTAAAAAATTTAGATGGAAATTGAAGCTCTGGTTGGGGCTGCTTCCTCGAGAGAGGACTTAGTTAGGTTTTGCAGGCAGCTAAGCTCGGTGCACTAGCAACCTCAGGTTACCTTAATCCAGCTGGGAAGTGACATGATTCAAACTGGGTTTTGACCCTTGTGAGAGCTGGTCTATCTCTGGTTTACTCTTCTTTTTTTTTTTTTTTTTTTTTACTCTTCTTTTTAGAGTATACCAAGCCTTTCAGGGTCCCTCAATCCTTCCTGTCTACTGAAAGCTTCACTTTGGTTCTCAGCCTCTCTGTCACCATGTATACACCCAGGAAAAAACATTTTGGCCACTTCTTGAAGAAAAAGGTAAGACTCAGCAGCCCTGGTTTCTCACCTGCATGGTCTAAGGGCTGCAGTGTGCACTGTAAATGCCACAGAAGGCACTCTCCCCCCAGTTCAGCCAGAGAAAGCAAGTCACTGTCAAATCTTCCATTGCTTTTGATAACGCTTGCCTTGCACCAGTGAGCAAAGGAACAAACACAGTGTACAACAGGGAACTTGGAAATGACCCATAACGTCCAGGTCAACAGCTTTTTTTCTCTAGATGTGTTTGTGGTTATGATATTTTAAAAATGAAAACACAGTGTTGCTGTATTTTTGACTAGTTGGTTAGTATTGTTTGGCTGGTTCCTGGGACAGAATGAAATGTACCCATATTTCTGGTGTTGCACAAAGGGCTGTGAGCAACTCGATTTGTTTTGCTTGATTTTAGTACAGATTAGGTTAGGTGGACCAGAACTTTTTCTTTTACAGATGACTGGGACCCACAGGCTCCAGAACAAATCAGAAAGTCAGTCATAAGTGCCAGTAAGACTGTTGGGGTGCAGTGCTGAAGCCCACCCTGCGCAAGGGGGTCCCATGGCTACAGGCTCAGGAAAGAAAGCAGTAGCCACTACTCAGCACCAGCTGCCTGTTGGCACAGAAACAGTGCCATTGGGGCACCAAGTGTCAGATCTTTTGATCTTTCAAAAGGAGCTGCAAGTCGAAATAACTACATGAAATATCCAGATGTTTAAATGTTGGCTCAAATTTTAAAAAAGCCAGTTCATGCCAAAGAAAATATATCTCTGGGCCAAAATCAGCTCTTGTGCCAATAGTTTGTGACTTCCATGGTCATAAAAATAAGAAAGCATCAGCATCACACTTCATTTATTAGCTCCACTATGTTAATAGGCAAAGAAAGCTAAAAGATATCCAACTCTTTGGCGCACCATGGTCTCCCTGAACTACCGAGGGCCCCTCCTGGATGCCCTTGGGCTCTGAGAGTAGAGTCCCAGACAGTTCTGCCTCACTCCAGGTCACCTGATTAGTGTGTGTGAACTTTTTAAATAAATTCATATAACCACACAGCCTTGTTCAGTTGGAGTCTCAAGAGTTGAGGTGTGAGCATCGAGGTTTGCATAGCGCCCCGAGTGATTTTAATGTGCAGTCAGGACTGAGTTTACTTGCTTATCCCTCTGCTATTCTCTTATCAGAGTGATGGCAACTAAGAGCTGATGTGCCCTCGATGGCTACTCCTTTCATCAAAGACCCCGACGGCTTAGAAGGAACCGTCTTCTCAGCATAGGGGTGCGTCCACCTCTTCACAGACATCTTGGCCCACTCTCTGGACCCTTCAGAGACAGGGGAAAGCCCCAGGGTGGGTCTTTCCTCTGTCACTTGCTGGAGCGCTTTGCTATGTGATCTGAATTTCCCTACTCTTAACACAGTCATCATGCTGATACTGATGCAAAATTCTGCGAGCAGCTAATAGGTTGTGAAGTGCAGTGCACATGCATATGTTGCTTTTCTGAGCTTTCTCCTGTCCCCAGACGTCTCTTTGTGTCCTAGTACTTCACCTGCCCTCTGCACCCCCAGCGGATACCCCCATGCTGCTTCAAGCAGACCCTCGCACTGGGAGCTATTTTCCTCCCTCGCCCCTGCCTTGCTGTCACCAGAACCTCGGTGGAAGGCTCTGTCACCCTCAGAGGCTGAGTCCCAGGGCCATGTCTGGTCTAGGGCACAGAGTGGACACATGGCTCTGCTGCTGATTGGCAGACTGTGGGAAGAAGACTTTGGTCCTTGTTACTGACGTTGACCCCTCAAGTGTCCAGAGAGGTGAATGGGCAGTGAGCGCTTCAGCCCCCAGCTCTCTGCTCCCCTTCCAATCAGGCTCTGCCTTTCCCAGTGCGGTTCCCCACACACTGCTGTCTCCCTGCCCCTACCCTCCCAGTCTCTGCCCGTGCAGAGCCCACACTATTCTCCCCCCTCTTGCCTGGAGCTCCCAGATCCATATTTTGTGCTTCCCTGCCCTTGGGGGATCCTTATCTCTGTAACTGTGTAATGATTTTCCCACAGTAAGCCCTACAACACTGCCACTGTTTTCTTAAAGTTACCGTATCTTTACTAAGAAAATCCCTCCCAGTGGTTTGACGTGTTCGGGGTACACTTGGGGGCGGGGAGACAACCTGATGGGTATCAGAATGAAAGAAGCATTGGATGCACCTGAAACAGCCAAGTACTAGCAGAGTGGTATTCACACACAAACAGCGGGCAGGAAGAAAGAATGCCCCGGTAAATGGTTCATTTAAAAAGCAAATCACCAAACAATATAGTATGGTGGCTAGTATAGTATAGTATAGTATAATATATATATCACATAGATTGACATAAAAATATTCAGAAGGCTCTAGAGCAAACTCTTGTCAGTGGTTACATCTACATGATGGGATTGTCGGTGGTTTAAGATGTTCACTGTATTATCTATATTTAAAAAATGTTTAAAAATAAAAAATCGTCCCATAATAAAAGTCATGTTTAAATTCTAATGGTAAAAAGAATCAGCCCACCAATCCTCAACCTCTGTGATGTCTTTTCTCTGGGTTTCCCTTGTACCCGACCTGGGAAGGTTTGTTTTGAGGCATCCTTCCCTCTCCCATAGCACTCGGGACCACCTCCTTCATAAGACGTGTCTTCACACTGTTTTATAATCCTCTCTTTCCCTGGGCTGTGACCTCCTGCCTATCAGAGCACCCAGAATGTCCTCTTCATAGAGCGTATTATCATTGTGACTAATTAATTTCAGCAAATTCATTCTCTGTGCAATTTGTGTTCTCCTATCTGTCTTTCCCACTGGACTGTATCAATAAGGGTGGGTAGGGACCAAAGGCCAAACAGCCAGCACAGTCTGTAGAATACATAGTTGGTGCTCGAGAAACAGTTGCTAAATAAGTGAATGCGTGAAAGTATGGATGAATGAATTCGAATCAGGACTGTCTCAGAAAAGCCAAAGCCCGATGCTGCCGATCATCAGATGGGTGTCACCAAAATGCAGAGCTCCTGCTCAACAGCGGAAGCTCTCTGTCGCTCACTGGAGTGGCACACGTGTCACCCAGATCAGAGGAGACTTTCTATCTGTCCCCGAGGAGTCTTGTTCTCTGCAAAAGCTCGAACGGAGCCCACCTGTGTGCTGTGGGAATCCAACATTCTCTCAGCACCAAACTTCCCAAATATGAAATAAAAACCAAGTAGTTGAACTTCTTCATTTCCATGTCTTATTTTAATTTTAAAGATGCACAATATGATTTTTTTTTTTTAAAAAAGGTCTATTCCTCCTCCAGACTTCTATGTCCAAAGAGATAGCAAAGGTTCTCACCTAGAGTGTGCATGAGAATCACCTGGAGGGTTTATTAAAATGCTGAGCGCTGATCCCCATCCACCATTTCTGAGTCAGAAGGTCTGGGGTGAGGCCCGGGAAGCTGCCTTTCTAGAGGCTGTTCCAGGCACCAGGAGGGTCCGTGGGTCAGAGGACCCTCTGCCTGGTTGACGGGGCGGCAGCAGCCCTGCTGTGTGGCCTAGAAGAGATTGCTGCCCATTCTGAGCCTCAGGTCCCCTGCCAGTAAAAACAAAGTGGTTCTGGGCTGCCACACCTGCGGGTTGCATTGGCCTGTCCCAGCCCATGTTGGGCAGCAGAGGGCAGCAGAGATCAGGAAACGGAGCAGAATTGGGAGCTCGATCACCCCACTGAACACCATGTGGACGGGACTGAATTGTCTTCCGTTTCAACAGCAGTCTGGCGACGGAGTGCTCCAAAAACCACTAGCCAAAGGAACAACAAACTTCCTAATCCATTTGCTTTCTCTTTTGTGACTGGGAGAGGTGAACTAATGCCTTGCACAGAAGTTTTTTTCTGAATCACCTTTACAGCTCTGGGAAACTGAGGACTGGAGAGGGAAGAAAAGGCACTCTCCCACCAGGTCAGCCAGAGAAAGCAAGTCACTGTCAAATCTTCCATTGCTTTGGATATCGCTTACCTTGCACTAGCGAGCAAAGGAACAAACACACGTACACCAGGGAACTTGGAAATGACCAGCAATGTCGAGGTCAACAGCTTTTTTTTCTCTAGATGTGTTTGTGGTTATGACATTTTAAAAATGAAAACATACAGTGTTGCCGTATTTTTGACTAGTTGGTTAGTATTGTTTGGCTGGTTCCTGGGACAGAATGAAATGTACCCATATTTCTGGTGTTGCACAAAGAGCTGTAAGCAACTGGATTTGTGTTGCTTGATTTTAGTAGATTAGGTTCAGATGGATCCAAACTTTTTCTTTTACGAATGATTGGGATCCACAGGCTCCAGAACAAATCAGAAAGTCAGTCATTTAAGTGCCAATAAGACTGGGGGTGCAGTGCTGAAGCCCACCCTGCGCCAGGGGGTCCATGGTCACATGTTGGTGGCAGGTCAGGATAATGCACAGGCCTTTCACTCCATCCTGTTCTAACTTTTACATTCCCTCCTGGAAGAGAATCAGGCCAGGTGGGGTGCTGGGGGCCTCCGGACGGGGTATGCGATGGACACGGGTAGTTTCTGAGTTGGGCCCCATGAGTTTGGAGAACCCTCCATGTGCAGCTGGAAAAGGGAGTTCCCTACAAAGATTTGACCCCAGGGCCCCCAAACATCTCTTCAGAGACAGCAGATAATTCCTAGTCTGCACCTCTTCAACCAGGCTTTAAACAGAGAACTCCCGTCCCCTTTTCCACGCATGGATCTTGTGCCACGAAGGGCTCACACTTCTGAGTGCGTTTGAGTCACCTGATTGGGGGCGGGCGAGGGCAAAAGACACAGCTTCCCGAGACCTTCACCCGGGACCCCAATCATCAGGTCTGGGGGCGGCCCTAGGATCTCACGTTACCCAGGCTGGTCTTCTCCATCCATACTTGGAGGATCACGGAGTTGAGGTTCAGTCAGGGAGGATGCAAGAAAGGGGGCACAGACTCACCCACCCCCACGAGGACGCTTCCTACGTTCTGGTAAATTCCTCCAAGTGTCTCCTAGTTCCCTGACGTTTTGGAGGCCAGGACAAGAGCAAAAGTGGAAGCCCCATAGCATGTGTTGAGTACTATCATTAATCAAGATAATAAGCTGTTAGAGAAAATGTGTTATTTTTCTACCTTGATAGACATCTTCTCGTCATCTGGAAGGTGAAGTTTGAACTTAAGAGTTGCAGGAGTGGCCCGTCAGCACGCGGCGGCACAGGGAGCCAGGCTGGGACCCGCCCTGGAGGTCCACCCCCAGCTCTCTCCGGGGCCACGAGGGGCCTTGCTGCACATGTGTGTGTTCCCACCAGCCCCACGTGTCCAAGTGCTGTCCATGACCCCTCCTCCACCGGGCTCATCCAGCCACGCTGTCGCCCAAAGGGAAAGGGACGGAGGCGGAGAGGCCGGCACCACACAGACCCGGAGCCGGTTCAGGGCTCTGCAGACTCAAGATGACCTCTGCAAGGGCAGGACCCAGGGAAGTACCGCCTGGGCCCGGAGAATGCCGCCCACAAACAGGGCATGGCCCCAAGGGCAGAGCAGGTCCCCGTTCCTGCCTGGGTCTCAGACAGGACAGCCTCAGGGCAGCAAAGCCTGTTGCTCCTGCGCTGGAAGGCCCAGGGCTCTGCACTGACCACGGTGCTTCGCTCCTCAAAGGGCCGGGCTCCCAGAACCCCGCTCGGTGGAGGCGCCCATCAGACCCTGGGCTCCCATCAGCCACCAAAGTAGAATGTGGACCTTCAGCTGATTCCTGCAGGCGGGAGTAGAGGAAATAGATGCGGGGTCCAGGAGGCTACTGGGGACCCGTGGGGCTCTAGGGAGTCTAGGAGGTTGACAAAGCCATTGAGTGCCACCACCCCTGCGCAGCCCTAGGAGGCTTTCAGAGGCCCCGGAAAGAGAAGGCCAGCTCCACCCACCACTGCCAAGGAGACGTCTGGGCCTAGGAGTCTCTGTGCGCTCAGGTGCCTCCACCACGCCACGCATGGGACCCAGGCCTCCCCCCAGGCTGGCCTGGGCTATGACAAGCTACGGGGGGACTGGCCTGCTGAGCTACACGGGCTTTGGGTGCCCACTGCCTGACCGCGAGGGCTTTCCAGGACCTCAGGGAGACCTGACAGGACTGAACAGGCTGCTTGGAGACAGGGCTACAATTCCCCCAGAAGATTCTAATTCACATTAAAGTGTGAAAAACACAACTTAGAAAATTTTTTATTCATTCAGTCAATGGATATTTACAGAGAGTCCCTTCCCTTGGCACCATCGGACTCCTGTCCCCTGTGGCCGAGAGAAAGCCAGCTCTCCCTCCCATTTTCCCTCCCTCCTCAAGCCTCAACTGCAATTTCACCTCCTTGGGGTGCCCTTTCCAAAATGGCTGCCACCTCCAGGCCCTCTCCACCACATCCCCTCACTTAGCTCCTTCTGGACCTTTACCACAGACACGTTTGTGCATTTATTTTACTCACTGTTGTGTCTCTCCTTCTAGAATATAAGCCTCTGCTCCCGCCCTCAAAAGGCAAGGGCCTGATGTATCAAGATCACCCCTGTATCCCCAGTATTGCTGGCATACGAGGCTCAATGAATAGTTATCAAATGATGAATGAGGCCACGACGACTTACTGATTCATTGTCTCTTCCAATAATGGGACAATGGGGCAGGAGCCTATAGGAGAAAGAGGGCATTTGAAAGGAGGGAAGGTGTAGGTGGCGGAAGGCCCCAAGCTCTGAGGACCCGGCATGGCTGGCTGCCAGCCCCTCTCTAGGGACGCTCTCCCATGAAAGGCAGAGGGGAAGCAAGATCAATAGAGCTCACGAACGGGGCGTCCTCCCTCGTGAAGAAGGATTCAGGGCTCAACATGCTTCCTGGGGCCGGGTCTGTACAGGTAGAAGGAAGAGGCCGGTCGCTCCCAGGAGGGGCCAGCCTGAGGCCTGGCGGTTTGCAGGAACCCTTCCTTCAGAACCTGCCTGTAGGTACTTGCTCACTGGCACGCCATGAATTGTTTTCTGGCTGCCTTGTTAGGAAATTAGGCTTTCTTTCAAAAAGATGAACAAAAAAGTCTCTAGCAAAAGGCTTGACTAGAGCTGACCCCAAGGAGGGGTGGCAGTAACTGATGGGCACTACATTTGTCTAATTATCTTCTTGTCAACAAAGTTGTTCTTCACCGGTGCCAGCCCTGACATCACCCCGCAAGCTTGCCACACTGGTTCATACCCGACCGCAAAGGCCACCTCTGACCCTGCCCTAAGTCACCAACCACCTTCCAAAATGCTGCCCTGTGCTGCTGCTGGACTGGGAATCCACGGATGAGAACAGAGGTGCCCCACACCCACTCGCTTAGGAGGGACCCCGGGGCATCACAGCTAGAATGAAACATGGTAGAGACCTGGAAGCTTCGGGGGTTCTCCAAGCCTTAAGGATGCTGGTTCCCAAATAGGACTCAGAGATCCTGAGCTTTTTCTTTAGATTAAACTTTGAGGGGTTTTGTTCTGCTGGGCAGATCGCTCCTGTTTGGCTGGGTTGCCCCCAAGCAGCAAAGGTGCACAATCAAATGCCTTTAGGGTCTAGACAGGATGTAAATGAGTCAGGGCTTTAGAAACTGGGGGAGCATGGTGGTCAGAGGGTAAAAACTGGTCCTGCACAGGAGAGTCAGATTTTTTCAGACTGTGCAGGTTTTAGGCTAAATTGGGCCCCCTGGTGGCCATTTCCTACCTCTGTATAAGACTTGGTAACACCAAATTTCACATCTTCCAGGCCTTCCCTGACAGCCCCACCTGATTCAGGCCCTCTCTTCTCATTATATTGTCAGAATCACCCTGTTGATTTCCTTCAAAGCATTCAGCACCGTCTGTACTCACCCTGTTTACTTATTTATTGTCTACTCACCTACCAGGCTTCCTAACCAAGGGTTCTGTGCATAAAATCCAGGAGGTCCCTGAACTTGCCTAGGGAAGCATTTACATCATTAGTCTCACTAACCTCGAAGTGAAATGTAACATTTTTTTCAATTATGAATATAGGCAACATGTCACAGTGTTTTAGCAGTGGCTGTGACTTTGTCACCAACAGAGATCACAGCTATTTTCATATTGCAATTGATACCGTTTTTTTGGTTTTGTTTTGTTTTTTAATTAATTAATTTATTTATTTATTTATGGCTGTGTTGGGTCTTCGTTTCTGTGCGAGGGCTTTCTCTAGTTGTGGCAAGTGGGGGCCATCTCTTCATCGCGGTGCGTGGGCCTCTCACTGTCGCGGCCTCTCTTGTGAAGCACAGGCTCCAGACGTGCAGGCTCAGTAGTTGTGGCTCACGGGCCCAGTCGCTCCGCGGCATGTGGGATCCTCCCAGATCAGGGCTTGAACCCGTGTCCCCTGCATTGGCAGGCGGATTCTCAACCACTGTGCCACCAGGGAAGCCCAATACCATTTTCTTGATATCATTTGTGCTCATCATTATTTTGAAAAAATGGTAGTTAACATACTGGTCTGTAGCTCTTGTTACATCATGTATTAACAAAGAACATGACTATTTCACAATTAAAAGGAGCCCAGGGGCTTCATCTGACTGGCAAAGGCACCTAGCATGCTCTAAGCCTTCACTTTTATTCTTTTCTGTATCATCCGGAGCCACCTCAGGTCCTGGCAATAGCAGGTGTTCATTACATTTTTGAGAACTGACTTACTGAATGAACCATAAAACGAATGAATACTAGCAGGAGGCTTAATGTAACCTTGCCCGGGTTCAGGGACCCATGCATCCCCGAAGGAGCAGAAGGGTTCCGGGAGCCTTTATCACCGGCGCTCTTCTCTGTGACAAACCTGCGGCTCCACCAGGACAGGCTGGGTGCCTTGCTCCCCACACTATTTCAGGGCGGACCAAAGAGTCCTCGCCAAGTAGGACCCCATCGGGCCATTCCCTTTGCTGCTGCAGCCACACAGGCCGCCCGCGCCCAGAGCTGGAGCCCAGGGGATGTCCCCAAAGGGTGTGGCCGTCCTTCCCCAACCACCGTGATCGCCCAACTCACTCTGGTCCTGGAGAAGGTGGGAGCCGACGGCCCCAGCCGCGCTGCCCACTCTGGCCACACGATGGCGCTGTGGGCCCGGCCGCGGAGCCTCCGCTCATCCAGCCCCCGCGCGCGCTCACGCCGGACCCCCCGATGGGAAATCAGGATTCGGTTCCCAGCTCCGAGCGACCGCGGGGCTCCAACCCTGGGAAGGGCGCTCGCGGGTCGCCTCCGGCGTCGCAGCAGCCCCGCAAAGGTTAATCAGTTACGCATCAGTTGCCCATCAGTTACCCATCAGTTCCATGGGGCTGGAAATCATCCCCAAGGCGGGAGGCGTGGGAACTCAGGGCGCCTGGGGCCGGGCAGGGCAAGAGGGGCCAGAGGGGCCAGAGGGGCAGGGTTCTCGCTGCCCTCGGGGTGAAACCCCAGGAACCAGGCTTTGAGAGCCTCTAATTCGCTGTATACACCCTGTGTCCACAGAGGGACCAGAGCGTATAGGTCAATTGCCCTGTTATGAGAGCCCAATGGACTTGAGTTCCAAATACCATCCCTGCCTTTCTGCCTCCCTTTTCTCTTTTGCAATATGGTGATAATAATAGACCCGACCAGTTAGTAGGATTGAAGGAGAGGATGCTGGAAAAGGCTTACTCAGAGCAGCGCCCTGCGCTCAAGCACACGGGGAAGTCGACTGATCCTCGTCATCCTTTAACTCAGGCCAGGCGAGTCTCGGGTCGTCATCCGCAGAAGAGGTCCAGTGTCCTCTCTAGCTTGTTGTTTATTTGAATGAAAGGCGTGCAGAGCTCACACCTCGCCTGGCACACCCCGAATAGCCAAAGACTGTTAATCTTTCCATTGTTCTGGAGAGTGTACTGTGTGCGGGGATGCTGACCAAGACATCCTGCTGCCTCTCTAATTATGGTCACCCCCAGGTCCTAGAGGAGTGTGCCGGGAAGCTGGGGCCTCACTGTGCCAGGGTCTCCCGTGATCTCGAGAGAACTTGGGCGGTAGGGGTTAGGACTCTCAGGAAGAAGGTGATGAACGTTCTTCCCAAATCCTTTTTTTAAAAAATTTCTTTGGAGTATAGTTGCTTTACAACGTTGTGTTAGTTTCTGCTGTACAGCAAAGTGAATCAGCTATATGCATACACATATCCCCTCTTTTTTGGATTTCCTTCCCATTTAGGTCACCACAGAGCATTGAGTAGAGTTCCCCGTGCTATACAGTAGGTTCTCATTAGTTATCTATTTTATACATAGCAGTGTATATATGTCAGTCCCAATCTCCTAATTCATCCCACCCGCTCTTGCCCCCCTTGGTGTCCATACGTTTGTTCTCTACATCTGTGTCTCTGTTTCTGCTTTGCAAATAGGTTCATCTGTACCATTTTTCTAGATTACACATATAGATCCAAATCCTTTTTAATCAGGAAGATTCACTCTTGGAAAACCAGCTTCTGGTCAGAAGGAGGGTGTTTAGGAGAGCCAAGGGGCTCAGCTGAAACCCAGCAAGGTGTTTCTGGAAAGCTGTGAGACAGCCTTGTTCCTGCCGCTGTCCGGAATCTGTCCCTGTGCCGCGTCCTGGCGACAACCCCTCGGACCTGTCCCTGTGTGCCCAGTAACTGGGGCATGCAGGCCCGGGCCTGGCCCTCTCTGACTCAGCCAGGGACCAGGGTATCCATAATTAAGAGACGCACGTCAAGAATGTAAATTCCTGTGGTTGGCAGCCTAGGAAGGGTTCATTCGTTGCCTCTGGACAATTGCAGGCTGAGGGAGTCTGAAAGAGGCAGTGTTTCTGTTTAAAGTGTTATCAGTTTAATGAACTGCTTATGAAGTGTTAAATGCATGCAAGTGTGAATGCAGCATCTGGGCTTGTATTTTATTTGTAGACTTCAAATTGGGCGCTGGTTGTTTTGAAAATGCCAATTAATGGTGTAAAATCAGAATTTCTAATGGGGAGGAAGGTGATCATTTTGTGATATCTCCCTGAACTATCTCTAAAGGCATCTAAAACACCGCCCCCAAACTCCACCCCCCACCCAGACACATTCGCATACAAACAAAGCAACAACAAAGACTTAAAAGATTTTTTTTTTTTAATTAAAGACGCAGGAATTTGCTCTGTCCTGCATTGTTGCACGATTTGGTGTGTTTTTGCTGGAGGAAAGAATGAAGAGTTTAAAATCAGAGGTGCCATCAACACAAATTTCCCAGAAGTGGCTCTAGGAAATTTGTCATCTCTACCCACCTCTTCCAGGCCAGAAAATAGACAGTCTACAGGAATATTTACTGTGCTTTCAGGAGAAAAATTTCCAAGCTACCCCTTGAAGCAATGAAGTTGGATATGGAGCAAATGGAAACATTGTGAAATTGCTTATTTTCTTCCAAAATTTGTATTTTTCTTCCTTATTTCCTGTTAAATCAGTGCCACTCATTAGCAACCATATTTTTGCATTATATCCTCAGCAGAATTTTCTCTCTGTGACTGGATTCCAAATTAAACTTTGAAGTTTCCAGGAAAAATGTAACAAATGTTTAAATCGGTCAGAAATTAAACTAATAAGAGGAAGGGGGGAAAACCCACATCTTTTTTCTTCTCTTGTACTGCTGTTGCTTTTTATCTGCTTCACACTTTGGGCATGCTTTTATTCCTGGGATCTTGAAAGGACCGTTCACAAAGCAAGAAGGCTCAGGAAAAACAGGAAGATGTCTGAATTTAGAGCTATTGAAAAGTTCTGACAAATGCTGGTTTCAGGAAAATAAAGACAGTTGGAGGATTTCATTGCAAGATTTGGATGGGGCTGTCTAGAACCAGTGGTGCTGCGTTAGAGCTGGGAAGGTGTCCAGTCTGGAAGCCTCATTTTACAGATGGTGCGGCAGAATTCCCGAGAGACTGCAGCACACCCAAAAGAATTTAGTGATAAAGTTACAAGTAGAGCCCTTCCCCCTTGCCAGTGTTCTTTAATGAGGAGCTACTGGTTTCCTTTGTGGGTGTCTCTCTGCTAAGGTTCATTGAAGACATGGCTAAATCCAAGTTGTTGCTTTCTAGCAACAATAGGCAAATGACACTCTTAAAAAAAAACAACAACTTTTTATTTTATATTGGAGTATCTAGTTGGTTAACAATGTTGTGTTAGTTTCAAGTGTACAGCAAAGGGACTCAGTTATACATATACATGTATCTATTCTTTTTCAAGTTCTTTTCCCATTTAGGTTGTTACATAATATTGAGAAGAGTTCCATGTGCTATACAGTAGGCTCTTAATAGGAAAAAGGTGACTACACATATTAGTTTCCTATCAAGGTGGCCCAGCAAGGCCCAAGCTCTGTCTTCGTTCTGCCGTTGTTTGCTTTTCCATTCTACAGCAAAAGGTCTAGATGAGCAGGAAAAAATCAAAAGAGTAGGTTCCTGGGTGAAAGTTATAAAGCTGACTATTATCGTTAAGACAACGGTGGCTACTCAGGTCAATAGGAGTCATATTCAGACGAGGCCTGCAGTAGCCAGGAATGCTCCTTCTCAGGAAATTTTGGTAGCTTGATCCAGCCCAGGATATTTTGAGAAAGAAATACATTGAAAGTATTACACCGTTGAGGGAAAAGAAGAAAAACAAAGATATTATAAAACTTCGATAGCCAAATCAAACCATCAACATATGGATGGGTATAACTAGAATGCCTCAAACACAGACCCTAATAGAGATAAAAAATTAGTACGTGGTAAAGATCCGTGAGGAAAGGGAGATTAGTCAATAAAGGATGTTAGGACCCAACCATGTGGAAAATATTAAAGATAATCCCTAGCTCTCCCCATATACCAAAATAAATTCCACATGCACTTAACAGTTATATGCAAAAATAACATAAAAATAGAAGACAGGGGGAAATTTCAGATCTTGAGAGAGGAATTTTATAGCTATAAAAGCTTAGACATAGGTTAAAAAGTAAAAGATTATTGGGTTTGACCACAGAAACATTAAAACTTCTAGGCATCAGTAACACTGGAAAGGTGTTTGTGATAAGTATCACAAAGAATCTTGTTTTTATGTGAAAGGCTATTGCAAAACAATGAGAAAAGTGCTAACATAACCATATTAAAATGGACCAAGAACACGAGTAAAGAACAGAAATACAAATGTTCAACAAACATGTAAAATACTCATATACATTAATCAAAAATGTAAATCAAACCAATAATGAAAATCCATTTTGCCCATTAATTTGCTGTAGGACAGACACTCTTTCACATTTCTGGTCAGAGTTCACACTGATGGAAACTTTCTTAAAACAATAATATTGGGCTTCCCTGGTGGCGCAGTGGTTGAGAATCTGCCTGCCAATGCAGGGGACACGGGTTCGAGCCCTGGTCTGGGAAGATCCCACATACCACGGAGCAACTGGGCCCGTGAGCCACAATTACTGAGCCTGCGCGTCTGGAGCCTGTGCTCCGCAACAAGAGAGGCCGTGATAGTGAGAAGCCCGCGCACCGCGATGAAGAGATGGCCCCCACTTGCCACAACTAGAGAAAGCCCTCGCACAGAAACGAAGACCCAACACAGCCATAAATAAATAAATAAATAAATAAATAAAGACTTTCTCTCTATTTCACTGTTTTTAAAAAAAAAAAAAGACAATAATATTAATCAAGAGTCTTAAAAATGGCCATATCGTTTCATTATGTTTTCCTACTTCTATTAATGCTCTACCGTCAGATAAGAACACAAAGATTTACTCACAAGGTTTTCCATTTTTGGAGTAGCTCAAAAGTTTTGGGCGATGGGCTCTACATCTGTTACAGCTGTTAGCATCCAAATGATGGAGTATTATGTAACCATTCTTATCATTACTTTTTTAGGGAAATGCCCATGATGTAACGCTAAGGCAACAACTTTGGATGTAAAACCTGTACATACTGTATATTTTAAAAGACTGAAAACAAAAACCTAAAGTTTTCAAATGGGATAGTAGGGATCGGGTGTGGTTTATTTTCTCCTTTTATCTGTGTGGTTTCTTTCCCCACAGTAAAATATATTAATTTATGATAGAAAACAAGTTGTTGAAAATAGCATAACCTTCTTTGTCTGAACCCCTCATGCAGACTCGGATGGGCGGAGATGGATGTTTTTCCCAAGTGGTGGTGGCCAGGGTTGGGGGCAGTGTGATGGAGGGGGTGGAGGCACATTCCATCCCTGCAAGTGTGGCCATCTCTCACAAAGCAGACCCAGCATTCCCAAAGCTTCTTGTATATAAGTTTCTTCTGCACTTGGCAAATCCCTCAGGACAGGCTTTCCCAGCCTAGTTGGGGAAGAAGAGTCCTCAGAACCCCAAAGAGCCATGGCCTCACTTGTCCACCTCCATCGGCATATCTATCCCTTAGAAGGGGAAGATACTGTCAAATTAGGGGTCCTTTAGGATTGGTTAGAGGTTTCAGTTCTCTGTCTACCATGAAGCCAAAAGGGCTTTATTCTCTATCTTGGCCAAAGGCCGGCACAGATAAGCTCCACAAATCCCAATACCATCTGGCTCTGGGCTCCATCACATAAACTGGGGAAGGAAATTTAAAACACACCCAGCAGCTCCAGTTGGGGCTGCAGAGCTGTCTTCTTTTAGGGTCTGCTCTAGCACTGGATAGGGGCTGGCTGGAGCCAGCTTGTGCCGCTGGCTGAGCCCCTTGTTGCATCTCTTCCCAACTCAGTAGTCACCACATTGGTAGCTTAAGGTTGGTCATTGTAGGAGTAATTATACCATGGAAATAGACAGACAGTACAAATTAGGATTTTTTTCTTTTTTCTGGAGAGCCCAGAATTACCACTGGCTGTGCTTAATTCAACAATGATTTTATTATCTCTCACAGTTTGTGTGTGACAGGAAATGAGGAAGGGCTTGATTGGATGGTTTTGGGTCTCTCGTGCACAGAGAACAGCTGGGGGCTGGCTGGCAATCTCCTGCTGCTCACGGGCATGTGCTTTCTCCGTGTCGGGGGTTTGGGCTTCCTCACAGCATGGAAGCTTCAGAGCCATCAGAATGCTTACATGGTGGGTCAGGGTTCCGGGGAGACTTCAACTCACTGCCTTTTATGACCTCACCCTGAAATCAGACAGCATCACTTCTGTGCATTCTATCGCTTACTAGTGAGTCAGAAGCTCACCTAGTTTCAAGGGGAGGGGAATTAGACTCTACCTCTTGGTGGGTGGGTGTTAAGTTTCTCAAAAAGCATATAGAATGAGAAATATCATTAGAAATATTGTTTTTGGAAAATATAATCTGTCATAACGTTTTAAAATACACGTTGGGGTTTGCCTTCAGAGGCTACAGAGCCTTTTTCTAGATATTCACTGGGCATTGCTATTCTTCCTCTGTTGAGTGTATATTTAATTTCTGAGGATACACAAAAGGTATTGAAAGCCAACTCTAGTAAACAAGGCAGACAACTCTGCTGGATAATAATAATAACAGAAAAGGAGAAGTCACAGTAGAAATGGACTCAGCTTTCATATGAGTCCTTACCTGGGGCCTGAAGACATTTGCAAAAGAGGATGCCACAGCCCTTCTCATCTCCATCTCAGAAATTAGTATACAACCTTCTAAAGGGACTACTTTGAAGGGCAAATTCTTCCAGGCTAAATATTACAACAAGTGACATTTTTTACTACAAAACCTGTCTCGTTGCTGTATAGCACACTGTACTTTTCTTTTCATCAAAGTATTTAACATTGCACCAGGCACATGATAGGGACAAAGTAAATACCTGGGTGATCGATTTATGTTCCAGAGCAAAAACAAGCCAGCCCCTGGTTCCACAGGGTCCTTAGGTGCTAGTTATAATTGGCCAACTGTAAAAAAGAGAAGCTGACTCTTTCTCTTCAAAACCTCTTAAATAAAATCTAATGTGTTTAGACTGGAGGACTTGGGTATAAATAAAAATGTACATTTCTCTAGATATATACTCTTGAGTTATCTCTTTAGAAAGTCCACAAATCTGTGTATCTATTTCCTCTCATCCTTGTCGGGGGTGATCAGAGGGGCTGGAGGAGTAGATGGCGCCCCAGGTACTGGTCCAGGTGTCTTCATGCCTGGAAGGCAGACTCAGCTGGGACAGTGGCTTATTTCTCCTCAGGCCACTAAGTTTCCTCTTTTAGTTCTCAGACCCCTCTTGACTAATTGCTCCTTAGCCATCAAATACTTATTAAGGTCCTCACCTGTTCTGTCACCAGGACAGGATACCCATGAAAGTCCTTATGCATCTGTGCTTTCCATTAATAGGAGCTTAGAATTTCCCATGCATCCCCACCAAAGACTAAGGAAAGGACTCAGAATATTTTTCAGTAGGACCTGATTGTAGACATGTGGGTGCTTACATGCGATGGCAGAGACATTTCTTCTCACCACATATCACGTGCCCTGCCATGTTTCCCAGTCCCCTTGCAGGTAGGTGGTTCCATGTGACTAGTTCTAGCCCATGGTTACTGGGGTTCCAACCATGAGACCCTCACTGAAGACATTTTCTCTATACTGCGAAGCCATGTGCCTAGCTTAAAACCATGAATTCAAGAAAAGGGGAACAGCAGATATCAGGGTATACAATTTGCAGTCTGTGTCTCAAGTACTTGCAAAAGTGCCCGGTACTTAGTGAGCAGACAATAAAAGTAGAGTAATATTCTTATCAGAAGTCTGCCGTTCGGGATGGAGCTACTCATGCTTCAAGCACATCAAAGACCTCACCTTCATGCTCAGAATAGTTTCCTTTTGTTCTCAGGTTGTGTTCGGTATACAGACTGTCCTTCTGTTTCTACAGATTAGCAACAACAATTTCAAAATAAAAAGAGCAAAAGCAGGTGTGGGAATAGACTGAATCTTATGTTCCCTGGGAGAGAAAATAGCTGTACCCAAATGATACCAAAAGCATTGGTGCAGCAAGGTGGCCGGGGGAGCCTTCAGGGGAAATGGCTCCACCAGGGAAAGGGAGGGTTTGGGATAGTCATACCCACGTGAAATGAAAATGAGAATTCTCTGGTCCTTCCCTATGACATACTGGGCACAGGGAGGCATGTCACCTGGTTTCTTTTCCCCCAGCTTATGGGTGAGGGCGGAGGGAAGGAGAAGAAATAGGAAAGCAGACAGACAAGGCTGGTCGAAAGCCTGGGACCCAGGGGAGGAGGAACTGCTACTCCTGAGCTGCTCCAGCTACTCTCAAGGCTTTGGTTGCCATGGTTGCAAGTGAGCAGCTGCCCCTCCCCCACCCCAGGTTTGCATGACAAGTGAGGGGGTGGCCAGTGTTGTCTTAACCTTTTCCATCTCTGACACTCTGGTTACCTTGCTGGAAGGGGAGGCAATAGAGGGGCTCTTTGCTGCAGCTCAGTCAGCTTCTCATAGAGGCTTCACCCTGCAAAGGTTGCCATATGTGTGTCCCTTGTGTTCTAAACTTGCAGTTCTCAAAGTGTGGCCCCGGGACCCCTGGGGTGCCCCAAGAAACCTTCAGAAGATCCACTAGGTTAAAACTACTTTCATAATAATTCTAAGATGTTATTTGTGTTTTTCGCCCTTGTTCCCTCATAGGTATATAGTGGAGTTTTCCAGAGGTTGTATGATGTGTAATGTTGCACTGGAGTGAATACAGAAGCAATGGTGAGAATCTACCTGTCTTCTGTTAACCCAGCTCTTAAAGAGATTTGCAAAACTGTAAAACAATGCCACTCTTCTAGGCTGAAATTTTTGTTTTGGAAAATATCATTTTCCTAAAAATGTGTTATGTGTGACTACGTAGTGGGATTATTACATTATTTTAAATGAATTAATAAATAAATATTTAAAATGTTTCATAGTTTTAATTTCAAATATGGCACATGTCAATAGATACAACTCAAAGTCAACAAAAGCTCTTTGGGGTCTTCAGTGATTTTCAAGGTAAAAGAGGGTTCCGAGGCCAAGGAGTTTGAGAATCATAGCTTTCAACAGTAGGACGTTCACACTCCTAGCGTGTGCGTACACACACATGTGCACTTAAAAGTCTATTGTGTCCATTACTCTCCAATATAAAAAAAAAAACAAAAAAACAAACAAACTTAAAATAAATAAATAAATAAATAAAACAACCATGAAATTAAGAAAAAAAAAATGTCCGTTGTGACTAAATATCCTTTCCTACCTCCAGGTCAGAAGTTGGCAAACTTTTCTGTAAAGCATCAGAGAGAGTAAATATTTTAGGCTTTGTGGGCTGTACAGTCTCGGTAGCAACTACTCCACTCGGCCGCAGGGTCACAAAATCAGCCAACAATGGTCAGGAACGAATGGGAGTGGCTATGTTCCAGTGACATTATTTATGGACACTGAAATTTGAGCTCTGTATAAAATATTATTCTTCTGCAAATATTTTTCTTCTTCCCCGTAAATAGACTTATAAATCAGATTACATCCTTGTTTCTGACTCTTTCATTCGGGAAATGGGATGATGTGGGCAGCATCTCCACTGCGCTCAGCGCCATCGATGGCCTTCAAATTCAGTGTGTGATGAAGGGTCAAGGGTGTGACCTGCTTCTGAGAGGGTATGTGTAAGCTGGGTGCTTGTGCCTCAGATAAACTCCTGTAAAGAGCCAGCCAGGGGCTTCCCTGGTGGCGCAGTGGTTAGGAATCCGCCTGCCAATGCAGGGGACACGGGTTCGAGCCCTGGTCTGGGAAGATCCCACATGCCGCAGAGCAACTAGGCCCGTGCGCCACAACTACTGAGCCTGTGCGTCTGGAGCCTGTGCTCTGCAACGGGAGAGGCCGCGACAGTGAGAGGCCCGCGCACCGCGATGAAGAGTGGCCCCCGCTCACCGCAACTGGAGAAAGCCCTTGCAAAGAAACGAAGACCCAGCACAGCCAAAAATAAATAAATAAAATAAATAAATCAAAAATAAAAAATAAAAAAAAAAGAGCCAACCAAAAGTGGGGGTGGGGCAACATACAGGTTAAAGAAAGAGGAAGCAGAAAAGTTCATTATGCTGAACTGGGGTCCAAATTGTATAACCACCTCTGTCTTTTTTCCCCACTCATTCAACACACACTGTATTTAATGAGTGCTTACTATGAACCAGGGACAGTAAGAGTTAAAAGATCCAAAATTTGAATCCTATTTTTCCATAGAGATTTCTGGAACACTTTGGGGAATGTTTATTGTGAATTTGCAAACAGGGAATCCATGAATAAGGAGGATAGACTCATGTCAATGTATTGTTAGTACCTGAAAAGATCTCAGGATAAAACTGGTCCACTCATTCTGGAGGGGAGCTGGGCCATGTGTTTCTAAAAGCTTTAACTCTGAGAGTTCGACTTCTGAGAATTATCCAGAGAAAATCATCAGGCAAGTGATGAATCTTTATGTGCAAGGATGTTCACTGAAGAGTTGTTTATAATATAAGGGAATACTATGTGGTCATGAAAATAATGAATTAGATGAATATTTGTTAATATGAAAAGAAGTTCATGAAATGCTGTCAAGTGAAAATGTAGTCAAACAATACGTATAACCATGTACAAATGAAAATTCTGTGTGAATAAATATATTCCATTTATGATGTGTGATATAGACATATACAGTTTATTATATAGATATATTGAGTTTATGGTTAGAAAAAACTCTGGAAGGATATATATAAGGACCTTATATATAAGGTCCCACGTCTGAGAGTTTGGACTGTAGATGAATTTAATTTTGTTCCTTGTACTTCTCAGTGTTTTCCAAATTTGTTTACAATGAGACAGCTACCTTTATCACTAGAAATGTATTATTTCTATAATGATCATTTTGGGGGTGCTTACCCTCTGCCCGGCAATGGGCTAAGTTCCTTAACTCTTGACTCTTTATTAAAATTCTATGAAACAAGAGTTGTTTACATTTTATAATTTGTAATAAAAATAGAGAAAGTCTCAAGATCCCTTAGCTTCATTCCACAGATTTGGAAGGCTCTGGAAGGCCGGCTCCCTCTGACACGCCTTTGCTGCTACTCTGGGAACTAAAATCAGAGTCTCTGGCCCAAGTCCCCACTGCTCAGAAAAGTGCTGAGGCCTGAGTCTTCCCAGCCAGGACAGAATTCCTGGGGCTTGGCCACAGGGACAGGGCAAACAGATTCAGGCAGGAATTTTGTCTGTCTCCTTCTTTGTTTTTAAAAGAAATAGCCACTGCCTAAGCTAGGTTGAGCCCGGTATTACTTGGTTTTCTTCAAAGGCGCGTAAAGATGAGCGGCTGCCTTTTGGTTCTGTGGGGCTGTCTAGGTAGCAGCAAGGTCTGGGAGAGCCTGTGCTTGGGGCCCAGACCTGAGTCAGTTGTCAACAGGGCCCATTACTACACAGGATGAGGTTAACAGATGCAAGCGCATCGGCCTGAGAGCTTCTGCCGGCAACTTATCCTTTGGAGCATGGCTGTATTCTCAACCTGGATTTTTCTAACAGTTAACAAATCAAAAATGACCAAAGATGATAACAGGGACCAAGTTCAGGCTGCGACCCTTTCTGCAGGCACCCTTCCCTACCCAGTACCAGCCTCCATAGTGTTGCTTGACCAATCCTTAGCTTTCTAGCTTTTTCTTTATACTCTACTTCTTATGAACTGCAGAGTCTTCTGGATTGGAGGCCAGAGGACTTGGATGTAAGTCCCGCTCTGCCACATGCTGCCTGAATAACACTGAATTAAGTCACTAACACTTTCTGGTCCTCAGTTTACCCATTTGAAAAATTAGGTCTAAAAATTAGGTCATGTCTTGATTTGCTGACGGTTTAAAAAAAGATACAGGTTGGAGGATACAGCAGTTAGGTCACGTCATCGTAGAGACTGGATCCGCCTCCTGCCCACTGAGGTGTGGCGTCTGTGAAAGCAAACAGGGCCTTTGGATTTCTGCGATGCCAAAGCAGTAGAATGAAAGCACAGCTTGCTTGCCAGCATCAATGAGCTTAGCTGGGGTATTTCTGTGGGCAGGAGCAAGGGGGGGGGGCTTCCAAAATTACACCACACAGGGGTCCCCTGACCTACATGAAACAAGTCAGCACCTCCTGGGGCCGGCCGATTGGAGCTCCTCAGATCACATGGCAGAATTAGGCACGGTTTATGGTTCTTTTCAGGGAGCTGGGTTCTCTAAGAATGGTGTAAATGTCAGTTTCATGAAAATCCATTCTAAAAGGCCTGATCAACTTCTCAATCATCTGTTCCCCCTTTTCCTCCTTGCTCTCCCAGAGCACTGGGGGTGCTTCTGAGATCAGACAGCATAATTACAAATGAACTGGGGCTCTGGGGATGGCTTACAGCTTAATTAGCTCCTGTGCCTGCACTGTCTCTGTTTCTGGGCCTCACGCTTGGGGCAGGAATCCTGACTGGTGAAGAAGAATTCAGAGCGGGAGCGTCCTGGCATGTTCACCTGCTCTCCTCGGTCCTGCCTGACACTCACATCCAGGCTTCACTGCAATTAGGCCCAGCCGGGGAGAGGGAAAGGCCTCTGTTTGTGCATCCCGAGCTGGGGAGGGGTGCTTGTCTGAGCCAGCCCGGAGGTGAGGCGCACCAAGGAATGTGGAGTGCGCACCTGCCTGGCCCAGCCCAGGTCAGGAGGCTTCGGGCTGCAGGTGTGTTTCCGGGGGCGTCTGGAGGGGAGGGCAATGAAGACACCTGGGGTTAAAGGGACTCACACTTACATAAAGGGGCGGGGAGGGAAGGGGTGGCCGGAGATAAGAGCTGCAATGGCCCCTGGGCAGCAGAGGTGCTTCATCAGCAGGAGTCAGGGCCCCTAGAAATGGCTCTGGGCTGTGCAACATCAAAAAGAAGCAACTCTACAATCACACCTGGGTGGCCCCTCTCAAAGAAGAACACAAACCCGTAAGCTGATTTCTTGGTCCTGGAGGCTTTCTGGTGGCCTAAGGGTTGGACTGTCACTGACTTCCTAGCTCGAGGTAAATTACTCTACCCTACAGGGAGCTCACTCCCCTCGCTCCTACAAAGGAGGGAACCTGGAGGAAGACTCCTGCTTGGAGGCAGAAAAGAGAAGCTGTTAGCGGGGCACTGATGCTTGTCCAAGAAGATAATGGGAGAAGAGAAAAGTGATGCCTGCCTCTGACCACCCCCCAACACCCGCACTCCCCAGCCAGGTGGGTCTGCAAGGGCCCTAGAGGCACTGGACTTGCCAAGACCCAGACTCTACAGAAGAATTTAAGCCACATCCCCTCCCTCAAAGAGAAGGAGTGAAAAAACAAACCCAAAATGAATACGTGTTGAATTTAATGTCTACAAGACATAACATTACATCTAAAAGTCAACCACCACTCTGCTTTAATACAATACTCATATAAAAATGTGTTCGAATATTAGCCAGGGATGTATTTTATTCTGTTTGATATAATAAGGAATAGCTTCCTCAAAAGCGAGTTCCCTGGGAGCCTGCAAAGCTCTTAACAAAGACCTACTCCAACCCCGAAAGAAGCAAGAGATGGAAAAACCGTGAGCCTATCTCATCACAAAAAGGCTGAGGCCTCAAAGACCACAGCCCCTTGGCCTTGGCGGGATGCCCTGGACCAGAGCCTGGCCGTCGCCTCTGGGGATGAACTTCTTTGTCAAAGGGATCCTCAGCGTTCCCACTGTGAGGTTTCCATACACCTGCTGGTTCCGAGGAGGCCTGCTGCAGACCTGGGGCTTTTTATTTAGGAAAGAAGATTAAGGGGGGCTGTCAGAGTGAGCAAGAGATAACTTTCCACCTCTCTCCTCTTATCTCAGAGCAGTCATCCTCTGCACCCCTGCACCACCGCCCTGAGAATGCCCTTTGTGCCTCCTTGGGCTCTGAACCAGGCTGCATTTTTGTTATATTGTTAGGGAAAGATTGCTTCTGTGCACGGGGGAAGCCGGCTCGCCCTGTTTGTATTTTATTTTATTTTATTTTTTAAACATCTTTATTGAAGTATAATTGCCTTACAATGGTGTGTTAGCTTCTGCTTTATAACAAAGTGAATCAGTTATACATATACAATATGTTCCCATATCCCCACCCTCTTGCATCTCCCTCCCTCCCACCCTCCCCATCCCACCCCTCTAGGTGGTCACAAAGCACCGAGCTGATCTCCCTGTGCTATGCGGCTGCTTCCCACTAGCTATCTATTTTACATTTGGTAGTGTATATATGTCCATGCCACTCTCTCACCCTGTCACATCTCACCCCACCCCCTCCCCATATCCTCAAGTCCATTCTCTAGTAGGTCTGTGTCTTTGTTCCCGTCTTGCCACTAGGTTCTTCATGGCCTTTTTTTTTTTTTTTCCCCCTTAGATTCCGTATATATGTGTTAGCATACTGTATTTGTTTTTCTCTTTCTGACTTACTTCACTCTGTATGACAGACTCTAACTCCTAACTCATATATACAATGGAATATTACTCAGCCATAAAAAGAAATGAAATGGAGGTATTTGTAATGAGGTGGATGGAGTTAGAGCCTGTTTGTATTTTAAACAGCCATTGACTGCCTGCCGACCACAGGCCTGGCAGGTGCTATTTTTAAGGTGCTCAGAGGCCTGCAGGGGAGACAATTATAGCACAACTGAGAAAGTTCCAGAGCAGGGGAATGAACAAGGTGTTGCAAGGCCTGGGGAACGCGGGGATCATTCTAGCTGAAGGTGGGGAGACCACACACGAGAGGCGACTACTGGGTTCTGCCTCTGACCGTGATGGGGTGTCCCTGGGTCCTGGCCTGAGAGCGGGTGGGGGTCAGGGGTCAGGGACAGGGATGTGGGGCAGGGGACTCAGGCTGGAGAGGTGGGTTGAGACCCAAGGGAAGGACCCCACACGCTGCCCCAGCAATCAGAAGGGTATCGCCTAGTCTAGGGAGCTACAGAAGGCATCCAGCAAGGGAACATTGTTTTGGTCTCCCTGCTGGGAGGTACAGGCTGCAAGGGGGGAGGAAAGGGAGGCCTCTTCCTCTGGCTGCTTTTTAGCAACATTGCTGCTTGTCAGCCCATAGCCATAAATGGGTCACAGTGCTGTGCTGTCCTTCCACTGTCCCCCGTGGCTCCCTTTGGAGCTTTTCTGCCTATTAACAAGTGATGTTTCCTTTAAAGCTCCAGCTGGGTTTGGACCTAGATTCAGAGCGCATCAGAACCCCCCAGGCCTTTCTGCTCTATGTGTGGTCCAGGTACCAGCATCATTGGCCTTCCCTGGGAGCTTGTGAGGAATGCAGAACCTCAGGCCCTGCCCCAGACCCACTGGATCTGATTTCTCCAGCTCGCCAGAACAATGTGACTTCCCAAGAGTTCCTAGACCAAGAGTGGCCGCTGCCTGGGGCCACGTGACCTCGAGGATGGACACTTCCACTCCCAGGCTCAGGCCATGGAGGCCAGGGCAGGAGCAGGACCAGGATTTCCCTCCGGGTACTAAGCGAGCCTTCAGCTTCAGGTTTTCAGGTTTTCAATAATCCAGGCAGGAGGCCAGCCAGAAGGGGCTCAGTCGCTCCCAGGCACATGGCGTCAGGAGCACTGTCAAGAAACAAAACAACCCGGGGATGCAGGTGAGCTCATGCCAACGTGGAGCCCCAGGAACTCACGCTCGGGCACGTTGCATGTGTTTCAGTGAGTAGGCAGGCTGTACAGGTAGGGCCATGCGCCTGGACCTGTCAGCACTTACATTACCCGCGATTATCTGGATTTTCTTTCCATCTGGCCCCAGAGAAGGAGCCGCCACACAAAGGGTTTAGCAGAGCGAAGGCACCGGCCTCGCACTTGGATAGAACAGTATCCACAGATGCAAAGAATAACCAGTTTAACGTGTGAGAGTGTGTGCGTGTATATACAGGGGCGTGGGGCTGCTGAAAGACTCCGCACCTTGTCGAAGGAGAACTTCCAGAAGAGCTCTCTGCTTTTCTGCAGGTCCCAGCGTGAGAAAAATTTCTCATCTCCTTTAGGGCCTTGAGCATTTGAAAATAATAAAAAGGAAAAGTTTTGAATTAAAATTTATGGTTGAGCCTGCCTGTCTGGGAGGAGCTGGCTTAGTGGGCAAAGCTGACGCCAGCCAGGCTGCAGGGGCTGGGAGAAATTGGACACCAGCATCCTTGTCAGTGAGGGGGGACGACTCTCCCGTAGACCAGCATGGTGGCCCCTCTTGGCCAGCCGTTCCCAGCTCCGGCTGCACACCGAATGCTCCTGCAGGAGTGTTTAAAAAATGCTGAGGCCTGGGCCACACTGTACAACGAGCCCATCTGATTCTCTGAAGGTGGGGACCACTCACAGGAATATTTTAAAATCTCTCCAGCTGGTTTTAATGTGACACCACGGTTGAGAACCACCAAAGATTCCAAAACTGGTAGAAAGGAAAGGGGGGCTCCTAGTTTCTGCTCGGGGTCAGTAGTACATGCCTCGGTGGGTACGGGAAGGATGATGTTAGCTTTCAGCTCTTTGGGAGTTTTATTCCCCTAGAGAGGGTCCAAAATCGATAGGGAAGGTAAGGCTGACAAATTCACCTGCAGGGATGTGGTCAATCCAGCGGCCATCCCCACCCCTCCTTGCCTCTGGGCAACAAGGACACTTCTGGTTTCCATGTGACTTTTCAAAGAACTTGAACATCCATGATCTTATTTTAACCTGTTACTAGTTTTCTATTGATGGTGTATTTTAACAAATCGGCACAAATGTAGTAAATGTGCCTGAAACAACCCAGACCTCTGACCTTACAGTTCTGGAGGTCAGACGTCCAGTACAGGCTCACTGGGCTAAAACCAAGGTGTCACAGGGCTGTGCTCCTTCTGGAGGCCCTGTGGGGAAATCCATTCCTTCCTTTTTCCCGCTTCTAGAGGCTCCCACATTTCTTGGCTCATGTTCTGTTCCTCAAATCACTCTGATCTCTGCTCGTGTCACATCTCCTTCTCTGACTCTTTCTCTCCTGTCTCCCTCATCTAAGAACCCTTGTGATTACGCTGGGCCCTCCAGGAGAATCTTCCCATCTGAAGATCCTTAACTTAATCATATCTGCAAAGTCTCTCTTGCCATGTAAGGTCATGTTCCTGGGTTCTGGGGATTAGGATGTGAATATCTTCGGAGGGCCATTATTCCATCTCCCACACCTGACAGCAGCCACGTGAATCAGAAGTGCATTATTATACCCATAGACAAGAAAACTGACACCCACACAGAGACAGGCAGCTCCTAGATTGTAAATGTGAAACTACATTCTTGTAACTCCCTGCCTGGTCACCACTGCATCTGGCACCTGCCTCTTAGGATAATCACCCATCTCAATCCTCCAGCCATGGGCTTCCTTCTTCTTTCCATAAAGTCCAAGGTCCCGCCTGTCCTCCTGTGGCGTTGGTTATTCTCACACCCTGTGTCAGCTGCACGGGTACCCAGCAACTGATACAAAACGGTGTCACAGGGAAATCCATTGCTACAACTGGGTCAGCGTGTATCACAATAGGGCCCAGGAAGTCGGGATCTCTCTCTGAATTGGTGCACATGGCTCTGGGTTCTTGGATCCCCCTGACCAGGTCTGTATACACACACATGATAGCACATGCCTCTCCTCTATGACATTTGTCAGAATTCCACCATCATTTATGTACTTCTATAATTAATCTTGGTCTTTCTCTCTCAACTATAAGCTCCATGAGGACAGAAAACATACTGGCTTTTGCTCACCATGGCATTTACGGGATGTTTAATAAAAATCTGTTAAATGAAGGAATATTTGCCAGCAGTCTAAGGCTTACAGAACCACTTCTTTGCCTTTTGAAAGCGATGGTTGATGATATTAATGTTCCCATCTACTGCCTTCCCTGCAGGAGAGCCAAACATCCCCATTCATTGACATGTGACCACAGGGGATACTTCCCTGCCCGGCTTCCAGGCTTGGCTATGTGACTTGCTTTGGCCAATAGAATATGAATGGATATGATAGAAGCCATGTCTGAGCAGCTTTAAGGGCAGTTACATGGCTTGGCTCTGCCTCTTGTTCTTTTCCCTTTGCCAAGAGAACACAATATCCCAACTATGGGCTGCTCCCTCTCAGGACATGTCCCAGAATGAGAAGGCACATGGAGAAGAACCAGAGTGGCCACCATGCAGCTCTCAACATGAGCGAGATTGAAGCTCTCGTTTCTGTAAGATTTGGGGATCTTTGTTACTGCAGCATAACTTAACAAACTCTGACAACCATAGACGTCTTTATTGGAAGTCCCAGGACACATCCAGCTTTCCTTTCTCCCAAATGGAGACCACGGTTCTGCCACCTACAAGTTGCGTGATCTTGAGAAAGTCACATAACATCTTTTGGCCTTAAATTTCTACACCAACATATAAAGCTTCTTCCCAACTTTACAATCAGCAATTTTAAAGAATTAGCCTATCATTTGACACTTGACCTCTGTCCTTTGTAAATTGTCTTTGCACATTTTAGTATGGTACCAGAGAGGTCACTCCAGATTTTGAGTCCAGTAGTTATGTGTTCTTGGGCAAATTGTTTTATCTCTCTTTTACTTGTAGGTCTTCTTATCTATAAAAGGAAAATGTATCACACAGCATTGGGGTAGGTCATCTAGCTCATAATGTAGAGTCAATAAATGTAAGTATCCTACTCTTTGTCTTATTTTTCTTGATCAAATTGATCTCTTTGAGGTTCACTTCTTTGCAGCTCATATGCCCTGAACCTTGGTGCTTCCATAGGAGGGGGGGTAACAAAATCCCCGGATAAAAACCCACAAAGCTGTATTCTGATGTTCATGTTCATAGCAGCATTATTCATAACAGTCCCAAGGTGGAAACATCCAAGTATCCATCAAGTGATGAATAGATAAACAAAATGTGGCATGTCCATACAATGAAATACTGGTTGATGTTACAACATGGATGAACTTTGAAAACATTATGCTAAATGAAAGAAGAATGTCACAAATGGCCACATATTGTATGCTTCTATTTATATTAAATGCCCTTAATAGGCAAGTCCAAAGAGACCGAAAGTAGATTAGAAGTTATCTAATCTGGAGGCTGGAGAGGGTGGAGGGGTTACGTGGGGAGGAGGGGGTGGTAATAGCTACTGTGTTGGGTTTTTAGGGGGTGTGTGAAAATGTTTTGAAGTTAGATAGAGGTGATGGTTGTACAACTTTGTATATATACTAAAGAACATTGAATTGTATACTTAAAAAGTTATATAGCGTGAATTACATCTTCATATTTTTTTAAAGAAGAACCCCCAGAGGGATGAAGAGGGATGAGTAGCCAGTGGTTGATGGCTCAGGTTGAAGGGCATTGCCACATCCATCCTTCTTCTCAGCCCTCTCAGTGTTACAGTGCTTTGGTCTCCTATTATCTCTCTTCTTTTCTGCTGATGTCATGTGCCCAAGCAAGGGGAAAATTCTCTTGTTGCTTAGCTCAAAGGAAATGATTGAGATTTTTCAAAGATTACTTTATTAAAAATTTTAAAAGGAGCAGAGTGGGGAATAAAAATGTAAAAGACTTCCCTGGTGGCGCAGTGGTTAAGAATCCACCTGCCAATGCAGGGGACACGGGTTCGAGCCCTGGTCCGGGA
This sequence comes from Balaenoptera borealis, assembly GCF_965194805.1. NCBI lineage: Eukaryota > Metazoa > Chordata > Mammalia > Artiodactyla > Balaenopteridae > Balaenoptera > Balaenoptera borealis. The sequence goes on from NC_138874.1 coordinate 108,430,388, forward strand.
AGATCCCACATGCCACGGAGCAACTAAGCCCGTGTGCCACAACTACTGAGCCTGCACTCTTCAGCCCGCGAGCCACAACTTCTGAGCCCGCGTGCCACAACTACTGAAGCCCGCAAGCCTAGAGCCTGCAACAAGAGAAGCCACCACAATGAGAAGCCTGCACACTGCAATGAAGGGTAGTCCCCGCTCGCCGCAACTAGAAAAAGCCCACGCGCAGCAACGAAGACCCAATGCAGCCAAAAATAAATAAACAAATAAATACATTTATTAAAAAAATAAATAAAATAAAAGCTTAAAAAAATGTAAATACTTAAAGTATGAAGGAGTTAAAAGGTGGAAGTGTTCTGGAGTAGAGATTCCTTGCTGTATTATAACCACAAGTACAAGCCAACTCATGGATCTTGAGTCTTTCCCACCCACTCAGCCCCTTCTAAAAAAACCAATCCTGAAGTCCCCTTTATTTATTTTTTTAAAATACCTTTTATTTTTTATTTTTGGCTGTGTTGGGTCTTCATTGCAGCACACGGGCTTCTCATTGTGGTGGCATCTCTTGTTGCGGAGCACGGGCTCTAGGTGTGCAGCCTTCAGTAGTTGTGGCGTGTGGGCTCAGTAGTTGTGGTTTGCGGGCTCAGTAGTTGTGGCTCATGGGCTCTAGAGCTCAGGCTCAGTAGTTGTGGTGCACGGGTTTAGTTGCTCTGTGACATGTGGGATCTTCCCGGACCAGGGCTCGAACCTGTGTCCCCTGCATTGCCAGGTGGATTCTTAACCACTGCGCCACCAGGGAAGTCCCCTAAGTCTCCTTTAGAAGCTCTGGACAGTTTCCTCCATCCCTCCTTCCCTTTTATGTTGGGCCTGAACACCGGCTGGTCACAGTGTGATGGGAATTTGGCAATTAGGTTGTTGGTTCTCTCAGTATAGATTGCCAACTTCTTCCCCTCCAAATCCAGGGACCAAGTCATGGGTGGGTGGGACAGAGCATGCATAGAGACCCCCAGCTCTCCCTCCAACACCACTCCCCCCCCAGAAGGAGAGGACTGTTTCCTAACCCTGCCCCACAAACACTTACGCTGGACTTATCACCCAGAACCCAGAAAATTATAACTTTTCTTTTCTTCCCAGGACAATGCAGGTCCCTCACCCCATCTTCAATCCACAGGTTCAAAGACGACCAAGTCAATTGTTAGAGCATCCTAGCAAAATGAAGACAAATAAACAATTACTCTTCCCTGCTTTTGTTTGTGTATTTTCAGATTGTCAGATCAAATCATAGTGTGCCAAGCCTGATCTCTGGGTGTGTTTTAGATCTGTCTGAGCCCCGCTGGCCACTTCTACAGGCCACCTGGAACCGATTGACAGGAAGCAGCGCACACATGGAAGAGAGTGGGGTCTCCAGGGGCAATCACCCCATCACGGGTGCGGAGGGTGAGGTTCCCCTTTCCTTGCCAGTCTCCCTTACATCTGAGGGGGTGCTGGCGTTATCTAGAGAGAGTTTGGAATATGGGAACATGAATTGTCTCTTTCCTCAGAGCTTTAGAAGCTTATTTACCAAGCCCTCTAGTTCCTGGGTCGAAAGGGCTCACCACAAGACCTAAGATATCCCACAGACGAGTCAATATTTATCACCCGGGGCATCAGCTCAGGTGGCTTCCTGAGACTATTTGAGTTCCACTTAACTACTGTACATTGATCGTCTGCAGGAGACCTTTCACCTGCTGGCCCCTCTCTCTTTATTCTACTGCACAATTGGGAATACACTTGACTTTCAAAGGCTCAACGTGTGCCATTCAAAGGAAACATGTTCACCTCATTTTTAAGCCCTATCTTGCTCCCCTGCAGTCTGAATAAACATTACTCAATAGCCAACGTTACTTAGGCATCAATCATTTCCACTTCAAGGAGGAGGTAAAGGGAACAAAGACATAAGAGCACAAAAAGTTTGAAATTAACCCCCACCGCTGGATGCTTTCCAAACTTGTTCAGAATAGTTCTTCAAAAAGAAGCCCCAGAGAGCTGACATTACCTGAAGTTCACTGAAATTCTCTTTCTCTCAAGGATTACACTTGAACATGAAGCAAGTATCTCGAAAGCCCTAGGCAGGCGGTCAACTCGGCTAGTGTGTGAGTATTTGCTCTCTCGCTCTCTCCTCTTTGGAGTAATTTCCACACACTTTTGACATTCCTTTCTTCTCTGGTGCACCCCCCCCCCCCCCGGAGAGTTCTCCGCTCAGTGTCTCCTTACAATACCTCTCCTGGTCTGTGAGCTTCTATTTCCCTGTCTTTCTCCTTCCTTCCTTTCCCTCTACCCAGCCCCTGGAAAAAAAAACCACCCTCTAGAAAAATTGGCCTCTGAAACCTCCCCTTTCTCTAATCTTATTGACCAATGGGAGCCATGTTTGGCTCTGAGATGCCAAAGTCCCACTGTTGAGCAGGGGACCTTGGTTTCTCAGACCACCTGCTCTCGACTCACCTGGATCTTGTTAAGCACAAAGATTCCCCCAACCTGACTGCCTTTACTGAGTGGGACTCTGGGAAGGGGACCAGGGAATCTGTATGTTTAACAAGCTCATTAAGTGATCCTTCCACCTAGTGAAGTTGGGAATCCGCTAATACTAAGGAGGGAGATGGCTTTGGAGTCAGGAAAACACTAGCTGGATTCTGTGCTTTGCTCTTTACTAGTGGCATGATTTTTTAACAGCTCTATTGAAATATTACATATCATGCAATTCGCCCATATAATTTGTACCTACAATTCAGTGGTTTCTAGTACATTCACAGAGTTGCGTATTCATCACTACAATCAATTTTAGAACATTGTTAGTACATCGAAAGAGAAACCCTGTATCTATCAGCAGTCACTCTCCCTTTATTCTTAACCCTTCAGCCCTAAGCAATCTCTAATCTGCTTTCTGTCTCTATGGACTTGCTTATTCTATTACAGAATTTCATATCAATGGAATCATACAACAGGGGGCTGTTTGTGTCTGGGTTCTTTCATTTAGAATGTTTTCAAGGTTCATCCATGTTGTAGTATGTCAGTACTCCATTCTTCTTATGGCTGAGTAATATTCCATTGTGTGGATATACCATTTTATTTATTCATTCATCTGTTGGTGGGCATTTGCGTTGTGTCCATTTGGGGGGTTACTATGAATAAGGCTGCTAAGAACATTTGCATATAAGCTTTTGCATGGATGCATGCTTACATTTCTCTTGGATATATAACCGGGAGTGGAATTGTGAGGTAATATGATAACTCCATGCATACCATTTTGAGAAACTGCCAGATTGTTTTCCAAAATGGCAGCACCATTTTACATTCCCACCTGTAGTGTATGTAGGTTGCAATTTCTCCCCATCCATGCCAACACTTGTTTTGTCCATCTTTTTTAAAAAATTATTATTATAACCATCCTAGTGTTGTGAAGAGGCCTCTAATTGTGGGTTTGATTTGCATTTCTGTAATGGGTAATGATGTTGAGCATCTCCTCATGCCCTTACTGGCCATTAGTGTGTCTTCTTTGGAGTAGTTGCATGATTTGGGAAGGTAAGCAATCCTTAGCTTTGGTTTCCTTGCTTGTAAAATGGAGGTAATCAGAAGATGAGTAAATGAGGTAATGAAGCTGGAGTCCCTGATAAATAGTAAGCCCTCAGCAAAGGTTTACCCTTCCACACCATTGATAGGAAACACAGTAGCCTAGCTAGGCTGGAACCATGACTCCCAGAATTCCCCTTCCTGTACAGTTCTGGGTTGAGATTGCTTTAGACTGAGCACAGAGACATCTCTGGGGAATTTGGAAAGCGCAAGTGGTGCAGTAGCCATTTCAGGCTCTGAAGGTCGGTATAAGGCACTGCGGCAGCTCATGTCTGTGGCCGCCGCTCCGCCGGCTCACTTTGCCGGGTGCCTGTGACTTCTGTGGCACAGGGCACGGTTTCTCTGCGGGTCGCCCACGTCGCCCAGGTTGCATGGGAGACAGGTTTGGCTTCCAGTTCCCCAGCGGATCCCAGCTGATCCTTGCTCTCCTCTGCTTCACATCGGCCTTCTTTCCTCACTGCTGCTCTGCTGACCTAATCAACTTCAGACTCAACACCCGAGGCAACAGCCTTGCAGAGAATTTTCCACCAGCTTCCAGTATTGCGTTAACACCCAGTTCTTATAATACATCCCCGATTCTCTGGCTCTCAGAGTGATTCTACTCCTCTGAGTTAATCCTGGGCAGTACAATCACCGAGGGCAATCATGATGCCTCCCCCTCTAGAGAAACCATGGACCGGGATTTCTGAAATGTGGTCTTCCCGGAGAAATCATATGCGGTTCTTCTCAGACCAGTAACCCCAGGGCTCCCCATGCAGAGGTAGAGGGACCTTCCACCTGTTGCTCCTGTGTTAATTTTCTAGTAGTGCTGTAATAAATTACTACAAACTTTGTGGCTTAAATCAACAATTTGAAAAATCAAAATTTTCTAAAAATCAGGTTTATTACCTTACAGTTCTTGAGGTCTTAAGTCCAAAGTGTGTCTCATTGGGTTAAAATTATGGAGTCCTCTGGGCTGGGTTCCTTCCAGAGGCTCTAGGGGACAGTCTGTTTCCTTGCCTTTTCCAGCTTCTAGAGGTTTCCTTCATTCTTTGGCTCATGGTCTCTTCCTCCATCTTCAAGGCAGTAGCCTCTTCGAATCTCTCTCTCTTTCTCTCTCTCTCTCAGACACACACACACAAAACGATCCTCTTATGAGAACTCTTGTAATTATTAATATACTATGCCATCACAGATAACCCAGGATAATCTCCCCAACCTAAGATCCTTAACCACATCTGCAAAGTCCCTTTTGCCACATAAGGTAACATAGTCACAGGTTCTGAGGACCAGGACTTGCTTATCTTTGGGGGCTATCATTCTGCCAACCACACCTCCAAATCCACTCCCTTCACCTCCTCCAGGCTGCTTGGTGCCCCCAGAGTCTGACCCAAGTAGGAACTGCACCTCCTGGCTCCCTTGCCCTCTTGCTTCTGATAGGATGCAACCAATGGGAAGCACCTACAAAGATCAGAAAACAGAGTAGAGTCCCTGGTTCCCTCCCCTGGGGGATGTGGAGGACGTATCCTTCTACCAAAGGTTTCGGGATGGTAACATCACCCTTGCCTGCCCGTCTGCCCCAAGGTCTTGCTCCATTCCTTGTTTTCCTTGTAACTCTGCATATACCTCTTGAAAAAGTTCCTGGTCTGGCATAAATATAACTGTTAAAATTATAAAACTCTTAGGACATAACATAAGGGTAAGTCTTCATGACCTTGGATTTACCAGTGGATTCTCAGAAAGACAAAAAAAGCACAATCAACAAAAGAAAAGATAGGTAAATTGGATTTCATCAAAATTAAACACTTTTGTCCATCAAAGGACACTAGCAAGAAGGTGAAAAGACAACCTACAGCGTGGGAGAACATGTTTGCAAATAATATAGCTGCTAAGAGTCTAATATATAAAGAATGCTTAACTCAATAGTAAAGGCAAACACCCCAATTAATAAATAATTAATAAATGAGTGAAGGACTTTGAATTTCTCCAAAGAAGATACACAAATGACCAACAAGCACATGAAAAGGTGCTCAACCTCCTTAGTCAATAGGGAGATGAATATCAAAACACAATGAGACACACTAGGATGGCAATAATCAAAAAAAAAAAAAAAAAAAGAAAGGAAATAACAAGTATTGGTGAGGATGTAGAGAAAGTGGCACCCTCATACACTGCTGGTGGGAATGTAAAATGGTGTAGCCATTGTGTAAAACAGTTTGGCGGTTCCTCAGTACGTTAAACATAAAATTACCATACAGTCTAGCAATTCTACCCCCAGGTATAGACCAAAAAGAAAACAGGTGTACAAATAAAAACTCGTATGTGAATGTTCGTAAGTAGCATCATTCACAATAGCCAAAAGGTGGAAAGAACTCAAATGTACATCAATAGACAAATGGATAAACAAAATGTGATACAAGCATACAGTGGATATTATTTGGCAATAAAAAGGAATGAAGGCCTGATACGTGCTACAACATGGATGAACCTTGAAAAATTATACTAAGTGAAAGAAGTCGGACAGAAATGGCCATATATTGTAAGATTTGACTTATATAAAATATCCAGAATAGGTAAATCCACAGAGACAGAAAGCAGATTAGCGGTTGGCAGGGGCTCGGGGGAGGTGAGAACGAGGAGTGACTGCTTAATAGCTACAGCATTTCCTTTTGAGGTGATGAAAATATTCTAGAATTAGATAGTGGTGATGGTTGCACAGCTCTGTGGATGCACTAAATGCCAGTGAATCGTACACTTCAAACTGATTTAAATGGTAAGTTTTATATTATGTGTACAAAAATTCCTTTTTAGGGGCTTCCCTGGTGGCGCAGTGGTAGAGAATCTGCCTGCTAATGCAGGGGACACGGGTTCGAGCCCTGGTCTGGGAAGATCCCACATGCCGCGGAGCTACTAGGCCCGTGAGCCACAACTACTGAGCCTGTGCGTCTGGAGCCTGTGCTCCGCAACAAGAGAGGCCGCGATGGTGAGAGGCCCGCGCACCGTGATGAAGAGTGGCCCCCGCTTGCCACAACTAGAGAAAGCCCTCGCACAGAAACGAAGACCCAACACAGCCAAAAATAATAAATAAATAAATAAAATTTAAAAAAAAATTCCTTTTTAAATTACTTTAAATGTGCCATATGACTCCTGCCAGGACTAAACCCCCAGACTCTGGCAATTCCACCAAGATGTCATCACTTCCATGATGGGAACCTAAATCTCAGCTGATCCTACACATTGTGGGAGCAACTGCTGTTTACTTGTGGAAGGATCCTTCCTGTAAAAGTATGTCTGCTTCTGGAAATGCAAATAAATTCTCTGCAGAGGAGGGTCAGTTCATCTCAGCAGCTTCTGCTAACCAGAGCATGGCATGGAGACCAGAGCAGGTAGTTTGAGGCACAGATTCCAGAAACTTCTTGAGCAATATTGGAGACATACCTGAGGCCACCCCAGGCACTTCTGACAGCTCCACTGGGGAGCTGAGGACAGTCTGTTCTCTTACCCCAGACAGTCTGCCCAGAGGAACAACTGTTTCGCTGGAGATGTGGCCTGGGCAGAGGTTAGGAGGCATCCACTAGCCCAGAGTCCAGCTTAAGGGCAACCTCTGTATTATCTTCCAAGTCATGTGGGACCCCTGAGCCAAGCCAGCTCCCCTCACTCTCTCTCTACACGCCAAAGACACCAGGCCCTTCCTGGCTGGTTGTCCAGGTGGAGGTCCTGGCTGCAGCCTGACATGGTTCCCCAGGCACTGCCCCCTGGGTCACCCCTCCTTCCTGATCCTCACACTAGGAATCTCCAGAAATACTCTCTCCTTTCACGAATGCTCAAGTTTAGGCCAATCTCTCCCTGTTTATAATGTTCACCTCCTGCCCGTCACTCCATCACGGCCCCCATTCTCCTCCCTCACTGTCCTTTCTGACCTTGGTCAGTTACATTTCTGTTTCCTTGCTCCTTGGCTATGAGGCCAACTCCTTCTTCCATTACCTAGTGATCCCCCCAACCAGCTCCAATGTATGAGCTGAAAACACCTGCTTTTAGACGCTCTCCCAGCAGATAATTTGTGTCCACCGATGGCAGAAGAGCCAAGGCGAGAAGCCTGGGGAGGGGAGGGCTGTCCATTGTCCAGGACCGTTCATCACAATATGACACAAAGTTCAAGGTTGCTGCCAGCCGGGCTATTTCCCAAGGTGCTGGAGTGGGGTACATGCCTAGGGAGGCCTGCAGTTATGAGGCTTTAAGATCAAAACAAGGTCAGGGAGAAAATTGGCAGACTCACTGTGAGTCTAAAGTGATTTCAACTAAAATAGGTAGAGAAGATGGAGATCGTAGAAAAAGGAATTTCAGATTTAGTGTCTGATGTTCCAGCTCCTAAAAATAGGCAACCTCCCGGGCTGTGATCTTGGCTTTCTCTCTGCGTTGTCTCTTTTGGAACTCGCTGTGCAGATGTTTCTGTGCTAAATTTCTACCTGAAGGCTGCAAAGCCTCTATCTGGAGTCATAGCACACTTCAAACGCAGTATATCTCTAACTGAACTCATTCATTGATTCATTCATTGATGCATTGATTCATTCCTTCGCTGTGCTTCTCTCATCATGATCATCTCTAAACTTCTCAGCTTCCTGGCTTCCCCATCCCTTCCATTTCCCACCACTGCAACCCCCAGCTGCCTGTCAATGCCCACGGATCCCTGCTTATTGGTTCTCTGGGCTCCAGTCTACCCTAGACCCCAAATCCAAATTCTCTGAAGCCTGCCTCCAAGCTATCCGTCTCTGTTACAAGCCTCCAATTTATTATTGTGAAAACTCCATCTCATTCATTCTGCATCCAATATTTCCTGAATATTTATTACGTGTTGGGCATTGTGTTAGGGGCTGGGATTGTAACAGTGAACAAGATCCTCAGGGCTCATGATCCAACGGAGGAGACAAACATGAAGTTGAAATACAAGGGTGAAAAGTGCTGTAATAGGGAGGGAGGTGAGTGTGCCTTGAGGCCACAAAGAAGGACACAGACCTCAGACTTGATGGGTCAGGAAATGCCTCCAGTACTTGAAGGATCGATCTAGATTCCTTAGTAAGGGTTCAAGGTTGTTCATACCTGGCCCAGATTCCCTCTCCTGCCCTCTAGCCTCCTCACATGTTCCATGAAGCACCCACAAAAGGACCCTGCCTCTTTCCAAACAGACCAACACCCTCCTACTGCTAAACATTTTTTTCATTCTTCTTTGTCCCTTGATTATCCTTGCTCCTTACCTCTATATGTCAAATTACTACTGAGTCTCCAAGAGCCATAGAAACACCACCCCCTCCCGGAAGCCTTCCTTGGTTTCTTTACTGCCCTTGTCTCTTTGTATGTGGTACATTGCAGTGGTCTGTATACTTCTACTTTGTGCCCTTGCACTCCAGGGGCAGGGACCACATTTTGTTCATTTTTGAAAGCCCTAGAGGACCTTCTTACCATAATGCCCTGCACTGAGGTGAGGGTGATGATGAATTAAGGAAGATGTCCAAGAGGATATTTTGTCCCAGCTACACTGAAACACGAACGGGCCACACATAGTAGATTTGGACTGTTCTGTGTGCACTGCTTCCTTGTACTGAAACCCTCTGTTAACTCATCTGCCCAAGTACTAGTCTGGGAAAAAGTCAAGGGCAAATCACATTTATCTGTGTGTCCCTGGGGCCTCAGCTTGCACCTTCTAGGTCCCCGGTAAACCTTTCCTGACTCTGACCGAGAGCACATACTTCTGACTCTTTTGCTTTCCCGTGCACAGTCTCAGCCCGTGTTAAGACTGAATTAAAGTTCTTGCAAGCATAACCACATCATCTTTTTCTCTCATACATTTGGTGAAGGAGAACTTGCTTTCGTTCTGGGCTCATTGATCCCTGCCATCCTTTTCAATCCATCCTTCTCTGCTTCTCAACTGGCTGGCAAACCTTCCTGTCTTAACCCAGTTCTATTTGAACTGGCCGCCAGCCCAATCCATACGACCTTCCTTCCCTCCCCTTCTCTTGAACCTGGGCCCCTCACCTTGGCTTTGCTTTGGAGAAAGTTTAAAAGGCTGGTTTCCTCCATCCCCTTTAATCATATTCGGTTATCTTGATCAGCACTTTTATTTTGCATTGTTAAGACATTCTGCCTTGAATTCTGACTTCATTGGGGGAGGGGAGAGAGTTGGAAGAAGGATTGTTGATGATGGCTATATTTTATTACGTGTGATGGTCATGGGTTAGACATGCAGCTCGTCAAGCTGGGGGCTGGGTGTCGGGAGGGGGAGAAGGACACAAAATACCATGTCACAGTGCAAAATATTTTTCAAGGAGACATCAAAGGCTTTTTCCATGGTGTCTTGCCTTGACCCCATTTCACACTGGCAGAACACAAACTCAAATTAAAATAAAAATACCAGGCTGGCTCCATTTAGCCAGTTGGGCTGCTAGGCTAAGTGACCGATTTTATTAAAGTCACCAAATGCAAACATTCCAAGATTTATTTTTGTTGCTTATAATTTTTTCTGCCTTCCCACTGGTGGGCTGTTTATTTCTAATAACCTGGTAGGAAAAAACATTCGCTCATACCAGTGGAGGTCTTATATGCCAAGCTGCAAACCAGAGCACATTTTATTGCGGAATAAAACCCCTGGAAAACAGGCTCTAGGGGGGCCCGCTGATGCAAGTTTACAAGCATAGTACAATTGACGCCATTATAATTAGTTCCCCCCAAAAGTCTTATTTTTCAGGGCAGAGATCTGAATCTTTCTCTTTGCACATGAATATCTCCGGACTAGAGCAAAAACATTACGGAGGGTGAGTCATAGACCCTTTGGGCTTTAAAGACTAACGCAGATCCTATAAATCTAACCCACATTCTTTTACTGGGAATGACTGACTTTTATGAAAACCGAGGATTGTAAATCAGAAACCTAAATAGCTTACTTTGCAGCAGATAAACACAGATTTATGTAGTGGCTGAGCCCTAACTTAACCCTTTCATGGTGCCACAGAGGACCTGGGGATATGTGTGCAGTAGGGGTTGCTTGCATCCAGCTCTGGTATTTCTTCCTAAAAGCTGGAGGGTGGAGGCGAGATGCGTCACGTTATCTCCAGCAGGTGGAGGTGGGCGACAAGAGGAGCCTGTCAAGCGTGCTTGCTACTTAGGCATCTCAGCTGGCTGCACATCCAGACACCAGCAGCTGGCCCCTGGTTATTCCAAAGGACAGTCCCCAGCCTGCTGCGGCACAAGCACAAAAGCTAACCTGGAGGGGCTCCCGTGTGGGTGCTTTGTATGTGAGGCTGATCCAGCCTGGGTTTCTAATCCCTACACTTTTGACCTCTGGCAAGGCACCATATCTCCCTGGACCTCAACCTTTTCATCTGCAAAATGGTGCATCTGGCACGTTGTAAGAGTTAAACAAGACAATCACATCAGGTGCTTAAAACAATGCTGGCTCATGAGAAGCACTCAATACAGCGTAGCCAGGATTGTTACTATTATTACCAGAGCCACTGGTTACGTAGACCAGACTTCTCAAACTGTAATGGGGACATGAGTCACCCAGGAATCTAATTAAAGTGCAGCTTCTGACCCGATGCGCCGGGAATGCCGCACTTCTAACAAGCTCCCAGGTGAGCCGGATGCTTCTTCCCCCTCTGAGAAGTGTAGGCGGCAGAATTCGGAATTTACGAACCGGGCCCTCATCCTTTCCCGTTCGTCTCATTCCCAAGCTTTGCCCTGTGGACAGGTCGAAGCATTCTTCTTGCGGTTGATGCTGTTATCGCCATCCACGTGATCGTCGCCAAAGAGGTCCTAGCGGGTCTCCGAACCCTCCCCCACCTTCGGGGCGCGGCGCCGGCGGGCGGGTGGCGGTGGCTGCCCCGCGCCCCGCGCCCCGCGCCCCGCATTAGAGCGCTTGTCTCGCCGGCGCCCCGCCCGCTGCTGCGCAGCCCAGGCCGGCCTCGCGCTCCCGCGTTGGCGCAGGGCGCACCCCGTGCGGCCGACGCAGACTTTAAAGGGAAACAGGACCCGTCGATCCCGGAGGGAGGAAAAGGGCATTTTTCATTTTTATGTGGCATTTCAAAGGAGGAGGCTCCTGGGCGGCCCGGAGACAAAGGCCGGCGGCGGGGTTAATGGAGAACCCGGGATTTAATCATTAACGCTTAATACTAAAGCAGCCCGAGGAGGCCCGCCCAGGTGGGGGCGGAAGGCCCCCGGAAAGCTCTGGCTCAGCCTTTGGGGGTTGGGGGGCCCTCCTGGGGTCGGACTGTGTTTGGGCTCCCATGGGTGGGGTTGGGGTCCTGGGCTCATCCTTGCAGACCGGGCTTTCTGCTCAAGGGTGGGCAGATGCGCCCTGTCCGTTCCAAGGTCACCCTGAGAATCTAGGGAGGAAGCGGGGACGCCTAGGTGGTCCTGACCTAAGGAACTGAATCTTTTCCACCGGCTCGTCTTGCCCTGGGAAGGTAAAGGCATTAGCTTACATTCTAGCCTAGACTCGAGATCTGGGTTGGGTAAATAGCCCAGAGCCACACACGGGCCAGCGAGGGCCCTGCGAGTCCAGGGCCCTCCACGTGACTCCTCGTTGGGCCAGTGGTTGGGGCTTGGGCATCCCCAGGCTCTTCCCAGCCCCGACCCAGTTCATCCCCAGCCCTGAGGCCTTCAGCTCTGACCTCCGCTGGTCCCGCATCCCCATCCTCCCATCCAGCCACATAAACTCTTTCTACTGCAAATCAAGATGTGGTAAAACAAAAGGATCAAGACAAATGAGATCTAATACTACTGTCAGTTTAATGTCCACTGTGTTTTATACAGTATCTTTTTGTTCACTTTGGAAATTTTTACTAAAAATTGCAAAAAATAAAGTATTGTGCAAAGAATACTTTGCCACCTGCTGCCCACTGCACACACCATCCCCCCCAGCTCTCCACGCTTATCTCATTTTAATCATTTACCTGGAGCTGGGACTAAGCCGCCTCCTTCAGTGTTTTCCCAAGTGCTTGGACAGAACCTTGAAATCACACAATGAGAAAGTCATTTCCTTTCCAATTCTCCCCCAAACCTTGCGATGAGGAAGAGCAGGCCTTCGACCCCTCTTGAGCGCACGTCACACTCTTAACTATGGGAGCAGGAGCCCTTAGCAGACCCTGGCTTCTCCCCAGAATGTAATAAACATTGTCTTGTGTTCATGGTGTTTCTACTTATTTTAACATTTTTTTTTTATATTGAAGTTTAGTACCACAAGAGGTGTTAAGCTGGATGTTAAACTGGGTGAATTACATCAAACTGAACCGTCTGTGAAACCAGCAGTCAGATCAAAAACCAGAATCTGATGATTCTGAATTCAGAAAACAGAATTTCCTGGGCTCCCAGAAGCCCCCTCTTCCCATCCCTTTCCATCACTACCCCCCTCCCCAAGGAGTGGCCAGTCTCCTTACTCCTGACCACATGGGTTAGTTGTTTTTTTTTCCTGCACCACATGGCATGCAGGATCCCGACCAGGCATGGAAACCGTGCCCCCTGCAGTGGAAGCACAGAGTCTTAACCACTGGGCCGCCAGGGAAGTCTCTGCAGGGGTTAGATTTGCCCATTTTTCACATCCCTCAAATGAATGGAATCCCCCGGGGCCCACCTTCTTTTGCTCAGCCTTCTCTTTGTAAGATTCGTCTGCATGACTGTGTGTCACTGTAGATTGTCCATTCTCATTGCTGAAGAGTATTCATTGTATTTCTTTTTATGGTGACTCTCTATCTATAATCCATGGATCCTGGTTTTCCATTACCTCTCCACTGGTACTTTCGAGAATTATTAAAGAATAATAAAAGAAGAGACTTAATTTAAAAATTGAATAACAGCACTGGTGAAACACAGATGTGGCAAAAATAGTGAAAATGGTGCATGAATCATAAAGATGTGGCATTTCAGACTTACTAATTTAGGATGATGGAGTTTCTGACTCTGTACCCATGCCCAGATTGGGCCCGTTTTAAACCTCGTCACTTGGGAACTTATTATAACCTGCCAATGCACTTGACTCTCCACTGTCTTGCAGGCCAGGCACCATGGTGGCATCCCCCACTCAAAGCCCCCTACTGTGTCTTAGAAGGACACTGGGACCCATGGAGCACATGTGTGTAGGCTCTGGGACCTCTGACATAGCCCCCTCTACAGCAGAAGGGACTGAGCCTGCCCCAAAGGCTCCCAGGACACACTGCTGACCTTTCCCACCTCCCTGTGGGAAAATTCCCCAGGAGGAGATAAGATCAGTGTTGTTAGGGCCTTGCAGGGGGCCTCATGCCTGGGGAGCAGCATTGAGGCAAACAGTTCAGATCTGGCTTAAGCCAAGCGCCCCCCAGGGCTCTCCATCTGGAGTTTCTGTGTATCCTGCTCTAGTTTCTCTGCTGAGGGGGAAACCTTCCTGGAAACAGCACCAGGCCAGGATCTCCAGGGGGCTGGCAGCAAAGGCTGCCAGGGAGAAACCTGAGCCCCTGCCCTGGGCTCCATTAGGTGTAGATTTCCACCTTTGTCTCCCCAGAGGGGAAAAGTCATTCACAAACCCTAAGTGGGAGGTGATACTGACTTGTTTACCTTCAGATAGTGCTTTGAGAGCCTGTTGACTCATTAATCTTGGAGATCTGATCATCCAGCAGTTGACTGGCTCACCCTTAGGAGGCTGAGAAGAAAGGCCTCTGGGCTCTCCTGACAAACCCAAGCTGGAATCCCAGCTACCCTGTCCCTTCCTAGCTGCACGACCTCCCTTAACCCCTCTCAACCTTAATTTCCGGGTCTGCAATGTGGAGGTGGTAATACACCGCTCTAAGGGCAGTGGTGGGAAAGCATGGGAGGCGCCAGCGGAGCATTTAGCATCAAAGCTCATTAAGTGGTGTGGTTGGTGGAGGGGGGGGAAGGGGGGAGTCCTAACTTTGAATCCAGTTGCTTGGTTTTTAACCCCAATTCTGAGCATATCTCCATTCAGGTTCAGTTTTTTTCTTTGAACAAAAGAGAGAAATGAGAGCAAGAGGTGGAGCTTTGCCTGTCACACCCAGGGTACCTCTGGTTGGTGTAGGATCTCAGGTTCCCGGGCAGCGTGATCCTCCGCGGGCTTCTTTCTTCCCAGCATGGGGGTCTCCGAGAGGAGCCGGGCTGCTTCTAAAGGGCTATCTCAGCATCCTCAGCAGAGGCTGCAAAGCAGGATGCTAGCAAAGGCGCACTGAAGGATAGTGCCTTTGCCACTCTGGAAGCCCTACTCCCTCCTCACTAAGGGCCCCCCGTTCTGCTCTGCAACTTGTAAACATTGCTCAACACTTCAGATGCTTAAAAAAAGAGGACGCCCCTGTTCATGCATGTTGACGGCAGCATTAATCATAACAGCCAAGAGGTGGAGCCACGCAAGTGTTCATCAAGGAATGAAGGGATAAACAACATGTGGTACATCCATACAATGTAATATTACTCAACCTTAAAAAGGAATGAAGTTCTGACACATGCAGATGGCATGTGGATGAAGCTTGAGGACATTATGCTAAGTCTCCAAAACAAAAAACTATGTAATTCCACTTACATGACGAACCACGAATAGTGAAATTCATAGAAACAGAACGTAGAATGGTGATTGCCAGGGGCTGGGGGGAGGGTGGGAGAGGAAGTTGTCTGGGTATTAAAACTGAAAGTTCCACATCCTGGAAACTCCCTCAATCTTTGGCAAACGGGAACAATTGCTCACCTTATTAAACTTGCGTTGTCGTCTGCTGCTCTGGTTATTTCCCACCTCACCTAAATTAACAATGGTTTGTTGAGCAGACACTGTGCTAAGCACATTTTCTACATAATTTCCCGGACAAGCCTATGAGGTAAGTATTGCTACTTTATTGTTCCTGTGCTAAACAATATGGAGACAAAGCACGCTAAAAGAAAACTGTGACTATGCAAAATAATGTAGCTCCTGGTTCTAGGAAATACATGCTGCTGGCGGTAGGCTGCAGACCTATTTTCTTATCCAGGGTAAACGCTTGCTCATTGATTCTCTCTTCAAGACCCCTGTTTCACTGCTTACGAACCAAAAAGTGTTCTGTCATAAATTCTGCACCGTCCAGACCAGTCTTTCCAGAGCTGCCTTAAAATCAACCAGCTCAGGACTTCCCATCATTATCCTCCCCCGACTTCCCCATCCAAGACACTACTAAGGTTATCATATTGGTATCCTCCCTTATTGCAGTAAGTCTAATAAACTTGCCTGATGTTCATTTTGAGAAGCTGACAGCTGGTGTTATTTCCCCAATTTTAGAGGTGAGGCACCTGAAGCTCAGAGACACTGTCTCTTTTCTGATGAGCAATGAGCACTTACTAGTATTTTGAGGACCTACTACGTGCTAGATATGATGCTGGACACCTTACACAGTTGTTTCATTTGATTTGGACAATAATTCTGGGCATATTAATTCCAGGTGTTAATCCTTACTTTGTAAATGAGGCTACTGAGGACCAGAGAGGCTGAGCAACTTGCTGAAGGTAAAACAGCTCGTAAGTGATAGAGCAGGGGGGTAAAATTTCAGTCCAGTCGACTTGAAAGTCTGTTCAGATATCCCCAGTGGCTCCCTAATAGCCCAGATTATAGCTCTCATTCTTTGTCGGGTGTCCAAAGCCTGCTTCGGCTGTCCTCTTTGTGACAGTATCTCCCTCCCGCCCCCTTTACCTTCATCCTTCTGTCTGCTTGCACCAGGCCGTGTCCTAGCCCTTCTCCTGGGTCCCAGCCTCCTCTCACCTGCAGCACCCAGCAACCTGTCTCAGTTCACCTGACTGCAGCCCACCTGACCCCTTCAGCGATCGGAGCCTCCCCATTTTCCATCTTCCACTCCATTCCTTCTTTGCTCTGCATTTACCATCTTCTTTACCTTTTCATGTACTCATGACTGATCTTCCAAAGAAGGCTGTGAGCTTCTGAGGCCGCTTGTTTGGGACTCCTTTGCCTCGCCCTCACCCCCAGCACACCCAAGGGTGGCTCTGTGAGCCTTGGTCAGTCCCTTTATCTCACTGAGCCTCTGTTTCCTCACCTGTAATATGGGGATAATAACATCACCTTACAAATCAATTGTGAGATTCTGCCAAAGGATAGCGTGCAAGCGCTTTCAACGTGAGGGACATTTTGATGAGGTTTCTCTCTCACAGCAAAAACCCATCAAGGATGGGACCACCTTACACCTTACCTACACTCACCAGATTCTCAGAGAAAATGCTGGTGGGGTGTCCTTGAGGTCCTGTGCGGCCAGCCCATGTGTGAGGTAGGGCAGCGGGAAAGCTGGTCTGGGAGGTGTCAGCTAAGAGAGGCTGAGAGAGTACTAGCACCTGTTGGGGCATGTGTGGGCTTGTTGTTATTAACGATGTCTTTTTATTCTGTGTTTTGGATGCTTTGACCTATTGGCATGCCTTGCTGACCCTGGAGGGACTGCCTTCCCAGGGCTGGACAGTTCCTAAAGCAAGCAAACAACTGGTCTGTGAATGTGCGTTTCATAAGCAAACCAACCCAAAGCCCATACTCTCAACCACCTCCTTTATCAGATTTGACACCCCAGGCCAATTCTCCTGCCCTGATCACCCAGGGCCAGGTACCAGACAACCAGGAGGGCCCTACACCCCAGAGCCTATTGAAATTATTCTAACTAAAAAATTCTCAACTGCTTATCCTGCCTTGCCTGTTTTTTTCCCATGGAAACCACAATTAAGGCTCTTGTCCTCGTTCCCGCCTCTGCCCCCCACTCCTTCCGCCTCCTTTCTGACTCTGGTGCTTCACCATGTGGCCCTGCATGGTGTGACCTGTCCCCTTCTCTTGGGATCTGTGAATATAAAAAACTTTTTTTTTTTTTTTAATTTTTTTTATTTATTATTTATTTATTATTTTTATTTTTGGCTGTGTTGGGTCTTCGTTTCTGTGTGAGGGCTTTCTCCAGTTGCGGCAAGTGGGGGCCACTCTTCATCGCGGTGCGCGGGCCTCTCACTATCGCAGCCTCTTTTGTTGCGGAGCACAGGCTCCAGACGCGCAGGCTCAGTAGTTGTGGCTCACGGGCCTAGTCGCTCCGCGGCATGTGGGATCTTCCCAGACCAGGGCTCGAACCCGTGTCCCCTGCATTGGCAGGCAGATTCTCAACCACTGCGCCACCAGGGAAGCCCAAAAACTCTCTTTTTAATGTAGTTGTCTCCTGATCTGTTGGCCTCACCATACCTGAATAATAATGAAACCTACATCTTAGAACATTTGTGTCTGAGGGACAGAGGGCAGCTCTAGTTGTGTTGATCCCAGTTAATGAAATCCAAGGAGAGAGTGTGAGGCCGGTTCTAGAGAGACCCTGCTCTGTGGCCACGGCAGCCGAGCAGCTCCCTCTGTAACACTGTTGGGCTGACCCAGGCTGGGCTGAGGCTGGAGACTGCTGGGACGTACCCCTCCGTGCCAAACCAAGCCCTCCACGGGGGCTACATGCTGGTTTTCTGCCCAAGTCCACGCAGGCCCAAGTGAACCACCACCGTGCAGTTCTGCACCCAGCCAGAGAATGCAAAGGAAAGGCCTTGGCACACTGTCAAGCACCAGACAGAGGAAGGGGGCTGGTATCAACCTTACATTCTAGTAGCTCAACTGGCCTTGCACGTTGGTTTGTTTTTTTAACTGTGGCCTTATTTTCATTCACTTAAAAATTTTTACATATAGTTAAATGCACTCTTTTTGGTGGACATTTGGTGTAGTCATGTAGTCACCACGAAAATCAAGACACAGAACGGGTGCACCGCCCCAAAATATTTCCTCGTGTTTCTCCTTTGTAACCAGCCCCTCTCCCCATTCCCAACTTTTGGCAACTACTGATCCGTCCTATTCCTATAATTTTGCCTTTTCCTCAATGTTACATAAATGGAATCATATAGTATGATTTTATGTTATATAAACGGATGTTATGTGAATGGGATCACATAGTATACGTAGCCTCTTGAGTCTGGCTCCTCTCACTTAGCGCTGTGTATTCGAGATCCATCCAAGATGTTGTGTATCAGTCACCCCCTCCTTTTTATTGTTGAGTAGCCTTCTATAATATGGATGTACCAGAGTTTGGTACATCATTTTCACCAGGCAGAAGACATTGGGGTTCTTTCCAGTTTGAGGTGATGGTGAATCACTGCCATAAACATTTATGTTCAGGGTTTTATGTGGATGTAAGTTTTACTTAACTTGGGTAAACACCTAGGAGTAGAATAGATGGGTCACGTGGGTATATTTAACTTTATAAGAAAGTGCCAAATTATTTTGCGACGTGGCTGCACCATTGTGCTTCCCCCCCAGCAATGCATGAGAATTCCAGTTGCCCTGCATCCTTACCAACACTTGGAATTGTCTGCTTTTCTTTCTTTTTTCTTCTGAGTCATTCTAATAGGTGTGCATGGCCTTGTAGTTTACTATTCAGGTGGTGTGTTAGTTTCCTAGGGCTGCCATAACAAAATACAACAGAGTGAGTGGCCTTAGACAACAGAGATTTATTTTCTCATGGGCCTGGAGGCTGGAAGTCTGAAATCAAGAGGTTTGGTTTCTTCTGAGGCCTCTCTCCTTGGCTTAGACGACTGCCTTCTCCTTATGTCTTCACACGAGAGCCCCTCTGTCTGTGCACATTTCTGGTGTCTCCCCATGTATCCTAATCTCCTCTTCTTATAAGGACCTCAGTCATTGGATTAGGGCCCACCTTCAATACCTCATTTTAGTGTAATCACCTCTTTTAAGACCTTATCTCAAAATATGGTTACATTCTGAAGTACTGGGTGTTAAGGCTTCAACATATGAATTTGAGGGGGGCACAATTCAACCCATTACAGGTGGTCTAGATAGATCTCAGCCCAGGCACCCAGAATGGGGGCACAAGTGGACTTTATGTGGGGCAGGCAGAGAAAACCCCTTAAGTCCATATGGCTCAGGGTGGGATCGATTACATTGGGACAAAATATTGGGCACATCCTTCTTTTGGACGTGTGGGAAAAGCACAGGCTGTAGAATCAGCCCCCAGCTCCAGTCCCAGCTCTGCTGTTTCCTGGCCACATGACCTTGAGTGGGTCACCTCCTGTCTAAGCCACACTTTCATCATCTCTAACAGAAGGGAAATTGTGATCGTCTCACAGCCTGGTGGTGAGGAGATGCGAGGATAATTCATGTGTAGCGGTCCCACGAGCTGAGACATGTGAGAACTACAACTTCCTTTATTACTTTTTTCTCATTCATTTTTGCTTCTCTTTAGCTGAGTGGTAGGGAAACTTTTGGCATTTTCTCTACCTCCTGGGGTTTGTGTTAAGGTCCAAGTGCTTAGTAAATGTCAGCAGCTGGATTTAAAGATTCTTGGTAAAATATTCTACTGGAGACTTGAATGTGCTTGTAGAGTTGTACATGATTAGAAAACTATCAAGTGCTGGAGAAAGTTAGCCATGGGGATTATTTGCCAAAGGTCTCAGATGCCTCCACCTCCCTGCCTTTCTCCATGGGCTACCCAAGCACTCCCTCTTCACCTGCATTTCTCAAGGAAATATGTGTACGTTCAGTAAAGATGAGTAAGACCCATCCTCGCCCTGCAGGAGTTAACATGGACCAGTGGAGACAAGACGGACAGACAATAAGCAAACGACAAGATAGAACAGGGTCTTCTCACCCCTGAAAAAGCCAGGTTAGGTGATGAGCAATCTTAGAGGAGAATGATTTTAGGTCTTATTCCCAAGCAGGGAGGACTTGAAAGAAGAGGGTCTACTTGAGCATCTCTAGACTGGAGAGAGTATTCAAGGTGATGGAGGCAACACAGGCAAAGTGGCAGAGATGGGGAGGGTGGGGCACAGACAGGGAGTCTGTGGCTGGCAAGTGGCAAGAAGGGAAATGCTAGAGAGGAAGGCCAAAGGGGAAGCTGTTGGTGGCCTTGGGTGCCAGGTGAAGGCATCTGGACAGACTTCCTTAGGCAGCAGGAGCCCAAAACAGTTTTTAAATGGGAATTTTCCTTACCTAAGCTGTGTTTTTGGATGATAACTCCAACATCTAAGAGGATGGACTGAAAGGGAGACAGCTTTAGGCAGGTGGCCCAGGTGGAGCTGATGCCAAAGGATCCAAGTAGGGGAAAGGAGGAGGTGGTCTGGTGGGGCGGTGGGGATGGAGCAGGACAGAAGCACAGAGACTTGGGGAGGCGGGAGGTGGGGCAGGTTGGCCGGGTAGGAGCGGGAGTGGAGAGAAGAGGGTGGAGTTTAGGGAATTCCTTTGTTATGATATTAGCTTTCTATTGCTGTTGTTGCTAATGACTACGAATATGGTGGTTTAAAACAGCACAAACTTATTATCTTATAGTTCTATAGGTTAGAAGTCCAACATAGTCTTCCTGGGCTAAAATCAAGGTGTCACAGTTCTGCTCTAGGGAAAAATCCACTTCCTTGTTTTTTCCAGCTTCTAGACGTCACCCACATTCCCTGGCCCATGGCGCCTTCCTCCATCCTCAAAGCCAGCATCTCTCTGACCCTTCTGTCATCTAGCTCAAGGACTCATGTGATTAGACTGGGCCCACCCAGACAATCTAGGCTAATTTCCCCATCGCGAGTCCCTAATTTAATCACAACTGCAAAGCCCTTTTTGCTCTGTAAATTTCAGGGATTAGGATGGCCCCCCATCTGTGGGGGCCGTTATTCTGCCTGCCACACTGATGGAGCCACAGGACTCTGAATCCAGGCAGGAACTCCTCTCCCCTCCTCTCCCCCTGTGGCTGATGCCTCCCTGCTGGGCCCTTTGTCCTCCCCAAGTGTCTGACTCCAAATTTTCTGAACTGTCTGCACCCGTCTCTCTAGCTCCTCCTCCTTGTAAGTAACTTGATGTCCCCTCAGTTCCCTCTCCTGGCCTCCTGCTCTCTTCCAGACCTCTCTGTCTTTGCCCACATTTCCTGCGCCCCAGATTGGCAGCTGGCTACAACCCCCCTCCCTCAGTGATTAGCCTTCAGATGCCTGGAATGTAGTGTGGACTTTCCTCATGGAGCTCTGGGGACAACTATGGGGGAACCATCTCCCTTCTCCCCAGCTGGGGAGGGGAGAGCACTTCCGGGCCACGTCTCCTCTCCTTTGCAGGGTGGGGTCAGCAGTCTGGCGCTCAGGTTCCTGCCACTGTGGAAAGGAGGCCCCCGCTCCATCCCCACATGGTTGCTGCCGCCTCCCAGGCTTGGAGGACTCGGCATCAGCCCCAGAATTCTCACGCTGGAGAACTAAGACGCCTGGAGCTTCTGTCTGAGAAATCCAGATCCGAGCATGTTTTATTTCTCAAAGGCTCAGGAGCGAGAAATGTGGAATTAAAGCCAACAGCTCAGCCCTCATCACTCTATTGGACTGTATTTGTCCCCCAACTGTACACAGCGCCCCCTTACCTCGCTCACTCCAGCACCCCATGCCCTTGCAGTCAGCTCAGCCTGAGGGAGCAAAATAAACACACACGCATGGTGATTCTGCAGAGAAGAGCTGCCTGGGGCATTTGGGCCCAGATTTTATTTGGATGAATGTGGGAGAAGCCATGGCACTTTCCCCCAAATTCCTGCAACCACAGCATTCATGGCTGTGAGGACCAGGGTTGGGACAAGCCACCTGTCCATGGCCACCCGCCACCGGGCTCCTGTAGGGACCCTCAGCCCCAAGCAAACCAGGCACTGCCACCACCCACAAGCCTGGCTTTCCCTCTCCTCCCTGGCTCTGCTCACCCCTTCCCCTCCATGCAGCTCAACAAACCTCCTCCAAACACTTGTGGCCTTCTTGACTCAGGCTGGGCAAAGGGGACCCAGAGGAGTAAGATGTGGTGACAGCATTCCTGGATGGCACAACCCAGGGGAGGATGCAGGGCCTTATACAGCCCAAGGCACTAAGAGCCAAGATGTGGGGGGGCACAGTCACTGTGGGAGAGCCATGCCCAGCCCCGCCAGGAGGGGGAGGCAATCGAGGGAGGCTTCCTGAAGGAGGAGAGTTCTGAGCAGAATGGGAGGTTGGCCAAGCAGAGGGAGTCGAGGATACTGCAGGCTAAGGGAATGGATGGAGCGGATGGTCTCCTCCACTTCGAAGAGGCCATTCTTTCCCGAATCTTCTTACCCCCAGCCCCCTCAAATCTTTCTTACTATCCACTGCTCTCTGTAGTATTGTGTTCATCCAGACTGTGTGTGTGTGTGTGTGTGTGTCTGTCTGAAAGAGATATCTAGTCCCCTTCTACCCTCTGTGTCACCCCTCTCCATTAAAACTCGTTGAGCAAATATAAATGGCGTGTTCGCAGCACAGCCAGCAAAGCCTTGCACTTTGTCTTGGGCCTGGGTTCCGTAAGGCTCTGCGCCTGCCCAACTGTGCTTCTTCAAGGGTAAGTGCAGATAATGACGGCATCTGCCTTCAGGGATCTTGGGGCGACTGTGATTATTCTTGGTGGCATTCTGGAGTGCCTAGCGTCACCGTTGACAAGGCGCTGGCTGGCTTTCAGGAGGCCCCAGGACACAGTGAGAGAAGCTCCCATGTGAGGGCAGGGTCCTGGGGGGGTGTCCTGCCTTAGCTATGCCACCTCAGGCTGGTTCCCAGGAGGACACAGGGCTTCTGTGACAGCTCGCTGTGTCTGTGTCATAGCTGCCCTCTTCCCCCCGGGGCCAGCACAGCTCCCAAATCCCCCATCAGCGACCTGCTTTGGAGTCACGGACACCGGGCCCAGTGAGGCTGGCCTGTGGGCCCTGAAGCCATTTCTTCCCTGGCCAGGAGCCTCCCTCCCTCCTCCAGGCGCCCGGCTCCAGTGTGTCGGTGGCAGCTGCAGGATTTGAACGCTGTTTCCCGTCTTGGCCTCTCCCCTCCAAGGTGGGGGATGAGCCTGGCCACGCTGAGGCCGGAGCTGCTCTGCGGGAAGCCCTCCGCTGCCTCCCACTTTGCCACTGAGCATCTTCATAAATCCCGCCCAGCTGAGGAGCTGCCGAGTCCTCCAGGAGAGGCTGCAGCAGGTGGTACCCAGGGAGGCGGTGTGGTGCGGTGGTTAGACACACTCTCTTGGAATCAGGCAGGCCTGGGTCCACATCCCAGCAATGCGCTTCCAAGTCGTGGGCCCTTGGGCAAGTCAGCCTCTCAGAGCCTCTGTTTCCCATCTGTAAAACTGGGAACACATGGTGCTTACCCCTCAAGGCTGGTGATTGTGAGAGCTGTGTGGTGTTTGCCCTCAGCCCAGTGTCTAGCCTATGTCATAACAGTAAATATTTCCTTAAAAAAGGCCACGAGATTAGACCAAAGCCACCACTCAAGTGCCAGGAGCAAAGAGCGTTCAAGACGGGCCATCTCCTGAATCAGGACACGTGGCTGTCCTTACCGCTTGGTTTGGGGACTTGGGAAGGTGGGAGAAATAGAACAGAGGAGATGTGAGTTGGGCCGTGGGAGGAAGGAGGAGTGCAAATGTGGGGTGCAGGCCCCCAAGGGTCCAGGAGGGAAAGGGCCGGCATGCACCTCGGAGCGCACTCAGCTGGAGAAAGGGTCGGGCTGGGGGGTCTGCCTCGGGTGTGGGGGATCCCTGACGCTCAGCCCAGCAACAGTGCAGAGCAGAGGGGTGGTGGGGAGGCCAGAAGACATCTTCTTACCTGAATGACAAGGTCGGGGGCAAAGCTGGTCCACGGGAAGGGAAGGAACCACTGGCCAGAGCCAGATTCCTGTCGGAAGTGCTGTGAGCTTGTGCTCCTGCCTTTGGTGTTGCCACCGGGGAGATGGGGCAAAGGTAGGAGGCCCTGTGTTTGTCATCCAGGCAGGGAGACGGGGCACAAGTGCTGTAACGCAGGACAATACGGGAGCCCGAGGACAGTGCTGGCCACACCCTCTGGGTTCCAGGGGGTGGGCGAGCTCCTAACCCCAGCCCAGGAAGCAAGTCTGAGGGGGTGCGGGGCGCCATGGGCTGTCTTGCTGGGAGTCAGGTGGTGTAGACACAGGTGTGGACGGATCCGCTTACCCCCATGCGGCACCCTCCCTCCCTGGCGTCCCCTACACGGGGTGCTCTTTTCCTCTCTGCTGGGATTTCTGCAGAGGGACCCTGCCATCTAGACTTGACCCAAAGGCCAGGGAAGAGCACGGGTAGCCTCCGTGTGAGGGAGACGAAGGGAAGTCTCAGTCTTCGGGGCCTTGCAGGGTGTGAGGCTAAACTCCTGGGGTGGGCAGGGGGGCGCCTACACAAGCCCCTGGGGACCCTGGATTGTGGGGAGCGAGCTGGCCAGGCTCCGGGGTCTCACATCTGAGCTCTGCCAATTTGCTTCCACCGGACACACTTCTGAGTGGGATAAAGCGTCACGGTGACAGAGGAGGCATGGGTTCGGGAAGCTGGGGAGCGTCAAGGATAAGACAGCGTCTGCCTTCTCAAGCTTTGGGTCACCGCTGTAAATGCCACCTCCTCAGGAAAGCCTTGCTGATGGCCCAGTCTTCTCTGTCACTGAGTGCTGTCTGCTTCTTCCAAGATGCAGATCACCACTGGTAATTACACATTTATTTAGTCATTTGTTCTCTAGAGCAGAAGCTCCCTGAAGGCAGGGCCAGGTGGGCTTATTCTTGGCTGGATCCCTGGATGAACCACTAGAGGGCGCTTCAAAGAAAAGTCCAGGTCTGTGACATGCAACAAATTGGACACTGGGGAGACCAGGAGGCAAAAATTTCTGGGCAGAGGGGATGCGGGGACTGAGTCATGTTCTGTGAAGCTGAACCTGGAAGCAGAGCAGGGGAGACACGCTCTTAGGTAAGGTGCCCCTCTGAACTAGGGCATGGCCAATCAGTGAGACAGCACTGGAGACTCTTCTAGATCACAGGTTTCAACGTGGAAGCATGTGTTGTGTGTGTGTGTGTGTGTGAGTGGTGAGGGAGAGGGGTCAGTTGATGGGGAGGCAGCTGCTGGTTCCCATTGGTTGGTGGAGTGGTGTCTTCACCCATCACACAGGAGGGTGGGGGAGGCTGGGTAGATGGACACACAGAGGACAGCCATCAGGATGAGAAATTCTAAGAAGAACCAGAGACGCAGATCTTCACCCTGAGGCTCTGGCATTGCGACTTGCTTCCAGATTCATGGGCTTCTCCCAGGCCCTTCTGAAATCCCAAAGCAGAAGGGTGAGAGGAGAGGGATAATCGCCAAACATTGCCTTGCCTTTGGGGGCGGGGTGCGGGGGGGGGCAGTGAATTTCCCCTCAGTGGTTTTGCGTTTGCTGCCAGCAGAGTACACACCTCCCTGCTACCGTGAAGCTGCCACAGCAAG
Source organism: Balaenoptera borealis (assembly GCF_965194805.1). Lineage (NCBI taxonomy): Eukaryota > Metazoa > Chordata > Mammalia > Artiodactyla > Balaenopteridae > Balaenoptera > Balaenoptera borealis. The sequence goes on from NC_138874.1 coordinate 108,456,204, forward strand.
TCCCTGCAAGATGCACCAAAAGCTGAAAGCTGTTCCTTTTAAGTGAACCGCCAGCACCTCCAAGAAAGCCTGTCGGGGCGGAGGAGCACTGCCCCCCCTTCCCCCCCCTCCCGCTGTTGATGTAAAGTGGCCTCGGCCCTGCTCCCCGAGGTCCCGAGTGATGAGGGTCCCGGGAAAGAGCAGAAGCGGGAGTGAGGATGGAGACCCGGGCCAGCCGGGGGCGCTGACTCCACTCAGGCTGTGCCCCCCCCACTGTGGGCAGCACCCCTCCTCTGAGCCTGGAACCCTGTGGAATCACATACCGCTGCTCAGCCTACCTGGCTCGTCTCACCTTCGGTGTGTCACAGCCATTTTTGTAGCTTGAAATGGCTAAAACCTCGGCTCGTTCCAAGAAAAACGCCAAGGAGCTGGGTCTTAACCAAGTCCCCCTTGTCCTTCATGGGCCACTGGCAGGTCCACCTCTGCTTGAACCTCCGGGGCCTGCCTGTGCCCGCCAGCTCTAGATCGTTGGCCTCCTAATGCCTCACCCCCGCCCGTCTCTCCCTCCCCTCCCACCGAAAACGCAAACCTTTGTGTTTAGTGCAGGCCGACAGAAAACCATCTCTGTGGTGGCTTCAGGGCTGTGTGGCTGCCAGAGCCGTGGGCTATGCTAGGTGAGGGGCAGGCTGCTGCCCGGGCTCTGTTCTGGAACGTTCCTTGGGCACCTACCCCCTGGGTCTGTCTTCACGGTGGGCTTTGAGTATGTGGTCTATTCCACTGTTTCCTCACCACTGTCCTGAGGGGTGCGCTCTGTTACCCCCATTTACAGATGAGCAAACAGAGGCACTCGGCTTTCCTGACGCCACCCTTCTTAGCCTGGCCAGAGCCAGGATCTGAATGTGAATTTGACCTTGGCCCCCTTCTCTGTGTTTGAGCTGCCTCACAGGAAGTTCTCATCAATGGTAGCAGCTGTTAATGTCATCAGGGTACATAATCTAATAAGGGGACAAAATCTTTATAACCAGGACTGATCTGGAGAAGGTCCTTGTCAGGATGCCCTCTGCAGGGCTTGGTCAGGTCCTGACCCTCCCAGGTAACTCCTGGCAGAGGTGGTACCTGGAGCGTTCTGCCACCCCTGGCGTGGGAAGGATTTCCGCCCTCAGGCTCAGGTGTGGTCCCCTTGCTTCTGCCTCGCCTGGACACCTCTATCCTGTAGGTAACTCCGTCATCCCTGTCTCCCCCCCACTGCCCCCCCACTTATTCCTGCCAACGTATTTCATCTCCTGCTCCCTCCCCTCCAGGCCCCTTGCTAAACACACAGGTGTTTCTGGACCCTCTTTCCAGTCTGGTTTCTCTGTGAGCAGAATCCAGATCTTTGGCACCAATCTGGCTGCCTTGGGGCCCCTCAGAGGCGGGGTGTACCAAGTGCAGGTGTTCCCGCCTCAGGAAAGTGTCTGCTGGGCCACCAGAGGTTCTGATCCTATCAGACTACCTCAGAGCCCAGGAATTTGCATCCTAAGGGGCTCCCCGGGTTACTGAGGCTGGTGGTCCTCGCACTCACATCGAGACGCTCTGAATGACACCGACGCAAACTTTCCAAATGGCTTAACGCTGGAGAAGAGAAGATCCTTTGAAAAAGGGGGTGGAACAAACTACTTAGAGCCCGGGAGCAGGGTGTTCCTGGAACTAACCCGCATGGAGCTCCCACAGGTCGTTTTAGCTATTTCATCACCTTTGGATTCAACCACAGCCCTGCAACACAAAGCTGATTAGTGTTTTTCACAAAGGTGGGAAACTGAGGCTCTGAGAGGCTAAGAAACATACCCCAGGGTTCACAGGCTTTCAGTAAAGACCCAGAATTTGAAGCCATGTCTGGTTGATTCTTAAAGACATCTTTACAAATATTGCTGTGCCAACGACTAAGCTGCTACCAAATACCTTTATCCCGGGCCAGGCCCCAAGTCAGTGTTCAAAGCACACCTAATAAATGAGCAAAGAATGAATGAATGCGTAAATGAGAGGAAAAAAACGGCTTCAGGATTATGGAAACAAGCCCAAGAGGTTCCCTCTATGACCTCATGCCCAAACTTCCTCTGCCATAATTTCTTTAATCTGAAAGGTGACCCGGCTAAATTTGCCCAGTTGATAAGGCCGTGCTACTCACCTGCACCTTTTATTTGCAACCCGAATCCAAACAGGAAGCGGGGGCTGAGATAAGGCAGAGCAAGGCAATGCCTGGAATTAGCCATTTAATTTCATGTCTCAAGTATCTACTGAGCACCTCCCAAGTGCTAATCTCTGTGCTGGGTCCTGAGGATGGAGCAGGAAACCAGACAGTTCCTGCCCTCGTATGGCTTGTAATCTACTGGGAATCTCGAGGCTAAAGAGGTCATTGCAAACGGGATGAGTCTATGGAAAGGGAGAAGCATGAAGCCGGGCGTTCACAGCAAGCCCTCTCCCCAGCCCCCAAGACTTGCCTTTAAGCTGGGATCTCAGAGGTGAGAAGGAGCGAGCCAGCAGTCAGTGATGGGATCCCTTCACGCTGACCCGGAGAGATACTGACCGGAAATCTGGAGTTCTGGGACTGGTACCCTGACCCCGGGCCTGGGCCTCCACACTTGCCATCTTGTTACAGATTTTTTATCAAGAAAGTCGGAGGCGGGCATTCGTCACAGGCTTTTCCCATTGTGATGTTAGATTCTATAACTAGGTCTCTATAGAAATCGCCAGGAGTGCCCTAATTCTTATGTGGGTCAGGAGTCCATAGTGGCTGAGGTGAGGCTTTTAGCTCTGAATTCAGTGACTCAGGGAAGCAGGGGACTCTGAGTTATAATAGCTACGAAGCACCCGGTACCCAGCTAAGACATTTAATGCCTCCCCACTCAATCTTCACCAAAACCCCATGTGGTGGATCCTACTATTTTTAAAGTTTTTTTGATGCTATTTTTTAAATTAATTTTTATTGGAGAATAGTTGCCTTACAATGTTGTGTTAGTTTCTGCTGTACAGCAAAGTGAATCAGTTATACGTAAACATACATCCCCTCTTTTTTTGGATTTCCTTCCCATTTAGGGGAAGGAAAACTCTACACAGAGCATTGAGTAGAGTTCCCTTGCTATACAGTAGGTTCTCATTAGTTATCTATTTTATACATAATAGTGTGTATATGTCAATCCTAATCTCCCAATTCGGTGGATCCCACTATTATCCTCTGTAAACAGATGGGGACGATGGGGCTCAGAGAGGTAACACCACTGGCTGGGTTCCTGCAGCTGGTAAGTGGGAACTCAGCAGACAAACCTGCTGGCTCTCCCAGGCCCGCTGACTTGCTGCCCAGCTGGCCACACCCTCTGGCCTGGCCTGTCACCCCTCCCAGTGTGACCCAAAATACACATCTGTAGGTTTGGGGCCTGACGCGCAGACTGCTTGAAAAGAATCACTCTGCCCGATATTGGAAAACATGATTGAAACACAAGCAAATGAAAGCAAATAAATCAACTTCTCTGACTTTGCTTTTCTGTCTATAAAATAGGTTATTAAGAAGACTACGTGAGAAATCTGTGAAAGGTGCCTGGCACACAGAGGGCAGGAGGGTCAGCTCTAATAACACACGAGATGACACATGTAAACCAACCAGAAGAGAGCCTGACATATACAGTATGTTCAATAAATAATATTACTTATCATGACTAACACTTCCCATCCTTTATTAGAGTTTCAGTAAGCCTCCTGCTTCTAGAATATCCAGTTGCAGTGGCAATTCCACAATATCCTGGCATCTATGGACCAGTTTAGGATCCTGCCTACCAACTTCACTATTATTTCAAGGGGAGGGGATATGTGCTCTGAATTCCAAGTAACTGACTTTATACACTGTTTGAAAACAGAGCCCATTTGTAGCTATGGGTGGGCTACTCATGCTTTTCAAACACTTTTTTTTTTAGCTATAGCAATCTTTGTTCAAATAACATCTTACATGCTGGCCCGCGATATAAAACAGATTTTACAATCAACAAGTACAGTTGAGATCTAGGGGATGGAGGAGGCCTAGAGCCTGCCCCCCATACCAGGTCTGCCAAACACAGTACAAACCCCCATAAATCCATATTGTTAGTATGGACTTCTAAAGACCAGCTGGATTATTGGGTTTACTGAGAATGGTTTTGTGTCCTCCACATGGGAATGTTTAGGACACGTGAGATGCCTTTGGTCGAAGGCTTCTGTCTTATTTTAAATTTGCCTCTGTTTAAGCAGAAGTAATCACTTCACGGTGATGGCGGGTTAACGGGTATTCCGCTGAACCCTGAGATATTGTCAATATTGCTTTCCATGGATCAAATAAGGTAGATGAAAGTCAAGGTTTTCAAAATTCTCTTGTAGGAGGAAATCCCTTCAGGCAAAACTTTGAAGTTTTCACAGCCCTGAAAACTAGCCTTGACTTTCTTCTGGCAACAAAAAGATCCTTTTTTGTGTGTGTGTGCCAAGCAGGAATATATTTCTTCTCTGAAACTATTTTATAGATTACGTGTCATTTCCTACTTTCCTTTTCTTTCTCATAGTAATTATCTTCCTTTAAGAAAATGTCTACACAGCATACAGTAGGCATGTTTAGGCAGATAAACACTGCAAACCTACCCAGCTGGGAGCAGCCTTGTTTCTGTAACCCTGCTAAATCCCGGGACCCACGTGGCCAGCACTGCATTCAAAGAACCATCGTCTTGCGGCCAAAAAAGTAATTGAAAAGGAATTCCATACCTTACCTGGGCTTTTCAAAACTGTGAAGGGGATCCAAATTTAGAGTTAACAACAATTTCTTCTAGTGGCATGTTTCTCACCAGCCTCCCCATCCCGTCCCCTCATCCATCCTACCAGGTTTCTGGAGCACCTCTCTCTCCACTGGTCTCCCAAGCCTTTCTCCACACCAGCCCTGCAGTGGGATGGCAATGACAGGATTATCTTGGGTGAGCAGAGGAGAGGGGGAGGGAAAATCTGCATACTCCCTCTTCATCTTAATAACTTGGGATTTGAGGTTTGTTGTGTTCTAAATTATATCCGTGTTATTGCCTGATTTTGGGTATGGTACAAATAGATTATTCCACGTGAAGCACTATGGCACCTGAGCCAACTGGCTCACTGGAAAAATATTTATTTCTGTTATTTTACAAGTTTCTAGTATCCCATAAGGCAAAGAAAATCTGACCCCTGTAAAAATAACAGAATTATTATGACCATTCTTTCTCACAGGATAAATGAAAGACTCCACGTATACTTCTATGTACATGGTTCATCTATTGTAATTATGGTTAAATAAAGTAGGGGAATCTATTACTCTGAAAATTCAATGAAAGGAAGATGCTTGATAATAAAATTAGAAGTCCCTACCTTTGTTCTGATGATGAGAAATTAGTGAAATTGTGGGAAATCGACAATGATTGGAGTAAGAAATATCTCCAGAATTCGATCCACATAGTAAGAAGTCCATACTTACTAGAACAGACTTACTTAAAGACAGATCTGTAAAAATCAGAAAAGTTTTCAGAAAATAACTCAACTGAAGAGGAAGCCCCTATGAACAGCTCCTAGACCACACTGTTATTTCTTGACAATCATGCTCTTATTTACTTTAAAATGAGACTTTATATGTGGCAGCACTGGAGATCCAAAAGAATGGATGAAATTGTCCCTGGCTCCAAGAAACTCCCACTCTGGAGGGGTTCATGGCTTCAACATAGGAAGATGCTGACCAGATGCAGTGTTATAAGTAGTCTGGAAGGTTCCTAGTTTAGAAGCTTGCGTTTGCGAAAGCACAAAGCAGGGCACCAAGTCTCCCTGTGGGTAATGAAGGTCAGGGAACGCCACACCAAGCAAAGAGGACCGTGAAGGGTGCTCCAGATTGAGGGAACAGCAGGCGCAAGGCTCTAAGGCATGAGTGTGCGTGGTGGGGTCAGGAAACCGAGTACCCCAGTGAGGCTGGAATATGAAAAGCAGGGAAACAAGCCTATGGGTGGAAGTGAGGATTTACCAGGTGTCTCTGGAGGACAGGAGCAGAGTGATCTGGCTGGAAGAAAAGGTTAAAGTTAAGCGAACAAGGAAAATGAACATTAACAGTTTATCCTGTGTAACAGACACCCACGTGGTAGATTGGGCTCAACCAGGGCAACACAAATCTTTACCCCCTAGATCTGTAGAAGGGCTTCCACCTCCACAAATCCCTCCCTCCTCTGTCATTTATGAGAGAGCTCAGATATCAAGGACTTGACCCTTAGCAGACGCCCTAGGTTTCTAGGAAACCAGAACCAATACCTCCTAATTAAAGAGTGAGAAGCTTAGGAGAAGAGAGTGTGGAACTGCCATAACTGCATGACTGGATGCAAGTGGCATAAAAGTACACGTGCAGCTCAGACCACAGCAAGAGGAATGATTATGGAGAGAAGCCCACAAGAAATCCAGCCTCTTTAAGTAGATAGATACATGGATGCATAGACAGATAGATGAATTGATCAACCTATGAAATTTGTCCCATCTACTCATCTCTTAGAATCTGACTCAAGAGTCTCTTGTGTTTCTTTTCTATCGTGCAGTTAAAAACAAAAGTATGTCTATCATAACAAAGGCTTTCTTCTCTAGATCTTTCCAAGGTGGTGCTGGATTCGATTCAGACTAGGAGGAGGGAGCATCAGCAATTCAGAGCAGAATGGCTTTCATCTGTGAATAATGGGCTACCCTCAACCTCCCACCTCCCAGCCCCCCACCGATAGTCAACATGAAAATACAGGAAGGTAATGACCAGGAATTCTCCACAGGATTCCACGTAACAGCGCCTCCGAGCAAGGCATCCTCAGATCATAAGGAGGATTCCATTTCCAAGTGATGAGAGGGGCCATAAACCGTTCAAGTTCCTCTCTGATAATGAGTTCCTTGAAGTTTGTAAAGTTTCACCTATCCTTAAAAAGAGTTAAGATTTGAGAAAATAAATACTCAAGTCACTAGGTAGACAGAGTATCCTTTTCAGCAGCAGTGCAATAATCTCCACAAGACATTTTATAAGGAACTGAGGTCATACAAAGCATGACTTGTTAACAAAATGCCCCCTACCTTTTTACTAACTGAATTGTTTTCTTTTTAACATCAGATTACCTTTTATTCCACTGTGCTTTTAAAAGAGAAGATTACAATCAGTGCGATGAAATAAACCACATACAACAATGGGTATGTTCACTACCATGTGTAAAATAGATAGCTAGTGGGACTTTGCGGTATAGCACAGGGAGCTCAGCTCGGTGCTCTGTGATGACCTAGATGGGTGGGATGGGGGGGATGGGAGGGAGGTCTAAGGGGGAGGGGATATATGTATGCGTATAGCTGATTCACCTTGCTGTACAGCAGAAACTAACCCAACATTGTAAAGCAATTATACTCCAATAAAAAAAATGAAAACAAACAAACAAACAAAAACACCAATGGGCATGTTAAGAGCCCTGGATTTTGGTTTTGGCTTTGCCACCAACTGGTGTGTGATCTTGGGCAAGGCTTTTAACATCAATGAGTTTTTATTTCTCCTTCTGGAAATTGATAAAGGTGATCTCTGAGGTCTTCCTGCTCAATTATCCTATAGTCTTATCCATCTCATTTGACCCATGTTGTGCTTGACATACAGTAGGTGCTTAATAAATATCTAGAGTGGATGAGTGTGAAGTGGTTCCCTACATACTTGACAAAGAATGTCGTTTGAAGGGCTTGCTCCCACTTTCATTTTCTTAATATTCCTTTCAATTTCACTTTTATTTTGTTCATAGATTCACTATCTTCTCTTATATCTGAGGATATTAATGATACTTCTTTTGAAGTTTCCCCCTACTTGCATGCAGTGTCTCTATTTCCTTTAACTTGCTCTTGTGTTTTCTTTATTTTGATTTTTAATTTTCGTGTTACAGGTTTTTTCATATGCCTGGTAAAATTTGATTTTCCTCTCAAAATTAAAGTGGGACATTAAAAAGATGATTTGGACAAAATAATTTTGAAAAAGAGCTGCAACCTGAAGAACTACACTGCCTGATTTCAAAACTTCCTATAAAGCCACAGTAATCAAGATGGTATAGTATTCAATGTATAGACCCATGGAACAGAACAGAGAGTCCAGAAATCAGCTCACACATACATGGTCAGTTATCTGCTGACACATGAGCCAAGGTAATTCAAAGGGAGAGGATAGTCTTTTCAACAAATGGCGCTGACCTCGCCCTCATTTGATCTCATATACAAAAATTAACATTAGATGAATCATAAATGTAAACATAAAAGCTAAAACTATAAACTTTTAAAATCATAGAAGAAAATCTTTGTGACCTTGAGGTAGGCAAAGATTTCTTAGGTAGGACACCAAAACCATAAACCATAAAACAAAAAATTGATAATTCAATTTCCTCAAAATTAAAAAAAAAAAACTGCTCTTCAAAAAACAAAAAAATGCTTCTATTCTTATGAAGCTCTAAAATGTCTAATGGAAAAAAATCAAAACAACAGTAAGGACCAGCTAGGACGGAGCATGTGTTCTGATTAAGTAGATGGTCCAACTTGTATATTCTTCGCTCCTGGCATTTGAACGGAGGCTTTGGTCTAATTGCATGCCTTAAGATTTTGATCATTTTAAGAAAACAATGATCGTGCTTTTACAGGCCAGACTCTGGGCTGAGGGTAAACACTGTGTAATTCTCACAATCACCACCTGTGTAATTCTCACAATCACCATCACTACCTACTCCAGAGGTACCTGACGCTGCCGAGATCCGTGCCTTTGGGGAGTTTTGTCCCATAAATCAGGTTGCTTTCTGGCTTCCCTCGTTCCCTGGAGGAACCAGTCACCACTGGTCCATCTGTGTTCCAGCATCTAAAATTTTGTTAGTTGTTCTTTTTCCCAGTCTGTTTGACCTCGTGGGTTTATCTGTTAAGAAAAAAAAAAAAAAATCTCTTTACAGTTGTTTTGGGAGGGAGAATAAGAAAACGCTGGTGTTTGATCCACCCTCTTTATTTCCTGACATGCTGCTCCCTCTGCTATTTGGGGTCAGTAGCTACGTGGAGGCTGCTCTGTTCTCTGGACCCTGTGTCTACTCACTGCTTTTGTCTGGATGTCAGCACTTGAAAGCAGGTCCTCAGTTAACCACACACATGCAGCAGCTCCAGGCTCACCTTTTCACGGCCATTCCTTCTGGACTCCCAGCATCCTCCAACCTCTCCCTCATCCACGGAAGTTTTTTTTTTACAAATGTCTGAGGGATGGGTCTCCTGCAGGTTTTTTTTTTTTTTTTTCCCTCTCTTTGTTGATCTGATCTATTTGGATTTTTAAAGGAGTTTTTCAAAATTTCTTATATGCGGACAGCACTTTTTCTTATTATTCAAATCAGCTATGATTTTATTATTAAAGTATACATTTTTCTACATTTCATGAGATTTGGTGTGGAACTGGGGGTAGTTGCAAGTGCTCAATTAGACATCTGATCCAATCCAGAAGTTTAAATAGACCATCCTCCTTTCCCTTTTTTGTGGTTAGGGAGTGAGCCAGAGGTTTGTCAAACTTGAATGGTCTTTGCCACACCAAGATTATTCACCTATATTTTCTTCTAGTACTTTTGTGTTAATTTTTTATATTTAAATCTTTGCTTCATTGGAAATTTTATTTGGTGTTGGATGTAGAGAATAATCCAGATTTCTTAAAAATGTTTAGCTCTTTGTTCAAATGTTAGTTATTGACTGCTTTTCTGATTTGAAATATATACTCTGTTAATTCATGTGTTTTCAAAGTGTGTTTTATAATCTCATGAGTCAAGTTTTCCTTGGTAATTCTTTGTTAGCTCTTTCTTGGTGATATGTATAAGTTTATTCTATCAAGTGCATTTTAAATAATTTGGGCAAGTTGAAAAATCCCATTAGAATTTGGAAGTGCTTGGATTTATTTTAATAGATTCAGGGAGCATTGGCTTTTTAATAATTGTAAGCTACATTTCAGCCTCTTCCATGAATCTATGTTATCCAGCCAGCTGAAGTAATTGTTTACTTTAAGATGTAATAAAATTGTCTCAACACCCCATCTCACACCTGATAGAATCCCAACGTGCTTTTCAGTCTCTCTGGGGTTTCATGGCAGTGGAGGGGGTTGGTGTTTATTTTTCCTGGAGCCAGTTCCATTTTCCTGCTTCCACAGAATTCTTGATCTCTGCTCTGGCTCTGACCCTCACACATCTGTCCTTTCTCCAGTCCACAGCACCCCACTGGAGATGGTCCGATCTTTACGCTGGCATTAACTCTAGGCCATGAGCACTAGATAGGTGACTTCAGGGTAGAGTTACAGTCTGAGCCTTGGAGTCAGAATGTCTGGGTCAACCGCTAGACTCCACTTCCAAGCTGTGTACTTGGTCAAGTTACTTAACTTCTCTCTCTGCCTGAATTCCTCATCTGTAATGGGAAACAGGATTTTTGTGACAATTAAATGATATACACATTTACAGCGCTTAGTGCATTGCCCAGAAAGTAGGTACTCAATAAATATGAGCTCTTATCATCGTCACCATCAGCACCACCACCATCATCATCATCAAAGGTTTGAAGGATGTACAAATGGGCTGCATTATAATGGATCACAACGAATGACTTTAAATACTAGAAGTGTTTACTATTAAACGTTCATCTACGTGTCCTCTTACAGGAAGAAGGTCCTCACTCTCTCCTTAAGCTCCTTTACTTTGATCTCTTCCCTTCTTTCTCCTGGTTTACTCACCTCCAGCCCAATTTCACTATCTTAATTCTAGTCATGACAACAAGGATAAGACTTATCTTTCCAAAATAAACCCATCCCACCCAGGTGCTTGGCTAAAAAAACAAAACAAAACAAATAAAAACAAACAAGCAAAAAAACTCAGTTTTCTCTCCAAGAGGAATTTATATTCGTCTTACAGCTCCAAAACTAATAATTATTTTTTCCCTTCTTCAAGAAGTTAAGATAGCGTATCTAAAATGTACATCTCTCCGCTTTACCAAAGCTCCTTTATTATCAATAGGGTTTTGTTGCTTTCTCTATAGAGCATATGTCTTATTAGTTATATATAAATTGCTATTATGAATAGAATTTTTTATTCATCATGTTTTCTAAGTGACTATTGTTAGTGTGAAAATTATTACTTTTTTGAGCATTTGTTTTGGAACCAGAGTCATATTACCACTGTTTCTAATAGTTTTCTCAGTTTATTCTCTTGAGTTTTCTTTGGTATAAAATCATTTTATCCTCGAATAATGACAATTTTGCTCGCTTCTTTCCAATACTTATACCCTTTGTTTTGGTTTATTTTGCTGGCTTGGACAGATGGTATGTATCCGTGATGATAATGACCCACTGGTATTGATTCTACTTGCTAATATTTTGTTTAGAATTTATAAGTGAAATGAGGTCCATAGTTTCCTTTTGGGTATGCCTTTAATAGGTTTTAGTACAGTGTTTTGCTGGCTTTATAAAAGCAATAAAAGCATTGAAAAGCACTCCTTCTCTGAGTTATGGAACAATTTAAATAATTTCAATGATGTCTATTCTTTTATGGTTTGAACCATGTAGGCTGTATGAGCCTGGCCCCTTTCAGGAGACTCTCCTTCATAATTGTCTAGCAGCTTATTTTAAGTTTCCTATCTCTTCTTGATATAAGAAATCTATTATTTCTAGGATAAGTGTCCATGTCATCCAAGTTTTTAAATTTACTTCTACAGTTTTACAAAGTATTCTTTAATACTTTAAAAAACTTCCCCTGTATCTGTATCTGCCCTTCCTTTTGTCTAATTTTGGATATTTGCATTTTCCAACTTTTTTTCTTCTTTGATTAAGGTAGATTATGACTTCTCTTTTTAAGTTTTTTTAATATCTCTTGAATTAATCAGTTTTACTGTTTTTAGGTTTTCTAGTTTAAATTCAGTTTCATGCTTTTTATGTTTTTTCCTTCTGCTTTAGGTTTGATATTCTTTTCCTAAATTTTTGAGTTTTGCGATTAATTTGTTTGATTTCACTCTTTTGTTAGTAATGAGAGAATTTACAGCTACAAAAATTTCCCCAAATTTAGCTTCAATTCGTGCATTTAAGGGAGCAGCAGTCTCATTATTGTTGCTTTAGCAAATAAGTATTGAGAGAGAGCAGCATATTTCCCAAGTGGTTGGGAAGTTAATGCTTTTTGTTTCTACTTATTTCTAGCTTTATTGCATTTTTGTCAGAAAAATGTCATCTATCACCTTCCTACCATTAAAAATATGTTGAGGTTGCCTTTATGCATTCTCTATATAATAATATGAGATATATGATATGCACATATCACATTAACATATATTTTAGACTTAATTTAATATATACATATATTATTAATTATACTATCGAGCTCACATATATCTGTAAATTTTATATTCTTGATCTGTCAAGAAGTGAGAGAGATGTAGAATTTGATTTTTTTTTTTCACCCACCCCTCTCATTGATCTGGAGTTTATTATACAAAGAAATGATTCTCAAAGTGTGGTCCCTGGAGACCTTGGCAACAGCATTACTTGAGACACTGGGAGAAGTGCAAAATCTCGAGCCCTACCCTAGACCTACTGAATCAGAGATGGGGGTTGGCCCCAAGTCTGTGTTTTAAGAAGCCCTCCAGGGGACTTGGATGTACATTCATGTTTGAGGACCACTGAAGGAGGTATGAGGTGTGGATCGCACTTTGTCTCACTTTGTCCTGAAGAATTTTTCTGTTTTTCCTCTGATTTGTGAGGCTACCTTTTTCGATAAATTAATTCTGTTTCTAAAGTTTGTTCTGTACCATTCATCTGTATCATACAGTTTTGGTTTGTACAGTTAATAATCAAAGACAGGCAAGTTAGAATTAGGCATTACGTTTTCTTAGTAAATTTACAAAGATTTAAAAACTCAGCTTTCAGTGTGACAAGAACCTAATGAGCTAGACTCTCTCATACATTGATGGGAGTCTATAAAATGGTACATTTTTTTTTCCTGCAAAGAAACCATGGCAATATGTCTAAAATATCTTAACATTTGTTTTGGTAATTCCACCCCTAGGAATCTATTGTAATAAAATACAGTTGATCCTTGAATAAGGCAGGGGTTGTGGTGCCGACACTCCCCGCAGTCGAAAATCGTTGTATAACTTTACAGTCGGCCCTCCTTATCCACACTTTCTCTGTATCCACCATTCTGTATTCAACCAGTCACAGATGTGTAGTACTATTGATATATTTATTGAAAAAACTTCACATCTAAGTGGACCCACACCGTTCAAGTCCATGTTGTTCAAGGGTCAACTCTAATCAGAACTGGCGAAAATTTATATTTACATTGCCTTTTGCTTGCTTGTTCATTTATACTGTTAATTAAGTATTTGTTTTTAATGAATAGAATATTTTTGGTAGAAGTCTTAGGTTTACAGAAAAATTGAGCAGAAAGTACAGAGTGTTCCCAGTTTCCCCTATTAACATTTTACATTAGTGTTGTATATTTGTTGCAATTGATGATGTGATATTAAAACATTATTTTCAACTAAAGTCCATAGTTTACATTAGGGTTCACTCTTTGTGTGGTACATTCTATGGGTTTTGACAAATCTATGCCATGGACCCACCATACAGATACAGATACTGTATGCCCTAAAAATCTTGCTCTACCTATTTGCTTTTTTATTTTTATTTTTTAATGAATGAATTAATTAATTTCAAAATTTTTATTGGAGTATAGTTGATTTCCAATTGTTTTGTTAGTTTCTGTGGTACAGCAAAGCAAATCAGCTATACCCTATTGGCTTTTTTAAATAGAAAAGAATATAGAGCATCTAAAGTTCCAATAATATGAGAATGTTTAAATAAATTATGATGTATTCAGTTCAAATGAAATATTATACAGTTATTAAAAATGATGTTCTTATAAAATAGTTAATGACTTGGGGAAATGTCCATGATATATTACTACATAAAAAAAAAATACACACAAACTGTATTTGTAATATCATCCCAACTTTGCAAAACCATAAGTATATATGCTCATGAGAAAAAAATACTTCAAAGGAAGGAAGAGACTGAAGAATCTACATTAAAATGCCGAGAAGATCTATGAGGGGTTAAAAGTAAATTGTAGGATTGAGAACGCAGTCTCTGGCATTAGCCTGGCTGGGACAGCATCATGGCTCCGCCACCTGAGAGTTGTGTGGTCTTGGGAAAGTTACTTCATCTTCTTTTGTTGTGTGTGTATGAAACTTTCTAAAATAAGTATGCATTCCTTTTAAAATGGGAAAAAAAGTAAAAAAAGGGGAAGTGATGGAGAAACAAAGGTAGAGACAATGGGGGCAATAAAGGGGTGTAAATGGCAAATTTCCTACCCAAAGTGGCTGAAGCAGAACAGGAAAGTTGGTGACTGACAAAATGGAAAAGGAAGGCAGGCTTAAAGCAGGGCTCAGATGATGACCCTCGACCCCATTTCCTTTGTCTCTCAGCTCACCACTTGGCTCTTCCTGGGCCATGGGCTTCCTCCTGCTATAACCCCACAGCTTACAAGGTTCTCACATCTCTCTCACTTCAGAGCCAGTGACAGTTCCCCAGAATTCCCCTTGAAAGTCTCACTCATCTCCTTGATTGTGTTTGAGTCAGACGGCCATCTCTCAACCAATCAGAGTGGCCAGGGAAAATACAACGCGCTGATTGGCTTAAACCTGGATCACTCAGCCTCCTGAATCAGGGAAGGAGTCCGCTTTCCCAGAAACATAAGGACTGATAGCAAGTGAAGGGGTGATTCTCTGATGGGAAATACTGGGTGGCAATAAACAAAAGATGCTCTTTGTCTGCTAGCTGTGTTCGGCCTATCCTTCTCCTTCTTAGATTATAGTTTAGCAGGTCTTTATTTTTATGCCAACAGTAGAGATGGCTGTATTGGTTCGTCCTGACCCAAGACTGAGCCTGGCAGTGAACAACTGGTTCTCAGAATTCTAGACCACAGACTTACTGATAATAACCTTCGGTTTGTGCTTCCGGCCTTTCACATGAAAAGGATTTTATTAAACGCCCTTTCTAAACTGTCCAAGCAGGCACCCCTGCGACAGGGAAAAGGGATGGAGGATCTTCATTTCATCGTAACACAAACACAGCGTCTTGGATGTATTTTATGACCTCCCCAAGAAGACAAAAGACTGGTATAACAATACTCTTGCCAATTTGCTGAAACGTTTATCATTCTTAGCTTTGCAGCTGGAGCTCCTCACCCCAATTCAATATTCTTGGGCTAAACAGAGCCCTCATTTTATGGCTGTTGTGAAACTGTATTCTTGGAACAATGACAAACTCTGACTCTTCTAAAATCATGGCCAGTTGAACTCACTTGTGTCATTGGGATTGGCAATAAAAACAGGTTGGATATTAAGCAGATACACCTGCTTCTCAGG